>NC_077239.1:57017133-59517133 GCF_947179165.1 Solanum dulcamara | reverse complement strand
TCAAATGGTCGGCATGTTCCTCTTCACTCCTATAATAGACTAAAATATCATCAATGAATAAAATTATGAACATATCCAAATATTGCTTGAACACCTTATTCATCAAATCCATTAAAGATGCAGGAGCATTCATTAGTCCAAAAGACATAACCAAGAATTTAAAGTGACTATATCGAGTTCTAAAAGATTTCTTTGGGGTGTCACATTCCCTTACTCAAAGTTGATGATAACGCAATTGAAGATCAATCTTTGAAAAAATCTTGCTTCGAGAAGTTGATCTAATAAGTCATCAATCCTCAAAATGGGATACTTATTATTGATAGTAACCTTATTCAATTGTCGATAGTCAATACATATTTGGATTGAATCATCCTTCTTTCTAACAAATTGAACTAGAGCCCCTATAGAGAGATAATTGGTCTAATGAAACTCTTATCTAACAAATCTTTCAACTAGTCCTTTAATTCTTTGAGTTCTGTCGAGGCCATTCGGTAAGGAATAGAGATAAGCTAAGTATCGGGAAGAAAAATTGATACCAAAGTTTATTTCCCTTTTGAGAGGGATACCTGGGAGATCATCAGGGAAAACTTTTGGGAATTCATTAACAACCAAAACTGACTCAAGAGTAGGGGCTTCAGAATTCATATTCCTAACCCGGACTATATGATATATGCAACTTTTGGAAATCATTTTTTGAGCTTTAAGGCATGAGATGAACTAACCTTTAAACACAGAATTACTACCTTTCGATTCTAGTACTGACTCATTAGGAAACCGAAACTTAACCACATGGGTTCTATGACATATAAAATCATAATATGTATGGAGCCAATCTATATCGAGAATAGTATCAAAATCAGTAATATCAAGCTCTACAAGATCAACTGAGGTGATGTTGTGAGAAACCAAAATGGGGCAATTTCTATAGACTCTTTTAGCCACAACTAAATCACCAACATGAGTATAGACCAAAAAAAGCTCTAACAAGATCTCGGGATTAATAATGAATTTCATAGCAAGATAATAAATAACAAATGATAGAGTAGCACCCATATCTAATAATGTAAAAACATCAAAGTCAAAGACGTTCAATATACCAATCATATCATCGGGGGAATCCTCTAACTTCTGATGAGCCTAAAGGGCATAGAATTTGTTTTGGCACTGACCGCCACCCAAAGTAATACCACGCTGATCCTGATGGACTATAGCTTGAATCTACGCCTGGGTTCTAGCACCTCCTCTACAATCCTTTGCCCAATGACCTGACTTAACACATATATAATATGTATTCAATCTTGCCAGGCATTCTCCTTTGTGGTTTCTCCCACACTTCTTGCATAGTGGGATGACTTGAGCACTTAAAGATCTTTCTTGAACCTTAGGGTTGGTCACCCTATCTTTATCAGAGTTTGGAGCCAAAGTGTTTGAAGAGTTCTGGCTAGAATACTTATGATGAAATTAAGGACAACCATCATTTCTAGACTTGCTATATGATAAATTTCCACACTTTATTCAAGACCTCTTGGACTCCCTTCTATATCTCCCCTTGTGTTTATCCTCTTCTATTTGTTCAGCATGTCTCTTAAGCCTAGAGATGTAAATCTTATTGACTGTCATAATAATTCTACATTATTTGACCACCAAATCAGACATACCCAAAATAAAACATATCTTACTTATATGAGTCCTTAGATCGATGACCATAAAAGGAGCATATTTAGAAAACTAAGTAAAATTGAGGGCATAATCTCTCATACTGATATTACCCTAGCATAAATTGATGAACTCTTATGTCTTTGCTTCCCTTAACTCCAATGGAAAGAAACAATCAACAGAAGAACCCTTAAATTCTTACCAATTAATGGGACCATCATATCTACCTCTCTCACTTTTCCATTGGTCATACCAAACTTATGCAACCTCTTTGAGTTGATAAGCTTCTAAGTCCGTCTTCTCCACCGGACTAACACCGATGATATTCACAATCTTTACAATATCCTCGATGAACTTTTTTGGATCCTTGTCTACTTCGAAACCATGTAACTCGGGAAGGTTCATCTGAGTAAATTCATGAACTTGGCTAGCTGTCGTACCCATATTTTAGTTCATGAGAGATACCACTTCTCTACTAGCTTGGGTGGCTACAGCTTGATCAAGAACTTAGAAAGTGGCTCAAAACTCCACTTGAGAGACTTCCTCATTCAAGGGGTCATTTGGAGCTTGCGGAGCTTATTGCTCCTCATTAACATTACTTCATGTGGGGTTTCTTCTTGGAGGCATGATTCGATAATCGCAAAGAGAAAGATTTAGAAGAAAATGCCATTGTGTTCAACTCTATTGCATGACAAGATCATGAAAGAAGTGAAACTTTTTATAAAAAGCCCCATAGCCTCCTATTCCTAGATATGACATGCTTCACACTGATGAACAAGACTCTAATTGATGTGCCATGTTAGACTCCCTAGGATACTTTAAACCTTATGCTTTGATACCAATTTTGTCACGATCTAAGCTAGGCTCTAGGTGTGACACGATTATTAGAATTATTAAGGGCCCCAACCAAGTCTCTTAGCATATCATGCATGAGCATTCATAAGGTAAAGAGAGCAATAAGGCCAAAATATAGAAGTGGAAATAAGTCTCAATAGGAATAGTTTCAAATTCAAAATGAAAAAGACAACATAGACTCTATGACATCCAATATGCCTCTATGAGTCTTGATGGAGGCATAAGACAAGCTCTTAGCTCACCCATAATATGAAATAAAAGTGATAAGAACATAAGGAAGAGATAAATTTCCACGTCCTTGAAACATGAGGACTCACCAACAATGAGAAGAGTAATAAGCTCTAGTCACAAATAAGAGGATGAGTGAGATCATCAGACCCTACATTATGATACAATGTAGGAAACAGTATGGGTTAGTACATAAAATGCACTAAGTATATGAGAAGTATGCAAGAACAATAATAATAGGACATAAGAAATATGAACATGAGATGCAAGGCCAATACCTTAAAACACGATTAAAACTTTGAAAACATTTAATCATCATAATCACATGGTCAATGCATCAAAACATCATCATGAGAACTTATACCTTTTCATATACCTTTTGTATGGGATAGGAACTTTAACCGATATTTAAGACAATGCAAGCTATAACATGGAATCTGATGTACTCCCACACTAAGAAGGGGGAGGTTACTTGCCAAAGTAGACCCCGTGATGGGACTTTTATTTAACATTGAGATATTTGTGAATCTACTAGCTAGGCTATTTTGGCATAATAAATCTATGCAAGAAACGTAGTTAGGGAGTAAAGGTTGCTACTAGGATTTTCTTGGATAGCTACTTAGCTACCAAATCAAACCCTACCTTAAAGTCTTATCGGTGCTTAGTCATTATCCCAACGAAATTCATGGAAATATAGTCATTAACATTATTCAGAAAGACAATAATAGATATCAATCCTCATCATAAGATAATCATAAGAGTAGTACATTAACATGGGTGATTCATAAGAATCCATGAGTTAGTGAGAAAAGCATTTCACCTCTTTAACTTGAGTGTGTGAGAACTACTTTTCACAATTATTATTGCTTGAAACATCGTTAAAATCATGATTCATCATCATTCATTACTTTCATGAGCCATTCATAAGCCTTGTTAATCATTAATAAAACATTCATTGAAATTCTTTACAATTCATGATCATAAATCCTTGAAATCATACCTGAAATTAACATATAGCATGGGTCCATGAAAATCAACTTGAAATCATTCAATGTAACTTCAATTTTGCATAATTTGATCAATAATCATAAGATAAATCATAGTTAAGATGATCCAGTGCAACTTTATGAAAATTAAGGCTTAAAAGAAGGAATTCATAAAAAAGATTTTGAAGAAAACCTTGGGAATCCATGGATGAAAGGATGATGGATAAATTCCCACATACCTTATTCACTTTGAATCCCTAGTTGGAATGAATTGGAGACTTGACTTTAAATTCTCTTTAAATTTGCTCGAGGAAGAAGAATACCCTTAATAGAGAACTTTAGAGAGATGATTTTATATTTTAGATGTAAGGGAGTGAATGAGAGAGTTAGGAGGGTTTAGGTAGTTAATAGAATATGATTTAACCCAAAAATCGTCCAAATACATTATTGAAATAATAGAAAAAAGAACAAAATACCCTAACTTAAATCTAGATGAGACACCTGGATGGAAGGCCACCACGGTCCATGAAGCTTACTATGGCCCGTGGTGGTGGTCGTTGTCCTGAGTGTGATCTTGGTTTGGAAGAGGGTACAACCACGGAGGGAACCATGGTTTTTCAAGGGTGCCACGGACCATGGAACCTATCGTGGTATTTTCTTGATTTTAGGGGAATTGTGGGTCGACTTCAAGAAAGGATCTATGATGTGTGGTACTCAACACGAGTCATAGTCCCTCTTGTGGTACTCCTCTCTTTTCCAATTTTCCTAGGGCTCCACTATGGTGCCCTTCACTATAAGACCCCAAAAGTTTGAAAGTTGGAACCAAGAAGAAATTTCCAAAATGTGGACTAACTTCTAGTTGATGAGTCACTCTACGAGTCGTAGCACTTACTATGACTCATAGAAAAGAGTTATAGAGGGATTCCTTGAACCTGTTCAAAACCATTATCTAAAGAATCCCCTACGACTCAACAGGATGAGTCATCGTCCAGTTGATGAGTCATAATAATAACTCGTAATAAAACTTCAAAGGCTTAGGAATTTGTAGGTTTTCAGACCTGCAAGACAAGAGGGGTTTATGACTCATAGAATTAAGGGCGAGTCATAGACATGACACATAAATGTGACTTTAGAGACCCAACTTTCAGGACTTACCTCAAACCTGCAGGACAACTCATGATGACCAGTCGTAGAACTTATTACGACTCGTAGAGTCAATTCATAGGATCAAAGTTGGGTTTTAAATGGAGGGTATTTCCATCTTTTCCCAAGTTTGATTCAATGAACCTAGAAACTCTTATGTCCATGTTCAAAGTCTATATTTATGAAAGTCTTTAAATTCCCCTATAATTCTATTCATTCTTCAAAATTTCTCTAAGGCAAGACTTTAAAATCTCTCTCAAGATTCTTTCACAAATTCAAGCTAGAGTTTCAAGTTCATCAAGGTTTCTTTTCAATTTCTTAGATAATTTCATCAAGGTATATAGGGATTGATCCATGGGTTCCTTTCATGCATGGATTCCTAAGGTTTTCCTCAAAAATCTCTTGAAATTTCATTACTTTTAAACCCTATTTTTGATGAATTATGTTGGGCTATTTTAATTATGTTTTTAATTAAAATTAATAATTATTATAAGTATTATTTTACATTAATTGCATGATTTTAAGTTGAATCATTAATGCCCCAGCATGAAGCTATTTTTAATGGTGATTTGTATGAATTATGATTATGAAGTTCAATGATTTCAAAGTATTCTTATGGTTTCTACTCAAATTGACTATGTATACAAGTTTTACTCTAAATTCAAGTGTGAATTATGATCATGGTTTACAATTATGTTCAAGATATGAATTTCATGCAAGTTATGAAGAAAGATGACACATAATCCTTAATTGGTGACCTAGGAACCTAATGTCATGAATTATGTAAGTAAGATTTGTAATGTTGAAAGGTTTTTACTCATTGAAGTTATGACATGAAAATGAGCTACTCTATGAAGGTTAAACCTAGGGACAAGTTTTATGATATATTAGTTAAGTATGATTACTATGTTATATATTCCGTGGGATTTGACTTAGCACTGAATGAGTCTTAAGGTGGGGGCTCTACCTACAGGGTCCTTATATAAAGTCTCTTCTCTCATAACTACGTGCCATCGTAGGTTTTCCAATATGGCCTAGCTAGTGGAACCACATATAGCACATGTTTATGACACCCGCCTAGTAGGGTAGAGTCTACCTTGGCAAGTAGATTCCCTTTTCTTCTGTTGTATGGGGAGACGTTAGGATTCCATGTTATACCTCGCATGGTCTTATTGTTGGCTATGTTTCTATCCCACATATGTATATCCTCTTTATGTTCTTTTACGATTTCAACTATGTCTCTTAAATGCTTTGATCATTAGTTTTTTATTATGACTTTACTTATCTTATTTTATCATACATATCATTTGATCAATGCATCCTATGATTTATATTGTAGTTAATGCTCACATACCTAGTACATTCAAACATACCAACATATATTGTTTCCTATATTATCTCAAAATATAGGTGTTGAGGATCACATTCCTTCCACACGTGGCACGTAGAGTTCCCATCTGGTGAAGTTTAGGTGAATGCTCATCTATCGAGAGAGAGTTATGAGTTTATTTTATTTTAAAGACTTTTGTCATATTCGTATTTAAGGTTAGCTAGGGATATTTCATAGCCCCCTCACACCTTAATTAGTAGAGGCATTTGTTGGATAAATTATGTAAAGTCTATGTTGTCATACTCCTATACTTTTATGATTTATGTTTTAGACTCTTTCCTATGTTATTTTTGCTTTACTTTACCTTATTTATTCTTACAATATGTCAAGAGGCTTGATTGGAACCCTTCATAATTTCAATTATCGTGTTATGACTAGGCCCTAGGTCGGGTTGTAACAAACTTGGTATCAAAGTATACGGTTTAAGATATCCTAGGGAGTCCAACATGCCACGTCAATTAGAGTCTTATTCATGGATGTGAATAGTGCCACATCTATGAATAAGAGGTTATAAGGTATTTTAGGAAAATCCTTACTTCTTTCATGATCTATTTCATGTGATAGAGTATACTCTAAGACTTTCTTTCCTAAATAATTGTCCTTTGTGATTTTAGAAAATGCCTCTAAGAAGAGCACCTACACAAAGAGGAGTCAACACTAATGAGGATCAAGCTCCTCCGGTCCCTCAAGAGAATGGTCCCCTACCCGAACAAGTTACTAATGCAGAGTTTTGGATCGCTATTACCCTACTAGCCCAAGTTTTGTCAACCAAGGGATTATGACTCCTCCTAATGTTCCTAATCCATCTTTTAGAGTGAAGGACTTCGCAAGGATAAACCCTCACGAGTTCCATGGTTCAAAAGTTGATGAGTATCTCTAAAAGTTCATCGATAAGATTTATAATATAGTAAGTATTATAGGGGTGACTTCGGAAGAGAAAGCAGAGTTGGATACCTACCAACTCAAGAGTATTGTTCAAGTATGGTACACATAATGGAAGTTGGATAGATTTGATGAAGGCTTTATTGATTGGGAAGCCTTCAAACTTGTTTTCCTTGATTGTTTCTTCCCTCTTGAGCTAAGGGAGGCAAAGGTGTTGGATTTCATCAATCTTAGGCAAGGAAACATAGGTACAAGGGACTATGCCCTCATGTTCACTTAGCTATCCAAGTATGCTCCTTCATTGGTTGTCGATCCTCATGCCTGAATGAGCTAATTCATATCAGAGGTATCCCATCTGGTTACAAAAAAATGTCGTACCTCTATGCTTGTTAAAGAAATGGACATATCTCGGCTCATGACTTTTGCTGAATAAATTAAAGGAGAAAATATCAAGGAAATACGAATGAGAGATACTAAGAGAGATCAGTATAAAGGTGGATTCTCAAATACTAGGACCGATGGTGGTAGTAGTGACCATTCTTAATAAGTACAAGGTTCGGGAAAGAAGTTTGCTAAAAATAGGGTGCCATACCCTAAGGGTCAAGGTGGTGGTGTGAGTACTAGTAGCCCTATTTTTCCCAAGTGTGTTAAGTATGGAAAGAATCATGAAGGAAAATGCTTGATGGGAATAGGTTCTTGTTACGAATATGTCAAGATGGGGCATAAACAATCCAAGTGCCCTAATATTACTAAAAAAGGAAGGGAAGGTCTTCCTCAAGACCAAGTTTCTCAAGGAGTCCAAGACCGATAAGGTTCCCTAGCTCAACCAAAGTGTAGCCAACGCAATAATTGATTCTATGCCTTCATTCTAGGCAAGATGTTGAGGAGTCTCCCGATATGGTCATGTGTATGTTATAGGTATTTAATATTGATGTTTATGCATTTGTTGATCTGGGTGCCAACTTGTCTTTTGTTACTCCTTACCTTGATATGAGATTTGATGTGTTCCTCGAAGTATTGTTAAAACCTTTTTTCAATTTATACTCCCGTTGGTGATTCGTTGTTAGCCAAGAGAGTATATAGAAATTATCTAGTGTCGCTCTTGCATAAAGTTATTCCTTGTGATCTTATTGAACTAGATAGTACTGATTTTAACATTATTCTTGGTATGGATTGGTTACATGCCTCTTATGCATCCATTAATTGTAGAACCCATAGGTTTAAGTTTTAATTTCCTAATAAGCTTACTCTTGAATGGAAGGGTAATGATTCAGTGATTAAGGTTTAATTCATTTCATGTCTTAAGGCCAGGAAATAGATTTCCAAAGGGTGCATTTATCATATCGTGCGAGTTAGGGAAATTGACTTTGGCATAGATATCCTTCCCGATACCCAACCTATTTCTATTCCTCCTTACTGTATAACTTCAACAATACTTAAGGAGTTGAAAGAGCAATTAAAGAATTTTTGGATTAAGGGATTCATAAGACCAAGTATTTCATCATAGGGTGCTCCCATGTTGTTTGTTAGGAAGAAAGATGGGTCACTCCGAATGTGTATAGATTACCAGTAATTAAATAAGGTTACCATAAAGAACAAGTATCCAATTTTGAGGATAGATGATTTATTTGATCAATTGCAAGGGGAAAGTTACTTTTCAAAGATTGATCTTTGTTCTGGTTATCATGAACTAAGGTTAAGGGTGTGTGATATTCCCAACATGGCGTTTCAAACAAGGTATGGTCATTTTGAATTTCTAGTTATATTTTTTGGGTTTACTAATACTCCGCTATCATAATAGATTTGATAATTCATATTTTCAAGCCATACTTGGATATGTTTATGGTAGTGTTTATTGATGACATTTTGATTTACTCTCAGAATGAGGAAGATCATATGGGTTACTTGAGAATTGTGTCGCAAAATTTAAGGGATAAGCAACTATTTGCCAAGTTTAGAAAGTGTGAATTTTTACTAAGTAAAGTTGCATTTCTTGGCCATGTGGTGTCCAATGATGGGATTAAGGTTGATCCAAAAAAAATGATGGTGAAGAATTAGCCTATACCATTTTCTCCTTCAGATATTAGAAGCTTTTTGGGCTTAACCTGATACTATAGAAGGGTTTTCTTCTATTGCTTATCCTTTGAAAAAGTTGACCCCAAAGAAGTGAAATTTCAATGGTCAAACGACTATGATAAGAGTTTCCAAATATTGAAGGATCGTCTTCCGTCGGCTCCTATTTTGACATTGCCCGAAGGTTCAGATAGGTTTGTCATTTATTATGATGCCTCACATATTGTTTTGGGTTGTATTTTGATGCAACATGGTAAGGCTATAGCATATTCCTCTAGACAACTTAAAGTCCATGAACGAAACTATCCAACCCATGATCTTGAACTTGCAGTAGTTGTGTTTGGTTTAAAGATTTTGCATCATTATCTTTATGGGGTGCATGTGGATGTGTTCACTGACCACAAAATCTTGTAATATGTGTTTATCCAAAGGGACTTGAATCTTAGGCAAAGGATGTGGTTTGAAATTCTAAAGGATTATGATATGAGTGTATTGTACCATCTGGGTAAAGCGAATGTTGTAGGCAATGCGCTTGGTTGGTTGTCCATGGATAGTGTTGTTTATATTGATGAAGGTAATAAAGATTTGATTAAGGATGTTCATAGAATGGAACATTTAGGTGTGCATTTAGTTGACTCCAATGATGGGGGTGTTCTTGCGCATAATGATTTAGAATCGTCTCTTGTGGCGAATGTTATGGACAAATATGATGATGATCTATTATGATCAAATTCAAGAAGTCGGTTGTCGAAATATACATTATGACTTTCTTCCAATGGGGAGATGGATTACTTTTCTACCAAGGTCGTTTGTATATTCCTAATGTGGAAATCTTAGACCGACAAGTGAAGAGATTAAGGAAAAAAGAGGTTGCGTCTGTCAAGTTGTTGTGGGGAAATCAACATATAGAGAGTGCTACATAGGAAGTGGAAAATGACATGATAAAGCATTACCCGTGTCTTTTTCCTTCTACTCAAGTCTAATTTATAATGTTGTTCATGATCAAATCAATTAAACTCTTATGTTTCAGTTTCGTATGTCTTTCATATGCATGCATGTTCATGAAGTTGTTTTTAAAGTCATGATTTATGTTAAGTGTGAAAATATCATGGTTTATGCGTTACTATGTGTCATTGAATTCATGTTGAGTTGCTAGTCCTCTTTCTGTGTCCTTTCTATGCATGTTGAATCTTATTCAAGGACGAATGTTTCTAAGGAGAAGATATTGTAAGACCCCGGAAGTTAGAAAGTTGGAACCAAGGAGAAATTTCCAAAAATGTGGACTGACATCGAGTTGATATGTCACTTTACGACTCATAGTACTTCCTATGACTCATAGGAAAGATTTGTAGAGGGAGTCCTTGAACTTGTTCAGAACCATTCTCTGAAGAGTCCCCTATGACTCAGCAGGATGAGTCGTCATCCCATTGAAGAGTCATAATAATAACTCGTGGCAAAACTTCAGAGGCTCATGAATTTGCAGGGTTTTAGACCTACGTGATAAAAGGGGTTTATGACTCATAAACTCAAGGATGAGTCATAAACACAACTCGTAGATGCGACTTCAAAGACCCAATTTTCAGGACTTACCTCAGACCTGTAGGATGATTCATGATGACGAGAGGTAGAACTCATGATGACTCGTAGGATCAAAGTCAGGTTTTAAATGAAGGGTATTTCCATCTTTTCCCAAGTTTGTTTCAATGAACATAGAAACTTTTACATCCAAGTTCAAAGTCTATATTTACCCAATTCTTTAAATTCCCCTCCCATTCTATTCATTCTTCAAAATTTCTCTAAGGCACGACTTTAAAATCTCTCTCAAGCTTTTTCCTCAAATTCAACCTAGGGTTTCAAGTTCATCTAGGTTCCTCGTCAATTTCTAAGATAGTTTCATCAAGGTATGTGGGAATTTATCCATGGGTTCCTTTCATCCATGGAGTCTCAAGATTTTCCTAAAACATCTCTTGAAATTTCATTACTTTTTAAACCCTAGTTTTGATGAATTATGTTGGATTATTTAAATTACATTTTTAATTGTTATTAATGATCATTATAAGTATGATTTTACATTAATTACATGATTTCAAGTTGATTTATGAATGCCTATGCATGAAGCTATTTTCAATGGTGATTTATATAAATTATGATTATGAAGTTTAATGATTTCAAAGTATTCTCATGGTTTCCCTCCAAATTGGCTGTGTATATGAGTTTTAATGTAAATTCAAGTATGAATTATTACCATGGCTTACAATTATATTGAAGATATGAATTTCATGTAAGTTATGAAGAAAGATGACTTAGGATCCTTAATTGGTAACCTAGAAACCTAATGGCATGAATTATGCAAGTATGATTTCTAATGTTGAAAGCTTTTTAATCACATTACAATAATGATATGAAAATGAGATACTCTATGAAGGTTAAACCTAGGCACAAGTTTTATGATATATGTTAAGTATGATTACTATGTTATGTAATCAGGGAGATTTGACTTAGCACTAAATGAGTCTTGAGGTGGGGTCTCGACCTATGGGGTCCTTATATTAAGTCTCTTGTCTTATAACTATGTGCCACCATAGGTTTAAAAATATGGCCTAGTTATTGGATCCACATATAGCATATGTTCATGACACCTGCCTAGCGGATAGAGTCTACCTTGGCAAATAGATTCCTCTTTCTTCCATTGCATGGGGAGACATCGGGATCCCATATTATAGCTCGCATGGTCTTATTGTTGGTTATAGTTCTATCCCACATTTGTATATCCTCTTTATGTTCTTTTACAATTTCAACTATGTCTCTTAAATGCTTTGATCATTAGGTTTTTCTCATGACTTTACTTATCTTCTTTTATCATACATGTCATTTGATCATTGCATCCTATGATTTATATTGCATTTCATGCTCACATACTTACTATATTCAAACATACTAACACATATTATTTCCTACATTGTCTTAAAATATAGGAGTCGAGGATCACATTCCTTCCACACGTGGCTAGTAGAGTTTCCATCCAGCGAAGTTTTAGTGAGTGCTCATCTATCGAGGGAGAGTTATGAGTTTATTTTATTTTAAAGACTTTATATTCATATTTAGGGTTATCTAGGGACATTTCATAGCCCCCGTACACCTTGATTAGTAGAGGCATTTGTTGGATAAATTATGTAGAGTCTATGTTTTCATACTCCTATACTTTTATGATTCATGTTTTAGACTCTTTCCTATGTTATTTATGCTTTAATTCACTTTATATATGCTTACGATATGTCAAGAGGCTTGGTTGGAGCCCTTCAAGGTTTTGATCCCATATTACGACTAGGCCGTAGGTTGGGTCGTGATATTCACGGACCGTGATGAGGTTCACACCTTATGAACATGGCCCATAGAGGGCATCTGGTGCAGCATTTCTAAGATTTTTATTTTTTGCTCCATTTTTTGAGTTTTCAACTTTTAACTTCATATAGGTAGAGGTAGTACTTAGTCTGGTAGGGGGAACCACAGACAAGGCTTAGGGATAATTTCTATGTTTTCCCAAGTATACTCGAAGCAAAGGCATCCGACGTAGTGATCACATGTACCATTCTTGTTTGATACCAGATTGCTATATCATTATTTGATCCCATTCCACCTATTATATATTCTAATTTTTTTATTTTTCAGGGTATGATTTTTTAGTCTCTTGATGTTCCTATTCATATTTCTACTCTGGTGGGAGATTCTTTGATTATTGATATAGTTTACCGTTTATGTGAGATGACTTTTATGGTATATAAGACCTAGGTGGATTTAGTTATCCTAGACATGGTATACTTTTATGTTATCTTAGGGATAAGTTGGTTATCTTCCTAGAATATTTTTCTTAAATGTTCTACTAAGACTATTTCTATGTCTATGCTCGAGATGATTAGATTAGAGTGGAAGGGGAATTGTAATCCCTCTCCTAAAAAGATTATATCTTATATTCATGATACAAAAGTGGTGGAGAGGGAGTGTTTAGCATTTCTGGCTTATCTCTGAGATAATAATGTAGAGATCTCTTCTATCAGGCAAGTTTTAATAGTGTGTGATTTTGTAGAGGTGTTTCCCATATTTACCTGTATTGGAACTATATCGAGATATTTATTTTTCTATCAACCTAGAGTCGATGACTCATCATGTTTCTATTCTTTCATATTTGATGGAACCGGTTGAGTTGAGGGAGTTAAAGGTTCAATTACAGGATTTGCTCAGTAAGGCATTTATCCGTATGAGTTCATCATCATGGGGTGATCCTATGTTGTTTATAAATAAAAATTATGGGAGTATGTTTATGTGTATTACTATTATCAGTTGAACAAGGTCACTATTCAGAATAAGTATCCCCCACCTTATATAGATGATTTGTTAGATCAGTTGTAGGGTACGTCGATCTTCTCTAAAATTGAGTTGAGGTATGGGTATCATCCTCTTAAGATTCGGGCTAAGGATATTCCCAAGACAACCTTCTGTACTAGGTATGGGCACTATGAGTTTCTAGTTATGTCTTTCGGTCTTACTAAAGCTCCTATAACTTTTATGAGCTTAATGAATAGTGTTTTCAAACCATATATGGATTCATTCATTATAGTGTTTATTGATGACATCCTGGTATATTCAAAGATCAAGGATGAACATCAGAATTAGCTCAAGATTGTATTGGGTTGCTGAAAGAGAAGCAGTTATATGCTAAATTTTCTAAGTGTGATTTTTTGTTGCCTTTTATATCCTTTTTGAGGCATGTAATTTTTAAAGAAATGGTAATGGTTAATCTTCAAAAGTTGGAAGCAGTCAATAATTGGGCTAGGCCTACTTCAGTATTAGAGATCTATAGTTTTATGGGATTAGGTGGTTATTATTATTGATTCGTGAAGGGGTTTGCTTCTATTGCTTCTAAATTGACTCTTCTAACTCAGAAAAGGTTACATTTTAGTGGTCTAACTCAGAATGCGAGGAGAGCTTCCAAAAGCTCAAGAATGTTTTGACCACAATACCTATTCTAGCTCTTCCTATGGAATGTAAAGATTTTTTTGGTTTACTATGATGCTTCACATTCTAGTTAAGGTGCAGTTTTGATGTAGGATAAGAAAGTGATTACATATGCCTCTAGTCAATTGAATGTTCGTTAGAAAAACTATGCCACTCATGACTTAAAGTTAGCATTTGTGGTATTTACTTTGAAATTTTAGAGATATTATCTCTATAGAGTCCATAGTGAGGTATTCACCAATCACCACAGCCTTTAACATATGTTCACTCAAAGGAATTTGAATTTGAGGCAATGGATATTAGTGGAGTTACTTAAGGATTATAATGTGACCATTCTATACCATTTGGGCAAGGTTAATATGGCAGCTGAAAGTTTGAGAGCATGGGTAGCTTGGCTTGTTGTGAGGTTATGAGGCATTCATTGGCTAGAGAGGTTCAAACTCTAGCTAACAGTTTTATGAGACTTGAGTTATCAGATTTTGGTTGAGTAATAGCTTATGTAGATGCAAGGTTCACATTTTTAGATCAAATTAAGGCCAAATAGTTTGAGGATGCTAAGTTAAGAAAGATCTGTGAGAGGGTTTTGCAAGGGAAGCTAAGCAAGCGGTGATAGATGGTGAGGGTGTCTTGAGGATCAAAGGGTGTGTATGTGTTCCTATTTTGAAGATTTGATCAAGAATACTTTGATTGAGGCTCAGAGTTTGAGATATTATATACATCCTAGAGTCAATAAGATTTATCGTGACTTGAGTTAACTCTTTTTGGTAGGGATGGATAAAGTGAGATAGCATAGAGTTTATTTCTTAATTTCCAATTTGCCAATAGGTTAAGTATAAGCACTAGAGGCCCAGAGGTATGCTTTAGAGGGTGCCCATTCCTAAATAGAAGTGGGAGTGGAATTTTATGGATATCATGGTTGGTCTTCCTAAGACATTGGGTAAGTTCGATTCTATATTAGTGATTGTTAATGAATTGACTACGTTTGCACACTTCATACAAGTTCAGGTTACCTTTAATATAGAGAAGTTTGCTAAGATATATCTTCGAGAGATTGTTCAGTTGCATGGAGTCCTAGTTTTTATTATTTTTATAGAGGTACACATTTTACTTATAACTCTTGGACGACCTTAAAGGTTGAGTTGTGTAACACTCCAGAAGTTCCTAAGTCCAGACCAGATCTTGAAAAGTTCTGAAAGAACTGAAGTAAAAACAATTATGATTTCATGGACCCTTCTGCGGACTGAAAAAGCTTGCACGAGTTGTAGATCGGATTGTAAAACTAAACTTTAAATTCCAGAATTTTCTTTGACTTTTAAGGACTTAGAATGGTCTATGGACCATAGAAAAGTCTGTAGAATGAACCTTCAGAAACCCAAGAATTTTCCTCTATCTTCCACTGATGTTTATATGGTCCGTACATTGTTCTATAGTCCGTATAATGCTCCATAGATAGCTTCAGACAATTTTTATTTCAGGGATGTTTTGGCCTTTACTCACTCTTTTAACTCCTATACTATGTCATTTTAACAAACAAGAATTTGGGTTCCAAGCTTCAAGACTCCATCCAAGGAATTCAAGTTAGCGCTCTTGTGTCCAGGTATGTGGGATTTCATCAATGGGTATTTCTTCACCCATTGAGTCCCAAAGAAACCTTAATTTTCAAGATTTATGAATTCTCTAAACTTAGGATTTCTATGATTATCACAACATCTTATAGAAATCCAGTTCTTCTTCAAGTATGATCTTAAATTGCATGAAATTAGTTATAATTCAATGTTTTTAATAGTAATTTCATGGACCCTCAAACATACAAGTATTTTCATGACCTAGTATTACGTAATTTCAAAAGCATATCTCAAATTATCAGATTTATATGATTCATATGCTTTCAGATAAAGTGTCTTTCTATATATGATCAGTTACCATGATTTATGAGCTACTTAGTATTTTATCATACTATCAATATGATTTAGTATTATAAGAGTTTTATTGTTTCTAGTTTGATTGCATGTTTTCATGGGAGTAATACTTATCACCGAGTGGGTTTAGGGATAAAGGTTTGTAGTCAGCATTCGTGGATCTTTACTAGATATCTCTAACTCCCAGAACTACATGTCATAGAATTTGTCTCAGAAAGACACTAGCTTAGTGGATCTACATTAGCTCAGGTCAGGTCCCTTACCTTGGAAAGTATTGTACACCCTCTTTTTGGTGTGGGAGCAGTAAACGACACTCCATGTAGTAGCTTACATGGTTTGTGTCAGTTTTAGCATCTCCTATAGTCAGTCTTTTTAGTATTGCATGATCAAGTACTTAGATACTTCAGTTCGATTTTATTTAGTTTTTATGTTATTTACTATATCATTTGTATCAACATGTTTTATAGATTTAGTATGTTCAAATATCATGTTTAATTTTGTATATTCCTCTTACTCAGTATATTTAAAGTATTGACCACATACTTTATGCCTATATTATTTAATCATATAGGTTTGGATATTTAGTGTTTGGCCCGTAGTTAGTACTATTTATGATCAACTAGCAGTAGTGTTTTGGTGAGTCCTCATCACCCGAGGATGGATTATGTTTCCTTTTAGTATTTTTCTTTCAGTTTCAGACAGTGGGAGTTATCTAGGGTCTTATCCTAGTAACTCATATTAGTAGAGGCTTTCTGATAGTCAGATTAGATTCAATTGTTTACTCAGATACTTATTTTGTTGGGTTCCTTATACATAGTATGAAAGTTTTAACTTTTGCATAATATCTCAGCTACTTTTAGAACTACTTTTATGTCAATCTTAATGGCATGCCATGCCATGAGGTTTGCTTGAGGTCACTTGTGGTTCTAAGCATCATGTCATAACTAGGGGTGGTCTTTGATCATGATAAACTTGGTATAAGATCCAAGTTCAAGTATCTTAGGTAAGTAGAGGCTTATTCATGGGTGTACAGCGCGCCACATCTATGAATAAGAGGCTATGAAATATTTTAGGAAATACTTTACTTTTTTCATTCTCTTAATCGTGCGATAGAGTGCAACTCTATAAGATCTCCTTCTAACTCTTGCTCTACCTATTTATAGCACCATGCCTCCAAGAAGAGCCTATGTAACAAAAACAGATATGAAAAGCAATAAGAACCACCGGCTCAAGAGGACCCATTGAATGAGTAAGTGTCTTATGCTAAGTTTAGGGATACTTCTCAGGTGCTAGCCCATGCTATGACTGCTCAGGCCAATCGAGAAGGTTGTGACCCCGATCAACCCAAATACTAATATGGTCATAGCTAGAGTATAGGATTTCACTAAGATGAACACTCCAAAGTTTCATGGTTCAAAGGTAGATGAGGATGCGCAAGAGTTCATTGAGGGCATCTAGAAGATTACTCAGATTATGGTTGTCACACCAATTGAGAGTGTAGATTTGGCCTTCTATCAACTGAAGTGAGTGGCTTAGATATGGTACAAGAAATAGAAGGATGATAGGGCTGAGGATGCAGGCCCAATTGATTGGGACAAGTTTGAGGTTGCTTTTTTGGACATGATCTTTTCGCTCAAATTAAGGGAATCCAAGGTCATATAATTCATTAACTTAAACCAAGTTAGCATGACTTAAAAGAGTATTTTTTAAAATTTACTCAACTCTCAAAGTATGCTCTAACTATGGTGGTCGACTCTAGGGCCCGCATGAGTAAGTTTGTCTCTAGTGTTTCTGAGACTATGGTGAAAGAGTGTAGGATCATGATTGATGACTTATGCTGAACATATTGAGAAGGAAAATCTTAAGCAGAGTTCTAGGGATAACAAGAGGGCTAGGACAGATAATGTTGACTACTTTATCATAAATTAAGATGTGGTAGTCGATATTAGTTTCATCAATAGTACTCAAGCCCCGCCCTAGCTTCTGCTAGTGCTCCAGTACCCAAGTTCAGATAGGATAACAAGGACAGAGCACTATGCTTTAAATCTCAGGCAGTGTTTCTAGTGGGAACACTGTTCTCACTAGTCATAAGTATGGTAAGAATTATCTCGAAGAGTGTATGGTTGGTAGTGGTGCTTGTTTTGGAGGCAACAAGAAAGGTCACAAATTGAGGGATTTCCCATCTTCCATAGGTA
Source organism: Solanum dulcamara (assembly GCF_947179165.1). Lineage (NCBI taxonomy): Eukaryota > Viridiplantae > Streptophyta > Magnoliopsida > Solanales > Solanaceae > Solanum > Solanum dulcamara. Next base: position 59,498,793 of record NC_077239.1, on the reverse strand, counting down.
AGGAGAGGATGTTTATCAACAAATTCAGCCAAATTGTTTAGCAGCTTTTCCAGGTCACCCAACTCAATAAGGACCTCATTTAGCACTGGTGGCAGAAAACGCCAAGGGAGGTTTAATGCTCTTCAAACTCAAAGGATTATGAGGATTCCCCTTATGTGGACACTGGTATGTTACTAGTCTTTTAGTTTGATGCTTTTGATTTACTAGACCCATGAGCAAATATTTGCTTCGTGACTTCTTATATTGCATTAAATCTTAATGTGAATCCCAATATCTTATTGGAACCCTTCTCATTCACTACTTCATTTAGTGAGCCGATTTTAGCTAAATGGGTATACAAAAATTGCTCGATCTTTATCTTTTAGAAAATCAACTCAATTGATCTAGTAGAGTTAGAAATAGTTGATTTTAACATCATTTTTGTCATGGACTAGTTACATACTTGTTACACCTCAGTCGACTGCAGAACCAGAGTCATGAAATTTAGGTTTCCTAATAAGCCAGTCATAGAATAGAAGGGTAGTACTTCAACACCTATAGGTTGGTTTATTTTTTACCATAAGGTCAGAAAAATAATTCTAAGGGTTGTATCTACCATATGGTTAGGGTTACAAATTCTAATTTTGAAACCCTAACCCTTTATTCTATCCCAATCATGAATGAATTTCCAGAAGTATTTCTTGAAGATGTTCCTACAGTCCCTCCTAAAAGGGAAACTGACTTTGGCATAGACCTTTTTCCAGATACCCAACCTATCTCTATTCCTCCATATATAATGGCTCCAACTGAGTTTCAGAAGTTCAAAGATTAATTAAAGGACCTTCTAGATAAAGGTTTCATTAGACCCAACATCTCTCCATGGGGTGCTCCAATTCTTTTCATGGGTAAGAAAGATAATTCTCTTAGAATATGCATCAAAAACTTTCAGTTGAAGAAAGTCACAATCAAGAATAAGTATCCCATCCCCAGATTAATGACTTGTTCGGCTAACTTTAAGGTTCTAGATTCTTCTTAATGATAGACTTCAGATCATGTTATTATAAACTCAAAGTCATAGAGAGTGACATTCTTAGGACTAGATATGGTCACTATGAATTTGTGGTTATATCTTTGGGACTAACTAATGGTTCTGCAACTTTTATGGATTTGATGAACCGGGTGTTCTAGCAGTATTTGGATATGTTTGCCATTGTCTTTATTAATGATATTTTGGTTTATTCTTGGAGTGAGGATGAGTATGCAAGCCATTTGAGAATTGTCTTGTAGATTCTTAAGGACTGTCAATTATTTGATAAGTTTAGCAAGTGTGAATTTTAGTTGAGGTCAGTAGCATTTCTTGGCCATATAGTTTTAGATAGGGTATTCAGATTGATCCTTAAAAGACCAAACAAGTTAAGAACTACACTAGACCCATCTCTCCCTCAGATTTTAGGAGTTTCTTGGATCTAGTTGGTTACTATACACGATTTGTGGAAGGATTCTCCTCTATTGTATCTCTGTTGCCCAGATTGACTCAGAAGAAAGTCAAGTTCCAGAGGTCCAAAACTTATGAGAAGAGTTTTCAGGAGATGAACACTCGATTTACAACGGCTCCAAATTTGACTCTACCAAAAGGTTTAGATGGTTTTGTGGTTTATTTTGATGCTTCTAGAATTGTTCTTTGTTGTGTATTGATTCCACAAGCAAGGTCATAGCTTATGATTGTAGGAAATTCAAGGTTTATGAGAAAAATTAATTGACTCACGATCTTGAGTTGGCAGCAATGGTGTTTTCCTTGAAGATTTGGAGGCACTACCTTTATGGTGTGCATGTAGATGTATTTACAGATCATAAGAGCTATAAAATGTGTTTAATCAGAAGGACTTGAATCTTCACTAAAGGAGATGGCTTGAGTTATTGAAGGATTATGACATTAGTGTCCTATAACATCCTGGTAAGGCCAATGCAGTACTAAATGATCTCAGTAAGTTTTCTATGAATAGTGTTATTCACATTGAGGATGATAAAAAGAAATTAGTTCAATATGTTCACACACTTGCCCGTTTAAGAGTTTGTTTGGCGGATTTAAGAGATGGTGGAGTAATTGTTCAAAATGGTTCAGAATCATCTCTAGTGATGGATGTTAAGGCAAAGAAGAATGATGATCCGAACCTATTTTAGTTTAATAAAGTGGTTCTCAAATAGGCTATAGAGGGTTTCTCTAGAGGGGGAGATGGTGCCCTTCATTATTAACGTCGATTATATGTTCTAGATGTTGATGGGTTGAGGTAGTAGATACTCTTAGAGGCCCACAGTTCTCATTATTCTATTCAGTTGGGAGACACTAAGATGTACGATGATCTATGGGAAGTCTATTGGTTGAATGGGATGAAGAAGGATACTTTGAGATTTGTTTTTAAGTGTCCAAATTGCCGACAAGTTAATATTGAGCATTAGAAACCAAGTGGTATGACTCGAGATATCAGTATTCCTACTAAGAATATGAAGATTTAAATATGGACTTCATCACAGGTTTACCTTGCACGCATTGACATTATGATTCTATATGGGTGGTTCTAGACTGAATGACTAAGGCAACACATTTCCTCCCAGTTAAGACTTCCTATTCAACCAAAGAGAATGCTAGACTTTACATTCGAGAGATGGTTAGATTGCATAAAGTTCCATTGTCCATTATCTCAAATAGGGGTACTTATTTCACCTCTTAGTTTTGGAGGTCATTTCAAAAATGTCTTGGTACTCAGGTTAAGCTTAGGTAACTTTTCATCCACAGTCAAATGGCTAAGTCGAACAGACAATTCATACTTTGGAAGATATGTTGAGAGCTTGTGTGATTGACTTTAAATGTAATTGAGATGATCATTTGCCTTTGATCAAGTTTTCTTATAATAACATTTATCACTCCAGTATTCAGCAGGCTCTGTTTGAGGCACTCTTTAGTAGGAGGTGTAGGTTTCCTATAGGTTTTCTTGAGGTTGGTGAAGTGGCTTTGATAATGCCTAAGTCAGTTCATGAGGCCATGGAGAATGTTCTACTTATTAGAGACAGATTGAGAATAACCCAGAATAGGTAGAAATCTTACACAGATGTGAGGAAAATAGAGGTTGAAATTGTTGTTGATGATTGGGTTTAGCTAAACATTTTGCCTATGAAAGGGGTGTTGAAGTTTGGTAAGAAAGGAAAGCTTAGTCCCCAATATGTATTCCCTTACCAGATTTTAAGGCCTTTTTAGGAAAGGTGGCAGATGAGCTAAATTTGCCTAAAGAGTTAGAATCAGTGCACCCAGTGTTTTATATGTCCTTGTTGAAAAGGTGCATTAGTGAACCGACTTCGGCCGTGCCTTTGGACAGTGTTGGTGTAAAGGAATTCTCTCTTATGAAGAGGCCTAGTTGAGATTCTTAACCGTCAGGTTTGTAGGTTGAGGAACAAGGAAGTTGCTTTAGTGAATGTCCTTTGGAGGAATCAGTTAGTTGAGGGAGATACTTGGGGAGCAGAAGCAGATATGATGTCCAAGTATCCCCATCTTTTCCCTTCCGGTTTAGTTCCAGCGTTAGGTAATAGTTCCTCTATAATACCCTATTCGAATTCATGTTTTCCGATCATTCTAACACAACCCAAGTTATACCCTAGGCATAACACTGCAATTAGAATATCGAGGTACACCAACCAAGCCTCTTAGAATACATCGCATACATAATTAAGTAAATACATCAATCAAACCATAACGCGGAAGATAAGCTTCAAAAATAAAATCTTAAATAAGGAAAAACTCAAAGATATATGTCTGAATAAATGGAGTGACATAGTCAAAATAGTCTAAACATGCCTCTACCAATCTAGATGGGGGGCATAAGACAAGCCCTATCTTACCCAAAGATAAAAGACAAAGTCATAAAAGAAATATAAACTCATATTGGCTATGCCCTCGAATCATGAAGACTCACCAATCAAGAAACAAAACTAAGTAATCCACTCTAGCTATGAGTAGTAGGAGGATGAGTGTGATGATCGTTGAACCTTATATTATGATACAATGTAGGCAAAAGTATGTGTTAGTACATGGAATGTACTAAGTTGGTGAGAAGCATGCATAAACAATAATAATTAGACATTGCCAATATGAACATGTGATGCATGACCAATATCTTGGAAACATGAGTAAAACTTTACAACATTTGAAATCATATCATAAGGCCAATGCCTCATAATACATCACTTGAACTTGTATATAGAGCATATACACATGTAGGATATTAACCATAACTGATATGTAAGACCAAGTGTGCAATAATATGGAATCCAATGTAACTCCCACATCGAGAAGAGAGATGCTACATGCCAAGATATACTCCATATCATAAACATAATATGAGCTATATGTGGATCCACTAGCTAAGCCATAAAGGCACCAACAATGGCATGTAGTTTTGGAACCAAGGGTTGGTATTAGGTTTCCCTCTTGGATCCCCGCCCAAAGTTAGTTGTGTGCTAAGTTAAACCCAATGGAATACATAAAACATGGTCATTAGGAAAGTTAAATTAACCAATCCAATATCATGAAGATACATCATAAGAAGAGCTCCTTGAAAACATGATCAAAATATAACATGTGGATACTTACCTTTCTAAATATGCAAATCATACCATCTTGTATATTGTGAGAAAACCTTTCACAATTAATGGTTTATACTTGAAACTATACTTAAATCATAGTACATAACTTTCATAAATCATACGTGATACTAGATAGAATTTAGTCATAAATTCATATTTCATAAATGAAATTCATGGCATAATGCATGGGTCCTTGAAAAATATATTGAAAACACATAATTGAGTTGAAACCATGTGTGAATTGATCATTGAAGTGACCCAATGCAAATTGATCATAACCCTAGAATTTAGGAGAAACTCATGAAAAGGAGAATTGATAAAATCTTGGGGAATCCATAGATGAATTCCCATGTACCTTGAAGAAATATGGCCTTGAAATTTGGAAGTGGAGACTTGAAGCTTGAATATCCCTAATTCAACTTGAGAGGAAATCCTTGGAGAAGAAGACTTGAATTTTAGAGAGAGAATTTTTAGTTTCAATGACTTCAGAGAGAATGAGGGAAATTCAAAGGGCTTGGGTAGTTATATATTTAGAAATAGGTCCAAAAATACATAGCTTAGAGATTAAGGGTTAGAAAAGATGGAAATAGCCTCATTAAAAGAATACTAGAACCCTTTAGCAAGATTGGTCGAGTTTACCGAAACAATCAGTGAGTTGCTAATCTCTTCCTCATCTTGCCTAACTTCCTTATTCGGAGGAAAATTCTCTGAAACTTTTGGCAAACAAGTTTAGCTCACCATTACACTTAGTGAGTCATCATTCTTACCTTTTCCTTGCCTAATCCCTACCTTTTCCATCCATTTCCCTGAAACTTTTAGCGAGGACCTCATCTCTCTATACACATTTTTATGAGTCACCAAAGGTCCCTCATGTCGCCAAAAATCATTATTTTCTAAGAAAGTTTTTTAGAATAATTGGGCGAGCTGTTGACCCCTTTGTCGACACGCCAAAAAACTTCGGTGAATCGCCAATTCCACTTGGTGAGCCACAACTGCTAAATTTTGAGTTTCCCTATTCAATTTCAGCATCCCTACTTTCTAACTACTGGGGCCTCATAATATCTCCCCCTTAGGAATATTCGTCCTCAAATGGGACTTAAGCTAGCATGAAAGGAGTAGAAAAAGAGATGTAGTAGCCCAGTATGAATGCAATAACATACTAAAATGCATAAAACATGGAATACTCAATCTAAAGCTAAAAAGTGATTCTTTAAACTCATTTCATGAATATGCATGCATATAAAAATATGAGAATGACTTAGATGCATGATTTTGAAGGGGTGATCATGAAGGAACTTAATACCTCAACTTGGTACATAATGAAAAAGATGAGGATATCATGACATCATATCGGCTTCGGTTTCCCATGTAGAACCTTCAACCTCTTGCTTTCTCCATAATACTTTAACAGATGCAACTTCTTTGTTCCTTAACTTTAAAACTTATTGGTTTAGAATCTCAATAGAAACCTCCTCATAGGATAAACTTTCCTTCACATCCATGCTATCCAAAGGTATAATAGATCTAGGATCACCAACACACTTTTTCAACAAAGAACATTAAACACAGGATGTGTTGATGCCAACTTCTAAGGTATGTCCAACTCATATGCCACCTTGCAAACCATCTCAAAATTTGATATGGGACTACATATCTAGTACAAAGCTTCCCCTTCTTGCCAAAATGCATCACACTCTTTTTGGGTGATATCTTCAAGTAAACTCAATCATTAACCTCAAACTACAGTTCCCTTCTCCTTACATCTGAATAGGACTTTTGTCGGCTTTGTGTTGTCTTCAATCTTTCTCTAATGTGTCTAACCTTCTCTATAGCCTCATGAACCAACTAGGGACCTATTAAGGCAAATTTACCAACTTCAAACAAACCAATAGGAGAACTACATCTCCTACCATATAAAGCCTCAAACGGAGCTATTTGGATACTAGAATGGTAGCTATTATTATAAGCAAACTCGATCAATAGCAATTGATCATCCCAATTACCCTTAAAGTCTATTACACAAGCTCTTAACATATCCCCCAAGGTTTGAATTGTACGCTCATCTTGACCATTATTTTGTGGGTGAAAATTCGTACTAAGCTTAAATTAAGTACCAAGAGCCTTTGGAAAGATCTCCAAAATTGAGATATGAATTGAGTACCTCCATTAGAAATGATAGATAACATAACACCGTAAATCTTAACCAACTCTTGAATATAATGTCTAGCATAATCCTCAACCAAATAGGAATTCATAACGGGAAGAAAATATGTCGACTTAGTCATTCGATCAACAACCACCCAAATTAAATCATGTTGCCTATGGGTACGCTAAAACCAGTAATAAAGTCCATGTTCAAGTCTTTCCACTTCCAAGTAGGAATCCTGTTGTCTTGAGCTAAACCTCTTGATTTTTGATGCTCGACCTTCAGTTGTTCACAATTTAGATACTTAGACACACACTCTCCAATATCCTTTTTTATACCATGCCACTAATACACTTTATTCAAATCTTAATACACCTTTGGGGGACCCAGATGAATAGAATATTATGAACTGTGAGCTTCGGACGATATTGTTTTCCTCAAGCTATCAACACCGGGAACACACAATAGCCCTTGATATCTAAGCACAACATCTCCCCCTTTTAAGAAAGCCTCAATGGATTTTTCAGCAACCATTTTCTTCAACTCAACCAAAGTAGGATCATTGTATTATTTTCCTTAACATCAACCACAAGAGACAATTCAAAACCATGTTGCACAATGACACCACCATCCCCTAAATCAATCAAGTGAACACCCAAATGAGATAGCCTATGAAGATCACGAACTAACTCCTTCTTTTCTTCCTCAATATGGGAAACACTATTCATGGATGACCTACTAATAGCATTGGCAACCACATCCGCTTTACCCAAATTGTACAATACTCTCATATCGTTGTCCTTCAACAACTCAAGCTACCTTCTTTGTCGAGGGTTCAAATCAATTTAGTTGAACATATATTGTAAACTCTTATGGTTGGTGAATAAATCAACATAGACACCATAAAGGTAGTGTTTCCAATTCTTCAGAGCAAACACAACCGCCGCTAACTCCAAGTCATGAGTCAGGTAGTTTTTTCATACACCTTAAGTTGCCTAGAAGTATAGGCTATAACCTTATCATTTTGCATCAAAAATTAACAAAAACAAACCCTGAAGCATCACAATAAATAACAAACCTATCGGACCCTTCCATTGAAATCAACACCGGAGCAGAGGTAAGTCTATCTTTCAATTCTTGGAAGTGTTTCCCATATGCCTTAGACCATTGAAATTTCACATTCTTCTTAGTCAAAGCAGTCAAGGGTGAATCAATGGAAGAAAAAACTTCCACAAACCAACTATAATAATCAGCTAAGCCCAAGAAACTTTAGATATTTGAAGGAAAAAGTGGTCTAGGACAATTTTTAAATGCTTTGATTTTCTTAGGATTAGCTATAACCCCTTCATCGGACACAATATGGAAAAGAAAAGCAATCAACCTCAACCAAAACTCACACTTGCTAAACTTAGCAAATAACTGACGGTCCTTGAGGATTTGCAAGACAATCCTCAAATGATCAGCATGCTCCTCCTCACTCCGAGAATAAACCAAAATATAATCAATGATTAATACTGAACATGTCCAAATATTGCTTAAACACCCAATTTATCAAATCCATAAAAGTTGTAGGAGCATTCATTAGTCCAAAAGACATAATCAAAATTTTAAAGTGACCAATATCGACTTCTAAAAGTCATATTTGAAATATCACATTCCCTTACACAAAATTGATGATAACCCAATAGAAGATCGATCTTTCAAAAGTAATTTCCTCCTTAAAGTTGATTGAAAAAGTTATCAATCCTTGGAATAAAATACTTATTCTTAATCGTGACCTTGTTCAATTATTGATAGTCGATACATATACGGAGAGAATCTTCTTTTTTCCTAAAAAAGAGAATAGGATCACCCCATGGAGAGATACTCATAGAATAAAACCCTTATCCAACAAGTCTTTCAACTGATCGAATAACTATTTAAATTTTTCTAGGGCAATATGGTAAGGGGGAATAGAGATACATTGGGAATCAAGAAGAAGATAAATATCGAAGTCTATCTTCCTTTCGAGAGGGATACCTAGAATATCATTGAGAAACACTTCCAAAAACTCATTAACAACCAAAACCGACTCAAAATTTGGGGCTTCAAAACTCGTATCCCTAACTCATACTAGATGATAGATGCAACCCTTGGAAATCATCTTCCGAGCTTCAAGGCACGAGATGAGTTGACCTTTAAATAGGGAAATATAAGGAGTAACAAATGATAGAGAAGAACCCGAATCTAACAATGCATAAACACTAAACTGTCAGGACCCAAACTAGGTCCTAGATGTATCACTGCGATTAGGATTCCCGAAAAAACCCCAACCAAGCCACCTAGCATATCAAAATCATACATAAGTGAACTCATATGTAGAAACTCATAATAGTCCAAGAATATAGCATAATTAGAGAAAGAATCAAGACAACATAGACTTCTTACACATATGCCCAACATGCCTCTACATGACTACATAGGCGGGGACTAGGACATATTTCTAGCTCATCCTTAAGAAAGTAATGACATAACATGGAATAGTCTCAAAGTACCAATATAGTATAAGAAGGACAAAAAGGAAAGATAGACTCGGTTTGCCCTTAAATCATGAGGACTTACTATAAAATCTTTAATAGATCACTGACTAGCCATGAGAAGAGGATGCAGCGCCCATCCCTACATTGTGGTATAATGTAGGCAATGAAGTATGTGTTAGTATATTTGAATGAACTAAGTATATAGGCAATGCAATGCATAATAAAAACCATATTGTGCAAATGACCATTTCAAATAGCATGATAGGGGAGGAGTAAAATCATAAGTAAACATAAGAAGTATCAATGCATAATAAACTATGAGAGTATCATATAAAATTAAAGAGAGAATTAGCCATTTAGAAAATTTTGTTGATGATACATATGTAGGAAATAACCTTAACCAACATTAAGACCATGTGAGTCATAACATTAAATTAGATGATCCCCACATTGAGAAGGGGGAGGTTGTTTTCCAAGGCATCATCCATCTAACATTATCATTATTTAGATCAGGTACTCGCCTCTAGTCCTTGAGATTGGGTACTTGCCTCTAATCTCTTTCCCTATGGTGACACATAGTTTATGAGACATGGGTAATTGCGACTAGTCCACTCAGTGCTAAGTACAACTCCTAACAAAAAATCATTCATATCATACATATATCATAAGAATAGCTCATTCGTCATCATTCATTACTTCTCATGAGTCATTCATTGACCTTAATAATCATTCATAAAACTTATTCATAAGAGTATCTCATTATCATGTGATTCATGTAATGTAGGTGTAAGCCTTCCATCATTACAAATTCCATCATTCCCTCTTCATAAAACTTGTTTGAAACATCACTTAAACATCATTCAATATCTTGCATGAATTATTCATAAACATTCATTGAAAATCTCTTGAAATGCCATGATTATGACTTATACTTGAAAATAAGGTGAAAACATAAATACATGATTAATTGACTTGGAAATCATGAAATTGGGTTGAAAACATACATGATTGTATACTTTAGATCAACCCATACATAATTCATAAAAATGACATCAATTGAAAGTATAATTGAGAATATCCATAATCCATATCATGAACCCAAAAGATCAATATAGTAAAATTCATAGAAAAACTCTTCAATTCCAAGCAATAACCATTAATTTATATTGAAATAGGATCATAATCATAAATTGTAATGACCTTGTTGGTCATTTCATTCATCTTCTGACCTTTTTAGCTTTTAAATCTTTCCTGTAGCGACCTCAAGTCATTTATGACTTACTGACACTGATTGTTTAGTTGCCTAGTCATTTGCTTGGGTTTTAGACCCGTTTCTGTATTTTGGAGCTTTTATAACTTGAAAAGTTGACTTCAGTCATAAATTCAGGTAACTAACCTCAAAATAAAATTTTGATGGTTTCATCAGCTCCAAAATGGCCAAATTAGATTGGTAGCATGATCTGCACGAGTATCAAGGAAATCTGTATGAGTTTGGGACCATTTGGTATTTTTGCCTTTGAAATTTGGCCCATGGTTGACTTCAGTCAACATTCTTGGAAAATGCACTCGAATAAAAATTATATCAGTGCGGTAAGTTTTGAAATATCAAGTTTGTTCTAGAATGATCCTTCATTTACTTTTTGAGGCTTTTGGACTCATCCCGAAGTCTGTTGTAGAATTTGGCTAAAAATAGCATTGGGAGTGGACCCACATTTAGTCGTAAAGACCTCATATAGAAATTTTGAGTGTGTCATTAACTTTGGACTATTGAATTTGATGGGGTAGAATAGTTTGTTTGCATGCAAGGGATTTCGAATGAATTGCGAGCACCCCGTTGGAGTATTTGAACTTGGTAAATATCAGTATTTCAATTAATATCTGGTGCACACCAATTTGGCCGTCATGATCACGTGAACATTGACACATTTATGAAAGGACTGCTTGGCTACTCTCTACATTTGTGGAGGTCCAGCGTATTTGTAGATGTTCAGCATTTATTCTCCAATGCAGCACTGTTCACTGCAATCGCAGAAAATAATTTCATCGGGTCCTCTTTAGTTATTTACATGTCGTGATCAGCCATTGTAAATTATTTCAAAGGATGATATATCCCTCATTTCAAACTCAAATTTGGCGATTTAAAGATTCAACTTCAAGGAAATTTCATGGGGAATCTGTTGGTGAGCTTGGAATCTTGATTAGAAGCATCGTGTGAGGTAAATTCATGGATTTAGTTGTTTTCTTCAGCATTTTTGAGTTGAGATTGCTATGAATTTTGATGTTCTACTTCATAACCATTTTAGCTCCATCTGAAGCAATTCAAGAGTCCATATTATGGGGTTTCCCGCAATCGAAGCATCGTTTGAGGTAAATTTCATCTCAAAGGGAATTTCCTCTCTCTTATTGAATCTTTAATGGTGAAAATTATGCATGTCCTAATTCTGGTGTTTTCAAAGCCTGCGTGTTTAACTTTGAGGTAGGCTACGGTCTCCCCCTTTTGACTGAGTTCTTCTATATATCGTCTAGTATCCATTGCATATGATTTAGGCTAGTATTGGTTGGGTTTAGGGCCTTCCTTCTTTTATCTCATTTCCTTGACTCAGGTTAGACCTTATACTAGCATAGTTTCTTTAGATCCTTATTTAGTCTTATTGACTCAGTTGCATTATGGTTGGGTAAGATTATCCTTCTTAGGATCGGTATTGATAGACCTAGGCTGGTTTGAGCCTTAGATTCTTTAGTTTGTATTCCAGTGCCCTTATAGGTAGGCGTAGCTTATAGAGCTTGTGATGGCTGGTGTAACTTAGTGCTAGTGCTGGAGACCTTTGAGGCTCATCATAACTATAGGTTTGGCTTAGCTGTGCTCGTTGAGAGCTGAGATGGCATATTTTGGGGTAGGGCATTATTCCTAGTGATATTTCTCCCCATATCTTATTCTGACCCATGTCTCAATGGTTACTTTTGTTTAGCGATAGGCTTATGATGCCTATTTATCTATTATTTATTATTGGGCCCGAGGCCGTATTCAAGGAGCGATTGGACCCTAGATTAGTTTCTTTTCCTTGTTATTATGGTATGACTTGATGTACTATTCAAACTGCGTGTACCTTTTTTGAATACTAGTGATGGTATGCTTGCATTAATTAAGAATATTTACTCATTTTATGGTATGATCCCGGATTCTTATGGATTTTCTCTACTGTCTTGAGAGGACATTCTCATGCTTTCACTACTTTTAAACTGGGTTTTAACGGGAGTTGTACCCCCTAGATTACTTGATCCCTGGTTTTGAAACTTATGAGGCATCGGAGACATACTCTTTTTTCTACTTGAGGTATTAGAGGCATCTAGGATGTACTCTATTTTACTTGGTTATTCGGCATATCGACGCACTTTCTTGACTTACTGATGCCCTCGAGTTTACTCTTGTTAGTTGGGCCATACCCCTAGGAGCTTACTGGCTAGATAGTGAGCCCTTTTTAGGGTGCTCACGATTTGATATTACTGGTTTACTGATATCCGGTGCAGCGTTGCCCTTTCTATATTGGCTTGGCTTCTCACTCTCTGGAACCACTAAAGGGATACTATATTTTTATGTAAGACCTAGTTCGTACCTAGGCTGTGTAGAAAAACTTCTCGTGTCCCCTATGGTCCCCTTTGACTAGTGCACCACTAAACAAGATGAGGGAGCTACATGGGTCCCACCTGGCAGGTGGGGGATTGGGTAGGTCTATACACTTGTTGTTGTTTGCTGAGATACACCAATGATGTCACTGGTTCTTAATACTGACTTGTATTTATCACCATCACCCATCACCAGTATACTTGTTTTTTATTTGGTCCCCCAATTTTATAGGGGTCGGAGGTATGTTTGTCATTGTTTGTACTTTTCGGGGGTATAAGCATCTGGTCGGTTATTATTTGATCATACTTGTACTTACTTTTGGTTGTCTTGGTAATTGTTCTATGTGGTATTTGAGTTGGATTGTGGTTGGTACTTCCTGTTAGGTTTAGTCAGAATAGTTCCTAGGTGATTACGTGGTTAGCATCGCCTGTTAGCACTATATTCTCGATAGTCGACTACTATGATGCCTTCTTCCTATTAATAGATTATGAGATTGCATTCCAGGTGCGTTCTTTGACTTTGCTCCTTTTTCTATGTCTCCAGTCTCCTTGTCTTATTTTCTGTCATTATTGTGATAATTCATAATTAGTTACTTGTGCAGTATTTATCTGATCATATGTTATTTGTAATTTTTTTATCTATGGAGCTCAGTCGGCCTATGTCTACTAAGAACCATTCATTTGGTACTCATACTATACTTCTGCCCCTTACAGATCATAATACGGATTTTCGTCGTTGATTTGGAATGGTATAAAGCAGTTTTTGGTATGGAGATTTGGTGAGCTCCTAGCGTTTGGAGTTGCCGATTTCCATCTATGACGGACTAAGACTAGTCTTTACTTGCTTTCGAAGACTGCCTGTAAATATTTTGTTCTTTAAAAGGCTTGTACTCCTATTTGGATTTAGATGCTAGATTATTAATTGATGTCAAGTCTTGGGGTGGTTTCTTGTGTTTGTTTCGGTTGTTCTCTTTCTTCTCATTATTACTTACTTTCTGCTTTATTTGTTCATCTTCCACTTGATAGCTCGTTGCCTCTGGTTTCGGCCTAAGGGTTAAGGGTTAGACTTACCTGCTGGTGGGTGTAAGCTAGTGCCATCATGACCTGGGAAATCGGGTCATGACATAATTAGAATTTATAATTCATGCAATTAAAGTAGAGATCATAAATCTATAAGAATACATAATTTAATTAATTAAAAAGGTAGAAAATATGTTGGGCTCCATGGGTGAAAAGTGTCCTTGGATGAAATACCCACATACCTTGAATGAGAAGATCAAAGAAGCTTCAAGAAATTCTCACTTTTAATGGAGAATTGGGAGAATTCCTTGAATATCTTCAATAGAGTTTTTGAGACCTTTGTAAAGAGAAAATCATTTGAATAGATGAATTGTTAGAATGAAAAAGAATAGGGTTTAGGGTAGTTTATAGTAGAATTAGGTCCTAAAAATGTCCAGGTTCATTAGCTATTAGTTAAGGAAATACCTAAAGTGTCCCCACTTCAAAATTGAATTCAAAAGGAAAAACAAAGCCAAGTCCGCGATGCTAACTTGTTCCGTTCTAGGCCAATTTTGAGTGAATAAGAATTTGTCCATATTTTGACTTGGGGAAAATCTTAAACTATGAGGGAGCCGCGGACCTGTCTTGCACCCTTCTAGAAAGCAATATTTGGAAAAATTTATCTTTCGGGATTCTTGACCCAAAAATCCACCGAGGTCATTTTTGCTGCACTTAACCTTATTAGTCCCTTTATTCCATATTAACTGAATTTCTAAGGTTTTTTTCAATGTTCAAAATAGTTAAATTGTTCAAAGTTCAAGAAAAATATTTAAAAAATATTCCATGTTTACCCTTGGCCATTAATGAAGTTTTATAATTTTCTAGAAGTTAAACTACACTACTTACAAAGTTATACTCCAATATAGAACTACTTATATTTATGATTTCACATTTAATCATCTTTATGAGGTTGATTAAACAAAAGGGTAATAGAGAAAAATATGGTTCAAATTTTGTCCTTGAATGTTTTTCTTAATATGTGTGCATTATCTTAGAAATTCAGTTAATATGGAATAAAGGGAGTATATCATATTCCAACCTTCAAATACATGAGATATTACACAAACTCATAGCCTTTTAACATATCAATCACAACATCAAGTGAATCCTCCAACTCCTGATGAGTCTACAATGCATAAATTTTGTTTTTGCACTAGTTGTCACTCGAAGTAGCACCATGCTGAGCCAGTTGTCCTATAGTAGTATGAGCCCAAGTCTAGGTTCGACCATCTCCACCTCTAGTAACACCCGTAGGACAATCCTTCACTTGGCGACTTGTCTTACCACAGCCAAAGCAAGCACCCGAACCTGCTAGACATACACTTAGATGCTTTTTCCTATACTTCTTGCATAGGTGAAAAGGTTAACCACTCGTAGGTCCTCCTTGAGGCATAGGGTTAGAAACCATATCTTCGTTAAAATTGGGAGACGGAGTGTTAGAAGAATTTTGGCATGAGTAATTTGAGTGAAATTGAGAATGGACACCATTGGTTGACTAACCATGAGAATATTTGCCACTATCAATTCGAGCCCTCTTGGACTCGGTAGCCCTCTCTTTCAACTTTTTCTCATCTATTTCTCGGCATATATCATGAGCCTTGAGACATCCATATTCTTAATTAGCATGGTGATTCTACACTCTTTGACCACCAAGTCTGACACACCCGACATGATCTTGCTCACACGATCTTAAGGATTAGGAACCATAAATGGAGTATACTTTGATAGTTGGGTGAATGTGAGGGCACATTCCCTCACACACATGTTGCATAGTCTCAAGTTGATAAAATCTTGTACTTTGGCTTCCCTAACCTCCAAAGGAAATAAATGATTAAGGGAATCATGCTTGAACACTTCTCAAGTGATGGGACCATCGTCTCTACCCCTTTTACTCTTCCATTAGTCAAACCAAACTTGGACAACCCCTTTGAGTTGATATGCCACCAAGTTTTCTTTCTCCAGCAGACCAATGCCATGATGTCAATAATATTAATAATGCCCTAAATAAATTCTTGTGGATCCCCATCCGTCTTAGATCTATGAAACTCGGGAGGGTTCATGAGAGTGAAGTCACAAAATTTGCTAGTCATCATACATATATTTGGATTCACATGAGAAAGTACTTCTCAATTGGCTTGAGCCACCACAGCTTTCAAAAGTACTTGGAAAGAGGCTTGGAACTCTACATGAGAGACTTATTCATTCAATGGATCATTGGGTTCTAAGAGAACTCTTCTTGGAGGTATGATTCTGTAATTGCAAAGAGAAAGCGTTAGAGGGGAAATCCTTAGAGTTCAACTCTATTGCATGACATAAGAATGATAAAAAGGTGAAGTTTCCTAAACACATCATACCCTTATATTCATAGATATGGCGTGCTTCACACCCATGAACAAGACTCTACTTGACGCAGTATGTTAGACTTCCTAGTAAACCTTAAACCTTGTACTCTGATACTAAGTTTATCATGACCTAATCTATACCCTAGGCATGATACAACGATTACAAACCTGAGAGACTCCAACCAAGACTCTTACCATACATCGCATACACAAGGTAAGTAAACAGATCAATCAAATCATAATGAAAAAGATAAGTCTCAAAATCAAATCTCAAATAAGGAGAAACTCAAATATATATGTCTGAATAAATGGAGCTACATACTCAAAATAGTTTAAACTGCCTCTAACAGTCTAGCTCATCCAAAGATAAAAGAAAATTCATAGAAGAAATATAAACTCATGTTGGTTATACCCTCAAAGCATGAGAATTCACCAATTAAGTGACAAAGCTAAGCAATCCAATCTAGCCACGAGTAAAAGGATGAGTATGATGATCATCAAATCCTACAATATGATACAATGTAGGCAAAAGTATGCGTTAGTACATAAAATGTACTAAGTAGGTGAGAAGCAGGCATAAACAATAATAATCGGACATAGTCAGTATGAACTTTTGATGCATGAAAAATATCTTGAAAACATGATTAAAACTTGAAAATATTTGAAGTCATATTATAAGGTCAATACATCATAAAATATCACTTGAACTTATAGATATAGCATATACATATGTAGGATATTAACCTTAACAGAAATGTAAGACCATGTGAGCTATAACATAAATCCGATTTAACACCCACATCGAGAAGAGAGAGGCTACTTGCGAAGGTAGACTCCGTATTATAAATATAACATGCTTGTACATAGATCCACTAGCTAAGTGATAATGACACCTACGATGGAATGTAGTTTTGGAACCAAGGGTTGCTACTAGAAATTCCTCGTGGATCCCTACCCAAAGTTCACTCGGTGCTAAGTTAATCCCAATAGAATACATAAAACATAGTCATTAGAAAAGGTAAATCAACCAATTCAATATCATGAAGATACATCATAAGAATTACTCCTTGAAAACCATGATCAGAACATAACACGGGGATACTTACCTTTCTAAGCATCCAAATCATAACATCTTGCATATTGTGAGAAAACCTTTCATAATTCATCTTTTATACTTAAAATGTACTTAATTCATAGTACTAACTTTTATAAATTGTACATGATACTTGATAGAATTCATAGTCATAAATTCATATTTCATACTTGAAATTCATGGCGTAATGCATTGGTCCTTATAAAACATATTGAAAACACTTAATTGAGTTGAAATAAAGTATGAATTGATCATTTAAGTTCAATAAAATCATAATTGAAGTGATCCAATGCAAATTAATCATAACCCTAGAATTTAGGAGAAATTCATGAAAAGGAGAATTGACAAAACCTTGCGGACTCCATGGATGAATTACCTCATTCTTTTAAGAAATCTAGACTTAACATTTGGAAGAGTATACTTAAATATTGAACATCCCTAATTCACCTTGAGAGGAATTCCTTGTGAAGAAGACTTAAATTCTAGAGAGAGAATTTTTAGTTTCAATGACTTGGGAGAGAATGAGGGAAATTCAACCTGAAATAGGTCTAAAACAACATAGCTTAAGGATTAAATGGGTAAGAAAATATGGAAATAGCTGCATTAAAAAGACAAAAGAAATCCTTTGGCAAGATTGGTCGAGCTCGCCGATTCGGCCAAACTCTTCCTCATCTCACCTAACATCTTTATTTTCTAAGTAAAAATTTCTAAAACTTTTATGAGAAAGTTCATCTCGGCATTACACTCGGTGAGTCACCATTCGTACCCTTTCCTCGCTAAATCCCTGCCTTTCCCTGCTAATTTCTTTGGCACTTTTGGCGAGGACCTTAGCTCACCAAATTATATTTTTGCAAGTCGCCAAAGCTCCCTCTTATCCCCAAAGATCCTTATTTTCTAAGCATGTTTATTAAGAACAATTAAGCGAGTTATTGACCATTCTGGCAACACACCAAACTACTTCAATGAGTTGTCAAGTCCACTTGGCGAGCCACAACAACCAAATTTTAGTTTCCTTATTAAATTTCAACATCCAACTTTCTAAATTTTGGGGCCTCACACATTCTTATGTCTCAGTATGCTAGCATGTTCATGAAATCAATTCAGTCTTCATGTTTTACTTTGGATTTAATCACTCAATCAGCTTTCAATGACCAAATTTTAGTTTTCTTATTCAATTTTAACATTTTGACTTTCTAACTTCTGAGGCCTCACATATTCGCATGTCTCAGTATACATGCATGTTCATCAAATGTCTTAGTGTACTTTTACATTCATGATATTAATTTAGTCTTCATGTTTTAGTTTGGATTTAATCACTCCATCAGCTTTAGCGATTCAATTTATGTTTTGGGATTGCAGATTATCCCTATTCCTTTTATTGTAACACCCCAAATTTTTTTAAGTCTAGACTAGATCTTGAAAAGTTTAGAGAGAACTAAATTCTATTTTTTATTTGGCGGACCCTTCCGTGGACAGTAGAAGCTTCCACGACCCTTAGCTTGAAGCATAAAACTAGATTTTAGAATCTTGAATTTTCTTTTACTTTCATGGGCACTTTCATCGACTTTAGAACAATCTACTAATCATAGAAAATACCATAGAAATGAACCTTCAGAAACCCAAGAATCTTTCACTGTCTTCTATGAATGCTTATACGGTTTGTATAATGTTCCACAATCTATATAATGCTCCTAGATGACTTTTGGTAGTTTTTCATTTAGGAACATTTTGATCTTTTTCTACTCTTTTAATTCATATGCTATGTCATTTTGACCAAATATAATTGGGATTAGGGGATTATTATCAATCTAACCCTATCAATTCACATTCAAACTCCCAAATCAAGTTTCTTCTCTATCAAGTTTCCTCCCAAGAAGAATTTGGATTCCAAGCTATAAGTCTCCACTCAAGTCAGGGTTCTTCAATCAAGGTATGTGGTATTTCATGAATGGGTATCCCTTCGCTCGTTGAGTCCCAAAGATACCTCAATTTTAAAGATTTATTAATTTTCCAAATATAGGATTTCTATGATTTCTATGGATTCTTATTAAAATTTAGTTTTTCTTCAAGTATACTCTTAAATTGCATGAAATTAGTTATAATTCTATGTTTTTAATAGTAATTTCATGGACCCTCAAGCATAAAGCTTTTTCATGACCTAGAATTGTGTAATTTTAGAAGCATGTCTTAAATTATCAGATTTTCATGATTTAGGTACTCGAATAAAGTGTCTTTCATTATATGATCAGTTAACATGATTTACGAACTACTCAGTATTTTATCAGATTATCAATATAATTTAGTATTATCAGAGTATTACTATTTCCAGTTTGATTGCATGTTTTCATGGGAGTAATACTTAACACCGAGTAGATTTATGGATGAAGGTTTCCCGTCAGCATCCGTGAAACTTTAGTAGCAATATCTAAGTCTCAAAACTACGTACCACCATATAATTTATCTCAAATAGACAGTATCTTAGTAGATACGTGTTAGCTCAGCTCACGTTCCTTTCCTTGGCAAGTATTGAACACTCTCTTTTTCAATGTGGGGATAGTACACTGAACTGCATGTAGTAGCTCACATGGTGTATGTTGGATTTAGTATCTCCCATAGTCATTATTTTCAGTATTGCATGATCAAGTGCTTAGATACTTCAGTTCAATTATATTTAATTTTTGTGTTACTCAGTTCATCATTTGCATCAACATATTTGACTGATTCAGTATGTTCAAATATCATGTTTAATTATGCAAATTCCTCATGCTCTGTACATTCATAGTATTGATAGCATACTTTCTACCTATAATATTTAAAAATATAGGTTCGGACATTCAGTATTTGGGCCGCAGTTAGTACTACTTATGATCAGCTAGTGGTAGTGTTGTGGTGAGTCCTTATTACCTGAGGATAGATTACGTTTCCTTTCAATTCCAGACAGTTGGAGTTAGCTAGGGGCTTTTCGTATCAACTCATATTAGTAGAGGCTTTCAGATAGTTAGATTAGATTCAGCTTGTGTACTCAGATACTTACTTTATTGGGTTCCTTATATAGACTATGACAATTTTAGTTTCCGTATAATAGCTCAGTTATTTTTATAACTACTTTTATGTCAATCTTATTGTGATGACATACCATGAGGTTAGCTTAGGGTCACTTTTGTCTCTAAGAACCATGTTCCAATTAGGGGGTAGTCTCGGGTCTTGACAAGTTAGGTGTGAGACTTGACTTGAATATAAATTTTCACCTTCAAACTAATAGAATGTCTGAGAAAATGATTCAGTTGTTGGAATACATGATCTACGCGTGTGTGATCGACTTTGGTGGTCATTGGGACCATTTCTTATCATTGGTTGAGTTTTGCATATAACAACATTCTAGCATTGATATGGCTCTGTTTAAGGCATCGTGTAGGAGGAGGTGTAGATCTCATATTAGTTGGTTTGATATATCTGAGTTGAGACTATCAGGTACTGATCTTCTGAGGGAATATTTGGAGAAGGTCAAGATTCAAATAAAGTTTTGGGTAGCTTAGAGTAGATAGAAGGAATATACAAGCTGGAAGGTTAGAGATATAGATTTCATATTAGGAGAGCAAGTTTTTCTCAAGGTTTCACTTATCAAAGGTGTGATGAGGTTTAGGAAGTGAGGTAAGTTGAGTCCGCAATTTTCAATCCTTTTGAGATCGTTTGATGAGTAGGAGTGGTAGCTTAATAGTTGGCCTTTCCTATAGGTTTGTCAGCAATTTATTCAGTATTTTTATGTGTCCATGCTAAAGAATTTCTATGGGAATGGCAATGATATCATTCAGCGGGATCCATGTTATTTTATGAATGGTTGTTTATGAGGAGAATTTTGTGTCTATCCTAGATCGAGAGGTCCGTAAATTAAGATCTAGAGTGATTCCATCAATGAAGGTCCAGTCGAAGAACCATCTTATAAAGGAGGCCGCTTGAGAGACCGAATCAGACATGTGTAGCAAATATCTCTAACTTTTTATCTAGTCAAGTGATCTTTCCTCTCATTCCTTTTTTTATGTTCGAGGATGAATGTTTCAATAGAGAAGGAAAAGGACTTTGTAGATATTCACCATAAAGAATGATTTGTTTACTATAGTGACCTTCACCATAGCTAAGTTCAGGAAATAATTAGTCTTATTTTAAGTCAGTTTTAGCCCAGTCTTAATCATAACTTAAAATATTCATCCAGAAAATCCCTAAGGAAATATTCCCAAGACTTAGAGGTTTTCTAGACTTGGAGGTTTTCTCTGTTTAGGTAAGTGTTTTCCTTTCATCGCTTCTTCCATAATTTGATTTCTTCCTAAAATCTAAAGGTATGTTCTCATGGGAAATATATGGGTTGAACCCTAGGGTTATTAATTTGGTGGGAAAACATGTTGATAAGTATAACTATGAATAGTTTTTGATTCTAGTCCATTAAATTCTATGTTTTAGGATAGAATTATAAGCCTAGTCTTGTACTATGATATTTGGGAACCTAGAGACCCCGTAAAAGTGGGTTCGTTGAGCATACAAATTGCTCAAAGAGGTTAATGATATTGACACTCCATAAATGATATTGGTATGATCATAGAAACCTCGGGCTTGATGAAATAGTCTAAATAAATAGTTAGACCTTCTAAAAAGATATAATTAGGTGGGTTTGAAAACCCAAGACCTTCTTTGAGGAATTAGATGGTTATAGTGTCATTATATTTGTTTGTCTTAGACTTTGAGCATTCTGAAGTGGTGATAAAAGGGAATGATCTAATAATTTAGTTTGTAGCTTCTAGTTCATCGGTTAAGGTAGGTTATGATTTACTTGGAGTTAGACTTTTCTTAGATTTTGGCATATAATATGAGTTGTATTGCATGTTCATTGGTCTTCTAATATTGTTGGCATTTGTTTATGATTGAATTAATGTTTGCTTGTATGAATAAGCATGTGAACTCTTGAATTGTTTATTTCACTGATGTTATAAAATATGAACTTGTGGTTATTTTGTTCTTATTGTGTTATCTGAAGAGGTAACTTGAAAGGTTAGCATATTGACATATGAAGATACAGTGAGAATATATTTACTATATGGATGATGAATGTCTCAAGTTAGATGTGAGCTTACCGATGAGCGGTTATGTGTGTGGTTGGATCGGGTACCACACTGGTATGGTACATGACACCTAAGGTCCCTTGCAAGTTATGACTAGATAGGTAAGATTAAGATAATTTAGTACGTATGTACAAATTAGAGTGTTAGCGATTCTAGCAAGATGTAGGGACTGTACAACTACAAGGCCAGGATGATTCTGATTTCTATGATTCCATTGATTTGTTTGAATTTAATAAGTGTGTTGATGACTTATATTGATTGATGATTGTCTGTTCATTACTTTTGAATTATATATATATATATATATATATATATATATATATATATATTAGTTAAGGTCTATTTTTGGAAATGGGTATATACTTATACTCAAATATTTATATCTATTCACGTATACATTTATATTCACAGAGTGTTGGTAGTTAAGATGTACTTGTTTGAACAATAAGTGATTGTTGTGATGTGGTTGAAAAAATGATGGTGGTTATTTCTATATGCATTCAGATATGTTGATAATTTATGATGACTCTTATGATATTATGACTCTTTATTTGACTATGTGGAATGAACATGTGTACCTGCTTTATGACCATGATTATATATCTATTACTAATCTTGATCAGGATATGATGCCTGTCAATATATTTTTTTTACTGATGCTACTCTTACACTTCTATTTAAGTGCAAACTCTAATCCAGAGACGTCCACACATCTCCATATTTAGTCATGCTTGCATTTAGACTTGAGTGTGAGTTTCATTCATACGAGTTGTCGCAGATCTTCCTCCTTTTTATGTCTTTTTCTAGAAATTGAGACATCTTATTTATTATTTATTATTGCTATTCTTATACGATTTTAGTCAAATTTAGTATTATGATATTTCAATTTTCAGGGATATTTTTTTAGAATTCCGTTATCATTTCTTGAGACTTAAATTATGTTGTTTTATTACTCTATTTTGTCTATATACTTTTGAATTTCATTAGTTAGATGTTAATTAGTGGTTTTCCCAAAGGGGAGTTAGTGTGGGTGTTAGTCACGGTTGTTTGGATCATGACATGCTATAACTATGATTATGATAGAGTTTTACTCCTAAATTTAAAAGAGTCAAGAGGAACCAGAAGCAGAATGTAAGACCCCAAAAGTTGGAAAGTCAAAAAATGGGATTTAAAATGAAAATCACAGAAAAAGTTGTACCAGGTGATGATCACGAGACCCTTCATAAGCCGTACTCAACTCCATGTCTCATGGAGAGGAGCCGTGTAAGTGACAGAAAATAGGGGAAATTAAGGGGAAGGGTCTAAATGGGGCATTATGGCTTGGGGTGCGTATCACGGACCATGAAGCTGTCCGTGAACTTGACCCCTAAGACTTCTCAAGATGGGAGACGACCATGACAGGCTCCACAGACTGTGCACTATTTCATAAACCTTGGTAGCCTCCGTGGAAGTGTACCCCTCCTAGCCCAGTCCAACCCTTATGACCATGAGCTTTACGAGCCGTGGTGAGCTTCACAGGCCTTGGTGACTTCCTGTTTAGGAGCCCCTCTAGTATTTTAATGAGGGTTATTTTGGTTTTGTCCCACCTTTCCCAAACTAAACCCAATATGTTTGAGGATCCAAAATTAGTCCCTTATCAATACCCAATGTGCCTTTTCTCTCAATATTACTTAAAATATTATGAGAGCAAGGATTGGGGGAGAAAATGTGAAGCTAGGTTTCAATAGTTTCAAGTCAAGCCGTTGATTTTTTCTTAGATTAACTTCATTCCAAGTATGTAAGGCTAATCATAATAATGGATTGAGTTCATCCTCATGCCCTATAACTATCTAAAATTCATGAACGAGTAATCTAAGGTTTTGTCCTTAGTTTTGAGTATTGTTGGGATAAGTAATATCATTGAGTTCTAAATTTTTATCCCCAATTATTGAGCAGCTATATATTGTGCATTTGATATTCATAAGTTGATTGTTCATTTCTATTTTTCAATATGAACCCTTTTATTTAAAATTCATTGAGTTATTTTTTAGAAGTATTTTTAAAAGCAAATGTTGTCTTTGAATTGAATTATGAGAAATAGTTTTTAACGAAGAGTTTTGAGAAGAGTATAGAGAACTAAGTATTTCCCAAAGATAACATTTTTAAAAAGAACCCTTGAATTCTATATAAGATTATTTGAGCATTGAGATACTCCAAAAGCAGTTTCCTCTTTTAAGAGACTAGTTTGAGTAATTACCTCAAACCCAGAGAGATAATATTTTTAAACATTGAGTTGAGAATGAGTATATAATTATTGAGAGTAGTATTAAGCATCGATATGGGGACGAGTTCAGACAAATAGTCATTATAAACCATGTAGACAACATGGGTAAAGGATTCATACTTTTTAGATGATTTCCTTATAGTACTTAGTGGATTCACTTAGTTTAGAGGTCTTATACCCCAGCAAAGTATAGGACGGTTCTGGCAGCATGGGCAAGATGATATATCATCACATAACTCATAATGATGGTTGTCGGTTATAGAATGTCCCAAATAGAATTAAAGAATAGTTTTACCATATTTCTTTATATTGTTAAGTTCAAAGATGAGTAAGTATTTTGTAAAGATAAATGATTTTATTTCTTTATATCTTTACATCCAGTTGAGTACATTCTATCTGTTGTAGTCTTCCCTTTTAGTTATTTCACTTTGGATGTATTAGATACTCATACAATTAATGTACTGACATAATTTGACTTGCATCATTTTATGATGTAGACACAGGTTATAGAGATCCTCAACAGGCACATTGTTAAAGATCCAACTTTCTATCAAGCTTTATGAGATAACTTTGCATTTATAAGCTCTCTTGAGTCTTTACTTTTCAGTTATTATTTATTAGTTTAAGGTAGTCGTAGGCCTTTTTCGGTACCTATTTCAAAGTCAGTTGTAAAGGCTTCATAGATTAGTTATTCAGAGTCCAGTTTAATCATTTGTGTTTGTTTTCATAATTGAGTTATGTTTGTAAAGATTAAAGTATTATCTTGTATATATATATTTGAGCATTGAGATACTAATTTGAGAAGTTAAGTTTCTTTACTCATATTTTTCCATCTAAGTGTCTTTTATGAGTTCAGTTTTCTGCTTAGTGAGTCAGCTAGGCCAAGGGTTTATTTGGGAACCAGTAATAGTTTTTGAGTCTGGCCATGCCTAGGGTGTAGACTTGGGGCATGAAAAACATGGTTTTAGAGGACAGATATCAAGAGTCTTAGGGTGTCTATGAATCCGAGTCTAGTAGAATCCTTCTTATCGGTGTGAAGTGAGCCACATGTATAATAGGGAGGCTTCAGGACTTTTAGGAACCATTTCACTTCTTTCTTACTCCATCTCATTCTATAGAGTTAAACTCTATGAAAAATCTCCTCTAAATTTTTGTGTTCACATGTTACAGATCATGCCTCTAAAAAAAGTAGTTGGATGTCCCACTAGAAAAAATAGAAACTAGCAAGGGCCTCAAGTTCCTGAAGGACCAAGTGTACCGACTGAGCCTGTTGAGCAGCCACCTCAGGCTAATGTTACTAATGCTTAATTTCACAATGTTATCCAAATATTGGCTTAGGCTACAGCATAGGTTTACCAACAAGAAGCAGGCAGACAGGATACTCCACATACTTCCAGAGTTTGTGAGTTCCTAAGAATGAGTCTACCATAGTTTACTAGGTCTGCATTCAATGAGGATCTAAAGAACTTTATGTATGAGATGCAGAAGGTGTTTCAGGTTATGCACATTGCTGATGTAAGAGTGTTGAGTTGGTTTCCTATTCGTTCAATGGTGTTATAAGAGTGTGGTTTGACCAGTGGAAGGAGATCGGGGGATTGGTGCACCACTCTTACACTAGGATATGTTTGAAGAGGCATTTTTAGGATGCTTCTTTCCTTGAGAGATAAGGAAAGCTAAGGAGAGAGAATTCTTGAATCTGAAGAAAGAGGCTTTGAGTGTGCAGGATTATAGCCGTAAGTTCACCCAATTATCCCGCTATGCTCTAGAGATGATGGCAGACATGAGGAGCAGAATAAGTTTATTCATGTCTGAAATATCCCTCTTATCTAACAAGAAGGGTAAGGCAGCAATGTTTATAGGGAACATGGTCATAGCCAGAATTATAATTCATGTAAAGCAGGTTGAGGAAGATAAGTTGAGGTACATAGAAGAGTTTCAAAACAAGAAAGCTAAGATAGATATTCAAGAGTCTAGTCAGTAGAAGAAAAGAAATAGGAATCGATCATCTTTTTAGCAAAGGTCATCTGGTTATGTTCATTTATCAGCTAGTGCACCTGCACTAAGAAACCAAAATGACTGCAGGAACCAGGGTTCCCAGAATTTCAAAGCTCAGGATACTCAGTCACAAGGTAGAGTGGCCCAATGTGCTAATTAGGTCCCTGCATATGCTATGTGTGACAGGAACCACCTAAGAGAGTTCTGAGATGGCTCAAATAGTGGATTCAAGTGTGATCAGATCGGTCACTTTATGTAAGATTATCCAAAAAATAAGGTAATGAGGACAATAGAGCCTAATCTTCTTTGGTAGCACAGCCCAACAGAGGTAATTAGAGAGGGGCTACGTCAGGGACAGGTGGGGTCCAAACCGTCTATATGCTATGGCCAATCGACATGACCAAGATAACTCGCCTAATGTTTTTACTGGTATGCTTCAAGTCTTTTGTCATGGTGTTTATGCATTACTTGATCTAGGTGCTACATTGTCTTTTGTGACTCCTTATATAGCCATTAAATTTGGAATTCTTCTTGAATGACTCTTAGAACCCTTTAGCATTTTTACTGTTATTGGTGAGTCTATTTTAGCTAAGATAGTCTATCTTGATTGTATAGTCTCTATTTATTAGAAAGGTACTTCAATAGACTAGTTGAGTTAGACATGATCAACTTTGAGGTCATTCTTAGCATGGTCTAACTTTATGCTTGTTGTGCCTCAGTTAATTGTAGAACCCAAGTAGCTAAGTTTCAGTTTTTGAATGAGCTGGTTATTGGGTGGAAAGGTAGTCTAGTTTTGCCTAAGGGTTGATTCATTTCATACCTTAAGGCAAGAAAGTTATTTTCTAAGGGGTGTATCTACCACAATGTGTGAGTAAGAGATGACAGTGTGGAGACACCATCCCTTCAGTCAGTTCTAGTCGTAAATGAGTTTCCTAAAGTCTTTTCTAAGGATTTACATGGAGTCTCGCTCGATAGGGAGATAGACTTCAGAATAGATATCATTTCTGATACTCAGCCCATTTCTATTCTACTATATAGAATGGCTCCCGCAGAGTTGAAAAAGTTAAAATAGAAGTTGAAGGACCTTCTAGATAAAGGGTTCATTAGGTTGAGTGTCTCACCTTGGGGAACTCTCATCCTATTCGTGTAAAATAAAGATAGTCCTTGATAATGTGCATTAACTATCGTCAGTTAAATAAGGTCACCATAAAGAATAAGTACCATTTTCCAAGAATTGATGATTGTTTGATCAACTTCAGGATGCCACCTTTTTCTCCAAGATAGACCTTATATCAGGCTATCATCAGTTAAAAGTAAGAGAGTGTGACATCCCAAAGATAGTCTACAGAATCAGGTATGGTCATTATAAATTCCTAGTTATGTCTTTCGGTTTCACTAATGCTTCTTTGAAATTAATTGACCTCATGAATAAAGTGTTCAAGCATTATCTAGACATGTTTGTTATAGTGTTTATCGATGACATCCTGATCTATTCGAGGAATGAGGAAGAGCATGTCAACCATCTCAAAATTATTCTCCAAACTCTCAAGAAAAAGGACTTATATGCTATGTTTTTAAAGTGTGAGTTTTGGCTTGCATATATGGCATTCTTAGGCCATATTATTTATGATGATGGTATTTGATTTGACTCACAGAAGATTGAAGCTATAAATAACTAGTCTAAACCCACATCCCAGACTGACATAAGGAGTTTCTTGGGTTTGGCTGGATATTATAGAAGATTAGTTAAAGGATTTTCATCCATATCATCGTGATTGACTAAGTTGACTTAAAAGAACACTAAGTTTCAATTGTTTGATGCTTGTGGGAAGAGTTTTTAAAAGTTGAAAACAAGGTTGACTACTGCTTTATTTTGTCCCTACCCGAGGGAATAAATGGTTTTATCTTATATTATGATGTGTCTAGAATTGGATTGGGTTGTGTTCTAATTCATAAAGGCAAAGTCATAGATTATGTTTCCAGACAATTTATAATTTATGAGAGAAATTATCCAACTCATGATCTAGAGTTAGCAGCGATAGTATTTGCTCTCAAGATTTGGTGCCATTATATTTATGGAATGCATGTAGATGTGTTCATCGATCACAAAAGCCTGTAATATGTATTTAGTCAGAAAGAGCTCAACCTGAGGCAGAGGATATAGCTAGAGTTGCCCAAGGACTATGACATGAGCATTCTCTACTATCCAGGTAAAGCTAATGTTGTTGTTGATGCTCTTAGCAAGTTGTCCATGGGGAGCACCGCACATGTTAAGAAAGAGAAGAAAGAATTAGTCAAAGAAGTGCAAAGACTTACACTATTAGGAGTTTGTCTTGTGGATTCTGAAGAGGAAGGAGTAATTGTTTAGAATGGAGTTGAGTCTTTATTGGTTGTTGAAGTAAAGGAAAAGCAAGAACAAGATCTTATTCCCCTCTAATTAAAATATAATGTTCATAAGCAGAAAGTGATGGCTTTTGCTAAAGGGGGATATGGAGTGTTGAGATTTCATGGTAGGTTGTGTGTTCAGAGTGTTGATGGACTTTGAGATAAAATCATGGAGGCCGCCCATAGCTCTAGATATTCCATTCATTCAGGTTCTAAAAAATGTACCATGAATTGATAGAAGTCTAATCGTGGAATAGTATGAAGAGAGATATAATAGAGTGTGTTTCCAAGTGCCCAAATTACCAAAAAGTCAAAGTTGAGCATCAAAGGCCATGTGGTGTAGCATAGAATATAGAGTTACCAGAATGGAATTAGTAGGTGATCAACATGGATTTAATTACAGGCTTACTTTGGTCTCGTAGACAGCATGATTCTATATGGGTGATTATGGAAGAGATGACCAAATTAGCCCACTTCTTGCCCATTATGACTGCAGATTCAGCAGAGGATTATGCAAGGTTATATATTCGAGAGATAGTCAAATTGCATGGAATTCTGTTTTCCATTATCTCATACAGAGCTACTCAATTCACAGAACAGTTTTACAAGTCCTTTTAGAAAGGTTTGGGTTCGAAGGTAAATCTTAGTACCGCTTTTTATCCACAAACAAATAGTCAGGAAAAGCGTACAATTCAGACCCTTGACGATATGTTGAGATTCTTTGTTATCCACTTCAAAGGTAACTGGAATAACCACTTGTCGCTTATTGAGTTTGCATATAATAACAACTTTTATTCAAGCATTCAAATGGATCCATATGAGACTCTTAATAAGAGGAGATGTAGATCGATGATTGGTTGGTTTGAGGTAGGTGAAGTTGAGTTGATAGGGCCAAACTTAGTTTATCAAGCTATGGAAAAAGTGAAGATTATCCAAGAAAGGTTAAAAACTACGCAAAGTCATCAGAAATCCTACACTGATGTTAGGAGGAGAGACTTGGAATTTGAGATAAATGATTGGGTGTATTTGAAAGTTTTACCTATGAGGGAATTTATGAGGTTTAGGAGGAAAGAAAGTTGAGTCCGCATTACATTTGTCCTTATTATATTATAAAGAGAATTGACAATGTTGCCTATGAGTTAGCGCTCCCACCAGAGTTAAATATCGTCCATCCAGTGTTCTATATCTCCATGCTTAAGAAGTACTTGGGATATCCTTCACTTATTTTTCCTAAATAAAATATTGGGTGTGAATGATAGCTTGTGCTATGAGGAGATTTTTGTCAAGATTCTTGATCGTCAGGTTCATAAATTGAGAAGCAAAGAAAGTTCTATGGAGAAATCAGTTTGTTGAGGTGGCTACATGGAAATTCGAGGAGGATATAAGAGTCAAATACCTGCATCTATTCATCCCTTCTAACCTTGATGTTGAAGGTAGTACTTCTACTTCTATATCTGATGTTAGTTCCCAATTAAGTTGAGGAGTTATCCTTGAGTTTGATTGTTGAGTCTAGCATTGCATTCGTGCCTTGAGTAAATTCCGAGTTTGGTTATTATTGGAGGATGAATGATCCCAAGAGGGAGATACTGTAAAACCCCAAAAGTTTAAAAGTCAGAAAATAGGGTTTAAGATGGAAATCATAGAAAAAGTTGCATTGGGTGATGATCATGAGACCTTTCATGGTCGTACTTAGCTCCACCACCCAAAGAGAGGAGTTTTGTAAGTAACAGGAAATAGGGAAATTAAGAGGAAGGGTCTATATAGGGATCTACGGACTGTGGTGTGCCTCAAGTTGGAAGACAACCAGGATGGGCTCTACGGATTGTGGAGTCCTTCATGTACCATGGTGGCCTCCATCGAAGTCAAGCCCTCCTAGCCCAGCCCAATTCTCATGACCACTGACCGTGGTGAGCTTCATAGGGCGTGGTGAGCTTCACGGGGCATGGTGACCTCCCATCCAGGCGCCCTTCTAATATTTTAATGAGGGTTAGTTTAATCTTTTCTCACCTTTCCCAAACTAAACCCAATACATTTTAGGAGAAAAAATTAGTCTCTGATCAATGCCCAATGTGCCTTTTCTCTTATTATTACTTAGAATATTTTGAGAGCAAGGATTGGGGGAGAACAAGAGAAGCTGGGATTCAAGAATTTCAAGCCAAGTTGTTGAGTTAATCCTCATGCCCTACATCTATCTAAATTCAACAAAAGAGTAATATAGGTTCTACCCTTAGTTTTGAGTATTCTTGGGATGAGTAGTATCGTTGAGTTCTGAATTTCTATCCCAATTATTGAGTTGTTATATATCGTGCATTTGATATTCTTGAGTTGATTGTTCCATGTCTATTTTTCAGTATGAATCCTATAATTTGAGTATTGATTGAGCTATTATTGAGCAGTATTTTTAAAATCAAATGTTATCTTTGAATTGAATTATGAGAAAGTGTCTTTAAATAGGAGTTTTGAGAAGTGTATAGGGAACTATGCATTTCCCAAAGATAGCATTTTTAAAGAGAAACCTTGAATTCTAAGTAAGATTATTTTAGTAAGTTATGAACCCTATTATTTGAGTATCCATTGAGTTATTATTGAGAAGTCTTTTTAAAAGAAAATGTTATCTTTGAATTGAATTATGAGAAAGAGTTTTTAAAGAAGAGTTTTGAGAAGTTTATAGGGAACTAAGTAATTCCCAAAGATAACATTTTTAAAGAGAAACCTTGAATTCTATGTAAGGTTATTTGAGTACTGAGATACTCCAAGAGCATTTTCCTTCTTTAAGAGACTAGTTTGAGTAATTACCTCAAACCCAAAAAAGATAATGCTTTTAAACATTGAGTTGAGCATGAGTATATACTTATTGGGATTAGTATTTAGCACTGATATGTGACAAGTTTAAACAACTCATAGTCCTCATAAACCATGTAGCCAACATGGGTAAAGGATTTATACCTTTTTAATAATTTCCTTATAGTACTGAATGGGTCCACTTAACTGATAGGTCTTATAACCTAGCAAGGTATATGATGGTTATGGTAGTGTGGGCAAGATGTTGTATTATCACGTAGCTCATTGTGATGGTTGTCGATTAGAGAATCTCTAAAATAGAGTTAAATAATATATTTATCATATTTATTTATATTGTTGAGTTTAGAGATGAGTAAGTATTTTGTTAAGGTAAATGATTTTATTTCTTTATCTCTTTTCATCCAGTTGAGTACATTCTATCAGTTTCGGTCTTCCCTTTCAGTTATTTTGATTTGGTTATATTACATACTCATACATTCAATGTACTGACGTTATTCGACCTACAACATTTTAGGATGCATACACAGGTGATAGAGATCCTCAACAGGATCCAGCTTTGGTGATACCTCTTTGCGTTCAGAGGTGATCTTAAGTCTTTACTTTTCAATTATTATTTATTAGGTTCAGGTAGCTGTGGGCTAGTCCTGACACCTATTTTAGAGTTAGAATTAGAGGCTTCATAGACTAGTTATTTAGAGTTCAGTTTAATCATTTGAGTTTGTTTTTATCCATTGAGTTATGTTTTGGAAGCATTGAAGTATTATCTTGCATATATACATTTGAGAATTGAGATACTAATTTGAGAAGTTTTCTTTACTCATATTTTGCCCATCTGAGTGTATTTGATAAGTTATGTTTTCCGCATAGTGAGTCAGTCAGGTCAAGGATTTGCTTGAGAACCAGCAATTATTTTTTAGTATCGGCCATGCCTAGGGTGTAGAAGTGGGGCATGACACAGATTTATTAAGAAAAGCAGCTCTCAAATCTATTATTAGTTGATGATTAAAAATTTTATTTGGAATATTAAACCAATGAAGACACAACAAGCTTGCCATAGAGTATAAATGTTTCATAGGCATTATAGATTCACTTTGATTGAACTTAAGAATCCTTTCCAGACAGCTACACAATTTTTTATATATAGAAGTATATTGGGTATGGAGCAAGAAGGGAAAACAGTTGGTTCATTATAATTGAGAATGTAAAATTTAAAGTAGTCCTGGATACAAAATAACAAATTACATTGAAGTTTTTCCTTCAAAACTGCAATAAGTCACGTTATACCACTCTTGTATATGCTAAATACATATAGAGGGAGATTGAGTCTTTAGGTCAATATCTATCAATTGGCTAATATAATAACTTTTCCTTGCCTAGTGGGGCAGATTTCAATGTCATACTAAATAAGAAGGAAGATTGAAGGTTTGAATAATGCCCCAATAATATGAGCATTCTGATTTCTATATCAACTCAAGTGAATTATTTTAAGTTGATTTTAAGAGTAACCCTTTCACTTGGTGGAATGGTAGGGTAGGAGATGATTGCATTTTCGAAAGGCTTGATAGAATTCATATTAGCCAACATTGACAAGATTAATTTGAAGAAATAAAGGTGAAAGACTTATCAAAAAATGGATTTTAGCTTGTTCTATCATAAATCTATATGAATGAGCACATGCATAATTTTCCATAAACCTTTTAGATTCTTGAAATTCTAGGTGAAAATAAAGGTTTTATGGAGGTTGTATAGAAAAGTTGGGCTTCTGACAATTTTTATAGGTTAAATCATAAGATCAAAAAGGTGAAGGACCTTATTTCATGCCTCAAGTCTACACTATAAGGGCTGATCGACACTCAAAATCACTACTAAGCCCAAGTGAACCCTTGGCCTAGCATGCTATAAGACTGAACACTGAACAATGTGGAAGATGAGAAATAATTAAAATGGGCTAAATTCTAAAAAAGAAAATGAAAAAATCTTTATAATCAAAAATTAAAAGAAACTGGAACAATGTCAATACTATAAACAACAGACTACTAGTGTCTTATGAAGCCTCTAATATTGAACTAAATGAGTCCATATGTAAGACCCCAGAAGTTGGAGAGTCTATGGAATGAAAAGGGTGGAAGATGTTATTGGTGTAACTGATTGACACCTCCTAGTACGAATCATATAAGACTCTACGGTTCGTAGAAGGCGGTCGTAAAATGGTTGTTGGAAATAATTATGGAGAAAGGCTTTACGGACGAATGTACGGTCAGTATAAAGGTCTACGGACCATAAAACTATCCGTAGACCACTTTCATGAAAATTGTTGAGGGAAATTGGATGGGAGGCTTGTACTGACCGTAAGGACTTACACTACCTGTTGACTCCTTCATATAAGTCACCCTTCCCATAATCTAGTTCTCCTTAACTTCTACAGACACCTACAGGTCCGTCATAAGTTGTACGACCGTATAGTATTTTGTGAAGGTGTCTCATCAACTTTAATATCGGGCGTATTTGGGTCTTTTTCCATTCATTATACTCCTAGACCTTGTCATTATGGGCTTAATTAGGGGACTATATATTTTTCCTAAGTCTCCAAGACTCCATTCTCTTATATTAGAATTTCATCTCCTTCAAGTTTTCTCTCAAACTGCAAGAACTAAGGCTCAAATATTCAAGATTCCATTAAAGGAACTGATCAAGCTTTTACTTCCAGTATCTTGGAATTTTATCCATGGATTCTTTCCATTTATAGAGTCCCAAAGATTTCTCTCCTTTTTCCATGAAATTCAATCAACTTTTTCTAGAGTTTTGATGATCTTGCATTGGGTTCATTCAATTATGATTTTATTCAATCTCAATGAGCTTACTATGTGATTTATCTTGATTTCATGATTTTGAGGAATTTCATATGAACCCATGCCCTATGCCTATTTTATAATTATAAGCCATGTTTTGAAGCTATGCATGCACTGTAATTTTTATGAATTATGATTTAAGGATTCTTCTAGATGAAGTATCAATATGAATTTTATAAAAAATCTTATCCTTATTAGGATGCTTTAGCATTTTCTAAGATTATGATATGTTCATGTTTATGTATGATATATCTATTGAGAGCATCACCTAGCAATGAGTGAACTTTGGGAAGGTTCTCCCATTAGTGGAGGTCGGGACTCTAGAAGCAATCCCCTAATCTCATAACTAAGTGTCGTCGTAGGAGAAAAGGGCCATCCATTAGTTGAGGCTTGATCCCTTATAGCTTAGTGGATCCACTTAGACAATGTTTATGGTACTTACCTTGACAAGTAGGATAGCCTCTTTTTGGTGTGGGCTAGATACTAGACTCCATGATATAGATTACATGGTTTATATCAGTTACAAGTTTTTGCATTGACCATGATTTATGCTTCTCATGGTATTTTAAAACCTTTTACTATGTTTAGCTTGGTCATTGAATTATTATGATTTATGTTATTTATTGCATATTCTTCATACTCAGTACATCCTACACTACTAATGCATAACTTTTGCTTATATTATTTCATAATATAGGTCACGATACTCCTGCTCATTCTCATGGATAGTACATGCTCCATTTATTTTTGCTTACTTTGATAAGTCCTCATGTTTCGAGGGCATAAGTACTTATGTCATCTTTCATTTCAGACTCATTTTACTTTCATATTGTTTGGATGAGCTAGGGCTTTTCTATACCCCATCTATAGTAGTGGAGGCTTGTCATACTAGACTAGTATGATTTTCCATTTATTTTTGCATTCTATGTTTGGATTCTCATTTATCGAGACTTATATTTGAGAATTATCTTCCACATTTAAATTTACTCTTGAAAATCACGTTATCTAAGTCATGCTATATTATGCTAAGACACTTATTTAGGGTCTCTTATGATCCTATTCGTTATGTCATGTCTTGGGTCTAGCTTGAGTCGTGACACTACCAGAATAAGACCCAAGGTTATTAAAAATAAAAACACTAGAACTAAACTGAACAACCATAACTAAGTCTTTTGGATGAGAACAGACATACCATAATCTGAGTGTAAAGAACTAGTGGAACGTCTGGTTTTAGGCTTGAATCTGGGCGTCAAAATCTACTTAATAAAATGTTGTAGCGTAAAGGTGTGTCAATATAATAGAACCTATTGGTATGTAAAATAAGTACCAAGTATAATATAAGCAATAACTCAAAGATTATGAATCTGAGCATGAACAACATAAATGCAATAACTGAAAAAGTGAGAGTCAAGATGGAGACATGTGAGATAATCATTTAAAATTCTCTAATAAGATGATAACATAAAATAAAATCTGAACTAAAAAACTAAGACATGTATTGAAACTGAATGTCTCAAATGCATCATAACTGATATTTGCATAAAAGATCACAATGACACTTCAGTAAATAAAATACAAAGTTTTTTATTTGGGGAGTTTCTTACAACCTACATGCATCATGTGAGCTCATGATGAAACCTCTGAAACAGTTGGAATAGATTCTCTATATCTTTTTTTGGGTATAGAACCTTATAACTATGGATCTAAAACTGAACCTCTTTAGGCTTAGGATTCATCCGACTAGTGGTATGATCCTAACTTACGATTACAACGTGGTTTCTGGGCATGTGTACTCTAACTCATGCCCATATCGATTCTAAATAGTCCTCCTAATACTAAATATGTTCATAATATATGATCTAATGTAATTGAAATCATAGTATAAGACTTTACTCAAAAATCTATTCGTAAAATTGTGTTGTTGTGACCTATGCTTAATTTCTGTATCTGACTTTCATGAACATAAGTTTACCTTTATATATATATACGAAGAACTAAGTAAGATTTTCAAGACTTCTTAAAATATTCTTAAAACATAGATAATAATTTGAAGATAAGAATTCACCATAATCTTCATGAAATAATGTGAATTAGAAATTGGGAATTGAAATCCTACTTTAATTGTAAGTAATATAAAACCTTGAAAATCATTGATATGGGGATAAACAAAATTTCCCACACGAAATCTCTACATACCTGTAAGAAGATAAGAACTTGAATCTTGTTTGAAAACCTAGCTTGGCATTTTAAGAGACTTCTTGTGTCTTGGAGTTTCTAAGAGAGTGGATGAGAGAATAATTGATGTGATCTAATTATTTAACATTATAATGGACTTTAAAGATCATGCAATGAGGTTTCATAAAAGAAAGGACAAAAGTGCCCTTAATTAATGACATAGAAAATAAATTTTACATTGGGGAGGGGGATCTATTTCGTACCCCCCCCCCAATGTTCCTTAAGAGGGACTGCATTAGGCCTTCTATTGCATGGGTCAACTAGGTTTTGTGTCCGCTGAAGTTTGGAGAAAGGTGTGGCACAGGCCTCAATGTGGAGTCCCTAAAATATGACATATGGTATATATTTTATGTTGAAAACTACCATCTAAGTACTGGGAAACATCCTAAATGATTTTCACTCGTTATAAATGTCAAACAAAGTAATTGTTAAGCTCAAAAGGACACATAAGGATAAGCAAACATGAAACAAACTTGGAGGTAACACCTTACAACCTGGAGCAAGGTAACTTTTGAAGATATCTTTAAATAATTGCTTATCAAAGAGGAAATGGCTAGACTTCGAGAGAAATAATATGAAGATGAACATACACAAGGCAATAGATGGTGCTTCGGTAGGCTCAAGTAGAGCTCAAGAAGTACTTGCACTATGAGGAAGAATTTTGGAGGCAAAAAATGACATTATATAATTTTTATATGGGGACAAAAATACTAGGTTCTTACATAATCTAGTGAAGGGAATGAGAAAGAGACTACAAATTTAAAAGAATACAAAATTGTGATGGGAGAAGAAAGAGATTATAGATTCAAAGAATACATAATTATGATGGAAGAAGAAACAGCTTAAATATTAAAAATAATGTGATGGGTTGTGGATAAAAGAAGAGGATCATATGGCAAATGAAGTCATATTATTTTACTAGAGGGAAAGAGGCCATGATTTCTAAATTCTGGACAATATCAATGAATTGATAACCGCATAACAAAATATGCATTCCTCTCAATTTGGATGAGGTTAAGAGAGCTATCTTTAACCTAAATAAGATTAGTGGCAGTGGTCCAAATGGTCTCACAAGTGTATTTTAACAAATATATTAGGAAATTATTGAAGGAGATGTCTTTAATATTTGAAAGCTTTCTGTGAAGGACACGTACTTTCAAGAGCTATTACTCCCACAAATCTAGTTTTATTACAAAGAAACCAATAAACATTTGCAGATTTGAGGCCAATTAAGTTGAGTAACTTTGTCAATAAGGTAATCTCTAGAATGGTATGTGATAGACCGGAGGATATTGTACATCAGATAATATCTTACAATCAATCACAATTCGAAGGAGGAGTATCATTGACAATATGATATTAACTCATAAGATCATTATTAACAAAACAAAAACAAAAAAGGAAGCCAGCTAATTTTATCATTAAATTAGATAAAGCTCATGAATATGATTAAATGTCATGGCTATGTCTTACTAGAGTCCTCATGAGATTGGGTTTTGAAAAAGTCTTTATTGATATGATATAGAGGTTACTAGCTAATAACTGGTATTCAATTTTATTCAATGGATCTACACTTCACATGCAGTAAGTCGGTACTTGTGTCCTGCAGAAGCCACAGGGAGGAATTAAAGTCACTGACATAAATTGTGGGCACATGCATGCCCAAGTTTTCACATGTGGCTGCAAGTGCCAATGCATGTGTGTCACAAGTCACCCGAAGGATAAAATTATCCAAAAGTCAGTTGCGTATTTAGGAAGCTTTCAATGACGATTTTAGGATCTGGGCAAGGAATATTATGCCTAGTTTTC
The DNA here is from genome assembly GCF_947179165.1 of Solanum dulcamara. Classification (NCBI taxonomy): domain Eukaryota; kingdom Viridiplantae; phylum Streptophyta; class Magnoliopsida; order Solanales; family Solanaceae; genus Solanum; species Solanum dulcamara. Next base: position 59,459,947 of record NC_077239.1, on the reverse strand, counting down.
TCCTAATTTATATAGAGGAGAGTGATAGAATAGAGATTACACTAATAAAGTACAATCCTTAGTATCTTTTTCTTCTAGAATCGAGAAAACGCCGTTATTAAAGGTTGACAAGCTTGGAATTGACATTAATTTCTCATAATGAATGGAATTGAGGAACTCCTTTATGGTATAATTTTTCTTTTCTTAAGTATGAGTAGTTAATTTCTCTTCTAAGAGTGTGTATAAATGATGGGTGTTTAGCATTGATTGGGTATTGACTAGTTGATCTTAGAATTGATTAATAGGCATGGATCTATTAAATTGTTTGAGTTTTAATCTGAATATTAATGGTTGCAAACATTAATTGAATTTAGTAATTCTACTTGTACTTGAGAAAAAGAAGTGAATTGGATAAGTCTTCAATAGTGAGGATTTGGGGTTAAAACCTCATCTAAGGGCTAGAGCTAGAAATAGTCCATGCCCACTTAAGTAATTATTTTAGTTGATTATCAAGATATACCCTATCAAATGCACAGCCCTAGTTCCTCTAATCTTGATACCAAAAATTTGTTCCTTCATTATTATTGTGAACTCAATTGATTACCTGTATAAACAAATTCCCTCATTTTACTTCTTATTTATGCAATACAATTACTTATGTGATTGATTGACAAACCTTGGTGAATCTAATATTCAATCTCTATGGAAAATTGACCCCACTCTTGTTGGGTACTTGTATTGTAAGCAACTATTGCCACCTCCTTATTTGGAGAGTTATTTTGGACATTATCAAAAATGTCTTAATTGGCGAGGATTGAAAAGTGATTCCCATTTGTTTGTTTCTTGATTCACATTTATTTTGTCTCTTGTATTTTATATGTTGCTTTATTATTTTTGGAGATTCAGCATGATAAGAGATGAGTCAAGATTGTGAACACACTGTGTTGATGGGTTCATGGAAGTCAAGGATGAACCAGTAGCACATGATATAGCTAGTGATATTCACCTACCTCCAACGAAATGGAATATCATTTTTCATATCACTAACACTATGCTACATCTAATCCAAATGAAAAGATTGTTCGGAAGCCTTGAACATAAGGTTTCTACCTGCTATATAAGGAACTTCATTGAAATCTGTCACCCTTTCAACATCACAAACACTAGTCGGGAATCTATTCTACTAAGATTGTTCCCATTCTCCCCCACAAGAGAAGCTACAACGTGGTTGGAATAGCTACCCCAAATCTCCATCACTTCATGGAATGAATTAACCGAGGCTTTCCTATATCATTTCTTTACATTCTTAAGGATATTGCAACTTCGTGATGAAATGACCAATTTTTCCAGCTACTAGGAGAGACTTTACATAAAGTTTGGTTGAGGTTTAATAAGAAAGTATTGTTGTGACCCAATCATGGGCTACCAGATGGAGTGCTCTTGTACAGCTTTAGCAAAAAACCTAGTAGGTTGTTCACTCATAGACCAAACTTTTGGACTTGCAAAGGACCTATTAAATAAAATGACCAAAACAAACCAAGCTTGGCACACAAGGGATATAGAGGTAACATCGGGTGTCACCTCAACTATCATGACAAATGAAATAAGGAGAAAAGAGGAAGAAAGATGAAAACATGGATAAAATGATGACTTAAGTAGAGTTGCTTGCAAAGCACATGATGGGAACCAAAGTCAAGGGTGTAAACTCTATTGGGGATCAAGGAGACAAATACCTCGAGGAAGATAATGCATATTCATTGTTTGATGAGGAAGTTCACCACTTGTCAAATCAACCAATCCTCTTAGCATAATATTCATAAGAATACATAAGGTAAATGAAGTAAATAAACAAGATCAAACATACGGAAGCATAGTCTCAAATACAACATAAGTCTCAAAACATGAAAATGACAACATAGACTCTTTACTATCTAACATTCCTCTACTAACTCGATGGGGGCATAAGACAAGATCCTAGATCACCCAAATAGACAACATAAAAGTAATGAAGTACAACTGTCAAATATGAAATAAGTGCCATGTCCTCGAACTGTGAGGACTCACCAACAAGAAGCTAATAACAAACTCTAGCCATGAGCAAGAGGAGGATGAGCATGATCGTCGAATCCTACATCATGAAACAATGTAGGTAAAAATTATGCATTAGTACATGGAATGCACTAAGTATGTAAGAATATGCATTAGCAATAAGCATAGGATAAAATCAATTTGAATTATGGGATGCAGGACCAATATCTTTAAAACATCAATAAAGTCATTAAAACATTTATCTCATTGGTCAATGCATCAAAAGAAACTCATAATCATCATAAGAACTCATAACTCAATTGAAACTAGAGTGGGATAGGACCTTTAACCGATAAATAAGACCATGTAGGCTAATACATGGAATCTGATGACTCCTACATCGAGAAAGGGGAGGCTACCTTGTTAGGGCATACTCCATTATGTAACTCTTTTAACTTTGCTATGTGGATCCACTAATTTCTCCATATTGGCAAATATACACCTACGTGGACAACGTAGTTTGGGACTAAAGGTTTCTACTAGGATTCCCTTGGGTAACTAACCATGTTACCAGACTGAACCCCACCTAAAAGTCCTTTCGGTGCTTAGTCATTATCCCAACGAAACTCATAAAACTTGATCATAAATATCATAGGGAAAGATAATATTAGATATCAATCCATCTTTATAAAAAATCATAAGAATAGATCATCTAGCATCATCATAGTAAAATCATAGGATTCGCTAATCTATCATATAACTCAAGCAATGTGGGTGTAGGCCTTCCATCATTACATATCTTTGATTATAAACATCCTTAGGGACTTAACTTGCCCTATCATTAACTTTGCTTGAAACATCATAGAATCATCTTTCATGAACATCTTTGCATAAACATCTTTAAACTCATTCATAAGCTTTCAACAAAATAACTTAAAAATCATGAGCATATCTCATAAATCATACTTGAAACTAGCACATACAATTGGTCATTAAAATTCAACTTGAAATTATGCAATATTATATGAATTATGCATAATTAGGCTAATAGCATTGAAGAATATCATAATTGAGAAGACCCAATGAAAATCATGCAATTAGGGCTTTTAATTGAAGAACTCACAATAGAATTTGAGAAGAAATCTTTGGGATTCCATGGGTAAAAGGTACCCATGGATGAAGTCCCACATACCTTGACCTTGATGAGCCCTAAATTGAAGAGAATGAAAGTTTGACCTTAAAGAAAATCCCTTGAATTGTTTGAGAGAAACCTTGTGAGAGAAGGTTTTGAGATATTGGGAATTATGGTGAGAATAGGAGGGTTAGGAGAATTTAGGTTAGTTAATGGGTAGGAACCTAGTCCCGAAAATCATCCACATTGATTAATAAATTATAGGGAAAAACTAGTATAACCCCAACTTAAAATTAAATCAGAAACCAAAATGGACCATCACCGCAGCCCATGAAAGAAAATATGGGTCGTGATCCTTATCTTAAGCCTGGGCTTGACTTCTGAAAAGGGGTATTACCCGCCATGGGACCAACTACAGTCTATGAAGAGCAATACGGCCCATGGTGATCGTCCGTGATGATAGACTTGGGATAAATTCTGGGAGTCTTTGATGAGGTGTCCACCACGGAACCCACCACTATCCTTGAAGGGTAATACGGCCCGAGGTGGTTGGGATGTGGTCCCTGCCTTAGAATGATTTATAAGGGTCTCAAGGGAGGGGTCACCACGGAGGGCACTATATCTCGTGGTGCTTACCATGGCCCGTGGTCCCTGTCGTGGACCTTTCTCTGTAGGGTTTAAGTTTCTTAAACTCTACTACGGTGGAACATCATGATCTATAGTGATGAATACGGCCCGTGATGGCCATTGTAGTCATCACTTGGTGCTAAAAGATGCATTTTTCTAGGAATTCATCTCTGGATCCTTTTTAGGACTTTCTAACTTTTGGGGTCTTACAATATCTCCCCTTTAGGAACATTCTTCCTCGAATAGGACTTAAGATAGCATGAATGGAATATGAAAGAAACATAACAGTCCAACAAGGATGCAAAACATCTTCAAATTGCATAAAATATGACTTTAAAACTCATTTCATAAATATGAATGCATATGAAATCATGATAACAACTGAAACACGTGATTTGGGCTGATTCGATCATGAAGGAACTAAATACCTTAACTAAGCATAGAAGGAAGGGGATGAGGATATAGGGACATCATATCAACTTCGGCTCCCCATGTAGTACCTTTAACCTCTTGGTTCCTCCATAACACTTTAACTGAAGCTATTTCTTTATTCCTTAACTTTCTAACTTGTCGGTCTAAGATCTCAACTAGAATATCCTCACATCTCCTCATATGAAAGACTCTCTTTAAATTCAATATTGTCCAATGGAACAATGGATCTAGGATCACCAACAAACTTCCTCAACAAGGATACATGGAACACCGGATGCACCGATGCCAAATTAGAAGGCAAATCCAACTCATAAGCCACCTTACCAATCTGCCTCAAAATTTGATATGGGCCAACATAGCAGGAACTTAGTTTCCCTTTCTTACCAAAATGCATCATACCCTTCATAGGTAAAATTTTCAAGTAAGCCTGATCATTAACCTCAAATTTAATTTATCCTCTTCTCACATCCGAATAGGACTTTTGTCGGCTTTGGACTGTTTTCAATGTTTCTCTAATGAGTCTAACTTTCTCTATAGCCTCAAATACCAAATTGGGTCCTATTAAAGAAACTTCACAAACCTCAAACCAATCGATAGGGGATTTACACAGCATACCATACAAAGCTTCAAATGGATCCATCTCAATGCTTGCGCGATATTATTATTATAAGCAAACTCTATCAATGGCAAGTGATCATCCTAATTTTCTTTTAAATCAATAACGCATGCTCTCAACATATCTCCTAATGTTTGAATGGCACACTTGTCCTAACCATCCATTTGTGGGTGAAAAGTTGTATTAAGCTTCATTTGAGTACCAAGACCCTTTTGGAAGGATCTCCAAAAGTGAGATGTAAACTAAGTACCTTGATTCGAGAAGATAGACAATGGAATACCAAGAAGCTTAACTGGCTCTCGGATATACAATCTAGCATAATCATTAGCTGTATATGAAGTCGTAATAGGAAAATAATGACTTGACTTAGTCATTCGGTGAACAATCACCCATATAGAATCATATTGCCTACGAGTACGAAGCAAACCATTAACGAAGTCCATATTCAAGGTTTCCCACTTCCAAGTAGGTATCTCAATATCTTGAGTCAAACCTCTTGATTTTTTATGCTCAACCTTCACTTGTTGACAATTAGGAAACTTAGCCATGAATTCCGCAATATCTCTTTTCATGTCATTCCACCAATAAACTTTCCTCAAATTCGATACATCTTCGTGTAACCGGGATGTATAGAATACCGCAAACTATGAGCTTTAGAAAATATCATATCTTTCAAGCCATCAACATTCAGAATATACAATCGTCCTTGATATCTCAAAATACCATCTCTCCCTTGGGAGAAAGCCTTAATGGCTTTTTCGGCAACTATTTTCTTCAATTCAACCAAAGAAGGATCACTATCTTGTTTTGCCTTTACATCCGCCATAAAAGATTATTTGGAACCATTTTGCACAATAACACTTCCATCCTCGGAATCAACCAATCGAACACCGAAATGGGTTAATCTATGCACATTCCAAACTAGCTCTTTTTTCTCATCCTTAATATGAGCAACATTGTCCATGGACAATCTACTAAGAGTGTTGGCAACCACATTTGCCTTACCCGAATGGTATAGCACACTCATGTCATAATCCTTCAACAGCTCAAGCCATCTCCTTTATTGAAGGTTCAAGTCCTTTTTAGTGAACACATATTGCAAACTTTTTTGATCGGTGAAAACATCCACATGGACACCATAGAGATAGTATCTCCACAACTTCAAAGAAAATACCACCGCCACTAACTCCAAGTCATAAGTCGGGTAATTCTTCTCATGTGCCTTGAGTTGCCTTGAAGCATAAGCTATCACTTTACCATTTTGCATTAGAACACAACCAAGACCAACTCGTGAAGCATCAAAATACACATCGAACCCATCAGAACCTTCTCGTAAGGTTTATACTGGAGCAGAGGTAAGCCTATCCTTCAATTCTTAGAAGCTTTTCTGACATGCTTTGGACCATTGGAACTTCACTTTCTTTTGATTCAAAGTAATCAAAGGTGATACAATGGAAGAAAAACCTTCCACAAATAATCTATAATAACCATCTAAGCCCAAGAAACTCTGAATATCAGAAAGAGTCAATGGTCTAGGCCAATTCATAACCGTCTCGGTCTTCTTTGGATCAACCATAATTCCTTCACCGAAGACGATGTGACCAAGGAAAGCAACTGACCTTAACTAAAATTCACACTTATAAAACTTTGAATACAACTGGCGGCCATTGAGAATTTGCAACACAATCCTCAAATAATTGGCATGTTCTTCCTCACTCCGAGAGTAGTTCAAAATATCATTAATGAAGACAATGACAAACATATCCAAGTATTTCTTGAACACCCTATTCATCAAATCCATAAAATCTACAGGGGTATTCGTTAGTCCAAAATATATAACCAAGAATTCAAAGTGACCGTACCGAGTCTTAAAGGCCATCTTTGGAATGTCACATTCCCTTACTCGACATTGATGATACTTGATCGAAGATCAATCTTTAAAAAGTAGCTTTCTCCTTAAAGTTGATCGAGTAAGTCATTAATTCTTGGAAAGGGATACTTATTCTTAATTATGACATTGTTCAATTGCCGATAATCAATACACATATGAAGAAAACCATCCTTCTTTCTAACAAAGAGAACCAGAGCACCCCATGGAGATATACTCAATCTAATGAAACCCTTCTCTAGCAAATCTTTCAACTGGTCCTTTAATTCTTTCAATTCTATCAGGACCTTTCGGTAAGGAGGAATAGAAATAAGCTAAGTATTAGGGAGAAGATCCATACCGAAGTTTTTTTCCATTTTGAGAGAAATACTTGGGAGATGATCAGGGAAAACTTTCAGAAACTTATTAGCAACTAAAACTGACTCAAGAGTAGGAGTTTCGAAGTTAGTATCTCTATCCCGCACTTAATGATAGATGAAACCCTTAGAAATCATTTTCCTAGACTTAATGTATGAGATAAATTGACCCTTAAATACAGAATTACTACCTTTACATTCAAGGATTGGCTCAATAGGAAACTGAAACTTAACCACTTGGATTCTACAACATATAGAGGCATAACATACGTGAAGCCAATCCATACCAAAGATAACATCAAAATCGGTCATATCAAGCTCTACTAGATAAACAGATGTGACTTTATAAAAAACTAAAACTAGACAATTTCTATAAACTCTTTTAGCCATAATTTAATAACCAACCAGAGTATAGACCAAAAAAGGCTCTAGGAAGATCTCAGGACTAACAATGAATCTCATGGCAAGATAAAGAGTAACAATGATAGAGTAGCACCCAGATCTAATAATTCATAAACATCAAAGTCAAATACTTTCAACGTACCAGTCACAAAATCGGGGGAATGCTCTAACTTCTAATAAGTATGAAGGCCATAAAATGTGTTTTGGCGCTGAAAGCCACCCAAAGTAGTAGCACGTTGATCTGGATGATTGGTAGCCTGAGTCTAAAACTATGGTCCGGAACCACTCCTACACTCCCTTGTTTGATGACTGGGGTTCCTACATTAGAAAGAAACATCCAACCCCGCCAAGCACTCTCCCCTATGGTTTTTCCCATACATCTTACATGGAGGAATGACTTGGCCACCCGGAGCTCTACCTTGTGCCTTAGGATTTGGCACCTTGTCCTTTTCAAATTTTGGAGCCAGAGTGTTAGAAGAACCTTACCGTTAAAACTTTTAGCCTTATCGGAAATGACCATTTCCACCACCAGATATATTTTGAGAAAACCCATCTTTAAACTGAGCCCTCATGGACTTCCTTACATTCCTCTCCTTAAGCTTCTCCCCTTAAATTTGATTGGCATAAGTCATGAGCCTAGAGATGTCCATCTCTTTGATGAGCATAGAGGTTCAGTATTCTTTCATAACCAAGTTTGACACTCCTGAAATAAACTTGCTCATTCGGACATGAGAGTCGGCTACCAATGATGGAGCATACTTCAATAATTTTGTGAACTTGAGGGCATACTCTCTCACAGTCATATTTCCTTGCTTGAGGTTGATAAATTCCAACACCTTAGCCTCTCTTAACTCAAGTGGAAAAAAGTGATCAAGAAATACAACTTTGAAATTTTTCCAACCTATTAACCCTCTTCAACCTTTCGGCTTTCCATTGGTTATACCACACTTGAGTGACACCTTTTATTTGGTAGGCCACCAATTCCGCCTTCTCTTCCTAAGACACTCTCATAATCTCAAAAATCTTGTACAACTCATCAACAAAGTCTTGCAGATCCTTATTAACCTTGGATTTATAAAACTCGGGAGAGTTTATCCTCGTGAAGTCTCTAACCCTTGAAGCTGGAGAAATGACATTGGGAGGACCAACTACTCCTTGATTCACTTGAGTAATCACGGCTTGGGATAGCATTTTAAAAATAGCTCAAAACTCTACATTAGTCACTTGATCATTCAAAGGAGCATTTGGAACTTGTGGCTCCTTTTCCTCAACTTTCCTTCAGATAGGGTATCTTCATGGAGGCATAATTCTTTAATCGTAAAGAGAAAGAATTAGAGGAGAAAACCTTAGAGTTCAACTCTACAGCATGATGAGACCACAAAAGAAGTAAAGTGTTTCCTAAGATGTCTTATAGCCTCCTATTCATAAATGTGGTGTGCTTCACATCGATTAACAAGACTCTACTCGATGCGACATGTTAGACTCCCTATAACACTTGAACCTTGTGCTCTGATACCAAGTTTGTTACGACCTGACCTAGGGCCTAGTTGTAACACGGCAATTAGAATCCCAAAAAACTCCAATCAAGCCTCATAGCATAAAATTCATGAGAATAATTAAGGTAAATGAAGTAAATAAACAAGATCAACTATACGGAAGCATAGTCTCAAATAGAACAAAGTCTCAAAATGAGAAAATGACAACATATACTCTTTACTATCTAATATGTTTCTACTTACTCGATGGAGGCATAAGACAAGCTCTTAGCTCACCCAAATAAACAACATAAGAGTAACAAAGTACAACTGTCAAATATGAAATAAGTTTCATATCCTCGAACTGTGATGGCTCATCAACAAGAAGCTAATAGAAAACTCTAGCCATGAGTGGAAGGAGGATGAGCGTGATCGTCGGATGCTATATTATGATACAATATAGGCAAAAAGTATGTGTTATTATATAGAATGGACTAATTATGTGATAATATGCATGAGCAATAAATATAGGACATAATCAATATGAATCATGGATGCAAGACCAATATCACTAAAACATGAATAAAGTCATGAAAGTATAAAAACATTTATCTCATTGGTCAATGCATAAAGAAACTCATAATCATCATAAGAACTCAAACAAATCTCTATTAAATCACTTCTCTTATATCACAACCTACTATAGCATCTAAGGATTACTGAACTCACCTAATATTTTAGCTTCCTCCGATTTGTACCACCACTAGAATTGAAGAAGTATATTTTTGTTATGATATCATAGCACATAGTGAGAGCTTTTGGTTGTGTTCAGTGATATAACCATAAATTTGACAGAGAATCAAAACAAGCATCTTTAACAGAAGTCATCTTAGTAATCCAAATATAAAACAGTAGGGGTCAAAACTTTACTTATCTTGCATCATGTGGTTTTGTGTTGATTGTCTAGATAGTCTACAGGAGTGACTCAATTTCGGTGAACTGCTTCAGCTCCTCCACTAGCGGTGTATTTTAGGGTTTCTCCACCAATGCACTTTTTTACCTTTTCATTTTCTATCGATGTCTTGGATCTTTTTTTATTGTTCATTTTTATTTTATTGCTTGAGTCTTGGGCCTGATCCCCTTTGAAAATAATTAGATCTTGTAAATAAGTCCATTTTTATTTTGATAATAGGCCTGATGACCAACTTTTAATTAAAAAATGAAGAAATACAATCAATTACACATTAAAAATGAAAGATCTCATATGAATGTGTTTATGCTAATAAATATTGTTAACTTTTTTTATAAATTTACATGGGGTATTCATCTGATCGACATAAGCACTTGATCCATGCATGTTAACTATTTTTATGAATGAATTACTGTAATATCATGTTATTTTATATTACAGTCAAATTATACAAACATAACAACTAATTATAAAAAAGCAAATCAGGAATGTACTTGGCATGATTGCAATGATATTATATGATGATAGTGAAACTCTATCAAAAGAATGGAAATGAAATGATTAACCAGTTCGTCAAATAATAAATTTACAGATCGAACTCAAAGGCACTGTCAACCTCAACATATGATAAATTGGTATACAAAATCAGAGTGCATCATCTTCAAGAATTATGCTATGCTTTAATTGGAGGGAATGAAATATGTGTTGCACACTTTTTTCTTAACTAAGTTTTTCCCCTTTTGTTTAAATTAAAATTATGGTCAAGCTATGTTTATTTAAAAAGAGATCAAAAAAATATTTACATCTACAATTTCGTTTGGCCCATAAGGCATGAAATCAAAATAAATAAATAAAGATCAAAAAGAAATAAAAAAAAAATCTAGACACCAAAAGATACAAGCTCAACAACTCAGGTGTCAACTCCAATCTTCTCCCAAGAAATTCGATGAGAACATTAATGGATGGAGATTTTTAGAATTTGGGGCAAGTTGTTGTGAAGAGATAAAGGTGCTACCCATTAAGTCACCTTCAACGAGTTGAGTCAAGCAAAAATTGGGTCGATTTCATAATAGACGCCAAAAATTTTCATTGACACCGTGGAATTGATTTTAGTGAAGAGTTCTTCAACTATTTGTTGGTATGTAACTCATATTCCGACCCCATTTAGTAGCAACTTCATGCCGGATTGACTAGATAGATTAAATCGTGATCCTTTTTTTAGCTAAAAATTATTGGTCTCTCTCAACAGATTGAGCCTCTTAATGAGGTAGCTGGTAATGCATGTTACTAGATATGTATACTCATTTTCCTTTATTAAGTGTTTTTTTAACTGAATTATTTTTAGTAAAATTTTAACGAGGCACTTTATTATTAGAAATCCAAGGGGGAGTGTTATGAAACCACTAATTTTGTGGATGTCTTGAAAATTTTATCCAACTAATGATTATCTTAATACAGAATGAAAATCAATCTAGACATGAAAACCAATAACAAGTGTGATACAAAGTTTCTCCATTTTCTTTTTCTCTATATTCTTTATAATTATATATATTTTATATAATTTCTCGCTAAAAGCTCTTAAGGGTCATTTGGTAGAATGCATTAGAAAAATAATGCATGCATTAGATTTGTGTATTACTAGTATCTTGTTTGATACACTTTATATTTTGTATTGAGGTATATAAATAATACATGAAAATTTATGATATCAGTAATGCAAAGGGTTTTAATGCATGCATTAGCATGATTAAGAATTGTCCCTCAAATTTTTTTCCACATCCTTTCACCATATTTGTGGGGGGTATTTTTGTAAACAACTACTTTCTTTTAAAAATTATGAAATACATGTTGTTTTTAATATACCAAATCAAACACTGCATAAAAAATAATCTTGGCATTACTATTGCAAGCATAACTTAGGCCTTATTTATTTTCATTAAGATTAAGACGTCTGAATCTGAATAAAAATCTAAATATTAAGATGTTGTATTAAGATCTGAATATTAAATAGTTAAGACTATTTGTTTTCTCAAAATGTAAATGTATAAAATTTATCTTTGATTAAAAGATACTTCTCTGTTTTAAAAAGACTGATCTAATTATACTTGACACGGAGTTTAGAAAAATAAAAAAAGATTTTTTAATCTTGTAGTCCTAAATTAAAGTTATGTTAAATGTACTAAACGGTCCTTTAATTTTGAGGCCATAAATATACTACGTGAAAAGCTGAAATTAAAGTGTTGCCAAAAAAGAAAATGGTCATTCTTTTTGAAATAAACTAAAAAGGAAAGCGAGTCATTCTTTTTGAAATGGAGGGAATAATAAATATAAAATTTTAAAAAATTAAATTAATCTACTATTATATCAATAAAATATTTTAAAATTTTATATGATAATTAATGATAATGATGACTAACAATGGTGATTGTGTATGTCAATTTACGATGTGTTGACTAGTGATGGTGGTGGTTGTGGGGTAGTATTTTATGGTATAGTGATTGACAATAGTGATTAATTGTTATTGTTGGTAGAGGGTGTTGATGATTAGTAGTGAAATAATACTAATAGCTAATAGTGGTGGTGAATGATCATGATGGTTATCGATATATAATATTGACTAAAGTTGTTAATTATTGGTATTGACTAGTGGATGTAATATTGGTTGGCTGTGATGATTGCTAATGATGGCTAATGATGATGACAATTGATTTTGGTGATTGGTGATAGTTGTGGTAGAGCTGAGGATGGTGGTTGCGGATGATAGGTGGTGGTGATAGTATTAGCTGAAATAGTAGGTATGGGTATGAGTGAAAGTAGATGGAGTATAGTAAACTGTCATCTTTGCAAAAATTCTTAAATAGGTATCTTAATGATATTAAGACTTTGTTATAGATGTGAACCATTCAGACCTATAAACAAATGGTAAAATAAGAAAAATAAACGCACTTAATGATTAAGATTCAAATCTTGAAAACAAAAAGACTTAATGATCGAGATTTGAATGATTAAGATTAAGATTATCATTAAGTGCAAACAAACAAGGCTTAATACAAGCATTACTAATACCAACTTTGTTTTACTAATAAACCATATTCAACACAATACAACCTATCAAACGATCCCTTAATTTTTAAAAAAAAACAAAGGAGAAGGGTCAAAATTATCCCTCAACTTTTGTTAAATAGTTAGGTTTATCCTACGTTATACTATGCGGCTATTCTGTCATGCCCCAAACTCAAGGAGCGCAATTGGAACCAAATGCCAAAACATAGGCCTAAGCTGACCCTAGTGAACCATTTTCTACCAGCCAATAGCAGCCACACAATCAAGAAGACAAACAAATATATCTCGACTTAAAAATAAGCCTTCGGCAGGCAGGCCCTTGTCAACAATTCTATAAAGGAAACAACTACTCCCAATAGTTCATCTAAAGAAATAGCCAACTAGCACACAAGTCATGTTTGGACCGTGGAGGCCACCATGATCTCTATATAGAAGATGAAAGAAGGTATATATCAAGACAATACATCAAACAACTATCAAGCCTCAGTAAACCAACAAACTAGGCCAATATGGCCATTAACGTAGCAATACAATCCACACACTAGTCTGCAAGCCTCTAAGAGTAGTAAAGCTTAGCGGGATAAGGCCCCGGCCTACCCAATAATTACACAACAAAAGCGAACAAACCTCAAAAATCTGGCAGCTCTAGAAAAAAAGGACTAGCCAATCTACTTGAACTCAACCTTGTTGTTGGGGAGGTCTATCGAGCCGTCTAACGAAACTTGTAGGCATGAATGGAGCACCTCTCAGGTAATGGATGTTAGTACGGAATAATATATCAAGTATGAAATGCAATAGACTAAATGAGCATGTATCATAACATACTGAAAGTAAACAGGTAAAGAAATCAAAAATAAGATAAGTGTACTGACCTGCTCTCGAATCTAAAGTTATCAAAAATAATCAAACAACAACCTAACCAAGACCCCCCCCCCCATAAGCTTGGCAGGTAAAAATAACAAAAAAGACCATTTGTCCCTTATCCCCGTAGGTAGTCACATAGCCCTCATAGGAAACCATATAGCCCCGAAGGCAGCACATAGCCCTTTTAGGCAACAATATAGCCCCATATGCAAAACATAGCTTTTTTAGGCATCAACATAGCCCCGTAGGCAACTCATAGCCTCTTAGGAAACAACATAACTATGTATGCAAAACATAGCCGTTTTAGGCTTCAATATAGCCCCGTGGGCCGCTCATCGCCCTCTTAGGAAACAACATAGCCCTGTAGGCAGCACATAGCCCTTTTAGGAAAAGATCATAATAGTCCCAAGAGCAACAATAACAATTCAATAGGCCAAAAGCGAGTAAATTAACTACAGAAAAACCTCTATAAATGCATATGCTTGGGACTGAAAAAAAATATTTATTTATCGAGATTATTAGTTTATCGATAAATGCATAAAATTTTATTTATCGATAAATAAATATTTATTATTTTAGAGAGTATTTTGAAGTATGTGCCATAAAAAGGAAAAAAATATTTGAATTAAGAATTTCAAAAGTTTAAATCTAGGAAACTAAAAAGTGTAGTCTTTGCGTATTTATTTTTTAAATCTAAGAAAGCTAAACGAATTTAGTTAAGTTTAATGTTTCTAATTAATTTAGTATTATTGACTGATTAAATATATATAAATTCTTGATGTATTCTAGTAATTATTATTGTACATTTTTTCTAGGTCATTAATATTTTATTGAGGTTTTACTTTATAAGCAACCTATACAAAAGTCCCTAAGTCATAACCAACATAGGGCTGCTACCAATAGAATAAGAATATCGGCAAGGAAGGAATATAACCACTTGAGCAGGCAACTATGAATAATTACGACTACAAGTACTTCAATGATAACAACCCAATTATATTGCGCTTAAGCTTTACGGAAATATGCCGAAAGAAGGAAATAGCCTTAACATACCTTTTTCGATGAATTCAAGTGTCCTATCAACTTTTACTCAAACACACACACCCTTGATACTACAACAAGGCAAGACCATAATCAACACGCAAGAATAGAAGATACCTCGATAATCCAATAAAAGATATGAATATCCATTGCAAATTACTATTTGTGGCTTATCAAAGCTATAATTCATAAAAGAAGGGTCTTACCTTGATCTTAAGCTCATAAAATACCTAGAAATATTAAAATATGGACAAAATCTTGTTGCACCAATACCAACGTATGATATACTATGATATCAATAAAATAAGTTATACCACGATGATGAACCAAAGCGTAGAATAACTTTTCTCAAGGACTTAGGTCGAGAAAATTACTAATTTGGATGACCCTAGAAAAGGGTTTCCAAGGTTTTCTAGTTTTTAACCAAAGAATATAAAGAAAAAATCAAACATGAATATATATATATATAACGTTCCATCGACCTGGGGGCCTACTTCACGTGTCTGCTTGCATCATCTCACGAAAATGCGAATATCTCTCTATTTTGAAGTTGTATTGACAAACAGTTTGATGCGTTGTAAACTAGACTCATAAACCTTCGATTTGATAGGTTTTAGGATCCATAAATAGTAGATTGGGAGAAAACATCCGAGACATTTGACCCAAATTTCAGAGAAATCTTTATAAAGGAACTTACAATAATTTTTGCCAACTTTTATTTTGCAACCTGCTATACTTCCAAACTTAAATATGAACCTTGAACACTTAATATGTGACATTTCACATAATTCTTAATTTATTAATCACTCTTTATCTCATCACTATAACACGGGTTAATTTAGACATTTTGAAAAGTTAGGTTTTTGCATCCTTCTCCCCTTAGGGACATACGTCTTTGAATGAAAAATCTGAGTCACATGGTTATGTCTGTAGGAGTTGCCAAAATTTTAGCAGTCTCCTCTATAAACGTGACTATCCAAGAACCTAAAATGTAGAAATTCCAACCTAGGCATCTCACAGGATGATTAAACAGTTAAGCACCATGCCTCCGAAATCACAGTGCGAGCAAAAGTACAACAACAATGATCATAATGTTAATTAACAATATAAATACCAAATAGGTATCTTACCTTACTGCACTACTATAAAATGATATGTCATCACCCTGGGGTATGAAATAAGTAAAGATGTTTGGACCTCATGCCATCCTTAACTTCCTAGGTCACCATGAACGTCATACAGATAGTGTCTCCAGATCTTTAAGCACATGCACAACTGCAATCAACTATAAATCGTGGGCTGGATAGTTCTTCTCATGATTCCTCAATTGCCTTGAAGCATATGAGATCACCTTACCATGTTGCATTAGAACACATCCCAACCCAACAACAAAGCATCACAGGATACTGCATAGTCCTATGAACCCTTGGGCAAGGCTAGAACTAGTGTTGATGTCAACCTATCCTTCAGCTCTTGGAAACTATGCTCGTCCATTGAAATTTATATGCTTTCTGAGTCATCTTTACTAGTGGTACCGAAAGTGAAGAAAATCCCTCCACAAACTTTTTGTAATACCCAACTAACCCTAGGAAACTACAAACCTCTATCGGAGTTGTAGGCCTAAGCCAAGTCTTCACTGCCTTGATCTTCTACGTATAAAGCATAATGTTTGTATATGATATAATATGGCCTAAGAAAGCCACAGATTTCAACCAAAACTTGCACTTAGATAACTTTGCGTAAAGTTCCTGATCTCGAAGAACCTAAAGGAGTGCTCATAAATGATCTGTATGCTTAGCTTTTGAATGTGAATATACCAAAATATCATTAATGAATACAATCATAAACAGGTATAGAAACGGCCTGAATATGCTATTCATCAGGTCCATAAACATTGCTAGGGCATTAGTCAATCCAAAAGACATCACCAAGAACTCAAAATGTCCATATCTAGTTCTAAAAGCTGTCTTTGGAATGTTTTTCTCCTGAACTTGTACCTAATGGTACCTTGATCTCAAATCAATCTTTAAGAAGCACTAAGCACCATAGAACTGATCAAATAAGTCATCGATCCTCGGAAGGGGATACTTATTCTTTATAGTTGTCTTATTCAATTATCGATAATCGATACACATTCTCAGTGAGCCATCTTTCTTTTTCATAAATAACACTAGCGTACCCCATAATGAAGCACTAGGCCTAATAAAGCCTTTATCCATCATGTCTTTTAGTTGATCCTTCAACTCTTTTAGCTCAACAAGAGCCATTTTATAAGGAGGGATAGATCTGGGTTATGTACCCGGTAGCATATCGATAGCGAAATCAATTTCCCATTCTGATGGAATACCATGAAGCTCATCTAAAAATACGTCTAGAAACTCATCAGCCACCAAAATAAACTGGAAAGTCATTGCTTCTACATATATATTCTGAATGCGCACAAGATTATAAATACAACCCTTTATAATCATCCTCCTTGCCTTAAGATAGGAAATAAACCTACCTTTTGGTGTAGTTGTACCGCCTTTTCATTCCTAAACTGCCTCTCCTAGAAAGTGAAATCTAACAACCTTTGTCCAACACTCAACATTAGCATAATAAGATGCTAACCAGTCCATACCCATGATGACATCGAAATCGGCCATCTCTAACTCTACCAGGTCTACGTAGGTCTAACAGTCGATAACTTCTACCACAAAACCTCAATAGACTCTCTTGGCAAAAATAGACTCGCCAATTAGTGTAGGAATAATAAATGGTCGATTTAATGACTCTAATACTATACCCAACTTCCCCTTAATAAATGGAGTAACATAGGATAGAGTAGATCTGGGATCTATCAAAGCATAAACACAATGGGAGCAAACAATCAATGTACCTGTCACAACATCTGGTAAAGACTTTGAGTCTTGTTAGTCAGCAAGTGCATATGTACGATTCTGGCCACTACCAAAACTAGATGCTCCCTTTCTGCATCTGCCTACTGAAGTTTGGGATCCACGCCCTGCAGAATGTGCTGATAAGGAGGAACCTACTATTGAACTGATCGATTGACACATACCATCCTAACCTATGGTCAGGCAATTCCTCCACCCATGTTCCTCATTTTCAAAGTAGTAACAGCATGTGGAACCCTGCTTGTACCTCCCGAAATGCATCTTACCACAAGTAGCACAATGCGGCGGGGTTGACCTAGCCTGGCCTGAATTTTTCTGTTGTTGAGAGCCTGATGCTCGTGAACCCTTTCTCGGGACTAACTGTAACACCCCTAAAAATTTTACTAAGATTCGAACCCTTTTTCGTGTATGTGTAGGATCGAACTCGACTATTGTGAAGTATATGCATGAGTTAGGATAAGTTCCTAAGTAATTGAAGAGTGTTAGAGGTGATTTAGGGTCATAAGGGATCCCTAGAACCAAGCTAAGTCCAAAGAATTCATCTTGGCTAAGTTTTCCGATGAGTTTGTATAAAGGTCGACTTCCAATGACCATATCTTTTTAAATGTGATGATCTGGTGGCCCATGACCTATTAAATTAAAGGTCTTTAAATCTTCTTTCCAACGCCACTAAAATTGTATTTTGTGGAGTTTAGAGTCAAAAGTTATGACTATCTTAAGACTGACTAGCACTGCAGGAATTTCAGGCCTAGGCTAGAACTACAGAAAACCTGGGCTTGGCACCGTAGTGGCGCGATGCGCCACTATAGCGCCAGGAACAAGCCTCAGTAGTTTGGTCCTTGGCGCGATGCGCCACTATTAAATGTGCAGGGTTATTAAGCCCATTTTCTAGAACCTAGGAAATTTAGGCTTGGCGCTGCAAGAGCGCGACGTGCCACTATAGCGCCAGGAACAAGCCTCGATAGTTTGGTCCTTAGCGCGATGCGCCACTATCAGATCTGCAGGTTTTAAGCCTATATTCGACTTGGCGCTGTAGTGGCATGGCACACCACTATAGCGCCAGGAGGATTTTAGCCCATTTTCCAGATTTTTTAAGAAGGGAAAATTGGACATTTTCCCAAATTATATATACATTAGCCTTGGGATGTTTTGGACCATTATTTTCAGTCCCTTCCTCTCTCTAAAAGCCCTAGAAAATCCACTATTTTCTTCTCCAAATCCATCTCCAACAAGAATTGCCTTCAAGAACTTCAAGGATTCAAGCCTTCGATTGAAGACCCAATATCAAGGTTTCTTCAAAGTCTTCACTAAGGTATGTAAGGCTACTCAAAGCATGGGTTGAGTCCACCCATGTGCCCTACATCTTCTTTGAGATTGATTGTTCATAAAAATAGAGTTTATTGGTAGATTTATGTCCAACTAGGTCTTTTTCATCTATTAACCTAACTTTTATTATGTTGATGTTGTGGAGTTAAGAAAGTGATGTGCTACATATTGGTATGAGTTGATTGATATGAGTGGTTAAACATATTTTGTTGATTTTCTTAACTATGTTGATTTCTTTAAATATGTTAATTTTCTTAAATATGTTGATTTCCCTAAATTGTTGATTTAGAACCTTGGAGTCTTGATGAATCCCGGAAAGATTTGCTAAATGAATAGAGAAATGATTGGATAGAATTGTATGATGTTATAAAATGCATTTTTTAAATATCATTTGAAAGATACAATTGAGATTGATTGGATAGTATGATTGGAAGAGGTTTGATTGTGATAGAATTGATGATTTGACAAGGTTCCAAATGAGACTTGTCGATATGATTTGATTGAGTTGATTGAATGGAGTTTTATGAGCATTGAGTCTTGGGAGGAGTATCGAGCACCGAATTGGGTAAGAGTAAGTAATAACTCAAATCAATAACTACGTCGCCAAACATAGGAGGGGATTAAACCATTAAAGTCGGATGTTTCCCCAAAATTATTATCCTAACATGATAGGACTTGGTTGGATTGGATCCATGATTGGTTGATTGGTTCATACCCTGGCAAGGTATGAACGGATGTGGCAACAACGTCGGCTTGTTGTACTATCACTGGCTCATAAGTGATGGTTGTCGGATAAGAGAAACTCCCATATAGGTCTTGATAGTACTCTGAGTCGGATTGAGTTAAATTGTATGTGATTGGTCCCGTCTAAACCATACTCTTGTTTAGACTTAAGACACTTGATTGAGTTGTTCTTTTTTCTGAGTTGATTTGATTCTTCCATGATGTTTGGTTCCTTTGGCCATTTTACATACTCGTACATTCCATGTATTGACGTCATTTGACCTACATCATTTTATGATGCAGAGACAAGTACTAGAGATTATCAACCAATGCACCGTTGAAGATTTATTCACTTCCAGCTAGTTGGTGAGTCCTCCCAGTTTCCGGAGGATACCAAGATTTTCTTTATCATTTTGATTTATTTCCCTTATTTTGATTTTTGGTAGCCATAGACCTGTCATCGGCACCTTCTGGATTATTGATAGAGGCTTCATAGACTAGAGTGTAGAAGTGTTGAATTGTTCATTTTGCCTAGTTTTAATCTAGCTAGTTATTGGTTTGGTATTTGTTGGTCTTTGGCCCTAAATTATGAATAGTATCCTTATGATTGAATCTTCCGCGGATAGAATGTGAATGAATGAAAGTGTGACTAGACCAGATGGTTCGCTTGAAGGCCAGAAATGGCTTTTGAGTGCCGATCACGTCTAGGGTACCCTCCCAAAGCGTGAAAAACATGGTATCAGAGCACAGAATTTAAGAGTCCCAGGGAGTCTATGAAGATGTGTCTAGTAGAATCTTGTTTATGGGTGTGTTGTGCACCACACTTATAATCAGGAGGCTATAAGACATTAAAAATTATTTCACTTCTTTCATACTCTGAACTCGTGCGATAGAGTTAAACTCTATAAGACTTCCTTTCTAATTCGTGCATTTATACATTGCAGACAATGCCTCATAAACGTATTGCTAGCCAGAG
Organism: Solanum dulcamara; assembly: GCF_947179165.1. Taxonomy (NCBI): domain Eukaryota; kingdom Viridiplantae; phylum Streptophyta; class Magnoliopsida; order Solanales; family Solanaceae; genus Solanum; species Solanum dulcamara. The sequence goes on along the minus strand of NC_077239.1, from coordinate 59,439,152 downwards.
AAATGCCAATAATATAGAGATTCCACAGTCAAAAATGCGCCCATCGAGGAATAGGGGCCAACCTGCAAGGTACGCTGAGGCACATCAAGTGCCTACCACTCCACTTACACCAACTTCGGAGGCAGATTTTTTAGGAGCGATTGCTATGCTCACTCAATTAGTGGATGCCCGCAATGGTAACCAGAGTTTGCCAAGTCTTAGCTCTAGTTCTCAAGAGCCGTATGCTGCCACAAGAATTAGAGACTTTCTGAGAATAAATCCGCTGGCATTCACAGGTTCTAGGTTGATGAAGACCCCCAAAATTTTATTGATGAGATGTGGAAGATCCTAAAAGCTATGCATGCTACGGAGATCTAGGGGGTTGAGTTGGTATCTTATCAGCTCAAGGATGTGGCAAACATCTGGTATAACTAATGGGAACAAAGTAGAGGTAAAGATGTTGAGCCTGTTATTTGGGATGAATTTGAGAGAGCCTTTCTTGACCACTTCTTTCTCAGAGAATTGAGGGAAGCAAAAGTGGAAGAGTTTGTTAATATGAAACAAGAGGGTATGACCATTAAAGAGTACAGTCTGAAGTTCATTTAGATGTCCAGATATGCTCCAGAGATGATCCCAGATATGAGGTCGAAGATGAGGAAATTTGTCTTCGGATTGGGAAGACATGTGAAAAAGGAGTGCAAAGCGGCATTATTGATCTCCAATATGGATATTTCAAGATTAATAGTGTATGCTCAACAGGTGGAGGATGAGAAGAGGAAAGACATGGAGGAGCATCTGAGCAAGAAGGCAAAATCAGTTGGACATGAGAATGAACAGAGGCAGAACAAGGGCAACAAGTCCTTCTTCCAGAAGAGGTCTTCCAACTATGCCTCGTCCACCGCAAGTGCACCTATGCCGCATAACAGGTATGATTGGCAGGGATAGAGTCACCAGAATTTTAGATCCCAAGATTCTTAATCCCAGGCTAATGTGGGTCGAGGTTCGAAAGAAAAGCCACCATGCGGCAAGTGTGGTAAGCTCCACTTGGGAGAGTGTAGAGAGGGGGATAAGGGTTGTTATAAATGTGGCCAAGTGGTCCATTTTCAGAGGAAGTGTCCAATATGAGGCAACAGGGCCCAATATTCTACCACCGCACCACCAGCTAGGGGTAATCAGAGGGGCAATACTCCAGGTATGAGCAGAGGTACAAACCATCTATATGCCATGGGTAGTCGCCAAGATCAGAAGAACTCCCTAGATGTCATGACGGGTATGATTCGAGTCTCTTCTATTGACTATTATGTTTTGATAGATCCGGGTGCCACACTATCTTTTGTGACTTCTTACGTGGCTAGTAAATTCAATAAAATTCTTGAATGTCTTCTTAAGCCTTTCTGTGTAGCTACTCTTGTTGGTGATTCTGTCTTAGCTGAGAGAGTCTATAGAGATTGTACTATGTCAATCCATCACAGGGATACCTTGGCTGACTTAGTTGAGTTGGACATGGTTGATTTTGATGTGATCCTTGGCATGGACTGGCTTTATGTCTGTTATGCCTCTATTGATTATAGGACTCAGATTATCAAGTTCAAATTCCCAAATGAGGCTGTCATAGAGTGGAAGGGTAGTATTGTCATGCCTAAGGGTAAGTTTATTTCCTACCTTAGGGCTAGACTAATCTCGAAAGGGTGTGATCATCATATCGTCCAAGTGAAAAATGACAGTATTGAGTCTTCATCCCTTGAGTCGGTCCTGATTATCATCTTAGAGTCATCTTGCAAACTTTGAAAGACCAGGTATTGTATGCAAAGTTCTCCAAATATGAATTTTGGCTTGCATTAGTGGCTTTTCTCGGCCACATTATATCTGGAGATGATATTCAAGTTGATGCTTAGAAGATTGAGACAGTAAAAAATTAGCCCAGACCCACATCCCCAAAAGAGATAAGAAGCTTCTTGGGTTTGGCTGGCTATTATCAAAGGTTTGTAGAGGGATTCTCATCCATATCATCACCATTGACTAAGCTGACCCAAAAGAAGGCTAAGTTCTAATGGTCCGATGCATGTGAGGAGAGTTTCTAGAAATTCAAGACCAAACTAACCACTGCTCATGTTCTAACTTTGCTCGATAGAACAGAGGATTTTGTGATCTATTGCTATGCGTCTAGAGTTGGTTGGGGATGTGTGTTGATGCAGAGTGGAAAGGTGATAGCCTATGCTTCAAGACAACTTAAGGTTCATAAGAAAAATTATTCAACTCATGACCTTGAGCTGGCAGCGGTAGTATTTTCTCTTAAAATTTGGCGCCACTACTTGTATGGAGTGCATGTGGATGTGTTGACCGATTATAAGAGTTTGCAATACATCTTTAGCTAGAAATAACTCAACCTGAGACAAAGGAGATGGCTCGAGCTACTCAAGGACTATGATATGAGCATCATCTACCATCCAGGTAAAGCAAACGTTGTTGCTGATGCTCTTAGCAGGTTGTCTATGGGTAGCATCGCCCATATAGAAAAGGGGAGGAAAGAATTGGCTAGAGAGGTGCATAGATTAGCTCGATTGGGAGTTCGTATTTAAGAGAATAACGAAGGTGGACTTAATGTTCAGGATGGGTCTGCATCCTCACTCGTGACAGAAGTAAAAAAGAAGCAAGACCAATATCCCGTCCTTCTCCAATTGAAGGAAGTTGTTCACAAACAAAGGGTGATGGTTTTTACCAAAGGGGGAGATGGTGTGTTAAGGTACCAAAATAGATTGTGTGTCCTAGATGTTGATGATGTGCGAGAAAGAATTATGGCCAAAGTGCATAGTTCCAGGTACTCTATTCATCCTGGCTCTACAAAGATGTATCATGACTTAAGAGAAGTTTATTGGTGGAGTGGAATGAAGAGAGATATCATGGAATTTGTTTCCAAGTGCCCGAATTGCCAATAGGTTAAAGTTGAGCATCAAAGGCCTTGTGGGTTAGCTCAAAATATAGAGATTCCAGAATGGAAGTGAGAGATGATCAATATGGACTTTATTATGGGTTTGCCGAGGTCCCAAAAGAAACATGATTCGATTTGGGTTATTGTGGATAGAATGACCAAATTAGCTCACTTGTTGGCAGTTAAGACTATTGACACTGCAGAAGATTATGCAAAATTATATATTCAGGAGATCGTCAGATTGCATGGAGTCCCCTTGTCTATCATCTCAGACAGAAGAGCTCAATTCACTTCCCAACTTTGGAGATCCTTTCAGAAGGGACTGGGTTCAAAGGTGAATCTTAGTACGGCCTATCATCCCCAGACAGATGGCCAAGCGGAGTGCACCATCCAGACATCGGAGGATATGTTGAGGGCATGCGTACTTGACTTCAAAGGAAATTGGAATGATCATTTACCTCTCATAGAGTTTGCATACAATAATAGTTATCATGCAAGTATTCAAATGGCTCCCTATGAAGCTTTGTATGGGAGGAGGTCCAGATCACCAATTGGGTGGTTTGAGGTCAGTGAAGTTGAGTTGATTGGGCCTGATTTTGTTCACCAAGCTATGGAGAAGGTGAAAGTTATTCAAGATAGGCTAAAGATAGCCCAAAGCCATTAAAAAACTTACACCGATGTGAGGAGGAGAGACTTAGAGTTTGAGGTAGATGATTGGTGTACTTGAAAGTGTCACCCATGAAGGGCGTCATGAGGTTTAGAAGGAAGGGAAAGCTTAGTCATCGATATATTGGTCCTTACCAGGTTGTGAGGAGGATTGGGAGTGTCTCTTATGAATTGGAGTTACCCTCGGAGCTAGCCACTATTCATCCGATATTTCATGTTTCGACATTGAAGAAGTGCTTGGGCGATCCCTCATTGGTAATACCCATTGATAGTATTGGAGTTAAGGATAGCTTATCATATAAAGAGGTTCCGGTCCAAATTCTTAATTGCCAAATTTGCAAATTGAGGAACAAAGAGATTGCCTCAGTCAAAGTCTTGTGGATAAATCAATTTGTTGAGGAAGCCACATAGGAAGCGGAGGAAGATATGAAAGCTAAATGTCCGCACCTATTCGTGTCCATCAATGAGAATGTTGAAGGTAATGTCCATTTTCTTGACTTGAATTCATTTGTGCATTTTAAGTTTGGATAGTAAATTATTTGAGAATTTAATTGGTTGAATGACTGAATTCTGATTATGATCTGTACCTTGAGTTTATCCTTGGGTTACTCGTCATTCGAGGATGAATGATCCCAAGGGGGAGATAATGTAACACCCCCAAAAATTTTACTAAGATTCAAACCCTTCTTTGTGTACGTGTAGGATCGAACTCGACTATTGTGAAGTGTATGCATGAGTTAGGATAAGTTCCTAAGTAATTGAAGAGTGTTAGAGGTGATTTAGGGTCATAAGGGATCCCTAGAACCAAGCTAAGTCCAAAGAATTCGTCTTGGCTAAGTTTTCCAATGAGTTCGTATAAGGGTCGACTTCCAATGACCATATCTTTTTGAATGTGATGATCTAGGTGGCTCATGACCTATTAAATTAAAGGTCTTTGAGTCTTCTTTCCAACGCCGCTAAGATTGTAATTTTTGGAGTTCGGAGTCAAAAGTTATGACTATCTTAAGACGAACTAGCTCTACAGGAATTTCAGGCCTGGGCTATAACCCATTTTCCAAACCCAGGAAATTTAGGCTTGGCGCTGCAAGGGCGCGATGCGCCACTATAGCGCCAGGAACAAGCCTTGGTAGTTTGGTCCTTGGCGCAACGCTCCACTATCAGATGTGTAGGTTTTAAGCCTATATTTGACTTGGCGCTACAGTGGCGCGGCGCGCCACTATAGCGCCAGAAGGATTTTAGCCCATTTTCCAGATTTTTTAAGAAGGGAAAATTGGACATTTTCCCAAATTATATATACATTAGCCTTGGGATGTTTTGGACCATTATTTTCAGTCCCTTCCTCTCTCTAAAAGCCCTAGAAAATCCACTATTTTCTTCTCCAAATCCATCTCCAACAAGGATTGCCTTCAAGAACTTCAAGGATTCAAGCCTTCGATTGAAGACCCAATATCAAGGTTTCTTCAAAGTCTTCACTAAGGTATGTAAGGCTACTCAAAGCATGGGTTGAGTCCACCCATGTGCCCTACATCTTCTTTGAGATTGATTGTTCATAAAAATAGAGTTTATTGGTAGATTTATGTCCAACTAGGTCTTTTTCATCTATTAACCTAACTTTTATTATGTTGATGTTGTGGAGTTAAGAAAGTGATGTGCTACATATTGGTATGAGTTGATTGATATGAGTGGTTAAACATATTTTGTTGATTTTCTTAACTATGTTGATTTCTTTAAATATGTTAATTTTCTTAAATATGTTGATTTCCCTAAATTGTTGATTTAGAACCTTGGAGTCTTGATGAGTTTCAGAAAGATTTGCTAAATGAATAGAGGAATGATTGGATAGGATTGTATGATGTTATAAAATGCATTTTTTAAATTTCATTTGAAAGATACGATTGAGATTGATCGGATAGTATGATTGGAGGAGGTTTGATTGTGATAGAATTGATTATTTGACAAGGTTCCAAATGAGACTTGTCGATATGATTTGATTGAGTTGATTGGATGGAGTTTTATGAGCATTGATTCTTGGAAGGAGTATCGAGCACCGAATTGGGTAAGAGTAAGTAATAACTCAAATCAATAACTACGTCGCCAAACGTGGGAGGGGATTGAACCGTTAAAATCGGATGTTTCCCCAAAATTATTGTCCTGACATGATAGGACTTGGTTAGATTAGATCCATGATTGGTTGATTTGTTCATACCCTGGCAAGGTATGAACGGACGTGGCAATAACGTCGGCTTGTTGTATTATCACTGGCTCATAAGTGATGGTTGTCGGATAAGAGAAACTCCCATATAGGTCTTGATAGTACTCTGAGTCGGATTGAGTTGAATTGTATGTGATTGGTCCCGTCTAAACCATACTCTTGTTTAGACTTAAGACACTTGATTGAGTTGTTCTTTTTTCTGAGTTGATTTGATTCTTCCATGATGTTTGGTTCCTTTGGCCATTTTACATACTCGTACATTCCATGTATTGACGCCATTTGACCTGCATCATTTTATAATGCAGAGACAAGTACTAGAGATCATCAACCAATGCACCGTTGAAGATTTATTCACTTCCAGCTAGTTGGTGAGTCCTTCCAGTTTCCAGAGGATACCGTGATTTTCTTTATCATTTTGATTTATTTCCCTTATTTTGATTTTTGGTAGCCATGGACTTGTCATCGGCACCTCTTGGATTTTTGATAGAGGCTTCATAGACTAGAGTGTAGAAGTATTGAATTATTTGTTTTGCCTAGTTTTAATCTAGCTAGTTATTGGTTTGGTATTTGTTGACCTTTGGCCCTAAATTATGAATAGTATCCTTATGATTGAATCTTCAGCGGATAGAATGTGAATGAATGAAAGTGTGATTGGACCAGGTGGTTCGCTTGAAGGCCAGAAATGGCTTTCGAGTGCCAGTCACGTCTAGGATACCCTCCCGGGGCGTGACACTAACTACCCCCGACAATCAAGTATACTACCCTAGAAATGCTATGGTGGAGGTCTATGTGGCCTACTAGAATATCGGGGTCTATGACCACCCTAAAACTTTCACTGTGAACCAGTGGACCTAGCCCTCTCCTGTTGCTCTCTCTCAACCCTTTCACTCATATATTGCTGATGTCGGCGGTCTTTTATGTCCTATGTAAGGGCCTGAATTCGTAAGAATTCCATATTATCATTTAGTGCAGCAGTAGAACAAACATAGATATAGTCTAAATCAAGCCCTCCCACAAATCTATAGTAACATAAATGTTTGAGAGTATGCGCTAAGATTTGATTCATTAGCTAGATATAGTTTGAATCAAGCCCTCCCATAAATCTATTCACCCTGTAATGCATCGTATCAACAAATTCTGGTGAATATCTAGCTAATGAATCAAATCTCAATGCGTACTCTCAAACACTCGTAATGGCCAGTCGGAGGTTCAAAAACTGATCTAACCAGGCATCCCTAATCTCTCGATGTAAGTAATGATATATGAAAGCCTCGGTAAAGCTATCCCAAGTGGGTAGAGGTGCATCTTTTCCCCTGGATCACTCCAACTCTTATACCACAATACTGCAATATCACGCAATCAAAATAATGCTAACTCAACTAACTCAGTCGCTGAGGGATGCATGACCTTGAAGATCCTATGAAGTTGATCAACAAAGTGTTGAGGTCCTCTCTGTGATCTGTCCTTGTGAACTATGGGGGATTTGAACTCTCAAACTTCCAGGCCCTTTAGAAGGTCCGATAACATCTGGCGTAACTGATTATCATTGTGCAGATACTAATTGTGCCAACATATACACTGCACTCTTAAAATTTTGATTAGATGGAATAGAAGGAGCTAAGATGGTATTGTTGGTAAAGCTGAGGGTCGTGTAGCCCTCAAAGGCTCCTAAAGTGGTGGAGAAGCTATAAGGGGCGGAGAAGATATCTCTCTCTGGGTCTAGGGATGGGCTACCTCCATCTGTGGTACCTTGCCAGTACCCTCACCTACAACTGTGTCTAGACCTTGGCTAGATGTGGTCTTTCTGGTGTCTGCCATCTCTTTCTATATACAAATATCAATTATAAGCCTAAAAACTCAACCCTTAAGATACCGATGTATAGCACGATGTGAGACAAAGAAGGATGACCATTCTAATATGCCATGTAGCTTTTTGCTTATCAAATGTAGTGCATAACACATTTATTACTAAGACTCTACCATATATATCTTGCAGACTCCCTAGTATACGACATTGATCTGATACCAAATTAGTCACGCCCTAAACTCAAGGGGCGCAATTGGCACCTAATGCAAAAACTCGGGCCTAACCTGATCCTAGTGAAACATTTTCTACTAGCGCATAGTAGCCATACAGTTAAGATAATAAATAAATATATTTCAGCTTAAAAATAAGCCCTCGACCAGTAAGGCCCCTATCAATAATTCTATAAAGGAAACAACTACTCCCAACAGTTTATCTGAAGAAATAGCCAACTAGCACACAAGTTCTGTTTGGATCGTCGAGGCCACCATGATCTCTATATAAAATCTGAAAGAAGGTATATATCAAGACAACACATCAAATATCAAGCCTCAGTAAACCAACAAACCATGCCAACATGGCCATTAATATAGCTATACAACTCACACACTAGTCTGCAAGCCTCTAAGAGTAGTAAAGCTTGGCGGCACAAGGCACACCCTACCCAAAAATATATATAACAAAATCGAAAAAACCTCAGAAATCTGGCAGCTCCGGAAGAAAGGGGCTAGCCAACCTACTTGAACTCAACCTTGCTGCTGAAAGGTCTATCGAGTCATCTATCAGGACGACTGCATGCATGAATACAGCGCCCTCAGATAATGGGATGTCAGTACGAAATAATGTACTAATTATGAAAGGAAATAAACTTAATAAGAAGGTATTATAATATATTAAAAGAAATTAGGTAAGAAAATCAAGAATAAGATAAGCTTCATGGCCTGGTCCCAAATCTAAATGTACCAAAAGTAATCAAACAACAACCTAACCAAGCCCCCATAAGCTCAGAAGGTACAAACAACAAACAAGACTACTTGCCTAGGCCTCTATAAGCCCAGAAAGTGCCAATTCAGTCTATATACCATTATTGGTAGTCCCCTAACCCCGTTTGTAGTCATATAGACCTCTTAGGCAACCGTATCGTACCGTAGGCAGTGCATAGCCCTTTTAGGCAACAATATAGTCCCGTAGGCAACACATAGCCTCTTAGGCATCATCATAGCCCCGTAGGTAAATCATAGCTCTTTTAGGCAACAACATAGCTCTATAGGCAACACATAGTCGTTTTAGGCTTTAATATAGGCTTGTGGGCAGCTCATAGCCCTCTTAGGCAACAAAATAGCCTTGTAGGCAACACATAGCCCTTTTAGGCAAAGATCACATTCATGAAACTAACCACAATAGCTCCAAGGGCAACAATAACAATTCAATAGGCCAAAAGCGAGCAATTTAGCTATAAGCAACCTATATGAATAGTGCCTAAGTCATGACCAACATAGGGCCTCTACCAATAGAATAAGAATCCCGAAAAGGGAGGAATATAACCACTTGAGGAGCCAAGCACCAATAATTACGACTACGAGTACATCAACGATAACAACCCAATTATATTGCGCTTAAGCTTTACGAAAACATGCCGAAAGAAGGGAATAGCCTTAACATACCTTTTTCGATAAATTCAAGTGCCTATCAACTTTTACTCACACCTCCTTGATACAAAAACAAGGCAGGACCATAATCAATGCGCAAGAATAGAAGATAACATGATAATCCGACAAAAGATATGGATTTCCGTTGCAAATTACTATTTGTGGCTTACCAAAGCAAGAATTAATAAAAGAAGGATCTTACCTTGATCTTAAGCTCGTAGCATACCTCAAAACCTTATAATATGGCCAAACCCTTGCTTCCCCAACACTAAAGTATGATACACTATGAAGTCTATAAAATAAATTATACCATGATGATGAGCTCAACGTATAGAACAACTTCCATCAAGGACTTAGATCGAGAAAATTACTAATTTAGGTGTTCCTAGAAAATATATATATATATATATATATATATATATATATATATATATATATATATATATATATATATATATATAAAGTTCCACAGACCTAGGAGCCCACTCCATGTGCCTGCTTACATCGTCTCACAAAAATGCAAATATCTCTTTATTCTGAAGTTGCATTGATAAATGGTTTAGGACATTGGAAACTAGACTCATAGACCTTTGATTTGATAGGTTATGGGCTCCATAAATCTTTATAGATTGGGAGAAAACCTCTAAGACATTTGACCCAAATTTTAGAGAAATCTTTATAAAGGAACTTACGATAATTTTCAACAACTTTTATTTTGCAACTCGCTAAACTTCAAAACTTAAATACGAACATTGAACACTTAATATGTGGCACACCAAATAATTCTTAATTTATTAATCACTCTTTATCTCATCACGATGACACGAGTTAATTTAGATATTTCAAAAAGTCAGAATTTTACATCTTTATACCCTCGTTGTCTACAAACATGTCATTTATACCTCTAATTTGATGAAAACCCCCCAAATCAAATGAAATTACCCAAAAAAGAAAAAAGAAAGAAAATCCACCATCCCGAATCTAACCCGCCCGATCCATCTTAACTAAAAAAGAACCAGAGAAAATATACCCCTCCCATGGAAGCTTTACTCCCAAATTGGAACTAATCATCTAATCAACATATGCACAACACAAAAGACTAACATACGATTTTTAACTATATTTTTTTGCTCCATCTTCATTGTGCCAGTTTCAAGTTAAACATTAAATTGGTTAAATTTGTCTCCTACGTTTTGACCGACTATCATCACTAAGAGAAGATGTGAATCTGCAACGAGTTCTTCACTGGTGGTCAGACAAATTAGCGAGTATCATCCCTACCCCACCCGTCTGTTTTACCACACTCCTTTCTTGACTCTAGTGTTGCCTCCCCTATCGCACAAAACTATTTAACTGGAGATTTTTTAGGGTCTAGCTTTCCTAGATAATAGTATTTCCTACACAGTCGCCAGAATAAACATCGACAATTTAAAATTGGTCAAGAGGTCACTGAAATACAAGGAAACGCTATCAAATATTCTATCATCTCATAGAATAACATATGCCAAAAACTCATGATCTATGACTCCCTTCCATCGTTACAATCGATCTTATATACAAGTTTTACCAACAAACATGTGGAATAAAAGAAATTGTAATTGCCATTGTGAACACAGACCTTCATGTATGCATTAGAAGACAAATCTATTAAGTTTGAAAAATAAATTTGGTAATCAAGTCAAACAGCGCGAAATGGATAGCCCAAGACATTTAGAGTAACTCTTCCAGACTTGGATTTAATGTAATACCACAAAAGTTGAAAAGTTAAAATGGAAAGGAAATATTGTAGAAAATTTCTGGTGCAGGCTCAGACGAGGCATACCTACGAACCGTATAAGGTCATACAGCTCGTAGGAGGACACTCGTAGGTAAGCCCAAGACTTGAGATAAATTTAGAATCTCAGGCGTTGACCCGATGGTCAACTACGGATCGTAGGAGGTCATACAATCTGTAGACAAGGGTCGTAGTATTGAAGTGTCAATTCCAGTAGCTTTTGTTTTGGTGCACAATTTTACGGACCAAAGGCACGGACCGTAGGAAATCATACAGACCGTAGGTCCTATCCATAGGGCACTTCCGGCAGATTCAATCTAGGGATATTTTGGTGAATTCATATTCTTTTAACACCTAAAATATGTCGTTTTGAAACTATTTAGGACATCTTATAACTACCTAAACCCTTCAAACTCCCCCATTCCCTTTCATTCTCTCAAAATCCTCTAAGACACTCAAAGGTTTCTCTCGAGGGTTTCTTCTCCATCAAGCTAGGGTTTCAAGTTCAATCTCCATTACTTTTGGGCTTTGATTATCAAGGTATGTGGGAATTCACCAATGGATTCCTTTCATCCATTGGGTCCTAAAAGATCTTAATCCTTCAAGTTCTATTTCACCCAATTCAATTAGGGTTTATGTCAAATATTCATGGGTCCTTTTCACTATGATTCAATTGATGTTATTTTACCTTATTATGCATGAATGTACTGAAATACATGATTTATAGATGATTCCATATGGACCCATGCATTAAGCTTTGAATTTCACTTATGAACTATGATCATGAATTTGATGAAAGATTTATGCATGTTTTATGAAAATGATGAAATATGTTTAAAGGATGCTTTTGAGTAAGTATCAATGATTGTGAAAGGTTTTCTCACGACATGAGAGAAATCAAGATTTAGATTTTTAGAAAGGTAAGTGTCTATATGAAGTACTTTATGAATCATGACTTGAAATGAGCTATTCTTATACAATTTTATGATGTGGATTGGTAAATAATTATTGCATTTCTTAAATGTTATGTTTTGATAATTGACTTTATCTATTCCGTTAGAATTTGACTTAGCACCGAGAGGACTTTGAGGTGGAGGCTTGGTAAGGGAGTCTCCAGTAGCAACTTCTAGTCCTAAACTACGTGCCCCGTAGGTTATCATAAATAACTTACCGAATGGATCCACAATAACATTGATGAAATGATACAGAGTCTATCTTGGCAAGTAACCTCTCTTTTTTTGGTGAAAGGAGTTACACCGAATCTTATGTTATAGCTCACATAGTTTTAAATATCAGTTAAGATTAATATCCCATAAAATGAACTATGTTTTCCTTAAAGCTTTTCACTACGTCTTTTAGTAATTGCATTGACCTTATCTCATGATTTGGGATTTACTTTTAATCTCTTAAAGGATTCTTGGTCATGCATTTCATGTTTATTCCCACTATGATTTCTTATTAACGTTATGCATATTTCTCATATACTTAGTATATTTCGTGTACTAATGCATACTTGTGCCTACATTGTCTCATAATGTAGGGTCCAACGCTTCTCATCACTCTCGTGGCTAGTACAGGTTGTTGTTGAAACTACACTATTTAGTGAGTCTTCATGTTTCGAGGGAGCAACCATGATGGTTCCTTATGTCTCTCCTTCCATGAATTTTAGACTTAGATTGTAAGGGTGAGTTAGGGCTTGTCATATGCCCCCATTTATGTTTGGTAGAGGCCACGTCAAGCAAAGCATGTTTTCATATTCACAGATGTTATCTCAGATTTCTTGTATGTTGAGATTGTTAGGTTTGAGACTTATCTTCCGCTTTCAATTTTATTATGCATGTGTTGTTTATTCTTAAGTCAATGCTTATGCTAATAGGCTTGTTTAGGGTCTTTAGGGATCTCATTCGTCATGTCACGTGTAGGGTCTAGCTTAGATCGTGACATTTAATTAAAAAGAATCCAAGCAAATGAATTATGATATATGTGGGAGTATATTTTTTGGGGTTCTTTTTTTAATTAAGATGGATCGAGCGGGTTAGATTAGAGGTGGTGGGTTTTTAAAATTTTTGAATAATTTCATTTGATTTGGGGCTTTTCGTCAAATTAGGGGTAAAATTGACAAATTCGTAGACAGTGAACATATGAATAGCCATATAGTATAACAAAGGATAAATCTAGCTATTAAACAAAAGTTGAGGCTAATATTGACCCTTCCCCAAAAGAAAAAAACACTTTTTTGAAAAGGCTATAACCTTGAACTATCCATTTTATCTTAAAACCCCACTAACCCGAATCTTTAACCCATATCATCAAGAGAGTGGCTGTATCGCGGTTCTTTTGATTATTATTATAAAAGCTTAGCAGAATAATATCTGCCGAAAACCCTCTCGTGAATTAGTTCCCCCAAATCCCTGCCCACTCCCTTTTTCCATTTCTCAATTTCCTCCAATTCTTGTCTGTAAAAGGGAAGTTTAATTAGGGTTACGTGCTAAGAATCGAGTGCGGGGGGGTATTCCGGAGCATACGATGTACGCTGATCGGGTGGAGGCAGTAACAAAGAGATCGATAAAGGATAGGCTTAACGGCAGCACTGCTGATGATTTCGCACGCCGGAGACAAATTGCTGGCAAGAGGTTTTCCCCTCTTTCTCCCCTTTTCTACTTGCATTTATCATTATTTCTGATGGCTTCAGATTTTTATAACTTTTCAGTTTTTTTTTTTCATTTCTTCTGTGTGTGCACAGCTGTGAATTTGCATTTGGTTAGATGTTTTATATAGTAATTTAAGTAAGGTTTTTTCTTCAATCCAGTGGAGAATTGGTTTAAAGAAGATCAATATTCTGCATCTGCTTAGCGCAGAGAGTGTTGTCACGATTTTTGTTGTGCCACCTGAGATGTGTGTAAATTGTAATAGCAGTCTAAAGATATTTTTTCTTATTTTGAATAGATAGTACTTCCTCCCTTCCATGTCTTGTGATTGTTCTTGACTAGGCATTGGCTTAAAAGAAAGAAAGAGACTTGGACTTTGTGGTTTAAAACAAGCTATAAAAATTTATGTTGCTATACATTATCTGCAAGAAGTTTAAAATTGAATTATTTCTAAATATAGAAAGCTGTCAACAAGGATTTCATACCCTATGCTAGTTCTTCCTCTCTCTCCCCCCCTCAGATATGCCTTTAATAAGTCCTCATTTCTTTTGGGCCAGACTAAAAAGGAAGGTGTGCACAGTTAACAGGACAGAGGGAGTAGCAGTTTTAAGTTTTATTGGCAAAGTTTTGTTTGGATTCTAATTCTTTTGGGCACAATTTCTTTCAATTAAATGTGGTTTAGGCAGTTGATATCTGTAAAAACTGTGAGTGCCTGTTAAACAGAGGCACTGAGAGCATTCATGCAATGGTCAGTTTTCTTCTAGTTTAGTGTCATTGTTGCTTACTTGGCCTTCCTCCTTGTTGCTTCTGTATGGCCTATTAGAAGTCAAACCAAATAAAGTCCTGTTGGGGCTCTGGGCCCTCATAGATTGGATTATCTGCTTGACATTCAAAAACATTAAGGTTTAGTCGACCTAATGATTAGGACCGGGAGATGCATTATTTATTTTTTTGAGAAGGCAGTAGATTATGTATTAAAAAAATGCAGCAATACTTCGCACTAGCTAAGCACCAAGTTGGTGCAAGCAGTACAAGAGTCAGTAATCTTTCTGCACATAAAAATAACAAAAAGAAGGTTAATAAAGGCCCTATTTTTGTACAGATTCTACGAAATCTAAACATACTATCTTCATCCTTTACAACCTGTAGATTACACCAAAAAGCTAAAATCCATAAACATTTGTATTTAAGCTGCCGTATAATAACTTTCTCCCCTTCAAAGCATCTCACATGTTTTGGGAGATGCATTCTACGAATGAGAAATGAACAAATTAGCTAAAAAACTATTATTTGCTAAGTTGCTCAGGTGCGGGTGCGGTTGTCTTGTACGGGTGCGGATCTAGAGGTCAGATCCTTCATGATCTAAATTTTAAGATTTTGCGGGTGCGACACCAAAAGTGAAGAGTCCACACAACTTAGATTATTTGTAAGTACTAGTGATGATATGTAAGCTAAGTTGCTCTGACTCTTCCCTTTTGGTGCCGCACCCATGTCGACAAGACATGGTTGTGGGTGTGGGTGTGGGTGTATGATCCATATCCGATCTAGTCAACCAATTTTGGGTACTTTGAACAAAATCGACAGAGAAATTCCTGACAGATTCAATGAAAGGAGTGACCGATTTTGGGTTCTTTGAAGAAAAAGAAATACCTTGTATGTAGAAATTTGTTTATCACTCCCTTTCCTTTTATCTCCTTTCAAGATTCTCCTCTGAATCAATATTTTCTCGTCAAGTTCCACATGATATCTCATAATTTAGGTCTTATAACTTTATATGTAGATATTTGAATTATTTTTAGCCGAATCTTCGCACCCACATCCAGGCTTGGATTCATATCGCAGAATCGTGAAAGATTCAACCTGTAGATCCGCATCTATATCGGACACCAACACCCGAGTCCGAGCAACTTAGTATATAAGTATATCAGATTAATCATGCTTATCTTTTTTTGCTAAGCCTCATATGGTGGAGTCATATTAACTTTCTTGTTCAATTACTGTAATCTTTTTGTAGGCACAGAGAAGAAGATGACAAATGGGAGCATGATCTTTACGAGCGTCATGAAGTTCCGGGATCAAGTACGGTGTTGTTTGATGCTTTGATACCATTAGATTCAGTTAGATATTACTTATTCATTAGGAAATATACTTGTGAATGCTCCACTAAACATTTTGACATCTCTATGGGTTTTCATAGGCCAGAGAATTGGTGCTAAGGATCTTCGTCTAAAACTCCAAAAGAAAAGTATCCAACAAGCTACTCAAAGTGTTAGAGGTTCTGTCTCTGGAGGTATGAGGGATCTCCGTGAAAAGCTCTCTGCTACTGTATACTCACAAACAGTGGAAAATGACCCCCCCAAAGCAAAGTTGAAGGCAGCTCCTGAAATAAGTAAACCTGTCAGGAGAAGTAGCATAGCTGAAGCTCCTGCCATGGAGACAAAAAAAGTTGCTAGCACAGTTTCAAAGAAGTCCCAGCAAAAGGCAAGATCTCCTTACTCAGATTAGTTTCACCGATAAGCTCCTTGTCAATAGTATTACTTCTTTATCAAATGGTGATATTGCCATTAAAATCTGAGCATACACAACTCGACCCCCAGTAGAAAAAGGAGATAAACTTTCAGAAATTTCCCACACGGAAGGGTAATAGAGTGCTCTAGACAAAATTAGCATGTCACATGTTTTACATGGTACCGTCTTCCTTACTTTCAGTTCTTTAGGTATTAGCTCCTTAAATTGTGTTGCTATTCTTGTTATATGTTCAGTGGGAGTGGGTCAGTTTCCTGCTTAGAACAATGTTATGCCAATAGGGTTTATAGTAGTCCCTGCATTTCGTTTTGCATGACCTTGTTTGCCTTGCCACATAGTTTAAGAAAGAAAGTAAGACTTTTGGAACTAGTTTTGTTTTGATGAACTATTGAAACTTGTGGCCTTTTTTTTTAATGAACTTTTGAAAATTGTTGCCTTAAACATATCATAACATTGTAAGACACTATGAAATTTCTCATCTTAAATATGACATTAATTTAAAGTTTTTCCAAATTTAGAATGTACATACTAAAAAAAAGGAACTAGTGTCACATAAGCTAGAATGGATGGAGTATTAGGATACTCTACAATGTATTACGTGACCAATATAAACCCATTTTTGTTGGTAAGTTCATTTCGTAGTCAAATTACTGAGTACGACTCAAATCTATGTCCACTTCCCTGCTGGATATTTATATTTTTCTGGATTATGGAATCGAACCAGTGAAAGAACTCTCAAAAGCAAACATCTTTGCTTCTGCACTTGGTTCATTCTTAAAAATTAAGACTACTTAGATCTGAATCAAGTTCATGCACACAATTGTCTAGAAGATTGACACCTACTGGCTGTTTATTACCAGGGTTGAGTTTTGTGAATACAACAACATACACAGTGTAGTCCGACAAGTGGGGTCTGGGGAGGGTGGGGTTTATGCAGACCCTTACCCCTACCTATGTGGAGGTTGAGAATTTTTTGGAGAAAGGTAAGTTGTATAAACAAAGGAATACTCCAGGAGTAGTTCAGTAATACTTACAAAACAAAAATCATAGAAGTGTAAAAACTAGCCTCCTATATAAACTCATAAGTAGGAGGTTGAGAATTTTTATTTCTAAGTGCTTCTTGGTTGGTCCTTATATCCTTGAGAAAATGTATAAAAATTTTTTTATTCCAGTTTGATAGAAGGAGCTTTTCTGGGCATACGTCTTTGATTTTGTTGTGTATGCATATGTTGTGGCTAGGACTCTGCTCTGCTCACTGGACTCTAAAGTATGGTTGAAGTAACTGTGTCCGTGCAACACATGCATAGGGAAAATCAACTCAACCTTTCTGAATAGCAGTCACTGAGACACATCTTCCCTTTGTGCTAGCTGGGCTTTTTATAGTGATCTATCCTCACTTCAACCAGCTAATCAAATGGAAGCCGGAAAGATTCTTGGTAATATAGATGAATCTGGGAATATCTTTGGTTGACATAAGGTAAGATTCTTTAAGTAGAGTGCCTTGATCCCCATAGATGATATATTCTTATGCACATATTACGTTTGCCTCAACTCTGTAGTGCTAATAGAGTACTACAGTGAGGTTTGTATACTCTTCCACATGTTAGGGGTTGATTGTTGAAAGAGTGGTAGCCAGACTTGTTACTCATCAATTTTAAAAGTAGAGGCCATTAATTTTTTTATGACAATTGACATATCCACAAGCTGCTTTATCAATGAATTAGGGAAGCTTTTTGCTTTATATATGAGTGGAAATTTTGGCTACCATATTAGGATCAATGGTAGGTTGGAGCCGCCAAAAGGACTTGTGCTTCTCTAGCATCAGACCCTTAGTTTGGGAAAAGGAAAAGGAAGATATGGGAAACCAACCAAGCTTGCATATGGTAGGTGATTTGGAGAAAGAGAACATGCTCAAATTGAAATACAATAGCATTTCACTTTTGGCCATTTGGTGTAGTATGCAGGATGTTTTTATGTAGATAGGTCTACAGCTTTTCTCAGTGTCCTCACTGATTAGAGGGGTAACTGAGCTTTTCGCAACTGCTATAAATACAACTCCCAACACTTTCTTAGTGCCTGGATTTCTTAATATAAAATTTTGCTTACCATTTCAACGGAAAAAAGAAAAAGGAAAATAGAATCAGGCTGCTATGCTTTTTTAAAAAAAAATCAGTAATGTTGCTAATTAAAAGCACTAGGGTAGTGCAAAAGCCATATTTACTGAAGAGAGACCGACAACCAACAAAAATCTAAAACCAATTACAGTTGCCCAATGAAATATATCAAAGAAACCTCCTCTAAAAAGCTATGTTTACACCAAAAGTGAAATCAAAGCAAACACTTCATCTAAATGTCCTGCACATGACTACCCCTATTGTCAAAAACTCCAGAGTTCTTTTTTCCAAATTGTCCACCATATGCAAGCAGTATTCAATCTCCACCAAGGCCTCATTTATTTTCATTAAGATTAAGACATCTGAATCTGAATGATTTGAACACTGAATGATTAAGATTGTTTGTTTTCAACTTCTGAATGTGCATAATGTATTATTTGTAAACATAATAAATATACAATTCAAATATAATAAATTAAATATTAAATTAATAAAATAAAATCATTATTTGATTAAAAAATGAAACATTTATGTTCGCTAGTGATGCTGGAGATGGTTTGTAGTGGTATCGATTGGTGTTAGTGGCTAATAATGGTGGTGGTGATAGTTTGCAGGTGGTTGGCATTGTAGTGTCTGTCATGATGATGGCGAAGGGTAGTGGTGGTGGTGGTTGTGATGGTGAATTAGTTGATGTTAGTAGTTAGCGGTGTTGATAGTGGTGTCGGAAGAATGTGTGGTGGTAGTTGGCAGCAGTGCTAGTTATGGTGGAGTTGGTTGATCTCCACAATATTGTGAAAGAGCTGTCATAGTTGGATAGTAAAAGAGCAATGAAGAAACAAATGGCTATTAGGTCTGCGTTGGTCTCGCAAAACAAACATCTGGAGCATATTTTGGAGCCCCCTCCTTCTCAGCCTTTCTTGAGTCAAAACCGCCTGTCTTGCCATGAGCCAAGTGAAACAGAGAATCTTTGTAGGGGAGTTTTTTTTCCAACTTGGCTTCCATGGCCAGCCATCAATCTGATGGGCACAGCTGCTGATTATCAGATAGGTAGACTTGACTGAGAAATTCCCATCCTTGCTATGATTGCACTACACCTCTGCATCTGTTAACCCTTGAAAATGCTCCAGTGTCTTTAAGAACTCCATTGCTCCTTCAATTTCCCAATTATTTAGAGCCCTCTTGAAGGTAATTTTCCACCCTTACATCTCCTTAACTGTGGATAAATAAGCATATGCGTTTGTTGAGATACTGAACAATTCAGGGAAAAGTTCTTTCAAACACCCATGTCCTAGCCAGTTGTCTGTCTAGAACAAGGTCTTTCTACCATTACCAACTTGGATACTCGAGTTCTCTAAAAACAAATCCTACTGTTGTCTAATCGATCTCCACACCCCTACTCCATAAGGGTTGTTAAAATGAATTGTGCACCACAACCCTTTCTAACCATACTTGTTGCAAATTACCCTTCTCCATAAGTTGTTCTTTTCCGAAGTTAATCCTCGACTCCTTTGTGAATTTCATTGGTCTAGTCAAATCCCACACCTTTCATGCTCACATTCGACACCTCCACTTTCGTCTGTGCTGGTTTATAGTAGAAACAGGAATTAAACTAAAACTTTTATTGTTATATATAAGGCTTCATATAGATCCTATGTTTTCTTTCTAGTTTACCATTCAACTGTGATCTGTCCACACTGTTCCGACACTATTCCGGCACTGTTCTGGCAGATCTCACTCTAAATGTCTCTTCTTCTTCCTCTCTTTTTGTTTCTTTCTTTCTTTCTCTCTTTCTTCTTTGTTTTTCAGATTTTCCACTTGGTAGTTCAGATTTGCTCCGGCCACAACTCTGACTAGATCTAGAAGGCATAGATCTATCCGGAGAGGATCAGATCTGACTAAAAAGGCTTCCCCGGCGACTTTTCGATGAAGCTTTTGGTCTCCTCTTGCATTTTCTGGCGGCTACAAGCAAATTTCGGCAACGTCTAACTTTTTCGGTGACGTTTAGGATTTTGGTCAAAATCTTTGTCACATTCTCTCTAGGCCAGATCTGTTTAGATCGGACCTAGATCTAGCGAGATCCTCCCGGCGAACTTTCCCGCGACTGAATATCTCCGGGCCGGGTTTTATCTTTCCTTTCCTCAATTGAATATTTATAGTTTGATTATTATTCTTCTTTCCTAGTTCCTACCTTTAGTGTTTTAGTTATTGTTATTCACTTTCCCTCTTCACTTAGTGTCTAGGGTTCTTGACTTGCATATTAGCTAGTGTGTGTTGTCTCTTTATTATACATTTTACATTGGCAATTATTATCTCGTTGCTTGTATTCTCTTAATTTATTTGTTATCAATTTTTTTTCACTTTGTAGTTCATATCGTTTTAGTGGCTTTGGTTACTGATGGTGGACTAGGGTCATGTCCTCAATTGGGGGTGAAGGCAAGGGGAAATAGTGGTAAGAGGGAGACGAGTTTTTGTAAGTTGAGAGTAGGATCGTGGAACATAGGGTCGCTTATAGGAAAGTCCATAGAGCTAGTGAAGAGTCTTAAGAGGAGAAAGATTAATATAGCGTGTGTTCAGGAGACTAGATGGGTAGGTTCTAAAGCTCGGGATGTGGATGAATTCAAATTATGGTACTTAGGAGGCTCAAGAGATAGGAATGGAGTCGGTATTCTAGTCGACACGGATCTTAGGGAGTGTGTGGTAGAGGTTAAGAGGATCAATGATAGGATGATGTTTATTAAGCTAGTTATAGGAAGGCTTATTGTGAACGTTGTTAGTGCATATACACCCCATGTGGGTCTGGATGAAGAAGTCAAAAGGCTCTTTTGGGAGGATTTTGATAAAGTAGTGAGAGGTATACCTAGTACCGAAAAGATTTTCATTGGTGGAGATTTCAATGGCCATATCAGTACAACTTCTAATGGTCTTGATGATGTCCATGGAGGCTTTGGTTTTGGGGAAAGGAATGGCAGCAGAGTTTCTCTCTTGGAGTTTGCCAAAGCTTTTGAGTTGGTTATTGCTAATTCGTATTTTTTGAAGAGGGATAATCAATTGGTCACCTTTAGTAGCACGGTAGCTAGGACTCAAATTGACTACTTACTCCTCTGGAAGGGTGATAGAGTACTTTGTAAGGATTGCAAAGTTATTCCGAGTGAAAATATTGCCACCCAACATAAGCTTTTGGTAATGGACTTGGAGATTAAGAGGGATAGGAGAAAGAAGACCCTTTATGATCGACTGAGGATTAGATGTGGGGCTTAACTCCCGCCTTTTCTCGGGAGATGGGGGAGAAGTTGAATAGTTTAGGCGCCTAGAGTAGTAGCGGGGATGTGAACATGTGGGACATGACAGCTAGTTGCATTAGAAAAGCAACTATCGAGGTTTTTGGGGTATCGAGAGGAATCTTTGGTGGTTGTCAAGGAGATTGGTGGTGGAATGAAAAAGTACAAGGCAAAGTGAAAGCCAAGAAGGTTGCCTATACGGAGTGGTTGGAGTAGTGCATGGATGAGGAGGAGAAGAATAGGCTTAAAGATATCTATAGGAAGGCAAAAACAAAAGTGAAGTCGGCGGTCACCAGTGCTAAGACTGCAGTTTTTGAACACATGTATGTCGAGTTAGGGGAAAAAGGTGGGGATTAGAGATTTTATAGGCTCGCCAAAACGAGAGAGAAAAGCACGCGATCTGGATCTAGTAAAGTACATCAAGGACGAGGAAGGTGAAGTGTTAGTGGATGAAACCTCTATCAAGCAAAGGTGGTAAGCTTACTTCTATAGACTCTTAAATGAAAAAGGAGACAGAGACATTGTACTGGGTGATTTGGCGTACTCTCATAGTCTTTGAGAGTTTGGGTATTGCAGGTGTTTTAAGGTTGAGGAGGTTAGTCGTGCTGTTAACAGGACGAGGAGGGGGAGAGTGACTGGGCCCGATGAGATTTCGATGGACTTTTGAAAGAGCACTGACAAAGCAGGTTTGGAGTGGTTGACTAAGTTGTTTAATGTTATTTTAAAGACTGCTAGATGCCTGGTGAATGGAGGTGTAGTACTATGGTTCCATTGTACAAGAACAAGGGTGATATCCAAAATTGTAATAATTACAGGAGTATCAAACTATTAAGCCACACTATGAAGATTTGGGAGAGAGTGGTGGAGATGAGGGTGAGGAGGAGTGTCAATCTCAGAGAACCAGTTTGGATTTATGTCGGGGCGGTCGACTACTGAAGCAATTCATCTTATGTGGAGACTGATGGAGAAATTTAGAGAAAGATAAAGGGATCTCCATATGGTGTTCATTGACCTTAACAAGGCTTATGGCAAAGTTCTGAGGGATGTTCTCTGGAGGTGTCTGGAGGCTAAAGGTGTCCCGATGGTGTATATTGGGGCGATAAAAGACATGTATGTTGGAGCCAAGACTTGGGTTAGGACGTGGGAGGTGACTTAGAGCAGACTACATCAGGGATTTGTGCTGAGCCCTTTTCTTTTTGTCTTGGTGATGGATGAGCTGACACGGTCTATTCAGAAGGAGGTTCCATGGTGTATGCTATTTGCGGACGACGTAGTTTTGATTGATGAGACTCAAGACGGAGTATGATAGATTGGAGGTTTGGAGACACGCTGGAGTCCAAAGGGTTCAAATTGAGCAGGACCAAAACAGAATATTTAGTGCAAATTTAGTGTTGCGATAATGAAGAGGGCAGGGAAATGAGGCTTGCCACCCAAACTATCCTTAAGATAGAAAGCTTTAAATATCTTGGATCCATCATCCAGAGTAGTAGGGACATCGAAGATGATGTCACGCATTGCATTGGGGCAGCATGGTTGAAATGGAGGCTTGCCTCTGGAGTCGTGTGTGATAAGAAAGTACCACATAGACTTAAAGGTAAGTTCTACAAAATGGTGGTTAGACCAGCGCTGTTATATGGAGTGAAATGCTGGCTAGTGAAGAACTCTCATGTTCAGAAGATGCATATTGCGAAGATGAGGATGCTGAGATGGATGTGTGGGCACACTAGGAGTGATAAGATCAGAAATGAGGTTATTCGAGAGAAGGTGGGAGTGACATCTGTGGTCGACAAGATGAGAGAAGCGAGACTGAGATGGTTTGGGCATGTGTAGAGAAGGGGTGTCGACGCCCCAGTTAGGAGGTGCGAGCGGTTGGATTTGGGGGTATGCGGAGGGTTAGGGGTACACCGAAAAAGTTTTTGAGCGAGGTGATTAGACAAGATGTGGCGCTACTCCATACCACCGAGGACATGACTTTAGATAGCAGTGTTGTGAAAAAGCGCCGAAGCGCTCGCTTTAAGCGTGAAGCGAAGCGAGGCGAGGCCCTAGCGCTTCAATACCGTGAAGCGAAGCGATTTCAAAAAAGCGTGCGTTTCATGGGAGAAGCGAGAAGCGCGCTTCATGTAGAAGCGAGAAAAAAGCTCGCTTATTTGGAAAAAGCGGGTACTAAAAAAAAAATCTCAGTAGTAAAAAAATTATAGAGAAAATCATTCATATTTTTCCTCATAATTGTATATTAAGAAAAATTATAAAGTTAACTTAGTGCTACTGCCAGGAAGGTCTAAAAGCGAAAGCATGAATCACTTGTCTGCCACAAAGTCCAAAAGGTTACACTTAGAGGATTGATAATTATGTATAGATTAATTTAATACTCTGCTCACTTCCATTTCATTTTTGTTTGAAACTATTTTTATATTATTCAATCTAGATATAATATTAATATTTAATTAGAAAGCTAATCAAAATTACTTATAAGAATACTACTGATCTGCTCACTTTATATTACTTTTTCCATTTCATTTTTATTTGACACTATTTTTCTTATTCTTCCGTCCAGATATAATATTAACATTTTTATAATTTCTTAATTAAAAGCTTTTATTTCTGCACAAATACTATGATATGTTTACACGCACAGTTTCTAAAGGTTCGATTTGGTACTCCTTCCGTTTCAATTTGATTGTTTGGTTTTGACTTGATACAGAGTATTAAAAAAAACTTCTGAACCTTGTGATCTTAAATTAAAGATATATTAATTATATTTAAATATTTTTTAATCTTGTGGTTTTAAGGAGAGTACTTTAAGGGGCAAGGAAAAAAGAGTAGCTACAGGTTCAAGTTCAAGTTCAAATAGAAGTAGAACTCTTGTTGATGAGTCCTCCGATGAGGATCAAGTAGAACCCTTGCTGATGGCACTTCAAGAGTTTGAGGATCTTGTTGAAGAATAGGATGTTACTCCCTTTGTGATTTGGTTATGCATTTGCTTTATATGTTGTTTCTTATGAGGATTATTGACTATCTATTTACTTTTTAATCCAAGTCTTTTGAGTTCTTGATTATTTATCTATGCATATTTTTTATTTTTTATTTTTATACTAAATAGCATTTTTTCTGAAAAAAACATGCACTTCGCTTCACGCTTCTCGCTTCTGTGAAGCGAGCCCCCATCGCTTTTTTCCGCTTCTTGCTTCTCAAAACATTGTTAGATAGGAAAGAGTGGAGGTCATGGATTTGGATAGAAGGCTAGTAGGGATAGAATTGTGCCTTGTTGTGTGTCGGTTTAGGGTAGCCGTAGGTTTAGGCGTGCCTTTATAGTTGTGTTGCTATTGCCTTTGATTATCGCAGTACTTTGTTATAATTATAACTATAGTTATTGTCCGTGTCTTGCAAATTTTGCATTGCATTTTATTTTTATTTTTATTTATTTATTTATATTTATTTTATTTTATCTTCTTTTTTTTTGCATTATGCTATATAGATTGTTTTTCTCTCGTACTTGGAACTGTGACTTTTGAGCTGAGAGTTTTTCGGAACAGCCTCTCTACCTCCATGAGGTAGTGGTAAGTCTGCGTACATCCTACCCTCCTCACACCCTACTTGTGGGATTTCACTGGGTATGTTGTTGTTGTTTGTTGTTTTTACCATTCAACGTCTTTCAACACACTTTCACATGTTTTGCATACCTTATCGTTGTTTAGTGACAATCATGTGTGGTGAGCTTATTGCCTTTGATCTGCACATTCCTTATTTCTTTAATTTTTCATGTGCAATTAAGACCCTCTGTTTTGCAATTCTTACTACTGTATGATCAGTGGTTGTGGCTGTCGGTGTTCGTTCTTGCTTGTTTCAGGACTCTGGTTTCTTACCTTGATGTTATCAGCTATCACATAATAAACAAAAGCGATTAAAAACTACTCAAGCATGCTCATTTGCTATTCCAGAGTACACTGTGGGACTACTCTTACATATAAAAGTTTATACATTTGGTGCAGGCGGAATCAGTGGATAATTTTCTACAGTCATTGGGTCTTGAGAAGTATGCAATTACATTTCAAGCTGAAGAAGTATGTAATTCACTGCTGCTCTTTCCTTTTTAATATAGTTTGAAATGCTGCAGAAATTCACCTTCTCTCTTTGCTTTTCTTGCAGGTTGATATGGCTGCTCTTGTGCACATGACAGATGAAGATCTTAAAGCTATAGGAATACCAATGGTAAGTATTGTAATTTTGTATGAGAATTCATTTGAATATTGTGCCTTCCTGTTTTTCATTTTCTTGTTAATTTTTGGTTATGAATGGGAAGAGAAATCATAATGAAGGAGGTCAATTCAGTAGACATTGTTTTTGATGCGAGAAATTTTTCAATAAATGTTTCTGCTTAAGCTTCTTAGGTTTGATTGTCTTGATAATAACGCTGATTCGAGAGATTAGGCTTTTCAAGGGTTAGGCCAAAGGATTCTTGAGTAGCACATCTTTGGATTTGCAATTTCAGAGTCAAGCCTGACCACGTGGTGATAGCTTGGTCTTTCAGTGGAAAACCTCTTTAACCATTTATTCTGTTCATTTCTTTGTTTTTGAGCTACTCCCTTTGTCCCATTTTATGTGATACACTTTCCGTTTTAGAAAGATGACACATTTCTCATTTTGGAAACTATTTAATCATATCATCCCCATTTTACCTTAATGACATGTCTTGTTGCGGTACACTTGATGTAAACGTTCACTGTTCATCAAAAGTCCTTTTATCTTACACTCAATAAACTATTATTTTTCTTTGGAAGAAGCGCAAAGGGTGTTATTGTTGTGAAGAATTTGAGGAATCAACCGAATACTGATAAAGTTGAAGCTGTTCTAGTGAAATGGCACGGGCAGTAGTCTTTTCTATTACGTGCTGATTGAAAGCTTTGTCCCCCTTTTGGTTATTTCAGGGTCCAAGGAAGAAGATAATATTAGCACTGGAGACTAGAATCTGATAATTGGGGATAATCTCCCTTTGCTGGGGTTATTCATTGGCCTGTCATCTGACAAGTCAGCAGGCTTGTGTTTTAACTGTACAAGTCTCTTTCTGGGATTTATTTCTTTCAAGTGTTCTCTTTTTCTTTTTCTTTTTCAATTTTTGGGTTTTATCAAGTCAAGTGTGGTTAATGAGAGCTCTCAACATGTACAACATGGGAACATTTAATGATGAGCTTGCCCTCAAGGGCATATAATTTAATGGCTTTGTTGATTGCTTTGCTTGTAACTTGGAAGCCAATTTTTGCTGCTTCTCCCTCATCTAGTTTTCCATACTTTTTTAAGTTTAGTATCACTATTATCTGTTCACTTCTCCTGAAGATAAATTGATATATTATTTTTACTGTGAAGTCTGTAGTTTCCCGCCGAAAAAATCGCATAAATATTGGGTTTAAGACCTTAATTTACGATACATGAATGTACTATTTTTTTATTTACAAAATATAGTTTTCTTAATTACAAAACATAACAAATAGATTAGTGCACTTTTTTTGGCTGAATTTTTGAGATTTGGGGCTGATTTTTTTAGAGTCGGAATCAATTATCTAATTTTTCGGATTTACGCCAAGTACATACGTATATAATACATTTACTATGGGAAGAGACTTTTTTTCTCTGGTTACTTCCGTTTAGCAATTTTTGGGGCAGATGTAATTTTTCTTCTCTCTTGAGTCATATTCTCTTTTTCTCACACCATAGCTATATACCATTGTATCTTGGTTAGCAGAAAACATTGTTTCTCCACTTAAGTTTATACAACATTTCTCAAGTCCCATCTTCAGTTTCGTTTTCAAATGTATCTTTTCTAAGTTATTTTTTTTTATTTTCTACAAATATGAGTAGAAAAGTTCCGGTGAAAGCTACAACCTAGAAAGAGCCCAAGAATTAAGGTGTCTACTAGCTATTCCTACTAGCCTCATTATATTATCACGACCAAGTTTTGAGTGGCATGCCTTCACTCAATATCCACTGTGTTGAATTAAAACTGAAATGTTGCTGCCTTCCGTCATTAATGCGATGGATTAGACGGTAAAATTCTTTGAAATAGTTTTGAGTTTATTTGTCGAATCGTGGAGGTTTGTAAAACAATCTGGGAGAAAATCAAGGAAAGAATATTTACCATGTTTTTTATTTTACCTTATTTGTTGTGTTTTGTAAAAATTCTACTGCTATATTTAGAAAAGAAGAAACTATTGTTATATGTGTATTATTTTATTTCTTAAATAGTGTACTTATGTTTTTTCCCTTTTCCAACTAAGTAAAACTACACACTCACTATATTGCCTCCTGTGTTTAATTAGCAACCGATCTAGTACGCTAGCCGTTAATGCTGAGCAGTGTCCATTTAGTTTGTTATCTCCCCCTCTGACCAAAATAATATTAAGCAGGGGAAATGCTACACTTTTTCCTTTCCATAGTAAAGAATTCCTCATCAATTGCTAAAATAAAAGAACAAATTTTTTAATGCACCATTATAGTGACAGAGAGTTGATTTCTTTAGCCTAAATATTATCTCGGAGACAAATTTAACTATGACAATGTTTTGCACTGTAGTACATCATTGCACTACACGCTACTGTAAGGAAAAAAAATACACACGTGAATTTGTATGTAGTAAAATTTGTATAAAATCTCCAAGAAATAGTGCCACATGTCAATTCTCAACTATGGGTCCAAAACTTTTTGGGTACACTACCACGAAAGGTTTCATCTCCAATCAAGCCTCATAAGCTTTTCCCACAACTTTTGCATTGTCCCTGGACACCAGTTTTTGTTCTTCCACTCTAAAGATTTATCTGTAACTCTGACATGCTACTCAAGTTTGACCTTCCATGCAAGGTACTTTCTGTTTTCCACTTTATATCTTTTCCATTCTCTAATGACTGCAAGAAGCACATGCAGTGAAACTGGCAGAAAGAATGGCTGCAACGAACAAACAAAAAACTTTTATTTCCTCCGATCCAAATTAATCTTGGACTGCAAATGACAGAATGAGAATAAAATATAAACTATAGCTACCATTTAAGTATTGATTGAACGTTAATCCCTAATTAATTACACTGTAAAATGGAAGAAATAGAAGTGGTATTAAGAAGTGCAAAACGAGTCCGATGCCACCCTCTTAAATTACACCAATGCAAATAGGAAGTCAACACAATCACTTAACTACGATGGGTTTCCCAGGATAGAATGGGCATCGACTTGCTGATGCTGGATAAAAGTTCAGTGCTCTCAAATTTATCACTATGGTGTAGCAGAAGAGTGTCAAAAGAGGACGGAAAGCTAAAATTAGAACAGTCAATTTAAAGAGTGTCGAGACTTACTCTATATGTTAACTACCCACCACAGATTATTAACCTGTTCCTAGATATTTCTTCGTATGAAAGCGACATGTAGAAATCCTTCAAGCAACAGCCCTCCTTTCAACAGTTTACACACATTAAATGTTATTTTCAAAGACTCGTGCATTTAATAATTGCACGAGGAAAGAACGAATTTTGAATGGTTATATGCTGCTCGTCTTTGTTTTGTTAACATAATTTCATAAACAGAAGACATGCAGAACCATCATCTGCTTTACATGCATTTGTGCCCTACCACATCCTACCTTTGACACGAAAGTGGAAGTGGTATAGTTAAGTGTAACAAATAAAACATACTAAAAACAGATGAACACTGAGTCGATGAAGGTGGGATCCTATAGTTAATCGTTAACAGAACTAAAAGCATGTGAATGCCATGTCAATATATTATACTTCAGTGACACGAAGCTTACCGAATATACAGCAAAACAGTGCTCAAATGAATAGTAGCTCACGGACATCATAGATGGATGGAAAAAGGCATCCTCTGCTAAGGCTCTTGCTTTTCTTGAGAAAACTGACAATAAACAAGAATAGTTTTTAGGTTTAAGTGCAAAGGAAACTACTAGTTGTAACCATGTCAAATACTAATACCAAGGTGAAGGAAACATACCAGCAGAAGCATCAGAATATCCTAAAGACACATTGCCTAGAGATAATTTTGCAGCTTCAAGAGAATACTTTACCTGAACAATTAGTCAGAGTTACGAGTGCTGACAATTTACCAATATGTATTGATAGGTGATGTAAAAAGTGTTTACCAATATGTTAAACCATAAATTCCACAATTAAAATATCTTAATCAGCAAAATTATCCTTTTTACTTTCATGAACTCAGGAGAAAGCCATATAAATAATTAGATTCAAATAAATATTTCCTAAAGTGTGAGGGGAAGTCACATTTAAAATTCATAGTTGATCGAAACTCTAACCTGTTTTCCTATTTCATCCATGATTATCATCCTGGGTAGTGACTGAACCTGGATGGAGAAAATTGTCAAAACCTAAAAGTATGAAGTAAGCAGAAAGGAGTTGTAGCTGATAACCCACCAATCGAGAGAGAGATCCAAGGGTGGTGCCACACTGAAGAAGATTGAAACATGTGTGATGCCTAGATAACATGTCCAACTCCCTACAACAAGAATGTTTAGAAAGATATATGATCAGATATAAGCCCCCAGAATATCTACATCTAAATTGAAAAAAGTTGAATTAAAAGTGTCCATTGAAATCAAAGAATAGTTTTGCAAACAGACAGATATATAAAACAACATAATACCAAGAGAAAACATTCAATCTCTGAATGATTTTTAAGAACCAAAATATGCAACAAGGAGATGCTGAAACAAATTCAGAGACTTAGTACACTTATATCCCATTTTAGATGAAAAGGAAATGGTTCGTATCAGATATCAATCCACTTACATTGGTGGCTTACTTTTATTTAAGCAATCATGCAATGTTTTTAAGCTGTTTCTTACGTTCCATCTTTGTTCATCCTAAGCAGTATCTTAATCTTACCATTCTGCAAAGCCTTTGTCACTGGTTAGAAGTACAGATGTGGCAAATCCACCAACATAAAGGCTCTCAGACTTCAAACCAAATAGTTGGCGCAACTGTCCCATTAAAACTTCAGAAATCATCTTCAAGTCCTGTTTCAGAGCATGCATTTCTCAATCTTAAGTAGTTAAATACCATCCAAAAAAAAAACAAAGATATGGACATCACAGATTCTTTCTTAATTTCCCTTGCAAAATGTAAAGGGGTCCATTCTTGGCTGTTCAATTAGAGAATATGTTGTAGAAGTTGCTGTATATCCTTTTTTTACTCAGTGAATGTTGCAGTATATCCGCATGCCCTCTTACCAATGATATTAAAAGCGAAAAACGCAAAAAAGCTCTAAGGTCCGTTGGGGGCTTTAAGCGCAAATAAAGTGTGGGCCTTAAATGAAAAAAGGCGCAAATGGAGAAATCAAAAAATACAAATATGTATGTTTAGTCCAAGATTAATAATAATAATAATAATAATAATAATAATAATAATAATAATAATAATAATAATAATAATAATAATAAGCATGAATAACAAACATATGGACAAAGAACTTGAAACAATTTTTAAAATGAAGTGAAATATCAATTGTTTAGTATCACTTCGTCAGGACACTCATTAGCAAGGCAAAGTATGACTTTGAACCTTGATGATGACACTGAACGCACATTAAGCAAGCGCTCAACATTTTTTGCGCCTCGCTTCCGGGCTTAACTGTGCCTTTGACAACACTGCCTCTTACTCTAGTTTTAGGGAAGAAATATATTGCACGAAAGCAACATCGTGCACTACTTGCTTAGTACTTAGTAGACAGATAAACATAGGAGACACCCCACAATAAACCTTAAAAAAAAGAATGAAGAAACAGGGAATCAATGTAGAAATTACTTCAACAGTGAGACAAGTTTGTTATCGATGTTGACAAAACCCATTTTAAACAAAATTGAAGTCCAAGCCTCCAACTTGTTAAAGTTGATGAGAATTACTTACATCTCAGTTTCTCATTTTGGATTTATGATACAGGTAAACATATTGTGCATCTGAAATCTCTCACATGCATACAAGCACAAATATACTCAGCTACACAAATATGCTTAATATACTAAGGATGCCAAAGCAACAACAATTTGAAGTGGAACTAAATACGTATGGACAAGACTGTAGGTGCAGATGACAATGCACGAATAACAGAAAAAAAATTCAACAAATTAAAACCCATATGAAGAATGCATAGAAATATATAAGCAGTGTAACACCTCCCTTCCTTTTTCAGAAAAAAAAGACCTCAAAGAAAAAGAAGGGCCATGTCACATAAACTGTATATTCTCAAAATCTTTTTCTCAATGAGGCTCATTCATCTTGACTTTTAAACTGTTAGTCACCATAAGGAGAGGATCCTTACCTTAGAAGAAATTTTGTGCCTGGAAAGATGTTGCATTTGAAAATTCTCTACACAGGCCGGTGGATTCCAAACAATAATACCTCCCCACATCTGGAATCAACTGTATTAAACTGCATGATAATATATGAAATGGCGGACACAGATAGAAACATCGAGACAATAAATTTAATACTCACCGGAGATATAAAACCATTTGTCATGGAAATCTCTCCATTTGGCAACTGCAATTTTAGTGGGCACTCTTTTGCAGATGGCACATATCTGGCATTGAGAAACCCAGGTTACTGTATTTTGCTAAATTTATCCAGCTTAAATATGATAGAACAATCATTTAGCATGACTAGATTTTGCAGTGCGTAGTGCTCAAGGAACTGGGTTTTTTCTTCTTTTTCAGAGTACAAGTCAGAAGTTGACTTTAAGTAGTAGACTTGCACAGGATTGTGCAGAATCCTCAAAGAATTATTAAATATGGATATGGAACTCAGTGGTGCTTCTCTTTTGCCTAAACAAGTATATTCAAGTCAACAAGTTCCATAGAAAAAGAAGAGGGCAGGGCAGGGGGGGGGGGGGGGATAGTTTAACGAGTAGATGCTATATTCCACATACTATACTATCAGTTCACAGATATCAAAGCATAAAAAGTTAACAATGCAATATCTGTGATAGAAGCTTCTGCAAGTTCTTCTTTAAATGAAATATCCATTACGAAAAACATACAAGACAAAATGCAAGACTTTTGACCGCCCTCCAGCTGCTGTTGAAGTATCCAAGTGCCATTCATTTGAATTTACCTACAAAAACTCGGATATTATACAAATCAGGATGCTGTTTGAATTTATGTCTTTTCCTTTTCTTTGGGAGGAGAGTGGGGGGTCGATACTTTGACGGTCAATAAGAATGTCAGATTCATATTAGTCATTAAGTTAACTTACAAAGAAAGGAAGATCTTTTGTACTGAAAATATAGCTACCCTGGGTGTCATCCCAATATGAATATGAAGACTTTGGAGTATGATATAGAACCTGCAATAAAAAGAGCTCATAAGTATAAGCTCAAAGGAACCAAAGGAAAGATATACCCTAAATCCTTAAGTGGTATAAGAATGTAAAGGTTAGACAGTTAACCTGGCTTTCCACACTAATATCAGCCACTGGTCTTAAAGCATCAACCACAGGAGTCAGCAGAATCTCATCTAACTCTTTAAAATCCCTGTAGATAGATGATAATATTTTAAATGAGTAAATAGATAATATGTTTGATTGGGTATTGGCTAAACAAAGATAAAAATACAACATTCATAACATATGAACTTTAGCAAGAAACACATAGTAAGCTACAAACACATTAACCAATAAACACTACATCGTTAATTCAAAAAAAAAAAGTAACTGAAACACCACACCATGGAACGAAAAAAACTAATTATAGGCTCCATTATTTGCAATGAGAAACAATGTGTAATAAAATTAGGATCTTCGGTAACTAAAAAGAGAAAATGAGGTGATTACCAATCATAAACCCAATCATGTGGATCAGAATTCAAAAGACTGAAAGAAAGCACGACCTTGCCATCTGCACCTACTGGCATGAATTCCCCACGAATTGATCCTTCTTCCTTCCCACCATTCACAAACACTTTGATAAAAACCTCTGCCATTTTCTCAACAGCTTTCTCCACAGAATCTTTTCCTACTATCCAAGCATGCCTATATTTTCCAACAACAATTCTAACGTCCTCCTGCTTCCTATTCATCACCACAACCGTATAAATCTTCCTATTCTTACTATCCAATACCGACTCCAAATACTCATCAAAATCCTCATCATGATCATTCAGCTTATCGAATCCATTCAACATACCACACTGCCATTTACCGTTGCCATTTCCGCTTTGGCTGTGAATACAGTTGGAATTGGAATCAATTGTTACAGCCACAGTAAAATTGTTTCCACAGGTGCCACAAAGTAGAGTATTTTCTGAAGTGAGTTTTTGCATATGAGAATTGATCAAAAGCCCTAGGTCATTTACGGCAGTAATGTCATCGAAGTTCACAAAAACTGCTTGAAATTGGCAAGGGAACAGCAAATGATTCTTCTCCATTTCCGTTGATAGTAAATCGATGTCTTCAAAAGGCAATGGTGCTCGGTAAATCTCTATGGACTTAAGTAAGAAAGGCAAAGCTGTATACATACATAAGAAATAGAAGAATAAATTGTTAAGAGTTTTGTAAAAAAAAAAAAAAAAAGAGTTTAAATACACAGAAAAAGGATACATAAATGGAATGAAGAGTGTAGGAATACCGATGAGAAAAGAAATGAAGACAGTGAGAGTGAGAAATAAACGCTTCAATCCAGGCTTTGTTTTACGCATGGTTTTAGGGTCGAAATCTTCCTCTTCCGACCTAGTGTTTGGTGGATCGGAGGAAGTTAGTGCTTCAGAGATCTCCGCCATGGCTGAATCCTCAGGAACTCCCGAAGAAGAAACCACTTCGTAACTATTTGACAAAAATAGCGGTTGTTTGGATGGTTGATTTTTTTAATTATTTTTTTGGTTAGAACGTAAGTATTACTATATCATACTAATATGCATCATTACAAACCCGATGGCCAAATGTTACACCAAATGTTCATTGAGGTTGTAGATGAGCACCCTCCTTCGTCAATAGGTCTTCAATTCAAATTAAAATTTTGTGGTGGGTGACGCATATCATGTTGGATTTTTTTTTAAGTCATCTATGACCATTTAAAGTTGTCTATATATTTCGTTTGAATATCTTAACTAGGGTTTGTACCTATTGAATACTTTCACTGCTTAAAATGAGTATCTATTAGACATTTTCCGTTGACATGGCAAGAAAGGTGCAATACACATATAGAGGGATATTTTTAGCTATTTTTTAAAATAATCTTCTTCTTCTTCTTCTTTCTTTCTTTGTTAGCTATAACTTCTTCCAATACCACTATCATTCCCGCTATTGTTGCCGCCTTCGTCATCACTATCATCCACCCTTTTCTTTTCTCTCTTTTCTTCAACCACCTCTCCCTCTCCCTCACCACTGTCGTTTTCATCTAAAAAAACACCACTATCATTTCCTCCTCTATTTTTTTTAAACCTGATAGCCACTATGTAACATCTCAGAAGTTCTAAGTCTAGATCAAATCAGACCATCAGATCATGAGGAGTTAAATGATTGACAATTTTAGAAATTTAGGATTGACGAGTGAAATTTACAGCTCGTAAATGAAATCACTAACAGTAGATTATGCTCGTAGATCAACTTCAGAAATATGGATCTCAACCAAAATTTTACAGGTTCAGTCTATGGGTTGTGAATCACTTTACGAACTGTAGATTGAGCTTGTGAAAATAAAGTCTTGAAACCTGATTTTAGTTGACTTTTACGGACTAAGTCTACGGTCCGTAGATGGAACTACGGACCATAGATTGGTCTCGTAGATGGAAACTCAGAAACTTAGGTATTTAGCCTAATTTCTACGGAAGGAATCTATTTCCGTAGATGGCCCTTGTGGAACCTGCCGATAGTTTTTCTTTCAGGGATATTTTGGT
This sequence comes from Solanum dulcamara, assembly GCF_947179165.1. Lineage (NCBI taxonomy): Eukaryota > Viridiplantae > Streptophyta > Magnoliopsida > Solanales > Solanaceae > Solanum > Solanum dulcamara. Next base: position 59,403,679 of record NC_077239.1, on the reverse strand, counting down.
CTTTTTTCACTCTTTAAACTCCTAGACTATGTTGCTACCACAGAAGCAGATGTGAACAAGCACCGAACGATGTGAACAAACACCAGTTTCTTGCCGGTGTGTGTTAGTAAAGCTAATAGTTCGGATGCACATACGTTTTCTTGCTTCGTTTCTATCTAGTGCTGTTCTAATTGAATTTCAAAGATCTTGCTCGCTGTCAAAGCGCATTTTGTGAGACTTTATTTCTCATGCTATCAAGAATCAGTAAATGCAGAACTTTTTCCTTGGATTCGAGAAGAAGGAAATGAAGAATAGGAATGAAACGAAATCGATAAAGATAGATGTACTTGATGCCCTGCTCAAGAGAGACCCAAGTCCTAGTAGCCCTGCCAAATGGTGATTCTGGGTGAGATTAAGGGGAAGTTAGTCGACTAAACCTTCCTTCTCACGCCCAACACTTCGACAAATCAAATTTAGTACATTTTAAGTTCTCTTAAGGAAGAAACTACGGTTCTTCATCTTCAAGCTTTAGTTCAAGGTTTCAAGCTAAGATTTTTCCTTTCAAGTATGTGGGATTTCATCAATGGGTATCTTTTCACCCATTGAGTCCTAAAGTAAACCTAATTTTTCAATTAATGATTTCTACAGAAATTAAGGTTCTTACATACAACATGATTTTAAATTATTTTTCTCATTGTTCTTCATGAATAATTTGATTATGTGATTTCACTTATAAAATCAGTACTTCTAAATAGTATTTTCATGAGCCCTCAAGATATAAATATTTCATTTCTCATAACCATGTTGATTTAGATTGCATGTCTCAGATTATCAATTTCTCATGATTAAAAGTACTTTCAGATAAAATATCTACCAATTATTATCAGTTTGCCAATATTTATGAGCTACTCAGACTATTAGTTCTATCAGGATCATTCAATAATATCAAATATTAGTATTATCAGTTAATCAATATTATTTCTATTGGGAGTATTACTTAGCACCGAGCGAACCCAGGAATGAAGGCTCACTCGTCAGTTTAGGATTGAGACCATTAGTAGCAATCCGTAAGTTCCAAAGGTGACTGACTGGGTAACAGAAATAATTAGTAAGTTTGAATTTAGATTCAGAATAAATAAGGTAATTCTAGTGTTTGATAAGATGGGTAGGCTTGATAAGCCTTAGCATGACAAGGGGTTAGGTTATGACAGGATAGGAGGACGGAATACCTTGAAATGGTGGAGTTGGCAACGAAATGAGGTAGGGAGGCTTGGGATAGAGTGTATGAGTTTGTGGGTAGTATACCTGGTAGTAAGGGTTGTTGTTAAAGGATCGGGTTGTATAGCTTCAAGTTATATATTTATTTTGTTAAAGGATCAAGGTTGCATAGCTTCAAGTTGTATATTTCTTTTGAATATTTACATGATCTTGTGTGGTGGATTCGGGTCGACCGATGATGCCTACCAGTACGTTTTATTTATATTGATACTATTTTTTTATGTCACTTAGTATAGTATGGTTGCAGGATCAGTGATGTTTCTTAGGTGAAGACGATGGTGATCTCCGACAGCTTCGACTCCTCTCTTCCTTATAGTGGAGTTGTGTCTTGTTTTAAAATGTTGTATTCTCTTAGAAGCTCTTCTACCTATTTAGACTAGTTCCTAGGAAGGGTAATATGTTGTATTTGTAAAAGCTTATTATTTTAATCAAGATTGAGATTGATTCTTTTATTTTATTAAGGTGATTGTTGATACCCAATTTTGTCTCTCTGTGCTCAAAATTAACGTCTTTAAACTTCTTGATCGTTAAAGAACACAAATTATTATTTTTACACATTTTTTAGTTTTTTTTTGAATTATGAATAAGTATTCTTATTTTATGATTTTCATGAATTTATTCTCATTTTTTCCCTTTTAATAATTTATGGATGTGCTTTTCTTAGTTTCATAAATAATAGGATTCTTATCCATTTATTGTCATTGTAAATTTTAGTAGTCACAATATTTTTACAGTCATCAACAAACGTACGCAACATAGCACTGCAATTTATTCTTTACAACATAGTATATCTTCCAAAATATCGATTATATTTTTTATATATATCGATACATATTATTTTAAAATTAATTATACTTTTAGCACAGTCCACAAATATAGAAAGTCATAACAGTTGACACCAAATTTTGGCCTGATATTTTCAAAGTTCATACTTTTAAGTATTTTATTTGTTAAATAGTTCAAAAGTGCATTTTTATAATTTTAAATTAATTTTATCTATAATTATCCTTAGATTAAGATTTTTATCACTTTATTTTATTTAGTTTCAATTATAGCTATTTTTTATAACAGTTCATTAATTTGCATTTTTACATGTCATCTGTTATATTTGTTCATATTCATTTTAGTATTTTTAGAAAAGTCTATGAATACATTAAAATACAGATAAATATTAAAAAATTTCCACAATTATACCTACCCACTAATCACACAAATTTTTCCACAATTATACATACCCCACTAATCACACAAATTTTTCATACAATTTTACCTACCCACTAATCACAAATTTTCCACACAATGTTTTCTACCCTACTAATCACACAAAAATTTTCATACAAATCACCATTTTCAAACTCTCTCTCTCTCTCCTCTATTATTCTTCCTAAAAAAACCACACACATCAACAACTACAACAAAAGTCCAACACATATACACTACAATTTTCTACACATATACAACCATTTTCAAACTCTTTCTCTCTCATCTCTAATCCTTCCTAAAAAAAACCACCCATAATGTTTATTCTTCTTCTCCACTCTCTCCCTCGTCCTCACCCTCACTATAAATAACATCAATTTTAACTCTTCTTCACTACTTTATCCCTCTCCTTCACATTTCTCCATTAAAACCAAACAACAACCACCAGACCCACCAAAATTCTCTTCTTTTTCAGCCAAATACACTTCATTTTTGGTGAGGTTTGAGCTTTCGCTCCCAAATCTAACTAGACATAAATGTTGTTTCACTTTGTTTTATGATTTTTCTATTCTTGTTGCTATATTTTGTTGCATTTCCATGTATATTTTGTTCCATTTCAGATCTGGACGGAGGGGTTCAAACTCCAGCCATTGTTTTCTGTGTTTTCACGTTCTCCGGTCACTATTAATGATTCTCCGTTAAGTTTTATTTACTATTTTTGTTCGGGTCATTTTATTCGACATTTTTAGGTAATTTGGACATTTGTAATGTTATTCTTTTACCTCAATTTTGTTTGTTTTCTTTCTAAATTATTTGCAGAACCATGGCTAATGAAAAAATCTCTCCGTCGATTTTCAAGGCCTCCCCATTTTAAAAAAATGAAAATTTTAGTTTAAGTTTACATTATATATTATATATTACAAGTTGAAATAGTCCAATGAAAAAATCTCTCCGTCAATTTTCGAGGCCTCTCCATTTTAAAAGATGGAAATGTTAGTTTAAGTTTACATTATATATTACAAGTTGAAATGGCCAATGAAAAAAATCTCTTCATCGGTTTTTGGGGCCTCCCCATTTTAAAAAACGGAAATTTTAGTTTAAGTTTACATTATATATTATATATATACAAGTTAAAATTGGTCAATGAAGAAATTATCATCGATTTTCAAGGTCTCCCATATTTATAAAATAAATTTTATTTCAGTTATTATTATTATTATTATTATTATTATTATTATTATTATTATTATCTTACTAATACTTCTAATAAGTGTCTTTACAGGTATCCAGTCCAAAATTGCTTTCCGAGGAAGCTATTCGAATTTAATGTAGTCCGAATATTATTTTTAATTTATTATTGTGTATATTATTGATGTTAGGCAAAATTTAGGCCGTAAATACTTACATAAAGAAATTTAATTGATTTAACTATATAATTAGTTAATTCACATTTTTAGACAATATTAAATAATCTTTTTTTCTTTAAAATATTTTTCATAATTTATCCTCTCATTGATATTGTAAGTTAAAAATGTTATTTCAGAATACTTTTTTTTCTTCCATAAAAGAAATATTTTTTCTTTTCACATATTACAAAAGGTTTTTTGGTAAAAAAGTTCTTTCTTTTCATATTAATAAAGGGCAATTTTTTTTAATACTGGATAAAAACTACCTTTTTTATACATTTATATCGTCATTCTCATATTTTCATACACATAATTGACGATAATATAAATTACTTATTTGGTACATACTCTTTTATACATATATTTTTATACAATTTTAGTACATATTTTTTTATATATGTGTGTGTGTTATACTTGCAAATAATAATTTTATTTTCACCTTTTTGATAAATTAAGTCTAGCTAGGTACCACATTTTGTGGATTTCGAAGGATGCCTAACACCTTTCCTTTGAAATAATTTAAACCCTTACCTAGAATCTAAACTATTTTTTCGTAGATTGAAACGTGAGTTATACAGGTCATGCATCAAATAGATTTTTCTTATTTTCCTTAATAAATTAGGTGGCGACTCTCTATACAATAATTAATCCTTTTAGAGTCTATATGTTGTGTGCTTTATCTAACCGAAGTAAAAATAGGGCATAACAGCTTGGCGACTCCGCTGGGGATAACAATTTAGGTTTTAATCATGATAGACTCAATTTTTCAATTGAGGGAGGTATTTCTATTCATATTTTTTTTTATTTCAATTATTTTTAATTCTTTGATTATTTTCACACACTGTGAATTGTGTATTTTGTACATAAATTTATGTTCATTATTTACACATAAATTCTTTACACTATTACTAATTTTTAATTCTTTATTCATTTATATACCGTAATTGTATATTTGTTGACACTCTATTTATTTTCCACTTCATTTCTATCGAGTCTCGATTGTCCACTATCACACACTGAACATGCGATGAAGTGTCTTGCACATCACCGGAATCTTTTCAAAACTCCTCAATTTCAGAGTCAGCGTGTTTAGATTACTATACATCTTTTCACAGTTGTCCGAATATTCTTTATCGATACTTGAGCCGGATGAATTTATATTTTTTTGTTATATTTTGTTTGATACATGTTTTTGCATATTCTATATTTTATCTTACATTTACTGCACATTCTTTAGTTGCACGTATATACTTTACACATTATTTTCAGTCTCATTCATGTTGTTCAATGCTTTTGGTTTACCTATATTGAGCTTGGAATTTTTTTCAATACTTCACATTAATTTCAGTCTGTACGACCATCTTTCAGAGTCATATCATTTTTTGTTTGGCGGAATGACCTGGGTAACCCTTGTATTTAACTCCATTTGTCACCTGAACCCTTTTACTCACGACTTTGCCAATTGAATACTTAAAGTTATTAAAAAATATTGTTTTAAACCCCTATAATCATATGTGTCTCTCAAACGCTCTGATGTGGATAACACAACACTATCCACATCAGATATAAATTGTCACATCATTTTTATTATTACAAATATTATTTTTTAATGAAAATCTCAAAGTCATTTCCATAACCCTTTTTTTCTTGATTTCTTGAAAGTTGCTGGAGATGATGTCATCGCAAAAAGATTTGAGCTGGTAACGGCGGCGTTCCTGGTCGTGTTGGAGATGATGCAGCCTTCTGGATCTTTTCAGGAAGATTTGCACCTAGTTTTCTTGTGTTTGATGAGTATGTGGGATGCCCTCACTTGGTTCGGCACCATTTTTTCACCTTCCTTCTCCGATCCTGCACTCTATCACCACCGGTCTCTCGACTCAATGGTGGAGTGGAGTGAATAAATAAGAAATTGAATTGCATTCACTTCAAAATTCAATAATTTTTACAAATCAAGCCATTGATTTTATGATGGAAAAATAAATATCAATTATCAGTCAAATATTTTTAGCAATAACCCTATTTTGGGTTTGAAATAGTTGCAAAAGGTTAGGTTTAAAGAAATCAAAGTGGGTAAAATGAAATTTCGTTGTTAACACATATTTCTTTGCATTATATTTTTTAATGGCGATGTATTTATGTTTTGCCTTCTAATTTGCTTTCAAAAATGGTTAATAAGGGGGAAATGAAAGAAGACATAGATAATAATTCCTTCAGGTGACAATTTCAGAGTGACAATTTTAGAGAAAAAAAGGCAGTGGTGACGGCGAAGAAAAGAAATGTTGGCAGCCATGTTTGAAGATGGGATGAGCTTGGAGAAGGAATGAGTGTTTCTCTTTTCCTTTTTCCTTTTTTGTCCTTTTTCTTTGAGTTTTATTTACTTTTATTTTATTTTAATCCTTATTCAATCATTCACTCTCCTTAAATGCGTGAGACTCAAGCACTTTGTTCAACTCAGCCGTCAAGTTACCACACATGCTCAATCAATGGTCAGAGGTATTTAAAATATTATGTTTCATTGATTTTACGTGTTCAATTGGCAAAGTCGGGAATAGAAGGGTTCAGGTAACAAACGGAACCAAGTATAAGGGTCTTCCAGGTCATTCCGCCTTTTTTTACATCTATTTTGATCTTTAGGATCATTCTTTTTGAATTTTATCATCTAGTTCAAGAATTATTAACATTGCCCTGTACATTCTTTACATTCTAGAAATACATTAGTTCAGAGCTGAACTCTAACTCATAGCCTCACCCTTTTAAACACAATCATTAATCCTAGTAATCCTACAAAAGACGCATAGGTATGTTTATGCCCGAACTACGCAGACCTGATTCTTATTTTCTACAAGATATGTAGGCAACCCTCATTTGGGTTCGGTCCTATTTTAAAAAAAATAATAAAAAAAATGAATCAAAGCTATAACTCAATTGGTACCAACATAGTTTGGAGTGTGCATGAGGAAGAAATATTTGGTATGATGGAAAAGATCAACTTCATGGTAAACCATCAATTCTTTTGGAACCTCTTAATTGCAACTTAGTGACACGTGAGAAAATTCTCTTGCATACATCTAATACAAGAACGAAATCAACCTCATTGTTTCATGTGCATTTGTGTGGTGAGCCTTAGATTAATTCATTACATTGCCATGTTGATCTAGAACTTGACCTAAATGTTTATTGAGGTGAAATTATGAGTAATGTTTGATTTGAAAAATGATTGTAGGCCTTTTTTGACCCGTTTGTGCCCTTCAAAGCCTACCAAATGATATTAATCCTTAGCATGCCCCACTTTGAGCCTACGTCTATTCTTTGGACAACCACATTTTAGCTTATATCCTTTCTGAGTGCTTATATGCACTATCTCTCTCTTGGCCTGACCTTTTTGAGCGCACTGAAGATGTGTGAGTTATAAAAGAATATTCAAGGTTCAAAGTTGTCAAAAACAAAAATTGAGAAGTCCTTCAAAGTTTAGGATGCAGAAATGACTTCAAAAGAAAAAAAAGTTGAAAATTTTCCACAAGTTCAGACAAGCAAAATTGCAGCAAAAGAAGAAGAATACTCCAAACAAATAGGAGAAACTTCAAAAGATGATTAAAAGGGGGAAAATCTCAGACAAGTTAATCTTCAACAGAAGTCCAAAAGTAAACAAGAAAGGTACAACAATGAGGATTAAGCGTAAAAGCAAAACAAAACGTTGAAAGCACAAATTCAATGCAATGCTCAAGAAGGAATAAAATCACTTTTATCCCAAATGACTATCCTACCCATCCCTAAGCCTACATTATAAGCCAATAACAAGTCCTACATGATTTCATTTCAAATATTCTCACATTAGTGGAGATTTACATGAAAGCCAAACATATGGTACCACAATTGCATGCACAAATATCGTTCTGAGCGTGAGCGTACTTTTCAAAATGTCCTAAAATTATAATATTTAAATATTTGAAAAATAGGACTTTCTTTGTGGTGAGGGCACTTGAAACATGAGGGACAAATATAGTTCAAAACATTATTTGAAACAAGACGAACAAATCGTGTTGACTCTTAGGTATATTTGAGGTACCACTTGGAACTATAGGAATTACTTTGATGTTGATCTCGGTTAGCTGAGAAAAGACGGTGGAATTCTTAAGCATAATACTAATTATTGGTACCAACTGAAGTCAAGATGTGATTCTATCTTTTTTACTTTTTAACATTTCTTACAAAAACACACAAAAAATAAATTTAAAAAAATAACTCATGTTTTCCGCCTCCTGATACAGGCATTTTAAATTCAAATGCGAGCACCCACCTTTTAATGCGGGTATTTCATTACATTTCATAGGAGCCCACCTTCTAATATGGGTATTTCATTACATTTCATAGGCGCCCACCTTCTAATACAGGTATTTCAGTACATTTTACAGGCATCCACCTTCTAATAAGGGTATTATATTATATTTCATAGGCGCCCACCTTCTAATACAGGTATTTCAGTACATTTTACAGGCATCCACCTTCTAATAAGGGTATTATATTATATTTCATAGGTGCCACCTTCTAATACGGGTATTTCATTACATTTTATAGGCATTCATCTTCTAATGCGGGTATTTCAACACATTTAATATGCACCACCTTCTAATACGGGTATTTTAATACATCTCACAGGCACCCACCTTCTAATACGAGTATTTTATTACATATCACAGACACCCACCTTCTAATATGGGTATTTCAATACATCTCACAAGCGCCCACCTTCTAATACGAGTATTTTATTATATTTTATATGCACCTACCTTCTAATATGAGTATTTCATTACATTTTATAAGTACACACCTTCTAATGCGGGTATTTTATTACATTTCACAAACATCCACCTTTTAATACGGGTATTATAGTACATTTTATAGGCGTCCACCTTCTAATGCGGGTATTTCAGTATGTTTTATATGCACCCACCTTTTAACGCATATATCCACACTCTAACTTTTACATTTTGTCGTCCTGACAATCAAAGGTCTTTTACATTACAACTTGCCTCACCAGTCGAAGGCCCTTTACATCACATTTTCAGCACTCCATTTGTACTAAATTCATTTACCATTATCATAAAAGAAAATAGTGTCCTCACGATTCAACACTGAGTAAATTTTGAGAGTCAATCAAAATTTATCGCAATTTTGCCTTTTGAACTACATTAACTTTTTTCACGACACTCGAGATATGTAGGAAGTTTGATGCAGAGTTTGATCATCATAAGGACGTAATCATTCTTTCTCTCCAGCAAGTGCACGATCTTTGCTTTTCCAACTATCACAACTCGATATTAGGGCAATTTTGGAAGAGACATCGGGAACATATGAAACCTTTCACTAGGACCAGAGTTGTCAACTACAAACAACATGACAAGAGGTTATTTGCCTCAACTTTCAAACTATACATGGCCCGATCCTTATGCAGCTCGAGGTATTTGGGAAACTCTGAATCAGATTTTAATCAATTTATTCATTTTTTAAAAATTAAAACAATATATAAAAAAAGACTCTTTTGTCGAGAGAAATTGGCTGTATGTCAACATTTTCACTCGAAGACTTCTACGTCATCTTCAGTTGAAAAGGGGCAAACTGTTGACACCTAATTTTGGCTCTCTGTGCTCAAAATTAACGTTTTCAAACTTCTTGATCGTTAAAGAACACAAATTATTATTTTTACATATTTTTCAGTTTTTTTTGAATTATTAATAAGTATCCTTATTTTAGGATTTTCATGAATTTCTTCTCATTTTTTCTCTTTTAATAATTTATGGATGTGTTTATCTTAGTTTTAATAAATAATAGGATTCTTATTCATTTATTGTCATTGTAAATTTCAATAGTCATAATATTTTTACAGTCATCAACAAACGTACACAACATAGCATTGTAATTTATTCTTTACAACATAATATATCTTCCAAAATATCGATTATATTTTATTTTTATTTTTTTGTGTTATATATCGATACATATTATCTTTACATTAATTATTCTTTTAGCACAGTCGCATATATAGAAAGTCAGAATAATTGACATCAAATTTTGGCCTAATATTTTCAAAGTTCATACTTTTAAGTGTTTTATTTGTTAAATAGTTCAAAAGTACATTTTTACAATTTTAAACCAATTTTATCTATAATTATCCTTAGATTAAGATTTTATCAGTTTATTTCATTTAGTTTCAATTATAGCTATTTTTATAACAGTTCATTAATTTGCATTTTTACATGTCATTTGTTATATTTGTTCATATTTATTTTAGTATTTTTAGAACAGTCTAGGAATACATTAAAATACAGATAAATATTAAAATTTTTCCACAATTATACCTATCATACTAATCACACTATTTTTTCTACAATTATAACTATCCCACTAATCACACAGATTTTGCACACAATTATACATATCCCACTAATCACATAAATCTTTTATACAATTTTACCTACCCCACTAATCACACAAAATTTTCCACACAAATCACAATTTTCAAACTCTTTCTCTCTCTCTCCTCTCTTATTCTTCTTAAAAAACACACGCATCAACAACTACAACAAAAATCCAAAATCTATACATTACAATTTTCTACACCTATATAACCATTTTCAAACTATCTCTCTCCCCTCTCTTATTCTTCCTAAAAAAAAACCATCAACAACTACAACAAAAGTTCAACACCTATATACTACAATTTCCTACACCTATACAACCATTTTCAAACTTTTTCTCTCTCATCTCTAATTCTTCCTAAAGAAAACAAATCAATAATATTTATTCTTCTTTTCCACTCTCTCCCTCACTATAAATAACACAAATTTTAACTCTTCTTCACTACTTTATCCCTCTCATTCACATTTCTTCATTAAAATCAACCAACCACCACCAAATCCATCAAAATCCTGTTCTTTTTCAGCCAAACACACTTCATTTTTAGTGAGGTTTGAGCTTTCGCTCCCAAATCTAACTAGATATAAATGTTGTTTCACTTTGTTTTATAATTTTTCTGTTCTTGTTGATATGTTTTTGTTACATTTCCACGTATATTTTGTTCCATTTCAGATCTGGACGAAAGAGTTCAAACTTCATCCATTGTTTTCTGTGTTTTCATATTCTCCGGTCATTATTAATAATTTTTCGTTAAGTTTAATTTACTATTTTTGTTTGGGTTATTTTGTTCGACATTTTTAGTTAATGTGCACGTCTGTAATACTATTCTTTTACTTCAATTTTGTTTGTTTCCTTTCTAAACTGTTTGCAGAACCATGGCCAATGAAAAAATCTCTCCGTCGATTTTCAAGCCTCCTCATTTTAAAATACAAAAATTTTAGTTTAAGTTTACATTATATATTATATGTTACAAGTTGAAATTGGCCAATGAAAAAAATCTCTCCGTCGATTTTCGAGTCTTCCCCATCTTAAAAGACGAAAATTTTAGTTTAAGTTTACATTCTATATTATATATTACAAGTTGAAATTGGTCAATGAAAAAATCTCTCCGTCGGTTTTTGAAGGCCTCCACATTTTAAAAGACGGAAATTTTAGTTTAAGTTTACATTATATATTATATATTACAAGTTGAAATTGGCCGATGAAAAAATTATAATCGATTTTCAAGGCCTCCCATGTTTATAAGACAAATTTTATTTTAGTTATTATTATTATTATTATTATTAGTAGTAGTAGTAGTAGTAGTAGTAGTAGTAGTAGTAGTAGTAGTAGTAGTAGTAGTAGTAGTAGTAGTAGTAGTAGTAGTAGTAGTAGTAGTAGTAGTAGTAGTAGTAGTAGTAGTAGTAGTAGTAGTAGTAGTAGTAGTAGTAGTAGTAGTAGTAGTAGTAGTAGTAGTAGTAGTAGTAGTAGTAGTAGTAGTAGTCGTAGTAGTAGTAGTAGTAGTAGTAGTAGTAGTAGTAGTAGTAGTAGTAGTAGTAGTAGTAGTAGTAGTAGTAGTAGTAGTAGTAGTAGTAGTAGTAGTAGTAGTAGTAGTAGTAGTAGTAGTAGTAGTAGTAGTAGTAGTAGTAGTAGTAGTAGTAGTAGTAGTAGTAGTAGTAGTAGTAGTAGTAGTAGTAGTAGTAGTAGTAGTAGTAGTAGTAGTAGTAGTAGTAGTAGTAGTAGTAGTAGTAGTAGTAGTAGTAGTAGTAGTAGTAGTAGTAGTAAATACTTACATAAAAAAATTTAATTGATTTAACTATTTAATCAATTAATTCACATTTTTAGACAATATTAAATAATCTTATTTTCTTTAAAATATTTTTCATAATTTATCCTCTCATTGATATTGTAAGTTAAAAATGTTATTTGGGAATACTTTTTTTTTCTTCCATAAAAGAAATATTTTTCTTTTCGCACATTACAAAAGGTTTTTTTTATATGGTAAAAGAGTTCTTTCTTTTCATATTAATAAAGGGCAATTGTTTTAATACTGCATATAAACTATCTTTTTTTTATACATTTATATCGTCTTTCTCATATTTTCATACACATAGTTGACAATAATATACATTACTTCTTTGGTACATACTCTTTTCTACATATATTTGTATACAATTTTAGTACATATTTCTTTATATATATGTGTTATACTTGCAAATAATAATTTTATCTCCTCCCTTTTTGATAAATTAAGTCTAGCCGGATACCACATTTTGTGGATTTCAAAGGATGTCTAACACACCTTCCCTTTGGAATAATGTAACTCATTACCTAGAATCTAAACTGTTTTTTCATAGATTGAAATGTGAGTTATACAGGTCATGCATCAAATAGATTTTTCTTATTTTCCTTAATAAATTAGGTGGTGAATCTATACAATAATTAATCCTTTTAGAGTTTATATGTTGTGTTTCATCTAATCTTGATATAAAAAAAATAGGGCATAACAATGATATATCATGTTTCTGTTTACTTCCACAGGTACTCACACGGTCCGATAATTGGTTGGATCATAACAAAAATTATATTGGAGGTTCTACAAGTCAAACCTAAAAACATCCATGTCCACAATAATGATTCAAAATACAAGGGCAACTACTCTAGATTTATGTGTGTACTTACATGTGTTCTTTAATATTATTGAAATAGAAGTTGAATATTTTTTATTTTTTATTTTAAAAAAAACTATTCTACACATTTTATAATTAAAATATTTAGAAAATGGGTGAAAATATATATAACGGAAAGGCATTTTCAACTATTCAAATAGTAACACAATCCTACAGTTTTTTAACAGTCACCCTCTATAATAATATTTCACTATAAAAAATTTAAAAAAAAATGAAACTTATCTTTTATATTATATTCTACTTATTTATCACTCTTTTTAGCAATATGCTTGTAACGACCTATCCCGTAAATTTTTAATTAGGTATTTTGGACTTTTCGATAATTATGCTTATTTAGTTGAGGGGAAAACTTCGATAATTTATTTAATTAGTGGGTTAAAGTGGTAATTTAATTAATACCTTATATCACTTATCCATATTTATTAAATTAAAGTTAGTAGGGTTACCCACTTTTAGTACATGATTATTTTAGAAAAGAAAAGAAAATATAAAGGGAAAAAGAAAAATAGAGGAGAAGAGAAAAATAGGGATTTTCATTCCAAAGCGTCAAGGTAATTATTCTCATCCTTTCCATTAATTTTTTTTGTGATTATGAACATATTTTTAGGATATATTGGTGGAGAAATAACGCTGAAATAAGAAAATATGACCCTAGGGTTCTTCACATAAAATCTTGATTTGGGGGTCGAATAACGATCCGTTTTAGCTGAAATTTGACATGTGAATTTATTTTATCATGAGTGAACATAATCGAAAAGAAAATTTCAATGACTCGGGACGACTTTTTGACCCAATTTTGATCCAAAAATAAATATAGTTATATGGGTGTCATTGAATTCGTATTCTTATGAAAATTATGTATTTGAACAGATTTTGATCATTCGAAAGCGTTACGAAAGGCTCAAGTTTTAAAGTGATTATTTAATTTAATTGAGGTTTAACCCTAGTTTTGAAATTCAGAAAATATGGGAATTGATATGTTAAGTGGCATCAAGATTAGGAATGTATTTATAGAATTGGGTGAGTTATTGGGGCTAGGTTAAATATATATATATAATATTGGTGCTTACGGATTAGTTTACTTATAAATATCATATATTTGATAGATTGAGATTGGTCTGAGGCATTGAAGAAGGGGAAAGACATTGGTGGATTAGCTTGCTTTACTTCAGTTGAGGTAGGTTACGGTTTTTTATTCTATATCATAGATAGACTCTTAATAGTGATTGATATTCATTGAGTAATGTGTGAAGTTTACTATGCATTTAATTATTGTGGTTTGGATGGTTGATTATTGTTGTGATTGGTCTGAAATTTTGAGGCCATAAAATCCATAATCTTAAACTTGCCCTATCAAAATTGGTGCCTTGAATAAAGAAGGCTTGATAAAATATTGTTAATGAAGTGGAATGTAATCATGAAGAATGATAAATTAATTATATTTGGATCGGGTGTCACGTTCCGACACGATATATTTGGATCGGATGTCACATTCCGACATGATATATTTGGATTGGGTGTCACATTCCGACACGATATATTTGGATCGGGTGTCACATTCCGGCACAGTAATATTAAAGAAAAACAAATTAAAATGACTTAATACTACCCAATCTCCAAAACTCATTTTTCAAAAGAGTGTGATGTAGAGGCCTGAGTCCTCATGTGTGATCTTGATATTGTTGACTGGTTATGTAATTGTTTATTGGTTGCCACCTGTTAAGTATTATGGTTGATTTTTCACTATTATTTTATGTATATTAATTCCTATTTTGAGTCGGCGGATGATACCTACTCAGTACATGTTGTCATGTACTGAGCCCTACTTGTATCTTTTCTTATTTTATTTTGTGGGGTACAGCGAGTGTTCCACCGACTTTGACTCGACCTCAGATCTAGTCAGTCTCCAGTTCATAAGATTTCAGGGTGAGCTATTCTTCTAGCTGGCGATGGAATCTCTTGTCATGGCATGGTGTCCTTAGTTTTCGGATATGTTATGTTATTTATTTATTTGGTGTTTGATAATTCGAGACTTAGTTTTAGAATTCAGATGTCCTTCATGTGATGACTTTCAGGTTTTGGGGAAAACGTATTTATTTGAGATTCTGCATTATTGTTATATTTATTAGTTGGAGTTTGTATCGTTGGTTCTCCCACCTAGGAGGTTAAGTGTGGGTGCCACTCATGGCCCATTTTGGGTCGTGACAATGCTATTTGTGGAATTACTCCTTTATATTTTTAAAATATAATTTTATCGAATGATCTCCATTGTATTTATGCTCTATTGGATAAAAATATTCATTTTGTATAAAATAAAAATAATTCTCTCACTAATATAAATTAAATTGTCTACTTTTACTTATATACTGTAATATATATGATTAGAAAAAGCTATATAACAAGGAAATAACTCCATACATATAATTTATAATTTATGTGTACTTACATTCAACTGTTTATATTTTATCACAAGTTAATTTCATTTTAAATGATATATAAATTATAATTCTTACATTTACATTAAATTACTATTGTTTATATCTTTATTAGAGTTTTTTTTTGTTTGAGGTAGTATATTATCCCATTAGGTATGTAATTATTTACTTTTTTGGAACGTTTCTTTGTTTACTATTTTAAATTGTTCTCTTGATGTTGTTATATATAAAAATGAAGT
Source organism: Solanum dulcamara (assembly GCF_947179165.1). Taxonomy (NCBI): domain Eukaryota; kingdom Viridiplantae; phylum Streptophyta; class Magnoliopsida; order Solanales; family Solanaceae; genus Solanum; species Solanum dulcamara. Next base: position 59,388,059 of record NC_077239.1, on the reverse strand, counting down.
GAAATCTATTTTAGCATGTTGTATGAAATAATCTGATTCATTTTAATTTTTATCACGTAGGTAATTATGCAATTTTTACTGATTAAACAATTGCAAAGTAATTTTAATTCAATGTATTCAAATTAGTTGATAGCTAGATTCCTATACTTTTTTGCTTTAACTGATTCTAGAATATTTATTAATACATTTGACACTTGTAATTTTAATATGTTTTTTATAGAAGTTTAAATGCAGTGCAAAAAACAAAACCATTAAAATTAGTTGCTTAATATGATAGATGTAAGACCTCGGAAGTTGGAAAGTCGAAAATCGGGGTTTAAAGGAAATTTTCCAGAAGTAGCAGCTTTTTGGGATCCTACACGGAGCCCTTCACGAGCCGTGGAAGGCTTCCGTGGTAGAGCCTTGGGAGCTTGAGGATCAGGGGAAGGGTCCACGATAGGGTTCACAGGCCGTGGTGGGCTCCATGGACCGTAAATCCGTCCGTGAATTCGACTCCCCAAGACTCCAAGTTGGGTGAGGAAAATGATGGGGTCCACGACCCGTGGAGAGCACCACAGGTCATGGTGGTCTCCGTGGAAGAAGCCCATGTTAAGCCCAGCTCACCCTTGTGACCACAACCATTACCACGGACCGTGGTGACTTTCACGGGCCGTGGTGACACCCCAGTCCAGGTTACTTCGTTTAGTTAAGTTAGGGGTGTTTTGGTCTTTTGTCCATTGGTTCATTAAAGTATTTGGATGATTTTTGGGATTTATCATATTCTATTAACTACCCTAAGTCCTCCTAAATTCCCTCATTCTCACCCTAACACCCAAATCACAAAATCTTCTCTCTAAAATTTCTCTGAAAGTTCATCTTCTTCCTCAAGCAAAATTCAATGATTTCAAGCTCAAGTCTCCAATTCAACATGCATTTAGGGTGAGTTTTTGGCCAAAATCATCCTTACACTATACTCCAAGCTTAGATTATATCCTTAAAATATTATTCTTAGCAAAAAACATCAATTAAGTATTTAAAATTTAACAATTTTCATTCTTCTGGTAGAATTTTTCAGAAAAGTAACAGATTCTACAAAAATCAAGTCACCCATTTGTATTTATTATTCTAAAATACACCAAAAATATTATCGTGAACTTTTTGGGTAATTGAGTTTAATTAATAGTTTTTTAATTTATTTTTTATGTGATTTAATATTAAAAAATTACCAGTTAAAATATATTTTTTCTCAACTGAATCTGCTTAAGTGGTGTTTGTAGGAGACTTTCACTTCTAGTAATGGAGATTGAAACTCGAATGCGAGACATAATCAAAATTTTGATTAAAAACTCGAATGCGAGACATAATTAGAATTTTGATCACCTTAATATCAGATTGCACTTAAAAATTATTGATCTAACTACAATTTGACTTTAAAAAAGGTGAAGATAATTAAGCTTCAGCTTCTTTCTGTTGGTAAAAGAGAAGAATAGTAGATAATGTATCCTCACACCTTCCTAACATTTTTTGTTTCAGCAAGCAATGGTCTCCACGATTTTTAATATTCTTTTTTTCAGGATCTTTTTATAGCAGGTAATGAATTATGCAGAAAAACTTTTTGTTCACATGAATTGCACATATTTTTTGTAGGATCCCTTAATTTTTTGATAATATCTAACTGAAGGATGAAAATTGTTAACTTTCAAATAATTGGAGAATGTTTTCTGTCAAAAAATATATTTTAAGGATGTTATTTAAGTTTGGGGTATAGTTTAAGGTTGTTTTTGGCCAAAAAACTCCATTTAGGACTTCTATAGTCTAAGTGTGTGGGAATTCATCCATGGATCCTTCCATCCATGGAGTCCCAAGGTTTTTTTTTTCTCTTTATGAATTTTCCTTCTAAGCCCTAATTTCTATGGAATTGCATTAGGTCATCCAATTCATGGTTTATTTCATTATCATTGATCTAATTATGCACAATTCAAGTTACATTGCATGATTTCAAGTTAATTTTCATGGACCCGTGCCATATGCTATTTTCAAGTATGATATTAAGGATTTATGATCATGATTTATAAGAGATTTCTATTAATAATTTATGAATGATTATCAAGGATTATGAATGACTCATAAAAAGTAATGAATCATGATTCCAACGATGTTTCAAGTAATGTATAAAGGTTGTGTTGAATTTACCTCACACACTCATGTTAAAGAGGTGAAAGTACTTTCTCACCGACTCATGGATTCATATGAATCAATCATGTTAATGATCTACTCTTATGACCGTTTTTATGATAAAAATTGATATTTATTATTGTCTTTCCTAATGATGTTAATGACTATGATTTATGACTTTTCGTTGGGATAATGACTAAGCACTGAAAGGACTTTAAGGTGGGGTTTGGTCCGGAAGCTCAAGTAGCGATCCAAGGGAATCATAGTAGCAACCTTTAGTCCCTAACTACGTTGCCCGCGTAGGTTTTCCAATATGGCTTTCCTAGTGGATCCACAAATAGCTCAATTTTAAAGAAAGATTCTCACGGAGTCTGCCTTGGCAAAGTAGTCTCTCTTTTCTTGATGTGGGAGTTACATCGAAACCCATGTTAGAGCTCGCATGGTAGGTCCTATCCCACATAAAGGTATATTAAATGGAAAATGTTCTCATGATGATTTTTATGATGCATTGACCACATGACTATGATATGAATTCTAAATAATTTCAAATTTACTCATGTTTTAATAATGTTGGTCATGCATCTCATGCTCATATTGATTATGTCCTACTTTCATTGATCATGCACACTTCTCATATATTTAGTGCATTCTATGTACTAACACATACTTTTGCCTACATTGTATCATATTGTAGGAATAGATGATCATCGCGCATCTCTCACTCATGGCTTGAGTTGAGCTTTACTTTCTTATAGTGGTGAGTTCTCATGCTTCGAGGACGAGAAATTTATCTTTTTTATCATTCTTATGACTTTTATTTTTTATTTTGGGTGAGCTAGGAGCTTGTCTTATGCCCTCATCTAGACTATCAGAGGCATGTTGGACTTTTATAGAGTCTGTGTTGCCTTTCTCTTTTGAGTTGAGACATTATTTTTGCCTTCATGATTTAGTCTTATTGCTTTAATTACCTTATGTACGATCATGTAAGATATGCTAAGAGGCTTGGTTGGGGTCCTTCAGGATTCTAATCACTGTGTCACACCTAGGGCCTAGCTTGGGTCATGACAAACTTGATATCAGAGCTCTAGGTTTAAGGTGTCCTAGTGAGTCCAACATGCCGCGTCAAGTAGAGTCTTGATCATCGATGTGAAGCATGCCACATCTATGAATAGAAAGCTATGAGGCGTTTAGGAAAAACTTCATTTCTTTCATCATTCCTATGTCACGTGATAGAGTTGAACTCTAAGGCTTCTCCCTCTAACACTTTCTCTTTGCGATTACTGAAATATGCCTCCATGAATAATACCTATATAAAGGAATGTTGAGGAGGAGAGACAAGCTCCAAATGACCCCTTAAATAAGTAGTCTCTCATGCGAAGTTCCGAGCCTCTTTCTAAGTTCTTGCTCAAGCCATAGCGGCTCAAGCCAGCAGAGAGGTGGTAGTTTCTGTGAACCCAAATACGGGTATGACGGCTAGCCTATTTGTGATTTTATCGACATGAACCCTCCGAGTTTCATAGTTCTAAGGTAGATGAATATCCACAAGAGTTTATTGAGGGTTTTGGCAAGATTATTAAGATCATGGGTATTAGTTCAGTGGAGAAGGTGGACTTAGCAGCTTATCAACTTAAAGGAGTGGCTCAAGTTTGGTATGATCAATAGAAGAGTGAGAGGAGTAGAGATGATGGTCCCGTTGATTGGGAGGAATTCAAGAGTGCTTTCCTTGACCGCTTATTTTCTTTGGATTTGAAGGAAGCTAAGATTCAAGAGTTCATTAATTTGAGTCAAGGCAATATGAGTGTAAGGGGGTATGCTCTTAATTTCACTAAGTTGTCAAAATATGCTCCTTTTATAATTACCGATCCAAGGGCTCATATGAGAAAGTTCATTTTGGGTGTGTCTAACTTGGTGGTCAAATACTGTAAAACTGTCATGCTAATCAAGGAGATGGACATCTCTAGGCCTATGACATATGCCGAATAAATAGAAAAGAAGAAGTTGAAGGAGAGGTCTAGAAGGAAGTCCAAAAGGGATCTAATTGATAATGGTGGATACTCTTATGACAAGTCCAGAAATAGTGACCGCCCTCAATTTCGCCAAAGGTACTCCGATCAAAATTCTTCAAACACTCCAGTTCCAAAGTTCAACAAAAATAGGATGCCAAATCCTAAGGTCCAAGAAGGAGCTCCGAGTGGCCAAGTCATTCCTCCATGCAAGAAGTGTGGAACAAACCACAATGGAGAATGCGTAGTGGGATCGGATGCATGATATAGGTATGGCAAATCAGGTCATTAGGCAAAGGATTATAGAGGTGGTGCTGGACCTCAGGCTCAGTGTAATGACCCGTTAGGTCATTTTGAGAACTATTCTTCTTTCCTTCATAAAAGATTCCTTCCGTAAATTTAAATTGAGAATATTGGACTATTTGATAACTACGATTAATTAGTTGGCGGGTGATTTTAAAAATTTAATTTAATCGATGGGCTAAATTGTTAATTTGCTTAATTCCCTACGGCACTTACCCTATGTATTGAAATAAATTAAATGCAGTTCCTCTAAAAAAAACTGTTACTGCGCCTCACAAAGAGAACCCTTGCATGAACAAGAACCCTTGCACAAAATTGAGAACATCGAGTAAGTTTTATTTCCAGTCAATTATATCCTTTTGTATGCATAGAGTGATTGTTGTATGGATGGTATTATTTGCATTAATTACTAGATATATATTGGTGGGTGGGTGAAGAAAAGGAATTGCAGTTAAGGACGAGTGAATTTTTGGGGCAAGAAAAGTGTGGCTAAGGGGAGGATAACCACTAATAATCATTGTGTAATGATTAGCAATTATAGAGTAAGGATTAGAAGGATAGGTTGGATGGTTACTAACTTCTTCTCGAGTTTAAGTTACTAGGTTTGTCAGTTTGCCATAAATTTGTTTTATTTTCTTTTTCTATCGGTTTAAAAATTCAAGTGTTGATAATATATCGATATATATAGTTAAATATTGGGTGTATTGTATTATATGAATACCATTAGATTTATATTATTTGGAGGAATTAAGAAGGCTTGAAATTTGAAAAAAATATATATAAGATTTGACTTATTAAGTGGCATCAAGATTAAGAACTTGATTATAGATATGTGTGAGTTTTTTGGATCTAGGCTAGACATTAGTAATATGGATATTTTTAGTCTCAAAATCTTATCGTGATTATTTATTTGACTGGATTACATTGATTTGGAAGTCCAATAAAAGGGGAAGACTCAAGTCCCAAAGTGATTGCTTGATTATTTGAGGCAAGTGAACTTCTAAACCTCAGTTTAAACTTGTAGATGCTAGTATTTTCTTGTTATGTGCGGTGGGGAGTAATGAGAATTAGACTGGGTTATTGACTATATGATTGACCTTGAAAATGGAAATAAGGGGTATAAAATGATAATCTAATAACGTGTATTGGTGTGATTAATGTGATGAGATCATTGACTTATTTTGTACATGTGAAATGACTATATTGATATGAGATGTGAAAATTATTGTTGATATCATGTTATTATCGTGAATTATAGGAACATGAATTGATTATATTGGTTCTAATATACGGTGCTGAGATTGAAAATGATACAAAATAAAAGGGTGGGGTCACATGCTCCGTGGCAGGTATTATAAAATACAAGGGGTCGGGCCACATGCTCCATGGCAGGATATGTATATTGAGGAGATGGGTCACATGCTCCATGGTAGGTTACATGGACAGAAATATGCTCCATGGATTTCAGATTGTGAATCAACAGATGTGTACCGTTATGATAGACATGCATTATTTCATTGCATTGCATTGCAATTTCCTGATATTTGTGAATTTGTGTTTACCCCTTTATTGCTTTGGAATTTGTGTTTACCCCTTTATTGCTTTGTCTATGCTGAACTTAACTTGATATGATTAATTTGATGAGACTATTGATGAGTATTCGTGGATTGTATTACTGTTATTATTGTACAAATATAGAGTTGGGCTGGTTTTATGCAGGTTGTAGTTAAGGAGGTTCGGTTGAGAGGACATGTGTACTTGTATCTATTAATCTTTGCTTAGTATTAGTTGTCTACTTGCTGAGTACCGTATTGTTTGGTACTCACCACTTGCTTCTACACATGTGTAGGTTATGAGCTCGGACTTGCTTGATCTCCTAGCAACTCCTACCACTTCTGAAGCTATTATTTCGAGTGTTGAGATAGCTATTACATCCATCTAGCACACACCTCTTACTCTTTTATTATGTTTTAGTCTTATTCTAGAGACAAAGACATTATGACTGTATTTTTTTTTGTACTTCAGTAATGTATTAGTGGCTTGTACACGTTACAACCAATCTTGGGGGATGTTGAGATTAGTTACCTATTCTTTGATTAAGTTAAACTTTGCTTTATTTTATTTACTTTCGCATTTATTTTCTGTTGGGTTTTAGGTTGACTTGTCTTGGTGGATTGAGACTAATGCCATCACACCCGATTTTTAGGTTATGACAAAATGGTATCAGAGCCCCAGGTTCATAGGTCTCACGTGTATACAAGCCAAGTCTAAGTAGAGTTTTGAGGATCGATACGGAGACGTCTGTACTTATCTTCGAGTGGCTATGTGGACTTTTTGGAAATTTTCCCTTTTTTCTTTCACTTTGTATTGTGCGTGGTTACTTGTGTTAGTACTGAATTGTCGCATGTCCTTTTTGATAGATGGCTAAGGGCAGAGTTATGGCTAGTGGTAGAGGAGTGGAGGCACTCCCTGATGTTTATATTGGGACCCTAACTAGGGGTAGAGATAGAGGCCATGGTCGTGGAGGGGCGGTAGGTAGAGTTCGTGCCCAAGAAGCGACATCAGCTAGAGGTCGTACTAGAGCGGCTTCTCTTGAGCCACAAATTGATGCTAGAGAGGAACATGTCCCTCTAGAGCTTGCTACTGCACCATTGCTTAAAGCTACTTTGATGCGAGTATTGGATACGCTCGAAGGATTTAATCAGAGTGTGGGGGCGATAGGTACATCCAAGGGTTCTCAGACTAGAATAGGGCAATATCAGATTCCAGTTATTCAAGATCCAGTGGGCCAGCCACCTGCAGTCCCTAAAGCTGATGAGGGTGGAGTATAGGTAGGGGGAGATCAGGGTGCCTGTGTAGTCATGTTGAATAATGATGAGCAACACCGATATGAAAGGTTCTGAAAAATGGACCCACCGCAGTTTCAAGGCAAGAAGACTAAGGATGCAGATGAGTTTCTGACCATGTGCCGAGAGTTGTTTGAGATAGCTGGGTTAGCTGAGACTCACGGAGTTTGTTATACTACACTTTGGTTATGTAGGCCAGTAAGAGAGTGGTGGAGAGTATATCTGAGTTGTAGGCCAGTTGGGTTACACCAGGTGACTTGGAATGAGTTTGCTAGTGCCTTTTATGACTATTTCATCCCATGGAGTGTGAGGTAAGAGTGATGATTACGATTTGATAGTTTGAGGTAGGAGGGTCTTATAGTTGCTGAGTATGAGACTCATTTCTACAGGTTGTCCATACATGTCATGGATGTCCTTCCTGATGAGACAGAGAGGATTCATAGATTTGTGAGAAGACTAAACTATTCTATTTGTACAGTAGTGTTTTGACCCTACCGTGAGGGTGCTTTCTTCCAGTCCATTGTGAGTGCCGCCAAGGAGGCGGAGTTGATGGAGAGAAAGGAGTTCAGGGACCTCAAGAAGGCTCGTGCTTCTGGTAATTTTTGGGTACCTATAAAGAAGGTGGTTCTTTCTGGTGTAGAGGAATAGTTCATACATTTATGCCAGCTTTAGAGCATAGTCAGACACCTCATGGGTCCTACAGTACAGGTCTGAGTTACTAGGGGTCACAGTAGAGGCCGATGAGCCAGGATGGTTTACAGGTTCCTCAGGTTCATCGCAGAGGTTTTCTCATAGGAGAGCATGTTATACTTGTGGAGATCCAGACTATTTTTCATGGCAGTGTACATCTTAGGGTCGAGGAGGAACCCATCCTAGTTCTTCAGTTTAAGTTAGAGGACCAATGCCGTTGGTCAAAGGTCGAGGTATAGCCCAGACTAGTAGAGGTGGTCGCACTTCTGGTAGGGGTGCTGGTGGTGCTATAGTCCCTTAGGGAGGAGGTAGAGGCATTGTGTAGGTCAGAGGTTCTAGGGGAGCTCAGTATTATGCTTTTCTGTGGAGACCCGAGACTGAGACTTTCGACGCTGTTATCATAGGTATCATCCCAGTCTACCATCGACCTGCATCTATTTCTGCCTATTTTACATCTATCTTTGATTTGACATGTGATCGTATGCTTGTGCCTGTTCATGTTTTTACACCTGTGGGTGAGACCTTAGTGGTGGATCGAGTGTATTGATCCTGTCTTATTTCCTTGGTCGGGTATGATACTTAGATAGATATGATTATTTTGGGGATGATATATTTTAATGTGATATTGGGTATGGGTTGGCTTTCTCCCTATTGTGCTATTCTTGATTATTATACTAAGACTGTTACCTTAGCGATACCTGGTGCCTGAGGATTAAGTGGAAGGATACTAATGGCTCCTATCCTAGTAAGGTTATCTCCTATATTCGTGCTTAGAGGTTGATTGATAGAGGGTGTATGTCTTATTTGGATTTTATTCGGGATACCAATATTGAGTCACCTCCTATGGAGACTATTACGGTAGTTATGGAGTTTTGTGATGTATTTCCTATTGATTTTCCTGGTGTTCCTTCGGAGATATTGATTTTGTTATTGACTTAGAGTCTGGCACTAAATCCATTTCTATTCCTCCATATCGCATGGATCTAGCTGAGTTGAAGGATCAATTGCAAGACTTGTTGAGTAAGGAGTTTATTCACCCTAGTATGTTGCCTTGGGGTGCACCGATTCTGTTTGTAAGGAAGAAAGATGGAACTATGAGGATGTGTATTGATTATAAGTCGTTGAATAAGGTAACTCTTAAGAAAAAATATCCTCTTCCCCATATTAATGATTTATTTGATCAGCTTCAGGGAGTGACATTGTTTTCTAAAATAAACTTGAGTTCCGGTTATCATCAATTGAAGATTAGGGCATCAGATATCCGTAAGATAGCTTTTCGTACTCATTATGGCCACTACCAGTTCTTGGTGATGTCATTTGGGCTGACCAACTCCCCTACAATATTCATAGAATTGATAAATGAGGTGTTTCAGCCGTACTTGGATTTTTTTTGTAATAGTATTCATTGATGACATCTTGGTGAATTGACATCTTGGTGTATTCCAAGACTGAGGTAGATCATGTCCGTTATTTGAGGTTGGTACTTTAGAAGTTGAGAGAAGAAAAATAGTATGCAAAGTTCTCCAAGTGTGAGTTTTGGCTTGATTCTGTGACATTATTGGGACATGTGGTATCCAAAGAAGGGATTAGAGTGGATACGGCTAAGATTAAGGCAGCTAGAGGTTGGACATGGCCTACTGCTCCTATTGAAATTCGTAATTTTATTGGGTTAGCCCGTTACTATAGATATTTCGTGCAGGGTTCTTCGCTATTGCAGCTCCACTGACTAGATTGACTTAAAAGACCATAGATTTTCATTAGTCCAACTAATGTGAGGTAAGCTTCCAAAAGCTCAAGACTTTATTAACTTCAGCTCCTGTTTTGACGCTACCCGAGGAGGGTGTGGGCTTTACTATGTACTGTGATGCTTCAGGTGTTGGTTTAGGCAGTGTGTTGATGCAAAAAGGGAAAGTGATTGCCTATGCTTCTAGACAATTGAAATACCATGAGAAAAACTATCCTACTCATGATCTAGAGTTAGCGGTCGTGGTCTTCGTGCTTAAGTTTTGGCGTCATTACTTATATATTATGCATTGTGAGGTCTTCACCAATCATATGAGTCTTCAGTATATATTCAGTTAGAGGGATCTGAACTTGAGGCAACGTAGATGGCTTGAGTTGCTAAAGAACTACGACATTACTATCTTGTATCACCCATGAAAAGCCAATGTGGTGGAGGATTCCTTGAGTAGGAAGTCCTCTAGTATGGGGATTCTTGTCGCGATCCGAGTTGAGAAGAGTCCATTGGCTAGAGATGTTCAAAGGCTGGCTAATAGCCTTGTCCAATTGCACATTTCAGAGGTTGGTGGTGTTTTTGCCATTGTGGAGGTACGTTCTTCCTTGGTTGAACAGATTTGGGAGAGGTAGTTTGAGGATGAGAAGTTATGTATTATTTGATACAAGGTATTGAGAGGTGAATCTAAGAAGGCGGTACTTGATTCGGAAGATGTATTGAGGATTGGCGGCAGAATTTGTGTGCCTAAGGTGGGTGACCTGACTAGACTTATTTTGGAAGAAGCTCATTGTTTGAGGTATTCTATCCATCTGGGAGGAGCCAAGATGTATCATGATCTGATCCAGCACTATTGGTGCTTTAGGATGTAGAAAGACATTACAGAGTTTGTGTCCAAGTGTTTGACTGGCCAGTAGGTAAAATATGAGCACCAGCGGCCTGGGGTGTGAGTCAGAGAATGCATATTCCCACTTGGAAGTGGGAAATGATCATTATGGACTTTGTTGTGGGTTTACCTCCTACCGTGGGTGGTTATGATTCTATATGTATGGTTGTTGATAGACTGACCAAGTCCTCCCATTTTATTCCAGTTAAGGTGAGGTACATGGTGGATAAGGTAGCCCAGTTGTATATTAGTCAGATCGTTCGTCTTTATAGTGTCTAGTATCCATTGTTTTAGATCGGGGTTCATTATTTACGTCGCACTTTTGGCAGGCATTACAGTATGGTTTGGGCACTAGACTTGATATGAGTACAATTTTTCACCCATAGACCGATGGTCAATCCTAGCGGATAATTCAGGTGTTAGAGGACATGCTCTGAGCTTATGTTATTGATTTTGGTGCTAGATGAGATCAACATTTCCCCTAGCGGAGTTTGCCTACAATAACAGTTATTACTCCAGTATCCAAATAGCCCCATTTGAGGCTTTGTATGATAGGCGATATCGATCTTCTATTGGGTGGTTTGATTTAGTTGATATGGACTCTTTACACACAGACTTACTTAAGATGCTATGGAGCAGGTTCATATGATTTAGGGTAGACTCTTGATAGCCCAGAGTAGGCAGAAGAGTTATGCAGACCAGATAGTTCGACCATTGAAGTTCATGGAGGGTGATCATGTTTGGCTTCAAGTGTCGCCCATGAAGGATGTGATGCGGTTCGAAAGGAAGGGCAAGCTCAGCCCTCGATTTATTGGCCCATTTGAGATTTTGGCATGAGTTGGAGAGGTGTCTTATAGATTGGCCTTACCACCTAGATTATCGGTTGTGCATAACGTGTTTCATATTTCCATACTCTGGAAGTATGTTCCGAATGAGTCCCATGTGTTATCACTCGATTTAGTGGATTTGGGTCCAAACTTTACATTTGAGGAGCAGCCTATAGCTAATCTAGATAGGCAGGTCTGTAAGCTTATAACTAAGGAGATAGATTCAGTAAAGGTACAGTGGAATCACCGTTCAGTCGAAGAGGCGATTTGGGAGACAGAGGCTGATATGCATGCTAGATATCCCCAACTTTTCGAAGCTTTATGTACTTTCCTTTACTTTATGTTTGAGGATGAACATAATTTTTAGTGGTGAATAATATAATAACTCGTTAGGTCATTTTGAGAATTATTCTTCTTTCATTCATAAAAGATTCCTTCCATAAATTCAAATTGAGAATATTGGACTATTTGATAACTACGATTAATTAGTTGGCGGGTGATTTTAAAATTTTAATTTAATCGATGGGCTAAATTGTTAATTTGCTTAATTCCCTACGGCACTTACCCTATGTATTGAAATAAATTAAATGCAGTTCTTCTAAAAAAAACTGTTACTGCGCCTCACAAAGAGAACCCTTGCATGAACAAGAACCCTTGCACAAAATTGAGAACATCAAGTAAGTTTTATTTCCAGTCAATTATATCCTTTTGTATGCATAGAGTGATTGTTGTATGGATGGTATTATTGGCATTAATTACTAGATATATATTGGTAGGTATTGCAGTTAAGGATGAGTGAATATTTGGGGCGGAAGTGTGGCTAAGGGGAGGATAACCACTAATAATCATTGGATAATGATTAGCAATTATAGGGTAAGGATTAGAAGGATAGGTGGATGGTCACTGATTTCTTCTCGAGTTCAATTTTCTGGGTTTGTAACTTTACCATAAATTTGTTTTATTTTCTTTTTCTATTGGTTTAAAAATTCAAGTGTTGATAATATAGTGGTATATATAGTTAAATATTGGGTGTATTGTATTATATGAATACCATTAGATTTATATTATTTGGAGGAATTAAGAAGACTTGAAATTTGAAAAAAATATATAAGATTTGACCTATTAAGTGGCATCAAGATTAGGAACTTGATTATAGATATGCGTGAGTTTTTGGGTCTAGGCTAAACATATAATACTATGCTAGACATATAGTAATATGAGTATTTTTAGTCTCAAAATCTTATCTTGATTATTTATTTGACTAGATTATATTGATTTGAAAGCCTAATGAAAGGGAAAGGCTCAAGTCTCGGAGTGATTGCTTGATTATTTGATGCAATTGAACTTCTAAACCTCAGTTTAAGCTTGTAGATGCTAGTATTTACTTGTTATGTGCGGTGGGGAGTAATGAGAATTGGATTGGGTTATTGACTGTAGATTAACCTTAAAAATGGAGATAAGGGTATAGAATGACAATCTAATGACGTGTATTGGTGTGATCAATGTGATAAGATCATTGACTTATTTTGTACATGTGAAATCTTTATATTAATATGAGATGTGAAAATTATTGTTGATATCATGTTATTATCATGAATTATATGAACATGAATTGATTGCATTAGTTCTGATATACGGTACTGAGACTGAAAATAATATGAAATAAAAGGGTCGGGGCCACACGCTCCGTGGCAGGTATTATAAAATACAAGGGGCGGAGCCACACGCTCTGTGGCATGATACGTATATTCAGGGGATGGGTCACATGCTTTGTGGTAGGTTACATGGACAGAAATGTCCCCCATAGGTTTCGGACTGTGATTCAGCGGATATGTACCGATATGACAGACATGCATCATTTCATTGCATTGCATTGCACCTTTCTAATATTTGTGAATTTATTTTACCCCTTTATTGCTCTTTATATACTGAACTTCACTTGATATGATTCATTTGATGAGACTATTGATGAGTATTCGTGGATTGTATTATTGTTATTTGACCTAGCGGTTCCTACCACATCCAAAGCTATCATTTCGAATGTTGAGGTAGCTGTTACATCCATCTAGCTGACACCTCTTACTCTTTTATTATGTTTTAGTCCTATTCTAGAGACAAAGACATTGTGACTATATTTTCTTTCGTACTTCGATAATGTATTAGTAGCTTGTACACATGACAGCCAATATTGGGGGATGTTGAGATTAGTTACCTATTTTTGATTAAGTTAAACTTTATTTTATTTTATTTACTTCTGCATTTATTTTCTGTTGGGTTTTAGGCTTACTTATCTCGGTGGATTGAGATGAGTGCCATCACACTCGATTTTTGGGTCGTAACACTCAAACTCGGACTAAATGTTGTCAATATTAGCATGGTACTACTTTGGGTGGCGGTCAGTGCCAAAACAAATTTTATGTCTTTCAGACTCGTAAAGAGTTAGAGAATTCGCCTTACGTGGTGAATGGTATGTTGAAAGTCTTTGAGTTTAATATTTATGCATTGTTAGATCTGGGTGCTACTTTATCATTTGTTATTCCTTATCTTTCTATTAAATTCATTTTTAGTCCCGAGATTGTGTTAGAGCCTTTTTTCGGTATATACTCTTGTTAGTGATTCAGGTGTGGCTAAATGAGTTTATAGAAATTGACCAGTTTCATCTTTTCACAAAATCACCTCAGTCGATCTTGTAGAGCTTTATATGACCAATTTTGATGTTATACTTGGTGTGGATTGGCTTCATACATGTTATGCTTCCATATGTTGTAGAACCCGTGTGGTCAAGTTTCAGGTTTCTAATGAGCCAGTCCTAGAATGGAAAGGTAGCAATTTCGTATTTAAGGGTCAATTCATCTTCTGCCTTAAAGCTTAGAAAATAAATTCCAAAGGTTGCATTTATCACCAAGTTTGGGTTAGAGATACAAATTCCAAAGCTCCTACTGTTGAGTCAGTTTTGATTGTTAATGAGTTTCTGAAAGTATTTCTCGATGATCTCCCAGGTGTCCCTCCCGAAAGGGAGATAGACTTTGGATGGCCCTAACGGAACTTAAGGAGTTAAAGGAACAATTGAAAGATTTATTAGATAAGGGTTAATTAGACTGAGAATCTCTCCATCGGGTGCTTCGGTTCTCTTTGTAAGAAAGAAGGATGATTCTCTTCGTATGTGCATTGATTATCGGTAATTGAACAAAAGTATCCCATTCCAAGGATCGATGACTTTCTTGATCAACTTCAAGGAGCAAGCTATATTTCAAAGACTGATCTTTGATTAGGTTATCATCAAATCTAAGTAATAGAATTAGACATTTCAAAGATAGCTTTTAGAACTCAATATGGTCACTTTGAATTCTTGGTTAGGCCTTTCAGAATAACAAATGCTCCTGCAGCTTTTATAGATTTGATGAGTAGGGTATTCAAGCAGTATGTAGATAAGTTCGTTATTGTGTTCATTGAACATATTTTGATCTATACTCAAAGTGAAAAGGAGCATGCCGATCATTTGAGAATTATCTTGCAAGTTTTCAAGGATCGCCAACTATTTGCTATGTTAAGCAAGTGTGAGTTTTGGCTAAGGTCGGTTGCTTTTCTAGGCCATATTGTATTCGGTGAATGTATTATGGTGGATCCCAAGAAAACTAAAGTGGTAAAGAATTGGCCTAGACCTTTGTCTCCTTTCGATATTTGAAGTTTCTTGGGCTTAGCCGATCATTATAAACGGTTTGTGGAATATTTCTCTTATATTGCATCACCCTCAACTACTTTGACTCAAAACAAGGTAAAATTCCAATGGTCTGAGGCAGGTGAGAAGAGTTTCCAAGAGTTGAAAGATAGATTTACCTCCGCTCTAGTATTGACATTACCATAGAGATTCGATGGGTTTGTGGTATATTATGATGCTTCAAGAGTTGATCTAGTTGTGTTTTGATCCAAAATGGTAAGGTGATAGACTATGCTTCTAGACAACTCAAGTTGCATAAAAAGAATTATCCCACTCATGACTTGGAGTTAGCGGTGGTGGTGTTTCCTTTGAAGATTTGGAGGCATTATCTCTATAGTGTCCATATTGATGTATTCACCAACCATAAGAGTCTACAATATGTGTTCAATGAAAAGAATTTTAACCTTCAAGAAAGGAGATGGCTTGAGTTGTTGAACAACTATGATATAAGTGTATTATAGCATTCGGGTAAGGTGAATATGGTTGCTGACGCTCTTAGTAGATTATCCATGAATAGTGTTTCCCACATTAAGGATGAAAAGAAGTTAGTTCATGATGTCCATAGGCTAGCTCGTTTGGGTATCCATTTGGTGGATTCCAAAGGATGATGGTGTTATTGTTCAAAATGACTCTGAATTATCTCCTATGGCGCATGTTAAGGAAAAGCAAGATAGTGATCCTAGTTTTATTGAGTTGAAGAAAGCGGTTGTCAAAAAAATTATTGAGGCTTTCTCCTAAGGGGGAGATGGTGTGCTTAGATATCAAGGTTGTTTGTGCATACCCGATGTTGATGGCTTAAGAGAAATGATATTGATCGAATCTCATAGTTTGCGGTATTCTATTTATCCGAGTTCCACGCAAATGTATCGAGATTTGAGGGAAATATATTGGTAGAATAGCATGAAGAAGGATATTGCGGAATTTGTGGCCAAATGTTCTAACTGCCAACAAGTGAAGATTGAGCATCAAAAATTAGGAGGTTTAGATCACGATATTGAGATTCCTACTTGAAAGTGGAAAGACTTGATTATGGACTTTATTACAAGTTTACCTTGTACCGAAAGGCAATATGCTTGTATTTGGGTGGTAGTTGACTGGATGACTAAGTCGGCTTATTTTCTTCTCGTTAAGACTTTTTATTTAGCTGAGGACTATGCAAGAATTTATGTTTGTGAGCTGATTAAACTTCATGGTGTTCCATTATGTATTATTTCAAACCGATGTACTCAATTCACATCTCAATTTTGGAGATTTTTTCCAAAAGGGTCTTGGTACTCAAGTTAAGCTTAGCACAACTTTTCACCCTCAGACAAATGGTCAAGCCAAGCATACCATTCAAACATAAGAAGATATGTTGAGAGCTTGTATCATTGAATTTAAGGGTAATTGGGATGATCATTTGTCGTTGATAGAGTTTGCTTATAACAATAACTACTATTCTAGCATTCAGATGACTCCAGTTGAGGCCCTATATGGTAGGATGTGTAGGTCTCGTATTGGTTAGTTTGAAGTTGCTGAAGTGGTCTTGATTAGGCCTGAGTTGGTGCATGAGGCCATGGAAAAGGTTAGACTTATTAAAGAGAGATTAAAGACTGTCCAGAGCAGGAAAAAGTCCTATTTAGATGTGAGGAGAAAGGAACTTGAATTTAAGGTATATGATTGGGTTTACTTGAAAATCTCACTCATGAAGGGTGTGATACATTTTGAAAAGAAGGGAAAGCTTAGTCCCCGCTATATATACCCATATCAGATTTTGAGATGTATTGACAAGGTGGTATATGAGTTGGATTTGCCTTATGAAGTTGGCATCGGTGCATCTGGTGTTTCATGTGTCTCTATTGAGAATATGTGCTAGTGGTCCTAGCTCTATTGTGCCTTTGGACACCATTGGTGTGAAAGAAAGTTTATCCTATAAGGAAGTTCCGGTTGAAATTCTAGATCGACAAGTTAGAAGGTTGAGGAACAAGAAAATAGCTTCCGTTAAGGTGTTATAGAGGAACCAACAGGTTGAAGGTGCTACATGGAAAGTTGAAGCTGCTATGATGTCACGACATCCTCATCTCTTTACTTCCATTCCTAGTTAAGGTATTTAACTCCTTCATAATTCACTAGCCAAATCCAAATGTTTTAGTCATTCTCATATTTTCATATGTATGCATGTTTATGAAATGAGGTTTAAAGTCATTTTTAGCTTAGGATTAAATATTTCATGTTTCCATGCATTTTGATGTGTTATTGCATTTATTTTGGGCTACTCAGTTTCTTTCTGAATCTATTAATGCTAGTTTGAGTCTCATTCGAAGATAAATGTTCCAGAGGAGGAGATATTGTAAGAGTCCAAAAGTTTGAAAGTCGAAAAATGGAGTTTAAAGGAAGCTTTCCAAAAGTTGCAATTTTTTGAGGTCCTTCATAGAGCCCTTCACGAGTGTGGAAGAGATCACGGATCGTGGAAGGCTAACATGGGGGGAACCTTGGAAGTTGGAGGATCAGGGAAAGGGTCCACGACAGGGTTTACGGGGCATGGTGGACTCCACAGACTATAGACCCATCCATAAACTCGACTCCCCAAGATCCCAAGTTGGGTGAGGACCACGATGGGGTATACGACCTGTGGAGAGAACCACGGGACATGGTGGTCTCCATGGAAGTAACCCTTGTTAAGCCCAACTCACCCTCCTGACCACGACCATCACCACAGACCGTGGTGACTTTCATGGTCCGTGGTGACCCCTCCCCCCATCTAGGTTACGTCATTTAGTTAAGTTAGGAGTATTTTGGTCTTTTATCCATTGGTTCATTAATATATTTGGATTATTTTTAGGGATTTATCCTATTCTATTAACTACCATAAGCCCTCCTAAACTCCTTCATTCTCACCCTAATACCCAAATCATAAAATCTTATCTCTAAAATTCTCCGAAAGTTCATCTTCTTCCTCAAGTAATATTTCATGGGTTTCAAGCTCAAGTCTTCAATTCAAAGTGCATTTAGGGTTTTCATAGTCTAAGGTATGTGAGAATTCATCCATGAATCCTTCCATCCATAGAGTCCCAAGGTTTTTCTTCAATTCTCTTTATGAATTTTCCTTCTAAGCCCTAATTTCTATGGAATTGCATTAGGTCATCCAATTCATTGTTTATTTCATCATCATTGATCTAATTATGCACAATTCAAGTTATATTGTATGATTTCAAGTAAATTTCTATGGACCCATGCCATATGTTATTTTCAAGTATGATATTAAGAATTTATAATCATGATTTATAAGAGATTTCTATTAATGATTTATGAATGATTATCAAGGATTATGAATGAATCATGAAAAGTAATGAATAATGATGAATAATGATGAATCATGATTCCAATAATGTTTCAAGCAATGTATAAAGGTTGTGATGGATTTTCCTCACACACTCATGTTAAAGAGGTGAAAGGACTTTCTCATCGACTCATGGATTCATACGAATCAATCATGTTAATGAGCTTCTCTCATGACCGTTTTTATGATAAAGATTGATATCTATTAGTGTCTTTCCTAATAATGTTAATAACTATGATTTATGACTTTTTATTGGGATAATGACTAAGCACCGAGAGGACTTTAAGGTGGGGTTTGGTGCGGAAGCTCAAGTAGCAACCCAAGGGAATCATAGTAGCAACCTTTAGTCCCTAATTATGTTTTCCGTGTAGATTTGCCCATATGACCTAACTAGTGGATCCACAAATAGCTCAATTTTAAAAAAAGGTTCTCATGGAGTCTATCTTGGCAAAGTATCCTCTCTCTTCTCTATGTGGGAGTTACATCGAATTTCATTTTATAGCTCGCATGGTTTTAGATGTCAGTTAAAGGTCCTATCCCACACAAAGGTAAATGAAACTATATAAGTTCTCATGATAATTTTTATGATGCATTGACCACATTATTATGATATAATTTCCAAATGCTTTCAAGTTTACTCATGTTTTAATGATATTGGTCATGCATCTCATGCTCATATTGATTATGTCTTATTTTCACTAATCATGCATACTTCTCACATATTTAGTGCATTTCATGTACTAATGCATAGTTTTGCCTACATTGTATTATAATGTAAGGACCGACGATCATCGTACACCTTTTAGTGGTGAGTCCTCACGCTTCGAGGATGAGCATTTATCTTTTTCATCATTCTAATGACTATTATTTCCTATTATGGGTAAGCTAGAAGCTTGTATTATGCCCCCATCTAGACTAGTAGAGGCATGTTGGATGTTCATGGAATCTGTGTTGTCTTTCTATTTTGAGTTGAGACGTTCTTTCCGCTTTCATGATTTAGTCTTATTGCTTTAATTACCTTATGTATGCTCATGTATGATATGTTAAGAGGTTTGGTTAGGGTCCTTTAGGATTCAGATCACCGAGTCACACCTAGGGCCTAGCTTGGATCGTAACAATAGATAAATTTAAAATAAGGTTAAAATAAGTATGAAATAACATATCCTTTAATGTAATTCCCCAATTTAGACCAGTTATATATATTATTTAATTTTTTGTAAAAATAAAAAAATACATTGTAAACTGTGGGGATCATCATTCTCCATCATGCTTGATTACAAATATGTTTTAAAAATAATTAAACATAAATAACACAATTCAAAATTATAATATTGAGCCTATTTACGGACCTTTTTTTAGGCCTAGTTCAAATATATACAATAATATAATTAATTTACAATAAATATAATCGTATTTTATTTACGTAAAAATAGCCAAAAGTCACAAGAAGTATATATATTGACTATACAATATAGCTTGCCAAAAGAAATAAAAAGTATACATTGACTATACAATATAACTTACTTATACATGAGCTATACACTGACTATATATTATGATCTATTCAAAAAGCTGAATATAGTTTAAGTGTACACTGACTATTCAATCTTGATCAACTCAAAATCACATTTTAATAGTCCCAAAATCCTCTTGATATTTTGAGTCTTTTCATATATAATTCAATTGAAATAATTCACATTTGTCATATGTCGAAGACGAAAAAGAAAAAAAGGAGGAGGAAGAAGAAGGGGGAGGAAGTAGAAGGATGTAGAAGCAAAAGGAGGACGAAGAACAGAAGCAATAGGGAGGACGAAGAAGAAGTTGACATTGCTGCGTCCGCCATATTTCTGAATAAATATATATATATATATATATATATATATATATATATATATATAATAAAGTAATTAGATTAAAACAAATATAGACATATTTTATTTACAACAAAAAATAGCCAAACGTATACATTGACTATATAATATAAACTGTCTATACCTGATACATTATGATATAGTCAAAAAACTAAATATAAGCCTCACCCATGACAAAATTTTTCCTGTTAAAAAGTAATAATAAATGTCATTTTCCCATGTGGGGCCCACCCAACTTGCCCAATTATTAGCAAATTTCAATTTGCTTTCTACCTTCTATATTGACTATAAATAGTCGTGTTAGCACAATAATATGGATACACTGATACGAACTCTCTCTCTCTAATCTCTCTCTTTCTCTTATTTTATTTTTCTCCTTATTTTGTGAAGTTAGTTTATTTTATAACACGTTATAAGCATGAGCCTCCATCGCTTTGAGTTATATTTTTAAGAAGGTAACAAAAGAAGTAAGAATTTTATTTTCTTAAAATGACTAACATTTTTAAACTTGAATTTGTTGCTCTTGACATATCTGGAAAAGGCTACTTATCATGGGCACTAGATGCCGAAATACATCTATAATCGATGGATCTGGCAGACACCATCAAAGATGACAATATGACATCTAGTCAAGACCGTGCCAAAGCCATGATATTTCTCCGCCACCATCTTGACGAAGGATTAAAATTACAGTATCTTACATTAAAGAATCCCCTTAAATTGTGGAAGAATCTTAAACAAAGATATGACCATCTGAAGTTGGTCATCCTTCCATAGGCACGTCATGATTGGCTAAACCTGAGATTAATGGATTTTAAAAATATAACTGAATATAATTTTGCCTTGTTTAGAATTATAGTTCAGTTAAATTTATGTGGAGAATAAATCACTGAACAAGATAAACTTAAAAAAACATACTCTATATTTTCACCCACAAATATGCTCCTGCGGCAGTAATATCGTAAAAATGGATTTAAAAATATTCTAAATTATTTTCTCACCTTCTGATTGCTGAACTCCACAACGAACTGCTAATAAAAAATTATGATAGTCGGCCCATTGGTTCTTTACCACTCCCTGAAGTGAATCAAGCAAATTATAACCAACGTGAAAGAGGTCATGGCTACAGTCGTGGTCGTGGTCATGGTCAAAGAAGAAATTATAATCATAATGTTCGATTGGCACCGAGAAATGATCAGCAGTACAAGAAAAAGAGTGAAAATCTAGAAGCATTACCAAAGAAAAATTCAAAAAGTATATGTCATAGACGTGGAGGTATGGGACACTGATCGCGGACTTACCGGTCATCAAAATGTCTGGTTTAGCTATATCAGGCATCCTTAAAGAGGGTAGAAAATAATTCAAAGACAAACTTTGTCTCTGAAAATAATATTGAGCTTATGCATCTGGATGTAGCTGATTTCTTTAATTTTTCAGAAGACAATATGATTATTGATAAGCCTAATAATATTTAAATAATTTTCTTTTTATTTATGTGTACTAAATGATATTTTTAGTCCATGTAATAAATAAAATTTGTGTAATGAGCCATGTATTAATTATAATATTTATTTTATTTCTTTTTGAAAAAAATATGGATATGCCTCAAATTTTATTTGGATCAATGATCAATCACGAGGATATTTGTGTAATTGATAGTGGAACAACTCATGCTAATTTTAAGGATGAGAAATATTTTTTCAACTTGCTTAGAAGAAAAGCAAATGTTACTATAATATCTGGTAATTCAAAAATGATTGAAGGCTCCGGAAGAGCTACTATATATTTCTGCCTAAGTGGATAAAGATTGTTATAGATGATGTACTATTCTCTTCTAAATCCCCAAAAACTTGTTAACTTTTAAAGATATCCGCATAAATGGATATCATGTTGAAACACTAAATGAAATGAATACTGAATATCTTGGTATAACCAAGAGTGTCTCAGGACAGAAATATATTTTTGAAAAATTACCAACTTTGTCGTCTGGTCTATATTATGCAAAAATTAGAGCAATCGAAGCACATATGATCGTAAACTAGAAGTTTACTAATCTAAATACATTTGTGTTATGGCATGATCGAATAGATCATCCTGGATCAATAATGATGAGACGAATCCTTGAAAATTCAACTAGACATCCTTTAAAGAACCAGAAGATTCATATGAATAATTAATTTTCATGTGCTACTTGTTATCAAGGAAAATTAATTATCAAACCATCGACCTTGAAGGTTAGCATCGATCTCCTGACTTTATATAACGTATACATGGAAATATATATGGATCTTTTCATCCACCTAGTAGATTGTTTAGATATTTTATGGTTCTAATAGATGCATCATCTGGATGGTTTTATGTGTGCCTCTTATCATCTCACAACCTAGCGTTTGCGAAATTGTTAGCACAAATAATAAGATTACGGGCGCAATTCCCAGATTATCCAATTAAAGCTATTCACCTTAATAATGTTGGAGAATTTACATTTCAAGCTTTTGATGATTATTGATTATCAATTGGGATAAAAATTGAACATCTTATTGCTCATGTTCATACTCAAAACGGCCTTGCAGAGTCATTTATTAAGCGCCTACAATTGATAGTCAGACCTCTACTAATGAAAATAAAATTGTCAATTACTGTTTTGGGTCATGCTATCTTACATGCAGCAGCACTTGTACATCTCAGATCGACACATTATAATAAATACTCTCTGTCACAATTAGTATTTGGTCATGAGCCAAATATAGCCCATCTATGAATTTTTAGTTGTGCGGTATACGTGCCTATAGCACCACCACAACGTACAAAAATGGGCCCTCAACGAAGGTTGGGCATCTATGTTGGGTATGACTCACCCTTCATAATTTGATACCTTGAACCGCTGACTGGAGACTTATTCACTTTTTGATTTGCAGATTGTCGGTTTGATGAAACAACTTTTTTGCCATTAGGTGGAGAGAAAAAGGAACCCGCAAGAAAAATTAATTGGAAAGTTTCATCACTATCTCATTTTGATCCATGTACCTGCATATGTGAGCAGGAGGTCCAGAAGATCATCCACTTACAGAAAATTGCAAATCAAAGGCCAAATGCATTTACTGATTTGAAACAGATAACTAAGTCACATATGCCTGCAGTGAATGTGTCTATCCGAATTGATGTCCCAAAAGGACCATCTACTAGTATCATAGCTTCTAAATCCCAAACACGCCTGAAGCGTGGTAGACCACTGGGTTCAAAGGATAAAAATCCTAGAAAGAGAAGCGTGAGGAATAATAAAGATGATACTACACAAGAACCTCCTGAAAAAGGTCAAGATTTGAGTAGTCCTAATATTCCTGAAGAAATCAGTGAACTTGAGACTCAAGTGAATGAAGAACTTTCAACAAGTTCTACTAGTGATGAGATAAATTTGGATTGATCAAAAATTATGGTAGATAATATTTTTGCATATAATGTTGCACTTAACCTCATGCAAGATAGTGAAAGTCTTGAGCCTAAATTCGTCAAAGAATGTCGACGTAGATGTGATTGGCCAGAATGACAAAAGGCAATTCAATCAGAATTAGACTCACTTGCTAAACGTGAGGTTTTTAGACCTGTAGTCCAAACCCTTAAAGGTGTAAAATCAGTTGGCTATAAATGGGTTTTTATGCGAAAACGAAATGAGAGAAATGAAATTGTAAGCTACAAGGCACGCCTTGTTGCACAAGGATTCTCTCAAAAACCCGGGGTCAACTATGAAGAAACATATTCACCTGCTATGGATGAAATAACTTTTCGATATCTCATCACTTTAGCTGTAAATAAAAAATATTGAAATACATCTGATGGATGTAGTTATAGCTTACCTTTATGGTTCACTTGATAATGAAATTTACATGAAAATTCCAGAAGGATTAAAATTGCCTTAAGCATGTACTAAGTCTCGGGAGATGTACTCAATAAAACTGCAAAAATCATTATATGGTTTGAAACAATTAGGGCGTATGTGGTATAATCGTCTTAGTGAGTACTTGATAAATGAAAGTTATATAAATGATGTCATTTGTCCATGTGTTTTTATTAAGAAAACGGAATCAGAATTTGTTATACTCGCCGTTTATGTTGATGACATAAATCTCATTGGAACCCTTGAAGAGGTCCAAAAGATGATTGAATATCTGAAGAAAAAAATTGAGATGAAAGACCTTGGAAAGATAAAACTTTGTCTATGTCTGCAAATTGAACATTTAGCAGACGGAGTCTTTGTCCATCAATCTACCTACACTGAAAAAATCTTAAAATGATTTTACATGGACAAAGCACATCCATTAAGTACTCCAATGGTTGTTCGATCACTTGAAGTGGAAAAAGATTCATTTCGACCTCTAGAAGAGCATGAAGAACTTTTTGGTCCTAAAGTACCATATCTCAGTGCTATTGGTGCACTTGTATAACTTGCTAACGCAACTAGACCTGATATAACATTTTATGTTAATTTGCTGGCAAGGTATAGTTCATCCCCAACGCGAAGGCATTGGAACGGTATCAAACATATTTTGCGATACTTAAAAGGTACTATTGATATGGATTTGTTTTATACCAATAAAAGTTGTGCAGACCTTATTGGTTGTGCAGATGCAAGTTATTTATCAGACCCACTTAAAGCTCGATCTCAAACAGGTTATCTATTTACACATGGAGAAACTGTTGTATCACGATGATCTATAAAGCAGCCTATTGTTGCGACTTTTTCAAATCATGCTGAAATAATAGCAATTCATGAAGAAAGTAGAGAATATGTGTGGTTGAGATCGATGACACAGTTCATCAAAGAAAGATGCGTCCTGAAAAATGATGTCAAAGTACCCACAGTTATATTCGAAGACAATGTTGCGTGTGCAGCTCAATTGAAAGATGGTTTCATAAAAGGAGACAGAACGAAACATATTTCACCAAAATTATTCTTCACACGTGATCTTCAGAAGAATGGTGATATTGATGTACAACAAGTTCGTTCAAGTGATAATCTTGCAGATTTATTCACAAAGGCATTACGAATATCAACTTTTGAGAAGATAAGATATAAGATTGGAATGCGTCGTCTCCAAAATATCAAATGAAATTATCATCAGGGGGAGTAAAATACGCGTTGTACTCTTTTTTCCTTAACCATGGTTTTGTCCCATTGGATTTTTCTGATAAGGTATTAATGAGGCAGCACTCAAGGCGTATTATCAAATGTGTGTAGTCTTTTTCCTTCACCGGGCTTTTTTCCACTGGATTTTTTCTAGTAAGATTTTAACGAGGCACAACATTTATAGGTGTTCAGGATATTTGTTCTTTCACTAAAAAAAATTTGTACATGAACATCCAAGGGGAAGTGTTAAAAAGTAATAATGGATGTCATTTTCCCATGTGGAGCCCACCCAACTTGCCCAATTGTTAGCAAATTTCAATTTGCTTTCTACCTTCTATATTGGCTATAAATAGCCGTATTAGCACAATAATATGGATACACTGATACGAACTCTCTCTTTGATATGGGTTATTTTGTGAAGTTAGTTTATTTTATAACATTTTCACTTTTATGTTGAATCTTTTCCTTTCTAATAATTTTCCCTTAGATTAAAAATGTCATTTTTGCTTCCCTCCAACTCGATAACCTTTATACCGTCAGTTATTGCAACGGCTACTACTAAAGAGGTGAACTTCAAATTACCATTGGGCTGAATGCGCTTAAAGAACATGTCACCACATGAACTCAAACCTCTCCTATTGAGATGTAAACATAGTGCATTGATTTCTCAAATCCACGCTCTTATGGTAGTATCTGGGCTATTATCCCATGGAAACTCAATTATCCAATTAATATCATCATATGGCAAAGGGGGTAATCTCAAATCTGCCCACAAATTGTTCGATAAAATTCCCCTGAGGAGAGTAGATTCTTGGAATGCTATGATCATTGCCTATTCAAAAAATGAGTTCCCTCTTGAGGTTGTAAATGTTTATAATCAAATGGTTCTTGAAGGTGTCAAACCTGATAGTTCAACTTTTACTTTGGCACTTAAGGCGTGTACAATATTGCAGGATTTGGAGAAGGGTGAAGAGATTTGGGAGAAGGTTGTTGAGTGTGGATATGGAAATGATGTCTTTGTTGAGTCCTCTGTTTTGAACCTGTATGCAAAATGCGGGAAGATGGATAAAGCAGCAGCTGTATTTGAGAAGATGGAGAGGAGGGATATTGTTTGTTGGACTACGATGATAACGTGTTTCGTACAGAGTGGGAAAGGGAGAGAGGCTGTGGATCTTTATCGGAGGATGCAAAGGGAAGGTATGGTAGGTGATGGTGTTGTTATGTTGGGTTTGATGCAGGCTTCTGCTAATATTGCAGACACGAAATTGGGTTTGTCAGTTCATGGCCATATGATCCGCAGAGCCCTTCCTATGGATGTCAATATACTGACTAGCCTTGTTGATATGTATGCCAAGAATGGAGAGTTGGAGATAGCTACTCGTGTGTTTCGAAAAATGCCCTGTAGGAATACTGTTACTTGGAGTGCTTTGATTTCTGGCTATGCTCAAAATGGCTTTTCTTTTAATGCGCTTCAACTGTTGATAGATATGCAACTGTTAGGATTCACACCTGATGTAGCTACACTTGTAAGTGCACTTCTAGCATGTTCTAACGTTGGCTCTTTAAGATTGGGTAGATCAATTCATGGTTATGCTGCCAGGAAAGTCATAATGGATCAAGTTTTAAGTACTGGATTGATTGACATGTATGCTAAATGTGGGCTCATTTCTTGTGCCCGTGCCCTTTACGACCGCATCAGTTCTAAAGACTTGATATGTTGGAATACGATTATAGCATGCTATGGTATCCATGGGCATGGAAGAGAGGCACTTACCCTTTTCCAGCAGATGAAGGACAAGATAGAACCAGATCATGCAACTTTTGCTGCTCTTCTTTCAGCTCTGAGTCACTCGGGATTAGTGGAGGAAGGCCGACATTGGTTTGATGTCATGGTTAATGAATACAACATAAAACCCTCTGAGAAGCATTATGCTTGTTCAGTTGATCTTTTGGCTCGAGCTGGTGAAGTTGAAGAAGCTAAAGATCTCATCATTTCCATGGAAACTAAACCTGGGCTTGCTGTTTGGATTGCTCTTCTATCTGGTTGCCACAAGCATAAGAAATTTTCCGTTGGAGAATTGGCAGCAAACAGGGTACTTGAATTAATTCCTGATAGCACAGGTACTTTCATATTAGTAGCAAATTTCTATGCAGCAGCAAAAATGTGGGATAAAGCAGCTGCTGTGAGGAAGCTTATGAAAAAGACAGGGATGACAAAAGTTCCTGGCTACAGTGCTGTAGAGGTAAATGGGAGACTCCATGCTTTTCTTATGGATGATACAAGTCACCCTCAATATGAACAGATAATGCGACTTCTGTGCAATCTGGAGAATGAGATGAAAGCTATGGGCTATGTCCCAAAGACTGACTTTGTGCTGCAGAATCTTGAAGAAGATGTCAAAGTGAAAATGTTGTGTAATCATAGTGAGAGACTTGCCATTACTTTTGGGCTCTTAAACACCACACCAGGTTCCAGGTTACTTATCACAAAGAACCTGAGGGTCTGTGGTGACTGCCATGAAGTAACAAAGTTTATCTCTGTTATAGTTAAAAGAGAGATTATTGTAAGGGATGTTAAAAGATTTCACCACTTTAAGGATGGAACATGTTCTTGTGGCGACTACTGGTGAAACATGTCTTGCCATGTAAAGATCTATCATCCTGTGAGATACTGGATAAAAACTAATGAATTCGAGGAAAATGTATTATGATCATCTGTAGAATTCATAGACTGATTTCATCTTGTGGATGAGCAGAAGGATACTTTTGCTGCCTGCTTCCCCGAACTCCTGGAATTTTTGGGCCACATTTTATACAAGGAGTCATCTGCACTTGTGTCCTAAAATTTCTCCTGGTGGTGCACCGACACTGCAGGATGTTTGTGCACCATTGAGTGACCAGTACTTATTTAAATTAAGAAAGTGTCTAGCAAAAAATAAATAAATAAGAATTTGAATGGGATATACATTGTTGCTTCGATCACATTCTATCGAGGGCACACTTCAAGCAGGAAATAAGTTGCTTCCACTTCTTCTCTGAGAGAGGCAAGCCAACGGAAATTTGTAGCAAGCTTCCAACAAGGTGGTGAGTGGTATTTTGAAGAATCAACTGTCCTGCAAGTTCCCCATCAAGTCTGACTGCTAAATGTAAAGATTACTTATACTTCTTTGGCGTTGGCAGATTGATTCTTTCTTTGATTAATAGCTGAACTGGGGTTTGAAGTTTGACCTCCAGTCTCCATCCGAAAGAGTGGTTCGATTTCTATTGTTGTGTTTGGTAGCAGTAACTGGAGTGTGGTGAAATACTTATGACACAATTCGATAGACATACTCTGAAAGGAATCCTGCTTTTCTTCTCTCACACATAAGTTTGGCACAAAAATGTTCAGGTTTACAACTTAGTCAGGTGACAGGCATCCTAGATTGTCACATCCTAAGTGGTCTTTCCCATAGTTTAATAAGTATCCTTCTTGTCTTTGGGCAGGCAACCAAGACTTAGCCAGTTTTTCAAGGAAGAATGAATGGTTACAAGTGGATTAGTCTATCATTATTCAAAGCTTTTACTAGTTTGACCAAATTTAGGAAGCTATTGAGCGATGACTGCCTATCGTTTGTCAATAGCCTACATGGTTACAAGTTACAACCAAAGAAAAGACTTGTACGAGAGATTCATTCTTTATCATGAGCTTCCACGAGTGCTTTTCTCCCTTGTTAGTTATTAACATTGCATTTGTTTCAAGTTGTTTAAAAGAGGAAAGCTTTTGCACACATATTTCTGACTGAACTATCAGTTGAATTAAGAATAAAGATAACACACACGACTAATAGTTTCGACTGACCCAAGGTAGTGAATTTTAACAATGTCTATATCTGAAAAACACTACTACATGATTCACATTGAGTAACAACAATTCCCAAAATCCCTTCTTCTAAGACAAGGGTCAAGACATGCAGACGCATAATGTTCAATCAACACAGCCAGTTATCAAAAAGTTATAAAATTTGAACCAACTGCTTGTCTATTTTCTCAACTCCGATAACCATGGGCTTGATTCTGAAGATTTTGATTGTCTTCTAATAGACGGTCATATTCTAAAAGAAGATCTGCTGCTTGTTTTTGGAGAGCAGCAA
Organism: Solanum dulcamara; assembly: GCF_947179165.1. Classification (NCBI taxonomy): domain Eukaryota; kingdom Viridiplantae; phylum Streptophyta; class Magnoliopsida; order Solanales; family Solanaceae; genus Solanum; species Solanum dulcamara. The sequence goes on along the minus strand of NC_077239.1, from coordinate 59,358,455 downwards.
CATGAGCTTCCGCAGTTTCAACACGTTTGTCTTTCTCCTCTGACTCCAACTTAACCTTCTTCAGTGTCTCTGTTAAACTAGAGATTTGTTTCTGCGATAATTTTATTTCCTCAGCAGCTTTATCTGCTTTCTCCTTAAGCTGCAGCTTTTCTTTCTCAAGCCTTTCAAATTCTTTCTTTGAAGATCCCGCGCTACTCCGCAACACAATCAGCTTCCGAAGGTAATGGTGCATACGATCAATTAAGAATCCAAGAAACAGAGAAAATCCTGTGTAATATATGCCATTCAAATGCAGATTAATTAGCATAAAAGGAAATAAGTAATGAATAAGAAAACACTGAAAATGCAAAATTCCAGTAGCATGCTTATTTTTAGTTTCTTCATATATAATGCTTTTTTTCAGTGGTTAGTATCCAGGAATAGTAGATCTATACTTTAGGCTCAAGTTATGGTGCAAGACCGAAAAATATAAATCCATTTTGACTGCTGCCTAGGAGGTACCAACTCTTATGCTTTATCAACCTTAAAACATAATCACAGAAGCACAGCTACATACTACTACAATTTAAGACTTGTAAGTAGTGGCATATCCTTCATCAGACAACTGTAAATCTGAGATGTACTACCTATGTTTACGCCTTGTTACTCCATAATTATGTCATATCAAATGGAATTTACCAAAAAGCTTCATCAGAGAATCAGGGAACGACCTGAACAAGAGGGTGACTCAGAACATTTCTTTTACTAAGGTATAAGATGAAAAATTTGAAAGAGTGGGAGTACCATCAATAGAATATCAACTGTGATTGTTGAGATAAGACTCTATTCAGTTCAGGTAAAACGATTTCTAGACAAATTTCTTTTTCAAATTCCAAGATATTTTAGAGAACTACTTTATTACACTTGAATATTGTTAGAGACTAAAAACAGCAAAGCTCTTCCAGTGGCCAGCATTGAAGCAGCTACTTTGCTAGACTCACTATCTTAGGATCAAGAATTAGAAAGTACTGATGCTCCACAAGAAACTGTGTCAATTGCATAAAACTTCTTTTGATGCCTAGGAGACAAAAATTCCCTCTTCCCCCAAATCCAATAAAAACAATAATCAAAGATTTAGCTTTTCAATCAACTAAGCTCAAACCTAGCATTAAAGGCGTTAATGACCATACACGAGAGGAATAGAGAAGACCACATGATAGTTCTTATCAAATCTCAACAATGATTTGCTCATATTGGTATAAGTATATTCTAAAAGTATCTCCTTTCAAACCATTTGTTTTCTTTTAGTTCAACAAACAATTCAATTAAGTTCAGTTCCTACAAATTCCAAATAACTCATCAAAAAATGCTTGAAAACAAGCTTCCTTCCATCACTGCCATCCATGAGAATTACTTCAGATGAATACATAAATGAAGAATTATAAAGATTCATTGATAAACAAAAAATGCTACATGTCCCTGCTAATTCTCTTCATCCACATTCAAAACTAAAAGTAGCAGCCAACAAATCAGAAGCAGTTTATAATGAATTTTAAAAGATTGCAACCCTTGTAAACAGAACACTAGTATCATCAAGGAAAACAACTGAATCAAGAATCTGATTTTTATTTGCAAGAGCAGTATTTTTATTATCAGAAACCAATAACAAACAAGGGAATGGTAATTGAGTTATTTGAAAAGGATTAAGGATGATACCCATGAGAGTAGCCTCTAACAAGTTGGTTCTCCACAAAACCTGATCCATTGGGGTCATTGTACCAATCTTAGCCCCCTTGTTCTGAATCTTGATAATACTAATAAAGTTGGAAAATAAGATAGCTGATATAGTACCAGCAATGGTTAAAACTGTACCCTTTCTCATCTTCACCTGATCCAAACACTTCATCACTAGTTCCCTCAGTGGCCCAATCTTTACCATTAGAAGAAATGCCACCATACCCTCCAAACAAAGAACCATAAACAACAATTGAATCATTTTTACACTCAAAATTTTATAGCTTCAAATGTCCTTTAACTAAAACCTCACTCTCAAAAATGAATTTTTTTTCTTCAAAGAACCAACATCATATAACAAGATGAAAAACCCAAATTAAGAATTGGGAAGAAACCCCTGTATGGTAAACAAGATGACCAAGAAAGTAACTAGAAGTAAAAGATGTCTAATACTAATAAAAAACCTAATCTTTTACACCCCATCTCTAAAGAACGAACTGTAGAAGGATAAAACTAGTTACTTTAGTAGAAAATGTGAAAAGGGTTTTGAGCTGCAGATCTACGAATTAGTTGCTAATTAGAAAGAAAAAAAAAAAGATAAACACTTTCTTTAAGCAAAACCCATTTTTTGGTTCTACTTTTAACTTTTGCTTACTGCAAATGGTTTTTTGTTTTTCACTTTACTTGGGAAAAGGAATAGCAAGAAGAAAAGGGTACAAAAGAAAAGAAAAAAAAGAGATGTGAATTATTACTAGTACACTGCTATTTTACTGGTGCTAATATTCGTCTGTGTTGAGACATTAGAAGTTGGAGGCTTCGGTCTTCGTGTTATATGTTGTGTAGTTAGTACTACTTGACTTCTTCTCTATTAATTGCAAATAACCATCCTCCTATGTTTTAGCCTTAATAATTCTACCCTTCCAACCTTTTTTTTCCCGTTTGGAGCCCATAAATTTAGATAGCACATTTGGGTGTAGCGCTCTTGAAAGAATTTTTTTCATATTCAAAAATTAAATTTGAGACCTCTAATTAAGTGTGAATCAGTTTTATCACTGCAGCACAATTTATATTAATGTACACTTCCAACTTACTTTCACTGCTTTCAATTTAAAACTAAAAGAAAAAGGGTTTAAAATATATATCATATGAGATTGAATAAAAATGTCATTTCTTAATATACATTGGTTAAAAATGTCTTCTTTGTTACTCCTTTCGTTCTCTTTTACTTGTCAAATTTTGACTTGACACACTTATTAAAAAATCAATAATTGATATAGTGAGTTTACCATTTTACCCTTATTAATCACTAAAGCCATAATCCAAATTTCAAAACATTTTGGTACTCTAAATCTATAGATAGATTGATCATTTAAGATTTCAAGAAATTCTACATATTCCAAAGATATTAACTTTCTAATAAATTGAGGGTATAATAGGTAAAAAAAATTGTACTTTCTTGATTTATCAAATTTGACAAGTAAAAAGAAAAATTAAATTAGAAAATTTTTAACAAGTAAAAGAGAACAAAGGGAGTAATAATTTGATTCGAAAATATCATTATTATTACTTTTGGGTTAAAAATATTTTTTAAAATAAAATATATATCATTTCTTTTCTTTTCTAATATATTATGTTTCTAATAAAATATTGTTCTTAAGAAACTTTTTATTTCTTTTTTCTTTATATAAAAGTGGAAAGTGATCCTTTTTTCTTCTTAATCTTCTTTTATCAATTGAAATAAAATTACCTCATATATTTTTTAACCTGATAATATAGGCCATTATAAGATTATAGTGACTGTTGACACCCAATTTTGACCCTTCACAATGCAAATTAGCTATCGAGTTTTTTTAAAATTTTTAAAAAAATTGAAATAATTAGCTTTTAAAAAAAAGATATTTTCATGTTATTCTTAACTATTTTTATTTTTTTATATATTTTAGTATAATATACATATTTTTATATATAACTATATCTTTAATTACTATTTGTGTGGTTATGTGAAAATCATCTCAAAAAGATTTTATTTTTAATTAAATACAATGTTAATTAGGTTAGTTTAATTATAGTTTGTATTTTTGAATTTTTTTAGTTTTTTCTTGAAAAAAAATCAAATCTCCCACATCGAAAATTGATGAAAATTTAGAGTTTTTGGAGCCTATATCAAGGCTCATATTCTTATTAAGAAGGGAGAAGAAGTGAGAAGTTTTTTAGCCACCCCAAAGTTAGAAATTTTCTTAACTTGGCTAGGATTTTGAACTCTTGTCCCCAGCCTAAAAGTTGTGAAAATTTCTAGCTTTCAATCTATATTTTTCTTCAAAGAAAATAGGAGATTGAATCAAAAGATGAAAGTTGCTGAGATGAGAATGTTGAGATGGATGTATGGGCATAGCAGGAGCGACAAGATTAGAAATGAGGTTATTCGGGACAAGGTAGGAGTGGCCTCGGTGGAAGACAAGATGCGGAAAATGAGACTGAGATGGTTTGGGCATGTGAAGAGGAGAGACACGGATGCCCCAGTGCGGAGGTGTGAGAGATTGGCCATGGATGGTTTTAGATGAGGTAGGGGTAGGCCAAAAAAATATTGGGTAGAGGTGATTAGACAAGACATGGTGCAGTTACAGCTTACCGAGGACATGGCCTTAGATAGGAGGGTGTGGAGGACCCATATTAGGGTAGAAGGCTAGTACGTAGTCTCGTTATTCTTTTGTATTAGTAGGCGCATTAGCGCACAATAATTTCTTGTGCTCTGATTTCTATTATTATCTATTACTTTATATAGTTTAATTACTCTATTTTATCTATGTTGCCTTCGTTATTTGCTTTTCCATATCGCTTTGAACTTCTTAGCCTTATCTGACTTCTTTTTATGCTTCTAATGAACCGAGGGTCTCTCGGAAACAACCATCCTACCTTGGTAGGAGTAAGGTCTGCGTACACTTTACCTTCCCTAGACCCCAAGTTGTGGGATTTCACTGGGTGGTTGTTGTTGTTGTTGTTGTAAAATAAGAGATTGAAGTCGAAATTTAGGCTAAGAACAGTATTCTTATAACATCGAACCCACGAAGGTTCGAATATAAATTTTTAATTTTTCTTTTTGTGGATTGGAGTTCCATCAAGCTCTTGGTGGTAGTGAAGTCGTCTTCCGCTCATCGTCTTCAGTCTCGCTCCTCGGAAAGAGATAAAAAAAATTCTCAGCTTTATTTTATTTAATTATTTCATGTTTTATATTTAGTTGATTTGTAGTCTTATTTTCTTAATTAGCATGTATTAAGAATAATTAGATTAATGGTAGAAATTTCTTATAGATTATTTCATTAAAGCTCTTAGGTTGTTCATTATTTTTTCAAGTAGTTTTCTTTGACAATATAGATTTTTATGTTTTCAATTTCTTCTTTTAACATGATTTAAATAACAAAAATATGCTTAGTTGTTATTTAGTTAGAACTTTCATGGCCTAATTGATTTGATTCCTTCTTTAAAATTTGAGCTAGTATAGCGTATATATGAAATTAGTGTTCTTTAGTTACTTGAATATATTTCTTCTTTCATTTCCTTTGTCTACATATATGCATGTTGCTAGTCACTTCTAGGCTGCCCATCAATTTGACAACTTAAAATATCATGATATATTCTTTGGTTCAGCTTAAAATGAGTAAATGATTATGTAATTTTATTTTGGTGCATGTAATGTCAATTCGAGTCTATCTTTGGACTTTATTCTTACATATCATTGAGTTTTGAGTCTCCCATCATCTTGCTCGAATTGTTGGAAAGTTGATACATGGAAAGGAAGGTAATATTCATGATTTGAATATTGATATTGGGTTGTATACATGAAATAAAGGTGGAAAACTGTGCCGTATACACTGATATATAGTATCTATACAGCCTGATATGCAAGAAAACAATGTTATATACAATGATATATAGTGTATATACAGTCTGATATACATTGATATACAACAGATACAGGGAACAAACAGGTGGCATACACTGTGTGTACAGTTTGATATACAGAAATAATATTGTATACACTATATACAGTATATATACAATCCAATATACAATGTATATACAACTGCAATATACATTGGAATTGTGCTTAAGGCCCAAAACGAAGATGACCCAACATCTTAGTTCAGGCGTACAGAAACTAAGTGTCGGGCTATATTTTCATGTGTTATTTATTGTTTATTTATATTGATTCGGTTTGTAATAATTTATTTACTTATGTTATTTATGTTTGCTTAGATATTAATTTTAATTTGTTTTAACTTAATTAGATTCTCCTAAAGATAAACCAATTCATGTTAATTTACTCTTTAAATGATTTTCTACCTTTACTTGTTCATTTGATAAACTTTTACTTTTTTTTTAATACATGTATATTATTTTCAATGTTTAAGTTTGATCATTTTTTCTAAAAAATAATTTTAAAGTCTTTATTTCCTTTTAAATTAATATTTTCAAAAGTTAGTCAAATAATTTTTTCAAATCGTCGGATAACCGTGCGTTAGCGACTACTTTAAATGCTTAACACCTTCTCAAAGTGGAAATAAGAACCTCATACCTTTTTCTCTGAATTTTTAAGACTTAAATTTGTTAGGGTCTTTTAAATTAATTTTTCTTAATTTTTTTAAAAAATTAAGTGGCGACTCTTCTTTTCTAAAATTGATTTTTTTTCTATAAAGTTGAAATTAATTTTTAAACCATCTTTTTTCGACATAACAGTGACTTGTCATTAATATTTATTTAGATAATGATTAAAAAAATTCTAGTAAAATAAAAAATATATTTATTTGCTAATCATATCCAAATTGAAGTAGGATAAACATTTGTTAATATATTCATTGCTTTTAAAATTAATATGGAAAAAGGGTCAACGATAATTTCATCAACAATATTTTAAATATATCTTGTGATTCGAAGAAATTCAATAAATCTTCGTGTTTATGCCATTATGATTGTTATCTTAACTTTAAAACCAAAGGTAATATTAACAAATGCTTATCCTTCGAAAAATATTATAAGAAATAAATATATTTCCAATTTTATTAGAAAAAAGAATTATATCGTTATTTAAATGAAAATAATGATAAATTACTATGAAAAATTATATATGAAAATTTACGACGAGTTACCATATTTTTACAAAATAAATTAACAAAATCTCTTTTTTAATAAAATTCGTAATTTATTAAAAAAATAAATTATTGAGGGGTCGAACGAAACATGTCAAAGTTGAACAAAATAGATACTCCATTTGAGAATTGAGGCAGGTTGTTATTGTATTAGCTTTTAAATGGAAAAAGAATCCTCTAAGAAAATAGAACGTTATTTTTGGATGCAAAAGATGAAACACCAAGTTTTTTTTCTCCTTGACCAGCGTTCAATATATTAACAGTTTGTTTGGTATGTTTTACAATTTAACAAATCTACTCTTTGACTCACAAGTAATAATAGAATGAAACTGTTAAAAAGGGGGACGATATTTGGCCTTGTGGGATAAGGTCAGTTGATTAGATCCGATAGGACAATCGATTATGTGACGACTCTCATCAATCGGACTGACATGCGAAAAGTAAGAACGATTTTCTTCGCTCTTTAATACTTTTTTTGACTGGAGTCGTACCACGCTTACTACTTTGACAAACGTTTTTTGGAAATAAAGAGGCATCTCGGATGTTCTCACTACTTGATTGTCCGGTTAGGCAGATTGTCGACTCTTTTCTTACCACTTACTGATCGAACGAGGATATTTTGACCTTTTCTATACTAATGTGGTCTCATATGTATCTCCGGTACCATGGTGGAGCAGATCCAAGAGGATTGATTGTGAAAGTCCTGTGTCAGGACCAAGCAAGTATATAGGGACGAGTCCCTTATGGGTCCCTCTGTCTGTGTGACCCACTGAATAAGAGGAGAGGGCCATACGGGTCCTGCCTAGTATGCCAGGGCAGGAGGTAGGTGTATATGCTTTGTTACAGATGATGTTTTTTTACAGATGGCACTATGGATTGTTATTGCATAACTTTCATCTTATATGGAAACTCAATTGATAAGTAAACTTTTAACTCAACTTTGTGTTATAGGATTTTATAACCTTAATTAATCTCCAAATCTTTTCTCACACTAAAGAATTGACCTTAATACTTATGCACAATTAATAATCGTCCGGTACGACCTATTACACATATAAAGAATGATTTGGGTCTTAACTTAAATATTTTTGGAATGTTACAAAGGTATAGCACCAAAATATCTAATAAGTCAAGAGTAGGAAATGCAACCCCAAACAACAACATAAAATCTAATAATCTAAAAGTGTCTGAGTCCAAAAAGATGAACAAAGAGAAAGAGAGGAATCCATGGTAACCCGTTTAGCCTCCCGTGAACTACCAAGTAAGTTTTCTTCAATTCTCTCTAAGTCTAACACCACAGAGGGAATCACAACCCGTGGTGCTTTTCACGAGCAACAATGACAAATCGTGAAGACTAAGTCGGCTAACAAAAAAATAACCAGATCTGGTCCAATCCAAAACCCTAATTTCCAATTGTAAATGGGGGTTTTCCCAATTTTCACCCAAATACGAGTCATTTTCAATTCCCTCCTATAATCAAACCTTCCCCTCTGGTTCCAAACGATCAGAACATCCTTTCTACTCATCATCCAAGTGATTCTAGCACCGTAAAGGCGTCGAAACCCATCTCCCACCTATACCCAATCCGAATCATTGAATTTTGATCTCCTTAAATTGTGAAAGTAACTTTCCTCTTTGAACTCACTACGTATTGATGTAATTGGGTGTGGGTCTCGATTGTTTTCATTAAAAAGTAGTTATTGGGAGTGGGTTTGACTGTACTTGATCTTATTGTGACCATATTGAGTGCATTTTGTTTGTTTATTGGCATGGGGATTAAAAAACCATAGTCGAACTAAACTGCATGGGGATAAAGGCATGTTCACGGTCCGTATTGCACTTCACGATCGTGGATATGCTTTTTGTCCCCTTAATGGGAAAATTTTCTAAGTGAAGGACCACAAGAGGCTTCACAGGACATAAACCTCTTCACAGACCATTGATTTAATCGTTATCCAACATTTAGAAATATTTTTTCTGACTAGATCAATGGTACACTTTCGCGGAACCTTTTACGGGCCATGTAACCCTTAACGGCCCATAAAGACGCATTGTATAAAAAATGTAAAAAAAAAACTGCAAAACTAGAAAATACTAAAAATGAATTTGTAGTTCCGAGATTGCATGTGATTTCCCTATGATGGATTGAGCGACGACATTCTTAAGGAAATTGTTATGCTTGTATAATTTTGGGGAAGTCTAGTACTCGTTTAATTTGTCGCATTGTATTTTGTAAATTCTAACTATCTCCTCCACTAGTACAATAAGACCCAAATGTTAGACTCATAAGTCAAGACTCCATGACTCGCCATCCGATCATTCGGCCAACGAATTAGGTAATGAAGCATCTAGTGGTTTTAAAGTACAATGCACAACGACTGTATCCCCTCACTCATCGGTACCACAAGGGCTAAAGTCACTAGTAAGGCCAAAATCGCTCAATCTCAGTCTAAAGAGGAGTCAGTGGGTTCAGGAAATGAGTAAAATGTAGAGAAGTAGTAGTTTGGGGACTAGCTAATGGCTCATGCAGCAATGAAAAGAAAGCTAAGAGTGCAGACAGTATTGAGAGGTTTGCAACCTCTAAAGAATCTAATCCGGTCGCCTGAAGTGCACAAGTTGATTTCTTGAGGAATAAGTGGACTATGTTGGGGTCCCAACAAATCTTTAACCATGGTCTGTCCAAACGTTCCAATAGCTTTAGCAGACGGGCTATAGTACCAGAGATTCGGGTTGTCACCGATAACCTAACATTAGTGTTCAAGATCAAAGAAGTGTTCGACCGCCATCAATTCGAATAGATAAGTGTAACTCAGGCTAATATGGTGAGCGTCTCACACAGGAGTTTTATGCTTCCTATGCTGCCACACTATTAAACTCTATCATTGGCGATCCTTGAGGAAGAAAAAAGAAGGACTTAGCTTTAAAATTACCAACATTGGAGGATGTCTAATTGAGAGGTGTTCGGGTTGAGACTTCGGAGGCCACTATCCTCTGGTTCTTATATGCTCTAGATTACACTCCATATCTAATAAGGCTATATGAGAGCATGCACTACTTGGTTATGCATGAGGAGTAGATGGAGGATTCTACCTCCCGAACCGATATTTTGAGGTGGATAGCACAATATATTGCTATTGAGAGTGTCGAGGCATCTTGGGTAATTAACCCGAGATAGTTAATTATAAATGTGTCCTTGACTTTTGCTGTCGAATTCTGATGGGTCATTGTTCGTGCTCACTTGAGGCTGATGGTGAACGATAATACTCTCCTCCTATCTAAGGCATCCCTGGTTGCTTATATTATGGCTCGATTTGCTTTAAATGTGGGTTTCTTAGTTTCCACCAAAATTTGAGACTGAGCCCTCAATGAAAAAGTCGAACTGCCTTTCCTTTGTTTGATTCGAAAATTATGTGGGAATATTGGAGTCCCTATTAGCCAATTCCTAGATCAGTGCACCAGAGTCACAGAGTCGATGAATATCGCATTGATCAATGAAGTCGATAACCCACTTTATAAGGTTAGGACATCTCTAGCTGCCATCCTAGTGACTATCACACCGGGTCAAACACCGACTACTCTATCTTTGGAGGGGGTCTCTATTGCCCCATCTACTGGCGAGGCTTCTAAGCAGCCTGAGGGTGAGAGTCGGCCTCCTCCAATAGTAGCAGGCATTGAGATTATGGTGACCATGCCATATAAGTTCCTTTCTCGGTTGGTAGCTGATCAATGGCATACTAGGGTGTTATTGGACTAGGTTATGGAGCAACTCCCACAGGTAGTCCAGACTCAAGTACAGCAAGCGGATGACCGAATTTGCACTGACCTCAGTCCAGAGATTAGTGTTTTGCAGGATTGAGTAGATGGCCTTGAGGCACATCTTACTGAGCAGATTGATAGTTTGGGTAATCTGGAGGCCGAGTCTATACTGGTACAATTGGTAGCACTACGTGAGGACTTGGATACACCGAAAGAGAAGTCTGCCACTATTACTCCCCCGATAGCCACTGATGAACTGATGCAGCTATTTTCTACCCCTACGGAGACCACGAGGCTTAATGATTTATGGGGCACAATTTCGGCATCTAAGCCCGATAAAAAGGGAAAGGGTAAGAAACGTCATGATAGATTGAGTCCTCTAGATGACACAACAAAGGTTGAGGCCAAGGGAATGTGGTAGGCAGCAAAAGCTTCGAAATAGGAAGCGAGAGAGCGGGAAGAAAGAGAGCAACAGTAGGTTGAGGCCACGGGAGCTTTGGCGAGTGGAGTTGCTCCAGCTTAGATTTTTGATATCCTTATTACTGTGACTACTATCAGTGGGATACCTTCAGACACACCCACTCTTGCTACGGTGATAACTCTTCGGGAGAAACCACATCATTGAGCACATTGGCAATCGTTGGTGCCATGTTTGAGCTACCGACTAATGCTTATTGCATCGCAGGTATGATTGATTCTCTTATTTTTACTTTTTTGAGTTTTGACATGCATTAGAGATAATGCATAACTTTTTGATGGGGAATGGGGCATCTTGACCGAGTATGCAGTGCCATGTGAAGTTTGATGCTTTGATTTGAATAAAAATGACCCCTAGTTGAAAATTTTGAAAAATGCTATGTGATCGTACTTGGACTATGAAAATTGACTTGCTAGTATCTTTATAGGATATTCTACTTATTGGCTTTTCAATCAAATGCCAGTGAGAACATGACGGTGTTGATTGGTGCTGAATAGTGTATAATATGTGCTATGTGCGTGTGAGCTGAATTTTCTAGTTCAAACGATGCATATGTAAGCTAGAACTTGCCTAGTTAGGCTTAGTGAAATGATTGAATAGCTTGATTAAGGCAGCATCATAGGGTGTTGTTGAAAATAAGTCCATTTAGCCTAAAAACAACCAATTAAATGAAATTGTACCCTTTGAACCAAAAGTTTGAGTCTGAAAAAGAACTTATCTTTCAAAATAACATAATTCACCTTCCCCATCTGATGGTAGACCTTTATCTTGGCCCTGGTCCCTCCTAGGACAATATGCACCTCATCTCAGGCTAAAAGCCTAAGTTGAGGGTGGCTACTATAAAGAAAAGTGGAAAAGTTGGGGTATGAAAATAAGTGTGTGACAAGAGGAAAAAAAGAATTGAATTGTGGTTGCAAGGAAAATGAAAAATAAGAGTTGCATAGTATAAAAAAATGCAATAAGAAAACATTTAGAAAAAGAGCGGAAGCCACACCCGGACATAAATAAAGGAAAAAAGTAGGGGTAACACAAGTTTGAGGTTGGAAAATGTGTAGCTAAGTCAATGTAGCATCCTGGAGGGAAACAATAGTCACTTATATCCTAAATATATCCAACCCAAGCCCGAGCCTACATTATAAGCAAAGAAAATCCTATTGTGATCTTAAATGAGCTATTCAAAAGTTAAAATGAGAAAATAAGGGAAAATCTATGGTCTGTGTATGTGCATTAATTGAACTTCTTTTGAGAGTGTAAGTGATATCGTTCCAATCTCTATTTTGTTTATATACATCGTGAGAGAGATTTCTTTGTGGTGAGGGCACTATGATTGCACTGTTTGATTGCTAATTTGACTAGTACATTATTGTTTGCATTGATTTGGTTGACGGTGAGTAGTATAATTTCGTAATCGATCCTTGTGAGTTAGTCGGAATGTTTGGTGCATTGTATAGCCGAATTGGTAAAGAAATGAAAAAAAGGGTCATGTACTTTAGCCGAATTGGTAAAGAAATGAAAAAAAGGGTCTTGTACTTTCTGTTTGGGGCTGCTGTATATCTTCTTATAGTCATTTCTATTTACTATAGTTGTATTCATCTAGTTGTCATTGCTTGAGCACAAACAATCACGTATTTACAATACTTTTGAAACTCAAAACAATGAATTAACGTGGGTTCCAAACATATTTTTATAAATATGATGTGTGTTCTTTGTTTGATTGCAGGAAAACTAAGTCGTGCGCGAGGTTGGGCCAAATTGGTGAGTGTTTGCTAAAGATCATTGTAGGTGGCTTCACGAGTTCCCCATGTTATGTCGAAAAAATATGGTTTAAAATTAATTCAAACTTTTAAAGAAAAAATTAATTTTATAATAGAGAGGTGCCACTTAATTTTTAAGAAAAATCAAAAAACCTTAATTTTAAAGACCCTAACAGATTTAAGTCTTAAATTAGAAAAAATGGGTAACAAGTTCTTATTTTCACTTTGAAAAGATATTAAGCATTCAAAGTGGCCGCTAACGCGCGTTTATCCGACGATTTGAAAAAATTATTTCACTAACTTTTGAAAATATTAATTTAAAAGAAAACGAAGACTTTAAAATTATTTTTTAGAAATAATGATCAAACTTAAACATTGAAAAAATAATATACATGTATATATAAAAAAGTAAAAAGTTTATTAAATGACTAAGTAAAGGTAGAAAATCATTTAAAGAGTAAATTAACATGAATTGGTTTATCTTTAGGGGAATCTAATTAAGTTAAAATAAATTAAAATTAATATCTAAGCAAGCATAAAGAACATAAGTAAATAAATTATTACAACCCGAATCAATATAAATAAACAATAAATAACACATGAAAATATGGTCCGACACTTAGTTTCTATATACCTGAAAGTTTATGTATGCCTGGACTAAGTTGTTGGGCCATTTGCGTTTTGAGCCTTAAGTACAATTCCAATGTATATCGCAGCTGTATTACACTATATATCGCACTATATATACAGTGTATACAATATTATTTCTATATATCGAATTGTATGCACACTGTATACCACCTGTTTGTTCTCTGTATCTGTTGTATATTACTGTATATCAGACTGTATAACACTGTATATTAGTATATACGACACTTTTTTCCACCTGTATTCCATGTATACATCCCAATATCAATATTTAAACCATGAATATTATCTTCATTTCCATGTATCAACTTTTCAGCAATTTGCGCAAGATGATGGGAGTTTCAAAACTAAACAATATGCAAGGATGGAGTTCAAAGATGGACTCGAATTGATACCACCTCTTTCTGGGCAGCGAGACTGAAGACGGCGAGCAGAAGACGACTTCACCACCACTCAAGAGTTTGACGGAACTCCAATTCACAAAAAGAAAAACTAAAAATTTAGACTCAAATTTTCATGGGTTCGACGTTATAAGAACTATATTCTTAACCTGAATTTCAACTTCAATCTCCTATATTTCCTCAAAGAAAAATATAGATTAGAATCTAAAAAATTTCACAACTTTTAGGCTGGGGACAAGAGTCCAAAATTCTAATCAAGTTAAGAAAATTTCTAACTTTGGGGTGGCTAAAAAACTCCCCCTTCTTCCCTAAAACCTAAAAAATTTAAAAATACAAACTATAATTAAACTAACCTAATTAACATTGTATTTAGTTAAAAATAAAAAAAAATTGAGATGATTTTTAAATAACTACATAAATAGTAATCAAATATATAGTTATATAGAAATATTTTTATTTTTATAAAAGCTAATTATTTCAAAAATATTCAAAATTTAAAGAAACTCGATAGCTAATTTGCATTGTGGACGATCAAAATTGAATGTCAACAGCTGTCTCTTTATTTGGATAGGATCAATAAAAGATATCCTTGACAAAGAAAATTGACAAATTCAATTTTGACCGACTCCATCTTCATCTTTCTGAAAAGGGGTTGGTACGGATTTTGGAATTATGGTTAGACCCCAAAATAACCATATGCCTTCGGATAGAAATGTAGTTTACTGTAGTGGAAGTCGTTCCTCAGCTCGTGCCCTATGAGTTTGATATTTCACTTCGGACTGTGTTTCGGTTCGCTGCTAAGAAAAAGTTTCACGTTGTGCTGCATTCTCTTTGATGTTGTTTGCACTTTCTTTCATCCTCTTTGCATGTTGAAAATCTTCATTGGTAGGATAATAATGCTCTATCGGTAGGATGGTGATTCATTAATAGGATACTTGGCAAAATAATTGCAGTCCATCCATAGGGCGAATAAAGATGCTCCATCTGTAGGATAATGTTACTCCATTGGTAGGAGGGTGATTCATTAATAGGATACTCAGGAAAATAACTCTATGTTCATTGGTAGGACGAATGAAGATCCATTGGTAGGATATAAATATTGCTCCATCGGTAGGAGGGTGATCCATTAATAGGATACTCGGCAAAATAGTTGTATGTCTATCTGTAGGACGAATGAAGATCCATTGATAGGATATAAATGTGTGTCCATCGATAGGACGAATGAAGATCCATTGGTAGAATATGTTGGTCCATCGATAGGACGAATGATGATTCATTGGTAGGATGATGATCGATAAGATGAATGAAGGTGATCCATCGATAGGATATATGTTGCTCCATCGATAGGATAATGCTAATTTATTGGTAGGATGATATTGCATATCCATCGATAGGACGAATGAAAGTGATCCATCGGTAGGATAGATATTTCTCCATCAGTAGGATAATGATCCATTAGCAAGTTGCACTTCAAATCTTCTTAATATTTGATGTTTTTTACGTATGCCCTTTAGGCATTTATAACGCTTGAAAATGCTAATGTTTTTCTTCGATAAGATCGATACACAATGGCCCTCTCGGTAAATAATTATGAAAATTTTATCCTCTTGGATGATTTGAATGATGCACGACCCTCTTGGCAATACAATGTAATGAAATAGCCCTCTGGCAAATAAATATACAAATATCATCCTCTTGGATGATTTGAATGATGCACGACCCTTTTGGCAATGCAATGTAATAAAATGGACCTCTCGAAAATGCAATGTAATAAAATGGTAAATAAATATGCACATGTCATCCTCTTGGATGATTTGAATGATGCACGACCCTCTTGGTAATGCAATGTAATGAAATGGTCATCTCGGCAATGATATGATGATGGCCCTCTCGGTAATGATACAATGATGATGATGGCCCTCTCGGTAATGATATGATAATGATGATGGCCCTATCGTTAATGATATTACACTTCCGACAATATAATATGAATGGCCCTCTTGGCAATGAATATACAACGTCATACTCTTGGATGATTTGAATGATGCATGACCCTCTTGGTAATGCAATAAAAATGAAATAACCCTCTTAGCAAATGAAAATGCAAATGTCATCCTCTTGGATGAGTTGAATAATTGTCCACTGTAATAAGGTAGATAGCTCAATATTTGTCTACTGTAACGAGGTTGATGGCTCGATGAATATGAAAGTGTCGTCCTCTCGATGATTTCACATGTTCCTTCATTTTTTTCTCTTGAACAATTTGTGTTCGTTGGGACTTATGTCTTTAATGGAAGTTTATACGAGGCATCGGTGGCTCGCATCTTGAATTTATGTTCGCTCCATTCTAACAATGTTGGATATCATTTGAAGTTGACTTCGAACTTCTGGCAATTCTTGATGGAATTTTTGAGAGCTTCCTCAAAAAATTTGTTTCAGTTAGATCTCTTGACAAATCTCGAGCTGCTGAAATTTTTTTTGACATTCTTGTGGAATTTTTGAGAAGATCTCAAAAATTCTATCCCAATTGCATATACTAACATGATCTTCAATCTTGACTTGCTAAAGATAGTATCTTCTTGTAAAATTTTGAGATCATCTCAAAACATTTGTCCCAGTTTTCATTGTAAGGGAGAAATCAAAATCTTACGGAAAATATGACTGAGCCATTGTGGCGCCTACATATCCTGTTGGTGCAGAAATCAGGTCAAATGTAGTTCCAATCCTGTGGATAATGAATACTACAAAATCTGAGACAAGACCATCAGTAGAAACATGTGTAATATGAGCATAATGAAATGAAAAAATATATTTCTTACAATATTTTAAGCTTAAAAACACAAGATATGCCACCCTTTTGATAGAGACGATCCAATAAAGTAAAATAGACATCTCACACCAATGAAATTAGCCTAATGTCACATTATTTAGAGCAAACTTCCAATTTCAAAGAAAAATGTAATTTTAAAAGGAAATGATCCCGAAGTTGCTTTAGAATGTATTTAAAATATTGGTGCTTTTTTTTAATATAAGGAGATGGTCAAATCTTGACTATAATTGGTACCACCAATTAGGATTGCATAGAATATTTTTTTTCATTTCCTTTCTTATGACTAAGATTGACTTTGAGATAATTCCTATAGCTTCAAGTGGTACCTCAAACATACTTAGGTATTGACAAAATTTATTCATCTTGCTTCAAACAAAAGTTTTGAATTATATCAATTCTCATAAAGCACTCTCACAATAAAGAAAGTTTTATTTCGCACATATCTGAAGTGTTTGATTTGAGAACATTTTTCAAAGTGCACTCACACTCTCAATAATGTTCAACGCATAACTGTGATACCATATGCTAGGCCTGCATGTAAGTATCCACTAATGTGAGAATATTTGGAATGAGATCATGTAGGGCTTGTTATTAGCTAGTAATATAGGCTTAAAGACGGGTAGGATATCTATTTGAGATAAAAGTGACTTAATCTCTCCTTGAGCGTCACACTGAATTTGTGCTTTTAATAATTGACACGCCTTTTGGCGCCTGATCGTCTTTGTTATTCCTTCTTTGATTTTGACTTCTTTTTGAGTCTTTATTTTTGGAGTTTTTTCTCTTTTCAACCCTTCCTTTGAGGTTTCTCCTCTTTTAATGGAGTATTTTTCTTTTTGTCTTACATCGACTTTGTAGGAATATTTTTTTTATTATTTATTTTTATCAACCCCTCCCCCCACCTTTTTTTTAAAAGTCATTTTTGCTTTCTTGACTTTGAAGACTTTACATATTTTGCCTTCGACAATTTAAAAGTTAGATCTTCTTCTATAATTTGCACATTTTTGGTGCGCTCAAAAAAATTGGATCAAGAGAGGGATAGTACATGTAAGCACTCAGAAGGGAAAGGGCTAAGATATGGTTGTCCAAAGAAAAGACTTTAGGCTAAAAGTGAGGAATATTAGGGATTAATGTTATTTTGTAGGCTTTGAAAGGCACAATTGCATCAAAAAAGGCCTACAATCCTTTCTCAAACCAAACATTACTCAGAATTTTGCCTCAACAAACATTCAGGCCAAGTTCTAGATCAACAGTGCGATACAATTGAATTTTAATCTAAAGCTTACCACACAATGCACATGAAGTCATGAGGTTGGTTTTATTCTTATCTTGAATGACTACAAGAGAATTTTCAAGCATTACAAAAGTACAAATGAAAGATACCAACAGAAGCTATAATTTATCACAAAGTCAATTATTTTAATCATACTGAGTATTTTGCATGCTCCTAATTGTATTCATCTCAATCAAGAAGATATGACTCTTAAAATATGTACACAATTTATTATTTTATTATTTTATTTATTTATTTATTGAAAAAGAAATATCGAACCCAAGAAGGGCTGCCTACTTGTCTCACCGAGAAAAGAATCAGGTATGCGTAGTTTTTGCAGATATGATATATAAAATAATTTAAAGATTTAGACAAACTTAGAGTGACGTCTCATAAGTATAGTGCTTGTTGACATCTTCGGTTGGGAGTGTCTTTTGCCTATTTGCACCAACACGTTTCATGTTCTCTCAACCATCGGTGAGGACACCTATCGTTGTATTATTTTTCAGATATTCCTCAAAGATTATACATTGGTGTGTTCTTCCAATTTCATGTAGGAATCACTTGTTATTGTATTCTTTTTGAGGATTGTCTCTTATAACTTGAATTCTTCCAACTATTCACTAGAATCATACATTGTTATAATCATCCTCGACTATTGTCGTCCCGACTATTGTCGGGGATGGTTTTCCTGCAAATATATGAGAAAAGTGTGAAACCGGGGCTATTATAAAAAAATAAGTAACAAAATAATGGAGTAAGACTTCATAGTCAAAGACTCCCTCGATTTATCTTTCAGGCTGTGTATTAGTGTCTTGTGAAATTTAAGGTCATCGTTATTTCTCATGAACTCTCTGTCCTTGCAAGATCCATAAGAGAAAGGGTTATGATTTTTCTTAGATTAAAGAATTGAAAGAGATTAGGGTTAAGGTTTGTGGTTGAATGTTGTAGTCGATTTTGGACTGTCGTGATTCCCTCTCTTGAAATAATGTCGTCTCTTCCGTGTATAAAGAAAACTTCTTAGTTAGAAAGAGGGTGTTGACCTTTCAGAATTGAGATCCAATCATTTATCGCATGATGTCATTTGATAACAGCCTCTACAAATGAAAAAAGAATCAATTTCGGTTAAACTCTTGATTTTTGAGAAACAAGCAAGTTTGATTTCCGACACTAATTAGTTATCACGACACAACTCCGTAGGCCGTAACTGGTGCCCAATTTGGGCACCCATACATACCCTTAGCCCTACTGAGTATGTTAGCAGAATAAACAAATGCAGAAATCAAAAGAGATCGCTAAAGAGCGCACGAAAATAGATGTAGCACACAAAGGTCGTTAAGGCCATCACTAAACACAAGCCCAAAATACATATACAGAACCCACAACACAAGTCTACAGACCTCTACCGAATGATAGCATAATCATATGACCGGACAGGGCCCCGTTGCATCCTTAACCAATATGTACAAATGTACAACAGAAAAGTTAGTACCAAAATAGAGCTCCGGACAAAGGAGCACTGCCAACCAACAGGGTAGATGTCCTAAGCAAGCGGATCATCAAACCGAGCATCTGTACCTGCGGGCATGTAATGCAACCCTCGAAAAAAGGAGGTCAGTACGGACAATGTACCGAGTATATAAAGTATGGACTGTTATAAGTAAAGCTATTACCAGAACAAAAGGTGCAAAAATGAGCAAAATATCCAAAATATCAAAATATTTTTCATAACCACAGATAATGTATGCAAAAAAAACATATGTCATATTCAACCTTATTATGGGACTCGGTGAACAAAACATGGTCGCCACCCCGTCACTGGCGCCATAGCACAACATACATCCAGAGTAGGGAATATCTCTGTAATAAATTATATCATATCATATGGCCATATCAGATCATATCATATCATATGTGTACATGACACATCATAACTCCACAAAACCCATGTACAGGTCGTACCTTCCCCCTTACATCGGGGCACGACAAACAATGTAGAGAAGTACGCATGATAACAAAACCTGACCCGAGCTCGATGAAGGAAGCATTGAGGCATCCATGAGTGGAGTAGTGAGAAACTAAATGCACTTTAAATCATTTTTGAGACTCGATGGAGTTAACAAATTGAGCTATTATTCAAAAATCAAGACAAGAGTCGTATCAAGTACCTTTTGAATATCACTATGAGTTATATCAAAATAGAACTTTTGAAATCATATACACATATCTAGGCACGATAAAATATCTTTTGAAAAATCAAGAAGTTGGCCATCCTAGCGGCTCTACGAATAGGAACTTCCTTGGAATCATATAAAAGTCATATACTTGTTTCATAAAAACCATGCCAAAAAGAAAGATTAGCTTTATATACTTATGTCAAAACATGCCAAGAGAAAAAAATAAGCTTTACATACTTATGTCAAAGATATGCCAAAAGAAGGAACGGTTAGCTTCACATACCTCTTACGGATTACTCCTAATACGTTCGCCTTGTCGTCTCTTGAACTTATTTAACATGAAAGTAATACTATGGTTAATGACCTTTCACTTTCCAATTCTAACTCTAAAACCAAGTCTCCATGGAGGTCATTTTCTTATCCATTTCCCTTGACTATTTCATTACTAGTTCTAAAGTTACCGAAAATAGGGCAGCATCTCCCCTATAACTTCAACATCCCCGAGATTTTAACTCGGCCATCATATCAACAACCATACTAACAACAACAACCAGCAACATATATACAAGTAAATCACTTCAACATTTCTCAATACAACTCCAAACCACTAGCTCAAAACTACGATATCAAAATAGAGTTTTTATATCTTTATTACGCAAAATCTTTAACCATACCAAATGGAGGGTCGTGTGGCTACAACCAGAAGTACCACACCCTTTTTAAAATACTTTAAAGCCCTACAACACGCAACCCAACCAACTGCACCCGCATCACCACAACGATAACTCACTACTCGACTTCGATTTAGCTATAACCACTTCAATTTAGTTTGTTTCTAACGTCAATCATCGTTATGCAATTTTTCCACACACTTTCAACCTTATTTAAGACATTCAATATACCTCATATCAACATCATAAACTCCAATCTGATAGAGAAAACTTTACCTTACCCGAAACTCGCCAAAACTTATTGGAACTCACCTCAAAATTTCTTTTAGCGCAGCTGAAACTTCGGGGCTGTTTGTTAACATTTTGGGGCTGATCCAAACCTTAAATTTATATTAATAACACCATATTACCCTTGTGGTATACCCTATATAATTAATTGATGGAATAAAATCGGAGAACTTACCTTTTTTTCCCAAAACCGTAGCTCTCTCAATCTAGCTCAAGGTTTCATTTTCTTCTTCTCTTTTCAAGAACTCTCTTGAAGAAGATGACTTATGGGATAAGTATGAGGGAAATAAGTCGTAATATATATATATAGGCCACCTTAGGGGGTGACACGTGTCAACCCCTCATCGGTGACACGTGTCAAGCCCTCATAGGGACAATGCACCATTTCCTCCACTTAGGGGATGCCACATGGCATGTGGGGGCCCACCCCCTTGCTTCATCTGCTGCCACATGGCACTCTCTCATGGGATGCCACGTGGCACTCTCTCATGGGCTTCCATGTGGCACTCTCTCCTTCTCCTCATGGGTTTGTAATCTCGTCTTCTTTTACAAATCTATGTAATCTTTGCTATGTAAGCTTGGTATGTATTCAAGTAGCTTAAGTAGGTAAGATTTTCAAGTTGATAGATTAAAAAATAAGTTGAGTCCTGCGACACATTACTTGGCCTCCAATTCCTTTCGGATTCCTATAACTTTATTTCCAATCTTCCCTGCCATGGGGTATCACATTCTCCTTTCCTTAGAGTTGTTTGATAGCGTTATAGCCTATCCGGCTCACATGGTAACTTCTAAGAAGCTTTCAAGAATTAGGAATCTTTCAAGAAACTTAAGAAGCTTTTAGAAGCTTTAAGAAACTTTAGGAAATCTTAAGAAACTTAAGAGGCTTTCGATCCTTCCATGAAACTTAAGAGCCTTTCAAGAGGCTTAAGAACGCGTTCCAAGGTACAAAAGTACGGGGTGTAACATTAGTCTTTCCCTAAAAAGAAGAATAACTCAGAATTCAAAGTATTAGTTCGTGTTTGTATTAATTAATGCAAAATATCACACAAAAAACTAAATATATAAATGTTGCTTTGTTTGAAGAAAAACTAATCCATGGGTAAAGAATGACTAAACAGACATAAATTGGCCCACTTAATTTTGGGATTCATGTGTAAGAAAGGTTGAATTGCATTGAATCAAAGATTTCTTGCATTTCACAAACAAAACTTTCCATTTATTTATAAGAATGAGGAAAAACTAAAAACTTCAAAGATAAGGACCGAGCCGTGAAATGTTGCCTATATATCACAAAGGAGAATTTAGGTTCTATGTAATTCGACTAGCTTGAATCACTTTCCAAAAAAAAAAGAAATATCAGCCTCTTCTCAGATGATAGAGTGAGCTTTTAAAATTTTGAGAATGGAATTCGAATTTTGTTGAAAAATTCAAAACTCAAAAATTGTTTTGGACGGACTTTGATAGTGACTTGATATTTGTATGTTTAGAGGAATCTAGAAAAAATATTTTGAAAAAGGGTGGGATAGAATGTCTCCAAACAAAGCAACATATTCACACAAACAGTAATGGTATATAACACATAAATAAATATTGTGCATCATAAATAGGTATGCCTAACGATTTGAAGGATGTATAACGTCATTTGAAACATTCTATTGCCTAAAAAATCATACTTATACAAGTTTTATGAATAAACTGAATAGGGATATATAATAGAAAAATGAGATACAAATAATCGGTCTCACGCAGGGGTACAATCCTAAACTAAGGCTTCGTGGAAAATCTTTCATTCTTGACTTCTTGACATCTCCGAACACCAACACCTTTTGGATCAAATAGCAGCTTGTGATGATCCTTCTTTGACTAGACTGAGCTACTAAAATAAATTCCCAACCTCGAGGGATAATGGTTTAGCAATTGGTGTATAAAACCTTCAAATTTAAAAACATAGGTATGATCGTCCATTTAGGCCGAGGGCCGTTTTGGATTCAAAGTGGTCTTTCTAATGGGCCCAATACGCTTTGGGTATTGGGTCGTCTTAGGCCAATGCACTAAATCAGGGATTTGGCTTTGCTCTACGCTTGGTTGACTAAAAGTGGGTTATATTTTAAAGTGTACTGGTGACCCAAGCAGACAACTCAGGGTGGGAAAAGTTAGCGACTGTTGACCATCCAGTGGCCAACCCATTTCGCCAGGATACCTCCTAGGAACATTTTGGATTCAACGGCTGCGACCCGCATAATCGTCATTTAAGTAAGAAAATAAAAGGCCAAGTGGCAAAACACATTTTATGCATGTAATGACAATTTAATATTCGAAATTTAAACACATAAAATGCAAATAAAGAAAAATAAACTACTAGTTATTACATTCTCAAATAGTTAGTCAAATAAGTCAAATAAATTTAATGGTTAGAACCTAATTAAATCCCCACCAGAGTCGTCATTTCTGCTATGTAAAAAAAATGGTTTAAAATTAGTTTAAACTTTTAAAGAAAAAATCAATTTTATAAAAGAGAGGTGTCACTTAATTTTTAAGGAAAATCAAAAAACCTTAATTTTAAAGACCCTAACAGATTTAAGTCTTAAAATTAGAGAAAATGGGTAACAGGTTCTTATTTCCACTTTGAGAAGATGTTAAGCATTTAAAGTGGCCGCTAACGCGCGGTTATCCGACGATTTAAAAAAATTATTTGACTAATTTTTGAAAATATTAATTTAAAAGAAAATAAAGTCTTTAAAATTATTTTTTAGAAATAATGATCAAACTTAAACATTGAAAAAATAATATACATGTATATATAAAAAAGTAAAAGTTTATTAAATGACTAAGTAAATGTAGAAAATCATTTAAAGAGTAAATTAACATGAATTGGTTTATCTTTAGGGGAATCAAATTAAGTTAAAATAAATTAAAATTAATATCTAAGCAAACATAAAGAACATAAGTAAATAAATTATTACAACCCGAATCAATATAAATAAACAATAAATAACACATGAAAATATGGTCCGACACTTAGTTTCTGTATGCCTGGACTAAGCTGTTGGGCCACCTGCGTTTAGGCCTTAAGCACAATTCCACTGTATATCACAGTTGTATATACACTATATATCAAATTGTATATACAGTGTATACAATATTATTTCTGTCTATCGAACTGTATGCACACTGTATACCATCTGTTTGTTTCCTGTATCTACTGTATATACACTATATATCAGTGTATACAACATTATTTTCTTACATATCAGACTGTATAGATACTGTATATTAGTGTATACGATATTATGTTTTACCTATTTTCCATGTATACAACCCAATATCAATATTTAAACCATGAATATTACCTTCATTTCTATGTATCAACTTTCCAGCAATTTGAGCAAGATGATGGGAGACTCAAAACTAAACAATATGCAAGGATGGAGTCCAGAGATGGACTCGAGTCGATATCACCTCTTTTTGGGCAGCGAGACTGAAGACGGCGAGCGGAAGACGACTTCACCACCACTCAAGAGTTTGACGAAACTCCAATCCACAAAAAAAACATAAAATTTAGACTTGAATTTTCATGGGTTCGACGTTATAAGAACTTCATTCTTAACCTAAATTTCGACTTCAATCTCCTATTTTCCTTGAAGAAAAATATAGATTGGAATCTAAAAAATTTCACAACTTTTAGACCGGGGACAAGAGTCCAAAATTCTAGCCAAGTTAAGAAAATTTCTAACTTTGGGATAGCTAAAAAAACCCTTTCTTCCCTCTTCTTAATGAGAATATGAGCCTTTATATAGGCTTCAAAAACCCCAAATCCCTCAAGGATTTTCAATGTGGGAGATTGAGATTTATTTATTTATTTAGAAAAAACTAAAAATTTTAAAAATATAAACTATAATTAAACTGACCTAGCTAACATTGTATTTAGTTAAAAATAAAATTCTTTTGAGATGATTTTCAAATAACCACATAGATAGTAATCAAAGATATAGTTATATAAAAATGTGTATATTATACTAAAATTTATAAAAAGATAAAAATAGTTAAGAATAACATGAAAATATATTTGTTTTTATAAAAGCTAATTATTTCAAATATGTTCGAAATTTAAAGAAACTCGATAGCTAATTTGCGTTGTGTAGAGTCAAAATTGGGTGTCAACACCCCCACGGATCGTGAACCTTTATATGGACCATGGAGTGGTCCGTTAACGTGGATGCATTATATATGAGTTCAAAAAGTTTTGCCTAAGTGAAAATCCCACGAGACCCTTAACGGGCTGTGGAAGTCATCATGATTCGGGGGAATTGAGCGTGAGAGTGAGGCAATGAAGTTGTTGCTAAAAGCTCAAGACAAGTCCCACGAGACCCACCACATGTCGTTCAAAGTGTAATGGGTCATCAACAGCATCCGTAACGGAAGGCGTTTAGATGTACGTACCTAACTGGCTAGATTTTGCATGCGACTTATTGAAACGGTATCACCAATACGAGATGTCTACTGAGTTACATATCATGAGGAACATAGTCCTAGCTACCTTCTCATATTGTTCAACACCTTAAGGCTGTTTTACTTTGTTAATGCAAACATTGTTACCCGTTACTGAATTAAACAAACAAACCCCAATTTTGATTTATGCATTTTTACTTTTGGGAAATAGTGACTACAACTGAATATAAGTGCTAGTAGACTTATTTCCTCCGCATTCCTTGTGGGTTCGACCCCAACCTAGTTGAGTTCTATATTTGACAACGACCACTTTATGATTCTTAATTGGAATATAAGTTTAGGCGTATAATGTAACAACTATAATTGGCAAATCAATGTACTAGAAATTTAATATAACTAAATATTAATATTAAAATACAGGGAAGTGGGTCTGTTTCAATTCAAGGGCGGGTTAATTTAATTGGACTGGATTTTAATTTAGTGGGACCAGAACGTGAAGTGGACCTCTAATTAGAGGCCACGTGTCCAGTTCTAGTATTTAAAATCAGCTATGTTTTCTGTTAATATATAGTTACATGAATGGACACTTTTAATAATGATAATGGTATATGTGAGTTTAATTTTTAACGAATAGCATTTTTAATAATTAATGATATATTTGATTTTTTTAATATAACAAGGAATACATATTACGCACTATTATAATGTGTCAATATTACTAGTCAAGTTGTGTTAGAAGATGATAGGGTGAGACAAAATTCATGTAATTGAAGGACGAAGTCGATGGTCCTTAGAGACTCGGTTGTTGATGTCGGTCTTCGTCTATTTTTTATAGACAGCTGCTGCTTCTATTTTAGTACTCTAGTATATAATTCGGAAAGACTAGTCAGCTCAGCTTGCTAACCTACCAAACGTCATTTCTCGTCTTCCAAAACGTGTAATGACTTAGCTTGACCTAACCTCCTCTCCTTTTTTCTTTTTTCTTCTTCTTTTAATCCTAAATTGAATAAATTATACTATTAAGAATTATTTTTAATTTATTTATTTCTAAACTTGTATAAACTTAAAAACAACTCAGTTTTATTAGTTAATTTGGCTTTATCCTGAAAAAAAAAATTACTTGTATTATTTCGATATCGATGTCTTGTCCGAGTCTTTCTTCCTCCTCAATTCAGTTTTTCTAACAGATTAAACAATCATTTGGACATTTAAGATTGTGTGGAATAACATATTATGATTCTAAACTAGTAACGCCCTTTTTAAGTCGTAGCAATATATAGGTGAGACAATTTTTTTTTTTTAAGTATGTGGAATGGGTTACGTTGGTCAATAGGTTTTCTTTTTGGATGGAAATTAAAAGTGTTTCTTTATATTATAAATAAATATAAAAATGAAAAATAGAGTCCAAATTAAAGATAGTTGTGGCAAGTGCATTGGGGGGTAGGGTAGTAAGAAGAAGACTAGGTAAGAGAGGGAGAGACGAATAGTCAAAGCATTACCGGTGGCGCCGGTCAATGGTTGATGAACCTATTCTTTCATTATATATCATTAGTAAATAATTTCTTCTTTAATTCTCATCTGCACCTATTCTTCTCTCTCTCTCTCTGGAGGAACTGTTTGATAGCTTTTCTGATTATTGATTTGGTGAACCACAATGGCTGTACGTTTTTTAACTCTTGATTTCTTCTTCTCCTTTTCTGATATATATATATATGTCACAATTTCCCTGCTATATACTATCTATATGAGGTGATTGATGATTCTTTTATTAATTAGTACACGATAATGATCATTTTATGTGATAACTTTTGTGTACTAATTCAACTCCGATTTTCTTCTTCAACGCCACCTTCAACTCTCTGCAATTTTGTTTCAAACTAAGACAAAATAATAAAGCATTATACTCTCTCTTATTAATCTACCTATTTCAAAAGTTTTAGAATAAAAAACCATCCGATACAGGGAGATTTATTTTTTTCTTTTCTCTAAATTCACCCTTAGGCATGATAATTAAGTGAGAATTTTGGAGAGATATGAAGAGTAATTATATATGATTGACTCTATTTTGAGGTTCAAGCTATAAAAATCATCATGTATTTAATGTGCAGTTATGTTAATGGGGGTGTGGTAGGTGATACTTTCACTAAGGAAGTTGGCCTATATATGGCCCGCCGTCTTCTGTCATATCCAATTTATTAAATAGATAGATATAGCTTCCAATAGCACATTTGTATTCTTTCATCTCTGTTTGTATTCATTATATGTTGTTTTCTGCGTTTGCTTGATTTTTGTTCAATGTTTTTCATAGTCAAGATCGGAGGTTACACTTGTTAATAGTGGCAGATTCAGAATTTTTATTAAGAAGTTTGAAAAATAAAAATATAATGTTTGAGAATTAAAACCTCAAAGTGAATTTAAATTTGAATCATTCAAGCACTAACTTAACCTCTAATTATGTTTAGGAAATTCAAATTCAACATGTATCATGTAATTTATTACCATGAACTCCTTCGCTACCCTTTACATCCGCCCCTACTTGATAAGTGTCTAGTGAACTTAGAAATTAATTGCTAAATACATTAGGGTGGAAATTGATGCTAACAATCACTTATATAGTTGGTAGCAAAGGAGCATACCATGAAAAAAAAAGGAGGAAAATTAGATCAAATGTCTATTAGGTTAAAATTCATTTATCAAAATAACTCAATTATTATTTATTACCCCAAAGGGTCATTCAACCATTTTTATTTCAAGCAAAGTACATTTTGTTGGGACTTTGCCTTTTGATTCTGTTCTTCAAAATAGTCAACCACACAAATTTAATGAGAAGTGAAGCAAAAGTAGCCAAAGATAAATTACTAGCACTTAGATAAGTTTCCATTTCATTAACTGTATTAACAATTTTACCATCAACTAGTGAGAGACGTGAAGGTCATTGATTTTGCTTCCAATATTTTCCTTTATACCAAACACACACTAAGGCCTGTTTGGAAAGTCACCTGGTAATTAAAATTTGTGTAATTACTAGGGTAATAATTACTAGCCTAGTAATTACACATTCTAGTAATTATTATTACCTGTTTGTCTGTCTCAGTGTAATTACAATTGGTTTGTTTGGTTGCACAAGTGTAATTACAAGGTTATATTAAATTTTAAAAATAAAAGTTAATTTTCTAAAATTTAAGAATTTATATTAGACAAATAAGGATCTTTATAAATGATATTAAATTAAATATTAATTAATAAACATACGTTCTTAACTAATATTATAAAAAAAAATTATTTATATGTTTTGAATTAGTATATTTTAAAAAATTTAATCAAATAAACTAAAAGTATAAGATTTTTATGAACATCATGAAATGTATGTTTGACAAAAATGTTAATATTATAAATATAATGTCATAAAATTATTAAAACATTTGACAAAAAAATAATATATCAAGTTTAACTAAAAAATAAATGTTTTGCAGTGTGAAATATCTAGTCAATAGTACTAAAACAAATGAAAATGAAAATATGACATAAATCCTAAATTCAAAACAAAAAAATTAACATAATGCTCTTATATCAAATTTTAACACAACATACATAAATATGATTTTAAAAATTAGAATACTAACAAAATTATTTTTAAAAAGAAATAGAATAATAAATAAATAAATAATATGAAAAATTGCATGGAATGAAAAAGTAAAGGTTGAGAATGATAATGAAATGAAATATAAATAAAAAATTAAAAAATATATATTTAAAAAATATTAGAATAATAAAAATATTTTTTTAAAAAATAGTAGAAATAAAAAATAAATTAAAATGAAAAAATATAAATATAAATAAAAGAAGAATTTTGAAAAGCTTATAATTACACCAATTCCTTACCCTTCCTTGGGAATTGAAGAATGTCCTTCAATTACACCAATTCCTCTCTTACCAAATAATTACTTGATCTACCAAACATGTCAAAAAATATAATTATACCAATCTCAATTAAATTGTGGCTTTTCAAACATGCTCTAAATCTTCATATATGTTTCTTTCTTAGTTTTAAGTCCTTCGATCTAATTAATTGCACCGGCGAATTTATAGTAATTTGCATACTCATATTAATTATCCTATAGACATTGAACAGAAAAACTATTGACCGACATTTAAAAAAATTTAATAGATCTTAGGTAAATCAATATAATAATCATTATAAGAAAAATTACCCGATTGACTGTTTTTAAAAAATTAATTATTGATTTTAGCGATATTTTTCATTTATTACCATTTATAGCAATATATAGCAATATTATGATAAATCTACACTTGTATTAAAAGTGAATTATGCATACAATATAAATGTATTATAAATGTTTTAAAATATATATTATGTTTGTATAGTAAGAAACTAACATAATGTATTATAAGTCTATTAAAATATGTGATAAATGTATTATCCATCTATAAAACTTGTATTATATATGTTTTATAAATAGTTCTCTGCAATATATATTAAAACTGTATTATAAATGTATTATAAGTGTTCAGTGAATTTTTTTTATTGCTATAAATAGTAAATATTTTCTTAATATTGTATATTTATGTAAGTTCCCTATCATTATACACTTTAACTCCCCGCCTTAATTCTAGTCCTTACATCAATAGTTTATGCCATGTATAAATATTATATAAACACATATATGGGTATATATTTATCTTTAATATATAGTTATACAATATATATATATTTATATTATTTATAAAATATCGATACATTACATAATTATTTATACAATATCAATGCATTACATAGATCTTTATATAATTTTGAATGCATTATATATACATGCGGCCATTTTGTTTGAAAGAAATTTGTCACCTGCATAGTAACGAAGAAGCCCATGAAAATATCTGTCAAACATAAAAGCCAATAAACACATAAACTTTAAGTTTCACCTAATTGAGTTAAAAACTAGTGGCAATAGAGAGTGATAATTCCGAAATTTGAATTCTTATACTCATGGTGTGCACGGTTTGGATTAAATCGATTTAAATTAAAAAAACAAATCAAATCAATTAAATAAATTTATTTTATTTGGATTTCGTTTTACATTTTTAAAAATCGATTGGTTTTGATTTTGTTAAAAAAATCAAAGAAATAACCGAACCGACAAATTATATACATATATTTTATATTATACATACATAATATATTATTTTTTATGTACAATTTTTAATATTTTATGTATGTTTTCAATGAAATTTACTTATAATTTATATATGAAAGCAAAAACGTCCGAGACGAGAGCATTTTTTATCTTATTGATTTCATGTATATTAGTGTGTATGGCGTTCTTGATGGGATTAGGAATGTCACTGTCTCTTTCTTGTCTAGGCTAAAGTGGTGAATTTTGAAGCTTTATTTACGGTAAATTTAATTATCAAAAGTTTTGTAATGTGATCCGTTCTAATTAACTAATTTTCTTTTTGAATGAATTGTTATTTTTTTAAAAATTTGGAATAAATCATTTCTTTTATTTTTGTGCATGGTTAATAACCGAATAACCGAACCGATACCAATAACAACCAAACCGATAAATATATATTATATTTGGTTTAGTTTAGTTTTAATAATTTTAAAATCGATTAAATTAATTTGATTTTAATTTTGACCAATAACGGACTCAAATCGATCCGTGAACACCCTACTTATACTGAAGTGGTAGAAAGTGGAAATAGATTTACACACACAATTTTCAACTAGGCTCCAAAAATGGAAATCCATCAATCAAAAATAAAGATGAGTTGTATATGCTAGTGAGTTTATCTCTGTGACTAAACATAGAATTAAGAGGGAGGGTGTTGTAGCCGTAAGCAGTTCTCTCATGTCAAAAAATTCAGCTGATATTCTTTTTATTTCTAAAAGAGATACTCATCTTATGATTATTCAGCCAAAGCAGGGTGTAAGATTAATAATAAGTTACTCTACCTACTTATTTTGTTAAATAAATTCTCTACATAATAGTATCTAGGGAATTATTTTGCTCATTTTCAGTTTAGGTGATTGTCATCTTGAATTTGAGTTAATTGAATGCATTGAAGTTTTATGGAACTATTGAAAGTGAATTTACATGTCTCTGTACTTATTTATTGTTCCTCATCTATGAATTTGAAATCTCATCTGGTAAAAACTGAAAAGTACTTATAAGAGTTAGATTGTACATTCTTGTCTTCATGAATAATATTTTGCTTGTGTTAGGATCAATGCCAGAAATCTTGAAAAGTTGAAATTTCCTTTTAACTGTTTCTGCAGCGTCCAAATGTCCCAAAGTTTGGCAATTGGGAAAATGCCGACAGCATGCCTTATACTGTGTATTTTGAAAAAGCAAGGCAAACTCGTGGTACTGGAAAGATCATAAACCCCAATGATCCTGAAGAGAATCCAGACATGTTTCCAAATCTTGCTCCTCCACCTGAAGTTGCCCCTCATCCCAAGCCTAAAAGACAAACAGAGGAACCACCAATTGGACCAGCTAGGCAAACACGGGACCGTAGACTAAGTAAAGAAGATGGTGAATTCCGGCAGTATGCAAATTCTCCAGCGCGTAATGAGAACATGGGACGGAAAGGTGCCAATGAGCCATCTCATCAACGTGGTCGTGGATCAACCTCTGGTCGAACTGGCAGACAAAGTATAGGATCTGAACATAGCTTTGATAAGTCACCACTGCATCCACATTACCAGGCAAAGGTTAATAATGCTGGAAGAGGTGCTGCATCTCCTGCTTGGGAAGGAAAGAATAATTCTTATGATAGTAGTCACGCTACTCCTGGAAGATCATTTGAAAATTCTCATGCCACTCCTGGAAGGTCCAAAGTTAAGCAAGAAGAGAACGTACGTTTTCACTCTATATATTCTCTTTCAAATTAGAGTATCATGTTGCAACTCACTTGCTTATTCTTTGCCTTTTCCCCCCCAAAGTACCTCGCATGTGTCCTTTATCAAACAAGTAGTGAAATTGTTATTGTTTTGAAGGCTTACTGATTTCAAGAAGCATCGAAATTCTTACACAACTTAAATTTGGTTTAAGGGATATTTAGTTACTAATTTGAGATGTGAATTCTCACTTAAAGTGGTAGTTCGTTGCAGTCTGATAGAGGAGCTGCAGTTCCAAGATTTGGGGAGTGGGACGAGAATGATCCTCAATCTGCTGATAACTACACACATATTTTCAACAAGGTGCGAGAGGAAAAGCAAGGAAATCCATCAGGGACACCTAGTAGAACATCTCACAACACACACATGCATAACTCAGAGGAAAAGCAAATGGTACAGTAAATCACTTCCCTCTATTATATTCGATTTAGAATCGGATCTAGGACAACTTCTATGGATTAAAACATAACTTATCTTTTTTCGACTCACAATTATGTATGTTTATGGAAAAAATAAATTGAACTGTACTCGGTCATTCTCAATCTGGTGACTCTAAATCTTGAATTTGCCTCTTATTTGTTTAGCTCTTGGTTCTTATTATTCTTGTCTGTGTTCTGCAGAAGTGGTGCTGTTGTCCCTGGTAATTATGCAAGGGAGGACCTTGATTTTATTCTGAAACGGCCAACGGATATGTAAATAGTTCAACAAATTACTTCTGCAATATATTAGAGTAATTCATTTGTACTGTGTTCCCACAGAATTCCGCAATTGTATTGTCAACTTGTAGTCTTTAATATTGTACTTCTATTTGTATGTTACAGACAGTGCTTGCAGAGTTTTTTATGCTTTCTCTATTTTGTGTGTGTGAGTGAAGTCTAGTATTTGTTGTTCTTCTCTGGCAATGCAAATGGTTATAATATTTGATTACTGCTCAAGTATTACTTTCTTCTTCTAAAAAAGAATTGTGCATTTTGATTTATGAGGTTTAAAATATCTAATCATCCACGTGAATTTCGTCTTTTTAATAAAATATTAATTTTTTATCAAGTGCTTAGAAGTTAATTGTAAATCATAATTATTTAACTTATGGTTCTTTTTTTTTTTTATGAGAATTACACACACTTACTATATCCAAGGATGTTGTACCTAGGGTAAATTTAAAATTGACTTTGCGATTTTCTTCAATGACATTTACTTTTCAAAATAAAAAGTGCTTGTAAGCCAAAAAGAACAAAAAGAAAGTGTTTGGCGAAGCTTATAACTAGCCAAATTGACTTATAAGCATTATTTTAGCTTATCAACGCTTGGTAAACACAAAATGCTTATAAGTCAAGATCAATAATTTATAATTTTTTATCTTATAAGTACTTCTGTAGCATGTGTAGTGAGACTTGTAAAATCAATTTATGTCAAAATATGTTTTTTCAAAAGTGTTTTTGTCAAGACCCAAATAACCATGAGTGAAGTGCACTTTAATCCTTGATAGAACAATCCAATTTATTTAAGACCATCTAAAAAATAAAATATTATTTAAATTTCAAATGAATTTACAAATGAAAGTCAATTACTTTAGTTAAACGTGGAAATAAATCAATATGGAAATAATTTCTAAGACCCGAAAATCATCGCTAGCCAAGTCTAACTGATTATCCAAAACTAATCAAAAGTAAAAGTGGCCACATTGTCGAAAGATGGACAAAGTAGCCTAAAGAATTGAGGGCTGCTAGTTTGTTGCACACTAATCGAAGAAGTGAGATTAGCATAATATATTGGAGAAAGTATTCATTTATAGCAAAACTCTAGGGTGGTATGTGCAATTAGCCCAAAAGGAAAAGATAGAAACAACTAAAGCAAAGAGATTCAGTCACATGAGTTTAGCAGGTCAAGTCAAAACAAAGTAGTAAGTTTTAAGCGAGCGAAAAAAACTCAAATTCGCCGCCAAAATTTGGCGGTCGTCTAATATTCGAAATTCAAAGTAATTTCAGGATTCAATTTCTCTCTCCCTCCTCTACTTCCTTCCCCTTCCTCTTCCTCCTCCTTCTTTCATCTTGTATCCCGCTGACCATCAATGGCAGAACTGAATATCAATTTCAGGTATTTCTTTTAAACCCTAATTTACTCTTCAATTCAAGAATAGACCCCCCTTTATCTTTTCTTTTCCATTTTCCTTTCACCAGAATTGCAAAACCACTTTTGTCCTGAGTCATATCTGCTCTAGCATAATCCGTACAGATAATTCCAGATCTGATACATTTTGTTTCATGCTATTTAAACTGCGGCGCTGGCTAGAATTTTGTAAGTAGCCGGTGAAGTTATGGTGAGAGAACAAAGTATTGAATCATTTTACACCCGGTTGCGGGATTCAGCTCTAGCCTCAGCTTCTACGTCACCGCTGCTAGTTTTTCCCTCAACTTCTGATGTAGATTCACTCTGTGCTCTCAAGATAATAGGACATGTTCTTGAATCTGATTCTGTTAGATATGCTTGTTACCCAGTTTCCAGTTTTAAAGAGATTTATAAGTACACTGGGGATAATCTAGGGCAAGCTGCAGATGAGCCAATTACAATTTTGCTGATTAATTGGGGGTGTCAAAGGGATCTTAAGAAGGTTCTAGAAATTGGTCCCTTGGCACGTGTTTTTGTAGTGGATAGTCATAGACCTATACACTTGCATAATCTAAGTGACCAGAATGATCGGGTTATCGTGCTATACACTAGGGATGATGAGCAGCAGGCTGATTTAGCTTATGATTTTGATGTTTCTGCTTTGGCAAATGCTAGTGATTTGAACAGTGACGATGAGTTTGAAGAGGAGTCTGATAGTGAAGATGAAAATGACAGTGAGAGTGAGGAGGAAGATGGAGGTGGGATGAGGAAGAAGAGGAGGGTTTCTGCGGAAAATGAGGGTGACCCTGTTAAGCTTTTCGGGAAATTGAAGAGGGAATACTATTACATGGGTAACTTCCATGGGAAGCCATCTGGTTGTTTGATGTATGAACTGTCCAATTTTTTGAGAAAGAATACTAATGCATTGCTTTGGTTGGCCTGTGTAGCTTTAACTGATCAGTTTGTTCATGAGAGATTAACTGATGAGCGGTATCAGGCTGGGATAATGGAGCTAGAACAGCATATCAATAGTTCAGGCAATTTAGACTCTATCACCTCAGTTACTCTCAAGGATGGGACAAAGGTCACAGCACCAAATTCTTCAAGGATTGCATATGAGTATGAACCAAGGCTGATGTTGTTACAAGAGTGGAACTTGTTTGATTCGATGCTGTGTTCATCCTACATTGCAACTAAAATGAAGACATGGAGTGACACTGGGGTTAAGAAGATGCAGCTTCTGTTAGGTCGAATGGGTTTTGCATGTGAGGAATGCAAACAAAAGTTTCAGTACATGAGCATCGAGATCAAGAGGAGAATGAAGGACATGTTTGAACAATATTTGCCAGAATTTGGCCTCACTGATTTCTATTATAGAGGTTTCTTGCTTCTTCATGGATATAGTTCAAAAGTTTCAGCAGCAGATGTGGTGTATGGGGTTACTGCACTTCTAGAGTCATTTGTAGAGTCAGATGGCTCCTGTGCTTCCAGACAGTTTGGGGAGGCTTATGATGCGTTATCCTTAACCAAGCTTGACAAGTTAGAAGCTGGAATGCGACAAGCTATCAAGGTTCAAAGGGCAATCCTTAGACAAGGGAGTGCAGCAATAACCAAAAAAGGTTCTATAAGAAGTGGGAGTAAATTTAGGTGGGTAAAGCTTGAAGACTCGGCAGATGCAAAGCTCCTGTGTCATCCTCAGGCTTTAACTAAATTTGGTTACTTTCTGATGGATGCTTTACGTGAGAAAGGAGCAAGGATGAAACCATTGATCTGCGTTTGCTACACCCAGGAACGAAGCAAAGTGTTGATTGTAGCAATATGTGGGAAGCCACGGCTTGGTGCAGTCCAAGGAAATGCATTTGGACTTGCATTCAGAAGTTCAGCTGAAGAGACAGGAGCTGAGTTCTTTCATGAACTGTTTGAATCATCATGGATAGTTTTGGATGCAGTTGCTGTCAATTCATTCATGATCAGGCTAACAGAGAAACTTTTGTAATGAGGTTTATTCAAACAACCTTTCTTTTTACCATTTAACTGTAGTTCTGTTCTTCAGACGTTTAATTGTCTCCTGTGAGCAAGCTCCCTTGCATTGTACTCATCTGAAATAATTCATTAACTATGGACTTAATTCACATATGTAATCAAGCTGGCTGCTTGTCTTCATTGTTTGTTACTACAATTATTTTCACTTGTATTTAGTTTGATCATGTTGAATCTATTATCATGTAACACTATGCTTCTTACTCTCTTTGGATCCTTTCTGTTTGATCTTCTTACTATAAGACTGTACTTGCACAAAAATTCTTATGTATTTTACAATGATTTTGTGGAAGCTACTATCAGTTCTGCTATGTTATTGTGACTAGCACCATTAATGCAGCCTTATGATTTTGTTGTTCATATCATGGTTTGAGCTAGTATTTTGGGATGACCGAACCACTTACATTTACTTTTTGCCTTTACTTCAGCAAACTGCCAGTAGTTGCATGAGATAATTGTCATTTTTTTCATCCTTCTTGTGATTCAGCAAACTTTTGATGCAAGAGGTAGTACTCAAAAGCTATTCCCCTCACAATTTGGATGGCCTAGCTTGACTGTCAAAGATTAAGCCATTATAGTTTTCAAGAAGCTATTATTGAATTGAATAAGAGTGATAGCACTTGAAATGTGTGAGTAGAAAGAGTTCAAAAGATAAGCTTTTGGGTGAAAAATTCCAACATAGTCCCTTAAGTTTGGACCATTACTCGAAGTCGTCCCTATACATAACATGGATCATAAGTAGTCCTTCAAATATTCAAAATTAGTTCTTTTTTGATCCTTGTCCAACATTACCAGTAAAACATAACTGATACATTACTGCAAGGGTCACCTTATCTTTATCTTTGAAGGAACTTCCTTGGAGGCATCATCACCTTAGGAGACATTTTCCTCTAATCCTTCCTATTTGTGCCTAAAGGCTGTTTCTTAAGAATCTTGCTCATTGTGATTCACAATTTGTGACCTTTGGATGCCAAAGCATCTTGAGTCCTGCTTAGCATTGCCTTTAGAGGTTACTTTTTTCATAGTCTGCTCATTTCACTCTTCACTTCAGAGGCTTCTTTATTCTTTTTTTCTCCATTTCCTTCATATTCATCTTCGTGTATCTCTACTATCCTAGTTCCCCAATCTTTTTCCATTTCTTGGCTATTATCTTAACTATTACCGCTACCATAATCTTGATTTCTCTTTTTACTACTATTTTAGTTCCCTTTTTCTTCAAGTGCAGCACATCTGTCATCTTTTTCTTCTGCTTTTGTCCATTTTCTTAGTTATATCTTTACTGTTACTAATGGCATCCTTTTCATTCTTTCACTGCCACTGCTTTCATCATCATCTTCCATCATTGCATCTGTTTGATTATATTCGTTTTGTGTAAAGAATATTCTCCATTCTGAAAAAGAAATGAATACTCCTCATTCTGCATTTTGACTTCAGCTCCATTTTTTCCCTTGTACTGCACTTCCATTGTATTGGAAAAACTGAAATCAGACTTTGCGGAATTTTACCTCTGTTTCAAGAGGAGTCTGCTTTGAACCTCTGATTCCAGATATAACTGCAGTTGTGTTCACATTGTTTGTTATCTCCCTGCTGCCACTTGTTCCTGGACAGCTTCAGCAGCATTGTGATGTTTGGAAACTGAATTGTCAGTTGAAGCATCAGTGTTGCCTTTTGCACGCAAATGCACTATCACCAAATATACTGCTTCAATTCAAAGCCTTTTTAAAACTGAAAAGATTGTGAGTATGGTGAACTTGCTTGGCATGTGATAGGTCTGATTTTAACAATACTAGTACTAGAGGACCAAACATGCACCAGATATAGAATAAGGATTGTCTTGAGTAATGGTCCACACTATTTGGTGCAGTTTCTTCAGATATGGGAATCTGATTATCAAAGATGAGGAACTTTGCTATTATAGGAAAGGAGTCAGGTAACACAGTGGATGGACTAAAGCATAGAGAAACAAGATAATATACAAATATATTTAACCAGACAACCAACTCTAACTATATCAGATTTTAGCTTTATGCACTCAGACCTACTTCATGTTAAGTTTCAAAAGCTTTCAGTTCTTCAGATATGTGCAGCTGCTATATTGTGTCTTTTTTTCCCGAAATGATAAGGAAGAGCATGTATAGCATCTCAAATGGGGAAATAAAAACTAGTCTGAAGATTGACAGGTTGAATGAGTGATATTGTAGCTATTATAATGAGTTGAATCTCAGCTGACCCATTCAAGGTTTTAGAATGGTGATTAAAAAACAAAATAAATAAGTTCTCACTCAATCTATTAACCAAAATCAAGTAACATAAATTTATTTTGACCAATATTAACACTAATAAATTGTTTGAGTAGTAATTTTGATTGACGTGCATGTAAAAATTGATTAAACTTTTAGTCATGTATGTTTGCACTTTAGTCATATGATTGAAATACATGTAACAATGGGTTGAGGATTCAGAACATAAAATAATAATTTGTTGTTCGAATTTCAACAATTCAACACACTATCTAATACTCAAATATACTCTAAATAAACTCAAATTTGAAACATAAGTTTCTTACATCATAAATAACCAAATCCAATCATCAATTTACTAATAAAATAAATCTAACCAACTCATTTAGCAATCTTTTTTTCCCCAAGTCTGCACTTTATTATGCATACATGACTGAACTACATGTAAAAATGAATTGAAATTTCAAATTTGTGAGTCAGAAAATTTTGCCAAAAAAATAAAGAAAATATTTTTCATAGTTAAACACTTAAATCTATTCCAAATAAGTTCAAATTTGAAACACAAGTTGCATGTATCATAAAAAACAAATTTCAATCGACAATTTGTCAATATAACAACAAATTTCACAAAATCATTTAGCATTCTTTCATTTTTTTTTCATAATAATTGCGTTCAATCATATATGATTGAAAGACATGTTAAAATTTGTTAAAGTTTCAGTCATATGTGTATGATTGAAGAAGCGAAAAAAAGGTATATTCATTCGCTTGAAAGTTGTTTAATATTGGGTATTCGTGCAAAAAAAATTATATAAGTATTACTCAAATCAAGTTCAAATATCGAGGAGATTTATTTGAAGAGCTTTCGTTATGAATGAGCGGCCAAAATAGGACAAGCCCTGAAAATTTTACTTCTTAAAAGTGAGGTTCATGGTTTGAACTTTGAAGCCCCAAGACGAAATTTTATTTCCTTTTCAATTTATATAATTTTTTCTTTGGGCCGAGGACACAAATGGCCTCTAAGCCTAAACATTAGTCGGGTATGTGAAAAGTACTAGTCGGGTATGTAAATATATACACTTTTTGTACAATTTATAATATACACAATACCTATTATATACATTCTTGTCAGTAGACTTTTCATATAAACTTCATATTTACTTTTCATATAATATATATACACATTATATACATTTTTATCTATACACTTTTTTTATATATATTTATATTAGTTCACTTTTCATATACACCATTTATACATTTCTTTTTAAGCTTTTTGCTCTCTGTTTGGTGCTCTTAAGTTTACTTTCAAAGGAAAATTTCCAGAACAGTCACATTTTAGCATTTAATAAGACCCTTTAGCTACACTTTCAATATTTATTTAAAATAATTATATTTTAATTTGCTATTGGACTTATTTATGTATTTTTTTTTGGAAAAACTACACAAAATGGACCATTTAAACAAACTATTTACCACACCATATCCCTTTCCTAAATAATTCCTTTATATACCCCTTCGGTCAAACTAATTACCCCTGTACCCCCTTTAATTATTTTAAATTCATGTGCTGATGTCATGCTGACATCAGCGTCCACCCTACATGATACCGATAGGATGTCATATACCGATGGAGTATCACAGAGGATTAAGCTCAGTTATATATGATACCGATATGATATCAACATACTGATGGAGTATCACAAAGAATATATTTACTAATTAGTTTAATAAATAAGATTGTGATTTTAATAATTTTCTCTTAATTATTTTATTTTTATTTCTTTAAAAAAGAGCTCAATCCTTTATGATACCGATAAGGTATCAATATATTGTTATGTTATCATTGAGGATTTTAAAAGTCTCTCATTAAGGATTTTCAATATTATTATAATATACGAATATACTGTGGTAATATCATTCATGTA
Source organism: Solanum dulcamara (assembly GCF_947179165.1). Taxonomy (NCBI): domain Eukaryota; kingdom Viridiplantae; phylum Streptophyta; class Magnoliopsida; order Solanales; family Solanaceae; genus Solanum; species Solanum dulcamara. The sequence goes on along the minus strand of NC_077239.1, from coordinate 59,317,640 downwards.
ATATCGAATGACTTAGAAAAAATTTATGATACCATTACAGTATATATATATATATATATATACTATAATGATATCATTCAATATTTATATGAAACAATCCTTAATGAGTATACGAAACGATCCTTAATGATACAATGCCAGTATATGATAGTTTTCATGGAGATGTAGCTAAAGGATTGAAGTAGACATTAATGATACCATGAAAATATATAGATATACTATGGTGGTATCATTAAGAACTGAAGTAGCCTCAATGATACCTATTAGTACATTCATACTGAGACAGTATCTTGCTCGTGAATCTCATGCCTTGAGGGGTATGAATTGTAAAGGAGTATTTTTTTGTAATTATTTTGCTTTTATGGGGCATGAGTTTAGTTTTTCCTATTTTTTTTTCTTTGATTTAACTAATAGAATACAACTTAGAAACAACAAATTAGAGAAAATCAAGGAAGAAAATTTCTTAAATTAGGTAAATGGTGCTGGAAAAAAATTTAGTTACGTCCTAAAGTAGGAAAGAGAAGTAGGCAATCTCTTTTTGATTATATAGATTCTCCCTCTCTTCTTCTTCGTCCTCCAATAGAGAAATCAAATTCTCCATTGATTATCTTCCATTTTTGTAGAAGGCATTGTGATTGTTCAAGAATTTTCCTGTAAAAAAGGAGATCGACATCAGTGAAGAAGATTTCGAAATAAAATTCGATTCATAGTATATAATAGACTGAAAAAAATCATTGAAATACATAATTTTCGAGCAATTATCATTTAATCTTCAAGCTATACTTGATCATGTATGATGATTCGTGAATTAGATTGGAATTAAGTTTCAAATTAGATTTGTTTTTGTATAAAAATTCAAAGTTTAAATACATATTGTAACAGTATTGAATTCATAAATTGAAAGTTTGATTTTGAGTTCAAAGTGCTTCGGAATGACAATTTACAGTTTTATTAGAAAAATATATATTTTGATTGTGATTATAAATGATTTGCTACAAATTATATATTCAACATAATACATGTAGAATACAAATTAATATGGAAATCTTACTTAACTACACACCCTATATTTCTCTATTTACTATTATTTTCTACCATTTGTAAAAATCTAAAAAATTGCTCTTTTTTTATTTCTCTGTCCAGCTCACTCATACATCCCTTTACTTCTCCTCAACTATCCTAAATTCAGGCCTTATTTCAAGTCCCAGTTACAACGATTTTTTTTCAATTATAGTCCAAGTTTTTTTCAAATTCAAATTTCTAAAAAGGGTAATTGATTTTTTTCCTTCTCTCTCATCTAACTTCATTCCATCTTCTTCGAACTTCCATTGATTTCTACTATAATTTTTTATTGATTTTAATCTCTTGTTCACTGATACATATGGAATCCTCTCCATTTTTTAGTGTTGGTCTCACACAGTTAAATTAAAATCAAGGAATTCTTATTTCAGCGGGGTCTGATTCTTTTAAAGGGCATAACGAGATTACATTCAAACATCGCAACGATCAATTAGTTATGGATACTTTACGTGCAAAATTGAAATCTCAAATTGCAAAGTCAAAATCTACATTTCAACAATCACCTCAAAAAGCAGAGGAGAAAATCGAACGTGTTACAACACGTCGTACTCTTTCAAAGGTATGAGTTATTCAAATGTATTAGATCAAATGTAGCGAATAAATGCATCAGACTAAATGTATCAGACCAAATGTATCAAATCAAATGTATCAAATATCTTTTAACCATATTTGATATAGATTATATGTAGCAGATTTCTTTTCTTGTATTTGTAAGTGTTGATATGCATTTCATATGATTATACATAAGGTTCTACTATGGTTTTTTCTATTATGTACATGATACATAAGATCTTCAACTTTTTATAATGTTCATGACACATTATGTATTAATCATGATACATAAGATTTTACTGATGTTGCGTTGTTCAGGATCCATCAATTTTTGTTTTTATGTTGTTCTTGATACATAAGGTCTTTTACTTTCATTATACACAACTTGTTCTGTATGTATATGTAGTCAAAACAAAGTGTCTCATATTAATGTACATAAGCTCACTATGTATCTGGATTGGTCATGTACTTGATACATAAGTTCTATATATATCATCTACTCTAATGTGTCATTTTATGTTCTGTTTCTTAAAGCAAGATATGTAATGTATCAGTTCTCATTTTTATTTATTCAATTATTTTGTCAATGTAGGAATTGAAGTATGTCATAAAAAAGATTCCTTTCCACTCTTTGAGATTCGGCACTGCCTATACTGCTAATTTTATTGATGATTTCAAATCATCAATAGGTGAAGAAGGTATCCAGTTGTTCAGGCAAACCATTTTTTTCACTACCTAGATATGCCACAGTTTAATTTTTAAGGGAAAATTATCAAATGTCTTTTACTTCTTGAGTTGGAGCAGAAAAATCCTGATGAATTGCACATTCGTCACGCTCAGGGTAACGACTCCATTTCTCGATCAAGAAATTTTCTATCATTATCGGTCTGCAATGTATCGATAATATAAAAGAATTTTGATATCTGAATGCACCCCCAAGTAGGTTGTTGTCTAAATATTTTCTCGGTGCACAAAATGGTGTAAACAAAGGACGTTTTGTTCAACTTTTCTTGATGGGAAACCAATGAAGACGCTGTTCACATGACCATTCTCTACTTCATCCATACATTTATTTTTTCTCAACTAGGTGATTCACCTATTTCTGTTGACGATTTTAGAATGGTAGATGATGGTAAATATGAGCAATTTTCATGAGGTCAAATTCCTTTTCCAAATTGATGAAAGTTATGAGGAAGGCCTTTACTATTGCCAAATAGATGTATTGTTTGGGTGGCATGCCATATGCTTTCAATGCATGGATTTATGAATGTGCATCTCAAGTTCCTTCTGAAATTGCTGTAAAAGTAGGTAATCACATTTTCAAAATTCTGAATTGGAGTGTTGGTGCGGTCAAACCCAAATATGAGAACTTTATGTCTAGCATTTTCAGTTAGGTATATTTCATAAAATTCTATTCATATATTTATATCAATGTATATATCATCTGATGTTTATTAATTATAGTTTAAGATTATTTAGTTTTCAATTATGTACTGATTCAGTATACATAATATTTCTGATTACGTTCACTACTATTGAATCTGATACATTATGTTTTAGTCATGAACCCATGATACATACTAAACATTGTGCTTGTTTTTTTTTACTTTTCACTTTTACTTTTGTCAATATTCATGCTCCAGTCTTGTTCCAACACAAGATGAACTGACATCCCTTGATATCTGTGGCAGTGAACCTCCTACTGTAGCTACTACATCAGCTGCCAAGCCCAAACGAACGGAACCTCAAAAACTCTTTGACTTTGAGGACTTTTCAACTAAATCACCTGAAGAGTTGTTAAGAAGATTCGGTCGTGTTGCTGATACATCTTCTCCACCTTCTTCCAAAAGAAGAAAGATTGCTCTTGGTAAAAAGACCATTCCAATAGAAACGACTAACAAATACAAAGATGTCCTACCACCAAAACCATCAAAAAATCCTATTTTCACCGCTTTAAAATCAGTTAAAGTTTGTGGGAGGAGGTGAATCTTCTGGTCAATCAGATCAAATTGCTTCAGTGGATGTCAAAGTTTTAAAGAAGTTTCTAAAGAAATATGTCAGTTTTTATTATAAGTTTTAAGTAGTCAATATACATTTAATAAGTTGATACATTTTAATTTTTTTTATTATTATATTAAAGTTGACCAGAAGTTCAAGCGACTTGAAACTAAAATCGATTCAAATCATACCGATCTTTTGAAAGCCATTACGAATATAGTTCACCCACCCTCCAAGGTATAGTATTTTTTATTAAAATAATTGTATTTTTAGTATGTTACAGTTATTTCTTTTTATAACATCGTAGATCCCTGATCATGACGTGACTGGCACATCAACTCCAATTCAAAATGATGATTTTGTACAACCATTCCATGTGGTTGAAGAACCTCAACTACCTACTATATTGAAGAAGCAATGTAAAGATCTAATTAAATCTAATTCCATTAAAGAATATGATCAATCTCATGGCCTGAAAGATATTCAGGTAGATACATTATGTAAATTTTGATAAATCTGCTTTTCTAATTGATATACTTTTAAACTACATAATACATTTCATTGTCATGTATCAGATTCATCATTTTCCATTTTAATAGTCATTTTCATAAGTAATTGTTGTTCCTATAATTATAGGAAGCAGAACCATCCAAGATTCCACAACAAATAGAGGATGTATCACCACATCCCATGAAATAAGATGCTGCAGAAGCTTTTGAATAGGTTGTTGTTTCTGATACATTAAAGGTAATGTATCAGAGTAAATTTTATGATACATTCACAATTAATAAGTTTAGTATTAACATGATACATTTAATTTAAGATAGCGCATCAGAAGAATCAACTTTTATCATGAAAGATGCAGGTGAGGCTCCTAATAAGACTGACAAAATTAAAAAAACATGTTGAGCAGGTTGATAAACACAAAATAAAGTCCGGTGTATCGATAATCTTCCACACTTGTATCTGATTCATTAACTTTAGTGCTGGTTAGTATTCCAACCCATTTACAAAAAATCAAAATATACTAAAGTCATTACATTTTTATCATTGCTATTAAACAGGATTCCACAACTTCAACTTTGATATCATTCAAAACTCGAGATGTGGTAGATGCTCTTATATATGGACTTCTATTACCGGTCACACCATTGACTCCTATTAGTCATGAACAAGTAGCATAGGCTGAATGTTTATTAGCAATAGCCAATTGCGTACCACTCTTCCATTCAAATGCGTTGTGTTGCCAGATGATGCGAAGACACCTCTTCCACGAAGTAGGATATCTTTGAAGATATTATAATCACTGTACCTAACAAATTTTCGATCGAGTGAAAAGGGTAAAGAGAAGATGTTTACTAAAAGGGATCAAAAATAACCTTTTAAAGGTTTTGGCATATTCTATATTCCTCTAATCGAGATAATCCCCGACTACTCACAATGGATAGATAAGGGACTATTAAAATCGCATGCCAACAAGTAAGTATTATATTTATAAATTAACTGAAACTGTTTATTATATATTTAATCTTACTTTAAATAAAATTTTCATTCAGGAAATTAAAGAAGGAACAATACAAAGCAAAGTGTTCTTCATTCGGATTTACAAAAATAGACTTTGTAGTGACATTTTCTCAAGGTAAGAACTGGTTCTATCTCATGTCACAACCCAACAGATACTGAAATAATGAGGTAAGTGATAATATTTTTAACTTTTATAATTATTTATTGATATATTACAAGTCAGTGTCTGAGGCCTTTGTATCAATGAATTTAATACTTAAGTATTATATATCAGATACATTAAATACAAATATATCTATTATGTTACCAACTATGTATCAGATTTGTAGAACTAATATTTTCTTAAATTGTGTAGCACATAGATGTAATATTATACTACCTTCATAAGAAGTCCAAGATGCAGTTAGCCAATCAGTATAGACAAACAAAAGCAAACTGTATCTTCAAAGTTTACATCAAATCTACATACACAAGATACTATCACATTCCTTCTGATCTTTCTACCTAAGAAGACATGGCACGTGCAGCTGTTGTATCTCATCACGAGAGGTCTGTGAAGAACATAATCAAAGGTTTGTCATGGCATTTGGTAGATGAGGTATACATCCCGATAAGCTGTGATAATGATTTTCATTGGGGGATAGCTATGGTTGTGTTGAGAGAGAGGTTGATATGCGTGTATAATTCATCCTGTGGATCAAGAAAAAGAAACTATTCTTCAGAGATTCAAAAGTTAGCAGCAATGCTACCTTCAAACCTTCAGGATAGTGGGTTTTTTGAGAAGAATGAACAAATCGATTGGTCATTACTTGATTCATATAAGGATAAATCAACCGATAATTTTATTGAATCACATCACCCTTTTTGGATTGAATATGTTGAAGTCCATTGCGCAACAAGGGAGCGACAACTTGTGAGTATTACAAATTCTACATATTTCATTCATTAATTTTCTTTTAATTGTTTTAAAGTGGTATAATTCTGATTTGCAGGGATTGTGGTGTTTTCGTGGCTGTTTTTGCTGAATATCTAAGTGATAAAATTTCTATTTAATCTAATGGACTAAATTCTGAATACTTCCGTTCAAGATACGTCTCTCTATTGTGGAATTATACGTGTCGAAAGGCCAAGGATGATTATATTAGTGAAAACGACGATTCACCAAAGCTTAAGAGAGATTTCATATCTCCTTCTCAAGGAGAAATGGTGGATGTGAAGTAGTTTTTTGAACTTGATAGTAGTAGAATGTCGATATTTTTTTTGGCAGTAATAGTAAATATTTTTTTGGTTATGTACTATTTGTAAAATATTTTTGAACAACTACTGTGTTAATATTTTGCTGTTCAACTGCTTATCAATTGTTGTTGAATATAACTTTTTGTTGGTTACTTTCTTTACTTATCTCAATATTGATCTTGATCATGATACATAACATAATCTCTTGTATCAGATACATCCCTCTGATGTATCATTTTTATGTAACAATTAAAAGTTTATGTATCGCTCTTTAATTTATCAAACTAACAATATAGATCTTAATCACTTTGAATCTGTGGTGCATTGTATCAAATATGTCTAAATTAATATTAGATTTATTCATGATACCTAATTTTTCAATATACTAGATACATAATAATTCTTATGTATCATTTTTTGTGGATGATACATCATTCTTATGTATCATTTACATGTATCAGTTGAAAGATTTTGTATCAATTTTCAATGTGTCAAACTCAAATCTCAGTTGAAAGGTTATATATCAGTATTCAATGTATCTGATACGTTTTCAAAATAAATTTGTACCATCCATGTATCAGTTATAAAATGATACTTATTCAATTGAGACACAAGAAAAATAACTCTTACACAAACACATGAAGTTGAAATAACTGAATACTCAAATAAAATTTATCAAAATATTCCGCTCTTTACCAATTAAATATCTGATACATAGTTTAAAATATAACCAATAAAATGATATAACACTGCTTATTTCTAACCAAAATTTTATGTATCATTTTCTAAAACTGTAAATAACAAGTAATCTAGTTTTCAAAAAGTACAAGTTACACAAGTAATTGACCAATCTATATTGAATTTCTCAATAATCCAAAAAATAAAATACATTGTTATTCCAAATGATTAAATGACATTTATTCAAATTCAACATAAATGTATATTGAAAGATCAAAGTATTAGTAGTATTAATGTATCATAAGAACACTATGTCATTTTTCTCAGGAATGAAAGTGCACGTTCGTCGGTTATGACCTTCTTGTCCATAATAATTTGTGTTTGATGTTAGCTTCTCATATGAGTTTTTTTTCTCTTCTTTTTCTTGGTCGTCCAGGCAACCTTTTGAATATAGGCGACAAGACTACTTCATCTAAAACATCTTCTGGAATTGATCAATATTCTTTATCGGGCATTGGTACAATTGGAATCTCATAAGTTTTGGCTAATGCATCTGGTTTGTAGTAATTAGAGCAGTATGAATGCATATCTGTAATAGTTTTTATTTTTAAACAACAATTGCATGTGCACAAGGTATCTCGTCTAGATGAAATCTTCCTCAATTACATATTTTTCGCTCAAGGCAAATAATGTATCTTCTTCCAAATTCATAAATTGAGAACATAAACTCAGATGATGGAACAATCTACAAAGATTAAGAAAATTAGAGATATATTACATGATCTAAAAGATGATCTAAATTATATACTGATACATCACCTCAAATTAGATACATAACATATTTATACCATGATATATACCTTCATTTTTGAACTTTTAGATGCGTTTAGAATCAAAATCTCTTCAAACCTTCTTTCTAATGTTTCCTTTGTATATGAGGAAATTTCTCTGTTTTGTGTCAAGAACCAAATAGAATTCTAGCCTTCTCTACGAATTCTAATATAGGTAGCTGCCGTGCCTCAACTAGGCAGCCATTGATATATTCGATGATGTTAGAAGTCATCATTCTTCCTCTATTTATTGTTGTATGAACTCTAGACCACTTTTCATACCCATCATTCACAAAGTACTCCTTAACACTATAATCAACTTTTTCCACCTTAGCCATCAATTTTTTAAAATCTTCTTTTCTATAGGATTTGACCATTGAGTAGAATAGATCACTTAGTGTATTTTTGCTCCGCTTGAATTTTGTACACACATTCTTCCAAAGATGCCATATGCAGGCATAATGGGGAACGTTTGGAAAAACAATGCTTAAACTCTTCATTATACTTTCATTTCTATTCGATACAACAAATATTTTTTCCTCTTCCCAATTGCATTTTTGAATTGTTGAAAGAACCAGGTCCATGAAGAATTATTTTCTATGTCTACAACTCCATAAGCTAATATCAATATGCAACCTAATCACAAACAGTCCAACCAAATGTTGGTTTTTTGATCATTAATAGTTAGAAGATGTATCAAATTAAGTACAACAGAATAACAATAACAAAAAATTATCTGCACCATCAAATGTGCTTGCTGATACAAAGGTTCCTATGTAAGCTGCACTAAGATGTGCACCGTCAACCACAACTATAGGTCTACATAAATCAAATCCTCTCATAAAGGGCCTCAATAATATGAACAAATACATAAATTAATTTTTTCTGACTTGTGCATCCTTATATAAGATTTTAGCTACACACTATTGAACATATATTTATATATGGACATCTTTCTATAACCATCGGCAAATTTACCCCTTATCATAGCTAATGCACGTTCCTTAACCCGCCATGCTTGTTGGTGAGAAATCTCAATCCCATAGATTGCTCTAATATCTTCAATTACATCATTTGAAGTATGGATTTTTTTATAATTGAACAATTTAGGAGCAGTTACACCACTTAAAAATCTTATTGTAGCTTGAACCTTTGTTAATATCCTATCTCTTAATGGACATGTATGTTCACTATTGAAGTACCTAATTTTGAATATCTCTGATTTTTTTTTTTGACAAGATGCCTTCAAAGTCTAATCACAGTCAGCAGAATAACATACTAATACATAGCTGCATGTATCAGATACATTATAAATCATAGATTGATCATGTATTATTCAACAAAAGTAATATAACAGTTCACAAAAAAAAACACCCAATCACATATACAATACTGTATCATGAACTTTATCATATCCAAAAAATACTTTTTGGTTTAATATTGATGTATCTGATACATTTAATAAAACTATTTTAAGATATATATTCACTTATAATTCAAATTACACTTGACCTTATACATACAAATTCTGATGTATCTAACACCTATTAAAATCACAATAAAAAGCACATATCTACAATTTCATGCGTAGTTTTGAAAAACAATGTATCATTAATAATAATAAAAAGAAAGTATCACAGTTCTCTGTAGACAATAGTGATATATTTGTATCAGATACACAAAACACTTAACGACTTGCATACCTTTTTACATCAGATCTCTTTACCTTGCAATTGAAGTTGTGTTCTATTTTGTATTTCGCCATAACACAGATTAGTATTACTTTATTCTTATACATTTGCTTCTCCTTCACATCTGTACTATTTGTATCACTTATGTAATTCTTTATTTTTAATTTGGGAATGTAAGATGAATTGACAATCTTTGATTCAACCACAGGAAGAGCTTGTGTATTTTTTTCTGAACCTTTGAGACAGACAATTTCACCTGACGAAAGATCAAAACAATGCATATCTTATCTATTTTTATCAATTGTATCAATTCATAATGGATACATTCTAAATCCAGGTTCATTTTTTTCACCTCCAAATACAGTCTTACTCCCATATCATTTCTAATTATCATTGGAGAAGCATTACCTTCAATTATGTATCGGATTTTTATATTTTTTTCCTCATCTCATCGATATCTAATTCGTTGCAATGACAGATTTGATATTCATGAACTAAATCTTTTGACAAACAACTATTACTTCGCTCTTTTATCGTGAATAACCCACATCAAAATTCAAAAATAGAAAGAATATAAATAAAGGCGCATACGCGGGAAGGCTCCCCCTTTCTTAGAATTCAACATTTATGATATGTTTTGCATCTTGTTCACTCACTCTTTGTCAGTAGAGATGTTCCCACAGGTGCCCTTTTTTCAATGGTACTATAATTCCAATTCCTATCCCTTCATTCCCTCTTTTGGTCTATTTATATTCCAGAAAATTCTTGATATGGCCTCCCGTAGTGGTCCTTGCTTTTAAGAAAGTGGAGCGTGGTCAATTTCTCATACTTGACTTGCCCCTTTTTTCTTAAGCAAAGAGAAAGTCGTGCAAGCAAGCGAAGTGGAATATACTAGAATAAAAAATAGTGCTCTCCAAAATTACAGAATGCCTCAACAAAATTGTTAAGTTCATCATGTATCAGGCTCTGTTTTCAAAGAAAACATCTTTGTTACGTATTGGGTTGGGTTGGAGGAAGAAGAAAATTTAAATTTTGAATGATTTGAAACTGGTACGAATTGAAAGAGATTGATATCAATTCATGTGCGTGATTTGCTCAACTAAAATTTAATTTTTACGTTTTGTTTCCTTTTAAAGCTCAACAAACTTATTACACTTATGTATTAGATGTTATGTATCTTTGATGCCTGGTGTATCCGAATGAGAGCTTTTAAAGGTATTTTTATAAAATTGAAAAGGGTTGGGATAAGATGAAATTTGGCCTATACAGTATGTGATTCATAAAATTTTACAATTAATATTGGAAGTACATTTATATTTTACTTAGTAAGTTGTTTGGCTTGGAATACAAATACTTATTATTTGAATATTTTGATTTTTTGTTTGTTTGATAGTTTGAATCCAAATTGAATTAGAATACACTTATGTGTATGTTTCTGGAATACAAAACAAATAGGAAATACATTTTTAAAAAAAGATTACTATTATTATAAATATGTATGTTTTGACTATGTAAATATGTATGGACACAAATAAATTTCTTAATATATAAATTAGACATGAAACAAGTTAAGATGACAAAAGACATGCAAACTAATTTGAATACAAATATAAAATGGGAGAATACAAGTATTACAATGAATACAAACAAAAATAATATAAAGATTCAAATTTAATTGGCATAACTTTGAAATGAATACAAACTCCTGAACACTTAATTAAATTGACATAACTTTGAAATGAATATAAACTCCTGAAGACTATAATAGCAGGAGAATACATATACGAATACAAATATGTTTCTTAAGCATAGAAATTCTACTGAATACAAACTAAGAACCTACACACACAAAAAAGAAGATTGCAAAGAAAACTCCAATATACAAAACAAATTCAAAAAAATATGAAAAAAATTCTCAAAAGATACATAGGATACCTGAATCAATGAGACTTTTGTGTAAATATCTTAGGATATTCTTTTAATTTTTGAAGGAAAAAAAAGAGGGAATGGATGAGAGAAAAGCGGGAAGAACAGAAGAAAGGGGGAAATTAGAGAGAGAGAAATTTTAGTTTTGAATTAATTTGAAAATTGGAGAGAGAAAGATTGAGAGAATTGAAAGAAAGAGAATAAAAATCAATTTGTTCATAAAATGTGGGATAAAAATAAGTTAAATTAGGAACTAACTTAGGATACCATTAATTTGTTATACAACTAAAATATTGTTCTTTTTAATAATATGTTTAAACTATAGCTGTTTTCAATGAATAAGTTGCAAAATTTGCCTAATTATATAATTTTCCCGACCTTCAATGCTCTTAAGGAAACAACCTCTGGGTTAACAATTTGTCTAACCATTCACATTCTATATCTCATACAGTCCTCATTAATTTCTCTCCATATTCCAACAAGAAACGTTAAAACAATAAAATCAGACAAATAATTTCAAATTTGCGAGATCTTTGAGAATAGGTTCTAACAAGGAGGAAAAGCTACAACTAGAATGAAGGAAAATGTTTTCCATGGAGAATGTTTTCCTAGAAAATATTTTCTTGAAAAATAAGTTGGTTTCTAACTTTTTTTTATCATGTTTGTTTGGTGAGTGGAAAATATTTTCTAATGAATGATTGGTGAATGAAGATATCTTTTATTTTTGTGTAGAAAGTAGAAAATACTTTTTAGAAAAATAGTTTCTGACTTTCAAATCAATTTCAATAATTGATTCGGGATCTGATCCCAACACCTGAACCCGACTTCTAATCTAGGATCTGATATTCAAACTCGGACCCGACCCAATCTAGGACTTGACCCTGACTTTCTATTTGAGATCTAACATTCACATTGGAATCCGACCTCGACACCTGACTTGAGACTCGACTTTCGAACCCTAATTTCACTTTGACACCCGAATTGAGATCCGACCCCAACATCAATCCTAGGATCCAACCCCAACATCTGACTTGGGACTTGACCCCAACTCCCTATTTGGGACATAATATTTGAATCACGATCCCACTCCGATACCCGACTTAGGACCCAACTTTCAAACCCTGATCTGACCCCAATACATAAATCAAGACTCAATCCCAACATTCATCCTAGGATCTGATGCTGACATGATCTTGACTCCCTACCCAGGACTCAATTTTTGAATCGAGATCTGACCTTGATGCCCTATCAAAGACCTAACCTTGACCCGAGCCTGACTCTCGATCAGGACCTTGACTCCGAACTCGGGACCCGACCTCGACACTCAATCCATGACCTAACTTTCAAACCAAAAACCAACCCTCACATCTTAGCTCGATGATTGATTCGAGGAATAAATTTGATACCTGACCTGAGACTCGACTCTCAAACCAAAACCTAACACCCAACTTGGAATCCTATCCTGACACCTAACTTGAGATCCGACCCAGACACTTGATCTGGAACCGACCTCGAATCCTAATCCAAGACCTGAATCAAGAATTAGAAGTCATATCCCGAATTAATATCGAGAATCGGTATCCGAGGTTTGAGTTAGGTGGAAAGTTGACTCCTCCTTAAAATAACCTAGAGATATTCTTAAGCAAAAAAATGATAATGGATAGACAAGGCTCTCAAGGAAAGCATCTTCTACTTTTTTCTTGCGAAGTTTTCATCAATCTTGCTAGAATGCTATCAAGGCACACAAATATATGCTTTATGTACCAGCAACTTGGCATCGAGGTAGGTTATGATTAATGAGTAATAGACTATGGTTCGTAATCGTGTTCATAATATAAATTTGATGGGAGAATCATGATTAGTCTTGCGGGCGCAGCACTATAAATGGACAATAAACTTAGAACTCGCATAAAAATATCTATTGGAGTGTTCATGTGCTAATGTATGAAACCTTGGTGTTTTTTTTGTTTGTATGACCTCTTTGTGAAATTATTATGTAAATTATGTGGAGATATCTAGGGATAGAGAGAATTGTATGATCGTATAATCAGCTAATAGTGCGGTGACTTAAATCAGGTAATAACTCGAATGTGAGAGTGCCATTTAATAGTTTAATCCCCGATGATTTGTATGAATATGGTATGCTGGTGAAGGCAATGGATTCCTAGTTGTTTATTGGAGTTTAAACTTGATTTAGATTCATGTATGCTCCTAATACTTATTGATTGGTCTTCGTACATACATGTAATTGATGATATGGTCATTGATACTTAAAATGCATAAGGAATTGAATGATGAATTTGATGGCATTACTTAGTGTTGTAAGTGTACTTTTAATTATTGTACACTAAGTTATATTGTCATGACCTAATTTACCGGACCATGCAGTCATCTACTCTTTTTAACTAGCTAGGTGAACCCTTACCACCCAATTAAGGATATGTAAAAAATAAGTTGCGAATCTATAAATAAATAAATATATATTTTTATGCAAAAATTTATGAAGCCCATAACATTAATCAGTAAATTAATCAATCTAAACAACTCTCAAGACCTAGTCTAGACATGTATAAGAGCTTCTAAATAGAGTAAGACAAGAAAATACATAACTTTTTATAAGACCCCAGTATTTGGAAAGTCAGAAAATGAGGATAAAATATGGAAATTTTGAAACCTGCAACTTTTGACACTAGGTGATAACCACAAAAGGTTACCATGGGCCGTGGTATGCACCATACCTCGTGGTGAGACACCACGGTGGTAACCCTGAAGCTCAGACCTGTAGAAAGGGACCACGATGAGGGACCATGGATAGTGGTAAGCACTAGAGGCCATGATGCCCTCCGTTGTGACCCCTCCCCTAAGGCCCTTAGGAAACTTCCAAGGCATGGACCACGATCAACCACCACGAGTAGTGTAAATCTTCATAGACCGTGGTGGTCACTCCTGCATACCACCCTCCTAGTCATGCACCACGACCATATTCCACGAACTGTGATGCACTGGACGGACCGTGAAGGGTTCCGTGGAGGAAGTTCTGAAACCTTCTTTTGCAACTCCCAGAGTTCAAATCCAAGTCGATTATCACAGACACCATCACGGGCCGTGATAAGTATCACAAACCGTGATGGGTCCTCTATGGTGAGTCCTAATTCCTAAACGTAGGGTATTTTAGTCATTTTTTATTCTTTTATTATTGTATGTGGACATTTTTGGGACAAGATTCAACACGAAATTGTCCTAAGTACTCCTAAACCTATTTTTTTCCTCATTATTTCCTAAACAACTTTAAGACTTCTCTCTCAAGGATTACTTCAAGAGTTCATCTTCTTTATCAAGTTTGGCTAGGGTTTATTCAAGAACAAGTTTCCTTTTTCAATTTCAAGGTCAAATTAATTCAAGGTATATAGGGATTGATCCATGGGCCCCTTTCACCCATGGAGTCTTAAGTTTTTTACTCAAAATCTCATGAATTTCAATTGGGTTTGTAACACTAATTTTGATGAATTGCATTGGACTATTTCAATTATATTTTTTTTATCATTATAAGTATTTTTCAATAAGAATTACATGATTTTAAGTTGAATTATGATTTCCCATGCATGAAGCTAGTTTCAATGGTGATATTATGAAGTATGATTACAAATTCAATGATTTTAAGGTATTATCATGGTTTTCATTCAAGATAACTATGTATATGAGTTTTACTCTAAAGTCAAAGTATGAATTATGATCATGGATTAGAATTATGTTCAAGTTATGAATTACATGCAAGTTATGAAGAAGGGTGATTTAGGGCCCTAAGTAGTGGCCTAGGAACCTAATGACATGAATTATGCAAGTATGATATTGTAATGTTGAAAGGCTAATACTCACATTGCAAGTAGAAAAATGAGATACTCTATGAATTATGAACTTTATGAACAAGTTATGATATATGCTTAGTATGCTTACTATGTTATGTATTCCATGGGATTGGACTTATCACCGAGTAGACTTTGAGGTGGGGCCCCTACCAAAAGCCTTATAGTCCTTTAAACTATGTGTCGCCGTAGGATTGAGTTCATAGATTGGCTAGTGGATCCATATATATTGTATGTACATGACCCGTCTAGTAGGTTAGAGTCTACCTTGGCAAGTAGATTCCCCTTTCTTCCGTTGTATGGGGAGACATCGGGATTCTATGTTATAGCTCATATGGTCTTATTGTTGGTTATGGTTCCATCCCATATATGTATATGTTCCTTACAATCTTTATGATTTTAACCATGTCTTTCAAATGCTCTGATCATTATGATTTTCTCATGACTTTACTTATCCTCTTTTTCATGTGCTCAATTGATCTTTGCATCTTATGGTTTATATTGCATGTCATGACCTCATACTTAGTACATTCAAAAGTACTAACACATATTGTTGCCTACATTATCTCATAATGTAGGGGTTGAGGATCACGCTCCTATCACGCATGGCTAGTAGAGTCTCCATCCGGCGAAGTATTTGGGTGAGTCCTCATCTATCGGGGACTAGTTATGAGTTAGTTATTTTTTCCAAAAAATTGATATATTTCAATTTTAGGGTGATCTAGGGACATGTCTTAGCCCCCACCCATTTTCATTAGTAGAGGCATTTGTTGGACAAAACATGTAGAGTCTATGTAGTCGGATTATATTCACTTTTATGCTTTATGTTAGACTCTTTCTTATGCTATATTTCACTTTACTTTACCTTATGCATACTTTATGATATGTCTAGAGGCTTGAATGGAGTCCTTCGGGGTTTCAATCACCGTGTTATGATCAGGCCGTAGGTTGGGTCATGACACTTCTACTGGAAAGAGAGATACAAAAGTTGATGATGATTACTTGCCGCTTCACATAAGAGACATCCAGGCAACCTGCAATGCATCTACACCCAAAAGGATATAGTAAAAGTAGTATCAGTACACCACACATACTGATAAGCATTATCAATCGATCATGGTTAAATCACGCAATATATGTTTTTATTAGGGGTGAGATATTCATGTCTTTCACCTGAGGGTTTGACTTCTCTTGTTTCTTTAGGGTTAAATCAACATGTTTAGAAAAAAATAGGATATAATTTGTGTAAATAAAAAAAACTAGGAGAAAGTTAAGGCAGTTAGAAGTACATAGTAAATAGATTTATTGAGAAATGGAAATCCCTTCAAAATTTTGTGTTGCATTGTTTGATATTTGACCTCAATGTATTTTTGAATGAAATTGTGGAAATCAATGTGATATTTATTATTTGAACATGAGCATGATCCAAATAGCTTGAAGTTGAAAGTGTGAACTAGTGGTATTGTGTGTGTGAGCTGCATTACTTAGTTTTTACTTTGTCTATACAATCTTGTAGTTGCCTGGTTAGTCTCCCTGATGGTGTAGCATAGTTAAGGCAGGAGAATTATAGGCTGTCTTTGAACTAAGTCCACTAAGCCTAAATAACCAATCAAATAATGAAATATGTCCCTGGATCTCTATGTTGAACTTTGATTAACCTTTTGTTTGAACAACCTATTCACCTTCCTATTTTTGAGTATAAGCCCTTGTGTTGGACCTAATCCCTTCTTGGACGCTCAACCACAATTTAGGCTAATTGCTTAAGTTGAGGAAGGCTATGTTAGGAGTAATGAAGAAGAGTTGGGTATAAAAATAGTAACATGGTCATTAAAAGATAAATTGAGTGTGGCATGTTGTAATACCCCAAAAATTCCTAGTTTAGATCATACCATGAAGACTTCAAAAATATTTCCAGTCTGCAAAATTTTGGCTTTTACGGATGCCATCTATAGGCCGTAAAAGGAACTATGGATCGTAGATAGGAACCGTAGACCAACTTTAAAAAATTAGGAACACAGGCTTGAGATTTATGAACTGATTTTACAGCTCGTAAAAATTTTATGGGTCATAGACATTAGTCATAGATAAACTTTAAAAACTTAGAAAATTGGACTTGTACAAGACAAAAGGGTTTTATTGATCGTAGATATGTTTTTGGATCGTGGATGGGCCCGGTAAATCTATCTTTAGAGAATAAGTATTTTAGTATCTTGGCTTCTACGCTTGAACAAGACTTGTCATATAAGGAAGTACACAGTAGATTTGACCAGTAATTCAAAAGTTAAGAACCTCAGATTTCAGGCCTAACTTTCTACTAGCATACGGGATGGGTTGTACAAAGGATTATGGGTTGTAGTTGGGATCGTATTTTTAAACTCCAGAAACTCAAGATTTTCCTCTGACTTCTACGGATAGTGTTCTATCGTCCCTTAGATGGAACTATGGTCCGTAGATGCCCATAGAAGTCCTTCGATAGATTTTAATCAGGAATTTTTTAGTCTTTTTCTACTCTTTCAATCCCTATACTATGTCTTTTTGGACTATTCTAAGTGGGAAAGTGATTTTTATCAACCCTAACCTCTCATTCACTCATAACTCCTCCAAAATAGGTTTCTTCTCTCTAAAATTTCCTCTTACGGCTAGAACTAGGGCTAATTCATCAAGTCTCCATTGAAGGACTCAAGCCAAGATTTCTGCTGCAGGTATGTGGAATTTCATCAATGGGTATCCCTTCACCCATTGAGTCCCAAAGAAACCTCAAATTTTCAAGTTCTTTGATTCCCCAAACGTAGGGTTTCTCTGATATTCATGGGTTCTTGTTGAATTTCAGTTATTCTTCAATCATGATCTTAATTACCATGAATTCAGTTATTGTTATCGAATTTCTATGTATTTTCATGAACCACATATATACAAGTATTTTCATGGCTTTGAATTATGATTCTCTAAAAGCATGTTTTCAAATTATAAGTCTTCATGATTTTAGATACTTTCAGATAAAGGGTTTTTCATTATATTATCTTTTATCATGATTTAAGATGCTTTCACATAACGTATCTTTAGCTATTATCAGTTTTAAATCATTATTCATGTGTTACTTAATATGTTTATCAGATTATCAGAATTATAGTATTATTAAATTATTACTATATCAATTTTATGCATGTTTTCCATGGGAGTAACATTTAGGACAGAGTGGATTAGGGATGGAGGTTTCTGGTTAGCATCTATGGACCTTTATTAAAAATTTTTAAGTCTCATAATTACATACCACCATAGGCTTTATCTTAGATAGACACAGCTTAGTGGATCAACATTAGCTCAGAGTCATGCCTTTATACCTTGCCAAGTATATTAGGCCCTTTTGGTGGGATAATACACTAGAATCCAGGTAGCAGCTGATGAGTTGGGGATTTTTGACTCATTTATATCTTTTTCTTATGATTTTGTGTAGTTAATATAGAGATTGAGGCTAATTATCTTTTGAATTATGTGTATTTCAGGACTTTGTAGCTAACAAGGAGTTTTGATAAAAAACACAAGAAGTGAGGAGAAAAGAGTTGAAATAGAGGAAATTGTGTCTTTGATGTCGCAATTGCGACACTAGGGTCACTTTTGCAACTGGTCAACAAAAGGGTCAAGGTATCTTTTGTGGACACACACCAATTGCTTTAGCTAAGGGTCAAGAAATGGTAAAGTTCATTTTACTGACCCACACAACCACTTTAGCGATGACTGAAGAAAATATGGGTGTCGCTTTTGCGATTTGGGACTCGCTTTAGCGAGTATTGCTTTTGGGACAACCTGGTGGCTTTAGCGATGGACAGTGAACTGATCAAGGGAAATGAAGGAATTTCATAGGTTTGGACCCCAAATTATCACAAAAGCTGATGGGGAACTGATGGGAAAAAAATATGTTGGACATCTCTAGCATCTTGAAACCTTGAAGAACACTTCATAGCTTGGGCTTAGGCTTTGATAGCAAGTTTCCTTACAATTTATCATTGGATTGAAGATTGAATTCCAATTATAACCATTTTTATCCTTTCTTCATTTTCTTTTCTTGTATTACATGAATTATAGGATCATAGAAGGATTGGGGTTTTGTGCTAGAAATAGACATTTGATAGGTTGTTGATTTTATTCTTTTGCTTTTGTAATTAATTTAATGTTTTCTCATTTATGAAATGGGTCTTTTATAATCCAATCAATTTCATGCTTTAATTATTTTCTAATGGAATTGATCACTCCTTTGACTTGCCCATTTACTTTGATTGAGTTTGAGAGAGTCAATTGAGATTGGTGCATAATTTAAGGTGTAAGAACTCATATACCGGATTATAGCTAGAGATAGTGAATCCATGCAATGCCTATAATTGGATCAATTGTGTTATCACTTAACTAGGTTCGAGAGAACTAGTTGATAAGTATTTGCCTATATTCGAGAGAAGTAGGTTGATAATTTAGATTCCAAGGCACATATGATTTTACTCATGATTGATTGAATCTATGTCAGATTAATGTGCAATGGATAATGTGAATGTTAATTGACTTCCCATTCCTCAAGTTCCTTTTATTTTGTGCTTGAAAAGACCTTTATCCTTGTTCCCTTTTTTTTTATCATTGTTTGTTACCGACATCTTCATATTATATTTAAACTATACTTTTGATTTTGGATTCAAACTAGTAGCTTGTAATTCTTTATTTTTCTAATAGCCTACACATTGTTCCTTTGTAATAACTTTGAGGGTCATTTTTTAAAATTTTAGTAAAATTACCATTTTACCCCTATTGTTAGTGCCTCTGAGTGTTGTTCGTTTAATTTGTATGGTTGAATGTGTTAAAGTCTTAATAGTTGGTGAAGTGGGAAAATTCTTGAGTTTTATAGAGTTAAGATGTTAAAAAGTGGTTTTCGGTACCAAATGGAGCTACGGATCATAAAATGAGATTTTGTCAGTTCCATCAGTTCTAGAATGTAGAAATTGGTCTAGGGGAGTCGTTGAAAAAAGATTTGGGGTTGATATGTGAATTTGAGTTCTTAAGTTGAAAGGTGAGGTTTTAAATGAGCTAAGTTTGACTTTGTTCAATAAATCGAGTTTGGAGACTTGGATTAGATTTTTGATGATTCCAATGATTTGAGGAGTGATTCTAACTCTATAAATGGCCTTGTTGTAATTTTAGATATTCTGAGGGTATTTTGGGTATTTAGTGTATCAAAACTAGATTTGTTGCGACTAATCTGGTTTTGGGTCAAGAAGACCTTGAATTTAAATTCTAATGGTTACATTGAGTCTGGATCGTCGAATTTAGTAGGGGTGCATATAAGGTTTGTGTATACAAAATTCTGAACAAATTCTGAGGGTTCGATCGGAGAATGTGAGTTTGAGATTTTGCTGGTTTCTGGTGCAGGCATTTTTATTCATCGCATTCGCGACCTTAGGCCACACGATTGCAATTAGTCAGGTAAATGGTCTTCGCGATCGCTAGGGATGGTTCGCGATCGTGATGGGTTATTCCATCCCGTGTCTTTCGAGATCACGAGAGTTAGTTGCTCACGATCGCGATGCACAATTCTTGCCTGAACAGTGTTCAACTTTGCGAGAAACCCTATTTCACCATTTTTGAGTTCTTGAGCTTCTTGGGGCGATTTTGAGAAGAGTGTTTTGAGTAAAATTATTGGGTAAGTAATTTTTTAACCTAAAACCTTCCTTTTTTCATTAACTATTTGATGATATTAACTCCTAAACTTTAGTTTCAAACTTCAAAACTTCTTGTTTCTTCCCTAATCTGAATTCAAGGAAATTGGTGAGTTCTTACTCATTTTGTACTGTATTTTTATGGGTTTTTCAACAATGAGTTTCTTATTACTAGTAGAGCATGGTTTTGCAATCAAAACTCAAATTTGACCTTGTTCAAAATTTATCAATTTTTGAACTGTTTTACCCCCTATTTTGAAACCCATTAATATGGGCGTCATTGGACTTCTTATGACACATATGTTTCATTCTTGATAGTGGGTTATCATTTTGGGCATTGAATTCAAAGGTTGTTCATCTAGTAGAGCGTTCAAGTGCGGTTTTGGCACTTGAGGTAGGTTTGACTATTCTTCTTGGGGCTGAGTTAGGGTGATTAGTCAAATTCTATGTCATAGACTTTGGGATGGAGTTGTAGTGTAGTTTGAGACTGATAAGTTATATTGTGATGCTCGTGTAGGGGCTTACATGTGCGTTTTAGCCTGTGTGGGGGCCTTATTTGATATTTTATCCGTGGTTGAGACTGTGTAATCTATGACTTAACTAAGTTAGAAATGTGAAAAGGTTATTGGACTTGTGATGCCTGCTTGAGGGGTTGAGTTGGGGGCTTTGAGCATGCCTAAGTATTGAAATATTGTTGAGAAAGGAGCAAACATTTAAATGAAAGTATTTCCATCCCATTACTGTCTATTGAGGGTGAATATCATGTTTAGGTGAAGTTTTGTGAACTTTAAACCTTGTACTACATGTTGAGTTAAATATTACCTCGATGCCTTATATATTGTAAATGCATTTATTCTCATTCATATTATCATTGATCATTGGGAAGTTGAGAACTGTGTAAATCCTTTTTAAGAAAGAAAATGTGACATCTTTTGTATCCTTGACCACAAGTAGGTGGCAAGTGGAGGAGATATTAGTATCATGAGTCCTTGGCTACGAGTTGGGTGGTGAGATAGTTAATACATTGAGATTATGATGAGGTATATGGTCTACGATACCCCCATGGGTCCTGCTTGGTAGCACAGCTCGACATGTGTATACGATAGGTTGTGCGACAACCTTGATCCCACCGTACCAATATATCATTGCATTATCATAATGCATTACATTGCATTGATACCTGTGATACCTGCTCTATCTGTTTAACTATGATATTAAACTATTTTTATGTATTTACTTTAATCACACCGTTCTATATAAATTGGCGGCAGCATAGCTGGAGTGAGACTTTTCTGCGTACAGGTGGAAGCGTTCCTTAGTTTATTTTCATAGTTTTGATTAATTCCTTATACTCAGTCAGTTAAACCTACTGAGTACATATAGATTGTACTCACCCCCACTTTAGTGTCCCTTTTGATGCAGATCCTAATTAGGGTATCCCGCACGACAGCTAATCTCCTTTTCTTGTGGATATTTACTATTCAAATTAGTGGTGAAGTCTTGGGATTTGGACCGCCATTAGATCTAGATTGTATTTCTAGTCTTTATTATTATTCGGAGATTTAAACTGTGTATTCAGAGTCAAATTTGTATTTAGATGCTCTTAAGCTTATGATACCAAGTTTTGGGATAATATCATTGTTGTCCTTTATTTTGTGTTTATATGTGGCCTAACTTTCCTTTATGAGTATCCTATGATTTTACTTTTTGGCTTACACATCGGGATGGGGTTTGAAATGTGTGCCATTATGATCTTAGATTTTGGGTCGTGACATCCTTATGGGGTTCGACCTTGACCTTATATGTTGGGTTTATATTGCTAGAGATTGCCTAGACTTCAATTTATAAGGGTGTAGTTGAGTGTTACGAAAAATGGCTCCATCGCGGAGAACAATTTGGCTTATTGAATTAATTTATAATTTAATATTTTCTATCTAAATTGTAAATATTTGTTTTTGCTTTCTTTATATATTGTCTTTATGGCTTTTTATGATGAAGAAATGCTTAGTGTTGCAATCCCTATATTGGTGACCCATATTCTTGTTGTGGAAGACCTCATATTGGGCAAAGTTATGTAGATGCCTCTTTGGATAAAGAAATGAGTGACTCAATAGGCATTGTGAGTCAAACTTGGCTCATGTACTTATCCCAACGACTTGAAAGGGGTGTGATATTAAGAAATTTAAGGTTTCAAATGAGGGTTAAATTCCATGACTTTCACGTAACTCGGTTCCATGGAATGATCCAACTCGAGTTTGCAATAGAAAATTTGAAGAAGCAGATGATTAATCATCTATTTCCGGAAGAATTGGAACATGTGTTGTTCCTTGTCAAGTGGTCAAGAATAGTGAATTGGAGTTGGAATCTCAAGAAGAAAGGGTTATGATAAACATGAAAGAAATCTTGGGTATTTGCATACCATCCAAGCCAATAATGATCCAAGATGTCGAAATCAAAGAAATGATACTAAAGTTGCAGAAATAAATTCAAAAACATCATTTATGACAACTTTAGGTCATTTGGAAGTGAGAGTGTTGCTCACTTGAAGGCCAAAAATTATGAAATTCAATGTTCGAAAGTCCTATTAATCCTCTTGTACCCAATGATCCTTAAAGAAAGAGTGAGGTGAAATCGGGTAAGAAATTCAAATCTTCAAAGTGGAGAGATCGAGTGAGACTCATGATTCTGTCAAGTTTTCCCCATGTATTTCAGTGTAGCCTTGATTTAAAGTTGGGGAGAAGGTTCATTAACTTAAAGTGGAAACATAAAGGGTGGTGCAACTAGCATTGCACCGCATAATTAAATTTTGCGCTTGATGGGAGGCAACCCATTGGTTTCTAAGCCTTTTTTTTGATTTTTTTCATTTTATGTTGAGTTCTTTATTTGTAGATTAGATTAGAATTTCTTGTTTTGACTAATCCTCTTAGTTTCAAATGTTTGAAACTAGCTTGAATAGGTTTGGAGGCAAGAATATTGAGGGTAATGAACTTCGGGGGTGAAATACCTTCAAAATAAGGCTTGGAGTACTTTTTGGGTAGTTAAGCTCACCAAAACTAGCCGGGCGAGTCACAGTTGTCTAACTATGACTAAGGACTTCATTCTGTCTTTTAACTTGGAAGAATTTGGAGAAAACGTGAGAGAGAAAAGAAAAGGCACTACGGCTAGGATTCCTTCAAGGTAAGGCTCCAATTTTTGCTCCGTAAATTAATTATCTAAGATATCTCTTGGTTATATGAAGGTGTTTAACAACGTAAAATTTCTATTTGGGGCAGCAAACAAGTGACGCGAATAGCCCGCAAACTTTCAGCATATTTAGGAGCTTCCGAAGTTGATTTTTGGCAAGGTAAGGTTCCTCCTTTAGAGTTGGAGTTAATGATGTTGTTATGTAGTATGTTAAATGTTTTAAATGAAGATAAAAGTAGGAAAATTGCACAAGTATACTTGACGTGAGAAACAAACTAAATTGGAGCCGTTCTTGTTAAATTGAAGTTGAGTAGTGTTGTTGCGATTGTGGTGTTATGGTTGGAGATGGATTAATTGTGTGTTGCAGGGATGGAACGTGGTGTAAAAGGGGTGTCGGTTCTTCTGGATGCAGCCACATAACCCTCCAATTCGTGTGATTAAAGGTTTTACCAAATAGAGATAGAAAACCTTATTTTGATATCGTGGTTTTGGGCGAGTCATTTGGAACTTATATTTCATTGTATTATAGTAATTAAATGTTGTATAGATGATTATTGTTTTTGTTAATATGGATTCTAAGGTTTGGAGGTTAAAACAAAAGTTTGGATAGGGCAAGTTATAGGGGAGATGCTGCCCGATTTCCGCTAACTTCGGAACTAGTAATAAACTAGTCAATGGAAATGGATAAGAAAATGATTCCTATGGGTACTTGGTTATAGATTGAGAAGCTGGAAAGTGGAAGGTTATTAACATTGGTATTACTTTCGTGTTAAATAGGTTCAGAGGGAGGCAAAGCGAACGTGGTTACTGGGTAATTCATAAGAGGTATGTAAAGCCTATCTCTCTTTTCTTTTGGAATGTCTTCAAGTTAAGTAATGAATGATATGAGCTTGAGGGTAAATCTACTCATAAATGCAAAGTGTAATCCACGGTCCTTATTTACTTCTTGATGAAAGCACTCTTACAGTAACTGAACTAGGGCTTCTCAAACCTTTCATACTTAGGGAAGTGATGAGTATGTAAACCTAGCCTTTCTTTTTTTGGCATGTCTTAGATATAAGTGGAACATAATATGCACTTTGAGGATAATTCCATATATAAATCTTTAAGAATGATTCATGCCTCTTACCTATTTCTTGATGTTAGAACTCCTGCAATAAGTGAGATATTTCCTCTCAAGTCTTCTATATGAAGGAAAGTAGTAAGTATGTAAAGTCTGTTCCTTCTTGTCTTTTGGCATGTCTCAGAGATAGGTGATGTATGATACAAGCTCTGGGTAACTCTATTCCTAAGTCTTGAATATGATTCATGTCTCTTATTTATTCTTTGATGGAAAAGGCTCTTAAGGTAGTTGAGCTATCACCCTCGAGCCTTCTATATGTGACATAGTAATTGAATGTATGAGCTCATGTGCCTAAGGACTCTATAATGACAAGTGTCTTTGATTTCATAATCCATTTGGCATTATCTTAATAAAAGTCTATGATTCGTGAGACTCTATTGATATGGCCCCTAATGGCATTTAGAGGATACTTGAGATGATGATCATTTTGATCCTCAAATAATAGTTCATGACGATTGTTATATCGAGTCTCAAATGATGAGCTAATTGCATATGGTTACTCGTTACTCTACTAGTGCATGCTGTTAATATATGTTCCACCGAGTCCCATGAAGGGCCGGGTATGACCAAGTCCCATAAAGGGCCAGGTACGATATATGATGACAAGATTATTCACCGAGTCCCATTAAAGGCCGGGTATGATCGAGTCCCATGAAGGGTCGGGTATGATTGAGTCCCATAAAAGGCCGAGTATGATATATGATGATATGAGCATTCACCGAGTCCCATAAAGGGCCGTGTAGGACCGAGTCCCATAAAGGGCCGGGTACGATATATGATGATATGATTATTATGATAGTATGATTATTTATTCATTCCCTCATTAGAGGGCCGCGTATGACACATATATGCATATGATGGCCTAATGAAACAATTGTGACACTAAGTCCTATGATGGGCCAGATATAGTATATAGGCATGCGTATAAAAACATAATAATGCATTTGTAAGATATGAGATGATGCCGAATATGATGGTATGATGTCGTATACGATGATATGATAACACCGAGTCCCACAGCAGGCCGGGTACGATATGGGAGGATGATATACATGCCCTCGTTTTATAAGATATAGGTGCAGTGATTTATTAAATATTATACTTGTTTCCTACATCCCTAATTCTGCTGTAATCTCACTTATATGGTGTTATGCTTTATATACTCAGTACATGTATCATACTGACCTTTTTTCTTCGAGGGGCTATGTTTTATGCCCACATGTGCAGGTACGCGTTTTGGGGATCCGTCAGCTTAAGATTTCTAGTCAGTGATTTTGGGAAGAGCTCCATTGTGTCGGAGCCTAGTTTTTGGTACTTGTCTTCAAATGTATATAACTGTTTATTTAGGGGTACGGGGGGGGCCCTTTCCTGCCATATGATACAGTTAATACTTTTAGAGGTCTGTAGACATATGTGTGTGGGTTGTGTGTATGTTTTGTTCAATGACGTCTATGCGATGTATGATGCATCTTAATATATAATGGAAGCCTTGTCGGCTTGCGTGCCTTTTAACGATACGATTAGTAGTAACTCCTCTAGAAACAAAAAAAAGAAAAAAAAGGGATATATGTCTATAAAAACGTCATGACCCATTGGGGGTTCTTAGGAATGTATACGATGGTCCAGGTCGGACCCTAGTCACGGCCTACGGAGTTGGGTCGTGAAAAAAATGATATCAGAGCAGTTCGTCCTTGAAGTGTCTACAGACCGTATCCAGTAAAGTCTTATTTATCGATCTGTTGTGCACCACATCTATAAACAGAAGGCTACATGACATTTAGGATGCTACTTTCTTTCATATCTAAGATCGCGCGATAGAGCCGAGTCATAGGGAATGAAATTCCTCATACTAATCTATGATTTTAGCAAAAGAACAACATAGATAGAAGAAAGTGAATGACGATATTGGGAGTTACAAAGCACACAGATAAGTAAAGGCACGAAAGATATATCACAGGTAAGGTATTGTAATACGATAGACATATAAAGTTGAAGATTGAAAGAAAAAGTAGACAGGCCAGTGTAACAGGCGCAGTTTGAGTGGACATATGAGGTAAGTCCATTTTCATACTGTTGGTTATGGGCGCCCTGTGTGGCTGGGATGTGATATGACCTGAATATATATGTTGGTCCTGTGAGGCCCTGTTGGAATTTTCTACATGCAGGTGTTGAGATAGTAAGAAATACAGAGGAAACTTTGCCCAAATTTTCCCTGAAATAGAAAAAAACTAGAAGAGATAATGAGCTATAAGTTCATAGTATGCTTTGGAAGTTGATACCGATGGGATAAGGCTAGTGTTATGACGATGCTCGAAGCACGGGTCATCAGAGTGTAAATGCTCCTGAATGGAGAACTTGAGATGATATAAACACTAGCTAATTACTGATTGGGACGAATGGAATGTGGCTTGAATGCATTGCTACCTTAAGGATACTACTCGAGTACCAATGTTTAGACTAGATTTGGTACTGTATATCGAGAATTTTAAGTACCTCTTAATTGTGTTAAGGTTTTGTACATGGGTAACCTAAAGTAGAGGTGCTATAGAGGAAGATATGAATATGGTGAAGTATACCAAATATGTGGGAAAAGACTCATATGCATCTTAAAAGTTGAAAATAAACAATGTCATGGATACACCCTAAAGGGGGGAAAGTGAATATGAGAAGTACAAGCATGAGATGAAATCAACTGACATTATAGCATGTTAATGTGAATACTTAAACTTTAAGTGAGACCCCATACTGTCATGAGCTAACGAGATCTAAAAGCCAGCAATAAATGAATAGAAGCCAAGATGATATCTGAGACAGTGCTGGGAAATCATTGGTAAAGACCTCAAACGCTATGACATCATATAATGTGTGCATATAAAAGAGATGAATATGACAAGAGAATAACACTGAGTAACTAAAAGGTATTTTAAAGGATAGCAAGGCTATACCTAACTAAAGGTCAAGATGTTGGCAAAAAAGTTATTGGCTACTGATATTGCGACATACAAGTTGCACAAGAGGAAGGATAAGAAGTCTCTCCTAGGGTAGAATATAAGAGAACTTAAGATTAAGTAAAGGAAGCGAAACAAGTATGACAACATAGACTGTGGGTGCGTGTCAGTACAATGAAATATATAAAGAAGAATAAGTCAAGAAAAGGAAAGACCATGAATAGAATTGAACGCACTTTGTACAGAGTGTACAAGAAGAGTTGTGAAACCTACGAATAGTGGTATGTTAAGGGTGAGACCAAGTGATTACTTGACAAAACAATAAGAAGTCATTAATTGCAATGTGATGTGGGGTAAGAGAACTAGGAAGAAAATCTTAGTAAAGGCACAATAGAATATGCCTAGAGTATTACAAGTTGGGATAAGAAAACTTGTGAAATAGCTTAAACAAGATCGAGCATCAGAAGTGTAGTGGACTATTATGGGAGATGGAAATCCCAACTTAGAAATAGGAAGCACTTAATATGGGTTACATTAAAGTCTTACTTTGCACCCTATGGAAGGGTGATTCCATATGGGTTATCGTGGGTAGACTGACCAAATCAGCCCATTTTCTTTTGGTCGGGACTATATACTCAACTGAGGACTATGCGAGGTTGTACATCAAGGAAATAATAAGACTTCACGGGATCCCCACATCAATTATATTGGATAGAGAAACTCTCATATGAGGAACACCCTATAGCCATCTTAATCGCCAAGTCAAAAGGTTGCGCACCAAAGACGTGACCTCCGTCAAGGCGTTGTAGTGAATTAAGAATAGAGAAGAGGTGACTTGGGAAGCTGCGGAAGAGATGAAGAATAAATATCTGTACTTGTTCCCCCTATCTGCAGGTAATCTCAGCTCCTAACTTGGTTAATAAAGGCTTGTATATGACAACTATTACAAAAATTTCCTGAAATCCATTTTGGACCTTATGAGAGTTAACATTCGAGGAGGAATATTCTAAAGGGGGGAAGGATGTTATGCCTCATACTTTTGTACTTTGGAATGCTTTCTTAAACTTTTTCAAAGTTTCCACGTGACCCAGAGTATCTATATCATTGTCAAATAACTCGAAGGAAAGGAGGATGTGATGCCCCATAAGAGTGAAGGTTGGAAATAGAGTTATAAGGATTTAAAAGGATTTGGAGGCCAAATAATGAGTCATGGGACTCGACTGATTTGCGTTATCTACCAACTTGGATGTCTTACATACTTAATCTACTTGAGTACACATCGAGCTTAAGTAGCAAGGAATACATGAGCTCTTAAAGTGAGATGAGATGACGAATCCACGGAAGAGAAATAAAGAGATGACGTGCCTACTCAAAGCAAGTAGGTGATGCACCTACTTGGACTAAGTAGGTGCTTCTAAGTAGGTGACTAACCTGCTTGGGGTGGACCCCACATACCACATGGCAGCACATGAGTGGCCGCATGGTGTGAGGTGGCTGCCTAAGTACTTGACATATGTCACCCTTAGGGGATGACACGTGTCACTCTTAAAGGTGATATATAAATATCTAACTATTAATAAGGACTTTATTTCATCTTTTAACTTGGAAGAATTTGGAGAAAACATGAGAGAGAAAAGAAAAGGAGCTACGACTAGTAGGGCTATTCACATTTTTGGTTAAAACCAAAACCAAACTGAAAATTTAACCAAACCGAATAAAAAAATCGACATTTGATTTGGTTTGGTTTGGTTTGGTTTTAAATTTGAATAACTGATAATATTTGGTTTGGTTATGGTTATAGAAAAAAATAACTGAATAAATAACCGAACCAAACCGATAATTATATACATAAAATTTATAATTATTTATATGTATAATATTAGTTTTTCAGAAATAATTAAAGATATTTTATACCTTTTAATTATTAATTTAATATTAATCTACTTATTTTTAAGACCCAACAATCCAAGCCCAACTCTCAAGCCCAATTATAAATTCTAATAAACATTAAACAGCAGTCCAAGTCCAACAATCCAACCCCATTAGCCCAACTCTCAAGTTCAATTCTAAATCTTCAATTCTAAATCCTAAATTCCTAATAAGCACTAAGTACTTAAGCAACAGACAACAACATAACGTAAAAGTTAAAACTTTAAAACCCTAGTATATGTTTTCCTTTTACATTTCTGTTCCTCTTACGTTGATTTCTCACAAAGTCACAGACTCACAGTTATAGACTAACAGTGAAGGCTCAAGAGCAACCTCAACTCCTCAACCTCAAGTACAAGATTGTCAAATTTTGAGAAGGTTTGTAAGAAGTTTTTTCAAATTTTAAATTGATTTTAAGTTGTTTTCTTTTTTGTTTTGAATGTTTAAGTTGTTTCCTTTTTTGTTTCGAATGTTTAAGTTGTTTCCTTTTCTGTTTCGAACCTCTGTGGGCCATGAGGAAAAAAGATCTTTGTAAGAATTTGAAGAATGTAGAGAGAGAATATTTGAATTGTCTCGGCTAGTCATAAAATAAATAACTGAACCAAACCGAACCAAACCAACAATAACCAAACCTGTGGTTATTATTTTACTTGGTTTGGTTATTGTTTTAGACATTTAATAACCGATTAAATTGGTTTGGTTATGATTTTAATCAATAACCAACCCAAACCGAACCATGAACACCCCTAACGACTAGGGTTCCTTCAAGGTAAGGCTCTAATTTTCTCTCCGTAAATTAGTTATCTAAGATATCCCTCGGTTATATGAAGGTGTTTAACAATGTAAAATTTCTATTTGGCGCAGCAAAGAAGTGACTTGAACAGCCTGCAAACTTTCAGCATATTAAGGAGCTTTCGAAGTTGATTTTTGGCAAGGTAATGTTCCTCCTTTCGAGTTAGAGTTAATGATGTTGTTATGGAGTATGTTACATGTGTTAAATGAAGCTGAAAGTAGGAAAATTTCACAAGTATACTTGACGTGAGAAACAAACTAAATTGGAGCCGTTCTAGTTAAATTGAAGTTGAGTAGTGTTGTTGCATTTGTGGTGTTGTGGTTGGAGATGGTTTAATTGTGTGTTGCAGGGATGGAACATGGTGTAAAAAGGGTGTGGGTTCTTCTAGATGCAGCCACATAACCCTCCGATTCGTGTGGTTAAAGGTTTTACGATATAGAGATAGAAAACCTTATTTTGATATCGTAGTTTTGGGCGAATCGTTTGGAACTTGTATTGTATCCTATTATAGTAATTCAATGTTGTATAGATGCTGGTTGTTGTTGTTAATATGGATGCTAAGGTTTGGAGGTTAAAACGGAACTTTGGAACTAGTAGTAAACTAGTCAAAGGAAATGGATAAGGAAATGATTCCTATGGGTACTTGGTTATAGATTGAGAAGCTGGAAAGTGGAAGGTTATTAACATTGGTATTACTTTCGTGTTAAATAGGTTTAGAGGGAGACGAAGCGGACGTGGTTATGGGTAATCCATAAGAGTCATGTAAAGCCTATCTCTCTTTTCTTTTGGCATGTATTCAAGTTAAGTAATGAATGATATGAGCTTGAGGGTAAACTACTCATAAATACCAAGCGTAATCCACGGTCCTTATTTACTTCTTAATGAAAGAACTCTTACAGTAACTGAACTTGGGCTTCTCAAGCCTTCCATACTTAGGGAAGTGATGAGTATGTAAAGCTAGCCTTTTTTGGCATGTCTTAGATATAAGTGGAACGTAATATGCGTTTTGAGGATAATTCCATTCATAAAGCTTCGAGAATGATTCATGCATCTTACCTATTTCTTGATGTTATAACTCCTACAATAAGTGAGATGTTTCCTCTCAAGTCTTCTATATGAAGGAAAGTAGTAAGTATGTAAAGACTGTTCCTTCTTGTATCTTGGCATGTCTCAGAGATAGGTGATGTATGATACGATCTCTGGGGTAACTCTATTCCTAAGTTCTGAATACGATTCATGTCTCTTATTTACTCTCTGATGGAAAAGGATCTTAAGGGAGTTGAGCTATCACCCCTGAGCCTTCTATTTATGACATAGTAATTGAATTTATGAACTCCTATGCCTAAGGACTCTATAATGACAAGTATCTCTGATTTCATAATTCGTTTGACATTATCTTAATAACAGTCTATGATTCTTGTGAATCCGTTGATATGGTCCCTAATGGCATTTAGAGGATACTTGAGATGATGATCATTTTGATTCTCAAATGATAGTTCACGACGATTGTTATACTAAGTCTCAGATGATGAGCTAATTGCATATGGTTACTCGCTACTCTACTCATGTATGATGTTAATACATCTTCCATCAAGTCCCATGAAGTGCCCGATATGATCGAGTCCCATAAAGGGCCGGGTACGATATATGATGATATGATTATTCACCGAGTCCCATGAAGGGCCGGGTATGACCGAGTCCCATAAAGGGATGGGTACGATATATGATGACATAATTATTTACTAAGTCCCATGAAGGGCCGGGTATGACCGAGTCCCAAGAAAGGCTGGGTATGATCGAGTCCTATAAAGGGTCGGGTATGATATATGATGATATGAGCATTCACCGAGTCCCATAAGAGACCGGGTATGACCAAGTACCATAAAGGGCCAAGTACGATATATGATGGTATGATTATTATGATAGTATGATTATTTACCGAGTCCCTCACTAGAGGGCCAGGTACGATACATATATGCATACGATGACTTAATGAAACAATTATGACACCGAGTCCCATGATGGGCCGGATATAGTATATAGACATGCATATGAAAATATAATAATGCATTTGTAACATATGAGATGATGCCGTATACGATGGTATGATGCCGTATATGATGGTATGATGCCGTATACGATGATATGATAACACCGAGTTCCACAACAGGCCAGGTACGGTATGGGAGAAAGATATACATGTCCTCATTTTATAAGATGTAGGTGTGGTGATTTATTAAAAGTTATACTTGTTTCATGCATCCTTAATTCTACTGTAATCTCATTTATATGGTGTTATGCTTTATATACTCAGTACATGTATCATACTAACCCCCTTTCTTTGAGGGGCTGAGTTTCATGCCCGCAGGTACATGTAGGCATTTTTGGGATCCGTCAACTTAGGATTTTCCGGTCAGCAATTTTGGGAAGAGCTCCAAGGGCCCCCTTTCTTTAATAATATTAGGTAAGATATGAAAAGTAACACGCTCCCGACAGGCAATTAATCCATAATATCATCCATCGTTGGTATTATTGAAAAACAAAATCACCCAACACTTATTCAAAGCCTATCTACATAGCTTTTGGTACTTGTCTTCAAATGTATATAACTATTTATTCAGGAGTACAACGGGGGCCCTATCCCGCCATATGATACAATTAATACTCTTAGAGGTCTGTAAACATATATGTGTGGGTTGTATGTATATTTCATTCAACAGTGTCTGTGTGATGTATGATGCATCTTAATATGAAATGGTAGCCTTGTCGTCTTGCGTGCCCTTTCACGATACAATCAGTGGTAACTTCTCCGGAGATAAAAAAAGAAAAAGAAGGGGCTATATGTCTATAGAAACGTCATGACCCATTGGGGGTTCTTAGGTATGTATATGGGGTCCAAGTCAGACCCTAGTTCCGGCCTACACGGTTGGATCATGACAAAAGTAGTATCAGAGCAGTTCGTCCTTGGTGTCTATAGACCATGTCTAGTAAAGTTTTATTTATCGGTGTGTTGTGCACCACATCTATAAATAGGAGGCTACAGTACATTTAGGATGTTACTTTTTTTCATATCTAAGATTGTGCGATAGAGCCAAGTCGTAGGGAATGAAATTCCTCATACTAACCTATGATTTTAGTAGAAGGACAACATAGATAGAAAAAAGTAACTGACGTTATTAGGAGTTACAAAGCACGCAGGTAAGTAAAGGCACGAAAGATATATGACAGGTAAGGTATTGAAATACGATAGACATGTAAAGTTGAAGATTGAAAGGAAAAGTAGATAGGGCAGTGTAATAAGTGCAGTTCGAGTGGACATACGAGGTAAGTCCATTTTCATACTATTGGTTGTGGGCGCCCTATGTGGCTGCGATGTAATATGAACTGAATATATATGTTGACCCTGTGAGGCACTATTGGCATTTTCTGCATGCAGGTGTTGAGATAGTAAGAAATACAGAGGAAACTCTGCCCAAATTTTCCCAGAAATAGAAAAACAAAAGAGAAAGAATGAGCTATAAGTTCATAGAATGCTTTGGAAGTTGATACTGATGGGATAAGGCTAGTGTTATAATAAAGCTCGAAATATGTGTCATCAGCGTGTAAATTCTCCTGAATAGAGAATTTGAGACGATTATAAACACTAGCTAATTACTGATTGGGACGAATGAAATGTGGCTTGAATGCATTGCTACCTTAAGGATACTACTCGAGTACTAGTGTTTAAACTAGATTTGGTACTATATATCGAGAATTTTAAGTACCTCCCAATTGTGTTAAGGTTTTGTACATGGGTAACCTAAAGTATAGGTGGTATAGAGGAAGATATAAATATGGTGCAGTATACCAAATATGTGGGAAAAGACTCATATGCATTTGAAAAGTTGAAAATAAACAATGTCATGGATACACCCTAAAGAAGGGAAATGGATATGAGAAGTACAAGCGTGAGATGAAATCAACTGACACTACAATATGTTAATATGAATACTTAAACTTCAAGTGAGACCCCATACTGGCATGAGTTAACGAGATCTAAGAGCCAGTAATAAGCGGATAGAAGCCAAGATGATATCTGAGATAATGCTGGGAAATTATTGGTAAAGACCTCGAACGGTATGACATTATATAATGGGTGCATATAAAAGAGATTAATACGATAAGAGAATAACACTGAGTAACTTAAAGGTATTTTAAAAGATAGCAAGGCTATACCTGACTAAAGGTCAAGATGTTGGCAACAGAGTTATTAGCTACTGATATTGCGACATACAAGTAGCACAAGATGAAGGATAAGAAGTCTATCCTAAGGTAGAATATAAGAGAACTTAAGAGTAAGTAAAGGAAGCAAAACAAGTATGACAACATAGATTGTGGGTGCGTGTCAGTACAATGAAATATGTAGAGCAGAATAAGTCAAGAAAAGGAAAGACTATGAATAGAATTGAATGCACTTTGTACAGAGTATACAAGAAGAGTTGTGCAACCTATGAATAGTGGTATGCTAAGGGTGAGACCAAGTGATTATTTGAAAAAACAATAAGAAGTCAGTAATTGCAATGTGTTGTGGGGTAAAAAAACTAGGAAGAAAATCTGAGTAAAGGCATAATAGAATATACCTTGTATTACAAGTTGGGATAAGAAAACTTGTGAAATAGCTTAAACAAGATTGAGCATCAGAAGCCTAGTGGACTATTATAGGAGATGGAAATCCCAACTTGGAAATGGAAAGCACTTAATATGGGTTACATTACATGCTTACTTTGCACTCTATGGAAGGGTGATTCCATATGGGTTATCGTGTGTATACTGACCAAATCAGCCCATTTCCTTTCGGTCAGGACTACATACTCAACTGAGGACTATACGAGGTTGTACATCAAGGAAATAATAAGACTTCACAGGGTCCGCATACCGGTTTTATCGTATATAGGAACTCTCGTATGAGGAACACCCTATAGCCATACTTGATCGCCAAGTCAGAAGGTTGCACACCGAAGACAGGGCCTTCATCAAGGCATTGTGGCAAAATAAGAATAGAGAAGAGGTGACTTGGGAAGCTGTGGAAGAGATGAAGAATAAATATCCGTACTTGTTCCTCCTGTTTGTAGGTAATCTCAGCTCCTAACTTGGTTAATAAAGGCTTGTATATGACAATATTACAAAAATTTCCTAAAATCCTTTTTAGGCCTTATGAGAGTTAACATTCGAGAAAGAATGTTCTAAAGGGGGAAAGGATGTTATGCCTTGTACTTTTGTACTTTGGAATGATTTCTTAAACTTCTTAAAAATTTCCATGTGACCCAGAGTATTTATAACGTTATTAAATAACTCTAAGGAAGGGAGGATGTGATGCCCCATAAGAGTGAAGGTTGGAAATAAAGTTATAAGGATTTGAAAGGAGTTGGAGGCCAAATAACAAGTCGTGGGACTTGACTTACTTACTTAAGCTACCAACTTGGATGTCTTATATACTTAAGCTACTTGAGTACACATCGAGCTTAAGTAGCAAAAAATACATGGGCTCTTAAAGTGAGACGAGATTACGAACCCACGGAAGAGAAATAAAGAGATGACGCGCCTACTCGAAGCAAGTAGGTGATGCACCTACTTGGAATAAGTAGGTTCTGCACCTACTTGGACCAATTAGGTGACTCACCTACTTGGGGTGGACCCCCACATGCCATGTGGCAGTACATGAGTGGTCGTATGATGTGAGGTGGCTACCTAAGGACTTAACACGTGGCACCTTTAGGGGCTGACATGTGTCACTCTTGAAGGTGATATATAAATGTCTAACTATGACTAAGGACTTCATTTCCTCTTTTAACTTGGAAGAATTTGGAAAAAGCGTGAGAGAGAAAAGAAAAAGAGCTACGACTAGGGTTCTTTTAAGGTAAGGCTCTAATTTTTGCTCCGTAAATTAATTATATAAGATATCCCTTGGTTATATGAAGGTGTTTAACAACGTAAAATTTCTATTTGGGGCAGCAAATAAGTGATACGAATAGCCCACAAACTTTTAGCATATTTAAGAGCTTTCGAAGTTGATTTTTGGCAAGGTAAGGTTCCTCCTTTCGAGTTGGAGTTAATGATGTTGTTATGGAGTATGTTACATGTTTTAAATAAATCTGAAAGTAGGAAAATTGCACAAGTATACTTGACGTGAGAAACAAACTAAATTGGAGCCGTTCTAGTTAAATTGAAGTTGAGTAGTGTTGTTGCGATTATGGTGTTGTGGTTGGAGACGGCTTAATTGTGTGTTGCAGGGATGGAACATGGTGTAAAATGGGTGTGGGCGCTTCTGGTTGCAGCCACATAACCCTCCGGTTCGTGTGGTTAATGGTTTTATGACATAGAGATAGAAAACCTTATTTTGATGTCGTGGTTTTAGGCGAGTCATTTGGAACTTATATTGCATCGTATTGTAGTAATTCAATGTTGTATAGCTTTTGGTTGTTGTTGTTAATATGTCTGCTAAGACTTGTAGGTTAAAATTGAAGTTTGGATAAGGCAAGTTATAGGGGAGATGCTGCTTGATTTCCGCTAACTTCGGAACTAGTAATAAACTAGTCAAAGGAAATGGATAAGGAAATGATTCCTATGGTACTTGGTTATAGATTGAGGATAAATCTACTCATAAATTCAAAGTGTAATCCACGGTCCTTATTTACTTCTTGATAAAAGCACTCTTACAGTAACTGAACTAGGGCTTCTCAAACCTTTCATACTTAGGGAAGTGATGAGTATGTAAACCTAGCCTTTCTTTTTTTGGCATGTCTTAGATATAAGTGGAACATAATATGCGCTTTGAGGATAATTCCATATATAAATCTTTGAGAATGATTCATGCCTCTTACCTATTTCTTGATGTTAGAACTCCTGCAATAAGTGAGATATTTCCTCTCAAGTCTTCTATATGAAGGAAAGTAGTAAGTATGTAAAGTCTGTTCCTTCTTGTCTTTTGGCATGTCTCAGAGATAGGTGATGTATGATACAAGCTCTGGGTAACTCTATTCCTAAGTCCTGAATATGATTCATGTCTCTTATTTATTCTTTGATGGAAAAGGCTCTTAAGGTAGTTGAGCTATCACCCTCGAGCCTTCTATATGTGACATAGTAATTGAATGTATGAGCTCATGTGCCTAAGGACTCTATAATGACAAGTGTCTTTGATTTCATAATCCATTTGGCATTATCTTAATAAAAGTCTATGATTCGTGAGACTCTATTGATATGGCCCCTAATGGCATTTAGATGATACTTGAGATGATGATCATTTTGATCCTCAAATAATAGTTCATGATGATTGTTATACCGAGTATCAGATGATGAGCTAATTGCATATGGTTACTCGCTACTCTACTCATGTATGATGTTAATATATCTTCCATCGAGTCCCATGAAGTGCCCGATATGATCGAGTCCCATAAAGGGTCGGGTACGATATATGATGACATAATTATTCACTGAGTCCCATGAAGGGCCGGGTATGACCGAGTCCCATGAAAGGTCGGGTATGATCGAGTCCTATAAAGGGTCGGGTATGATATATGATGATATGAGCATTCACCGAGTCCCATAAAAGATCGGGTATGACCAAGTACCATAAAGGGCCAAGTACGATATATGATGGTATGATTATTATGATAATATGATTATTTACCGAGTCCCTCACTAGAGGGTCAGGTACGATACATATATGCATACGATGACTTAATGAAACAATTGTGACACCGAGTCCCATAATGGGCCGGATATAGTATATAGACATGCATATGAAAATATAATAATGCATTTGTAACATATGAGATGATGCCGTATACGATGGTATGATGCCGTATATGATGGTATGATGTCATATATGGTGATATGATAACACCGAGTTCCACAACAGGACGGGTACGGTATGGGAGGAAGATATACATGACCTTATTTTATAAGATGCAGGTGTGGTGATTTATTAAATGTTATACTTGTTTCCTGCATCCCTAATTCTGCTGTAATCTCACTTATACAGTGTTATGCTTTATATACTCAGTACATATATCGTACCAACCTCCTTTCTTCGGGGGGATGCATTTCATGCCCGTAGGTACAGGTACGCATTTTGGAGATCCGCCAGGTTAGGATTTCCAGTCAGCGATTTTAGGAAGAGCTCCATTATATCGAAGCCTAGCTTTTGGTACTTGTCTTCAAATGTATATAATTGTTTATTTAGGGGTACGGTGGGGATTCTGTCCCACCATATGATACAGTTAATACTTTTAGAGGTCTATAGACATATGTGTGTGGGTTGTGTATATGTTTTGTTCAACGATGTCTATGTTATGTATGATGCATCTTAATATGAAATGGCAGCCTTATCGGCTTGCGTGCCCTTTCACGATACGATCAGTGGTAACTCCTCTGGAGACAAAAAAAAGTAAAAGAAAGGCTATATGTCTATAGAAACGTCATGACCCATTGGGGGTTGTTAGGTATATATATGGGGGTCCAGGTCGGACCCTAGTCATGGCCTACGGGGTTGGCTCTTAACAAATATGATCGAAATAAGTTCATTTCTCTTTGAGGGCAGAACATTTACTACCAAGACTTATTGAGGAAAAAGTTGTTCCA
The DNA here is from genome assembly GCF_947179165.1 of Solanum dulcamara. Lineage (NCBI taxonomy): Eukaryota > Viridiplantae > Streptophyta > Magnoliopsida > Solanales > Solanaceae > Solanum > Solanum dulcamara. Next base: position 59,277,971 of record NC_077239.1, on the reverse strand, counting down.
TGGAAGAAGGATTTTACTCGACATGGTTCTTGAATGTCTCACCGCATTCTATCAAAGACTTTAAGATACTGGTTGGATATGCTTTGCAACTGAGCCTTGCAAGGAAAATGAGCACCGGGTGAGGGAATGTTTTGCTAACCATTGGTGATGAATATGGCTACCAAAGTGATGATTATTCAATAAAAAGCTGTGAAATATAGATTGGAAGCAATAAATGAAGTATATGGTTTCCAAATCATGAAATTGAAGCCTTCAAGGCAAAATATTATGCATCGAGTAGTTGGTTAGTCTCAAAGTTATACCCGAGAAAGAATATACCTTGGGTTATTTCAAAAGCCTGGATCACACCCATCGAATTCATGGTCGAAGCTAGAAATTGGATGCCCATTATTTGTACGAGTCTCTCTGAGTGGGAACACTAGTAACATTCCGATGTTTAGGGCACAAATTATTACTTGTATAATTGATAACATCCCATTGAACATGGGCCACTAGATCGTCAATGTGTTCTAAGAGTTTAAGCTCCACGACAGTCTTTCTCTCATATTTCCTTTCCTTATTACAAAGCTATGCAAGAGAGCAGAAGTTAAAAAGGAACCAAAAGATAATTGGGTAAGTCCCCGGGATTAAATCATTCTTTTAAAATTGCGAGGTGAAGAGACAACCACAAAAAGCAAGAGGTGGAAGGTAGACTCGGGTAAGTCGCTAATGTTGATGAGAGTTCTACAAGAGCATCGATGGTAGGGCTATTTTAGTCATTGGGCAACGATTTAAGGGTGGTCCGAGATTTGGTAAAAAAGCTACCATAGGGGCCGGGTAATCCATTTAGGAAACGTCTTCTTTCGTCCCACAAAAGAGTTTGATGTTTACTTAGAGGACCAAAGAAAGAAAAAAGTTCAATTATCTAGTTTGGAAAAGGCTTATGTCAACTTGGCTAAGTCACACGTTGAGTTGAGTCGGTCCCATGACAATATTAATAAGAGGGAGAAGTAAAGAGATAAATTTTTCACCCGGATGTGGAAAGGAGTGAAAAGGCCGTGGAAGGTTTTGATGGAAAATGAGTCATTCCCTTCATCAAGACTGGATGAAAGTGTAGATGTACCAACAGTTTGGTCTGATGATTATGATGCTGCTACTGTAACCTCATGACATAGTGATATAAATAAAGTTTATGAATTATGGTCCTTGAATAATATGAATATGAGCCTTTAGGCTAACTCATGATCACATGAGCTTAAGTGAGATAAATAGTTAACCGAGAAGGCATCAATCTAAATGACGAATACCTAAAATTGCATTTGTTTACGTAGGGTAAGGATTGTACCATTGGTTCGATGACTTCTTTTTTCCCTTTTGTAATGGCTAATTATCAATCTAAATGATATATATATGTATGTGTCATAACCATTAATGTCTGAGATAGCTTAGTTGATCGAGTCAAGATTAGACTCCATGCACTCATATGATGGTTATGTCGGTTACATATTAAACTTCCATAATGAACTAAAATATGCTAAAAGAGATTGTAATGACCTCCAAGGTCATTTTTGCGCTTTTGCGTGTTTTTACCATTGTACCTCTTCCAATAGCTTCTTTATAGCTTATAAGTGATGTTGGGATGGGTGGATTGTTTCTCAAGGTGTCCAGTTGAGTTTTGAGGTGGTTTGGCCATTTTGGAGGCTTAAAGTTGAAAGAATTGACTTTAGTCAACATCTGAAGATTCGGGCATCGTATGAAAATTTTGACGGTTTCATCAACTCTACAAGGTCCATTTTGGTCTAAGAGGAAGGTTGGTTTGGGTTTTAGAGTCTTTATTTTGAGTTTAGGTTGTTTTGCCATTATAACTTTAAGGTTTGGCCTAGTTTGACTTTGGTCAATATTGTTTTTAGTAAATGTGCTCGGATGAAAATTTTATCAGCACGGTTAGCTCTAAAATGCCCTTTTCAGTTGGTGTAGGTACCCGGGAGAATTTGGGAAGTTCCTATTCAAAATAGAAACAAAGAATAGAAGTGCAAAAAGATGAAAAAAAATTATACCAGGAACCGACCATGAAAGGCCATCACGGGCCATAAAACTCACCACATCATGTGGTGAGCCCCCGTGGTGGTGATTTAGAGGCTCAGTGGTGATCACAGACCGGGGAGTGATCCGTGGAGGGCATATTTGTAGGCCTTCTATAGGACCTGCACCACAATCACTCTTCACGGGCCGTTATGCTTTTCACGGACCGTTAAAGCTCCTATGAAGAAACTTTAGAGGCTACCCTGCAGGCCCTTTTCCGAGATTTTTTCTAAGTCCCTGACCATGGGATACCACCATGAGCCGTGGTGAGCTGTATGGACTGTGAAGGGATCCTATGAATCCAGTTCCGGCTAGGATTTTTTTAAAGGGCATTTTGGTCTTTTTCTATGTTTTAACACAAAATGAGGTCATTTTGTAGGAAAGAATTCACCTATATATAAGACCCAAAGCCCTCCTACTCTTATTTACTATCCCTCACCTTATAAGACACAAACCCTAACTCCTTAAGTTCTCTTAGGTCTCTCTCTCATCTTCAAGAAAGGGGTCTAGTGTTTCACTCCAAGAAGATCAAGTTTTCTCTTCCCTCTCATATTTGCCATTGTTTGTTCATGCACTCCTCGGATATCTTGTGGGTTGATATTGTTGATGTGTTATTTGATATTTTGATAAAGTGACATCATTTGGAGGCGGCCTGAAAAGGAAAGACTCAAATTTAGCGGTTCAGGTGCAATTTTGGCTTTGAGGTAGGTTATAGTTTACTTTTGTTAGACTTGGCTTGGCTAGAATTGGTATATCTTGAGTGATAATTTATTCTTAAGGTAGTGATTTATGTTTTGTGATCCCATTGTGAAATTTAGAATCGATGATCACCGATAGTGACTAGTTTGTGTTTTGTTCGTTGGATCCTTAGTCTAGGTGATATATTATCTTGGTTACATTGTTTAGAATCCTTAAATATTGCTCCTAGGTGATTTGAACATTAGGATGCCGATTGTTGACTTATTTGGTTTCACCTGGCCACTTGTTATGATTTTTTTGGCTTATGATCATGTCTTGGTTGCTTATGATTTTGAAATATTGGGCCTGAGGCCGTGCTTCCGTATGCCGGTGTCTCTGGTGAGTAATATATGATTTTTTTTGGACATGCTACTTGCCTCATTTAGCTCTCTGGTGTTAAAAACCTTATAAAAAAGGAAGAGAAAAAGGAGAAGATAAGACTTTTGGTTGATGCCTAAATATGAGAAATTTAAATGAAATACGGTGATACCTTATTTATGGTATTTTTTGATGATAAGATCGAGGTGTGAATTCCGGGAAGTCCGTTAATACCTATTATGGGTTATTATTTTTCTTGATGAGTTCGAGGTATGAATTTCGGCGCCCCTGTTCATCGATGAGCTCGAGGGTTATTCCAGGCGTTTTATGGTACTTTTGGAAGAGTTTTAGCCATAATTATGAGTTTACATTGAGTATTTTTTGGTTGTTTATGAGTTGAGGTTATGGTTGATATTACATGACTTGTTGGGTTACTTGATTATTGTATGATCTTCCTGTGCCTTTTTCCCTGGATCATAGACTTTATGGTCCTCTCTTGTTGTTATTACTATTATCGTGCTACTTATTATGTGTTTTATTATTTCTGAGCTCGATTGGCCTATGATGCCTACTGAGTACCCCGTATTTTGGTACTCATACTTCACTTCTATATCTTTTTGGATGTAGTTCCCAGTTCAAGCTACCCTCAGTGCGCACCCAATCATCCATAACAGTGCTAGTCCCGGATTATGGTGAGCTCCTGGCGTTCATAGACTTGCTACATTCCTTCTTTTTCTCTAACTTATATTTTATATTTTGGAAAGTTAGATCTATATTGTATATTTATATATTTTATCAGCTTTTGTACTTAGTAGCTCCTGTATAGGTGACACCAGGTCCGGGGTTTGGTCTAGTGTCAAATCGTCATTTCTTTTGGTCACTATCGGGCTTTTTGTATGTTTTGTATCATATTTACATATCTATACCTTGGATTGACTTCTCTTGTGTCATATTTCTTTGTTTCCACTTTCTTATGTTATTAATTATTTAATTAGATTGAGATTTGTCTTCTGCTTGTCTTGGGTTTGGCTTGCCTTCTCGAGGGTCCTAGTAGGCGCCATCATGACCCGAATTCGAGTCGTGACAAAGATATCCTTAAGGTCGTCTGGAAAGACTCATCTCTTAACCTTTATATGTTACGATTATGACTATGTTAACTACTTTCACTGATCTTGATATGTACATTTATGTTTCATTCTTTCATTTTACATAAAGTATATTTCCTTATGTATTTACGTCTCTTATCTTGGGGGCACTGTATCTTTTACTGATGCAGGCTTAGGTACACAGATACGTTATCATCCCGCTTGCTAGGTTCCATATCTTATGCTATTGGTGAGACCCTTAGTGTTTCTCTGGGATTAGTCTAGTCTACATATTTTTGGTTCTTTATGTTTATGTGTTTAAGGTATATCGGGGGCCTTGTCTTGATAGACGTTACTCAATATGTTTAGAGGCTTCATAGATAGACAAATGGTTATGTTTCAGTTTGTACCTTTGTGTCCCTTATTAATGATTTCAATTACATGACTTATGTTTTGTGCAAAGTGTTTTCTTTTACAAGACTTGACCCTCCAAATGTTTTTAAACTATACTTCCGCTCATATCTAGATGTATGTTGATATATAATGTCATGTTATGGGTATGCTCGGTCGAATATGCATCAAGTTCCGACCACGCTCAGGGTGTAGGCTCGGGATGTGACACTTGTGGTCAAGTTCAATAGGCAAGTGACAAGCCTTCCCATAGACCATTTGATACGGAGACATACTTATGAGAGTTTTAAAAGATTTTCAGTATGCCAACAAAGCATCGTGTAATTTTCTAGCCCAATTAGTACGGTTAGCATTCACCACCTTTCTAGGAATAGACTTGAATTCCCAATTGGACACCTAAACTTTGCCACTTGTTTGAGGGTGGTACGAAATAACAACTTTGTGAACCCCCATCACTAATGAGGGCCCTCGTACCAAATTGAGAGAAAATATATTTTTTCAATGAAATCATCACACTTTTGCACTTGTTATTTGAGAGGGCCACTACTTCAACGCATTTGGACACGTAGTCTAGAGTGGTCAAGATGTATGTATTACCATATGAATCTATGATAGGACACATGAAGTTGATTCTTCATACATCAAAAAGTCCTATTTCTAAAATAGGAGTAAGAGGAAGTTTGTGCCGCCTCGACATACCTTCATGATGCTGACATTGGTTACATCTTTTAACAAGGTCATGTGTATCTCGATGAATTATTAGCCAATAGAAACCATATTTTAACACCTTAGAAGTTGTTTGCATTCCACCATATTGACCACTCGCATCAGAGTAATGATGTGCTTCTAGAAAGGTAGCATCTCCACTACGGACACATAATGTCAAATCACATTATCAGAAAAAATCTTCGAGGTACGACTTATCTCAATAAAATTTTTGGGCCTCGTACAAGAATTTCTTTCTTTGATAAAAGTTCAGGCTTTTAGGCATTATGTCGCTTGCCAAGAAGTTCGCAAAATTAGCAAACCAAAGGATCAAGTCATGATAGGCAGCCAAGATGTGTTCATCGAGAAAATTATTTTTTATTTCCAAGATCACCTTAGGTCTACCCTCTCCCTCTAATATTGAGAGGTGATTAATCATTTGGTTTTCATAACCTTGGTGATCTTTTACCCCAAATTCACTCTTCTAAAAGGAGAACCCATCTAATTAGCTTTTGTTTGGCATCTGTTTGTCATCAAGTACCGAAGGTCTACATGGTATATGTGAACAACCACCTTGGTACCTAGTAGGTATAAGTGGAAATTTTCAAAGGCAAGAACACAACTAGTAACTCTTGTTCGATTACTGTATAGTTTATTTTAGCCATATTTAAAGCCTTTCTTTCATAGTAAATGTGATGGAACATCTTGTCTTTCTTTTGCCCTTACACCGCCCCTAAAGTAGCACCAATTATATAATACATTAGCTCGAAAGCTTTTGACCAATTGGGTGCCACAATCATAGGGCTAAGGTGAGCTTGTCTTTAAAACAAGTGAATCCCTTCATGCACATATTGTCAACCACAAATTTGGACTCCTTTTCTAGTAATCGGAACAAAGGATGGGCAATCTTTGAGAAGTTCATAATAAACCTCCTATAGAGCCTCGCATGCCCTAAGAAGTTTCATATCCCTTTCATAGTTCTTTGAGAAGGTAGCTTGGATATGACTTCAATATTTGCTTGATTAACCTCTATTTCTCTTAGAAAAACCTTGTGACCCAAAATAATTCTCTCTTAAACCATGAAGTGTCATTTTTCCCAATTTAACACCAAATTATTTTCTTCACATCTTTTCATTACCGATGTTTGGAGGGCTAAGCAATCATTGAGTGAATCCTATATAACCAAGAAATTATCCATAAAAACCTCTATAGTATCCTCCATCATATTGAAGAATATCAATATCATACCTCTAAAATGTGGTTGGGGCATTGTACAAGCCGAAGGATATTTGCTTGAATACAAATGTCTTGTAACGGTAAGTGAAAGTAGTTTTCTCTTGGCCTTAAGTTGTAATAGAAATTTGGTGATAGCCTTAATACCCATCTAAGAAGAAATAATAATCCTTTTTGGCAAGCTGATCAAGCATTTGATCCATGAATGATACCATAAAATGATCTTTCTCGGTTCCTACATATAGCTTCCGATAATCCATTAAGTTGTCTTTATTGCTAAATAGAGGGAGTACACTCTTCTTGAAGATTTATTTTATGAGTGCAAATTCTAGGAGGGATGCCTATGATGTCGACAATTATCCATGCAAGAGTCCGAATATGTTTCCTTAAGACTGTCAATATAGCTTCCACTTGCTTCTCATCTAACTTGATAGAGATAATAACTGGCAAGCTATTGTTTTCTCCAAGGAAAGAATATCTCAAATGTATGGACAACGGTTTTAACTCAAGAATAGGAGGCTCAATTATAGACGATTTAGATGGTGAAGGTTGTTGGTTTTTGAAATCAAGAATAAGATTTTTTGGGCTATATGAATTAGACTTCATCCTACCAATGCATTGCATACCTCATCAAAATCTTTGACATATGTACCCGCATGATTCAACAAGGTTGCTTGCAAGGGTTCTTCTACAAGTAATTCTTTAAGATTCCATTCCATACACTTTCATTTGCACTTTCAACTGAAGACACAACCTGAAAATCATTAGGTTGCATCGTAGATCTTCTCACATCAAGGTTCACCTTTTCTCCATTCATGATAAGCTTGAATTCCTTCCCTTTAATATTCAATAGGATCCACTTTGTAGCTAGAAATAAGTGGACCAAAATGATTGGTATTTTAGCATCAACTTCAAAATTCACCACCAAAAAATCCACTGAGAGGATGATATGTTATATAGTCACTAAGACATCTTGAAGAATTCCCACAATACTTTTCACAAATAGATCTCTCATAACTAGCTTTTTTTGTGATGGGGGAGAGAGGGCCAAGGTTGCATTTAACGAATGTTGCTAAAGACGTGAAGTTTATATTCACATTCACATCATATAAGTCCCCTGCACATTCATTTAACCCAATTATACATGGCAATTCAAACCTTTGGATGCAACTACTGAAATCATCAAGTGACTAGTTCTAACTATAAGTGGTCCTAACAATCAAGGAATCACCCATTTTCACTCATTATTATATTATAGGGCATGAGCATATAAACTCTCTCACTCTCAGAAAGAAATTCAAGACATATCAAGACATACTATAGGCATACCAATATTATATTACTAAGTCAAAAAAATCATATAATTGCAAGATCACAAGTACGTTTTCAAGTTATAATGTCGGCTAAGACACGGATAGGAATTATTTAGTGGTAAATAGTGACTACTCTTCCCTATGCAATTTAAGACACTGACAAGATCAATATAGTTCTCCTTTTTTCACGTAAACCTACTTTTGAACAAAAATGATACTTTCCCACATTTTCTACTTTCCATGAATCCCTTTTATTTACTACTGAATATTTACGAGGATGCTTATCACTTTCTCTTTTTTTTCTTTCCTCACACTCCTCAACTTTAAATAGTCAATTCATATCATAAACAATATTTTTACTTCTCTCATCCTTTATTTACACCAAGCACAAATATTTTCATGATTTGGGCCCTATTTTCTATCTTTTTTTCTACCACATAACCTTATTTCTCTAAGTTTATTCAGCTCTTTCTTTCTCATCTCAATTTCAATCCCTAAATCTTTCAACTCAAAGTGCATTAAGGACTTTTTGATTAAAATCTGAGGCTAATCAACATAAGAGAATTAGGCTATATAATATGGCTACCAAAGAAATATGCTTATAGGCTCAAAAAAGGTTATCTAGGAATAATGTATGGGTAGGTATCAAAGAACAAGAACTATCCTCAGAAAAAGTATCAAAAATAAAAGCCGAGGAACCCAAAAAAAACAACTAAAGAAAACGTAAGAATAATATAACAATTTAGCTTCTCCCCCACTCACTTAAAATTATGCTTTGCCCTCAAAGCAAATTTATAATACAATTGTAGTTGAGAGATAGAGATACTTCTTGAGGCCTACTTGGGCCATAGCTAGAAGCGTATATCTAAAATGTTCATTAAGTTTTGTAAAACCCCACATTTAAGTTTGAATATGCCCCCTTTCTTTTAATATTGGGTACTCAAACATACCCAAAATCTGCACAACATAAAATTTAAACAAAACAGTGAAACTATAAAAGTAAAAAATAAGAAGTTACTCTATTGCAAGTTGGGTTGCCTCCCAATAAGTGTCTGATTTAACATCACGGCCTGACTAAAGTCATTGTTTAACATCCCTCCTTCCATTTCTTTCTCTTACGGGTAAAATTTTGCATCTTCATTCTTTTGATATTTCTAACCTCTTCCTTTAGCCTTTTCTTCTTGTTTTTCTAGCTTCTTTACGGGATTAGTTTAGAATACTTCGCTACTTTATCATGATTTTGTAGCACCACAAGTAATCCACCACGGTGACTCTCTACAAGTTTGCACTTAGTTAATTTAGTAGTCTTGCATAGATCTCTTTAGTTGGAGGGTGTGGAGTGTGTTTTATATATGTGAAAGTCATTTCTTCATTATTGACTCACATTGTCATGTTTCTGGCCCTCACATCAATCAAAGCTCCTCTGGTAGCTAAGAATGGAGGCCCCAAAATAACTAGCATCCTGGCATGGCATATTGTGGTATTGAGTTTTCCCTTTTTTTATGTCGTGGAAGGAGAGAGGTTTTGTTGTATTTATTATTTATAGGAGTGTAATGACCCTCCAGATCATTTTCTTTATTCTCCGATCTTTTCAACATTTAGATCTTTCTACAGTGACCCCAATTCATTTATGACTTGCTGGCACTGATAGTTTGGTCACCTGATTGTTCTTTTGGATATTACACCCATTTTCCTATTCTAGAGTTTTTATAATTTGAAAAGTTGAGTTCGGTTATAACTTCAGGTAAATGACCTCAAAATAAAATTCTGATAGTTTCATCAACTCTATAATGGCCAAACTAGGCTAGTAGCATGGTCAGCTCAATTATCGAGGTAATCGATATGGTTTGGGGCCAATTGACTTTTTTCCTTCGAAATTTGGCCTAAGGTGGACTTTGGTGAACATTCTTGGAAAATGCACTCAGATCAAAATTCTAATAATTTGATTAGTTCTGAAATGTTGAATTTTGTCTAGAACAACCCTTTGTTAGCTTTTCGAGGCTTTTGGTCTAATCCCGAGGCCCGTTGTGGAAGTTGGCTAAAAGGACATTAGGAGTAGGACCCACATTGAGTTATAACGACCTTGTATGAAAATTTTGACTGCGCCATTGAGTTTGGAATATCGAATTTTATAGGGTAGCATATCTCATTAGCGTGCACAGAGTTCCAAACGAATCTTAAGCACCCTGTTGGAGACTTAGACATGCCAAAGTCCATCTTGCACCAGCTGTGTCTGGTGCCATCGCTTTTGCAATCCCTGGTCGCTAAAGATATCAGAGGCTCGCTCACTAAAGCAACCTCTCATTGCTAAAGCAACAGTGTCGCAAAAGCTATGCCCACTTTTTGGTGGGTGTTGCTTAAGCGGCCAGTAGGTGTCCGCTTAAGCGACACCTGAGGGACATTTTATGTTCAAAAATTCAGTCAAGTATTTAACTTTGAAGATCAATTTCTTACTCAATTTTGAGGTGATTTGAGTGATTCCAAAAGCTATTTTGTATGGTTTTTTGTGGGGAATCAGGTGGTGAGCTCTGAAGTCGGTGTAAAAGTTTTATTGGAGGTAATTTCTTCCATCTTGTTGTAGTCCTTTCTTGTTTTTGGCCGAAATGAATATAGATGCATGTTGATATTGAAGTTGTTTACGTGTGCGAATTGTGCTTCTTTTTGGAACACAAGCTAGGTTTAGCATTTAGGACCTATTTTTGGAGTTAATTCCGTAAGTTACAGAGCGAGTCCCATAATTCTCGATTTTTTACTCTAAAATTGGCCTGTCTCCAAATTCGATAATGTTAGCATCAAAAAAATCATATTAATGAGGTGATTAACATTTTGTTAGCGTGGCGACGATTGGAGGCAATTCAGAGGTCAAAAGCTTCATCATGGTGGATTCGAAGCGCAATTATTCCACTTCGAGGTAGGATACGATCTCCCTATTTTTTGACTGGTCTCTATTAGATATCGTGTAGTATATTTTTCATATGACTTAGGCAAGCATTTTTTGAGATTAACATTCTCCTCATTCGATTCCATTTTCTTATTCCTGGGTGATTTTAGGTTAGAATAGTCCCGTGAAATCCTTAGATTAGGTTGTGGGACTTGATTGTGGTGTTGACTTAGTATTATTATCCGATTTAGGATTACTATTGAGGGACTTAGGCTAGGTTTGAGCCTTAGGTGCTTTATCAGGTGTTTATTACCCTCTCAGCTAGGTGTAGCTTTTGGTAGGGCTTATTATTGATAGGATACTCTTTATGCTAGTGCCTGTGGCCTCTAGGGCTCGTTGTAGCCATAGGTTTGTCTTAGCTATGTTTGTTGGGAGCTAAGGTGGCATATTTTGGGGTAAGGCATCGATCCTAGATATATTTTTTGCCATATATGATTATGAACAATGTCTCGATTATCTCGCTTTTATTTAGCAGTAGGCTTATGATGTCATCTTACATATTATCTATTATTAGGATTGATGTCGTATTCGAGGAGAGACTGGATCCTAGGTTAGTCCCTTGACTTATTTATGCGCTAGGACCTGGTGTTTCCTTTGTGGCTGTGTGTATCTTCTTTGGATGCTGGTGATGGAATGCTTGCATTGTTTGAGCATATTTACTTGTTTTGTGGTACGATCCCGGTATTGATATTGGAATTTTTACTACTTCTTTTGAGAAGGCTTTCTCATATTTTTACTATTTTAAACTAGTTTTAAAGTGAGTCATACCATAAGGATACTTGGTTATTAGTTTGAAACTTATGAGACGTCAGGGACGTGCTCCTTTTTCTACTTGAGGTATTAGAGGCATCTGGGATGCCCTCAGTTTTACTTGGCTATTCAGCGCCTCTACGCCTTTTCTTGGCCCATTGATGACCCTGAGTTTACTCTTACTAGCTGGGCCATCCCCTCCAAGAGTTTACTCATTGGGTTGACGGCCCCTTTTTAGGGTGCTCATGGTTGAGGTTACTAGTTTACTGATATTCGGTGCGGCGTCTCCCTTTCCACATCAACTTGGCCGCTCACTCCACTACGGAGATACCATTTATCTATGAAGACCTGGTTCAGGACCAGGCAGTGTATACGGACTTCTCACATCCCCTATGGGCTCCTTTTGCTAGTACACCACAAAACTGGATGAGGAAGTTGTATGGGTCCCACCTGGCAGGTCGAAGGTGAGGTGGGTCTATACACTTGTTGTTGTTGGTCTCTGAGAGCCACCAATGATGTCACAGATTTTTACTACAGATTTGCATTCATTAGCATCGCCTATCACCAGTATACTTGTATGGTGTGGTCTCTCAATTTTATGGGGGGGCGGGGGTATGTTTGTACCTTCTGGGGGTATGGGCGTCCTATCGGTAGTTGTCTGATTATACTTGTTCTATCTCTGGTTGTACTTGTAGTTGGTACCTTTGGGTTGTGTTTGTAGTTGGTCTACGTGTATTTGAGTTGGATGGTGGTTGGTCCTTCCTGCTAGGCTCAGTCTGAATAGTTTCTAGGTGATTATATGGTTAAGTTGCCAGTTAGAACTGTATTTTCATTGGTAAACTCCTATGATGCCTTCTTCCTGTTAATAGGTTGTGGATTGCGTTTCAGGTGCGTTCTTTGACTCTTTTCCTTTATTTATGTTCCAGTCTTCTTGTCTTATTTTCTTTCATTATTATGATAATTCCTGATTAGTTACTTATGCAGTATTGACCAGATTATATGTTAATTATACTTGCTTTATCTGTGGAGCTCAATCTGCCTATGCCTACTGAGTACCATTCATTTGGTACTCATACTACACTTCTACCCCTTGCAAATCATAGTACGAGTTATCATTTTTGATTTGGATTGGTGCGGAGCAACTTCTAATTTGGAGAGTTGGTGAGCTCCTGGCATTTGGAGTTACCGATTTCTATCCATGCCAGATTAGGACTGGTATTTACTTGCTTTCGAAGACTCTCTATACTCATATTGTATTTGTAAAAGCCTTGTACTTCTGTTTTGGTTTAGATGCTCGATTATTGACTGATGCCAAGTATTGGGGTGGTTCTTGTATTTGTTTCAGTTATCCTCTTTCTTCTCATTACTACTTACTTTCCACTTTATTTATTTATCTTTCGCTTGATAGCTCATTGCCTTTGGTTTTAGGCTGAAGATTTAGGGTTAGGATTACCTGCCGGTAGGTGTTAGCAGGTGCCATCATGGCCTAAAAAATTGGGTCATGACAAGGAGCCATGAATATCCTTGTTTAACTAGGATACTCCTATTCTACTTTTACCATTTCAAAAAACAGAATTTCATTTTATGCAATATCTGACTATTATAGTCTCTTTTTTGCTCTATTTTTTGAGATAATTATGCTCTCATATAGCACATTTAATTACTTTATATAATTTAACACCTATCTAAACTAGTTCAATTACATGATATCTCTAAATTGTACGACTTACATAATCAGTTGATCAGTTGGATTTTCCTAAGAGTTATGTTTTTCTCTTAATAGAAAATTATTCTTCAACCATTGTTAAAGCTCAATGCTTTAATGTTTGAAAAATCATATTCCTGCAAATAAGTTTCATTTTAAGTGGGCATTATTGCAAATATGGTTATATATTGAGGACTCTAAATCTGAAATTTTGGGTGATTTGATGTAGTTTTTTGAGATGTTTTGGACGATTCAAGGAAGAAGACAAAATTAATTTTTTGTGTAATAGTGCATATAATTGTATATGCGTGTATAAATACATCTTTTAATTTTGTATAATCTTCTATATACTATATTAAAAGTGTGAAAGTCCTTAATAATGTTCATTGAACTTTTTACCTTTCATTAACAATATTTCCTTTAGACAAAATCATCTTTTCATTTTTTTTTAAATTATTATATTTATAATATTTTAAAGTAAGGAATCCTAAAATGTATGATAAGTTTTAAAAATTATAGAGTCCTAAAATATGTGATTACAATTAACAATAAAATATCCTAACTATATGAGGATATATGTAAATGGGTAGTTTATTGGCGGTAGTATCCCTATTGATGTTATTTGGTAATTCTCATGAATATATCGAGGGTAAGTCTCTATATTACATGTCGTTGAAAATCAATAGAACATGTATCAAATATGTGTGTTGATTCGGTTAGATGACACTAATTATTTGTAGACAGTGTGTTTGTGTCGTTAGGAAAAACGCATATACACTGCTCTTTTTTTTTTATCAATGCTCAAAAATAATACTATGATAAAATTTGTTTCTTGACATGTTAAAGTTGTTATTTTGATTCTTGATATCGTGTATGTATTTTGGATTAAAATAACCATAATTTGATTATGTTGTAAAGATGATTATCTTAATTTGTAGACCACTAAATTTTATTTAATTATGTATTATTGTAAGGATTTATTGGATAAATCAATTATTGACAATGAATTATCATATTTTTTGAATTTATGCATTATTAAGCAATATTTGTTTCTTAAAGAGTCTTATTCTAGATAGTAAATGAGTCTATACTTAAGTATTATTATCTAGTTATACTTTTCTGAAAAATAAACTCTCACGAAGTCTGGCAAAATTCTTTTTTAAAGTTCCTTTATACTATTGATGGACTTCATTTTTCTAAAGTTCCTAAGACTTAAAAAAGCTAAGCTAATCCAAAAAATCTAAAAATAAAATCCTAATCGGTTCTAAGGGGCTATCCTCAGGGAAAACACCAAAACTAAAAGCTGAGGATCCCAAAATAAAAGCAACTAAAGAAAACGTAAGAATAATATAAAAATTTAGCTTCTCCACCACACACTTAAAATTATGCTTTGTCCTCAAAGCAAATTTATAATATAATTGAAATTGAGAGTTAGAGATACTTCTTTAGGCCTACTTGGGCCGTAGCTAGAAGCATGTATCTAAAATGTTCATTAAGGTTTGCACAACCCCACACTTATGTTTGAATATACCCCTTTGCTTTTAATATCGAGTACTCAAACATCCCCAAAATATGCACAACATAAATTTAAACAAAACAGTGAAACTATAAAAGCAAAAATAAAAAGCTACTCCATTGCAAGTTGGGTTGCCTCCCAATAAGTGTCTGATTTAACATCACAGCATGACTAAAGTCATTGTTTAACACCTCGTTTCCATTTATTTCTCTTATGATTAAAATTTTGCATCTTCTTTCTTTTAAGATTTCTAACCTCTTCCTTTAGCCTTTTCTTCATCTTTTTCTAGCTTCTTTTTGAGATTAGTTTGAAATACTTAGCTACTTTCTCATGATTTCGCAGCACCTTGAGTAATCCACTTGTAACACCGTCATTCTAGCCTAGACTAAGTTAGGAAACCATGATAAAAATTAATGAATTGGACTGAACAATGGACCACGAGGGCTACCTACGATTCGTAGACTATTGTACGAGTCGTAGGGATGATTCGTAGACCTCCCCAAAAGCTTCATTAGCACTTAGACTAATTGAGAGCAAGGATTGGAGAAGAGGAGAAAAGCTAGGGTTCAAGCTCTTTGAGTAAGGTATTTAAATTTTCGGTTGTTCTTGGAGTCTAGGTATGTAAGGCTGAATTAAAATATGGACTTTGTTCTCCATGTTCCCATGATTGTGATAGATTGATTGTGAACGGATTGAGTTTCCATGATTGTGTCTCTTGAGAAATTCTTTTCAATTTTTTTACATGTTTTACTGATTCTTGATAAATTCATGATTTACTATGAATTAGTTTCACGAACAAATGATTTGAACTACTTATTTCATAAACTCTAATAGTATATTGATGGATATTGAATACACATGCTTAAGGATTTTGTCCATAGCCTTGAATTTATGAATGTATGTATGTGATTGTGATGTGAGTATGATGATAGTGTTGATGAACTTGATAGTCCTTTGTATTTTCATAATTGAACCTAAGTGAATGGTCTCAACTGAATATTGTCATAAACAATTGTCCAAACTTTTCTTAAATAAATGATTGGGGAATTGATTGGTTGAAAGAATTGATTTGACTGAACTAATGAACTGATCAGAGTCCATTTGAGACTTATTGATTTGATTTGATTGGATTGATTTTCTTATGAGCTTTGAGTCTTGGGAGGAGTATTAAGCACTGAATTAGATAAGAGTAAGTAATAACTCGAATCCAATAACTACATCGCCAAATATAGGAAAGGATTGAACCTTTAAGTCGGATGTTTCCTAATTTATTATCCTAACATGATATGGCTTGATTGGTTTTGGATCCATGATTGGTCGATTCGTTCTTACCTTGGCAAAGTACTAGATGGATGTGGCAACAACATTGGCTTATTGTACTACCACTACTCATAAGTGAAGGTTGTTGAATAAGAAAAACTCTCATATAGGTCTTGATAGTACTCTAATTAGATTGGATTGGATTAGATTGTATATGATTGGTCTCTGTCTAAACCTTACGCTTGCTTTAGACTTTTGACGTCCTTATTGAGTTCCTCACCCTTGATTGAGTTACTTGAATTGATATTATTCTACTTTATGCATGATTCAGTTTGCCATATTACATACTCGTACATTTTATGTACTGATATCTATTTGGACCTGCATCATTTGATGAAGCAGAGACAGGTACTAGAGATCATCAATAGGCGCTTCGTTGAGGATCTATTTGTATTTAGATAATTGGTGAGTCCTCCCTTCTTTCGGAGGATACCACATTTATATTTCTAGTCTTGAATTTAGTTTTATTCATTTGATTAAGGTAGCCATAAACCTGTCATTGACACCACTTACATAGTTGATAGATAAGGCTAAGAAGTTCAAAGCAATATGGAAAAGAAAATAACGAAAGCGGAATAGATAAAATAGAGTAATCAAAGTATAGAAAGTAATACATAATAACAAAAGTCAGAGCACAAGAAATTATAGTGTGCTACTGCACCTACTACTATATACTAGCCTTCTACCCTAATATGGGTCCTCCACACCCTCCTATCTAAGGTCATGTCCTCGATAAGCTGTAGCTGTGCCATGTCCTGTCTAATTACCTCCTCCCAATATTTCTTCGGCCTACCCCTACCTCTTATGAAACCATCCATGGCCAACCTTCGCACTGGGGCATCTATGTCTCTCCTCTTCACATGCCTGAACCATCTCAGTCGCAATTCCCACATCTTATCTTCTACCAAGGCCACTCCTATCTTATCCCAAATAACCTTATTTCTAATCCTGTCGCTCTTGTTATGACCATACATCCATCTCAACATTCTTATCTCGACAATTTTATCTTTTGAACGTAAGAGATCTTAACTGACCAACACTCCAACCCATATAACATAGCCGGTCTAACTACCACTTTGGTGGAACCTTCTTGTCACATAGCACACCGGAAGTGAGCCTCCATTTCATCCACCCTGTCCCATTATGATGTATGACATCATCGTCAATCTCCCCGCTGCCTTGCATGATAGACCCAAGGTACTTGAAACTACTTTTCTTTTGGATGGCCCGGTCACCAAGCCTAACTTCCGCGCCAACCTCCTAAGGTGTCTCAGTGAACTTGCACTCTAAGTACTCTGTTTTAGTCCTATTCAGCTTAAACCCTTTAGACTCCAAGGTATGTCTCCAATCCTCCAGCTTAGCATTAACTCTGCTAGAGTCTCATCGATCAGGACTATGTCGTTCATGAAAAGCATACACCATGGCACCTACTCTTGAATTTGTCGCGTCAATCCATCCATCACCAAGGAAAATAAAAATAGACTAAGAGCTGATCCTTAATGCAACCCCAACACACCTGGGAAGTGCTTTGAGTCCCCTCTTACTATCCTTACCCTAGTTTTGGCAACCTCATACATGTCCTTGATGACCCTAATGTACGCCACAGGTACACCTTTATCCTCCAAACATCTCCATAGTATCTCTCATGGAACTTTATCATAAGCCTTTTCTAGGTCGATGAATAACATATGCAAGTTCCTCTTCATCTTCCTATACTACTCCACCAGTCTCTTCATAAGATGGATGACTTCTATAGTTGAGCATCCTGGCATAAATCCAAAATGGTTCTCTGAAATAGATACGCCTTTCCTCATATTCATCTCCACCACTCTTTCCCACACTTTCATAGTATGGATTAGAATCTTGATACCTCTATAGTTGTTGCAGCTCTTGAAATCCCCCTCTCCTTTTTTATACAGGGATCATTACGCTTGACCTCCATTCTTCCAAAAACATTGTCATCTTAAATATGACATTAAATAACCTAGTCAGCTACTCCAGACCTACCGAGCTCATATTCTTCCAAAATTCCCCACGAATCTCGTCAGGTTCGGTCGTTCTTCCCCAGCGTATCCTACGGATAGCACCCTTAACCTCTTTGACCATAATACTCTTAAAACACCCAAAATTGTGATGCCTCCCTATATGTTCCAAATATCCCAACATAACCTCTCTGTCCTTTTCTTCATTCAAGAGTTTTTGGAAGTATGACTGTCATCTTTGTTTAATGAGGGTCTCCTCTGTCAATACTTTTCCATGTTCGTCCTTAATGTACTTCACTTGATCCACATCGTGTTCCTTTCTCTCCTGCACCCTAGATAGCCTAAACAATTTCCTATCCCCCTCTTTTCTCTTCTAGTTCAGTATAAAGATGTTCAAAAGTTGTAGTTTATGCCGTTGAAACCGCCGATTTCTCCTCCTTCTTTGCTATCTTATAAAGGTCCCTATTCTTCCACTTCTCCACCTCATTCTTTCTTTCTATCAGCTTCACATACGCCATCTTCTTTGCTTTTACCTTTTGTTTGACTTCTCCATTCCACCACCAATCCCCTCAATGCCAATCATGGCTACCTATCGAGACTCCCAACACTTCCCTTGCTACAACCCTAATACAACTAGTCATCCTATCCCACATATTGTTGGCATCCCCACTACTATCCCAGGACCTCATATCCTTCAATTTCTCTCCCATATCCAGGGCACTAGCCATGGTCAAATTCTCCCATCTAATCCTAAGTTGGTCATTCCCGAGCCTCTTCTTTCTCATCATCTTTATCCCTAAATACATCACCAAGAGCTTATGTCAAGTCATAAGGTTATCGATTGGTATGACCTTACAGTCTTTGCATAGACCTTTATCATTCTTCCTAAGGAGTAAAAAGTCTATCTGAGTCTTAGCCACCAAACTATGAAAGGTTACCAAGTAGTCCTCCTTCTTTGGGAAACTCGAGTTGGCTATTACCAACCCAAAAGCTCTTGCGAAATCCAAAAGTGAGACTCCTCCTCTATTTTTGTCCCCAAAGACAAAGACTCCATGCACATCATCATACCCTCCTAAAATAGACCTAATATGCCTATTGAAATCCCCTCCCACAAAAAGCTTCTCAGTAGGCGATATGCTACCCACTAACTCGTCTAAATCCTCCAAAAGCGCCTCTTATCCTCCTTACCTAAGTCTGCTTGCAATGCATAAGCACTAATAATGTTCAACATGATACCTTCAATGACCACCTTAATCGACATCATCCTATTGGTGACTCTCATAACCTCCACCACCTAATCCCTTAAATCACTGTCTACTAAAATGCCTACCCCATTCCTATACTTCGAACTACCCGAGAACAAAATCTTATACCCGTCTACCTCCTTATCTTTAGAACCTACCCATTTGGTGTCTTGGAAACAAGCTATATTAATCTTTCTCTTCTTTAGAATCTTAACTAGCTCTATGGATTTTCCCATTAACGTCCCAATGTTCCAAGAACCTACTCTTAGTTTAGATGCTCCTTTAACCCACTAACCTCTCCTTACCCTCATCCTCATCCCTATCCCTGAGCGAGAATGTGACCTAGTCTACCATCACTACCCAAAGCCACAAAAATGCATATGAACTAATAAATTATTCAAAGGTCTAAAGTCAGCAAAATGTAACTACAACTGTATAAGCAAAGAATAGATATGGAAATCGGAGGTATCAACTCCAGTTGAAATGAACCTCGTTACCATTGAAAAATACTGCTCATGTTAGAGTTACTGTTCATGTCGGCTTGCCAGGATGCTATTCCCAATGACCTTTGGGTTTTGTGGGTAGCAGATGACCCAGGTAGAGAAATCGGGCAAAGAGCAGAATAGATCAAATCTAGCAAATGTTGAATCAGATTGAATCTTCAGAGGAGGAATTCAGTTACGATGAGGAACAAGTATTGAGTCTATATTTAGATCTGCAAGATCCAGAGGAGAAAATAAGAAACAAGAAGAAGAATTTGAAGAGGAAAAAAATTTACAACCAAACAGCAACAAAAATCTTTTGAGAAAAAGATAAAATGCTATATCTATCAAATGCTAAAATGATAGGAACCCCTTCTTTACAGACTATTGGGATTTTGATTGCTGAGTTTCCAAAACTCAAAAATCTGTAATCGTTAGAATCTGGAAGCAAACAGTTGCCAAAATCTGGAAAACCTAAACTTGAACTCACGCTTGGCCCCAGTTCTGCTGCAAATCAGATGAAACCCAATAATCCTCAGCCACCTCCACGCAGCTAAAGTGATTCCAAGTGCTTCTTCTTGCTCTCGATGATCCAATAGTATATGAAAAGGTATAAGTTCTCATGATGATGTTTGGATGCATTGACCATATGATTATGATGTTTAAATATTTTCAAGGCTTTATTCATTCTTCTTGAATGATGAAAATAAGACTATGCGAGCTATAATATAGAATCCGATGTAACTCCTACATCGAGAAGGAAGAGGCTACTTTGCCAAGGTGGACTCTGTGAGAACATCATAATATCATGAGCTATATGTGGATTCACTAGCTAGGTCATATTGGTATAAAAACCTACGTGGATAATGTAGCTAGGGATTAAAGGTTGCTGCTAGGATTCCCTTGGATAGCAAATTGGTTACCGAACCTAGCCCCACCTTAAAGTCCTCTCAGTGCTTAGTCACTATCCCAATAGAAAGTGATAAATCAAAGTCATTAACATCATTAGGAAAGACAATAATAGATATCAATACTCATCATACAGTAATCATAAGAGTAGCTCATTAACATGATTGATTCATAAGAATCCATGAGTTGGTGAGAAAAGCCTTTCACCTATTTAACATGAGTGTGTGAGGAAAACCCATTACAACCTTTATACTTTGATTGAAACATCATTGAGTTAATAGTTCATCATCATTCATTACTTTCATGAGTAATTCATAAGCATTCATAAATCATTAATTGAAATCCTTTATAAATCATGATCATAAGACCTGTCAAAGCATACTTGAAAATAACATATAGCATGAGTCATTGAAAATCAACTTGAAATCATGCAATATAATGTGGATTTTTTATAATTATATCATTAATCATAAGATAAATCATAATTAAGAAGACACCACACAATTTCATGGAAAATTAGGGCTTAGAAGAAGAATTCATAAAAGAGATTTGAAGAAAACCTTGGGACTCCATGGATGAATTTCCACATACCTTAGACTTTAGAAGCCCTAAAATTCACTTGAATTGGAGACTTGAACTTGAAACCTTTGAATTTACTTTGAGGAAGAAGATGAACCTTGGGAGAGAACTTTAGAGAGAGGATTTTGTAATTTGGGTGTTAGGGAGTGAATGAGAGAGTTAGGAGGATTTAGGGAAGTTAATAAAATAGGTTATAACCCCAAAAACCTTCCAAATACATTAATGAATCAACAAAGAAAAGACCCAAACATCTCTAATTTAATATTAGTGAGACGTCTGCACGGAAGGCCACCACGGCCCGTGAAGCTCACCACGAGTTGTGGTGAGGGTCATAGTCCTGAAGGTTGGACTGGGTCAGGAGTGGTTAACTTAAAGGAGGTCACCATGTGTCTTGAAGCTTACCATAGGTCGTGGACCCTATCGTGGTCCTCAAAGGAACTTGGGGTTTTGGGGGTTTCTATTCATAGATGGCTTTCCGGTCCGTGGTGAGCATCACGAGCTGTGGAGCCTTTCATGGACTTTGTCCCCCAATTTCCCATTCACTAGTTCACCTTCATGGTTTCTCTCCACGGCCCGTGAAGGGCTCTGTGAAGGACCACCTTGTGTCAAATGTTGCAATTTCCTGTGATTTCCATCTAAAACTCATTTTTCAACTTTTCAACTTCCGGAGTCTTACAACTGGCATGTCTCTTAGTGCATCAATCAACAATATGTAAATATGAAGTATCTTGAATATATCAACCAAAATTTTGAAACTGGCCTCATCTTTGTTCTTCTTTTATTTTTATAGAAAATAGAGGACATTTAGGAATAAGCACTAGTTTGATTAAAGTATTTTCCTCCTTACACTTTTCTTTTAAAATCAAATTCTATTTTTGTTCAAGAGCTTCAGTTCTTTTATTTTCATTGGTCTTTTCGAATTTGTCATCATCAGCTTTCTTGATAAGTCTTTGTGGAAGGGGAGGACGATGAGCATAGTTGTTATTGGAGTGTCTTTCTCTTCAATTTCTCTTTTAAGATCAATTTATCTTTCTCATTCAAGGCTTTAATTTTCTTCATCAGTCTTTACGAAAATAGGGGAGGATACTTTGACTATGCATAGGTATCACTTTTTGTTGTTTATCATCTATTATCACATAGTCATCAAATACCTGGCCACTCTAAGTTGCAAAGCCATGCAATGGCTCATATTACCATCTTTTACTTTTGGATTTTTTACTATATCATTGGAAAGAGCATTTTTATCTTTGATTTAGCTTTGTTGACTCTGGCTCAGATTAGTGTTACTTTGCTCGATAAAAGTAGTATGTGAGTTTTCCACTTGGTCCATTATAGTTATATAATTGTGTAGCTACTGCATGTTTCTTTCAGTATTTTTGACTTTCTTGAGTATGTGAGACAATATCTCTTCCATTTTAGATATTACGGGTCACTTACTAAAGGTTGGTCTGTGTTTTGCTTCCCATTTTAGATGTTACGAGGTCATTTATTGAAGTTGGCACATAAGGATTTGTACTCTGGTAGTTAAAGCTTTGGTCCCAATTACCTTGGTTCCTGTCTCTCCAATAAGCATTTTGATCCTTATTCCAACCTTGACTTCCATATCCTTGCCGCCAAGGTCCTTGGTTAGAACTTTAATAGTTTAGAGGGGAATCCCATATTTGATTGTTGGCATAGTAAGCCTCTTCCTTATAATTCTCAAAATGTGTACTAAGGTCTTTACCATTGATCATTAATAGCTACAATGTTCACTTATTGTGTTGGATTACCCATCACATGCTTGGTCAATACTTCCATTTGTGTCATCAACTACGCCACCTTCTCTCTTTTCAGCGTCTCTTTTTAAGTATCTCTTCCTTTGAGAACTCCTTGGTTGATGCACTACTTAATACCTCAGCTTCTCTAGTGTGCCAAGCCTTGTTCATCTTAGTCATATGGTCGAGTGTAGTACTGACATTTTTATAAGTGTGGTCCATCAGTAAACCTTTTGCAATATTGTAGGTTATAAGCAACCTTAGTCTTATCTCTTATTAAAATATATCTGGTTGGTTGTAAGATATACATACCCCTACAAAGTCTTTAAGATGTTTATTCATGTCTTGAAGAGGTATACCACTAAATAAACCCTTCATACCCAATAAATACAACATTGTGTTGGTGATGTTAAAAGCAGAGTTTTCCACCAGTGATGGCAGTCTATTAGCCCTAGCATGGCCCACTTAAAAGAAGCCTTGGCTACCAACCCATGGTCATATTCATCACTCATTGATAAATTTAGACTTTGTTGCCTGATGTTCTTCCTATTTCTAGGTCAATTGGAATAAAAAGAGATCCATGATTCCTAGTATCATGCATAAATTATGGAAAATCCTATAATGGAAGAAAAAAATAATCAATGTAATTTGAAAAAAAAATACAAGCTACCTAATGAATTTCTACAAATTATAAAACTCTAAACTACACTCCCCGGAAATGGTGCCAAAAGTTTGATATAACCTAAACTAAACCCTTTTTATGGGGTTAAAGCAGCCGATGCAAAATAAATAACCCAACTAGGTTGAGATCGAATAACATATAGAGCGTACTAAAGTTTGATTATAATTTGATATTGGGATTCAAGAAAGTAACTATTATGAGAAAACTGAGGTTTTTTATTTATGATCTACTAACTACTTTAACTACTTGATTTTTATCAATAAGGAAGATGAACTAGGATTACAGTTCTTAGATATTAGAACTTCGAAAAATGTTACTATCCATTCATTCAAGTGTGGTCATTGTATAAAACTGACGAATTTATAAGTCTCATAAAACCTCTCAGCCCAATTAAGAGAATATCACCCTAAGTCTTTTTCAAGCACTTGGGTGTCGAATTAATTTGTTCATCCATCAAAAGTCTCAAGTTAATTATTCTTTCGGTTTCAAGTTATTATATGGTAATTGGTAGCACTAAATCCCTATTAATGAAACTTTTTCCTAATTTGTACTTCTATGGTCAAGCAGGTTAGAAAAAGAGTGATTTTCTTTCTTAATGGTTGTCATCCGTGTTTAAAGAAAGCATTAAGTATCAAAGGAACTTAATACATAATGATCACCCCTTTATAAATAAATATTTCATTATAGAGGCTTCATCATCATCATCCGAATCCTAAGTTCCATAATCCCAATTATGGATTTAGCTACTCAGAACTAGTGTAAGACAATAAGTATAATGAATTAAACTATTGTAAATCATGAATGTAAAAGAAAGAAAAACCTTCAATTAAGTAGCACTTGCAAGCAAATCTTGTTTGTTCCATAAAAATTGTTAAAAACTGTAAAGTAAAACCTAAAAACAAAGAAAAATGAATATTATTCTATAATTCTAAGCCCTAATAGCTATTCTAAATTTTGTTTCTCTTAAAAACTTTGTCAAAAGACATATATTTAATAATAGGATTGAAATCCTAATCCTAGTTAGACTCTACATTGATTGGGTCAAATCTAGTTTGACGGACAAGGGGGTCATGACGCGAGGAGCTTCGCAAGGAGCCCAATCTCGTGGCACAAGGCCCATCTCAAGTGTGTCCTCTTTTAGTTTAGTCTTTGAAGTTCAGTTCATAGACAAGTGCAGTGTGAGGCTCATCTCATGGTCCTTCTTGGAGCTATTTTCCTTCATTTTAGCTTGAATTACTTTGATTTGTCTCCAATCTATCATATCTGTATTTTGGTTTTACTATTTTTGGCCTTAAATCAACCTTATTATGTCCATTATCTAATCACAATATATCATCAATAAACATAAAGATATTTACAAAATTATACTCAAAACTAAGCTAAATCATAGGCCTCACTTTCATTGAGTATGGTGAAGTATAAAATGCTATCAGAGTAGAGCCCAGATCCCAATACTGTCGAGAAGGAGGAGTGGTTGGTTGAAATGACAACCAATCCATTATTGGTCTCACCTATAGTACCTACTTTTCCTTGTCAATGACCTTGAGAATTTCTAACATTCATTAGAACTAGAAAAGGAGATCTACTCATTTGTTTCAAGCCTTTTTTTCTCCCTTGGTCCTATTTCAAACTTATGCTTTTGTTCTTCCCTAGTTCATGTTTCATCCTTATCCTTAGCTATGATGTTGGAAATTCTCGAGGTCATTGACAAGGAAAAGTTGGTATTATAGGTGAGACCAATAATGGATTAGTGGTTGTTATTTCAACCAACCACTCCCCCTTCTCGATAGTATTGGGATCTGGGCTCTACTCTGATAGCATTATATACTTCACCATACTCAATGAAAGTGAGGTTTATAATTTAGCTTAGTTTTGAGTATAATTTTGTAAATATCTTTGTGTTTATTGATGATATATTGTGATTAGCTAATGGAAATTATCAGGTTGATTTAAGGCCAAAAATAGTAAAAACAATACAGATATGATAAGTTTGAAATAGGGAAGAACAAAAGCATAAGTTTGAAATAGGACCAAGGGAGAAAAAGAGGCTTGAAACAAATGAGTAGATCTCATTTTCTAGTTCGAATGAACATTGCTAAAAAATCCAAAAGAGGATATAAAAATCCTTGAAGATAAGAATGAAGAAAAAGTAAAAGAAAAGGCCAATTTTTATAAGCCTGACACCATCAATGCCTAAAGCGATGCAACCTCGACCAGAAAATGAATGCATGCCACGTGGTCGAGGTAATTAATACTGAAAAGATTTGCAGGAAATGAGGTGCCTAGGGTGACTCACCATTTCCCAAGATTAACCACTCAACTAATGAGGAAAACTATTCAAATATTTTCCCACACAAATGCAAAAAAATAAGGAAAAGATATGGAAAAATATTAGGAGATGAGAAAATTTGAGATTCCAGATTCTTGAACTCTACAAAATCATGAGTCATCATAAAGGAGGCATCAAAAAAGTGATCAAGGGAAAATAAAACAAAAATAATATTTAAATCATTAAGGCATTATTCTAGGAGAAATAAGATTACAAAAGAACACGTCCAAAAATATGGAGACCTGTTGTCGAAGGTACATACAAAAATAGAAGAAATTTTTTAATGTCAAATGTTACAACAACGATCGTGGCCTCGAAAAATAAAAGTTGAACCCTTTGGCAAGATCTAATCATCAGTATCATCGACAGAGCTATCACTCTATGACTTAGCATCAAAAAGTACCTCTTCTGAAGAAGAAACACGCTCTTTAGGCTCTGAATTTGATAACTCAACAAGGTCAATCAATGATTGAAATTTGTCTATATCTTTATCAAAATCAAGGCCTTCTACCTTTGCATCCTTTAAAGTTATGACCAGCATTAATCGAGTGTCTCGAGCTTTCTTTAGGCCACGTTGTCTCTTTCAAAATTGGGTCTTTTTGATCTAAGTATTGACTTTCTTCTTCAGGTGATTCTCTTCTACATGAAGTTGTATCGGGTCACCCAAAGAAAAATTAGCTTCAACATTTTGAGGAGGTTTTGTGTTCATAAGGCAAACCTTTTCTTCAAGCTTAGATTCTCACTTCGCAAGATACTTAATAAAGCAAACTAGTGAGGCATTTACTTTTTGCAAGGATTGTGCTTCCTTATACCGATAATGAACATCTCTATGATGACACTCCCTCGCATTTGTAACTATTGTACAACTCAATTTTCAAGTCCTCTATCTCAGAAAGCTAAGGATTCAAAGGACATCGAGTGGTTCAGTGCAATGTCCATGTCTCTTTGGAGTGTAGCACATCATGACTTTAGCATATTTCTCTCCTTTAGTGATTACTGAAGTCCTTCTATGATCAACATATTATCCTGGGGAATGAAAAGCAAAACAATATCAAAGAGGGAAAGGATTACTAAGAAGAAGATATCAATTATGGGAGTCACAAACCTTGGCAGCTACATGTGCACTATCATTTAAGAGACATTTGGTAGATGCACTATCCATCATTTGCTTATCTTTCAACGAGAACATAAGTTTAGATAGCTTCACACTCTCATCGATCTCTATAGGAAGTGAATTCCTCAAGAATCATCAAGCTCACTTTTCACCACCATATCAGATCTCAAAATAAGACAAGGTAAGTCTCTGAGAAAGCATAAGGGTCAGAAGGTCCTTAAGGGGATTGCAATTCTGAATCCTCAGGACAACAAAGGCTAAAGATGGAGTAGTCTTCACTAAAGAAGGAATTTCCCTTTAAGAACCCAGAATCTCATAGACTAGTGACAAAGGCTACGTTAACTTTAGAGTATTCAAATAAACTTGAGGTGCCCTTAAGGCCTCACCCTTGACCGAAACCTGGGAATTCTAGCATCATCGAATGGGCTAGCTCTGTGAAGAACCACGGGTGTGCCAGTATGCGAATCGAACCATTTGACATTCTCTACCTCATAATACAACCCTACTGTTTTTGAAAAATGCACACTTAGTCCCCTGTCCTTTTCATAAAAGGTTTGTACTATAAATATCTATCATTAGACTCCTCATCTAGATCAATGACTTCGACAATTAGCAAAAGGGTCCTTTTATTTCCTATAGAAGCCTCTAGCCGCTCCATATGTTTATTTCTCATCTTGAAAGACTAGAATTAGCTTTGGGGGGAAATTTCCCTTATATTGAAAGGACCAGAAGAAAGCCCAAATGGATTATGACCAATAAGACCAATCGTAATGATAAATCACGATAGGAATATGTGATCATCTGCTAATCTTGCAAGTAGAAAAGCATGGAAAGAAAAATAAGAGTAAAGCTAGGACATGGCAAAAAAGGGGAAACAATAATGAACCATTATTTTGGACTTCCACCCTCAATGATTGGCAATCCATATCCATGACTGACTATCGATTGCGAGAAACTCAAAATTTTTGAAACCAATATATGAAAATCCTGAAATTGTCAGTGAAAGGAAACACCTATAGAAGGGTTATACCAAGGAGATAAGTAATACAGGTGTGAAACATAAGAAGAAAAAATTTAAAAAAGGGAGCAAGAAAAGCAAAGACGCTATAAAATGTGAATACTCATGATGCATGTTCCAGAATTTAGTAAGGTAAATATTGATAAGATCCTTGATAAATAATGCTATGAAACAATTGGTCCAGCCCCGATCATTGGCATCATCCAAACTCTTGGAATGGGTCTCTTTCCTTGATATATTAATTTCACTATTCCCCCTTGGACAATACGCGGGGAATACAAGATAAGGAGATGATTTTAATTGAATTCTTTGCCAACTCTAGTGGCTAAATATAGTGCCTTGTAATTTCTAAGCAAAGATCCAAACCTTATATAAACCCAAACTTAATGATTTCTAATTTGAACATGTATGTTAAGGCCCTTTACTAAGTGTAGTAAGCATACCGTATGTGGTTTAGGATCATAAAAGACCTCTAACACGACACAAAGCCAAGTTCAAAGCATTCCTATTGGCTAATCTTTACTCATGAGTTCATAAAAGAGTTAACTTCGAATGATCGTATTTCTCAGAATAGTAAGTGGTGACTCATGACCTATCAAATTAAAGATCTACGAGTCTTCTTTTTAACGCTGCCAACTATTTGTCAATCTGAGTCTGGAGTAAAATGTTATGACTGATTTACCAGATGCGCTCCAACTTGGTTGAGAGGTCGAGCCCAGATCGACGATTAACTTCGTGTTATGAAGAGGAAGCGGACTTCACTGTCACTTGAATAAAATTTCAACTTCTAGCTTCATAGGCTAGTCTAAAATTTATTGATTTTTTTACGATATGTTTGACCTAAAACCTTCGGGGGGGGGGGGTATCTAAATGGACCTAAATGTGTAGGAGATCAGATTTTTTCATTATTAAACCCTGTCATTCACTCCTAAATTTCTACACTCAAGAAGTTCAAAAAACACCAAGGCTAGGGTTTATCTTTCAAGATTCTCCATCAAGGTTTATGTAGGACTTCAATGAGGAATTTCATTCATCCTTATGTCTGAAAATTCCTCATTTCTCATGAATTTAATTCTATAGTTAGGGTTTATGAACCAACTATCAAATTCACCATTTTTATGATCCAATTGCATGACTTCTTAAATTATTTACTCATGATTATGGATTTTTTTCTATTGTATTTCATTTTTATGCTAAGTAAGGCTTTCCATTATCATCATTACTAGTTCTTGACGTGATTTTTATCTATGATTCTTGAAAACTTATATTTCAAATCATGATTTTAGAGTTTTTATGTTATTATGAAAGTTATTTTGAGAACCTTCAAATTAGGCAAGTGCTAGAAAATTCTTCTCACAATTTGAAAAATATGTTTTAGAAAGAGATTTCAACGTATGATTTTAGAAAGCAAGATTTGAGCATAGTCTCAGAACAAGTATGTTTTAGAAAGAAATTTTGAATAAGACTAATAATAAGCGTCTAGATAAGCTTAACATATATTTTATGCTCTATATGGATAGTATGTTTTGGAAGTAGTATATAGCACCGAGAGAACAAGGATTCTATATAGCCCAAGTTCCAGAACTATGTTCCACCATAGGATTATGTTTCACCATTTTATCGGTTGATAATTTATCTTGAGAGACTCAGATAAGTAGATCCATGTTAGACAGATAGGTTCTATACCCTATTAAGGTATAGGGCACACTTCCAACTGGGGAATCCGTTGGTGCGTCATAAGGTCACATGGTGTATGTCGGTTAAGAGAAACTTCCACCTAAAAGATTTACTCCATTTTTAATATTTTTTCTTGATATAATCATTATAAGATTTTAAATAACATGACTTTCAGATATGCATCATTTCAGATATAATTTCAAAAAATATGGTCTCAAATATACATTTTTGTTTCTAAAATATTATGCCACATGTCACAATTTTGACTCTCACTCCTTCAGTTATTGTTTGTGTATTACTCATGCTCAGACTTTTAGTTCTTTCAAGTTTTTATAATATTGTTGATCTTAGTCCCTACCTTAAATACCAATACATTCCATATATTGACGCCACTTTGTGCTATATCATTTTATGATGTAGATTACAATATCTTGATTCAGATTCGTGGGCAAACGTTCCACTAAGTTCCTCTACTTTCAGCATTGTGGTGAGTCCTTCTTACATTTAGAGGACTTCGGTTATTAAGTTAGTGGATTTTATTCACTTCAGTTGTATTAGCATTCAGGCAACCCAGGGTCTTGTTCCAACATAATATCCCATTTAGTTTAGAGGCTTTCAGACATTAGTATTCAGTTGTAATGGACTAATTTTTGAAATCTCTCAGTTATGATTTTTAGTTTATAGCTTTCTGTTCTGTTTTTATATAATATACTTAGATATGTTATGCCAAGGGTTAGCTTGGGATCACTTGTGATTTCAAATATCGTATCTCGACTAGGATGTAGACTCGGATCGTAATACTAAAACACGAATGCAAGTTATAGCCCCTCCAGACCCTAGGGAGAATTTGGCCTAAAAATAGTCAAAAGATGGTGTAAAAAGAGATAATTACTTGATTAATATGCTTTCCAAGGACCATATTGAATGGATAGATGTAAAATAAGTGTAGCTAGGTTTAGGAGTGGTAACACTCTCAGAATTTCCAGGAGACACCACTTGGTACTCCCCCCTCATGCCAACATAGTTCGCTTGAACGGTAGAGATAGATACTTTTTTATGAAGGAGCCCATATCACCTACAGATTTGTTCCTCATCCCGGAGTTACTACATGGATGAATCTTGAAATCTTTTTCAAAGAAATAAGTTGGGGTATAATATTGTCGATGGTAGGATCTGTAGATGTAGGTTTTTTTCCTTTTTCTTTGTACCCGAGGCCGAAGAGGGAATTATGGAACTTGAAGAAGAACAAAACATATTGAGTGAAGTTAGAGTCGTAAGAATAAGAATCAACCTAGCGACATCTCCAGTTAGCAGAGATAAGAAAAAGGAAGAAAATGATATGAAAAGTTCGCGATAAAGCAAGGACATTGATATTTATAAATTACTAAAAGTACTTTTATGACGTTGCCCAAGGCATAGAAACATGGTTGGACCATACACGTATAAATGGAAAATTAAATAAGGAGACACTACTTCACTCCGCCTATCGCGATGAAGGATGCAACAATGTTATAATTGTTTTTGTATCTTCCTATATCCTTGGTGCAATTAACGATGCAACCAGAAGATGGAGGGCTTATTTGTATTGGGGAAAATAAATCCATTTAGACACATGTGACATATGGGTAAACTGAATTTACAATGTTGAAGATGGTCAGAGGCATAAACCCCAAGAGGTCCACTTTAAAGTGGCATCCCCAAGTTGATAGAATTAGAGATTATGTTGATCATGCCGTTATATATCACGCTTACGTCAATTATCATCTCTCTCCTTATTCCTCCAATCACCATCTTTTTCTTTGTTCCAACCTTGATTTCCACCTTGTATTTGAAAAGTAAGTCGAGAACTCCTCGCTTGATTAGTCAAGAATTGCACTTCCTCATTATATAGATTATCAAACTCATCAGTCTCATAGTACCAAGTCCATTTAGCATCCACGACAATCACATTTTTAGGAATTGAACCCATAACATGCTTAGTAAGATGCTCTATTTGGGTTATCATATTAGCTATAGTCTCATCACGTCATCTTTTTTTCTTTACTCATTGGTAAAAAGGAGGATGGAGCACCCGTTGACACCTCGGCATCACAAGAATGTCAAGCACACTTGGTTTTTGTCATTATATCAAGTAGAGAAATTGTCATTATGAAAGTTTGACTCATGAATGAGCCACCTGCAAGATTGTCCGCTGCATTTTTGTTCAATAAATCTAAGGAATGATTGAATGTTTGGAGAAAATCTTTCTCCGGAATATCATTGGTTCGGGCATTAGAGCTATTTTTTCTTAAAATGAAACCATGCCTCATGAAGAGGGTCACCACTCAATTATCAGAAATTTGTAATTTCATTTCGAAATCGTAACATTTGAGAAAGAGGAAAGTATCTATTAAGGAATGAATCTGTAAGTTCAGTCAATGGAGTAATTGATCCTTTCGATAATTCCCCTAGCCATGTGATTACTTTTCCTGTTAGGGAAAAAGGAAAGAGATGAATAATAGTAGCAATGTTAAGATGGTTCCACACATCGATGAAATTCATGAGATAATTGTGTGCATCCTCATGTGCTTGACCACCGAAGAGTCTCTTTATTTGCAATAAGTGAAGTAGAGTACTTTCCATATGAATGACTATTTTCTAATGTAGGTGACGGGCGGATAACATTTGCACCGAATCTCCCAAATAATCATCCTTAGTAAATTGTTATTCATAAATAGCGATATTGCTGTCAGGGTCACTTATATTTTCAGTTGAAAAGAATTAAAAAACAAGAAACAACGTAAATGTAAACAACAACAAATGACAAGTGATTGCAAAATACTCCAATAAGGGGATTCTATTATACCATTCTCTGGCAACGACGTTATTTTGATAAATGCTTAATTACATCCCTTAAAGAAGATATAGATGATTGCTAGCAGTATAATAATTCAATTAGAGAGTTGGGATTGATCCCATAGGGTATGGGCTTCTAGTTTCTCCCTAGAGTGTTATCGATTCACTAGTTATTTGCACGTTTAAAATTGCAAGTAAAGTAAATGGGGGGATTTAATAATAAGCAACAGAATTTTTCAACTCAATTATCATTTTTGACGATTGTTTCACAATATTTCAGTTAGATTTTTTTTTAAGTATTAGGAGATCTTAAGGATGTGCTGACATGACTTCTAGTATTGTATCTGAGTAATTGATATTGCTTCAACAAGTTAATGACATGGATAAGGTAAGCTATTCATATTAATGACAATATTTCAATCTATCACTAAATTTTACATGGGTTTTCTCAAACCTCAATGTGTATTCAATTCCAAACAACCTAAATCTCTAGATTCAACTATTAAATGAAAGAATTCAAGTAGTTGTCAACCAAATCTTCTCACTCTTGTTCTCTCTTCACAAGCAAAACAAGAGATCTAAAACTGAATAGAGTTTGCAACATCTAAACATTAATTAAAACAAGAAGAAACAATTGAACCCATATCATATCAACCATTTTATGAGCAATTAATCAACACCCAAATACATACTACAATTCTTCCATCACACACCCCTATGAATTGAGGATTTGCTATGAATAATTAAAGAAATAATGAATATACCATTATCTTCAGTTAAATCAACCATAATCTCAATATTCCACAATAGAATCAACAATTCAACAGTAGAAATGAAGTTATTTCTTCATCCAAAACTTAGATACTTTATTCACAAGGTTCGCAAATTCTTAAAAGTGCACAAGTGAGGTTTGGGCGTCAAAATTTCCTATTTGCAACTAAGGAAAATTGAGGCCAAATAAATTACAAAATTATCAGTGCGTGAATTTAGCGAGCTAAGTCGGGCCCGCCAAACTACTCCTCAACTCGTCGACTCGCCTTTTGCT
Source organism: Solanum dulcamara (assembly GCF_947179165.1). Lineage (NCBI taxonomy): Eukaryota > Viridiplantae > Streptophyta > Magnoliopsida > Solanales > Solanaceae > Solanum > Solanum dulcamara. The sequence goes on along the minus strand of NC_077239.1, from coordinate 59,244,225 downwards.
CTCTTGATTTTTCTTTAGAATTCTGTTAACTTCGGCGACTCGGCATATGGTATTTACTTCGACAAACCTTCATGCACATATCTTGAGCTTTCTATTAATTTCGGCGATCCATAGGCAGTTTGGCAACATGCCAAACTGATTGGGGGATGCAACCTTTCGATTTTTACCTATTTCTTCCATTTTTACTTCTTTTCCCACTTTTTGCTTCTTGCGCGCACTTTTGACTTCAAATCCTGAAAGTCAAATAGCTTAACATTACAATTGGTTCAAGATGACATTGAGTACATCGATTTCGTGTCGAAATTAGGCTAAATGAGGTGTAAAATCCCAACTCATCAAAGACCATGCCCATGATGATGTTGAAGGAGAGACAAAATAAGGACAAGATTGTTAGAGAGGTCAGGTGCGCAGATGAGCTCGCAAAGACCTGAGCAATACGAGAATATTAGTTGGCGCCACCAATGATTTTGACACATGACACATAGAGATTGGCCTTAGTGCTTTGGTGCTTTAGTGGAACCTTCTCATTGGCAAAGACTTCTTTATTGTACCTATAAATAGTCATTCTCTCTCATTTGTAAAGCAAATGGTTTTCTGATTCCAAGCAATATAACAACAATATACACTTTTCTTGAGCACCAAACATTTCTGTCTTAGTTCTTGTTTTCCTCTATCCTCGGAGCCATGACAAGGACTTTCAGGCTCACCTACAAGCACTCTGCAAACACTCAAATTGATTCTTTTGCTCTTAAACCGTTTAAATTTATTACATTCACTTTATCCTAACTAATAATCAAATCATTAGTAAATAGATTTAAAATACATCAGATTAAAGCGTATGTTCTTGACCTTCCGTAAATTCAATTATATCAATTTCGGTTAAACGATATCCAAACATCTTTTCGTGACATAACTCTCAATGGAATTTGTCTAATCTCCTCTACTTTCAAATTCAAATGTAATGAAAAGTTCTTTTAGGATGTCAAGAGTTCCATGCCCTTTTGGAGAGTAATTAAAAAGGCAAGAATGTCATGTCGAGGAAGGAGGTTTATATTCACACGGCTACAAGGTCCATGGAAATTCGTGTCACCTGTTTCTCGTTTTCTCACACGCCTTTTGGGAGGGTGTGTCGTCAGCATAATAGCGCAGACCCCCACCCCCATTCCCACCGCTGCCCGCAAAAAAAAAAAAAAAAAAACACACACCATATTAGAACAATCCGTCTCTTCTTTCAAATTTTTCATTAACCATTTTCTCTCCCAAAAAATCTTTCATTTTCTAAAAACCCTAGATACCGTTTCTCTTCCATGGTTCCTCTCTCTTACCCCTTTATGCCTACTTCCTGAACCATTGGTGGTCAAATTTGTCAGAATTCTTGTGGAATTTCGGTTCGATTTTTCTTCCAATTCATGTGTTTTCTGAATTTATTGAGTTTTTCTCTTTGTTTCATGCTTAATCCATCTGATTATCGCTGTTTTACCGTCGATTTGGCTAAAGGCGTTGTCTTTTCTTCCTTCTGTTTTTTTACTTTCAATTTTACCCTTGCGTTGTGATCGTTGTACTGGTTTACTATTCTATTTAGTTTGGAGTGGATTTTTAGTCGCCACAGTTGTATGCGATTTTTTTGGGATAATCTCACCAAATTTGCGGATTGTTTTTTTGGAATTCTGTACTTAATGGTGTAACTTCACAGGTTTGTGGAAAAACATTACTTTCAAATGATTATTTTTCTTATTGATTGGATCCAAATAATTTGGCATTGAACTTTGGCAGTTCTGCTATTGTTGAGGATTGTATTTTTTTTCCGCCGTTCTGCTATTGTTGAAGATTGTATGTGGTGCCACTATTGATTTCATGACCATGTCCAATTAGATGTATGTCTGTTTGGAATCTAATATGTGAGGCCAATTTTGAAACTTTTTACTTTCTTAAAGCAAAGCTATTTGATTCAGTTGTGCTCAGTATCAAGTCATCAACCAAAGTGCTGGCATATGGCTTGTGAAGGCTTCTAGTATCGCAATCACAGGGCAAATTGGCTGTCTCTTTGTTTTCGTTTTCCATGTAGAGATATGTGGGATGGCACATCAGGAAGAATATGTTGTTGTTTGCTTAAATACTAATTCCATCATATGTTACTTCTTGGTTACATCCATCTGTCTTTTTACAAATTTATCAAAAGCTTACGTGGAAGTGCATTTTGGAACTTTAAATGCCTGAAGATGGTTTCTAATTTACCTTATGCATTGGAATTTGGGAGGACATGTTTTGATAAAATTACACCTTTAGTTGGTCCATGTTTATTTATGTCCTTCCTATTCTGATTGCATAATTTTGTTCGGCATCGTCTTAGGAGCCATAAGGCCGAAGCTGCTATTGGGAAGCACAGGCAATCATAGATGAGCACCCAAGACAGCAGGGCACTTCCGATTAGGTATACAAGGAATCACTCAAGAAGGAAGACGTTACTGGATGTAGATCTAAACGTTGCACCCCCATCTGATATTAGGGATCAGGAAGGACCTTCAAGTCATGTTGTTCCTGGGGTTGTGCCACCTGTACAAAGAGGTGCTTCTTCGACACCTGCCCCAATTGATGTTGAGGCACTTGATGATGATGTGGTGATAATATCTTCCCCAAGGGCACTTGCAGAAGTACGCTCCACTATCCAACTCCAATGCTTTCCCTTAACAATTTTTTTGGTGGTGCATTATCTTGTGATTGCACTTGTATTTCAACCTTATGACTAATTATATGAGAGATCTTACATGATTTCCCTAGGCAAAAAATAGCAACATCAGGACTCTTGGACAGATTATCCTTGTTGATGAGGATTCTGGTAATTCACTCTTCTTAAAACTGTTACAGCTGTAGATCGTGTGTGCTCTTTTTCTGCTGTAAAGCTTTATGTTGCTTTAGATGTCAAAACTTTCTAGTAAGAAACAGGTCGGAAGTACCTCCCTTTGTCCCCTATACTGGTATATTTGGATTTTCCCTCTACTGTTATGTTTAACACTCTCTTTTAGCTGCTGCTTTCATGGAGTTAATTTTCAATCTATTAGATATGCAGGGTACTGTAAAACCTCTTATCTTTTGAAGATACGGATTGAATGTAGGATCTAATTGTATATATATCTGTGTGTGTGTGTGTGTTCTTTTAGAATGGAGCATTAAATTGATGTTTATTATTGAAATTAAATGCCAAGTAGGAAAATGAATGTCCTAAATGTAAATATCAGTTTGAATATTGATGACGCATAGTGGACATTTGCCAGTAGTTACATAATATTCTGATGTACTTTTTGTGATATTTTCGCCTAGGGGGGGGGGTACTTTTTGTGATATTTTCACCTATGGAGGAAAATAAGAGGTGATATAAGTACCATGAGATTATATGGACAATTTGAGGCATGTGGTATGATTCTCTGAATCAGCATCAGAGCGGTTGGATTAATACCATGTTGGGCACTTCTTTCTCCTTGGAGAGTTAGACTTTGACTTTGGCTATTTCATTTGCCTCCCTTGAGATTGGTCTGATTGACTTTTAATTACTGCAGAGGATCATTTGCCGAAGTTTAACAGTCGCAACAAGCGCAGAAGAGTCTCAACAAATCAGTCAGCATCAATTGGTGACATTTACATAAACCTAGAAGCAAATAGCAGCTTAAAGGTAACTATAGGTCTTTTTATGCTGTGTTGAACGTTCTTTACAACATGAGTGTTCTTATTTCTCCCTCATTGGAAATAAAATAAGATAGAATATGTGTGTTCTTGTTCAACTGATTTGTCTCTTCACTTATTGGAAATAAAATAAATTAAGGTATGAGTGCTCGTGTTCAAGTGATTTCTTTTTCAGTTATATTCATAAACTTCAAAATTTCAAAAGGATCTAGTGCCGCTAGTGTCACAACATAATTCTGACATGTCTTTTGCGACAAAGGATGTCTGGTTTGGTCTCTTATTTCTTTTGTCATGTATTATTTACCTTTCTTTTTGGCCATTAACTTTCTACGTACATGTTATCAATTGTCATGATCTTGGGTGTGTGTAGCCTGAAAAAAGAGAGCAAGACATTTGGTGTATTCCAGAAGCTTAAACTCTAGCCACGATGTATCTTTTCCATAGTTTTATGGTCTTGCTAGCTAATTGCATTATATGTTATATGTGCATCCTGAAAATGGAGAGCAAAGCATTTGGTGTAGTGTAGAAGCTTCAACTCTAGGCCAATGTACTAGTTTTATGGGCTTGTTAGTTAGTTGCGCTCTTTCTTAGCTTCTTATTTCAAGCCTACACTTCTTGGGTTTTTGAAGTTGTTTAACTTATAGCAGCTTGTTCCTTGATTTCAATCTGAATCCATCATTAGAAATGTCTTATTCCAATTTCCAAGTTCTTGCTTCTGTTGGAATCAATTCTTTTCATATGACATTGTTAGCTAACTATTGGTGTCATCGTCGGGGACTTCCATTTATCAGTGCATATGTGACCTGTTTAAGTCTGTTACTTGAAATCATTTTATGCGTGATTTATATTATTCCTTGTCATTGATGCCAGGCAGTCACTGCAGAGAGTGCAATACCACCAAAGCCAATTCAACCCACATTTAGCTGTCCAGTATGCATGGGAACCTTAGTTGAGGAGATGTCAACGAAATGTGGTCACATCTTCTGCAAGGCTTGCATCAAGGCTTCCATAGCTGCTCAAGGTAAATGTCCTACTTGTAGGAGGAAAATTGCCATGAAAGACACAATACGGGTGTATCTTCCTGCCGCAAGTTGAGATAATAGAGGTTGGTCTTCCTATCCCAACAAACTGGGGGATAAAGTCCCATCTTCTTTCTGTGCTTATTTGGTGCATATTAAGCATACTATTGTATGCCAGAATATTTACTTAAACACTGGGAAATGGTATTGGAATAATTATATCATATACTCTCTTTTTTTTTTATTTTTTTTTTTACAAAAATCGAGTCATAATTGCTAGTGGATGAGATAGAAAATAGTATGTTATCAATAAATGGAAATTGACATCACGATTAAATTGATTTTGGACATGAACTGTCATCAAATTAATGTGAATGCATTTTACCCTTACAAAAATAACAATCGTTTTATGCACACAATACAGTCTATTTCATCTAAGTTACTAGTTACTACTTATATATATACTTCATGAGTATCTGTCTCTCCAGTGCTACTTACCTGTTTGAGCGACTTTCCGGTTTATTGGGCCATCTTATTGTTATTTGGAGGTTTTGCTTGCATAATGATGCTAGAAAGTGCTTTCATTGACGAATTTTGCCAACATGGTTGTTTCTGACCCTGCAGTCTTTCCTTATAGTAGCAGTAGTAAAAATGATATTCTCCCGTTATTAGATGAGAACCAGAGGTGGTTTTAAGTTTATGTAATGTGAACAGATGACCCACAATGATAAGAACAATGTTGCAATTAATCTTAACTAAATAACTAGGAAAGGCATAGAGCTTGTGTAAATTTAGTACTTGCATTTTTTTCTTGGATGTATTTTTTTTTTGTGGCATCCTTGAGCCAAGGGTCTATTGGAAACAACCTCTCTAACTTTGAGGTAGAGGTCTAGGTAGAGGTCTGCATACACTTTACCCTTCTCAAACCCTACTTTGTAGGACTTTTTCTTTTTCTTTTTGTTCTCATTAGCTTTTAGCATGACCTTTTTCTTTGTTTATACGTACTTAGTTTTTCCTTAATTTAACAAACTTTTTGTGAGGTCTGCAGTGTAATTTGATCTATTCACTCTAGACTTTAATTCAGTTTCCCGTTGTAGATAATTTGATTTACTTCAATTTTTTATTCAGATTCTTTTGATCTATTTTTGAATTTAGATGTGGTGGAGATTTGTTCTGTTTACTTCTTAACAAGTTAATACCTATCTTATAAGCACTACTTTGTTTCAATATAAGATCCCAAGTGACGAAAGTGTCTTTTAATTTTATATACTTTGTGCCCAGTCAAATTAAAACAATGAAACAGGGTGTGTGTGCTCCTGTTTTAATTTAAGTGTCTTAGTTTGACTTGACATGGAGTTCAAAAAAATAGGGGAGAATTTTAAATCTTGTGTCTTAAACTAAAATGTGTAATGTACCAAAGTACCCTTTTATTCTTCTGGTTTTAAACAAGTTGGGTAGCATGTTGAATTAAAGAGCTACCAAATATAGAAAGATATATTCCTTTCAAAATAAGACTAAAAATTAGCATAAGAACTTAAATTGAGACAGACGGGTTATTATTTTTGAGGTATACCTTGTTAGATAGCATCTTATATTAGGTTGAATTTGGTATCCCACATATGTGGATTGATGCAGATTTGACACTACTTGACCCAATTTGTAATGTTTGACACTGAATCTTAGGAGATTCACCTTCAGTACAACCAAATCACAACTGATATGTCCCCCGTCCCATTGCCATCTTGAGATGAAGTCGTGCTGAATAATTATTTTGTTTTCCTACGATTGTCTTTAAGTTTCTTATTTCCTTATGTAAGTTATTGCAGATGGATGAATGCATTTTTCATGTCTTAACACTTTTGTTGTATGTTGCAGGGGGCGGCCACCATTTTATTTGGCCTACGGAGGAATTACCTGTAGAGGCTTCTTGTTAAACTACATGGATTGAGGAAATATTGGAGGTTTCGGGAGAGGCATTGTTGGGTGGAAGTATAATTGCTGTTCATTGTTAGACTGGATATTTTGGATGTAGCTAATATCGTGCTTTTTTCTTCGCTTTCAAAAACTAGCTAGTGGAAACTATGAAGTTCTTGAACTTCTGTTTTTTACATTCTAGCTCTTGTTTACTTGACTTATTATCAGTTCCGGAATTATTGTTCAGTCCTTGTGGAAAAAACTGTGAATGGGAAAAATGAAAAAAGATTGGTTAGAAACCATGGTATTTGAGGGTAAATTTGTGTCAGGTTCTTGATCGCAAAGTTATATCCTATTCTTACAGTTAGCTTGTTGAAATGTCGTGCACTGCAGGTGGATGTTTCATTTTGAATTTTTGGTGATTTTACGAAGAAAATATTATTTTCACATCATCAAATCATAAGCAGGTAAAGTTCGTCGAGGCACTGTAGAATGATTTTTTACATGTGATATGCTAATATAAAATCTAGTGCCTTGCCTCTTTGAAATTGTTTTTCTTGGGGGTAGATAGTTGAATTAAATCTATGGTGGTTCCTCCATTCTATATGCAACTCATCCACACGGCTGACTTGGGCTTGATTCCCCCTCAATGTCTTTTGAGTTGAGTGTGTTGCACAAGGCTTGTCTAGTGCGTTTTACATCTCATGTGTGGTTTGTATGTTATTACACAGTGGGGTTTATCCAGTGCGCACAAAGTGGTCACCAAAGAGTGTTCATTAGAAGGACAGATGTCGCAGCGGTTGTGGGTTATCTTGGAGTTTTCAAAAAAAATAATATTAATTCTTCTCAAAGTTTTACAATTAAAGACGAGCATCAAAATAAGGGTATTCACCAAAATTTCTTTGAGAGCTTGCTTTACGAGTAGATTATTAGTTTCCACAATCAGTTTGTATTGGAGAACCTTTAACCAAGTAAGAGCCTCACACACCCCTATGATCTCGGCCAATAAAGGGCTAGCAACACGACCAATGAATATAGCTTAGCTTTTTCAGGAATAAATTAACCCAAGTGATCAAATAACACCGTGCCTACCCCGTCAAACCTATCTGAATATCGTAAGAGGCATCGATATTATATTTGATTGTGGTAAGCGAAGGTAGTTTCCTTTTAGTCTTCATATTATTCACGGCATCAATAGGTCTCGTCCCTTAAATTGACACTCATTTATTCCTCCAACTCCTTCGCACGGTACAGAGTAGCAATGGACGGACTTATTGTTTTAATATAGATTATTTCTAATTTTCCACAATCTCCACAAAATCATGATTGTTTCCTCCATTTTTATTTCCATGTTTCTCTTTCTTTGCTCCTTAAACCACTCCACAAAATCTATTATTAAACCATGTCAACCAAAATTTGATTGAATCCAACATTGCTTTGCAAAGGGATATTCTACCGAGCAAATATTTCACATTCTCTCTGGCTTGCAAACATCGAGGGAGACTGAATTAGCTAAACATTTTTTCTTTGAAACCTCTTATATGTTGGTAAAATATTTCTTTCGCTCTCCAAATAAAGTTAAGCACCTTATAAAGTAATGAGGTGCTCCAAATGAACTTTCGAAGTTGTTGGTTCTCCAGGTTTGGTGCTATTGAGATTGAAAAATCTTACCCATGAGAGCCTCAGATCTAGTTAAAAGATTCCATCTTATTTTCGCGAGCATGTAAGATTAAAATGATGTAGTTCTAGAAAGAACAAGCCCTCATCTTCCTTGAGTATACAAATTTTCTGTCAAGATATTCACCTAATCCTCTGATTTTTCCTTGTTCCTGATTTCCATAAAAATCCATTCATGCCTCACTCATAGGCGCACACATATTACTAGGAATCAAAAACATATTTATCACATAAGTTGAAATTGATTGAATACAGTTTTATATAAAAAAAATTCATCTTTTTTTTACATTCAACTATTCATTTTCGAAGTTACTCTATCTTGAATATAAGTTATGACTGCCTTTTTATTTCTTTCAATCATTATCGTCAGCCAAGATACTTTCCAGGAGTATCCACCTCCTTAACATGAAGGATATCCATAATCTCTCTATTTATACTTTCATTAGTATTGTGATTGAAAAATATATTAGACTTTTGGAAATTTATCTGTTTATTAGAGGCAGCCTGATAAATCTTCAAACATTGCTTAATAGTTTTCGCCTCCCTTTTAGCTACTTTTAGAAAAATATAAAATATCATCCGCAAAAAATAGGTGTGAAATAGATGATACTTAAGAGAAAATTTTAACACCATGAATTCGGCCTTGAAAAAAATATTCACTTCAACAACGCTGACAATCCCTCTGCAACTATAAAAAATAGATAAGGTTATATGAGATTGCCTTGACTCAAACCTCTTCTTAGAGAAATATTTTTGAACTGCTTGCCATCATGACTAAATTGATAAGTAACCGTGGTTATCATCTATTGAAATAAGCATTGTGCATCCATCATGACTAAATTGATAAGTAACCGTGGTTACCATCTACTTAAATAAGCACTGTGCATATTTAGTTAGCTACTCTATACTGATTAGTTGAAGTTCTTTAGAATGCTAGAGATAGTTTAATTAACACTGATTAGTTAAAAATCAGCTGTGTATAAATAGGACTTGAATGTGTATCAATAAACAAGTCGGTTAATTTCATTTTCTACTATTTCATTCATCTTCTTCATTTTCTTTCAATCAGTCTCCTATGGCTAGAAACCTAACACTCAACATGGTATCAAAGCTTTAGGCAACAAAGAAGATCTAGCTAGAGGAGAGAACATCTTGAGATAGTTTTTACTTAAGCAAAATTAAGAGATTTAAAAATAATAGAGTACTGACCTCGATTTTATCAAAAACGTTCAAGAGAAATCAAATCAGTTCATCCGAGAAGACCAAAAAATGGAGCGTACAACTGATACATTAGAAATCTCGATTCAGGAACGGCGAACACCAGCTCAAGATCAAATCGATAAATTCACAGACATTCATTTCAGAAATACCTGTATTTGCATCCTTCTGACACTCCAGGTAGCCTTTTAATCTCTCAACAACTTATTGGAATTGAAAATTATAATGGATGGAGTAATTCTATGAGAGTAGCACTGTTAGCAAAGAATAAAATTTATTTTATTGATGGACAATGTCGTAAGGAACATTACAAAGGAGATCTAGAACACGAATGGGAGAGATGCAATGCTTTTATATTGTCATGGATTACTAATTCAGTTTCGAAGGAATTGACAAATAAATTGATGTTTTTATCTAATGCACATATCGTGTAGAAGGATTTAAAGGAGATATTTGACAAAAGAAATCTAACTAGGATATATCAAATTCATCGATAAATTAACACTATGAGTCAGGGAACATTCACTGTGTTTGAGTACTATTCGAAATTGAAAAATTTCTGGGATAAATATGCATCTTTAGTTCCTCTACCAGCTTATGAATGTGACAAGTACAAGGTGTATGCTGAACAGATGGAGAGATATAAACTCATACAATTTTTTATGGGACTCAGTGATAACTTTACTTAGTCAAGGAGTCAAATTCTTATGACAGTGCCAGGACCAAACTTGAATCAAGCATATAACATGATTATGCAAGATGAAAGTCAGAGGATGCAATCTAGTGCAATATCCAACTGTGTGCTACCTTTACAAAAACTAGACCTTACTGAATCAGCTATAGCTTCATTTCAGAACAACAAATTCAAGCAAAACACAAATAGCACAGGTTTATACTGTGATCATTGTCATCTGAGAAACCACACAAAATACTATTATTATAGGATGATTGGATATCCTTCACACTATAAGTTTACAAAGAAAAAAGGCACTGATGATAAAAGTAACAAGGGATAATCTTATGGTAATGAAAGGTCACAAAATTTTAGGGGAAATAGAAGAACTCAAGTCAATCATGTGAACTATGTTGAGGGATTTGAAGTAGAAAAAGTCAATGTTCTTGATATTTTCTCTTTTCAACGTGTACCAACATTCACTCCTGACCAGTACAATTATCTGATAAAAATAATAGATAAGGAGACTGGATCTCAGGAAGCTACTGCTAACATGGCAGGTGTATATCATAACTTTTCCTCTACCTACAAAACATTTGATGCTTGTTTTCTTGCAGGTAATGATACACCTCCTTGGATTGTTGACACTGGTGCCACGAATCATATGGTGTCTAGCTTGGAAACATTACTAAATTCAACTCTTGTACTTCCCAATCCTAGCAAGATACATTTCCCAAATGGCCAAACTACTGATGTTACTCATATTGGATCTATTTTACTCTTTGACACCAATGACATCAAAATATTCTTTATATTCCTGATTTTTCTTATAACCTCTTCTCCATTTTCAAACTCACTAAAGAGCTAAACTGTTGTGCTTTTTTTTATCCTCATTTCTATTTTTTTTCAAGGCCTTTGAAATGGCAAGGTGAGGAGGATTGGTAATTAAGAAGGATGTCTCTACATACTCCCATCTACCAAGAATCCATCACTTGCCACTGCATTCCATTCATCAGTCTCTTCATCAAATTCATCACATCAAATAGATCCTTCTCTTTGGCATCTCAGACTTGGTCATGCTCCTGTTATTTTTATTCAAAATATTGATTCATTATAGTGTTTACTACATTTTTAGAATAAAGCTTTTCATTCATGTCCTATTTGTCCCCTTGCAAGATAAACTAGACTGCCTTTTCCAGCTAATGTCAAGCAAAATTGTAACTCATTTTGAACTTCTACACATAGATGTATGGGACCTTATGAACAATGTATTTATAATGGTCATAGGTTCTTTCTTACCATTTTTGATGACTATTCAAGAATGACATGGATTATTTTGATGAGATATAAAAGTGAAGTTGTCAATTTTATCTCAGCATTCTTTACTCTTGTTAAAACTCAATTTTCAGCTGTTGTTAAAACAGTATATTAGATAATGGTCTTGAATTTTTCAACGCTCAATGTCACAATCTTTTTTCTTCACTTGGGATCATTCATCAAAGTACCTGTGTACATACACCTCAGGAAAATGGCATTGCTGAAAGAAAGCACATGCATCTTCTTGAAATGGCAAGGTCTCTTAGATTTCAGGCCCATGCTCTCTTAAAGTTTTGGGTTGAATGCGTCCTTACAGTTACATTTCTTATCAATAGAATACCCTCTTCTTCCATAAAAATCCTCCCAATCTCAGTCCTCTTAGAGTGTTTGGTTGTCTATGTTATACCACCAACACATCGCTCACTGAAAAACTTTCCCCTAGGTCTATTCCTTCTATTTTCATGGGTTACTCTAATACTCAAAAATGATATAAACTATACAACATTGCTACTGGCATCTTCTTTGTAAGTATGGATGTTTCATTTAGAGAAACTATATTTCCTTTCACACATCCTAGACATACTTTCCTAGACTCTCTTCCTCCATCCCATACTTCTTATTTTCCCACTACACCACCTATTTTTCCCCATCCTACTGAGGATATTTTTCCTCTACCTTCATGTACTTATATATCTTCACCCACTAATCTTCCACATTCTCCTTTCTCTTCTTTTCCTCCTCCTGATCCATCTCTTCCCTCCTCTCCTTCTTTTTCTAATCCACTTATTCCTATTATTTTGATAATGCTTAATTATATCTCTAGGAAGAAATATAGATGATCATTAGCAGTATATTTTATCCAACTAAGAGTTGGGGCTGAACCCAAAGGGAATATATTGAAATAAAACTATTAGCTATCACTTATTCAGTTGTAGTAGTTATTTCCCGAAACTAAATTTGCATAAAGTAAAAGTGGGGTGTTATCTAAGAACAAGCAAAAATACGGTGACAAGTAAACAAGATTAAAGTTGTAAAAATATAAAGAATAGATTAGAGTTATGATCCCCATGAAATATGACTTAATAGACGACTCGTATTTATGATATCGTTCAATGTATTCCATGCAAAATCTAGCGAGTTAGGTAACATCAAATTTACCTCCCAGTCCTTCTTAGACGTATATCATTCATCTCCTCTCGATCTCATAATGTATGTTTTACTAAACCTCGTTCTAGATCTCAGAGTACTATCTCCTTCCGAGAAAGCAATAAATACGAAAAGGTTCTTAATGTGTGCACTCACTAAGAAAGATTTTTGAATGAAGAAATCACAATACATGCAAATACAAATCAGGAATATCAATCCTACGTTTGCCTATTCTAGTTAAGTCGTCATGGTTTCCATAACCCTAGTTGTGGGATTAGCCTGGCATAATCATGATGACCAACTCAATAAATGATGAATAAATCATATATTAGAAGGTTTACAAATAACAATGAATCAAACTCATAATTGAAGATTAAATCTTGATTCAAAAACACCAACAAAAAGATCAAAAGAACCAAGCTTTTTGTTCTTGATTCAAGGCTGCCCAAGTGTGTTTGATGAATAAAAATCCCCAAGAATAATGTTTGAAAACGTGTAATAAAACTTTACAATAGTAGAAAAAACATGTGTAAATTCTATGTAAATTTGTACCCTAAAAATATAATAAAGGTTTGTATTTATAGAAACCTAAAACTAGTACTAAATAAAGTAGGAAACTACGATGTGTTGGGCTTCAGATTCCCCTGGACGGGCACCACCACGGCCGGTGGTGAGCACCACGGCTCGTGTTGGTGAGGCATGGTGTGTTCCTTAGAATTTTTATGGCAGGCTTCCCACTATGGAACCCATCATGGTCAATGGTAAGCACCACAGCTCGTGGTAGATGGGCGTGGTGTGTGCCTTAGCCAAAAGTTGTCTTTCTTCTCTTGGCAGCATTCTTCACGGATAGGGGCTTCCCTTTAAGGTCAGTATTGCACACCATGGCCCGTGGTGGCTGTCTTGGTGTGCATACTTGGTTAAAATATGGTTCTTCTACCTCCACATGTCCAGTATAATGTCCTTCAAGGCCTGGTGTGGTTCATTCTTTCAGTTTTCCTTTCAAGTTGTTGCAAAAACCTTGCCAAACTCATGTCAATTTAGCACTTCTTGCATATTTTGTTTTCCTTGTGATTTCTCCTCAACACCAAGATGCCAAATTACTCCAAGATCAATCAAATTTCTACATAATCCAAGCCAAAGATCATCAACTCAAGTGTACAATTTCCCTAAAAACTAACCAAAAACACATGTTAAACTAATAAAATGTGCTTGAGAGCTTACAATAATTCCAGGTTTTGAGTGTCGTAAGTGTTGTATTTTGGTGACATATCAACACCCTCAACTTACAATTGTTTCTTGTCCTCAAAAAATAACACAACATCAAACTAAACAATGCGCAAATCCAAGCAAATCATAGGAAACATATAACAACCCTCTAACATAAACCTTATGCCCAACTTTACTTATGAAATGCACTCATGCTCTAACCAATCTCATAAGAATTACTCCATAACATTGAACTATTCTTTAACTAACTAAATCAATGCAAACAGTCATGTACTAGTCAATATAGCAACTAAACCACACAATAACGGTGCCCTCACCACTAAGACGTCTCTCACACAGTGTATAGAGGATAAACTAAGACAGGAACAAAACTACTCACATTCTCAAAAGAAGTTCAAACAATGCAAGAGTAAAGATCATAGTCTTGCCCTTAGTTTCAACACTTCAACTCTTGAATAATCTTTTTAGGATCAAAATAAGACTTTTTAGGCTTGTAACGTAGGCTTGGGTTTAGGTAGGATACATTTAGGATAAAAGTGATTACTTTTCCCCTCCAAACACTACTTTGGCTTAGCTTCTTAGTTTTTCAGCCCCCCAAACTTTTGTTGTTTCCTTATTTTCTCATTCTTTCTTCTTTGGAGTGATTTCCGCTTTTGATCAATCTTATTCTTTTTTTATGAATCATTTTTACACTTATTTTCTTTTCACCTGCGGTCACCACCCATGTGTTTCTTTTCTTTTCATCCCACCATCTTTTCATACCCTAACTTTTTTGTTTTTCCACCCTCAACTTAGACTTTGTCCTGAGATGAAATACATAATCTCCTAGTAGGGATCAGGGCCAAGATAAAAGTTCACAAACTGATTCTCCTTTATTGTAGTCACCCTCAAGTTAGGTTTTTAGCATGAGTTGAGGTTCACATTATCCTTGAATGGCCTAGGGCCAAAATACAAACATTAAGGGAAGGTGAATTGTGTTTAATCAAAGAAAAGGTTTACCTAAAGCTCAAACTTTGGTTCAAAACAGGTACAATTTTATTTGGTTGGTTAACTTTAGGCTAACTGACTCATTATCAATAAAGGCCTATGATCCTATCCTAATCCAGCTACCCAATTGTTTTCATAAGACTAACCAGACAAATTCAAGCTTAAAAATTCATAAATCAAACTACGTAAATTAAGCTCACACACATGGCACTGATATTATGCTATTTAGTACTAATCAACATATTAATAACCAACATTTGACCAAGAAATCAGTATGTACTAGGTTACAAAGATCCCATAAAATTGGTTATCACAATTGAGATGCAATCACATAATTTTGCAAATTTTTTTTAAAAGGGCCATTTTTCACTTTTACGGGCTATTACAAACTCCTACCAACACTTGTATTAACACAAAAAACCTAAACATACCAGTTCTACTAGATAATACACTTTCAGAGAAAAGAAACATGGCAAGAAAAACTTCAAAGGGTTCAGGATGCCCCACTCCCTACTAAAAATATGTGCATTATCCCCAATGCACTCAGAAACTCCAAAGTATAAAATCAAGGGAAATGATCATACCTGTGATGCTCTAAGCATAAGTAGTAAGTTACCTGAATACTCAGACTTCATCAAGTATCTACATGAATTGCCTTCCATGAAGCGCCTGATTTAATGTCACGGCATGATGTCCTTGAATTGAACTATTTCTCTATTTTTTGATTTTAAATGGTGTCACTAGGAAGTGCACCATTCTTCCTTTGATTCACAGTGGTCTACAATTGCCCCATTTGTTGATCCAACCACTTGATAGAGGTTGAGTGTGACTCTACCACTTGAGTCATTTTTGACATATTTCATTTTATCTCCTTAACCATAGATTCTGTATATGCTTTTTTTTGAAAGCACTTTAGTCAAGATCTCCTCCATACTTGAGTTGCTTGCTCCACCTCTATCTCTATTTTCGAGATGTACATAAAGGCTACTTTGATCATTTTTGTATTGATCCTTGTTATGCCAATTACCTTGATCGTGGTGTTTAGCCCTATCATAGTATTCATCCCTTTGAAAGTTCTGACCTTGATTCCTAGAATTGAAAGTTTAGAAACCTCCTAGTTGTTCATGTACTTAGACTTTTCATCACCGGGTAGGTCGTCATAGAGATTTGCAGCACCCACACCATTTATCTTTTCCATCCCACCACCTAGCAGCCATTTGGTCAGCAAGTCCATCTGAGTCCGTATGTGAGCCATGTCTTGATCACATTCCTCTTCTCTTTTTCTGATCCGCTATTATCTCAAGTGGGAAGCCAAAACCTCACATATCATTATCTCTAGTATACTAGGATCTGTTATTCTTTATGAGCTGATCTAAGATTTTTGTGGCTTTCTGGAATGACTTGTCCATAAATAAACCTCGACAAGTTGCATCTATGACTAGCTTGGTCACAAAGTTGCAAGATCGGTAAAATAACTCATTCAAGTGCTCATCGGTCAGGTTGAGGTTTGGAAACTGCTTTAGCATTTGCCTGAATCTCTCATAAGTCTCATACACTGCTTTAGTAGATAGCTGCTTGTGGGCACCAATCTAGTCCTTGATTTGAAGTTGGTGGGAAAAACCTCTCAATAAATTCTTCCCTTAGCTCCCTCTAAGTTGTGATTGAGTCATGTGAAAGGTAGTTCAACCACTTCAATGCTCCTCTAGACAGAGATAATGGAAACAGACGTAGTCATATGGTTGATTAGCTAACCTAGGGATTTTAGATGACTTGTAGGTGGCGATAAAGTTCATCAAGTGTTGGTTGGCATCATCACCTGCTGCTCCACTAAATGATCCTTTTAAATTCAATATCTGCAGCATAGTGCTAGTGATAGTGAATTTTATGCCTAGCTCCCATGTCTCCTACACCATCTATATCGGCATCATCCTTAACTATGGCATCATCCCTGACTTGGTTTTCACCAAGCTCACTCAGCCTTTGCTCCTCACACTCTGCGCATTCACCTTCCGAATGAAATTTTGTAATTCAGGATCATAGGGAATTAATGGTTCACCCTTACTACGGGCTGATTGGTATACACTACATGTTCCTTTCAAAAATAAAAACAAGAAACAATAAGTAAAATCAAGAAATAGAAACTATAAACTGAATTAGCAACTAATAGAATATCTGTCCTCTCTGCCTTGCCCTTTCCACCTTATTTGTTGGAGGGAGGATACGATTGTCGAAGCTGAAATCCCATTCAATTCGTAGAATTTCAATGGAGATATTTTGATAATGCTCAATTATAACTCTCGAAAGAAATATAGATAATTGTTAGCAGTATATTTTACCCAACTAGAGTCGGGGTTGAACCCAGAAGAAATAGGTTGAAATAAAACTATTAGCTATCATTATTTAGTTGTAGTAGCTATTTTTCAAAAATAAACTTAGATAAAGTAAAAGTGGGGGGTTTGGTTGTAATTTAAGAACAAGTAACAATAGGTGACAAGTAAACAAGATTAAAGTTGTAAAAATATGAAAACTAGACTAGGGTTATGATCCCCATGACATATGACTTAATAGACGACTCGTATTCATGATATCTTTCAATGCATATAAAATCTAGCGAGTTAGATAACATCTAATTCACCTCCCGGTGCTTCTTAGATGTATCTCATTCATTTCTTCCCGATTTCAGAATGTTTGTTTTACTAAACCTCGCTCTATAGCTCAGAGTATTATCTCCTTCCGATCTCAAGTAACTTATACAAAGTTTGTCCTTTCATTCGAAATCAGGCTCTTCAAATTTCTGTTGTGATATTCTTTTCCTAATCACTACGTCCCTCCTGGGAAAGCAATGAATACAAGAAGATTCTTAATACGTGCACTCACTAAGAAAGAATTTTGAATGAAGAAATCATAATACATGCAAAAACAAATCACGAATATCAATCTTACGTTTGCCTATTCTAGTTAAGTCATCATGGTTCCCACAACCCTAGTTATGGGATTAGCCTGGCATAATCATGGTGAACAACTCAATAAACGATGAAGAAATCATGTATTAGAAGGCTTACAAATAACAATGAATCAAACTCACAATTGAAGATTAAATCTTGATTCAAAAACACCAACAAAAAGATCAAAAGAACCAAGCTTTTTGTTCTTGATTCAAGGCTGCCCAGGTGCGTTTGGTGTATAAAAATCCCCAATAATAATGTTTGATAACATGTAATGTAACTTTACAATAGTAGGAAAAATGTGTTAAAGTCTATGTAAAGTTGTACCCTAAAAATATAATAAAGGTTGGTATTTATAGAAACCTAAAACTAGTCCTAAACAAAGTAGGAAACAAAGATGTGTTTGGCTTCGGATTCCCCTAGACGGGCACCACCAAAGCAAGTGGTAAGCACCATGGCTCATGGTGGTGAGTCATGGTTTGTGCCTTAGAATTTTTGTGGAAGGCTTCCCATTATGAAACCCACAACGGCCTGTGGTAAGCACCACGACTCATGGTGTATGGATATGGTGTATGCCTTAGCCAAAAGTTGGATGCCTTCTCTTGGCATCATTCTTCATGGATAGAGGCTTCTCTTCAGGGCCAGTGTTGCACACCACAGCCTGTGGTGGCTGTCTTGGTGTGCATAATTGGTCAAAATATGGTTCTTCCACCTCCACATGTCTAGTACCATGCCCTTCAAGGCCCGGTGAAGTTCATTTTTTGAGCTCTTCTTTCAAGTTGTCGCAAAACCTTTTGAAGCTCAAGTCAATTTAGCACTTTTTGTATATTTTGTTTTCCTTGTGATATATCCTCAACACAAGATGTCAACTTACTCCAAGATCAATTAAATCTCCATATAAACCTAGCCACAGATCATCAACACAAGAGTACTTCAATTTCCCTGAAAACTAATCAAAAACACATATCAAACTAACAAAATGTGCTTGATTTCTTACAATAATTCCAGGTTTTGAGCGTCGTAAGTGTTGTATTTTTGAGATACATCATATTCCACAAAGAATATCTAACAGGTATACTAGACCTCCCATATGGCACTTGGCTATGTCACTACTTCCAGAACATCTTATCCTATCTCCACATCCTTGACTTATGCATATGTAACCCCTTCTTATCATTCCTATCTTTCCACTTTCTTCGTTACTATACCTGATCCGTCTTCTTTTGAACAAGCATCTCTAGACAGTTGTTAGATCCAAGCTATAGACCAGGAGATCAAGGCACTTAGTGACAATCATACCAGGGAAGTTATTGATTTACCCTTAGGTAAGACTCTCATTGGGTGTAAGTGGGTATACAAATTTAAGTACAAGGCTGATGGTAGGGTTGAAAGGTACAAGGCCAGACTTGTAGCCAAGGGATTTACTCAACAGAAGGGTTTTCATTACCGTGAAACATTTTCTCATGTGGTCAAAATAGTGACCATAAGGTGTGTTGTTGGTTTGGCTGCTCAATCTTGTTGGCCTCTTTTTTAGATGGATGTATTTAATGCTTTTCTTCAAGAAGATTTATTAGAGGAGGTTTACATGAAACTACCACCTGGATTTGGTAGTTAGGAGGAGACTAAGGTTTGTAAACTACTCAAATCTTTATATGTCTTGAAACAAGCCAGTAGATAGTAGAATTTGAAACTAGCCATTCCTCTTACACATTCAGGCTTTACTCAAAGCAAATTAGACTAGTTGTTATTTACCAAACCAGACACCCCTAGTGGCATTGTGATCATATTTTTGTATGTACATGATATTCTAATCACTGAAAATAATGAAGCATTGATCAAGTAAGCTAAGGACAATTTGTATCACAATTTCAAAATGAAAGACCTAAGGGAGTTGAAATTCTTCCTTGGAATTGAGTTTTCAAGATCCAAGAAAGGAATATTAATGAATCAATATGCCCCGGAGTTAATATTAGAATATGGCTTAACTGGAGGGGGAAAAAGCCACAACACTACTTGAGCAAAATTAGAAGCTTACAAGTATAGAGTATGAAAATTAATTCAACATCACAAGCGATGCTATACTTGAGGATAGGAGAACATATCAAAGTTCGATTGGAAGACTCCTGTATTTAGTCATGACAAGACCAGTCATTTATTTTGTTGCCCAACCTAAGAAGTCTCACTATGATGCAACAATACATATAGTAAGATACATTAAAAAATAACCTAGTCTGGGACTATTTATGAGTAGCATAAAATCAGAAAAGGTCAATGCCTTTTGTGATGTTGATTGGGCATCATGCATATTGTCCATAATGTCTATAATAGGTTTTGGGATAAAGTTTGGAGATTCTATGATTTCATGGAAGTCAAAAAACAAAATATAGTTTCCAGAAGTTCAACAGAAGTTGAATATAGGAGTTTAACAACCACTTTTGTAGAGCTAGTTTGGCTGCAAGGATTATTACAAGAAATTAGAGCTCAAGTTAAGTTACCTATGAACTTGCATTGTGATAATAAGGTAGCAATGCAGATAGCTTCTAATCCAATGTATCATGAAAGCACAAAGCATATAGAAATAGACTATCATTTCATCAGGGAAAGACTATTGGGAGGCATGATCAAAACTGAATATATAGCAAGTAAGGAAAAAATGACAGATGTTTTTACCAAGGTTTTAAGGAAGCAGGTACACAGTGATATGTTCTACAAGTTGGGAATGCTGGACATATTCCACCACCCATCTTGAGGGAGTATTGAAATAAGCATTGTGAATAGTTAGTTGCACTGTATAGTTAGTTAGGCTGTGCATAATTAGCTACTCTACACTGATTAGTTAAAGTTTGTTAGAATGTAAGAGTTAGTTTAATTAACACTAATTAGTTATAGATCAACCGTGTACAAATAAGACTTCAATGTGTATCAAAAAAACAAGTCGATTAATTTGATTTTGTACCATTTCTTTCATCTTCTTCATTTTTTCTAAATCACTCTCCTATTGCTAGAAAGCTAACATTCAACACCATCTTCATAGCTTCATTCGCCTATTCTATAAAAATCCCATCTTTATCATTATTTTCCATAGAAAATCTCATTCAACGTGGTCATAAGCTTTAATCATGTTCGTCTTTAGCGTTGCATAACTTACTTAGCTTTGCGTTTTCCTCTTTAAATAATGCATAGCTTCACACAAAATCATTGTGTTATATGTAATGTATCTTTTTGGATCAAATGCTTTTTGGACCTAAAATATATTTGATTCATACATTATTTTATTTTATTGTCCAGACTTTAAATATGATCCTATCAACAAAAATACAAAATAACATATGTCATAAATCTAAAAAAAATTCAAGTTATTATTTTAAGGATCAACACAATATTAGTATTGTTACTTTCTGGTGTTGATGAACTTTTATTCAAGCATTTCATGAATATGTTAGAAACAATGCCTCCAATAGTACTTCAAAAATGTTAAAAGAATCCTGAATTTAATTCACCCAGCTAAAAGCTTTATCCGAATATATGTTAAAACTGTGAGTTTGAACTCTTCGATTGTTAAAGGGCGCTTGTAACGACCTAGCCCATCATTACTAAAAATATCTGTGGTAAATATATACGAATCTCATTCATCATAAGACTAATATCAATTCCTTGGTATGCGAATGCATTAGTTGTGAATTAAGGTCGTACTGTGCTCATATCTCAAAATTAAGTTAAAAGTGTCTTTCTGATTTAGTTTTGGACTTGATTTCAAAATAAGGTCAACTTCAAATGATCATATCTCTCAGAATATAATGAATTAGGGGTCTTATGACCTATCAAATTAAAAGCCTATGCATCCTCTTTCCAAATCCACCAAAATTCCCTTATTTGGACTTTGGAGTAAACCATTATGCCCATTTTACTAAGAAATGTCTGTGTTGGGATGCCAAAGTGGGAATTAAGCTGCTGTGGCGGGATTTGATAAGACAGAATGGAAATAAGACGCCTTTTTATTATCTTATTCTTCCCCTAAGTGCCAAAATGGATGAGAATTACCTTAGAAACCCCCAAGAAGTTGTTCTAGACTTAGAGAGAAGAGAAGAAGAGATTCCAAGCATAAAAAGGCTATAGCTCATGGATTTCAGGTCTGTCTCCATATATTCTCCTTTCGAAAAACAAGGATCTTGCTATAATCCTTCTACAATTACTTGGCGCCCAGGTAGGCTAGAATTTCTCAATTTAGTAGTTATAAATTTATTTTTATTGTGTAATATAATATAGATTGACGGAAGATTTCATTCCTAGGCATCTGGGTACGGATTCTGGATGGTTACATGAGTGTTAATTGATGTTTAGAGTGAGAATATATGTTGTGGATCATGATTATTATGTGACTAGTAATAAAGGTCCAATCTTTAAATGTTAACCTTGGTGAAAACTATTTAGAAAGCCAATGACCCTTGTAGGATTAAATGTGGACTATTGCTGGGTTGTTAGAAGATATTGAGACCTTCAGGTTATGAGTTATTGATGTATAAAAAGGGATATGATTATATCAATAATTGTGTGTGTTCATGCTGATTATTCTTTGTGAATCACTTGAGTAATGCGAATCATGAAATAAAATGACAAATGTGAATGACTTAGTGTTGATAAATCTCATGTCATGAACCTATTTGATAACCTATGGTTGTTGGTTATGATTTAGTCTATATCATAGAGAGATCCTTAATAGTGACTGAGTAATGTTATGATATTTACCATAAATTTTATTATTTTGGTTGGATGATTGATATGTTGTTGTGATGGATTTACAATTCTAAGACTGTAAAATTTATAATTTTGAACTTGCTCTACCCAAAAGTGATTCCTTAAATAAAGAAGGATTGATGAAACATTGTTAATGAATGAAAAGATAGAATAAAATAAATGAAATGACTATTTGTGAAAAATTACATGTAATGAGTTTGATTTACTTGATTGTGCAGGTATGTGAACTATTCGTTGTGGAAAGTAATTATGTATTGTGATTGTGATATTTGATCGGGTTTTACATTCTGATATATATAGGATCAGATGTCATGTTCCGATACATATATTGGATCGAGTATCGCATTCTGATACATATATTGGATCGGGTGTCAAGTTTTGACACATACAAACTATTTAATTAGGTGTCATGCTAATACACTAGCAGTTTGAGTATGAGTTCCATGAGAAAACTATTGTGTGGCTATCATCTGTGAATTAATTTTGACTATATGTGTGATGATAGAGAAACTGACTCGATTATAATTGAACGTGCCCATCTTGTGTAATAATTGATATGAAAGGACCGAAGGTCCAAGTGTTACCATATTAATTGTTGTATCTGAGATTTATATTGTGAAACTATAAATTACTCTGAAATAGTAAAGTGATAATGTGTTCATGTATATGCCCGTTCAGATTATGTTATTTCTAGACTTGTCTGCATTGTAGGCATGAGGTCGTGGGTAGATAAGTGAAGAGAAATAGACTTAAAGTCAGATATTGCTGATGTCCTATGGGCACATAAGTTAAATGGAGAATTTGAAAAGAATTTAGAGCTTCTGCCTCCGGACATGCCGCTCTGGGGAGGAATCCCAGTGTGGCCAAGCCGCCAAAGCGGGATAAGTCCCACCATAGCAGGCTAGTACGATTATAAGGTGATTCTTAGTCCATCTAAATATTTTCCTCTTTCATGTGAGATGTTAATTATTTTATGGCCAAGTGTTCGTATGAAGGCTAAAGTAGTAGACTGGTTAGACAGAATTAGTGGTGGTCCGTTGTTCGAAAACTTCTCTATGTGATATAAAGGCTAGGTCTTAATCTGTGTTAAAGTTAGGACTAGACCAACTAGGAGGGATGAGAGTTAGGCTTGAATGACTTTAATGAGGTTAATGGGAATGACAAGAATTTTTGCATAAAGGTTGCCTGTATCTTTAAGAGCATGCTTCTTCTTATTGATTTCGCTATATTATGCGGTGGGTATTGAGTTGACCAATGATGCCTATCAATGCGTATTGTTTGTAGTGATATTATTCTTTCTATGCCACTGGGCATAGTTTGGTTGCAAGGTTAGTGATGTTTCATAGGTGAAAAAGAAAAGGAGTCTCTAATAGCTTCTACTCTTCATTTTTTATGGTAGGAGCTGTGTCTTATTTTTATTTATACTTTGTATACTTAAAAGCTCTTGTACTTATTTAGACTAGTATCCTTGGGGGTGTTAAAGTGTTTTGTAATAAACTCTAGAATTTTGATAATTCAATTATGATGTATTCCTGACTCTTAAGGTTATTATTGATATTTTGTTAAACTTCCATATGTTATTTCTGTAAGGATTCTCCTATCGAAGTTAGAGTAGGTTCCCGCACGGCCCGATGGGTTGAATCGTAACAAGTTAGTATCAGAGCCCAGGTTGACAATCTCTCAGCATAAGAGAAAATATGGAATAGACTCCTGCATATTGGTGTGTTGACATCCATATCTAATCTTCATACTGGATTGGTTGGGAACCATGTGAGAAAAGGGATATTATTGCATAATAGTGAAATTTTTTGATATGAAAGATCTCCTTAACATGTTTCATAATTGGTTTAAAATAATGTGATGTTGAATTTTGGTTTATGCATTGCTTGAGTTAATCTTGAAATTATGTTAAATGCCTTAAGGCGATGCCATGTATTTATTAAGTCAATACTTAAGACTGGGTGTCCGAGCTATATTGTACTTGTGATCATAATTGTTTTGACTAGTGGATTGAGTTTATGGGGACTCAATACTTTAGTTATTGCTAGAATATATTTCTATCTGTAATAATTGTTTGAACTATTGGATTGTGTTATGGAAACTCAATGCTTTAGTTGTTTCTAAATTGTTCTCTTATTTATCATGAGGTTATTGATCTAATGGAGGGTAATAGACAACTCCTTGTGATTTGCATAGTTTTTATGCTAAGATAATGGAGAGCGATAATCTCCTACGTGCAGTGCTGGGTTCGACTTTGGATAGTTCATGTTAAAATTTTTGTGAAAAAAGAATTAAATCAATTAAGTTTAACTCTGAAAGTCCTAAGGGGGATATGGGGCAGGAAAGTGCACCAGGTAAAGTTACGGAGGCTACTTTCTTGGTGATTTTTGCACCAGCGGGACCGTTATCCTGCCAGAGTGGGATTTTGCGAGACAGAAACCTCAGAAAGAGGTCCCATATTTTCCCTATTTTGCCTTGTTCCACCCTTATACTCTAAAACTAGTACTAGTTAATTTTTTTATTTGAGTATTTAAATCTATACACATTGTTTAGTATAGAAGATAATTTAATGAAAATTTATATAACTAAGCTAGGGATCACGGGCAGAAATTTAGTTGTCTTGGTGGTTTAATTTTAATTGACCAAGGTAAGAGGGTGGTTTAATGATTTGGGGAGATAGTGATTGTGATATTGTTGCATAGAGACGGGTGAAGTTGTAATGGACATAGTAGTATGTACATAGATATAAAATATGTGGATATTGGTGGTAAACCTTAGGGGTTGGCAACTTAGGTGATGGTTTTATTTTCCATAGGTTTTTCATATACTTGTTAAAGTCTTTCACGATATGCATATGTGTATATAAATGGGGAAATATTCTAGAATATATGTGAAATTATCACCTGTTGTCCTATTTTATGATGAATATGTTCCTGGTGATTTAATGCTAAAAATACTGAATGTAATTGTGGTTGTCTGTATATTGGAATCAGGTGTCACGTTCCAATACATATTGGGATCGGGTGATACATTCTGACACAAACCTTAGATCGAGTGTCACGTTCCGATACAAATAGGTATTTGTAGGTCCCGTGAAAGGACCCTATATTGAAAACGCCTAATATTGACAAGGATGTGAATCTCATGATACGCCTTGATAGTCCTATTGTGATAGAGAATTACTTGAACTTGTTATTCTCTATTCATGTGTGAATATGCCAAATTGCATTAGTTCATGGATCGTGTGATGGGATGGAGAGTGTGATGCCGAGATCATTGCTGATGAATGTGATTCATGCTCAATTATTGATTGTGAATGAGCATCCATATAAACTTAATCATGATCTGTTGATTCTTGTGTTTGATTTGTGAGATACCTTGTGGTTACTTCTCTTTGAATGGGGATTATGTGCTACTTATAGCATTGGTTAGGGTGTAAGTACCTAGGTAAAATTTTCCTTAATATGAGTGTTAAAAAGGTTTCAGTTAGCATAGAATTCAATGAACCTTAGGAATTAGATAGTTTAGAGATATTTGACAGCCTCGAGGTGTAGTGTTTGAGAAAAACTTAAGGTGGTATCATGATATGTGAGGGACATAGTATTCCATAGAAACTTTCGAAATGGATTTCGGGTTAGTAGAACTTTTCATATAGCATATGATGTAAATGGGTTAGTTCAGAATGTGATCCTAAGTTGTAATAGTGTTTTATCATTGGTTTCAAAAAAATCTTAGATCGGCTTGTGCCCTCTCCTATGTCTTGTCATTCAGGGATGAACGAGGGGTAAATTGATATCAATTATAACAATCTGGCCCATCGTTACTAAAAATATCTCCAGTAAAGGTATACGAATCTCTTTCTTCATAAGACTAGGATCAATTCCTTGATATGCGAGTGTAGTAGTTGTGAATTAAGGTCGTACTATGCTCCTATCTCAAAGTTGAGTTGAAAGTGTCTTCTGATTTAGCTTTGGACTTGAGTTCAAACTAGGGTCAACTTCATACAATCATATATATCATCCTATAATTAATTAGGTGACCCATGACCTCTAAAAATAAAGTTCTATGAATCTTTTCTCCAACGCCACCAAATTTGCCTCATTCAAACTTTGAAGTAAAAAGTTATGCCTATTTTACTAGACACTGTCTGAACTAGGATGCCAGAGCGGTATTGAGGCCGCTGTAGCGGTATCCGACGGGATAAAACTTAAAAGTGATGTATTTTTATTATCCCCTTCTTCCCTTAAGTGCCAAAATAGATGAGAGTTACCTTAGAAACCCCCAAAAGGCTACTCTAGGCTTGGAGAGAAAGGAGAAAAGGAATTCTAATGCGAGGAAGGCTACAACCCATAGATTTTAGGCCCATCTCCATAGATTCTCTTCCCAAAAGTCAAGGATCATATTATAATCCCTCTACAGTTACTTGGCGCCCAGGTAGGCTAGGTTTTCTTAATTGAATAGTTATAAAATTATTCTCATTGCTTAATATAATGTAGATTGACAGAAGATTTCATGCCTACGCCTTCAGGCACGGAGTCTGAATGGTTAAATGATTGTCAATTGATGTTTATAGTGGGAATGTATGCTTTGGATCATGTTTATTATGTGACTTGTGATAAAGGTCCAATCGTTGAATGTTAGCCTTGGTGAAAACTATTTAGAAGGTCAATGATCCATGTGGGATTAAATGTAGACTATTGATGGATTGTTAGGAGATCTTGAGACCTATGGGTTATGGAAATTTGATGTATATAAAGTGATGTGATTATACAAATAATTGTGTGTATTCATGTTGGTTATTCCCTCTGAATTACTTGAGTAATGTGAATCATGAAATTAAAGGTGAATATGAATAACTTAGGGTTGATAAATCTCATGCCATGAACCTATATAATTATCTATGGTTGAAGATTATGGTTTACTCTATATCATAGAGGGACTTTTATAGTGATGGAGTAATCTTGTTAAGTTTTCTATGCGTTTATTATTGTGGTCGGGTGATCGATATGTTATAGTGATTGGTCTACAATTACAATACCATGAAATGCACAATCTTGAAATTACTCTACTAAAAGTGATGCCTTGAATAAAGAAGGTTAGATGAAATATTGTTAATAAAGGAAAAGATAGAATGAAACCAATGAAATGACTATTTGTGAATAATTGCATGTAATAAACTTGTTACTTGATTCTGCAAGTGTGTGAACTATTCATTATAGAGTGTGATTGTGGTTGTGATTTTGATATTGAATCGGGTGTCATATTTTGAAACATACATTGGATCGAGTGTCACATTTCGGTGCATATATTGGATCGGATGTCATATTCTGACACAGTTATAGGATTAGGTATCACGTTCCGACATATATATTAGATTGGGTATCATGTTCCACACATATATAGTTTGAGTATAGATTCCATGAGAGAACCATTATATTGCTATCATCTGTGAATTAATCTCGACTATATATGTGATGATAGAGAAACTGAGTCGATTATAATTGAGCATTTCCATCTTGTGTAATGATTGATATGAAAGGACCAAAGGTCCAAGTGTTACCATGTTAACTATTATATCTGAGATTTACAATGTGAAATAGTATATTGCTCCAAAATGGTAAATTGATAATGTGTTCATATATATGCCCGTTCGAATTATGTTATGGTTGCTAGACTTGTCCACATCGTAGGCATGAGATAATGGGTAAACAAGTAAAGAGTAATCGATGCATTGTTAAGTGAAATTAGTGACTTAAAGTCAGATATTGCTGATGTCCTGTGGGCATATGTGTTAAATGAGGGATTTGAAGAGAATTTGGAGCTTCTGCCTCCAAATAGGCCGCAATGGCGGGAGGAATCCCGATATGGTGAGGCCACTAGAGAGGAATAGGTCCCTCCACAGAGGACCAATGTGGTTAGAATATGAGTCTTAGCCCACTTAAATATTTCCCTCTTTCGAGTGAGATGTTTATTATTCTAGGGCTAAGTGTTGGTGTAAAAGCTAAAAGTAGTAGACTAGTTAGACAAAGTTAATGAGCCCCGTAGTTTAGAAATTCATCTATGTGTTAAATAGCTAGGCCTTGATCTAGATTAGAGTTGGCAGCGGACCAACTAGAAGGGTTGAGAGTTAGGGTTGAACGACTTTAATGAGGTTAATGGGAATGATAAGAGTTGTGGATAAAGGCTTGGCAGTGTATTTTCTCAAGAGTATATTTTCTTCTTGTTGATTTCTTTATATTATGCGGTTGTTCTTGGGTTGACCGATGATGTCTACCAGCATGTGTTGTTTGTACTGATACTATTCTTGCTATGCCACTTGGAATAGTCTGGTTGCAGGGTCAGTGATGTTTCATAGGTGAAGAGAAAGATGAATCTCCGACAGCTTCTACTCTTCATTCCTTATAGTGGAAGTTGTATCTTATTTTTATTTATATTTTGTATCTTTAAAATCTCTTGTACCTATTTAGACTAGTATACTTGGGGGTATTAAAATATTTTGTAATAAACTCTAGAATTTTGATAATTCAATTATGATGTATTCCTGACTCTTAAGGCTATTATTGGTATTTTATTAAATTTCCGCATGTTATTTTTGTAAGTGTTCTCCTAACTATATGTTAGAGTAGGTGTCCGCATAGCCCGATGGATTGGATCGTGACACCATCAAATCCTTTAGTCCCCTAAAAGCCCTGAGCCTTAATGGCCTTCACCCTTTCTTCTACCAGAAGTATTGGGACCTGGTGAGTAAGAAAACCACTAACTTCTGTAGAGAAGTCTTCTCAAACAACACAATGCTTGAAAAAATCAATCAAACTCTTCTGGTGCTCATACCTAAATTTCCCAACCCCACCACTCTTAGGAACTACAGATACATTCGTCTGCGCAACACTATGTATAAGCTTGTGACCAAAATTGTAGTTAATAGAATAAAACATATTCTTAGCTACATTATTGGCCCCTGCAAACCAGTTTCCTATCCAATTGGAAAGCCTCAGATAATGCCATCATTGTCCAAAATACATCTCCCATTTCAAAAAAATGAAAGGGAAATCTGCCAACATGATTCTCAAAATTGATCTAGAAACAGCCTTTGATAAAACTGAATGGTCCTTTTTCACGAATACCCTCATCTTCTTCAATTTCCCTACTGGACTGATTAAGCTTATCATGTCATGTATTAGTGGTAGCTCTATTTGTGTCCTGGTAAAGGGAGAAAGATATTGATAGGAAAGTTACTAACAAATATTAGACCCCTATTAAAATCTCCCAGAGGGGTGTAAATCTCTCCCACCTCTTCTTTGTTGATGATCTCACCCTTTCTAAAAAAGCTGACCAATCCAATTCCTTTGAAATCATCAGCACACTCAAGGACTTCTGTGAGAAGTCTTGCTAGAGTATTAACACCAGAAAGTCTAAAGTCATCTTCTCCTGTAACTGCAGTATTGACAAGGACAACTCTTGCTCCAGTACCCTGAACATGGAGCCTAGTAACAACTGTGGAAAATACCTAGGCTTCTCTATCTTCCACAAGAAGCCTACCAACAGTGATTACCAATTCATTTTTGATAGCATGAACAATAATTTACGTGGATGGAAAACCAAATTTCTGAACATGACTGGTAGGACCATCCTTGCCAAGGCCTCCCTTGGTAGCATTCCCAACCATATCATGCAGTTCATTAGAATTCCCACCAAAGTCAACAATGCTATTGACAAGGTCCAAAGAGATTTCATCTAGGGCTCCAACAATAAAGAAAGAAAGCTTCACTTGATCAATTGTGACACCGTTATGGACACTAGGGACAATGGTGGTCTAGGCATCAAAAAATGAGAGATTAAAAATAGAACTGCCTATGCAAACTTAGCCTAGAGACTTTTCCACAATCCTGATAGTTTTTTGGGTAGAGTCCTCCTCTCTAAGCATTTTAAGAATAGCCTGAACTGGAGGAAATGCCCTAACTCTAGAACCTGGAGTTGTATCCTAAATGGTTGGGGGGATAGGAAAGGAGGACACAGATGGTCTGTCATCAATGGCAATAAGTTTAACCTATTTCTGAACAGATGGATCCCTAACCATGATACCATTAGAAACACCATTCAAGGCCCTCTCAAAGAAGGAGAGGAAATGCTAAAAGTCTGCAATGTTTGGAAGGATAGAGAATGGGACTTGTCCAACATCTCCTTTCAGCTCCTTGATAATCTGATTAGCAACATCAAGTCCATCCATCTACACGATGAATGGAAAACCAGTGACAAGCTAGGTTGGAATCCCACCACTAGGGGAGAATTCACCACCAAATCAGCCTATACTCTTCTCCATAACTCTTCAATGAAAAAGCCTACCACTACCCATAAAAACTTCAAATGGATTTGGGAAACCACTGGTCCAAACAAGTTAAAAACCTTTCTTTGTCTATTCGATCATGGCATACTCCCCACCAACAACTATCTTCACAAAATTGGAATTCCCATAAATCCCACCTGTACCTACTGCAACCTCATGCCTAAGGACATAAATCATATTTTCTTCACATACTCAAATGCCGGTAAGTTCTGGAAAGATGTGATTTCCATCATCACCCATCCTTGGACTCCAAATATCCATAACATCATTTGTGATAACTGGAAACTAGTTGAAAAGAAAGCAAAGGAAAATTCTTGAACAATACCATTAACTGGGATACCATGCTACTTCTGTGCTTTTAGAACATTTGGATCCAAAGGAATGCGAATGTATTCAACCAAAAATAAGAGAACATATCCTTTCCCAAAGTCATGAACCACGCCTTAGAATACTCCCGCATTATCAAACAGGGGAAGCCCCCAAAACCAATACCAATCTCCATACAGGTAAAATGGAATGTGCTTGCAACTGGTCACTACATGCTTAATACAGAGGGTGCCATCATAAGCTCTACCAATATAGGGGGGATGGGGCGGGGATAGGTGATGTAATCAGGTACCATTGAGGAGATTGGAGCATTGGCTTCATGCAGAAAGTTGCCCACAGTAACCCAATCCTTGCAGAACTACAAGCCCTTCACAAGGGCCTCAGAATAGCTAGCACAAAAAACCTCAAACCTCTTGAAATCAACATCGATTTTACAAAGGTAATCAAAATGCTAAATTATGATAACCCCCTGTATACTAACATTATACTTAAGTGTGGATCCTTGATTCAGAAGCTGGGGATTGCAACTATGACCCACATCTTCAAGGAACAAAATAGAGTGGCGGACAGCTTGAACAAGGAGAGAACAAAGTCAAGTGAATTGGAAGAGGAAGTATTGTTGATAGTCCCACCTGTTGTTGTGAAAAAGCATGTATGGGATGACATTGTAGGAACTACTTTTTGTAGGAAGATTTGTATGGAAAATAATATTTCAGATGGTCAATCATTAGGCCAAGTTTGTAATGACTACTCTATTATGGGAGGTGATACCCTCCCACTTTTTGCGGTTTAATTAATATATATGTTATGTCTGAAAAAGACGATTTAAAATTAATTTCAACTTTATAGAGAAAAAATCAATTTTAGAAAAGAGGAGTCGCCACTTAGTTTTTTTAAAGAAATTAAGAAAACTTAATTTAAAAAACCCTAATAGACTCAAGTCTTAAAAATTCAGACAAAAAGGTACGAGGTTCTTATTTCCACTTTGAGAATATGTTAAGCATTCAAAGTGGCCGCTAACACGCGGTTATCTGACGATTTGAAAATTATTTGACTTCGCGACCCTTTGTCCCGGCCATTGTAGCATGTGTGTCTCCTAGGGCATACCACAATTCTGCTATTTACTGGAATAATCTAGGATGAATCTTTCCGATGGTTAGAAATAGGAAGAGTATTTGGCTAGTTGTAAATAGCCCTAGGGCTATGGAAAAAAGGATTATCTCGGACCTAGACCGAGGTATTGATGGTGATTTTCTAATCTCGTAGAACAGAATGTGATACGATGAGATAGAATACAATAGAAATAAAGACAGGGAACGGGTTACCTACTCTTAACGGGCAAAGCGAGCCTCTTTATTCTGAATTAAAGAATTCAGAATCAATCAAATCTCCCCAAGTAGGATTCGAACCTACGACCAATCGATTAACAGCCGACCGCTCTACCACTGAGCTACTGAGGAACGACAGGAGATTCGATCTCTTTTAAAAATATTAATTTAAAAGAAAACGAAGACTTTACAATTATTTTTTGAAAAAAATGATCAAACTTAAATTTTGAAAATAATATACATATATTTAAAAAATAAAGTTTATCAAATGCCTAAGTAAAAGTAGAAAATCATCTAAAGAGTAAATTAACATGAATTGGTTTATCTTTAGGGAAATCTAATTAAGTTAAAACAAATTAAAATTAATATCTAAACAAGCATAAATAATACAACAATAACAATCCAGTGAAATCCTACAACGTGGGTCTGGCTAAACAAACATAAATAACATAAGTAAATAAATTATTACAACCTTAATTAATATAAATAAACAATAAATAACACATGAAAATATTACCCGACACTTAGTTTTTGTACGCCTGGATTAAGCTGTTGAGTCATCTGCGTTTTGAATCTTAAGCACAATTTCATTGTATATCGCAGTTGTATACACACTGTATATCGTAATATATATATATATACTGTATATAATTTTATTTCTGTATATCAAACTATATACACACAGTATACCACCTGTTTGTTCCCTGTATCTATTGTATATTACTGTATATTAGGCTGTATATCAGTGTATACAATATTGTTTTTCACCTGTATTCCATGTATACAGGCCAATATCAATATATAAATCATGAATATTACCTTCTTTTCAATTTATCAACTTTCCAGCAATTCAAACCAGATGATGGGAGACTCAAAACTCAACGATATGCAACAATGAGTTCCAAAGATGGACTCGAATTTATATCACATGCACCAAAATAAAATTACATGAGCATTTACTTATTTTAAGCTAAACCAAGGAACATATCATGATATTTTAAGTTATCAAATTGATGAGGATCCTAGAAGTGACTAACAACATGCATATATGTGGACAAAGGAAAGGAAAGAAGAAATAGATTCAAGTAACTAAAGAACACGGATTTAATATATACGCTATACTAGCTCAAATTTTAAAGAAAGAATTAAATCAATTAGGCCATGAAAATTCTAATTGAATAATAACTTTAAGCATATTTTTGTTATCTAAATCATGTTAAAAGAAGAAATTAAAAACATGAAAATATATATTGTCAAAGAAAACTATTTAGAAAAATAATGAACAAAACTAAGATCTTTCATGAAATAATCCTAACACATGATAGCTAATTAATTCTAATACATGCTAACTATAAAAAATTTCTACCATTAATCTAATTATTCTTAATACATGCTAACTAAAAAAAAATAAGACTACGAATCAACTAAATATAAAATATGAAATAATTAAATAAAATAAAGCTGAGAAAAGATTTTACCTCTTTCCGGACAACAAGACTGAAGATGATGAGCGGAAGACAACTTCACCACCATCCAAGAGCTTGATGGAACTCCAATCTACAAAAAAAAAGATTAAAAATTTAGACTCGAACCTTTGTGGGTTCGACATTATAAGAACACTGTTCTTAGCCTAAATTTTAACTTCAATCTCTAATTTTTCTTGAAGAAAAATATAGATTGAAAGCTAGAAATTTTCACAACTTTTAGGCTGGGACAAGAGTCCAAAATCCTAGCCAAGTTAAGAAAATTTCTAACTTTGGGGTGGTTAAAAAAACCTCCACTTTTTCTCCCTTCTTAATAAGAATATGAGTCTTTATATAAGCTCCAAAAACTTTAAAATTTCTTGCAATTTTTTATGTGGAGATTGGGGATTTTTTATTATTTTTTTTAGAAAAAACTAAAATTTTCACATTGCAAACTATAATTAAACTAACCTAACTAACATTGTATTAAGTTAAAAATGAAATCTTTTTGAGATAATTTTCGAATAACTATATAAATAATAATCAAAGATATAGTTTATAGAAATATTTATATTATACTAAAATTTATAAAAAAAAAATAAATAGTTAAGAATAACATGAAAATATCTTTGTTTTTATAAAAGCTAATTATTTCAAAAAATATTTGAAATTCAAAGAAACTCGATAGCTAATTTGCGTTGTGGAGGGTCAATAATATATAATATGCTTTTGAATTAAAAAAAGTGGAAGCAGTTGGATGGTGGTCTGTATGTTTTTAAAATGTTAAAATCACTTAACAAATGGGCTGCAAACACACGTGGAGAAAATTTTCTTCTTTAGTTTTTGAACTGAAACTCTTTTAGTCAAATTTAAGTACGTTGATACAACAAATTTTAGCCTTGGGTATTGATTTTTTTTTATATTTTATTTGTTTTTGTTCTTTCATTTGCTTTTTATAAAAAAAAAAACAAAAAAAACTACTTCTAAACTCCAAATCTCTTCAAGCTTTTTTCTTAATGTGCAGTTATTATAGGGGCAGTTAACTATTTTTTTAAAAAAGTTAAATTTAAATTTTATATTAGTTCTTATCAAAATTAATATATTAATATATTTACTTAAGAATATGTTCTATTCATATATAAGTGAATAACCCAACGGTTTATTGATAATCACCTCTTCTATTATATATATAACTCCAAATCTTTTGAAGTTTTTTCTTAATATGTATTTAATGTAGGGGCAGTTAACCATTTTTAAAATAAATTAAATTTGAATTTAAATTATTTCTTATCAAAATTAATATATTAACATATTTATTTAAGAATATTTATATTCGCATACATAATTGAATAAGCCAACGTATATGTTGACGTTTTATTGACTATCAGCTCTCCTATTATATATATAACTCCAAGCTTTTTGTTAATATGCAATTAATATAGGACAATTAATCATTTTTTTAAAAAAGTTCAATTTGAATTTTAAATTATTTCTTATCAAAATAAATATATTAATATATTTACTTAAGTATATGTACATATACAAATGTATAATTCAAAAACAAAGAATTAATAAATAATTATTGTAGATAGATCACTACAATTAAAGCGATAAAGAATTTAAAAAAGATCAAAGAAATACATAATATCTATATGTATAAGTGACTTCATTAGTAACAAATTTAGGTGATAACCATTATAAATAAGAAGATTTTTTGTTGTAGTAGATTTTTCTTCTTCTTCTTATAGTTTCGTATAGTGTATATCTTATTCAAAAATGTTTCCTATAAAATTACTAAGATTTAAAGCCAAAAATATTAATACCTCAAGTGTAGAGTGTCAATTAGAGCGAAAATCGGATATTGTTTCACCTTCTTGCGTAAAGCATGGTATTAAGTGGAGGTGTATTCACTCCATTGATGAGCAGATTTTCTTTGTCCATCTTTAGCGCTTCAACCATGATACTAATCATGTAATTTTCAATAAAAATACATGTTAAACGATAATAGTGGGTGATAGTAGAAATTCTAAAAATAATGAATTTTAAAGAAAAAGTGGATTGGAGTTTTTTTCATGAAGACGTGGGTTATGGAATTAAGTACTGGATAAGGTTAGTTACTTATCTATTCAAATTTTAATTCTAAATTAAAAAAAAAGGAGTTTTTTCTTTCCAAATAATTTCTTAATTCTTAATTATTGATATAAAATTTGCTTCAATAAATATGAATTAATTAAATAATTAACAACTTTAATCACTACTTAACTTATCCGTTGTACACCTCTAATAAAAATTCTATTTTTGTAACATTGAATAGCTATTGCTTACCAATCAGGAGTTTTCTTAATTCAGAGTGTTTTTTAAATAAATATTTGTGAAGTTATGTAACACCACTCAAAATGCTCACAAATGCCTTAAGAAATGCCTTGGGAATAGATCACTCATTTAATGCATTATCCTTAATCTTTTTGGAAAATCCGAGTTCGAAATATCAATCAGGGGATCAAAACCTGCGGGAAAATGGTCTCGGTGGATTTTTAGGACCCATATATCGGAAGATAGATTTTTGAAGAAATTCACAAAACAGTAGGATCCGCCACAGGTCCGCGTCGCGGACCTATGAGAGTTTTCTGGCAAAGTTAAGTTTTTTTTGAAGGACGTTTTAGACCTTTCCCAAATTATTAGTCAATAAACCTAGACGTTTTTAGAGCCTAATCTGACTCTATAAATTCACTTAAACCCCTAATTCTATTCATTCTTCTACAATTCATCTATCAAATATTTCTCTCTCTACAAAAAGGCTCTCAAGGGTTTCCATTGAAAAATTTAAACAATCTACTCAATTTCTCCAATCAAACTCTCAAGTTCTTCAAATTATTTGGTGTTTTCACTTAAGGTATGTGGGTATTGATTCATGGATCCTTTCATCCATGAAGCCCAATCAATTTCTCAAGGTTTTCTATCAAATTAAAGTATGGTATTTTATGGGTTTTATGATCTCTATTCCTATTACATGAATTATAATTTAAAGTATGATCATAAGTCTATTTTGATATAAATTGATGGTTATTGCATTGAATTTAAGAGTTTTCCATGAATTCTCATATTTTGATCTTTAGGGTTCATGATGTAAATTATGAGTATTTTGAATTATACTTCCAAAGGATATTATTTATATGAATTATGTATGGGATGATATAAAGTTTATGATCATACATGTTTTCAAGTGAATTACATGATTTTCAAAGTCAATTGATTATGCAATTGAGTTTTACTCTTAGTTCAAAGTATGCAGTTCATGCAAGTTATAAAGTAAGGTGACTTAGGGCCATATGTGGTGACCTAAGTCTTAACAATGTGAATTATGCAAATATGATTGTAATGATGAAAGGATAATTCTCACATTACAAGTATGTTATGAAAAGGAGCTACTCTATGATTTCAAACCTACGATCATGACTATGATCTATGTAATTATGATTTCTATGCTATGTATGCATTCCGTGGGATTTGACTTAGCACCAAGTGGACTTGAGGTGGGGGCCCTACCAAAAGCCTTAGTAACAACCTCATGTCCCATAAAATACGTACCACCATAGGTTGCCTTCATGGCTTAACTATTGGATCCATATATAGCGTATGTATGACCCGCCTAGCAGGGTAGAGTTTACCTTGGCAAGTAGATTCTCCTTTTTTTCGTTGTATGGAGAGACAACGGGATTCCATGTTATAGCTCACATGGTCTTATTGTCGGTTATGGTTTCTATCCCACATATGTATGATCTCTTAAGTATGTTATGATTTTAAATTGATGCTTTTAAATGCTTTGGTCAGTATGATTTTCTCATGACTTTACTTATTCCATCTTAGCATGTGTTTTACTTGACCTTTGCATTCCATGATTTACGTTGTATGTCACGCCTACATACTTAGTACATTCTAACGTACTAATGTATACTTTTTGCCTATATTATCTCATAATATAAGGGTTGAGGCTGAAGATCCTAATCGTCCACGTAACTAGTAGGCGTTCTCTATCTGACTGTGTTGTGGTGAGTCCTCATTGATCGAGGACTAGTTTTCAAGTTGGTTACTGTTTTTTTTTCAAAAGACTTTTGTTTACGTTGTATATTGAGGGTGAGCTAGGGACATTTCTTAGCCCCCGCCCATACTCATGTTTAGAGGCATCTAGTTGGATATATGTTCGAGTCTATGTTGTCATAAGACATTTACAGATTTCTATTCATGTTTTAGATTCTCTTATGATGTTTCCGCCCTTATATTTTATCTTATATATGCTTATGATATGTACAACAGGCTTGGTTGGATCCCTTTTGGGTTTCGATCGTCGTGTTACGACTAGGCCTTAGATCGGATCGTGACAAGTTCCTAGTTTTCTAAAATGTGATTTAGCTTGTTGATGACATATGTTGATAAACTCAAATTCAAAATTAAAATGAAACTTTAATTACTCTAGTTAATAAAATGTCCCATCGTCAATAGTTGGTTTCTCAATTTTTATATCCATGTTTTATTAAATAAATAATTTAATTTTCTTATTTTTTTTAATTTTAAAACAGATAATTCAAATTTGTGGTTTAATTTTTATTTTTTAATTAAAAAAATAGATTTAAAAAAAAGAAGCATAATTCCAAGAATTTATTAGCTTAAAACAAAAAAAAATGATTTTTAATATTGAATACATTGAAATATTGAATTTTTTTTTAAAATATGAAATTTAGAGAATATTTGTGGTGTTGTCCCGTTTTAATAATTTTTAAACTATTTGATTTTTTGGATGCTGACATTTGTCATTATTTGTCTTAGTTTATGTCACGACCCCGACCCGCCGTGACTGACACCCACACTAACCCTTCAGTAGGAGAACCGTTTTTATAGCCCAAGCTAACACACTTGTGAGATGTAATAGTTAAAGATTTACGGAAGCAGGAGTAAATCAAGAAATAATACTGAGTCCCCATAAACTCAGAAAATAATCCAAACAACAAACTAAAAATGCGGAAACATCCTAGAAACTGAAAGTCATCATACCAAAACTATAAAACTAAACAAGTCAAGAACGGGGGTGCAACTCCAAATAGAAAACCAGTAACGAATAAACAATTCTCTGAACATCTAAGTCCTGAAAAAGAAAAAAGGACTAGAAATAACGATAGAGTCCATGGCAGCCTGATAGAACAACTCACTCTTGAACTCGAACACAACTACTCCTCTAGGCAAGGTCTCTCCGCATCCAATTGAATATGCCCTGTACTCAACATAAGACAGAGCAAGTGTAGTATCAGTGCACAAAAGCAATAGTGTACTGGTAGGATCACGTGGTTAGCCAGTAAGCAGATCATAGACAAGTAAACTCAACACAACAGGAACATATATATAGAATAGCTAAAACTAGTGTCATCTCAAACAATATAAA
Source organism: Solanum dulcamara (assembly GCF_947179165.1). Taxonomy (NCBI): domain Eukaryota; kingdom Viridiplantae; phylum Streptophyta; class Magnoliopsida; order Solanales; family Solanaceae; genus Solanum; species Solanum dulcamara. The sequence continues at coordinate 59,204,773 of NC_077239.1, read as the reverse complement.
GCAAGACCGTAGTACAATCATCTAAACTCATATAACTTCACATAAGGGTCTTCCCATGGGACCTACAAATACTCAACTTATGTCAAAATGTGACACCCGATCCAAAATTCGTGTTGGAACATGACACCCGATCCAAATATATTTCAGAACATGACACCCGATCTAATTTATGAGTCTAAATGTGACACTCGATCCCACCATATAAAAACAGCCACTATTATATTCAACATTCAACATTATATCACCAAGAATAAGTTTATCACAAAATAGCCCAGTAGGTGATCATGTCATAAATAATCTAGCATGTTCCCCTATTTATATACACATATGCATATCATGAAATAATTTAACAAGTACATGAAACACATACAGGAGCAAAACTATCAGCTACCTTGAATTCGAGCTTCAACAACCTTAAAGTGTAAGACCTTTCTTTTTTCGGGTTTGTTTCGCTTGCTCTTGGTATAAAAATAGTAAGTACATATAAAGGATCAACAAAATGGCCTAACTATGAAAAAAACTAACACAATTCTCATCCTGAGCCAAACTCATAATCCTAATCCCACCCTAAGACTATTTTCCACCCTTACCCACAGGCCAAAACGTTCCCACAATGATCACCCATCCTAGTTTATGAGTATTAGTAATCAAAGGATGAGTTTAGGGAGTAAAATTCTCACCTTAAGCGTACAAATCCATGAAAAATTGATGAAAAGTGGCGTAGATCGCCTCCTATCATTTTAGGAATTGTTTTTGCAAAAATAGACCATTTCCGGGATTTTTTCTGACTTAAGTAGCGACTGTCCCGCTCTAGAGGGACCCATCCCACTCTTACAGCTATAGTGGGAATAATCCCACTCTGGCGGGATATGTGAAAGCAGTGAGCTCGGAGTTTGTGCTCCAAGTCTCCATTTTACAGCATACCCCCTACCAAAGACTTATTAAAAGATACTCTTCACGCCAAGTTCAATTTCGAGAGTTTTACTTGCTTGAATGCAATTCCGCAAAGCCTTAAATGCTCTATATCATCTTGTCTATCAGCTTATCCAATCAAATTAAAGATTCGATCCCTCACCATTTACAAGGTCACCCTAGACTTCACCTAACTTAGAATTCATCCAAGTCTGCTAAATTTTTCCGAAGTTACTACCCAAAGTTTTCTGACCCATAATCCTTCCCATTGGCCTATCCATAACGATGGGGATAGGTCATTACAATAGATACCAATTTACGCATCACTCTTTCTTGAGTGACTATCTAAGGAAAATAGGGCTAAACTAGAGATAGAGTAGTACCTATTTCGACGAACAATTGAGGATACATGTCTCACATTTCCTTCTCAGTCTCCTAAGTAGCTTTCTCCACCAAACGATCTTTCCTTTGTAATTTAACCATATTGATCTCCTTAGTCCTTAACTTTCAGACATCACGATCAAGGATTGTAACTGGCTCTTCCTCATACTGAAGGTCCTTGTCTAACAACAATGAGTCCCATTTAATGATGTAGTACCCAACTCCATGGTACTTTTTCAGCATTGATACATGGAACACCGGGTGTACCCAGACGAGTTAGGTGGCAAGGCTAATTTGTACGCTTCTGGTCCTACATAGTCAAGAATTTCAAAAGGCCCAATATAGTGGGAAATGAGTTTGCCATTCGTACCAAAGCTCATTACCCTTTTAATGAGTGGCACTTTTAAAGCACCTTTTCACTAGCTTCGAATGTCATGTCCCTCACCTTACAATCAACATACTTTTTAATGACTTTTAAGCTACTAGATGCTTAGCTTGGATGCTCCTTACCTTATTGAGCATACCTCATTAAGTCTACCCCCAATGGATCCATTTCTCCAGCTTCAAACCACCCTATGAGAGACTGACACCCCTTCTCATAAAGGGCTTCGAATGGTGTCATCTCAATGCTGGAGTGGTAAATATTATTGTAGGAAAACTCACACAAAAGCAAGAATTTGTCCCAATGTCCCCCAAAGTCAATCACACATGCCCTCAACATATCTTACAACACTTGGATAGTCCTCTCTGATTGTCCATCTATCTGTAGATGAAAAGTTATACTAAAAGTGAGTTGAGTGCTCAACTCTTCATGCAACTTTCCCAAAATTTAGAGGTGAACTGTGTACCATGGTGTGAAATGATAGAAAGGGTCACCTCGTGCAACCTTACTATTGTTGTGCATTGTAGTCCACTCTAATCGGAATGAAGTATGTTGACTTTGTCAACCGGTAAATCACCACCCAAATGGAGTCATACTTTCTCAAAGTCTTGGGAAGTCCCATCACAAAGTCCATGGCTATTCTCTCCCACTTCCATTTAGGAATGGGCATTCTTGTAGTAAACATGTCGGTCTTTGGTGCTCATATTTCACCTGTTTTCAATTTTGACCCTTAGCTACATATTCAACTATGTCTTTCTTCATATCTGGCCACCAGTATAGACGTTTGAAGTCTTGATATATCTTAGTAAATCCAGGGTGAATAGAGTATCGCGAACAATAAGATTCAGACAAAATTTTCTAAATTAAGTCATCTACCTAGGGAACACAAATCCTTCCCCTAAAGTGGAGCACTCCACGTACATCAAGTGTTAAATCTTGAGCCTTTCCCATCAACACCTTTCCTATAATTTTATTTAAGTTAACATCTTCAAACTGCTTGGCCTTGATATCTTGTACAAAAGTGGGCCTTAAATCAACATCGTCCATTATCCCACCTTTCTCTAAGATGCCTAGACTCATGAACCTGGCCTCTAAGGCCTAAATTTGTCTAGACAGGGGCCACTTAAAGCTCCTAAACAGGCTAGACTGTCCATGCTAATCGGTTTTTGGCTTAATGTGTCTGCTACAACATTAGTCTTATCTGGATGGTACTGGATGGTGACATCAGTCTTTAAGTAACTCCATCCACCTGTGCTGTCTCAAATTCAAGTCCATCTGTGTGAACACATGTTGTAAGCTGCGATAATCAGTAAGCACCTTACATTTGATACCATACAGATAATGCCTCCATATTTTCAGTGCAAACACTATCGCTACCAACTCCAAGTCATGAGTCGAGTAGTTCCTCTCGTGCACCTTCAACTATCCCGAAGCATAAGCTACAACATTCTTATTCTGCATCAACACATCACTCAAACCTGAATGTGAAGCATTACAATAAATAATAAAGTCTTTACCTTCGACCGACAGGGTCAAAATTAGTGTTATGGTTAGAGTTTTCAGCTTTCGGAAGCTCTCTTCACACTTGTTAGTCCACTTAAATGTCACCTCCTTTTTAGTAAGCCTGGATAAGTGAGTAGCAATAGAAGCGAAGTTCTTCATGAACCGGCGATAATAACTGTCCAGTCTCATAAAATTTCTAACCTCGGTCACGAAACTAGGCTGAGCCCAGTTCTTAACTACATCAATCTTTTGCAGGTCTGTCATTACCCCTCCTTTAAAACAATATGGACTAAAAAGGCAATTGAAGGCAGCTAGAATTTCGACTTAGATAATTTTGCATACAATTTTTATCTTCCCAAAACACCTAAGACAATTTGGAGATGGTCTGCATGCTCCTGTTCACTTTTTGAATACACGATCACAAACGAATCCAGGAACGGCTTGAACACCCATTCATCAAACTCATGAAGGCTGCAGGTGCATTGGTCAACTAAAAGACATCACTAAAAATTTATAGTGCCCATACTTGATTCTAAAAGCTATTTTTGGCACATTTTCAAGCATAATTTTCAACTGATGGTACCCAAACTTGGGATCAATCTTTGAGAAGATTGAGGGACCTTACAACTGATCAAAAAGGTCACCAATATGAGGCAAAGGGTATTTATTTCTGATGGTGATCTTATTCAGTTATCGATAGTCAATGCACATTCTCATATTACCATCTTTTTTCTTGATAAACAACACTAGAATACCCCAAGGGGAAGTACTGGGATGAATAAATCCCTTATCAAGAAGCTTTCAAATTTGAGCTTTAAGCTCTCTCAACTCTACCGGAGCCATACGGTAGGGAAGAATGGAAATTGGATGAGTACCTAGATCCAAGTTAATGAGAAATCTATACCTCGGTCAGGAGGCATACCAGGAAAGTCTGAAGGGAACACTTCTGAAAACTCACACACTACTGGGATACACTATATAGAAGGAGCCTCTACATCCACATTTCGAATATAGTCCAAATAGGCCAAACAACCCTGCACTACCATTTTCTAGCCTAAAGAAAAGATATGACCTTAGTTGACTTAGCTTGTACACCTCTTCCTACTCTAACCTTTCCCTTCCTGGGATATCTAGAGCCACAATTTTTGCATTGTAATTAAGTACAACAAATAGGGGGACAACCAAGTCATGCCTAAGGTCACATCAAAATATGTCATGTCTAAAATCACTAAGTCAACCTAAGTTTGATATCCCATAAACACGACATAACAAGAACGATAAACATGAGTGACTATGACTGACTCTCTAACAGGGGTAGAAAAATGAATAGGGGCATCTAGTATATCACATAGTGCATCAAAACCCAAGGCATATTTCACAAACACATAAGAATAAGTAGAACTTGGATAAAAAAATAGTAGCCATCTGGTCACAGAAAAGAATAGTACATGTGAATACTGCGTCAAATGCCTCTACCTCGGTCTTGCTTGGAAATGCATAAAACTGAGCCCGATCATCTTGAAGGGCTACCTTTCTTCCTGGCTGGGCTGCTCCTCGACCTGCACTATCACTACCTCAGCCTCTACGGCATCTTGGATTTCCTCTTCGTCCACCCTGTGGACGTCCTCTTCCATTACTTCTCCCAGTTGCCGGTACTACTGCTCTAGCCTGCTAGAGTACTGAAACTGTCCCGCGGGAGTGAGGACACTCCCTCCGTATATGTACCGACTCTCCACAGTTAAAACAACAACGACCAAAAGATGGGAGGCTACCTGGGATTGATGTTTCTAGACCCTCATAGGCCGGATGTTGTGGTGGAGTACTTGAAAAACTGCCAGTAGAAAAGGGCAGCGCTGACTGAATTGGCTGAGCTGCAATTACCGGTCTGCCTAACCCTCTAGAATAGATCTCTAGAAGTGCTCTTAGGCTTCTTAGACAAGGCTTTGGTCTACCCATCTTTCTCACTCTTTCTACCTTTTCACACCTTCCACCTTTTTCACAAAGTCAGTTACTTCATTGAAGCTCCTGTCTGACAAAGTCATATGAACTGGCAGCACCTGCAATTCGGGGTTCAACCCCTTCACAAACAACCTGATCCTCTCTTCCTCCGTAATGACCAACTGAATAGCATACTTGGACAATGCATGAAACTTGGCCTTATAAATAGCCATTGATAACCCTCCCTGCTCTAGTACCATAAACTCATCCTTTTTTTGGTCCCTCAAAGTACGAGGCACATACTTTTCTAGGAACAGGGCATGAAACTGAACCCATGTAAGTGGGGGCAACACCGACGAATGACACTGTACATAAGACCTCCACCACTGTTTGACCTCACCTTACAACTGAAATATCACAAATTCCACTCCATGCAGGTGCACTATACCTAGTTTGTGCAACCTCTCGTAGTAGCCAAGGATAAACTCATAGGCATCCTCATTTTCAGTGCCATGGAATACTGGATGTTTGAGCTTTAGGAACTTGGTGACCATGTCATGCTCAGTACTGGTCATCACTACACCCATGAGTGTTTTGAAGAAGGCATCAGTGCCTACCACCTCATCTGCTAGTTGAGCTACTGTAGAAAAAGGACGAGCAACAAGAGATGGTGATGTGGGCATGGTGGAAATGGCTCCAGTGCCAGCTAACCCACTCAAGAAAGTTATGATCTGCTGAGCTAGTATGGGGTCTAGAGGGAGAATACCAGTAGCCCTAGTCTAGGTGTCTTTCTCCTGTTCAGCATTCTCCTCTTTTTCTCCAACCTCTACATCTCCCTCTAATTCATTCTGGAAAGCAGAAGGGGCCTTTCCTACTGGCACCTCCTCAATTGGAACCTCCACTCTAACAGGTGCTACTCTCCCTTTTCCCCTGCCATGTCTCACTCTTTTTCCTCTACCTCGTCCTCGCCCTCCAACAATGGGCTCTTCCTCTAGCTCCACTGGAGCTACGGGTTGTACACAATTATAAGATGTGTTAAACATCTGTAGACAAGAGAGTGAAAGAGGTTAGATAACAATTAGGATTACCAGATATTAATTGAAATCAAGTTATAGCACGAAGGAAAGAAAATAATGAAACTTTTCCTAAAATTTCGTAGCCTCTCGAAAAAAAATAGAGACATCTCCGTACCATTCTGTAAGACTCTATTAGACTTGTTTTGGTACTATGAGATCAACGAACCTAGGCTCTGATATCAACTTTGTCACGACCCTGACCCATCGTGACTGCACCCACACTAACCCTTCAGGGGGAGAACCATTTTTACAACCCAAGCTAACATACTTGAGAGATATAACAATTAAAGATTTGCAGAAACAAGAGTAAATCAAGAAATAATACTGAGTCCCCATAAACTCAGAAAATAATCTAAATAACAAATTGAAAATGCGGAAACATCCTAAGAACTGAAAGTCATCGTACCAAAACTCTAAAAACTAAACAAGTCTAGAATTGGGGTACAACTCCAAATAGAAAACCAGTAACGAATAAACCATTGTCTGAACATCTAAGTCCTAAAAAAGAAAAAGGACTAAAAGTAATGACAGAATCCATGGCAGCTTGATAGAACAGCTCACCCTTGAACTCAAACACAACTACTCCTCTAGGTAAGGTCTATCCGCAGTCGGCTGAAATATGTCCTGTACTCAACAAAAGACAGAGCAAGTGTAGTATCAGTATACAAAAGTAAAAGTGTGCTGGTAAGATCACACAGTTAGCCAGTAAACAGATCATGAACAAGTAAACTCAACACAATAGACACATATATACAAAATAGCCAAAACTAGTGTCGTCTCAAACAATATTCAGCAAGACCACAGTTCATTAACCTCAACTCATATAACTTCACATAAGGGACCTCTCATGAGACCTACAAACACCTAATTGTGTCGAAATGTGATACCCGATCCAAGGTTCGTGTCGGAACGTGACACCCGATCCAAGGTTCGTGTCGGAACATAACACCCAATCCAAATATATGTCGGAACGTGACACCCGATCCTAGCATATAAAAACAACCACAATTATATTCAGTATTTAACATTATATCACCAAGAACAGGTTCATCACAAAACAGGCTAGCAGCTGATCATTTCACATATAATCTAGCATGTTCCCTTATTCATATACATATATGCATATCATGAAGCAATTTAACAAGTACATGAAACACATACAGTAACAAAACCCACACATACCTCGAATTCGAGCTTCAAAAACCTTAAAGTGCAAGACCTTTCCCTTTTTGGGTTCGTTCCGCTTGCTCTTGGTCTAAAAATAGTAAATACGTATAAAGGATCAACAAAATGGCCTAACTATCAAGAAAATTAACAAAATTCTTATCCTAAGCCAAACTCATGATCCTAGTCCAACCCTAGGGCTATTTTCCACCCTTACCCACAGGCCAAAACCCTCCTACAATGATCACCCATCCTAGTTTATGAGTATTAGAAATCAAATGATGAGTTTAGGGAGTAAATCCTTACCTTAAGCATGGAAATTCATGAAATATTGATGAAAATCACCTTAGATTACCTCCTATCGTTTTAGGAACTATTTTTGCAGAAATAGACCATTTTGGGGATTTTTTCCGACTTAAATCGTGACTGTCCCCATTCTGGCGGGACCCATCCTGCTCTGGCGGCCCCGCTCTGATGGGATATGCTGAAACAGTGAGCTCAGAGTTTGTGCTCCAAGCCCCCATTTCGCAACACACCCTCTTCCAAAGACTTATTAAAAGATACCCTTCACGTCAAGTCCAATTTTGGGAGTTTTACTCGCCCTAATGCAATTTCGCGAAGCCTTAAATGCTTTGTATCATCCTATACAATCAAATTAGAGATTCGATCCCTCACCATTCACAAGGTCACCCTACACTTCACCTGACTCAGAATTCGTCCAAGTCTGGCCTAGGCTAAATTTTTCTGAAGTTACTACTCGAAGTTTTCTAGCCCAAAATTCTTTCTCATTGGTCTATCCATAACGACGGGGATAGGTCGTTACAGTTTATGACCTGTGTCTATTTTTTTAGTAAAAAATTCGAATTGATAATATTTAATTAGTTGTAATTTAAATTTTGAAATTGTGACAAAAATTGTGGCACTTTTGCCTCTCCTATTATATATAGATAAATAATTTTCTTGTCGCCTTAAAAGGATTTTATATGCAACTTTAACATCGATGGCGGAGTTAGAAATTTCACGAAGGGTATTCAATTATTACATTAAAAACTGACTAATGGGTGCACTGGAATTTTTAATTGAACTACGTAATGTTAATAATTATTTTTTATGAATAAATGTATTAAAAAAATTAAAATCAAACTACATAATATTTAGCCTTAATGTATGTTTAATTTAATATGAAGCGAATGAGAGCGAATGAGAGAGAGAGAGAGAGAGAGAGAGAGAGAGAGAGAGAGAGAGAGAGGAAATGAAATCACTTTTACATTACAAGCTTTCATTGATCTCCGGTGACAACAATAATAATAACAAGACATGAAAAATGAAGAGTAAAATTAAACGAGGTATTTTTTGTGTTCGCTATTTGCAACTTTATAAAAAAAAATAGAATTTGCTTATGAACTTTGAATTACATAATTACTTTTAAAATTTATCTTTAAATTTTAATGAAAATAAAAGGAAAGTAAAAGTTAAATCCATTTTTTAAATAATTAAACTAGTCATGAGGCCATTTATTAAAGGGACAATTTTAAATATATACCATAAACTAATTAGTTTACAACAAATATAGTCATATTTTATTTACATGAAAAATAGTCAAAATCATAGGAAATATACAGTGACTATACAATATAGCTTGCAAAAAAAGTCATAAAAAATATACACTGACTATATAATATAGATTACTTATATATGAGTCATACACTGAATATACATGATGATATATTTTATACATGAAATATACATTGAATATACATGAATATACACTGGATGACTACTTTTTTGATAATTACTTTAGCCGATTATCCCTTTATTAAAATCAAAATAGGAGGCTCATCCAGGCCCAAAAATGTGTCCAAAGCCAAACAAAAATATAACAAAATAACAAAAAATTAAATTGAAATAGAATAGGAAAGAACAAGAAGGATCTGAAAATCTTCACCCCTCAAACTTAGACCGTTTCTTCATCTCCAAGGTGGACTTCCATGGCCAATGAGCCTGGCCTCTCCGATGAAGAACCGGGATGACAAGGAGCAAACACAAACTAAATCTATTGGCCCATCCGAGGGTCTTTTGGAAACAACCGCCCTACCTTTTAAGTGGGATGGGTCTGCAGACACTCTACCCTCCCTAAACCCCACATGGTGGAACTATATTGGACTTGTTGTTGTTGTTGTAAATTTTTAGTTTGTAGGTTTCTAATTAAGAATTATTTTGATATGTAATGTTTGTTTTAAACTATTTCAAAAATAAAAAATTTATAAATTATTATTTAGAAAGTAATTAATTATCCTTATACAATTAAAGGAGTTACCAATTTATTCTTCTTAATAATGAGCTTTAAATAGGAGCTCTTTAAAACTGTTTAAAGGCCAGCAATCTGCGCACACTGCTTCTAAAATCATTTAGAGTGTTTAGAGTATGATATATAATCATTTTGAGTAGCATTTAACTTATGCAAGTATAATTTTTCGATGAAGGATGTTTGCTCGGCCACTCCTATTTAACACTATTATAAAAGAAATATATAATATGACTCAGATTTCTACTACCTCTGAATGTGTTCATCTGTGTCTTGTATTTTCTTATCTTTGATTGGAACTATTGCTTCTACTTTTTTAACGATTCCAGGACTATAAAAAAAAAACTCCCACAAGTTCAATCTAAGAGGTAATATGTTGTCCCTTTTTCCGTCTCCAACCTTCCTCAAATGCCTTGTTAACATCAATTTTTGGAAATCATGAATTTTCAAAGCAAAACTTCACTAGTGAATATCGAATGATGCTTACACCTAAGGTTATAAGAAGTGACATATGGTCACCGGAGACAGTTTTCATATGGTACATCATAGCTCTGTTGAACATAACACACCAACTAGTCATTGCAAGGGCTCTATCCAACCTCTCTCTGAAATCCACCTCTCCATACCTCTTCCCTTTTCCGAATAAATTTATTTCTAACATACTTCAAGTCCTGCAATTTACATAAATTATAACCGCTCGTTGAAAGCCATCAAGTTATCAAATCAGTTGTTGAATTTCCTATCTGATCTCCATAGCTCAGAATATCATTGAAATTTCTAGCAATGTACTAGGATAGTAAGATTTTCTCCTACAATTTGTCTTGGCACAGCCATATAAATATGTATAATCAAAAGTGAGGAATTCCCACACTGTGCACCTCCACATCGATAAAATATTTTTGAGAATCGATTGAGCATGTGTTCTTCTCTCACCATAAAGGGGCCAAGCCATCACTCTATTCTTTCTAGTCAATAACACTCAAACCTTCAAAGTCTAAATTATCACAAAGTTATTGTAATTTAGCCTTGTCAACTTTAGTCTCCTGCAAAAAAAAAATTTAGTTGAACTTATTGATGGTCTCAGTCCTTTACTTCAAAATTGTACATGAATTTTCAAGTCCACCACAATTTCATATTAAAGAACTCATTAAATTAGACGGATCTAAGATCAGAACTCATCATAAACAAGTATTTTGATCCATAAAAAAGAATTAATTTGCCAATTGCGTCACGTTTTCTTCTTTTCTCTAATGGCACAAATTTCTCATCGTTAAAATCCTTTGTGTGTATATATATTTTCCAGATTCATATCCGTCCGTTATAATTATCTAAGATTTCTGTAATCCTTTCCATTCACAATGCTCTCATTCTCATAATGCACGTCATTTTCTTTCTTTTTTGTGTATTCTTTTTTTTCTCCTTCTCTCACTTCTCCATTTTTTCCGTTATTTTCTCTCTCATTTCTTGATTTGTTTTCCTTTCTCATACCCAATTCTTCTGAAAAATCCGACTGATAATCACCTCTTTCCTTATCATATCACACGCTTAATCCAGCCTATACCAATTATGAATTTGTGTCACCGTTCAACACAGTTTTAATCCATAAAAAAATAATCATACTAATCAATTTTCAGATGATTTAGTTTTCAATAGAACTTGTCTATATGACCAATTAAAATACAAAAGAAACAAAATGATATCAATCTTTCGTACTTAAATGAGATTTATTGTCACGATCCAAACCTAGGACCTAGACGTGACACGGCGAATGACATTTAGATTCTCATAGGCAATGACATTCAATAATAAGCGGAAATGAAAGGAGTAATGAGACTAAGGGAAAACCACACTTGACAAGAGTCAATAGCAACATTGAACAACTTCTACTTGTCCAGCAACACCTCTACATCTTTAGACCTGGCGGGGGCTAAGACATGTCCCTAACTCACCATCATAATAAAGAAACAAGTATTAAAAGGAAATCCAAACGTTTATACAAATCATAAGCTAGAAAAGAATAGGGGTATTGTTCCCGGAACATGGGAACTCACCAAAGTAGTAATAGCCTTCAACGATCAAACTAGCCACGTGGAGGTGAATGTGAAGCAACGTCGGTCCCTACATGGTGATATCATGTAGGCAAAAGAGTATGTGTTAGTACGTTGAATGTATTAAGTATGTAGGCATGCATGCACATTTAGGAAACATTAGAACATTTATATGATAGGAAACATAGTGCAATGCGTGAGTAATCAATCAAGTACATAGCATTTGAAACATTCATTTTGTGGGAAGACGACCGTAATCGACATTTAAGATCATGCGAGTTATTACATGGAATCCAACATAACCCCTTACGTTGGCACGGGGAGACTACTTGCCAGGTAGAACTCCGCTAACTTTAATCATTTCTTTAATTATAACTTTAAGGGATATTTGTGGATCCGCTAGCCTAAATGGCCTACAAGGAATCTTATGTTGGCGCATAGTTAATGCAACATAAGACTTTACTTAAGGACCCCTTAGGTCGAGTCCCCATCTACATGTCACATTCAGTGTTAGGTCAAATCCCATAGAATATCATTTAAATACAATAATAACATAAGCATCCATACAACTTTAGATACCAAATCATCATTCGGTGGAATAGCTCATTAAATCCTTTTGTATGAATCACACAAGTGAGAATTGGCCTTTCACAAGTGAAATACTTCATTTCTTAATCATTTCATCATTCTTTCATTTCATAAGACTCCATTTAATCATAAACATTTGCTTTCATAAACTTTCATTTGGAGAAACTTTCAATTCATCTTCATTTCAACATAATGAAACTAGGTGGGTTCACTTCATTCAACCTTCACATACATTTAAAACAATTCTAGCATGCATGAGAGTGATGGAAATGCATCAATTAAAACATCTTAAAAGAACCCACCAATACACTTTAAAGCTACTTTCATGTCTTCATATAAAGGGATTTGACAAATCATCCATTCCATAAAATTGAGAGTCATTATATATAAATATAGGTAAGTAAGCTTCAAATAAACCAAAATCTATGCATTTGGAATCATCATGTAAAAACTCCATAATATTTCATCATTTAAAATTGGATTCCATGTGTGGAAGAACCAATGAATGAGACCCACATACCTTGGGGAATGAAACCCTTAATGCAAAACTTGAAAAGAAATGGAGGCTTAATCTTCTTGGAGTGAAACCTTAAAATCTTTCTTGAAGATGAAGAAGACTTTGAGAGCACTTGGGAAGTTAGGATTTGAGTTCTTAGAATGTAAGTGAGAGTGAATGAATGTAGAAAGACTTAGAATGGTGCAGTCCCTGCAGGAGCACTTGCAGGAATGACTATCACGAATCCCACCACGGTCCGTGAAGATCTCCACGGCCCATGGTAGTCGTACGCAGTCTTTGCCTTGGGAAGTTTCCTAGGACTTTAGGGGAGGGGTCACCACGGAGGGCATTATGTTTTGTGGTGCTCACCACAGTCCGTGGTCCCTCGACGTGTTCCCTTCCTGCAGGTCTGAGTTTCTGAATCTCTACCACGATTGCTCACCACGGTCCGTGGTGATCACCACTTCCCGTAATGGCCTTGCATGGTCATCACTGGTGCCAGTTCCTGCACTTTTTCTGAGATTTCATCCTTTGTTCCTTGGTTTAGGACACTCCAAATTTTTGGGGTCTTACATTTGTACACATCCACCACATGGCTATCAGATTTTCGTTGATCACTTAAGTGGTTTTCAGATGTTAATGTTCACTCATATTTTCATGTAGACTTTTCAAAGCATATCATGAATTCTTAGATCAAAGTATTTAAAACTATCAATGATATTTTCATTATCCCTTAGATCTTAAACCCTCACTAAGTTGTGGACTTGAAATCATGTATCTAACATGGTGTGTTCTATCTGTTGATGGCTCTGATCAAAATTGAGGGAGTGTAGTAGAGCAAAGTCCTACATAAAAATTTGTGAGTCATTTTCAATAATTCGATCATGTGTATGTTGGTTGAGAAATTAAAAAACAAAGACATTATTTTCAAGTTCTCTCACTGCTAAATCCTTAGCTGGTCTCCATGCCTTTGCCATTGTATCACTCAAGGACTTAGAATTGTCAAATTTGTCTGTGATAACACGGCCTACCACACATCATGGGAAATTAACAATTTCTTTTCGAAATCAGTGGCATCCTCATCAATTAGTTAATCTAATTCAACGCCTGAATAATAAATATTCAAATCAATTTGAAGAGAGGAAAGACATAAAAGGAAACAAGAAATCAAGTAACTGACCATGGGTGGCTATGCATATTTAGGAGGAATTAGGAAGTATCTTCAAAATTTTGACTTAAATAATACATTATTTACAACAATTGACAAAAATAATATATCATTCTTAAAATGTACATAAATAGATTAAACATATTTGAAAGTAATATTTTACAATAACATTTCGTTAAAGATTTCTTAAAATGTACCCCTGATATGGCGCTTTCTAGAGACCAGAAACCTATTTTTTTTTAATTTCAGATATCCCCCCTATTATTTCAATTTATGTGCTCAAATTAAAATTACAAAATAGACACCTCTTGTGTTCTCACCTTAAAAGACACCTCTTAATGTTTCATTTTGGATGCACATCAGTTCTGAACCATTGCACCTCTTCTATTCCCGTAAATTCACATATATAGCTTATATACATATTATATTGGATTCTAATCTCTCACTGCCTGTGCACCAGGAAAAAAACTGGCAAGTACTTCTTAGATGTTGACAAATTAAAAAAATCACTAATCAAGATTCAAAAGAGAGTAAAAATGCAAATCATGAAGGAAACCACATCAAATATTGCGGCATCGTCAAAGTTTGCCATCGAAAGGACGAAAGTTGTTGCCCAAGAAAAGATTTTCCATCTCTTTCCTTTTTGAATTGACAAAAATATAATTCGTTTATTAAAAAAAATCAAGAGTCAATAATGAATTGATCTTTCAATTCATCATGTAATAGAATTTAATTTATTTCTGTTTCACCCACTCACAATGTATATATTTGTCTTCTGAAAATTGATATTTAAACTACTTGCTTCCCGATAGTTACAGTGAAGAGAAGAGCAAGGTTTGATTGTGTTATATAAATAGGGAGAATGGAGGAAGTAAATATTAATTACGTATTTATTTTATCATATTATTCTTATTTATTGCAATTTGAACTTTGAAATTTAATTAGTAGCACTCCAATTATTATATACATAAAAATGGTTATTTAAAAAAAGGGGTAAGATTGATAAAAAAAATATTATTTTTCAATTTGCTGAAGTGGACAATTTTTTTTTTTTAAAAAAAACTTATTTTTAGTATATTGGACAAGTGAAATAAAATTGAAGGTATAATAATTTATAGAGGTTCGGTCAAATCGTAGAAAAACCCAAGATACAAAGGTATTTTCAAGCCTATATAACATTAGTTGAATACCATTATTAAATGCATTATATATTGATTACTTATTTATCTTTTTCCTTAATTTTTTGGATTTTCCTCCTACTACTTTTTCCTTTTTATAAATAATAAATAATAAATATATTAAATAACCCAAAAATCACCTTTTTAAAAAAATACATAAATTTTGGACTTTTATTTATAAGAGCTCATTTGGATGGGCTTAAAGCCTCATTTTAGCTTTTGGACGTGTTTGTCTAATGTTAACTTTAAGTCATAAAGTTCTTAAAGTCAATCAAAAATGAAAAAATTAGGATTCCTAACTTTTTTTTCTAAGTGCTTAAAATCATTTTCTTTGACCATGAAAATTACTTTTATATCCCTTATATTTTAACTAAATTCTCAAACTACCTTTTTTATTCTTTTAACCCTAAAATTCACGTCATTTTCCTCATTTAAGCACTTTTATCCAAACACTCAGCTGTTTTTTTATAAAAATAACTTTCAGCACTTTAAATTTCTAAAAACACTTCATACATAAAAGTTATTTTTTTAAGCTCATCCAAACGGACTCTAAATCAGCACAGCAATACACAACTCATTTGTGCCTATTGCCTGGATCTGATAATAAACAAGAAAATAAAATAAAGGAAAAATTACTTAATTGAGTGCTTTTTAAAAATTAATTACTGATTTTAGCGATATTTTTTATTTATTACAATTTATAGCAATACATAGCAATATTATGATAAATAGACACTTGTATTAAAAGTGAATTATGCATACAATATAAATGTATTATAAGTGTTTTAAAATATATATTATGTTTGTGTAGTAAAAAACTGACATAATGTATTATAAGTCTATTAAAGTATGTGATAAATGTATTATCCATCTATAAAACTTGTATTATATATGTTTTATAAATAGTTCTCTGCAATATGTATTAAAACTGTATTTAAATTTTTTTTATTGCTATAGATGATAAATATTTTCTTAAAATTGTATGTTTATGTAAGTTTCCCTAAAATAAAAGGGGGAAAGTAACCTCATTACGCAAATGACGTAACAATCTTAATAGTCATTAACGAAACAATGCAACTGTTTTGTTTTCCATATGTGCTATTATACAATGCAAACATAAAAGTCAGTATAAATTTTCTTAATTACATTAACTGAAATAATGCTGATTAATTATTTCAATTATACCGCCTGATAACAATTTATTGCTATAAAAAGAAAGGAAACATACCGTCAATCCTTTTAGATTTTCTTTGGAAATTAATTAGATGTCAATTGTAAACTGATTTTACTCTCTTAGTAAATTTTGGTAAGGTAGGGATTAGTTATGCGTAAGTACATATTATTTTATGTAAGAATTAGTTATTCTATTTCTAACCTATATAAAATTAGACTTAGATTTCCTCATAACTTATTTATATATTAGTTATGTGGATTTTTAAATTATCAACTAAATATCATATTAATTTTATACATGAATAACTTCATATCTACCTACACTACCAAAATTCTGTCAAAAAGTGACAAACTGCGCCGTTTTTTTTATCAAAATCGACAGAAAATCGACACAGTCACTTCCGTCGCTATTCAAAAAGCGACGGACTGCGTCTCCATGAATGACACAATCTGTCTCTTGTTTGTATTATTTTTTAAAAAATTATTTTTGAAAATAGTGCCAGACAACATCGCTTTGAGCATGAAGAACATAGCGACGCAGTCCGTCGCTGTTTTCTATTTTTTTCATTTTCAGAAAAGCGACGAACAACATTGCTATGTCCGTCAGTTTGCTCTTCATTGTTATTCTCTACGAAGAACAAAGCGACGAACTAGGCAAACTTGTCCTTTGCTTTTTCTATATTTTTTTTATAGCAGAAACCTATAATTTACGCTGCCCATCAGGTGTAGCAACCGGAGGAGGTGGAGGTGAATGTGATACACCAGGAGGGACATAATGGTGAGTTAATGGAGGAGTAGCAGTCATAGCATCTGACTCAGTACTCGTGTATCTAAGTTCCATGGCAGATAGGCGAGGAGATGTCATATCTGAGGGAGATGTAGATGGAGATGGAGATGGCGTTGCAGAGGATATCCTATTTACCGATAACGACCGTGGTTGACAATAAACCTCCTTAGGTAGGATGGTGTAGCGACGTGGAGGAAAGTACTACAGCAAAGAAGAATCACCAGCTTGTCTCCGATAATGAGGGCGATAATCTAAGGAATTTGTTGTCCCAAATGGAACAGTATATATGTACGTGTCTGTGCTGCACTACTCTATATGCTCTGTCGCCGATGAAACAAAGTCTGGTATATCCTCAGCTTCTATAGGCCTCCTAGACTTCTTTTTTCTAATCAAACTAGGCTGGATCACCCTAAGATGATCCCGATATCTATCACCATCACGAGACATCTGTATGCAAATTATATTACAATATATAAAAAAATTAAATAATAGCAAAATAAATTAAGGGAAAAGGCATAAATTTTCTCCTAAAGTTGTACCGAAAAGTCAGTTACACACTTAAATTATCATGGCGGCCTATTACACACCTAAACTACCTAAAAGTGAAATTATTATCCCCTACAACTGACGTGGCAAAAAAAGAAGAGCAGCACGTCAGAAATTCTGTAAAGTAAACAAAAAAATAAAAAAAATAAAAAATCACCCACTCCCACATCCTTTCTTCTTCACACCCACCTCCATTTACTCCCATTTTGAATCTTGATTTTTTTCTTTCAAAATCCATTAAAGTAAAAAAAAAATGAAAAACAAAATCACACACCCCACGTCCTTTCTTCTTCACACTCATCTACCATCTTCTTCTGTACACCTACCACTATTTACTCACTATTTTGAATCATTATTTTTTTCTTTCAAAACTCAATAAGAAGAAGAAGAATTCTTCTCCCCATTTTGATGGAGAAGACGATTGGGGTCTGGGGGAGGGGGGTCGGATGGGTGGTTAATAATTAATTATGAGTTAATTAGTATAAAATATAGTTAATAAAAGAAAAATTAATTAATAAAGAAAAGAAAAGAAAAAAATATAAAAAAAATCGGATGGTAGTTGATAATTAATTAGGAGTTAATTAGTATAAAATATAGTTAATAAAAAAAAGTTAACTAATAAAAAAAATAAAAGAAAAGAAATATAAGAAATCGGATGAGTGGTTGATAATTAATTAGGAGCTAATCAGTATAAAATATAGTTAAAAAAAGAAAATTTAATTGATAAAGACAAAAATATAAAAAATTGGATGGATAGTTAATAATTAATTAGGAGTTAATTAGTATAAAATATAGTTAATAAAAGAAAAGTTAATTAATAAATAAATAAAGAAAAAATATAAAAATTATAATTTCTGATGCGGCAATGATGTGGCGCCACATGACAGCGAGTCTAATACATCATATACTATGAGAGTGGTGTTATGCATTCAGGGGGTAATAAATTCACTTTTAGATAGTTTAGGTGTGTAATAGGCCGTCATGATAGTTTGGGTTTGTAACTGACTTTTTGATACAACTTTAGGGGGAAATTTATATCTTTTCCCAATAAATTAACTTACATACTAGCTATAAGCTATCATTTTACCACTCTTCCTCCTCACTTTTTTTTTATTTTCATCAATATTCTCCCATTCTCCCTCCTCAGTTGTTTCATTTTCATCATCCCATTCTTCCTCCTCGAATGATTCATCGCATTCTTCATCCTCATTTATTTCTTCCTCGACATTTGTCATTATCTCATAATTAGAAACTTTTTCTAATATGTGTTGAGGATGTTCTAGTGTGGTTTCCAATTCAACATCAACTTGTTGTTAAACAAGTGAGACATTATTTTGGTACACCACATTTTACACATTTCCAATTTCAATTCTTCCCACAGGATTTGTCTTTATTACAATCCACCAATCAGCTTTGTCTCTATGCAACAGATATGAAGCATCATAGATTTGCTTTGTATTTAGTACAATGATAAAAGGATCATAATTTCTATGTTGTCTAGTGTGCTTAACTTCAATTATATTATGTTGTTGGTCCATCCTTGTGCCTCTATGTGATGGGTCAAACCACTTAAACCAAAATAATACGATCTTTTTTTTTGGCCAACCTAAATATCTTACATTAATAATCTCATAAATAACACCACACTATTCATAAACCCATCGGTAAGATATAAGGCTGCCTGAACCAGTCTATGAGGTGGATACTACTGTGGATAGCCTCTGCCAAAAAAACCTATACCGTGTGACTGCGTCCACTAAAACTGCCCTAGTAGTGAGGCCTCTTGTCGCTGACTCTGTAGGCCTCACGACGTATAGCCTCCATAGTACGGGCATGATCTACTATCTGCAAGAACAAACAGCCTGATGCAACTATCTGCTTTGTATCCAACCTCAAAAGAGCGGATAGTCCTCTAACAAACCCACGTACCCATTCTTTTTCTGTAGGAATAATCACGGTGGCATGCCTGGAGAGCCCATGGAATTGAGACTCATACTCTGTGACCATCATCGATCCCTGCACCATCACTGTGAACTTATCTCTTAGCCTCTCCCTCAAGTTACGGGGTGTATACTTCTTAAAGAAGGCCTCAAAAACTGAGTCCATGACATAGGTGATGATCCCGCTGGTCAGCAGCTAAGATATGATCTCCACTATTGTTTTGATGGTCCATCCAAATAGAAAGTAGTATAATCGACCCCGTGGGACTCACCAATCCAAGGTTATGCAACCTCTCCTGGCAACTAACCAAACACCTGTAGGCATTCTCGCCCGCGACACTTGAGAACTTGGAAGAGGCCAATCTGATAAACCTCTCTAACATGTTCTGATCCTCTGCGGTCATAACCATCCTAGCTTCCATGTGTTGAACAACTGTAGGAACAGGTTGAATCATTGGACGAGGAGAGGTAGTAGTGGGTTGTAGAACTAGGGTTTGATCATACTGTGCCCCATCCTAGCCTGTAGTTTGTGCCTTCTCTCGAACCTGAGGTCCAGTTGATGTGCTAGGTAATGTCCGTGATCGAGAAATCCTCTCCATGAAGCTGAGGATCCAGGATAGAGTATCCTGTAACAGTGGTGTGGCCATGAATTCGGGTGGGGGCTGGGATGGATCCTTCTCCACCGGCTGATGCTCGAACTGCTCAACCTCTATATCTGGCTCCGGCGCTGGTTCTATGGCCTGAGCTCTTCCCTAATCTCGGTGTCGACCTCGACCTCTACTCTTAGCATGGGCTGTATCTGTAGGCGCAGAAAGCCCTCATCCACCCCGAGTAGATCTCATCCTTTCCATATTAGAAAGAGTGAAACAATTAGAATTTATAGGTGTTCATCATCATTAGCGCACGATAAGAAATAAGAAGAGTGAATTAATTCCTAACAATGTACTATATCCTCCTGAAGATTGGATATAGACGTCATCGTACCAATTCGCGGGACTCTACTAGATATTTGCTCCTGTAATGGTGAGACCGGTGAACCTAAGCTCAAATACCACTCTTTCACGACCCGCAATCTGGGCCATGATGGCGTCTACTATAACCCCCGAGAAGACAAGCCAAACCTAATTCAAGCAGAAGACAAACCTCAATTTTAGTTAAATAATAAATATCATAAGAAAGCGGAAGCAAGACAAATATAGCAAAGGAAATTGGGTCGAGGTATAGATATGTAAATACAATACAAAATATACAAAGGAGCCGAAAGTGACCAAAAGAAATGATAAACTGACACTAGACCGAATCCATACCTGGTGTCACCTATACAAGAGCTACTATGTACAAAAGCTGACAATGTATCTATACAAGACAGATCTGACTATCCAAAAGTGAAAGTGCAAGTTAATACAAATGAGGGAAAGTAGAAAGTCTCTGAACACTGGAAGCTCACCACAATCCAAGTCTGGCACCTCTACGGATCATCAGGCGCGCACCGAAGATGGCTCAAACTGGGAGATACATCAAAAGAATGCAGAAGTACAGTATGAGTACCAAAACACGGGGTACTCGGTATGCATCATAAGCTGACCGATCTCAAAAGAAATAAATATATAATAAGAAGCATGACGATACCACTAGTAATAAGAGAGAAATATAAAACTATAGTTATGGGAAAAGGGGTAGGGGAAGAATCATACGGTAAAAAAGTAATTACCAACCAAATAGGTAATCATATTAACAATCTCAACCCACAAAATGCCAGAGAAAAGTAGCAATAATAAATA
This sequence comes from Solanum dulcamara, assembly GCF_947179165.1. Taxonomy (NCBI): domain Eukaryota; kingdom Viridiplantae; phylum Streptophyta; class Magnoliopsida; order Solanales; family Solanaceae; genus Solanum; species Solanum dulcamara. The sequence continues at coordinate 59,183,407 of NC_077239.1, read as the reverse complement.
GTAGATATAGAACAATATTTCCTCAAAAGTGTCATGAGGTGTCCGAAATTCACACCTCGAGCTTCTCGATAATAATAGTAACCCGAATATGTATCAATGGGCTACCCAAAATTCAAGTCTCGAGCTTCTCAATAATAATAGTAATAATAGTAACACGAATATGTATCAACGGGTCGCTCAAAATTCACGCCTCTAGCTTCTCAATGTAAAATGCCATAATAAATATTATCGTTATTTCCTTAATAACAATTATTAACCTTATTCATCAATCAAAAGCTTAAATCTCATCATTTTGTTCTCTCTTTAAATAGGATTTTTAACACCGGCGAGGCAAATCAATACAAAAAGTATGTCAAAATCATAGATCACTAAAGCCAAGTAAAGATCCCGTGAAGGGCACCAAATCACTAACCTGAGACTCCAGTGTACCAAAACCTCGGCATCGGGCCCAACATTTCATTATCAAAGGTAAAAAAAATACAAGCATAAGCAAAAATTTACAACAAGTGGCAACCGAAACCAAACAAGTCAAACCACGGCATCCTAAGTCCAAATCACCTACAAGCGAGTTCTAAGGATTCTTAGCAGTGCAAGCATGCCACAATATCACCTAGACTAAGGCTCCAAGGCAAAAATCCAAACTATTCCTAACGATGATCATCGGTTCCAAATTTCTAAATAGGATATCAACACCTAAATCACCAATCAAATCGCAAGTTACCACCTAAAATATACCAATTTCAACCAAGCCAAATCTAACAAGAGTAAGCGATAACCTACCTCAAGTCGAAACCACAAAAGAACTGCTAAACTTGAGCCTTTCTTTTTCGGGAAGCATCCAAACGATGCCACTCTATCAAATTATCGAAGAACACGTCAAAACAAGACCAACGATACCCATATTACTATAATTAAAAATGAAACCAAAATCGGGTAAATATTCGACATTGGCACCCATGCAGGAAATCAAAAACTCAACTCCATCACAAGGACCCAAAAGGCTCAAGGAACTTGTGCTCCAAAATTTGGCACATTCCGAGCACCGAAAGAGCTCAAACAACCCCCAACAAATTCAAGCTTATAATAGTTCAAAAATGCAAGAAACGGCAAAATTTATGCCAAACTTACAAGGCTTTTAGGACGGTAAAGGGTGTTGGAACCTTCCCATAAGAATCCTCAAAGCACCGGAACGAGAATAATCAAACATGATCAAGATTTTCTCCTACAATTTGTGATTTAAGATGTTGGAAATAAGGGAATATGGGCTGGCAATGGGTCTTAAAATTCCTCACTGCCAGGCCCTATTTTCCCTTCGCGAACACGGAGGCTTGTTTGCAAATGCGGAGAGTAAATGATTAAGCCTTTGCGAATGTGGAGAATAAAAAGCTTGACCTCAGCGAGCGCGGCCAGGGGCCCACAAACGCGGAGAGTAAATTTCATGTGCAGTTGTGCTAGTCCATTTTCACTAAGGGAAAACAAGTACTTCAACGGGGCTCGAAACTCATTTGGAATCCCATTGACACAAACGAACAATGCTACCCAACTGGAAATGGCATACCGGACTCAACGGAATTGATGGAATTTCCAATGGAGGTTGTATCGAAGAAATGTTGACCAAAGTCAAAAAATTTCAAATAAAACACATAAAATGCACAAATGGCCAAAAACTCTTTCCTATCACCTTGGGACCAGAATCAAAGGTCGTTTTAGACCAAACTTGGCATTCCAGAGCTAACTGCGCTAACAAACTTTTTATCCGAGCGCGTTAACTCAAAATATTGATCGAGGTCAAACTTTGCCAACTTTAAAGTTAAAATGACAAATAGTACAAACTCAAAATAAAATCTCCAAAATCCAAACCATCCTTCCTCCTAGACCAAAATAGACCTTTCGGAGCTGATGGAACCGTCGAAATTCTCATATGATGCCCGAACCTTTGTATGTTGATTAAAGTCAACTCTTTCAAATCTTAAGCCTCTAAAATGGCCAAACCACCTCAAAACTCAACCGAACACTTTGGAGAATATGCCACACATCCCAACATCTCATATGAGCAATAAAGAAGTTACGGGAAGGGGTAAAAAGATAAAAACATGTAAAAACGCGAAAATGACCTTGGAGGTCATTACATTCACGACGTCATCTCATTTGCGGGGTAGACCTCATCGATGTGTACAACCTCTTTAATCTAGAAATAAGAGGTAAATAATGCATCACCTTAATTGAGGCCATCTTTCCACTAGGAGTCCTCTTATAACGAGTATGTCCAAAAGACTTATAATTTTCTAATTCACTATCAGTCTTGTAGAACAACATGCAGCCATTAACACAACAATGAATTTTATCATACGAAAATCCTAACTTGGAAATCAGTCTCTTTGTCTAATAGAAGTTCTTAGATATGTTAAACTCTGGATTAATTAATTTGCCCAAATGATCAACAATTAAGTCCATAGTCGCATGAGGAACACTCCAATCTGATTTAATATTCATTAACATAATTACAACTAGCAAAGCAGAATGCAGACTCCCTTCACATAGTGGACGATTAGCCTCTTCTAATTGTTGATAGAAGCGTCTTACTTCTTCATTAGGAGCTTCATCAAAATATTGCTCGAGTTCCATCCCACCTTGAACCCCAAAAGAATCATTGACCATTTCATGAACTCTATCATGTTGAACTCTATCATGTGGAACCCTATCACGTTCAACCCTAATTTGACCATGTGGTACAAGCATATTATATTCATCCACGGGCGGCAAATTATAAAAATATATTATTCAATCCATTTATTTCTCCGTGATCAACCCATACAAAATATCTAGGCTTAAATCCATTATCATTCAAATAAACCATAACTATATCTGGCTTAAAAAATTTCAAGCACCTACATTCATGACAAGGACACCTAACCAATCCATTTCTCTTAAAAATATCAAGTGTCATTGCATGATCAATAAAACTTCTTACACCATCAATAAATTCTGGTTTCAAACCACCACCAACTTCATAATGCATGTTATACATCCACAACAGATGATCCATTTACAAAATTATATATATATTCAAGCTTAATTTGTTCATAAAGACTATAATTCATCGAGGCTACAAGTGTCATTAATTCAAGTTCTAGTTAATTCAAGTTTTAATTAATTCAAGTTCTAGTTAATTCAAGTTTTAATTAATTCAAGTTCTAATTAATTTAAGTTATAATTAAGTTCAAGTTCTAATTAATTCAAGTTATAATTAATTCAAGTAATAATTAAGTTTAGTTTTTAATTAATTCAAGTTCTAATTAAGTTCAAGTTCTAATTAATTCAAGTTTTAATTAATTCAAGTAATAATTAAGTTCAAGTTTTAATTAATTCAAGTTATAATTAAGTTCAAGTTCTAATTGATTCAAGGTATAATTAATCCAAATAATAATTAAGTTCAAGTTCTAATTGATTCAAGGTATAATTAATTCAAATAATAATTAAGTTCAAGTTCTAATTAAGTATTAATTAAATTATAATTACAAGTTCTAATTCATGACATTTAAGTCGGATGTTTCCAAGTTAAAGTACAACATTCCAAGTTTCAAGTATATATAAATTAAAGTTCTAAAATCTAAATATTTAAGTATCTAAAATTCAAGATCATGACAACATAAAGTTCTAATTGATTAGTTCTAAAGTCTAAGTTCAACGACTTAAAAAATCTTAAAATTCAAGTGGAATTTAAGTTTTAAGCTCGTGACATTCAAGTTGAAGTTTTAAATACAAGTACCCTAAAATTCAAGTATCTAAGTTATTCTAATTAGTTCAAAAGTCTAAAGAGTTCAAAATTTATACAAACGTAAAAACTTTCTAAGTTTAACTTCAAAAGTTCTAGGTTCAAGTTCGAAATTCAAGTTCTAAATTCAAGTATCCTAAAATTCAAGTATCTAAGTTATTATAATTATAAGTTCTAAAGTCCTAAAAGTCAAGTATCTAAGTTCCAATATTTTTTCTAAGTTTCAAACTTCAAAACTTCTTATATTCAAGTATCTAAGTTATTCTATTTAGTTCTAAGTCTAAAGAGTTAAAAATTTATACAAACCTAAAAACATTCTATGTTTAGCTTCAAAAGTGCTAAAGTTCAACTTCATGACTTTGAATATCTTCCAAACATCAAAAATCATACAACCCAATATTTTTCTAAGTTCAACTTTCAAACATTCTAAATTCAAGTATTTCTAAGTTCAAAAATTCAAGATTTCTAAATTCTATATTCAAGTATTTCTAAGTTCAAAAATTCAAGATTTCTAACTTCTAATTACTTCATAGTTCTAACTTTTAACTTCAAAACTAAAACACTTCAATTCCAACTAAAACAATACCCAATTCACAATCTAATTCAAAAAAAAAACTCCAATTCAAACTAAAGCCCTACAATCTTCATTCACTAATTCACAATTAAATATATAAATTAAGTATGTTAATAACACTCTAACTTCGAGAACACTTCAATTCCAACTAAAACAATACTCAATTCACAATCTAATTCAAAAGACCTCAATTCAAACTATAGCCCTAAAATCTTCATTAACTAATTCAAAGTTAAATATAAAAACTATGTTAATAACATTCTAACTTCAACAATACTTCAATTTCAACTCAAATAATACTAAATTCACAATTTTATTCAAAAAACACCAATTCAAAGTAAAGCCCTAAATTAACTTTCCAACAACATTCACTAATATTAATAACATACATTCAACAAACTAAATGAAATATACTAACTAAAATAGCCCTAATTTCTCAAATTCAAAAAAAAATTCAAAATTAAAAATCCTAACTATACTAACCTTAATAAAAAGAGGAGGAGGAGGACTAACTGACGGCGAGGGGAGCGACATGGAGGACTGTTGACGAGGAAGACTCGACGACAAAGGGGAGGGTCGGCGGCGACGTGGGGGAGGGGGTTTCAGATTCTAGAGAGAGGAAGAAAATAAGAAAAATCACGATCTTTATTGAGATATTTTTTTTAAAAAGCGACGGACTGCGTCGCCAAGTCTGTCGCTTTTTTTAATAGTTGACCACTATTTTGATCAAAATAGAGACGGATAAAGCGACACAGTCTGTCACTTCTTTAAATTTGTTGATCAAATCCGTTGACCAAGAGCGACTGACTAAGCAATGCAATCCCTCACTCCTTTTTTTTAAAAAATAAAAAATAATTAAAAGCGAGGGATGGCATCGTAATAATTATTTTAATTAAAATATATAAAATAATTACATATAAATAAGATTTATTTTTGGCTCAACATCTACCAAAATAAGCGACGGGCTTAACGTCTCTGTCCGTCTCTTTTAATGAAAAAAATTTTAAAAAATAAAAACGACGGACAACTTCACATTTTGTAGGGACGCTGTCCATCGCTCTTTTGTCCGTCGTTTTTTGCCCTGTTTTTAATAGTGCTACCAACCGTGTTATAAATTATATGAAAATTAGTATACAAATAATTTATTTCTTATCCAACTACCAAACAATCCCTAATAGAATATTTGTATGTATCCATCAGTTGTGTTCGGCCTCGCAAAAGTATATCTCAGATAACATTTTATAAAACTTGTGTACATATGTATACATGTAAAGGTTTGAGAATCTGTAAAATGCCATTTCAGTATAATTTACAGTGCATTTTGTACCATTATTCATACAATGTTCATACACCATATATATATATATGCATTGCAATTTTTTGCGAGCAATTATTCATTTAGGCGAATTGTTCTTTTTTCGCATAGCAATTATGCATTTAGGTGAATTGTTTCTATATTGTCGACTGTTAGTCCTATATATTAATAAGTTTTTTTTTTTTAATTTTAATCATTTAAATTTATAAGTTTAACGAGGTCATTAACCGTATTACATAATCAGAAAAATATCTTTCCTTATCCTCACTCTATTTGAGCCCAAACAATTGTCATTACCTTCTTTTTTTTTCTTTCTATCTTCTCTTCTCTCTAAAAATAGTGAAAAGTCCTTATGAAATTTTTTTCCGAAAGATAGCGGAAGTATTTTGCTAAGTTACTTTTTGTGTTTTAGTTATTGATTTCACAATCTTTTTATTACAAATGCTATGCAAATTATAATTAAAGGAGGTTATTCTCTCCGATACTTTTTTCCCTTGTTTATATTGACAAAATAATATTCATTTGGTTTTCGTTCAAGATTTTCACCTGGTCAACATTTGCAAATTGCAACAGTTAAAATAAAAGAAGTCCTTGAAATCAAAAGTCATAACAAAAAAGAAAAGAAAAAAAAGACTCAATTAATTAGTCTAACTAAATTTCAGTACATGAAAAATTAAAAAATTTATTTTTACTGATGTTAGAGTGGATAAAAGTTCCACATTGATGGAAAAATGGGCCGATGATCTACTTATATGGACTCAACAATTCTCTCCTCATGAGTTAATTTTTGGGATTCAGTTAGGCTCAAAGACCTCTATCTTTACGGTTTGTATTAAAATTGAAATTTCTTTAATACTAACTTTTAATTGAAATTGAGAAAATTACTAGAGCAACTATAATATATAGTGTATTTAATTAGTATAGGAGATTTCATTTTATTTATTTTTGCAATGAATTTTTTCTCTATTTTAAATTTTCTGATGAAAGTGTAAGTCAGGAAAACAAAAAAATAGAGATGATTTTTTCTGAGACTTAAATTCAGCACTCTAAGGGGTCATTTTGTAGCTGGATAAAAAACAAATTGTTCAAATATTAATTTATGTATAATTTAAACGATGTTTAATAAGCAAATAGAAAATAAATTATTCATGTGTAAAATCAATACAATATTTGATTGATAATTTAAAAATCTATATTTAATTAATTAATTTGTCTTTTTTCGTGACATGGTATAACGTAACCAACATGTTATAGAAGGATGATGATTTTTTTTTATTGATAACGTTGCATAAAAAAGAATTGAAGCAAATGATCTAGTCAATTAAAAACTTTATAAAACTGTGGATGATAATACGTTCCAAGTCTACTTAAATTAAGAGACATCAATGCCTATGAATTTTAAGCCTGACCCAAATAAAAATAAAGAAGACATTACCAAAAGTAAAAGTGCCAATCACCATCTTTCTAAGATGATTAGTAGTAATAATGTTTTAGTTCAAGAAAATATCCACCATCTTGAATCACTCTTCAAAATTTAAAATAGCAAAGCTTAAAACAAGAAGAAAAAATTGAAAGAGAAAAGACTATTATAATAATTACTAATAATAAAAAATAGCTTGCCTGTAAAGAGCTGAAACAATTCACATTGAATGTCATCTTCTAAGTCTAAAGATGAAAGTTTTTCTTTTTGAAAATTTGTAATGTTGAGATAGAGCCACTAACACGACAGGGCTAGTTTCATTCATGAGCTATTAAATAATTATTAAAAGAACAGACCAAAAGAAGTAGTAACGGTGGACAATGGCTACAAATGTCAAATTAAGGAATGTGAAAATCCATATATATATAAATATATATATATACCAAATAAGTAATGAACAATCCAGTGACATAACAGGTGAAAAATGATATAGAATTGTGAATTTTGTGTTGGGTTTAATTGATAGGTTCAATGGAAAATGGAGGGACTTAGAAGTGGAGGGAAAAATGATTTGTTCTCTCTTGCTTTATGAAATAAGCATCAGTCTCACATAAGTAGTGGAAAAAAAAGTCTCCTACTTAAAAGTAGAAGCACTCCTTCATGTTGCTAAAGGGTCAGGAAGAGGGTCTCCCCTCGCACCGTCGTCGTCGTCGCTCGTCTACGACTTCAGCTTCGGCTTCGGTCAATTGATTTGATTGATAATCTTTTTGTACCAAATTTTCTTTAATTTTTTAATTAATTAATATTATTTATTTATTTAATTAATTAAGTGAAAAATCCTGACCCGTGACCCGACCTGTTTCTTTCTCGGATTAATTTAAAAATATTTCCCTCCATTTTTCCAACGAATTTTTGAAAGGTTGCCTTGTCCGAAAAATTGCAAACCTTTTCTCAATAGGCAAACCTTTTCCCAACAGGTGCCTTTTCTTAATAAAGGTGCAAACAGGCTATATATATCTGTTAATCCTCAGAATGTTTCATATGAAATTTTTTGAAATAACATCTTCTTCTTCTTATTTCTGCACTTCCTAAAACTCGTATGATATACAACTTTCGAGTGGTTCGCAGTCACCAGAATTTGCAGTACCTCTATTTTGGTAAGTAAATCGTTCTATCCTAGGAGGAAAGATTCCAAAACTCGAGTACGTTGAGGAGAATAATTTCCTTAAGGACACACTGTGTATTCAGTGGGCTCAATTTTGTTCTTACATCAATTTTTAGATTCTGTCTATTATTACTTTCAGAAGTTATTGTTACTGTTTTAATTTTTTTACAATACAGTTTTTATCAATCTTAAGGAAATTATTATTATTTATATTTTCTGATTAAACTGTATCCTGGTTGGAGACTAAAATCTGTGTGGTTTTCTACTCCGTATAAAATTTGGTATTCTGACTTGAAGAGTATAAAAACTTCGTTGGAATATTAAAGTTCATACGTGTACAACGATTTGAAGAATATAAAAACTTCATCGTTGTTGTTGTAAAAAGTCTGATATTCTGAAGTATTAAGACAGTTTGTCTAATTTTGACAGTGAAGAGAAATGGCAAATAAAACTGCTATTACTTCTACGACTGTTGCTGCAACAAGCCATACTGCTGTGCCACCGGCGAAAAAATCAGGAAATTTTTCTGGAGCCAACTTCAAAGGATGGCAACAAAGGGTATTCTTTTGGCTTACCACTTTTGATATGCAGAAATTCACCAACGAAGACTCTCCTGTGCCTGCTGCTGATATGTCGGACAATGAAACAATTATGATTACTGAGGCATGGACATAGTCGGATTTTCTATGCAAGGGCTACATCCTAAGTGCTTTGGATGATGATTTTTACAATGTCTACAGTGCTATGAAAACTTCTAAAGAATTATGGGATGCACTTGAGAAGAAGTATAAGACTGAAGACGCCTGCTTGAAAAAATTTGTGGTAGCTAAGTTTCTAGACTATAAAATGATAGATAGCAAAACTGTTGGAACCCAAGTTCAAGAACTACAACTTATTTTTCATGACCTTATTGCTGAAGGTATGGTAGTTAATGAAGCATTTCAAGTGACTACAATGATAAAAAAGTTGCCTCCTTCGTGGAGAGATTTCAAAATTTATCTAAAGCACAAGCGCAAGGAAATGAAGTTGGAAGATCTTGTGATTCGTCTCATGATTGAGGAAGATAACAAAATAGCAGAAAATAAGTCGCGTGGAAATTCAACGATTATGGGAGCAAACATCGTTGAAGATGCTGCTCTAAAGAATAAAAAAAGGAAGAAACCTTTTGGAAAGAATCAGGAGCAGAACAAGAAAAAGTTCCAAGGCAATTGTTATAATTGTGGGAACGTTTGCCACAAAGCTCCAGATTGTCGTCTTCCAATAACAAATAAGGGAAAGGGACAAGCCAATATGGTGGAAAATAAAAAAGGTATGGATGATCTGTGTGCAATGCTATCAGAATACAATCTGGTAGGAAATCTCAAAGAATGGTGGCTTGATTCAGGAGCTACGTCACATGTTTGTGTAGTCCGAGAAGCCTTCTCTACTTATTCCCCTGCTGCACCTGATGCGACTATCTACATGGGAAATTCTACAATGGCTAAGGTTGAAGGATATGGTAGAGTATTTCTGAAAATGACATCCGACAAGGTGGTGACGCTGAACAAAATTTATCATATTCCAGAAATGCGAAAGAACTTGGTGTCTGTCGGTCTTCTTATCAAGAATGGATTCAAGTGTGTTCTAGTTTCAGACAAAGTAGTTGTCAGTAAGAATGAAATGTATCTAGAAAAAGTCTACCTCACTGAGGGTCTTTTCAAACTAAATATAATGATTGTTGATGATAATAAAGTTCAAGCTTGTTCTTACTTACTTGAGTCAAATAATTTATGGCATTCACGTTTAGGACATGTCAATTATAAAACCTTACAAAACTTGATAAACTTAAATATACTGCCTAACTTTAATTGCAATAAATCAAAATGTAAGGTATGTGTTGAATCTAAGTATGCTAAGCATCCTTATAAAACTATTGAAAGGAATTCTAGTCCCTTAGAATTGATTCATACAGACATTTGTGATATGAAGTCTACATCAACTTATGGTGTAAAAAAGTATTTTATAACTTTTATTGATGATTGCACTCGATATTATTATGTGTATTTGCTTAATAGTAAGGATAAAGCAATTGATGCATTTAAGCAATACAAGAACAAAGTGAAAAATCAATTGAACAAAAAGATAAAAATGATTAGAAGTGATAGGGGTGGAGAATATGAATCTCCTTTTGAAGAGATATGTTTAGAATATGGAATTATTCATCAAACTACTGCCCCTTACACACCACAATTAAATGAAATTGCGAAAAGGAAAAATCGAACATTAAAAGAAATGACGAATGCTTTATTAATAAGTTTTAGTTTACCACAGAACTTATAGGGGGGAAGCTATTCTTACAGCTAATCGAATACTCAACAGGGTGTCCCACAGCAAAACACAATCTATTCCATATGAATTATGGAAAGGAAGAAAATTTAACTTGAAATATTTCAAAGTGTGGGGGTGTTTAGGAAAGATCCAAGTTCCTTTTCCCAAAAGGATAAAAATCGGACCAAAGACCGTGGATTGTGTTTTTATTGGCTATGCTACAAACAGCAAAGCTTGTCGATTTTTGGTTCACAAATTGAACAATCCTGAAATTCATGTTAATACAGTAATTGAATAAGATAATGCTGAATTCTTTGAAAATATTTATCCGTATTAAACTGAATGTGAGTCCTCAAGTGAAAGATCTAACGACCGCGAGAAAAAACAAAGGAAAGTAAACCAACCGAAGAGGATCCAGGGCGTAGCAAACGTCAAAGGATATCTACTTCCTTTGGACTAGATTTTGTGACATTCTTGCTTGAAAATGAGCCTCAAACATTTAAAGTTGCAATGTCTTCTTCTGATTCAATATTTTGGAAAGAGGCAATCAATAGTGAGATTCAATCAATTTTGAATAACCATACATGGGAATTGGTTGATCTTCCTCCTAGAAATAAACCTTTAGGATCAAAATGGATTATTAAAAGGAAAATGAAAGCTGATGGTACTATTGATAAATATAAGGCAAGACTTATGGTCAAAAGTTATAGACAAAAAGAAGACCTTGATTACTTTGACACATACTCGTCGGTAACAAGGATAACATTTATTCGGGTGTTAGTGGCACTGAAAGCTGTATATGGTCTTGAAATCTATTAAATGGATGTTAAGACGAATTTCTTAAATGGAGAATTGGAGAAAGAAATTTACATAGAACAACTTGAGGGTTTTGTAGTTTCAGGTAAAGAAAGGAAAGTGTGCAAATTTGTTAAGTCACTTTATGAACTTAAACAAGCACCTAAACAATGGCATGCGAAATTTGACCAAACAATGTTGGCAAATGAATTTAAGATTAATGAGTGTGACAAATGTGTTTACATTAAAAATACTCCAAATTATGAAGTCATTATTTGTTTATATGTTGATGACATGTTGATAATGAGTAAAGACATTGCCGATGTAAATGCTACGAAGCGTTTGCTTGCTAGCAAATTTGACATGAAAGACTTAGGGGTTGCTGACTTGATCTTAGGAATTAGGATCTATAAAACTCCACAAGGTCTAGCATTATCACAGTCACGTTATATTAAAAACATACTTGATAAGTTCAAGTATTTAAATTTTAATGTTGCAAAGACTCCAATTGATGTAAGTTTTGCACTTTAAAAGAATGAAGGTGAAAGTGACTCACAATTGGACTATGCATGAGTTTTAGAAAGTTTGATGTATATTATGAATTGTACACGACCAGATATAACATGTGCTATTAGCAAGTTGAGTCGATTTACAAATAATCCCAATCAAACTCATTGGATGGAAATGAAATGAGTCTTGGGGTATTTGAAACACCTAAAACTATGCCTTACATTATAATAAATATCCTGCAGTAATTGAGGGATATGGTGATGCAAACTGGATCACCGGATCATCTGAAGTTAAATCCACAAGTAGATATATTTTCACCATTGGTGGAGGAGCAGTGTCTTGGAAATTATCAAAACAGATATGCAACGCTTGCTCTATAAAAGAGTCTGAATTTATAGCTTTAGACAAGACCGGTGAAGAAGCTGAATGACTCCAAAATTTCTTGGAAGATATTCCATTTTGGCCCAAACCTTTGGCACCTATATGTATATATTGTGATATCCAAGCGGCAATAGGTAGGGCAGGAAGCGTTATGTATAACGGAAAACCGTGTCACATTCGACGGCGACACAATACTATTAGACAACTACTCTCTAGTGGTGTTATCACTATTGACTACGTAAAGTCAAGAGATAACGTATCAAATCCACTAACAAAAGGCCTATCTAGAGAGGCTGTTGAAAGATCATCGAGGGGAATAGGGTTAAGGCCTAGGACAAGTCATTATGGCGGTAACTCTACCTAGTAGACTGGAGATCCCAAGAACTAGGTTCAAAGATATCAAACAAAGTTATGATTGGCGGTTCAACATTGTCAAAAAACTCAACCCATTCTCGTGATGATGACAATGTTTAGAAATAAGGATAAAACCTTAAGGCTTTTTAATGAGTTAATAAAGCATTAAAGGTTTTTTAATGATTATCTAAGTCTGGTGGAAAATGACTAGATAGTGTGTCTATAGGACTACACATTTAGAAATCACCTATGTGAGTGTGAAGTATAAGCCGCTTCAAGGGAAATGAAAGTAAAGGCCCATTCTCTATACATTCACGAAACCAGGAGATGTTCATGGCTGAAACGAACACAACCGTGAGAACCATAGATGGTTGATGATTAATTGTGTGACTTATGTTGTCTAGTTATACAACAAAGTTCGACGGTTCAAAGATATCACATCTATCGATTGATCGAGTATATCCTATATAAGTTCACTATAGAAAGTTCAAAGGGAAACCTACTTATCCAGATGCAATTAATCTTCGCTTGTATATCACATACTTTTCCGTACATTCCTTTATCTTGTAGCCATTCTCCATTCATGTGGGGGATTGTTGGGTTTAATTGATAGGTTGAATGGAAAATGGAGGGACTTAGAAGTGGAGGTAAAAATAATTTGTTCTCTCTTGCTTTATGAAATAAGCATCAGTCCCACATAGGTAGTGGAAAAAAAGTATCCTACTTAAAAGTAGAACCACTCCTTCATATTGCTAAAGGGTCAGGAAGAGGGTCTCCCTTCGCTCCGTCATCATCGTCGCTCGCTCGGCTCGGCTTCGGCTACGGCTACGGCTTTGGCTTTGGCTTTGGATTTGAATTTGAATTTGGATTTGGTCAATTGATATGATTGATTGATAATCTTTTTGGACCAAATTTCCTTTAATTTTTTAATTAATTAATATTATTTATTTAATTAATTAATTAAGTAAAAAATCCTGACCCGTGACCCGATCCGTTTCTTTTTCGGATTAATTTAAAAATATTTCCCTCCATTTTTCCAATAAATTTTTGAAAGGTTGCCTTGTCCAAAAAGTTGCAAACCTTTTCTCAATAGGCAAACCTTTTTTCCAACAAGTGCCTTTTCTTAAAAAAGGTGCAAACAAACTATATATATCTGTTAATCCTCAGAATGTTTCATACAAAAATTTCTGAAATAACATCTTCTTCTTCTTTCTGCACTTCCTAAAGCTCGTATGATATACAACCTTCGAGTGGTTCGTAGTCACCAGAATTTGTAGTACCTCTATTTTGGTGAGTAAATCATTCTATCCTGGGAGAAAAGATTCCAAAACTCGGGTACGTTGAGGAGAATAATTTCCTTAAGGACACACTGTGTATTCAGTGGGCTCAATTTTGTTCTTACATCAATTTTCAGATTCTGTCTGTTATTACTTTTAGAAGTTATTGTTACTGTTTTAATTTTTTACAATACAGTTTTCTATCATTTTGTACCTAAATCAACCTTCCTATCAAAATTTTGGAACCATTAATAGAATAATTATCGAATAAAGGATTGTCCGATAAGGAATTTTCGGCTTGATTTTATATTTGAATTATTTGAATTTTGATTTAATCAAATGATTTGACTAATTGATATATTTTTAAACTAAACTTATTTACTATTTTTGTTATTTATTTTTTACTTTTTGACATTCTCCACACAATATTTTAATTTAAAACTCAATGATTTTTTCAACTTTTGAAATGCTAATTAAATTTTGAATAGACACGTCCTTTAATGAACAACCATATCCGCACCTGTTGATACCCAATCATGTTGTTATAAATTTTGAGGCTTCGATAATGAAAATCAATAGAGATTTTTCAATCTCTTTTACATTCCTTGAATCGTTTCTTGAAAGGAAAAAATATAAGTGTCTATTGTGATTTTTTTCTATCATTTCAGTTCATCGGAGTTCTGTAATTTGCATTGTCGTTATTATAGAAACATTTTTCCATTCTATCTCGGGAGTAAGTAATCTTATCCTTTGATAACAGTGAGTGAATTATAATTCTTTAAGAATACACAAGCAACTTGTGGGCTTGGAATTATTTTTATTTCTTCTATATTTTTGTTTCAAAATTTATTTAGTTTCTTGATTATAAAACAGACTTATTTGTGAAAGAATTGTTCGTAACACAGATAATAATATATTTATTATGACATTGAAAAATTCTACAATTAGATCAACACATACTCTTTGATGAAATACAGACGATGTTCAACTGGAACTTTATACTTAAAAGTCGATCATAAAAAAATAATGATAAAATTCTTTCTTTTAGTTAAAAGTCGATCATAAAAAAATAATGATAATTTTTTTTTATAGTTTTCGTCGATTTTCTTTAAAGAAGTATTTATTGAAAAAGGTGGCGAACTCCATTGTTAGTAATCTATTAAATAGAGCAGGGATGACTGGCTCAAAACCTCCTGGGACTTGAGGTACTATCGCTGTGGGACTGATGGTCGAGAAGGAAGATGCTATCACCACTACCTCCGTACGCCTCAAAGCAAGCCTGCTCCACTGCCCTCACGTGGCTGACAATCTGGGGAAAGGTAGACCCAGCTGCTATCAAATGCTCTGACGTCAAATGGAGAGGCAAAGATAATCCCTTGATGAACTCCCAGCTCATATCCAAATCCGTAGGGGATGGTGTGGGGTTATTCCCATCCCACTCAAGAAATTTCATGACATAGTCCAATATTGAGGACGAACCTTGGTGAGGAACTGCTAAACCATCTCTAGCCTGAGAACCACCTGCCAAAAACTCTGGTAGAACTTGCTGACGCTCTGATAGTGTCCATCAGGAAACTCGTGCTATCCATCTAAGAAGGAATGGATTGCAAATGATCAGTTTAGCGATTATTCAAAACAAGGAAACATGATAAGGAGTCAAAAACAGAATTTCCTAAAAATGCCCCATAGCCTCCCGAAGATAGGATACGGATGTCTCCGCATCGATCTATAGGACTCTACTAGTCATTGCTCTCATATCAATGATGTCGGTCAACCTAGAGCTTTGATACCAACTTATCACAATCCAATTTCTCAGGCCGTGATGGCATCTGCTAATACCCACCAGCAGGTAAGCCTAACCCTTAACCCTTAGTCCGAAACTAGAGGCAATGGGCTATCAAGCGGAAGCGGAAGATGAATGAATAAAGTGGAAAGTAAGTAATGATGAGAAGAAAGAGAACAACTAAAACAAACACAAGAAACCACCTGAAGACCTGACATCAGTCAGTAATCGAGCATTTAAATCAATACAGAAGTATAAGATTTTTACAAATACATTATGAGTACACAGAGTCTTCGAAAATAAGTAAAGAATAGTCCTAATCTGGCATGGATGGAAATTGAAAACTCTGAACGCTAAGAGCTCACCAAATCTCTGAATCAGAAGATACTCTGCACCAGTCCAAATCAATTGCGATAACCCGTACTATAATATGCGAAGGAAAAAGTGTACTATAAATGGTACTCAATAGGCATAGGACGATTGAGTTCCACAGATAAATCAAGTATAATTAATATATAATCAGGTAACTACTGCAAAAGTAATTAATCATGGATTATCACAATAACAACAAGAAATAAAACAAGAAGACGGAGACACGGATAAAGGAGCGGAGTCAAAGAACGCACTTGAAACGCAACCCAACAACCTATTAATAGGAAGAATACATCATAGGAGTGTACTAATGAAAATATAGTGTTAACTAGCAACTCTAACCATATAATCACCTAGGAACTATTCTTACTGAGCCTAGCAAGAATGACCAACCACAATCCAACACAAATACCACGTAGACCAACTATCAATACAACCAAAGGTACTAACTACAAGTACAAGAAGAGATAAGACCAAGTATAATCAGACAATAACCGACCAGATATCCATACCCCCGGAAGGTACAAATAATGACAAACATACCCCCAGCCCCATAAATTGGGGGACCAAACATCAAACAAATATACTGGTGATAGGAAATGCAAATGAATGCAAGGTTGTAGTAAAAACTAACATCATCACTGGCTCTAATCGATCAACAATGATAATAAGTTTATAGACTTACCCCAGCCCTCGGCCAGCCAGGTAGGACCCATGCGACTCCCTCATTCAATTCCATGGTGCACTGGTTAGAGAGGCCCATATGGGATGCAGAAATTCCGTATACACTGCCTAGGCCCGAACCAAGTCTTACATAGACATATAGCATCCCTGTAGTGATAACGGAGAGCGAGTTGCCAAACTGATGTAGAAAAGGGCGACGTCGTGCCGGATAATCAAGTACAGGATAAAAGTGTAACAACCCTGAAAGTCATTTTTAGATTTATTTACAAAATGACCATTTTATCCATCCCTCAAGTTTCCTCGACACTTATCTGGTTAGTATCGAGAGTCGATTTTTCAAAAATTCTATGAAAAGGTTGGGTTTTGAAAATTTGACGTTTTCATAAGCTTTAAGTGTTAAAAAGTGGTATTCTAGGTCAATCAGAGCTACGAATCTTGGAAAAAAATTCCATCAATTTTAGCAACTCTAAAATGGAGAAATTGGTCTAAGCGAGTTTACGAAATTAGAATTGGGGCTATAACGAAGAATTGAGGTCTTGAGTTAGGGGTTTGATGAATTTTAGCCCAAGATTTGACTTTGGTCAACTTTTAAAGTTTTGATGCTTGGAATAGAATTCAAATGACTTTGTTGGATTCAGGAGATGGTTTTTGGTCTAGAAGAAGTGTTAGTTGAATTTTTAGAGGTCTCGAGCCCATTTTGGTATTTTGGAGGCCTAAGTTAGTTTAGTTGCGACTTTTCAAATTTTGGAATGAGGAGACCTCAAATTTGAATTTTGATGGTTCCATTATGTCCAGAATATTGAAATTAGTATAGTAGCATACAAGGTTTGTGTGCTCCAGATTACGAATGAATTCCAAGGGTTGATTCGTAAGCTCGATCACGACGCATAAGCTCGATCAGTCATTGCGATCGCGTTGGCACAGTCACAATCATGAGGGTCAATTAAATGAGTTGACCCATTGACACTTCACGATCGCAAGGTAATATTCATCAGGATCGCAAAGGGTAAAATATAACTGAACAGTGTTTAATCCCTAAATCACGAACTAAACCTCATTTCCTCCATTGTTGGACCTTGAGGAGCTTGGGTGGGACGATTCTTGAGATATTTTTGAGGGGTTTTGGCTGGGTAAGTGCTCTTATCATGATTTCATCTTTTCCCCTCAATTATATGCTGATTTTTGCATGGATTTGAGGTTTTTAATTGAGAAAGTTTGGGGGTTTTCAAAAGACCAAAGTTTTAATGTTTTGATGATTCTACGTTGGTTTTAAGTCCAAATTCAATTTCGTTTCCACTAATAGTTTCTAAATACCTCAAGGATCATTTTTATGTAAAAATTTCAAGATTTTCCTTTTATTTTAAAAATATGGTATTTCGAGCTGTTCGGGGAAAGTTTTGGGCCCGGTGTTAAAATATCAAACTGAGTATCATTAGATTCGTATTCTTATTGGAATTATTTATTTGAATAGATTTTTTTGATTTGAAACAACGACGTAAGGGTAAAGCTCAGATTTCAACGTAGTTCGAGGTTGAAATCGAGGCAAGTAAATTTCTAAACCTATGTCTAAGCTTGTCGAATCATATATCGTGTTTTTCGTGTTAAAAGTAATGGAAAGTGATTTTTGGTAATTAGTTGAGGTTAATTGATGATTAAACGGATTGATATGGAAAGGGGGTAACATATGGCAAATAAGAAAAATTATATATGTTGTGTCGATATGAGTTAATACTTGATTTATCGTGGATATTTGAATATAATGTTGTGATATGAGTTGATATTTTATTTATCGTGGATATTTGAATATACTGTTGATATATGAGTTGTGTTTTGTTGATATTATCATTCCATCATTGTATTTTACATGGATATTTCCTATTTGCATTAGTTCTGATACTTTGATATGGAATTTGACTTGATGATTATGTCAAAGGAAAATGGTTTCGACAATGCCAAAGGGAAATGGTTCCTTAGAGAGATGAGTTATGCCGAAAGAAAATGGTTCTAGCGGATACATTGTCCATGTGTGACCCTCATGGGTTTCGGCCTGTTAGTCAGCTGATGTGTATCATTTAGGATAGACATGCATCACTCTATGTAACATTGCATTGCATTTCATTACATCATATATTTTTGTCATTTTGGACTGTTTTACCCCTACTATCCCTTTGATCTGTATTACTGTCTGTTGAGATCCTATTTGATACTTGAGTTGTACTGTTGTGAAGGCTTATATGTATATTCATATTATACTGTTAGAACTATTAGACTAGGCTGATTTCAGTGCAGGTTGTAGTGTGGGGGTTGGATGGTATGGCAGGAGTAAGTGTATATTGGATGGCATGACAGGAGTACGTGTTTCTTATTAGCTTAGCTTAATCTTAGTTGTTCTCTTGCTGGGTATCATGTTGATAGTTCTCACCCTTGCTATTTACACTTGTGTAGGTTCTGAGCATTGATAGTGATCCCGTTCTCTCATTTTCCATCCACGGCTATTGAGGAGATTCGAGAGGTAGCTGTTGATTTCGGCCATCTTTCCTATTTATCTTTATTTTTTACTTTGATCTATTTGAGATACAAAGGTTGAGACTTGTATTTATTTTAATTTCTTACTTTTGCAGGCTTGTACATATAACAACTAGTCCGTGGGGGGATTTTTGTAATGATTAAGACTTTCGGTTTTTGACTTTTAAATTGCTTATTTAAAACTATTTTAACTTTTATTTTTGCATTTATTGGGTTAGGCTGACTTGTCTGGTGGAAAAGAATAAGTGTCATCACACCCGAATATCGGGTCATGACAAAATGGTATCAAAGCTTCAGGCTCATAGGTTTCACGTATACAAGCCAATTTTAAGTAGAGTCTCGAGGATTGGTACAGAGATATCTGTGCTTATCTTCGAGAGGCTATGAAGACTGTTAGGAAAAAGTTTTGTTATTCATTCTTCTTATCATGCGAGGTTATTATTGTAGTATTGAGTGTCATATATTATTTTGGTAGATGCCGAGGACTAGATCTATATATTCTAGTAGAGAGGAACCAATACCCAAGGTTGATGTTGGGACCCTAGCTAGGGTACAGGTAGAGGTCGAGCTAGAGGTTGTGGGCATGGACAGGTCGTAGGTAGAGTTTGTGTTCGAGGAGTGGCATAAACCTAAGGTCAGGCTAGAGAGGCTTCTCTAGAGCCACGTGTTGAGATGGGTGGAGACCAGGTCCTTCCCCAGGTCGCAGCGCCATTGTGGTGGGGGAGCACAACAAGAAAGAGCTCCAGTTGCACCCACAGTTGTGATGATAGACGATGAGCAGTGTTGATATAAGAGGTTTCAAAAGATGGACCCACTGCAGTTTTAGGGTGGGAAGGCTGAGGATGCACATGAGGTTTTGACTATGTGTAGGGAGTTATTAGAGATAGTAGGGTTGGCCGACACATATGTAGTCCGCTATGCTTCACTTCAGTTACGTGGATTAGCTTGAGAGTGGTGAAGGGTATATTTGAGTGGCAGACTAGTAGGGTCACAATAGGTTACTTGGGATGAGTTTGCTACTGCCTTCTATGAATACTATGTCCCTTGGAGTGTGAGGGAGGAGATTCAATTACGGTTCAAGAATTTGAGGTAGGAAAGCCTCACAGTTGCTAAGTGTGAGCCCCATTTCTACTAATTGTCGATACATGCTATGGCCATCCTTCCTAATAAGACAAAGCGGGTTTCTAGACTTATGTGAGGGCTAATTTATTATATTCATACTTCTGTGTTTCGAGCTACTTGAGATGGGTCTTCCTTCTAGGCCATCTTAGGTGCCACTAAGAAGGAGAAATTGATAGAGAGAGATGAGTTTGGGGACCTCAAAAGGGCCCGTGCTTCTTGTCAGTTTTTAGGTGCCTTATTTGGAGGTAGCGGGGATCCTAGATATCTGATTTGTTATTTCCCACTACTGGTTTACATCGGTCTACAATGCACTTATTCTACCCTATCGAGAGCACTAGTGCCTCCGGCCTAGGGTCGAGGCAGGGCTCAGGCAGATAGATGAGGTCGTATACCTAGTAGGGGTCCTGGTGGAGTTATAGTACCACAGGGTGGAGGTAGAGGCACCGTACAGACTGGTGAAGGTAGGGGAGCTCAGTGCTATGCCTTTTCAGGGAGACCCGAGGTCAATGCTTCAGATGCAATCATTGCAGGTATCATCTTAGTTTTTCACCGATCTGCATCTATATTATTTGATCCTAGATCTACTTTCTCTTATGTGTCTGCCTATTTCGTATCCAGTTTTGATTTGACTTGTGATTGTATACCCATACCTATTCATGTTTCCACATTCGTGAGTTAGTCCTTAGTGGTGGGTCGAGTATATTGATCCTATCTGGTTTCTTTAGTTGAGTATGATACTTGGGTGGACATGATCATTTTGGAGATGGTAGACTTTGATATGATATTGGATATGGAATGGGTTTCTCTTTATCGTGTTATTCTTGATTGTTATGTTAAGACCGTGACTTTAGCGATGCCGGGTTCCCCAAGAGTTGAGTGGAAGGGTACTAGTGGTTCCTATCCTAGCAAGGTCATATCTTATCTTTGAACCCATAGATTGATTGATCGGGGATGGATGTCGTATCTGGCCTTTATTCAGGATGCTAACGTTGAGTCACCCCTCATGCAGTCTATTCTCATGGTTAAGGAGTTTGCTGATGTGTTCCCTACTGATCTTTCAGGAGTTTCTCCAGATAGAGATATTGATTTTTCTATTGACTTAGAGTCGAGTACTAAGCCTATTTCTATTCCACCTTATCGCATGGCTCTGGCAGAGTTGAAAGAGTTGAAGGATCAGTTGCTAGATTTGTTGAGTAAGGGGTTTATTCGCCCTAGTGTGTCTCCTTGTGGTGCACTTGTTCTGTTTGAGAAGAAGAAGGATGGGTCTATGAGAATATGCATCGATTATAGGCAATTGAACAAAGTGACTGTCAAGAACAAGTATCATCTTCCTCATATAGATAATTTGTTTGATCAAGTTTAGGAGAGGCCGTGTTCTCTAAGAATTGAGATTGGGGTATCATCAGTTGAGGATTAGGCCTCCAAATATTTCTAAGATAGCGTTTCAGACCCGTTATGGATATTATGAGTTTCTGGTTATGTCATTTGGGTTGACTAACGCCCCAGCAACGTTCATGAAGTTGATAATGGGGTATTTTATCCATATCTAGACTCTTTTATAATTGTATTCATTGATGACATCTTAGTATATTCCAAGACAAAGGAGGATCATACTTGTCAGTTGAGATCAGTACTTCAGAAGTTGAGAGGGCAGAAATTATATGCAAAGTTCTCTAAATGCGAGTTTTGGCTTAATTTGATGGCATGTCAGGGGCATGTAGTATCTAAGAAAGTTATGAGGGTGGATTCAACCAAGATTGAGGCAGTTTGAGGCTGGACTAGACCTACTTCTCCTATCGAGATTCAGAGTTTTATGAGATTGACTAGCTATTATCAGTGTTTTATGCATGGTATCTCCACAATCATGGCTCCTTTGACTAGACTGACTCAGAAGGTCGTGGATTTCCACTGGTCCGATAAGTGCAAGGCGAGCTTTCAAAAGCTCAAGACCTTGTTGACTTCAGTTCCTCTATTGAACCTATTCGAGAATGGTGTGGACTTCGCTGTGTATTGTGATACTTCCGATGTTGGTTTAGGTGGGGTCCTAATATAAAAGGGGAAGGCAGTTGCTTATGCGTCTAGATAGTGAAGGCTCATGAGAGAAACTACCCTATCGCGACTTAGAGTTGGCAGCAGTTGTATTTGTGTTGAAGCTGTGGTGTTATTACCTATATGGGGTGCATTGTGAGGTGTTCACCAATCACCAGAGTCTTCAGTATATCTTCAGTCAGAAGAATCTGAACCTGAGATAATATAGATGGCTCGAGCTACTAAAGGACTATGACATGACTATCTTGTATCATCCGGGGAAGGACAATGTGGTGATCGATGCTTTGAGTAGGAAGGCTCCTAGTATGGAGAGTTTTGCAGCGATTAGTGTTGATAGAAGGCCTTTGGCATGGATATACAGAGGTTAGCCAAATAGTTCTGTCTGATCATGGATGTCTGAGGAGGGTGGAGGCCTTATTGATTACATTGAGGCTCGCTCTTCACTAGTTGAGCAGATTTGGGAGAGACAGTGGGATAATGAGAAGTTGTGTCTCATTAGAGACAAGGTGACAAGGGGAGAGGCTAAGGAGGCCAAACTCGATTCAAAAGGGGTCTTAAGGATTGAAGGTAGGATCTGTGTGCCCAAGGTGGGTGATTTGATCAAATTGATATTCTAGAGGAGGCTCATTGTTCTAGATATTCTATTCATTCGGGTGCGGCGAAGATGTATCATTACCTTAGACAGCACTATTGGTGGTGTGGGATGAAGAAGGACATTGCAGAATTTGTGTCCAACTATTTGACTTGCTAGTAGGTTAAGTGTGAGCACCAGCGGCCTGGAGATATGAGTCAGAGGATGCCTATTCCCACTTGGAAGTGGAAAATGATCACCATGGACTTCATCGTGGGTTTACCTCCCACCGTAGGTGATTATAACTCTATATGGCTGGTTGTTGACAAACTATTCAAGTTCGCCCATTTTATTCTAGTTAAGGTGAAGTACATGGCTGACAGGCTAGCTCAGTTGTATATCAATCAGATCGTTCGGCTTTATGAAGTCTATTATCCATTGTTTTGGATAGAGGTTCGGTGTTTATTTTGCACTTTTAGTAAGCTTTATAGGAGGGCTTAGACACTAAGCTTGATATTAGTACAGCTTTTCATCCACAGACTGACGGTCAGTCTGAGAAGATGATTCAGGTATTGGAGGATATGCTCCGAGCTTATGTTATTAATTTTGATGCTAGGTAAGATAAGCATTTGCCCTTAACAGAGTTTGCCTACAAAAATAGTAATTATTCTAGAATTTAGATGGCCCCATTCGAGGCATTTTATGGTAGGCGGTGTCGATCTTCTATCGGGTGATTTGATTCAGTAGAGATGGATTCTCTAGGCACGGATTTACTTAGGGATGCTATGGAGTAGGTTCGTATGATTCAGGGTAAACTCTTGACTGCCCAAAGTAGGTAGAAGAGCTATACAGATAGGAGAGTTTGAACTTTAGAGTTCATGGAGGGTGATTTGTGTGGCTTCGAGTATCACTCATAAAGGGCGTGATACGATTTAAGAAGAAAGGCAAGCTTAGCCCTCGATTCATTGGCCTATATGAGATTTTAGGGCGAGTAGGAGAGGTGGCTTACAGTCTGTCCTTGCCACCTAGCTTATCAGCTGTGCATCCGGTATTTCATGTTTCTATGCTCCGGAAGTATGTCCCGGAAGAGTCTCATGTGATTTCTCTTGATTCGGTGGAGTTGGGTCAAGCTTTGACATTTGCGGAGGAGCCCATAGTCATTCTTGACAGACAGGTTCGTAAGCTTAAGACCAAGGAGATAGCTTTAATGAAGGTCCTGTGGAAGCACCGTACAGTTAGAGAGGCTACTTAGGAGACAAAGTCCGATATGTGTGTTCGATACCCACAACTTTTTGAGACTCCAGGTACTTCTTTTGCTTTATATTTGAGGACGAACAATTTTTTTAGTAGTGGATGATGTAATGATCTTGAAGGTCGTTTTTGAAATTCTTTGCAAAATAACCATTTTACCCCTCCCCCTAGTTACCCTGAGTCTTATCTGGTTTGTATCGAGAGTTGGTTTTGGAAAAATTCTATAAAAAGGTTGGGTTTTGGAAATTTGGAGTTTTTATAAGATTTAAATATTTAAAAGTGGTATTTTAGGTCAACCAGAGCTACGAGTCTTGAAATAGAATTCCGTTGATTCTAGTAGCTCCAGAATAAGAAAATTGGTCTAGGAGAGTTATGGAATCAGAATTGGGGCTATAACGAAGAATTGGGGTCTTGAATTGTGAGTTTGATGAATTTTAGGCCAAGGTTTGACTTTGATCAACTTTTGGAGTTTCGATATTCAAAATGGAATTCCGAGGACTCCATTGGATTCGGGGGATGGTTTTTGGTTTAGAAGAAGTGTTAGTTAAATTTTTAGAGGTCTCGAGCTCGTTTTAGTATTTTGGAGGCTTTAATTAGTTTAGTTGCGACTATTTGAGTTTCGGGTCAAGAAGACCTCGAATTTGAATTCTGATGGTCCCATTGAGTTCGGAACGTCAAAATTAGTTTAGTAACATAAAAGGTTTGTGTGCTCCGAATTTTGAATGAATCCTGAGGGTTGATTTGGAGAATTGAGACTTAGAGTTTTTTCTGTTGTTTGCTGTTATCTGGTGCCTGAAGCATTGTTCTTCGTGATCGCGTAGGCTTAATCGCGATCGCAAAGCGTAAGCTCGATCAGTCATTGCGAGGGTCGATGAAATAAGTTGACCCATTGACCCTTCACGATTTCTAGGTACTATTCATCGCGATCGCTAGCCCCAGGTGATCAGACTGCTGGCTGCGAAGGGTAAAATGTGTCTGAATAGTGTTTAAACCCTAAATCGCGAATTAAACCTCATTTCCTCCATTGTTGGATCTTGGGGAGCTCGGGAGGGACGATTCTTGAGAGATTTTCAGGGGATATTTGCTGGGTAAGTCCTCTTATCATGATTTCATCTTTTCCCCTCAATTATATATTGATTTTAGCTTGGATTTGAGGTTTTTGATTGAGAAAGTTTGGGGGTTTTCAAGAGGCCAAAGTTTTAATGTTTTGATGATTCTAAATTGGTTTTAAGCACAAATTCAATTCCGTTTTTGTTATGTCGAAAAATGGACAAATTGTAAAATTAATTTCATCTTTATAAGAAAAAATCAATTTTAGTAAAAGAAGAGTCGCCACTTAATTTTTTAAAGAAATTAAGAAAACTTAATTTAAAAGACTCTACCAGATTTAAGTCTTAAAAATTCAGAGAAAAAGGTACGAGGTTCTTATTTCCACTTTGAGAAGGTGTTAAGCATTCAAAGTGGCCGCTAACGTGCGGTTATCCGACGATTTAAAAAATTATTTGACTAACTTTTAAAAATATTAATTTAAAATGAAATGAAGACTTTAGAATTATTTTTTAGAAAAAATGATTAAACTTAAACATTGAAAATAATATAGATGTATATAAAAAAAAGTAAAAGTTTATCAAATAACTAAGTAAAGGTAGAAAATCATTTAAAGAGCAAAATTAACATGAATTGGTTTATCTTTAGGGGAATCTAATTAGGTTAAAACAAATTAAAATTAATATCTAAGAAAGCATAACTGACATAAGTAACTAAATTATTACAACCCGAATCAATATAAATACAATAAATAATACATGAACAACAATAAATAATAAGAACAACAACAACAACAACAACAATAATAATAATAATAATAATAATAATAATAATAATAATAATAATAATAATAATAATAATAATAATAATAATAATAATAAGAACAACAATAATAATAATAACAACAACAATAATAAGAACAACAACAATAATAAGAATAACAATAATAATAACAAGAACAACAACAACAACAATAATAAGAACAACAATAATGAGAACAACGATAATAATAACAACAACAACAACAATAATAAGAACAACAACAACAACAACAACAACAATAACAATAATAATAACAACAACAACAACAACAATAACAACAACAACAACAACAACAACAACAACAATAATAATAATAATAATAATAATAGTAATAATAATAGTAATCAACAACAACAATAATAACAACAACAACAACAACAACAACAACAACAACAATAATAATAATAATAATAATAATAGTAATCAACAACAACAATAATAATAAGAACAACAACAACAACAACAACAACAACAATAATAATAATAATAATAATAATAATAATAATAATAATAATAATAATAGTAATCAACAACAACAACAACAACAACAACAACAATAACAACAACAACAACAATAATAATAATAATAATAATAATAATAATAATAATAATAATAATAATAATAATAATAATAATAATAATAATAATAATAGTGTCAAACTACTTGGAAAAATAATGAATAAAACTAAGTGCTTTCATGAAATAATTCTAACATATTCTAGCTAATTAATCCTAACACATGCTAACTATAACAAATTTATATCATTAATCTAATTATTCTTATATACATACTAACTAATAAAAAACAAGACTACGAATCAACTAAATATAAAAATGAAATAATTAAATAGAATAAAGCTGAGAAATATTTTACCTCTTTCCGGGCAACAAGACTGAAGACGATGAGCGGAAGGCAACTTCACCACCACCCAAGAGCTTGATGAAACTCCAATCTACAAAAAAAAAGATTAAAAATTTAGACTCGAACCTTCGTGGGTTCGACGTTATAAGAACACTGTTCTTAGCCTAAATTTTGACTTCAATCTCCTATTTTCCTTGAAGAAAATATAGATTGAAAGCTAGAAATTTTTATAACTTTTAGGCTGGGGACAAGAGTCCAAAATCCTAGCCAAGTTAAGAAAATTTCTAATTTTGGGGTGGCTAAAAAAACCTCTCACCTCCTCCTCTTCCTAATGAGAATATGAGCCTTTATATAGGTTCCAAAAACCCCAAATTTTCCATGATATTCGATGTGGGAGAAGTGCATTTTTAGTTTTTTTTTTTAGAAAAAACTAAAAATTTTAAAAATACAAACCATAATTAAACTAACCTAACTAAAATTGTATTTAGTAAAAAATAAAATCTTTTGAGATAATTTTCGAATAATCACATAAATAGTAATCAAAGATATATTTATATAGAAATATGTATATTATACTAAAATTTATATAAAGATAAAAATAGTTAAGAATAATATGAATATATATATATATATTTATAAAAGCTAATTATTTCAAAATGTTCGAATTCAAAGATACTCGATAGCTAATTTGCATTGTGGATTGTCAAAATTGGGTGTCAACAGTTTTCACTAATAGCTTCTAAATACCTCAAAGATCATTTTCATGTAAAAATTTCCAGATTTCCCTTTCGTTTTAAAAATCAAGGTATGTTGGGCTATTCGGTTCAGTTTTGGGCCCAATGTTAAAATATCAAATTAGGTAGCGTTAGACTCGTATTCTTATTGGAATTGCTTATTTGAATAGATTATCTTGATTCAGAATATCGGTGTAAGGGTAAAGCTCAAATTCTGGCGTAGTTCGAGGTTAAAATCAAGGCAAGTGAATTTCTAAATCTATGTCTAAGCTTGTAGGATCATGTATCGTGTTTTTTGTGTTCAGAAGTGATGGAAAGTGATTTTTGGTAATTAGTTGAGGTTAATTGATGATTAAACGAATTGATATGGAAATAAGGGGATAATAGATGGCAAATGAGAAGATTTATACATGTTGTGTCGATATGAGTTGATAATTAATTTATCGTGGATATTTGAATATACTGTTGTGATATAATTTGATATTTGACTTATCGTGGATATTTGAATATACTTTTAAGATATGAGTTGTGATTTGTTGATATTATCATTCCATCACTGTATTTTACATGGACATTGCCTATTTGCACTAGTTCTGATACTTTGAGATGGAATTTAATTCGATGATTATGCCGAAGGAAAGTGGTTCCGACAAGAAATAATTTATTCTGAAGGAAAATGACTCCAACGAGAGATGAGTTATGCCGAAAGGAAATAGTTCCAGCGGATACATGGTCCATGTGTGGCCCCATGGGTTCCGACCTGCTAGTCAAAGGATGTGTATCATTTTGAACAGACATGCATCACTATGTGTGACATTGCATTGCATTTCATTACATCATACATTTTTTCCATTTTGGACTACTTTACCCCTGCTATCCCCTTGATTTGTGTTATTGTCTGTTGAGACCCTATTTGATACTTGATTTGTACTGTTGTGAAGGCTTATATGTATACTCATATTATACTGTTAGATTGAGCTAATTTTTGTGCAGGTTGTAGTCTGGGGGCTAGATGGTATGACAGAGTATGTGTGTCTTATTAGCTTAACTTAGTCTTAGTTGCTTGCTTGATGGATATCACGTCGTGGTACTCATCCTTGCTATCTACACTTGTGTAGGTTCTGAGACCGGATAGTGATCCTATTCTCTCATTTTCCATCCGCGGCTACTGAGGAGATTCGAGAGGTAGTTGTTGATTCTGGCCATCTTTCCTATTCCTCTTTATCTTTTACTTTGATCTATTTGAGATACAAAGGTTGAGACTTGTAATTACTTCACTTTTTTACTTTTGCAGGCTTGTACATGTGACAACCAGTCTTAGAGGAATTTTTTTAATGATTAAGACTTCTATTTTTTGACTTTTAAATTGCTTATTTTAAACTGTTTCCACTTTTATTTCCGCATTTAGTAGGTTAGGTTGACTTGTCTAGTGGGAAAAAAAAGTGCCATCACATCCGAAGATCGAGTCGTGACTAAAGGCATCCCGAATGCAGTGAAAGTATAAAATGGCGATGACACATAGGATATCGATAGAAATTGAGCGCATCCTCGATGTCTCAGAATTGTCAATATAAAATAGAGTACGTCCTCGACGCCTCGTAAAGTATAAAACATAGCATGTCCTCGATGCCTTGTAAAGTATAAAATAGAGTACGTACTCGATGCCTCATAAATCTTAAATCATTTTATCAAAGTAGTCTAGGTGGTATGACCCCCATTAAAAACCCGTTTAAAAGTAGTAAAAGTGTGAGAACTTCTTTTGAAAATTAGTTGTGAAAATCTAGTGAAATACCGGGATCATACCACAAAATGAGTGAATATGCTCAATCAATGCAAGCATGTCATCATCAGCATCCAAACAAGAAACACACAATACAAACAGTAACATCAAGCTAAAACCACACAGTTAGGGGAAGAAAGGACTAACCTGGGATTCAATAGCTGCTCGAGCACGACCTCGGGCCGAATTAATAAATAATAGATATAGAAGCATCCTAAGCCTACTACTGAACAAGAGCGAATAATCGAGACATGGCTCACAATCATCTAGGAGGAGAAATATCTCTAGGATCGACACCTTACCCCAAAATATGCCATCTCAACTTTCAAAGAGCACAGCCAAGCCAAACCTATAGCTACGACGAGCCACAGAGGTCTCCAGTATTAGACCTAAGGTGTGATGTCCATAACAAATCCTATTGAAAGCCACACCTAGCTATTAGGGAAAATAACCATCTGCTAAAGCACCTAAGGCTCATACCTAGCCTAAGGCCATCAATATCAATCCTAAATATGATAATAATGCTAAGTTAACACCTCAACCAAGGCCCACTACCTAATCTAAGGATTTCACGGGACTATTCTAGCCTAAAGCTCACCCGGGAACAAGAAAACGGAATCAGATGAAGAGAATTCTAATCTCGAAAAATACTCATCTAAGTCACATGTAAAATATACTACACGATTTTTAATAGAATTCAGTCAAAAAGGGGAGACCGTAGCCTACCTCGAAGCCGAACACGCATGCTCTGAATCCTCCAATTTGACGTTTCCGACCTCCAAAACACCTCCAATTTCCGTCATGCTAACAAAATAGCAACCACCTCATCAATACGGACATTTTGATACCAGATTTATAGTTTTTGGAGACGGAGCCAAAATTGGATCTAAAATGGAATTATGGGACCGCATTGGGAATTTTGAATTCGACTCCGTGGAAAGGTGCTTTTGAGCTTAATGAACTTGTGTTCCAAATTAAAATATATTCCGATGCTCAAAATCAAGAAAAGCATACCATGCATAATTTTCACCATTAATGAAGAATTCAAGAAGGAGGGCAGTCCTATAGGGACAAAATTTACCTCAAACGATGCTTCAATGGATGAAACTAATCACACCACGATGTTCTGGACTCAGTGGCACATTCAAAATTTTCATACGAGGTCATTTTAATAAAAAGTGGGTCCCACATCCAAGTACCATTTTGAGCCAAATTCCACCGCGAGATTAGATCGGAAGCCTCGGGAAGCAAACGAAGGGTCATTCTAGACCAAACTCAATATTTCGGAGCTAACCATGCTGACGAAATTTCAATCCGAGCGCGTTTTCTAAAAATATTGACCAAAATCAATCATACGCCAAATTTCAAAGGCAAAAGCGTCAAATGGTCTCAAACTCGTACCGATTGCCTCGATACTTATGCTGACCAGCCATTAGCCTAATTTGGCTAGGTCAGAGCTGATGGAACTGTCAGAACTTCATTCTGAGGTCGTTTACTTGAAGTTATGATCGAAATCAACTTTTCAAGTTATAAAGGCTCTAGAACAGGGAAATTGACATAAAACCCAAACAAACGACCAAGTGACCGAATTGTCAGTGCTAGCAAGTCATAAATTACTTGAGATCGCTGCAGGAAAGCTTTAAACGCTGAAAAAATCGGAGAATGAAGAAAATGACCTGGAGGATCATTACAATTTAGTCGTAAATGAATTTAGATTTTGAATGTTGAAAGACGAATTTATTAGAAACATCTTTTTATTTATAAAGTTGTTATAATTTATTTATTAAAAAAGCAAAGTCACTCAAATATTGGTAAAAGCTTATATAAATTGGGTGTTTATACCAAATAAATAAATATATTACTCTAATGTGTTTATATATATTTCTATTACTTAATGGAGATTAATATATCTATTACTTAAATATAGTGAATTGAAGGGGAGCCTTGGAGTAACTGATAAAGTTGCTGCCATGGAAACAGTTTCTGGCAGAAATGCAAGGTAAGGCTGCTTGCTACGTACAATAGACACTTGTGGTCGGATCCTTCCTCGGACCTTGCGCATAGCGGAAGCTTAAGTACACCGGACTGCCCTTTATTTAAATATACTGAATTGAGTTATTTAGTGTCCGGTGCGATGGCCAATAAGCAAATACTTTATTATATTACAAGATTTAGTTATCTTTATCACGTTACGGACTGTAATGTATGATTCTCTTTCAAACAGTACCTTTTGACTTATATTTATGCATATGCTAACTATCCTATGGAAGCAAAAGTACTAGATAATTTCTTTCATATATTCAAATTTGATGAACAATATTACCTGAATATCTTAGTAATGATAGCAAATTTGTGATACCACTTGAAGCCACAAATTAATCTTTCAAGTGCAAATCAATTTTAAAGATCAAATTAGTTTTTCTTTTTCTCATTGGGAGACTGTTAATTGCACGAAAAAATTTCTTCATAATTTTCAGGATCAAGAATATATATATCCCTGGACTCCTGATTGCCTTGACAATAATTAACATGTGTTTCACCATAATAATGGAAGTGGAAGAATATGGATAATCTAGTTCAATTAGTAAGTAAATTAACATGAAAAAGACTCAAAAGTAATGTCAAGAAAAATAGACCTTAATTCATATCAATTATCAGGTGAAAGAAATTAATTAATTTAAATGAGGAGGATATATATGGTGTGAATCTCATATCTGAAATCAACCAAGTCAGGTCAACTATATATGTAGTGACCTAATACTTGGATTTAAATATTAAGAAGCAGTGCTAGTATTAAATTGCAAGAAACTTGACTAAAGACATGTAGACAGGTATAGCTAGCCACGTTTAAGACATTACATTTTATTTAAGTCTACACTAGATCGAAGAATCATTACCTGGAGACAATCTGTAACCCCCAATTATATGTGTAAACAACTACTCCAAAGATCTTTTTTAAGATTATCATTTTCATTTGCCCTTAGAATGACCAAAAATAATAATGAAGTACGTACGTCAACGTATATGTTAATTATTTCATATTTTTAAGAATCAGAATTTTCATTAAGAGAGTTCAAAATATGAAAAAGTAAACATACGAATAAGTTGAAAGGATTCAACATCTAATATATACATAAAAGATAATTTTAACCATATATAAAAAATGTAATTATCCGCTGAATAGGATTCAGATGAATCCCTATACCCTTCTATAACCACCTTAATTAATTTATTACCTTGGTTTGCAATACTCAATAACATTGTAAAAAAATATTTTATAACTTCAGTAGAAAACACACTTTATTATCATCCCCCCCATATAGAATGACCAAGTACGCGTTTATATGTTTTTTTCACACTTCACTCCTAACCACTTTCATTTATTACCTGTTCTTTTTTAATACTAAAAAACATTGACAATTGACTGAATGGTTGTGTATCTATATCACACATGACTTAGGCTCTTAGAGAGATACAACTTGAGTTATAGCGTGCTTCATACCATTTATTCACAAGTCTTAGTGACACATAAATATTAATAGTCCAATTTGGCATTAGGGCGATGGAGGTGACCGCGCAACACAACTGGACGGAGATGGCGGAGGAGACGGTAGAGGAGGCACTCATCGAACGTCGAGCTCGACGCTCTGCCAACGATGATGGTGGTGCTGTTAATGAAGATGAACTATCTAGCAGTGATGAGGAAGAGGACAACAGGGACAAGACCAAAAATAGCGTCTACTTTAATGAAGGTATGGAATGTTCAAACACTTCTATCTGTACACTTTAAAGTGAATAAAACTGAAGATTTTAATACTTTGTTGCTTGGGTGTATCACTTTATTTTGATATCTTAGTTTTTGTTTGGAGAGAGTATATATAGATTGATGGAAGCTGAAGTATAACTATATATTAATTACATGTAAAAGAATTAATACATTTAACTCAACGTCAAAATCTAGCTAGTTAGAAGGAAAAAAAATTATCAAGATCATCTAAGGATAATATAATTTTTCATTTCCTCAACTAACGTGGGATAATATTAGTACAGACTCAATGGTAAAGCCATTGAAGCAGCTTTTGGTACT
Source organism: Solanum dulcamara (assembly GCF_947179165.1). Taxonomy (NCBI): domain Eukaryota; kingdom Viridiplantae; phylum Streptophyta; class Magnoliopsida; order Solanales; family Solanaceae; genus Solanum; species Solanum dulcamara. The sequence goes on along the minus strand of NC_077239.1, from coordinate 59,149,844 downwards.
TTTAAGGCCTTTTTCTTAATTGATAATATATGGGTTAATATTATGTTAATATACTAATACTCCTTCAAAAATTGAATATCTATGGTAAAAAGGGATCTCTATTTTTTAAATTAATTTTTAGCCAATGTATTGATGGTGACAAATGGTTAATTTACATTGTAATATTTATATTTTTTTCTTTCTCATATAAAAACTTGTGTTTTATATTCTTTCTTTTCTTTTTCCCTCTTACTAGTTTATTATCTGAAAAACAAAGGTTGAAAGGCATATAATAAATTAAGGAAAAATTATATAATTAGAAATACTTCACTATCATATTTATTATTATTATTACTTATACTTTCAAAATATTATGTATCTTACCACTAATTAAGAGTTTTCTATCATATATTGAGGACGATATAATTAGATACATGTATTTTTACTACCAAATACACTAAAATAGGGAGAGAAGCGATCGAGATTTGTTATGTAGCCTAGATAAATGTGAATCCACTATATACTCACTAGATACATGTACATATATGATTCTGGTGTGATTCATATGTATTTGATTTAGGAGAGTGACTAGCGAGATGAGAGAGAGGCGAGCGAGATTTGCTATGTATCTCAGATACATGCGAATTCATTTTGATAAAATGTATCTAGAACAAATTACACCAATTATGATCCTATGTATCCCGAGATACATGTATCTGGACGCATCAAAATTTAGTAAGATACGTACGTAATATTGCAAACTACAGCGTGTTTAAGTAATTAGCTCTTAAACTAGTGATATTTATGCAAGTTTCCCATAAATTTTGGTTGTGAAATTGTTTTACTTTTTCTCGAAGTTGAATTCTGAAAAATATGTTTGGTCATAAAATTTTGGAATTCCAACTTGATGTTGATTTTCAAGAATTTGAAAAACACCAAAAAAATTGTTTTGACTCCAAATTACTCACAAAAATTTAAAAACAATAATTATTTAAAATCATTTTTCACTTTCACTGGGTTGTTGTTGTTGTATTTTTCACTTTCAAAATAAAACTTTTTTTTTCAATTACTTAAATTTTCATTATCAAATACCCCTTTGAATTTTTTTTCCCATTCTTCTCAAATTCTCAAACATGTTGCAAACATATTGGAACAATGAATTTTTTTAAATCAAGTTATCAATTTCAAGAATCGAGTTTTATTTTTCTAACTTTCAACCATCTTTTTAAAAAAAAATGTTTTCTTAAAAAATTACGGCCTTGTATAGTAGTATATTTTTTTATTAGTTCTTACAATTTAAATATGCCAAGATATAAAGCTTGAATCATTTTAATATATGTAGTATAATTTTTTGAAAAATAAATAAATCAAGACTTCTTAATAAAGTTTGATTATATGTCACGATCCGAATTCAGGCCATGATACCATCTACTATAATCCCCCTGAATAGGCAAGCAAAACCCAACTCATAAAAAGTCAAATATCAATTTAATAAATAAATATTAACATAATAAGGCAGAAGTAGGAATGTAGCAAGTCTATGAACGCCAGGAGCTCACCACTGCTATCTGGATCTGGCACATCTACAGATGATTAGGAGTGCGCTGGGGGTGGCTCGAACTGAGAGCTGCATCAAAAAAATGAGAAAGTGCAGTATGAGTACCAAAACACGAGGTACCCAATAGACATCATAGGCCGACCGAGTTAAGAAAAAATAAATATATATAAGTAGCACGATGGTACAACTAACAACGAAATGAAACATAACTACAACTACGAGTGAAATAGGGTGCAGGAAGACCATACAAAGGCCAAATAAACCCAATAACAATATGTAATCACAATAATTGCCTTAACTCTCAAAATATTGGGAGAGTATGCAAAATATAACATAGCAAAAATGTAACAATAATCCTGAAAGTATTATGGAATAACTGAAATAACCCTCGAGCTCATTAATATCATGGTAATAACCCGGAATATGTATCAATAGACCCGCCCAAAATTCACACCTCGACCTTATCAATAATGGATATAACAATGTAGCCCAAAGTCAATAAAAAAAGGTGCCTAGTACGTTACCTTGATCTTATCATCAGCAAGATAGGGTAATTTCATAATTTTATAATTCCTTTCCATTAGCTCATCCGTTTTAAAGGAAACTTTCTAGTTTTTTGACAACAATGGAATAAACAGGGCAAGTAGCACATGAAACGGTCATGCATCACTCAAAACCGAAAAGAATCCCGCCAAGGATATCAATTTACTAACCTGAAACTCCAACGTACCAAAAGCACGACCTAGGGCCCAATATTTCAATAACATAAGCAAGTAAACACAATTGTAATTCGAAAGCAAATCAAAAAGGGCAAACATAATCAACCAGGTCGAACGAGCGGTGTCCTAAGTTTCAAGTCACTTAGGAGCAAGTTCTAAGGATACTAGGCGATACAAACAAGGCAAGAAAACACCTAAGCTAAGGCTTCAATAGCTAAGATCCAAACTAATTACCAATGGCCATCAACTCCTATTTTGCTCAAAAAAAACTATCAACACCATAAACTACCAACCTAAACATAAGTTACTACTTATCATATACAAGTTCTAACCGAGCCAAGTCTAAAGGAAAGAAATCATAACATACCTTAAGGTCGAAACCGCACACGAACAGCTAAACCATAGCTTTTCCTTTTCGGGCCGCCTCCAAAAGATGTCACTCTATTAAATTATCAAGAACACATCAAAACAAAGCTAACGATACCCATATTACCACAAATAAAATTAAAATCAAAATCGGATCAAAATTTGAAATTTGGACCTACACACAAAATTGAAAAACCAACTCCGTCATAAGGTCTCAAATAACTCAAGGAACTTGTGCCCCCAAAATGGACACAATCCAAGCACCGAAATGGCTCAAATTAACCCCACCAAGTTTAACCCTAAGAGGATCAAAATAGAAGAAAAACGATGAAATTATGCAACTTACAAGGGGTTTTTAGGATGAGAAAAGGTCTCGGAACATCCCCGCAAGAGTTTCCAACATAATGCAACAAGAATTAGTGAAATTGATTAAGCGGAGCTCTCAAAATTCCAATTTTTCTAAGTCTCAAAATTAGACTTGAACTACTAGAACGAACATTTTATTTCACTAAAGCCAGTGAAATTGATCTTCACGATTGCGGGACCCAGGTCCGTGATCGTGAGACATGACCAAAATGCCCTTCGAGATCGCGACAGTTAACCCCGCGATCGCAATGACCCAAAGACCCTCACCTTCGCGATCACAAAGAGTAAAGTTAGCTGCACCAGCAGTTCAGCTGGTGCTGAACTTTGAGGAATTTGAATTTTCCCCAACGGGGGTCTAGAATTCATTCGAAATCCCGTCAATGGAAACGGACTCTGCTACCCAATTGGAAATGGTATTTCAAACTCAATAGAATCGATGGAATGACCAACAGAGGTCGTTTCAACAAAATATTACCAAAGTCAACATTTCCAAAGAAAACACATAAAACGCCTAAACGGCCAAAAGCTCATTCCTATCACCTTAGGGACTGAACCAAATGTCGTTCTGAACTAAACTCGGTGTTCCAGAGCTAACCGCGCTGACATAATTTTCATCCAAGCATGTTTACTCGAAATGTTGACCGAAGTCAAATTTGACCAAAATCACATAAACTCAAAACGAAGACTCCAAAATCAAACCAACCTTCCTTTTAGACCAAGACCTTCCGAAGATGATGGAACCATCAGAATTTCCATACGACGATCGAATCTCTGGATGTTGACTAAAGTTAGCTCTTTTCACTTTAAACCTCTAGAAAGGGAAAATCACGCACCAAGCTCACCCAACCACCTCGAGGAGTGTGCCACACATTCCAACATTACACAAGGGCTATAAAGAAGCTATGAGGAGGAGTCAAACGATAAAAACACGCAAAAATACGAAAATGACCTTGGAGGTCATTACACTTTAGGCCATATTTTTCTTGGGTAATCTCGAATATATGTATAAAGTCAACTACTAGCTATATTAAATTATATCTCATGAAGAAACTAGGATTTTTAAAATCAAAATCTCCCAGCAAGTTTATAGCTAACTAGACGTCACTGATTGTGACCCTCTTCTCTATTCCCTTTGTTTTTGTTAATCTATAAATCTAGGCCACTTCAATTTTCGTCGAACCATTACAATTTCCTTTGCTTAATTCTAAAGGAGGAGGATGAACTAGTTTTATATATAGGTTGATAACAATACTAGGGTTCTAAATAAATTTTCAACTACTCCTACTATTTAACTTTTTCTTCCACTATTTACCTGTACAATACACAAGTCAAATTTCTTAAACTTCATAACATATATAAAACTAAGAGATAATATATTTTTAAAAAGTAAGTATAACTCAAGTCAACTCTCCATTTTAGCGTCAAGATTTCGAATGTGAACAGGAATATTTCAGACAACTAACCTGTTAGGGGTACTTAAGTTTTCAAATTAAGATATGATAGAACTTGTTCATGTTACGAGGTTACTTAAGTTTTCAAATTAAGATGTGATAGAACTTGTTCATGTTACGAAAATTTCACTGAAAATTATATAAGAAATTAATTGGCATAATTAATTTATCTGATAAAAGAAATTAGGATCACGTTACGTCTGTCCAAATCCCTTTTATGGGTTGTAACTCCATCTTATCTTACTCCAAAAGTTTTATTTCGTGGACTTATCCAACTGATACTAATTGTGTACTATGTTTTTTTTTTTTTACAAGTTAGTGAATTTAAAATTGTGAAATTGTAGTAACTTTCTCTACTCTTTACTTTACATTATATTCTAGCACAAGAAAAAATGGTTAAGAAATTGTGTGTGAAAGTTTTGAGTATTGAATTACTAGTTTGGGAGAAAATAACTTCTCTTATGGAGTAAATTAATATAATTTTAACATATTTTTCTATTACTTGTTTTAATTAGCATTAAGACATATCAACTTTTAATATTCAAAATAATTTGATTTTAATTTGTTCACTCATCAATATTTTCCTGCACTAGAAGGATATTATTTTTATTCTAGAAACGAGAATAGAACCATCCTTTTCTTATATAACAAAGTATCATTTATATCGAGGTTACATTATTTTCATGCCAATTTTTGTCCTTGTAATTAACTCTTAACATTGAACTCTCTTATTATCTTATTATTTATTAATGCTGTCTAGCATATGCCCAGAGGCCTATAGTGCTAACTTGTGTTCCTCATCTCTTCCTTTCAGTAATTGACAACTTAAAGGCTGTAGACTTTCACGTTGTTCTCAATGGTGATCATGACATGGAAAATCATGGTAATGGACAAATAATTTCTGGTGTGTGTCTTCCACCTTCACTAGGACACGGTGAGACAGGAAATCCTAAGGATGAAATTCTTTCTGGTGTATGTGTCCCACTTTTACATGGACAAAATGAGACGGGAAATTCTAAAGGTGAAATTCTTTCTGGTGTATGTCTTCCACTTTTACATGGACAAAATGAGACGGAAAATTCTAAGGGTGAAATTCTTTCTGGTGTATGTCTTCCACTTTTACATGGACAAAATGAGATGGAAAATTCTAAGGGTGAAATTCTTTCTGGTGTATGTCTTCCACCTTCACCAGGACAAAATTCACTCGATGAGACGGGAAATGGCAAGGGAGAAATTCTTCCTGGTGTATGGCTTCCACCTTATTCAATAGGACATGAGTCACAATCAAGTGCTTCGGTCAGAAAAGGAAATGAAAATGAAATAATGATTGAACAAGTTGAGGAGGAAGTTGTTGAGTTGGAGTTCTTTGACACAGCAGCAGTTGATAAGATACAACACACACATAATGCATACTGTCCTAACTGTAGTTCTCGTATAACTAAAGTTGTCCTCCGAAGGGTAAAGCGAGAAAGAAGGATTTTAATAGAAACTGATGATAAAAAATCCGACCTACTTGGATGCCTCTCATGCTTCAGCGTTTTCGTACGTATAGGTATATATATATATATATATATATCTACTAGTTCTATTTTCTTCTGATCTATTGAGTATCTCATCTACACATGATGAATGGTATGTATATCTTGTTCAATTTATGCAGGAAAGAAGCTCAATCCATTCCCAATATTTGGAAGTGGAGGAGGAACTCATAGTACAGAAATAGCTGGAGAACCACATCTCCCAAACACAAATGAAGGTATTTAGTCATGATACCTTCAAATCATTTCAGTATGTGTTGTAAACCTGTAACCATTTTCATGTATGATTAGTTCAGTCATTTCTACAGCTTTCTAGTTCAAATAACTGATTTCGTTACATTAATTAGATCCATTGAATGAAGAAATGAACCTAAAGATCTATAGTAGACATTTTATTTTTTTTCTTCAGTCTTGATGTGAAGTTTGACTATATGTGATATATTGAAACTGAGCAGATGGATGCTTTGATCTGCATTGGTTCTGTTCCTTTGCTCTAGCTGATCAAACTGCATACAACTTATAGAATTCCTTTCTAATCACTCAGAAATTGTTTCTTTCGTAAGTACAAAAATTATATCTTTTGCCCCATGTGTTTGGTAAATTCTTCTGGCTTCTTAAGATCATCATGAACTGTGTTCTAGCTGCGTCTACCTTCATCATGGAGACTGCTCAATATGTTGTCCTTTCCTTCTTGCATTTTCTTTCTTGCCTCTTAATTCCCCACTAGCACTGCACAGAAAATTTAACAAACTTCTAATTAGTTCCTACACACCAAGTTTTCAACTTTTGTAGATTTTCAGAACTTGAGGACTATTATCAAAAAATTATGGATACAATTAGGACAATGTATTGCTTAGATTTCAAGCCTATAATTTGGGGTTTGGGATTTTTCTGATGCATTACTTTCTTCACCAATTAGTTACCTAACATTGTTAAACATTCTCGATATTGTTAGTTACCTGATCTGTGTCTCTCAATATTCTTGTAACACGAAAAGATCATTAACAAACAATCAATACTACTGATTTTGGTTCATCCCATAATCTATGTGAAACATTAGATAGACAGAAAACAGTCATCCGTTTCCGAATAGAGGACTACCATCAACTAAAGATAATGCAACTGAGCATAAACCTCCAATTCCTAAGAAAATTTTTAGGAACACCTCCGGCAAAAGGACCCATTCATCTGGGAAGTCTTTTTGATCTAGGAGAGGAAGGTAATGCAGTTTCTGCTTTAGTTTGTTTCTCAACCATATCTTTTAGCCAGTTTCAACATTTGAACATCTTGGTTAGGCTTACCATGTCAACGGACAGAAGTTCTACATGTAGTGCTGTACTTGTTGAAAGTGACATGAGGCGAAGACTGTTTCCTATATTTTATTTTCTTTCCACTAATCTTTGGGAAACTGGAAACTTTGCAGGTGGCTTCATTCCAGGGGCAATGCCTTCCAAGAAATCACCAACTGAAATTATAGAGAATAAAGGTGAGAGTGCTTGAAGACTTTAAGATATGTAGCAAAACATTTGTATTCCAGTACTTGTGTGGTGCATCAGGTTTTTCTGATCCTATACATTTGTCTTTTCATGTACTAGTGAGCTAGTGGTGGATGTGATCATATCTTATACTAGTACTTCATGAAAAAACACATGTGGCATTTGAATCTTATTAGTTCAGCATCTATAGTTGTATGTCAGTTGAGTATTGCGAAGCATTAGAGATTAGATGATGTTCATATTATGTTAAAAAGTTTATAGGAAAATATGTTTTCATAAATACCTATATAATGCAGGAGATGATTTCCGAATTCCTATATTGGAAGACCCAGGAGCTTCTCCATCAACAGTGAATTCCAACAGCCCAAGAAGACCAGTACTTCCAGTTGAAGTTAAAGATTCCAGATCATTCGAGATTGTAAAATGCATAGTATATGGAGGTTTAATAGAGGCAATCGCAAGCTTGGGTGTGGTCTCCTCTGCAGCTGCATCTGATGCTGATACAAGTTAAGTTATTGATACCTTATTTTTGTTGTCGAGCTTGTTAAAGAAATTGATTTGGGCCTAACTCAATCCCAAAAGGATCTCTCAAGACCATATAAGGAGACTATGTCCCCATTCCACGATCGATGTGGAGCTCAACACCCCCCCCCCACCAACTAGAGCATAGGTAATATAGTATGAGGACCCAACATCGGATAGCCTAACTCAACCCCAAAAGCTAGGTTATTAGGCAGGATCTCCCAGTCCATATAATGAGATCAAGTTCTCATCCCACCATCGATGTGGGACTCAACAAAGCTATTACAACTGAAAAACCAAGGCTTTTAATTCTTTTTTCTCCTATATCTTGACAGAATAAGAATGTCTCACATATAAATTTATCTTGATACTGCAGTGAAGATCGTAACTATTGGAGTGGCTAATCTGATAGGTGGACTTTTTGTCATTTGTCAAAATGTAAATATTGTCTTGTTTACACTTGCTGATTCTTATTCAACCTTCCTTTCTGCTACTTCTTTAATTCTTGCTTCTTAACTATTCTCAAACTTGCAGTTGGTGGACTTGAAATATAGTGTCGGAGGAGGTTCCAACCAAGTAGATCGATACAGAGAACTACTTGGCCAAAGAAAACATTTCCTACTTCATGCTACTTTTGCCATGTTGTCATATTTTTTTTTCGGCCTTGTCCCCCCCGTAATATATGCCTTCACATTTCGGAAGAGTGATGACAGGGACTACAAGCTTATAGCAGTCGCAGCGGCTTCTCTTCTGTGTGTTATTATACTTGCTGCTGCAAAGGCTTATACACGAGGAGCAAATAAGTTGCGTAAATACTTCAAGACTATCTTGTCTTATGTGATAGCTGCAGGTATGACCTCAGGTGTTGCTTATGCAGCAGGTCATTTAATTAAGAGGCTCATGGATGACTTGGGATGGTTTGACTCAAAGCCGATTTCACAAAATCCAGCCTGGGCATCCTATTGACATCTTTTTTTTCTGTGTTGTTAAATCTTCTGTATTTTTCCTCAATTCCTTCTTTGTGAGCTTTCAGAACCTCTGAAAATTTGGTTATTTCCTGGGGAGCTTTTATTACGCTAAATGAGTTTTTGTAGTATTGGTTGTACCTATGTGATAATCTGATGATGTTTTTGTAGTCTCTACTTGTGGTATTCAACTTGGTCTAAAGTCGCCTCAAAATTTTCTGGTACTATTTCTTGTTATACTCTATTATTTATCACTTACACACTTTGGCAGTATGAAAAATGTGGTAGGTCGGTCTCACGCTCAATTCATAGGGACCTATAGAATCTGCAATATCCACCATTACATCTATGTAGGTGCACAACCAAAGACTACAAATCTTGTTCCGAAGCCATCTTTCCTGTTTCCTTTAGAATCACGGATTACTCCTCCCCCTGCGCTGACCACCAACCTTTGGTCTATCATCAATATTAAGGCAATGGTGTGCTTGGGGGACATTACTAGTGCCCTGGTCTGTAAGGTGTTGGGTTATGAAGTTTTGATGATTGATAAAGAAATATGAAACATATCAGTCAGCATGATTTAAAGGTGCAATGTCACAAGTCATAAAATCCATGGCATGCTTGCAAAATAAATAAAGAAAAAATACAAAAGGCAAGGAATGGATAATTTGATAATATCAAAAAGAAACAAATACAGAGCTGAATGGAAGAGTTGGAATTCAACAATAACACTAATAGCGAAAAGAAGTTTGTTAAAAGGACGAGTCCAACTCAAGTAGAACTCAAAGACAAAAGATATTATTTCAAAGAAGAGTTTGTTTTTGATAGATGTTTGTGAGAAGAAAAACTCTATCAAGTGTGTTTCTTAAATAGAGGAAGTGAGTTTCTGAAGACTTACACACTTACAGAGAAAAAAGGCAATTGACATATTGACTTTTCAGAGAGTGTTGCTGAATATTAAAGGAACACTTGAAGAATCAGGTCCTATTGCAAAGTTTATGCTCTAAGAGTTTTTTGTTGTGTTGAGTCTTGATGTATTGTTAGTTTAGTGAAGTTATAAACTGAAGTAGGTTGAAAGTCTTCAAGTTGAGGGAAAGTCGAAGATTTGGGAACATAAACCTCAAGGTTTGTGTAGAGTTTAGGAATTTTAGTTTATAATTCCTTATAGCACATAGGTTAGTAATTAGTTGTTGCAAGGCTTATTGAATTTAGTGAAGTTGGGAGTAAATTCTGTAGTGGTACAGGTCGTGGTTTTAACACCTTTTTGAGCCGGGTGTTTTCACATAAAATATTGTGTTCTTAATTTACTACTTTTACTTTTTCGTTAAAACAAGTTAGGCAATCTGTTTCATAGGCAAAAAAAAGTTAAATTAGCGAAAAAAGTTAAATTAAGTAAATTAATTCTAGTTAGTGTAGATTATCAATTGGTATCAGATCCAGGTTATCTTATCAAAGGCTAACACCTAAAAAAAGATCACGATGAATTCTGCGCCACCTCTTGGGTACAATGAAAGACAATCAACAACTAGACCTTCGCTTTTCAACGGATCTCACTTTACCTGGTGGAAGACACGCATGGAGGACTTCATGCAAGCTGAGGATTACAAACTATGAGATCGAATAACTGTATAGTACCAACCATTCCAATGAAAATAGTGGAAAGAGCATAGGTTCCAAAGGTAAGAAGTGATTTCATTGTTGAAGATATGATAACTCTCAGAAAGAATGCAAAAGCTAAAAATATACTGGTGTGTGGACTACGACCAGATGAATACAACAAGGTTTCAAACTGCACTACAACTAAACAAATATGGGATGCACTGGTCAATACCCATGAAAGAACTAGCCAGGTTAGTAACTGAACTACAACTAAACAAATATGGGATGCACTAGTCAATACCCATGAAGGAACTAGCTAGGTTAGGAAGTTCAGAGTTTCTATGTTGTTCAATGAATATGAAACCCTCAAGATGAGGGAGAGTGATTCTTTACTAGAAATGATCACTAGTCTCACTACTCTAACTAATGAGCTATCATCTCTAGAAAATATTCTCACCACCGAGGAACAGGTTGATAAGGTTATAAGATTGCTTCCCAAAGCAAAATGGGACATGAATGTCATTGCCATAAGAGAAGCTAAGGACATTTCTATCATGACACTTGATGAACTGGTAGCAAATCTTAGAACTTATGAGATGAACATGGAAGATCTTAGAAAAGAGAAAGTGATGATTGAAAGATCATTATCCTTGAAGTGTCCAATGGCGAAGATCTGATCGTGAAGAACAAACATCATTCCTGGTAAAAAATTTCAAGAAGTTCTTCAAAAGTGGAAAAGAAAATAATAAGAAAGAAACAGGTAACAATAAATAGTCCGTTGAACAAAATCAATCTAGTTGCTACAAATTTGGAAAGGCTAATCACCATGTCAGGCAATGTTCCCAATGGAAAATTGAGTGAAGAAAAGAAAGAGTTGAAAAGGAGTTAAAAGAGAAACCTACAAAGCAAAAGGATAATTTTTTTTTGCCATGGCGGATGCCTGGGGATAAGGTTCTGAAGAATATGATACTGAAGAGATAGATGAAACGGCACTCATGGCTATTGGTGATTCTGATCTTGAAGAAGAGGAAAAATTTGAGGTAAGCACTCTTGACTTAAAAGAAATGTTGCATCTCTTTTCGAAAAAAATTTAATTTCAAGAATGAATAGCTTATTTGATGATTTTTAAGAATTAACCAGTGAAAGAGATCAACTGTAATGGTCTGGTACAGTTGTTATGGTTAAGCCAATGGAAAAGAATGTTGGGCCAGAAAATTTCTGTGTAGTAATTTTAAAAAATTTCAGTGTAGTAATTTTGAAAAATTTCAGACTAGGCCAGTCTTAGATAAAATCAGAGTAAGGTGAGGTCTAGGATAATTCGGATAAGGATTAGAGTTAATGTCTAAGCTTAGATTTGATTTTATATTAGCTATGACATTAAGAAATCCATACGGCTTTTTAGAATTGAATTTGGGTGAGTAGAAATCGAACTTGGCGTGAAAGGGTTATTTTAAAACATCAAAGTTTGAGGCTGTGTTTCAAAATAGGGGCTTGGGAAATGAATTTTGAGTTTCTGTCTCCGTGTAAGCTTCTATGGAGGGGTTAATCCCCTTATGGCCAGGCCGTTATAGCGGGACAGTCAAGGGGTTAAGTTAGAAAACTCCCAAAACTATTTCTTTTTCGCAACTTTGTTCTTGGAGAGCTAGAGGCGACTTAGGGCTATTTCTTTTCTATTTTTTACCAAACCCTTCGGTAAAGGTAATTCAATCATTTTTCTAACTTGTAATTTAGTTTTTTGACCTAAGAATGTATGGAAATTCTCTTAGGTGAAGATTTTCACCTGAAATTAATGATGGAAAACACCCTAATTGGGTGATATGATCATGAAATTGGCCAAGAGTTAGTATTTTGATATAATACGGGTATTTTAGGTTATTGTTCATTGATTCTTTGTCTTCTTTATTTATTTTAGACCAAGAACAAAACAAAGTGCTTTAAAAATGGAAAGCTCGGGTTCTTTAAAGCATTCATGCTTTATTCAAGGTAGGTGATGGTTGGTTGTGTTTTTATCATTTGTGTTATATGTGACAACTACTTCGTTAGTATTGCATGCATGATATAAGATTAGGGAAAAAGGGAAGAACTTGAATTGAAATGATAATTGTGATCAAATTACATGCAATGAATGTTTAATTAGTTGTACAAATGTATTGCTATGCATTATGGTTGTGATTATGATATATGATTTTTGTGGATAGGGTGTCACGGTGGCATAATGGGATCAGATACCATGCCAGTATATTTAGAATGGATACCACATCAGTACACTAACTATAAGAATAAATATCACGCTGGTATACTAACAGTTTAGGCATGGTTCCATGAGAGAGCCAAATTGATTGTTGTATTGTGATTGATCATGTTCATTGTGTGTAATATTTGATTGTAAGGACTGGGAGTCTGATGTTTCTATAACTGTGATATAATTATATATTATCTGCTTTACTAAGTTGTGGTTTCTTGTTTATTTTTAATTTATGAAACTAGTCGTGTGATCCTATCAGTACACTGTGGTTGTGTACTGATATTGCACTTGCTCTTTCTTTATTGAGTACAATGCATATTTAGGCGGCTGTTGAGAGATCTCAGTTGATAGATACTTTATCGTTCGAATTCAAGAGTGAGCTAGTTCTTTCAGGCTTCCATGAATTTTTCTTGGTTCTTAGTCCTTTCCTTTCGGTCTCAGACACTTTTAGACACTTTAATTTATGGTTATTACTTTTGGGGTTGTATCCCCATATTCTAGACTTTCGATAGGTTTTGGTACAATAACTTTCAGGTTCTAAAGAGTTATTTTCACATGTTTTGATAATTTTTATTGAGTTTATGGGAGCTTAGTCTTTACTTATATATTTAATTTCTTCCACTTAAATAAACACACATTTTTGAGTCACTGAGATAATAATGTTGGGTTATTTGGGTTAGTGATGGTTCAACCATCGAAGGGTTAGTGTGGGTGCTACTTACAAAGTAGGTATCATAGTCGTAGGTTCGTTGATCTTTCTTTACCAAAATAAGTCTAGTAGAGTCTTGTGGAATGGTACAAAGACATCTATATGTTTCTTCGTGAGGCTACACGAATTTAGAAAATCTCTCACTCTTCTTTCTTTCTTCATGCTATAACTTGATTCTAATTGACATTTGACTATCCAAATTGGTATCTAATATCTTTCACTCTACTGTCCATCAATGGGTTATTCTCGTTGTAATAGTGCAAGGACAGTAGCTCTAGTAGTTAAGCTAGCAGCGAGAGAACACAATAGAGGAAAGGCAGGGAAATAGGTAGATGAAGGGAGGCACTCGCCAGGGGTGAAGCTCAGGCTTAAGAGGTACCAAGGAAAGCTACCCTCCCCCCACCTCAGGGTGATGTGGAATAAAATGTTGAGATTGGAATTAAAGAGGATGCAGAATTATAGGCAAGAGCACATGCTGGGATTACATGTGTACCCCCTTTGAACTCAGGGGTTGTTTAGCAGGTATTGTCTTTTATTAGTAGGTTGGCCGGTATTGGAGCCACACCTATTGTGAAAGATACTCAAATTCTAGTTACTCATCTTATTGCTGCTATGGTCCCCATGATAGATGCAACATTAGGTACTGATGCCTTCTCACATCTATTTTTGGGCCTTGTGATGACTGATACTGAGCACGAGATACTGACCAAGTTCTTAAAGTTAAATCCTCTAGTGTTCCATTGTTCTAATAATGAGGATGCCTATAAGTTCATTTTGGACTACTATAAGAGACTTCTCAATTCAGTTATTGTGCACCAACATGGGATTGAGTTCATGACCTTCCATCTTCAGAGTGAGGCAAAATAGTGGTTGAGGGATTTTGTGGAATGTCGACCATCAGTCTTGTCTGCACTCATTTGAACCTAGTTTCATGCTTTGTTTTTAGAGAAATATTTTCCTTAGACTCTAAGGGATCGAAAAAAAGGATGAGTTCATATCTCTCGAGCAAGGTAGCATGAATGTAGCCGCCTATGAGGCTAAGTTCCATGCTTTGTCCCGTTATGGTACACAATTAGTGAACACAAAGGAAGAGAGGAATAATTTGTTTGTTAAAGGTTTGAATCTTGAATTGCAAGTTTTATCCGTGCACATGACCTTTGCAGGTAGGAGATTCAATGAGGTGACTTAGTTAAGAAAATAGAAGGAGTACGATGAGATAGGCAAGCCAAGGCTTTAGGTACGAATCCCAAGAATATAGGCAACTTTAATGGTTACTCTGGGGATTCAGGTCGGTAGGCATTTTCAACCTGACAAATTTAGTCTACCATTCCCGGTTTTACGTGTGGTTATTCAGGGGTTCTATAGTAGAATCCGACTCAAGATGGCCAGGGAGCCTTATACTCGTCAGCTAGTAGGCCATCCCTTGACCATATTTTCTTTAATTATAGAGAACTGGGACATTTGAGAAGGGCGTTCCCTCACCCATGTGTATTTGATATAGCATAACAGTAGACAAGGGTGGTGGTATCGGCAATTAGAAGTAATAATGATAGAGGATGTCCACAGGGTGGGCAAGGAATAAATCAGAAAGACTGTAGTGGATGGGGAAATGGTAATATAGGTAGATGAGTGGTGTAGCTAGGCAGAAAGGTTTCCCATCATGATGAAAGAGCAAATTGTTATGCCTTTCAGACAGGACAAGGGCTGATACATTCGATGCAGTGATCACAAGTACTATTCTTGTCTGTGACTAGATGACTACTATCTTATTTGATCTAGACACTACTTATTCTTATGTATTAGTTTAGTTTGCTTTGGTATTTGACTTGATTTATGATATTTTTAATGCCCCTATCCATATTTTTATCCTAGTTAGAGAATCTATTATAGTCACCTATGTCTACCGTGCTTGTTTCGTCTTGTTTATGGGTTTTCAGACTTGTGCAGATCTAGTTATTTTAGATATGATTGATTTCAATGTGATCTTCGGCATGACCTACTTTCCCCCCTATTATGTTGTTCTTAAATTCAATACTAAGACTGTGACTCTAGAGATCCTGGGTAGGGAAAAATTAGAGTGGGAAGGGGTATACAAGCCTAAGAAGAGTAAGATCATATCCTTCATCCGGGCTAAAAAGATGGAAGGGGCCGGGTTGTTTGTCTTATTTGGCTCATCTTTGGGATGTTAATGTAGAGTCCCCCTCCATTGAGTGCATTCATGGCGTTTCAGAGTTTGAGGAGGCATTTTCTACTAATTTGTCGGTATGCGTCTAGATAGAGATATAAATTTTTGTATTGATTTGGAGCCGGGCACTCACACAATCTCCATTCTTCGCATGGCTCCAACAAAGTTAAGGGAACATAAGACTCAGATCCAAGAACTTTTATAAGGGTTTTATCCATCGTTGTTCTTCTCCTTGGGGTGCTCCAATTTTGTTTGTGAAGAAAAAAGATGGTAAAATGAGAATCTGTATAGATCATCGATAGTTGAATAGGGTCACTATTCGGAATAAGTATCCCTTGCATCGTATAGGTGATCTATTTGACCAGTTATAGGATGCTTCAGTCTTCTCTAAAATTTTCACGACCCAAGCTAGACCCTAAATGTGGCTCGATGATTAGAATCTTGAAGGACTCCAACCAAACCTCTCAGTATACATAGCATAAAATAAAACAACATAAATCAAAATAAAACTTTAATGCGGAAGAACTCAAAGCATAGAATCCTGATATAAGAGAATTCTAAACATAATACGTCAAAATGAACTAAAGATAATCTTATCGTCCACTTATGCCTCTACTAAACTTAGACGAGAGCATAGGACAAGCCCTAGCTCACCCAAAACATAAGAAAGTGAAGTAGTCTAAGCAAGAAGAAATAACATAGCGGTTTTACCCTCGAATTACAAGACTCACCAAAAAGCAAAACTTTGAATAGGAACAAGAACCACGTGGATGGGTAGGAGAGTCATGACCTATATTAGGAAACAATATAGGAAAAAGTATTTTCTAATACATGGAATGTACTAAGTATGTGAGAAATATGCATAGCATGAATAAAATGACATAATAAGCATGAACATGAGATGTATGACCAAAATATCTTTAAAAAGGTAGAGTAAATCATTAAGTCATGAGATACGGTACATGCATCATAAAAACATTATTTAAGAGCTTGTGAGAAAGCATAGTCATTTTGTGGGATATGGACCATAGCTGAAAATAAAACCATATAAACTATAACATGGAGTTTGGTGTAACTCTTACACCAAAAAAGGTGAGGCTACTTGCTAAGGTTGACTCCATATCATTAACATCATGAGATATATATGTATCCAGTAGCTAGGTCATTTAAGACAACCTACAGGGGCATGTAGTTTAGGACTGGAGGTTGCTACTAGAGACCCCGTTACCAAGCCTCCACATCAATCCCTCTCGATTCTAAGTCAAATCCCAACGGAATAGATAGAAAGTCAAGTATCATCATATTATTAGAAAATGCAATAATCATATACCAATCTATATCATACAATAACATAAGAGTAGCTCCTTTAAAGTATGATTTCATAACATACTTCATGTAGAAATTTACCTTTCTAATCATCTAAATCATGATTTCATTCATATTGTAAGTAAACCTTTCATAATTAATTAATAAATACTTGAAAACATCCTTGAAACATCATTCATTACTTGCATAAATCATTCAGAAATTTCATAATCATAATTCATAGTTCATATTTGAAAATCATAGACATAATGCATGGGTCCATGTGAAATCAATTAAAAATCATGTATTAAGGAAAATTCATGCATAATAAGAGAGAATAGTATTAATTGAAATCAATTAAAAGGAATCATGAAGAATTGATATGAAACCCTCATTGAATTGGGTAAAATTGAAATTGGAGAATTGAGATCTTTTGGGACCCAATGGATGAAAGCAATTCCATTGGTGAGTTCCTACATACCTGAATAATCAAGGACATAAAAGCAATCTTCTAACAATGGAGACTTGATATTGACTTAAAACCCTAGCCTTTACTTAGAGAAGAAACCTTGGGAGAGAATTTGAGTGCCTTGGATGAATTTTTTTAGGTGAATGATAGGGAATGAGGTTAGTTCAAAGAGTTTGGATAGTTATAAGATGTGCAAAATAGTCCAAAATGACATAGTTTAGGAGTTAAACAAAGGAAAAAAGTTCAAAATACCCCTAACTTAAAACTACCGGAGTGACCTACGGATGGGACCTATGGTCTATAGGTCCAATTACGACTCATCAAATGCCTTTCATAGAAACCCATGACCCAAAAACCGAAATCACCCTTAATTCCTATGATCACCATCTTAAGGGTCATATGACCCGTCTGTAAAACTTGTGCTAGCTACTGGAAATGCACATTGACTATGATCTTGGTCTACAAGTCGTAGAAAAAGTTACGGATCGTCGTTGTGATTCGTCCTACCAACTTCCAAAAATTCCCAAAACCAAGTCTCTAAATCTCTTCTATGGGTCGTAGAACATCCTACGGCCTATAGGACCCTCTCGTCGAGTGACCTCATACTTCATCAATTTTTCCAATCTCATGATCCTTCCTACGAGTGCCACCTACGGTCCATAGGTCTTTATCTGGACTGTAAGTAGGACTAGCCCAATATTTATTAAAACATCACCTAGTGCCTGGATATCTAAGACTACCTTCCTACGATTCATATGCCTTCCTATGGCCCATAGATCAAATTGTAGAAGCCTATACCATTTCAGCTTTTTTGCAACCTTTTTCTTCATTCGACTTTTCAACTTTTGAGGTCTTACAATATCTCCCTCTTGGGAATATTCATCCTAAAATAGGACTCAACCTAGCATGAGTAGAGCAGGAAAAAAGATCTAACAACCCAACATGAATGCAACAACACATAACAATGCATAAACAAAGGAGTAATCAACCCCAAGCTAAGACATGAGTTTAAAACTCATTTCTAAGATATGCATGCATATGAAAACATAGGAGTGACTGAAATGCATGACTTTGAAGGGGTGAACATGAGGAAACTTAATACCTTAGGATGGAATGGAGGGAAAGAGACGAGGATAACAAGACATCATATCAGCTTTGGCCTCGCATGTAGCACCTTCAACTAGTTAGTTCCTCCAAAGAACTTTCACGCACGCAACTTCATTATTTCTTGACTTTTGGACTTGATGATCTAAAATATCAATTAGAACCTCTTTATAAGATAGGCTCTCTTTCATACCAATATTGTCCAATGACATAATAGAGGTAGGATCACCAATACACTTCTTTAACAAGGAGACATGAAACACTGGATGTACTAATGCCAACTTCGAAGGAAAATTCAATGCATAAGCTACCTTGTCAAAATACCTCAAATTTGATATGGGCCTATATAATAGGGACAATATCATGACTCAAACTAGGGCCAAACTACATCACGATGATCGTAATGTGAGGGACCCTAACCATAATCCATCTTAGATTACATTACATACATAAGATAAAGAATACAATAAAGACAAACGGAAGTAATAATCTGAAAGGGTATGTGACTAAGAGATAAAATTAACCAATCAATGTCCGCATGGACTATATCACATTATCGTCTAAACATGCCTCTAGTTTAACCCTTGAAGGGGGCTTAGGACAGCTCCTAGATCATCCTAACAATGGAAGAAAGTAAAAACAATAAAACGTGAATAAAAGCCATATCTTCGATAGAATGAGGACTCACCAATTTCTTGAGAAATCTAGGGATATCACTAGCCACGAATAGGATAATCGTGAGAGTCGTCTGTCTTTACATTATGAGACAATATAGGCAAAATATGTGTTAGTATGTTTGAATGTACTAAGTATGTAAGGTATGCATGAGCAAGTAAAGGAGCGTAATTAATATGCCATAAGATGCATGACCAATTATAATGAATATGAGTAAATCTTAAAAGTAATTTAAAACATAAGAAACTCTTGGTCAATGCATATCATAAACTTCATCATAAACTCATAACTTGGCATCTCATAAATTAACTTCAACTTACGTGGGATAGGACCATTAACCGACATATAAGACCATGCGAGCTATTATATGGAATTTGATGACTCTTGCATCGTGACAAGCCGATGACTCCTGCATAGAAACAGGAGAGGCTACCTTGCCAGGGCATACTCCAAAAGTAACTATTCAACTGGGATACGTGGATCCACTAGCTAGGACATAAAGGCAACCTACATGGGCAACATAGTTTGGGACTTTAGGTTCCTACTAGGATTCCCTTGGGTAACTAACTACGTTACTAGACTAAACCCTACTTAGAAGCCCACTCGGTGCTTAGTAAATATCCTAACAGAAACTCATAAAACATGATCATAACATAATAGGGAAAGATAGTAACTACCTAGCAATCCCTCTTTAAAACATAATAGGAATAGCTCATCTTAACTTAGTGATTCATAGGAATTCATATCTTTGGTGAGAATTGTCCTTAGAACCATCTTGGAACATATTGTGTGAGAATTGGACTTATCAAACTATAATAACATCTTTGATCTTAACTTTGATCATCATCATCATACTTCAACCTTAAAATCATAATCTCAACTTTAAATCATTGAAAACTTTCATTGTAAGTCATTTAACTAATCATCAACTCATGAACTTATCTTTAACTCATAATCATAACTTGAAAATAACTTTATGTATGGAAATCTATAACTCAACTTAAAAATCATGCAATTTATATGAGAACATACATATAATGATCATTAATAACATCTAAAACAGAATTAACTAAACCCCAATGCAATTCATCAAAACTAGAGTTCACAATCAATTATAATTTGAATGAAAACTTGAGAAACTTTTGGGACTTCATGGGTGAAATGGGACCATGAATCAATCCCCATAAACCTTGCTTGAGCTCACTAAGAATTGAAGAAGAACCTTAAAGAAATCCAGAAACCCTAGTTTGAATTTGGAGAAAAACCTTGAGAGACCTTTGTTCTTTGCCTTAGATAAATTTTGGGAGAATGAATTGAATAGGAGGGGAATTTGAAGAATTGAATATTTATAGACTTTGAACTTAGCAATAAAAGTGTCTAGGTTTATTGAATCAAACTTTGGAAAAGACACAATTACCCCTCATTAAATTCCTAATTCTGAACCTAGAACCAACTCCTATGAGTCATTGAAAGGATGATGAGTCATCTAAACGACCCATCTTGTAGGTCTGGGAAAAGGTTTGAAAATTGAGTCTCTGAAGTTTGGAAATTTGTCAAGTTTATGATTTGTCAACTTGAAAATAAGCCGCTCTTGAGCCTTGTCATGCATGTCTCAAAACCTGTAATATTTAGGGTTTTTAAAGTTTTGCGATGGGTGGTTCTTATGACCAGTACGGTCTTCTTCGACCCATCCTATCAAGTCGTCACCTTGGCCTTAGGGAACCTTTGAACGCCTCTAAACTCTGGTTGACAAGGGGTTTCTACGACCCATCAATAGGATGATGATTCATCCTATTGAGTCATAGAACCTATCCTAAGGGCAACATCTATTTTTTCTCAAGAGGTTACTCTACAACTCAACTTTATGAGCTGTAGAGAGCTCTACAAACTGTAAAAGTGACTCGCATACTTGGGTTAGTTCGAGATTTTGAGGCTTTTCTCCTTGGTTCCAACTTTTTGATTTTCGGGGTCTTATAATATCTCTCCTTGTAAGCATTCATCCTCGAATGAGATTAACTTATCATAGGAAGGACAAAGAAAGAGGACTAGCCATCCAACATGGACATGATAGCATCTTAAAATGCATAGAACATGAAAACTTCAACTTAACATAAAATCATGACTTAAAAATCAACTCTTACATGGACATGCATGCATATGAATGACATAGGAGGAACTGAATACGTAAGAGCTTAGTTAACTTGAATAAGGACAACTTACTATTTTAGGCTTGAGTAGAGGGAAAGAGGTACGGGTATCGTTTCATCATATTCGCCTCCACTTCCCAAGTAGTACTTTCTACTTGTTGATTCTTCCATAACACTTTGACGGACACAACTTCGTTGTTCCTTAACTTCATAACTTGCCGGTCTAAGATTTCCACCGGAACTTCTTCATAAGTCAAATCCTCCTCAAAACTTACATCTTTCAATGGTACAATGGAGTTTGGATCACCCACGAACTTTCTTAACATAGACACATGAAATACCAGGTGAATCATAGCTAACTCAAGTGGCAAATCTAACTCATAAGCCACATTGCCAACATATCTGAATATCTTATAAGGTACAACATATCTAGGACTCAATTTCCCTTTATTACCAAAGCGTATTACACCCTACATGGGTAAAACATTCAAATAGACCCAATAATCCACCTCAAATTCAAGCTCTATTTTTCTAACATCAAAATAAGACTTTTGTCAACTTTCTTCAACTTTCTTCAACCTCTCCCTTATGAGTCTTACCTTCTCCATATCATCCATCACTAAATCTAGACCAATAAAGTCCATCTCACTACTTCAAACCATCCTACCAGAGATCTACATCTCCTCCCATATAATGCTTCAAAAGGAGCCATTTGGATACTAAAGTGATAACTATTATTATAGGTAAACTCAATCAGTGGAAATATTCATCCCAACTCCTTTTAAAATCACTAACATACGCCATTAACATATCTTCTAAAGTTTGGATCATTCTTTCATCTTGACCATCGATTTGAGGATGAAAAGCGATACTTAAGTTTAACCTTTGTACCGAGACCTTTCTGAAATGACTTCTAAAAGTATGAAGTGAATTGTGTACCTCAATCATATATGATGGAAAAGGGAATACCATAAAGTCTTAGCAATTCACGAACATACAACTTAGCATAATCTTTGGCATCGTAAGAAATCTTAACTAGTAGAAAATGAGATGACTTGGTCTTCAATCTACAACAACCCAAATGGAATCATATTGCTTCTTAGTACAAGTCAAACCTGTTACAAAATCCATATTCACATCTTTCCACTTCCAATTAGGAATTTCAACATCTTGTGCTAGACCTCCCGATCTTTGATACTCAACTTTGACTTGTTGGCAATGTCACGACCCAACCCCATAGGCCGCGATTGGGGTCCGACCTGGACCCCCGTATACATATTTGTCAACTGTAGTCAAATTGAACTATGAGCAAAGCGATACTACTCACAAAAACCCCCAATGAGTTAAAACTTTTTCGTGTACGTGGTGCCTCTTTCATTCATATCGTATCATGAAAGAGAATGCAAGCCGACAAGACTGCTATAACGTAAAAATATTTACAACGTGCCGTATAGGCACAATCGAAATAAACTCATGAACAACCCATACATACATATCTACAGACCTCTAAGAATAGGAACGAAACCATATGGCAGAATAGGGCCCCCATCGTACTCCTGTGTAACCAAATATATACATCGGTGATTTGGTACCAAAACTTGGCTCTGAATAAATAGAGCTTCTTTTAAACTTGCTGAGTGGAATCCTGAGCTGGTGGACTCCCAAAATCTATATTGTACCTGTGGGCATGAAATGTAGCCCCCCCGAAGAAACGGGGGTCAGTATGATATAT
This sequence comes from Solanum dulcamara, assembly GCF_947179165.1. NCBI lineage: Eukaryota > Viridiplantae > Streptophyta > Magnoliopsida > Solanales > Solanaceae > Solanum > Solanum dulcamara. The sequence goes on along the minus strand of NC_077239.1, from coordinate 59,126,714 downwards.
GTACTAAGTATATAAGCATAACATAATTGAGATAAAACCTGAACCAAGGATACAGGAAACTAAGTATAACATTTAATAGGGCACTGTACCTGCACCTTACAAAATAAAGTCATGTATACCACTATCACATACTGTATCCGGCCCGCTCGGGGACTCGGTGTTACAAATTTATCTTTATGTCATCATAAGCATAAATATACCATAACCGGCCCATTAATGAGACTCGGTCTGTAATCATGTCGTCTTATCATTGCATTCACATAGCATACCCGGCCCTTGGTGGGGCTCGGTCATACTCGGCCCTTATTGGGACTCGGTGAATATTTATATCATCTTATATCATACCCGGCCCCTTTTTGGGACTTCGGTCGTACCCGGCCCTCTATGGGACTCGGTAAGGATATGTAAACCATATGCAAAAGCAGAGTAGTAAGTAACCACATGCAAGCTAGATCATTACCTCAGAGATCGTATCATGTTTAACTTATAGCTAAGATATGCCAAAAGAAGAAAGAGAATAAGCTCTATATAGTCTGTACTTTCCTTTAGGTGATCTTCATATACATATTTCGTACCCGGCCCTTCATGGGGCTCGGTAAACCACTATGGAATCATAATCTCATTTTCGTATCAAATACATCTCACTGGGAATGAAAGATAGCTTCCCATACATTATATTCTGACACATAGAAGCCCTACTAGGCAATACTTAATCTTCATAGAAACTCTAATACTGAACAGTGGATAGGGGTTATGAGGCGTACTCGGAATTCTGGGAATAGAATTATCCCCGCACTTCATATACAATTCAGTTAAGGCTAAACATTGCCAAAAGGAACGAAAAATAGCTATGCGAACTTATACCAAAACATGCCAAGAGAAAGCTTTACATACCTTGTCTGAATTATTCCTTATCCTGCTTGTCTCGCCGTCCTTTGAACCTATTCAACATGAAAGTAGTATGAATATCAACCCCTTTTACTTTCCAGCACCCTAGGTTACATCTTAGTATTAATGGAATCTATTTCCTTAGTCGTTTCCCTGACTAGTTCTGTTATTAGCTAAGGCGTCGACGAAAATTGGGCAGCACCTCCCCTATAATCTGCCCTATCCAAATTTTCAATTAGGTCCCTAATACCTACAGCCAACCAACAAAAACAACCTACAGCAATTCACACCAACAATATACAACATAACCTCCGAACAACTTATTCAAAAATACGGTAGCACAATAGGGCGTCTAGCCTTTATGTTGTAACGTCTTTCATTATACGCAATGAGGGGTCGTGTGGCTGCAACCAGCAACATCCACACCCCTTTTAGAACGCATTTAGGCCCTGCAACAATACATTACACCCCTGCAGCAACAACTTACAAGAATGACACTATATTTCGACGACAATTCACTTCTAGCGACTCCAATTTAGTTTATTTCGGGCATCAAACATATTTATCATATTTTCACATTTCTATCCACTTACACAACGTATAATACTCTCTATAAAAACACCACAAACTTCAATTTAAAATGAAAGGCCTTACCTTACGTTAAACTTGTCAAACTCCTTACCTTATGTTAAACTTGTCAAACTCGCCAAAACTATCCAAAACGTGAAATCTGGACAGCCCACTGTCTTATATTGTCGCTTAGTTTCAGAGGGGTAATTGAGGGAAAAAGAATTTGTGGCCTCAATCAAAAGTTATAGAAATGTGTATCAAGGTCGCAAACAATTTTAAAGTACCCCTACAACAATTTTGTACGAAAATATATGACCAAAATACTCACAACTGTTCGTGAAGGATTTCCAAAACACAATTCCGGCAGTAGCTCCCCCATGCTTCACCACCATTTTTCGAGCAAACAAAAGCAACACTGGGTTGTATAGTCTAAATAAAAGTTATATACCTATGAAATACCTTTCCAAAACATATTTAATTACCCGAAACTAAGCTATACACAAGACGTTATACCAATATTACTAACAACTGTCCCCTCCAAAAATGGGCCTGTTAACTAATTTTTAACATTTTCCCTCTTTGTTCTTTCAACTTTCTCTCAAGTTCCAAGCTGAATAATTAATTCCGTAGACATCGTAAGATACATATATACACCTCCACGGGGTTGAGGAACATCATAGACAATTAATTCACGGAGGAAAATTGAAGAACTTACCTTAATTTTTCCAAAACATGGCTGCCTTTCTCCTTTTTCTTCTTCACATTTTTCCTTCTAAGTTCTTGGCTGATTTTGGATAAATGACTTGCTTTAAGAGTCATAAAACATAAATACATGGGCTGCCTTGGAGGTGACATGTGTCATCCCCTTAGGGTGACACGTGTCAAGCCATGATTGGCTACCATATCATGCTGTCAACTAGGGGCTGCCACGTGGCAGTGGGGTCCACCCCCAAGCAGATGCATCACCTACTTGACCCTAAGTAGGTGCATCACCTGCTTGCTTGAGGTGCTTCCATGTGTCTCTCCCCCATTGGCTGACACGTGTCGTCTTTATCCCTTCCTCGCTGGTTCGTAATCTCGTCTTATTTTAGGAGCCTATGTAATCCATGCTACGTAAGCTTGGTATGTCCTTAAGCAACTCAAGTTTATATGACTTCTAAATTAGTAGCTTACGTAGGTAAATCGAGTCCTACGACTCATTACTTGGCCTCCAATTCCTTCCGGATTCTTATGACTCTATTTCCAACCTTTTCTACTATAGGGTATCACATTCTCCTTTCCTTGGAGTCGTTTGATAGTGTCGTAGCTTATCCGTCTCACAGGATAATGTCTAAAGAACTTAAGAGACATTTCGAGCTCGAGAGTGTGGGGTGTAACATCCTTCCCCCCTTTAGAACATTCATCCTCGAATGTTGAATAAAACTTCCCTTAAGACTTTATACAAACTGTAGGGAGATTCCCTTCTATTACAATAACATACATGTTCATCTAAGTAATTAATATATGAGTTCCAGGAGTGGGGGTTTACCTATAGACATTTGGGAATAAGTACGGATACCTGTATTTCATGTCCTCTTCAGTTTCCCAAGTTATTTCTTCATGATTCTTACTCCGCCACGACATCTTAACAAAAGCTACGTTCTTAGTTCGCACCTCTTTTAATTTGCCAACCTAGGATGGCAATAAGTTGCCCCTCGTAGGATAACTCCCCGTTACATAGACCTCCTCCCCGGGAAATATTCTGGGAGGGTCATTTATTTACTTGCGGAGCATTGATCTGTGAGAACTGAATGTATTGCTTCAAATCAGAAAGTAGGTCCCACTCATAGGCAACTCTATCCATGATAAGCCATATAAACTTATACTTCCGTAGAGTGTGAGGTCAGCTTGGAGTATAACCTACATTAATCGCCTTCCATTCTTGAGTCGGGATTCCCATCCCCCGTAACAAGCTATCAAGCCTCTGATGCTCCTCTTCATTTAAGCCATTACACAACTCCTCTTAATTCAACTTGTAACACCTTAGGTATGCTATCTTGCTCTTTTACTCAGATCTTCCTTCTAGTTTTATTACCACACATTATATTGTAATTCTTACACAAATGTGTGTAGGTACGTAGATCTATTCAGAAAATGCTTTAGTGTCGCTATACTAGTGGCTTACCTCCTTCGGTCGAGGTCAGGGCTCCGCTATGGCTTTTGTCTTTAATACTGATTATATCTTAATAGTTCTGCCTCGAACCATCTTACACTTTTATTTAATAGATTCTAAATATGGAAATCACATTGCTATTACTGACTTCCTTTTATCGAGTGATCATTTGACCTTGCTCTTAGTATGCCAATGTTCGTAAGCTGCACAACTATTCTTGTGCCATTTTCACGAAGTGCGTTGTATTTAAGTCATAATCTTTTCTGCTCTTGGCTTACTCTGTTCTATATGCATCATTGTACTAACACACCTTTATAATTTCTTTTTTTCATACTTGTTTCATCAAATCTCATTATTGTTGTGAGCACAACCTTTCAAGACATACTACAACCCTATATCTCATTCTCTTCTTATTTCTAGGAAAATTTGGGCAGAGTTTCCTTTGTATTTCTTCCTATCTCAACACTTGCATGCAGGAAATGCCAACAGTGCCTTATAGGACATGCATATATATTTTCAGATCATATCATATCGCAGCTACACAGGGAAGATATATGTATTAATATCATCTCATATTACAGCCACACAGGGCACCTACAATTAACAGTATAGAAAGGGACTTACCTCGTATATTCACTCAAACTGCACCTATTACACTTTCTTGTATACTTTCCCTTTCATTTTTCAACTTTATATATCAATCGTACTTCAACACCTTACCTGACATATGTCTTTCGTGCCTTTGCTTACCTGCGTGCTTTGTGATTTCTAATATCTTCAGTCACTTTCTACTTTTGATGCTGTCATTCTGCTGAAATCTCAAGTTAGTATGAGGAATTCTATTCCCTTTGACTCGGTTCTATCGCACGATCTTAGATATGAAAAAAAGGTAACATCCTAAATGTCCTATAGCCTCTTGTCTATAAATGTGGTGCACAACACACCGATAAATAAGACTCTACTAGACACGGTCTGTAGACACTCCAAGGATGAACTGCTCTGATACCACTTCTGTCACGACCCAACCCTGTGGGCCGCGACTGGGGTCCGACCTGGACCCCCATATACATATTTGTCAACTGTAGTAAAATTGAACTATGATCAAAGCAATACTACTCACAAAAAACCCAATGAGTTAAAACTTTTTCGTGTACGTATGGCCTCTTTCATTCATATCGTATCATGAAAGAGAATGTAAGCCGACAAGACTGCCATAACGTAAAAACATTTACAACGTGCAGTATAGGCACAACCAAAATAAACTCATGAACAACCCACACATACATGTCTACAGACCTCTAAGAATAGGAATGGCAACATATGGCGAGACAGGGCCCCGCCGTACCCTTGTGTAACCAAATATATATATCAGTGGTTTGGTACCAAAACTTGGCTCCGAATCAATAGAGCTTCTTCTAAACTTGCTGAGTGGAATCCTGAGCTGGTGGACTCCCAAAATCTATATTGTATCTGCGGGCATGAAATGTAGCCCCCCCGAAGAAAGGGGGGTCAGTACAATATATGTACAAAGTATATAAACATAACATAACTGAGATAACAACTAAACCAAGGATGCAGGAAACCAAGTATAACATTTAATAGGGTACTGTACCTGCACCTTAAAAAATAAAGTCATGTATACCACTATCACATACTGTATCTGGCCCGCTCAGGGACTCGGTGTTACAAATTTATCTTTATGTCATCATAAGCATAAATATACCATAACCGGCCCATTAATGAGACTCGATCTACAATCATGTCATCTTATCATTGCATTCACATAACATACCCGGCCCTTGGTGGGGCTTGGTCATACCTGGCCCTTGTTGGGACTCGGTGAATATTTATATCATCTTATATCATACCCGACCCCTTTTTGGGACTTCGGTCATACCCGTCCCTCTATGGGACTCGGTAAGGATATGTAAACCATATGCACAAGCAGAGTAGTAAGTAACCATATGCAAGATAGATCATTACCTCAGAGATCGTATCATGTTTAACTTATAGCTAAGATATGCCAAAAGAAGAAAGAGAATAAGCTCTATATAGTCTGTACTTTTCTTCAGGTGATCTTCATATACATATTTTGTACCTGGCCCTTCATGGGGCTCGTTGAACCACTATAGAATTGTAATCTCATTTTCGTATCAAATACATCTCACTGGGAATGAAAGATAGCTTTCCATACATTATATTCTGACACATAGAAGCCCTACTAGGCAATACTTAATCTTCACAGAAACTCTAATACTGAACAGTGGATAGGGGTTATGAGGCGTACTTGGAATTCTGGGAATGGAATTATCCCCGCACTTCATATACAATTCACTTAAGGCTAAACATAGCCAAAAGGAAAGAAAGATAGCTGTACGAACTTATACCAAAACATGCCAAGAGAAAGCTTTACATACCTTGTCTGAATTATTCCTTATCCTGCTTGTCTCACCGTCCTTTGAACCTATTCAACATGAAAGTAGTATGAATATTAACCCTTTTTACTTTCCAGCACCCTAGGTTACATCTTAGTATTAATGGAATCTATTTCCTTAGTCGTTTCCCTGACTAGTTCTGTTATTCGCTAAGGCGTCGACGAAAATTGGGCAGCACCTCCCCTATAATGTGCCCTATACAAATTTCCAATTAGGTCCCTAATACCTACAACCAACCAACAACAACAACCTACAGCAATTCACACCAACAATATACAACATAACCTCCAAACAACTTATTCAAAAATACGGTAGCACAATAGGGCGTCTAGCCTTTATGTTGTAACGTCTTTCATTATACGCAATAAGGGGTCATGTGGCTGCAACCAGCAGCATCCACACACCTTTTAGAACGCATTTAGGACCTGCAACAATACATTACACCCCTGAAGCAACAACTTACAAGAACGACACTTTATTTCGACGACAATTCACTTCTAGCGACTCCAATTTAGTTTATTTCGGGCATCAAATATATTTATCATATTTTCACATTTCCATCCACTTACACAACGTATAATACCCTCTATAACAACACCACAAACTTCAATTTAAAATGAAAGGTCTAACCTTACGTTAAACTTGTCAAACTCGCCAAAACTATCCAAAACGTGAAATCTGGACAGCCCACTGTCTTATATTGTCGCTTAGTTTCGGAGGGGTAATTGAGGGAAAAAGAATTTGTGGCCTCAATCAAAAGTTATAGAAATGTGTATCAAGGTTGCAAACAATTTTAAAGTACCCCTACAACAATTTTGTACGAAAATATATGACCAAAATACTCACAGCTGTTCGTGAAGGATTTCCAAAACACAATTCGGGCAGTAGCTCCCCCATGCTTCACCACCATTTTTCGAGCAGACAAAAGCAACACTGGGTTGTATAGTCTAAATGTAAGTTATATCCCTATGAAATACCTTTCCAAAACATATTTAATTACCCAAAACTAAGCTATACACAAGACGTTATACCAATATTACTAACAACTGTCCCCTCCAAAAACGGGTCTGTTAACTAATTTTTAACATTTTCCCTCTTTGTTCTTTCAACTTTCTCTCAAGTTCCAAGCTGAATAATTAATTCCGTAGACATCGTAAGATACATATATACACCTCCACGGGGTTGAGGAACATCATAGACAATTAATTCACGGAGGAAAATTGAAGAACTTACCTTAATTTTTCCAAAACATGGCTGCCTTTCTCCTTTTTCTTCTTCACATTTTTCCTTCTAAGTTCTTGGCTGATTTTGGATAAATGACTTGCTTTAAGAGTCATAAAACATAAATACATGGGCTGCCTTGGAGGTGACACGTGTCATCCCCTTAGGGTGACACGTGTCAAGCCATGATTGGCTACCGTATCATGTTGTCAACTAGGGGCTGCCACGTGGCAGTGGGGTCCACCCCCAAGCAGATGCATCACCTACTTGACCCTAAGTAGGTGCATCACCTGCTTGCTTGAGGTGCTGCCATGTGTCTCTCCCCCATTGGCTGACACGTGTCGTCTTTATCCCTTCCTCGCTGGTTCGTAATCTCGTCTTATTTTAGGAGCCTATGTAATCCATGCTACATAAGCTTGGTATGTCCTTAAGCAACTCAAGTGTATATGACTTCTAAATTAGTAGCTTACGTAGGTAAATCGAGTCCTACGACTCATTACTTGGCCTCCAATTCCTTCCGGATTCTTATGACTCTATTTCCAACCTTTTTTACTATAGGGTATCATATTCTCCTTTTCTTGGAGTCATTTGATAGTGTCGTAGCTTATCCGGCTCACAGGATAATGTCTAAAGAACTTAAGAGACATTTCGAGCTCGAGAGTGTGGGGTGTAACATGCAATTTGGACATGTAGCTACAAACTCCGCTATGTCATTCTTTATACCATTCCAATTATATACTTCTCTCAAGTCATAATATACCTTGGTGGACCCGGATAAATTGAATATTAGGAACCATGGGCTTCATTCAATATCAACTCTCTCAACTCATCAATATTGGATACATACCACCGACTTTGGTAACGCAGCACACTATCTCCCTCTTGGGAGAAAGCCTTAATGGACTTTTCGACAACTGACTTCTTTAACTGAACCAACGTTGTATCTTGTTCTTTCTTAGACTTTACATCCGCTATAAGAGATGATTCCGAACCATTATGCACAAGAACACCTCCACAATCGGAGTCAACCAATCGTACACCTAAACATGCCAATCTATGAACATCTTTGATTAATTCTTTCTTACTTTCTTCATCATGTGTAATACTACTCATGAACAATCTACTTAGTACATCGGCAACCATATTAGCTTTGCTTGGATGATACAATACACGCATGTCATAGTCATTCAACAATTCAAGCCATCTTCTTTGCCAAAGGTTTAAGTCTTTTTGATTTAACACATATTGTAAACTCTTGTGGTTGGTGGACATATCCAAGTGGATACCATGAAGATAGTGTCTTAAATTTTTCAAAGCATACACAACCGCCACTAGCTCAAGATCATGGGTTGGATAATTTTGTTCATGTACCTTAATTTGCCTAGAAGCATAGAATATTACCTTATCATGTTGCATCAATACACAACCAAGACCAACTCTTGAAGCATCACAATATACTACGAAACCATTGGACCCTTCAGACAAGATCAAGATAGGAGCAGTAGTGAGACAATCTTTCAACTCTTGAAAACTCTTTCCATATGCTTCTGACCATTGAAATTTCACCTTCTTTTAAGTTAACTTGGTCAAAAGGTGACGAGATCGATGAAAACCCTTTAAAAAATCTCCTATAGTATCCGGCTAGGCCCAAGAAACTCCTATTATCCGAAGGACAAAATGGTCTAGGCCAATTCTTTACCGCCTTAATTTTCTTAGGATCGACCATAATCCCTTCATCGAACACAATGTGACCAAGAAAAGCCACCTTTCTTAACCAAAACTCACATTTATTAAATTTGGAAAATAATTGTTTGTCCCTTAGAGTTTGTAACACAATCCTCAAGTGATTAGTATGCTCTTCATCATTCCGGGAGTAAACCAATATATCATCAATAAACATAATGAAAAACATGCCCAAGTATTGTTTGAATACCCTATTCATCAAATCCAAGGGTTGGTTTTCTATTCAATGTGCCATGATTGACTTGATAACCTAGGTGGTTGAGTGGTAGTATCAATAAAGGTGTAGCCTTCAAATTTCATCCTCATGCACCCCTATATTTTAGCTCTTCCATACCATTTCATACGTATAAATTCCCATGAAGCCGATTTTAAGTTATATTTTAAGTTGAATTTAAAGATCTCATATTTTGTGGATTTTGATGTATTCCCCGGAATCTTGCTAGGGCCTTTTTTGGTTAATACCATGATGTGATTCGGTATTTAGAGGTAAGTTTGAGTGATCCTAATGAGGGTGGTGTACTTGTTTGAGATGATTTGGAATTATGATTAGTAGTGCATGAGAAATTGGTGGTTGATGAGAAGATCGAAGCTTTCTCCCAAGGGGGAGATGGAGTATTTTTTTACCAAGATTTCTTAGGAGTTTCGAAAGTAAATGGCCTAAGACAAATGGTATCGAGTGGAACTCATAGTTCTTGAAAGATGAGTTAGAAAAGATTAGGGGTAGAGTGGGTGTTCCATATTATGATGATTGGAGTATGTTTATTCTATTTAGGGTTATAGAAATAAAGAGAGAGATAAATGAGACCTTGTTGGGTTCAATGGTTAGGTAATAGTATATTAGTGTGCCTTTGGTTAGAGGTAATGCAAATGCGGATGTAGAGATGCTAAGGTAGACATGGAAATTCTGAAGAGATGTTGACTTCGAGGGAGCCATAAATTGGTTAGAATGGTATGCTTGAATGTGTGGTTGTTAGTATGTGAGTGATCGTAGTAGGATATTGATGATTTCTTGTTAAGAGATTCAAGTGAGTATATTAGAATGGTTATAGAACTAGGCTTGAATGTGGTGTTGATGGCATGTGGGTGAATGTATGATATATTGGGCATTTTTTTACTATGTATCATGATTTGAGGAAAGTGTATTGGTGGAATGACATGAAGAAGGACATAGTGGAGTTTGTGGCTAAGTGTGCTAATTGTTGACAAGTTAAAGTTTAGCATCACAAACCAAAAGGTTTAGTTCAAGACATTGAGATTCATACTTGGAAATGATAAGATATAAATATGGACTTTGTAACGCATTTGCCTTGTACTAGGAGACAACATGATTCTATTTGGGTCGTTGTGGACCGAATGACTAAATCAGCACATTTTCTACTAGTCAAGACTTCTTATGGTTTTGTAGACTACTCTAAGTTGTACATTTGTGAACTTATGAAACTTCATGGTGTTTCTTTGTCGATTATATCGGATAGAGGTGTTCAGTTCACTTCACATTTTTGGAAGTAATTTCAAAAAGGTCTTGGTACTAGAGCTAAGCTAAGTACCACTTTCCATCCCCAAATCAATGGAGATGCCGAAAGAATGATTAAAAATTTGGAGTATATGTTAAGGGAATATGTGATTGATCTTAAAGGAAGTTGGGATGAGCCTTTTCCTATAATATTAGTTATCACTCTAGCATCCAAATGGCTCCTTTTAAAGCCTTGTATAGGAGAAGATGTAGATCACCGATGGGATGGTTTGAAGTGGGTGAGATGGCATTGATTGGTCCATATTTGGAAGTTGATGCAATGTAGAAAGTAAGGCTTATAAGAGAAAGATTGAATATGGCTTAAAGTTATCAAAAGTCCTATTCGAACACTAGAAAGAGAGAGTTTGAATTTGATGTGGACGATTAGGTGTATTTGAAGGTTTCACCTACGAAAGGCATAATGTGATTTGGTAAGAAGGGAAAGTTGAGTCCTAGATATGTAGGATCCTATAGAATATTTAAGAGCATTGGCCTAGTGGCATATGAGTTAGACTTGCCCTTTGAATTGGCTATGGTTCATCCGGTATTTCGTATGTCAATGTTGTAGAAATTTGTGGGTGATCCAAGCTCCATTGTGATGTTGGAACTTGTGAACATTGAAGAGAATTTGACTTATGAGGAAGTCCCGAAGGAAAATTTAGATCGGCAAGTGAAAAGGTTAAGAAATAAAGACATTGCATCCGTCAAGCTGTTGTGGAGGAATCAACAAGTAGAGAGTGTTATATGGGAAGTGGAAGAGAACATGATGAAGCATTATCTGTATCCCTTTCCTTCCACTCAAGCTTAAATATACTAAGTTGTTCATGTTCAAATCGATTAAACTCCTATGTTTCAGTTCTATATGTCATTCATATGCATGCATGATTCATGAAAAATATATTTTTTCAAAAAGGCTATGTTTTATGTTAAGTTCGAAGTTTACATTTTCTATGCATTTTAAGGTGTCCTCATGTAAATGTTGGGTTGCTAGTCCTCTTTCCATGTCCTTCCTATTTTGGTTGAATCTCATTCAAGGACGAATGTTCCCTAGGGGGAGATATTGTAACATCCCTCAAAATGATCATAATTGCCTTAAGAATTCCTTAGGAGTAGGCCTCTCGCGTAACACACTATCCTTATTCTTTTTGGCAAATTTGAGTCTGGAATATTGATAAACGGGTCAAAACCTGTGGGAAAATGGCCCAGTGGATTTTTAGGAATCGTGTATCGATAGATGAATTTTGTAAAAATTGCACAAAACAGTGAGGTGCGCGGCAACTCCACATCGCCCACTTGTTCCCATTCTGTGTAAATTTTCCTGAGTCAAAATCTTGTCAAAATATCATTCGCTTAAAATTGGCCTAGCAAGGAGCAACTCCACGTCACAGACCTAGATATGCTTTTTCGTCCGAATTTAATTTTTTTAAGTAAGGGCACTTTAACTTTTTCCAAGTTGTTAGTTAACGAAACTGGACATTTTTAGGGCCTAATTTGTTATACCCCATACTTTTGTACATTAGAGCATGTTTTTTTCTAAAAGATTTCCACAGGATCCATGTTGGTTATGAAGTTCTACCCAAGTAGTAACGGTTGGAAATAGGGTTATAAGGATTTGGAAGGAGTTGGAGGCCGAATAATGAGTCGTGGTACTCAACTTACTTGCGTAAGCCACCAACTTGGATGTCTTACATACTTAAGCTACTTGAGTGTGTGTTGAGCTTACGTAGCAAAGATTATATAGGTTCTTAAATTAAGACAAGGTTTTGAACCCACGAAAGAGGCGAAAGGAGGCATAACACCTACTTGGAAGCAACTAGGTGGTGCACCTACTTGGAAGCAAGGAGGTGATGCACCTACTTGGACCAGGTAGGTAACACACCTACTTGAGGTGGGACCCACGCTGCCACATAGTGGTTTTGGATTGGGTGCATGATTGGGGTGGCACCCTAGGGGGATGCCACATGTCACCCTTAGGGGCTGGCACGTGGCACCTTCTAAGAAGGGATATATAAGTATGTATTGATGACTAATTGCTCATTTTCAGCATCTATACTTAGCCAAAAAACTAGAAAAAACTTAGAGAAAGAGAGAGGGAAGCTACGGGTTGAGGAGAAAGAAAAGCGAAGAAGTGATACAAACAGTCCACTACTTTTTAGCATGCTAAGGAACTTCCGAGGCTAGGTTTTGGCTAGTTTTGGCCAATTTCGGGTAAGGTTCACAGGACGAAGAGGCGAACGGGATAAAGAGTAACCCGTAAGAGGTATGTAAAGCCTATTCTTTCTCTTTTTTTTGGCATGTCTTCAAGTTAAGTAATAAATAATGTGAGCTTGAGGGTAAATCTACTCATAAATGCCAAGCGTAATTCATGGTCCTTATTTACTTCTTGATGAAAGCACTCTTACAGTAATTGAGCAAGGGTTTCTCAAGCCTTCCATACGTTATGAAGTGATGGGTATGTAAAGCTTTCTTCTTTCCTCTTGGCATGTCTTAGCCGTAAGTGTTTGGTATATGTAATGTGGGGATAATGCCATTCTTAGAACCCCGAATATGATTCATAAATCTTATTCACTTCTTGATGTTAGGACTCTTGTGATAGTTGAGTCATTGTATTACAAGCTCTCTATGTAATGAAAAGTAGTACATGCAAAACTTGTCTCTTCTTTCCTCTAGATGACTTGACTGTAAGTAGTGTATGATATGACTTTGGGGGTTATTCCATCTTTAAGTCCTATATGACTCATGACCCGTAGTTACTCAGGAATGTTAAAGGCTCTATAAGAGTAAAAGTCTCTTATTGCATAAACTATAAGGCATCGCCTTGACACATGCCTCTAATGCCCGAGACTTCACTCGATATGAGTCCTACTGACCGTTAGAGGGTACATAAGATGACTATTACCCTCATCATCAAGTGGTGGTTCACTTGATCACACGGTTGAGCCTTGGATGATAATGTAGTCACATAAGGTCACGCGCTATTTTGCTTACGCATACCATAATACATGTATACGAATATGTGATATACAGATCAGGCCATCGTAACTCGACATTGTTATATGATATATGGATTGGGCCATCATACCTCAGCATTATTATATGAGATACGGATCGGGCCATTGTTCCTCGTTATTATTATATAATATGTAGATCAGACCGTCGTTCCTCGGCATGTACTTACTATATATATGGATCAGGCTGTACATTCCACAACACTAATAATACACATGTGCTTATGATAGCAGAATGAAATAATTATTACACCAAGTCCCTGAATGGGCCGAGTACGGTACGTGATAATAGTATGTATGACTCTGTTTCATAAGATGCAGGTATGGTGAATGGCTAAACATTATAATTGCCCTGCATCCCTGTTTTAACTGTAATTATTTATATACTACTACATGCTTATATACTCAGTACATATGTTGTAATGACCCCCTCTTCTCAGGGAGGGGGGGTTGCATTTCATGCCCGCAAGTACAGACGCGCGCTTTGGTGATCCACTAGCCTAGGGTTCCACCTAGCAAGTTTGGGAAAAGCTCCACTGTATCGGAGCCTAGCTTTTATTACTAAACCTCTGATGTATATATTTATTTATTCAGGGATATGGCGGGGGCCCTGTCCCACCATATCTTATCACGAATACTCTTAGAGGTCTGTAGATACGTGTGTGGGTTGTGTATATATGTGTGTTTAATTGTGCATATATGACCTACATTTTGGGACGTTCCCTTTGTCGAGGAAGCCTTGTCGGCTTGCGTATGTGTTTAGTGGGATGACCCTACAAGCTATGATAGCCTCATCGGCTTATAAGTTGTGTTGCCTATTGAAATGCTATAGCCCAAACAGGTGATAGGTTTACTAACGGTTACCAAGGGTATATATGAGTGTCCAGCTCGGTTACCTAGTCGCAGCCCACGGGGTTGGGTCGTGACATAATTCTACTTTATAAAATATCCTAAATCCTTAATTCCATTCATTCTTCTTCAAATCACCTACTCAAATATTTCTCTCTCTATTAGAGGCTCTCAAGGACTTCATTGAAGAGTTTGACGAAATTCACTCAAACTCTTCATCAAAACTCCCAAATTCTTTCAAATTCTTTTATATTCTCACTCAAGGTATATGGGCATTGATTCATGGATTCTTTCATCTATGAAGCCCAATGAATTTCTCAAGTTTTCTATTAAATTCAAGTATGGAATTCTATGGGTTTTATGATCTCTATTCCAATTGCATGGATTATAATTCAAATTATGTTTATTAGTCTATTTTGATATAAATTGATGTTTATTGCATTGAATTGAAGATTTTTTCTATGAATTCTCCTATATTGATTATTAGGGTTCACGATATAAATTATAGGTATTTTTAATTATACTTCCAAATGATATTATCTTTATGAATTATGTATGGGCTGATAAAAAGTATATGATCATGCATGTTTTTAAGCCAATTGCATGATTTTCAAATCAATTGATCATGCATACATGCTTTACCCTAATTTCCAAGTATGAACAATGATTATGTATGTATGATTTGTAATGTGGAAGGACAATACCCGCATTACACTTATGTTATGAAAATGAGCTACTCTATGATTTTAAACCTATGATATATGTTCATTACTATTTTTATGCTTTGTATGTATTCCGTGGGATTTGAATTAGCAACGTATGTGGACTTGAGCTGGAGACTCAAAATATGGGGTATTTATACAAAGTATCTTTTTCCAGAACTACGTGCCACCATAAGTATAAAGGGATTAGAGGCGAATACCCAAATCTCTAAAAGGTGAGTACCCGAAATATCAAGGCTTGGAAGTGAGTACCTAAGTCTAAGAACTAGGAGTGAGTACCCAATTCACGTAACCTCTTAGTGGATCCACTTAGGCATATAGGAGTCTACCTTGGTAGGTAGTCTCCCCCTTTCCTCTAATATAGTGGTAACATTGGGATTCCATGTTATAGCTTGCATGGTCTTATTATCGGTTATGGTTCCTATCCTACATATGTATGGTCCTTTTTATGTTTTAAATGACTAATCTTATCCTTTACTTTATATGATACTCTTTTGGTTTATTATGCATTGATCCTTCTTACGATTAATTATGATTTTTACTACTTCTACTATCATGCTACTTAAAATGGTCATTTGCATAAACATGGATTTCTATGTATTACATTGCTTACATACTTAGTACATTCAAACATACTAATGCATATTTTTGCCTACATTATCTCATAATGTAGGGGTTGATATTGAGGATCATATCCATCCACGTGGCTAGTTTAGCTTTCCTATACAACAAAGTTGTGGTGAGTCCTCATTTATTGGGAAATTGTTATCGAGTTGGTTATTATTTCCAAAGACTTTTGTTATATTTCATTTTGAGGGCGAGCTAGGGACATGTCTTTGCCCCCGCCTAGGTTCATGAGTAGAGGCATCTAGTTGGACAAATATTTTAAGTCTATGTTGTCATGTAACATTCTTTATTTACTATTCAGGGTTCAGACTCTTTTATGATGTTTTCTCTTTCCTTTACCTTATGTATGCTTATAATATGAACAGGAGGCTTGGTTGGAGCCCTTCGGAGTTTCGATCATCGTGTTATGACTAGGCCTTAGGTCGAGTTGTGAACCTTACTTAGCTATATTATCTCCGGTGAAGGCACTATGGTTGATCCTTATAAGATTGTAACATCCCTCAAAATACTCACAAGTTTCTTAAGAATTCCTTGGGAATAGGTCGCTCATGTAATGCATTATCCTTAATCATTTTGGAAAATCTGAGTTTGGAATATCGATCAGAGGGTCAAACCTCCAAGAAGTGGTTGAACTTTATGGCTCAGAGGATCCATTCATTGGGAAATTGCACGGATGTGACTTCCCTTGAGCTTTGATGGTGGCTTGCATCATGAGTGGAATTAGGCTAAATATGGGGGTACAAATAGTGTCTCAGAGCAAGATATTCTACCGAGGCAACAAGAAGGCATTCTTCCTACCAGGAATGGTAACGGCAATGTGCAAGTGGGCGAAGGTACCACTCATGGACACTGATGAGATACTACTTATGTATCCCCCCTTCCACCCTCCTTTGATCAAGAAGGCCTCGTCCAAGAGGAAAAAGAAAAAGAATGTGGGTGAGGGAAAAATAGTCGAGCAGTAACCGATGAGGACGATTATAAGGATGTTGATACCTCTCCCACTCAGTCACAACACCTATTCTCCAGCCACCATGTATAGGAGGAATTGGTAGCCATCTGGAGATGTATGAGAGGTACCTCTATTGGAGATACTACCCAGTAGAACAAGATAGTCCGCTAAGAGCTAGCTTAGTAGAAGAAGAAAAACCTAGCAAGAGACCACTTGATGGACTGGATGTGGAAGGCTATCAAGGTAATCTTCCATTGTGTCTCACCTCAGCAAGAGCTTCCCAACCTTACATCGGAGGACTTTCCAGAGTTCCCCAACATGCAAGAGGATTGGTCAGGTGAGCGTGCCCTAGAGGATCTCCTGTCCGACTAGGACGTCCCCTTCCCTTTGATTTAGTTATAATTGATTCTAATTTTTCCCTATTTGGGCATGTAACAAACAATAATTCTATTTCTTTCTTGCTTTTACTATGTTTTGAAAGCACATGGATGCTTAATTTCTAATTTCCTTAGTCATAAATAAATGCTCATTTCATGATCCAAGCTAGATGGTGATCAAAATCCTGAAGGACTCCAACCAATCCTCTTAGCATATGATTCATGAGAATACATAAGGTAGAGAAAGGTTAAGAAATAAAGTGGTTGCGCCCGCCAAAGTATTATGGAGAAATCAACAAGTAGAGAGTTCTACTTGGGATGCAGAGGTGGATATGATGAAATGATACCCATATTTAGTTCCTCCTATGTAATTCATATGCATGCATGTTCATGGAGATTCATTTTTAAGTCGTGTTTTATGTTAAGTTTGAAAATCTCATGTTCTATGCATTCTATGGTGTCATTTTATTCATGTTAGGTTGCTAGTCCTCTTTTCGTTTCCTTTCCATGCTAGTCAAAGCTCATTCGAGGACAAATGTTTCCAAGGAGGAGATATTGTAAGACCTCAAATTTTGAAAAGTCGAATGAAAGAGAATTCAAGGAAATTTGGAGTGTCCCCAAGTCTACGAGTGTGCCTACGACTTTTAGAGACCCTTATGAGTCATAAAGATGACTTGTGTAAGTGAGATCAAGCTAGAAAATTAAGTATGAGGGAAGTCTATAAGTCAATGTACGACTCATAGCAATCCTTACGACTCATAGAAGAGAATCATAGGGTCAAGGTCGAATTCCTATAAAAGTAAAGCCTTTGTACTTTTAAGATGACTCAATAGGACGAGTCGTAGTAAATTTAATGAGTTATAAGGTTGACTTGTAATGAAATTTCAGAAACCAAAATTTTATCGGTTTTTAGACCTGCAGGATAAGTCAGGTCTACAACATTTAATTATGTTGATGAGTTGTAGAAATGACTCGTAGATACACCTTTAGAGACCCAAACCTCAGGAAATTCTCCGACCTGTAGTATGACTTAAGTCTAAGATCCGTTGACTTAAAGACGAGTCTTAGTAGTCACTCATAGGGTTCAAATTTCAAATTTAATAAAGGGTAATATTGTCTTTTCCCCAAGTTAATTTCAATGTATCTAGACACGTTTATGGCCAAGTTCAAATCCTATAAACACCAAATCCTTCAAATTCACCTCCTATTCTTAATCATTCTCCAAATTCTCTAAGGCAAGACTAAGAAGTTCTCTCAAGGTTCTTCTTCAAATTCTAAGCTAGGGTTTCAAGAGCAACCAGTTTATTCTTCAATTTCTGAATATATTCACCAAGGTATGTGGGGATTGATCCATGGTTTCCTCTCACCCATGGAGGACCAAGGTTCTTTTCAAAGATATCTTTAAATTTCATTGGTTTTCTAACCCTAGTTTTAATGAATTAGATTGGGTTGTTTCAATTATGTTGTTAATTGTTATGAATGATCATTATGAGCATGATACTACATTAATTGCATGCTTTCAAGTTGAATTATGAATGCACATACATGAAGCTATTTTCCATGATGATTTACATTTATTGTGATTATGAAGTTCAGTGTTTTTGAAAAGGAAGCTTTTATGAAAGAATGAGATTTATGATTGAATGATCAAAGTTATAGTGATGATCAATGATGATCCAAGAAAGTTATTATGGTATGATAAGGACAATTCTCACACAACCTATGATTTAAGATGGTGATAAGGACAATTCTCACCAAAGTTTATAGATTCCTATGAATTACTAAAGTTAATAAGCTACTCTAATGATTATTTTCATAATGAAGTTAATGATATGCTATAACATTTTTAATGAATTCCATTGGGATATTGAATAGGCATCAAGAGGAATCTTGGGTGGGGTTCTATCAGGTAACGGAGTTTGTTACGCAAGAAAATCCTAGTAGCAACCTAAATTCCAAAACTACGTCGTTACCATAGGTTACCTTTATGGATTAGCTAGTTCATCCACACGTAGCTCAAAAAGTTAAAGTTGTTCTCACGAAATCTGCCTTGGCAAGTAGCCTCTCTCTTCTCGATGTAAGAGTTACATCAGATTCCATGTTATAGCTTGCATGGTCTTAGATGTCAGTTAAATATCTTATCCCACACAAGTTACAAGAAAATATGTAAGTTTTACTATGAAGTCCTATGATGCATTAACCATAAGATTTCATGTATTTTAAAATGCTTTCAAGCTTTATTCATGTTCATCTATGTTTGGTCATGCACCCTATGCCATATTGTTCATAGCCTATTACTTGTTCTTGCATAACTCACATACTTAGTACCTTCTATGTACTTAACACATATTTTGCCTACATTATCTTAAAATATAGGGATGGACGATACTTACGCTCCTCACATTCGTGGGTAGAATTGACTTAGCATTCTTGAGTTGTTATTGGTGATGCCTCATTCATCGAGGATGGGAATTTCTTTCAGATATTACTTTGAATTATTTATGATTCAAGTGAGCTAGGAGCTAGTCCTAAGCCCCCATCAAGGCTAGTATATAGGCATGTTGAGAGTGAAAGATGATGTAGTCCATTTTGGACATTGGGATTGAGTTTGCTTTCTTTTGACCTATATGTTGATTTAATTCTTCTTCTTATCTTATTAGGTTTTTTTACCTTATTTATATGATATATGCTAAGGTGGCTTGGTTGGGATCCCTCGGGTTCCCGATCTTTATGTCATGTTTAGGCTCTAGGCTCAAATCGTCATAAGTATACAGGTCATAGTTCCGATGTGGTCCTTACCTTAAATTTCCCCTATTTCTTGGTTTTTTCACAACTTTTTTCCAAAGGTGTGAAGCTGATATGGCCCGTGAAGGGTCTGTTGATCATTAGCAGGTGCAACGCTTTCTATGATTTCCATCTAAAACCCCATTTTCTGACTTTCCAACATCTGTGATCTTACAATATCTCCCCCTTGGGAAAAGTTTTCCTTAGATGGGACTCAAACTAGCGTAAATGGAACTTAAAAGAAACATAGCATCCTAACATGAATGCAAAACATATCGAAAATGCATAGAAAGATGGAATACTCAATCCCAAACTAAAACATAACTTTAAAACTCATTTCATGAATATGAATGCATATGAAAATATGAGAATGACTAAAACATATGGATTTGACAGAGTGAATAATGAAGGAACTCAATACCTCAACTAGGAACAAAAAGAAAGAGATGAGGATATCATGAAATTATATCTTCTTAAGCCTTCCATGTACCACATTCAACCTCTTGGTTCCTCCATAACACCTTAACGTAAGTTATTTCCTTGTTCCTTAACCTTTGAACTTGCCGGTCTATAATTTCAACCAGAACCTCCTTTGATAGACTCTCTTTCACACCAATGTTGTCGAAAGGAACAATGGATCTAAGGTCACCAATAAACTTCCGCAACAAAGACATATGGAACACTAGATATGTCGATGACCTAATTAGAAGGCAAATCCAACTCACAATCCACCTTGTCAATCTGCCTCAAAATCTGATACGGACTTACATAGCAGGGACTAAGCTTCCCTTTCTTTCTAAAATACATTACACCATTCATGGGTAAAATATTTAAGTAAACCCAATCATTGGCTTCAAATTCAAGATCCCTTCCCTTTCATATGAATAGGACTTTTGCTGACTCTGTACAGTCTTTACTATTTGTCTAATCAATCTAACATTTTCCATAGCCTCAAGCACCAACTCAAGTCCTATTAGGGAAAATTCACCAACCTCAAACCAACCAATAGGAGTCCTATATCTCCTACCATATAAGGCCTCAAATGGAGCCATCTGAATCCTTTAATAGTAACTATTATTATAAGCAATCTCGATCAATGGCAAGTGGTCATCCCAATTACCTTTGAAATAAATCACACATTGTCTCAACATGTCCTCCTAGGTTGAATGGTACACTCATCTTGACCATTTGTCTACAGTTGAAAAGTTGTACTAAGCTTAACTTGAGTACCAAGACCCATTTGGAAAGATCTCCAAAACTGATATATGAGTTGAGTATCTCGGTGTGAAATCATTGATAATGGAACACTATAATACTTAACCAATTCTCAAATATACACTCTAGCATAGTCCTCAGATGTATAGAAAGTTTTAATAGGGAGAAAATGAGTTGACTTAGTCATTCGATCAGCAACAACCCAAATAGAATAGTATTTCCTATGAGTACAAGGAAAATATGTAAAAAAGTCCAAATTCAAGGTTTCCCTCTTTGAAGTAGGAATCTCAATATCTTGAGCTAAACCTCTCATCTTTTGATGTTCAACTTTCACTTGTTGATAATTAGGGAACTTTGCCATAAACTTCGTAATATCCCTCTTTATGCCATTCCACCAATTCACATTCCTCAAACCCAGATGAATAGAATACCACAAACTATGAGCCTCGGTCAATATCATTTCCCTTAAGCCATGGATATAGGGAACACACAACTGGTCTTGATATCTTAATACACCATCTCCCCTTTGGAGAAAGTCTCAATGGCATTTTTGGAAACCATTTTCTTCAACTCCACCAAGGTAGGATCACTATCTCGCTTGGCTTTAACATTCTCCACACGAGATAATTCAGAACCATTTTGGACAACAACAACACCATCCTCAAAATCAATAATTCAAACACCCAAATGAGCTAGTCTATGGACATCACAAACTAAATCCTTCTTTGCATCCTCAACATGGGCAACACTATTCATGGATAATCTACTAAGAGAATCAACAACCACATTCTCTTTACATGGATACAACACCCTCATATAATAATCCTTCAATAACTTAAGCCATCTTCTTTGTTGAAGATTCAAATCCTTTTTGTTGAATACATATTGCAAACTCTTATGGTCAGTAAATATATCAACATGGACACTATAAAAATAGTCTCTCCAAATCTTTAAAGCAAACATAACCACCGCTAACTCCAATTCATGAGTTGAGTAATTATTTTCATGTACCTTGAGTTACCTAGAAGGATAGGCTATCACCTTAAAATTTTACATCAATAAACAACCAAGACCAACCCTTAAAGAATCAACAAAGACAACAAATCCATTAGAACCTTTTGGTAAGGTCAATACTAGAGTGGAAATAAGCCCATCTTTCAATTCTTGGAAATTTTCTCACATGCCTCAGTTTAAAACCTTAGAAGTTGGAAGAGTGGGAAAATGGAGTTTAAAGGAGGTTCCTTGGAAATTGCAGTTTTTTGGCAAAAGGTGGACTTCACAGAGCCATTTACGATCCGTGAAGAGGACCACGGATCAAAGGGGCAATGTGGTTCATCCCTGGTATAATTAGAGTATGGGTGAGGACCACGAGGGGGATCATGACCTGTGGTGGGAACCACAATCTGTGGTGGCCTATGTGGAGGTCACTCCCTCCAACCCAAAGTAATTCCTCTCACCATGATCACGACCACGACCATAAACCATAGTGGGCTTCATGGTCTGTGGTGGCCCTTCCATGTAGGAGCCCGTTCTAGTTAAGTTTAGGAGTATTTTAGTCTTTTCCCTATTAAGTATTTAATGAATGTGGATAGTTTTTGGGAGTTTATTATATCCTATTAACCACCATAATCCCTCCTAACTCTCTCATTCTCACCCTAACACACAAATCCCAAAAATCTTCTCTCTAAAGTTCTCTCTCAAGGGTCTTCTTCTTCCTCAAGCTAGCCCCAAGGTAAATCAAGTTCGATACTTCAATCCATTACAATTTAGGACTTATAAGTCTTAAGATATATAGGAATTCATCCATGGGTCCTTTCATCCATGGAGTCCCAAGGTTGTTTTCAAATTCTATTGTGAATTCTTCTTCTAAAAGTCTTAATTTTCATGAATTTGCATTGGGTCTTCTTAATTATGATTTATCTTATGACTATTGATAAAATTAAGTATAATCCAAATTATATTTCATAATTTTAAGTTGAATTTAAATGACCAATGTTATATGCTATTTCAAGTATGTTTTCAAGAAACTATGATCATGAATTTCAAGTAATTTAAATAAAAGTTTTATGAATGACGTAATGATGTTTCAATGATGTTTAAAGCAAGTATAAATAGTGTGAAATATAATTCTCACACAATCATTTTAAAGAGGTGAAAAGACATTCTGATTAACTCATGTATTCTTATGAATCAATTATGTTAATGAGCTATTCTTATAATTTCTTTATGATGAGGATTGGTATCTATTATTTTTCTTTTCTAATGATGGTAATGAATATGATTTATGACTTACGTTGTGATAATTAGTAAGCAAAGAGATGAATTTAAGGTTGGGTTCGGTATGATAGCCATAGTAGCTACCCAAGGGAATCCTAGTGGTAAATGTTAGTCCCTAACTACATTACCCGCATAGGTTTATCATGCCATTATGGCCTAACTAGTGGATCCACATATAGCTCATTCTGATGATGTTCTCATGAAGTCTACCTTGGCAAAGTAGCTTTTCCTTTCTCGATGTGGGAGTTATATCGGATTCCATGTTATAGCTTACATGGTCTTATATATCAATTAAAGGTCTTATCCCACACCAAGGTATATGAAAAGGTATAAAGTTCTCATGATGATATTTCAATGCATTGTCCAATGATTATGATGTTTTAAGGTTTTCAAGGATTTACTTATACTTTAAGATGTTGATCAAGCATCTCATGATTCACATTGATTATGTCCTATATTCATGGTTCATGCATACTTGTCACATACTTAGTGTATTTCATGTACTAACGCATATTTTTGCCTACATTATATCATAATGTAGGATCAGATGATCATTGCGCACCTCCTACTCATGGTTATAGTTGATCTTTACTCTCTTAGAGTTGGTGAGTCCTCATGCTTCAAGGATAAGACTTTTATCTATTCATCATTCTTTTGACTTTTGTATGTTATCATGGGTGAGCTAGGAGCGTGTCTTATATCTCCATCTAGTTTAGTAGAGGCATGTTAGATACCATAGAGTCTATGTTGTCATTTCATTTTGAGTTTGAGACTTTTCATGTTGAGACTTTAATTTTTCATATATGTCTTAGGTTTATTCCTTTACTTAAATTTTGTAAACTCATGAATGATATGCTAAGAGTCTTGATTTGGGTCCCTCATGATTCTAATCACCGTGTCACACTTAGGGCCTAGCTTGGGCCGTGACAAACTTGGTATCAAAACACAAAGTTTAAATTATCCTAGGAAGTCTAACATGCCACATTAAGTTAGAGTGTTGTTCATTGGATTGAATGGAGCCATATTTATGAATAGGACGCTATGAGGCATTATAGGAAAAACTTCACTTCTTTTATGATGTTATCGTGCGATAGAGTTGAACTCTAAGGCTTCTCCATCTAACGCTCTCTCTTTAAAAATTTCAAATATATGCCTCCATGAAGAAACCCCATTAGAAGGAATGTTGGGGAGGAGCAGCAAGCTCCAAATAAACCTTTGAAGGAGAAATTCTCCCATGTGGAGTTTTGTACCACGTTCCAAGTTCTTTCCCCAGTTGTAGCCACTCAAGCTAATACGGAGGTGGTAGCTCCCATGTACCCAAATGTGGGTAAGGTAGTTAGCTGAGTTTCTGACTTTACTAGAATGAACCATCCCAAATTTCATGGCTCTAAGTTTGATAAGGATTCATAAGATTTCATTGAAGGCATTGCTAAGATTGTGGGGATCAGAGGTATTAGTCTCCTAGAGAAGGCGGACTTAGAGGCTTATCAACTCAAGGGAGTGGCACAAGTTTAGTATGAGAAATAGAGGGATAAAAGAGGTAGAGATGATGTTCCTTTTGATTGGGTGGAATTCAAGGGTGCTTTCCTTGACCGGTTCTTTTCTTTGGATTTGAGGAAAGATAAGGTACAATAGCTCATCAATTTGTGCCAATTTAATATAAGTGTGAGGGAGTATGCCCTTAAGTTCACAAAGTTGTCAAAATATACTCTCGTTGGAAGATCTATCTCGTGTCTGGTACTGCATGGTTCCACTCTGCAAGAACCCTGAATTAGTCTCTTGAAGCTCATCATTTTACTTTCATAATTATGGATCCAAAGGCTCAGATGAGCAAGTTCATTTCGGGTGTGTCTAACTTGGTGGTCAAAGAATGTAGAACCACAATGCTAATTAAAAAGATGGTCATTTTGAGGCTTATGACATATGCTAACCAAATAGAGGAGGAAAAGTTGAAGGAGAGGTCTAGAAGGGAGTCCAAGAGGGCTCAAACTGATGGTGGAAATTTCTCATATGGTAAGATCTGGAATGGTGGTCGTCCTTAGTTTCGTCAAAAGTATTTCGGAAAAGATTCATCAAACACTCTTGTCCCAAAGTTTGATAAACATAAGGTGCCTAACCATAAGACATAAGGAGGAGCACAGAGTGGTCAAGTCATCCCTCCAAGCAAGAAGTGTGAAAGGAATCATAAGGGAGAATGCTTAGCAAGATCAGATATGTATTATAGGCGTGGAAAGTCGGGTCATCAAGAGAAGGATTGTAGGAATGGTTCTAGAACCTAGGCTCAGACTTAGGCTACCAGCCGTACAGACCAAAGTGGTATTACTTTGGGTGGCAATTAGCACCAAAATAGATTTTATGCCATTTAGACTCATCGGAGTTAGAGGTTTTGCCAGACGTGGTGACTGGTATATTGAAAGTCTTTGACTATGATATTTATGCATTGTTAGATCTGGATGATACTCTATCATTTGTTACTCCTTACCTTGATATGAAATTCATTATTAGTCCTAAAATATTTTTAGAGCCTTTTTGATTTATACACCTATTAGTGATTCAGTTGTGGCTAAGAGGGTCAATCAAAATTGCCCATTCTTAGTTTTTCATAAAGTCACCTCAGTTGATCTTGAAGAAATTGATATAACCGATTTTGATATTATCCTTGGTATGGATTGGATTTCATGTATGTTATGCCACTATATATTGTAGGACTAGTATGGTCAAGTTTTAATTTCCTAATGAATCAGTCTTTAGAATGGGAAGGTATTAATTTTGTGTTTAAGGGTTAATTCATCCTGTGCCTTAAATCTAGAAAAAAGATTTCTAAGGGGTTCATCTATCATCTAGTGTGGGTTAGACATAAAATTCTAAAGCTCCCACTCTTTACTCAGTTTGGTTGTTAATGAGTGTCTGAAAAACTATTCTCATATGATCTCCCACCTAACAAAAGGGAAACAGGCTTTGATATTGATCTTCTCCCTGATACCCAGCCTATATTTATCCTCCTTATCAAATGGCCCCAGCAGAATTGAAAGAGTTAAAGGATCAATTTAAAGATTTATTAGATAAGGGTTTTATTAAATTGAGTATCTCACCCTGGGGTTCTTTGGTTCTTTTTGCCACGAAGAAGGATGGTTCTCTCTGTATGTGTATTGACTATTGCAATTGAATAAGGTCACAAATAAGAATAAGTATCCCATTTCAAAGATTAATAACTTGTTCGATCAACTTCAAGGAGCAAGCTACGTTTCAAAGATTGACCTTCAATCGGGTTATCATAAACTCTGAGAAAGAGAATGTGACATTCTGGATATGGTTTTTAGGACTCTGTATAGTAAATTTGTATTCTTGGTCATGTTATTTGGACTAATGAATGCTCATGCAGCTTTTATGGATTTGATGAACATGGTGTTGAAACATTTTTGGATATATTTGTAATTGTGTTCATTGATGTATTTTTAATCTATTCTCAGAGTGAGGAGGAGCATGCCAATCATTTGAGGATTATCTTGCAAATTCTCAAGGATCGCAAGTTATTCTCTAAGTTTAGTAAATATGAATTTCGGTTGAGGTCAGTTTCCTTCCTTGGCTATATTGTCTCCGATGAAGGCATTATGGTTAATCCTAAGAAAATCAAAGTGGTTAAGAGTTGGCCTAGACCTTTGTCTCCTTCCGATATTTGGAGTTTTTTGGGCTTAGCCAGTTATTATAGATAGTTTTTGGAAGGTTTCTCTTCCATTGCAAGCCCTTGACTACTTTGACTCAAAAGTAGGTGAAATTCCAATGGTCTGAGGCATGTGAGAAGAGCTTTCAAGAGTTGAAAGATAGGCTTATTTCCACTCGGATGTTGACATTGCCAGAATATTTCGATGGGTTTGTTGTTTATTGTAATTCTTCAAAAGTTGGTCTTGGTTGTGTTTTAATGTAAAATGGTAAAGTGATAGCCTATGCTTTTAGGCAACTCAAGGTGCACGAAAAGAACTATCCGACTGATGACTTAGAGTTGGCGGCGGTGGTTTTTGCTTTGAATATTTTGAGACACTACCTTTATGGTATCTATGTTGATGTATTCACTGATCATAAGATCTTGTAATATGTGTTCACTCAAAAGGATTTGAATCTTCGACAAAGGAAATGGCTTGTGTTGTTAAAGGACTATGAGATAAGTATGTTGTACCATCAAAAAAAAGCAAATGTAGTTGCCAATGCTCTTAGTAGATTGTCCATGAATAGTGTTTCCCATGTTGAGGATGCAAAGAAAGTTAGTCCGTAATGTTCATAGATTAGCCCATTTAGGTGTTCTACTAGTTGATTTTGAGGGTGGTGGTGTTATTGGCAGTTGTTAAGGACAAGCAAGATAATGCTAGATTGTATATCCGGGAGTTGGTTAAGCTTCATAGTATCCCCTTTTCTATCATTTCAGACTGAGGTTCTTAGTTTACTTGTCAGTTTTGGAGATTTTCAAAAGGGTTTTTGTACTCAAGTTAAGCTCGCTACAATTTTTCACCCTCAGACAGATGGCCAGGCTGAGCATACCATTCAGACCTTAAAGGACATGTTGAGATCCTGTGTTATTGATTTTAAAGGTAACTGGATGATCATTTGCCATTTATAGAGTTTGCCTATGATAATAGTTATCATTCTAGCATTCAAATAGCTCAAGTTTTGGCCTAATATGGTAGGAGGTGTATGTCTCCTCTTGGTTAGTTTGAGGTTGGTGAATTTTCCTTGATATGACCCGAGTTGGTGCATGAGGCTATGAAAAAGGTTAGATTGATTAGAGAAAGATTGAAGACTACCCAGAGTTGGCAAAAGTCCTATTGAGGTGAAAGGAGAAGGGATCTTGAATTTGAGTTAAATAACTGTGTCTACTTAAAAATTTCACCCATGAAGGGTATTGTAATAACCCGTGACTTAAAGTACGTCTATGACTCGTAAATGTCGATGCATCGATGTGATATTGGAAGAATATTGTTGCAAATTGTTATGAATACCAATTACTCCTTATATTAAGTTATTTGAAGGGTTACACCAAAGTTATAGGCCAAAGATATCATTAAAAAAAGATTCAAATTTAAAGGTTCATTGTGGCGGAATATTTTAAATGATCTAATTTATTATATAACTTTGAACAAGCATATCTCCTAATATATAAGGATTTAGAGGACCTATGACCTATCAAATAAAAGGTATTTGAGTCTAGTTTCTATAAAAATAAACCGCTTATCAATACGACTTTGGAGTATGAAGTTATGTGCATTCTATAATAGACATGTGCACTGCCCAATCACTGTGAGACATGTGGCACTTTAGGGAAAGTCGGCCAAAGTAGGTATTTTTATGTTAGAACTTAGTTATTTCATTTCCCATTACTAAAAAATATATTGTTACTGGTTTTGAGTGTTTTCTTCATGTTTTGATCACCTCCAATCTTTCCAAGCTTAAGGTAATTTGGTTTATTCAAGAATCAAGTGTGTTCCTCTACAAAGATCATATATACATACTTAGCTAAGTATTTTATTGATGGAAAAGGTGTTGTTCTTGAAGATTAAAAAGGGAAAGGATATCTTCTCTTAGTCTGGTCATATAGGTATGGCTACTATTCTATCTCCATATATATGATTCTAAAAAATGTTTTAAGTTTAATTTGTGGGTAGGATTCACGGGACGGTGATAGGAAGTTGTGAATCCATGTTTTACCCATTTTAATTGATGTACTTGATAAGGAGGGAGTATGTAGGATGATATATTGGCTTATTTACTGATTAAAATAGAGTTGGTTGTATTTTATTGAGGCAGCAAGTTTTTACGATAAAATGGAAAGCTAGGTATAGAAAACACAACTTTTATAGTTCTTGCAAGTTTGTCACTCGGCAAGTATTTGATGAAATGCCTAAATCGCTATAGAATATGAGCTTATATTATTTTGATTGATGGTAGTAGTTACCGACCAACTTAAACTATGGCTTATAAGGGAATTTGACATCATTTGATAAAGAACTCATGGAATGGTGTTCGGAAACTATGAGTTTGAGTTTATATGTATAATTTGAATGATTAAGGGGATGGTTCTTCATAAATTATGGATTGGAGAGTAATATTAACCTCATAGGTAAGTGATGAGTCCATTTGGAAAGTAGATCAAGATAAGGGTGTGGCAAAACACCATTTATCTATCATAATTATTGAGCTTGTCGCTTCTAAACCATGATTTTGTTTTTGGCCTTGTTATACTTCTTGATTAGTTTCTTATAATGCCTTATATGATGCCATGTTATATATAAAGTTGTCAGCAAAGGCATTTGACAACATGACGTAAGATAGTAATTCCCGAAGCAAGGTTTATATAGATAAAACCTCTTTCTCCATTAAGGCATGACACAGAGTCGCATATTCCTAATATAAATATCATACGAGATTTTATGATGGAGTATTACTATTTTGCAAATCTTCCTATGTTTGATGTCTAAACCAATAGAGTTATAGTACTCTTTTTCTAGCCAGAAAAGTCATATTTTTTATGTCCCCAAATGTGTCTTCAGTTGAAACTCCTAGAGGTTATAGGGTACATGTGTATTATAAAGTTAAAAGAAACAATTGGCCACAAATTATCTATATATGTATAAATCACATAGATATATAATTCTTAATCTAAAGTAAATAATCAACAATTGTATCACTAGTTAAATTATTCATGAGTTACTTGTAATAAGCCTTTGCATGCAAGTTGAGATTATAGCCTAATTTGCGGTGTATGGTGGGTATTTATAAGGCTACTACGCGTGACACTATTCTGTGCACAGAATTTAGATAGAGTCAATTGGAATTTTCCATCGTGGATTCACCTAACTTATACAGGCCTTTGGGCAGACCATATAGGAGCCCAGGGGGTCTTACCTTGATAGAACTCGTTACCCAAACTATGAGATTGCATGCATGGTCATGATAGTGGGCTACAGATGCCATACATGGTTTATAGATCGCAGACATTAGGCCATCATGTGACTCCCTGATAGTTAGATTTACAAAGAGCTACAAAGTTATATAATGAAGTAAGGATGTCACTTAGGCAAATTCTCGGAATCTTATATATATATAAATGAAAAGGTCATGTAACGTTAGATGAGGACCCTTGATATTGGTCACAGTTCCAGTGTTGTATTATGTCTTATGCATATATATGCTCAGATTTGTCTATCTTGATATTGGATTCATTTGAGCATTCTTATATGTCTACATGTTATTCTGTCTGTTTTACATATCAGTACATGTTTTATATGTACTGACATCCCTATTATTGTGGTGCTGCATTTCCATCGATGCAAGCTCAGGTACTCAGGATAGCAGACAATTCTAGTAGACTAAAGACTTTCAGTTTAGAAGTGGTAAGCCCCACCTCTACCTAGACCTATCAGATATCTAGAGCCTATAATTTGCTATGTGTGTACATATGTAGAATGGGTATGTTGGGGCCCTGAGTGGCTTCTTAGACATAGTTTTATTTAAGTTGTAAGTAGCCCAGTAGGCCCTTTTGTTGTCTATGTTTAGTATGTGTCTTTGTATATGTTCCGCTGCGTATGAGTCTACAAGTTTAGCATGGGTCTAATACATATATAGCAAGTGTTCAGATAAGTCCTCTATGTCCACCCCTTTCTAGTTGGGGGCGTGACAACA
The DNA here is from genome assembly GCF_947179165.1 of Solanum dulcamara. Classification (NCBI taxonomy): domain Eukaryota; kingdom Viridiplantae; phylum Streptophyta; class Magnoliopsida; order Solanales; family Solanaceae; genus Solanum; species Solanum dulcamara. The sequence continues at coordinate 59,095,713 of NC_077239.1, read as the reverse complement.
CTTGGTAGTAGAGTACAAGGTTCAAGTGTCCGAGGGAGTCTATGAAGTCATGTCTAGGAGGACTTTTATTATAAATGTGTTGTGTGCCATATTTATAATTTAGGGACTACAAGGGCATTTAGGAATTTGTCCGTATTTCATAATCTACATCGTGCGATAGAGCTAAGTCATAGAAAGTCAATTCTGACATATGTTCTTTTTATTTGTGATACAGATCATGTCTATTATAAACAAGGATAAAGTAGGCTCGAGGGCCACTATTGGCACTACTCAAAAGGAAGCTATTTCAGAGCATATTTAACTATTAGGTGATCAAACCAGCGCTCAAGAGAGCTTTCCATGTCCTATACTTCCACATCCTCATATTCCAGGATAGAAGGGTCTGCGAGAGTTTCTACACCTCCAGTAGTGTCAGTAGTAGCTCATGTACCATATATACCACCTCCAGGTGCCTCCAAGCAAGATTTTAGAGTGGCAGTAAAGTTGCTCACTCAGTTGGTAGTTGCTTAAGTCCAAGGACAAAATGCAGCTGCATCTAGAACCATCCGGGAAGAGACTGATAGATCTAGAGTACATGATTTCATCCATATGAATCCCCCAATGTTCATCGGATCTAGTGTGAGAGAGGAACCACAAAATTTTATAGATGATTTCAACATAATTTTTAGGGCCATGCATATCTAAGAGCCTGAGGCAGTTGAATTGGCCGCCTATCACCTAAAAGATGTCACTATCACGTGGTATGAGATGTGAGTGGATTCTAGGGGAATGCTCCCCCAATACTTTGGAAGGAGTTTTATAAGGCTTTTATGGAGCACGTTTTCCCTAATATCTTAGGGGGGCGAGCATTGAAGAATTTCTAAACTTTCGATAGAGAAACCTCAGTGTCAGGGAGTATAGCATGCGGTTCACTCAATTGTCTAGATTCGCTCCTGAGATGGTCACCACACAGGATATAAGAAAACATCATTTTGTGGTTGGTATTAGAGATCATTTGATTATCTCTTGTATGGTTGCTGCATTAAATTGGGATATGGATAATGCAAGATTGATGGCACATGCTCAACGAACAGAAGACCACTTAAAAAACCACAGGGCTAAGAGAGAAAGAGAACAAAATAAGAGGGATAAGAGAGCTGGCATATTTTAGGGAGGTGGTAGAGCTTCTTCCAGTGGAGGTCCACAAAGGCAAGCTCAGTCAGTAGACCTCTCCACAACTAGTGCCCCAGCAAGTAATGAATACAGGCAATTTTCAACGCGGTCCCTCATTAAAAGAAAAACAAAATAAAGAAAATTACAATGCAATGTTAAACACTTAACTATAATAACATATACATTCGCCTACTTTATTATTGTGTCATGGTTCCCACAACCATAGTTATGGGGTTTAGCTACTTATGATCACAAGGAATGAATCAAGAATTATTGTTGAATTCATAAAACAATACTTACATTTATAGAAAAGTAAAGCTCGGATCACAAGATGAAAAACAAATCAAGAACAAACAAAGGATTAACTTACATTTGAATCTTGAAAATAACCAAAGTGTGCTCTCACAATGTTCACACTATGCCAAAACTTACAATAAAAATGCGTAACCCGAAAAATAAAATAAATTCGGGTATTTATAGAAGTACAAAACCTACTCCTAAATCAACTAGAAAAACTTAAGTTGGCAGAGTTCACCCCAATACATCAAGGTTCGTACTGGCCTTTATGCCCCGTGGTGTTTGACTTGGCTCCACCACTGTGTGGGCCTTTACTTCTTCCCGTGCAAGATCCATGGCTTATGGTCCTGAATATACCCTATAATGGGGTCCGTAGTAATTTCCTTGGCTAATTTCAATCTTCATTCAACAATCCTTCACAAACCTTGATCACGTCCCGTGGTAGACTCCACGGCCCATGAAGGGTCTCATGGAGTTCTACTTAGCCAAAATTTCTTCACCTTAGGCTTCACTTGTATCAATATCATGCCAGCCACCATGTCCTGTACAAGGAACCACGGTCTGTGGTGGCACTCGTAGTCCCTATATCTCAACAAAAATGCCTCAACTCCTCAAAAATCATCCAAACTCATGAGTGACTTAGTTTTCCTAAAAAATGGAAAAAAACAAACATTATATCTATAAAAAATATGCTTGCAATGCATACTAATCCACCATTTTGAGCATCTAAAGTTTCATAAATGCATGATACATCAACACACCTAATTTAGAAACGTTGTTTGTCCTCAATCTATGAAACCAAACAAAACAACACAACATGCAAACACAGACGACTATAAGAAGACATATAGCAGCCCAACACATAAACTATGACCCTTTTTTCATGACCCATGCCTAGGTCCTAGATGTGATACGGTGAATGAGACATCCGGAGGTACCTCACCCAAGCCTCTTAGCATTCATTTAGCTTTTCATAGGTAATAACATTCAATAATAAGTGGAAATAAAAGGTATAATGGGACTAAGGGAAACAACATAGAATTGGAGTCAATATCAAACTTAAACATCATGTATTTATGTCCAAGCATACCTCTACTAAAAGATTTGGTGGGGGCTAAGATATGTCTCTAGCTCACCATAATAATAAGCGGAACAAGTGCTATGAAAGGTAACAAAAGTCTTTGCATAACTTAAGCTAGAAAAGGAAAAGATGTTGTTCCCGAAATATGGGAACTCACCAATAAAGTAGCCTTCAATGTAATCAACTAGCCACGTGGAGGTAAATATTGAGCAACGTCGGTCCCTACATGGTGATATCATATAGGCAAAATAGTATGTGTTAGACTTTGAATGTACTAAGTGTATGAGAAATGCATTATAAAGAAAAGCATTAAGACATTTATAAGAAAAGTACATAAGTGAGTGCATACATGAATAATCAAGTAATAAGAATTTGAAATATTATTTTTGTGGGAAGATGACTACAACCGACATTTAAGACTATCCGAGCTATTACATGGAATCCAACATAACCCTCTATCAACTACATTCATTTTTTTAACCTTTAGGGCTATTTGTGGATCCACTAGCCTAAGCCTATAAGGGCTCCTGCATTGGCATATAGCTAATGAGACAAGGGGTTGCTACTAGGATTCCCTTAATGAACCCCACCTCAATGCCCCATTGAGTACTAAGTCAATCCCACGGAATAGTTCATTTAACATAACAACATAATCATTTGCATAGCTTTAGATCTTCAAAACATCATCTGGTAGAATAGCTCATTAAAACCTTTCATTTGATTCACACAAGTGAGAATTGGCCTTTCACAAGTAGAATCCATCATTTCATCATTTTTTCATTTCATAAGACCCCCTTTAATCATAAACATTTGTTTTGATAAACTATCATTTTGGAGTCAAAGCTTTTACTTCAACTTCATTATAACATAATGAAACTAGGTGGGTTCTATTCAATCAACTTTCAAATCATTCAAATCCCTGATATCATGCATTAGAGTAATGTAATGCATCAATTTAAAATATCTTTAAAGCAACCCACAAATAAACTTTGAATCTCCTTTTCATGCCTTCATATAACAACCTTTTATAAATCAACCATTTCATGAAATTAAGAGTCAATATAAGCCAATATAGATAAATAAACTTCAAATAGACAATAATCTATGCATTCAGAGTCATTATATAAAAATCCGTAAGATTTCACTATTTGAAATTAAATTGCTAAGTTTAGAACACTTGGGCTTCATGGGTGGATAAAAGCCTAATGCAAGCTTGAAAGTAATGGAGACTTTATCTTCCTTAAGGAAACCCTAGATCCTTGCTTGAGAATGGATGAAACCTTGAGAGAAGGGGGTTTTGTTTGAAGGATTTTATGTGAGGAATGAAGGCTTTGGAAGGTTTGGGGTCTATAGATAGATTTTATTCAGTCCCCAAAATTACCTCACTTTTTTTATAAAACACAGGGAAAGACCAAAATACCCCTCTTAAAACTGGTCGGAATCAGCTTCACGGAGGACCCATCACAGATTGTTGTGCTCACCACATCCCGTGGTGGTGTCCCGTGGTAAGTAACTTAGAGGAAAGATTTTGGGGTTTGCAGGGAAAGTCTTAGGACTTCCTCCACAAAGACCTTGACGGTCCTTGGAGGGCATCATAGCCCGTGAACCATGGTCATGGTGCAAGACCTGTAGGAGTGACCACCACGAAGCACACCATAGTCTATGAAGAGCTCCATGGCCTGTGGTGGTCATTCATGGTCCTTTCCTTGGAAAGTTTTCAGAGGGCCATAGGGGAGGGGTCAGCATAGAAGGCACTACGGTCCGTGGTCCCTTTTCTGCAGGGTTTGGTTTCTAAGCCGCCATAATTCTAGCTCACCACGAGGATGGCCTTCTGTGGTCTACCCAGTGTCAGTTTTCTGGATAGCCTTTAAATTATACATATATGGAAAGATGACTATAACCGATATTTAAGACCATGCGAGCTATTACATAGAATCGAACATAACCCCCTATGTTGGCACGGGGAGACTACTTGTTGGGTATAACTCCATTCATTTAACATTTAATGGCTACAAAGGCCTAGCCTACAAGGGCTCATATGGTGGTACATAGTTAATGTAACATGAGATTTTACTTATGGACCCCTTTGGTCGAGTCCCTATGTACATGATACATTCGGTACTAAGTCAAATCCCATAAAATAGTATAATATTTCAAAATAGTCATATCATATAACTTGAGAATTCAGACATCACATTCGGTAGAATAGCTCATTAAAACCTTTGGTGATTCAAGTGGGCAAGAATTGTCCTTATTGCATAAAGAATCCATTAGTGAATCTTGATTTATAATATCATCATGGCTGTCATACCCTATTTACCATCCTACTAATGAACTTTAATTTATAAGAAAATTTAGTCTACAATAATTGATGGTATTCCAGGTACCATACTAATCAGACCTACCTTTAGAAAATAATTTTCAAAAGTATTGATGGTATATCAGGATGTCATAAATGTCATATCATAATCGTAAACATGTCATAAGGATAAATCATTCTTCATCATTCGTTACTTTTCATGAGCCATTTGCTCATTAGCTTGGGTGAGAAAAGTTTCCACCAACATTCATTCTTTCATATCATTTCATAAATACTCCCTTTCATAAACATTTCTTTCATATCATTCATTTGGAGTCAAAAGTTTTTATTCCAAATTTACTTCATCATAAGAAACTAGGTGGGTTCATTTCATAGAGACCTTCAAATACATTTAAAGAATATTTGTATGAATGAGAGTGATATAAATGCATCAAATTAAATATGTTAAAAACAACTCACCATAGGCACTTTAAAACTACCTTTCAAACCTTCATATAAGAACCTTAGCAACCTATTCATTTCATGAAATTGAGAGTCAATATATATCAATATAAGTAAATAAACTTCAAATATATCATGAACTATGCATTTGAAATCATCATGTAAAAGCCCATAAGATTTCATTATTTAGAATTGAAATACTAGTTTGAAAAAATATTTGGGCTCCATGGGTGGAAAAACCCATGGATGAAAACCCACATACCTTAGAGAGGAACTTGAAGAAGAATTGGAGACGTCATGATGTTAGGTGTTCAATGGGAAGCTTGATTCCTTTAAGTTAGAGAAAAAATAGAGGGGATGATTTCAAAGAGAGGAGGATGAAGTTTAGGGTTTTGGAGAGGTGAAAGACTGAAAAATGACCCCCAAACACATCCAAGCCCGTATATATTTGCTTAGGTAATTATCCAAGATGCCCTTCATCAAACAAAATATGGAAAACAGGTTCAGAACCCTGCAGGTGCTATAGTGGCGCCTGGTGCTAGAGCCAAAAATACTATATCTAATTTTAGGTGCCACTATGGCACCCTACGCTAGAGCCAAAACTATTGCAGCTAATTTTGGGCACTATAGTGGCGCCCGATGCCAGACCTGAAATTGCTGCAGTGATAGTCTCTAGTAAAAAGGTCATAAATGTTTACTAAGGTCATAAATTTTTACTCTAAACTCAGAATAAGGTAAACTTGGTAGAATTGGAAAGAACACTCAAATACATTTAATATGATAGGTCATGGGACACCTAATTTGTTATATACTAGGAGAAATGGGAGTTTGAAGTTGACCCTATTTTGGACTCATACGAAAACTTAGCCGATGGAAATATTTTGGACTTTCTTGGTGTTAGAGATCCCTTATGACCCTAAAACACATCTAATACACTTCAAATCCTTAGGAATTGATCCTAACTGATATATAAAACTAGAAGTCATTGAGTTAGATCCTATCGCATATGAAGAATGGTTCAGGTCTTGGTGTAGAAATTTTTTAGGGGTGTTACGTCAAGTTTTCTTCAACATTCACTATTTCCAATGGGGAAATGGAACTAGGATCACCCACACATTTTCTCAACATAGACATATGGAATACCAGATGAACCATGGCCATTTCCTAAGGCAATTCTAACTTATAAGAAACTTTGCTAACACGTCTCAAGATTCTATAAGGCCCTACATACCTAGGGCTCAATTTCCCCCTCTTACCAAACCGAACTACACTCTTCATGGGTAAAACCTTCAACTATACCCAATCATCTACATTAAACTCAATAGCCCTTCTCCTAGTATTGGAGTAGGACTTTTGACGACTTTGAGCCATTTTAAACCTTTTTCTAATGACCCTCACATTCTCCTTAGAATCAAGCACCAAATCAGGACCCAACAAGGTCATATCACCTACTTCGAACTAACCAACCAGAGACCTACATTCTCTCCCATACAAAGCCTCAAATGATGCTATCTCAATACTTAAGTGGCAGCTATTATTGTAGGTGAACTCAATAAATAATAGCTGATCATCCCAACTTCCTTTGAACTCCAACGCACAAGCCCATAACATATCCTCTAGTATTTGAATTATCTGTTTGGCTTGCCAATCGGTTTGAGGAGAGAATGTGGTACTTAGCTTCACTTTAGTACCAAGACCCCTTTGAAATAATCTCTAAAAATGAGAAGTGAATTGAGTATCACAATCTAAAATAATTGACAAAGGTACACCATGCAACCTCACCAATTCCCGAATATACAACTTAGCATAATCCTCGGCAATATAAGATATCTTGACCGGTAGAAAGTGAGGCGACTTTTTCATTCTATCAACAATCACCCAAATCAAATCATGATGTTTTCAAGTACGAGGAAAACCCATTACAAAATCCATATTCACATCTTCCCACTTCCAAGTGGGAATTTCAACATCTTGGGCTAGGCCACCTGGCCTTTGATGTTCAACCTTAACTTGTTGGCAATTCAAAATTTCGGCCAGGATCCTTGCTATATCTTTTTTCATGCCACTCCACCAATAGAGCTCCTTTATGTCTCAGTAATTTTGTTGAACCGGGATGAATAAAGTATGAAGAATTATGAGCCTCCTTCAATATCAAACCCCTTAGTCCATCTACATCCGGAACACATAACCGGCCTTGGTAGTGAAGTATCTCATCTCCCCCTTGTGAAAATACCTCTACTTTCTTTTCCTTTACCAACCTCTTTAACACTACTAATCCCGGGTCAAGTTCTTATTTTGACTTAACATCCACCACCAAAGATGATTTAGACCTATTATGAACAACCATACCACCATCATCGGAACCACTCAATTTCACTCCTAATCTAGCCAACCGGTGAACATCCTTTACCAATTTCCTCTTTCTTTCATCAACATGAGCCACGCTTCCCATAGATACTCTACTAAGTGCATCGGCAATAATATTTGCCTTACCTGGATGGTAATGTATACTCATATTATAGTCTTTGAGAAGTTTAAGCCACCTCATTGCCTTAGATTAAAGTATTTTGACTAAACATATATTGGAGAATTTTGTAATCGGCGGACACATCTACACGTACCCCATATAGAGAATACCGCCAAATCTTTAGAGAAAATACAATGGCCACTAACTCAAGATCATGGGTGGGGTAGTTACGCTCATGCACTTTTAATTGTCTAGAAGCATAGGCTATAACATTACTATTTTGCATCAACACACAACCCAAACAAATCTTTGAAGAATCATAATATACCACATAGCATTCTAACCCTTCCAGTAGAGTCAAGATAGGAGCAGAGGTAAGTCGATCTTTCAATATTTGGAAACTCATCTCATATTCATCCATCCAAAGGAACTTTTCCTTCTTTTGAGTCAATTTTATCATAGGAGATGAGATGGAAGAGAGAACTTCAACGAATCTTCTATAGTACTCAACTAGACCCAAAAACCTCCTTATGTTTGAAGGAGACAATGGTCTAGGCTAATTCCTTACCACCTCTGTTTCCTTAGGATCAATCTTTATTCCATCACCAAACACTATGTGACCAAGAAATGCCACCTATTTCAACCAAAACTCATACTTACTAAATTTGGCATATAGTTACCTATCCCTCAAGGTTTGGAGCACAACCCTTTAATGACTATGGAAGGGGAGAGTCTCCCTCATTTATGCTTTCTTAGTTGATTTGTACCGGGAGGAGTCCTCTCATAGGTTTAATGCTTTCTAGTTATAGTTAGCCCTTTTTTGTATCGGGGATGAGTTAGCCGACCTTAGTAGGTTAGTCGACTTATGAACCAACATAGGATCGGAGGTAAGGTTTATGTCCCCCTCCTTGTACTTTTATTTTGGTTATTTATGTTAAGGCTTGGGGGTGTTGCTCAACCCCTGACTGTGCACGAGAGGTGGGAGCCTCGTGTAGGGTCTGTTCCCATAAAAAAAACCTTTAATGATTCTTATGCTCTTCCTTACCCCGAGAGTAAATCAAGATATCATTCATGAAGACCACAACAAAAGTATCAAGGTAGAGTTCGAATGCCCTATTCATTAATTCCATGAACTTCGCCAGTGCATTCTTCAACTCAAATGACATTACTACAAACTTAAAGTGACCATACCTTGTTTGAAATGTCTTTTGGGAATGTCACACTCCCTTACCCTTAGTTGATGTCAGCGGAACGAAGATCAATCTTAAATAAATGACTTGTCTCTTGAAATTGATCAAACAAATCATCTATCTAGAGATTGGGTCCTTTTTCTTAATGGTCACCTTGTTTAATTATCGATAGTCTATGCATATTTGAAGCGACCCATCCTTCTTCCTCATAAATAATATGGGATCACCCCATGGTAAAATATTTGTCCTTATGAATCCTTTCTCCAACAAGTCTTTCAACTATTCTTTTAGCTCTTTTAATTCCACTGGACATTTGGTAGGGAGGAATAGAGATAGGTTGGATATCGGAAAGAAGATCGATACCAAATTTAACTTCCCTTTTGAGAGGGACATTAGGAAGGTCATCAGAAAAGACATTGGGAAACTCATTAACCACAGGAACTAACTCATGATAAGGAATTTCAGAGTCGACATCCCTAACCCTCATAATGTGGTGGATGTAACCCTTAGAAATCAACTTCCAGGCCTTAAGAAAAGAAATGAACCTATCCTTCACTACCAAATCATGACCCTTCTATTCAAGAATAGACTCATTTGGGAATTGAAAATTGACTCTATGAGTCCTATAATATATAGAAGCATATGATGCATGCAACCAATCCATACCAAGTATAACATCAAAATCTACCATGTCAAGCTCAATGAGATCACAAGGAACGACATTATGCAATATGGACACGGGACAATCCTTATAGACCTTTCTAGCAACAATCGACTCACTAATGGGAGTAGACATCAAATAGGGCTCTAATATCATTTCGGGTGACACATTAAACCTATTAGCAAGAAATAGAGTAACAAATGACAAATTAGTACCCAGATATAATAATGCATACATATTAATTGGTAACCACATTGGGTGTTTCCTCAACCTCTTGTCTCCCATGTAAGGTATAAAAGTGGTTTGTATGTTGGCCACCTCCTTAAACTTGTTAACCATTAACAATTTAGCCTTGATACATACCACCACTACCTTTAAAATCTCTAGCATGGTGGCCCAGCTTTCCACACTTGAAGCATGTACTGGAGCCAGCTAAACATTCCCCTTTGTGTGTCCTTCCATACTTCTTGCAAGTGAGGAAATCTTGAGCACCAATATTCTCTGTTGGAACCATCGTATTAGCACCTTTTTCCTTTTTGAACCTTGGGGGAGGAGTATTAGTGGAACCTTTACCCATTAATCATTGCCCACCTTGGATCTTTCTACTACCACTATAACTGGACCTTTGAGGATTGAACCCTTCACCATCAACTCTAGCCTTTTTTAACCCTCTTGACCATTCCCCAAACTTCTCTTCCTTAATTTATTCCTCATATGTCATGAGTTGAGAGATTTACATATCTTTGACCAACATGGCCACCTTACACTCCTTGGATACTAAACTAGAAACATCGGAGATAAGCTTTTTCATCCTTTCCCTTGGTTCGGAGATCATGAAAAGAGCATACTTAGATAATTTAGTAAACTTAAGGGCATATTCCCTCACACTCATGCCCCTTGGTGAAGATTGATGAACTCTTGGATCTTTGCCTCCCTTAGCTCTAAAGGAAACAAGAGGTCTATAAAGGCTCCCTTGAATTCTTCCCATTCTATAGGCTCCATATCTTTACCCCTCTCAACAACACATTGCTCATACCAAACCCTTGTCATACCCTTGATTTGATAGGCCACTAGCTCGACCTTTTGATGCAATGGCACACCCATGATGGACACAATCCGATAAAATCTCAATGAACTCTATAGGGTCCTCATCTACTTTGGAACCATCAAACTCAGGTGGATTCATCCTCTTGAAGTACCAAATCCTAAAAGCCGGAGTAGGCTTTTGAGGAGGAGGAGGAACAATTCCTTGGTTAATTTGGATGGCTACATCTTGAGCCAACAATGTGATGATATCCCAGAATTCTGCATGGTTCACTCCCTCCTCATAATGTGGAGCTTGGGGAACCAGAGGATCTTAGTTATCATTATCAACCCTTATTCTAGGTGGAGGTACTCTTCATAGAGGTATGATCTAGAAGACATAAAATGATTCATTAGTTAGAAAAAGTCTAAGGATGACTCTAGGGCATGACCTGAATTTGACAACAGTGAAAAACTTTTTTGAATATCCCAAAGTCTCCTATTCATAGTTGTGGCATGCTTTACAACCATGAAGAAGACTCTATTCGATGTGGTATGTTGGACTCTAAGAACCATTCAAAATCTTGAGCTCTAATACCAAGTTTTTTATGACCCAAGCCTAGGGTCTGGATGTGCCACGATAAATGAGACACTCGGAGGTATCTCACCCAAGCCTCTTAGCATTCCTTTAGCTTTTCATAGAGAATGACTTTCATAGGTAATGATATTCAATATTTGTAAAGCCATAAAGAAGCCTAGAGACATGACTATGATATCCGTGATTGACATTTTCAGAGAAAGCACTTATTGAGGCATCTATTAAGGAGAGGTTCACTATCAATATAATCGCTACCGTGATCATGAAATTTAAGGGTGATTGCTTAGAGGTGTTTGATGAGACTGTAAATGCTTGGAAGGGATTGGGATCACACCTTTATGCTCCTAAAAATCTAGATCTTGACTTGAAGAATAGACAAACTCCCCCTGCCAAATCTTCCATTGAGGAGTCACCTATGCTTAAATTGAAGGAGGTACCTTTATATCTGAAGTATGTGTTCTTGGGAGAAAATAACACTTTGCCAGTGATTATTGCTATAGATTTGAATGAAGAGCAGATACAGGCGTTGGTCAAGATTTTGAAAAAGGAACAAGAAAGTAATTGGTTGGACCATTCCTGACATCATTGGCATACCACCTAGAATTTGCACTCATAAGATACACTTAGAGAAGGATTGCATTTCCTAAAATTGAGCATCAGCGGAGATTGAATCAACCTATACAAGAAGTGGTGGAGAAAGAGATCATAAAATGGCTTAATATAGGTGTTGTGTACCCGATGTCAGACAGCAGCCAGGTTAGCCTTATGTAGTATGTCCCAAAAAGGGTGGTATTATGGTTGTTTCGAATGAAAATAATGAGCTAGTTCCACTTCGACCGGACACATGATGATGGGTCTGCATGGACTACAAAAATCTAAAAAATAGACCTTGAAAGACCATTTCCCAATGTCTTTCATGGACCATATGTTAGACAAGATAATAGGTAGAGGTTTGTACTGTTTCCTAGATGGATACTCAGGTTACAATAAGATCTCTATAGCACCGGAGGATCAAGAGAAAACCACCTATACATGTCCATATGTGACATTTTCTTTCAAGAGAATGCCTTTTGGACTATGTAATGCACTGCCATATTCTAGAGGTTTATGATGTCAAGATTCTCATATTTGGTGGAAAATACTCTAGAGGTATTTATGGATGACTTTTCTATTGTAGGATATACTTTTGATGACTATTTGTTAAATATTAGTAGGGAATTATAGATATGTGAAGAGGCCAGCCCGGTTCTAAACTAGGAAAAGTGCCATTCCATGATGAGAGAAGGTATTGTGCTTGGCCATAATATTTTAGAAAAAGTCTTGGAGGTAGACAAAGTGAAAGTTGAGGTTATTGAGAATTTGTCCCCTCCTATCTCTGTAAAGGGTATCAGTAGTTTATTGGGTCATGCTGGGTTCTACAAGAGATTCATCAAGGACTTCTCCAAAATTGCACATCCATCGTGTAAGTTGTTGGATAAGGAGGTGAAGTTCTATTTTAATAAGGCATGTATGTAGATGTTAGAGTGCTTGAAGTTAAAATTGATTTTAGAGACAGTAATTGTTGCTCCTAGCTAGTCTGCACTATTCGAGATTATGTGTGATGCAAGTGGTATCGCTTTAAGATTTATGTTAGGGAAAAATCACAAAAAGAACTTTCACTCCATCCACTATGCAAGCAAAGCACTCAATGCAACCTAAAAGAACTACACTGTCACTAAGCAGGAGATGTTAGAAGTTGTGTATGCATTCGAGAAGTTTAGATCATACCTTTTGGGTAAAAAAGTGATAGTGCACACTGACCATGCGGCTTTGAGGTACTTAATGGAAAAGAAAGATGCAAAATCAAGGTTGATCAGATAGGTTCTTTTTCTACAAGAATTTGACTTTGAAGTCAAGAATGGGAAAGATTGTGAAAATAATGTAGCAGATCATTTGTCTAGGCTCGAACCTGAAAAGAGAGATAGTGATGAGCTTGAGATTGATGATTTTTTCCCTAGATGAGAAGGTATTAGCCACTAATCTTGATCTTATTCCTTAGTATGCTGAATTTGCCAATTACTTGGTTGTGACATGGTACTCAAGGACCTGATGTTCCAGCGGAAAAATAAGTTCTTACATGATGTGATCATATACTTCTAGGATGATCTGTACTTTTTAAACTGTGTGCTGGTAATATGATCAGGCGATATGTACCAGAAGATGAGATGCTGATATTCTTGAAGCTTGTCACTCTTCTCCAATGAGCGAATATCATAGTGGATCCCGAATAGCTCAAAAGTTGCTTTAATGCAGATATTACTAGCCCACAATCTACAAAGATACATATGATCTAGAAAAGAGTTACGACAAGTACCAAAGTCAAGGTGCTATATTAAGGCGCCAAGAGTTGCCTATGACTCCAATCTTTGGAATTGAACTTTTTAATGTGTGGGGAATCAATTTCATGGGACCATTTGTGAGATCATATGGCATGAAGTATATCCTGGTTGCAGTCGACTACATCTCCAAATGGGTGGAAACTATGGCCTTGGCAGATAATGAAAGCAACAGTGTAGCAGGGTTTCTGAAAAAGCACATCTTCTCCAAGTTTGGCACTCCAAGTTTAATTATTAGTGATAGGGGTCCCATTTTTTTGAAAAGATATTTTGCACTTTATTGGATGAATATGTTGTAAAGCAGCATAAGGTAGCTACTCAATATCATCCTCAGTCGAGTGGGCAGGTTGAAGTGTCCAATAAAGAGATCAAAGAATTTTTGTCTAAGTCTGTGAATGCCAATAGAATGGACTGGCCAAGGAAATGTAATGATGCACTATTGGCATATCGAACACCTTTCAAAACACCCATTGGTGTGTCATGGTATCAGTTAATATTTGGAAAGGTATGTTATTTTCTTGTGGAGCTAGAGCACAGGGCATTATAGGCACTAAAGAAGCTAAATTTGAGTTGGAGTAAAGTTGCAAACAAGAGGATAGACTATATTAATAAGATGGATGAGTTCCTTTTAAGAGCATATGAGAGAGAAGCTATGTACAAAAAGAGGATGAAGATATATCATGATTGGTATATTGAGAAGCGAGAGTTCTATCCTGGTGACTTAGTATTGTTGTTCAACTCTAGGCTCAGATTGTTTCCAGGTAAGTTAAAGTCCAAGTGGTCTAGACCTTTCACTATATCAAGAGTGTTCCCAAATGGTGCGCTTGATATCAAAGCACAAGATGGGCACAAGTTCAAGGTAAATAGTCAATGTTTGAAGCTCTACTTGGGATTAAATAAGGAAGCAAGAACGGTTGAGATGCTCTAACTTGATGAAGTCTGAGTAGTCAAGGAACCTCCATCATGTCGTGGAATTAAATTAGGACCTACTTGGGAGGCAATCCAAGGATTATATCTGTAGCTGATAGGTTAATTTTTTTATTTGATGTTTTTATAATGTCACAGTGTGTTCTGTGAGTGCAGGGTTGCAGAGGAGGACAAAACACTAAAAAATCTGCCAAAGCACTCCACTATGGGCACCTATATTGATCGCATAGGGAACCACGACTCGTGGTAAAGAGGCGTGATTAACACATGCATGAGCTTTAGGTTCAAATAGATTTTATAGCTCGTGATGAATTTCACGGACCGTTTAGACTTTCATGAACCTAAAGTTAGATTATTCCTCTTTTTCTCTAGCCCCATGTTAGATTATTCCTCCTTTTCTCTAAGTCCAGTACCACGGAGGGGAATACAACTTGTGGTGCTTTTCACGAACATCCGCCATGAGCCACAAAACCTAGGCAGCTATTTGCTTTTAAGCCTACCCAATTTTGATCTGATCCTAAATATTGTATAGGGTTTTTGGTTTTAACCCATTTTCACCTAAATATGGGATATTCCCCATCATATCCACTAAAGAAAAGAAAAACAAAATACTCCAAACCCCAAGCATCGTGAACAAAAATCCCTCAAACTTCCCACGTATTCAACTACTAGTCCAAGTATATTGTGAAGTTCAAAAACCCCACACTCATCCGTTTCCGGTTCCAAGATCGATCAATTAGTGCCAAGTGAAGTGAAACAATATGTATCTCTTGCATTCCTTTTGTTTGATGTAAATTGGGGGTTGGGTCATGGTGGTGATTATTCGTGCTTATCTTATGGGGGTAGTTCGAAATTAATTGCTCATGTGGTTATAAAATATTATTTAGGGCTAGTGAAATTTGATTTTGTAGTTTGTTGGGATAACTTGGTGGGTAATTGAACTAGTAATGATTGTTCACACTTCTTATGTTGTTCATATATGTATAATAGTGGAATGTATGTTGATACTGAGTTTTAAATAAGAGGAACTTCAAAAATGGCAGACCTATTAGGGTCGGGATGATGACCTTTACCACGGACCGTATTGCACTTCACGATCTATGGTGGAGACCTCCATTGTCTCCATTCTTAATATTTCTCTAATTATGGGATCATGGAAGGCATCATGGACTGTGAACTTTATCACGGGTCATGGTGTTGTCCATAGTTCCAACACTTGGAAAAATTTCAAGGAATTCCCTGAAGCCCAACTACTGGAAGTCACTATGGAACCATTCATGGCCCGTGAAAGTCCACCGTACTAAATAAGTTTAAAAAATATGAAAAACTGGAAAAATATCAAAAAAGAGATTTATTTTTGTTTTAGCTTGCAATCACCCAATGATAGATTGAGCGACATCATTTCTTAAAGGTCATTGTTATGCTTGTATAAATTACAGAGAAGTCTGATTACCCATTTAAATTCATCGCACCTTCTTTCTTGAATGCTAACTGCTTGCTGAATTCGTCAAGTACCATGGGACCCAAACACATAAAGCCCAAGTCCCAACTTCATGGATCGCCCTCCCAAGAATCAGATACTAATTCAGATCATGAATCAGGAAAAAACTCATCTAGTGGATCCAAGGTGCAAGTCATGAACCATGGACGTGGTGCAAGACCTGCAAAGGGTCTGCAGGGGTACGACGTGTGTGAGAAGATATATTGGTCATGACTTGCACCTCAGATCCACTAGATGAGTTGCTTCTAATTTATGATCTTAATTAGTCTCTAATTCTTGCTAGAGCGAGACGTGGAGTCGGGACTTGGGCTTTGTGTGTGTGGGTCCCATGTACATGAAATATTCAAAAACCAGTTAGCATTCAAACAAGAAAGTGCGACAAATTTAAATAGGTAATCAGACTTCCCTATATTTTCCATAAATATAATAATGACCCTTAAGAAATGATGTCACTCAATTTATCATAGGGTGATCACCAGCTAAAATGGATATAAAACTCTTTTTCGGGATTTTCCACTTTTAAATATTCTTTCAGGTTATTTTGTATGGTGAAACTTCACGTTCATGAAGGGTTTCATAGTGACTTCCACTAGCCAGTCTTCAGAGAATTCCTTGAAATTTTTCTAAGTGTTGGAACCGAGGATAACACCACAGGTCGTTATGAATTTTATGGTCCGTGATGCCTTCCATGATCCCACACCGAGAGAAATCTTATGAATGGAGACAATGGGCATCCACCAATCATGAAGTGCAATATGGTCTATGGTAAAGGTCATCATCCCCAACCCCCACAGGTATGCCATTTCCAAACTTCATCTTATTCAAAACTCAGTATCAACACACATTCCACCATTTTACGCTTATGAACAACATAACCAGTTTGAACAATCATTACTAGTTCAATTACCCACCAAGTTATCCCAACAAACTACAAAATCAAATTTCACTAGCCCTAAAAAATATTTTATAACCACATGAGCAATTAATTTCGAACTACCTCCCACAAGATAAGCATGAATGATCACCACCACGACTTAACCTCGTATTTACATCAAACAAAATGAATACAAGAGTTCTGTATTATTGCACTTCACTTGGCATTATTTGATCAATGTTGGGAGTGGAAATGGATGAGTGTGGGGTTTTTGAACTTTAGAATATACTTGGACTAGTTTGAATCAGTAGGAAGTTTGAGAGATTTTTGTTCACTATGCTTGGGGTTCGAAGGATTTTGTTTTTCTTTGCTTCGTAATGGAGACAATGGGGAATGATATGTATTCGGGTGAAAATAGGTAAAAACCCAAAACCCAAAACCCTATACAATATTTAAGACAGGGTATAAATTGGGTAGGCTAAAAATCAAATAGCCTCCTAGGTTTCATTGTTCGTGGAGGATGCTCGGGAAGAGCACCACAAGCTGTATTCCCTTCTATGGTGCTAGACTTAGAGAAAAAGAGGAATAATCTAACATGGGGTTAGAGAAAAAGAGGAATAATTTTATCTGGGTGCACGAAAGGCTAAATGGTCCATGAAGTTCATCACGAGCCGTAAACTCTACCATGAACCTGAAGCTCATGATGCATGTATTCATCACGCCTCTTCATCACAGGCCATGGTTCCCTATGCATTTCGTATAGGTGCTTATGGTGGAGTGCCTTGGCTAATTTTTCAGTGTTTTCTCTTCCTTGCAACCATGCACTCACAGAACACACCGTGATACTATAAAATCTTCAAATAATAAAATTAACATATCTACTACAAATACAATCCTTGGGTTGCCTCCCAAGAAATGCCTAATTTAACATTGCAGCACGACGCAGGTTCCTTGACTACTCATATTTCATCAATCTGGAGCTTCTCAACCATTTTTGCTTCGTTATTTGATCCCAAGTAGAGCTTTAAACATTGACCATTTACCTTGAACTTGTTCCCATCTTATGCTTCGCAAGCGCACCATTTGGGAACACTCTTGATACAGTGAAAGGTCCAGACCACTTGGACTTTAACTTACATGGAAATAATCTCAGCCTAGAGTTAAACAAAAGCACTAAATCACCAGGATAGAACTCTCGCTTCTCGATATACCGATCATGATATAACTTTATCCTATCTTTGTACAAATCTTCTCACTCATATTCTTTTAGACAGAACCCATCCATCTCATTATTCTGCTCAAGCCTCATGTTTGCATCTTCGCTCTAACTCAAATTCAGATTATTTAATGCCCATAATTCCTTGTGCTCTAGTTCCACAGGAAAATGACATGCCTTTCCACACACTAAATGATATGGTGACATATCAATAGGTGTTTTGAAAGGTGTCTGATATGCCCATAGTACATCATCAAGCATCCTTAACTAGTCCATTGTGTTGGCATTCACAGACTTAACCAAAATCTCTTTGATCTCTATATTGGACACTTCAAACCATCCACTTGACTGAGGATGATATGGAGTAGCTACCTTATGCTTCTTTACACTATATTCATCCAATAGAGTGCAAAAATTCTTGTTACAGAAATGGGACCCCCCTCCCCCCACTGATAATTGCTCTTGGAGTACCAAACCTAGAGACGATGTGCTTTCTTAGAAACCCTTCTACACATTGCTTTCATTATCTTCCAAGGACACAGCGTCTACCAACATGGAGATGTAGTTGACTGCAAGCAGGATATACTTTATGCAATATGAGATCATAGATGGTCCTATGAAATTGATACCCCACATATTAAAAAGTTCAACTTCCAAGATTAGAGTCATAAGCAACTTTTGGCAACTTGATATAGCACCTTGACTTTGGCACTTGTCACAACTCTTCCAGATCAAATGTATCTTTGTAGATAGTAGTCCAATAATATCCGTATTGAAGCACCTTTTGAGTTGTTCGGATCCACTATGATATCTGCCCACTAGAGAAGAGTAACAAGCTTTAAGAATACTCAGCATCTTAGCTTTTGGTACACATCGCTCGATCACATTGTCGGCATACATTCTAAACATGTATAACTCATTTGAGAAGTACATGATCACATCATGTAAGAACTTCTTTTTCTGCTGGAATGTCAGGTCTTCGAGCATCATATCACTAACCAAGTAAATAGAAAAGTCAGTATACCAAAGAATAAGATTAAGAGTAGTGGCTAATACCTACTCATCTGAGAATGAATCATCAATTTCAAGATCATCCCCATCTCTCTTTTCAGGTTTGAGCCTAGACAAAGGATATTCTACATGATTTTCACAACCTTTCCTATCCTTGACTTTAAAGTCTAACTCTTGTAGCAAAAGAACCCATCTAATAAATCGTGGTTTTGCACCTTTCTTTGCCATTAAGTACCTTAAAGACACATGTTCAGTGTGTCCTATCAATTGTTTACCCAGATGGTATGCTCTGAACTTCTCAAACGCATACATAACTGCTAACAACTCCAACTTAGTGACAGTATAGTTCTTTTAGGCTACATTGAGTGTTTTGCTTGCATAGTAGATGGGGTGAAAGATCTTATTACACTTTTTCCCTAGCACAACCCCTAAAGCAACACCACTTATATCACATATAATCTCTAATGGTTCAGACCATCCAGAAGGAACAATCAGTGGCGCTTAGATCAATTTTGTCTTCAAGCAATCAAATGCCTACATATATGCCTCATCAAAATAGAACTTCACCTCCTTCTCCAACAGCTTACATGATGGATATGCAATTTTTGAGAAGTCATTGATGAATCTCTTGTAGAACCTAGCATAGCCCAAGAAACTGTGAATATCCTTCACAAAGATAGGAGGGGGCAGCTTCTCAATAACCTCAATTTTTTTCATTATCTACTCCAAGCCTTTTTCTGAAATTTTGTGGCCAAGCACAATACCTTCTTTGACCATGAAGTGGAACTTTTCCCTATTCAGAACCAAGTTGGCCTTTCACATCTCAGTAATGACCTGCCAAGATTTAACAAATTATCATCAAAAGTATATACTACCACAGAAAAGTCATCCATAAATACCTCCAGAGTGTCTTCCACCATATATGAGAATCTTGACATCATACACCTCTAGAATATGGCGAGTGTATTACATAGTCCAAAAGGTATACGCTAGGAAGAAAATGTTCCATATGGATATGTAAAGTTGGTTTTATCTTGATCCTCCAATACTATGGAGGTCTGATTGTAACCGAAGTACCCATCTAGGAAACAATACCAACCTCTACCTACTAGCCTGTCTAGCATCTCGTCCATGAAACAAATTAGGAAGTGGTCTTTCAAGGTCCATTTCTTTTTACTTTCTTTTAGTCCATGTAGACTCGCCATCCTGTGGCTGGCCAGAGTGGAACTAACTCATTTTTGTCATTTGCAACAACCATCATACTACCCTTTTTGGGGATACACTACACAGGACTAACCCAACTGCTATCTAAAATCGGGTACACAACACCTGCATTAAGCAACTTTATGATCTTTTTCTTCACCACTTCTTGCATAGGTGGGTTCAATCTCTGCCTCTAACTGGATCTTATGAGTGCAAATTCAAGGTGGTATGACAATGATGTCAATAATGGTCCAAACAATTGTTTTCTTGTACCTTTTCAGAATCTCGACAAGCGCCCGCACCTGCTCTTCCTTCACATCTGTAGTAACAATCACCAGCAAAGTGTTATTTTTTCCCAAGAAAACATACCTCAGATGAAAGGGTATCTCTTTTAATTTAAACATAGGAGACTCCTCAGTGGAAGGTTTGGCAGGAGGAATTGGTCTATTCTTCAAGTCAAGATAAAGCTTTTTAAGAGCATAAGGGCATGATCCCAAGCCCTGCAAAGCATTTACAGACTCATCGAACACCTCTAAGCAATCACCCTCAAAGTTCATGATCATGGAAGCCTATATATTGACAGTGAACCTCTCCTTAATAGATGCCTCAATAACTGCTTCCTCAATAATGTCGATCATGGACATCACTATTATGTCTCTAGGCTACTTCATGGCTTTACAAATATTGAATTTTACTTTTCATTACTTAAGGTGAGCTCATCGCTTTCCATGTCAACCAATGCTCTGCCCGTGCCCAAAAATGGTCTTCCCAAGATTATGGGGACTTCAAAGTCCACTTCGTAGTCCAGGATGACAAAATCAGCAGGAAATATGAACCTATCAACTCTCATCAAAACATTACATAGAATCCCTATGGGCTTCTTCATTGATTTGTCAACCATCAACAACCTCATTGTAATTGGTTTGGGGGCTCCTAATACCAACTGTCTATAGATCAAAGTGGCATCAACTTGATACTAGCTCCTAATCACATAGAGCCCTGATAAAATTAAATGCACTAATAGTGCATAGGATAGTGAATGCTTTTGGGTCATTTTTCTTTTAAACCAACAACTTTGTAGCAATAGCACTACAATGGTGTAGCTTGTCAGCGGGCTCGAAGGTGACCGTCCTCTTCTTGGTAACCAGTTCTTTCAAGAACTTTGCATAACCCAGCATTTGCTCCAACGCCTATATGAATGGAATGTTCACGGACAGCTCTTTCAACATGGCGATTAATTTTAAGAACTTTATATCCTTAACCTCCTTTTTCAACCTATGTGTAAATGGATGAGGCAGTTTCCAAATTGGTAGAAATGGTTGTGCTACATCTACTTTGACCAGCTGTTTACCTTTTTCCTTCTCTATCATCTTTGGCTCTATCACTATCTCTTCAACCTCGTCTTCATCATCCATAAGAACTGTGTCATGTGAACCACTCATTTCCTTCTTATCATTATTAGATAGAATATCCATATCCTACTCAATACTTATAAGTGATGGTCCCTGAATCATCATAACACTTTTGGTTGTCATTTCCATATATTTCCTAGCTTTTTTCAGATTTTTTGTAGTATCATAGGGAAGTGTGCCATTCTTCCTTTGATTTACTACTGCAAATAACTGACCTCTTTGGTGCTCTAACTGTTTGATAGCAGTGGAATGTGTATCTACTAGATGATCTATGTTGTACATATCTCCTTCAAGACTTTGACACCTGCATCAGTTGACTCTACCTTTCTCAGAATCTGTGCTAGTATATCTTCAAACTTCAAGTTTCCAGAACCAGTCGCAAATCGATCTCTATTCTCAAGGGGAATATACATATTTCTATGGTCATTCTTGAAGGTGTCTTTGCTTTGTCGTTATTCTTAATCACGATTACCAGCTCTGTAATAACATCCATCCTTCTAAAATTTTCGACCTTGATTTCTAGAATTGTAATTCTAGAAACCCCCTAGGTTGTCCAAATACTTCGTTTCCTCCTCAAAATCTATCTCTGGCTTGACATACCTGTTTTCACCCCCAACTATATTTACCTTCTCAGCACCTCCAGATAGCAAGTGCTTAGTCAATAAATCTATTTGGGTTTTAATTGAACCATATCCTAATCTCGCTCCTCTTCATTCCTTATTTACTCATCCGACATCTCAAAAGTATAGCCTAGTCTTCCAACCTCAGAATTTCTGGTGTGCCAAGCCTTGCAAGTCTTTGAATGTTGATCTAAGATTGTCGATGCTTCCATAAAGGGTTTAGACATGAACGATCTACCGCAAGCCTAATCAACTACTGGCCTAGTCACAAAGTTACATGATCTATAAAATATCTCCATCAAATGCTCGTCCATGCGATTGTGATTTTGGAACTATTTTATCTTCTGACTGAATCTCAACCATAAATCATGTAATGCTTCATGAGGGAGCTGCTTATGCACATTGATCTCATCCTTGATTTACAGTTTCCTTGAAGGTGGGAAGAACCGCTCTAAAAAAGCTTCCTTTAGCTCTCTCTAATTTATAATTGAGCCATGGGGAGCTCATCTAGCTAATTAATTTCCCTCCAAAACAAATACAATGGAAATAGTCACAAGCGAATTATATTTTGACCAACCCCAGGGATATCATAGGTTTTGTATATAGCAATAAAGGTCATCAAATGTTGATATGCCTCCTCTCCATCCGCTCCTTTAAATAGTCCTTTCAGATTCAAGAGTTGAAGCATAGTGCAAGTGATGGTGAACTTCATGCCTGGTGGGGGTGGATGAAGAACTATCGCCCCAGTGGCTCCAACTCCATCCATTTCTAGATCATCATCTTTTAGAGCAAACTTAATTGTCCTCTGTTGCGCACTACCTCATAGCATTAGTGGATTATGTTGGGGTCCATCTTCTATATCTTCCTCCTTATCCCCAAGATTGTCATTATTACCACGATTTCCGCTAGATTGAGCTTCCGCAAGCTATCTCAACCTTTGCACATCACGCTCTTGTGCATTAATTTTTCTAATTGATCTTTATAGCTCAAGAACATAAGTGATCAGTGGTTCACCCTTAATTTGGGTATTGGGCATGCACTAACCTACACCCCTATGAACAAAAACATGAAACAAAAATAAAATTAGGAAATAAGACTATAAACCAAAATAAATAGTAATATAATATTTCAAAGTCATACTCCCTAGCAACGATGCCAAAATTTGATACGCCTAAACTTATACTTCAATTAAGAAGTATAAAGCAGTCGTTGTCAAATACAAAACCCAAATAGGTTGGGGTCGAAACATAGGGAATGCAGAGAAAATAAGTCTACTTTCACTTAAACTCAGTTGTAGTCAATATTTCCAAATAATAAATATGCATAAAGTAAATGGGGGGATTTGTTGTTTCAATAAGTAAAAGTTCTCAATAATAAAATACAACAGATTTAAGGTTGTTAACAATATGAGATGGTAACTAGGGTTGTATTCCCCATGACATGCAACTTAGTAGTCATTTGGTATTGGTGATATTATATCAGTGTGTCACATGCAAAATCTAGCAAGTTATGTACATTTCAACACCTTCCGGTCCTATTAAATGTATTTCACTCATCTCCTCTCGATCTCAGAGAGTATTACCAACTAACCTTTGCTTTTGATCTAAAAAAACTATCCCTTCCCCAGCTTAAGTTCTTAGACAAAGGTTATGCCTCGAAACTCTATCGTAGTTTTGATTTCCTAATAACAACTCCTCTCCCAAGAAAGTAATGAATAGAGATGAGTTTTAATGCGGTCCTTCATTAAAAGGAAAACAAGAAAAAGAAAACTACAATGCAGTTCTAATCACTTAATGATAATCACCTATATGTTTGCCTACTTCATTATTGTGTTGTGGTTCCCACAACCCTAGTTATGGGGTTTAGCTACTCATAATCGCAAGGAATTAATTAAGAATTATTGTTGAATTCATAAAATAATACTTACTTTTATAGAAAATTAAACCTCGAATCACAAGATGAAATTTGAATCAAGAACAAACAAAGGTTCTAACAAGATCTCGGGAATAAAAATAAATTTCATAGAAAGATAGGGAGTAATAAATGATAGAGTAGCAACCATATGTAACAATGCATAAACATCAAATTCAAAGACTTTCAACATACCAGTCACTACATCAGGCGAATCCTCTAACTCCTAATGAGTCTGAAGGGCATAGAATCTATTTTAGCGCTGACCACTACCTGAAGTAGTACCACACTGATCTGGAAAGCCTCTAGATTGAGTCTTATTCTAGGGTCTAGCCCACCTCTACAATCCTTTACCTAATGATTTGTCTTACCACACCTATAACATGCATTCAATCCTCCTAAGCATTCTCTCTTGTGGTTCCTTCAGCACTTCTTGCATGAGGGATGACTGGACCACTTGGAACTCCTCCTTAAACCTTAGAGTTAGGCACCCTATTTTTATTGAACTTTGGAGCTAGAGTTTTTGAAAATTTTGGCCAAAATATTGTTGATGAAACCAAGTACGATCACCATTTCTAGACTTACCATATGATAAATTTCCACTATCGATTTGAGCCTTCTAAGACTCCCTCTACACTTTTCTTTCAACTTTTTCTACTCTATTTGTTTGTCATGTGTCATTAACCTTGAAACATATCCTTGATAAGTATGGTGATTCTACATGCTTTGACCATCAAATCAGACACACCCAAAATGAACTTTCTCATACGAGCCCTTGGATCTGCAACTATTATTTTGACAACTTAGTGAACTGGAGGGAATACTCCCTCATAGTAATACTACATTGGCCTAAATTGATGAACTCTTGAACCTTGGCTTCCCTCAACTCCAAAGGAAAGAATCGATTAAGGAAATCACTATTAAATTCCTCCCAATCAATGGGACCATTATCTCTACTTCTTTCATTCTTTGATTGATTATACCAAACTTGAGCCACCCCTTTGAGTTGATATTCCTCCAAGTCCAACTTCTCCATCGAACCCACACCCATGATATCCATGATCTTAGAAATCCCCTCAATAAACTCTTATGGATCCCCATCCACCGTAGAACCATGAAACTCAGGAGGAATCATCCGAGTGAAATCATAAACTCAGCTAACTATCATACCCATATTTGGGTTCATGGGAGTTATCACTTCCCTATTAGCTTGAGCGGCTACGACTTAGAAAAGACTTGAAATATGGCTTAAAACTTTGCATGAGAGACTTGCTCATTCAAAGGGTCATTCGGAGCATATTTCTCCTCATCATCATTCCTTTTTGCGTGAATTTTTCTTAGAGGCATATTTCTGCAATTGCAAAGAGAAAGCGTTAGAGGGAAAACCCTTAGAGTTTAACTCTATCACACGATGAAATTATGAAAAAAGTGATGTTTTTTCTAAGAAGCCTCATATCCTCCCATTTTGTAATACCCCTAAAATTTGAAAAGTTCTAAAATGAGGAACAAAGAATGAAAGTGCAGAGAGATGCAGAAAACTGACATCAGGTATAGACCATGAAAGGCCATCACAGGTCATGGTATGCACCATGCCTCGTGGTGAGCCAATGTGGTGGTGATTTAGAGACTTGGACCTGCATGGAAGGGACCATGATGAGGGACCAAAGACATGGTGGGAACCATGGGCCGTAAAGCCCTCCATGGTGACCCCTTCTCAAATCCCTCAAGATACTTTCCAAGGCAAGGACCATAGATGACCACCATAAACCGTCAATCTCTTTACGGACCGTGGTGTGATTTGTGGTGGTCACTTCTGCAAGGCCTACACCATGGACATATTTCATGGATTGTGATGCCCTCTATGGACTGTGAAGGTCGGAAATTGATTTTGATATCAATCTTCTTCCTAATACCCAGCCTATCTTTATTCTTCCCTACCAAATGGCCCCCGAAAAAATTAAAAAAGCTAAAGGAACAATTGAAAGATTTGTTGGAGAAAGGGTTCATAAGGCAAAGTATTTCACCATAGGGTGATCCCGTGTTGTTTGTGAGAAAGAAATACGGGTCGCTTTGAATGTGCATAGACTACCAGACTTTGAATAAGGTGACATTTAAGAACAAGTATCTGGTCTCTAGGTTATATGACTTATTTGATCAATTGCAAGGGGCAAGTCATTTATGTAATATCAATCTTTGGTCCGGCTATCATCAACTAAGGGTAAGGGACTGTGACATCCCCAAGATGGCTTTTTGAATAAGGTATGCTCACTTTGGGTTTGTAGTGATGTCATTTGGTTTAACAAATGCGCTGGCGGTATCCATAGACTCAATGAATAGGGTTTTCAAACCTTACTTTGGTAATTTGTGGTGGTTTTCATTGATGATATCTTGATTTACTCACGGGGTGAGGAATAACATAAGAATCATTTGAGGGTTATGCTTCAAACCTTGAGGGATAGGAAATTATTTGCAAAATTTAGTAAGTGTGAATTTTGGTTGAAAGAGGTGGCATTTCTTGGTCACATAGTATCCGATGATGGAATCAAGGTTCATCCTAAGAAAATAGAGGCGGTCAAGAATTGGCCGAGACCATTGTCTCTTTTGGATATTAGGAGCTTTTTGGGTCTAGCCAGTTATTATAAGAGGTTCGCTGAAGGTTTCTCATTTATTTCATATCCTATGACAAAGTTGGCTAAAAAAAAAGGCAAAGTTCCTATGGACGGAGGAGTGTGAAAAGAGTTTCCAAACATTAAAAGATTGACTTACCTCCGCTCCAATCTTGACGTAACCGAAAGGGTTAGAAGGGTTTGTGGTTTATTGTGATGCTTCAAAGATTGTTTTGGGTTGTGTCTTGATGCAAAATGGCAAAGTTATAGCTTATGCTTCTAGACAATTGAAGGTACATGAGCGTAACTACCCTACCCATGATCTTGAGTAGGCAGCCATTGTATTCTCTCTAAAGATTTGGTGGCATTACCTTAATGAGGTAAATGTAGATGTGTTCACCGATCACAAGATTTTTCAATATGTGTTCACCCAAAAGGACCTCAATCTAAGTAAAAGGAGGTGTGTTGAACTCCTCAAAGGCTCTAACATGAGTATGCATTATCATCTGGGTAAAGCCAGTGTGGTTGCTGATACACTTAGTAGAGTGTCTATAGAGAGTGTGGCTCATGTTGATGAAGGAAAGAGGGAATTGGTAAAGGATGTTCACTGATTGGCCAGATTAGGGGTGAACTTGAGTGGTTCCAATGATGGTGGTATGGTTATTCATAACGGGTCTGAATCATCTTTGGTGGTGGATGTTAAGTCCAAATAAGATCATGACCCGACATTAGTTGAGTTAAAGAGGTTGGTAAAAGAAAAGGAAGTAGAGGTCTTTTACTAAGAGGGAGATGGAGTACTACATTACCAAGGACGATTATGTGTTCCGGATATGGATGGCCTAATGAGTTTGATTTTGAAGGAGGCTCACAATTCTTCATATATATTCATCCTTTTCGACAAAAATATACCGAGACTTAAAAGATCTTTATTAGTGGAATAGAACGAAGAATGATATAACAAGGTTTGTGGCAGAGTGTCCAAATTGCTAACAAGTTAAGTCTGAACATCAAAGGTTGTGTGGCCTAGTCCAAGACATTGAAATCCCTACTTAGAAGTGGAAAGATGTGAATATGGATTTTGTAGTGGGTTTGCCTCGTACTTGAAAGCATCATGATTTGATTTGGGTAATTATTGATAGAATGAAAAAGTTGGCTTACTTCCTACCGGTCAAGACATCTTATAGTGTCAAGGATAATGCTAAGTTGTATATTCGAGAGTTGGTGAGGTTGCATGGTGTGACATTTTCAATTATTTCAGATTGTGGTACCCAATTCACTCCCCACTTTTGGAGATCATTTCAAAGGGTTCTTGGTACCAAAGTGAAGCTAAGCACCGCATTCCATTCTCAAATTGATGGGCAAGCCAAACGGACAATTCAAATACTAGAGTATATTTTAAAGGCTTGAGTGTTGGAGTTCAAAGGAGGTTGGGATGATCATCAACCACTCATCAAGTTCGCCTACAACAAAAGCTACTACTCAAGGATTAAGATGGTACCATTTGAGGACTTATATGAGAGATGATGTAGATCTCTGGTTGATTGGTTTGATGTAGGTTAGATGCCCTATTGGGTCCTAATTTAGTGCTTGGTGCTTTGAAGAAGGTGAAAGTCATTAAAGAAAGGTTGAAGACGGATCAAAGTCATCAAAAGTCCTATTTCGATACTACGAGAAGGGATCTACAATTTAATATGGATGATTGGGTATATTTGAAGGTTTCACCCATAAGGATGTAGTTCGGTTTGGTAAAAAGGGAAATTGAGCCCTAGGTATGTAGGTCCTTATAGAATTTTGAGACGAATGGGCAAGGTTGCTTATGAGTTGGAGTTGCATTTGGAAATGACTATGGTTCATCCGGTGTTTCATGTGTTAATGTTAAGAAAATATGTGGGTGATCAAAATTCCATTGTGCCTCTATAAGTAGTGAATATTGAAGAAAACTTGACTTATGAAGAGGTCCTGGTTAAAATTTTGGACCAGCAAGTTAAGAGATTGAGGAACAAAGAAGTTGCATTAGTTAAAGTTTTTTCAACTTAATAGTTCAATTTCAAATGGTGAAATCTTATGAGTTTCTATATTATGATTTCAAATGCATGGATTATCGTTTATTTAAATTTTATTTATCTATCTTAGTCTATATTGACTCTTAATTGCATGAAGTATGGTGATTTTATTAAAGATACTTAGATGAAGGCATGAAAAGGGTTTCAAGGTATTTTGGTGGGTTGTTTCGAAGATATCATAACTGATGCATTTCATTACTCTCATTATCACAATCCAAACCTAGAGCCTAGACGTGACACGGCAAATAAAGCACCCGGGGCACCTCAACCAAGTCTCTTAGCATTTCATTAAGCATTTCATCAGTAATGACAATCAAACAAGTGAAAACGTAAGGATAATGAGACTAAGGGATTCCACATAAAATAAGAGTCCAAGTCATTTGAAGATCATACATATTGTTCTCTAATCATACCTTCTACTTTATTGACTTGGCGGGGGCTAAGACATGTTCTTAACTCACCCTCAAGATATAAGCCAAAAGCAACTCAATAGTCTATACAAAGCATAAGCTAGAAATATAGGAATGTTGTTCCCAAAATACGGAAATTCACCAACTGTTAGTAGCCATCAATGAAAAACATAGCCACGGGGAGGAGAGTGTGGAGTAACGCCAATCACTACATAATGATATCATGTAGGCAAAAGTATGCATTAGTACTTTGAATGTACTAAGTATGTGAGCATTCTATATAATGAAGAAGGTAAGACATGTATAAGCAATATGCACAAGTGAATGCATACATGAGAAATCATCATATGAAACCTTAAAACATTCATTTTGTGGGAAGATGACCATAAGTGACATTTGAGATCATGTGGACAATTACATGGAATACAACATAACCCCCTACGTTAGCACGGGGAGACTACTTACCGGGTATAACTCTATCAACTTTAATCATTTCTTTAACTTTAACTTTAATGGTTAATTGTGGATCCACTAGCCTACAAGGGATCTTATGTTGCAACATAGTTAATGCAACATGAGATTTTACTTAAGGATCCCTTAGGTCGAGTCCCCATCTACATGATACATTAGTTTCTAGGTAAATCCCATGTAATAACATTTACATATCATATTAACATAAGCAATTATATAACTTTAGACATCAAAAAATCATTCGGTGGAATAGCTCATTAAAATATTTCATTTGATTCAAAATAAGAGAATTGTCCTTTCACATTGAATCCTTTATTAGGCTAAGAATCCCCTTCATCATCATTAAATCATTTCATATGACTCGCTTAAACATAAAAATTTGCATCACAAACTTTCGTTGGGAGTCGAAGCTTTCATTTCAACTTTACTTTAACATAAGAAAATTAGGTGGGCTCATTTCATAACCTTAAAATACATTTAAAGAATACTTGTATGCATGAGAGTGGGGAAATGCATTAAATTAAACATCTTTAAAAAAAAACCACCAAATACACTTTAAAACCACTTTCAAGCCTTCATATAAAAACCTTAACAAAGCCTTCTTTTCATGAAATTGAGAGTCAATATACATCAACATAGGTAAATAAACTTCAAATATATCATAATCTATGCATTTAGAGTCAGCATGTAAAAGCCCATAAGAATGAATCATTTAGAATTTGAAGTATCAAGTTGATGAAATCATTTGGATCCATAGGTGGAAGAACCCATGGATGAAACCCACATACGTTGGGGAAATAAAATCCCTAATAAAACTTGAGGAGGAATGGAGAGTTGAAGATGCCTTGAGATGAAGCCCTAGTTTGGCTTGAAGTTCTTGGGAGAGTTTGAGAAGAGAGGATTGAGTGTCTTGATTCAAAGTGTGAAGGATAAGGGTTTTAGAGGGCTTAGGGTCTTTAGATGAGAGAATTCAGCCCTCAAAACGTCTCTACTTTGATTTCAAACACAGGAAAAGACTAAAATATCCCTCTTAAAAACTGATCGGAACTATCTTCAAAGGGACTCTTCATAGTCTATGGTGCTCACCACAGCCCGTGGTGGGGTCCCGTGATAAAGAACTAGGAAAAATATTTTGGAAACCATGCAAGGAAGGTCTATGAAATTTCTCCACGGAGCCTCTTTATGGTCCGTTCAGGGCACGACGTGTCGTGAAAGGTGGCCGTGTTGTAGGTCCTGTAGGAGGTCTGCAGAGTGACCACCACGGGAATACACCATGGTCCGTAGAGTATTCCACGATCTGTGGTGGTTGTCATTGGCCCTTGCCTTGGTGAATTTCCTGACGGCCTTGGGGAGGGGTCACCACGGAGGACTTCACAATTTGTGGTGCTCACCACAGACCGTGATCCTCCATTGTGGTCCCTTCCCTACAAGTCTGAGTCTCTGAATCTCTATCATATTTCGTGATGCATACTAGCCCGTGATGGCTTCCTTGGTCAACTCCTGGTGCCAGTTTTCTGCACTTTCTAAGAATTCATCCTTTGTTCCTTGGTTTAGGACCTTTCATATTTTCGGGGTCTTACAATATCTCCCCTTTTGAGAAAAATCATCCTCAAATGAGAATTACTAACACAAAAAAGTACATGGCATGAGGACTAGCAGCCCAACATGCATACAATGACACTTGAAATGCATCAAATATAAAATATTTAAACTTTAGCATCAAACATAACTTTAAAATTCAACTTCATGAATATGTATACATACAAAGACTTGGAACTGAAACATAAGATTCTTAAATACTGGAGCATGAATGACTTAGTTCCTAAGGCTTAGGTAGAATAAAAGAGATGAGGGTAACATTTTATCATATCCTCTTCTCCTTCCCATGTAGCACTTTCAACCTATTGATTCCTCCGGAGGAATTTAATGGATGCAACTTCTTTGTTCCTCAATCTATTGACTTGCCAGTCCAAAATTCCAACTGGAACCTCTTGATAGGTCAAATTTTCCTCAACATTCACTATCTCCAAAGGTACAATGGAACTAGGATCTCCCACATATTTCCTCAACATAGACACATGGAACACCGAATAAACCATGGCCATTTCCGAAGGCAATTCCAACTCATAAGTGACTTTGCCAACAAGCCTCAAGATTATATAAGGCCCTACGTACCTAGAGCTCAATTACCCTTTCTTACCAAACCAGACTACACTCTTCATGGGTAATACCTTCAAATATACCCAATCATCCATATTAAATCAAGATCTCTTCTCCTAGTATTGGAATAGGACTTTTGACGACTTTAGGCTATCTTCAACCTTTCTCTAATAACTCTCACCTTATCTAAAGCATCTAGAACCAAATTGGGTCCCAATAAGGTCATCTCATATACCTCGAACCAATCAATTAGAGACCTGCATCGTCTCCCATATAAAGCCTTAAATGGCGCCATCTCGATGCTTGAGTGGTAGCTATTATTATAGGCAAACTTGATGAGTAGTAGATAATCATCGATCATTCCAACTCCCTTTGAATTCCAACACATAAGCCCTTAACATAACCTCTAGTGTTTGAATTATTCTTTCAGCTTGACCATCGGATTGAGGATGGAATATGGTTCTTAACTTTACCTTAGTACCAAGGCCTCTTTGAAACAACCTCCAAAAATGAGAAGTGAATTGGGTAGCATGATCTAAAATAATGGAAAACGGCACACCATGCAACCTCACCAATTCCCGAATATACAACTTGGCATAATATTCGGCATTATAAGAAGTCTTGACTGGTAAAAAGTGAGTCGACTTAGTCATTCTATCGATAATTACACAAATAGAATCATAAAATTTCTTAGTATGACGCAAACCAACTATAAAATCCATATTCACATCTTCCCACTTCCAAGTAGGGATTTCAATATCTTATGCTAGGCCACCCAACCTTTGATGTTAGGCCTTCACTTGTTGGTGATTCGGGACATTCGAACAAAAATCTTGCTATGTCCCTTTCATGCCACCCTATCAATAAAACTTTTTCAATTCTTGGTACATTTTTATTGAACCGAGATGAATAGAGTGTGAGGAATTATGAGCCTCCTTCAAGATTAAACTCTTTAGTCCATCCACATCCGAAACACATAACCGACCTTAGTAGTATGGCACCCATCTCCCCCACTAACTTTTTGAACTCCACAAGCATCGGGTCAAAGTCTTGTTTTGACTTGACATCCACCACCAAGGAGGATTTGGATCCATTATGAACAACCACACCACCACCATCGATATCACTCAACTTCACCCCTAATCTAGTAAACCGGTGAACATCTTTCACCAACTCCCTTTTCCCTTCATCCACATGAGTCACACTCCCCATAGACACTCTACTAAGTCCATCGGCAACCACATTGGCCTTATCCGGATGATAATGCATGCTTATATCATATCTTTGAGGATTTTTAACCACCTTCTTTGTCTTAAATTGAGGTCCTTTTGGGTGAACACATATTAGAGACTCTTATGATTGGTATACACATCCATATGCACCCCATAGAGGTAATGCCACCAAATGTTTAAAGAAAAAAATGGCGGCCACCTCAAGATCATGCGTAGGGTAGTTATGTTCATGCACTTCCAATTGCCTAGAAGCATAAGCTATAACCTTGCCATTTTGCATCAAGACACTACCCAAACCATTTTTTGAAGCAATATAATAAACCACAAACCCTTTTAACCCTTCCAGTAGAGTCAAAATAGGAGCAGAGGTAACTCGATCTTTCAAGGTTTGGAAACTTCTTTCACACTAATCTATACATATGACTTTTGCTTTCTTTTGGGTTAATTTCGTGATTGGAGATGAGATGGAAGAAAATCCTTCAACAAACCTTCTATAGTACCCAGCTATACCCAAGAAGTTCCTAATGTCAAAAGGAGACAATGGTCAAGGACAATTCTTGACCACCTCCGATTTCTTAGGATCAACCTTGATCTCATCACCGGACACTATGTGACCAAGAAATACAACTTCCTTCAACAAAAATTCGCACTTGCTAAATTTTACAAATAATTGTCTATCCTTCAACGTTTGGAGCACAGCGCTCAAGTGGTTTTTATGTTCTTCCCTACCCCAAGAGTAAATCAAAACATTGTCAATGAAGGACACAACAAAAGTATCAAGATAGGGTTTGAACACCCTATTCATTCGGTCCATATAACTGTCGGCGCATTTGTTAACCCAAAACTTATCACTACAAACTCAAAGTGGCCATACCTTATTCAGAATGCTGTCTTGGGGATGTCATACTCCCTCACCCTTAGTTGGTGATAGCTGGATCAAAGGCCGATGTTTGATAAGTGACTTGCCCCTTGCAATTGATCAAATAAATCATCAATTCTAGCGATTGGGTACTTGTTCTTAATGTTCACTTTGTTCAATTGATGGTAGTCTATGCACATTCGAAGCGACCCATCCTTCTTTCTTACAAATAGCACAAGAGCACCCCATGGTGAAATATTTATCCTTATGAACCCTTTTACTAACAAGTACTTTAATTATTCCTTCAACTTCTTTAATTCCACCGAAGTTGTTCAATAAGGAGAAATAGAGATAGGTTGGGTATCGAGGAGGAGATCGATACCAAAATCAATTTCCCTTTTGGGAACAATATCGAAAAGGTCATCGGAAAACTCATTGACTATGGGGACCGACTCAAGAGGAGGACTTTCGGAATCCACATTCCTAACCATCATGATATGGTAAATACAACCCTTAGCAATCAATTTTCGGGCCTTAAGACAAGAGATGAATTTACCCCTTACTACCAAATCATGACCCTTCCATTCAAGAATAGACATATTTGGGAATTTGAACTTGACTCATCGAGTCCTACAATCTATGGAAGCATAAGATACTTGTAACCAATGCATCCCAAGTATAACATCAAAATCTAACATGTCAAGCTCAATGAGGACACAAGGGACAACTTTATGCAAGATAGACATGAGACAACCCATATACACCTTTCTAGCAATAACTGACTCACCAATGGGGGTAGACACCAAAACAAGATTCTACTAACATTTTGAGTAACACATCAAAAATATTAGCTAAGAAGGGAGTAACAAATAACAAGTTTGCACCCGGGCACCCGGATCTAACAATGCATACACATCAAAAGAAAAGACCTTTAACATACCGGTAATAATATTTGTGCTTTCTCAACCTCTTGCCTCCCATGTAAAGCATAGAAATGATGATGCGTTGGAAACTTCCTTGAGCTTATTATCCATGAGAAATTTGGCCTTGAGGCATACCACACCACCACCTCTATAATCCTGAGCATGATGACCCCGCTTTCCACATTTGAAGCATGCATTAGAGCTGGCTAAGAACTCCCTTTTGTGAGTCCTCCTACACTTCTTACATGTAGGGAAAGCTTGAGTACCAACATTCTCTCTTAGGTACATTTGATTTGTACCCTTGTCCTTATTGAATTTGGGAGGAGTATTAGTAGAAACTTATACCACATACCGTTGTCCACCTTGGCCCTTGCCATTGTTACCATAATAGGACCTTTGAGGGTTAAACTCTCCATCATCCACTCTAGCCTTCTTGAACCATCTAGACCTCTCCTCAACTTCTCTTCTTCAATTTTCTCTACATAGGTCATTAGTCGGGAGGTGTTCATCTCCTTAACCAACATGGTCATTTTGCGCTTCTTGGAAACCAAGTTTGAGACACCAAAATTGAACTTGCTCATTCTTGCTCGGGAGTTGAAGACTATGAAGGTAGAATACTTTGACAACTTAGTAAACTTGAGGGTATACTCCCTCACACTCATACCCCCTTGACGAAGGTTGATGAACTCTTGGATTTTAGCCTTTCTTAGCTCCAATGGAAAGAAGCGGTCTAGGAAGGCACCCTTGAACTCTTCATATCCTATCAGCCTCATATCTTTATCCCTCTCAATAATCCATTATTCATACCAAACTCGTGCCACGCCTTTGAGTTGATAGGCCACTAGCTCGGCCTTCTCATTTATAGGCACACCCATGATAGACACAATCCGATACACCTCATCAATGAACTCCATAAGATCCTCATCTATTTTAGAACCATAGAATTCAGGCGGATTCATCCTTTGGAAATCCCAAATCCTGGAAGCCATATTTTTCACT
This sequence comes from Solanum dulcamara, assembly GCF_947179165.1. Taxonomy (NCBI): domain Eukaryota; kingdom Viridiplantae; phylum Streptophyta; class Magnoliopsida; order Solanales; family Solanaceae; genus Solanum; species Solanum dulcamara. The sequence continues at coordinate 59,059,710 of NC_077239.1, read as the reverse complement.
TGAGAAGGTGGAACACATTGATTCCCTTGGTTGTCTACAGCTTGTGCCAATAATGTGATGACATTGTTAAACTCCGCATGGATTAACCCTTTCTCTTGACATGGGACATCAGGAACAAGAAGAGCTTGATCCTTACCTTTAAACTTTGCTCTTGGAGGTGCTCTTTCTTGAGGCACTACCTAGAGAACACAAAATGGACCGTTAGTTAGAGGAAAGCTTAGGACACTCTAAGGAACGACTTGAATTTGAAAGAAGTGAAAACTTTACTAAACATCCCATAGTCTCCTATTCATAATTGTGGTGTACTTCACAACAAAAACAAGATCATATTTGACGCAGTATATAGGACTCCTTATATAGGACTCTAAGGACCATTTCAAAATCTCAAGCTCTGATACCAAGATTTTCACGACCTAAACTTAGAGATTAGATGTGACACGGTGAATGAAGTACCCAGAGGCACCTCATCCAAATCTCTTAGCATTACATTAAGCTTTTCATCGATAATGATAATAAAATAAGTGGAAACATAAGGGACAATGGGACTAAGGGATTCCATATAAAATAAGATTCCAAGTCATTTGAAGATCATACATATTATTTTCCAACCATACCTTCTACTTTAAAGACTTGGCAGAGGCTAAGACATGTCCCTAGCTCACCCTCAAGATATCATCCAAAAGTACCAAAAGTAACTCAATTTTCTATACAAAGCATAAGCTAGAAAGATAGGAATGTTGTTCCCAATATATGGGAATTCACCAACTGTTAGTAGCCTTCAACAAAAAACTTAGCCATGGAGAAGAGAGTGCGGAGCAACACCGGTTCCTACATAGTGATATCATGTAGGCAAAAGTATGTGTTAATACTTTGAATGTACTAAGTATGTGAGCATGCTATACAATGAAGAATGTAAGACATTTATAAGCAATATCCATAAGTGAATGCATGCATGAGAAATCATCACACGAAACCTTAAAATATTCATTTTGTGGAAAGATGAATGTAACCAACATTTGAGACCATGCGAGCTAGTAAATGGAATCTAACATAACCCCCTATGTTGGCATGGGGAGACTACTTAACAGTAGAACTCTGTCAACTTTAATCAGTTATTTCACTTTAACTTTAATGGCTAATCGTGGATCTACTAGTCTAAATACTTACAAGGGCTCCTATGTTGGCGAATAGTCAATGCAATATGAGACTTTACTTAAGGACCCCTTAGGCAGTGTCCCCATCTACATGATATATTAGGTACTAGGTCAATCCCGCATAATAACATTTACATATCATATTAACATAAGCAATTATATAACTTTAGACATCAAAACATGACTCGGCAGAATAGCTCATTAAAATATTTTATTTGATTTAAAATATGAGAATTGTCCTATCACATTGAATCCTTTGTTTGGCTAAGAAGTCCCTTCATCATTATTTAATCATTTCATATGACTCTCTAAAACATAAATATTTGCTTCATAAACTTTCGTTGGGAGTCAAAGCTTTTATTTCAACTTTACTTTAACATAAGGAAACTAGGTGAGTTCATTTCATAACCTTAAAATACATTTAAAGAATACTTATATGCATGAGAGTGAGGGAAATGCATCAAATTAAACATCTTTAAAAACCCACCAAATACACTTTAAAACCACTTTCAAGCCTTCATATAAAAACCTTAACAAATCCTTCTTTTTAAGAAATTGAGAGTCAATATACATCTAGGTAAATAAACTTCAAATATATCATAATCTATGCATTTAGAGTCAGCATGTAAAAGCCCATAAGAATTTATCTTTTAGAATTTGAACTATCAAGTTGAGAAAATTATTTGGGCTCCATGGGTGGAAGAACCCATGGATGAAACCCACATACCTCGGGGAAATAAAATCCCTAATGAAACTTGAGGAGGAATGGAGACTTGAAGATGCCTTGAGATGAAGCCCTAGCTTGGGTTGAAGTTTTTGGGAGAATTTGAGAAGAGTGGATTGAATGTCTTGATTCTAAGTGTGAAGGATGAGGGTTTTAGAGGGCTTAGGGTCTTTAGATGAGAGAATTCAGTCCTCAAAACGTCTCTATTTTATTTAAAACACAGGAAAAGACTAAAATATCCCTTTTAAAAGCTGACCAGAACTATCTTCATAAAGACTCTTCACGTTCCACGGTGCTCACCATGGCCCGTGGTGGGGTCTCATGATAAAGGACTTGGAAAAATATTTTGGAAAGCTTGCAGGGAAGGTCTCTAAAGTTTCTCCAGGAAGCCCTTTCACGGTCTGTTAAGGGCACGATAGGTCGTAAAAGGTGGCCGTGATGCGGGTCTTGTAGAAACCTTTAGAATGACCACTACGAGAACACACCACGGTCCATGAAATATTCCACTATCCGTGGTGGTCGTCCATGGCCCTTGCCTTGGTGAATTTCCTGAAGGCCTTGGGTAGGGGTCACCACGAAGGACTTCCCAGTTTATGGTGCTCAACCTAGTCTATGGTCCTTTATCATGTTCCCTTTCTTATAAGTCTGAGTCTCTAAATCTCTATCATGGTTGCTCACCACGATCTGTGATGGTTACCACAGCCCGTGATAGCTTCCATGGTCAACTCTTAGTGCCAATTTTCTAGATTTTCTGAGAATTCGTCCTTTGTTCCTTGGTTTAGGACCTTTCACGTTTCTGGGGTCTTACACTCATGCATGCTAGCATCGTTTTAAATGATTTAAAGGTTGAATGAATAGAACCCACCTAGTTTTACTATGTTTCAATGAAGTTTGAATTGAAAGCTTAACTCCAAATGAAAGTTTATAAAAGAAAATATTTATGATTAAAGAGAGTCTTATGAAATGAAAGAATGATTGAATGATGATGAAAGGGCTTCTTAGCCAAAATGGATTCTTTATGTGATAAGGACAATTCTCACATATTTAAATCAAAGAAAGGTTTTAATAAGCTATTGTACCCAATGATGCTTTGATGATCTAAAGTTATGTAAATGATTACGTTCTTACTATATGAAATATTCCATGGAATTTGACCTAGCACCGAATGTGGCATATAGATGGGGACTCGACCTAAGAGGTCCTTAAGTAAAGTTTCATGTTGCATTAACTATGTGCCAACATAGGAGCCCTTGTAGGCATAGGATAGTAGATTCACAAATAGCCCTTAAAATTAAAGTTAAAGAAATGAATGAAGTTGACGGAGTTCTACCCAACAAGTAGTCTCCCCGTGCCAATATAGGGGGTTATGTTGGATTCCATGTAATAGCTCGCATGGTCTTAAATGTCGGTTACTATCATCTTCCCACAAAATGAACATTTAAAGGTTATTCACATGAATGATTATGCATGCATTGCACTATGTTTCATATTACGCAAATGCTCTAATTTTTCTTAAATGTTCATGCATGACTACATACTTAGTACATTCAAAGTGCTAAATCATACTCTTTTGCCTACATGATATCACCATGTAGGGACCGACATTGATCCACATTCTCCTCCCTGTGGCTAGTTGAAAATGTTGAAGACTACTACTTTGGTGAGTTCCCATGTTTCGGGTACAATATCCTTTCCTTTTTTCTAGCTTATGACATGCATAGACTTATGGTCATCTTTTGGTACTTTTGACACTTATTATGAGGGTGATCTAGGAATATATCTTAGCCCCCGCCAAGTCTAAAGTAGTAGAGGTATTGTTGGACAAAGACAATGTTTGATGTTGTAAATGACTCCTAATTCTATGTTGTTTCCCTTAGTCTCACTGTCCCTTTTTCTTCCGCTTATTATTGAATGTCATTAGCTATGAAAAGCTAAATGAATGCTAAGAAGCTTGGACGAGGTACCTCCTGGTGTCTCATTTACCGTGTCACATCTAGGTACTAGGCATGGTTTGTGACACATTTATAGATATGGTGTGCTTCACACTGATGAACAAGACTCTACTTGATGCAGCATGTTAGACTCCCTAGGTCACTTTAAACCTTTTGCTCTGATACCAAGTTTTTCACAATCCAAACTAGGCCCTAGGTGAGACACGGTGATCAGAATCCCAAAGGACTCCAACCAAGCCTCTTAGCATATCATTCATGAGCATACATAAGGTAGATAGAGCAATAAGACTTAAACATAGAAGCGAAAATAAGTCTCAACAAAACTAATCTCAGTAAAAAAAAATAAGTCTCAAACCCAAAATGGAAAGACAATATAGACTCCATGACATCCAAGGTGACTCTACTAATATAGATGGGGCCATAAGACATGATCCTAGCTCACCCAATATAGACTCGGCAGAGTTCACCCCAAGATCCAACCCATTAGTTTACACGTAAGAACTTATCCCCATTATCTTAGCAAAAACAAACATGTACTCCTTAAGAATATGTCAATTAACCACATTATGGTTTATAATTAGACCATTGCTCACCACTAGTCACAACTTTGTTTTTATCCACAAGTTCGCAGAGACACAAGCAATTATACCTTTTTGTGATTCCAAATATTCTGGCAAGTACATTTCATACATAGGTAGTTATTCAGGAAACATAAAAAAACACAACACATTATATTATCCATACAAGAAAACTTCACGTATTATATTATTCATGTAAGTACACTCCACACATTGTCAGTTCGGCAGGCAACACTATGCACAAAATCAAAAGATCACATTACACTACTCAAACAAGTCAAGATTATTGAATCGAGTTGCTTCATGGATGACCATTAGCCGATAATCCATGTGTTACGCAGCTCTTAAGCTTAGATACCAATTGCAACCTTATCGATTCCAATTTTCCTTGCTTGCGTTCCTTCAGTTGCGACAACAATGTCTGTTTACTTTGTTGAGATACCAATCAGACTATACCCATACCACAAGAAAAAAAACCATACAAAAAGAGAGAAAAAATAGAACGACTTCCTAAAATACTTCATAACCTTCCAAAGATTAGGTGTGGACATCAATACACCAATTTGCAGGAGTCTATTCCGTATTTTCTCTTGCATTGGGAGACGATAACCTGGGCTTTGATACTAATTTCCTACGACCCAACTCACTGGGTCGTGCGGGCACCTACTCTAAAATCTAAGTAGGAGAACCCTTCATTTCTAAATAATTAAATTAAGTGAAAAAGTAAAGGATTAAGAAATAATACTGAGAGATCATGCAATTACCAATTACTGAGTTTAAAACAAAATCAAGGTTTAAATTTCAAAAATAATTAATACCCCCAAGGCATCTAGTCTAAACAAGTACAATAGCTTCTGAAGATATAGTGTATGAAATAAAATAATTACATAGCTCCCACCACAATGAAGGAAGAGTAGAAGCTGTTGAAGAATCATCTTCGTCTTCACCTATGGAACATCACTGACCCTGCAATCAGAAGCAAGAGTAGTATCACTACAAACAACACGCACTGATAGGCAATATCGGTCAACCCAATGAACACTACTTAATATAAGAAATCAACCAGAAGAAGAACATGCTAAAACAGATACCCTGAGCCAACCTTTATACACACACTCTGATCACCCTACTTGCCTGGATCACCACTAGTATGTATCATGATATCAGTCTTCTATTTGGTCCACTGTCAACTCTAATACAGATCAAGGCCTATCCCTCTATCATACATAGAGGAGTTTCCAACTACACATCACCTCAAAATCCATCTAACTCACTTACTACACTCATACAAGTTCCCACTACAACCATCCGAAACTTGAAAATATAGTATTCCATAGTGCAATTTCATTAAACACCCTGGACCTAAACTCCCTTCAGAAAGCATAACCTATTCACCTCATCACCATACCGACCACTCTACTTCATACTCTTGAACATTCTCATACCTGGGATACAGGATACATCTAACAACCACAATATAGTAACACAGATAACACCACCATAATTATAAAACTGGTAACATTTGGACTTCTAATCCTTTTACAACAATTATTACATAGGATAAGCATGGTTAGATACAATTATGTCAATTAGAAATACAAAAGTCATCACGCATGTAATCATATTCAACAACAATAATAACCCAGTGAAATCCCATAACGTGGGGTCTGGGGAGGTAAAATGTACACAGACCTTACTCCTACAAAGGTGGGAAGGTTGTTTTCGAGAGACCTTCGGCTCAATAAAAGCATAAAAAGAGGTTAGATAAGGCTAAGAAGTTCAAAGTGATATGGGAAAGCAAATAATAAAAGCGACATAGATAAAATAGAGTAATCAAAGTACAGAAAGTAATAGATAATAATAGAAATCAGAGCACAAGAAATTAATGTGCGCTAATGCGCTTACTAATACGGAAGAATAACAAGACTATGTACTAGCCTTCTACCCTAATACGAGTCCTTTACACCCTCCTATCTAAGGTCATGTCCTCGATAAGATATAACTGCTCCATGTCTTATCTAATCACCTCTCCCCAATATTTCTTCGGCCTACCCCTACCTCTTCTGAAACCATCTATGGCCAACCTCTCACACCTCCGCACTGGGGCATCTGGGTCTCTTTTCTTCACATGCTCAAACCATCTTAGTCGTATTTCCCTCATCTTGTCTTCCACCGAGACCACTCCTACCTTATTATGAATAGCCTCATTTCTAATCATGTTGCTCCTGGTATGCCCACACATCCATCTCAACATTCTCATCTCAGAAACTTTTATCTTTTAAACGTGAGAGATATTAACTGGACAACACTCCACCTCATATAATATAGCCGATCTAACAACCACTTTGTAGAATGTGCCTTAAGTTGTGGTGGCACCTTCTTATCATATAGCATATGGGAAGCGAGCATCCATTTCATCCACCCTGCCCCAATACAATATATGACATCATCATCAATCTTCCCGCTGCCTTGCATGATAGACCCAAGGTACTTGAAACTACTTTTCTTTTGGATGGCCTGGTCACCAAGCCTAACTTCCGTGCCAACCTACTGAGGTGTCTAATTGAACTTGCACTCTAAGTACTCCATCTTGGTCCTACTCAGCTTAAACCCTTTAGACTCTAAGGTATGTCTCCAATCCTCCAGCTTAGTATTAACTCCGCCACGAGTCTCATCAATCAGGACTATATCATCCGCGAAAAGCATACACCATGACACATCACCTTGAATTTGTCGCTTCAATCCATCCATCACTAAGCTAAATAAAAATAGACTAAGAGCTAATCGTTGATGCAACCCAATCACAATTGGAAAGTGCTCTGAGTCCCCTCCTACTATCCTTACCCTGGTTTTGGCACCCTAATAAATGTCCTTAATCACCCTAATGTACGCCAAAGGTACACCTTTAGCCTCCAAACATCTCCATAGTATCTCTTATGGAACTTTATCGTAAGACTTTTTTAGGTCGATGAATACCATATGCAAGTCCCTCTTTCTCTCCCTATACTGCTCCACCATTCTCCTCATAAGATGGATAGCTTTTGTAGTTAAGCGTCCCAGCATAAATCCGAACTAGTTCTCTGAAATAGATACGCCTCTCCTCGCCCTCATCTCCACCACTCTTTCCCATACTTTCATAATATGGCTTAGAAGCTTGATACATCTATAGTTGTTGCAGCTCTAGATATCCCCCTTGTTTTTGTATAGAGGAATCATTACGCTCGACCTCCATTCTTTGGGCATTGTTGCCATCTTAAAGATAACATTAAATAACCTAATCAGCCACTCCAAACCTACCGAGCTTGCGCTCTTCCAAAATTCTCCAAGAATCTCGTCAGGTCCAGTCTCTCTTTCCCAATGCATCCTACGCACAGCTTCCTTAACCTCTTTGACCGTAAGACTCCTACAACACCCAAAATCATGATGCCTCCCTATATGTCCCAAATCTCCCAACACAATCTCTCTGTCCCCTTCTTCATTCAAGAGTTTATGGAAGTATGACTATCATCACTGTTTAATGAGGGTGTCCTCTATCAATATTTTTCCATGCTCGTACTTAATGCACTTCATTTGATCCATATCGCATGCCCTTCTCTCCCGCGCCCTGGCTAGCCTGAATAATTTCCTTTCCCTGCCTTTCTCTTCTAGTTCAACATAAAAGCATTCAAAAGCTGTTATTTTTACCATCAAAACCGCCGACTTTGCCTCCTTCCTCGCTATCTTATAAAGTTCCTTATTCATCCACTTCTCTACCTCATCCTTGCTTTTTATCAACTTTGCATACGCCATCTTCTTTGCTTCCACCTTCCCTTTCACTTCTCTATTCCACCACTAGTCCCCTCTATGCCGACCACAACTACCTGACGAAACTCCCAACACTTCCCTTGTTACAACCCTAATACAACTAGTCGTCCTATCCCACATACTATTTGCATCTCCACTACTATCCCAGACCCTCATATCTTTTAATTTCTCTCCCATCTCAAGGCACTAGCCTTGGTCAAACTCCTCTATCTGATCCTAGGTCAGTCATCCCTGACCCTCTTCTTCCTTATTATCTTGATCCGTAAATCCATCACCAAGAGCTTATATTGGGTCATAAGGTTGTCGATCGGAATGACCTTACAGTCTTTGCACAAACCTTTATTATCCTTTCTAAGGAGTAAAAAATTTATCTGAGTCTTAGCCACTAAACTACGGAAGGTTACCAAGTTGTCCTCTTTTTTTGGGAAACTCGAATTGTCTATCATCAATCCAAAAGCTCTTGCGAAATCCAAAAGTGAAACTCTTCCTCTATTTTTATCCCCGAAGCCAAAGCCTTCATGCACATCATCATACCCTCCCAAAATAGACTCGATGTAACCACTGAAATCCCCTCCCACAAAAAGCTTCTCAGTAGGCAGTATGCCTCCCACTAACTCATCCAAATCCTCCTAAAAGCGTCTCTTATCCTCCTCGCCTAAGTCTGCTTGGGAAGCATAAGCACTAATAATGTTCAACGTGATCGCTTCAACAACCACCTTAATTGACATTATCCTATCAATGACTCTCCTAACCTCCACCACCTGATCCCTTAAATTATTGTCTACTAAAATACCTACCCCATTCCTATACTTTGATCTACCAGAGAGCCAAAGTTTATACCCGTCTACCTCCTTAGCTTTAGAACCTACCCATTTGATCTCTTCGACACAAGCTATGTTAATCTTCCTCTTCTTTAGAATCTTAACTAGCTCTATGGATTTTCCCATTAATACCCCGATGTTCCAAGAACCTACTCTCAGTCTAGATGTTTTTTTGACCCACTTACCCCTCCTTACCCTCATTCCTGTCCCCGTCCCCATCCCTGAGTGAGAAAATGACCCTAGTCTACCATCACTACCCAACTGTATGAGCAAAAAATAGATATGGAAAGATATGGAAATCGGAGGTACCAACTCCAGTTGAAATAAACCTGGTTGCCACCAGAAAATACTGGAAGTGAAAAGTAAACGTTATGGGAATACTCAAATAGCAAGTGATTATTCAAAAAAACTCTCTGAGGATTTTCATCAAACACTTTATGTGCAAGGCGATAATTTGAAGATTCATATGAACTGATTTAAGCTTCAATCAAAAACTTCAAACCTGATATTCTTCCCTTTTGACCAAAAGAATGAAGCTCTTGATGACACAGAGAAATGGCAAAAACAAAGACCAATACCAAGAAGATAGGTTCAAATAGATTCCACCAGCATTTTTGAGGAATTTAGTAGCTCAACTTGAAGAAAATTGTCAATTCTGGCAACTTGGAATCTCGAATTCCTCTTAATGAAAATTGTCATATTCATTCACAAATAATCATTCAATAATGTCCCTCATGGAACCCACACCTAAATTGTTAGTGTTTTGATGTGATACTTATTTCGGTAGTTAGTGTGTCGATGTGACACCCATTCCAATATGTACTGGAATGGTACCCAATTATACCAGTATGGTACTCAATCCAATATATACCAGCGTGGTACCCGAATCAATATATACCATCGTGGTATCCAATCCAATATGTACTAGCATGGTACCTAATTCAATATGTACCGGCGTGGTACCTAATCCAATAACCACAATTACAATCACAATTAACAATGAATAGTTCACACTTGCATAATCAAGTAACAAGTGTATTGCATATAATTGGTCCTGAATAGTCATTTCATTAGGTTTATTCCATCTTTCCCTATTCACATACATGCAAGCAATACTAATGATATAGTTAACAGGATACATAACACGTACGGGAAAGTAAACCATCATTTACACCTAAGTCACCGAATAGGTCCATCCACATAGTACACATACCAACCCTAAATACAAGAATAGCACTTACTGTCATCCAAACTCCATGAGCACAGGCCTAAACATGAAATCTCCTATCAATTTACATTATATTAAGCGGTGGGAACAAGTTTATAACTTCTCAATTAAGAAAACCTAGCCTACCTAGGCGCCACACAGTTATTGAAGGATAATAGCTCTGCTCTTGACTTTTGCACAACGATGGAGGTAAGCCTAAAATTCATGGGTTGTAGCCTTCCTTGCGCTAGAAATCTCTTTCTCCATCTCTTCCAAGCCTAGAGAAGCTTTTTGAGGGTTTATAGGGTGACCCTCATCTATTTTGGTACTTAAGGGAACAAGGAGAAAATAAGAATTCACGTCTTTTAATTTTGTTCCTGACAATCCCACAATGGCGGCTCCCATCTTGTTATGGCGACGCCGCTGTGGTGGGATTATTCCCTATATGGCAGTATGGTACTACACAAGATCGAGTTACTTCTCCAAAATTTTGCCCTTTCTAGATAGCGACGGTTCAGATAGTTACAAGAATGGTGCATCTTCTCCCCTATTCTTCTTTCACTAGTGGTACCATATCCTTACCACATACTTGAGCTGACATGTAGCCAACTCAACACACTCTGCATCAGCAACATGTATAACCTGAAATACCTTTTGAATCTCATCCACAAAGTTCTCTGGATCCTCATGAGTGTAGACCCAGTAAACTTGAGTGGATTCAACCTTAAAAACTCATGAATCCTTAAAGTGTCTGGAGAATCCCATCGGACTGCTCCTTGTTAGTTAAACTGTGCAGTCATAGACTGAGCCAACATTTGGATGGCATTGCAAAACTCTGCATTAGTAAGTTCAGCCTGAGGTGGCTACTCAAAAGGTACTACTAGACCCCTTGGACTGACGGGAACTTGCGGCTCTTCTTGGTTTTCATCTTGCATAGAGAGACGTCTTGTGTTCCTAGTTTGTATCGGGCAATCGACGTCTCTTCTTAGAGGAATGATCAGTAACACACGAATGCATGAATTAGAAGTCACTTTCATAGAGTCAAACTCTATCGCACGAACTAGAGTATGAAAGAAGTGAAATAATTTCTAACGTCTTGTAGCCTCTCCATTATAGATGTGGTGTGTTTGACACCAATAAGGATGACTCTATTAGACACGACCTCATAGACATCTTAGAATATTTGAACTCTGAGCTTTGATACCAAGTTTGTCATTTTGCAGTCTACTCCTAGGTTTGACCGACACTATGAAATTATTATTGGTCCCAAGCAAATCCTTGGCCTAGTTAACTACTAAGACGAAGACTAAACTCAATAGCAAAGCTTTAAAAAGTGAGAATTTAAAACACTTAAATGTAAACTCATGCATATGTCTGCAATATCTTAACATAATATGAAGTAAATGTTTAAAATAAAATTTGGAAAGACTGAACTGATTCTACTCTATCTATGAAGCCTCTAATAAATATGAATAGGTGTCGGAAAATCCCATGACCACTCCAAAAGAAACTACTAATACCAAAAAAATTACTATAAAGGATTCCTCCAAAAGAAAGGAGGTCTCACCAAAAGTTGATGAAGCATGATCTCAATAGAGCGTGTGTTGATGATCCTGAGTACCTGTGTTTGCATCGTAAAATCATGCAGTATCGAAAAATATTAGCACATGAAATGCATGGTATGTAATATAGCAGAATAAAAATAATGATTGAACTGAAAAGAAGTACTGATAATAATAACTTGACTAAAATGTAAAGCATGCATGTAAAAAATGGAACATGTAAAACTTCACAACTGAGAAAACGCAAATATACATATAATCTAAAAATAATAACTTTACTTCTTGGGGAGTTTCTCTAACAGACAATCATCACTATGAGCCTTGTGATGATACAATGTACTGCTTATGTTGCCAGAGCCATCCAATACCTTGACAGGGGTAAGGGGCACAATTTAACTTATGGACCCATCTAATTGGACTTCTCAGAGGCAAGTGAAGAGTCGCCCTAATCAACAGTACAATTATATCTACGTTGGCGGCGCATGTCATGGAGTTTGAGTTATCTAAACTCATACCTAAATTAGTGCTTGATACTATTCCCCAAAATAATACAATAGCTCTCATAATAGTAATATTGTCTGTGATGAGTCAAAGCTCAAAAAAACTTTACTGAAGCTATACTGAACTTTACTTAACTAACTGAAACTGCTCTTCAAACTATTTATGTTTTCTTTAAAATAGACATCTTTTCCTCAATAAAAATAAGGCATTTGGAATCCTTCAGTTCACTTAAGACTCTTTCAACTAATAATAATACAAAATACTTGATCTTACTTATGTTCTTGAAATCATGCATAGTGAATAGTAATGCAGACACTTCAAAATTCTTAGCTAATGGGGTTCATGTGAGGAAAAAACATAAACTATAATTCAAGGATTAGAATTTCATGAATAAATATACACTCAATGTTAATATGATTTTTGATGAGAGAATTACTCATATAGAAAAGAAAGATGATAATCATCACGAAAAACAAGCTATGATTGAAAATGATTTTTCAAATATCTCTAATATTTCTACTGATGATAAGGAATTATTCCTTGAAGCTATTGAGCCTATTACAGCTCATAAGCCTTTGGCAAAAATCAATTTTTTTATTGATTATAATTTAAAAAGAGATTTTACTACTCTTATTGATAGTGGAACTGATTTAAATTGCATGAAGAAGGATTAATACCTTCAATATATTTTAAAAAGACTACTCATAGTTGCTTCAATGTAATTAAAGATTCGCTTACGAATCATGCAGTTCAAAGACAGAAAGATCTTTTATGGTTCTATCATAGCCCTAACAACGCCTCCTTCATGGCTAACATGGGCCTTTATAGGAACACCAAACAAAGCTAAGATCTTTCCCCCTCCTAAACTACATCAACTCGATCTTAGAAATATCGGAACAGTCCCTTTTTACCACGTTATAATAGTTTAGGTTGTTGTTAGTCAGACACAATGTTTAGCCCATCATTTGGTCCTATAAAAAATTAAAAATTTGAAATAATATTAAAACAGAAATACCTTAATTAGAAAACTCCTAGCAGTAGCTCCAAAATTAGAAAGCAGCCATAATTTTATTTATATTCGAGTGGTACTGCAAAAGAAATTATAAAATAGAGGTTGTCTAAAGCCTACCTTTCACTTAAGAAAATAAATCCTTATATAGAAAGGAACTGAAGAAAAATCTAAATACTTGAAGTAAGGGCTTCCGTCATATTACATTATTAATCCGACATCGAGGTCCATTACTTTATAAAAATAAATAACAATTTAACTTTTATAAAAGTTATTGTCTTTTCATCAAATTTTCACTTTATCTCCTTGTTTGGTTCCTTTTAGCTTGTCTAAACTACAAGATTCTTCAATTTGGTTCTTGAATTGTTGAAGAAATGTTTCAATGTCCATCTCTTCTGTGCTATAAACACTTTGGGATTCATCCGCTAGACATGTTATCTGAGAACTCTATACCCATATTTTTTATCAAAACGTTTTTGACTTCTTCCATATAAAAAAAGGACATTCCGGTGCACTTAAGCTCCCGCTATGCACAGGGTCCAGGGAAGGGCCCAACCACAAGGGTCTATTGTACGCAGTCTTACCTTGCATTTCTGCCAGAGGCTTTTTCCAAGGCTTGAACCCGTGACCTCCTGGTCACATGACAACAACTTTACCAGTTACTCTAATGCTCCCCTTCGTTTTTGACTTCTTCCATATATGAGGCAAAAATCTCAAATTTAGAAATAGTCTCCTTCATTTATAATTTTCGAGTTATGTGTTTAAAAGGGCTTATATCTCTACTTTGTATGGTATCCGTTTGGGCTTTACTGGCTTCAATTGAAACATTAATGGAGTCTATGATCTCGTGGTCATGGATTTTTCCTTCACCATTTCTTTGGAGCAATTTACTCCAAAATTTAGTATGAAACTTCCTTTTTAAACAGAGAAATCCTTCCTCATTTGGTTGATCATAATCCAAGGAATAGAGAATTCTATGAAAAAATACATTAATGGTATTCCTTTAAAATAGATAGTCTTTTTGCAATTTTATTAGTTTGGGAGAGATATCAACCCATTCAACATATTGTTTTTTGTATTCTTCAAGGAGAATATTTAAAGACAGACCATATAAAGTCCACCGTTGGCGGAACCAATTCGGTATATGCCGTTTGAAAACATTAGAGCATATTTTTATGAAACCTAAATGCTTTTTATTAGCATTCTCATATAAAAGGGCTTTATTAATAAACTAAGAAATATTTTTTTTATTTCTTAATTTTTTCCAAATTGAAGTAGGCTAAACATCTGTTTATAAAAAAAATATTATTAGGAAAAGTGTGTGTGTATATATATAAGGGGCATTTTTGAGCCAACCTATTGAAGGCAATGATATTTTTAAACCAAACTATTAACTGAAGGCATTTTTATTTAATTTCACATAATTTAAAGACATTTTTAATCCTTTTCCATTTAAAAAACAAAACAGAACCACGAAATTTTGCTGCAACAGTAAATTGACACGTTAAAAAAACTTCAGGAATTTCAGGTGCATGTCATAGACAAATATGAGCCCCGGATCGAAATTTCAAGTGATGTTTCACAACCTACTTAAAGCTTAATTTACAACGAAGTGGCTTAGAAGTTAGATGTTATAAAGCTTTACGAAAGCAATGAGACCAGAGAAACAAACTCCAAAGTCACCCGTCCCTTGGAATGCGTATTAATGACAAAATGCTCCGGGTATTTTCTTAAAAGCATCAGCAATCCATACCATGGCTTTGATTTAGCTTCAGGGCTAGGATAGTCCTCAGATGTCAAGTATCTTCTCACACGACTATGGTGCCAGGTATTGCCATAGTGTTCCACCAACTGCACATTCATAAGCTTGTTATCAGCCAAAAATCCAACTCTGACAACTTACAAAGATTTCTAAGACCACTATCAAAAACCTGAGCAAGAACAATTTTCCCACTACTATTGCGAACATGAAGAAGGAAATGATATTTGATACAGGATGGAAAGACAAATATAATACTCTTTTATATCTTTTTAGAGAAAAGACGAACACAGTCGAATTGTCAACCAAGTCGAACAGCATCTTCACATGTACAGAAGGAAAAACTCGTCAAGAACTATAAAACAAGAAGAAAAGCATGCAGCTAAACATTTGCTCCTCCTTCCAGTTCAAAAGCTGAAAAACATAATACTCCTACATTATCTACACTGCATGCTAATTTTAAAGCAAAAAGTTTGATAATGCATATCTAACAAGAAAGCAACCATAACAGTTCAATGAATTGTGGGAATTCTTCTCTGAGATCAGGCCTTCATCAAAATTAATTAAAGCCCCCTTGGTAAATGGCTGTGGAGACTTAGAGCCTGTTTGGATGGACTTATTTTAAGTAACTTATAAGCTGAAAACTGCTTATAAATTTAAAAAAAAAAGCAGCTGCTTAAAATAAGTTCATCCAAACAAACCAAATTATTTATTGGGGCTTATTTTAAGCACAAAATGACTTTAAGTTGGCAAGTCAAACATTCAAAAAAGCTGAAAACATCTTATAAGTAACTTATAAGTCAATCCAAACGGGCTCTTAATAATCAAGAAGGAAATTAAAAGTCAATGTTTGCACTTGGTGTGGAATTTTGTTGGTGGAGGCTGGCTCGGAAGAATGGCCCTGACAATTCCTCAATGTGCAGAGGCATTACAAAAGGGTTGAACATTTTTTGCAAATATTATGGCTTCAGAAGGGAGCAAACAGAATCGGCCTTCCACAGACAGTAGTGATAATGCCCTTTTTTTTAAGAACTGGTAACATTTGTATTGATATTAGTACTTAGGTAGTACTGGAGGAAACCTTGTTTACAACAGAGGAAGGTAAAAAACAAAACAAAACAAAAAACCTTCCAGAGAACTGATCCCAACTCTAGATGGACCCTAAAACATCTAGAATTGACTCGGTCTCATTAGAGTAAACATTTGTACACCAAAAGCAGAACAACAAAATACATTTAAGTTTAGTCTCCTGCACATTGTTGCTCCTGATTTCAAAACATCTGTCATTCCTCTCCCTCCATACAGTCCACCAGATGCAAGAAGGAATAATCCTCCATCTGTCTCTGTTTCTAGCTCCAAATCCAGTTTCTTCCCAACTGAAGAGAGTATCATCAATCTTACTCGACATTATCCATGAGATGCCTCTTGAGATTGAGAAAAATCTACCACAGTTGGATAGCGACTTTACAATGTAGGAAGAGATGTCTAACTGCCTCAGCATCCTTTCCACATAAAGGACCTATGTTGCACCATGAAATTCCCCTCTTTGTCACATTGTCAAGAGTCAAAACAGCCTCATTAGCTAAAAGCCAAGTGAAACATGCCACTATGTGTGGCACTTTGGCTTTCCAAATGTGCTTCCAAGGCCACTTAATAATTTGAGCTCCAGTTTGGTTTGTCAGCTTGTATCCCTTTTTCATCTTATATATGCCTCTGCTATGCCCATTCTACCATAAGAAATCTTCTCCTCTTTGTAGCCCTTGAAAGTTCTCCAAAAACTTGTATAATTCAGTCACTCTTGGAATTTCCCAATCATTTAAATGTCTTCTGAAGACCAAATCCCAGCCTTGTTGTGTCCACATTTTAGCAACTGTCTTGTGTTAATATTGAGCCAAGGCAAAAATGTCAGGAAATAAGCCTTGTAAACTATCAGAACCCATCCATTTGTCTAACCAAAAAAGAGTCTTGTTGCCATTGTGTACCTTGATAGTAGATTGACTTTTAAGGAATGGCCAGAAGAGCCTGATGGATCTCCTGTAAGGGGTAGTGACTTCTTTAGTTACCCCATTGTCCATCTCCCCATACTTGTTTTTAATGACATTACACCATAAAGCTTGAGCCTCATGTGGGTATCTCCATAGCCATTTCACCTTAAGAGCTTTGTTGTGGTTCTTAAGGTTCTTGATGCCTAATCCACCTTGCCTTTTGCTTCTGATGATATTCTTCCATTTCACCAAGTGGTATCCTTTCTTCTCCTTGTTGCCTTGCCACAAAAAATTTCTCCTGATTTCATCCAACCTTTGAACCACTGTTTGGGGTATATGAAATAGGGACAACATGTAAGTTGGTAGAGCATCTAGGACAGAGTTCATCAAAGTTAGTCTACCTTCTAGTGACAAATACTGTGATCTCCATCTGGACAATTTCTTCTCACATTTCTCCAAAATTGGGTTCCAGATATCTATGAATCTTGACTTTGCTCCCAAAGGCATGCCAAGATATATTGATGGCAATGCTCCCACCACTCCTCCCAGAATCCGTGATAGGTGTTCCAGAGTGATAATGCCCTTAAGATTGAGCTTCCTACTAAAATTCTGATAGATGAAGAGTGACTTGTGAGAGGACAATTGCTTTGCTTAAATCATAGGAGGAATGTGCTTATGCCATGTTTTGGGTCAAGTTATACAATAACTAGTTGATTGAGAATCCAGAGTTTACAGAGTCTCCTTAAAACATCATCAAAGAGCTAAATGTCTGAGTAGATTATGTTCTCATAGGAAATGTTCCTTGGACGCACCTCCTATATGGGGGACAGATTGCAGAGTCACTCTCGCTAATTGCGGCATCTTGCATAGAATAGCATCAATACTTCATTGGCTTGTCCATCCCTTGTGTATGTGATGGAAAGGTCCAATGACTGTCCCACTCCATTAAGATTTGCTGTTGAACATAAAAAGGCAATGCATGCAGAAATAGAGAATAATGTGGAAAATTATATCATCATCTCTTTTGGTGCATCTGGACGGAGGAATACCCAGCATTTTAGAGGAGAGAAATATGGCCTTCTTGTTTCAAATTCTTGCCAACTCTTACATTTAGGAACAACTAGCAAGTATCTTTTATTAAATGATTCTAATTTCATTTTGTGTATTTCTAGATAGTTCCTTGCTGATATCAGCTTTCTCTGTGAGTTCCTTTTGTGGACAGGCTTATTACACGTGTGTGTGCATATAGACAAGCAAAATTACTTGAATGGATGGTGGGATAGAATGCGAGGAATGCAATTTAAAACCAAAAAGAGAGACGAGGACTACTGAATGCAATAAATACCCGGATCCAAAAAGGCAAAAGAATTGACCAAAAATTCCAAAAGGACAAATAAATTACGGAAGAAACCAAAATGATAAAAGCGCATGGGGTCATGAGCCTTACCCTGTATGCCGTTAACGGGGTTAACTCACAAGGAGAAAGGCACATGGTGTCAGACGCCTTGTAAGGCACACTTACACCTGCACTTTGCCAGGTGATGTGTCCTCCCAATTCGCCTATTTCATGCCCACCCAACCGACCCCAACTTTCCCACTTTACATTCTCCAATTCTTTTAGTTTCTTTCCAGAAATTGGATCACATAAAAATTTTATTTTATTTTTATATATAGTATATCTATCTTACATACACACATAACAGTAGTAAAAAACATCATTATACTTGATCCAAAAAAAAATCTCCAATTTCTCTATCATAATTTTTTCTTGTTATAGTTAAATTTCTATAGGAAGAATTTTTTTCCAACTAAAATAGACTTGATCCAAAAAAAAGTCAAAAAACATTCAATATAATAGACAAAAATGGCCAATACAATAGGTAAGAAAATCTTTTAAAAATTTTCCAAAAAATAGTCAAAAAATATATTTTTTAAAAAGGTCAAATAAATATATAGCCAAAAAAAGTTTTAAAATATAGGCAAAAGTTTTGTACTAACACTTGAATTTCTAAGTTTATGGAACACTACTAAATCAATTAATATATATATAATTGTGCATGCATTTCATATTTTATTTTTTAAAAACAAAATTTGACATGCATTTCACTTTTATTTTTGGGAAGAAAAATATTGCATTCAACCTTGTAATTTTTTTTTAAACCATTGCATGCATGCCACATTTTATTTCTTGAAAAGTATTGCATGCATGCTACATTTATTTTTAAAAAAAATATAATATTTTCATGTGAATTATAATATTTTTTAATAAAAGGTAAAATTAATTGATTTAGAAGCTTCTCATAAACTTAGAAATTCAAGTGTTAGTACAAAACTTTTGGTTATATTTTTTAACTTTTTTTGGCTATATATTTTTTGATCTTTTTTTAAAGAAAATATTTTTTGAGTATTTTTTGGACATTTTTAAAAGCTTTTTTGTCTATTATATTGCCATTCTTTTAAATATTTTTGTCTATTATATTGATTTTTTTTAATTATTATTTAATTCATATTATATTGGAGTTTTTGACTTCTTCTTTTTTTGGATTAAGTCTATTTTAATTGGAAAAAAATTCTTCATATAGAAATTTAACCGTAACAAAAAAAATAATGATATAACAATTTTGTTTAATCATAAGAAGAAAAAATATTTGTTTTGATTAAGTCTAATTATGTTTGTTACTACTGTATGTGTATGTAAGATAAATATACTATATATAAAATAAAATAAAAAATATTATGTGATCTAATTTATGGAAAGAAACTAAAAGAATTGGAGAATGTAAAGTGGAAGAGTTGGGGTCGGCTGGGTGGCCATGAAATGGGCGAATTAGGAGGCCACATCACCTAGCAAAGCGCAGGTGTCAGTGTGCCCTAGAAGGCGCCTGACACCATGCGCCTTCCTCCTTATCAGTTAACGCCGTCAACGGCATACAGGGTAAGGCGCATGCCCCCCTGCACCTTTACCATTTTGGTTTCTTTCGTAATTGATTTGCTCTTCTGAAATTTTTGGCCAATTTTTTTGCTATCTTGGCTCCGTCAATAAATACCATCAGTTTGAAAAAACTGAAAAGATTTTCACTGCCTCATACAAAGTTTTGATCCATAAGAATGGAGCTGAAAAAAGGATGTCAGGCCTTTCAGCTTGGCGGGGAGTTTTGACACAAATTAATGCTAAGATACTTCATAAAAGACTGAACTCTTCTGAAATGGTAGTATTACTGAGAGACTGAACTGCCATGATTAAGTCAGTGGCTGATACTCTTGTGGCTTTTATAAAAGAGAGAAATGCTGATTTAACTGCAAGGGAGTGCCTAGGCATGAGAATAAGTCAAGCACAAATGCGGGTACTCATTGGACTTGACATAGGAACAGTTTTCACCAGGTCAGTTTGGGGACTAAAAGTTTGAGACCTTTGACGAAAGGGTCTTGATGATAATATAGGTTTTACTTGTGACTTGTGAGCTATAAGTCATAATACATGGTAATGCAAAAGGTTTCTTCACATTACAAAAAGGGTCAAGGCAAGGTGATCCTTAGTAGGTGTTTGGATTGGCTTTTTAAAAGTGACTTATAAGCTAAAGCTAAAAATCATAAGTTGAGGACACCCAACTTTTGGCTTTTGGCTTTTGGCTTTTGGCTTTACTTTTTCAGCCTAAAAAAGTGCTTTTAAGCACTTTTTATTTTCCTAAACACTTCCAAAACTAAAAACTAGATTAAAAGCCAAAAACCACTTAAAATAAGTCAATCCAAACACCCACTTAATCTCCCTTTTAGTTAAATTTTGATGGAGCTAATGCTAAAGAAAGTAATCCAATTGGCAGGGATTATTTTGGAAGAGAAGAAGTCAGTGCTATAGCTGTCTCACATATTATAATGAAGACCCCACTTCCTAACATATCATGATAACGACACTACTTCCTAGGTGTAACATAGACAATAGGCAACTGGAACACTTAAGAATTATCCTGATTGTGTTTGAAGCCATTTCAGTGCTACATATATATCTAGCCAAAAGCTTCCCTTTTCCGGTAAACAAAGTACAGAGCACACGGGAATTGGCTGCAATTCAGACTGCCTATACATATTTTCTATGTTGCTCGGACTCTCCGAAAATGTTGCCGCGCCCGTGACTGATCCTCCACAAATGCACTACTTTTGGAGGATCCAATACGCACCCACCGACATTTTCAAAGAGTCCAAGCAACATAGCTTTGTTTTGCATGCCATTAGTTGGTTATAAGATGAACATTTGGAATGGTGTGATTGAGAAGGTAAAAATGAAATAATCTGAAAGAAAATGTATTTGGAATTGGGAGGTAGAATTTTTATTAACATGTGATGGATCTCTGCCAACATATATGATGTCAATATACTCTATACCCATCAGAAGTGGAAAAGCAGCTGACCGAATCAGAATGAACTTTTATAGGAAGACAACAAGAACAAACTTTTCATTACGTTAAGTGGAAACCAGCCATACTTATTAGAGAAGTTGGAGAACCAGGTATAGGGAATTTATGATTACATAACCAAAGTATATTATAAGATGCTGTGGAGATTCAACCAGGAACTACTCTATACAAAAGTGATGATAGCCAAATATGGTACATTCCTGGAGCATAAAGGGTATTTCAGGCTCATATCGAATTAGTTTTTAAATACATATCAGGAACCAATGGGAAGCTTTCTATGCTAATACTCAGTATAATGTAGGAACAGTAGAAGAATATACTTTTGAGTGTATGTATGATAATGAATGATGGGGAACACACCATTAAAAGATTAATTTCCAGATCTCAGCTTAGCTGCATAATGCCATAGCCCAGCGCAAAATAGATAATGGATATAATATTTGCTTCAGAAGGATTGCAATGATTGGAAGGAGAATGGCCCAATTACTTGGGAGTCTAGGAAGTTCATTGGAGTTAACTGAGGAGTTCGACTCAGAATTTCTTCTGGAAATAGTAAGTGTTCATTGTTAATAATTGTTGCAAAGCTCTGGACAAGGTTAGGTTCTAGGAAGTTTCAATGGAGCTAACTAAGGAGTTCGACTCCATAAATTGCCTGGAAACAGAAATGATCACTGCTAATAATTGTTATAAAGCTCTGGTAGCTTGTCCAAATAGCGGGAACGGGAAGCCTTGGAAGAAGATACTGTAAACAAAGTCCCCCTACAAGAATTCTTGCATTTGATGAAAGACAGCTACGCTAACAAATCTAAACCTGCAGAAAAAATAACTCAATATTTGCAGTAAATGCTTCTCTGCAAATGAAATTGAGAGACAGGCATCTCTTCATCCATTGTGCAGTTACCTCTCAACTAGGGAATCTATAGTTCAGCATTTTTGACATAATATGTGTCTTGCCTTCTTCTGTTAAATACTAATATGGAACTGGAATGTCTAGGGTCTCAGGAGGGAGGCAAAAGGAGATTCTTAGAACAGTCCCAGCATGTGTGATTTGGGTAGTATGGAAGGACATGAATGCTAGGCATTTTAAAGGGAAAACAAAAGACATTCATAGAATGAATAAAATAAATGCAAATTTTTGCACTTACTAGTTTTCTAATATAAACTGAAAGCTCAAAATGAAGTAATCCTTTAACAGATTTCCTTAACTCTCTACAGGCATCGCCGGGATTGTAATTTTGTGTACTCCAGCACCAAGATGTGCTGGTTACTTCCTGTAACCTTGATAAAATATTTTTTCCTAATCAATAAAAAAATTAAAAGAAGATATAGGACCAACAGTTTGTAGTACGAGAACCATACTGAGTCAGGTTTTAAGGATTTACAATAATCTATACTATATTAAAAGCATGAAGGTCCTTAATAACGTTGTTTGAACTTTTTGCCCTTCATTAAAAGACTCCGATTTAGACAAAATTATCTTTTCACTATTTTTTTTAATTATTATAGTATTATTTAATACTATTAATTATTATATTACTAACTATATGAGGATATGCCCGTGAATATGTATATGGGTAGTTTTATAACTCCTAAATATGATAGTTTTAGATTCTGTATCCTAAATATCCTATGTCCTAACTATATGAGGAGATGTCCCTGAATATGTACCGAGAATCTCCTAAATATGGATAGTTTTATAACTCCTAATTAAATATGACAGTTTTGCCCTTCATTAAATAATAGACAAAATTGTCATTTACTATTTTTTTTAAAATATTTAGGAGTTTGAAATCAATTAGAACTTCCCTATTTGAACTCTAATGTAGGAAATCCTAATTATATGTAGAACCAAATATAAACACTAAGGTGCCCGTTGAAATACATGGAAATAAGAAGATTAGTCCACTTCCATTTCAGTTAGGAATAGGCTTTAAAATTCTTCAACTTTTATCATATAATACTTATTTTCTTATTTGAAAAAAGAGCTAAACTCAATAATAAAGGCACTAAGTACATGTTTGACTGCCTGTAGGACTACAATATGAAGTCCGCAAGAAAATTTTCTATCTTCTTCTCGGCTAGCCTGTTGACCAGTAACGAGTTTCGGATATTTGGAATGAGTTTTCAATAATTTTTGCTTCATATGCTTCCAATGTTTGCTATTAATTATGTGATAAGCTTTAAAAATATAATTTGTATTTGGGCATAACTATTAGATCTTTACTTATTTTTAATAGGTAAGAACTTCAAATATTTAGTACTTTAAAGGCATAACAATTAAATCTTTACTTATTTGTAATATGTAAAAACTCCTAATATACTTTAAAATTGACTAAAATTTTATTTCTTCTTTCATTATTTGAACTATATTAAAAATTCTAACATTTAAAATTTTAAAATTAATATTTTTTCCTTATTTAAATCTTGTTTAAATTATTTTAAACAAAATAAATAAATAAATAAATAAAAGAATTGAAAATATTAAAGAAAGAGGTTCACATTTTTTAAAATAACTTTTTAACTTTTCTGTGAAATTGTTATCATTAGATGAATATAATATTTATTTTAACATTAATTGCTAATTTTTATAATAGTTTTGTTCTTTTTGTATATAGTTTTATTAGTGGACGTGTGCCACACGTGCAAAGCACATACATTAATAGTAAAAGGAAATGTCACTTAACTCAACATATGAGCTTATATACGCATGTATTCACATATTAATACCTACAAGGGAAAATTGGGAACATAAAGCATTGAATTTATGCAAGGTTTAATTTCTGAAAATTATGTCAGACATGGATCTGATTATAAGGTCAGTGATCTTCAGGAAAAAGCAATCATGAAGCAGCAGACTAATAAATGGAAGAAAAAGTAATGAAAGAGCACAGCAGCTTAGAGCTCAAAAAGATGATAAAACCAACCAGGATAGATCACCTTCCCTCCTACTAGCACACAAGAAACCCCCCCCACCCCCACCCCACCCCCAAAAAGAAAAAAATAAAGACATATAAAGGAAAGACAAGGTAAGGAGTAAACAACAAAAAGGAGGAATATGTCTTGCAGCATCAAACATAGAGCTAGACAGTTTCATAATCTACCAGGCAGGAAAAATATTTCTCTGTTCAAACAAATAAATGGGCCTCTGCAAAATCACCAATTTACAGATCCTATATTGTTTAAGAAGAACCCAGAGAACAATGATATTAAATTTGTACCCATAAAGAAATCTAACTAAACAAAGGGGACCTCAAAAAGTTCCTGGCATAATTAGTGCACCTAATAGGCCTAAACAAAATTTCCCTGTGGACTAAGAAATTAATTGCTATCAACCGTGGGAGAAACATATAAGCAGAACTTTTCTGTTTGCTTGTAGTTTAGTCTTTAGTTAATAGAGTTTTGGTCTTTCTGTGACGAGACTTATGAAATTGAAGTTACCTCAGCATGAAGTTTCTCCATCGGCATCCATTCTCCTGGACCACAGAGGTCAGAAAGCACATTTGCTACAGATGATACAACGTCCTTCTCTTCTAACTGCATCAGCTGTTGGTTGTCAGCATCTCTTTCGATACGTGATCTTCCATCTATCTTCTTATCTGCAAGAAGTTTAGGCAAATAAATTCAACGAATCAGATACTGAGTACTGAAGATAGAAGCTGTACATCAACATTTACTGAACAAATCATAGAAGGCCTGAAAATGGGCTCTACCAGAATACACTTTTATTTTTTATAAGTCTACCAGAATACACGTTTATAAAACACAAAGGAAGATAACTCAAGCTTGCATATATAAGCATTCCGTATATATGTAAAATGGCTCTTCCCTAGATCACAAGAAGGTTTAACGTGTGCCTTTTCTTTTTCTTTTTTGATAAGGTCAAGTTTTATTGAAAGAGTACCAAGATAGTACAGAAAGATACAAAGAGACCGACCAGACAAACTGCTACTCTTTCCAATTTAACAATCCAGAAAATCCATGTACTAATCTAGGCTAACATATCGCTATTACACCTGACATACAGATTGTGCGAACACTTATTCTTGAATCCTTTAAAAAAAAAAAACTGGTAAATATGTATTCCTCAGCATTAAGGACATGCTGGAGATTATCAAAAAGTATTAGTTAAAAGAAAAAGAGGAAAGAAATACTGATAGGGATCTTAACAATTCTACAAAAAGGGCCAACTCCTCTAGTCCTATTTCTTTACACCAAAAGAAGAAAGATACTATACAATTCCATTTAGCTCTTTGAATGGAATAGGATCTATCTTAAAAACATCTCCCATTTCTTTCTCTCCAAACTGTCCATCAGATGTACTGAGGGAGTATCCTCCACCACTTCTTCTGACTCTTGCTTCTTCCTCTTTTCATCCCAAAGCTTAGCAAGTTTGTTGTATGTTCAGGCATAGTCCATCTTGTCTCAATAGTCTTGAATCTAGATATGTGAGTCTGTGCCCTTCAAAACAAGCTTTGTTCCTTTCCAGACATAAGGTCCAGAAGATGCAAAGTGGAATAGCCTTCCAATATCTGCTTTGATCCTCTAGGAACTCTTTTGAACTTGCCAGCTTTCTAAAAGACCCCTTACATCTTCAAGCAACACCAACGAAATTCCACAAATATTTGAGAAATAATTCGCAACAATGTCTAGAAAATCTGCAATGCAGGAATAGATGTTCAACTGTTTCCTGGTCTTCTTCACATAAGCATACTAGCATCTGTCAGACAAAGTAATCCCCCACCCCACCCCACCCCCAAACCCTCTACAAATTATTTTGAGTTAAGACATCCCCCCCTTGTTGTAGTCCATCGCAAACATGCTGCTTTAACTGGAGTTTTAGACTTCCAAATCATCTTCCAAGTCAAAGTATTAACTTAACAAGTTGTAAGAAGCTTGAACTAAGAATTTCTATTATTTACTGGCTGTCCAGATCTAGCTCCTGATTATTCTTCTGAAATCTACTGGCAAACTGAGTTTGAACAAAAATAGCAATAGTACCTATCTTATTAATGGAACAATTAAACAAAATAGGAAATTTTGTCATCAAACATTGACAGGGCTTTCAATCAGCCTATTTTCTCCATCTTGATCCTCCATTTTGATTGATACAAGATTGATCGATACCTTCATTTTCATCTCAGTCAAACATACAGTATTTACATTCCATTTTCGTAATACAATACTCACCGTATCCCTCTTCTTCACATCATTGATACCCCTAACATCCCAACATAGAATAACGTCCTATTGCCATTGTTCAAGAGGTCAAGTCCCACCGCCTTTAAGATCAATTATTTCAATACGCAACATGCTTTACAAACTTCAACATGAAGTGTGAGATAATCAGTATGTCATCCATTCAATGTTAATGTCACATGTTGCCTCTTATCCATTCAAGCTCAAAGTGGCCATTCTAGACTGCATGTACATATACCATAAAATATTTTACTCCCTCAGTTTCAATTTGTATATCTTAGTTTGACTTGCCAGGAAGTTTAAGAAAATAAAGAAGACTTTTGAATCTTATGGTCTTAAACTAAAGATATGGATAATGTACCAAAATGTCCTTTAATCTTGTGTTATTAAACATGTCATGTGGGATGTTGAAATTAAAGAGTTGTCAAATTAGGAAAAAGGCATTCTTCTTGAAATAGACTTAAAGGAAAGTAAGACAAACAAATAGAAACAGTGGAAGTATGTAGTTATCCTTCTTTATTTACCTGAAAAAGGATAAGCCTCTATATTTAGTAAATAACTGACTTTAACCTGAAATACTAGCGAGGGTTGACGAGGGTAGAGAGTGGAAGGGCCTGAATTGGAGAAGGGAGGTGCCTGGAGTGAGGAAAACAAAAGCATTACCTTGTCTAGCAGTGGCAAAGCCAGAAATTTCACAAAGGGTATTCAAACTTTGAATAGTAAATGAACTTTGGTACATCTTAGTTTCAGGACCTTAGGCCTAATTTTAAAGCAAAGGTCTATTTGGTTTCAAGAACTAATTATTCCCAGCTTTAAAGTACAAACTGGAAGGCTACAAAAAGACATAACTATGAGTGGACGCGGGGAATTGAACCTGAGCATTCCGCGTCCAAGAGCTTTGTGCACACCCATGACCGTTGAGCTAATACTGTCCATTTTGGTCAAAGGGTATTCAAAATGCTATATATATGAATATAAACTAATATTTGACCTACATATATAGTGTAATTTTTCGGCGAAGAGTGTTCAGCTAACCACCCTAGCACCACCGTAGCTTCACCCCTGATGGCTAGGTAATGCACGGGGTGATTGTATCGCACTCAAATTGGGGAAAGAAAAGGTGGCAAAGCTGGGTAGAGTGGGTTCAGTTGCATTGAGGCTTGATGGGGAAGGAATGGGTAGCTTTTGAGGCTGGAAAAAGGGAATCAGCAGGAGGTGCAGGGAAGTGAACTGGTTCACTTTAAGAGTAAATTGAAAATAGAGGTTTACAGCTAAAAATCTTGGTGACAGAGGTTGGTGTCAAGAGAGGTGTCCTTGGTGACAATAATTTAGACAGAAGGTTCCCAAGTACTTGTAGTTTTCTGAACTGAAGAGGAGATTCATTTAGATATGGTAAAGCAGATGGGATTTCTAAGTAAGATACCCACGTTTTTTCAAATACACGAAGGACCCAAGTGTGTTGTACCTTATCAAACAAAAAAAGGACCCATGTGGGTTGTCATCTGCTATTGGACAATAATAAGAAAATTCAAGATGGT
The DNA here is from genome assembly GCF_947179165.1 of Solanum dulcamara. NCBI lineage: Eukaryota > Viridiplantae > Streptophyta > Magnoliopsida > Solanales > Solanaceae > Solanum > Solanum dulcamara. Next base: position 59,031,508 of record NC_077239.1, on the reverse strand, counting down.
TGAAAACTTTGAGTTTTAAAGAAAAAGGGTTACAGGAAGCAAAAAAAAACTAAAACCTGGCTTTGATATGAGTTGTGATGAAAAGCTCATATGCTAGATGGAGAGCATTTCAAAACCAAGACAATATTAAGGTCATAAACTGAGAAACAAAGCTTAGCCCTGGAAAACTATTTGGATCAATAAGGCACCCAAAAATCAAATGCTTCTCTTGGATCGTGGCATATGGAAAATGTCTCACCCTTGAGAGGGTTCAAAAGAGACATTATATTTGCAACAGGTGCTCTCTTTGTGAAGAGGAAGTGGAGGATATCGATCATCTATTTCTTCATTGTCATTTCACTAGACAGACTTGGCACTTTCTCCTTATTAATTTGACTATTCATTGGTGCATGCCTAAAATACGGTGGGTGGATTTTATGTTATCCTGGCATAATTTGGAAGTCCATCCCGACAGTAGTATGGTGGGTTATATGGAGAGAAATTAACGCAAGATTGTTTGAAGACAAATAGGAATATATAGTTCAATCTTGAACCCAAGTGTAGATTTTTGCTTAGTTTTTGGTGCAACACAGCTACGTCTTATACTTTTACAGTCAGCAAAGATGGTCAATAGCTACTTATGAGTTTTTAATTAGTTGATGCCTCACAAATCATCTGTATGGCGCGCAAATAATTGATGAGAATATGATTCTCACCAAAATCTCAGTTAAAGTTTCACATATGAAAGTGCAGGAAGAGTTTAATTGAATATAACAATCCTAATGAAAAGAAGAACCAATGTCCAAATCTGTCATATAAGTCGAAATTATAAATCAAGAACCTATTTTTATTGAAAAGGAGTAAAATGAAACAGATAAAACTACTCACCTAGATGCGCAGAAACCGCAATCTTCCCACTAGAACCACCAGAACCATATCCATACCCACCACCCTCAATGCCATCCCCTCTCCTCATCTTCTTAGTTCCAGAACCAGCTTCCCCACCATCATCATCATCATGCTCCTCCTGATAATACTCCCTCCCTCTTAACAAACCCTTCTTCCCTACCCCACCATAACCCACGGGCGGAGGCAAGGGCATATGGTGCTGATGATGATGTGGCACCATAGGAGAACCCCCGGCTGGATAATTGACATTGAGATGATGTCTAGGCCCAATTGGTCCACCTAAGATACTGCGAATTGGAAGAAGAAAATAAAACTCCTTATCTCCGATCTGAAGTAAATCCTGTGAATCGAGTTTCACCGGTGGGTTACCGGGAAGATGGAGGACACCTTCAACGAAACAACCGTTTTTGCCCAACACTTCGAGGGCAAAACGACGTCGCTGGAAGTCGTAGAAGATACGTGCGTGGTGACGGGAGATGTTCATTCCGCCGCCGAGAGAGGATAAGTCAACGTCGACGGTTGACTTCTTGGAGTTTCGGCCGAGGATTATGGAGTATGTCTGCATATAATACTCGAAATCTTCGCCTTGTAGCTTGGCAAATCCTGCTTCCACATCGCTTCCACTGCTACTTCCCATTGCATAGGGCAAACAAAAGTGTGCATGTAATTAAAGGGTTTCTATGTTTATTCTATTCTTCTATATAGAAGACAACGGAGAGAAGAAGCACAAAGTAAAGTTGATTTCTGAACATTGCGAAATTGACAAGGAAAGACGAAAAGAGTGTGTAGAGTACTTGCTAGCTGGTGTGAGCATGATAAGCTAGCTATGGTATTTGAAATTATTATTTTTTAGCTAATTTTGATTTTCGATTTTTAGAAATATTATATTATTATCATATCAAAATAATTTAACATAATTTAATATTTTTACATTCGATTTTGATATTTTGCGATATTATAAATCGATAATTATAATTTTGTTCAATTTTAATTTATTTATACTCGTATAATAAAGAAATATGACTCTGATTTTTCAAAAAGTCTCAATTTTATGCACGTAAAAATATATATATATATATTCAAAAGAAAGTACAAGCAACTCTCTTTATAAATAAATTACACAAAAAAATCAATATAAAGTAGTCAAATTTCTAATGTCTAAACATTTAGTTTTGTACTAATGCTAAGTTGTATTTTGTTAATATTATAATAAAATATATGTATATTTATGTAATTATATATTTCGATACAATATTCAATATTCATGTCGAATATCATATCTAATACTAAAAAAAATTAAAGGTATATATGTATCATACCAAATATCATAATATCAAAATCGCGACATCAGAAATTCTAATTTACTATAATATTTCATTATCTACCATATCATGTCCACCCCTACTTACTAGTAATTGCTTATTTGGTGAAAATTGTGCTTGCCTTTATATTTTAGTGGGAAAATAAATAAAGTTACTATCACGATCCAAAATCTCGTTAGGCCGTGAGGGACCCTACCATCTCCTTAAGCAAACCATGTTCCTTCATTTCCAACTAACAACTTAACTAATGGAGAAATAATATCGAATTAAGCAACTAACTCATATAAGTGCTGAACAAACGAGTTAAAATCAAACTACTTAGCGACATAGTGACTCCTATACAAGAACATCTACGAATACAAAATAATTCTGAAAACTAAAACAACTGTCTAGAAGGAAATGAGACAGAAAATAAAGGAGTCTCTAGAATCCAGTACTGCTAAAGAGAAAACAGTTCATCCTGAGTTACAACAATCACCAATCTCAATCGCAACGCAAATCAAGTACAGCTAGTATATGGCTTAGTTCATGCACTCAAAAAGGTGCAACAAGTATAGTGTGAGTACGGAAAGCACATATACTTAACAAGTTTTGATTACTAACCCTTTCAGAAGTGATAACGAGATATATCCAAAAATAATCCACAAGTGCAATGACTTCATAAAATAAATCAGCTCAACATAACAATTAATACATATACTTTCTTAAAACTACCAATTACACCACTGATAATATCAAAGAAGTCTCAGATATATCAAGTCAAATTAGAACCACCATCATCTCAACAACTCAATACCAAATTAATACAAAATGCAATGTAGATGAAATGTAATGCAATGCAATGCATTGGCCAGGAAAAATCGATATACGCCCGTTTTCTTTATCAGATAGTCGAGACGCAAGGGGACTCATGAGGTCCATATACCTACCGTAATTATTTTCCATTAACACAATAACACAAGTCGGGACCATCTCCCATTGGTATAATAAGAATGCAAATCTCACAAATAACTCAATAGAAAATATTAATCAATTATTATCATGCAACAATAAGAGTGGTATGAATATGTATGAACAAATATATAACATGAGTTCATCGATCGACCTTACAACCAAAAATCATCAATCACAATCAAGTTTACATAATTTAAAAGTCTCAACTATTCAATCATATCACAACTTATGGGATATTATCAACCGATAGTCAATTTCAAGTAAATTTATTACCATTATATTTATTTATTTCATAAACTATCACTTTAAAGAAGTCAGGAACCTCTACTTGACTCAAATTGAAGTCCAATTGTCAAATTATGAACTTCCCTTCTGTAACGCTACGGAATGATCAAAATCTATTCAAATACATAATCTTCATAAAAATACGAATCTAATAACACTCATATTCTTATATTTATTTTTGTCTCAAAAATCAGATCAAAAGGTTATCATGAGCCCCCAAATTCGAATCTTCAAATTTCTTTCAAATTATTTTCACCCATAATAAAACAAACTCGCAAGCCAAATTTGACCTAAAACGGATTGTTATTTGACCTGTAAATCAAGATTTTTAAGAACCCTAAAACTATATTTTCTCAATTCAGTATAAATTCTACACATTTTTATCCTTAAAATCTATTCATAATCACATAAAAAGTTAATGAAAAGAATGAGAATCATTACCTTAACGCATTGGGATGAAAATCTCATTTTTTTTCTCTTTCCTTTTCCCCTCCTTTCTGTCTTTCTTTTTTATTCCTCTGCATTTTTCTTCTCAATTTCTACCTTGTTCCTCCTTTTTTTTTCTTCTAACTTAAGGCGCTTCAGAATTCAACCGTTTGTTTCTTTTTTTCCCTTTTTCCTTTTTCTTTTTCTTTTCTATTTTAAACTCTAAATTTTTTCCTTCTTTTTTCTATTATTTATTAGCAACAAAATAATCATTTATTTAATCTTCTATGAAAAGGGTTAAAATAGTAAAATCAATCAAATTCACAAAATGATAGAAAGGTAGTTACATAAGCCACCACTAATACACATGTTCGTCCTCAAACATAAAGAGAAAGAAGGTACATTGACTGTCGAAAAGTAGAGGATATCTGCTCTGCATGTCAGACTCAACCTCCAAAGTGGCTTCCTGCATTGGACGATGCCTCCATGCACCTTCACAGATGTCATATTCTTAGATCGTAGCTTCCTAACCTACCTATTCAAAATATCCATAGGATTTTCCTCAAATGTCAAATTTTGATCCAACTGCACTGAGTCTCATTTAATCACATGAGAACCATCACCGCAATATTTCTTTAACAGTGAAATATGAAAAACCAGATGAACAACTAATAAGTTTGGTGGCATAGAGCTCATAAGCCACTTTCCTAATACGCCGAAGTACCTCAATCGGATCAATGAATTTAGGGTTGAGCTTGTCCCTTTTTTCTAACCTCATAACACCCTTCATGAATGATAGTTTCAACAAAACTTTCTCTCCAATCATAAACCTTTCGATCCGCATAACTTTTTTGGCTACTTTGGGCTAAGAGAAGTCTATCCAGAATCAACTTGACCTCTAAAGAATCTCTCAATAGATCTGTACCCCAAGGTTTGACCTCAAATGAGAACCAATCCATGGGAGAACGACATCTTCTACCATACAAGGCTTCAAAAGGGTCATCTGAATGTTGAAATGATAACTATTATTATAAGAAAACCAGCTAATGGCAAAAATTGGTCCAAATGGCCACCAAAATCATCACACATGCCCGTAGCATATCCTCCAACACTTGAATAGTCCACTCAGACTGACCATCTATCTGTGGGTGAAAAGTTATGTTAAGCTCCACTTTAGTACTCAACTCTTTTTTCATAGACTTCCAAAAATTAGATATGAATGGAGTACCTCGATCGGGAATGATAGAAATAGGCACACCATGCAACTGTACTATCTCCTAAATGTAGATTCTAGCTAACCTCTCTACATTATATAAAGTTTGGCGTAACAGTCTAGAACTGCATGATAGCGAAAAAACCAATTCATAACCAATATGATGTCAAAATCTACCATATCCAATATAATTAAGTCCACCACTAAAACATCATTCATAGGAGTGGAAACACGAATAGACATATAAAGAGAATCACATAACCTATCTAGGCCTAAAGATATATATGCAAAAGCATAGCAAAAAGTAGAACGAGGGTCAAACAAAATTGTAGCAGGTCTATGGCATGCTAGAACAATACTTGTAATAACTGCATCGAAGACCTCTACCTCCAGACGATCTAAAAAAACATAACAATGAGCTCTACCACCCTCACTATGAGCACCACTTTGACCACTACCTCTGAGAACCATCACAACCCCTAGTTGGTTGTGGTACTGCTCTATGAGGACCCTGAGAACCATGTTGTTGTGCTCTTTGTTTGAGTCAAGGGAAATCTTTCTTGATGTGTCCCGACTCACCACACTCATAACATGTCCTATGTGTCATCATCTACTAGTAGAACGAAAGTGATCCGAATAACCTGCATGACTGGTAATTCTCTAAGAATATCCTTGGGAACCAAGTCCCAAATGACCTCCCTCAGATATTTGAATAGCTGCCTAAACTGATCTACTAGAAGGTAGTCAAAAAATCCTTCTCGGAGAACCTCCACCTCCAGATGAGGTGCCACAAAAACCACCTAAAGTACGAGCCTCTTGTCTCTAGTCTCACCAAACTCTTGATGTAGCATGTACTTGAAATTCTTGGTCACATCAACTACTTTCTAAAAAGTGCCTCCAATAGACTATTTGAAATTCTGTCATATATACCGAATAGATCAATACATTCACAAATCGTTGAATCCTCTCAGTCTTATTAGGAAGAATTATCAAAACATGATAAGACAAAGCATGAAACCTCGCCTCGTACTCGGTCACAGAAATACCATATTGAGTCATATTCTCAAACTGATTCCTCCTCTCTTCACACATACTATAGAAAACAAACTTCTCAAAAAATACTTGAGTAAACTGATTCTAAGTCAAAGTAGAGATTCAGCGAACCTATTTTCGATATAAGCTCTCCACCACTACTTAATTGGCCATAACATCTGAAGAGTAGTGTAGTCAACTCTGTGAGACTCCACCAGTCCCAAATTATGTGACCTCTCATGGAAATTGATTATAAACACATAAGCGTCCTCTCCTTGTCCACCCTTAAATTATGGAGGATCCATCTTCCTGAACCTCTAAAATATTTTATGCTCCTCAAGTATCGCGATAGGACTAGTAACTAGGGCATAGTAGCACTGGAAAAGTCATACCCTTGAGTCTAGGGGCTACCGCTGCGGCTAGATGACTCAATGGGATCTGAATACATCTAGTTGCTTGTTGGTCAAGTGTTTGCCCTCCTACCTTATCTTGAGAACCATATGATATATTAGGCAGAATACCAGCAAGAGTCATTCCTTCCAAGAAATTAATCATATGTGCCAAAGTATCCTGAAGTACCAGTGTAGCAACAAATTCGAGTTGTGCCTAAATTAGAGCTACCTCCTCATTCTAAATTTGATCATTATCTAGAACATAAACATCATCCTCAGGAGACTCTTCTTTAGTAGACACCGGAGCATTGGTCGATTCTCTATACCTGAATGATGCAGTAACTCACACCATATTTCTACCTCTTTCACGTGGTACGACTTGAGCAGCAGATGCAGGCACAAATGTCTGACCTTTAGCATTCGTAGACAGTATTTTCATCATCTGTGATAGAATGAAAAAGGAAGACTTAGTACTATGTAATATCAATTGTGCATGATAAGGAGATAAGGAATAGGAGTTTCCTAAAGTCTTATAGCCTCTCAAAGATAAGTGATGGACGTCTCCGCACCAATCCATAAAACTCTACTAGACTTTGCTCTTGTACTTAGTGGGATCTATGAACCATGCTTTGTTCCTTCATTATCAACTAACAATTTAACTAATGCGAAAATAATATTAAATTAAGAAACTAACTCATATAAGTATGGAACAAATGAGTTAAAATCAAACTATCGAAGGACCTAATGACACCAATACAATAGTATCTACGAATACGAAATAAGTCTGAAAACTAAAACAATTGTCTAGAAGTGTAACGATACAAACCATCATCATTTAGGTAGGGAAAATTTTTATGATTTAAGTTGATCCAGACCAGTGGCGTCCTACCATGGTGGCAAGGATCCCACCACAGCGGCACTGCCATAGAGAAATGGGATTCGTCATAGCAGGATCGACCGGATAGAATTAAAAGACAAAAATTCTTATTTTCTTCTTCCCTTACATGCCAAAATAGATAAGGGTTACCCTAGAAACCCTCAAAAACCTGATCTAGGCTTAGAGAGAAGGGAGGAAGAGAATTTTAGTGCAAGAAAGGCTACAATTCGTAGATTTCAGGCCTATCTCCATTCTTTCTCCTTTCGAAAGTCAGAGATTATGCTATAATTCTTCTACAGCTGCTTAGCGCCCGGGTAGGGTAGGTTTTTCCTTATTGAGTAGTTGTAAACTAGTTCCCAACACATATTATATCATAGATTAATGAAATCTTTCATGTTTAGGCCTTCAGGCATGGAGTCTAGATGGTTAAATATTTGTCATTGTTGTTCAAGGTAGGAATGTATGATGTGGGTCATGATTATTATGTGACTAGTAGTGGTGGTCCCTTTCTTGAATGGAAACCTTGGTGATACTTGTCAAGAGGGCTGATAATTTTTGTGAGATTAAGGGTGGAGCAATTGCTGGGTTGTTAGGAGATCCTAAGACTTGTGATAATCAAAAGGGAGTTCAGTAATGACTATTGATGTATATAGAGGAATATGCTTGAGAGTATAATTGTATATTCATGTTGATTACTTCCTACACGTACTTGAGTACTGTGTATTCATGAAATAGTAGGTGATGGTTTATTTTTCCGTTTGTGGTATATATGTTTGTTAACTACATTGATAGTAATGCATGCATGTGAATAGGGAAAGATAGAATGAACCTAATGAAATGACTATTGTGATCCATTGCATTCAAGAAACCTGTTACTTGATTGTGCGAGTGTGTGAATGTAATGACCCTGAAGGTCATTTTTGGAATGTTTCATAAAATGACCATTTTACCACTCCCTTTAGTTGCCTCAAGTCATTTCTGATTGGTACTAGGTGTTGGTTTTTAGAAAATCCTATGAAAAGTTAAGTCTTTGGAAATTTTGAGCTTTCATAAGCTTTAAGTGTTCAAAAGTGGTATTTGGGGTCAACTAGAGCTACGTGTCTCAGAACAAAATTTTGTCAATTCCAGTAGTTTCAGAATATGGAAATTGGTCTAGGAGAGTTTACGGAATCAGTTTTGGAGTTGTAACGAAGATTTGAGGTCTTGAGTTGAGAATTTTAAAAAAATTTAATCCAAAGTTTGACTTTGGTCAACTTTTGAATTTCCAATGCTCGGAATCGAATTTTGATATCTTCATTGGATTGGGGGGATGGGTTTTGGTCTAGAAAAAATGTTGATTGAATTTTTTGAGGTCCTGAACCCCTTTTGGTATTTTTAAGGCCTAAGTTGGTTTAATTGTGACTTTTTGAGTTTTGGGATCAAGGAGACCTCGAATTCAAAATTTGATGGTTTCATCAGCTTTGTAATGGACAAACTAGGCTAGTAGCACTATCAGTACCAGTATCGAGGCAATTGATACGAGTTTTGGACCATTTGACACTTTTGACTTTCAAAGTTAGCCTATGGTTGACTTTGGTCAACATTCTTGGAAAACAAACTCAGATAAAAATTCTAATAGTGTGGTTAGTTCTAGAATGTCAAATTTGGTTTGAAATGACCCTTCGTTCTCTTTCCGAGTCTTCTGATATAATCTCGAGGCCCGTTGTGGAATTTGGCTTAAAATGGCACTTGGTATGATATCCATTTTTCATTAAAATGACCTCATATGAGAATTTCAAATGCGCCATTGAGTTCAAAACATCGAATTTAGTAGGGTAGCGTATATCATTTACGCGCAGGGGGGTTCCGAATGAATCCCGAGCACCCCATTGGAGATTTTGGATTGTGCCAAAAATAGGTGTTGCAGTACTACTGTTGGTATCCCATTTTTGAATTCTTCTCCTTAAAATCCCATAACTTGAGTTTTAGAGCTCCATATTGGATGACTCAAAAGACAAACTTGTGAGATTTATTGAGGAGAACGCATTGGGGAGCTCAGTAACTTATTTGGGGGCATTCGATTGAGGTAAAATGTTAATTTTAGATGTTGCACTAAGTATTTTTGAAGTGAAATCTTTAAGAACTTTGGGAATTAATTTCTTGGTCTATATAAACTCAATTTTGGCGATTCTAAGGTCTAACTTCAAGAGATTTCCAAGGGGAATGCATTGATGAGTCGAGGAGTGTATTAGAAGTTTTGTTGGAGGTAAATTTGATGTTTAAGCTGCTGTATTTTAGTATTTTGAGTTGATATTTTGATGAATTTTGGGGGTTTTCTTCTTGGTCATTTTAGCTCTGTTTTTCAATGTTTCTTGAGGATAAATTGTGGGTTTTCTGCAAGTAACATCATGGTGTGATTAGTTTTGTCCATTGAAGCATCGTTTGAGGTAAATTTAGTTCCTAAGGGACTGCCCTCCTTCCTGAATTATCCTTTAATGGTGAAATTATGCATGAGCTAATTTTTATACTTTTCGAGTGTCAAATTGTGCTATAATTTGGAACATAGGTTCTCTAAGCTCAAATGTACCTTTTTATAGAGTCACATTCAAGATTTCTAGTGTGGATCCCATAATTCTATTTTAGACCCGATTTTGGGTCCGACCTCAAAAATTATGTTCTTGGTGTCAAAATGCTCGCATTGATTTGTAGATAAAAAATTTGATAGTGTGGAAGCATTTGAAATCATTTTTGGAGCGAAAAGCTACTGAAAAGTAGACCTAGAGTGCGCTTTTGTTTAGCGGTAGGCTCAGGATGCCTCTTTGTCTATTACCTTTTGATTGGGCCCGAGGACATGCTTGAGGAGCGATTGGATCCCAGGTTAGTCCCTTTTTATCCTGATAGTGTGGTATAGCTCGATGTTACTGTTTGTATTGTGTGTTTCTTGTTTAGATGCTGGTGATGACATGCTTGCATTAATTGAGCATATTTACTCATTTTGTGGTACGATCCGAGTATTTTATTGCTTTTTAACTACTATTTTGAGTAGGATTTCTCACACTTTTACTATTTTTAAACTGGTTTTAAAGAGAGTCGTACCACTTGAAATATTGGATACTAGTTGTGAGATCTACAAGGCATCAAGGACATGCTCTTTTTATATTGACAATTTTAGAGGTATCAAGGATGCACTCAGTTTTATTGATTATCTGGCACAGCGTCGCCCTTTTATACATTAGATGCATCCGGGATACCTTAGCCTGTACTTGATTATCTAGTGCGGCGTCGCTCTTTCTACATCGATTTGGCTTCTCCCTCTTCGGTACTACTACGGAGATTCTATATGTCTATATAAGACCTGGTTCGGGCCCAGCAGTGTATATTGATTTCCTGCATCCCTTATGGACCCCTCTAGCAGTGAACCACTAAGATGGATGAGAGAGCCGCATGGGTACCACCTAGCAGGCCGGGGGATGGGGTGGGTCTATACACTTGTTGTTGTTGTTGTTGATCTCTGAGAGCCACCAATGATATTACTGGTTTTTACTACAAACTTGCATTCATTTGCATTGCCTATCACCAGTATATTTGTTTGCTGTTTGATCCCCATATTTATGGGAGTTGGGGGTATGTATTTCATTATTTGTACCTTCCGAGGGTATTGACGTTCAGTTGGTTATTGTTTTATTATACTTGTTCTTACTCTTATTGTACTTGTAGTTGATACCTTTGGTTGTATTGGTAGTTGGTCTATGTGGTATTTGAGTTGGATAATGGTTGGTCCTTCCTTCTAGGCTCAATCGGAATAGGTCCTAGGTGATTGTGTGGTTAGAGTTGCCAGTTAGCATTATATTTTATTAGTAGACTCATATGATGCATTTCTCATGTTAGTAGGTTGTTGGATTGCATTTCAGATTCGTCTTTTGACTCTGCTCCTTTATCTATGTCTGTAGTCTCTTTGTCTTATTTCTTGCCATTATTGTGGTAATTTCTAATTAGTTACTTGTGCAGTATTTATCTGATTATATGTTAATTATACTTGCTTTATCTATGGAGCTCAGTCGGTCTATGTCTACTAAGTACCATTTATTTGGTACTTATACTACACTTCTGCCTCTGCAGATCATAGTACAGATTATCGCCGTTGATTTGGATTGGTGTGGAGAAGCTTCTGATTTAGAGATTTGGTGAGCTCCTAGCGTTCGGAGTTACTGATTTCCATACATATTGAATTAGGACTAGTCTTTACTTGCTTTCAAAGACTGTCTGTTTTCCTAATGTATTTGTAGAAGCCTTGTACTCCTATTTTGATTTAGATTCTCAATTACTAATGGATGCCAGGCCTTGGGGTAGTTTCTTGTGTTGTTTCAGTTTTTTTCTCTTTCTCTTCATTATTACTTATTTGCAATTCTATTTATTCATCTTCCTCTTGATAGCCGTTTCCTTTGGTTTCTGGCTAAGGATTAAAGGTTAGGCTTACCTGTTGGTGGATATTAGCAGGTGCTATCACAGCCTAAGAAATTAGGCCGTGAAAAGTTAGTAGCAACGCTCTAGGTTAATAAGCATCGTTGGTATGAGGGCAATGCCTAGAAGATTCCTGATGATCGGTGTGGAGACATCCGTATTCTATCTTTGGGAGGCTATGGGGCATTTTTAGGGAATTCTATTCTTTACTCCTTATCATTTGTCCTTATTTTGAATAATATCAAAACTGATCATTCGAAATCCATTTCTTCTTTTATGGATAGCACGAGTTTTTTGATGGACACGATTGGAGAGTCAACAGGTTCTACAAAAGCTTCAGCAGATGATTCTCAAGCTAGAGATGGGTTAGCAATTTCTCAGTAAGGTTCATCCTCAATATTAGACTATGTTATGAAATTTCTTGAGTGGGTTTGGAATAACCCCACATCATCCCCTACGGATCTGTATATGAGCCGAGAGTCTATTAGGGGATTATCTTTGCCGCTCCATTTGGCATCAGAGCATTTGATAGAGATGGGTCTACCTTTCCCTAGATTGTTAGCCATGTGAAGGCAGTGGAGCAGGCATGCTTTGAGGCGCATGGAGGTATTGGTAACATGCCTCTCCATTAGCATAGTGGTGATAGCATCCTACTTTAGGGCGAGTATCAGTTTGGCGAGGGTCATCTTCCTTCTGTACCTATCTAGCCCATGGTGATAGTACCTCAGGTCCCAGGAGGTTTTGAGGCAGGATATGGGGTTTAAAATAGATAGGGTTCAGGTCAGACTTCTTGGGGTGAGCATATTAGGACTTCAGGTGTTGGAACTTATCTTATTCCATTTGGGTCCTTTCAGCGGGATGTCATTGGTGATGGTTTCTATGAGGGGGTAAGGAAGGCCACTTGGTTAGAGAGCATTGCAAGGCCCCGGTACAGTCGACTAGGGAAAGGGACATCTGTGGCAGCCTGTCCCATTAGGGTGGTCCTGGTATGGGTCGGTGCTCAAGAAGATTAGATTCGCTCTCTTTCTATCATAGTTGGTTATTACAGGGTGTTCAGCAACAAGGTGTTTTGACTTCGGTTCACTTGACCACTGGTCCCAAGAGTGTCCCAGGTGAGATTCATTATTTTTTAACTTTTCATACTCACCAAAATAGAGTTGTCTGATCTTGTCGTACCTGTGGAGAGTTTGGCCATCGATCTAGAAATTGTCCCTAACATGGGACCCGTGCACAGTTCGCTCAACCAGGTTAGTATCAAGGTTTTATGCCACTTCCTGTTAGAGGTAGAGTTTAGAGGGTTGTTGGTGATGCTTTAGTTATTTAGGCCAAGGTCGGTCACGATCTATTCCATGCTTCCAAGAGTCAGTCTAAGGCCGAGGATCCAATATCAGTGATATTCACTTGATTTTCTTATTTTGCTTTATATTGCTTATTTGGTATAGTTTTTGGGTTTTCATATCCATACGTATCTATTTGGCTTGTTAGCTACCTTCTGACTATTGTGGCTGTCCTATCTAGACCTACGTGTATGTGTTCTAGCTCCGTAGTTGATTTCTTTTAGTAGTGGATCATTTTGGTTTTATTGTTATGCCGTAGTAGTTATAGAGTTATACCTTCTGGATGTTGAGATTAGTTGATTGCTCTGGTGGGCTTTGTTCAGCTATTTTAGAGCTTTTGGACTTAGTCCTTTCCCCTTCCTATCTTGCCCCTCCTTTGTGTGTATAGCTGGTATGAGGTTGCTGCTGGGAGAAGGGTGTGTCTGTAGTTATGACCCTTGCGGTCTACTATAGATCTTGTGCGTCAATTCTTTCTTTGTTCGATTTCCTATTCTTAGTTTCTAAGGTGGCAAAGCTAAGTTTTTCCCTTCGAATTGTTTGGGTGATCTCTTCATAGTAAGTCTGATAGTTTAATTATTGGTTCAGCTGGTTATGTGATGTGTTGTCAGATGGCTATGTCTGAGTTGAGAAAATTGGAATGAATTATCTTTGGTTATTCTAAGTATGGTGATGTTTTAGCTTGAAGCATCATGTCACGAGGATTTTATTGGGTTCATGGAAATATTGGTTTTCTTATGCTTGTGACCGACCAACAATTAGCAAGAAAGGATGATTATAGGGAGAGAGCGTTCATATTGATGAGCGATTTATCAATTTTTCCTTGTGGTACTCTTGTGATTATTGGAATTTTAGGTGATTAGTCAATACGTTCTGAAAATCTCAATCACATGTTTGTTCTACCTTACAACTAGGACTACCTTCAGTTTTGGTGATTTCGTGTTATGCCTTGGTTTTATAGGTAAGCTATAGTGGGTGTCTCAATGGTTCAAAGAATCAGATTGTTGAATTGGGTCTTCTGTTGTGGTGTGCTTTGACTAATTCAGACCCTTGCTTCCATGGGCGAATAGAATTTCTCAAATGAGTCTCCTTCAGGATGGAGTCAAAGTAATTTGTGGAATCATCTCTTGGTTTCTTGTTCATGGTGCGAGGTTCATGTGTGTTCTTGTGGTGTTCCTTGATGTGGTAGAGTGGTTTGTGAGCACCTAGTGCCAGTTTTCTCAGAAGTTCCTATGATAGGAATAAGCTAGAGGAGCTGGACTCAGTGCGGTCTTGTCCTTCATGGGTAAACTGGTCTTTTGGAGTGCAGTGTTCAGTTTTCAGAAGGTGAGTTTTAGTTGGGTTTTTGGATTTTGAACTTGAGATTGGAATTTTGGCCTTTGCCCTAGTTCAGTTCCCTTATTTTGGCTGTTGTCATCCCTTACGGTTCAGTTGAGTTATGTGACTTCCTTGAGGTTGTGCGGTGAGGTTCGATAAGAAAGTTTCAAATGGTATTAGTAGTACTCAAGATAGTTAAAGACCGACAGAACGCCCTTGGTGGCTTGGAGGAGGGGATTTGGAAGCATAAGACAAGCATTTGGAATTTTGAGTTAGATGTATCTGCCATGGCCTTGTATTGCTCATATCGGTGGTTTTGGTTTAGTTTGGTCAACCTTAGTTGAAACCCAATGTTTTTGGTCAAGTTCAGGCTAAGCGAGCAATACTTAAAGCCCATAAAGAGATTTGGAGGACTTTTGGGAGTTTGAATGGAATTTGAGGTTTTTACTCTTAGCCTGAGTTCTGTGATGGCGTTGTTCAATTCAAGAGGGTGTCCGAGGGTCTGGAGAAGTATGCAGGGCCGGTACCTTTGTCCTTTCATGCCTCTAGGCTGTGACTATTCTTTTACTTTTGCGGACGGAAGTTCTTTTAGTAGTAGACAATGTAATGACCTTGAAGGTCATTTTTGGATTTTTTTCATAAAATAACCATTTTACCCCTCCCTTTAGTTGCCCCAAGTCATTTCTGATTGGTACTGGGTGTTGGTTTTTAGAAAATCCTATGAAAAGTTGAGTCTTTGAAAATTTTGAGTTTTCATAACCTTTAAGTGTTAAAAAGTGATATTTGGGGTCAACTGGAGCTATGGGTCTTAGAATGGAATTCCATCAATTCTAGCAACTCCGAAATGTGGAAATTGGGCTAGAAGAGTTTACGAAATCAGTTTTGGAGTTGTAACGATGATTTGAGGTCTTGAGTAGGGAATTTGAGAAATTTTAGGCCAAGCTTTGACTTTGTTCAATTTTTGGAGTTACGATGTTCAAAATTGAATTCCAAAGGCTCAATTGGATTCAGGGGATGGTTTTTGGTCTAGAAGAAGTGTTGGTTGAATTTTTAGAGGTCCCGAACCCATTTTGGTATTTTGAAGGCTTAAGTTGGTTTAGTTGGGATTTTTCAAGTTTTGGGTCAAAGAGACCTCGAATTCAAATTTTGATTATTTCATCAGCTTCGAAATTGCCAATTTGGCTAGTAGCACTGTCAAAATGAGTATCGAGGCAATCGATACGAGTTTGGGACCATATTTTTGCGCTTTTGACTTTAAAAGTTAGCCTATGATTGATTTTAATTAACATTTTTGGAAAAATCATTCGGATGAAAATTCTGATAGCACGGTTTATTCCAGAATATAGAGTTTGATCTAGAACGACCCCTTGTTCACTTTCTGAGTCTTTTGGTCTAATCTCGAGGCCCATTGTGGAATTTGACCTAAAATAATACTTGGGTGTGAGATCTATTTTTTATTAAAATAACCTCGTATGGGAATTTTGAATGCGTCATTGAGTCTGGAACATTGAATTTGGTGGGGTAGGATATCTCATTTACGCTCACGGAGTTCCAAATGAATTTTGAGCACCCCATCAGAGATTTTGGACTGTGCCAAAAATAGGTGTTGCAGCACTGCTATTGGTGTCCTATTTTTGGATTTTCTCCAACTTTAAAATCCCATAACTTGAGTTCTAGAGCTCTATATTAGTGATTCAAAAGGCAAACTTGTGAAATATTTTGAAGAGAACGCTTTGGGGAGTTCGAAAACTGATTTAGGGCATTCGATTGAGGTAAAATCTTAATTTTAGATGCTGCACTGAGTATTTTCAAAGTGAAATCTTTAAGAACTTTAGGAATTAATTTCTTGGTCTATATAAATCCAATTTTGGTGATTCAAAGGTTTAACTTCAAGAGAATTCTGAGGGAAACGCATTGATGAGATCGGGGAGTCTATTAAAAGTTTTGTTGGAGGTAAATTTGATGTTTAAGCTTCTTTCTTTTAGTATTTTCGAGTTGGTATTTTTATGAATTTTGGGGGTTTGCTTCTTGGTCATTTTAGCTCCGTTTTCAATATTTCTTAAGGCTAAATTAGGAGTTTTTCTACAAGAAACATTGTGGTATGATTAGTTTCATCCGTTGAAGCATTGTTTGAGGTAAATTCCATCCCTAAGGAACTGCCCTCCTTGTTGAATCATCCTTTAATGGTGAAATTATGCATGAGTTGATTTTCATAATTTTCGAGCATCGAATTTTGCTATAAGTTGGAACACAAATTCTCTAATCTCAAATGTACCTTTTTACAGAGTCAAATTCGAGATTCTCAGTGTAGGTCCTATAATCTCATTTTAGACCCAATTTTGGATCCGACTCCGAAAATTATTTTCTTGGTGTCAAAATGCTCATATTGATTTGTAGATCAACAATTTGATAGTATGGAACTATTTGGAGTCATTTTTCGAGTGAAAATATATCGGGAAGTAGACTTGGAGCGTGCGTATTTGGCTTTGAGGTAGGATACGATCTCCCCCTTTTGACTGAACTCTATTAGATATCGTGTAGTATATTATACATGTGACTTAGGTGAGTAATTTATGAGATTATCATTTTTCTCATCCGATTCTATTTTCTTATTTTTGGGTGAGCTTTAGGCTAGAATAGTCCCATGAAATCCTCATACTAGGTTGTGGGCCTTGGTTATGGTGTTGACTTAGCATTATTATCCTGTTTAGGGTTGATATTGATGACCTTAGTCCAGGTTTGAGACTTAGGTGATGTATCAGGTGTTTATGACCCTCTTACCTAGGCGTAGCTTCCGATAAGGCTTATTATAGATATGATACCTTTTATGCTAGTGCTTGAGACCTCTAGGGCTCGTCGTAGCCATAAATTTTGCTTAACTGAGCTCATTGAGAGATGAGGTGGCATATTTTGGGATAAGACATTGATCTTAGAGATATTTCTCCCTGTGTTGATTTTGAGTCATATCTCGATTATGCACTTTTGTTTAGCATTAGGCTTAGGATGCCTCTTTGTCTATTACCTTTTGATTGGGCCCAAAGTTGTGCTAGAGGAGCGACTAGATCCCAGGTTAGTCCTTTTTGGATCTGATAGTGTGGTTTAGCTCAATGTTACTATTTGTATTGTGTGTTTCTTATTTATATACTGGTGATGGCATGCTTGCATTGATTGAGCATATTCACTTATTTTGTGGTAGGATCCTGGTATTTTATTAGTTTTTAACTACTATTTTGAGTAGGATTTCTCACACTTTTACTACTTTTAAACTAGTTTTAAAGGGAGTCATACCACTTGGGATATTGGATACTAGTTGTGAGATCTACAAGGCATCAAGAACATGCTCTTTTTATACTGACAGTTTCAGAGGTATCAAGGATGCACTCAGTTTTATTGATTATCTGGTGCGGCATCGCCCTTTTATACATTGACTGCATCCGAGATGCCTTAGCCTTTTTTGCCCTAACAGTATAGTTTTGCTCGATGTTACTGTTTGTATTATGTGTTTCTTGTTTAGATATTGGTGGTGGCATGCTTGAATTGATTGAGCATATTCACCCATTTTATAGTATGATCCTGATATTTTATTGGTTTTTAACTACTATTTTGAGTAGGATTTCTCATGCTTTTACTACTTTTAAACTGATTTTAAAAGAAGTCGTACCACTTGGGGTATTGGATACTAGTTTTGAGATCTACAAGGCATCGAGGATATGCTCTTTTTATATTGACAGTTTCAAAGGCGTCGAGAATGTGCTTAGTTCTATTGATTATCTAGTATAGCGTCGCCCTTTTATACATTTGCTGTATCTGGGATGCGTTAGCATGTATTTTATTATCTAGTGCGGCATCACCCTTTCTACATCGTCTTGGCTGCTCGCTTTTCGGTACTACTACGAAGATTCTATATGTTTATATAAGACTTGGTTCGAGCCTAGGTAGTGTATATGGACTTCTCGCATCCCATATGAGCCTCTCTAGCCAATGCACCAGTGAATTAGATAAGGGAGCAACATAGGTCCCATCTATCAAGCTAGGGGCCGGGGTGGGTCTATACACTTGTTGTTGTTGATCTCTAAGAACCACCAATGATGTTACTAGTTTTTACTACAAACTTGCATTCATTAGCATTGCTTATCACTAATATATTTGTTTGCTATTTGGTCCCCCGGTTTTTGATTGTCGAGGGTATGTTTGTCATTATTTGTACCTTCCAAGGGTATGGGTGTCTGCTCATTTATTGTTTGATTATACTTTTTCTTATCTCTTGTTGTACTTGTAGTTGTATTGGTAGTTGGTCTATGTGGTATTTGAGTTGGATGATGGTTGGTCCTTTCTGCTAGGCTCAGTCGGAATAGTTCCTAGGTGATTATGTGGTTAGAGTTCCCAGTTAAAACTGTATTTTATTAGTAGACTCCTATGATGCATTCCTCATGTTAGTAGGTTGTTAGATCCTGTTTTAGGTGCGTCCTTTAACTCTGCTCCTTTATTTATATCTCTAGTTGTCTTATTTCTTGCCATTATTACGGTAATTCTTGACTAGTTACTTATGTAGTATTTACCTAATTATATGTTAATTATACCTGCTTTATTTATGAATCTCAGTCGGCCTATGCCTACTAAGTACTATTTGTTTGGTACTCATACTATACTTCTGCCCCTGCAGATCACAGTACGGGTTACCGCAGTTGATTTTGACTGGTGCGGAGCAGCTTCTGATTCAGAGATTTTGTTAGCTCCTAGTGTTCGGAGTTGCTGATTTCCATTCATGTTGAATTAGGACTAGTCTTTACTTGCTTTCGAAGGATTTATAAACTCTTAATGTATTTGTAGAAGCCTTGTAATCCTGTTTTGATTTAAATGCTTGATTACTTACGGATGCTAGGTCTTGGGGTGACTTGTTGTGTTGTTTCAGTCTTTTTCTCTTTCTTCTTAGTATTAATTATTTCCTACTTTATTTATTCATCTTCCTCTTGATAGCATTACCTTTGGTTTCGGGCTAAGGATTAAGGGTTAGGTTTATCTGTTGGTAGGTGTTAGAAGGTGTCATTCTGGCCTAAGAAATTGGGTCGTGATAGTGAACTATTCATTATGTATGTAGAAGCCTTGTAATCCTATTTTGATTTAAATGCTTGATTACTGACGGATGCCAGGTCTTGGGGTGGCTTCTTGTGTTGTTTCAATCTTTTTCTATTTGTTCTCATTATTAATTATTTCCTACTTTATTTATTCATCTTCCTCTTGATAGCGTTACCTTTGGTTTTGGGCTAAGGATTAAGGGTTAGGTTTATCTGTTGGTAGGTGTTAGAAGGTGTCATTCTGGCCTAAGAAATTAGGTCATGATAGCAAACTATTCATTATGATTGTGATTGTTGGATTGGGTATCACACCGACACATATTGGATCAGGTACCATGATGGTACATATTAGATCGGGTGTCACACTAATACATATTGGATCAGGTCCCATGCCAGTATATATTAGATCAGGTACCATGCTGGTATATATTAGATTGGGTACCACACTGGTACATACTAACTATTGGATCGAGTATCACTCTGACACACTAATAGTTTGGGTGTGGGTCCCAAAAGAGGACCAAGTATGTGTTATCATTCCTTAAGAGGACCAATTGATTGTTATAACTGTGATTAGTCATGCCCATTTTGTAAACTAATTCAAGTTAAGGACTGGAAGTCCGAGTGATGCTATAATATGATGTGATTATGTATCTTGATTATATGTGTGATGATAGGGGAGTTGACATAATTATAATTGAGCATTCCCATTCTGTGTAATAATTGATATGAAAGGACTGAAAGTCCAAGTGTTACCAAGTTTCATACTTTAGTGGTGTCATCTGTGTTATTATGTTGTGATTTCTCGATGTGTCCGTACCGCAGGTATGATGCCATAGGTAAGCAAGTGGGGAGAAGTTGTTGTGTTGTTAGGTGAGATTAAGGACTTAGAATCAGATATTGTTGGTGTTCTGTTGGTGTGTGTGTTAATAAGAGATTGAGAAAAGAATCAGAGATTCTGTCTCCGGGCAGGCCGTCCTGACGGTAGGAATCCTGCTATGTCAAGGCCGCCATAGCAGGTTAGGTTCCGCCATGGCGATTCAATACGGTTATGGGGGGATCCTTTGACCACCTTAATATTTTCCTCTTACAATTGAGATGCTAAATATTCTAGGGCTAGGTGTTGGTGTGAAAGCTTAAGAAAAATAGACTGGTTAGACAGAGTTAGTGGTGATTCGTATTTTTAAAAATCCTCTATGATCGGATAAGTGGTAGTCTTGAAAGAACATTGGAAGGTTAATGGATATGATAAGAGTTTGTTCATAAAGGTTTGACGGGTGTACTTTCTTAATTGCATATTTTCTTCTTGTTGATTTCTTAATATTATACGGTGGAACTGAAGTTGACCGATGATGCTTACCAGTACGTGTTGTTTGTACTGATACTAATCTTTCTATGTCACTTGGCATAGTCTGGTGTAACATCCCTCAAAATGCTCGCAAGTTCCTTAAGAATGCCTTGGGAATAGGTCACTCACATAATGCATTATCCTTAATCTTTTTTGCAAATCTGAGTTTGGAATATCGATCAGGGGGTCAAAACCTACGGGAAAATGGTCTTGGTGGATTTTTAGGACCCGTTTATTGAAAGATAGATTTTTAGGAGAAACTACACAAAACAGAAAGATCCGCGCCAAGTCCACATCACGGACTTGGCAAGGGTTTTCTGGCTGAGTTAAATTTTTAGTAAGGGCATTTTAGACTTTTCCCAAATTATTAGCTAATGAACCTAGACTTTTTAGGACCTAATTCAACTCTATAAATTAACCTAAATCCCTAATTCTATTCATTCTTCTACAATTCACCTACTCAAATATTTCTCTCTCTCCAAAAGACTCTCAAGGGCTCCATTGAAGACTTCAAATAAATTCACTCAAGCTCTCCATCAAAACTCTCAAGTTCTTCCAAATTAATTGGTGTTCTCACTTAAGGTATGTGGGTATTGATTCATGGATCCTTTCATCCATGAAGTCCAATCAATTTCTCAAGATTTTCTATCAAATTAAAGTATGGTATTTTATGGGTTTTATGATCTCTATTCCAATTGCATGAATTATGATTCAAAGTATGATCATGAGTCTATTTTGATATAAATTGATGGTTATTGCATTGAATTGAAGAGTTTTCTATGAATTCTCCTATTTTGATTTCTAGGGTTCATGATATAAAATATGAGTATTTTCAATTATACTTCCTAATGATATTATCTATATGAATTATGTATGGGCTAAAAGAAAATTTATGATCATGCATGTTTTCAAGTCAATTTCATGGTTGTCAAGTCAATTGATCATGCATTCATGTCTTACCCTAATTTCAAGTATAAGGTATGATCATGAATTTCTAAGTATGAGTCTATGTATGTATGGTTTGTAATGATGAAAGGACAATTCTCATATTACAAGTATGTTATGAAAATGAGCTACTCTATGATTTCAAACCTATGATCATGACTATGATATATGAAATTATGATTTCTATGCTATGTATGTATTCCGTGGGAGTTGACTTAGTACCGAATGTGGACTTGAGTTGGGGGCTCGAAATAAGGGGTCCTTATATATCTTGTCTCATAACTACGTACCACCGTAGGATTGCCTTTTTGGCCTAGCTAGTGGATCCACATATAGCATATGCATGACCCGCCTAGCGGGGTAGACTTTCGTTTGATGTAGGAGCAACATTGAGATTCCATGTTATAACTCGCATGGTCTTATTGTCAGTTATGGTTCCTATCCCACATATGTATGTTCCTTTTTATGTTTTAAATGACTAATCCTATCTTTTACTTTATATGATACTCCTATGGTTTATTATACATTGATCCTTCTTAAAGACTACTTATGATTTTTACTACTTCTCTTATCATGCTATTTAAAATGGTCATTTGTATAAACATGATTTTCTATGCATTGCATTGCCTACATACTTAGTATATTCCAACGTACTAATGCATACTTTTTGCCTATATTGTCTCATAATGTTGGGGTTGAGGTTGAAGATCATATTCTTCCATGTGTCTAGTTAAGCTTTTCTATTCGATGGTGTTTGTGGTGAGTCCTCATTTATCGAGGACTAGTCATCGAGTTGGTTATTATTTTAAAGACTTTTGTTATATTTCATATTGAGGGTGAGCTATAGACATGTCTTATCCCCCACTCATATTCATGAGTAGAGGCATCTAGTTGGACAAATATTTTAAATTTATGTTGTCATGTGACATTCTTAAATTTTTATTCATGGTTTAGACTCTCTTATGATGTTTCCACTTTTACTTTACCTTATGTATGCTTATGATATGTACAAGAGTCTTGGTTGGAGCCCTTCGAAGTTTCGATCGTCGTGTTACGACTAGGCCCTAGGTCGAGTCGTGATATCTTGTTGTAGGGTCAGTGATATTTCATAGGCGAGGACGATGATGATCTCCAATAGCTTCTACTCTTCCTTCCTTATGGTGGGAGTTGTTTCTTTAATTTATTTGTACACTATATTCTTAAAAGCTATTGCACCTGTTTAGACTAGTATCCT
Organism: Solanum dulcamara; assembly: GCF_947179165.1. Lineage (NCBI taxonomy): Eukaryota > Viridiplantae > Streptophyta > Magnoliopsida > Solanales > Solanaceae > Solanum > Solanum dulcamara. Next base: position 59,008,426 of record NC_077239.1, on the reverse strand, counting down.
TGGGGGTGTTAGAATGCTTCTTGTAATTAATCATTAGACTTCCGCATGTTATAACCATTTTGGGGATGAGGGTACAACAATAACACATTTAATGTGATTTCACTAGTGCGGTATATTGGTATAGTTACATAATGTACTAATTCAAATCGCTCCTTAAGTATGAAAAAATTGTCTATTTCGTTCTCTTTTACAAGAATAATCATATTTTTTGGATACTCTGTGCCATAAAAATAATGTACTTCACCAACAATCACACATATTTCAAGGCACAATTTGAATATAGGGTTTAAGTATAACACCCCGAACTCTTGAAATGTCTAAACTAATTTGTACCTTCGTGGCAAGATGAAGCGTGATTAATAAATTAAAAATGATGTGGTATGATTTATTTGAATTGTTCAAGAGTTGTATTTTAAGTCTTGAAGTCAAACAAGTTGAAACATAAAAGTTGGCAAGAATTATTACAAGTTTCGTTTTAAAGATTCTCTGAAATTTGGATCAAATATCTCGGAGATTCTCTCCAAATCTATAAGAAGTTAGAGGGTCCATGAGTATCAAATCAAAGGTATACGAGTCTAGTTTTAAAGCATCTACCCATTTGTCTATACGACTTCATAATACAAAGATATTTGCATTTTTGCGAGATGACATAAGCAGGCACATGAAATGGGTCCCTAGGTCGATGGAAATTTATAAAAGTCCATCTTCTTCATTTTTTTCATTCTAGCTCGTAAGAAACCCAGAAAATCATAAAATAACTCCATTAAATCATTCCTTTTTATTTATAATTTCATCTTGGATCTTTAACGGATATTGCTCTAGTCGCGAGCTAATTATTTTGGTTGGTATAGTTTTCTCTGTTGATTGTGCGGCGTAGCTCTGTGGAGGTTGTGGCAGTAGGGGTTTTTCTATAGTTTGAATTTGTGGATGTTTTTTGGGTGTGTATAGCAAGGTAAGAACCATCTTTTATCGATTTATAGATACCTTAGGCCACGTATTAAAATTTATGGCAAAAATACATACCGATTGTCGAATTGTCGTAGTAGTTCTTATCCTTAATTATTGATTGAGATTACCCCCACATAGGTATTATTTATCTTAAACTCTATGAAAAAAGTTATGTTAAGGCTATTCCCTTCTTTAAACATGATTCCTTAAAGCTTAGGAGTGACACAATAGGGTCGTTATCGTTGATGTACTCGTAGCTTTAATTGTTGGTGGTTGGCTACTTGAATGGTTATATTCCTCCCTTTTCAGGATTTTTATTCTGTTAGTAGTAGCCCTATGTTGGGCTGGCTTAGAGAATATTCGTATAGGTTGCTTATAGCTAAATTGCTCGCCTTTAGCCTACTGAATTATTTGTTATTACCCTTGAGGCTATTGTGGTCAGCCGTAGGAATGTGATATTTTTTATAAGACGTCTATGAGTTACCTACAGAGATATATTATTGCTTAAGAGGGATATGAGTTGCCTACGGTGCTATATTTTTGCCTAAGAGGGATATGTGCTGCCTATGGGGGTATATTATTGCCTAAGAGGGCTATGAGTTGCCTAAGGAGCTACATTGTTACCCAAGAGACTATGAGCTGCCTATGGAGCTATATTGATGCCTAAGAGGGCTATGTACTTCCTACATGTCTATATTGATGCCTAAGAGGGCTATGTGACTGTCTACGGGGTTAGGGGTCTATACACTAAATTAACACCTTCTGGGCTTGTGGGGGCCTATGTAAGTGGTCTGCTTTGTTGTTTGTACCTGCCGAGCTTATGGAGAATTGTCTAGGTTATTGTTTGATTATTTTTGGTGTGCTTAGATTCAGAAGCATGCCAATTTTGTTATCTTATTCTTGACTTCCTCACCTAATTACTTTCATTATATTATGATACTTGCTCAGTTAATCATACTCAGTACATTATTTTTTACTAATGCCACATTGCATGGAGGTGCTGCATTCATGTCTGCAGGTCCCGATAGATGACTCGGTGGACCTCATCAGTAGCATAGTTTACTTTTATCAGGTTGGCTAGCCCTTTTCTTCTGAAGCTGTTAGAGTTTTGAGGTTTGTTGGCTTTTGATGTATATAGTTTTGAGTAGGCCGAGGCCGTGTCCTTGAAAAGCTTTACTACTCTTAGGGGTCGTTTACTGTGAAGGATAATACCAAATAGTTCTAGAATTAAATTATGATGCCACTTAATTTGTTGTTTGGTTAGCAAGACCAGGATCACTTATCTCGAGATTAATAATTAGTACTGGGATAAATCATACTTCCCCTTGGATGGTATAGTAATTTCAGAATAACTTATCCCAGATAAAATAGGAAAGTTGACAAAGCTATTTACTTAAACCATTATTATCCATCACTTTTCATATTCATGTATATTTTATTATTTTTAATATCATGTATAATAACATTCACAACCTTAACTACTCCTTTCTTAGGTCTTAGAGTAGCTGCCCACACGACCCAGTAGATTGGGTCACGACAAGAAGGAAATGAGACAGAGAATAAAAGAGTCTCTAGAATTCAATGCTACTGAAGAGAAAATAGCTCATCCTGAATTCCAACAATCACCAATCTCAATTGCACTGTAAATCAAGTACCGCTAATATCTGGCTCAGTTCCTGCATGCAAAAGGGTTCAACAACTATAGAGTGAGTACGAAAAATACGTGTACTTAGCAAGCTTTGAATACTAACCCTGTCTAGAAGTGTTTATGAGATATGTCCTAAAGATTCTTTTTCACAAGTATAATTACTTCATATAATAAATTACCTCAACTTAACAATTAAAAAACATATTTTTTCAAAACTATCAGTTACACCACTCATAATATCACTAGAAGTCTCAGTTGTATCAAGTTAAATCAAAACCACAGCCATCTCAACAAATCAATACCAAATCAACATAAAATGCAATGTAGATGAAATGTAATGCAGTGTAATGCACTGGTAAAAAAAATTGATATACACTCGCTTCCTCTATCGGATAGTTGGGACCTAGGAGACTCATGAGGTTCATATATCCATCAGAATTATTTTCCGTCGGTACAATAACTTTCACCGAAATCATTTCTCATCGACATAATAACACCCGCCAAAATTGGCATAATAAGAATACAAATCTTACATCTAAAGTACTATTGTTGTACTTTTTTCTTCAATTAAAATCATAACAAGGACAGACCTATTATTTCTTTAGTTAATTTATGTCTCCTAATTAACTAAATTTATCATGATATCTCTTTCCCAACAAGAACATGCCAAATTTCAATGTTATACTAACAATAAAATATATAGAAGTGAGGAGGACTTTTGCTAAAACAATATTGAATGAGTGAATGTGAATTTAATTAAGTTTAGAATAGTTACTTAATATATTTAGGGGGAATAGAAATATGATAATTCTTAATCGTTTAATGATTTATCTGATACAAAAATTGACTAACCCTTTCCCTCACGGATAAATCGTTAAAGATAAACTTTAATCTGTCATCAATCATTAATCCAATAATTCATTATCAATAAGCAAAATTTATAAAAAAAAATTATAAGAACAGACCTTACACGAGGCTCCCATCTCTCGTGCACAGTCAGGGGTTGAGCATCACTCCCAAGCCTTAACATAAATAACAAAATAGAAAAACACAAGGAGGGGGACATAAACCTTACCTCCGATCCTATGTTGGTACATAAGTCGGCTAACCTACTAAGGTCGGCTAACTCATCTCCGATACAAAAAAGGGCTAACTATAACTAGAAAGCAGTAAACCTATGAGAGGACTTCTCTCGGTACAAATCGACTAAGAAAGCATAAATGAGGGAGACTCTCCCCTTCCATGAGAAAATAAGAAAGTAACCTACACTAGTCCTATTCAACTATGCTACGTATCATACATAGCTAAATTGAAGAAGAACAAGTATACGAAACTTCTATCTCGCATGGGATGAGAAGGTTTTTTTTATCTTTGCCCTTTTTAGTCTTGTCATACCAAGTAAGTCCCCATGGAGGGGTGCATCCACATCAAGATCAAGTATATATCATCTAAGGAGGATGAAAGGAGAGGAAGTATATTGAATTGTAACGCCCAGTAGCCTTGGAGATGTTGTTGAGGAAGGACTTGAATTGACTTGTTGCATGCTGTAATTTGAAGATGCTGCAGCTTTGAATAGGGCTGCTGTTAAGGAGGTCAACTGGTGGTGGTCTCCAAGAAGCTTGTTTGTAATAGAGTTGCTGCAGGTAATGAGGAGTAATAGATAGTGTTGGTGAGGTCCTAGCATGCCATGCTTTAGTCTCCCCTTGTTTGCAGATAAGAATAAGCTGCTTTTTGTTGCATGTTATACTTAGGAGTAGACCCCTCATTGTGGTGAGAGTTGTCTCCTTGAGACACTTGCACAGGCAAACACAACCAGAACAACACACAAACAAACAAACTTGCCATCTGCTGTACCAAGTATTATTGGCTTGTAACTGCTTAGTGTGTGCTGCATATTGGTGAAGCAGAGGTTGTATGATGTTGGCTGCTAATGGATTGAGGATCAAAGCATTCTCATAGTTGGAGTTGCAGCTGGGGTACAATAGTGCTGCTACAGGAGCAGTTGTAGGTGTTGAGATATGAAGATTGGTATAGATGGAGTGATGATTTGGTGATGAGGTCTAAGTATGCCAAGTTGTTGTCTCCCTTCGTTTGAGAATCATTGAACCTGCATAAGGAAGTAGCAAAGAAGCAAATAGGTGTGGGAATTGGATAAGCTGGTGCAGGTTTGTGTGCACCTTCTTATTACTTTCATAGTAGGAGAAGTTAAGAAGCTTGTTGGGTCAAGCTACACAGGAAAGGAGGCCCTTCCTTGTGTGTGGCTCCACAGTAGTTGCTTCACCTACACAAGAACAATCAAAGGAATATAAGCTACCAAACAAGCACAAAAAATAGGAGGTGCTTCCAGTTCTGCAGAATCCTTTTGTAGCAATCATGGAGAGGCTTGTATCTGTGGTGTCCTCTATGTAGTTGTTGTTAATACATGTTGGGGTATATCTCTAACAACCTGCAACTACACAGCAAACAAACAAAAACAAGCAAGGACATACACAGGCTATCAGAAAGGAAAGGACCTCAAAGGGTGCTTTGGAGCCTGCTAGCTTTTTCAAGGTCGCTCGACTAACGTCTCCAATTATCTGTTTGAGGTGAAACTTCTTGGGCTTTGCAAATACTGAGTATGTTGTAGTCCTGCAACATTTGAAGGCCTTTTCCATAAGTTGGAGCTTCCAAATTGCATATTGCTCCCTCTTTAGATTCAAGACAGCAGACTTTTTCAAGGTTGCTCGACTAACATCTCCAATTATCCGTTTTAGCTGAAACTTCTTGGGCTTAACCACTACTGTATTTTTTGTAATCCTACAACATTTGGAGACCTTTTCCTCAAGTTGGATGTATTTCCATTATGCCCTCAGCAGTGGTCTGCAGTGCTGGTTTATGCTGGTGCATAGCTGTATTTCAGTATAGCTGTGCCCCTACAGCAGTAACCAACTCCTTGTTGCCTCCCTAGCTGATGTGGTAAGATGCTTGTTAGAGTACCTGCATAGACAAACAAAACCAAAGCACCACACAAACAAACAAATCTATAAGCTGTTGTAACTAGTACTTTAACTTGTATTTGTTCCTTGTGTGCTGCAGGTTGGTGGGGTTGTTACTAGAGGGTATTATTGGTGGAAGATGTGGATGGAAAGCTGAGGGTACTGCTCTATAGAAGCCACAGGATACTGCATCCCATAGAGCAATTCCACAGAGGGCCTACATAAAGAGAAGAAGGCAAGGTCCCATTTGTACCCTGTTTTACCATGCTATTGCTGCACCTGGAAGTACCTATGGCTGTGCCCCCAAGAGATGAATGAAGAGTTGCAGGTTTGTATTTACCTGCACAGACAAACAAGAGAAGAGAAGAAAGATGGACTAGTCTATTCCTTACCTCAAGAGGCAAGATATTAAGTTTAGGAAAGCAGTAAGAAGAGAAGACTCTCCCCCTTATAATGGTCCTAATTATAGGATCTTCAAAGTAGCTATAACTATACATAGAGATATCCAAGTTGAAGATCAAATTAGAAAAGTAGTTTGGGGGAGGTCAAGGGGGTTTCTTGATCCTTTTGAGCCTTCTTCTTTTGAAATTTGTCATTCCCAGCATGTCTATTTCCATGTGAGCTCTAGCTTCCCTGGAGAGGTCCTGCTTGTGAAGTAAAGCTCAGGAGCTGTTCATTTATGGCTGTATTTGGAAAGACTATCAGCTGTGGAGTTGGCTTCTCTAAAGGCATAATTGCAGCTGAACTCTTGGAATTGGATGATGAGGCTATTGAGTTTGTCCAGCAGTTCCTTGATAGACCAAGGAGGCTTTGCTTTATGCTGCATCCATCTGATAAGTAGCTAAGAATCAACCTCCAACACTACCTATGAATAACCAAGATGAAGGCACCAAGAGAGACCAAAGATTGCAGCTTTAATCTCTGCTTGATTATTAGTTCCAGCACCTAAAGGAATTGTAAAAGCAAAAATGAGCTCACAAGATGCATTTCTAAGGATTCCTCCTCCACCAATGTTGCCAGGATTGTTGAGAGCACTACCATTAGTGCTTAGCTTTACCAAATGATCAGGAGGCTTGGTCCAGCATACAGGGGTAATCTTGATATCATGGTAGCATTGTTCAACTAAGGGGACAAGGTCTCTCCAGTTGTTAGGCCACATAATATAGGGAAAAACACTGTGAAGCAAGTGGAAAATATCCTTAAAGATGGAGAATTTGACTTTTGCAAGATTAGACTGCTTCCCTCCATACTTGGAAGCACATCTATTCTTCCAAAGGTTCTAACATATGAAGATAGGGAGAGCCTGTAACAAGAACCTGTGGGCCTCATTCTTATACTTAGCATTCCACCACCTTATTAGCAGATTTGTAAGAGGTGTGTACTCCTTGTTAATGCCCAAGGAATCAACGAATACACTCCAGGTACTCCTGGCAAAGGCTTCTGCAACAAAGATGTGATCTATGGTATCTTGGCCAGGTCCGTAGAAGCAGTAGCACTGAGAAGGAGGGTGGCCAAATCTGGTAAGCTTGTTATTAGCGGGAAGCTTCCTTCTAATAGCCCTCCAAACAAGAAAGGAACATTTGAAAGGGATGTGCTGGTGCCAGACATTTGAGTTAATCTTGGTTTTGGGCCTCTTGTCTCTGATGATATCCCAAGTAGAAGAACAACTAAACTCTCCATTATTGTTTAGTGTCCAACATGGTTGGTCTTGCTTGAGAGGCTAATGGTTGATGTGAGTAGAAAGAATAATAGACACAAACTGTGGAGGAGCCTGCTTAATGAGCAAATCAGCATTCCATTGTCCATTGTTCATGAAGGCTGAGACTTGGGTGTTATTGAGCCTACAGCTGTGAGTGCTGAATTGAGCTAAAAGGCCAATTCCCAGCCAGTTATCCCACTAAAAGAGGCAAAAACCAGACTGAATTTGCCATTGTATGTGAGGCTCAACATTATGCTTGTTCTTCATCAGATGCTTCCAGATCAGAGATTGTCCAGAATGCCATTTTTTTGTAATGGGATTGGACCTTTGACAATACTTGGCTTTGAGAAACTCCCCCCACAGAGAATGCTTGGTCCTAAATACCCACCACTGTTTATATTGGAAGGACTTGGCTACATCATATATTTGTCTTATACCAATACCTCCTTCATCATAGGGGTAACTAAGGTTATTCCAGGAGGACCAATGGTACTTCCTCTTGTCATTTTTCCACCCCCAAAAGAAATTTGCAGTGATGCTCTGGATTTTTTTGATAGTGGTTGCAAGAGGGGAACTAGCTGAGAGAAGATGAATAGGAAGGGCTTGAATGGCATGCTTAATCAATGTGACTCTGCCTCCATAGCTGAGGATCTTAGCCTGCCACCTTGTTATTTTATTCACAACTTTGGCAATCAAATCAGAGTAATAAGTGATCTTCTACCTACCATTATAGAGAGGGCATCCCAAGTAAGTGATAGGGCTGGTCTTTTGCTTGAAGCCAGTGACCCTCTTGATCCTTCTTATAGTAGAATTGAAGGCATTAGAGGGGACCATGAAGTGGCTTTTATCTCTGTTGATCAACTAACCTGAAGTACTCTCATAAGTGTGCAAAGTATCCATAATGAGCTGCAAGGTTTGAGACCTCCCAGAAGAGAAAATGATCACATCATCTGCAAAGCTGAGATGATTAATCTGGGGGCCCTCTTTTCCATGAAAAAGCCATGATACCTGGGATGATGGTGAAGATTATTCATAAGTCTTGACAGCACTTCAGCCCCAAGGATGAACAAGGCAGTTGAGAGAGGGTCTCCTTGTTTAAGGCCTCTAGTGGAGTGGAAGAAGCCATGTCTTGAGCCATTAATAATGATGGAGTACAAGTTATAGGACATAATCCTCCATACCATATCAATGAACCCTTCCCCAAAGCCCATTCTCCTCAAGACCAAACAGATATAGGACCAAGAAACTCTATCATATGCCTTGGCCATGTCCAACTTAATGACCATATTGCCACCCATATTAGGCTTCTTAATCTGATGAATGATCTCTTAAGCAAGCATGATATTTTCAGAAATGCTCCTATTCTTGACAAATCCAGATTAGTTAAGGGAAATAAGATTAGGAAGAATGGGAGCTAATCTAAGGCAAAGAAGCTTGGAGATGATCTTGTTGGTGAAGTTGCTAAGGCTAATAGGCCTAAATTCAGAAAGCATGTTAGGATGGTTAACTTTTGGGAGAAGAACCAAACAGGTATGAGTCAGGTATTTAGGCAGGTTTTGACCACTAAAGAAAGCAAGGACCACTCTGAACAAGTCCTCCTTAATGATCTCCCAGCATTCCTGAAAATTTTTTCCATTCATCCCATCAGGGCCAGCTGCTGAGTTAGGATTCATAGAGATATAACATTTCTCAGTTCTTCTAAGGTGGGGAGAGCTTGGAGATTCTTGTTCTGGTCATCACTGACTAGCTTAGGGATGCACTGAAGGGCATCTTCCTGGATATGATGCTCCTTACCTGTGAAGATGTGCTGAAAATGAGCACAGGCAGCCCTGGCTATATCTTCTTCTCCCTGCAGCCATGTGCCTTCTTCATCTTGAATTCTATGAATGTAAAGCTTCCTCCTCCTTCCTCTGATGACAGCATGGAAGTACTTGGAGTTCATGTCTCCATCTTTGAACCACTGCAACTGAGTTTTTTGTTTCAGCAAAATTTATAATTGACTAATCGATTACGTCGATTAAACAACCCTGCGTCCCTATCGAATTTTAAAGAGCCATAGAAAAACTTCAAAGGTAGGACCTGTAGGAATTGTATCAATAGAGTATGAAAGGAGGTCAAAATATCTTCGATTGGATTAAGCATTAACCCCCAAAAATATTGACAAATGGCCCCCTCCACTATCCTTTTTTCATAATCCCCACCCTCTCTCTTTCTTTGCCCCATACCCCTCAACTCCCTCATCTGCAGTTGAAAAAATATCAAAAATAATCTTTTATGTTAGAGGTTATGTTCAAAATAGTCTCTTAACTAAGCACTTAATGACTGTGTTTTTAAGTTTGTCACGAATTAACAAAAATCGTCTTTTAAGTATGCACTTAATAATTTTGATCCTTTAATTTTTCAAAAGTTAGCACTTTACTTATCGATAAAATATTTATCAAACTTGATCAATTAAATTTGACGAAAATTCATTTGGGGGAGGGGGGAGAATTAGTGAGAACACACATTTAGAAATACACACTATTAAAAAGTCAAATACTTGGGGATAAAATTGACAAACAACTATAAGTTCTAGGGCAAAATTGAATAAAATTGATGGACTTTGTAGTGTCGGAAAATGGTGTCTTGAAACACAAAAAATATGATAGTCTATTGGCTAGGTAAAATGCATTAATCTTGACTTTTATTGAAAATACATTTTACTATTTTTATTTTACTCTTCAATTAAAGTTTTGCACTTTAGAAATCACGTATGTTGGTTAATTTTTATTAAACATCTAATAGACTCCCTCTTTTTTAAAAAAATAATTAAAAAAAACAATCACAATTTTTTGCGTAAAATTAACCAACGAATGTTCATTGATTTTTAATTACGATATTTATATATTTTAACGCTTTTTGACATGAAAATAACCGAGAAACTCATCATTGATTTTCATAAAATAAAATTTAAAAAATTATTGGCTTTCAAAATATCTTTCAATTTTCGTCTGTTGATTTTTTCGCTTGTTTTAGTAGTGAAATATTTTATAGTTTCTTTTATTTTTAATTTATTTCTAATGTCTAGTGTAGTTTCTTGAGATGTAATTTATATTAATTTTTAAAAATAATTTTAGTTTCTAATGTAGATTTTATGTTGCATATTCTAGGATTTGATGTCACTGTCTTGATGTTTATAATGAAATTAATTTTTTGCATTTCAATGATCAAACTTAAGAGTTGATTCCCAAAGAAGTCCTCAACTTCTAAATGAATAATATCATTGAGGCCATCAAAATCATCATATTTTCACGCCAAATTTGCCTCAACATTCTCATCATATTTCTAAGATGGCTCAGCCTGAGCATCATTTTTAAGAGTTAAGTGTAACTCCACTTGGATAGAAAAATAGGCACCACCTTTTGTTTATTTTAATTTTTTTTTTGATAAAGCCTGACAAAATACTCACGTGCTTGGCGTTTATTTTTTCAATGAGCTTACCGGCCACAACGATGTCAATGATCACCTTTATCTTTTCTAGGATTACGAGAAATCATATTATTTTCTCTTTTATTATGACCATTACCATGATAATTATTACATTGGTTCTTATCCTTGTCACACCTATACACATTATTATGGCCTGTATTAGAACTTTATCTTATTTCAGACTGACAATGTGCTTCTACCACATTTATTTTTTATAATAAAATTATTTTAGTGGGACAGACTTCATGATTTTTCATTAAAAGGACCTTATATTGCTCATCATCAGAAGGCATGGGATTAATTTAAATTATTTATGATTTTTTTAACAATATTATTGTTATATCACATTTGAAGCATGAAAAGTAGTATGTGTCTTTTTCCACATGTCCTTATCATTTATTTTCATCACCCGAATACAGGTGTGATGATACTCATCTCAACCCACCGAGAAAAGACAACTTAAAACCCAACAGAAAATAAATGCGGAAGAAAAAGATAATACGATATATATTTCAAGTGAAAACCAATAAATAATCTCATAATCCCCCAAGATTGGTTGTCACATGTACAAACCTCTAATACATTACAAAATTAAGAAAGAAAATAAATTCACAAAGTCTTTGTCTCTAGATTAGGATTAAAGTATAGTAAAAGAGTAAGAAGTGTCCTTGGATGGATGCAACAGCTACCTTAACACTCGATCTGGTAGCCTCGAATACGTTAGGAAAGGGTAGAAGTCACGCAGGTCCGGACTCAAAAACTACACAAGTGTAGAAGCAAGGAGAGAGTACTAAACAACACGGTACTCAGAAAGCAGACAACTAAAACTAAGCAAAGCTAAATAGAATACAAGTACTCCTGTCATCCCAACCAAACCTCCTCAGACTACAACCAGCATAGGAATCAGCCCATTATATATATATATATATATATATATCACAACCAGTAAATGTTCATAAGTCTAAGTCAAATCACATCAATCATAGTATCAATCACGGAAACAACAAAGGGTAAACACAATCCACAAATGACAAAAAATGTGTAATGTAATGAAATAAAATATCACGTGTAGTGATGCATGTCAATCATAATGATACATATCCGCTGACTAGCAGGCTGGAATCCATGGGGGATTAACATGGTCCATGTATTCGCTGGAACCATTTCTCCTTCGGCATAAACATCAATCGCCGGAATCATTTTCTTTCGACATTGCTGGAACCATTTCTATTTGGCATAATCATCAACCACCGGAACCATTTCTCTTCGGCATCATCATCATTTCAGTTCCATCACAGTATATCAGAACCAATGCAAATAAGCAATGTTCATACAAGTTACAACAATAGAATGATATCAACAACAATTCACATCTCATATCAATATAATCGTTTCACACGTCTACAATTCATCAAAGTCATCATCACATCGATCCACCAATGTAAATCATCAATTGCCCTATTATTACCCCTCTTCTTTGTTATTAAGATCAATCACAATAGTCATATAATATGAACAACTTTCCATTACTCTCCAACACACATAACAAGAAATATGAGATTCAACAAGATTAAATGGAGTTTTACAAGTTCACTTGCCTAAATTTCAACCACAACTACTCCGAAACTTGGGTCTTCCCTTTACGTCGTCTCTCCGAATCAAAAAAATCTAGTCAAATATGAAATTTTAATAAGAACAAGAGTACAATGACACCCAAGTCATTAATTTTAGAAACTAGTCCGAAATCGACCCAAAAACTCAATTTTGAAAATGAAGGGGTAAATCTGGAAATTTTTGGACAAAAATATTCTTTACGACATAAAAACCTATTAGTGAAAACCATTTCAAAAATAGGGTTAAAATCAACTCGAAATCACCAATTTAGTACAAACTTGGGTTCTTGAAACCCCCCAAAAATTTAGGGTCAAAATCATGAATTAAGGACAAAATATCAAGATATAAATGATGATTAATGAAGATTATGGACGAAAATTCTTGCCCAATTGATTTGTCTCAAAAACCTCTTTAGAATCATCCATCTCGAGGTCCCAAAGTCCAACAATGGTGAAAAATGCCCTAATTCCTGTCTTTGGGAGATGTCTACTGTTTAGGGAAATTTTATCCTCCGTGAACGCGGAGATCAACTAAAGGACGCTCCATGAATATGGCACAAGATCTGCAAATGAAGAGAAGGGACAACACACTCTCCACGAACACAGCCTAGAGCCCGCGAATACGGAGAAGCATACCTCAGACACCAAATATCAACAACTCCTTAAGCATTAAAAAAATCACGGAATAGACCCTCGAAATTCATTCAAAATCTTGTACACACAAACTAAATATGCTACCTCATTAAATTCGACATTCTAGAATCAATGAAACCATCAGAATTCAAATTTGAGATCTTCTTGATCTAAAATCCGTTTAGTCGCAATTAAGCTAGTTTAGGACTCAAAAAGACCAAAACACCCTCAGAGCTCCTGAAAAATACATAGAAACTCATTCTAGGCCTAAAATCACCTCCTGAACCCAACTGAATCGTCAGAAATCCACTCCAAACTCCAAATATTAACCAAAGTCAAACCTTAGTCTAAAATAACTCCAACTTCCAACTAAGAACCTCAAATCCCCAATATAACTCTAATTTTAGAAATGACAACTCTCACATACCAAATTCCAAATTCTGGAGCGATGGAACTTATGGAATTCTATTTCGAGACCCGTAGCTCCGGTTGGTATCAAATATCACTTTTGATGACTTAAGCCTTCGAAACTCAAAAACTTTGTAAAATCTACACTTTCAAAGGAATTCCTAAAACCAACACCAAACACTAATCAAAAATGACTCAGAGCAACTATTAAGAGAAGTAAAACAATCATTTTATGAAAAATTCCAAAAATGACCTTCAGGATTATTATATCATCCACTACTAAAATCTATGTTCGTTCATGAACATAAAGTAAAAAAAAGTACCTGAAGACTCAAAAAGCTGGGATATTAGGCACATATATCGGACTCTACCTCCTAAGTAGCCTCTCTAGCTGACTGATGCCTCCACTGAACCTTCACTAAGGCTATCTCCTTGGTCTGGAACTTACGGACCTGTCTATCCATAATAGGTATGGGATCCTCCTCAAATGTCAAAACTGGACCCAACTCTATGGAATCAAGGGAGATTACATGGGAATCATTTGGAACATACTTTGAGAGCATGGAAACATGAAACACATGATGCACTGCTGCTAAATTAGGTGTCAAGACCCAAAAATCGAGGTCATGATTGCACACATCCCAAAATCCAACCTCATGTGTAAGCATAAAAATAAAATTCATAGAGACTCCCAAAGAGAAAGTCATGCCATGATTTAAATGATAAGAATACAATGAAGAAATTATTCCAAAACCTGCTGTCATAAGTATAAAGAACATCTAATACAAGGTTCGATTCTGAAGATACAACATAAGTATCTAAATGATACAAAAGACAAAGAAATAAAGATAGAGTAGTGATGATCCAAATTCTGAGACCTCACCACTAATATGAGAAAATATAATCCGCTAGAATATCAGCTATCACGTGAGGTATCCTGACTAGTATCTGCATAAAAAAGGGATACAAAATTAGGGGTGAGTACAATTCTAATGTACTCAGTAGGTTTTAGCCGACTGAGTATAAGGAATTAATCAAACCTATGAAATAATTTAAGGAACGCTTCTACCTGCATATAGAAAAGTCTCATTTCGGCATCGGTGCCGCTAGTTTATATATATAATGGCGCGAGTAAAGTAAACCCTTAATAACAGCTCAGAATCATAATTGACTAGATAATTCAAGCAATACAACTATCAATGCAATGTAATGCAATATGATTATGCAATGATGTGGTGGTACGGTGGAATCAAGACTGTCGCACAACCTGTCGTATACACCTACCGAGCTGTACTATCAAGCAGGACCCATGGGGGTCGCGCAGACCATACACCTCAATCAAAATATCTCATTATCCTTTCTACCTCCTCGTGATCAAAGGATCACAATGCATCCACTATCCTGCCGTAAAACTGTCTTGGTCAGGGACTCAAGATACAAAGGTTTAAAGGTGTTTTATTTTCTTTCTCAAAAAGAGTTCCCATATTTCTCAACTTCACATGTTTCATGATATGATGAATGCGGATGAATACATCAAAACACATATGGCATGGAAGCAATATTAAACTCAACATATAGTACAAGGTTCAAAGTTCTCAGAACTTAACCTACACATAATACTCACCCTCAATAAATAGAAATAGGAAGGAAATATTTCAATTTAAGTGTTCACCACTTTCTCAATAATATTTTAATAATCAGGCATGCTAAAAAAACCCCAACTCAACCCCTACGAAGGGCATCACAAGTCAAATAATATCATCAAGCCTCTTTCATAGGCAAATCATGAATCACATGCTCTCAAAGTCAAACTTTGGCCTAAAATTCCTTAAATTCTCAATTCAAGACCTCAAATCTTCGTTACGACTCCAAAACTAATTCTGCTAACTCTCCTAGACCAATTTCTACATTTTAGAGCTGCTGGAATTGACAAAATTATGTTCTGAGACCCGTAACTCCAGTTGGTACCGAAAATCACTTTTTCATCTCTTAACTCTATAAAACTCAAGAATTTGTACAATTTACAAACCATTAAGATTTTGACACTTTCAACTACACAAACCAATCAAATAATACTCAAGGGCACTAATGATAGGGGTAAAAATGATAATTTCACATAAATTTTTAAAAATTACCCTCAAGGTCATTACAATATCCATCACTAAAAAGAACGTTTGTCCTCAAACATAGGGTCTCAAAAAGTTGAGGGTATTGGGCTCGCATAGCAAACTTTAACTCCCAAGTGCCTCCTGAACAGGCCGATGCAGCCACTGTAGTTTGATCAAAGCGATCTTCTTGGTCCTGAGTCTACGAAGCTGCCTATCTAGGATAGCTGTCGGCTCCTCATCATAAGTCAAATCTGGACTCAACTCTTCCGCATCATAAGAAATCACATGAGACTCATCTGGTATGTATTTGCAAAGCATGTAAATATAAAACACTGGATGGACAGCTGATAATTTAGGGGGTAAGGCCAACTCATACGCCACCCCACCTACTCTTCTCAAGATTTCAAATGGGCCAACAAACCATGGGATAAGCTTGCCCTTCTTTTTGATCCTCATCACACCCTTTATGGGCGATATTTTAAGCCACACAGAATCACCCACCATGAACTCTAAAGGATGAACCCTCCTGTTAGCATAACTCTTCTAACGACTCTGAGCTATCAATAGTCGACCCTGAATCAAATGTACCCTCTCCACAACATCCCTAAGTAAGTTAGTATCCAATGTATCAACCACAATAGAATTAAACCATCCAATGGGTGATCGACACCTACGACCATACAATGCCTCAAATGGTGCCATCTGAATGCTAGAGTGATAACTATTATTATAGGCAAACTCTGCTAAGGCAAGTGTTGGTCCCATCGGGCACCAAAATCAATCACACAGGCCCTAAGCATATCCTCCAACACCTAAATAGTCCGTTTGGATTGACCATCGGTTTGGGGATGAAATATTGAACTCATCTCTAGTCACATACCTAAACCACACTGTAATGCCTCCTAAAAGTAAGAGGTGAACATTGAACCCCAATCTGACATAATAAAGATAGGCACCCCATGCAGCTTAACAATCTCACGAAGATAGATCCTAGCTAACTGATTCGTATTGTAGCTAGTCTTTATCGGAAGGAAATGGGTTGATTTAGTCTATCGATCCACAATCACCTAAACAGAGTCATACTTACCTAATGCCATGGGTAATCCATACATAGAGTCCATAGTTATACGCTTCCATTTCCACTCGAGAATGGGCATCTTTTGTATAGGACCACCCAGTTTCTAATGCTCATACTTCACTTGTTGGCAATTTAGACACTTAGACACAAAATCAATGATGTCTCTCTTCATGCCACACCACCAATAGTGTTGTTTCAAGTCATGAAACATCTTTGCCACTCCCGGGTGAATCGAATACTTGGAACAATGAGCCTCCTTCAATATCATACGTACCCATTCACTAACCTTGGGCACATAAATGCGACCACTAATCCTCAAACCTCCTTTTAGATCAAGAGAAGTTGATTTTGCTTTACCACTCAACACTTTGTCTCGAATGGCCCTCAACTTGTCATCTTCAAACTGGTGTGTACGAATCTGGTCCATCAAAGTATACCTAACTTCCACAAAGGACAAAATACCATGATGTATAGAAATATCAAGTCAGACCAACTGTCTAGCCAATGACTGAACCTCCAATGCTAAAGGCCTCTCAATAGCCTTAAAGAAGGACAAACTACCCATACTAGATGCTTTGCGACTCAGGGCTTCCGCTACCATATTAGCTTTACCCAGATGATAAAGTATGGTGATGTCATAGTCTTTCAATAACCCTAACTACCTACACTACCATATGTTCAGATTCGGCTGAGAAAAGATATACTTAAGGCTACAGTGGTCAGTATAGACCTCACAATGCACTCCATAGAGATAATGCCTACACAACTTTAGTATAATTACTACTGCTGCCAACTCTAAGTCATGTGTAGGATAGTTCTTCTCATGTACCTTCAACTGTTGAGAAGCATAAGCTATAGTTCTTTCTATTTGCATCAATACACCACCCAAGCCGACTCCCGAAGCATCACAAAATATAATAAAGGCTGCGTCCTCCTCGGGTAAGGCTAGAATAGGTGTTGAAGTTAATAATTCCTTAACCTTTTAAAAGCTCGACTCACACTCATTGGTCCATTGAAATGCCATGATCTTTTGATGAAGCCTAGTCAATGGGGATGCAATAGAAGATAATCCTTGAATAAACCGATGATAATAGCTTTCCAACCCAATAAAACTCTAAATCTCGGTAATTAAAGTAGGCCTAACACAATCACAAACCGCTGGAACTTTGGATGGATCAATCATAATACCATCCTTGGTCACTATATGACCCAAGAATGTCACTGACTCAAGCCAAAACTCATATTTAGAGAATTTTGCATGCAACTTATCCTCTCTCAATCTCTAAAGGACTATCCTCAGGTGCCTAACATGATCCGCCTCATTCTTGGAATAAACCAACATGTCATTAATAAACACGATCACAAACGAGTCTAAATAAGTCAAAATACTCGGTTCATCAACTCCATAAAAGAAGACGGGGCATTAGTCAACTCGAAGGACATAACCACAAACTCAAAATGCCCATAACGAGTCTTGAATATAGTCTTCGGGATATCAGATTCTCGAACTCTTAACTGATGGTAACCCGACCTTAAATAAATCTTTGAAAACACTGATGCACCCTGAAGCTGGTCAAATAAATCATCAATGCGAGGGAGAGAATACTTGTTCTTGATGGTGACTTTGTTCAACTGTCGATAGTCAATATACATCCTCATAGTAACATCTTTCTTCTTCACAAATAAAATCGGTGCACCTCATGGTGATACACTAGGTCTAATAAACCCCTTATTCAATAAATTTTCTAATTGTTTTTTCAACTCTGTCAATTCTGTCAGAGCCATCCGATAAGGAAAAATAGAGATGAGTTTAGTGTCAGGCTCTAAATCAATCACAAAATTGATATCATGGTCAAGCGGAACTCCCGGCAAGTCTATAGAAAATACATCTATGAACTCTCTTACCACCCTCGTAGTCTCTATAGGAGATGACTCCGTAGTGAGATTACGTACATGAGAAAAATAAGACAAAAAACCCTTATCCATCAAGCGATGAGCACGAATATAAGATATTACCCCCTTAGGATATGAACTCAGATTACCCTTCCATACCAAGCTAGGTAAACCAGGATAAGCTAAGGTCACAGTCTTTGCATAACAATCTAATATAACATGATAAGGAGATAACCAGTCCATACCCAGTATCATATCAAAATCAAGCATGTCTAATAAAATCAAGTCTACATAGGTCTCTCTACGTGAAAATATCACCAAATGTCCCTTGTATACCCGATCTACCACTAAAGATTCACCTACCATAGTATAAATAGTAATAGAAACAACAAGGGACTCACTCACATAATCAATACCCACATCAAAATAAGTTGACACATAAGAATAGGTAGACCTGGGTCAAATAATACTGAAGAAGAATGATGGAAAACTGGAACAATATGAGTAATAACTACATCAGAGGCTTCTGCCTTATATCTACCCAGTATAGCATAGCATAACTGACGGTCACCCTTAGCCTGCAAACCACCATGAGCACCACCTCGTGCTCCACCTTTAGCACCACGGGTGCTACCTCTAGTATTCTGTGAAGAACCTTAGATAGCTGGAGCATCTATAGAATAAACAACTGGTGCCCCAGGCCATCCAGTTGAAGGAGCACTTTTGGGGAAATCTTAGGCCTTATGCCTAAACTCATCACACACATAACAACCTCAAGGATATGAACCCCATAGGGGATAACCAAAAGTGTCAAAACAACCTCTAGAGCTCGAAGAACCTTGAATAACTGTCTGGACTAGTTTGCCTTGATAACCATAGGTTTCTGAACTCGAATATTCTCTGCCCTTGGAGGAATAACTGCTAAACTAACCCTGCCAATAGAACCTCTTGGCCTCTCCCTCTTTAGCACGTCAGATACTCTCTATTATCCTGGCATGATTAATAATACTCTGAAACATACTCTAGATAGTACAAGAGATGCTGTAGCCTCCTGGAGATAACTAGTGAATCCCTTCACTAGCTTGCAAATTTGCTCGAACTCAGTAGGAATACTTGACATAGAGTAACGAGATAACTCATGGAAGAGAGCCCCATACTAAGATACAGATAATGATCTCTGCTCTAGTCTGTCAAACTCATCCCTACACTGATCATGGAGGCTATCAGGCATAAATGTCTCAAGGAACACCTCACTAAACTGTTCCTAACTCATATTGGATAAACAATAGGTCTACAAGCAAGAACAGACCTCCACCACTCCTTGGCCACTCCCGTAAATTGATATGAAGTGTAAGCTACTCCATGTGCCTATAAAATGCCTAGGTTGAATAACCTGTCTTAGCACTCAATAAAAAAGTCATAGGCTTTCTCTCCAGTTGTACCATCAAACCTTGGAGGCGCCAATCGAACAAACCTCTTAAAGTTATTCTGCTCAGCTACCGACATGGCAGTGCAAGTAGAAGCTAGTGGAGCTGCAAATCATTGAGGTGTAATAGAAGGCACTAAAGAAGAACTAGGATTCTGAAATCCTACACTAGGCCCCTAAATTGGTGGTGCAGTACCAATTATGATAGGAGAACCTATAGTACTTGGAAGAATACTAGAGGTAGGAGCACCATCCAGTCTAGAGAGGAATCGAACCAGTAGCTCCTGAAGTATAGAAGCACTATCGGGAACTATAAGAGACTGGGATGGACTCTGCTCCTTAGTCTTCTGCTCCAAGTCATCCCAATGCTCATACATGGGCTCAGGTGATGGCTCTTTAGCTCATCCATGAGTAGGTGCCGCTTCCCTCGCTCGGCCTCATCCCCTGACTCCACCAGGTCCTCTACCTCGCCTACGTACTGGGGATCGGGAAGCAGGTATAGCCTCACCCTTAATAATTATGGCTCTAGTCCTCACTATCTGCACAGAAGGAATAGATCATAGGTATACAATACTTTATATGAATAAATTGCACGAAGGGAGTAAAAAAAAGGAAATCCTCCTATTAAGTATCTTGTAGCCTATCGAAGATAAGTGCGGACATCTACGTACTGATCCGCAAGACTCTACTAGACACCCTACTTTTTAACTTATGAGATCGGTGGACCTAGTGCTCTAATACCAATATGTCATGACCCAAAAACTGAGTTCATGATGACACACATACCAAAATCCAACCTGATGTGTAAGCCTAAAAGTAAAACTCATACGAGATTTCAAAAGGGAAAGTCATGCCATGATTTAAATGACAAGAAGACAATGAAGAAATTATTCAAAAACTTGGTGTCATAAGTATATAGAGCATCTAATACAAGGTTCGAGTCTAAAGATACAATATAAGTATCTGAATAATACAAAAGACTGAGAAATAAAGATAAAGTAGTGATGATCCAAATTTCGGGACCTCACCACTAATCTGAGAATACACAATCTGCTAGAATATCAGCTGCTATGTGAGGTACCCTGACTAGTATCTGCATAAAAAAGGGACACAAAATTAAGGGCGAGTACAATTCTAATATACTCAATAGGTTTTAGCCGACTGAGTATAAGGAATTAATTAAATCTATGAAATAAACTAAGGAACACTTCCACCTACATACACAAAAGTCCTATTTTGGCATCAGTACCGCTAGTTTATATATATAATGGCGCGAGTAAAGTAAACCTATAATAACAGCTCAGAAGCACAATTGACCAGATAATTCAAGCAATACAACTATCAATGCAATATAATGCAATATGATTATGCAATGATGTGGTGGTATAGTGGAATCAAGACTGTCGCACATACCTATCGAGCTGTACTACCAAGCAAGACCCATGGGGGTCTCGCAGACCATATACCTTAATTACAATATCTCATTATCCTTGCCACCTCCTCGTGGTCAAAGGATCACAATGCATCCACTACCTTGCCGTAAAACTGTCTTGGTTAGGGACTCAAGATACAAAGGTTTAAAGGTGTTTTATTTTCTTTCTCAAGAAGAGTTCCCATATTTCTCAACTTCCCATGTTTCATGATATGATGAATGCGGATGAATAAATTAAAACACTTATGGCATGGAAGCAATATTAAACTCAACATGTAGTACAAGGTTCAAAGTTCTCAGAACTTAACCTACACATGATACTCACCCTCAATAAATAGAAATGGAAAGGAAATATTTCAATTTTAGTGTTCACCACTTTCTCAATAATATTTTAACAATCAGGCATGCTAAAAAAACCCCAACTTAATCCCTACAAAGGGCATCATAAGTCAAATAATATCATCAAGCCTCTTTCACAGGCAAATCATGAATCACATGCTTTCAAAGCAAATAAGATAACAAATACGACCCCTATACGGACTATGTAATACAAATAAGCCCCTACAAGATAGCACATTAATAAATAAGCCTCCACACGGGCATCATAATATATATAACATTTCAAATTATACTACAATCATATTCCCAAGTCAATAACATATGAATGACTAATTACCCCATCTCAGTCTCAAAGAAGGATAGCCAAACCTATCTCAATTACCGAAACCACACTCGAACACCTCCACCGAACAAGCAATTCTCGAATTAAACACTTGGAATGACAATCCACTATCAACAATGGAACATACACATCACAAGGAGTCCAATGACACCCATATTCATAGGTTTCAGAACCGAGGGTAAAATAGTTCAAAAATTAATTATTTTTGAAAAGGGTCAAATTTAGAATTTTATTTGAAAAATATCTTCTACACATCGAGTAGAGTTCGTGTCTAAAAAACCCATTAAAATTGATCAAGAATCGAGTTCCAAATCATAAAAATATAATTTTCTAACTTGGAAGAAAACCCTATAACCCACCTTTGAAATCTTGATTTCAAGATATTTTGGAAGATAATAATTGTAGAAACTGGTAAAGGATAATCTTACCACGATGTTCCTTGTAGAAAAGCTCAAATTTAGACTCAAGAATCATTAAAAATGGAGCTAAGATGACCAAGAAATAATCTTGTAAAATCTATTAAAATTTTAACTCAAAAATAATAAAGGCATTAACTAGATTAACAAATTTACCTCACACGAAGATCCCAATCAAGTTTTTGAGTTACCACTAGATTCCTACAAAAAACTACACAATTTAGAGCTTTGAATCACTGAATTCAGATCTAAGATAGCCAAGAAATAATCTTTCAAAGTTTACAACAATCTAAATCCAAAAATGGTCAATGCAGCATCTAAAACATCAAATATTACCTCCAACGAAGCTTTTAATAAAGATTCCAAGCTCATCAATGGACTCCTCATGAAATTCAATTGAAGATAGACTCTTGAATCACAAGATTTGGACTTGAAAAATTCAAGACAGGAGGGTTCAAAGTTGAGAGAAAATCTAAAAAATCTGCACTTTTGCACCAGATTTTTTCTGATTTTTGCATTATTTAAAGTCTCTAAACGGACCATCGAAATTCGTTCGAAACCTGATAAAATAAATCAGATATTCTTCCCACTAAATTCAATATTCCGGACTCAATGGCGCATTCGAAATTATCATATGAGATTATTTTAATAAAAACTAGATTCCACATCAAAGTGTTATTTTAAGCAAAATTGCACAACGGGCCTCGAGATTAGATCGGAAACTTCGGGAAGCAAATGAAGGGTCATTCTAGACCAAAATTGATATTCCAAAACTAACCTCGCTGTCAGAATTTTCATCCAAGTACATTTTCCAAGAATGTTGACCAAAGTCAACCATAAGCTAACTTTCAAAGTCAAAAGCGCCAAATAGCCCCAAACTCATATCGATTACCTTGATAGTCATACCGACAATGCTACTAGCCTAATTTGGACATTTCGGAGATGATGAAACCATTAGAATTCAAATTCGAGATCTCTTTGACCCGAAACTCAAAAAATTGCAACTAAACCAACTAAGACCTTCAAAATACCAAAATGGGCTCGGAACCTCTAAAAATTCAACCAACACTTCTTCTAGACCAAAAACCATCCCCCGAATCCAACGAAGTCATTGAAATTCCATTCTAAGTATCAAAACTCTAAAAGTTGACCAAAGTCAAACCTTGACCTAAAATTCCTTAAATTTCCAACTCAAGACCTCAAATATTCGTTACAACTCCAAAACTAATTCCGTAAACTCTCCTAGATCAATTTCTGCATTTTAGAGCTGTTGGAATTGACGAAATTCCATTTCGAGACTCGTAGCTCTGATTGATACTGAAAATCACTTTTTCACCTCTTAACTCTATAAAACTCGAGAATTTACACAATTTACAAACCATTAAGATTTTGACACTTTCAACTACACAAACCAATCAAATAATACTCGGAGGAACTAATGATAGGGGCAAAATGGTAATTTCACATAAATTTTTAAAAATGACCATCAAGGTCATTACACAAGGCCAATCTATAGCCCACTTGTCTAACTCACCCCAAAATCTCAAATGGGACAATAAATTGAGGGATGACCTTGCCCTTTTTCCCAAAATGCATCACTCCCTTTATGGGTGACACTTGGATCCAAACATGATCATCCTTCATGAACTTTAAGGGTCAAAATCTCTGATCTGCATGACTCTTCTGCCTACTCTGAGTTGTCAAGAGTCTACCCTCAATCATACGAACCTTCTCCTTGGTATTTCTAAGAAAGTCTATCTCTAATGAATCAAACTAAATAGTAGGAGATATACATCATCTACCATACAATACCTCGAATGGGGTCATCTGAATACTGGAGTGATAATTATTGTTGTAGGCAAACTCCACTAAGGGAAATTATGGATCCCACATAGCACCAAAATCAATAACATAGGCTCGAAGCATGTCCTACAACACCTGAATCATTCGCTCAGACTGGCCATCGGTCTATAGGAGGAAAGTTGTACTCATATCCAATCTAGTACTGTAATGACCTTGAGGGTCATGTTAAAAAATTCTTAAGAAATTACTATTTTACCCCTCTCATTAGTGACCTCGGGTGTTATTTGATCACTTTGTGTAGTTGAACTTGTTAAAGTCTTAATAGTTTGTGAATTTGAAAATTTTTCGAGTTTTAAGGAGTTAAGTTCCTAAAAAGTAGTTTTTGATACCAATTAGAGCTACGGGTCTCGGAATGGGATTTTATCAGTTCCATCAGCTCCAGAATATAGAAATTGATGTAGCAGTGTCTTCATTTTCAAATTTGGAGCTTTATCGTGAAATTGAGGTCCCAAGTTGGAAAGCTTGGTTTTAAATGAGCTAAGTTTGACTTTGGTCAACATTTTGAGTTCGGACACTTAGATTGGATTTTTGATGATTCAGTTGGTTTTGGGAGGTTATTTTAGGGTTAGGAGAGTCTTAGTTATATTTTTTGAAAGTTCCAAGGGCATTTTGGTCCTTTTGAGGTTCTTATTAGTTTAGTTGCGACTTATTGAGTTTCAGATAAGATGACCTCGAATTTAAATTATGATGGTTCCATTGGGTTCAGAACTTTGAATTTAGTAGGAGAGAATATATGGTTTATGGGTGTAGGATTCCAAATGAATCTCGAGGAGCATTTCGGAGATTGTGACTTGGTGAAAAGTTGGATCATGTTTGTGTTTTGGTGCCTTCACGATCACGATAGGCTGTAGCTTTCGCAACACTCTACTTTAGTGGAGGCATTCTCTTTTGTGAAGGGGAGGCATTTTGCAGGGCTCACTTTCACGACGATTGCGATAGCAACCTAGTGTCTTTGATCGCGATAGCTCACTGTCCATAGACGTGATTTTGGGTCGTTCATCCATTTTTGAAATCCAAGAGCTAAGAGGGGCAATTTGTGAAAGAGATATTTTAGGAATTTCGTTTGGGTATATACCTTTCAATTAAAACCCTTGATTCTCTTCCATTATTTTATGATTTTTACTTCTAAATTCCAAATTTCAACCCCAAATCCTATATTTTCTTCCCTAACCCAAATTTAAGAAAAATGGTGATTTCTAACTCGATTTGTACTCTATTTTATGGGTTTTTCAACCATGAATTCCTTATTACTATTAGAATGTGATTTTATAAGAAATTTCTAGACCGCTTTCGAAATTAATCAATTTTTGGACTATTTTACCCCCACTTCCGAAACCTATCTATATGAGTTTCATTGGACTCCTTATGAAGCGTATGTTTCATTATTGATAGTGGGTTGTCATTATGGGCATTGAATTCAAGAGTCCTTTGTCCGATGGAAGTGTTTGAGTTCAGTTTCGACAATTGAGGTAGGTTTGGCTATCCCTCTTGTGATTGAGATTTGGTAATTAGTTAATCCTATGTCGTAGACTTTGGGATGGGGTTTCAGTGGAATTTAGGAATTATTAATTATTTGCAAAGCCCGTGTGGGGTCTTATTTATGTTGTATAGTCCGTATGGAGGCCTTAATTGCTATCTTATCTGTGTTGGGACTGTATAATCCATGACTTAACCATGTTAAAGATGTAAAAAAGGTTATTTGACTTGAAATTCATGCCTGAGGGGTTGAGTATGGGGGTTTGAGTACAATTGAGTACTGAGTTGTATCTAAGAGAGGGTGAACATTCATTTTAATAAAATTCAATCCCATTGCTATATATTGAGGGTGAGTATCATGCTTAATTTGAGTTTAGAGGAGTTGAACCTTGTATTTAAGTGTTTAGTAGAATATTACCTCCATATCATACGTATTGTAATGCATTCATGCTCATTCATTACAACATTGAGTTTGGGAAGTTGAGAACTATGAAAGTCTTTTTGAGTAAGAAAATGTGTCACCTTTTGATCCTTGACCACGAGCTAGGTGGTAGGTTGATGAGATTTGAGATTTTGATAAAGTATATGGACTGCGAGTCCCGCACGGGTCCTTGTTTGGAAGCCATAGCTCGACAAATGTATACGACAGATTGTGTGACAAACTTGATTCCACGT
Source organism: Solanum dulcamara (assembly GCF_947179165.1). Lineage (NCBI taxonomy): Eukaryota > Viridiplantae > Streptophyta > Magnoliopsida > Solanales > Solanaceae > Solanum > Solanum dulcamara. The sequence continues at coordinate 58,981,985 of NC_077239.1, read as the reverse complement.
ACCATCATATCATTGTATTATCATATTGCATTGCATTGATATCTGTGATACTTGACATATCGATTTACTGTGATATTAAACTATAGTTATGTGTATACTTCAATAGCGCAATTCTATATAAATTGGCGACAACGTAGCCAGAGTAGGACTTTTCTGTGTGCAGGTGGAAGCATTCCTTAGTTTATTTCATAGGTTTGATTAATTTCTTATATTTAGTCAGTTAAACCTACTAAGTACATGTGGATTGTACTCACCATACTTCTATGTCCCTTTTGATGCAGATTTCTGCCAGGGTATCCAGCACAGTAGTTGATTTCTAGCAGAGATACTATCATCGGATCAGTGGTGAGATCTTGAGATCTGTATCGCCGCTAGTTCTATTTTTCATTTCCAGTCTATATTTTGTTCAGAGACTTATATTGTATATTCAGACTCAAAATTGTATTAGATGCTCTTACACTTATGACATCAGGCTTTAGAATAATTTCTTTGCCTCCCTTTTCATGTTGTTTACTTGTGGCATGACTTCCCTTTGGGAGTCTCGTATGATTTTACTTTTATGATTACACATCGGGATAGGGTTTGATTTAGGTTCATTGTTTTCATAAGTTAAAGAGTATGGTGTCTAGTAGAGTCTGGCGGATCGATATTTAGATGTTCGTACTTATCTTTGAGAGGCTACAAGATACTTAGGATAAATTTCTTATTTTGATTCTTTCGTGCGAGTTATTAATATCAAGTATTGTGTACCTCTAATCTATTCCTTCAGTGTAGATGGTGAGGACTAGAGCCAGAGTTACCGAGGGTGAGGCTGTATCTTCTTCCCGAGCCCTAGCTCGCGGGTAAGGCATAGGACACAGTGCAATCAGAGGATGAGGTCAAGCGAGGGGAGAAGCACCTACTCGTGGATGAGCTAGAGAGCCATCACCTGAGCTCGTGTATGAGCATGAGGATGATTATAAGCAACAGACTAAGGAGCAGAGACCAACCCAGGCTCCTGTAGTTCCTGATAGTGCTCCGAGGCTTTAGGAGTTACTGATGAGACTTTTGTCTAGGTTGGATGGTGCACCGATTCTTGATGTTCTTCTAGGTATTTCAGGCACACCTAACGCGGTTGACACCCAATTTTGATCCTTTACAACGTAAATTAATTATTGAGCCTTTTTAATGTCAAACAATTTGAAGTAATTATTTTAAAAATCTAAATAATAATAATAATAATAATAATAATAATAATTATATTCTTCATTCATTTTTAAAGTAATTTCGTCATTTTTTTTATAAGTTTTGAACGATATTTAATTATGTATAATTATTAGCTTTTATAGATATTCAAAAAAAAGAATTTTTTTTAATTAAGTATTTCGTAAATTGATAGCTTATATTTTGAATTATTTCACTAAGCTATTTACTTTATCTTGTTAGAATTAAGAAGTTTGTTAATTAATTTTATTTAATTTTTAGTCGATTTCCGTAATTAAAAATCAACTTGGCTAATTTCTTAACTCAATTGGCTATAATTGAAATCTCTATGACCATTTTTCTAATTGCAAACCTAACCACAAATTTTGGCTCATTTATACATTTTTTAGGGTCATTCTTTAAGACCAAATTTGGCCCTTTTCCCCCAATTTTCTAAGCCCATTCCTATTAATCCCTACGAGTCCAATACCCACATTTCCATACCCTATTATTCACATCAGCCCACCTACTCATAATTTCCAAAAATATAATACCCAAAACCATCTAATTCTTATGCCTTTACTACTTACAACAACAATACAAATACATATTTTTTCGACCCAAATCCTCTTCTTTTTTTTTAAAAAATCCCAAACATCCTAACCCCACCCTTTTTTTCTTTTCCACCTCCCAATTTCACTTAAACCCCTCATTTTTTTTAAATTCTCAAACATCATCATTCTCAAACCCCCACCCTTTTCCTTTTTTCTTTTCACCTTTTTTCATCCCCCAAACCCATCATTATTCAAAAATCTCATCATTACTCCCACCAACCTCACTCTTTCTTTTAAATCCTTTCATCCTCTTTATCAAAAAAGGAGGAACAACAAGATCAAAGAAAACAAATTCATCAATAATCATCAACATTCAAAAGCATACAAGAAGAACAAAAAAAAGGAAGAACAAAATACCGCAACAAAAAATTTAGATGGAGAGAAAAAAAACAAAATCACAAAAATTTTAGTCTCAGATTTTCTATTTTTTTAAAAGTTCTTTTGGTCATTTCTTGGTGAGTTCGAGGAGTTCATCGCTCTCAAATTCGTCGTCCCAGTCGTTGCCCAAAAATAGGTAAAAAAAATTCTTGATTTTATTTTATTTAATGCATAATTATTTCATGTCTTTCATTTAGTTGATTTGTAATTTTATTTTTTTAGCAAGCATGTGATAGAATTAATTAGATTAACGATAGAAGTTTCTTGTCTTGCTTGAAGTGTAGTGATATTTTATCAAATAAGTGAAAACTCCTAATTTCATTCATTATTTTTCCATGTAGTTTTCTTTGACGATATATATTTCATATATTTTTTTAATTTCTTCTTTTATCATGATTTATATAATAAATATATGCTTAAATTACTAATTAATTAGAATTTTTATTGCTTAATTGATTTAAATCTTGCTGTAAGATTTGAGTTAATATAATGTATAGGTTAATTCCATGTACTTAAGTTATTTGAATATATTTCTATGTTTTTTTTACATATATGCATGTTGTTAGTCACTATGTTATTTCATTATGTTCACGTGTGATCATTTTAAGTTATAATGCATATGCCATATATATGTTTGCTTGTTAATATACAATAGCTCATATTTTTATTATTAAAGGCTATGAATGAATTGGTCTCTTAGTACAACACATGATTAATTAGAATTAATGAGGTGTATCGTCCTTAGATGCAAGTTTGATATTGGTTTTCTTTAGATCCTAGTGATTGCACTTAAAAATAATATCTCTAAGTATCCTTTATTCAATTAATAAGAATCATATCTCACTTCTTTTCTCTCTATTCATTTACTAATTTTATCCCTTTTGTTTATTGTATGAACCATCGTCCGAGTTCAATATGGACTTTCTCTATTATTTGCATTTAGACGTTGGGTCAGGAGGCCCAAATACCTTTTTTTTTGAGTCATCCTCTTCAAAGATAGAAAGGGATGCTGATTCACAGGTTGCTGGAGCTGAAAGTAGGCTGTATACAGTATATATATAGCTCAATATGCATAAACATAGTCTTGTATACACTGATCTACAGTGTATATACATGAACATAGTATTATATACACTGATATACAGTGTATATATAACCGTGATATACAGTAAAATTGCGCCTAAGGCCCAAAATACAGGTGACCCAACAACTTAGTCCAGGCGTACAGAAACTAAGTGTTGGGCCGAATTTTCATACTTTATTCATTTATGTTTAATTCGGGTTGTAATAATTTATTTATTTATTTACGTTTATTTAGACTTGCGTAGAGGTTAATTTAGTTTGGTTTAACTTAATGAAACTCCCCTAAAAGAGAAACCACTTTTTCTGTTAATTTATTCTTTAAAAATGATTTCATTTAAGTATTTTCTTTTACTTAGACATTTTGACAAATAAGATTTTCTTCTAAATTATCTTAAATGTTTCAAATTGATGTTCTTTCAAATCATTTGATTTTAAAGTTTCTTTCTCTAAATTGATTTTTTCCTAAATAGCTCAAATGATTTTTCTTATTTAATCAAAGTATTAATCACTTTTAATTTAGTTAAAATATATTAGATCTACTACTTCTCTTTAAATATATTTAAAATTCTTTACTTAGTCATTTAATAGAGTATGTTTTCTTGATAAATTATCTCAAGTATTCCAAGTTGATTTATTGCTCAAATAAACTTATTTATCTTTACTATTTTGAAGCAATTTTCTCAAAGTTAGTCAAATAATTTTTAAATCGTAGGATAACTGCACGTTAGCGGCCATTTTGAGTGTTAACACCTTCTCAAAGTGGAAATTTGAACCCATACCCATTTTCTCTAATTTTTAAGACTTACATCTGCTAAGGTCTTTTAGATTAAGTTTTATTAATTTTTTTTAAAAAAATTAAGTGGCGACTCTTCTTTTTATAAAATTGATTTTTTTTTATAAAAAATTATATTAGTTTTAAGCTGTCTTTTTCCCGACATAACAGAAATGACGACTCTGCTGGCGAATTTAATAGGTTCTGACCATTAGTTATGATTATTTGTCTATGTAATAATGTTTATTTGTTATTATTTGTTTAATTTCTGCAAATTTTAATTGTTGCACTTCATGGCATCGAATTCCGCCAAATGTTAAATAGTTTGCATTAGGAATAAGGACGGTTACGTGGTCATCTGTGTCTGTTCATTCAGAAAATGACCATTATTTCTTGAAGTAATAAATGGATATTTGGTTCGTGGTCGTCTAACACCATTTATTATATTCACGCTGCAGTTTGTCCAACTCGAATAACAGGTTTATTTTCAAAGCCCACTCTAGTCCACCCATCATAAAGCGAAACCAAATCCCTATTTTAGCATTAACCTAAGATGTCTTAATACTCAAGGCGTATTAAGTCCATTAGTAGACCACCAAAACATATCAAAGGTCCTCGACCTAGTGACATATCATTCTTATGTGACATTTGAAACATGTATGTGTTGTGACCGAAACTGTTACCCATGAGGGTGGAGATGCTAACTGTACCTTGTTTTATAGGTATGTCTTGTTCCCTAAAATTTGACATGGTTGTAGAAATGCCTTTGAGTCTAAAAATATGGTGGAACAACCTTAACCAAGACCACAAAAAGGAAATTAGTCGACACATGGGTTTACTACCGTCACTTAGGGAAATGCCCTCTAATCCTGAGTTGATCGAAGTCACCAGGTATTGGGATAACGAAAAATGTTATTACCCTTGAAATCACCCCAACAATTGAGGAGATCCGAGATGCTATAGATACTATTAAGGCAGGATTGAAAAGGAGAATTAGGAAAGAAGAAAGAATTTTGATTCCTAATAAGCCGAACCCCAAAGACATCATAGGGTACCTCAAATTGAAAAGTGACCGAACCGACTGGGTTCACAGGTCAAGCATTGCTTTCAGATATCTTTACAATCGATTTGGACACACAGAAAACTATCACTTTTAACCAGGATTTCTGATCATACAAGAAAAGGGATGAAACGCGACCCTTAGCATTTTCCATTGCACTATTAGGAACCATGGTATTTCCTCAGGGTCTAAGCCTTACTATCAACACTCGAATCATTATGTTAGCTCACACTAACTTTCACGGATTTACTAATCAAGGAGTGGTGAAATATTATCCATTTCCGTCCACCATTCTATCTGACATGTATCGTGCCTTGGGAAGGTGTAAGAATGGGCATAGTTATTTTTAAAGGTGCAATATACTCCTACAATGGTGGATAATGAATCATTTGCTCAAGGTAATGGGAATTTAGGATTTCCATACCCTATATAATAGAAATACTCTTTTACACCTTGACGAGATATTATATTGGAGGGATCTGGATAAGAGGAAAATAAAGGGACAATGGGCTCAAATCTTTTCTGAATTAGGAAAAAATGACATACAGTGGATGTTCGATACGTTTTTCTCAGAGAAAGTCATGTATTGAGGTACTAAGCTTCCATTCTTAGTGCTTCCAGAAATTCAAGGTATTCATCCGTATGTACCTATTCAAGTTTTGAGACAATTTGGAAGAAACCAAATCATACCTCCAACTGGACCTACTAGTATCTATGTATTTAATCATAGGAACAAAAAAGTCCCAAATTTAAAAGATATGTTGAGAGAATGGAAAAATGCCCCAAAGTTAGGTAAAGAAACTATATCTCAGGACCGATTCAACGCCGGATATGTTGAAGGATACAAGAAGGGGCTAAGCAATGATGTGCAAGGTCTGTCATTTTCAGTTCCAAATTTATCGCAGTATTGAAGATAAAGAGTCAGAAGCAAATATAGAATTGGAACAAGTGAAGGATGAAGCGTAGAAAATGCACAAGACGTTCCTCTAAAAAAAAGAGAAGGACAAGCATACTATAGAAAACCACAAACATACTATAGAAAGCCTAACCCAAGAGTTGGAAGACTTGAGGGGTAATTTGAGAGATTTGAATACTTGGATGGAAGCGTGGAAAGAGAGCACAAGGTCCCAAACTTTGGAGGAGAAGGGGAATTGGTACGATGGTTATTGGTTGATGGCCCAGTATACGCTTCGCCATGCCATAGGTCAAGACAAGAAGAGCCGAGGGGAAGAAGAACCTTCGGGAACACCTTAGTAGTTTCTCCCTTGCGTGGGCTTGATTTGATGTATTTTCAATTATTCACTTCTATGTAAGTGTGCTTTTATGTACTTTATTTTCATACACTTTCTTAAAATGAGCCCTGTGTGGTCCCCTTTTACTTTATGTATTTTCTTATCCCTTACCCCCGCGGATTTTACTTCGCTTTTCATCCCCTTGGAAGGAACTCTTTATTATTTATGCAAAATTACTTTGGGGTAATGGAGTGGTTTAAATGTCACACATACATATTTTAAATCTTCTAGGCCTACCCTTGGAATAAAAGGGAAACCTACTTGTTTAGGACGCGCAATAACTGTTTATGTGTCTTATGTATTTATTTGTCTCATTATATGTGATATTTTGCATTACATGTTGTGAACAAAGACTAACCTATTTGTTTTAGTTTTTTTTCTTTTATCGGTTATTTAGAATTGATTTGTGTTGATAAACTAGCCAAACATCTTTATTTCATGAGATCAAAAGCTTCCAAAGATTCCTTCCACCATTAAAATCTGTTAGTAGGGAAAAGGAAAATGATTGTCAATAATGATAACACTGGTTTGGCAGAGATTGTTGTGACAGACCCTGTTGTCGCTGAACATAATGAACTTATTGCATAGTTGGTGTAATAGATCGCCGAGATGAGAGTTGAGATACAAAAAAATCGAGAATTATCAAATATGGATATTGCCACCAACATGCCGGTTCCAGGTGAGGGAAGGCCTCTATTCCATTTCCCTTCTCCAATTTCAAGTACAGAATACGTTTAAAACCCATCTTCAAACCCTACTCAAAATCCCTCCATTATTGACCTCACTGCCTCAAATCCCCATCATGCTTCTGCTTCTTACCAAATGCCACTTTACCCTCAAAATAACAACCCTCAAAACAACCATCTTCCACAAAATACCAAACCTCAAACCTTCCTTATTCCTCAAAATGCCAATCCGCAAATTTGTCCTCCCATATGAAGACAAAATGTTAACAATCTACAAACCTTTCTCTATCACCAAAATCAGCATACTAACCCTCAAACGTTTCCCCAAAATTATCAAGCCTCTCAAAATACTCAAAATCCCTTCATTATTCTGCCTTTGCCTCAAACGACAACTTTCCAAATTCCAATCCCAAATGAACCCTATGCCAATGGTTCTGAACTTAATCACTATAAGGAACATGAGAGAGAGTCGAGGACAAAGTAAGAGACAACCAAATTGAATATGAAAGAGGAGATCATGAAATCTATGAAGGAGTTTCATTACGCTCCGGATGTTGTAGGATCAAATTATGAAGATTTGTGTATCCACCCAAATCTGGACCTTCCGGAGGGTTTTAAAGTGCCAAAATTTGACACTTTCAGAGGAACCAAAAATCCTTTGGCTCATCTAAGAGCATATTGTGATCAACTAGTAGGAGTGGGAAAGAATGAAGCTTTGCTATTGTGGCTCTTTAGCCAAAGTTTAAGTGGGGAGGCCTTGGAATGGTATACCTCCCAAGAAATGAAAAAATGGTCTAATTGGAATGCATTGGCCAAAGATTTTATCAAGAGATTTGCTTACAATGTAGATATTATTCTCGACCGATATTCTTTAGAGAAAATCAAGTATAAATCCATCAAAAGCTATCGAGTATGCATATAGATGGAGGAAAAAGGCTACCAGAGTTCAACCTCCCATGATAGAGAAAGAGATTGTCGAAGTATTTGTATCCATACAAGAGGTTGAGTATTATAAGAGATTAATGTTACTCATTGGAGAAAAATATGTCGAGATTGTCAAGGTAGGTGAGACTATCGAGGATGGGATCAAGACTAGAAAGTAGCCCGTTAGCCTCCTCAACCAAGTCTTTAGAACTATTGAAGAAGAAAAGAGAATATGTTTCCACCATCTCCTACACGCCTGAAAGGAAGAGAGTGACCAATAGTAACCCTAGGAAATCTGCACCTTTCCAGTCTTATCCTCAAGCTCTACAAAGTTCAAATCAAGTTTACTATACCCAACCGAATTACCAAACCCCACCTTCCATTTACCAAACTACACCTCCAAATTTCCCAGCCCTACCTCAAAGTTATCAAACCCCACCTTCTAATTACCCAGCTCCACAATACCAAAGCACCCCGCCAAACTACCAAACTCTACAACCAAATTACCAAACCCAACCATATCCAAGATTCTAAACTCTCGCACTTTCCCACCAAAATTGTCTGAGTTATCGTCATATACCCTCACCCCCACAAAATAACTATGACCTTTCTTAACCCAATTTTGAAAAGAAGCTATCTAGGACTTTTACCCCTCTGGTGGAGAGTGGGACTAAGCTATTTGAAAGATTGAGAAATGCAGTCATTATTCACCCCATTGCACATAAACCTACTTATACAAGCTCAAGATTCTTCAGAGCTGATAGAACATGTGCGTACCATTCCAATAGTGTCGGGCATGACATCAAAAGTTGTATCAATTTGAAGAATAAGATTCATGATTTTATTGATCATGAGGTCGTCACTCTACAAACTGTTGCTCTTAATATCAATAGTAATCCTTTGTCGAATCACGACAGGGTTGATATCAATATAATTGAGATGGAACAAGATTGGTAAGTAACAAGGTCCATAGTCCCAGCCTATCCTAACAGTCTTGAAAAGTTTGTGGCTTCACTAAGCATAAATGAGAAACTAGAATTTTTTATTTTGACACCTCCAAAAACTGATGCTTGGTGCCGTGAGAAATGTCTAGTAGATGTTATACCCCAGAAGAATTGGATCATGCATGGCATAAGAAATACCAATAAAAGAGTTCAATCAGTAAAGTTGAGACTGAAGATTTTTGGCGAAAAATGCAGCCAAAAGAATATTCTATAGTGAAACATCTAGAGAAAGTACCTGCCCAAATCTCAATATGGGCATTGTTGATGAGCTCGCAATATCACAAACATGCCTTGATGTAAGATTTGGATGACACTTACATACCCGTGGGGTACAAGTAGTGATAATCTGGCTGCTATGATAAGTCGAGTCATTTAGGGACACCACATCAGTTTCAGCGATAAAGAGTTGCATTTTGAAGGTGTGATGCATAACAAAGCTCTTCATGTCACTATTAAGTATCACGATAACATCATGAATCTTGTATTGATCGATGATGGATCGAGTCTTAGCATTTATCCTTTGTCGACTCTCAAACATTTGAACTTTGATTTAGGAAAGGTCTGACAGAACTAAGTTAATGTTAGAGCTTTCGATGGGGGTCAAAGACATATATTAGGAGCTGTGAGCTTGGGTATTCGGGTAGGTCCTGCTGATTTTGTTATAGAGTGCCAGGTAATGGACTGGATATCACCACTACCTACAACCTACTATTAGGAAGACCATGGATCATATGGCTGGAGCCGTTCCCTCTACTCTCCATTAGATGATAAAGTTCGTGAAAAATGATCGTGAGGTAGTTATTTATGGTGAAGGAAGACATGCAAACGGTTATGCCCTTGTTGTTGATGATATTACTAGAGGTACTAACTTTTACACAATGAAGTTGGTAAATGCCACCGGTGATGATTTAGCTCCACAGCCTTCTATGTATTCTGTTTATAAAAATAGCATCCATTGTCATGCTCTGAAGCGATTTTGAGCCAAGTTTCGGATTGGAGAAGTATTTCCAAGGAATCATTGAGCCTATTAAGATTCCCCAATAGAGGATTGAAGTATGGTTTGGGATATGTCCCCATAGAAGACAACGAGGCAGAGATGACAAACATAAAGGTTGATTGGGTGTTGGCTAGACCAATACCTCACTTGTATCTATTGTTTCTAGTGCGGAAATATGTCAATGATGGCGGTCTTGGGGAAGAAATCTAAGATCTTTTTGAGGAAGTTGATGCAATCTTGGAGGAATAAAAAGGGACATCGGGCATTTGTGATTCTGAGGCAGAGGAATAATTATCAAATTAGATGTCTGCACAACCATTAGTTCCCCGCTTGTCTTGGTAGATAAAGACATATTATATATTTGCTTTTAAATTGGTGGTAGTCCAAAGGAGGCCCAAGACCCACCCTTTATATTATTATTATCTAGTTATGCTTTAAATTCACTTTGTGATATTTGAAAAAGGCAAATTGACCCACAGTCATGGCCAAAGTTTGTATTTCTTTTGGTTTAAATGAAGACCTCCTGTATTGCGAAAATTTACTTATTATTTGCTTATCGATCTATATTTATCTGACTTTGTTTGCTTATGATTTCAGTAAAAATAACTTAAAATCTGCCAATATCATGTCATATCACAAGCTAAATAAACAAAATGAGATAGATGGTGACGAGTTCGAGATTTTTGATGAAGAGACTACGATACCCGAACACCTAGCTAAGGGATTCAAACAATTTGAGGAGCAATATAAGCCAAATCAAGAGGAAACTAAGGCTGTGAATCTAGGAGATGATGAGTATATCAAGGAAATTCGAATCAGTGTCTATTTAACAAAAGCTTAGAGGAAGGAACTTATCATTTTTCTTAGGGAGTACATCGATATATTTACTTGGTCTTATGATGAAGTGTCAGGGCTGAGTATAGACATCATTTCTCATAAATTGCCGATCAATTCAGATTGTAGTCCGATAACACAAAAGACTCGAAAGTTCAAGTCAGATTTGAGTTTAAGGATCAAAAAAGAGGTTACCAAGCAAATTCAATCAAGAGTTGTAAAAGTGACACAGTATACGACTTGGATAGCCAACATTGTTCCAATGCCTAAGAAAGATGGCAAGATCAGAATTTGTGTTGATTATAGAGATCTGAATAAAGTTAGCCCTAAAGATAACTTCGCATTACCAAATATTTATATTCTCATTGATAATTGTGCCAAGCATGAGATGCAGTCATTCGTAGATTGCTACACAAGTTATCACCAGATTCTAATGGATGAAGAAGATGTAGAAAAGACAGCTTTCATCATACTGTGGGGTGTGTATCATTATGTGGTGATGTCATTTGGACTAAAGAATGCTGGTGCCACTTATATGAGAGCCATGTTGACCATTTTTCATGATATGACTCACAAGTAACTTAAGGTGTACATGCATGATATGATTATCAAATCCCATGAGAGTGCGGATCATTTGACTCACTTGAAGAAGTTCTTTGATTGTCTGCACAAATATAACTTGAAGTTAAATCCCACCAAATGTGCTTTTAGAGTACCAGTTGGCAATTTATTAGGGTTTATAGTTAGTAGAAGGGATATCAAGCTTGATCTAGCTAAAATCAAGGCAATTCAGGAGTCACCTCCACCTTAGACCAAAAAAGAAGTGATGAGCTTCTTGGAAAGATTGAACTACATCAGTCGATTCATAGCTCAATCCACATTGATTTGTGCTCCTATCTTTAAGCTATTGAAAAAAGATGCATTGAAAAAATGGACCAAAGAGTGTCAGACAACTTTTAATGCTATCAAAGGTTACTAGTCTAACCCACCGGTGTTAGTTCCTCTGAGGGAAGAAAGTCCATTGTTGCTATATTTGTCCATCTCAAATAAGATATTTTGATACGTGCTAGGTCAACATGATGATACTGGAAATAAGGAGTGAGTAATCTACTACTTAAGCAAGAAGTTCACTCCATATGAGTCCCAATATACTCTTTTGGAGAAGACTTGTTGTGCTTTAACCCGGATTGCTCAAAAGTTGAGACATTACTTGTCTTCGTAGACTACCTATCTCATCTCCAAGATGGATCCATTGAAGTATATTTTCCAGAAAGCAATGTCAACGAGAAAATTAGCCAAATAGAGAATGCTTTTGAGTGAGTTTGATATTGTTTATATAACTCAAAAGGCGATAAAGATGCAAGCCTTAGCTAATCATCTTGCAGAAAATCTAGTTGATAGAGATTGTGAACCACTTAATACTTACTTCCCTGATGAAGAAGTATCATTTGTAGGATAAGACATCTCCGAGGCATACCCTGGTTGGAGGGTATTTTTTGATGGGGTGGTGAATCATGAAGGAAATGGAATTAGAGCAGTCCTAATAGCAGAATCTGGCCAATATTATCTTATGGAGGCCAAACTCTGTTTCATTGCACGACCAACATGGCTGAGTATGAAGCATGCATCATAGGTCTAAATATGTCTATTGATAAGGACATTCATGAGTTTCTGGTAATCAGAGATTCAGATTTGCTGATTCATCATGTTCAGGGGGAATGGGCCATGAATAATTCGAAGATTGTACCATACGTGAAGTTGTGTAAAAGGTTCCATAAGATCGATTATAGGCATACTCTAAGGTTGCAGAATGAATTTACTGATGCTCTTGCTACTATCTCCTCAATGATCAAGCATCCTGATACAAGTTACATTGACCCTCTGGAGATATATTTGAAAGAACAACCCGTTCACTATTCGCATGGCGAAGTAGAATCACATGGAAGGCCTTGGTATTTTGACATAAAGAAGTATCTGGAAACCATAACTTATCAAGATAATATGACCTTCAATCAGAAGAAAGCAATACGTTGAAGGGCTAACAATTTCTTTCCATGTAGAGAAATCCTTTATAGGAGGACTCCAGGTATGGGACTTCTTAGATGTGTCGATACCATTGAATCTATGAAGTTTTATAGGAGGACTCCAGGTATGGGACTTCTCAAATATGTCGATGCCATTGAATATACAAAGCTTCTCAAACAGATTCATGTGGGAGTTTGTGGAACTCATATGAATGGGCTTACCTTTGCAAAGAAGATCCTGCGAGCCGACTATTTTTTGATGACTAAGGAGCATGACTATTGTAAGTATGTGCAAAAATGCCATCAATGTCAAGTGCACAGTGATTTGATTTGAGTACCTCCTCATGAAATCAATGCTATGATTTCTCCTTAGCCTTTCGTAGCTTGGGATATGGATATCATTGGTCTAATAGAGCCAGCTGCCTCTAATGGACATAGGTGCATTCTAGTTGCCATTGATTACTTCACTAAGTGGGTGGAAGCAGCCTCATAAAATCAATGACGAAGAAGGTACTAGCATACTTCGTCCGTAATAATTTAATATACAGACTTGGAATACCGAATTCCACTATTATCGATAATGGAGCAAATCTCAATAGTCATTTGATGAAAGAGATATGTGAGCAAATCAATATTACTCACCGAAACTCAACCGCGTATCATCCTCAAATGAATGGAGCCGTAGAAGTTTCCAACAATAACATCAAAAAGATCTCGAGGAAAATGGTTGACAATCATAGGGGTTGCCATATGCTTTGTTAGGTTGCCGAACGACTGTCAGAACATCAATTAAAGGAACCCCATACTTGCTAGATATGGGACGGAAGCAGTGATACTTGCCGAAATCAAAATACCTTCGTTAAAAATCATTCAAGAAGCGAAATTGAGTAATGCCGATTGGGTTCACCATCGAATTGAGCATCTAGCCTTGATTGATGAAAAAAGAATGACCGTTGTTTTCCATGATCAATTTTACCAACAAAGGATGACTCGTTCTTTCATCAAATGAGTGAGACCAAGAATGTTTGAAGTCGGGCAGTTGGTTCTCAAACGTATTTTTTCACATCAAGTTGAGTATAAAGGATAGTTCGCACTAAATTGGCAAGGACCATACATGGTTCATAAAGTATTATCCGGAGGTGCCTTGATCCTTTCAAAGATGGACGGTCAAGAGTGGCTGAAACCAATCAACTCAAATGCTGTCAAGAGATACTATGCTTGAAGATCATTTTTCCATTTTATTTCTTGTAATCACATCATTTGCTTGTAATTGTTCATGCTTAGCATTAATATATTTTCTTGTAATGAAGTATGTATGATCTGAATTCTCAAAAATGAGATACGTACGCGGCCTATGTCCGCTTCGGTCACCCCTTTATCTACTTACAATATTCCATTTTCTACATTTGAACTAAATCTGACCTGAATTTTCAAGAATGAGATACGTAGGCGGCCTATGTCGGCCTCGGTCATTTTTCTTATTAAAATTTCCTATTTCTGATTTACCTCCTGAGAGGGGAACTACGTTTAACCAGATTTCTGCCTCAACAGACTATGTAGGCACCACAACAGCTCAGTCATATCTCCCGTAAGTTTTCTATTTATAATGGAAACTGGGCCAAAAATTTTGAGGGGAACTCAAAAAATTCCAAAGAAGATGTTTCTAAAGAAAAGTCAAGTCTGAAGGTTTATTAGAAAAAGCAACTGGACAATTTTTTTGAGAGTGTCTCAAAAATTCTATAAACCTTCTATCAATAGTTTGAGATTTACCAAGACATCTAATCGGGACAATTTTTTTTGAGGATGACCTCAAAATTTTTATCAAACATCATTAGAAGGTTTTAGTCAACTTTAAAAGTTCAAGACTAGCTTCAAATGATTCTCAACATCGTTAGAAGTTTGATGTCAACCTCAATAATGTCCAATGCCGTCATAATTCAGAGTGAACTACAAACCTTTCTAGCTATGTCAGAATATTATAGCTTCAACCCTCAAGGATCCTTATAACTCTTCGAACGAGCTATCAGACATGCAAAATCTTTCAACCAAGGACATTCATTTAAGCTACACGTGACACGACGTTTGGCAGTGACATTGTTTCAAAATTACTTTGCAAAAACTCATCTTTCTTAAAAGATTTCAATATATCAAATATTTTGCATATTTCTTTTGTCTTATGTTAATCGAAAATTGGGAAATCAGAGCAAGTCATCAAAGATAGAAAGACAAGGAGTAAACAATCGGAGAAATCAACACAAACCAGTTCATTTAAGATTAACAAATTTTTTGTGAATGCATGATTATAAGGATGAAAAAAGTCATTATATCCCCCTGCTCAGTGAGTATGTAGAAGTCAAAAGAACAAGGAGCTTTCAAAGCTAGTAATTGTTTCTTAAAAGAAGGAAAGTCTTTGAGGTTCATCCGATGAAAAGGTGAAGTTCAAACTACGAGCAACAATGCCTCTTTCTAAAATCTGTAGCAAAATATGAGCCGCAACAAACACAAAATGTTCAAAAATAAGAGTGATATTTGCACAATGATGTCGAAGTTATCAGGCCCTTGAACAGGTGGAGAGGGTCATTCATATTATATTACCGAAAGAGGTGATATCATTTACCAAGAGGGCCATTCATATTATTAACAAAAGTGGTGATATTATTTGCCAAGAAGGCCATTCATATTATATTACCAGAAGTGGTGATATCATTTGCCAAGAGGGAGATTCATACTATATTATCGGAAGTGGTAATATCATTTGCCAAGAGGGCCATTCATATTATTAACGAAAGTGGTGATATCATTTGCTAAGAGGGGCCATTCATAATATATTACCGGAAATGTTAATATCATTTGTCAAGAGGGCCATTTATATTATTACCAAAAGTGGTGATATTATTTGGTAAGAGGGACATTCATATTATATTATCGAAAGTAGTGATATCATTTTCCAAAAGGGTCATTCACAATATATTATCGAAAGTTGTAATATCATTTTTTAAGAGGGCCATTCATATTATTACCGAAAGTGGTAATATTATTTTCCAAGAGGGCCATCATCATATCATTGTCAAGAGGGTAATTATCATATCATTGCCGAGAGAGCCATCTATCATGATCTAAATTTAGGGCCTAGACCTGACATAGCAAATGAGGAACCCGAAAGTACCTCATACAAGCCTCTTAGCATTCTTTTAGCCTTGCATAGGTAATGACTATAAATAAACAAGCAGAAATCATAATAGTAAATCTTCAACATACATATGTCCAACAATACCTCTAACTTTTAGAATTAACAGGGCTAAGACAAGTCCCTAGCTCACCCTCAATCATAATAGAAAGAAATGTCATAGTAAGTGTCTAAAGACCACAACATATCATACGTTAGAAAGATAAAGGAGTATTGTTCCCAAAACATGTGAACTCACCAAAAGTAGCGTTCAAATGAAATCTCAACTAACCACGTGGAGGGGAACGAAGAGGAGCACAAGTCCCTACATGGTGATATCATTTAGGCAAAAGAGTATGCGTTAGTACATTGAATGTACTAGGTATTTAGGCATGCATTAACATTGAAGAAACATTTAAACATTTATGTAATATGAAATATAATGCAATGCATGCATAATCAATCATATAGATATCTTTTAAAACATTCATTTTGTGGGAAAATGAACATAACCGACATTTAAAACCATGCGAGCTATTACATGGAATCTAACATTACCCCGTACATTGGCCGGGGAGACTACTTGTAGGGTAGAACTCCATCAACTTCATTCATTTCTTTAACTTTAACTTTAAGAGCTTTCATGGATCCATTAGCCTAAGCCTACATGGGCTTCTATGTTGGCACATAGTTAATGAGACAAGGGGTTGCTACTAGAATTCCCTTACCGAATTCCACCTCAATGACCCATTCGGTGCTAATTCAATCCCACAAAATAGTTTAATACTTCAAAATAGTCAGCATATAGCTTGAAAATCCAAAATATCATATTCGGTAGAATAGCTCAGTAAAACCTTTGATAATTCAAATATGTAAAAATTATACTCATTGCATAAAGAATTAAAGAATCCATCATTCATATCATTTCATAATTTTTTTATTTTATAATACTCTCTTTTGATCATAGATATTGCTTTCATAAGCATTCATTTGGAGTGAAAGCTTTCAAGTCAAACTTCATAGAAAATATAGTAAAACTAGGTTGGTTTAAATCACTTCAACTTTCAAACATGAATGTAAATGAAATTATGCATAAATACTTTGAAATTCATCAATTAAAAATCATGCTTTAAACTACCCACCAAGAATTTCAAGAACCTTTAAAGAGCTAAATAGAGAAAATATTTGCAAACCATCAATTTATACATATGAAATCATTTTGCATCAAAATAGACCAATAGTTATTAGTTTAACCATGATTCATGCAATTAAGTAGAAATAAGAATTACCCATAAGAAAATCTTACTTGAAATCAAGAGATTTAGTTGAAAGAGTTTTAGACTACATGGGTGGAACAATCCATGGATTCTCACATACGCTAATATAAGATAGATAATTAAACTTCAAACACTTAATAATCTATGCATTTAGAATCATGATATGAAAACCCATAAAGTTTCATACTTAAATTAAATAGAAGACTTTGATAATTCATTTGGGTTTCATGGATGAAAGGATCAATGAATCAATATCCACATACCTTAGAATAAAGCTTAAAGAAAATAAACATAATTTATCATCTATTCAAAATACTTTAGGCATGAGAGTGGAAGGAATACTCTCATTGAAGCCTTACATATACCAATATAAGATATGTAATTAAACTTCAAATATTTAATAATCTATGCATTTGAAATCGTGATATGAAAACCCATAAAGTTTCATACTTGAATTAAATAGAAGACTTTGATATTTCATTTGGTCTTCATGGATGAAAGAATACATGAATCAATACCCACATACCTTAGATCTCAAGCTTTATTCAGAATCAAAGGACTTAATGAACACTCTTGAAGCCTAGCCTTTTTCTCCTTCCCAGAGCATTTTGTGTACTATCCAGAGTATATGAACCACTGGAATAGTATTTATACACTACTAAAAACTAAAACTATATTTTGAAAATGAGTAAAGAAGTGTATAGAGAAAAGAGTTGCTTGAGAAAGCTTGATGAACAAAATAATGAAATAAGGTGAGTATTTATAGGTGTGAGGGATGGGAACTAATAATAATTAAAATAATTATAAAGAAAAATTTAAAAATTTAATGGAGGATTGTGATGTTATGAGTGATGTCAAATGGAGGACTATTAATGTCACGGGTGATGTCAAATAGATCTAGATCTTCTATGGTTGGTGAGATAAATCTTCTTTCTTTGAAATACCCTTTTTTGGAGCTACGCTTGAACAAGATAACTTCCTAATTAGGATTTGGTATTTCATGTAAATTGTAGATCTAGAAGTTTTCTTTTATATCGTTTAAGAATCAACCTATTTGGGGCATCCTAAAGTGAGATATGATTTTTCTTCTACAAATACTACATTTTATCACAACACCAGGTCTTGCAAAGATTAATTTATTTGACCTATTTAGCCTCTGAATCTTAATATATGGTCTTCACAAAAGTTGTAGAAAATGATGTTAGGGTTACTTAGAAATTTTAATCACCTAATATAGACCATCTTATGAAAAGTTATACCAAAATACAGAAGAAGTATCATTTTCATCGAGAATTGGAACACCATATATAACGTTATTATGGGGTGTTATACCATCATTATATCATTGCCGAGAGGGCCATCATTATATCATTGCCAAAGGAGTCATAATCATCATACTATATTGCCAAGAATTATCATCATATTGCATCGTATAAAATTATCATATATTGCATAAAAATAGAAGGAGACTGACGTTCAAGAAGTATATTATAAATCATCTCAATTTTGGAAATGCATCTTGTTCACTCTACGTAAGAATCAGAGGAGTCTGACGTGCCAACACAGTAAAGATACTACTTTCCTATTTTAATTACAATTTCTACTAACAAACTACAGGTGAAGACGACATCAAAAGGGATGCAGCACACCGTGAAACCTTTTTTAGCAACGAACTAAGATATTGCCCGAAGAAGAGTATTAAACTCTTAGGACATGAGTTGAAGAGCAAATTTTACCAAAATCAAACCACACCCCTATCAGAAGGCATGTGGGTATTTATTTGAGTTGTTAGTTTCAATTTCATGTCTGGAAAACTTTAATCGTCACTAGAAACAACTTTTCAATCTGAGTGATAATACACCTAGAGCTTTGGAAATTATGTATGTATAAGTTTTATGGGTGTGAAGCGCTCCACATTCATGGCTAAGAGTTTGCAAGCCTCTTTTTTCATACTCGATTCAGTTGTCACTCCTCCCAACCGGAGGTTATCTTAGCATAAGAGATTTTCTTTTCAATCGATTGAGTCGAACTACAAACAATCTGATTTCCATGTTTAGGGATATGTAGGCATACTCGATGATGAAAACTCGACTATACTCCAGAAAACTTCCCCATCTCACTCCAGAGCATTCTGGTTTCTTCGTAATTCAACATAAGGATAGCTTTTGTATTTCTTTCAAATTCATGCGCCAAACAAGTGTTTTGAACTACAAGTGGCCTAATTTCTCATGTAACCTAAGATATGTAGGAAACTCGATATTAGAGTTCGGCCATAACATCCCAAAGTCCAGACCAAATCCCCTTTTCAGAATGATGAAATATGGTTGGTAAAAATTGAATTTGTCAATTTTCTTTGTCTAGAATATTTTTCATCGATCCTACCCAAAAAAGAGACAATTGTTAATGCCCAATTTTGACCCTTTACAACATAAATTAGTTATCGAGCTTCTTCAATCTCAAACAATTTGAAGTAATTATTTTAAAAATCCAAATAATAATAATAATATTCTTCAGTCATTTTAAAAGTAATTTCATCATTTTTTATAATTTTTGAACGATAGTTAATTATTTATAATTATTAGCTTTTATAGATATTCAAAAAAAAGATTTTTTTAATTAAGTATTTCGTTAATTGATAGCTTATATTTTGAATTATTTCACTAAGCTATTTACTTTATCTTGTTAGAATTAAGAAACTTGTTAATTAATTTGAGTTAATTCATTTTATTTAATTTTTAGCCAAATTCCGTAATTAAAAATTAACTTGGATAATTTCTTAACTCAAATGGTTATAATTAAAATCTATATGGCCATTTTTCTAATTGCAAACCTAACCACAAATTTTGGCTCATTTATACATTTTTTTAGGGTCATTCTTTAAGACCAAATTTGGCAATTTTTCCCCAATTTCCTAAGCTCATTCCTATTAATTCCTACGAGCCCAATACCCATATTTCCCAGCCCATCTACTCATAATTTCCTAAAATACAATACCCAAAACCATCTAATTCTTATGCCTATACTACTTACAACAATAATACAAACCTCTTTTTTTAAAAAAAAAATTCTCAAACATCCTAACCCCGCCCTTTTTTTCTTTTCCACCTCCCAACCCCACCATTTTTCCTTTTCAATCTCCGAATTCCACTTAAACCACTTTTTTTTTAAATTTCCAAACATTATTATTCTCCAACCCCCACCCTTTTCCTTTTCCTTTTTTTCTTTTCCCCTTTTTTCACCCCACCAAACCTATCATTATTCAAAAATTTCATCATTACTTCCACTAACCTCACTCTTTATTTTAAATCCCTTCATCCGCTTCATCAAAAAAGGAGGAACAACAAGATCAAAGAAAAAACATTCATCAACATTCAAAAGCCTATAAGAAGAACAAAAAAAAAAGAAGAACAAAATACTACAATAAAAAATTAGACAGAGAGAAAAAAAACAAAATCACAAAAATTTTAGTCTCAGATTTTTGATTTTTTAAAAGTTCCTTTGGTCATTTCTTGGTGAGTGCGAGGAGTTAATCGCTCTCAAATTCATCGTCTCAGTCGCTGCTCGGAAATATGTAAAATCTTTCTAAGCTTTATTTTATTTAATGCATAATTATTTCATGTCTTCCATTTAGTTGATTTGTAATCTTATTTTTTTAGCAAGCATGTGTTAGGATTAATTAGATTAACGATAGAAATTTCTTGTTTTGCTTGAAGTGTAGTGATATTTTATCAAATACGTGAAAACTCCTATTTCGTTCATTATTTTTCCATATAGTTTTTTTTGACAATATATATTTCATGTTTTATTTAATTGCTTCTTTTATCATAATTTAGATAATAAATATACGCTTAAATTACTAGTTAATTAGAATTTTCATGGCTTAATTGATTTAAATCCTGCTTTAAGATTTGAGTTGATATAATGTATAGGTTAATTCAATGTACTTTAGTTATTTGAATATATTTCTATATTTTTTTCTTTTTTTCTACATATATGCATGTTGTTAGTCACTATGTTATCTCATTATGTTCACGTCTAATCCTTATAAGTTATAATGCATATGCCATATATATGTTTGCTTGTGTAACACCCCTCAAAATTTTTCCAAAGATTCGGACCCTTCTTGTATTTGGGAGGGGTCGAACCCGAGTATCTTGAAGTATATTCGTGAGTTAAGATGAGTCTCTGAGGGACTGAGCAGTGTTAGAGGTGATGTGGGGTCACCAAGGACCCCTAGGACCGAGCTAAGTCCAAAAGAACCGTCGTGGCTAAGTTTAGGATGAGTTCGTATAAGGGTTGACTTTTAACGACCCTATATTTTAAAGGACGTCAATCTGGGTGGCCCACGACCTATCAAATTAAAGGTCGCCGAGTCTTCTTTCCAATGCCACCAAGAACGTAAATTTTGGAGTTCGGAGTCAAATGATATGACGATCCTAAGATGAACTAGCACGGTAGGAGTTTCATTTTTTGGTCTGGATTGCAACTGCTGGGGAAATGGCCTTGGCGCTGTAAGGGAGCGACGCGCCATTATCGCGCCAGAAACATGCCTCAGTAGTTTGGTCCTTGGCGCGATGCGCCACTAAAAGTTGTGCAGGGTTTTTCAGGCCAAATTTCCAGAACCCAGAAAATATGGCCTTGGCACTGTAAGGGCGCGATGCGCCACTATCGCGCTAGAAACATGCCTCAGTAGTTTGGTCTTTGGCGCGGCGCGCCACTGCAAGGTGTGCAGGTTTTAGGCGTAATTGGCCTGGCGCTGCAATGGCGCGATGCGCCACTATCGTGCCAGGTGCATTTTTGCCTATTTTTCAGAACTTTTGAGAAGGGGCAATTTGGGAATTGCCCCAAATTATATATGTATCACCCTAGACTATTTTGGGATCATTTCTTCAGCCCCCACTCTCTCTTTAAAAGCCCTAGAAACCTCTTCTCCCTCTCTCTCTTCTTCTTCCTCTCCAAATCCTTCTCCAACAAGAAGAGTCCCAAGAGCTTCAAGGTTTGAGTTTTCCATTGAAGACCCAACCACAAGGTTTTCTTCAAGTCTTCACTAAGGTATGTAAGGCTATCTAAAACATGGGTTGAGTTCACCCATGTGACTTACTCTTGCCTTGAGGTTAGATATTCATGAAAATAGAGTTTCTTGGTATGGTTTATATTTGTATGAACTTTGTCTCCTATTTATTTGATGCTATATGTGTTGATGTTGTTGAGCTAAGAAGTCCCTAAAATCCTTCATGTTAGTATGAGTTGATGGAGATGACTTGTTGTTACGCCTTGTTGATCTCTTTAGCCATGTGATTATGTTGCTTAAGTCAATTTCCTTAAATGTGCTATTCTACTTAAATTGTTGAGCTAAAGTCATAGAGTTGTGCTGAATCTTGAGGAGATGTCATAAACATTTATCTAAATGAGGCTTGATTGAATTGATTTGAGGATAGAATTGACGAGTGGACAAGGTCCTAAATGAGACTTGCCATTATGACTTAATTGAGTTGAAATGAGAACCGAGTTGATGAGGTGGCAATGTACCACATGAAACTAGCCATGAGGGCTTATTTGAGATGATTGGAGTTTTATGAGTATGGAGTCATGGGAGGAGTATCGAGCACCGAGGTGGGTGAGAGTACAGTCCATACTCGAACCCCAAAAACTACGCTGCCAACGTAGGTAGGGATGGAACCGTTAAAGTCGGATGCTTCCCTTGGGATCAAACCGTTAAAGTCGGATGTTTCATATTCTTATTGTCCTGAAATGATAGGACTTGACTAATCGATGGTATCCATGATTAGGGAGGCGTTCATGCCCTAGAAAGGTATGGACGGATATGGAAACAACGTCTGATTGTTGTACTATCACCGGCTCATAGGTGATGGTTGTCGGTTAAGAGAAACTCCTATTTAGGCCTTGATAGTGCTCCGAGTCAGTTGAGTTAAGTGGCTTATGAGTTAGTCCTATCTAAAATATTCTTGTTGGACTTAAGACACTTGAGTGAGTTGTCATGTATATATAAGTTGAGACCCTGAGTTGATGTTGATGTTTCCTTGATGTTTGTTTCATCTGGCTATTTTACATACTCGTACATTCCATGTACTGACGCCATTTGGCCTGCATCATTTTATGATACAGCGACAGGTACCAGAGATCATTAACTGGCGTACCGTTGAAGATCCACTTACACTCCCAGCTAGTTGGTGAGTCCTCCTAGTTTCCGGAGGATGTTGAGTTCCTTGTATAGTTTTGTTGTTGTTGCTTTCTTTATCTTGATTGTTGGTAGCCATGGGCTTGTCATTGGCACCTTCTAGACTTTGATAGAGGCTTCATAGATTAGAGTGTGGGGAGGTTGGACTTTTATTTTGAGGAGTCCTATTATACTTATTTTGTTGAGTTTAACATGTTTGGCCTTCGGCCCTTATTTTATGAATAGTATGGCATGATTGAGCCTTCCTTTGAGCGTTTATGACTGATTGATAAAGTGATTGAATCAAGTGGTTCGCTTGAACGTCAGAAATGGCTTTTAAGTGTAGGTCACGTCTAGGGTACCCTCTTGGGGCGTAACAAACATGGTATCAGAGCCCAGAGTTGAAGTGTCCTAGGGAGTCTATGAAACCGTGTCTAGTAGAGTCTTGCTTATGGGTGTGTTGTGCACCACACCTATAATCAGGAGGCTATAAGGCATTAGGAATTGTTTCACTTCTTTCATACTCTGAACTCATGCGATAGAGTTAAACTCTATAAAAATCCTTTCTAATTCGTGCATTTGTACGTTACAGATAATGCCTCCTAAACGTACGGCTAGCCAGAGAAGCATTGACAACGCCGAGATGCCTCAGTCCGAGGCACACCTGGCAGGGGGCTAGAGGCCGACCTGCGAGATACTCGGAGGTACCCCAAGTGCCAGCTACTCCACCTGCACCCACATCAGAGGTAGAATTTCAAGGGGCAATTGCAATGCTCACGCAACTAATGGCTGTTCGAAGTGGTAATCAGAGTTCGCCGACTCTCAGCTCTAGTTCCTAGGAGCCATCTCCTGCCACTAGAATTAGAGACTTTCTGAGAATGAATCTACCGGCATTCACGGGTTTTAAGGTTGATGAAGATCCCCAAAACTTTATTGATGAAATGTGGAAAATCCTGAAAGCTATGCATGCTACGGAAATTGAGGGGGTTAAGTTGGTTTCTTATCAACTCAAAGATGTGGCAAATATTTGGTATAACCAATGGGAAAAAGGTAGGGGCGAGGATGTTGAACCTGCTAGATGGGATGAATTTGAGGGAGCCTTCCTTGACCATTTCTTTCCCTGAGAATTGAGGGAAGCGAAAGTGGAGGAATTTGTGAATCTGAAACAAGAAGGCATGACCGTTAAGGAGTATAGCCTGAAGTTCATCTAGCTGTCCAGGTATGCTCCAGAAATGATTCCTGATGTGAGGTCAAAGATGAAGAAGTTCGTCTCCGGATTAGGGAGGCATGTGAAGAAGGAGTGCAAAGCAGCATTGTTGATCTCGGACATGGATATTTCGAGACTAATGGTGTATGCTCAACAGGTAGAGGATGAGAAGAAAAAAGATAGAGAAGAGCATTTGAGCAAAAAGGCAAGATCAACTGGGTATGAGAATGAGCAGAGGCAAAGCAAGGGCAATAGGTCATTCTTCCAGAAGAGGCCTTCCAACTATGCCTTATCTACCGCCAGTGCACCGGTGCTGCAGAACAGGTATGATCGGCAGGGACAAGGTCGCCAGAATTTCAGACCCCAGGGTTCTTAATCACAGGCCAGTTTAAGTCAAGGTGTGAGGGGGAGGCCACCATGTAGTAAGTGTGGTAGGCTCCACTTGGGAGAATGCGGAGCAGAAAGGGTTGGTTGTTATAAATGCGGCCAAATGGGTCATTTTCAGAGGGAGTGTCCAACAAGGGGAAATAGAGTCCAGCATTCATCCACCGCACCGCCGGCTAGAGGTAACCAGAGGGGCACTACTTTGGGCACCAATGGAGGTACAAACCGTTTATATGCCATGGGTAGTCGCCAAGATCAAGAGGACTCTCCAAACGTCTTGACGGGTATGATTCGAGTCTCTTCTCTTGATTGCTATATTTTGATGGATCAGGGTGCCACCCTATCTTTTGTGACTCCTTATATGGCTAGTAGGTTCAATAAAATTCTCGAATGTCTTCTTGAGCCTTTCAGTGTAGCTACTCCTGTCGGTGATTCTATCTTAGTTGAGAGAGTCTATAGAGATTGCACTGTGTCAATTCATCACAGGGATACCTTGGCTGACTTGGTTGAGTTAGACATGGTTGATTTTGATGTAATCCTTGGAATGGACTGGCTTTATATATCTGTTATGCCTTTATTAATTGTAGAACTCAGATTGTCACATTTAAATTCCCAAACGAAGCTGTAATAGAGTGGAGGGGTAGTCCTGTTATGCCTAAGGGTAAGTTTATTTCTTACCTTAGGGCCAGGAAGCTAATCTCAAAAGGGTGTATCTATCACATTGTCCGAGTGAAAGATGGCAATGTTGAGTCTCCATCCCTTGAGTCGGTTCCAATTGTCAAGGAGTTTCCCGACGTCTTTCCCGAGGACCTGCCTGGAGTCCCTCTTGATAAGGAGATCGACTTCGGGATTGATGTTCTTCCTGATACCCAGCCTATCTTAATCCCTCCATATAGAGTGGCCCCAGTTGAGTTGAGAGAGTTGAAGGAGCAGTTGAAAGACTTATTAGATAGGGGATTTATTAGGCCGAGTGTCTCAACATGAGGAGCTCCAGTCCTATTTGTTTGGAAGAAAGATGGGTCTCTTAGAATGTGTATTGACTACAGGCAACTGAATAAGGTCACCGTAAAGAACAAATACCCTCTCCCTAGGATAGATGATTTATTTGATCAACTTCAGGGTGCCACGTGTTTCTCAAAGATAGACTTGAGATCCGGTTACCAACAGTTGAAGGTGAGAGAATATGATATTCCGAAGACTGCTTTCCGAACTCGTTATGGCCACTTCGAATTTTTGGTCATGTCCTTTGGGTTGACTAATGCCCCCACCGCTTTTATGGATATCATGAACCGAGTATTCAAACCATATCTTGATATATTTGTGATTGTATTCATAGATGATATTCTAGTTTACTCCAAGAATGAGGAGGAGCATGCCCATCATCTTAGAGTCGTCTTGCAAACTTTGAGGGACGAGGTATTGTATGCAAAGTTCTCCAAATGTGAATTTTGGCTTGCATTAGTGGCCTTCTTAGGCCACATTGTATCTGGAGATGGTATTCAGGTTGATGCTCAGAAGATTGAGGCAGTAAAGAATTGGCCCAGACCCACATCCCCGATAGAGATAAGGAGCTTCTTGGGTTTGGTTGGCTATTATCGAAGGTTTGTGGAGGGATTCTCATCCATATCATCACCATTGACTAAGATGACTCAAAAGAAGGCTAAGTTCCAATGGTCCGATGCTTGTGAGGAGAGTTTTCAGAAATTGAAGACTAAGCTAACTACTGCTCATATTCTAACCTTGTCAGATGGTACAGAGGGTTATGTTATCTATTGTGATGCATCCAGAATTGGTTTGGGTTGTATGTTGATGCAAAGGGGGAAGGTGATAGCCTATGCTTCAAGACAGCTTAAGCTTCATGAGAGGAATTACCCAACTCATGACCTTGAACTGGCAGCTGTGGTGTTTGCGCTTAAAATCTGGCGCCACTACCTGTATGGAGTGTATATCGATGTGTTCACCGATCATAAGAGCTTACAATATGTCTTCAGCCAGAGGGAACTCAACCTAAGACAAAGAAGATGGCTTGAGCTACTCAAGGACTACGACATGAGCATCCTCTACCATCCAGGTAAAGCTAATGTTATTGCTGATGCTCTTAGCAGGTTGTCTATGGGTAGCACTGCCCATATGGAGGAGGGAAGGAGGGAATTGGCAAAGGAATACATAGATTAGCTTGATTGGGAGTTCGACTCGAAGAGAATAATGAAGGTGGAGTGAATGTTCGAAATGGGGCTACGTCCTCACTTGTAACAGAGGTAAAGGAGAAACAAGATCAGGACCCCGTCCTCCTTCGGTTGAAGGAAGTGGTTCACAAACAAGGGGTGATGGTTTTCACCAAAGAGGGAGATGGTGTGTTGAGGTACCAAGGTAGATTGTGTGTACCTGATGTCAATGATGTTCGAGGGAGGATTATGGCCGAAGCGCATAGTTCCAGATATTCTATTCATCCAGGCTCCACGAAAATGTATCATGACTTGAGGGAAATCTATTGGTGGAGTGGGATGAAGAGGGATATTGCGGAATTTGTTTCCAAGTGCCCGTATTGCCAACAGGTGAAGGTTGAGCATCAAAGGCCATGTGGTTTAGCCCAAACCATAGAAATTCTAGAATGGAAGTGGGAGATGATAAACATGGACTTTATTACAGGCTTGCCGAAGTCCCGAAAGCAACATGATTCCATTTGGGTGATTGTGGATAAAATAACGAAATCAGCTCACTTCTTGGCAGTTAAGACTACTGATACCACAGAAGATTATGTAAAGTTGTATATACAGGAGATCATCAGATTGCATGGGGTCCCTTTGTCTATCATCTCAGACAGAGGAGCTCAATTCACTTCCCAATTTTGGAAATCCTTTCAGAAGGGATTAGGTTCGAGGGTGAACTTGAGTACAGCCTTCCATCCCTAGACAGATGGCCAGGCAGAGCGCACCATCCAGATATTAGAAGATATGTTGAGGGCATGTGTGCTCGACTTCAAGGGAAATTGGGATGACCACTTACCTCTCATAGAGTTTGCATATAACAATAGCTATCATGCAAGCATTCAAATAGCTCCTTATAAAGCTTTGTATGGGAAGAGGTATAGATCGCCCATTGGGTGGTTTGAAGTTGGTGAAGCCGAGCTGATTGGGCCTGACCTTATTCACCAAGTCATGGAGAAGGTGAGATTTATTCAAGATAGGCTAAAGACAGCCCAAAGCCGCAAGAAATCTTACAACGATGTGAGGAGGAGAGACTTAGAGTTTGAGGTGGATGATTGGGTGTATTTGAAAGTGTCACCCATGAAGGGTGTCATGAGGTTTGGAAAGAAGGGTAAGCTGAGTCCTCAATATATTGGTCCTTACCAGATCTTGAAGCGGATTGGGAGTGTTGCTTATGAGTTGGAGTTGCCTTCAGATCTAGCCTTTATTCATTCGGTATTCCATGTTTCGATGTTGAAAAAGTGCTTGGGCGATCCCTCGTTGGTAGTCCCCATTGATAGCATTGGAATTAAGGATAGCTTGTCTTATGAAGAGGTTCCGGTCCAAATTCTTGATCGACAAGTTCGCAAACTGAGGAAAAAAGAAGTCGCCTCAGTCAAAGTCCTGTGGAGGAACCAATTTGTTGAGGAAGCCACATGGGAAGTGGAGGAAGCCATGAAATCTAAATATCCCCATCTATTCGTGCCTACCGATGAGAATGTTGAAGGTAATGTCCATTTCCTTGATTTGAATTCATTTGTGCATCTTGAGTCTTGATTGATAATTGATTGAGAACTTGACTGATTGAATGAAGGAGTTTTGATTGTGATTTGCACCCCGAGTCTATTCTTTATTTCTTGTTATTCGAGGATGAATGATCCCAAGGGGGAGATAATGTAACACCCATCAAAAATTTTCCAAAGATTCGGACCCTTCTTGTGTTTGGGAAGGGTCGAACCCAAGTATCTTGAAGTATATTCGTGAGTTAAGATGAGTCTCTAAGGGACTGAGCAGTGTTAGAGGTGATGTGGGGTCACCAAGGACCCCTAGGACCGAGCTAAGTCCAAAAGATCCGTCGTGGCTAAGTTTAGGATGAGTTCATATAAGGGTCGACTTTTAACGACCATATCTTTTGAAGGACGTCAATCTGGGTAGCCCATGACCTATCAAATTAAAGGTCATCGAGTCTTCTTTCCAACGCCACCAAGAACATAAATTTTGGAGTTAGGAGTCAAAAGATATGACGATCCTAAGATGAACTAGCACGGCAGGAATTTCATTTTTTGGCCTAGGTTGCAACTGTTGGAGAAATAGCCTTGGCGCTGTAAGGGTGCGACGCGCCACTATCGCGCCAGAAACATGCCTCAGTAGTTTGGTCCTTGGCGCGATGCGCCACTAAAAGTTGTGCAGGGTTTTTCAGGCCAAATTTCCAGAACCCAGAAAATATGGCCTTGGCACTGTAAGGGCGCGATGCGCCACTATCGCGCTAGAAACATGCCTCAGTAGTTTGGTCTTTGGCGCGGCGCGCCACTACGAGGTGTGCAAGTTTTAGGCTCAATTGGCCTGGCGCTGTAACGGCGCAATGTGCCACTATCGCGCCAGGTGCATTTTTGCCTATTTTTCAGAACTTTTGAGAAGGGGCAATTTGGGAATTGCCCCAAATTATATATGTATCACCCTAGACTATTTTGGGATCATTTCTTCAGCCCCCACTCTCTCTCTAATAGCCCTAGAAACCTCTTCTCCCTCTCTCTTCTTCTTCCTCTCCAAATCCTTCTCCAACAAGAAGAGTCCCAAGAGCTTCAAGGTTTGAGTTTTCCATTGAAGACCCAACCATAAGGTTTTCTTCAAGTCTTCACTAAGGTATGTAAGGCTATCTAAAACATGGGTTGAGTTCACCCATGTGCCCTACTCTTGCCTTGAGGTTAGATGTTCATGAAAATGGAGTTTCTTGGTATGGTTTATGTTTGTATGAACTTTGTCTCCTATTTATTTGATGCTATATGTGTTGATGTTGTTGAGCTAAGAAGTCCCTAAAATCCTTCATGATAGTATGAGTTGATGGAGATGACTTGTTGTTACGCCTTGTTGATCTCTTTAGCCATGTGATTATGTTGCTTAAGTCAATTTCCTTAAATATGCTATTCTACTTAAATTGTTGAGCTAAAGTCATAGAGTTGTGCTGAATCTTGAGGAGATGTCATAAACGTTTATCTAAATGAGGCTTGATTGAATTGATTTGAGGATGGAATTGACAAGTGGACAAGGTCCTAAATGAGACTTGTCATTATGACTTAATTGAGTTGAAATGAGAACCAAGTTGATGAGGTGGCAATGTACCACATGAAACTAGCTGTGAGGGCTTGTTTGAGATGATTGGAGGAGTTTTATGAGCATGGAGTCATGGGAGGAGTATCGAGCACCGAGGCGGGCGAGAGTACAGTCCATACTCGAACCCCAGAAACTAAGCCGCCAATGTAGGTAGGGATGGAACCGTAAAAGTCGGATGCTTCCCTTGGGATCGAACCGTTAAAGTCGGATGTTTCCTATTCTTATTGTCTTGAAATGATAGGACTTGACTAATCGATGGTATCCATGATTAGGGAGGCATTCATGCCCTGGCAAGGTATGGATGGACGTGGCAACAATGTCTGATTGTTATACTATCACTGGCTCATAGATGATGGTTGTCGGTTAAGAGAAACTCCCATTTAGGCCTTGATAGTGCTCCGAGTCAGTTGAGTTAAGTGGCTTATGAGTTAGTCCTGTCTAAAATATTCTTGTTGGACTTAGGACACTTGAGTGAGTTGTCATGTATGAGTTGAGACCCTGAGTTGATGTTGATGTTTCCTTGATGTTTGTTTCATCCGGCCATTTTACCTACTCGTACATTCCATGTACTGACGCCATTTGGCCTGCATCGTTTTATGATGCAGCGACAGGTACCAGAGATTATCAACCGGCGCACCGTTGAAGATCCACTTACACTCCAGCTAGTTGGTGAGTCCTCCTAGTTTCCGGAGGATGTTGAGTTCCTTGTATAGTTTTGTTGTTGTTGCTTTCTTTATCTTGATTGTTGGTAGCCATGGGCTTGTCATTGGCACCTTCTAGACTTTGATAGAGACTTCATAGATTAGAGTGTGGGGAGGTTGGACTGTTATTTTGAGGAGTCCTATTATACATATTTTGTTGAGTTAAACATGTTTGGCCTTCGGCCCTTATATTATGAATAGTATGGCATGATTGAGCCTTCCTTTGAGCGTTTATGAATGATTGATAAAGTGATTGAATCAGGTGGTTCGCTTGAAGGTCAGAAATAGCTTTCAAGTGCTGGTCACGTCTAGGGTACCCTCCCAGGGCGTGACAGCTTGTTAATATACAATAGCTCATATTTTTATTATTAAAGGCTATGAATGAATTGGTCTATTAGTACAACACATGATTAATTAGAATTAATGAGGTATCTCGTCCTTAGATGCAAGTTTAATATTGATTTTCTTTAGATCCTAGTGATTGAACTTAAAAATAAGATGTCTAAGTATTCTTTATTCAATTAATAAGAATCATATCTCACTTGTTTTCTCTCTATTCATTTACTAATTTTATCCCTTTTATTTATTGTATGAACCATCGTCCGAGTCCAATATGGACTTTCTTCATTATTTGCATTTCGATGTTGGGTCACGGAGGCCCAAATACCTTTTTTTTCAAGTCATCCTCTTCAAAAATAAAAAGAGATGCTGATTCACAGGTTGCTGGAGCTAAAACTAGGTTGTATACAATGTATATATAGTTAGATATACATGAACATAGTCCTGTATACATTGATATACAATATTTATATAGCTGCGATATACAGTAGAATTGGGCCTAAGGCCCAAAATGTAGGTGGCCCAACAACTTAGTCCAAGCGTACAGAAACTAAGTATTGGACCAAATTTTTATACTTTATTAATTTATATTTAATTTGGGTTGTAATAATTTATTTATTTATTTACATTTATTTATACTTGCGTAGAGGTTAATTGTAGTTTGATTTAACTTAATTGAACTCTCCTAAAAGAGAAACCATTTTTTCTATTAATTTATTCTTTAAAAATGATTTCATTTAAGTATTTTCTTTTACTTAGACATTTTGTCAAATAAAATTTTCTTCCAAATTATCTTAAAGGTTTCAAGTTGATGTTCTTTCAAACCAATTGAGTTTAAAGTGTCTTTCTCTTAATTGATTTTTCCCTAAATACTCAAGTGATATTCCTTATTTAATCAAAGTCTTAATAGCTTGTAATTTAGTTTAAATACATTAGATCTACTACTTCTCTTTAAATATTTTTAAAATTTCTTTACTTAGTCATTTAATAGAGTATGTTTTCTTGATAAATTATCTCAAGTATTCCAAGTTAATTTATTTCTCAAATAAACTTATTTATCTTTACTATTTACAAGCAATTTTATCAAAGTTAGTCAAAGAATTTTTAAATCGTAGGATAACTGCACGTTAGCGGTCATTTTGAGTGCTAACACCTTCTCAAAGTGGAAATTTGAACCCTTACCCATTTTCTTTTATTTTTAAGACTTAAATCTGTTAAGATCTTTTAAATTAACTTTGCTTAATTTCTTTTAAAAATTAAGTGGCGACTCTTCTTTTTCTAAAATTAATTTTTTTTTAAAAGTTAAAATTAATTTTAACCCATCTTTTCCCGACATAACAAGGGTTGCTTGTCTTATTTGGCTCTATGTACGTGATCTCACTAAGGAGTCATCTCCTTTAGAGACTAGAGGGTCGTGAGAGAATTTATGGATGTGTTTCCTACAGACTTACCGGGTGTTCTTCCTGACTGTGATATCGATTTTGTGAATGATTTGGAGCCAGACACCAAGCTCACCTCTATTTCTCCTTATCGGATGGCTTTGGCAAAATTGAAGGAGCTCAAAGAATAATTGAAAGATTTATTGAAGAAAAGGTTTATTCGGCCTAGTTTTTCATCGTGAGGTGTACCAATTTTATTTGTGAAGAAGAAGGATGGTAATATGAGGATGTGTATCGACTATCGATAGTTGAACAAAGTTATCATCAAGAACAAGTATCCTCTCCCTCACATTGATGACATATTTAATCAGCTTTAAGGTGCATTGATATTCTTAAAGATTGATTTGATGTTGAGTTACCATCAGTTGAGGGTTCGGGAATCTGATATCCTGAAGACTACATTCATAACTCGTTATGGGCATTATGAGTTTGTGGTTATTTCCTTTGGGTTGACTAATGCCCCAACTGCTTTTATGGAGTTGATGAACTGAGTATTAGGGTCTTATTTGGACTCTTTTGTGATCATGTTTATTGAAGATATCATGGTTTATTCCAAGAATGAGACAGACCATGTTAGTTACTTGAGGACCGACCTTCAGCGATTGAGAGAGGAGAAATTGTATGAAAAATTCTCCAAGTGTGAGTTTTGGCTAAAGTTCGTGTCATTCCTGGGTAATGTGGTGACAAAGGATAGTATTATAGTCGATTCTAATAAGGTTTCAGCGGTTTGTGATTGGGTTAGGCCGACTTCGATTACTGAGATTCAGAGATTTATTGGGTTGGCAGGCTATTATCGTTGATTTATTTAGGTCTTCTCTACTATTGCAACCCTATTGACTAGGCTAACTCAAAAGACTATGGCATTTCAGTGGACTGATGAGTATGAGGCGAGCTTTCCAAGGCCAAGGAGCTATTGACTTCAACACCTATTCTAGCCTTACTCGAGGAGGGTGTGGCCTTTATTATATTTTGTGATTCTTGGAGAGTCGACTTGAGTGGTGTACTGATGCAAAAAGGTAAAGTCATAGCTTATGCTTCTCGATAGTTGAAGGTACATGAGAAGAACTATCCTACCCACAACTTAGAGTTTGCGACAATGGTGTTTATTCTGAAGTTGTGGAGGCACTATCTCTATGATGTGCATTATGAGGTCTTCACTGACCACCATAGAGTTAAGTATATCTTTTCTTAGCTGAATCTGAACATGAGGCAGCGTAGTTGGTTGGAATTATTGAAAGACTATAACATCACCATTCTTTACCATTGGGTCAAAGCTAATATGGTAGCGGATGCCCTGAGTCGCAAAGCATCTAGTATGGATAGTTTGACCTTTCTTAAGGCAAATGAGAGGCCTTTGTCTTTGGAGGTTCGGTCATTTGCTAGGCAGTTGGTCCGACTTAATATTTCTACACATCATAGCATTTTGGCCCTTGTAGAGACTAGGTCTACTTTGATGGACCAAATTTGTACACACCAACTTGAAGATGAAAAGTTGAGCGCCATTTGAGACAAAGTGTTGAGATATGAAGCTAAATCATCCTCTCTTGATCTGGAGGAAGTTTTGAGGATTAATGGTTGCATTTGTTTGCCCAAGATTGGTGATTAAGTACGTGTGATATTGGAGGAGGCTCATTATTCCAAGTATTCTATTCACCCAGGAGAGGCAAAAATGTTTCATGAATTAAAACAAAAATATTAGTGGTATGGCATGAATAGAGACATTTTTAATTTTGTAGCTAAGTGTCTAAATTGCCAACAAGTGAAGTATGAGCATCAGAAATCGGGTGGTCCTAAGCAAAGGATGCCTATTCTTGAGTAGAACTGGAGGATATCACCATGGATTTTTTGTCTGGATTACCAATGGAATTGGGTAAGTATGGCTGTGTTTGGGTCATTGTGGACTGATTGACCAAATTAGCCCATTTCCTTCCGGTAAAGACTAGCTATAATGCAAAGCAGTTAGCTAGGATCTACCTTCGTGAGATCGTTAGGTTGCATAGGTGCCTATCTCTATTGTGTTGATTAGGGTTCGGTATTCACCTCTCACTTTTGGAAGGCATTATAATGTGGTCTGGGTAAGCGATTAGACATGAGTTCTGTATTTTATCCCTAGACTGATGGCTAGTCCGAGCAGATTATTGAGGTGTTGGAGGATATGCTTAGGGCTTGTGTGATTGATTTTGGTACCTGATGTGACCAACACTTGCCCTTGGCGGTGTTTGCCAATAATAAGAGTTATCATTCTAGCATTCAGATGACACTATTTGAAGTATTGTATGGTCATAGGTGCCGATCACCATTGGGTGGTTTGATTCAGTGGCGATGTATGTATCGGATACTAATTTACTCAGGGATGCTATAAAGCAGGTATACTTAATTCAGAGTAGACTATTGACAACTAGAGTCGTCAAAAGAGCAATGTTGATAGAAGGGCCCGTCCCTTAGAGTTCATGGTTGGTGACCGTGTGTGGCTCAAGATAATACCCATGAAGGGTGTGATGAGATTAGGCAAGAAGGGCAAGATTAGCTCGAGGTTTATTGGCCTATTTAAGATTCTGAGGATAGTAGGTGGGTGGCTTATAAGTTGGCCTTTCCCCCTAGGTTGTCAGCTGTCCATCCGGTGTTTCATGTCTCCATGCTTTGCAAGTATATCCCAGATGATCTCCATGTATGATACGGTGGAGTTGGGTCTGAATTTGACTTATGAGGAGGAGCTGATCGCTATTCTAGATAGGAAGCTTCATAGGCTTAGGACCAAGGAGATCGCTTCAATCAAGGTGTAGTAGCGACATTGGCCTATTGAGGAGACGACTTGGGAGTTAGAGTATGATATGCAAGTCCGGTACACTCGCCTTTTTGAGACTCCAAGTACATCATTTTTAGTATAGGATGTTGGAATGACCTTGAGGGTCATTTTTGGATATTTTTGAGAAATTACCATTTTACCCTTCTCGTTGTTGCCCCCAAGTGTTATTTGATCAATTTGTGTAATTGAACTTGTGAAAGTCTTAATAGTTTGTGAATTGGGCAAGTATTTGAGTTTAAAGATTTAAGTTTCTAAAAAGTGATTTTTGGTACCAACTAGAGCTATGGGTCTCAGAATAGAATTCTGTGAGTTCCATCAGCTCTAGAATGTGGAAATTGTACTAGGAGTTTTTCTTTTTTGAATTTGGAGTTGTATCGTGAACTTGAGGTCCTAAGTTGGAAAGTTTGATTTTAAATGAGCTAAGTTTGACTTTGGTCAACAATTTGAGTTTAGAGACTCAGATTTAATTTTTGATTATTTCGTTGGTTTCGGAAGGTGATTTTAGTCCTAAGAGAGGCTTCATTATATTTTTCAAAAGTTCCTAGGGCATTGTGGTCCTTTTGAGGTTCATATTAGTTTCTTTACGACTTATAGAGTTTCGGGTCAAGAAGACCTCGAATTCGAATTTTGATGATTCCATGGGTCCAAAATGTCAAATTTAGTTAGACTGCATATACAGTTTCTGGGTGAAAGATTCCAAATGAATCTTGAGGAGAATTTCCGGTACTTTGAGACTTGGTCAAAATTTTGATCATGTCTATGTTCTAGTTTCTTCACGATTGTGATGGGCCGTCACTTACGCAAAATTCCACTTTAGAGAAGGCCTTTGCTTTCGCGAATGGGAGGCATTTTGTAGGTGTCTCTTTCCCAGCCCAGTGTCACTTTCACGGTTATTGTGATAGCGATCTGGTGTCCGCGATCGCGACACCTGAGTGTCCATAGATGGGATTTTGGGTCATTCTTCCATTTTTGAATTCCAAGAGCTAAGAGAGGCGATTTGTGAAAGAAATTTTTGAGGGATTTCATTTGGGTAAGTACTTTTCAACTAAAATATTTGATTCTCTTCCATTATTTCATGATTTTTACTTCTAAATTCCAAATTTCAACCCCAAATTCTATATTTTCTTCCCTAATCCTAATTTAAGAAAAATGGTGATTTCTAACTCGATTTGAACTCTATTTTATTGGGTTTTCAACCATGAGTTCCTTATTATTAGTAGAATGTGATTTTATAAGAAATTTGCAGATTCGACTATTTTTGAGATTAATCAATTTTTTGACCATTTACCCTCGATTTTGAAACCTATCAATATGGGTTTTATTGATATCTTTATGATGCGTATGTTTCATTCTTGATAGTGGGTTTTCATTACAGGCGTTGAATTCAGGAGTCGTTCGTCCAGTGGAATCGTTCGAGTGCGGTTTCAACAACTGAGGTAGGTTTGGCTATTCCTCTTGAGACTGAGATTGGGTAATTAGTTAATCCTATGTTGTATACTTTGGGATGGAGTTGTAGTGGAGTTTATGACTGTTTAATTACTTGTGATTCCTGTGTGGGGCTTATTTGTGTTGTGTATATCATCATTTCATTTCCAGTATCCTTGCATTACATGCATACTCAATTACCCATCCTATAAACTTTTAAGTAAGTACACATGTTGCAATCTAGAGACTATGACTGCCTAGAGTAGAGTCTCGGTATCGAGAAATCAATAGTATAGGTCTTCCCCACCTCTACCGCTGGTAAGATCTCTGCTTATCTGTGTGGGGGACTTAATTGCTATCTTAACTGTGTTACAAATGTGAAAAGTTTATTTGACTTGAAATGCCTACCTAAGGGGTTGAGTTAGGGGTTTTCAGCACAATTAAGTACTAAGTTGTATCTAAGAGAGGGTGAACATTCATTTTAATAAAATTCAATCCCATTGCTATCTATTGAGGGTGAGTATCATGCTTAGGTTGAGTTTAGAGGACTTGAACCTTGTTTTTACGTGTTTAGTAGAATATTACCTCCATGTCATATGTACTGTGATGCATTCATCCTCAATCATTACAGCATTGAGTTTGGGAAGTTGAGAAATATGAAAGTCTTTTTGAGAAAGAAAATGTGGCACCTTTTGATCCTTGACCATGAGCTAGGTGGAAAGTTGATGAGATTTGATATTATGATATAATATATGCACTGCGAGTCCCCTATGGGTCCTTATCTGGAAGCCTTAGCTCGACAGGTGTATACGATAGGTTGTGTTGACAGCCTTGATTCCACTGTATCATCAAATCATTGCATCATTATATTGTATTCCATTGCATTGATATCTGTGATACTTAACATGTCAGATTAACTGTGATATTGAACTATACTTATGTGTTCACCTAAATTGCACTGTTTTATAAAAATTGGTGGCAGCATAGATGGAGTAGGACTTTTCTGTGTGCAGGTGGAAGTGTCCCACAGTTTATTTCATAGGTTTGATTAATTCCTTATACTCTATCTGCTAAACCTACTAAGTAAATGTGGATTGAACTCACCCTACTTCTGTTTCCCTTTTGATGCAGATTCTAGACAGGGTATCCAGCATGACAATTGATTTCTAGTGGAGATACTATCATCGGATAAGTGGAAAGATCTCAGGCTCAAACTTGTATTAGATGTTCTTACACTTATGACATCAGATTTTGGGATAACTTCTTTGTCACCCTTTTCATGTTGTTTACTTGTGGCCTGACTTCCCTTTAGGAGTCTCGTATGATTTTACTTTTAGGATTACACATTAGGATGGGATTTGGGATGTGTTCCATCATGACCTCAGTTTTTGGGTCATGACAAGTACCCAAACCATAATGTAGTGTCTCCAAAAGTGTGAAGTAAACAATAACCCTCGATCAGAAACAATAGATATAAGCACTCCATAAGCTGAACTATCTGAATGATATACAACTGGCTAACTTCTCCACCATATACTTCACCTTAACTGGGATGAAATAGGTATACTTGGACAGTATGTCAACGACTACCCAAATAGAATCATAACCAACCACGATGGTAGGTAAGCACACAACAAAGTCCATGGTGTTCTATTCCCACTTCTATGTAGGAATGGGCATCCTCTGAGTCATACCTCAGGGCTGCTGGTGCTCACATTTGACCTATTGATAGATCAAACATTTGGACACAAACTCCACAATTTTCCTCTTCATCCCACACCACCAGTAGTGCTGGCTCATATTATGATACTTCTTCGCCTAACCCAGGTGAATAGAATATCGAGAACAATGAACCTCCTCTAGAATCAGTCTAAGCAAGTCACCCACCTTGGGCATACAAATCCTGCTCTCAATCTTCAAAATACCATTTGAATCAAGTATATCCTCTTTCGCTTCACCTCTCAAAACCTTATCTTGAATGAGACATAGCTTCTTATCATCAAACTTTTACTCCCGATTCTGCTCAATTAAGGAAGAACGAGCCTCAATGTAAGCAATAAAATACCAGCTCTCCTAAAAAACCCATAAGCAGATGAAGTTGTTGGCAAACCTTTGAACAACCTTAGCTTAGGGCCTCTTATCAATACTAATAGAGGTGAGACTCCCCATACTATAAGCCTTCCAACTCAAAGCATCGGCCAATATATTGGCCTTACCGAGGTGATATAAGATAGACATGTCATAGTCCTTAAGTAACTTAAGCCATCTACTCTACCTTAAGATCAGATGCCTTTGACTTAAAATATACTGAAGACTTGGTTATCGGTGAATACCTCACAATGCACACTATACAAGTAATAATATTATAGCTTCAACACAAACACCATCGTTGTTAACTCCAAATCATGAGTAGGGTTTTTCTTTTTATGAGCCTTCAACTTTCTAGAAACATAGGCTACTACCTTCCTTTTTATCATCAACAATCCACCTAGACCATCTCCAAAAGCATCACAATATACAGTGAAGTCCACACCCTCTTCGGGTAGAGTCAAAATAGGAGTTGAAGTTAATAAAGTCTTGAGCTTTTGAAAGCTCGCTTCATACTCATCTGACCAATGAAAATCTACTACCTTCTG
Source organism: Solanum dulcamara (assembly GCF_947179165.1). NCBI lineage: Eukaryota > Viridiplantae > Streptophyta > Magnoliopsida > Solanales > Solanaceae > Solanum > Solanum dulcamara. The sequence continues at coordinate 58,942,280 of NC_077239.1, read as the reverse complement.
AGTTAGTCTAGTCAAAGAGGTATCAATAGTGGAGAAACCCTACACAAAGCGTCTGTTATAACAAGCCAACAACATAAAACTCCAAATCTTGATATGTGAAGCAGACCTCATCCAGCCTCTAACTATCTCAATCTTGGCTAGATTTAGTCTAATACCCTCCTTGGACACCACGTGTCCTAGAAATGCCACAGACTCAAGTCAAAACTCACACTTAGATAACTTTGCATAAACTTCTGCTCTCTCAACTTCTTAAGTACTGACCTCAAATAGAGAATATGATCCACCTCGTTCTTGGATTATACCAAGATATCATTAATGAATACAATCACAAAAGAGTCTAAATAAGGGTGAAAATTCTCGTTCATCAACTCCATGAATATTGCTGGGGAATTAATCAGCCCAAATGACATAACCAAGAACTTATAATGGTCATGATGGGTTTAGAAGGCTATGTTTGGAATATCCGAAGCCCTAATATTTGACTATGATAGCTAGACTCAAAGCTATCTTAGAGAACAATGCCTCTCCCTAAAGATGGTCAAATAAATCATCGATACAAGGAAATGGATACTTGTTCTTGATAGTCACCTTATTCAATTGTCTATAATCGATGCACATCCTTATTGAGCTATCTTTATTCTTCACAAATAGAATTGGTGCACCCCAAGGTGACACACTAAGGCAAATAAACTCCTTACTCAACAAATCTTGCAATTATTCCTTTAAATCTTTCAAATCAGCCGGAGCCATGTGATTTGGAGAAATAGAAATGGGCTTAGTACTCGGCTCTAAGTAAATAGAAAAGTCAATTTCTTTATCTGAGGAAACACCAAGAAGATCAGTAGGAAATACATTAACAAACTTTTTAACCACATTGATAGACTCCGTATGAGGTGACTTAAGACTAGTATCCTAAATGAAGGACAAATAATACATACACCGTCTATCAATCAACCTCTGAGCATGGATATATGAGATGACCTTACTAGGATAAGAACCACTAGTACCTTCAACTCGATCCTTGGGATACTAGATATTACTAAGGTATCAGTCTAAGCATAACAATCAAGAATCGCATGATAGGGAGGAAGCCAATCCATACCCAAAATGATATCCAAGTCTGTCATCCCCAAAATAATCATGTCTACCCAAGTGTTATACCAGCTAAGGAAACAAGGCAGAATCGATATACTCGATCCACCACTAAGGGCTCACCTACGGGTATAGAAACATGAACATGCACATGAACATGCATACGATCATATTTGTGAAGAAGAAGGATGGTACTATAAGGATATATATCGATTATCGATAGTTGAACAAAGTCACCATCAAAAACAAGTATTCTCTCGCTCACATTGATGACTAATTTGATAAGCTTTAAGGTTCATCCATATTCTTAAAGATCGATATGATATTGGGTTACCATCAGTTGAGGGTTCGGGAATCAAATAACCTGAAGACTACATTCAGAACTCATTTTGGGCAATATGAATTTATGGTTATATCCTTTGGGTTGACTTCCCCAACTTTTTTTATGAAGTTAATGAACTGAGTATTTTGTTCTTATTTGGACTCTTTTATGATTATATTTATTGAAGATATTGTGGTTTATTCCAAGAATGAGACGAATCATGTTAGTCACTTGACGACCGTCCTTCAAAGAATGAGATAGGAGAAATTGTATGAAAAATTCTCCAAGTGTGAGTTTTGGCTAAATTCCATGGCATTCTTAGGTCATATAGTAACAAAGGATGGTATTATAGTCAATTCGAACAAGGTTGCAGCAGTTCGTGATTGGGTTAGGCCTACTTCAGTTACTGAGATTTAGAGATTTATTGGGTTGGCAGGCTATTATCATTTATTTGTTTAGGGCTTATCTTTTATTGCAGCCCCATTGACTAGGCTAACTCAAAAGAATGTGGAATTTTAGTGGACTGATGAGTGTAAAGTGATCCTTCCAAAGACAAGGAGATATTAACTTTAGCACCTATTTTAGCCTTACCCGAGGAGGGTGTGGCCTTTATTATATTTTGTGATGCTTGGGGAGTTGGCTTGAGTGGTGTATTAATGCAAAAAAGTAGAGTTATAGCTTATGCTTCTCAACGGTTGAAGGTAAATAAGAAGATCTATCCTACCCATGACTTGGATTTGGCGGCGATGGTATTTATTCTGAAGTTGTAGAGACACTATCTCTATGGTGTGCATTGTGAGGTATTCACTGACCACCATAGATTTAAGTATATCTTTTCTCAGCCAAATCTGAACATGAGGCAGCATAGGTGGTTAGAGTTATTAAAAGACTATGACATCACCATTATTTACCATTAGGGCAAAGCTAATATGGTAGCCGATGCCCTGAGTCACAAAGCATCTAGTATGGATAGTTTGGCCTTCCTTAAGACAGATAAGAGGCCTTTTTCTTTGGAGTTTCATTCATTAGCTAGGCAGTTGGTCCAACTTAATATTTCTACACATCATAGCATTTTGTCCTTTGTAGAGACTAGGTCTACTTTGATGGACCAAATTCATACACACCAGCTTGAGGATGACAAGTTGAGGGCTATTCAAGACAAAGTATTGAGATATGAAGCTAAATTATCCCCTCTTGATCTAGAGGGAGTTTTGAGGATTAATGGTCATATTTGTTTGCCTAAGATTGGTTATTGGGTACGTGTGATATTGGAGGAGGCTTATTATTCCAAGTATTCTATTCACCCGGGAGCGACAAAGATGTTTAATGACTTGAAACAAAAATATTGGTGGTGTGGCATGAATAGGGCCATTGTTGATTTTGTGGCTAAATGTCTAAATTGCCAACAAGTGAAGTATGAGCATAAAAAACCGGGTGGTTCTATGAAAATGATACCCATTCTTGAGTGGAACTGGGAGGACATCACCATAGATTTTTTGTCTGGATTACCAATGGAATTGGGTAAGTATGGCTGTGTTTGGGTCATTGTGGACTGATTGACCAAATCAGCCTATTTCCTTCCGGTAAAGACTAGCTACAATGCAGAGCAGTTAGCTAGGATCTACCTTTGTGAGATCGTTAGGTTGCATGGGTGGCTATCTCTATTATGTTATATTGGGGTTCGGTATTCACCTCTTACTTTTGGGAGGCATTACAGTGGTCTGGGTATGTAATTAGTTATGAGTTCAACATTTTATCCCCAAACTGATGGCTAGTCCGAGCGGATTATTCAGGTGTTGGAGGATTGCTTATGGCTTTTGTAATTGATTTTGGTGCCTGATGTGACCAACACTTTCTCTTGCCGAAGTTTGCCTATAATAAGAATTATCATTCTAGCATTCAGATGACACCGTTTGAGGTATTGTATGGTCATAGGTGTTGATGACCCATTAGGCGATTTGATTCAGTTGTGGTGTATGTATCAGATACTAATTTACTCAGGGATGCTATAGAGAGGGTACGCTTATTTTAGAGTTGACTATTGACAACCTAGAGTCATCAGAAGAACTCTGCTGACAGAAGGGCCCGTCCCTTAGAGTTTATAGTTGGTGACTGTGTGTGGCTCAAGATATCACTCATGAAGGGTTTGATGAGATTCGGGAAGAAGGGAAAGCTTAGCCCAAAGTTTATTGTTCTATTTGAGATTCTGAGGATAGTGGGTGGGGTGGCTTATAAGTTGGCCTTGCCCCCTAGGTTGTCAGCTGCCCATCTGGTGTTTCATATCTCTATGCCTCACAAGTTTATCCCAGATGAGCTCCATGTGATTTGTATGATACGATGGAGTTGGGTCCGAATTTGAGTTATGAGGAAGAGCTGGTTGATATTCTAGATAGGCTATTTCATAGGCTCAAGACCAAGGAAATTGCTTCGATCAAGGTGTAGTAGCGACATTAGCCTATTGAGGAGGTGACTTGGGAGTTAGAGTCTGATATGCAGGCCCGGTACACTCACCTTTTTGAGACTCCAGGTACATCATTTTTAGTGTAGGATGTTAGAATGACCTTGAGGATCATTTTTGGAAATTTTTGAGAAATTAACATTTTACCCCTCTCATTGTTTCCCCCAAGTGTTATTTTATCAGTTTGTGTAATTGAACTTGTTAAAGTCTTAATAGTTTGTGAATTGGGCAAGTTTTCGAGTTTCAAAGATTTAAGTTTCTAAAAAGTGATTTTTTATACCAACTAGAGCTACGGGTCTCATAACAGAATTATGTGAGTTCCATCAGCTCTAAAATGTGGAAATTGTTCTTGGAGTATCTTCTTTTACGAATTTGGAGTTGTATCGTGAACTTGAGGTCCCAAGTTGGAAAGTTTGGTTTTAAATGAGCTAAGTTTGATTTTGGTCAATAATTCGAGTTTAAAGACTCAAATTGGATTTTTGATGATTCCGTTAGTCTCAGGAGGTGATTTTATTCCTAAGAGAGGCTTCGTTATATTTTTCAAAAGTTCTGAGGGCATTGTGGTCCTGTTGAGGTTCGTAGTAGTTTTGTTGCAATTTATCGAGTTTTGGGTCAAGAAGACCTCGAATTCGAATTTTGATGATTTCATTGGGTTCGGAACGTCGAATTTAGTTGGACTAAAAATATGATTTTTAGGTGCAATAGTCCAAATGAATATCGAGGAGAATTTTCGGGACTTTGAGATTTGGTCAAAATTTTGATCATGTCTGTGTTCTGGTGCCTTGCGATCGCGATGGGCTATCACTTTCACGACATTCCGCTTTAGAGAAGTCCTTTGCTTTCCCAAAGGTGACACCTTTTGCAGGTGTTTCTTTCCCGACCCAGTGTCGCTTTCACAATTATTGTGATAGCGATCTGGGGTCCGTGATCGCGACACCCGAGTGTCCATAGACGGGATTTTGAGTCATTCTTCTATTTTTGAATTTCAAGAGCTAAGAGAGGCAATTTGTGAAAGATATTTTTGAGGGATTTCATTTGGGTAAGTACTTTTCAACTAAAACATTTGATTCTCTTCCATTAATTCATGATTTTTACTTCTAAATTCCAAATTTCAACCCCAAATTCCATATTTTCTTCCCTAATTCGAATTTAACAAAAATGGGGATTTCTAACTCAATTTGAACTCTATTTTATAGGACTTTTCAACCATGAGTTCCTTATAATTATTAGAATGTGATTTTATAAGAAATTTCCAGATTCTACCATTTTCGTGATTAATCAATTTTTGGATCATTTATCCCTGATTTTGAAACCTATCAATATGGGTTTCATTAGACTCCTTATGACACGTATATTTTGTTCTTGATAGTGGGTTGTCATTATAGGCGTTGAATTCAAGAGTCATTTGTCCAGTGGAATCGTTCAAGTGCGGTTTCAGCAACTAAGGTAGGTTTGGCTATTCCTCTTGAGACTAAGATTGGGTAATTAGTTAATCTTGTAGACTTTGGGATGGAGTTGTAGTGGAGTTTATGACTGTTTAATTACTTGTGATTCCTGTGTGGAGGCTTATTTGTGTTGTATATATCATTATTTAGTTTCGAGTATCCTTGCATTGCATGCATACTCAATTACCCATCCTATACACGTTTAAGTAAGTACACATATTGCAATCTAGAGACTATGGTTGTCTAGAGTAGAGTCTCGGTATCGAAAAATCAATAGTATAGGTCTTCCCCGCCTCTACCGCTGGTAAGATCTCTGCTTACCCATGTGGGGGCCTTAATTGCTATCTTATCTTTGCTGGACTTTTTTATCCATGACTTAATCTTGTTACATATGTGAAAAGGTTATTTGACTTGAAATGCCTACCTAAGGGGTTGAGTTAGGGGTTTTCAGCACAATTGAGTACTGAGTTGTATCTAAGAGAGGATGAACATTCATTTTAATAAAATTCAATCCCATTGCTATCTATTGAGAGTGAGTATCATGCTTAGGTTGAGTTTAGAGGACTTGAACCTTGTGTTTATGTGTTTAGTAGAATATTACCTCCATGTCATATGTATTGTGATGCATTCATCCTCATTCATTACAACATTGAGTTTGGGAAGTTGAGAAATGTGAAAGTCTTTTTGAGAAAGAAAATGTGGCACCTTTTGATCCTTGACCACGAACTAGGTGGAAAGTTGATGAGATTTGAGATTATGATACAATATATGCACTGCGAGTCCCCCATGGGTCCTTGTCTAGAAGCCTTAGCTCGACAGGTGTATACGACAGATTGTGGTGACAACATTGATTCCACTGTACCATTACATCATTACATCATCATATTACATTCCATTGCATTGATATTTATGATACATGACATATTAGATTAACTGTGATATTGAACTATACTTATGTGTTCACTTAAATCGCACCGTTCTATATAAATTGGCGGCACCGTAGCCGGAGTAGTATTTTTCTGTGTGCAGGTGGAAGCATTCTATAGTTTATTTCATAAATTTGATTAATTCCTTACACTCAATCGGTTAAACCTACTAAGTAAATGTGGATTGTACTCACCCCTACTTCTGTGTCCCCTTTGATACAGATTCTAGCTGGGGTATCCAGCGCGACAATTGATTTCTAGCGGATATACTATCAATGAATAAGTGGCGAGATCTTGGAATCGAGATAGCCGCTAGTTCCATATTTCATTTCCAGTCTTTATATTGTTTGGAGACTTGTATTATATACTCAGACTCAAACTTGTATTAGATGTTCTTACACTTATGACACCAGGTTTTGGGATAACTTCTTTGTCACCATTTTCATGTTGTTTACTTGTGGCTTGACTTTCCTTTAGGAGTCTTGTATGATTTTACTTTTAGGCTTACACATTAGGATGAGATTTGGGATTTGTGCCATTATTACCTCAGTTTTTTGGTCCTTATAAGTACCCAAACCATAATGTAGTGTCCTCTAAAAGCGTGAAGTAAACAATGACCCTCGATCAGAAACAATAGATATAGGCACTCCATCAGCCAAACTATCTGACTGATATACAACTGGCTAAATTCTCCGCCATATACTTCACCTGAACTGGGATGAAATAGGTAGACTTGGACAGTATATCAACGACTACCCAAATAGAATCATAACCAATCACGATGGTAGGTTAGCACACAACAAAGTCCATGGTGATCTGTTCCCACTTCCATGTAGGAATGGGCATCCTTTAAGTCATACCTCAGGGCTGCTGGTGCTCACATTTGACCAGTTGACAGATCAAACACTTGGACACAAACTCCGCGATTTCCCTCTTCATCCCACACCAGCAATAGTGCTGGCTCAGATCATGATACATCTTTGCCTAACCCAGGTGAATAGAATATCGATAACAATGAGCCTCCTCTAGAATCAATCTGAGTAAGTCACCCACCTTGGGAATACAAATCCTTGTCTCTATCCTCAAAACACCATTCAAATCAAGTATACCCTCTTTGGCTTCACCTCTCAACACCTTGTATCGAATGAGACATAGCTTCTTATCATCAAACTTTCACTCCCGAATCTACTCAATTAAGAAAGAACGAGCCTCAATATAAGCAGTAAAACATTAGCTCTCCTCAGAAACCCACAAACAGACGAAGTTATTGGATAACCTCTGAACAACCTTAGCCAAGGGCCTCTTGTCAACACTAATAGTGGTGAGACTCCCTATACTAGAAGCCTTCCTACTTAAAGCATCTGCCACTACTTTGGCCTTCCCAAGGTGATACAGGATAGACATGTCATAGTCCTTTAGTAACTTAAGCCATTTAGCTGTCTTAAGATCAGATGCCTTTGATTAAAATGTACTAAAGACTTGGTTATCGGTGAATACCTCACAATGCACACCATACAAGTAATAATACTATAGCTTCAACACAAACACCACCGTTGTTAACTCCAAATCATGAGTAGGATTGTTCTTTTTATGAGCCTTCAACTTTCTAGAAGCATAGGCTACTACCTTCCTTTTTATCATCAACACTCCACCTAGACCATCTCCAAAAGCATCACAATATACGGTGAAGTCCACACCCTCTTCGGGTAGAGTCAAAATAGGAGTTGAAGTTAATAAAGTCTTGAGCTTTTGAAAGATCATTTCACACTCATCTAATCAATGAAAATCTACTACTTTCTGATCAGTCTTGTCAAAGAAGTTGAAATAGTTGAGAAACCCTGCACAAAGCGATTGTTATAACAAGCCAACCACATAAAACTCCAAATCTCGATATGTGAAGTAGAACTCTTCCAGCCTCTAACTATCTCAATCGTGGCCGGATTCAGTCTAATACCCTCCTTGGACTCCACGTGTCCTACAAATGCCACAGACTTAAGTCAAAACTCACACTTGGAGAACTTTGCATAAACTTCTGCTCTCTCAACTTCTTAAGTACCGACCTCAAATGGCGAACATGATCCACCTCGATCTTGGATTATACCAAGATTTCATTAATGAATACAATCACAAAAGAGTCTAAATAAGGGTGAAAATTCTCGTTCATCAACTCCATGACTATTGTCGGGGAATTAATCAGCCCAAATGACATAACCAAGAACTTATAATGGTCATGACGGGTCTAGAAGGCTATCTTTGGAATATCTGAAGCCCTAATATTCGACTATGATAGCCAGACTCAAATCAATCTTAGAGAATAATGCCACTCCCTGAAGCTAATCAAACAAATCATCAATACAGGGAAGTGGATACTTGTTCTTGATAGTCACCTTGTTCAATTGTCTATAATCGATTCACATCCTTATTGATCTATCTTTATTCTTCACAAATAGAATCGGTGCACCCCAAGGTGACACACTAAGGCAAATAAACTCATTACTCAAAAAATCTTACAATTATTTCCTTAAATCCTTCAACTCAGCCGGAGCCATGTGATATGGAGGAATAGAAATGGGCTTAGTACTCGGCTCCAAGTAAATAGCAAAGTCAATGTCTCTATCCGAGGGAACACCAGGAAGATCAGTAGGAAATACATCAACAAACTTTTTAACCACAGGGATAGACTCCATACGAGGTGAATCAACACTAGTATCCCAAATGAAGGACAAATAAGACATACACCCTCTATCAATCAACCTCTATGCACGGATATGTGAGATGACCTTACTAGGATTAGAACCACTAGTACCTTTCACTTGATACTTGGGATACTAGGTATCGCTAAAGTATTAGTCTTAGCATAACAATCAAGAATCGTATGATAAGAAGGAAGCCAATCCACACCCAAAATGACATCAAAGTTTGTCATCCCTAGAATAATCACGTCTACCCAAGTGTCATACCAGCTAAGGAAACAAAACAGAATTGATACACTCGATCCACCACTAAGGGCTCACCCATAGGTATAGAAACATGAACATGCACATGCATATGATCATATGTCAAATCAAATCCAGATGGAAAATAGGCAGACACTTCGGAGAATGTAGACCCTGGATCAAATAAGACAGACACAGATCGATGGCAAACCGGGATGATACCTATGATAACTGCATCAGAAGCCTCATCCTCGGGTTTCCCTAGAAAAGTATAACACTGAGCTCTTTTACAACCATAAGCCTATAATGCACCTCTACCTCCTCCCTGTGATACTATAGCACCACCAACACCCCCACTAGAAGGGCGACCACCCCACTCGTCGACCTCTGCTATGATCTCTAATAACCCTAACCTACGATGTATGACCTTCGAGACATATGACCTCTCTCAAAAGTTGGCATAAACTCGTGAATCAATCCTCTGTGCTAAAAGGAACCACCACCTCTATAGGACCCTCTACCTCCACATGAGGTACCCGAGAATCGATCAGATGCCCAATTCCTCTTGGGGTCCTCGAAATCCTCTCTCTCCATTAACTCTAACTCCTTAGAGACAACCACTATAGACTGGAAGGAAGCCACATCACGGGCAGATCAGATCACTTCTATACCAATAGAATAAGTTAATTTTCACACAAATCTCCGAACTCGCTCAGTCTTATCAGGAGAAATGAGTCTCACACTTGGAAACTATGAGGCCCTCCTACCTCAAACTCTCAAATCGTAACCAGCTCTCCTCTCTTAGACTCCAGGCGACGAAACAGTCATAAAAATCACTAGTAAACTCATCCCAAGTCACCTGGTATGACCCAATCAATCTGAAACTCAAATACACTCTCCACCACTCTCTAGCTGGCCCACATAACTATAGTGTGGCATAAAAAACTCCATGGGTCTTGTATAGCCCCACCATCTCTAACAACTCCCTATACATGGTCAAAAACTCATAGGAGCCCTCCGTCTTCCCACCCTGAAATTGAGGTGGGTCCATCTTCCTGAACCTAGTATATCAGCGTTGCTCATCATCCATCAACATAAGAATAGGTGCACCCTGAGCTCTCTCCCTTTGTACTCTACCCTCATTAGCTATAGGAATCGTAGGTGATTATCCCAGTAGGTCCTGAACAACTGGAACCTAATGCTGCTCTAGGTTCTGAGCCCCTTCTCTAGTTTAAAAACCCTCGAGTGTACCTATCATACCCACACTCTGATTAAATCCCTCGAGTGCATCCAATACTCGCATCAAAGTAGCCTGAAGCAATAGTGTAGTAGCAAGCTATAGAGGGACCTGGTCCTCTTTAGCATCAACCTATGGCTCAAGAGAAGCCTCTCTAACACGACCTCTACCTGCAACCGCTATACGACCACAACCTCTAGCTTGGTCATGAACTCTACCCCTAGCTGGGGTCACAACATCAACCTCGGGGACTGTCTCCCCTCCTCTACCACTAGCAATAGCTCTAGTCCTAGCCATCTGTCAAAAATGATACACGACAACTCAACATCACGCAAGTAACCACACACGATATGAATTGAAAGAAAAGGGAAATTTCCTAACAGTCATCATAAGTTCTTGAAGATAGATACAGACATCTCTGTATCAATCCTTGAGACTCTACTTAGACTTGGATTTTACACACGTGAGACCTATGAACCTAGGGCTCTGATTCTATTTTTTATAACCCAGATCCAAGTGTGATGGAACTCATCTTAACCCATTAAGACAAGTCAGCCTAAAATCTAATAGAAAGTAAAAAATGCAAAAGAAAAAGACAATGCGATATATATTTCAAGGAAACTGATAAATAAATCTCAAAATCCCTTAAGACTGGTTGTCACATGTACAAGCCGCTAATATATTACATAATTAAGAAAGAAAATATAGTCACAATATCTTTGTCTCTAGAATAAGAGTAAATCATAGTAAAGAGCAAGAGGTATCTGCTGGGTGGATGCAATAACTACCTCAACACTCAAACTAGTAGCCTCAGATATGGTAGGAAAGGGTAAAAGTCACGAAGGTCCAGGGTCACAACCTACACACGTGTAGAAGCAAGGAGTGAGTACCAAATAACATGGTTCTTAGCAAGAGGACAACTAAAAATAAGCAAAGTTAAATAGAATACAAGTACTCCTGTCGCCCCAACCAAACCTCTTCATACTACAACCTGCATCGAAATCAGCCAGTCTAATAGTTCTAACATCATATATATATATCGGTCAAATCACATTAATCAATAGTATCAACCATGAAAACAAAAGGAATAACAACAGTCCACAAATGGCAAAAGATGTGTAATGCAATGCAATAAAATGTCACATATAGTGGTGCATGTATGTCCTAATGATACACATCCACTGAATAGCAGGCTAGAACCCATGGGGGACTCACATGGTCTATGTATCCACTTGCACTATTTTCCTTCGGTATAAACATCAATCATAGAAACCATTTTTCTTTGGCATCTCCAGAACCATTTTCCTTTGCTATAATCGTCAATCGCCAGAACCATTTCCCTTTGACATCGCCGGAACCATTTTCCTTTGGCATCATCATTTCAGTTCCATCACAATATATCAGAACCAATCTAAATAAGCAATGTTCATACAAGCCACAATAATAGAATGATATCAACAACAATTCACATCTCATATCAATATAATCATTTTACATGTCCATAATTCATCAAAGTCATCATCACATCAATCACACCAATGTAAATCATCAAATTACCATATTATTACCTCTTTTCTTCGTTATTAAGATCAATCACAATAGTCAAATAAACCAAATAAATTCTTATTATTCCCTAACACACATAGCAAGAAATACGAGATTCTATAAGCTTAAACGAAGGTTTAGAAGTTCACTTGTCTAAATTTCAACCAAACTACTCCAAAACATGGACCTTCCCTTCATGTTGGCTCTCTGAATCATTAAAATCAAGTCAAATATGAATTTTTAATAAGAACACGAGTACCACGACACCCAAATCATTAATTTTAGAAACCGAGCCTAAATCTACCCAAAAACTCAATTCAAAAAATGAAAGGGTATATTTGAATTTTTTAGATGAAAACATTCTTTACGACATAAGGAACCTATTAGTGAAAACCATTTCGAAAATGGGGTTAAAATCAACTCGAAGTCACCAATTTAGTAAATACATGGGTTCTTGAAAACCCCCAAAATTTCGGATCTAAAATCATGAATTAAGGCTAAAAATAAAGATATAATTGACAATTAATGAAGATTATGGACGAAAATAACTTACCCAATCGATTTTCCTCAAAAAAACCTCTTTAGAATCGTCCCCCTCCCCCCCCCCCTCCCGAGCTCTAAAATTCAAACAATGGTGAAAATGGACTAATTCCCATCTTTGGGAGAGGTCTACTATTTAGGGAAATTTCACCCTCCGTGAATGCGGACAACTAACTCTGCAAATGTGGAGACCAATTCAAGGATACTTCGTGAATGCGGCACAAGTGCCACGAACACAACAAAATCTTCGCGAACATGAACAAGGGCCTACGAATGCGGAGAAGCTCGCCTCAGACACCAGATATTAGTAACTCCTGAAGCATTCAAAAAATAACAGAATAGACCCTTGAGATTAGTTCAGAATCTTCTGCGTACAAACCTGCTATGTTACCCCACTAAATTTGACGTTCTGGACTCATTGAAATCGTCAGAATTTGCATTCGATATCTCATTTATCTGAAATCTATTTAATTTCAATTAAACTAATTTAGGACTCAAAAAGATCAAAATACTCTCGGAGCTCTCGAACCCAACGGATTCATCAAAAATCTAATCCTAACATCCGAACTCCGAATGTTGACCAAAGTCAAACCTTAGTCTAAAATAACTCCAACTTTCAACTTAGGACCTCAAATCCCTGATACAACTCCAATTTCAGAAACAACAACTCTCATAGATCAAATTCTATATTTTGGGGCTGATAGAACTGACGAAATTTCATTTCGAGGCTCATAGCCTTGGTTGGTACCAAATACCACTTTTGAATGACTTAAGTCTTCAAAACTCAACAGCTTTAAAAAATCTACACTTTTCAAGGAATTTCAAAAACCAACACCAAATACTGATCGAAAATGACTCGAGGTAACTATCAGGAGAGGTAAAAATGTCATTTTACAAAAAAATCAAAAATAACCTTCAGGGTCATTATATTTATAGTTTTCCTTCATAGTTTCAATTAGGAAGTTGTTCGGAAGACAATATGAATAGAATTCGTTATATATAGACTTTGAGATGCTTGAATAGGTGTAGCTTAGCTTTTTCGTTGACTAGATATCCTACCTCCACTCTTAATAAGTGGCGGCAAGACTCGAATCCTGAACATCTGTCTACTCTATTATGGTGAATTGTGTGAACTATCTCATATAAAAAGCTGAGATATCAGAAAGAAAATACTTTTATTTAGTTAATTATGTATTAACACCTAATACAATGTTGGTGAATTAGAATATCCCAAACAATATTATTTGAACAGTTGGTTAAAAAAATTTTTTGAAGAAATTCAAGCGTACCAACTGTGTGTGATAACTAAAAACTTAGAATTCTAAAGAAACTCGAGTTTTCCATATAAAGATATAGTTCAATAGTTTCAAGATTTAGGCAAAATTTTGGTTATGTCTATCTTATCTAGCATATATAAAAATGAACTTTGAAATATTTGTACTCAAATATGATTTTAAAATCTTGAAACCATAAATGCATTCATTCATAATGATCCTTGGTAATACTGTTGACTTAAGGTGATCATATCTTTCTGTAACACCCCCTAAAACGTTGTATATGATGTTCCAATTCTCGATGAAAATGATATACTTTCTGTATTTTGGGCATTACTTTTAATAGGATGGTCCAAATTAGGTGATTCAAATTTTTGAATAACCTGAACATCATTACCTACAACTTTTGTGGACCATATTTTATGTTTCGGAGGTTAAGTAGGTTAAATAAATTAATTGTTGCAAAATATGGTGTTGTGATAAAATGGAGTATTTGTAGAAGAAAAATCATATCTCACTGTAGGATGCTCCAAATCGGTTGATTCTTGAACGACATGAAAGTAGACTTCTAGAGAAACAATTCATATGAGACACTAAATCCTAATTAGGAAGTTATATTTTTCAAACGCAACTCTGAAAAAGGGTATTCCGTTAAAAGAAGGTTCATCTCACTAACCATGGAAAGATCTAGATCCATTTGACATCACCCATGACATCAATAGTCCTCCATTTGACATCACTCATGACATCACAATCTTTCATTAAATTTTTAGATTTTTCTTTATAATTATTTTAATTATTGTTAGGTCCCTCCTTCACACCTATAAATATCCACCTTATTTCATTATTTTGTTCATCAAGCTTTCTCAAGTAACTCTTTTCTCTATACACTCTTTTACTCATTCTCAAAATATATTTTAGATCTTCATAGTGTAGAAATACTATTCTGATGATTCATATACTCCGGGTAGTATACAAAATGCTCAAGCGAGAAGAAAATGCTAGGATTCAAGAGTATTTATTAAGTCCTCCGATTCTGAGTAATGCTTCAGATTTTAGGTGTGTAAGGTTTCAATGAGAGTATTTCTTCCACTCTCATGCCTAAAGTATTTTGATTAAATGATAAATTATGTTTATTTTCTTTAAGCTTTACTCTAAGTTATGTGGGTGTTTATCCATGGGTTCTTTCACCCATGTAGTCTAAAACTCTTTCGACTAAATTTCTTGATTTTAAGTAATATTTTCTTATGGGTAATTTTTATTTTTACTTAATAGAATAAATCATGGTTAAACAAATGATTATTAGTCTATTTTGATGCAAAATGATTTCATATGTATAGATTGATGGTTTGCAAGTATTTTCTCTATGTAGCTCTTTAAAGGTTTTAAAATTCATAGTGGGTTTTTTAAAGCATGATTTTTAATTAATGAATTTCAAAGTATTTATGCATAATTTCATTTACATAAATGATTGAAAGTTGAAGTGTTTTAAACCCACCTACTTTTACTATATTTTCAATGAAGTTTGACTTGAAAGCTTTGACTCCAAATAAATATTTATGAAAGCAATTTCTATGATTAAAAGGGAGTCTCATAAAATAAAAGAATGATGAAATACTATGAATGATGAATTCTTTATGCTATAAGGACAATTCTTGTATATTTGAATCACCAAAGGTTTTAATGAGCTATTCCACCGAATGTGATATTTTGAATTCTCAAGTTATATGCTATGACAATTTTGAGGTATTAAACTATTCTGTGGGATTGACTTAGCACCGAATGGGTTATTGAGGTGGGATTCGGTAAGAAAATCCTAGTAGCAACCCTTTGTCTCATTAACTATGTGCCAACATAGGAGCCCTTGTAGACTTAGGATAATAGATCCACAAATAGCCCTTAAAGTTAAAGTTAAAGTTAAAGAAATGAATGAAGTTGACGGAGTTCTACCCGACAAGTAGTCTCTTCGGCCAATGTAGGAGGTTATGTTGGATTCCATGTAATAGCTCGCATGGTCTTAAATGTCGATTATGGTCATTTTTCCATGAAATGAATATTTTAAAGGATATATATATGATTGATTATGCATGCATTGCATTATGTTTTATATTACATAAATTTTTTAATGTTTCCTCAATGTTCATGCATGCTTACATACTTAGTACATTCAAAGTACTATGCTTACATACTTAGTACATTCAAAGTACTAAAGCACACTCTTTTGCCTACATTATATCACCATATAGGAATCGATGCTCCTCCTCGTTCTCCTCCACGTGGCTATTTGAGATTTCGTTTGAAGACTACTTTTGGTGAATTCCCATGTTCCAGGAACAATACTCATTTATCTTTCTAGATTATGATATGTTGAGATCTTTAGACACTTACTATGACATTTCTTTCTATTATGATTGAGGGTGAGCTAGGGACTTGTCTTATCCCCATTAAATCTAAAAGTTAAGGTATTGTTGGACATATGTAAGTTAAAGATTTAATATTATAATTTCTGCTTGTTTATTTATTGTCATTACCTATGAAAGGCTAACAGAATGCTAAGAGGCTTGTTTGAGGTACTTTCGGGTTCCTCCTTCGCCATGTCACGTCCAGGCCTTAGGCTTGGGTCGTGGCACTTTCTTTCAAATCAGTCCATAATTTAAGCTGATCTTTCGCTGTCTAATATTCAACTTTTAGGCTTTTATCCAAATGATGATGAAGAAAAATTATAGACTTCGCTTTGTCCTAACTCAATGCATCATTACCCTAAGTAATCATGGTACCAAGACCTATAACTTCTAGATGAAATTCAACATCAAACATTCATGACAGATAACTTTTCCTGTAGCTATCAAATATCACAAATTCAAGCTTTGACAAATTCGACATGATGAAAACTATCATAAAATAGTTGAAATAATATCATGATTTTTATTTATTTATAATAATTTGTAAAAAATATTCCAAATGAATAAAACATAATATGGGTAGAAAATAAATTACATATTGAAATATAGAAGGTTACAAAATTATGTGAACTCCTGATATTGCCAATTAAAAAGATTTTCTAGTTGTTTCAAACATATATACCAATAGAACAATTTATCAATTAGTTTTTATAGATATTAACGCCATAAATTGTGAGAATTTTAAATCATATTTAATACAATATTTACTTCTTTATGACATACAAATAATAATCTTAAATATATGACAAAAATAATTAAAATATTATAATGAGCCCACTATCATATTGTATAGTATTTTAATATAAAATTATATATAAGTTAAGATACATATTATAATATAATAACTTAAACATGAATCATACCGACGATCATACCGAGTCAAGCATTATAGTAACATAAAACTACTCATGTATGCATCAATTACATTGTCGGTCAAAGACTTACGAAGATCCTATTAGAGATGTTATAAACATAAAAATACATACCTGAATAAAAAGGAAATTGTCTACCTTTTAAGAAAAAAAATCAATATTAATGTGTCTCAATTGGTTAGAGACTCAAATTGATAATGTGTTGTAAAATATAAATAATATAACTACAAAATATATAGATTAAAGATGTGGAGAGTAAAATATAGAGATCCTCTTATTCAATTCTCTTTAAGTGTGTCTTTCACAAAACTGAAGAATGCCCTTTTATAGAATATACAAGCCACCTGTTAGTTACAAATATTAAGAGATGCATAAATACATATATACTAAGTGTTCACTAAATGAAACATTCAGAATTAGATGAATTCGTAACAAAAAGTTTAAGAAATATTGATTGAATTTTTTGCATTTCATTAAAAAATTCTATAATAGACAAAATTGTCAGTTACTATTTATCTCAAATAATTATCATTTATTTTTTATTCTAATATTAGGACTTAAAAGTTAATTAAAATTATAATTATTAAATCTTTACCTATTTATAAAAGGTAATACCTTCTAATATTAAGTACTTTAATGTTGACAGAAATTATGCTTCTTAAATCGTTTCTTATTTGAATATTCTTTAAATTTTTCTTTTTGTTTGGAAGCAAATCTTTAGCATTAAAAATTTAAATATTAGATCACTTTTTAAGTTTTCTCTATTTTTATATTTTAAATTGTCGATCTTCTTCGTATCATGTTAATTGTAAGACCTCGTAAGTCGGAAAGTGGAAACCAAGAAGAAAATTCTCGGATCTTGAACTGAACCCAAGTTTACGACTGTCTCTATGAGTTGTAGGAGTTTACACGACCCGTAGAAAGGAGTCGTGGAGGGATTCGTTATTGGTAGTCATTACCAGCCTAAAAGGGAGGTCTTACGACTCATGTTGATGACTCATTCTCACTTAGATGATCCGTAGACGCAACTCGTAGGAAGAGCTCTAAGGCTAAGTTCCAGAAGTCCCTCAAAGTCAAGTCTAAGACTTAACAGGATGGCTCGTAAAAGCTATGATGGGTCGTAAGAACCACCCATCATAAAATTTCAGAGACTTGTAATTTGCAGGGTTTTGGGACTTACGGGATGAGCCAACAGGACGAACCATAGAAAAGATGACGGGCCATAAACCTTGCCCGTTCCTAAATTTCAGAGACTTCATTTTTTATACTTTTCTCAAACCTGCAGGACGAGTCGTTTATACGACTCGTCAACACTTCGATGACCCGTAGAAATGGATCTGTCGGGCCAAATTTCCAAACTTTAATGAAAGGAAATTGTGTCTTTTCCCAAGTTCAGTTCAATGAACCTAGATACTTTTATGGACAAGTTCAATGTTTATAAATATTCAATCTTTCAAATTCCCCTCATATTCAATTCATTCTCCTAAAATTTTCTAAGGCAAGAACAAAGTCTCTCAAGGTTTCCCCTTCAAGCTAAAGTAAGGGTTTCCAGATTTCTACAAGGTTTCTTCTTTAATTCTTAATGAATTCAAGTAAGGTATGTAGGGTTTGATTCATTGGCTCTTTTCACCCATGAAGTCCCAAAGATTACTCAAGTTTTCATTCAATTTTCAATTGATTATGAACCTTAGTTTTGATGAATTGCATTGGGCTGGTTTGATTTTATTTTAAAATGGTATTAATGATCTTTATATGCATTTTCTCATATGAATTGCATGATTTCAATTTGCATTATAGATGCCCATGC
Organism: Solanum dulcamara; assembly: GCF_947179165.1. NCBI lineage: Eukaryota > Viridiplantae > Streptophyta > Magnoliopsida > Solanales > Solanaceae > Solanum > Solanum dulcamara. The sequence continues at coordinate 58,923,364 of NC_077239.1, read as the reverse complement.
ATAAAGTTATATTTCCAAGCTATGATTATGAAGTTAAGATGAGCTTATGAGTTGATCATGAGTTAAAATAATTTTTAATAAAAGTTTTATATGAGTTGAAGTTGAGATTTATGATTCTAAAATCAAAGTTATGATGGTGAACAGAGTTAAGATCAAAAGATATTTAAAGATTTTGATAATGATAATTCTCACCAAAGTTATAGATTCTTATAAATCACCAAGTAGATGAGCTATTCCTAATATGTTTTAAAGATGGATTGATAGGCAATTACTATCTTTTCCTACTATGTTATGATCATGTTTATGAGTTTTCGTTGGTATATTAACTAAGCACTGAGGGCTTCTAGGTGGGGTTTGGTCTGATAATGCAGTTGGTTACCCAAGGGAATTCTAATAGCAACCTAAAGTCTCAAACTATGTTGTCCGCGTAGGTTTCCTTCATGGCCTAACTAGTAGATCCACATATAGCACAGTTGAATTGAGTTGAGTTACTTTTGAAGTATGCCCTGGAAAGGTAGCCTCCCCTATTTTGATGTAGAAGTCATCGGCCTATCTCGATGCAGGATCCATTAGATTTCATGTAACAAGTTGGAGTTAAAGTTACGAGATGTCAAGTTATGAGTTTATGGTATTTTATGATATGCATTGACCAAGAGTTTCTTATGATTTAAATTGCTTTTAAGCTTTACTCATGTTCATTATGATTGGTCATGCATCTTATGGCATATTGATTATATTCTTTTACTTGTTCATACATACCTCACCTACTTAGTACATTCAAACTACTAACACATATTTTGCCTATATTATCTCATAATGTAGGGTCGGACGATGCTCACGATTATCCTACTCGTGGCTAGATATTTCTTTAGATTTCAAAGAAGTTTGTGAGTCCTTATTCTACCGAGGATAAGAGTTTTATTTATGATTACTATTGTCTTCACTTTCTTCTATTGTTAGGGTGAGATATGAGCTTGTCCTAAGCCCCCATCAAGGGTTAAACTAGAGTCATATTTAGAAGATAATGTGATGTAGTCTATGCGGGCATTGATTGGTTAATTTTATCCCTTAGTCCCATTACCTTTAAGATTATTACTTTTGCTTGTCTTTATCGTATGTTTTACCTTATGTATGTAATGTATGCTAAGATGGCTTATGGTTGGGGTCCCTCGCATCCTGATCACTGTGTTGGGACTTGGCCCTAGTTTGGATTATGACAAACTTAGTATCAAAGAAAAAGGTTTAAAAGAGTCCAAGGGAGTCTAACATGCTGCGTTAAGTAGAGTCTTACTCATTGGTGTGAAGCGCGCCACATCCATGAATAGAACGCTACAAAACTTCTTAGGAAAAGTCTCACTTTTTTCATGATTAATGTCGTGCAGTACATTGGTTAAGTCTTTTCCCTCTAATGCTTGTTCTTTCTAATTCGGGAGATGGATATATCTAGAATCATGACATATGTGGAGCAAGTTGAAAGTGAGAAGCTAAAGGTGAAGAATAGGGAGTCTAAGAGGCCAAGTACCGATGATAGTGAATTCTCTCATGCTAAGTCCGAAAGTAGTGGACGTCCTCATTTTTACCAAAGTTACTCCGGCCAAGGGTCTTCTAATGCTACTAATCCAAGGTTTGAAAATATAGGGTGACCAACCCTAAACCTCAAAGAGGTGCTCCTATAGGCCAAGTTACTCTCGCATGCAAGAAGTGTGGTAGGAACCATAAGGGTGAATGTTTAGCCGGATTGAATGTGTTCTACCGATGTGGTAAGACGGGTCATCATGCTAAGGAATGCAAGTTCAAGGATGCTCATCCTCAAGGAAAAATTGATCAAGGTGGCCAAGTGCAACCAAAGGATAGTTAACGCAATAATAGGTTCTATGCCCTCCATGGTAGGCAAGAGGTGGAGGAGACTCTCAATGTTGTTATCGGTATATTATGGATCTTTCACTATGATGTTTATGCTTTGCTTGATCCGGGTGAAAATTTATCTTTTGTTTCCCCTTACATGTCCATGAGGTTTGATGTTAGTCCCTAGACACTGTTAGAGCCTTTCTCTATTTATACTCCCGTAGGTGAGTCGGCTGTGGCTAAAAAGGTCTATAGAATTTATCCCATTGTGGTCTTCTATAAAGTTACTTTATGCATTTCTAGTCATGTCGCTTGGTTTGACCAATTCTCCCGCAACTTTCATAGACTTAATGAATAGAGTGTTCAAGAAATACCTAGATATGTTCGTGATTAAATTCATCGGCAATATTTTGGTTTACTCTCGAAATGAGGAGGAGCATGCAAGTCACTTGAGGATTGTATTGTAAACTCTAAGAGACAAGCAACTATTTGCAAAGTTCAATAAATGTGAGTTTTAGTTAAGGGAGGTGGCCTTCCTTGGTCATATTATATCCGGTGAAGGGATTATGGTCGATCCTAAGAAAATTGAAGCGGCTAAGAAGTGGCCTAGACCATTATGTCCTTCGAATATTACGTAATTTTTGGGCCTAGCCAGATACTATAGGAGATTTGTGAAAGGGTTTTCATCGATCTCGTCACCTTTGACCAAGTTGACTCAAAAGAAGGTGAAGTTTCAATGGTCGGAAGCAAGTGAAAAAAGTTTTCAAAAGTTGAAGAATCGTCTCACTACCGATCATATATTGACCTTGTCGGAAAGGTCTGATGTCTTCATGGTATATTGTGATGATTTAAGGGCTGGTCTTGGTTGTGTATTGATACAACATGGTAAGGTAATGGCCTATGCTTCTAGAAAACTTAAGGTGCATGAACGGAACTATCTGACCTATGATCTTGAACTAGCAGCGGTTGTGTTTGCTTTAAAAATTTAGAGGCACTATCTATATGGTGTCCATGTGGATGTGTTCACCGACCACAAGAGTTTATAATATATGTTTAAGCAAAAAGACTTGAACCTTCGGCAAAGGAGATGGCTTGAGTTGTTGAAAGATTATGATATGAGTATGTTGTATCATCCGAGCAAGGAAAATAAGGTTGTCAATGCACTAAGTAGGTTTTCCATGAGTAGTGAGTAACATATTGAAGAAGATAAGAAAGAATTAATTACATATGTTCATAGGTTAGCATGTTTAGGTGTGCATTTGGTTTATTCTAATGATGGAGGTGTTCTTGTTCATAATGGTTCAGAATTGTCTCTTGTAGCGGATGTCAAGGCCAAGTAAGACCAAGATCCAATGTTGGTCGAGTTAAAGAATTTGGTGGATAAAAAAGCTATTGAGGCTTTTTCCCAAGGAGGAGATGGTGCTCTACGTTACCAAAGTCGGTTGTGTGTACCCAATGTTGATGGGTTGAGAGAGTTGATGTTGAATGAAGCCCATAATTCCCAATATTGGATTCATACGGGTTCCACCAAGATATATCGTGACTTGAGAGAAGTGTATTGGTGGAATGATAAGAAGAAGGACATAACAGAATTTGTATCTACGTGTCCAAATTGCCAACAAGTCAAAGTCAAGCATCAAAGACCGAGAGTTCTATCCCAAGATATTGAGATTCCTACTTGGAAGTGGTAAGATGTGAATATGGATTTCATAACGGGTTTGCCTTGTACTATGAAGCAACATAATTCCATTTGGGTTGTTGTAGATCAGATGAACAATTCGGCTCATTTTCTACCGGTTAAGACTTTCTATGGCGCCGAAGATTATATTAAGTTATATGTACGTAAGTTGGTGAGACTTCATGGTGTGCCCTTGTCGATCATATCGGATTGAGGTACACAATTCACTTCACATTTTTGGAAGTCGTTTCAAAAGGGTCTCGGTATAAAGGTTAAGTTAAGTACCACTTTTCATCCTCAAACCGATGGTCAAGCCGAAAGAAAGAACCAAACTTTAGAGGATATGTTAAGGGCATGTGTTATTTATTTTAAAAGAAGTTGGGATAAATATTTTCCATTGATTGAGTTTGCCTATAATAATAGCTAGAACTTTAGCATCCAAATGGCTTCTTTCGAAGCATTGTATTGGAGGAGATGTAGATCTCCGGTAGGATGGTTTGAAGTAGGTGAGATGGACTTGATTGGTCCAGATTTGGTTATCAATTGAAGATGACTCAAAGTCATCAAAAGTCCTATTTTGATGTTAGGAACAAAGAGCTTGAATTTGAAGTAGATGATTGGTTCTATTTTAAGGTTTCACCCATAAAGGGTGTAATGCATTTTGTTAAGAAAGAAAAATTGAGTCCTAGATACGTTAGACCTTACAAGGTAATGATACGTGTTGGCAAAGTGTCTTATGAGTTAGATTTTCCATTCGAGTTTGCTATGGTTCACTCGGTATTTCATGTATCTATGTTGAGGAAGTTCGTAAGTGATCCAAACTCCATTGTGCCCTTGAAAGATGTAACTGAGGAAAATTTGACTTATGAAGAAGTTCCGGTGAAAATCTTAGACTAGAAAGTTAAGAAGTTAAGAAATAAAGAAATTGTGTCTTTCAAAGTGTTATGGAGGAATCAACAAGTAGAAAGTGCTACTTGAGAGGCGAAAGTAGGTATGATTAAACGATACCCCATTTCTCTTTCCCTCTACTCAAGCTTAAAGTAGTAAATTATTCCTATTCAAGCTAATTGAACTCTTATGTATTCAGTTCCTCCTATATCATTCATATGCATGAATGTTCATAAAAAAGTTTATTTTAAAAGTTATGATTTTGTGTTAAGTTGAAGTTTCATGTTCCATGCATTATAAGATGTCATCATGTTCTTGTTGGGTTACTAGTCCCCTTTCTGTGTCCTTCCTATGATAAGTTAATATCACTCTAGGACGAATGTTTCCAAGGGGGAGATATTGTAAGACCCCATAAGTCAAAAATTCAAAACCAAGGAGAAAATTATCGAATCTTGAACTGAACCCAAGTTTACCACTGTCTCTACAAGTCGTAGGAGTTTACACGACCCGTAGAAATGAGTCATAGAGAGAGTCATTATTGTTAGTCATGACCAACCTAAAAGGGAGGTCTTACCACTCATGTTGATGACCTATTCTCACTTAGATGATCCGTAGACATAACTCGTGGGAAGAGCTTTGAGGCTAAGTTCTAGAAGTCCCTCAAGGTTAAGTCTACGACTTGATTGGATGGCTCGTAGAAGCTATGAAGGGTCGTAAGAACCACCCGTCACAAAACTTCAGAGACTTGTAATTTGCAGGTTTTTGGGACCTGCAGGATGAGCCAATAGGATGAACTGTAGACAAGATGACAGGCCATAAACCTTGCCCGTTCCCAAACATCAGAGACTTGATTTTTATACTTTTCTCAAACCTGCAGGACGAGTCGTTTAACAATCCGTAGAAATGGATTCTTTGGGCCAAATTTCCAGATTTAAATTAAGGGAAATTGTGTATTTTCCCAAGTTCGGTTCAATGAACCTAGACACTTTTATGGTCAAGTTCAAAGTTTATAAATATTAAATCCTTCCAATTCCCCTTCTATTCAATTCATTCTCTTAAAATTTTCTACGACAAGAACAAAGTCTCTTAAGGTTTACTCATCAAGCTAAATCTAGGGTTTTCAGATTTTTACAAAGTTTCTTCTTCAATTCTTAGTGAATTCAAGCAACGTATGTGCGGATTGATTCATGGAATCTTTTCACCCATGAAGTCCCAACGATTCCTCAAGTTTTTATTCAATTTTCAATTAATTATGAACCCTAGTTTTGATGAATTACGTTGGGCTAGTTTGATTTTATTTTTAAATGTTATCAACGATCTTTATATGCATGTTCTCTTATGAATTGCATGATTTCAAGTTGATTTATAGATACCCATGCATAAAGCTATATTTTCAATTTATGATTATGAATTTAAGATGAGTTTATGATTTGATCATGAGTTAAATGATTTTCAATAAAAGTTTTATATGAGTTAAAATTGAGATTTATGATTCTAAAGTTAAATTTATGATAATGATCAGATTTAAGATCAAAAGATGTTTAAAGATGATGATAAGGACAATTCTCACCAAAGTTATAGATTCTTATGAATCACCAAGTAGATGAGCTATTCCTAATATATTTTAAAGACGGATTGATAGGCAGTTTCTATCTTTCCCTACTATGTTATGATCATGTTTATGAGTTTTCGTTGGGTTATTGAAGAAGCACCGAGAGGGCTTCTAGGTGGGGTTCAATCCGGTAATGTAGTTAGTTACCCAAGAGAATACTAGTCGCCACCTAATGTCCCAAACTACGTTGCTCGCATAGGTTGCCTTCATGGACTAGCTAATGGATCCACATGTAGCACAGTTGAGTTGAGCTGTGTTACTTTTAGAGTATACCCTGGCAAGGTAGCCTCTTCTATTTCGATGCAGGAGTCATCGGATTTCATGTAATAGCTTGCATGGTCTTAGTTGTTGGTTAATGAACCTATCCCACACAAGTTGGAGTTAAAGTTATGAGATGTCAAGTTATGAGTTTATGATATGCATTGACCAAGAGTTTCTTATGATTTAAATTGCTTTTAAGCTTTACTCATGTTCATTATGATTGGTCATGCATCATATGGAATATTGATTACATTCTTTTACTTATTTATGCATACCTCACATACTTAGTACATTCAAACGTACTAATGCATATTTTGCCTATATTATCTCATAATGTAGGGCTGAACGACGCTCGCGATCATCCCACTCGTGGCTAGAGATTTCCTTAGATTTTAAAGAAGTTGGTGAGTCCTCATTCTACCAAGGAAAAGACTTTTATTTATGATTACTATTGTCTTCACTTTCTTCTATTGTTAGGGTGAGCTAGGAGCTTGTCCTAAGCCCCCGTCAAGGGTTAAACTAGAGGCATGTTTAGACGATAATATGATGTAGTCTATGCGGGCATTTATTGGTTGATTTTATACCTTAGTCCTATGTCCTTTGAGATTATTACTTCCACTTGTCTTTATCATATTCTTTACCTTATGTATGCAATGTATGCTAAGATGGCTTATAATTGAGGTCCCTCACATCCCGATCGTCATGTCACGGCTTGGTCCTAGTTCGGATCGTGACATTAATATACCTTGAAAAATAACAAAGATAATTAATTACTTGTAATAGTGAATTCCAAGTAAATGTAATAGTAAAATACCTCACATGATGTAATGTAAAAGGTCCTTGTAATGAAGATTGGGAAAAGGCATAGATTTTTTTTAAAACTTGTCTTGAAAACTCCACTCCACACTTAAACTATATGACGATCTATTACGCACTATATTCTTGTTGAAAGTGTAATTAATACCACCTTAAAACATAAAAAATGAGTCACATAATCTAGTTTGATGAGCACACACCTATTAGATTTGTGCAAGTTTACACGTGTAATTTATTTATTTATTTCGCTTTTTTTCAATCTTTTGCCTCTATTTTATCTATTCTTCCTCATCTGAATGACTCCATTTTTGTTTTCAAGAAAATCACCAATAATGTTATTCTCTTCTTCCTCCATTATTGATACAAAAATCAACAAAGTCAATCAGTAACTTCATCCAATTTAATCTCTTTATAACTACCATCACACCCGTCACCATCAAAAGTTGCAACACCATAACCATCTACTTGTGACATTCATCATCAACTATCACACACCATTAATATCGCAAAAATATCACCATATCTAAGCACTAATTTTACCAACCGACACCAAAGAGCAATTCAATTATCAATATTATTTGAAAAGATCTGTTGGACAATTGAGAAATAGGTGCTAGATTTACTATTATTCGTTTTAAGTAAAATCTAGAGAGAATTTTTATTGAAAGAAAAGATAATCTATGAAATATATTAAAAGATTAAATTTTGTGCAAAATCATAAAAAAATTACAGAGAAAATAAAGATATAGCGAAGAAAGAGATAGCGATTTCTTTATTTCATGTTCTCATAATCAATAAAAGAAAGATAAAAATTAATTGATTAATTGGTACTCGACTTGACGAAATTAATGATGAAAATAATAAAAATTGATCAAATTCAAAAATCTCAGCGAAAAAATTTTAACCAATAAATCTCATATTTTATAACTTTGCGCATCTTTGCTGTGGATTTCATCCCTCTACCTTGATTTTTGTTTTTCTCTCCAAATATTATCATAAAGACATTTTTTTTCATCAGTCATAGCAAGAAAGGAGTTTTTATGATAAGAGAAGAATGAAGGAGAAAAAAATATAGGTTGACTTGAAGGAGAATAAAAGAACAAGAGCATGAAAAGGGAAAACAGAGGGGGGGGGGGGTTAAAAAAAATAATTTTATTTTCGACTTAAATACACTTTTTTGTATTTAATTTTATTTCCATGTCAATTATGGGATGATGTTAATTACACTTTTAACAAGAATGTGAGGATAAAAGATTGTCATAATAATTTAAATATGTATTAGACTTTTTGAGACAAAATTCATGAGAGAATATATGCCTTTTACCTAATGAAGATCCAACAATCTGTGTGAGCTCCTCTCTTATATGTCAAATTATGCAATATTATGAAGTTAGTAATTTGTATCAAAATAGATTCCGAAATAAATATTGACATTATGATATTAATCTAATGGCTAAATTATCGTATTATTAGCTTCATGCTAGATGACTTTCAGTTTGCTTCCATCGCAATTTTTAGGTTTTATATTTTGATTTACCATAATACTTTATGTTATTATTAATTAATTTGTTATAAGTAGATGTGTTATATTATTATACTCATATACAATATAGTCTTATTGTTTAGAGTATGTTTTCGAGCATTAATATCAACATAATTTTGATTTTTGATATCAATAGAGAAATCTTCACTACATGTTTTTCAATGTTTGCTTCTTAATTACTAGTGTCATGGTGAATTGTCATGTTCTTTTTAAATACACTTTTTTATCTTAAAAAATTTATGCTATTTTTAAAAAAAATTGTGCTTACTAATATAATGTACCAACAATTTTTTTATGTATTTATTATTAATTAACGCAATACACACGTACCAATAATTCCTCCCTAATTTTTATTTTTATTTATTAAAAAAAAGGAAGAAAAAGAGGGCGAGAAGTAGCCCTGTTTCCAGTTTCACTCTCATCATTTTCTTCTTCCTTGGCATCTCTCTGAGACTATTCATTACACTTGCTCCCATATTTAGGATAACAAAGGTCCCATCGCATTTTATAAGCTTCTTGTCCTACATTTCTCTCTAATAACTAACAAAAGTAACCAAAACTCCTCTCTGTAGCTGTTACCATCTTTCTCTATCAACCATACAACACAATAATACTATACACTGTAGACTACTGTGAGGTTATTTGGCAGGTATCAGTGAGAAAACACACATTGTGAGCTGGAAAAAAAATGCAAGTTTAGCTTCAATTCTGGATCTATTGTGAAAACGAAAAACTCCATTTTGAATTATACCTAAAAAAACCAAATGGGGGTTTTGGTAGATTCTTGGTGTTTCTGTAATGGAGGTGGAAAGTCTGAGAGAATGAAAGCTTCCATTTTTTCCACCAAAGGTCCTGCTATGGTCCATATTGCTAGTAGCGACACTGGTTTCTTGATCCACCGGAATCTTTTGCTCACCGCTCACGTTATTCTCCCTTCTGTTGCTGCTGCTGAAGCTGCTGAGATCCGTCTTCAAAATGGCGTCGCCGCTGTCCTTTTCCCTCACAGGTCCGTCTACCTGACCCCAACTAGTATGTAATGAAATTGATGTCTAGTAGCAGTTATTGTATCTTCTTGTTCCCACACTAAAAAGAGGAATTAGTAGTTGTTGTTTAGGCCCGAACAAAGGTTGGTTGTTTCTAAAAATGCATTGAATAATTGGCCAGCCGGCTGTTACCAGAGTGTTTGGTATCTCTGAAACTTTATTCTCTTTGTGCGCATTTTTGTCTTCATGTGGAATTTGAGACCATTTTAAGCTCCAAAACTTGTAGTAGTCTTTAATTGTGTGTGTACATGAAAGAGCATATTCAGTCATTTAAACACTTCTCTCTTTGGACTATTATTGTCCTTCCACCAAAACCAAAAAATATGTTTGGAACGATTTCTGAAGAGATTGAAGTAGCTGTGCCTGCCAGTGAAGCTTGGAAGGTCTATGGCACGCTTCAACTGGCCAATATTGTGGTCAAAGAGCTTCCACATGTCCTACACAAGATTGACGTAATTGAAGGTGATGGTGGTATTGGGACAGTCCTCAAACTAACCTTTCCACCTGGCACTCCACTGTTTACCTATTCCAAGGAAAGATTTTCTGTTGTGGATGATGAGAATCGGGTAAAAGTAGCTCTGGTGGTGGAAGGTGGGCTTCTTGATCATGGATTCACTTTCTTTCAGGTCCGCTTTGATGTCATAGAGAAGTCTGAAACAACATGCATCACCAAAGCCACAATTGAGTATGAGGTCAAGGAAGAAGCAACTGCTAATGTTTCATTTGTTAGTATTCAAACTTTTGTGACCATAATGGACGCTGTTGCTAAGTATCTAACTCAGCAGAAAGATGGTCAATGATCTGCCTGATCTCTTTGTTTCTGTTTAGCCTGTGTGGGTGTTAATTCATGAAATTGCTTCATACTAGCAGAAGGCAGAAAGCTTATATGTTTACATTTGTGTATTGAATTTAGCTTGTACCTTATCCCTCCTAGAGAGGGAAAAGGAATAAAATAAGAACCTCACAATCGCTGATTATTAAATATGGGATAACTAGCATCACGGGATAGTAATTAGCTGTCTATTACCCTATTAAGGAAAAGATGCTGGAGTTTCTTAAAGAGTTGGTCAAGGTTTGAGGATGAGATAGTTTCTACTGTGTGCCTCTGATGATTGTCATGCAGAATTTCTTGTTCAGTGTCACAGAAATTTCAAGATAACATACATACTAACAAGGTCGTCAAAATTTAGTCAATCATACAATTAGATCTGGAATTAAGATTGATATTTCTTTCTCCAACCTAATCAATCACATTGCAGAAAGTTAGATTGGAGTACTAGTGCTGACACTTCAAGAAAAGTCTTGACAACTTTGTTAACTCATTTAAATACAGAATTATGATACTGGTATTTTGGCTAGTTGGTGTTCCAACATGGAGGTTGTCAGATGGGTCATGACTCTTGTGCAATGTATGCAACAGAATTGGTGTCTTGCTTGTGTGAGCACTGGTTTCATCTAATAGGAAAAAGAAAGCAGCTTCACAAAGAGTACCATGCATTAATATCGCCTATGATCTTCTGAAAGCAAAATGAAGAAATCCGTGTGTACAATTTTTGCCTCTGATGATCTTATTTCATGGAGATGAAGAAACTCAAAGAAGAAACTCAAAGGATAGGATGAAGATCATGATGTGCTAAATGGTTCAATAGAATCTGATGTTTTTCTGAAGATCAATGGGCATTCTATCTGTGGAAGAACTTAACGTTTGAGTGACTATAAGTTACATTCAATACGTCTTAAAATTGTTCTTTTAATGCATTCTAGTTTTCTATAATTTTGTCCATTGGTATCATTTGTTCTGCTTTTTGCTAGCTGTCTCGTCTTTATGCATCTGATTTTATGCTTTTCTATTGTAGATTCTTTATAACCAGTTCTGTATTAGATCTGACAATAGTTGGCCTTGATGTCATGGATGGAGACACAAATGCACATGTTCAGCAGCCTCACTACCTAAAAACCTGTTCCAAACCTAATTTGGAACTAGGTAATGTCATTTACCTGCTAGGATATAGCGAGGAAAAGGAGTTGACAGTTGGTGAAGGAAAAGTGATAATAGCCACTGATAATCTCATAAAGCTGTCAACTGATGGCATAAGCTGGAGGCCAGGTTCTGCTGGTTTTGATGCTCATGGCAATCTTGCATTCATGGTATGTGACCCTATGAAGCTTGCGACATCTCCCAACTCAAAATCTTCAACCACTTCACCATCCTCTTCATCATCAAGGAAGAAGGAATATCCCATGCAATTTGGTATACCTATCCCCATAATATGTGACTGGCTAAACCAGCATTGGGAGGGAAACCTTGACGACCTCAACAAACCCAAGTTACCAATAATTCGGTTGATGTCAACTGGTCAAAAGAGCGATCATTCTTGTGCTTCCTTCACCATGAGGCGTGTTTTTAAGTCAACTGAAGCTGAAAATGGGGGGACTCCATCATCATCAAACAGATTGTCAAAACCTAGAGAGCAGTATGGACCTAGCTGCTCCGCTGTTGCAACTAATATGGAAGAGGAAGCATTAACTACTCATCCTCATGCTGTCACTCATGTACATGGAATTCCAACTCCTGAAATTTATGAGTCACGAAATTTAACTTCAGTGCCTGTTAGGATGAAGGAAGGTACTCACATCCAGCTTTTGGATATTAACTTTCCACCCAGGATTGCCAAATTTCCCGGCACACCGCAACCTGCCAGAAGAATCCCTTCCAGCTTTGGTGAAAATTTTGTCAACAAACCTCCCTTGGAGCATCCAATAAGAAAAGGTAATATATGGCAATCCAATCCTGTGGCAGATGCTGAGATTGCTTCAACTGGATCTGTAAATGGGATCCAGAGTGAAGTTCAATTGAGTTCTTCTCCAATAAGAATATTGGAAATGGAAAATGGATACAGTAGTGAGGGAGAGATAACAATGTATTCTGCGGAAACTGCTGAAAGTCGAAATTTTCCAAGTCCTAGAGAGGGAAGGTTTCAACAGGTAGGGAGGAGTCAAAGTTGTGTGAACTACAATCGATGGGGAACAGCCCAACAAAATGCGGGTGCTCGCAGATCAATGCTGCAACAGCAGAGGAGCAGTATGCAAGGAAGGAAAGTCTACTCTCAAGGAGCAAATTCTCAAAGGAGTAATGACTATTTTAACCCGACGGTATCTTCAATCATGAAGAAACGGAACAACTTGGAGCCACAGACCAGACCTCGTCAAAGTGCAGTAAATTCATCACCAAGATGGAATTTCTGATTTACAAACTTTAGATAAATCATTCTTTTAGGCCAAGCTCTCTTTTTTTGGGCTTACACTGTAACTGTATATTGTGACTACATGTGCAAAGGAAATCCAAGAAGAATATTTTACTAGTAAAGGCACTCTAATCATCTGTGATATACAGCAGAGGCTCTATTGGATACTGCAAGAAAATTTTACCATAGCAGGTGCTAATATTCAGGGAATTTTGATTGCATGTCATTTTATGCACTTCATTTTGAAGAACAAGATTTCTTTTCTTTTTCTTTTTTATTAAAAAAAAACAGAGAAATCTCGAGGGCCAGCTGGCACACGTTCAATTTGTGAAATCTTATTTATTCTTTTCTATTTGGGAAAATTCGACAAAATGTCATTGAGTCAATATTTTTAATCTAAAATAACTTAATTATCACTTATTATTTGAAATGGTCATTCAGCTAATGTTATTGCACTGGAATTTGTTCTGCGTTAGTCTTCTCTGAATTGAAAATTGTTTGTAAATTTCTTAGCAGTAAAAGTACTGCTACTGTGGACACTAACAAATTGTGGAAAGGATTTATCCGGTTTAAAATTTGATGCACAGCAAAGGTATATAATTTTGAATGAAATAATATTAAAAAAGACTGGAAACAACAAGGGAAGCTCATATCTAAAATTTGGGACTGTTTAGAAGAGATGTGAGTTAGTTGGGATTGAAAGATTCCATGTTCAGCTATTAAAACTTCTTCAAAACTCGATTTTTAAATTCTCCTGTGCCGCAAACGTGGATCGTTTCAAGTGAATAATATATCAAAAGATAGAAACATCAAGAGGAGGTCATATCTAAAATTTTAAAACTATTTAGAGGAGATTTGAATTGGTCGGGATTGAAAAACAAATAAGCCTACAATGTATAAATACGGTATAAACAAAATATATGAATGTTTATACATATTTGATACACAACTATACATCACATATATATGGTTATACAATCTTTACTCATTACATATACATACAACCATTTTATTGAAATTTTATTTTGTTGTTTGAACAGTTACGTAAGAGGCCTTTCTACTTAGTATCACGCTTTAGTGTGCAACAACCTTATGTTCGAACTTGTGAAGTATGGTAATCCATACGACACCTGTTGCACTCTCACCACTAAATCAAAGCTTGAAAAAGATTTCAGCAGTAACTTCACTGAGGCCAACAATAATTTTTCTATTTTCTTCTAATTATTGTTTTTTATTTCTATAATTTTGCTAATTAAAGATGGTTGCAGGTAGAGATGTCAAATGAACGAGTTGGAATGAGTAATTGAGACGTGGCTCAACTCTAACTCGAGATCCGACCCCATCGAAATGCGACCCTAACCCAAGACCCGACTTGGACTAGAGCATAAACCCTAATCCCCAACCCCAACCATCAGCCTCGACCAGGTCCCAACTTTGACTTGAGACCTAATCTAGATCCAAGATCCAACCCTAATTTGAGACTCGACCATGATCGATAATCAAAACCAAGGACCAAATCCCATACCTTGACCTGGGATCCTAGACTTGACCCCGACTAGAAATTTGAGCCTTGTTCTAGACTCAGGCCTGAGTCCTGGCCTCTAGATAAAATCAAAGTAAATCTTTAAAATGAGATTGAATTGAGCTAAATTGGAGATCACTTTTAAACCGAGTTATGTTAGATTAAGCTAAACTCAACTCAATATAAAATTATTATGTGTGTGTAGACAATAAAATTCGTATCGAGAAAATAATAATTAAGACCAAAAAATATCGCAACAATCGTAGTATTTGATTTTTGAATATGAGTGTTACAATCTCTATGAATCCTCTGTTTCGTCTTTTAAGATATAAATTCAAGGGCTCTTGAGTTTGAGCTTGAATATTGTCAAACTTGATGGGGTTGATCTTGATTTGTATTTAAATTCAAGGGCTTTTGGGCTTGATCTTGAATCTTGTGGTCTTGATCTTGATTTGTGGACTTGATGAAATTGATCTTCGCTTGTTCTTGAACTTGATCTTCGCTTGTTCTTAAACTTGATCTTGACTTGTAAATGAATTCAAAGGCTTTTGGACTTGATCTTGAATCTAGTGGTCTGAATCTTGAATCTAGTGGTCTTAATCTTGAGTTGTTCTTGAACTTGACAAACTTGATCTTCACTTGTTCTTGAACTTGATCTTGATCTTCTCTTATTCTTGAACTTGATCTTGATCTTCGCTTGTTTTGAACTTGATCTTGATCTTCACTTATTCTTGAACTTGATCTTCGCTTGTACTTGAACTTAATCTTGACTTCTTGAACTTGTAGCTAGTAGAGAAATCTGTGGCGTTTGATCCACGAGCTCTCTATCTAGTTTCTTGTTAGAATTCGGATCTCTTTTCTGAATTATGAGTATCCCTATTTATAGTTGTAGAATAGAGGAATTGTGATAGGAACATGTTTTTCTTCGGCCAATCAAATTTAATTGACAGCATATTGGGCTTTAGCGAATGGGCTTGTCATTTTGACACATAACATGATCCTGTTGTCTTATTTGTTTGACTTGGCATGACACGTCACTTGACATGTGACATCAAAATGGACCTCTAGGATGTGATGATATTGAGCTTTAGCAAATTGAGCTCATCTATTATAGCCCAAATAAATAAATTTGGACTTTTAATTAAATTCATATTTATTGAATTTAAATAATCAATCCAATTATATTAATCTATAATATTTATTTGAACAAATATATTCATGAATTTAATTTAATAGAATCATTTTATAAATTTATATTTAATAATTTTTTAAATAATTACAAATGTCTCTTGCTTCAAATCTTGTCAAAATATTTTATTAATTGAAGACTAGACTTTGAACAAAATAATTATATGCCATGTATTTTAAGGTGCACCATAAATATATTAAATTAATGGCCACTCCAACATATACTTGGAGAAGCATAATTTGATTTGAAAGTGTTGTTTCAACATCACGTGGCAAATCGCCATTTCCCATACTATTTGTGCAAAAAGCAAAACGGACAAGGCAAATGTTTGGTCTACTTAGAAAAAAAATTCAAATTTGATACCACACCGCCTCTTTTTTCATCGGTTTCAATTGAGGGCCTCCACCGCCTCCTTTTCTTGTGCTTGTTATTCTCACAAATTTGATTTAATTCTACTAGAATAAGAACACCTCAATTCAATCCTTTTTGAACATGGAAAAGTTAAAATCGTCACCCCTCCACCTCTATAAATAGGGTCGTGCTTTTCATCTTCAACACATGTAATTCAAAGCTCCTATTGTTTGCATACTCTCTAGGAACGAGCAGGCAGGTACGTGCTATTTCTCTCTTTTTTTTTTTTTTTTTTTGGTTTCTTTTTTTGTACGCCTTCTCTTTTTTTAAGCTTAACAACAGTAATATTCGTATATCGTGGAGACTACACAAAGGAGAATTTTACCACAATAACAAGAATTTAATTTTGAGGTGTAAAGGGATGGACATACGTCCATCTTAGGGAAAGTAACTTAAAAGTAATTTTACGGTGAAAAGAAATAGATACGTATTCCCGCCTTAAGAAAGGTAATTTTATGGTATTTTTATGATGAAACGGAATGGATACGCATTCCCTTCTTAAGAAAGGTAATTTTATGGTATTCTTATGGTGAAACGGAATAGATACGCATTCCTAAGAAAGGTAATTTTATGATATTCTTATGGTGAAATGGAATGGTTATGCATTCTTGCCCTAAGAAAGGTAATTTGAAGATCAAGGCTTTGAAGAATTCAACTTTCAGACACAACGATTCGCAGACATGATGGGTCTAAAACTTTAACTTTGAAGACTTCAACTCGCAAACTTGGGGGATTTGAAGACTTCAACTTGCAAACTTTGAAGATTTTCTGGAGGTTCACATACTTAGTGTCTTCGAAGAACTCAACTTGCAGCCACAGTGGATTTAAAACTTCAACTTGAAGACTTGGAAGATTTGAAGACTTCAACTTGTGGAATTAGTCAATTTGAGACTTCAACTTATGGACTTGAAGAATTTTGAAGACTTGAATTTGCACATTTAACTGAATTTGGAGACTTCAACTTGAATACTTGTCTAAGTATGAGACTTCAACTTGCAAACCTTAAGGAATTTGAAGACTTCAGCTTGCAGAATTTTAGTAGATTTAAGACTCCAACTTGCGGACTTCGAGATTATGAAGACTCTAACCTACATACTTAAAAGATTTGAAGACTCCAACATACGAATTTTGTCAATTTGAGGATTTAACACCCCAGACTTAAAGAATTTGAAGATATCAATTTGCAAACTTTATTATTTTGAAACTTCTACTTTGAAGACTTGAAGAATTTGAAGACTTCAATTTCAGTTAGAGAAGCTCATATTTCGTAAGGGTTTGCCCCCATCAAGTCGCCACCATTTTGTGCAAGTTCGAAGTTTGATGAAAGAGTATTCATAGAATTGACTTTTATGTGACAGATCAAGTGGGAATATGTGTTTTTTTGACACTCATGCAACTGAACTCAGAATATAATTCTAAGCGCTTACGTACTTCAGTGAAGAGGATCAAGTCACAACGTAGTTCTAGGGGAGTATTTTTTATTATTATTCTTTTTGTCCTAACTTTTGCCTAGGCCGCCTCTTTCGAGATTTCCAACCTAGTGGACATTTTTTTGGGAGTGTGCCATACACAATTTATACTCTTGCGGGCCAAGAGTAACATGTATTTTATACTTGTTCCTTAAGGAGTGTCATCTCGTTTCAAGGGTAGTACCTTTTCAGGAATTTTGCATTAATAGGATCGATCCTCATACCATCAACATCGACAAGCTTGTAAGCTTCACTTGTATACGCTTCTTGTATGACATATGGTCCATCCCACTTGGAGGAAAATTTCCCCCAGACTTATGTGAAGTGATAATGGGTCTTCTTACTGCAAGGACTTGATCTCCAACTTGGAAGCACCTCAAACGAACTTTCTTGTTGAAAGCACGAGATAAACGGGCTTGATAACATTCAAGATTTTGTTGAGCTTCCAGCCTCTTTTCATCAAGTGCTTCTAACTCGGCAAGATGTAGTCGAGCATTTTATTCTTCTGTGAGCCCTTCTTGGATAAGAGTCTTAAGGAAGATATTTGACGCTCAAGAGGTAGGACTTCTTGAACTCCAAAAGCAAGTGAATATGGGGTTACTTGAGTTGGTGTGCGGTATGTCATCCTATATGCCCACAAAGCTTCTTCCATTCTTTCATACCAGTCTCGCTTGGACTTGGCAACGACTTTCTTCAGCAAATTGCATAGAGTCTTATTAAATGCTTCAGCTATATCATTAGCAATAGCATGATACGTAGAAGATTTGCGCTGCTTGAAACCGAAGAGATCACAAATTTTGTTCATCAACTTGTTATCAAATGACTTGCCATTGTCTGTTATAATATAGCGAAGAATGCCAAATCGGTAGATGATATTCACCCATATGAAGTTTGCAACATTGTCCTTCACCTCTTTAAGAGCGATAGCTTCGGGACATTTTGAGAAGTAATTTGTTGCAGCCAAGAAATACAAGTGTCCACCGAAAGACTTTGGCAGTGGTCCAACAACGTCCAATCCCCAAGAGTCAAATAGCCAAGATGCGATAATTCGATGTAATACTTAGGGAGACTGATGTATGAAATTTTCATGAAATTGACAATCCTTGCACCTTCGAGCATAGTCTAAGCAATCTTTCACCATGGTTGGCAAGTAATACCCCATTCTTTTTATGTGGAAGTGGAGCTTTGGTCCAGATTGTTGTGATCCACATACTCCTGAATGTGCTTCTTGTAGAGCTTGGACCGCTTCTTCCTCTCCCAAAAATTGCAAAAGTACTCCCTCAAATAATCTTCTGTATAATGTGTCCTTGTAGTATAGGTTGTCACCAATCTTCCTTTACAGCTTCAGAAATAGCGACGAGAAGCTCAATCTCATTTTCTATATATTCATCCTCATTTGGCGGTGGTACTACCCATTGTTTACAAATAGTGACTTGTGTCTAATTTTGGAGAGTTAGAGTTGAAGCGAGGGCAACTAGGGCATCAACTTTCTTGCTCTCCTTTCTTGGTACATGTTGGAGGGTCACATCTCCAAGCCATCCTATTAACTTCTAAGCATAAGAATGATAGGGACATAGTCTAGGCTTCTTGACTTCATAGCTCCCCAGAATTTGATTGATCACCAACTGAGAGTCACCAAAGACTTGTAACTTCAATTGTTTCATGTCGACAACCATTTTGAGCCCAAGTATTAATGCTTGATATTCAACGACATTGCTAGAGCAACATTGTTTCAAAGTAAAGGAGAATGGTAGAACCTCTTCTTGTGAAGTGACAAATACCACGCCAGCACCAGCTCCACCACGATGTGCAGCTTCATCAAAGTACATCTTCCAAAGAGGTAGAATTTCAATAACCATCACATCTTCATCAGGAAGCTCATTAGTTAACTCTCAATCATCTGGTATTGGATGGTGTCTGCCAAAAAGTCTGTCAATGCTTCCCCCTTTATAGCTTTTTGAGGGATGTACACGATCTCAAACTGTTGGAACTAGAGGTACCACCTTACTAATATGTCACTAAGGACTGGTTTTGAAATAACAAATTGGATATGATTTGCTCTGTATACAAGGAGAACAATGTGAACTTGAAAGTAATGCTTCATTTTTTGGATTGAGAAGACTAGATCCAAGCACAACTTTTCAATTGGCGAATACTTCAGCTCATTTGGTGTCATCGTTCTGCTCAAATAATAAAGAGAGTTTTTCTTGCCTTCACTATTTTCCTGGGCTAATAGGGCTCCTACAGACCTTTCTTATGCCGCGATGTAGAAGATTAATGACTTTTCAGGTATAGGAGCGGCTAGAACTGGAGGCTTTGTCAAATATGCTTTGATACTTTTAAAGGCATTGCTGCATGCTTGGTCCCACTTGAAAGGAGCACCG
Source organism: Solanum dulcamara (assembly GCF_947179165.1). Taxonomy (NCBI): domain Eukaryota; kingdom Viridiplantae; phylum Streptophyta; class Magnoliopsida; order Solanales; family Solanaceae; genus Solanum; species Solanum dulcamara. Next base: position 58,903,458 of record NC_077239.1, on the reverse strand, counting down.
TTCTTCATGAAATGGCTAAATGGTTGGAAACATCCAACTAGATTTTAGATGAACCTCCTCAAGTAGGCTAACTTTCCTTGAAGACTTTTTAGCTCATGAATGTTTAGAGGCTCGGGCATCTTCATTATAACATCGACTTTAGCTTGATTGATCTCAATTCCTCGGTGTCGCACAATAAAGCCGAGGAACTTGCATGAAGTTACTCTTAAGGCACATTTCAATAGATGCATCCTCAGTTGATATCTTTGAAGCAATTCAATCACCACTCTTAGCTATTTTAAATGGTCATTCCTCTTTCTTTACTTCACCACCAAATCATCAACATAACACTCGACATTTTTGTGGAGCAAGTCATCAAATATATTTTGCATATCCCTTTGATATGTGGCTCCAGCATTCTTTAAGCCAAAGGGCATTACCTTATAGCAATAAATACCTTTAAGTATGGAAAATGAGGTGAGTTCTTCATCTTTTGGTGCGATACGAATTTGGTTGTAGCTAGATGAACCATCAATGAAAGACATTGACTCATAGCCAGTTGTAGCATCAATCATTAACTCTGGAATGGGAAGCTAAAATTAATCCTTAGGGCATGCATTGTTGAGATCTCTAAAGTCAACACAAATTCGAATTTGGCCATTCTTCTTTCTCACAGGAGCAATACTTGAGATACATGTAGGGTATTTGACTTCATGAATAAAGTCTGCTTCAATGATATTTGTTAACTTCATTCTCGATCAGTGGAACCAAGTCTGGCCTAAACTGTCTTTGGGCTTATTTAACAAGTAGAGCATCATTCTTGACTGCCAACTGATAGACTTCTACTTTAGGATTCAAACCAGAAATTTCTTATAAATCCATACGAAGAAATCCATATATTCTCTAAGTATATCCATATAAGAAATTTCTTCCTTAGCTTCTAGAAAAGCACTCAAGTAAGTTGGGCTTGGATCTTTATTGGTTCCAAGGTTAACTTCTTTTAAGGGATCTATCATAGTCTTCACTTAACAGATATGTGATAGCACTAGGGAATACCTTCCAACTCTCCACCAATTTTCATTTGAGGTGAGATATCGTGCTCACTCTGGTTGTAACATGAAATGAAAAGCCTACACTTTCTTCATCTTCCTCATGCTCCTTGGTATAAAACCATAGTGTGACTCTTCGCCTTCAACACCTCTTTACATGGAACCATAAGTTTTAATTATCTCCTCATTCTAGAAGGAATTAAAATTTTGAAATCCTTCTGGATTATAGGTGAAGCATGTGTTGTCACTCTTAGGTAACTTCTCTGGTGCTCGTTATTCTTTTTCTTCAACGGACCTAACCTCTCAAACACAAAAGTTCTTATGGTTGATTTTCCAAGTCTATCAAAGATGGAAGGCCTTTGGTTTGAAGCGACATACTCATCTTCTAAAGTGATATAATTATTGCTCGCCCTTTTTATGGAGATGCGAACTGGCGGTGGCTGGCTCTAGCCTAAGCCTTCGCGTGCTTGCCTTGATGGTTCATTAGGGTTGTATCTAGCCTTCACGAATAACTTATAAGCATTTTGGTCAAATCCTTCTCATGTACGTCTTGTGGCAAGTATTACATCTTGTGATGGATTATGAGCAATCGACTTTCCTGGTAGCTTTGAAGACAAGTTTATTGCATCAAGTTGTTTGATGGGAAGAGTTAGTCCTTTAAGTACGTTTCCTTGGATGCATGGTTGACCTTCTCTTTTATTCACTTTCAGAATGTAGCGGAGTATAAAAGCTGAATTGTTTTTGAGGATATGATCTTCCCTTCATTCAAAATAGAACAAGGCTCTCTATTATCAACCTTAAATTTTTTCGACAACCACCTTAGCCCATTTTCCTGCAAGCTTATCATACTTGGCCAATTTGACGTCGTCGAGTTTTGTTTCCTTCACAACATAACTCTTTAGATAGAATTTTGCATCAAAAAAGTGTGACTCGACTTCAGTGAAAGGATTATCATCAACAACTATTTTTATTTCAATTCCTCCATCAAGGTATTTCAAACATGGATAGTAAGAAGAGGAGATAATTTTGTTCTTGTGTACCCAAGGCCTGCCTTCCAATATGCTATATAAAGTCTTTATATTGATCACATGCATCTATGCGCTTGATTACAAGTCTTTCATGTGAATTTCTAACTTGATAAAGCATATGGACCTCTGACCTCGTTGATTGAATCCTTGTATCAGCAAATGACTTTCACTAATTTCTTCGATCGTGATGCCAAGTTTCTTCAAAGTATGGATTGGCAGAATGTTAACTCTAAATCCTTCATCTATCAGGATTTTGTTTATCTTCTTCTCTAGAAAATGACCCACCATATACAAATGACGATTATGTAGTGTTTTACCAAACAGAAGATCATCATCTCTAAATGTGATTTTTGTATCACATGCATGTACTTCTTGGGAAGAAGGTTCAACATGATTTGTAGAAGGTGGAGGGGATGCCTTTGATAAGATTTCACATGTTGCTTCTTCTTTGTTAGCATAAGATGCCTTTGGTGAGGTTTCACTCATTGCCTCTTCTTTGTCGACATTGAAACATGACGCCTTGATTCTGTCTTGAGTAGCCTTTGCACAAAACTAACTTGGTAAGAATTTCTCTAGAGTCATAGGATATCGAGGTTTATGGTAGTGATGCACTTCAACCTTTGCCCTCTTCATATGCTTGATTGGTTTCTGCTTCTTCTATATCCTCACCATCCTTCTTCTGATTAGTTGATCAGACAATTCATTTTGCGAACTTTTCTTGTTGCGTCTTCACCTAGTCACAAGAATCCAACCTTCATCATCGTCTACATCAACTTGGGATTTATCTTGCTCCAACGACTCTTCTTCCTGTTTTTCATAAATAAACATTTAAACTGGATGAAGCGAGCCAAATATGATAGAGATTTGGTTGGAACTTATTTTTTCATCATCAAAGATAATTTTCTTTTCGTTAGCCAATCGCATAACTCTATCCTTGAAGATAAAACATTTTTCAAGAGGATGACTTACAAGTCTATGATACTTGCAATAATTTGGGTCATTAATTTTTCCATCTTCATTAGGTCACTTCATCTCTAGCAACTCAATGAGTTTTAGTACAATCAACTCATCAAAAATTTCAGAGATGTTAGAGTCTAGGAATAGTTATTCTTTTTCTTGCATCTCGCTCAAGGTCGACTTTCGATTCGGACTCTCTTGAAAAGTCGTCTTCACACCTTGCTTCTTGCTTTTCTTTGTGGTAAACTTCACAAGCGACACATTAATATTCATGGATTCTTCCTCATTCCTGGGCACAAATTTCGTCCACCTTTTGGGTTCATGTTTATCCTTTCTTTTGCAAGGATCATGGATAAATGTCACATATTTTCCAGTAGAAGACATGCTCAACTTCATATCATGAGCGCGAGTAGATAGATCTTCGAAAGAATTCAACTTTATTCCTTGTAAGCTATATAGAAGCTCCCAGTGCATTCCTTGGATACACATTTTGATGGCAGAAGCTTCACTGAGACTATCTTTGCAATTTAGGCTCTATTTCTCCATTGATTTATAAAGTCTATGACCGGTTCATCCTTCCTTTGACGAGTATTTGTGAGTTCTAACATGATCACCGTACGCCTTGTGCTATAGAAGCAATTGATAAACTCATGTTCTAGTTGCTCCCAACTATTGATAGAATTGGGATCGAGATCGGTGTACCAATCAAAGGCATTTCCTTTCAAAGAGCGAATGAACTGCTTCACAAGATAGTCTCCATAGGTCCCAGCATTATTGAATGTCTTCACAAAGTGTGCAACATGTTTCTTTGGGTTTTCTTTTCTCTCAAACTGCTAAAATTTGGGAGGTTGATAACCGATAGGCATTATGAAACTATCAATTCTTGCAATGTACGGCTTAGCATACATATGAGAAGACTTGGTGGAGACTTTATATTTATCTTTGATGGTCCCTTCGATGAACTCCTTCAATCGATCGAGTGGGATCATGCCTTTAAAAGTCACTGGCATCTCCTTGACAGACGGTGCTTGCTTTCCAGGATCTTCAATCTCTTGAACTTCTATACCCTTTACGGATGTATGACTAGTATCTCCGTCTAAGAGACCCCCCATCCTATCCATCAACTTATCAATTCGAGACTCTTGATGGTATACATGCTTTGTCAATTCTTCACCTAACTTTGTCAGATTTGCATGTTATTCTGTCATGAACCGAACCAGGGTGTGATGACACTCATCTCAACCCACCGAGACAAGTCAGCCTGATACCCAATGGAAAGTAATTACGAAAGAAAATGAATGAATCAAACTTCTACTTAATCAAGATCACATAAAATAAACTCAAAATCCCCCAAGATTGGTTGTCACATGTACAAGCCACTAATATATTATCGAAGTATGAAAGGAAATACAGTCACAATGTCTTTGTCTCTAGAATAGGACTAAAACATAATAAAAGAGTAAGAGGTATCCTCTAAATGGATGTAATAGCTACCTCAACACTCGAAATGATAGCCTCGGATGTGGTAGAAAAAACTAGGAGATCAAGCAAGTCCGGGCCCACAACCTACATAAGTGTAGAAGCAAGGGGTAAGTACCAAACAATACGGTAATCAGTAAGTAGAAAGCTAAAACTAAGCAAAGCTCAATAGATTACAAGTACTCCTGCCATCTCAACGAAAAATCCTTAACTACAACCTGCATAAAACCATTTCAATCTACACTTTGTACAATAATAATAATACAGTCCATGAATTCTCATCAATAGTCTCATCAAATGAATCATGTCAAGTCAAGTTCAACATATACAAAGCAATAAGGGGTAAACACGAATTCATAAATATCAAAAAGGTGTGATGCAATGCAATGAAATAATGCATGTATGTTCTATAGATACAAATCTGCTGAAGCACAGTCCGAAACCCATGGAGGTCATTTTTGTCCAGGTAACCTGCCATGGAGCATGTGTCCTGACTCCTTTGTTTTGATAATACCTGTCATGGAGTGTGTGGCCCCACCTCTTTTCTATTTCATATCATTTCCAGTCTCGGCATAGTATATTAGAGTTAATGCAATCAATTCATGTTTATATAATTCACGATAATAACATGATATCAATAACAATTTTCACATCTCATATCATATAGTCATTTCACATGTCTAAGATAAGTCAATAATCTCTTCACATTGGTCACACCAATACACGTCATTAGATTACCATTTATATCCCTCATCTCCATTTTTATGGTCAATAACCCAGTCCAATTTTCATCTCCCCCAATGCACTTAAAAAGGAAATACTAGCATCTATAAGCTTAAACTGAGGTTTAGAATTTCACTTGCCTTAATTAATCAAGCACTCACTCCGGGACTTGAGCCTTTCCTTTCTGAACAGTATCCAAAACATCATAATCTAATCAAATAAACAATAATAATAAAATTTCAAAACTAATAAAATCCATATTACTATATGTCTAGCCTATACCCAAAAACTCACTCAAATCTATAACCGGGTTCCTAATCTTGATGTCAATTAACATGTCAACTCTCATGTCTTTTTTTAAAAAAATTTAAGCCTAGGGTTAAGTCTCAAATTTTCTCTGAATACCAAAATCTTGTTCTAAAAACCCTAGACCTAAAACCTCAATTTATCAAAATTCTTGTGATAATAATGTACAGAATCTGTACAAAATAAATGGTTACTGCCAACTTACCCAATAAACATAAATTATTAACGATTATATCCATAAAATCATTATTATGCAGTGATTGAATCATCATTGCATCATGATTTGGCCCACTAATCCTATTCCCATCTTTTAAAACTACTTTGCAATTATCAGTTGTAGTGAATTAACAATTAGAGATTCAGGAATTTTAAGTCTTTTTCCCCAACCAATCAATATGTTATTGATTAATGTTCAGGTGCTAACAATTAATATGTATACAGAGAGATTAAGGTTGTGTTTAGGCTTTTACCTGAAGAACAAAGTTAGCCTCCCTGACACAGCAGTGTTGGACGTCGAGGTTCTTTTACGTTATAACTCAAAAATAGTAAACCCTACTTAATTTAATTCATTTTTATACATGGGTCAAGTGGTATATGATATTAAATAAATTTAATAAATATGGACTTGGTCCATTAACCGCCAACTAAATTAATTATTTTAAATTACCCATCAATTAAAAGACTGTAGTTAAATGAATTGCTCAAAATTCCTTTTTAAAATTTACGGAAAGGGTCTTTATGAAAGAGAGAGTACTAGTCCTCAAAATGACCTAACAGGTCATTACATCATCCACCATTAAAAATTATGTTTGTCCTTGAACATAAAGAGGGAGAAGGAAGAATCACCGACGTTACCAAAGTCTGAATTATGATCTACCAGAGTCGGTGTTTATCTCTTCGAATAAGTTCTTCCTTAAGAACATTCCATTAAGATCAACTACTAAGAAATGAACTTTCAAATCAAACTTTAACAGATCTACAAATCAGGAGTGGTTTTCAAGCCACAGACTAATCCATGATATCAATCTGAACTGAAACCCATTGGACCATAACACAAGCATTATGATGAATCTTTTATCACATAATCACGAGATAATTCTATACTAATACTGGCTACAACCAGAAGTACACCTGAACTACTGACCACACTCATAATACACAGACCATCATAGAGCTTGTCAAGATTTCATTCTCACAACCAAAACTTCCCACGAGCTTAAGCTATACAATTCTGACCTTTAGAATTGGGTACTCATCACTAGAGAATATAGTTTACCTAACCTAAAGAAGGAAATAATCAAACAACCTCCTAGTGAGCGATAGAACCAAGCATAAAAAACCTCTAACAATAATATCAAAAAGAGTAGATTAGTATGTGTGATTGTAAACAACCCTTAAGAGCGGTAACAGTAGACTCAATGGCTCCCACTTCAATTATACATAACCAGAACGTGATCAAGATAATGATATGAATAGTAACATTGTCGAACAAATGTAAGTATTCATGGTAGCTCTTTTATAAATTCTCATAAGCAAAGTTTTACGTGTACAACCACTGGAATACTTCAACTATACAAACAATACCAAGTCTGCCATAACTAAAATTACCAAGTTTGTCCAAGGATGCCACCCTACCAAGAGGATAGTCACATTGCACACTGTATAAGTAATGATGCCACAACTTAAGCACGAAGACCACGACCGCTAACCCAAATCATGAGTAGAATAGTTTTTCTCATGGGCCTTCAATTATCTCAAAGCATAGGCAATCACTTTCCCCTTTTTCATCAACACACTGCCTAAACCAACACCGAAAGCATCATAGTACATAGTAAAGCCCATACCTTCCTCAGGTAGCATCAAAATAGGAGTCGAAGTCAATAAATACTTGAGCTTTTGGAATCTCGCCTCACACTCGTCGGACCAATGAAAATCCACGGTCTTTTGAGTTAATCTAGTCAATAGAGTTGTAATAGTGGAGAAGCCATGCACGAACCATTTGTAGTAACCGGCTAACCCCACAAAACTATACAAATAGTATCAAAGCTTATCATTGATCGCCTTTTCATTAATCATATCATATCCTTCGTGAAAAACCAATGGTACCAATTACCAAACTCGAAACCACAAAAGAGCTCACCCACAGGTGTAGAAACATGAATAGGCATAGGAATACAATGACATGTCAAATCAAAGATAGATGCAAAATAGGTATACAAATAGGAAAATGTAGACCCTAGATCAAATAACACAAAAGTAGGTCAATGGCAGACTGGACGATCCCTATGATAAATGCGTCATAAGCCTCAGCCTCGGGTCTTTCTTGAAAAGTAAAACACTGAGCTCCCCTACCACCTCTGTCATGCACAACACCTCTACCTCTTCCTTGTAGGATTATAGCACCACCAGCACCCTACCAAGAGTGCGACCACCTCTTCTAGTCTAGGCTCTACCTCGACCTTTGATCGGCATTGTTGGTCCTCTAACTGAAAATAAAGAGCTAGGCTGGGGTCCTCCTTGACCCTGAGATTTACACTACCATGAAAGATGATCTGGATCTCCACAAGTATAACAGAATCTCCCATCCAAAAACCTCTATGATGATCCTAAAGAACCTGTGTAACTACCCCAGCTCATCAACCTACACTGTGAAACCCTAGTAACTCTGAGCTACACTGTAGGACCCACGAGGTGTCTAACCATCCTCAAAAGCTGGCATAGATGCATGAATTAGTCCTCTATGCTAGAAAGAACCACCTCCTCTATAGGATCCTTTACCTCGAGAAGATGTACCCAAAAACTAACCAGAAGCATAGGCCCACTTGGAGTCCCTAAACTCCTCTCTCTCCATCAACTCCACCTCATTGGCGACAGTCATGATAGACTGAAAGGAAGCACCCTCACTGGTGGGTCAAAACACTATTGTACGAATTAAATAGGTCAATCCTCACACAAATCTACGAATTTGCTATGTCTCATCAAGAAGGACGACCATGGCATGTGTAGATAACTTGTAGAAATGAGTCTCAGATATAGCAACTATAAGACCCTCTTACCTTAAACTTTTGAACTGTAATCGGCTCTCCTCCCTCACACTCCAAAGGATGAAACGGTCATAAAAGGCACTAGCAAACTCATCCCAAGTCACCTGATGTGATCCAACTGGCCTGGAACTCATATACACTCTCCACTACTCTCTGGCTGGTTTATTTAACTGGAGTTAGCATATTGAACTCTGAGGGTCTCAGTTAACCCCACTGTCTCCAACAACTCTCGGCATATAGTCATGAACTCGTGTGCATCTTCAGTCTTTCCACCCTAAAAATATGGTGGGTCCATCTTTTAAAACCTCTTATATCGTCATTGTGCGTCATCAGTCAACATGGCTACAGGTTCACCCTAAGCTTCCCTCGCCTGTACTACACCCTCATCAGCTCTAAGTCCTACCAGACCTTGAACAATTCGAATTTGATGCTGCTCTAGGGTCTGAGCCGCTGCTCTAGTCTGAGAACACTCAGGTGTACCTATCTCACCTATACTCTGATTAAATCCTTTGAGCGCATCGAATACTCACATCAAAGTATCCTGAAGAAATGGTGCAGTAACAAGCTCTAGAAGGACCTGGTCCTCTCTAGCATTAATCTGTGGCCAGGAAAAGTCTCTCTAACATGACCTCTAGCTAGTGCCGCTCATCGAGCATGAGCTTTATCTGGTGTCACTCCTAGAACATGACCTCTACCTGCCGCCACTCCACGACCACAACCTCTAGCTCGGCCGCTACCTCTACCCCTAACTGGGGTCCCAACATCAACCTCGAGGACTGCCTCTCCTCCTCTACCACTAGAAGTAGTTTTGGTTTGAGCCATTTGTCAAAAACAAACACGACAATTCAGTACCAACATAAGTAACCACACACGATACAAAGTGAAAGAATAAAAGGGAAAATTTCCTACCAATACTCATAGCCTCTTGAAGATATGTACAAACATCTCGGTATCGATCTTCAAGACTCTACTTAGACTCAGTTTGTATACACGTGAGACTTATGAACCTGGGGCTCTAATTTTATACGTACTTTCTTATTAAAATCTTTAATTTCCTTCACACAAGTATACTCGTTGGGACTTCCTTTACCCATAAGCTTGTCATTATGATATCAATCCACTTCCTTGGAGTTTAAGATGAAATCACAAGTCCTAATTTAGAATCCTCAAGATACACTTTATAACCTAAACGCATGAATCATACCAAAGATCCATCACTAAAATCTTCTTATAAACAATACTTAACATATGCATTCGTAGTAACAAACTAGTTGGTTTCTCAAATATGAAGGCAACATCAAATATCAGTAGACGAGAATGTGATACAACTAATAACTCCTTAACTACAACTTGCATAAAACCAGCCCAACTCTACACTTTATACAATAATAATAATACAGTCCACGAATACTCATCAATAGTCTCATCAAATGAATCATGTCAAGTCAAGTTCAGCATATACATAGAAATAAAGGGTAAACACAAATTCATAAATATCAAAAAGGTGTGATGCAATGCAATGAAATAATGCATATCTATCCTATCGGTACACATCTGCTAAATCACAATTCGAAACCCATGGAGGACATTTCTGTCCATGTAACCTGCCATAGAGCGTGTGGCCCATCCCTCCATATACATGTCCTTCTACCAAGAGTGTGGCCCGGTCCATTTATTTCATAATGCATGCCACATAGCGTATGGCCAGACCCTTTTTATTTCATATTATTTTCCAGTCTCAGCACAGTATATCAGAATTAATGCAATCAATTCATATTCATATAATTCGCGATAATAACATGATATCAACAACAATATTCACATCTCATATCAATACAGTCATTTCACATGTCCAAGATAAGCCAATAATCTCTTCACATCAATCACACTAATACACGTCATTAGATTGTCATTTATACCCCTCATTTCTATTTTTAAGATCAATCATACAGTCAATAATCTAGTCTAATTCTCATCACTCTCCAACGCACATAATAAGAAAATACTGACATCTACAAGCTTAAACTGAAGTTTAGAATTTTACTTGCCTCAATTAATCAAGCACTCACTCCGGGACTTGAGCCTTCCCTTTTCGAACAGTATTCAAAACACCATAATCTAATCAAATAAATAATCATAATAAGATTTCAAAATTAACAACATCTATATTACTATATGTCTAACCTAGACCCAAAAACTCACTCAAATCTATAATCGAGTTTCTAATCTTGATATCAATTAACATGTCAACTCTCATATTTTTTTTTAAAATTTCAAGCCTAGGGTTAAGTCTAAATTTTTCTCTAAATACCAATATCTTGTTCTAAAATCCCTAGACCTAAAACCGAAATTTATCAAAATTCTTGTGATAATAATGTACAGAATCTGCACAAAATAAACGGTTATTGCCAACCTACCCAATAAATATAAATTATTGATTTATGTACAGTCTTTAACAATTAATATGTATATAGAGAGATTAAGGTTGTGTTTAGGCTTTTACCTGAAGAGCAAAGTTAGCCTCCCTGAATTACCCATCAATTAAAAGACCGTAGTTAAATAAATTTCTTAAAATTTCCTTTTAAAATTTACGGAAAGGGTCTTTATGAAAGAGAGAGTACTAGTCCTCAAAATGACCTAACAGGTCATTACATGTTCCTGTGTGGATGAAGCGTCAGTTACCATTGCTTGCATGATCATTGGGGTTGTAGGAGAATAGAATGGATTTTTGCGTAAGTTGATCTTCAATAGACTCACATTAAGCAGTGCATGTGAAGAGGATATACCAGTTGAATCGTGATTCCCATTTGTGGTAAGTCTTTTGATCCAGAGCGCTCGAGTAGAGCTAAAGTCTTCTTGATCTTTTCAGCAACATTGCTTCCTCCTTTAGAAGCATTTGTGGAGGACTTTGATCCTTTTGGAGTTGAAGACCCAAAAACAGGAGTTGATGTGGATGACACTTGACGTGTTTTTTGTCCCAACATAGTATCCTTGCTCCTCGTGACAGTTCCAAAGCTTCCGAAGGTAACACCAAGGATTTCTTCTACATCAGCAGAGAACTTGGGTCAGCAATCTTGGAGGAAGTTGATTGGGAGTTAATGTTCTTAGAAGTCATTTTGATATTCTCTGATGCTTGAAAAGTTGAGATGAGAGGCAAAGATTGTCTCACTAGGCATGCTAAAATTTGTAGACAATAAAATTCACGTTGAGAAAATAATAATCAAGACCTTAGAACATCGCAACAATCCTAGTATTTGATTTTTGAATATGAGTTTTACAATCTCTATGAATCCTCTGATTCGTCTTTTCAAATATAAATTCAAGGGTTGTTGAGCTTGATCTTGAATATTGTCAAACTTGATGGGTTTGATCTTGACTTGTGCTTGAATAAAAGGGCTTTTGGGCTTGATCTTGAATCTTGTGGTCTTGATCTTCGCTTGTTCTAGAACTTGATCTTCGCTTGTTCTTGAATTTGATCTTGACTTGTACTTGAATTCAAGGGTTTTTGGGCTTGATCTTGAATCTAGTGGTCTTGATCTTGAGTTGTTCTTAAACTTGACGAACTTGATCTTCACTTGTTCTTGAACTTGATCTTCGCTTGTTCTTGAACTTGTATCTTGTACAAAAATCTGCAGCGTTTGATCCACGAGCTCTCTCTGGCTTTTTGTTAGAATTTTGGTTTCTTTTATGAATTATGAGGACCCCTATTTATAGTTGTAGAATAAAGGAGTTGTGATAAGAACAGGTTTCCCTCCGGCCAATCAGATTTAAGTGACATAGCATATTGGGCTTTAGTGAATGGGTTTGTCATTTTGACACATGACATGATCCTATTGACTTATTTGTTTGACTTGGCATGACATGTCACTTGACACGTGACACCAAAATGGGCCTCTAGGATGAGACGATATTGAGCTTTAGCAATTTGGGCTCATCTATTATAGCCCAAATAAATGAATTTGGACTTTTAATTAAATTTCTATTTATTGAATTTAAATAAGGAATTTTTACATAAATAAACTATTTTAGATTAATAATTACCCCTTTTAGGGTGCTTTTTTTATTACAATCTATAGCATATTTATCTTAATTAATAATTAAAATTACACCATTACCTCCCCCCTTCTCTCTCCCTTCTTTTTTTTTCATTTTTCTCTTTCTTTCTCACCTGCGTTGTCTCCCTTCTTCTCTTTTTCTTTTTTCCCCCATTTTTCTCTTTATCTTTCTCTTTCTATTTCTCTCTCTTTTAAAAATAATAATTAATTATTCTAATTTAAAATTAATTTAAATAGTACCAAAATATTTTAAATTCATACATAATACTTATAATACATTGTATTAAAATATTTTAATAATATATTTACCACATTTTAATTATAATAGATTGAATTCAAAATCTATTATAATTATTTTTTATTTTTTCTCTTATTAACAGAATATATTATTATATTAAAAATATTTTAGTTATATATTCACCACGTGCATTCATACACGCCTATAATACGCATAATAATTGAATTCAAAATACATTACAATTCGAATTCAATATTATATATTGTTATGAATTCGATTATTGTTATTTCAACAAATATAATACATTTCTAACAACGTAATTAATTTGAATAGTACTAGAATATTTGAAATTCACACATAATACTTATAATATATTTGTATTTAAAATGTTTTAGTTATTTATTCACCACATGCATTGAAGCATGCCTATAATATGCAAAATATATTGAATTAAAACAATATTATAATTATTTTTATTTTTTTCTTATTAACGGTACTAAAAATATATTATTGTATTAAAAATATTTGAGTATTCACCACGTGCATTTAAAATATGTCTATAATATAATATATTGAATTCAAAATCTATTATAATTATTTTTTATTTTTTCTCTTATTAATGAAATATATTATTGTACTAAAAATATTTTAGTTATATACTCACCACGTGCATTGAAACATGTTTATAATATGTATAATATATTTAAATTCAAAATGTCATTTATATTTATTTCTTTTATTGGGTTGGAAATGCATTACATATGTATTTACATAAAAAAATTATTTGATTTAAAAAATAGTAAATTCATCATTTTCGTAATAGCCAATTCAAAATTAAAATTTTAAATTAAAATAATTAATTATTATTTTTAAAAGATGGAGAAAGAGAAAGAGAAAAAAAGGGAACCAAAAAAGAAAAAAGAGAAGAGGGAGAGAGAGGTGGGATGAAAGAGAAGGGAGAGAAAGAGAAGGAGAGAGAGGAAAAACGTACAAGAAAAAAGATAGAATGAGAGAGAGAGAAAGGAAGAAAGAGAAAGGAGAGAGGGGAATAAAGAGAAGACTACTTTTATTCTTTTTTTGATATTTCAGGTAAAAAAATACTGTTATATTTTGTAAAGGTAAAATATGTACTAAAACTCGTAATTAATGTTATATATTATATTATTTAAGTAATTGGCCATTTAAATTATCAACCCAATTATATTAATCCATAATATTTATTTGGACAAATATGTTCATGCATTTAATTTAATAGAATTATTTTATAAATTTTAAATGATTACAGTGCCCAATCCATAAGATTTTAGACGAATAGGACGGAATATCAATTTTTAGGTCATATTCGACATCCCTAGATACATGTTTGTGTATCGCGTTTAATGGGTGGTTATTCTTTACTTTTGGTGTGCGTTTGTACACTCCCGATCTGTATGGAACACCTTGTAATTAGATGTGTTGTGGAGTGCTATACGTAATTTTACTTTTTCAATCTATGAAGATTTATGTCTTGGTGCAGCTTTAATTGGACATTTTGTGCTACATTTTTTAAAATAAAATTCAAATTTTATTTCATGACAAGTCAAATCAAAAAATATTCCTACAATAAAAAAACTTACTTAAAAATAAATAGAAACTAACTCTAGAACTATGATCACCAATAAGAAATTGATATATTAAGGTAAATATTTTATTTATAAATTCAAAATCTCTTGAATTTTACTACAAGATCTCTGTTGATCTTTCTAATCTGTATATTCTGTATATTAAAAATAACAAAGCAACATCCCTATTTATAATAGTAAAAAATCAAATTAAATTAGGATTAGAAAATATATTCCTATATGAACTAGGACAAACAAATTATAACTAGACATTAATTTAATTAATAACAAAATTAACAAATCTCAAACAACTTAGGATTCCTACTCCAACTTTGAATTATTATTCCAACATTCTCTCGTAATTCAAAATTGTATATTCTTGCCTTTTTCTTCTTTTCATTGTTGCTGTATTGGAAAACACTTTTCTTCAATCTTCAATTTCATTCTTGTCTTGTTGTTGTATTGGAAAAACGTTTTTTCAATGCACTTCTCTTCAACCTTCATTTACTTTTTTTCTTGATTGTGCTGGAGAACTTCTCTCCAACTTTCAAGTGTTAGAGCACTTAGTCTCCAACTCATAATATGTTTTCTCTTGGTTGTGTTGGAGCACTTCTCTCCAACTTTCAAGTGTTGGAGCACTTTGTTTTCAACTCCCAATATTTTTTTCTTGGTTGTGTTGGAGTGATTCTCTCCAACTTTCAAGTGTTAGAGCACTTTGTCTCCAACTCACAATATTTTTTCTATTGGATGTGTTGGAGCACTTCTCTCCAACTTCTAAATGTTGGAGCACTTTGTCTCCAACTCTCGTTGATGCCCTTTCCACCAACTCCTATTTTTTATGTGTTGGAGCACGTTGTCTCCAATTCTCGTTGATACTCTTCCCACCAACTTCTTTTTTTTGAACTTTCTACAACTTTTAATTAGAGAAAAACTTCTTCATCTTGTGCCATGTTTGCTTGCACTTCTTTAACTCTGCAATATTTTTGTAAGTCTTTTCTCCTAGCATGATGTTTTCATGCATATATCGTTCATTCGGCTTTTCATAATGATCATTGACCATATGGATGGCATATAAGGGTCATAGCCGCCCGCCGACAGCGAAAACTCTTTGACTCTTTACCAAGATCGTAGAAGTTCTGATATCAATTTGAAGGAAAATATTTTATTCATAAACTCAAAATCTCTTGAATCTTACTTCAAGATCTCTCTTGATCTTTCTTTTCTCTATATTTTGTATGTTAAAAATAACTTAACATCATTATTTATAGTAGTAAGAAATCAAATTAAATGAGGATTAGAAAACTTATTCATATATGAACTAGGAGAAACAAATCCTAACTATAAATTAATTAAATAAATATAAAAAATAATAAATCCTAAACAACTTAAGATTCCTACTCTAACTTTGAATTATTATTTGTGAAAATTTAATAAATGTCATATTTAGTATAAGAAATTTTGACTTGTGACAGTAGTTTCTAAATTTTAGGTTGTAGCAATAAAAAGCTTTCAAGTTATCATAGATTTGAAAATAATATGCATTAATTAAAGTATTAAAAAATGAAATATAAATATTTAACAAAAAAAAGGGAATAAAAATGGCATTGTATTTAGTTACCATAAAAGTTGGGATTCCATCAATCCTAAATATTAAAAGCCTTAATTTTCTTTTATTTGTTGTAACTGTAAAATGAATTTACTATCCTTAAATTACTCAATTCCTTAAATATAGAATTTTATAAATGACCAGATATATCAATCCTTGATTTTCTCTATTTAGTTGGACTGGTTGTTATCAATCTACTAATTAATATCCTAATTAATAGTATCAATCGATTATTTTAGTTTCTCTTTCCTCCTTTATACGATAATTTTTTTTATTGTTTTGAAAATTAAGATAATTTTTTTGTTTTTTCATTTGAAAATCATTTTTATTTAGTATTCTTTTACTTAAATCTGTTTTATTTTTTTAGTCTCTCCTTAATATACCACATTAGTTATTTTTTCTTTAACTTTTTCATGCACATTTGTTTTCTTTTTCTTACCTATTTATCTTCAATACAAATTTTATGTCTTCATTCATAATTTTAAATTAATTTATTTTTTATATAAATTATGTAAAGTAACATAAAAAAAATTTAGTATTAAAATATGGTAACATTCATTCAATCTTGATTCAATAAGGAGATAATAATATGAAATCTTAATTAAAATTGGTATCTAGATTGAATTTTAGTTTTGAAAAACACTACATACACAAAGTGGTAAGAATTAAATATTTTGAAATTCAATTTAGACACCAGTTGCATATTTTGTTACCCTAAGTTATCCATATGGATATCAATTGGATAAATCATTAACTAATTTTAGCTTAGCTTACTCGATAGAAATCTTTATTATATGTTGTATTTTCAGCTGGATACTAATTAGATACCAATTTCATACATGGTTAGACTTTTTCAGTTGGATACCAATTGCATATATTGCTGGACTTAATTTTTCAATTGGATACCATGTGGATGCCAAATGATTATCAGCATTAACCAGTTTTAGTTTTTGAGTATACATTTGAAAAATAATGCATACACAAAAGATTAAGTAGTACACATAATAAATATTCTGAAATCAGAATTCATTGAGTTAATAGACCAAAAAATCAAAATATGTGTTTGCCACAATTAAATAACTAAATTAAATTAAAAATAAATTATGACTAATTTTCAGTAAGATAATTTGAATATGTCTTCCTGTTGTATCCCTCCCGACGACATGTGCTGCACGTAATATATAATTTCCTTTATTTTGAAATCAACATACTTTCTTGTTCCATCATAAATTTAATCGATTACATAATACCAAATTGAAATAACTTTTATACACATTTTATACCAGATTCATGCAAATGTGTATATATTTTATAACAAAGTCATACCAATTTCATACAAGCTGTGAAAATACATATATAATGAAACAATTTATCAAATTTTCATACCATTTTAATACCACATATAACTATAAAATAGATATCGAAAAAAATAATAACATATTCTATAACTATACCAAAATCATAAATGCAGACGAATTAGAGATTAAGTACCAATTTCATGCTGATTATAAATCATATCATATCAAATTAGTACAAATTGTAAAGAAAATCAAAATCTCACCACATTATGTCAATTACATTCCATTTATATACACAAAAAATTATATTGTGTACCAGTTTGTGACAACTACAAAATTCATACCAAATTCATGACAACTACAAAAAAAAAGAATCAAACTAAATCTGTACATATTTTTCACATGTATATTCAAATAAAAATACCATTTTCAAGCCAATACATAAGTTTGGACTAAAAAAATTAGAATATATCAATACATAATAATTTCATATTTTCGATAACAGGGTATTCATACAAAAATTAAACGAAGAGTAGCAGTAATTGCAAGTTTCCACATTCTAATGCGCAATAGTGAAGTTGAAAATAGAACGATTGTCGAGGACATAAAAACACTTCGATTGATTACTACAATCAAACCCCATATCTACCGGATGGAAAATTCGATCTTGAGGCATATGATGCCTTAGTAAATTTGCAAATCGGAAATGGCATCGAGGGTGTGATTGTTGGTGGCACTATAGGTGAAGGTCAATTGATGACCTGGAATGAAAACATCATGCTCATTGGTCACACAATCAATTATTTTGGTGGATCAATCAAAGTCATTGGAAACACAGGAAGCAATTCCACGAGTGAAGCAATCCATGCTACAAAACAATGATTTGCTGTAGGATTTGAATTAAAAAGTGTTTTGAATTAAGTTGAAGAGAGAAGGTGAAGTAGAAAGAGAAAAAAACTGAAAG
Source organism: Solanum dulcamara (assembly GCF_947179165.1). Taxonomy (NCBI): domain Eukaryota; kingdom Viridiplantae; phylum Streptophyta; class Magnoliopsida; order Solanales; family Solanaceae; genus Solanum; species Solanum dulcamara. The sequence goes on along the minus strand of NC_077239.1, from coordinate 58,885,131 downwards.
CACTTGAAAAGTGTGAAAAATTAAGGCGTGGATTATCACCCAAGATTACAGTGATTTAATTTGATCCCATTAATGTGCAGACAAATTTTATTCATCTCTCTCCACATAATTATCTCTTATTAATTATGATCTAAATAAAAAAATTATATAGGATTTAATTTCAACTGTTACAACCTAACCCACCGGGCCGTACGGGCACCCACTACACACCCTAAGTAGGAGAACCTTTGTCTAAGAACAGGTGCGAAATTTAAAATACACTTGAAAAATTAAACGAAATTCTAAAGAAAACTATATTAAAACCAGCTTACACAATTATACAAAATCCCCCAAGGATACTAGTCTAAATATGTACAAGAGCTACTAAGAGTAGAAATAAAATAAAAGACCAATGACCCAACTTCCACTAAGATAAGGGAAAATAGAAGCTGCTGGAGGATCACCATCGTTTTTATCCAAGAGACATAACTGACCCTGCAACCAGACTATGCCAAGTGGCATATCAAGAGTAGTATCAGTACAAACAACACGTACTGGTAGGCATCATCTTTCGATCTGATACCCACCACATAATATATGAACAGAGAAATAAGAGATATCATAATTCTTAGACTTTCTCAATTTAGCCACCCACACCCAATAAGTGCACTCCTTATTCTCACACTTAGGGTATTCACCACCCTAACCAACACAATTCCACTACCACCCTAGTCACAACTTAAACCTGTGGGTTAGGGATCCACCTTACTATTATTCCATCACCCCAATAGTCCCCACCTAGCAACCTTAACCATTCAATGATTTCTCCCAACCCTCACTAGTTGGTATAATTTTCTCACAACATAAAACATATCCGTCTCATAACCACACTCTCCTACTCACTTGAGTTCTAGATAGCCATTATCCCTACCTTAGTTATTCATGGAGATCACAATGGTAGAACTCTCTGTCAACTAGAAACCTCAACTTCTAAGTGTATAAATACAGAATATGATTATACCGTATAGATCACATTCAGGTCTAACAGGGCCCATCCTCTTACCTACCAATAAGTGTATTTATGATCATAATCCTCTATATCTAGCACACCTCAACTCAAGAATTCATTTATAGTTCTCATTCCATGGTTCATCTACCACTAACCTTATTATCACATGAAAATACATATATCATCAGGTGACCTCTCATGGGACCGTGCACACAAAAATACTTCACCCTTCAACATGACACCTGATTCAAGAATGTGTCAGAACGTGATACTTGATCTAAATACGTGTCAAAACATGATACCCGATCCATATATGTGTCAAAATATGACATCCAATCCAATCATACCACATTCACAATTACATTCAGTATTCATATCATTTATATCACCAAGAACAGGTTTATCACAAAAATAGGCCAGCAAGAACTCATTTATATAAGGACTAACCTATCATCTTTATCTGTACATATTTAGGCATATCATAAGTAACTCAATTCCACAATTAAGACAATTCCAGGAATAATCAACGTCCACACTACCAAACCTTATGGTCTAACCTCAAAATGTACTAGCTTTACTTTTCTGTACGAGATTCTATGTCCAATATAAATTAACTAGCTATGCACAAACATCAAAATTAATAACTTCTCAATTCATGCAACACCTTTCTACCCAAGTCACATTCAAATTTGATCCTATCATAATCGAATCTCTGCCCGTAACCCATGACCCCACAACTTAGTATATGAATTCTCATTATTTCCTTCTACATTATATAGTAGGTATAGGTTTACTACTCATAAAAGAGAAGCGTAGCCTACCTGGGCATCAAGAATTTGCGGAGAGATAACACTGCTAAATTTACTAGTTCCAGATTTTTCACGGGCAAGACCAGATTAAATTCCCTAGGTTGAAGCCTTCCAAAAGCTGAGATTTTCTCCCCTCATCTTCTTCATTCAAGAGCAGCTTTTTTGGAGGTTTTGCAGAAACCCTCGCCTCTAACTCATACTTGGTAGAAGTAGGGAAAGTAAGAAATTCGCGACTTAAGTTCTATCCCACAACCTCGCACTTTAGCGACTATATTCCTACTTTGGCTGTGCCGCCGGAGCGGGACTATCTCATTTTAGTGGGATAGTGGGACTCAGTCAAGCTAGATTGTTGTGGTTTATTTGTAATCAAAATTAACGACAGTTTGGGTCATTACAATAAATACCAATTTACCCCTCATTCGTCCCCGAATGACACATAAGGAAAGGTACGAGCTGGTTTAGGGCTCACTATAGGAAACGACCACTAACTATAATCTAAGGAAAATTCGCATACTTTGAATTATAGTGAGAATGAAATCACCTCCAATACGCACTCGATAAGTCTAATACGCACTCGATAAGGATTACCCAAAGGAGATGGACCCACCTTTCAAACCACACTGACCTGCCTCATCCCGCTATGGTGGGAATATTTCAGTTGAAGTGGCACCGTTAGAGTGGGATACTGCTATTGTGGTAGGATGGGAGCAATCAGTAAAGGATGGAAGAAGAATAGTTTCTCCAATTCTCCATATTTCCTCACTCAAAATCTCCCAAAACTCTCTCAAACCTTTCACTCGGATCGCCTGTGTAATGGTAAGAGCTCGTTCTTAACTTTAACTTCATGCTAATATTTACATTTAGTGCTTAGTCATGCTAGGAATTCGTAAAATCAAAGGAAAATAGGGTAGTTTTCAACTCCCTTAGAAATATTTTTCTTACATTGCTAGATTAACGTAGTATGGACTCTCCCCTTACGTCCACAATGTCTCCCTGATGTCTTAGGCATAAGGTTAACAACAATTTTCCCCCAAATCAGACTAGAATGTGGCGGTGGAAGTTTAAAGGTTTTTGTTGGCCCAAATCTTGATTACGCTAGATATTTGGAGGTTTTGACCTAAATTCCTTTGTAGATAATGTTGCTAGGACACTTAGGAGTACTAATATACAAAATTTTGGAGGAAATTTGTGAGATGGGGTAAGGAGGCGCCGCCATGGATGGCGCTTGGTTTTTATCCAGGATGAAGCCTGCTATGACAGCTTTCATCCTGCTCTGGCAGGATCCTGCTGCTCTGGAGAGATTTCGCCATACAGTGGCCTCATTTTAGAGACCCTCTCCTCTATAACATTTTATTTCACACTTACCCTATTTGGTTCTAACCAAAATTTTATGAAATTAGCAGGTACTTCACCATGGCTCACCACGACGATTCCAACCTCCCCTTTGCCTGGTTCCTGGATGCCACCTCTCGGGAAAGGCACCACGACTTTAGAAATAACAAATTGCTTCCTGAGAGGGGCATCCACATGCTAGGAGTGGAAGACAATATACCTGCCTTCTATGCCCGACTAGAGGAGTTCGGATGGGGTCCCTTGATCGAATCCCCTACCTCCGCATGTATTGGTTGGGTGAGGGAGTTCTATTCCATCTTTCCTACGGTCCTCTAGGATGATCCTGACCCAATAATTCACATCAGAGGAGTAGACATCCCCCTAAATCCCGCTTACATTAATGTTGTGCTTAAAGTATCGAAGGCCGCCAATGCTAAGTATGTAGCCAAACTGAGGGAGATGGACCTAGAGTGGTTACGAAACACTCTAGTGGTCCTATAGCGCTAGAGTAGGGTTTGTTGTCCCAACACCAAAGGCATCACTAGCACCGGCTAGTCTGACAATGCCAATAGATGGCTATACTTGGTGGTTAGAAGGATCCACCATTCCAGCAACTGTACATATATGACCTTTCCGATGGCTCTAGTGGTGGGTTGTGTTATTCTGGAGATAGGCCTGAATGTGGAGGCCTAGATTGTGTCAAAGTAGAAGATGTTCTACCGCGACAAAAAAGGCATTCTTCCTATCAAGCCTAATCACTACCATGTGCATGACGGCCGAGGTGCCACTGCTAGACTCTGATGAGGTACTCCCCATGGATCCTCTTTTCCACCCCTTGTTATCGAGAGAGCCTTCTCTCAGATACCGAAGAGGTGGAGGGATGACGGAGCTGAGAGTAGTTGGACAACAGCAGTAGAGGATGAGAATGAGGATGCTGCCCCTCCCACTCAGTCAAAACCACCAATTGACCCTCGCTTGGAGGCAAACTTAGCCGCGGTTCGGAGGCGACTAGGAGGTCACTTTGCCAAGATACCTACTCTAGTGCCACCAGCTACTGCCATGGAAGTGAATATGCTTCATTTTCAGCTGCGGTAGGAGAGAAGAAAGAGTATAGAGAGGGACCTTCTCATGATGAGGATATGGAAGACCGTCAATACCATCTTCTCTTGTATCGCTCCCCAGAGGGAATTGCCCAGGTTGGAACCCGACGATTTTTGTGAGTGTAACATCCCTCAAAAATGATTTCAAGTACCTTAAGAATGCCTTGGGAATAGGCCGCTCAAGTAATGCATCATCCTTAATATTTTTCGAAAATCTGTGTTTGGAATAGTGATCTGGGGGTCAAAACCTGTAGGAAAATAGTCTCAGTAGATTTTTAGAACCCGTATATTGGAAGATAAATTTTTGAAGAAATTCACGAAAAAGTAGGGTCAGCGACAGGTCCGCATCACGGACCTAGGAGAGTTTTCTGGCCGAGTTGAGTTTTTTAGGGCATTTTAGAACTTTCCCAAATTATTAGTCAATGAACCTAGATGTTTTTAGGGCCTAATCCGACTCTATAAATTCACCTAAACCCCTAATTCTATTCATTATTCTACAATTCATCTATCAAATATTTTCTCTCTCTACAAAAAGGCTCCCAAGGGTTTCAATTGAAGAATTCAAGTAATCTACTCAATTTCTCCATCAAACTCTCAAGTTCTTTCAAATTAATTAGTGTTCTCACTTAAGGTATGTGGGTATTGATTCACGAATTCTTTCATCCATGAAGCCTAATCAATTTCTCAAGGTTTTCTATCAAATTAAAATTTGGTATTTTATGGGTTTTATGATCTCTATTCCTATTGCATGAATTATCATTCAAAATATGATCATGAGTCTATTTTGATATAAATTGATGGTTATTGCATTGAATTGATAAGTTTTCCGATGAATTCTCTTATTTTGATCTCTAGGGTTCATGATGTAATTATGAGTATTTTGAATTATACTTCAAAAGGATATTATCTATATGAATTATGTATGGGCTGATATAAAGTTTATGATCATGTATGTTTTTAAGTGAATTACATGATTTTCAAAGTCAATTGATTATACAAATTGAGTTTTTACTCTAAGTTTAATGTATGAATTTCATACAAGTTATAAAGTAAGATAACTTAGGGCCCTATGTAGTGACCTAAGGCCTAACGATATGAATTATAAAAATATGATTGTAATGATGAAAGGACAATTCTCACATTACAAGTATGTTATGAAAATGAGCTACTCTATGATATCAAACCTATGATCATGACTATGATGTATGTAATTATGATTTCTATGCTATGTATGTATTTCATGGGATTTGACTTAGCACTAAGTTGACTTGAGGTGGGGGCTCTACTAAAATCCTTAGTAGCAGCCTCATGTCCCATAAAATACGTGCCACCATGGGTTGCCTTCATGGCTTAGCTATTGGATTCATATATAACATATGTATGACCCGCCTAGTGGGGTAGAGTCTACCTTGGAAAGTAGATTCCCCTTTTCTTCGTTGTATGGGGAGACAACAGGATTCCATGTTATAGCTCGCATGGTCTTATTGTCGGTTATAATTCATATCCCACATATGTATGATCTCTTAAGTATGTTATTATTTTAAATCTATACTTTTAAATGCTTTGGTCAATATGATTTTCTCATGACTTTACTTATTCCATCTTATCATGTGTTTTACTTGACCTTTGCATTCCATGATTTACATTGCATGTCACACCCTCATACTTAGTACATTCCAATGTACTAATGCATACTTTTTGCCTACATTATATCATAATGTAGGGGTTGAGGTTGAAGATCCTAATTGTCCCTATAACTAGTAGGTGTTCTCTATCTGACTATGTTATGGTGAGTCCTCATTGATCGGAGACTAGTTTTCAAGTTGGTTACTATTTTCTTTTCAAAAGACTTTTATTTATGTTGTATATTGAAGGTGAGCTAGAGACATGTCTTATCCTCCGCCCATACTCATGTTTAGAGGCATCTAGTTGGACATATGTTCGAGTCTATGTTGTCATAAGACATTTTCAGATTTCTATGCATGTTTTAAACTCTCTTAATTTGTTTCTGCTTTTACATTTTACCTTATGTATGCTTATGATATGTACAAGAGGCTTGGTTGGATCCCTTCAGGGTTTTAATCACCGTGTTATAACTAGGCTCTAGGTCGGGTCATGATAAACTTGGTATCAGAGCACAAGGTTTTTCAAGTGTCCTAGAGCGTCCAACATGCCACGTCAAGTAGAGTCTTATTCATGGGTGTGAAGTATGCCACACTTATGAGTAGGAGGCTATAAGGCGTTTTGGAATTCTTAATTCCTTCATGATCCATGTTATGCTATAGAGTTTACGTTAAGACTTCTTCTCCCTAACGGTCTTTGTTTGTGATTTTTCAGAAAGATGGCTCTAAGAAGACCACCATTTCTAAGGAGAGATAATGTTAATGAAGCCCAAGCTCCCTCGGCTCCTCAAGACCATGGTCCTCTAATGGACCAAGTGACTAATGCAGAGTTCTGAACTGCTATTACTATGCTAGCCCAAGTGGTGACCAACCAAGGTGTTGTGTCTCCTCCTAATATTCCTACTCCAGCCTCAAGAGTAAGGGACTTTGCACGAATTAATCTTATGGAGTTTCATGGCTCAAAAGTCAATGAGTATCCTCAAGAGTTCATTGATGAGGTCTACAAGATAGTGAGTATTATGGGGGTGACTTCAGAAGAAAAAGCAGAGTTGGTGGCTTACCAACTCAAGGGTGTTTCTCAAATATGGTACACTCAATGGAAGTTGGAGAGGACGAATGAAGGTCCTGTCAAATGCGAAGCTTTCAAACTTGCTTTCCTTGATCACTTTTTCCCTATTAAGTTAAGAGAGGCTAAAGTATTGGAGTTCATAAATCTTTGACAAGGCAATATGGGGATGAGGGACTATGTCCTCAAGTTTACTAAGCTATCCAAGTATGCTCCTTCAATGGGTGCTGATCTACGTCCCCGAATGAGTAAATTCATATTGGGGTGTCCAACTTGGTTGCTAAGGAATATCGCACCGCTATGCTTGTTAAGAAAATGGACATATCTTGGCTTATGACTTTTGACGAATAAATTAAAGGAGAAAAGCTTAGAGAAATGAGGATGAGGGATTCTAAGAGGGCCAGGTATGAAGGTGGGTTCTCCAATGCTGGACCATTGGTAGCAGTGGACGCTCTCATCAAGGACAAAGCTTGGGGAAGAAGTTTTCTAAGAATAGAGTACCATACCCTAAAGCTCAAATAGAAGGAGGCGTAAATGCTAGTAACCCTTCTTTTCTAAAATGTACAAGGTGTACAAGAAATCATGGAGGAAAGTGCTTGATGGGAATGGGTGCTTGCTATAGATGTAGAAAGATGGGCCATAAGCGATACGAGTGCCCTCTTATTGCCAACAAAGGTGGAGACGGTTGTCTTATAGGAGGCCAAGTGCAATAAGGCGCCCAAGCTCAACTTAAGGATGGCCAACACAACAACCGATTCTATGCTCTTCATGATAGGCAAGAGGTTGATGAGGCTCCCAATGTGGTCAAGGGTATGTTACGAGTCTTTAACTTAGATATTTATGCATTGCTTGATCCGGGTGACAACTTGTCTTTTGTTACTCCTTATATTGCTATGAGATTTGATATGTGCCCCAAAGTGTTAATAGAACCTTTCTTGGTTTATACTCCCATTAGTGGTTTGATATTAGCCTTGAGAGCTTATAGAAATTAACCCGTATGGGTCTTGCACAAAGTTATTCGATGTGACCTTGTTGAACTTGATATGAATAATTTTGACATCATTCTTGGTATGGATTAGTTACATACCGCTTACGCATCTATATGTTGTAAAACTCGTGTGGTTAAGTTTCACTTCCCTAATGAGCGTATTCTTGAAGGGAAGGGTAATGATTCAGTGGTTAAGGGTCAATTCATTTCATGTATTAAGGCCCAAAAAATAATTTTCAAAGGGTGCATTTATCATATGGTGTGAGTTAGGGACATTGATTCCAAAACTCCTACTCTTGAGTCGGTCCCTATAGTTAATGAGTTCTTCGACGTGTTTCTCGATGATTTGCTCGATATTCCTCCTAAATGGGAGATTGACTTCTGCATAGATCTCCTTCCCGATACCCAACCTATCTCTATTCCTCCTTACCGTATGGCTTCGATGGAACTTAAGGAGTTGAAGAAACAATTGAAGGATTTGTTAGATAAGGGTTTTATAAGACCAAGTATTTCACCATGAGGTGCTCCCGTGTTATTTGTTAGGAAGAAAGATGGGTCACTCCGAATGTGTATAGACTACCGGCAATTGAATAAGGTCACTATAAAGAACAAATATCCAATCCCAAGGATAGATGACTTGTTTGATCAATTACAAGGTGCAAGCTACTTTTCTAAGATTGACCTCCATTCCGGTTATCATCAATTGAGGGTAAGGGAGTGTGATATTCCCAAGATCACTTTTCGGACAAGGTATGGTCATTTTAAATTTGTAGTAATGTCGTTTGGGTTGACAAATGCTCCCTCTATATTCATGGATTTGATGAATCGTATTTTCAAGCCATATTTGGATATGTTTCTAGTGGTATTTATTGATAATATCTTGATTTACTCCCAAAATGAGGAAGATCATATGGGTCACTTGAGGATTGTGTTGCAAATATTGAGGGAAAAATAATTATTCGCTAAATTTAGTAAGTGCGAATTTTGGCTAAGAGAGGTTGTATTTCTTGGCCATGTGGTGTCCGGTGATGGGATTAAAGTAGATCCAAGGAAAACGGAGGCAATTAAGAATTGGCCTAGATCTTCGGACATTAGGAGCTTTTTGGGATTCGCTGGATACTACAAAAGGTTTTTTGAAAGGTTCTCATATATTGTTTCGCCTTTAACTAAGTTGACACAAAAGAAGATAAAATTCCAATGGTCGAAAAAATGTGAGAAAAGTTTCAAAATATTGAAAGATCGTCTTATATCAGCACCTATTTTGACATTGCCCAAAGGTTCAGATGGGTTTATTGTTTATTATGATTCTTCACGTGTTGGTTTGTGTTGTGTCTTGATGTAATATGGTAAGGTTATAGCCTATGCCTCTAGGCAACTTAAAGTACATGAAAGAAATTATCCAACCCATGATCTTAAACTTGCGGCGGTTGTGTTTGCATTGCAAATTTGGCGCCATTATCTTTATGGGGTGCATGTTGATCTGTTTACCGACCACAGAAGCTTGCAATATGTGTTTAGTCAAAGGGACTTGAACCTTAGGCAAATAAGGTGGCTTGAACTCCTAAAATACTATAACATGAGTATATTCTACCATCCGAGTAAGGCAAATATTGTAGCCGATGCTCTTAGTCGGTTGTCTATGGGTAGTGTTGCACATATTGAGGAAGGTAAAAGGGAATTGGTCAAAGAGGTCCATAGATTGACACATTTATGTGTGCATTTGGTTGATTCCAATAATACAGGCATTCTTATACATAATGGTTCAGAATCGTCTCTTGCAGCAGACGTCAAGGCCAAATAAGACAATGATCCAATTTTGGTCGAATTGAAGAAGTCGGTTGCCAAAACATTTGTTGAGGCTTTGTCTCTTGGAGAAGATGGGGTACTACGTTACCAAGGTCGGTTGAGTGTTCCAAATGTCAATGGAATAATAGTTCTCGGTATTCAATTCATCCGAGATCCACGAAGATGTATTGTGACTTAAGGGAAGTGTATTGGTGGAATGACATGAATAAGGACATAGCGGAGTTCATGGCTAAGTGTCCTAATTGCCAACAAGTGAAAGTTGAACATCAAAGGCCGGAAGGTCTAGCCCAAGAAATCAAATTCCTACATGGAAGTGGAAAAATGTGAATATGGACTTTGTCACGGGTTTGCCTCATACTAGAAGACAACATGATTCTATTTGGGTAATTTTGGACCGAATGACCAAATCGGCACATTTTCTACCGATCAAAACTTCTTATGGTGCTGAAGATTATGATAAGTTGTACATTCGTGAACTTGTGAAACTTCATGGTATTTCTTTGTTGATTATATCAGATAGAGGTACTCAATTTAGTTCACATTTTTGGAAGTCATTTCAGAAAGGTCTTGGCACTAAAGTCAAGCTAAGTACAATTTTTTATCCTCAAATCAATGGACAAGCCAAGAGAATAATTCAAACCTTAGAGGATATGTTAAGGGCATGTGTGATTGACCTTAGAGGAAGTTGGGATGACCATTTGCCATTGATTGAGTTTGCCTACAATAATAGTTATCACTCTAGCATACAAATGGCTCCTTTTGAAGCCTTGTATGGGAGAAGATGTAGGTCTCCGGTGGGGTGGTTTGAAGTTGGTGAGATAGCATTGATTAGTCCTGATTTGATAATTGATGCAATGGAGAAAGTAAGGCTCATAAGAGAAAGATTGAAAATGGCTCAAAGTCGTCAAAAGTCCTATTCGGACACTAGGAGGAGAGAGCTTGAATTTGATGCGGATGATATGGTGTATTTGAAGATTTCACCTATAAAAGGGGTAATGCGGTTTGGTAAGAAAGGGAAGTTGAGCCCTAGATATATAAGACCTTATAAGGTATTGAAGCGCATTGGCAAGGTAGCATATGAGTTAGACTTGCCACTTGAGTTGGCTTTGATTCATTCGGTATTTCATATATCGATGTTGAGGAAGTTTGTGGGTGATCCAAAATCTATTGTGACAATAGAGAATGTGAGTATTGAAGAGAATTTGACTTATGAGGAGGTCCAGATTGAGATTTTAGACCGACAAGTAAAGAGGCTGAGAAATAAGGATGTTGCATCTGTCAAAGTGTTATGGAGGGATCAACAAGTAGAGAGTGCTACATGGGAAGTGAAATTAGACATGATGAAGCGATATCCTTATCTCTTTCCTTTCATTCAAGCCTAAAGGTACTAAATTGCTCATGATAAAATCAATTAAACTTCTATGCTTCAGTTCCATATGTCATTCATATGCATACATGATTCATGAAAATGATTTCTCTCAAGGACTATGTCTTATGTTAAGTATGAAGTTTACATGTTCTATGCATTTTTCAAAGTATCCTCCTATCCATGTTGGGTTTCTAAATCCTTTTTCCATGTCTTTCCTATATTAGTTAAATCTCATTCGCGGATGAATGTTCCTAAGGGGGAGATATTGTAACATCCCTCAAAAATGATTTCAAGTACCTTAAGAATGCCTTAGGAATAGGCCGCTCAAGTAATGCATCATCCTTAATCTTTTTGGAAAATCCGTGTTTGAAATATTTATTAAGGGGTCAAAACCTGCAGGAAAATAATCTCGGTGGATTTTTAGGACCCGTATATTGGAAGATAGATTTTCGAAGAAATTCACAAAACAGTAGCGTCCGCGACAATATTTTAGAAGTTTCCTAAATTATTAGTCAATGAACCTAGACGTTTTTAGGGCCTAATCCTACTCTATAAATTTACCTAAATCCCTAATTCTATTCATTCTTCTATAATTCATTTATCAAATATTTCTCTCTCACAAAAAGGCTCCCAAGGGCTTCCATTGAAGAATATAAGTAATCTACTCAATTTCTCCATCAAACTCTCAAGTTCTTCCAATTAATTGGTGTTCTCACTTAAGGTATGTGTGTATTGATTCATGGATTCTTTCATCCATGAAGCCCAATCAATTTCTCAAGGTTTTCTATCAAATTAAAGTATGGTATTTTATGATTTTTATGATCTTTATTCCTATTGCATGAATTATGATTCAAAATATGATCATGAGTCTATTTTGATATAAATTGATGGTTATTGCATTGAATTGATAAGTTTTCCGATGAATTCTCTTATTTTGATCTCTAGGGTTCATGATGTAATTATGAGTATTTTGAATTATACTTCAAAAGGATATTATCTATATGAATTATGTATGGGCTGATATAAAGTTTATGATCATGCATGTTTTTAAGTGAATTACATGATTTTCAAAGTCAATTGATTATACAAATTGAGTTTTTACTCTAAGTTCAAGGTATGAATTTCATACAAGTTATGAAGTAAGGTGACTTAGGGCCCTATGTGGTGACCTAAGGCCTAACAATATGAATTATACAAATATGATTGTAATGATGAAAGGACAATTCTCATATTACAAGTATGTTATGAAAATGAGCTACTCTATGATTTCAAACCTGTGATCATGACTATGATATATGTAATTATTATTTCTATGCTACGTATGTATTCCGTGGGATTTGAATTAGCACTGAGTGGACTTGAGGTGGAGGCCCTACCAAAAGCCTAAGTAGAAGCCTCACCCATAAAATACGTGCCACCGTAGGTTGCCTTCATGGCTTAGCTATTGGATCCATATATAGCGTATGTATGACCCGCCTAGTGGGGTAAAGTCTACCTTGGCAAGTAGATTCCCCTTTTCTTCATTGTATGGGGAGACAAAGGGATTCCATGTTATAGATCGCATGGTCTTATTGTCGGTTATGGTTCCTATCCTACATATGTATGATCTCTTAAGTATGTTATGATTTTAAATTTATGCTTTTAAATTCTTTGGTCAATATGATTTTCTCATGACCATACTTAGTACATTCCAACGTACTAATGCATACTTTTTGCCTACATTGTCTCATAATGTAGGGGTTGAGGTTGAAGATCCTAATCATCCACGTAACTAGTAGGCATTCTCTATCCGACTGTGTTGTGGTGAGTCCTCATTGATCGGGGACTAGTTTTCAAGTTGGTTACTATTTTTTTTTTCAAAAGACTTTTTTTTACGTTATATATTGAGGGTGAGCTAAGGACATGTCTTAGCCCCCGCCCATACTCATGTTTAGAGGCATCTAGTTGGACATATGTTTGAGTCTATGTTGTCATAAGATATTTTCAGATTTTTATTCATGTTTTAGACTATCTTATGATGTTTCCGCTTTTACATTTTACCTTATGTATTCTTATGATATGTAAAGAGGCTTGGTTGGAGCCCTTCGGGGTTTCAATCGCCGTGTTACGACTAGGCCCTAGGTCGGGTTATGACAGTGAGTTTCCCTTCCAGAACGAGTCTTGGGCATGAGAGTACCCCCCGGAGGACCTATATTCAAATGTCGATACTCCCCCTTGCCTCCGTTAGGATTTGTTATTTCATTAGGTTGTCCCGTTTGGGCAAGGAAAAACAATTTATCGCTTTATTTTACTATTTCTCTTATTTTTGTAAGCACTGGATGCTTTTAATTTTCTTGCATCACCGTACATACTAATACCATAGTTTTTAAGGTTATTCGGTCCTTGTCGGTCACTATAATGGCATTAGAGATAGCCAAAAGTGCTTTGGAGTTCATTGCAAAAGTAGGAAAAAAAATAGGGGACCCCTTTCTGAGGTCTCTGTCTCGCGAGATCCCGTGTCACGACTCGACCTAGGGTCTAATCGTAACACGGCGATTGAAATCCTGAAGGACTCCAACCAAGCCTCTTGTACATATCATAAGCATACATAAGGTAAAGTAAAAGAGGAAACATCATAAGAGAGTCTAAACCATGAATAGTAAATGAAGAATGTCACATGACAACATAGAATCGAAACATTTGTCCAACTAGATGCCTCTACACATAAGTATGGGCGGGGGCTAAGACATGTCCCTAGCTCACCCTCAATATACAACATAGCAAAAGTATTTAAAAATAATAACTAACTCGATAACTAGTCCCCGATAAATGAGGACTCACCACAAACACCACTGGATAGGAAAGCTTAACTACCCCCGTGGACGAATATGATCTTCAACCTCAACCCCTACATTATGAGATAATGTAGGAAAAAAGTATGCATTAGTACGTTGGAATGTACTAAGTATGTAGGCAATGCAATGCATAGAAAACCATGTTTGTATAAATGACCATTTTATATAGCGTGATAGGAGAAGTAGTAAAAATCATAAGTAGTCTTTAAGAAGGATTAATGCATAATAAACCATAAGAGTATCATATAAAGTAAAAGATAGGATTAGTCATTTAGAACATGAAAATGACCATACATATGTGGGATAGGAACCATAACTGACAATAAGACCATGCGAGCTATAACATGGAATCCTAATGTTACCCCTACATCGGATGAAAGGGGGAGACTACTTGCCAAGGTAGACTCCTACATGCCTAAGTGGATCCACTAAGAGGTTATGTGAACCGGGTACTCACCCCTAGTTCTTAGACTCGGGTACTCACCTCTTAGAGATTTGGGTATTCGCTACTAATCCCTTTGTACCTACGGTGACACGTAGTTATGCGACAAGAGACTTTATATAAGGACCCCATATTTTGAGTCCCCACCTCAAGTCCATATTCGGTGTTAAGTCAAATCCCACGGAATACATACATAGCATAAAAATCATAATTGACATATATCATAGTCATTATCATAGGTTTGAAAATCATAGATTAGCTCATTTTCACAACATACTTGTAATAGGAGAATTTCTTTTCATCATTACAATCATATATACATAGACATAATTCATACTTAGAAATTCATTATCATAGCTTATACTTGAAATTAGGGTAAGACATGAATGCATGATCAATTGATTTGAAAATCATGGAATTGACTTGAAAATATGCATGATCATAAACTTTCTTTCAGCCCATACATAATTCATATAGATAATATCATTAGGAAGTATAATTGAAAATACTCATATTTTACATCATGAACCCTAGAAATGAAAATAGCATAATTCATGAAAAAACTCTTCAATTTAATGCAATAACCATCAATTTATATCAAAATAAACTCATGATCATACTTTAAATCATAATTCATGCAATAGGAATAGAGATCATAAAACCCATAAAATACCATATTTTAATTTGATAGAAAATCTTGAGAAATTGATTGGGCTTCATGGATGAAAGAATCCATGAATCAATACCCACATACCTTAAGTGAGAACACCAATAATATGGAAGAACTTGAGAGTTTTGATAGAGAGCTTGAGTGAATTTACTTGAAATTTTTAATGGAGTCCTTGAGAGTCTTTTGTAGAGAGAAAAATATTTGATTAGGTGAATTGTAGAACAATGAATAGAATTAGGGGATTAGATTGATTTATAGAGTTGAATTAGGTCCTAAAAATGTCTAGATTCATTAGCTAATAATTTGGGAAAAGTTTAAAATGCCCTTCCTAAAAATCCAACTCTACCAGAAAACCCTTGTCAGGTCTGCAACGCGGACTTGGCGTGGACCTTTCTGTTTTGTGCAGTTTCTTGAAAAATTTATCTTTTGATCTACGGGTCCTAAAAATTTATCGAAATTATTTTTCTGCAGGTCTTGACCCCTTGATTGATATTCCGAACTCAGATTTTCCAAAAAGATTAAGGATAATGCATTACATGAGTGGTCTAATTCAAAGGAATTCCTAAGGAACTTGTGAGCATTTTTTAGGGATGTTACATCTCGCCTTGGTGAGATATTTCCCGCTCTGGCGGGATATTTCCGCTGGTGCGGGATTCACTGAGACAGTAACCTCACAGAATTTCCTAGGGAATTTTTCCTACCCCATACTCCCCTTTAGACTCCTAAGATTAAACTTAACCCATATGACTCCTTTTTCCATGAGAATCTTGACATGGACTGTTCCAGAGTCTAGTACAGCACTATACATAGGGGATTATTGCTCCGCTTAAAACCAAGGACATCAAGATAACAAGGCATCATTTAAACCAACTAGTGACATCAAATTCTTATTAACTCAAGCCAATGGTTCAATCCATTATATCAGATAGACACAATTTAACAATACCTTGTTTTAGCTCAGTAATGAAATATGTTGAGGATCTTTCGTGACCACCATTAGACCATTGCACAACTCTAGATCTTTTTCTCACCTGATTTCAAACCAAACTCTGACTACCCCAAAACCAGAGTTTCTCCACAGTCCCTACTGGTTAAAATCCCTTACCAATTAGCACAAATGGTAAGTCCATGCATGATTTACAGGTTGTATTCTCTCACATGAGTATATCATTCAACATATTATGACTAATCCCTTAATAGTCTTGGGTCTCACACAGTTCAAAGCACATAATACAGTTATGACTCCTCCCTGACATCTAGTTCATAGAATTTATTAGAAACCATACACCACACAAATTCAACACACAAGCAAGGGTATTTCACACACTAAATCAGGAGTCACTATGCACATAATCAAATGTTCAGCTACATAACTAAAGAAAGTAAAGTAATTTAGTTCTCTCCATGAATGACTATTAGTTTATCATCTATGCATTCTCACCGCCTTCAGGGCAAGATACCATTTGGAACCTTCTTAGTTCCAATTTCCTTAGTTGTGTTCCTTTAGCCGTGACAACAACATCCAGGTTACCTCGTTGAGATATCAATTGGAATCCAGAGATAACAATTGGAATCAACTCATACCACAACAGGCAGACCGCACGAATAAGAGAGAAGGACTGGAACTACTTCCTAAATTGATTCAAAGATTTTCGAAGATTTGATGTGGACATCAACACACTGATCTGCAGTAGTCTATTCCATACTTGCTCTTGTACAGAGAGACAGGTAACCTAGGCTTTGATACGAAATTATCACGACCCAACCCACCAGATCATGCGAGCACCCATAATACACCCTAAGTAGGAGAACCCTTATATAAGAACATTTGCTTAATTTAAAACAAACTTGAAAAATTAAATAAAATTTGAAAGAAAACTATATTAAGACCAGCTTACATAATTATACAAAATCCCCCAAGGATACTAGTCTAAATAGGTAGAAGAGCTACTAAGAGTATAAATAAAATAAAAGTCCAATGACCCAGCTTCCACCAAGATAAGGGAAAATAGAAGCTGCTGGAGGATCGCCTTCATCTTCACCTAAGAGATATAACTGACCCTACAACTAGACTATGTCAAGTAGCATAGCAAGAGTAGTATCAATACAAATAATACGTACTTGTAGGCATCATCATTCAATCTGATACCCACCACATAATATATGAATAGAGAACTAAAAGATATCATAATACTTAGACTTTCTCAATTTAGCCACCCCAGCCAAATAAGTGCACTCCTTATTCTCACCCTTAGGGTATTCACCACCCAAAAAAATACGTTTCCACTACCACCCTAGTCACAACTTAAACTTGTGGGTTAGGGACCCATCTTACTATTATTCCATCACCCCAATAGTCCCCACCAAGCAACCTTAACTATTCAATGATTTCGCCCAACCCTCACTAGTTGTTCTAATTGTCTCACAACATAAAACATATCTGTCACACAACCACACTCTCCTACTCACTTGAGTTCTAGATAGCCACTATCCCTACCTTAGTTATTCATAGAGATCACAACGGTAGCACTCTATGGAAACTAGAAACCATAACTACTAAGTGTATAAATACATAATACGATTATACCATATAGATCACATTCAGGCCTAATAGGGCCTATCCTCTTACCCCACCAATAAGTGTATTTATGATCATAATCCTCTATATCTAGCACAACTCAACTCAAGAATTTATTTATAGTTCTCAGTCCATGGCTCATCTACCACTAACCTTATTATCACATGAAAATACATATATCATCAGGTTCTCTCATGGGATCATCCACACATAAATACTTTGCCCTCTCTGTGGACCCAATTCAGTCATATTTGTATCAAAACGTGACCCTCGATTAAACAATATGTCAGAACATGACACCCGATCCAAATACATGTCAAAATATGACACCCAATCCATATATGTGTCAAAATATGACACCCGATCCAATCATACTACATTCACAATTATATTTAGTATTCATATTATTTATATCACCAAGAACAGGTTCATCAAAAAAATAGGTCAGCAAGAGCTTATTTATATAAGGACTAACCCATCACCTTTATTTGTACATATTTAGGCAAATCATAGGTAACTCAATTACACATTTAAGATAATTTTGGAAACAATAAATGTCCACATTACCAAGACTTACGATCTAACCTCAAAATCTACTAGCTTTATTTTTCTGTACGAGATTCTATGCCCAATATAAATTAACCAGATATGCACAAACATCAAAATCAATAACTTCTCAATTCATTGCAACACCTTTCTACCCAGTTCATATTCAAACTTGACCCTATCACAGTTGGATCTTTTCCCGTAACCCATGACCCACAGCTTAGAATATGAATTCTCATTATTTCCTTCTACATTACACAGTAGGTATAGATTTACTACTCAAAAAAAGAAGTCTAGCCTACCTGGGCACCAAGCATTCGTGGAGAGATAACACTGCTGAATTCACTGGTTCCAGATATTCACGGTCAAAACCAGATTTAATTCCCCGGGTTGAACCTTTTAAAAGCTAAGATTTTCTCCCCTCCTCTTCTTCATTCAAGAGCAGCCTTTTTGGAGGATTTTGCAGAAATCTTTATCTCTAACTCATACTTGGGAGAAGTGGGAAAAGTAAGAAATTCATGACTTAAGTTATGTCCCATGACCTCTCACTCTGATGGCCATATTGTCGTTCTAGCGACAGCGCCGGGGCAGGACCATTCTGCTTTGGCAGGATAGTAGGACCCAGTCAAACCAGATTCTTTTGATTTCTTTTTAATCGAAATTAACGACCATTTGGGTTGTTACATAAACTAATTTTAAATAAATAGAGATATATTAAGATTTTAAGAATAAAATGTTTAAGTTGAACATACTTAAAACTTGTCACGCCCCGGAAGGGTACCCTAGACGTAACCGGCACTCAAAAACTATTTCTGGCTCTCAAGTGAACCACATAGCCTGATCACACATCCGTTCCTTCATTCATTCAGCGGAAAGTTTAAAAATAAAGAATAATTTAGCGGGCAACTCAAATCACCCATCCAACTCAAAGAATAAAGGTCATGGGCCAACAGATCAACTAAAATATTTGTCATTAAAAATAGTTTGACAAGAATAATTTAAGGAAAGAAATACTCAATCGACCCTTCACTATCTAGTCTATAAAGCCTCTATAACTACTATCTAATTGGTGCCAATGACATGTTCATGGCTACCTCAAATAAAAATGGAAAGGGCTAACTCGACGCAAGAATATATAAGCGGTGTCCTCCGAATGTAAGGAAGGACTCACCAATACGCTGAGTGTGTATAGGTCCTCAATGGTGCTTCTATTGACGATCTCTTAAACTTGTCTCTGCATCATGAAACGATGCAGGTCCAAATGAACGTCAGTACATGGAATGTACGAGTATGTAATATGGCAGAATGAAATATACCTCAAGGAAGAATAACGTTGGTTCAAATATCTCCGAATTAGAAAGATAAGAGAGACTCAAATAAGGCGTCATAAGTCTAAAGTAAGAATATATTTTTAGACAAAGACCAATCACACATCATACGATCCAATACAATCATACACAATACAGTTCAATCAAATCGTATACCATCCGATTCAATCCAATCATATACCTTTCCATCGTACACTATCCAATCACATATCATATAATCCAATCCATCACACATCACCTAATTCAATCATATAAAATCAACTCGACAATCAACTCAAAGGACTCAACTCAATAACTATGCAAAATAAATTATGCAATGTTTTACAATTCAACTCAATCATCTACAATCACATTCAAACCAATCATATCAAGCACAATCCATTCAATTGGGAGTTTCTCTAACCGACAACCATCACCATATGAGTGAGTGATAGTACAATAAGCCGACGTTGTTGCCGCGTCCGTTCATACCTTGCCAGGGTATGAACGCATCAACCAATCATGGATCCAATCCAACCGAGTCCTATAATGTCAGGAAAAACATTTTTGGGAAGCATCCGACTTTAACGGTTCAATCCCCTCCTACGTTTGGCGACGTAGTTTATTGGTTCGAATATGAACTATACTCTTACCCAATTCGGTGTTCGATACTCCTTCCAAGACTCAATATGCTCATATCTATCAAGTGAGTAAAATACTCAAAATACTCGTTTAGTCTCATTGGACTCTTTCAAAACTCAAATCAAATCTGGCCTCATTGGACCTTCTTTCAAATCGACTCATCTCAAATCATCAAACTCTTCTCTTTAAATTGATACCATCTCAACTCAATGGATATAGAAAATATTATATGCATTTAAAATATAATTTCAACTCCTCAACTCTACCTCAAAATAGACATTTTTATGTAAAAATATTCAACTCATTTATACTCAAAATACTCATGTTCAAAATAATTAAAAGACTTTTCAAACTCAACTCATTCTTAAACTCTTTTTAAATCATAGATGAAACTAATAATTCTTTAAATTCAAAATAGTGTGTAAATAGTTTATGCAAAAAGGTTCACAAATAATTTATTTAAAGCTCCTCCTCAAAAGATCATTTATTTTCAAAATATTCCTAAGACTCCAATCAACTCTAATTATGCACATCACATACCACAAAATTGCATTAGACTCCAATCCACTTCATCACACAATATGCTCATCAACATAACCTCTCCATTCACATCATCGTCAAATACCATTATTCACATCGTCATCAAACATCATCATCATCATCAAACATCATCATCACATCATTGTTAAATATCACCATCACATCAATCGTCAAACATCTACTCCAAAATCCTTATTTTAGTCCTATGTTTAATTTATGGAAGCAAAAGGACATTCTTAACTATTCAATTCATTCTTTTCATTTCAATCAATACACATATACACAAAACCATCTATCTCAAGTCAAGACAAATTATGACCAAAGAAACCTCATCTTGGGTTCATGTGAATGAAATATGAATCCATACTCTCAACGAAACTCAACTCAAGAATAGAATCAACATCTATAAATCTATATACAAGGATACATTTGTAGTTAATAATATGAAAAATAACTATTTAGTAACTCAAGTCATTAAAATCACCAATCAACCATTTGTATCTAAAAACATTTCATAGTTTAGGGAAAACTTTCAAGAAAACCTTTCTAGAAGGTGCAACTCTTTCACAACTCCTAACCAACACATCTATGGGCATATGGAAGAACTCAATCCATATTTTAGGTTAGTCTTACATACCTTGTTTGAAGACTTTGAAGAAAACCTTGATGTTGGGTCTTCAATGGGGAACTCAAATCTTGAAGCTCTTAGAACTCTCCTTTGTTGGAAATGGAGAAGAAGAAGGAGAGAGAGAGAGAGAGGAACTCCTAGGGCTTTTTAGAGAGAGAGTGAGGGATTGAAAAATGATCCCAAAATGTTCTAAGGCTGATACATATATAATTTGGGGGAATTTCCAAATTACCCCTTCTCAAAAGTTCTGAAAAATAGGCAAAAATGCTCCTAGCGCGATAGTGGCGCATCGCGCCATTGCAGCGCCAGGCTGATTACGCCTAAAACATGCACATCTCGTAGTGGCGCGCCGCACCAAGGACCAAACTACTGAGGCATATTCTTGGTGCGATAGTGGCGCGTCGCGCCTTTACAGCGCCAAGGACAATATTTCCTAGGTTCTAGAAATTGGCTTGAAAAACCCTGCACACCTTTTAGTGGCACGTCGCGCCAAGGACCACACTACTGAGGCACATTCTTGGTGCGATAGTGGCGCGTCGCGCCCTTACAGCACCAAGGCCATTTCTCCAGCAGTTGCAACCCAGGCCCAAAAATAAAATTCCTGTCGTGCTAGTTCGTATTAGAATCGTCATATCTTTTGACTCCAAACTCCAAAATATACATTCTTAGTGGCATTGGAAAGAAGACTCGACGACCTTTAATTCAATAGGTCGTGGGCCACCCAGATCATCATATTTCAAAAGATAGGGTCGTTAGAAGTCAACCCCTCATGCAAACTCCTCCTCAAACTTAGCCACGATGAATCTTTTAGATTGATTTGGTCCTAGGGGTCCTTCATAACCCCACATCACCTCTAACGCTGCTAAATTTCTCAACGACTCATCTTACTCATGCAAATGCTCCACAATACTCGAGTTTGATCCTACCCGAATACAAGAAAGGTCTGAATCTTAGGGAAAACTTTTGAGGGGTGTTACAAAACTACATTTAAAACTTGAAATATTGACTCTTAAATACATGTATGGTGTAATTTTTCCTTATTATTTCAACATATTTCTAAGATAAA
This sequence comes from Solanum dulcamara, assembly GCF_947179165.1. Classification (NCBI taxonomy): domain Eukaryota; kingdom Viridiplantae; phylum Streptophyta; class Magnoliopsida; order Solanales; family Solanaceae; genus Solanum; species Solanum dulcamara. The sequence goes on along the minus strand of NC_077239.1, from coordinate 58,862,798 downwards.
AAACTGCCAAACTCAACTCTTTTATTAGTTTGTGTAGTCACACTTTCATCATTTGATAATGAATCAAAATTTTCACTTGCAAAACATAAGTTAACAAGTAGGAAAATACAAATGAGAAAAGTAAATAGGCAATTTTTCTTGGCTATAGTTAAAAGTAAAGTTTTTATTTTTATTTTGTCGCTATTTTATGCTACATTATTGTCTAACTGATCATTTATTTATCACAAAATCCACATATGTATATTGAAAGTCAAATGTGCAGTCGACATTTAAAAAACATGAATTGGAGAATATATAAAAGTTTAAAACAAGAAACACATCATAAGACGTCAATAAGATTCCCAGACTGGATTTTGTCAATTTAGGTCTCGGAGACGAAAGAGGGAGTACTTTGAATCAAACCGGCATATCTCTATTATATCTTCAAACACTTGTTGATGCCAAATCGTGCAAGTGTACACCGTGATAAGGTAATAAAGTGACAAATCAAGTATCATTCTGTGGATTTTTGTGCTTAATTATTTACTAAATTAAATTAATTTTAATTTATCTAATCAATAAATAGGTTCAAGGTATCTCCAACCCATTTTCTATTTTACTCTTCAAATATAGAGATCCAACCAACTCCAACTCAATTTTCTATTTTACATTATAAAAAATAATCTGTCATGATTCAATTTCTCGAGTCATGATAACATATACTATAATCCACCATTAGGCAAGCCGATCGTATTCCAGAACCGCAAGTGATGGGATTGTGGAAAGAAACTAAACCAAAATAACATAAATAAAGAAGATTTAAGCGGAAGAAAACAAAAACATATATAAAAATAAAGATCCCTCCCACAACCTGAAAGTCACAAGTACAGAACTACTACAAAATGGATACAAGTCTCAAAAGTGGACCATAAAAAGGACTTATCTCAAAAAGCAAAAGACTAGTCACTATATAGAGAAGGAGATAGGTGAAATCCAGAATGCCATGTGCTCACCCCCATCTCCTAATCAGACTACAACAATCTTAATGTCCATGGTGATAGCTGGTGCTCGGACTTGCATCATGAAAACAGATATAGAGTGTATTTTAAAATAGGACATAATTAGGGGCTTGGAACAGCGGTAATAAAAGACATGCAATAATTCCTTTAAAAGCTAGAGAAAAGGGGTTATGGCAACAACTAAAACACGAAATTCACCTCAAACAAAGGGTCATTGACACACCCTGACTGATCACCCATATAGCCGCAAATTTTCCAAATAGCTAGGACTTTAAATAACTAATTTAGAGTTAAGATAAGGGAGATATTAAATTTTGAATCTTTGAACAATGGTTGACGCGTCCTTCATCTTAATTAAAAGACTAACGAACCCTTTATTAATGCGGCCAGAGGCCCGCGAAGGCCAAAGGCCTAGAGGACCGTGATCGCAATATCCGAGCTGAGTGACCATCCGCGATCACGGAGGCTTCATCGCGATAGCGATGAAGAAAGTCACCTGCATTATATATTGCGGCAACAGTTGGTTTTACCAAGTACAAAACTTCCAATAGGGTGCTCGGAATTCGTTCAAAAGCTTGTGCGCACAAATAAACTTGTCAAGCCCCGAGAGAGTCCCCGAGGCGTGGCCGTCACTTGGAAACCATCTCTGGCCTCTAAGAGAACCACTTGTTCTCATCACTTATTTGTTCATCAGTGAAAGAATTAAGTGAAAATAAGAATACTTATGTGGATTCGCCATCATCAACATCAAATGAAAGAAATAATCCTTAGAAGAAGTAGTTACAAAGGAGAACTACTCCAATTACACCATCAAACTCTGTATACGAAGCTTCTAACACTATCATATGGTACCGATGACATGTCCATAGCTACCTCAAAATAAACATAATACTCAACAATAATAAAAGGATAAAGAATTCCTCCAAATATAAGAAGGACTCACCAAATAGCTGAAAAGTAATAATTTTCAATGATGCACCTTTGAAGATCTCTAACACCTATATTTGCATCATAAAATGATGCATGTCGAATAATGTTAGTACATGGATTGTACGAGTATGTAAAATTGTAGGAAATTAAGGAAAAATATCAAGAAACTCCTCTCAGGAAGACTCATCTTAGAACTCAATATCATCTCAACATCAATATGTAATACAAGTTTAAAAATAATAATAATAAGCAATGCTTACTCAGTTGGAAGTTTCTCTAACTGAAAACCATCATTTATGATCTAGTGATGATACAACAAAGCGATGTCGTTGCCACATCCATCCAATACCTTTCTAGGGTAAAAGACATCACAATCTTGGATCCAATCATCAAAGTCCTTTTTTCATGACTTAAGAGGTATAGCTTCCATCCTACGCTAGCTACGTAGTTTTGGATTTGAGTCAATTAAACTCTTACCCAACTCGGTATTCAATACTACTCCAAATATATGTGCTCATATTAACATCATCATATAGTCTTATTGAAATTTTATTTAAAACATCAAACTCATCTCATAACCTCTTCATCAATCATTACACTTCAAAAGGTCATTTACATCACATCAAAACATCTTGCTCGAAATATCATTTAATCAAATTTATTTAAACTCAATTCTTTTGCTCTTTCAAAACTCAATAAAATACATATAGTATTAATTCAAATCGTTCTTTTGTCAATGAATATTAAAAGCCAACATCTTTACTCAAAACATGCGTAAAAATTTCATGAACATCAAATCAAGTAGGGTTCATGGGAAGGTAGACATAAACAATAATTTCAATAATATGAGAGATAAAAATAATAATAATCTCAATGCATAAATATATCTACCTCAATAGAAGAAGAATTAATTCATTTAGAATTCAAGATCAGGGTAAAACTCAACTATAACTCAATTACAATGAATTTAAATAATGGGCTCATGGACGAATTCAATCCAATGCTATTAATAACCTTACATATCTGGAATTCGAAGCTTTACTCCGAATTGAAGAACTCAATGAACATTCTTGAACCCCTAGCCTTTTTTTCCTCATCGGATCATTTTGTGTACTATCTGGAGTATAAGAATTATCGGAATAGTATTTCTACACTACTAAAAAATAAAACTATATTTGAGAATGAGTAAAGAAGTGTATAGAGAGAAGAGTTACTTGAGAAAGCTTGATGAATAAAATGAGGAAATAAGGTGGGTATTTATAGATGTGGAGGAGGGACCTAACAATAAATAAAAATAATTATAAAAATGATCTTGAAAATTCAATGGAGGATTGTGATCTCATGAATGATATCAAATGGAGGACTATTGATGTCATGGGTGATGTCAAATGGATCTAGATATTTCCATTGTTGGTGAGATGAACCTTCTTTTAACGGAATACCCTTTTTCAGAGCTGTGTTTGAACAAGATAACTTCCTAATTAGAATTTGGTATACATATGAATTGTAGCTATAGAAGTCCACTTCCCTGTCGTTCAAGAATCAACTGATTTGGAGAATCCTACCGTGAGATATGATTTTTCTTCTACAAATACTCCATTTCATCACAGCACCATATCTTACAAAAATTTATTTATTTGACCTACTTATCCTCCGAATCTTAAGATATGGTCTTCACGATGGTTGTAGGTAATGATGTTGTGGTTATTCATAAATTTAAATCACCTAATGTGGACTATCCTATGAAAAAGTATGCACAAAATACAGAAGCAGTATCATTTTCGTTGAGAATTGAAACACCACACTCAATATTTTAGAGGGTGTTACAATATCTCCCCCTTGGGATCATTCGTCCTCGAATGAAGATGAAACTAGGGGACATGAATAACGAATATCATCAAGATATTAATTTCTCAAAAACTCCGATACTCAAATTCTCAAACAGCACATACTCAAATTGGCAATGACTCAAACTCAAGAATACACATCGACTCAAAAGTAGAAGTAAGGAATATTGCCTTGAACATCATCCTCAGAAGGCATGAATAGATGAGGATATTTAGCCTTCATATCTTGTTTAGCTTCCCATGTATCCTCTTCAACAAATTGATTACACCATAGGACTTTGACAGATGCCACTTCCTTAGTTCTTAATTTGCAAACTTGACGATCAAGAATCTGGATTAGAATCTCTTCATAATTCAAACTCTCTCTCACCCCAATTCTCTTAGTCGGGATAACAAGTGTAGGATCTCCCAAACACTTCTTAAGTATAGAGATATGAAACACGGGATGAATAGCAGCTAACTCTGGGGGAAACTCCAATTCATAGGCTAAGTTACCAACCCTTCTCACAATCTGATAAGGACCAATGTAGTGAGGACTAAGCTTTCCTTTCTTTCCAAATCTTATCATACCTTTCATGGGTGAAACTTTCAAGTATACCCAATTATACACTTCAAACTCCAAATCTCTCTTTCTAATATCAGTGTAGGATTTCTGGCGACTCTGAGCAGCCCTCAACCTCTCTTGGACGGTTTTTACCTTCTCGATAGCTTGATGAACCAAGTCTGGTCCAATTAAATCAGCTTCACCAACTTTGAACCAACCAATTGGTGATCTACATCTTCTCTCATATAGAGCTCCATAAGGATCTATTTGAATACTCGAATAGAAGCTATTATTGTATGCAAACTCAATAAGAGGTTAATGATCATCCTAATTACCTTTGAAGTCGATGACACAGGCTCTCAATATATCCTCCAAAGTCTGTATCGTATGCTCTTCCTAACCGTCTATCAACGGATGAAAAGCATTACTAAGGTTCACTCTTGAACCCAAACCCTTTTGAAATGACTTTCAAAACTAAGCAGTGAATTGAGCTTCCCTATTTGAGATGATAGACAAAGGAACTCCATGCAGTCTAACAATTTCTCTAAGATAAAGTTTGGCATAATCCTCTACGGTGTCCGTTCTTAACCGATAAAAAATGGGCTAATTTGGTCATTCTATCCATAATCACCCAAATAGAGTCATGTTGTTTGTGGGTTCACGGTAAACCGGTAATGAAGTCCATGTTGATCATTTCCTACTTCCATTCTGGGATCTTTATATTTTGAGCCACTCCATAAGGCCTTTGGTGCTCAACTTTAACTTGTTGGCAGTTTGGGCACTTAAACACAAACTCTGTTATATAGGTTGGGGGTAGGCCCTGGGGGAGAAGTTATAGACACTTTTCCATACTTTTTATCTGGAGTACTTCATTTAAACTCGGCCAACGGCATCAAAGATGCTCTTATTTCGCAAAGTAGGGATTGGGAGTTTCGCCTCCCCCACAAATATGGTGGATCATCAGCACCCACCCATGATCCCAAGCTTGCAAGCACCTTGGTCACATCTAAGTCCCTATTCAATTATTCTATTTGGGACAGAAAGAAAAAGATCTGCCTGCTAGGTCGTATGCCCATGGGTGCAGGATTCTTCAAAAAAACGTGGACTCCTAGGGCAGGAAGAAGATAAGAAAAAGCAAAGCATTCTCTCCGCCTCAGCTTGAGAGCTCCTTTCTACATCAAGATCTGTCCCTCGAAAAACTGGAGCATTTTCTCCATCGGTGGATAAAGAATCGCGAACATAATAATTTTTGGTTGACCATGTTCCCAGAAAAAAGATACTTTCGAGAAAGGACGAGCACGACTAGATGGATGCAGTGTCCGATTTGAGATTTCGTAAGTGACTTAGTTAGTACTTCTGTATTAGGCACAGGCGTGGTTTTTACCTTAGATTCGGGTAATAACTGCAGTCTCACTTCATTCCACTCCACCAGTATACTTCTCTCAAGTCGTGGTACATCCTGTCGAACCTGGATGGAATACCTAGAATTATGGGTTTCTGCCATGATTCTCTCTCGAATGTCATCAACACTTGGAACATATAATCTCCCTTGATATCTCAACATTCCATCTCCCTCTTTGGCAAAAGACATTACCTTCTGCTTGTGAACCTCGTCTTTCACTTGAAAGAAAATGAGGTCCTAATCTTGCTTTCCTTTCACCTATGCAACTAGAGATGATTCAGCTCTATTCTGAACTATTGTACCATCCTCACTAGAGTCAATAAGTTGAACTCCCAAACGTGCAAGTCTATGCACTTCCTTTTCCAACTCCTTCTTTTCCTCTTCCACATGGGCCGTACTCCCCATGGATAACCTGCTAAGAGCATCGGCAACTACGTTTGCTTTACTTGGGAGGTAGAAAATGCTCATGTCATAATCCCTGAGCAACTCTAGCCATCTCCTTTGTCTCAAGTTCAGCTCCTTCTGACTGAATACATACTGCAAGCTCTTGTGGTCCGTGAATACATCCATATGTACACCATAAAGATAGTGACGTCAGATCTTAAGAGCAAATACCACAACTGCCAACTCAAGGTCATGAGTGGGGTTGTTCATCTCATGGGTCTTAAGCTTTCTGGAGGTATAGGCAATGACCTTACCTTTCTGCATCAACATACATCCCAACCCAACTCTGGAAGAATCACAATAGATTACAAAACCATCCATTCCCTCGGGTAGGGACAGGACTAGAGTAGTAGTCAATCTAGCTTTCAACTCTTGAAAGATTTTCTCACAAGCATCATACCATTGAAACTTAGCCTTTTTCTGAGTCAGTTTAGTCAATGGTGAGGATATGGATGAAAATCCTTCAACAAACCTCCTGTAGTAACCAGCTAAACCCAAGAAACTTCTTATGTCGGTTAGAGAGATGGGCCTGGGCCAGTTCGTAACTGCCTCAATCTTTTGAGTATCAACTCGAATTCCATCACCAGATATAATATGGCCTAGGAACGCTACATACGTAAGCTAAAACTCACACTTCAAAAACTTAGCATACAAATCCCTGTCCTTGAGAGTTTGAAGGATAATCCTAAGGTGGTTAGCATGCTCACTCTTACTTCTAGAATAAACCAAAATATCATCAATGAAGACAATCACAAATGTATCCAGGTATGGCTTAAATACCCGGTTCATGAGGTCCATAAAAGCTGCAAGAGCATTTATCAATTCAAAAGACATAACAAGAAACTCAAAACTCAACGGTGCAGTCAAAATTTCCAACTGAGATCATCTCGATAAAAGTAGGTCCCACACCTAAGTGCCTTTTTAGCCAATATATTTCAACAAGGGCATCGGGATTCGACCGAAAGTCTTGGAAAGAGTTCGAAGGGTCATTCTAGATAAAACTCGACATTCAGTAGCTAACCATGCTGACGGAATTCTCATCCGAGCATGGTTTTCAAAAAAGTTGATTGCAGTCAAATTTAGGTCAAGACTTCAAAGCTAAAACGCCTAAGGGTTCAAACTCGCACCGAAAGCTCCGAGATTCAAGCCGACCATGCCACTGGCCTAAAATAACCCTTCTGGAGCTGATGGAGTAGTCAGAATTTCATTATAAAGTTGTTTCCCTAACATTTTGACCGAAGTCAACTATTTAAGTTTCAAAAGCTCCAAAACATAAAAACGAACATAAAACTCAGACGAACGATCAGGCGATCGAACAATCAGTACCAACAAGTCATAAATGAGTTGGAGTCGTTATAACAATGCTCTAAACGACGAAAAGGAGACATTTATATAGAAATGACTTGGAGGATCACTACAATTTTTTTCTCTCTCCTCAATATCCTTATTATTTCAATTTCATTTCATTTTCTTATTCCATAATATAAATTCTTTCTTCTTTTTCCAAACTATAATTTTCATGTAATATAAAATTTTATTCTTTTCAAATTCTTATTTTAATATAAAATTATATTTTATTCTAAATTTCTATATAACCTCAGTGCAAGCTATTATACATATTAATGGACGACTAAAATAAAAATAAAAACATTGATTAAACACAATTACGTAATAAATATTATATCATCATAAAATTTATTATAAGTTTTACATAAATACTCAACTTTTAAGATTATTACGTTGCTCCCACAAATACTCTATTAATTCATTACGGAATTCAAAATAAGCATTTTTTCCTTAATTTTTTATGTCCAGCTAAAAATTATTGAAATTAACAATTTCATCTTGTATCAAATTATTTTGTTCACTAATTTACTTCCCCTATTTCATTTTGAACTAATACATCAAGTATTTTCATGATCATTAACAAATGTAGCTTAATAGTTTATCACTATAACATAAAAATAGTTGTTTGAATTATCATATAAATTTTGTGCATTCTTCATAGTGAGAAAGAATTATAATTTTAAATTGCATATTTAAAGTGATAAAAAATTTTAAAAAATTAGAATAATTGTTAATTCGGGATGGAAGTAGTATACTTGTCAATAATATGTGTTTAGATTTTACATTACATTAGAAATTAAGTATAAATATTAAAGACTTAATTAATGGACTTATATAATATAAATGATATTAAAATAAATTTAAATTACATATTTAAACTGATAATTTAAAAAAAAAATTAAAGTAGAAAATTATTAATTCGGGTTGGAAAATGTATACTTGTCAATAATATATTTTAGATGTTATTTTACATTAGAAAGTAATTACAAATATTTTAATTTAATGGTCTTATATAATAGAAATAATATTAAATAATGAAAAAGTGAAATAAAGAGGATGAATAGTAGTTCTCCAAATTTGAAGAACTACTATTTACCTCTTTCTAAAATGTAACGACTTAGCCCGTTGTTACTAAAAATATCTGCGATAAAGGTATACGAATCTCTTTCGTCATAATACTAGGGTCAATTCCTTGGTATACGAGTGCATTAGTTGTGAATTAAGGTCGTAATATGTTCTTATCTCAAAATTAAGTTGAAAGTGTCTTTCCGATTTAGTTTTGGACTTGAGTTTAAATTAAGGTCAATTTCAAACGATCATATCTCTCAGTCTATAATGAATTAAGTGGCCCATGATCTATCAAATTAAAGGTCTTTGAATCTTCTTTCCAAATCCACTGAAATTTCCTCATTTGGAGTTTAGAGTAAAAGGTTATGCCCATTTTACTGGACACTATTCGAGTTAGACTGCCAGAGTAGGATTGAGTCGCTATAGTGGGATCCGACGGGCCAGAACTTAAAAGTGGCATATTTTTATTGTCTCCTTCTTCCCCTAAGTGTCAAAATAGATGAGGGTTACCCTAGAAACCCCCCAAGAAGCTATTCTAGGCTTGGAGAGAAGGGGAGAAGAGATTTCTAACGCAAGGAAGGCTACAACCCACGGATTCAGGTGGTCTCCATAGATTCTCCTTCCAAAAGTCAAGGATCGTGCTATAATCCTTCTACTATTACTTGGCGCCCAGATAGGCTAGGTTTCTCTAATTAATTAGTTGTAAATCTATTCTCACGCATTCTATATTGTAGTTGTTGACACCCAATTTTGACCAACTCATAACTACTTTTTGGATTTCTATCTTAATAGATAGACATTTCTCAAAATATTTCTTTATTAAGTAGGTTAGTTTATATTGTTTAACCAATAAATCGTATATTTTGACATTCATAATTTATAATATTTTTGCTATTTATTAATAGTATTACTTTTATCTTTATTATTTTTATTTTTTTAAAAAAATAACATGCTTCATACGTTCAAATATTTTTACGTGTCTATCTAATATATATTATATATAGGTGTGTATTTTTTTATATGTAAAATATTACTTAATTAAGTTTATTATATATATATATATATATATATATATATATATATATATATATATATATTGCATATCTATGTTAATACATCTTATACACATGTGCATATAAAAAGTTAATACTTAATTAAGTTTATTATATATTTTACTTAATTATATTAATATATATATTTTACATCGATTTTAGTATGTATTATATATATATATATATATATGTGTGTGTGTGTGTGTGTATGTATGTATTTACATGATATGTACATAGGTGTTTACTTTACATATAAAGTTATTATTTGATAAAATTTATGATCTACTTATATATATTGGTTATTAATTAGATGTCAATTTATTTAATTATCTTTCAAATTATTTAAATTATAGTCCCAATTTATTAAAATTTTAGCCAAATAGCTTTCAATTAATTATAAATCTAGCCTACTTGAATTTAATGTAATCTAATTTTAAATACCTCTTTCAATCATATCCGTTCATTTATACTGATCAACGGCCACGATTTAATCCCTCATTATTCTCCTATTTCTAACTACTCATACCCTAAACCTAAGGATTTTGGGATTTTTCCATTTGAACATCTTCTTCAAAAGAGGAAATAATCCGCCGCCTCCTCTCTCTCTATACTCTCTCCGTTCTCTCCTTTCTCCGGCAAAGTCTCGCCATAGAGACAAGCCGGCGATGCCGCCCTCTCTCCCTCACCAAACATGCCACCGCTTCCCTTCTCTCTTCCTCACTGCGCCACCATCGCGCCTCACCATGACCGCCGCCAGCTGCTCAACGCAGAAGCCATGACGTCGCTGTTCATCCTCCTCCATCTCCGACGAGCTGCTGTCTTCACCTCCACGCATGGCTTCTCTTCAACAGCAACAGCAGCAGTGACTTCTCTTCATCACCTCCACGTATGGCTGCTGTCCAGAGAAAACAGCCAGCAGCCACCGCTGCTTTTCATCGCCTCGACGTACCAGCCACAACAAACAACATTTTCCGGCGATCTGCTTCTCCTACGAACAGCCATTGCTCCACAGACCACCAGTGCTGCTCCACCACCAGCGAGCAGCCGCTGCAACCTGCGAACCAGAAACCAGTAGTTGCAGAGAACCAGCAGAAACCGTAGTGAACTACCGGCGAACCACCTGCAACAGAGCCACCACCTGCTGCAACTCCTCCAGTTGACAAACCGGCAGCAACAATAACAAAGGGGCGTCGATGCTCTCTTCAACTTTGGCCAGCAGTCAAATGCTCTTTCAAAACTGAGTTTTTGAAGTATATTCGAAGATCTGTCATTATTAAATATGGATCTTTACAGATCATATTATCGTTCTAAATTTTCTTGTTTAAACTTTATTTGTTGGGATTAATTTATCTACCGATCTAATATAAATTTTATGATGCTGATTGCGTTGTGATAATCATGAAATTGATGAATTTTGCTTTAAGTCGAGTTCAAAGATCTCGTTTCAGCTGTGATGTAGATCTGTAGAAATCCGATACTGATTTTGTTTTAGATATTTATGTTAAAAGTTTAATATTTTTTTTATCTTGGTTTAGATCCATACATTAAATTTGTTTACATGTTGAAATCTGAAATGTTATATACTGATGATGAAAGTTTAAATTTGTTTGAATAATTGGTTGAATAATTTCTTCACAATTATTATTAGTGGGTCCCTTGACATGATTTTTTTGAATTTTTGAATCATCTTTTTGAGAAAATTTGAATCAAATCTTGAAAATTTGATTTTGTGGACAAAATTTTGAAATTGGCCATCTCCATTGAAATGAAATACCCTCTTCATTTTTGAGAAAAAAGGAGACACACACAGAGAAGGAAAGGAGAGAAAAAACACAAGACATAAATGGAAGAAGAGAATAAAGAGAAAGGGAGAAAAACAAAACAATTTACTTTACATTCTTAATACCTCAAACAAAAAACAAAAAGAAAAGGTCTCTTGCATACTTTTAACTATTCTGTTTTTAAATTTTTGGCATCGCTATCTAAATTTTCTTTTCATTCCTCGAAGCATTCAGGTTAGTTCAACCTTTCTTTATATGTTAGTCTATTATTTTTAAAAAATGTTCTTATCTTGTTTGTTTGCTTTATTGAAATAAAATTATATATTCATGTTATACCTCTATATTATTTGCATGCTGCTTGTATTCTTCTTTATAATTTAGCAGGTTTGAACTTCAAAGTTCAAAGTCATGAAGAGTCATCTAGACATGGAAAGTTGGGATGCCACTTTTCGCTTTACATTTGATCATTTGTATTATTTTATTTACTTACTCCTTTTATCTGGTTTGTAATAATCTTGTAAATTATACTCTCTATAATAATAAAATAAATTGGGGACAGTCTAAGGGGAGGGAAACTATGTGCTACTTGTATTTTTATTTTTACCTCAATTTGTGTGTATGTGTTATAAGAATTACTTGTTTGATAATAACCATCATGTTTAGATTAATTTTAAATATATTTTAAGTTCATTTCTACGGATATTTGTTTGATTAAAATCGGCCTAAAAGTAGTAAAACTAATTCAATCTTAATATTGTCCATTGTAATGTGTAGCCTAACTTTTATGCGTTTATCCTTATCTAGTTTAAATAAAAGTAGTAAAACTAGTTCAATCTTTAAAACAAATGTTTAACGATTAGTTTATATTAGAACATATCTTTAATTAGAAATCATGCCAATATAATTTAATTATATTTTAGCATGTTAAAATTATATAGAAATCATGCCTATTTAATTCAATTATATTTTGATCATATTATGTTATAGAAATAATGTCCATCATTTTTTTTCAATATATTTTTAGCATATCAATTCATATGAAAATCATGCCAATTTAATTCAATTATATTTTGATCATATTGTGTTATAGAAATCATGTCCATAGGTTTTTCATATATTTTTCAGTATAACAATTCACATAGAAATCATGCCTATTATCTTCATGAATATTTTCAACATGTCATTTCCTAGAAATTATGTTTCATAGGATTTATTTAATATTCTTTTAGCATGCTAAAAGTTGCTAGAAATCATATCTATAGGACTTAACGAATATCTCTACGTTTTATAGAATCATGTCTATAGGATTTAATAACAATATCAGCATGTCATTTAGATGTAAAAAATATATAAGAATATTGTTTTATGTGGGAATCATGCCTGATACCGGTGACATTTTTACTATTTATAGAAATCATGTCTGTAGGAATTGATAAATAATTTCTAACACGAAAGCATGCTATTGGGGTATAGAAATCGTGTATGTAGGCTTAAATTAATATTTTGGTATATCATGTGAATGAAGATCATATTCATGAAATCCCTTAATTTCTGCATGTTATTAATTAGAAATTATGTCTATAGGATTTTACTAAAGCCTTCGGTTAATAATTAAAGCTATCCAGAATGCTCTCATGATGTTATTTTTTTTTATGTAGTAGTCTTGCCTATAGAGTTCAAAAGTTTTCAACTTATTGTTTTTATTTAGAAAGCATGCCTAGTATTTTAATAAATTTTCAACATATCATTTTATTTAGAAATCATGCCCATAGTATTTTAATAAATATTTACTATATCATTAACTAGAAATCTTGCCCATAGGATTTTATAAATACTTTAGTTAATAACTAAAATTGTCAAGAAGACCTTTCTTTTATCATGTTGGAGTTTTGTATTAAGCCTCTTATATCTGATTGTATGCACACACATAATTTTTATGACTTCCAACTATTTATCTGTGTTTTCAAGCATTTTAATTAATTAATCTAGAGGTTTATTTGAGATTCTATGTGTTAACTGCTCGTCTTATCTATTTTGTTTGACGTTGAATCAATTAGGATGCCTATATTTTTTTAGTCTAAAACCTACCCTAATAGTACGTCTAATGCCTCTTGAATATTAAGTTGGACGTTAGACACCTTTTAGGATGTTAGTTTTTATTATTTTTTTTAGATCACTTTATGATTATAATAATAAATAAATCTAGGAGAAGTAGGGGTAGATAGGCCCTACGAAAATGATGGAAGTTGATCCGAGCAGAAAAATGACAAAACACTATATTTTTGTCTTCCGATTAATAACTCGGCACTGATCCGAATAATATGAGTATATAAATATTTTTATCCTTGTCTATTTTTAAATATTTTCGTTTGTATATATTTGGGGTAGTTTAATGTTTTAAAAAAACTGTAATGACTCATTTTAGGCATCACTAATTTCTATTATTTCTCTTGCTTTTACTCTTATTTAATTAGTTGATGATATTTATTTATCTTGTGCTAATTTTAACATTAATTTTTTAGTTTAACTTAATTAAATCTCTTGAAGAGAGACCATTGTTATGATCATTTATTTCATTTAAATGATTTATTTAAATTATCCCTTTTTTATTTAATTATTTTTATACTAAGTCTATTTCTCTTATAAATTATCCTAAATATTTTAAAGTTTACATTTCTTTCAAATTGTTTAATGCCCTGATTATTGTTAAACATATTTTTCCATAGTTAGTCAAAATCATTTTTTTTCAAATCGCTGGATAACCACGTGTTAGCAGCCACTTTGAGTGCTTAACACCTTCTCAAAGTGGAAATAAGAACCTCTTACTCATTTTCTCTAAATGTTTAAGACTTAAATCTGTTAGGGTCTTTTAAATTAAGTTTTCTTAATTTCTTTAAAAATTAAGTGGCGACTCTTCATTTCTAAAAATTGTTTTTTTCTCTATAAAGTTGAAATTAATTTTAAAACGTCTTTTTCCGACATAACAGTAGTTGACAGGAGATTTCAAGCCTAGGTCTTTGGGCACAGAGTTTGGATTGCTGAAGGTATTGTTATTGTTGTTTAGAATAGGAATGTACCATGTGAGTATGATTATCCTGTGACTAGTGATGATAGTCTAGTTCTTGGTTGATAACTGTAATACTGTTTGCTGATATGATTGATGGTTCTTGTAAAGATGAAGGTGAAGAAAATTGTCGAGTTAGAGTGAGCTCTTAAGGCTTGTGATAATCAAGGAGGGTCCATAGCAATATAGGGCTATATATATATATATATTTATATGTGTGAGTTCATATTGATGGTTCTATGTGAATCATCTGAGTAATGTGAATCATGAAGTAAGGGGAGGAGGTAATTGATTTAGCATTGATAAATCTCTTGAATGAACCTATTAATTATCTGTGGTTATAGGTTATGGTTAGTCTATATCATAGAGAGACTCTCAATAATGATTGAGTAAGGTTATGACGTCTGTTATGTATTTAATTTATATGGTTGAATGGTTGATATGTTATTGTAATGGGTCTACAATTTCAGGACTGTGAAATGCATAATCTTAAACTTACTCTACCAAAAGTGATGCCTTAAATAAAGAAGGTTTGACGAAATATTGTTAATGAAGGGAAAGATTGAATGTAACTAATGAAATGATTGTTGTGAACAATTACATGCAATGAACATGTTACTTGATTGTGCAAGTATGTGAACTATTCATTATGGACTGTGATTGTGATGCTGGATCGGGTGTCATGTACCGACACATATATTAGATCGGGTGTCACATTTTGACACATAAATATAGAATCGGGTGTCATATTCTGACATGTATATAGGATCGGGTGTCACGTTCCGACACATATATAGGATCATATGTCACATTCCGACACATATATGGTTTGGTTATGAGTTCCATGATAGAATCAATGTGTGACTATCATCTATGAATTGATCTTGACTATATGTGTGATGATAAAGAAACTGATCGGATTATAATTGAGCATGCCCATCCTATATAATAACTGATATGAAAGGATTGAAGATCCTCGTGGTATCATGTTGACTATTTTAATTGAGATTTACCTTGTGAAACTGTACATTTCTCCTAAAATGGTAAATTGATAATGTGTTTATGTATATGCTTGATTGAATTATGTTATGGGTGCTAGATGCATACGCATAGTAGGTATTAGGTTGTGGGTAAATCAGTGGAAAACAGTTAGTGTGTTATTAAGGGAGATTAATGAATTAAAGTCGGTTATTGTTGATGTCCTATGGACACCTTGCTTAAAAAAGGATTGGGAGGTTTTCGAGGATTTTGCCTCTGAGCAGGCCACCCTGATAGGCGGAATTCCGCTGTGGCGAGACCGCCAAAGCAGGATAGGTCCCGTCATGGTGAAACACTAGCGGTTAGGAGGTAAGCTTTAGTCCCCCAAATGTTTTCCTCTTCCAAGTGAAATGTTAATTATCCTAAGGCCATGTGATGGTGTGAAACTAAATATAGTAGAAAGGTTAGATGGAGTTACTACTGGCCTGTAGTTTGGAAATTCTCTATGTGATAGAAGGGCTAGGCCTTGATCTGTATTAGAGTTGACAATGGACCAATTATTAAAGGTGAAATTTAGGCTTGAATGACTCTAATGAGGTTAATGGGAATAATAAGAGTTTTTCATAAGGTTTGGTGGGGAATCTCTTAAGAGCATGTTTTCTTCTTATCGATTTCTTTATATTATGTGGTGGGTATCGGGTTGACCAATTATGCCTACCAGTATATGTTGTTTGTACTGATACTACTCTTGCTATACCACTTGACATAGTCTGGTTGTAGGGTCAATGATATTTCATAGGTGAAGACGAAGATGAGTCTCCAACATCTTCTACTCTTCCTTCTTTATGGTGGGAGTTGCGTCTTGTTTTTATTTATACTCTGTATCTTTAGAAGCTCTTGTACCTTCTTAGACTAGTATTATTGAGGGTGTTAAAGTGTTTTCTTGTAGTCAAATTGGAGTTTTAAAATTTTCATTTACAGTGTTTTCACTACTATTTTTGGCTATTAATGACATTTTGTAAAATTTCTGCATGTATTTTTATAAGGATTCTCCTATCTAGGTGTTAGAGTAGGTACCTGCACAGTCCGGTGGATTAGGTTGTGACATAAATAAAGAATATATAATAAAATAGAGGGGAGTTGGAGACCATATTCTCTATTTTACTCTCCAAAATATAGAGAATAGAGAGTAAACTAGAGGGGGGAGGGGGTTGGAGATGGTCTTAAAGATGATTTTTGGCTGAACCCATCGGTGACCCGTTAAATTTGATACAAATTTTCACTTAGACACCTTAGCTAGACTTTGTTCATTTTAGACACATCAGATAAGGTTTCGCTGTGTCATTTTAATACCTTGTGCTTACATGACATAGTGAGTGTAATACACTCGTTATTTATGCGTGCGTGAAAGGTTTATTTAGTCAATTTTTAATTATTCTTTTTATCTTCTTCCCCATTTTCCAACCACTATTTTCTCAAGTTTAAATCTATTCATGGCGCTACATGCTAATCCTTAAAGCCTTCCCCTATATTAATTGGACTAGTGACTGGAAGGAGTTACTATCTATGGTTGAAAGTTGCAATCATGTTATGAAGATTATTCAAGTTAAATGGCTTAAACCTTTTTGTACATTAGTGAAGCTAAACACTGATGAGAGTGCCTTAGATAATCCAAGAAAAATAAGGGCGGGGGGTATATTAAGGGATCACACAGGGAAGCTAATTTATGCCTTTGCTGCACCACTTGGTTTTGGTTCTAACAACCAAGCTGAGGTGCATGCTGCAGTATTGGGGATCACTTGGTGTATTCAGCATGGTATAGCAGGGTCATTCTAGAGGTAGACTCAGAGCTGTTGACTAAATGGCGCAAACAAGAAACCAAACAACCTTGGACTATCAGAGAATACATCAATGAGTTGCAAGAGCTAATCACTTTGCTGGACTACTTTCAATGCAATCATATTTTTAAGGAAGCAAACTTTCCTGCAGATACTCTTTTTAAGCACAATCATAGGGTTGACAGAACCTACCACATCTACAATTTCCATCAAATTCCTATGGAGACAAGAGGGTACTACAAATTGGACAAACTGGGCATGTCAAGTTTCAGAAGACAAAAGCTGAAAAGGATTAAAGAACCACCATAGATGACTGGATGGATCTCTCTCTTCAGGACAGGTTTCTCACTTGTTCATTTGTATGTATGATTCTTCTTTTGAGCTATAGGAATTAGGTATAGCTTCTAAGAAGAAGTCTTAATTTGCATAGGCTCTTTCTTTATAATTTGTAAGGGGAGAGTCTCCCTTATTTACGCTTTCTTAGTATTAATGTATCGAGAGGAGTCCTCTCTTAGGTGCATAGTTCTAAGTTTGTTCTTATAGTATATGGGGATGAGTTAATTGGCCTTAGAAGGCTAGTCGACTCATGTACCATCATAGGATTGGAGGTAAGGTCTATGTTCCCCTCCTTGTACTTTTGTTGTTTTATTTATGTTAAGGCTTAGGGATGTGTGGCTCAACCTCTGACTGCCACAAGGGGTGAGATCCTTGGGTAAGGTATATTTAAAATTTTTAAAAAAACTCCATCCATGGAGAATGTTTTAAAAATGTAGGAAGGGACCTATTTTAAGATTTAAATATAGAAATAATCATGAGATTGTTTCTCGAAGGAATGTAATGTTTGCATATGAGAATGAATTTCATTTTTGGTTCCTTCACCTTTCCTAAGACCCCTTTTTTCTCTCCTTTTTCATGCCTCTTCCTTCATAGGCTTTCACATTTTGCTTCACTGTAAGTGTTTTTTTTTCTAAGTTAATTTTGATGATTTCAATTCAATTTTGCTACTTTGTTATTGATTTGGAAGAATTCGAATCCATGGCTTAGCTTTGTTCTTCTCTGAAATTTATTATTTTTTTAGGAGTGATTTGATGGGTTGCTTCTATTTGAATTGATCCAGATTAAAATTTTATGCAAAAATTTTCATTTCAAGATTTGAGATTTTTATGGATATTATAAATATCAGACGATATTATATGTTCTAGTTGAAGTTTTATGTCTTGTGAACTGATCTTGGTGTATGATTGAGAAGACCAAGGGGGGAAGGGGTGGCGAGGGGGGGGGTTATAAAATAGGTATTTTGGAGAAAAAGACAACATAAGGCTGCAAAATAAGTAATTTTTTTAATTGGTTAAATCTTTTTTATATGGTCAAAGATGCCATGTGTCATCGATCCATTGGCTACTTTTTGCTTTTCTCAAAATTCATTATTTAAGAATTATTTTACACACAAAAGACAAATGTCGTCGTCATTTGATTTGTCCCTTACACGTTATTAACGAGTGTAACATACACAATATATAATTTTATTGATTGTAAAAAAAAGTGTCAAAATGGCACAGTAGGACCTAACATGGGGTGTCTAAAATGAACATAGTCTAGTTGAGACGTCTAAGTAAAGTTGATTCCAACTTTAGGGGGTCATAGATAGATTCAGCCAAAAAATAATGATTAGAATGAGAAATTCACCGACACACTTAGCATGAAGGTTTGGATTTCACTAAAAATACTATTCCAGAGTTATGGGATATCTATAATCCTATTGAATTCTCCAGCTAATTTTGACTAATTAATTTATCTGAGTTAGGAAGTTTTTAATATTCTACTCATCTATTTAAGTTAATCTAAGGCCTATATGTCTTTAGAATGAGAACCAACAAGAATACATTCACTATTCTTATATAATGATTAAGCAAGACAATACATGTCTTATCCGAATTGCGTGTGTATTTTCGGAAGCCCAATTTCAAGGACTTACCATATTCAATAGGAGAGTTTTCGCATATAGCCACTCAAAAATATTTTAATTATTTTTCATAACTATATTTTGCTAATTACAATTCGTAGCTATAGTTATAGCAGCCTTTGTATAATTCGCACAATATTTGTATACGTTTATATAATTCGCTATACAATTCGCATGTTTTGTATAACGTTTGTATATTTCACTATACTATTCATGCACAATATTTTTATAATTCGTTATACAATTTGTAGTGTTTGTATATTTCTCTATACAATTCGATTCACGCACAACATTTGTATAAATCGTCCGAATTATACAAAACTCAACTGTATAATCACGTGAATTATACAAAATTAAACTATAATTATAGCTAGATATTTGCTGCGAGCCATAATTAATTCAAACTATAGTTATGTTAGCTAATTAACAAATATATGTTTGCTTATCCGCGTAATTTTCCATATTTAATACTTATAAATTGTGAAAAAATTATATATCCAACCTAAAATATTTGAAAGCGTGGGTTTTTCTCTTTCTAATGTTATGCTATCGGATCGTGAAAAAAATATGATTTGTATGATTGTTTATGTTGATGATAAATGTTGCATACAATTTTTTTGTTATTAATAGTAATGTGAACACGACATTATAGTTTGATTTATTTATTTATTTAGTTTTTGAGAATGATTTTGAGAAAATTATTTTGCTGTTAATTCAATAAAAATGGCCAAATGGGTTTAAAAAGGGAAAAAATATCAGGAAGAATATTTTTTAATAAATAATTACTGATTTTAGCAATATTTTTTATTTATTATCATCTATAGCAATACATAGCAATATTATGATATATCTGTCATGTATTAAAAGTAAATTATGCATGCAATATAAATGTATTATAAGTGTTTTAAAATATATTATACTTGTTTGATAAAAAATTGATACAATGTATTATAAGTGTATTAAAGTATGTGATAAATATATTATACATGAATAAAATTTGTATTATATGAGTTTTATAAATTATTCTCGCTAATGTGTACTAAAATTGTATTAAAATTGTACTATAAATGTATTATACGTGTCCAGTGGAAAAAATATTATTGCTATAAATAGTAAATATTTTCTTAATACAGTATAGTTTTCCTTACAAAAAAGGAAAAACTAAGTCCATGCTCCATAAAATTAAAATAATTACAGACAAATACCCTTTTACAATTCATACCCCTCAAAGCATGAGATTTGCGACCAAGATACCATCACAGTATCAATATACAGATATAGTATCATTGAGGCTGTTTCAGTCCTTAATGATACCACCACAATATATCTATATACTGTTATGATATCTTCGATGTCTACTTCAATTCTTCAGTTACATCTCAATGAAACCATCATATACTAACATGGTATTATTAAGGATCATTTCATATAATCATTAAAGATCGTTTCATACAAATATTTAATGATACCATCATAGTATATATATGTTGTGATGGTATCATAAATGTTTTCCTAAGTCATTTGATATTACATAAATGATCTTACTACAATATAATCGTATATTATCATGCTATTGAAAATCCTTAATGAAGCACTTTTAAAATCCTCAATGATACCATAACAATATCTTGATACCTTATCGGTATCATATATGATTGAGCTTTTTTTAAAAAAATAAAAAATAAAATAATTAAGAGAAAATTGTTAAAATCACAATCTTATTTATTTAACTAATTAGTAAATATATTCTTTTTGATACTCCGTCGGTATGTTGATAATATCGGTATCATATAGGATTGTGCTTAATTTTCTGTGATACTCCATCGGTATATTGATACTCTATCGGTATCATGTAGAGTGGGTGATGATGTCAGCATGACATTAATGCGGATTTAAAAATAATTAAAAGAGGTACATATTTAATTAGTTTGGGCCAAATGGGTACCGTAAGGAATTATTTTGGGGTGGGGTATGGAGTGGTAAATAGTTTGTTTAAAGGGTTCATCTTGTATAGTTTTTTCAAAAAAATAATTTTGAAAATGAGAATTTGAGAAGTGAAAGAACAAGAATAGAAAAAAAAATTGGTGATGATTTTTATGTTAATCTTATTGAGAATGATCCTAAAATATATTATAGTGTTATTTCTTCCATTGGTCCATAATTTTGAAAGAAGCAAACTGATGATAAATTGAAATAATACTAAATATAGTATATTATTTATTTTAAATATTACTAAGTGGATCTTAAAATCCATTTGTGGTGATGTGTTTACCTTTGATGGAGTGTAATGAATTAAAAATCATCCAAATAGACATTGGAGAAATATTGTGTATTCATATTTTATTACTTTAGTGATCTTATTATGTTATATTAATATTTTCTCAAATATATTAAAGATATAATATTTAACTACTACATTATTTAAATTTTATGTTGTGAATTATATTATTATTATTATTATTATATTTTATCTTCAATAATTTTTAATTCAATATATTCAGATGTTAAGAAAATAATCTTAATTTAAATATGATGTCTTTATCTGAATGAAAACAAATGAGAGAAACTTGTTGGTGGGTATTTCTGTTGAAATAAAATCAATGTGTCTATATATTGTGGTTCTGAAGCAACGTTAGTTGTAGTGAAAAAATAAATCATAGGAGTTGTTTGGATGAGGAATAAGGGATACTAATTTTGGGACAAAATTCAAGAATATTATTTTATCTTGTTTAGTTTAGTCCTAGAATTATTTATTCCATCATTCATACCATAGTGATGTGATAAATTATCACATATATATGATGAGATAATTAAATCTGTGGGACATCCAAATTCTATTGAGACTAGTAACGTGTCAGTTAGTTAGGTTGTTATAACTAACTTATAGTAGTCTGTTAGCATTTCAGTCAGTGCACATAGCAGTAGTCAGTTAGTTAGAAGATCAGTGATGATCCAATATGTATATAAAATATTGTAGTTAGTTGATTGTAATCAAGATTAATGAAATAAACTTTCTCTCTTCTTTTTCTCCAAATTGTTGTGAATTTCATTCAAGAGATCTCAAATGTCCATCTCTAAATCCATGGTGTAATCCATGGTAGCTGAAGTTTACATGGTATCAGAGCACTCGTTCAAGTGTGTGCATTTCCATGAAGCATCAACTTTGCTGATTTCATTTTTTCCTTTTCGAGTTCGATAATGGATGAGACACCAACAAATCGTACTGAGCCATCTATTGATCAAAATGATCCATTGTTTCTGCAAACAATGAATACACCAGAAATAACTTTGATCGCAATTCAGCTAACTGGACAGAGAATTACACTTTGTGGAGTAGGTACATGAAGATTTCTCTACTTGGCAAGAACAAACTAGGTTTTATTGATGGAAGCTGTGTAAAATCTTCATACACTGGAGCATTGTTGAAGCGATGGGAAAGGTGTAATGCGATTTTTCTCTCATGGATTATGAATGTAGTTTCGAAGAAATTGATGACAGAAATTGCATATGCATCTAATTCTCGAAGTGTTTGGGAAAGCTTAAAGGAAAAGTTTGACATGGAAAATAGAGTAAGAACTTTCCATCTGCACAAGGAGATAGACCTCGTCACTCAAGGAAGCAATATTGTGTCAATTTATTTCTCCAGACTTAGTGATCTCTGGGATGAATTTGATGCCTTGATTCCTCCTCCAACATGCAATTGTGAGACCTCGAGAGTATTCACTAAACATATACAAAAGAAAAGGATTTTTAAATTTCTTACAAGATTGAATGACTCTTATTCTAGAGCTAAGAGCCAAATTCTCATGATGCAACCATTACCTAGCTTCAATCAAATCTATGCCCTAGTCATGTAAGAAGAGAGTCAGAGATCACTCACTAATGTGATGTCAGATTTGGAGATCAATGAGACTACTGCCTTGATGACAAATAAGCCAACACCTAATTACAGGCCTAAGAGATTAGATTTGTATTGTGATTTTTCTAAGAAGCCAGGTCATACTAGAGCAGTATGTAGGAGATTGATAGGTTAGAAAAATGAGAGGAATTTCCAGTACAACAAAGGTCATCAACATAAGAGAGGTAACTATCAGCATGATAGAATTTCACATGATAACAGGTCAAAGACAAAGCCTCAATATCATCCAAAGCTTGCAGTGAATCATGTAGCCGAGGAATCATCAAAGCAAACTACCAATGAGCACTTAGCACCAATTTTCTCACCTGAGCAATACTATCAGATTCAACAGATGATCAAACGATCGAGGGCAGGAGTCAAATATTGCAGCAAATGCAAGCACAATTAACCTTGCTGGTCCTTCTAACTCTAATGACTCAAATACAAGTAATTTTTTGTCCTTGCTGTCTAAATTGGACCAAGTTAAATGGGTGGTAGATTCAGTAGCAACCAATCATATGGTCTCAATACTAGATATACTGAGTGAATTCCAATAGTTATCAAAAATTGAAAGGTACATTTTCCAAATGGTGAGAAATCTAATATTAAACATCAAGGTTTTGTGCATATATTGGAATCATAACAAATTAAAGATGTCCTTTATATTTCAAACTTCAAATTTAATTTGCTATCTGTGTCCAAACTCACTAAGGAACTACAGTGTATGGTAGGCTTTTATCCTGAGTTATGTGTTTTAGGACCTTTGCAGTGGCAAGGTATTGGAGATTGGCAGAGAATCAGGGGGACTCTATCTGATTGGTATAGCTCAACCTCTAAACTCTCCTCTTTCCACCCCTAATAAAGTACATCATTCTACAACAACTCTTTCTGCTGTCAAAGACAATGCTAGCATAGAAGACTTGGACACATGCCCACTGCAGCTATATAAAAGATGGAAAAGTTTTTACATACTACTATAGATAGATCATGTGGTTAATGTCCCGTGTGCCCCCTAGCTAGACAAACTAAACTACCATTTCCTATTAGTACTACTCATTCAAATGTTGTTTTTGATTTGCTACATGCTGATGTATAGGGACCATATAGAGTGCCAACTATTAATGGTTAAAGATATTTCCTCACCATTGTAGATGATTTTTCCAGACTTACTTAGTTGTTTCTGATGAATTCTAAAGATGAAACTTGCTGGTTGTTAAAATCTTTCTTTTACATGATCAAAACTCAATATGGTTCTACTGTCAAGACTCTTAGAACTGGAAATGGGTTAGAATTCAATAATTCAGCTATTTATGAAGTTTTTATTGCACAAAGGACCATTCACCAAACTACATGTGTTTATACACCACAACAGAATGGGGTGGTGGAAAGGAGGCATAGATATATCCTAGAAATAGCTAAGGCCTTAAGGTTTGAGGCAGTCATGCCTATAGCTTTCTGGGGTGATTGTGTACTTAAAGCTGTGCACATTATAAATAGGATTTCATTATCTATACTAGTCAAAAAATCTCCATTTGAGATGTTTTTCAAGACTTCACCATCACTTGATCATCTTAAAGTCCTTAGATGTCTTGCATATGCAGCCAATGTCTAGAGAAGAGACAAATTTGCAGCTAGGGCCTTACCTGTTGTATTTATGGAATATTCAGCTACTAAGAAGGGTTATAAAATTTATGATCTCCATTCCAAAAGATTCTTTTTCAGCAGAGATGTCATTTTTCATGAGTTTATCTATCCTGTCAAACAGATGACCACTAGTAATGATCCTATCTTTTCTGTCCTGACTTTTACTGATGATGACCTTCCTGAACAAATGGACTTTGTCCTTATTGAGTCCTTATCTCCTGGTCGTGAGAACCTACCTACTATTGAGCCTACAACTGATATTATATCCTCTCCACATAGTTAGTTACCTAATATTGAGTCTCCAACTATTGTTCAACCTCCTACTTTTGTTCCACAACCACTGAGACAGTCTAACAGACCCAGAGCTTCTCCAAAATGGTTTACTGATTATGTAGTTAATACTTGTACTTATCCTATGTCTGATTACCTCAGCTATGATACTTTGTCCCCTGTTTATGAAAGATGTCTAGCTGCTTACTCCTCAAATATTGAGCCTCAAAACTATGATAAAGCTGTCAAAGATGATAGATGGGTCCTTGCAATGAAGCAAGAGATAGTTGCCCTTGAAGAAAATTGTACTTGGGACATAGTTGATCTTCCTCCTAGTAAACATGCCATAGGGTGTAAATGGGTGTTTAAGATCAAGTACAAGGATGATGGTCAGGTAGAAAGATTCAAGTCAAGGTTAGTTTCCAAAGGTTTCAGTCAACAGGAGGGTCTTGATTACAAGGAGACCTTTTCTCTGGTTGCTAAAATGGTGGTAGTTAGATCTGTTCTACCTGTTGCAGCATCTAAGGACTGGTCTATATATCAAATGGATGTGTACAATGCTTTCCTTCAAGGGGATTTGATTGAGGAAGTTTATATCTAAATCCCTTCTGGCTTTCACAAAGGTTCTCCTAACAAGGTTTGCAGGCTCAAAAAGTCTGAATTTGAAACTAAAAGCTGCTCTCCAAGATTTGAGATTTATTCAAAGTCATTTTGATTACTCACTTTTCACTTATAGAGCTAGTTCAAATATTGTTATTGTTTTAGTCTATGTGGATGACCTCCTCATCACTGGTTCTAATTTAAATCTTATTCAGTCTACAAGATTCAACCTTCAGCAGAAGTTTAAGATGAAGGGTCTTGGTGACTTGAGATTCTTTTTGGGAATTGAGGTTTCTAGAAGTACTTCTGGATTTTGCTAAATTAGAGAAAGTATGCCCTTGAACTGGTTGTAGATTCAGGGCAAAGGGGAGCTAAGCCATCTTCCACTCCTCTTGATTTCAACCAAAAAATCACTTTCTATGAGTTTGATATGGCTACAGAAAGCAAGGTTGATGACAAGTTATTGATGGATCCGGGGGATTACCAAAGATTAATAGGCAGATTACTTTACCTTACCATGACTAGACCTGGCATTGCTTATACTCTTCAGGTTTTAAGCCAATTTATGCATAAACCAAAGGAGTCTCATATGTTTGTTGCCATTAGAGTCATTAGATACATCAAGAATGCTCCAGGTCTTGGTCTGCTCATGTCATCAAACACTTTTTACCACTTAGTTGCCTATTGTGACTTAGATTGGGCCACTTGTCCACAGACTAGAAATTCAGTCACAGGATATATGGTCAAATTTGGCTCTTCCTTGATATTATGGAAGTCAAAAAAGAAGGAGACAATATCAAGAAGCTCAGCAGAGGCTGAGTTCAGAAGTATGTCTTCTACAGTAGCAGAACTCTCTTGGTTAACTGAATTATTCAAAGAACTGGGAGTTACAATTACACAACCTATTGATTTGTACTGTGACAGCAAGACTGCTATCCAAATAGTAGTAAATCCAATATTTCATGAGCGTACCAAACACATAGATATTGATTGTCACTTTGTAAGAGAAAAACTACAACAGGGATAAATCAAAACTCACCATATAGGAACAAAGGAACAGCCTGCAGATTTGCTTACAAAAGGATTAGGAAAGGCTCAACATTACTATCTACTGGTCAAGCTTGGAATGAAGAATATGTTCTTACCATTCAGCTTGAGAGGAAGTATTGAGACTAGTGACGTGTCAGTTAGTTAGGTTGTTATAACTAACTTATAGTTAGTCAGTTAGCATTTCAGTCTGTGCACAGAGCAGTAGTCAGTTAGTTAGAAGATCAGTCATGATCCAATATATATATATATATATATATATAAAGCATTATAGTTAGTTGATTATAATCAAGGTTAATTGGAATAAAATTTCTCTCTTCTTCTTCTTCTCCAAATTGTTGTGAATTTCATTCAAGAGATCTCAAATGTCCAACTCTAAATCCATGGTAGCTGAAGTTTCCATTCATGGGATGACTTTGTCTATCCCATTCCTTAAGAGTTGATTGATATGCGAGATGAGATAGGCAAACTTAGGAGTACAATTTCTGCAGCTTTGTGGCAGCGCTGTAGCAGGACTGCAGTGTCCTTTCCCTGACCAATGGCAAACGCTTATGATTTTGATTTCTTTCATATATAAGGGATGTGACCTAAAAGAAAAACCTAGTTTTTGAACATTCTAATGCTACAAGAGTCTATAATCAAATTATTAATGCTATAAATTGTTTAGTGAAAGTTGTTGAAATATCTTGCGAGGTAAATCTAATTTTACTCTCTTGAGCAAAAAGGTTTTTACATAAATATTGTGTGTTCTTTATTTACAATCATTCTCACTACTTACTTTCCTTCATTAGTAATACTCAGTCAAGGACCCCATTCCTTTACTTGTGGTGAATTCATAAAAGTCATCACACCACATAATATTCCATCGGAGTAAAGAAAGGTTCTCCAAACTTTCGGGTTCACCTTAAATTCAGAATTTTCAATGCAAAATATAAATTTATGTGATTTATTTTTTAAAAATACAAGAAATAAATATATGAATTCTAATCTTTAAAATAGAAAAACTTAAAACTTGAATCTACAAAGTTTAGATTTTGAATATCCGCCCCTACTTATTATAATCGATTAAATTAAAGCATAAATTCTATGCGTTAACTGTGTCAAGTCGATCACTTTAAATGCAACTATAAGTAATTTATTAGGCCAATATTATTAAAAAATAGAAAGAAATCTCCTATGTAAGTTTTCTTTTTGACACTTACAATATATATAAAATTATATCCCAAATCAAATTTGGTTTTTGTCATTTTTTGATATTAGTAGAATAGAGAGTACCACAAACTTTTTGTTAATCCATCTGTCCAGTAAACCAAAATATGAAACCTTGTGATGTGAAAGATCACTGATCACGACCATGGGGTCTCGATTCTTCTTGGATAAGGGTTATATTCAAAGCACGGTTAAAATTTTTATTAATAATTTGTATGTATATTAGATCAATCTTTAATATAAATTATGAGTTAAAGTTGTTGAATTCTATAGAATCTGTTGTTGTCATCGTTCTTTTCTCCACTAGGTTTTGGATGGATTATGGACTATGATGTTTCTTGTTCTTACTAATTATTGTTATGCATTACTTATCTCAAGGGTTTATCGAAAACAATTTCTCTATTTTTACTAGGCAGCGATAAGACCATGTACACATCACATGATTTTTCGAACCTCAGTTATGGAATGACAATAACATATTATTATTGTTATTGTATTTGAATGTAAAAAAAAAAGGGCAGCCCGGTGCACTAAAGCTCCCGCTATGCGCGGGGTCCGGGGAAGGGTATTTGAATGTAACACATTATTAATTTAATTAATCAAAAAATAAAATAATATAAATAGCTTATGTAGTTTAATAAATTAAAGGGATATTTTTCGATCAAGGTATTTGATGATATGGATGTGTTTGATTCAAATTATTAATAGGACATTTTCATTTAATTTTACATAATTATATTCCATTTTATTAATAAAAATCTTTCATTTTCCTACAGAATCATGACGTTTGAGCTGACGAAGTGCACTGAAGTACATCGTAACCAACGATGAATTATTGAATCATTCAAATTTATTCTTACATCATGTACTACTAACAATTATGGAGAAGTGATTAAACTACTTGAATAGTTGCACATGTTTGAAAAATTGTCTAGTAATATCACTTTTTTAGGACTATAATATCATCGAGCTAGTCCTAATTTTCTGAAAATATACTTGGCACAATGAAAACATCATTTTCTCTCCTAATGAGATGACAAGTTACATTATTCCTTTTTTTAAAAAAGAAATTAAAAAAATCTTGAACTCTTTTTAAACCACTTAGAGAGCGGTAATTTTTTTTCTATCTTAGTTCTCTAAGGTTCTGAGGCAAAATCCAATATGGATTCCTCCGGTTAGTCAAACTATTTGAACTTTTATCAATGTTTTAAATATGTTATTTTACTATATTGTTATTAGAAGAATTGTAACTTATAGTATTTTTTGTGTAATTTTTAATAGCTATATTTTAGTTTTAAAATTAGTTTAATTTAATTTCAAAACCATTAACTTCACCAGATGAAAAATTTTAAAATTTTAAAATGTCTATTATTTTTAAAAAAGGAATAATGTGAACATGCATTCCTTGGGAGAGAGAGTGATGATTTCATTGTGTCAAGTATATTTTGAGAAAAATAAAAATAGTTGGATGATATTGTAGTTCTAAAAGAAATACAAGTGATATTACTAGGCAATCTTATTGGCCTTACAGCGGGCCTAAGAGCAAGGAAGTCTCAACTCCCCAATCCAAATATGAGTGACTATTCTGGAAATTTACTTTGGAGAAGTTAAATGAGTATTCTTTTAAATTACATTAAATATAGAGGATTTACAACCTCCATAGGTTTTGTTGGAATTATTTAGAAATATATATACTTTGCCGTTTCAATTTAAGTATTTTAATTTGACTTGACATGAAATTTTAATTTTTTAATTTTTTTTATGATCTTAAATAAAAAATGTGTGCATGACTTAAATCTTGTAATTTTAAACGTGTAATGTAGAATGTTGGAATTAAAAAACTTACTAAATATAAAAAGAGAGATTTTTTTTGGGACAAATAAAAAAATAAAGTAAAACAGGAACGAAAAGAATAATAAGTGTCTGGCCAGAGATTCCAAATATTTACATTAGAGTTGATAATAATATGGTTACCAAGTTTAGCTAGGTTATTACAAGCAGAAAGACTGACTTTTCTTATAATATATATAATATTTGTCATCTTTATCAGCCTGTAGGCTTGGTTGTTAACATATGATTTACTGCGGTGGGTTTTTTTATTCCTTCAGTTGCTAGAGTTTTTGCCATTGAGGTGTTTGCCACCATATTTCCTTCCCAAAAGCTATACCTCAGAACCCTCAAAAAGTACATGCATTGTGAAATAATGTTAGTAAATAGGAGAGGGGGTTGTTGGTGAAAAATAATAACCTCAATGGAGTCTAGCTCAACTTTAGCGAATTGTCTATTTAGAGGCCCTAGAGGAGAGCCTATTTCAACAATAGTGAATACCTGAGAGGCTGGTTGTTAAAATGTTTTTAAAATATATATTAAGTCATTAGACGCAAGTTGATAAAGAGCAACCAACAAGCTAGTCTTGTACATGAAGTCCCTACAAAATAATTCCTCTCTATTCATGGTTATTAGAGATTCAAACATGGAAGAAGAAAAAGCAAAGTTTGAGGTAATTAAGTATTCTTTCTTTCTATTTAGAAAGTGAAAGTCTTTGTCAGTATGAGTAGACGTTGCTCTTCTCTTTCTGAATTCATAATTGATGCTATTGAATCTGCAATTAAGAGAACATCAGATTCTACTCTGAAAAATAATCCCTTTTGAGGAAGGTTTAGCCTAGCCTTCATATTCTATAAAAAGTGGAGCTTACTGGTTTATGAAATTGAGAAATAGATGTCCTACAAATACGATATGAAATAAAATGAAGGATTAGAATTCTTGCGGGAAAAAGGATAAATCGATCCCCTAGTAGTTCTTATTTTATCACACCACACATGGAGACATCTTGAAAAGATAAGCTGATGATTTGGGAAGATAGGGGATAAACATCCGTCATTTAGGTTTCTGAGTAGCTAAAGTTAAGATAGAAGAGGTCATCACATCTTAAGGTTAAAGAATGAGCAGCTTTAAAAAGAAAATAGCAAAAAGAAAGGAGAGTAATAACATCGCATTATCCATCTGAAGCAGTAGCAAAAGTTATGTGTAGTTATATTTTTTTAAAGAATGTTTGGAGTAATGTTCATGCTTGATTACTTAAATATAACTTTAAAAGTGAAAAGTCAAATAGAAAATAAGTTATAAACTATATCCAAATTAAATTTAAGTTTTTTTATGACTAAACGTTCATTTTCACATAAAATAAAAAATTATTCTTCAAAAAAAATTAGGGTTAAATGGGTCAATAATATTTTGCAATATACACACATATTTTAGAAATAGAGACCATGGTACAATTCAAATTGAGTTGGCTATCTGATTTGTTGTACTAGATAGAAAGAGTGAGATTATTTTGATCTATAATAAACGGACCTCACAAACATTAATTTAGTTATTTAATTATACTATTTTATAATTATTTTAAATTATATATTTTGAACAAACAAACAAACAAACAACAACAACCCAGTGAAATCCCACATCGTGGGGTCTGGGGAGGGTAGAGTGTACGCAGACCTGACTCCTACCAATGTAGGACGGCTGTTTCCGAAAGACCCTCGGCTCAATAAAAGCATAGAAAAAGGTCAGACAAGAATATTAGAGTAAATAAGTAGATAAGTAGATGACGAAAACGGTCCAAATAATAGTATAATCAAAGCACAAAAAACAGTAGATATTATTATTGGATAATAACATAAATACCATAAATAACATACATCAGAGTACAAGAAATCATAGTGCGTTAATACGCCTACGAATAAGGGAGAATAAAACCACTATGTACTAGCCTTCTACCCTAATGTGTGTCCTCCACACCCTCCTATCTAGGGTCATGTCCTCGGTAAGTCGTAAATGCGCCATGTCCTGTCTGATCACCTCTCCCCAATATTTCTTCGGCCTACCCCTACCTCTTCTGAAACCATCCATGGCCAGCCTCTCACATCTCCGCACTGGTGCATCTGGGACTCTCCTCTTCACATGTCCAAACCATCTCAGTCGCGTTTCCCGCATCTTGTCCTCCACCGAGGCCACTCCTACCTTTTCTCGAATAGCCTCATTTCTAATCTTGTCACTCCTGGTATGCCCACACATCCATCTCAACATTCTCATCTCGGCAACCTTCATCTTTTGCACGTGGGAGACCTTAACTGGCCAACACTCCGCCCCATATAACATAGCTAGTCTAACAACCACTTTGTAGAACTTGCCCTTAAGTTGTGGTGGCACCTTCTTGTCACATAACACACCGGAGGCGAGCCTCCATTTCATCCATCCTGCCCCAATACGGTGTGTGACATCCTCGTCGATCTCTCCGCTGTCTTGCATGATAGAACCAAGGTACTTAAAACTACTTGTCTTTTGGATGGCTTGGTCCCCGAGCCTAACTTCCGCGCCAACCTCTTGAGGTGTCTCACTGAACTTGCACTCTAGGTACTCTGTCTTGGTCCTACTCAGCTTAAACCCCTTAGACTCCAAGGTGCGTCTCCAATCTTCCAGCTTAGCGTTAACTCCGCTACGAGTCTCATCGATGAGGACTATGTCGTCCACAAAAAGCATACACCATGGCACCTCACCTTGAATTTGTCGCGTCAATCCATCCATCACCAAGGCAAATAGGAACGGGCTAAGAGCTGATCCTTGATGCAACCCCATCATAACTGGGAAGTGTTCTGAGTCCCCTCCTACTGTCCTTACCCTGGTTTTGGCACCCTCGTACATGTCCTTGATCACCCTTATGTACGCTACAGGTACACCTTTAGCCTCCAAACATCTCCATAGTATCTCTCGTGGGACTTTATCGTAATCCTTTTCCAAGTCGGTGAACACCATATTTTGAAATTAGTATAAAATAATTTATATTGTCAGTTCAATTTAACAAATTATATAATAGGTTATTACTTAATTTGCACTTATCATTTCGGATTCATGATAGAGAGCTACTTGTTATTATAGATTAACGAAATCTTGAGATATTAAATTTTTATATACTATTAGTACATAAAACTTGAATTTTGTCAGTGTAGCATATGCAAGAATTGATATCAGCAAATGAAGATATATATCAAGAGTTAATAAAAAAATTATCAACATTTAAGAAAGAGTTTCAATATATATAACCCAATTATAAGAAAAAGAATAAAATAAAATAAAATTGACAAGAGTGACTTCTGGTCTAAATTCCCCACAATTTCTAATTATATTTGAATAAAGAAAACAAGTTCGTAAACTTCAAATATGATTTTAGAAAAAATAGTAATTTTAGTCCTTGAATTATTCGAGCTTATTTCTCACCGCCTAATTCATATCGATGATTTCAAGGTTTACCAATTAAAAGAAATCGTTGTCTAATTAAATTTGATAATTGAGTTAGAATAACTTTATTTTAAACTAAATATGCAAAGATAAACTTAGTAAAGTCTAGTAAACACTAAAAATTCTAAGATAAAGTTTTAGGAATAAAAATGGGGCGGGTGATAGTCTCAACTCTTAAACCACAAAAATATAATGTTACATACAATTTTAGTTTCGCACACACAATCATGTTCCTTATCTCTAACTATTAGCAAGTCATTTTAGAACAACATATTAACGATAAGAATGTCTACCAAAAAAAAGAAAAAAAGCTAATAAAATTATCTCATTTTAAATAATTCCAATGAAATTCACTAATATTTCATAAATAGAGAACAATCTCTTACAAAACTAATGTTAATTATCAATTATTTTATCAAAGTCAACTATTGAGTAATTTATTACTTATTACAATCAAGTAAATCCTCATTAGCAAATGTTTTGAGATTCACATTTGATGAAACATTTTCCTTCATAGCTTCTTTAGCCAAATCCTTCCATTTCTTAGCATTCTTTCTCAGTTGTTCCCCTTCTTCGTCTCCCATTGTAATATCTATACATCTCTCGAACTCATCTTTTTTCACGATACCACCTTTACTTGCATTCACTCCTACACCATTCCTCCAAACATCTTGAATGAGTTTTGCATTACAGACTTGATCATTTCAGATTGGACATGCCACGATGGACATTCCAGATGTTATGCTCTCCAGAGTGGAATTCCACCCACAATAAGTTAGAAAACAACCAACATAAGGGTGTTTTAGAACGCCCACTTGTGAGCACCAACAGACTATCTTCCCCTGCTTTTCCAGTTTGTCCTTGAAACTCAAGTTTTCCTCTGGCTTTTTTCCATTAACCCACAAAAATGGCCTCTCACATTTCAATAATCCTTGACCAATCTCCTCCATCATTTGACTTGATATCTCAGAGTAACTATCAAATGTATTGTAGTATAAATATTTGGTCGCATATAATTAGTTTCCTTTCTTTGTTTGGTAGCATATTTGGTAACATATAATTATTTTTCTTTCTTTATTTGGTAGCATATTTGGTAACATATAATTAGTTTTGTTATTTCAATATTGTATCACAATATATATATTCTCTCTTGGGGAATGAATGAGTACGGAAAAAGTTTACACAGTTCTTTTCATGGTATTTGAGACAATTTTTTTTCTCTTCATCGTAACTTTCCATGGCTGGTGATGACGTACCTCCTCCACCACCATCCAAAATTGAGTCTACTTCTCCCTATTTTCTCGGTCTTCAAGACCGACCCGGGGACTATATCACGCCTACTCATTTCAAAGGCGATAATTTTAATGAATGGACAACTGATATACAAACGGCATTGGAGGCACAACGTAAATTTGAGTTCTTGGACGACATTATCACTAAACCGCAGCCTCCTTGTACCAAGTCTGATTGGACTGCAATTAACGCAATATTAATCTCTTGGATCACCAACACCATTGATGCTGATGTCAAATCTTCTTTGTCAAAATTTAGAGAGGTCAAACCCTTTTGGGATCACCTTTAAAGGAGGTTCGCGCAGAATAATGGACCACGCGTTCAACAACTTCGATCTTCCCTGGCTAAATGTGAACAGACCAAAATCATGTCAGTGTCCGTATATTACAGAAAATTACATGCTCTATGGCAAGAATTGGATCATCATGAGCCCCTAATTTCTTGTACTTGTTGCTCCGATTGTACGGCAGGTCGTTTACATGAGGTTCGTCGTGAGCAATCTAAACTTCATAATTTTTTGATGGGTCTGTATTCCGAGTATTACTCTTCGCTGCAGACTAATATATTGTCTAAAGATCCGTTACCAAGTCTTAATAGGGCTTATCAACTTGTGATTCAAGAGGAATGTGTTTGTACAGCCAAACACAAATCCGAGATAACGTCGATCGAGGCTCTTGGATTTGCGGTTCATGCTATTGCCGGATGGGGCCGTGGTTCTGCAGATCATCCTATATGCTCATATTGCAAGAAGGTAGGACATGTGACTGAAAAGTGTTGGTTGCTTTTGGTGTGCTCTCATTGCAAGAAGCGTGGTCATGATGTTAATAAATGTTATGATATCGTCGATTATCCCGAAGGGTGGACTGAAAAGAGTGGAAGGCTGTCTTCTATTGGTCAAGGTCGTGGCTTGTTACATGCGACTGCCACGCCCGACAGCACCTCTATGTCTTTACCCTTGGCAAATTATGTAACAACCGCATCAAATAACGCTGCTGTGGGCTAGCACTTTACTTCTAATTAATGGAAGGCTATTAGGGGATTTTTTGGTAATGCTACAATTCCAGAAAATTGCTTGAATGGTAAGTTTGATGTTTCTTCTTGGATTATTGATACCGGTGCTACTCATCATGTTACCGGTGAGAAATCTTGGTTGTTTGACGTCCATACCGTTGATTGTCCTATTGGTTTGCCTAATGATGAAACAATATTTGCTTCTTTGGAAGGATCTGTTCGACTGTCAGATAAAATCATCTTATATCATGTTCTTTATGTGCCTTATTTACGTTGCAACTTACTCTCTGTCCCCCAACTTACTGATAATTTACGCACTATTGTCTTTTTTAATTCTTATGTGTGCTATTCAGGACCCACTAAAGAAGCTGATTGGAACAGAATTTAGGAGGGACGGACTATACTATTTTAGCAAATCGGACATGGTGCAACATGTGTCCACTGTCATGGCAGTGTCAGCATTGGAATTGTGGCATCGACGATTGGGGCATCCTTCCAAGATAGTAGTTAAGTTGCTTCCTCATGTCAGTAGTGATAAGAGTAGTTTAGCAAAGGATTGTGAAGTGTGTTTACGTGCTAAGCATCCTAGAGACAAATTTTCTTTAAGTGATAATAAAGCGTCTAGAATATTTGAGAAAATACATTATGATTTGTGGGGTCCATATCGACATGTTTCATTATGTGGAGCTTGTTATTTTCTAATAATTATTGATAATTTTTCCCGAGCTGTTTGGATCTACTTGTTGGTTGATAAAACAGAGGTGTTTCAGATATTTATGGCTTTTGTTGCTATGGTTGATCGATAATTTAATCAAATAGTTTAAGTTGTACAAAGTGATAATGGTACCTAATTTAATTGTTTGATCAATTATTTTATTTCTACTGGTATTCTGTTTCAAATCTCTTGTGTGGGTATTCCGAAACAAAATGGGAGAGTAGAGAGGAAGCATAAACATATGTTGAATGTTGCGAGGGCTCTAAGATTTCAGGCCAATTTGCCTATTTTGTTCTGGGATGAATGTGTTCTTGCTGCAT
This sequence comes from Solanum dulcamara, assembly GCF_947179165.1. NCBI lineage: Eukaryota > Viridiplantae > Streptophyta > Magnoliopsida > Solanales > Solanaceae > Solanum > Solanum dulcamara. The sequence continues at coordinate 58,826,237 of NC_077239.1, read as the reverse complement.
CTCATCTCATAAATCGTACCCCCACACCCATATTACAAAATAAAATACCTTTCGAAATTTTATTTCATAAACCTCCTTCTTTCGATGCTATTCGTACCTTTGGATGTTTGTATTTTGCTCATAATCAGAAAACTCAGGGTGATAAATTTGCTAGTTGGAGCAGAAAGTGTTTGTTTGTGGGATATCCGTTTGGTAAGAAGGGGTGACGGTTATTTGATTTTGATACGAAGGAATTTTTTATCTCTTGTGATGTAAAGTTTGTGGAGGATATGTTTCCTTTTGCTTGTCCGGAAGATGTTCATATTTCCTCCAATTTTTCTGATATGGGTGCTGAAATTGATGGTGATTTTATGGTGTACGAAGATGAATTAGAAGACGAATTTGATAGTTTGGAGGCTGTCGGGCAGCAGCCGCAAGCTATAGCCCAACCAACGTCTGCTGACAGCCAGGCCGAGCTGCAACAAACGGCCACTGCCTAGACCTCTGGGAGCCCAGCGCCTGCTGGCAGCCAAGGGGGGCAGCAACACCATACTCCAACTACGGATGTGGAAGGTGGCTTGGGGCATGGTTTTCGGGAGAAATTTCCCTCTATTTTGCTTTGTGATCATGTGACATACTCAATTTTTATTAATAGTCTATCTCCTACTACTCCGGTTAACAATCACTCCTCAGGTACTCCCTATCCTTTGACACACTATATTAATTGTGACAATTTTTATGTAAATTATCGCAAGTTTCTTGCAGCTATTATTTTTGGTAAGGATCCTAAGACCTTCAAAGAAGCCATGAAACACGAAGGTTAGAGACATTCAATGAAAGAAGAGATACGTGCATTGGAAGATAATAGTACATGGACTTTGGAATATCTTTTTTCGGGTAAGAAAACACTTGGTAATCAATGGGTGTATAAGACCAAATTTTTGTCAAATGGAGATGTGGAATGGCTCAAATCGCGCTTGATTGTGTTGGAAAATCATCAACAAGCAAGGATTGACTACAATGAAACTTTTGCTCCGATCACCAAAATGACTATTGTTCGAGCCTTCCTAGCCATTGCAGCATCCAAAAATTGGGAACTTCACCAAATGGATGTTCATAACGCCTTTTTACATGGTAACCTTAATGAGGAGGTGTATATGAAGCTCCCTATCGGGTTTGAAAGTCTAGATCCTACGTTGGTGTGTCATTTGCGCAAATCGCTGTATGAGTTGAAACAAGCCCCTAGATGTTGGTTTGCAAAATTGGTGACTGCTTTAAAAGGGTACGGTTTCCTACAATCCTATTCTGATTATTCCTTTTTTACATTTATTAGAGGGAATATTCAGATTAATATCTTGGTTTATGTTGATGATATTATTATTTTTGGGAATGATTCCACTGCACTTGCAACTTTCAAAGCCTATTTGAGTGATTGTTTCAAAATGAAAGACCTTGGGTCTCTCAAATATTTTTTGGGTATTGAAGTAGTTCATAGTTCATCAGGATTGTTTTTGTGTCAACGCAAGTATACTCTTGATATTATCTCTGAAGCAGGGTTGTTAGGTGCAAAGCCAAGTGGGTTTCCTATTGAGCAAAATCATAAACTTGACCTTGCAAATGAAGATTTGTTGTCGGATTCGGAGGTCTACCGTAGATTAGTCGGGCGTTTAATTTATTTGGGGGTCACTCGATCGAACTTGTCATACTCTGTTCATATTTTGTCTCAATTCATGCAAGAACCCCGAATTGAACATTGGAAAGCGGCCTTGCGAGTTGTCCGTTATTTGAAAGGCACTCCAGGACAGGGTATTTTGTTGCATGCCGAAAATGAGTTGACTTTGTAGGGATGGTGTGATTCTGATTGGGCGGCTTGTCCGCTTACTCGTCATTCGTTGACAGATTGGCTAGTATTTCTAGGTCAATCTCCCATTTCTTGGAAGACAAAGAAGCAACACACAGTTTCTAGATCTTCTGCAGAGGCTGAATATAGGTCCATGGCTGCGGTCACTTATGAGTTGAAGTGGCTAAAAGTTCTGTTGTTGAGTTTAGGTATACAACATCCCAAGGCGATCAAATTATTTTGTGATAGTCAGTCCGCTTTGCACATTGCAAAAGATCCAGTTTTCCATGAACGAACAAAGCACATTGAGGTAGATTATCACTTTGTTCGTGATACAATTAATGAAGGATTGATCTCTCCGTCACACGTTTCAACATCTTCACAATTGGCAGATATTTTTACCAAAGCTCTCGGCAAAACTCAGTTTGACTTCTTGCTTTCCAAGTTGGACATTTTTGATTCCCATGCTCCAACTTGAGGGACGGTATTGCAGTATAAATATTTGATAGCATATTTGGTAACATATAATTAGTTTCCTTCCTTTGTTTGGTAGCATATTTGGTAACATATAATTAGTTTCCTTCCTTTGTTTGGTAGCATATTTGGTAACATATAATTAATTTTCTTATTTCAATATTGTATCACAATATATAAATTCTCTCTTGGGGAATGAATGAACACGGGAAAAGTTTACATAGTTCTTTTCAAAATGCTATGTAAATGACTGATCCCATAGTCTTTGAATCCAACAAATCCATATAATTCTTTGAACTAATTTCAATCATATCAGCTTGAAAAGAATTATCATCAAGAAAAATTGAAGGAATTGAAGGTCCAATTCTTACCAATATCACATTCTTTAAAATCCTCAAAGCATCAAATTCCAAAGAATCAAGGTTGTTCACAAGAATTTTTGAATTTTCTTCACTATTCAACATCTCAATTTATCTTTTAATAGACTCAATTGCCCAATTACTACTCTTCACGTTATCAAACACAAAGAAGAAAAATCAATTGGACTAAGTGGTGGCAATCCTGATAACTCTATTATTTTATCCTTAGCATCACAATTTTTGAAATAATCAGAATAATCAGTGAATCTATAATAGTAAACATAAAAAACTGTGGCTGGTTGGATCCAAAATAATGTAGATGGGATATTATTTTTTTTGGTTACTAAACCGACCCATTCAATAATAATGGTGTAGATAACATGTGGAAAAGGGGTACCTTTTTTTTTTGCATTTGACTGGATCATATTGAAAATAAATTCTGACCCATGAGACTTGACAGAAGAATAGAACACCTGAAAATCATCAATTGAACTCAATTCAAATTTGCCATCATAGCTATCAGAGAAAGGAACAAAGCTTAATCCTTCAATGTTGGGGAGTTTTTTTATTTTTATTGAAAGTTGTTTGGCTTGTGGTTTAAGCTACGTGACCTCAATGCCTAAATTGATTAATTGTTTGGAAAATTGAAGAGATGGATTAATTTGGCCTTGGCCTAGAAATAGTGCAATAAGAATATGGGATTTTTCATTCTTCAGATTTGCTATGTTTCTGGTGGTGAAAAGAGAGGAAGTCATGGAAGGAGTGAAGATTTAGATAGGAGAACTTTGTTCATTAAGGAAGAGAGGCTCTTAAACTGAGTTGATTAAAACTTGTTAAGATACCCATATTTATACTCATATACAGATGATTCTAGATATATAAAATCTAGAAAAATTATCATATTCTTTAAATTTTTAACTTAAATATTTAAGATTCGAGATTATATAAATATTTATTAAATTAAAAAAATATCAAAAGATATTTTACTCAAACTTTCTAGAAGCTCTATGAAGTATCTAGAATTCTTTGTTGTTCCATGAATCAACTTTATTATTCAACAAAAAGTAACGCAAGAAATGTATGAGTACTTCAGAGTAAGTAACAAGAAGGTATAATAATAGTAAGTAGTATATTTTACTATCAACTATACCATATGCTAACAAATAGAGATACAAAAGCATGACGTAATTACAAATTCGATTATAAATTATTTTAAAGAATGAATAATCAAAAAATTCATATTTTTTAAATATTTGCTTTGAATATTTATGATTCAAGATTATTTATTTATTAAATACAAAAAATATCATAAGATATTTTACTTGAACTCTCTAGAAGGTTCATGAAGTATCTAGAATTCTTTGTTGTTCCAAGAATCAACTTTATAATTCAGCAAAAAATAACGCGAGAAATGCACGAATACTTCAGTGTAAAAGTAACAAACAAATAATGGCATGAAGTATGTTTTATTATCACCTATACTCTCTACTAACAAATTAGAGATATAAAGGCATGACATAAGTTCATATTCGATTAAAATTAATTTTTTTAAAAAATAATCAAAAAATTTATCATATTCTATAAATATTTTTCATAAATATTTACGATTAATGATTATGTAAATATTTATTAAATACAAAAAATATCAAAAGATATTTTACTCAAACTTTCTAGAAGTTCCCTGAAGTATCTAGAATTCATTGTTGTTCCAATAATTAGCTTTATTATTCAGCAAAAACTAACACAAAAATGCATGAGTACTTGAGAGTAAGTAACAAAAGAACATAATGATAGCAAGTAGTATGTTTTATTATCAACTATACCATATGCTAATTTAAAAAGCATGGCATAAATACATATCGATTATAAACTATTTTCTAAAAAAATAATAAGAAACAAGATAATATAATTTAAAGTTAGAATATAAAGAAGTAAACACACAAAAAAAAATCAAATGACTCAACATATAATTAATACGTATATATATTATCTATTTACACTATAATTTTTCTATAAGGAGTGTAACTTTGCCACTACCTCTAATAGTTCAACGACTTGAAGTAATCAAACAAGGAAATGTCGTTATTGTTCACTTTTCCCATGTAACGTTAGGAAGAAAAATATCCAAGTCATATTGATGTTCAACTAAACTTTAAGATATTTAAAAGTCTATGAAATTCCTATAACTTCTTCAACCCTCACGTATCAGGTTGATTATTTTTAGGTGTCAGATCCATGAAATTTTGATAAAGGATGAGAGGGAGATTCAAGCTCAGAATTTTTATCTGCTCTAATGCAATATTGAAATAGGTAATCGTATATCTCATCTAAAAGCTTAAATTTTTAGAAAAGACACACTTATATTTTACTTAATTATATATTCTTAATACTGTCTGATTTAAGAAAAGAAAAGATACATAAATAGATTAGAAATCAATTAAATACGACCAAAGATTTTTCTGCTGAATTAATTTTATTAGACGAAATAGACATGAATGCTCTTAAAGTTGGCATAACCTTTTCACCAGCCTTAATAAACATCAAGAATAAAATCCTGTATAAATAACCATCCTTAGTAAAGAGACTAGATCCATCCAATTTGAATAATCCATCTTAATTTCGTTGTTTCTCTCAAAATATCTTCCCTATTGATCATAATAATTTGAATTTCACATTCGCGCTCATTGCGAAATGTTAGCCCTTCAAACTCATTCTTGAACATCCCTTCATAAGCATACTTATAAAATGCAATGTAGTGTAAAGTGTTCTTCCGAAATGACTTTAGCAAATCAATAGGCACAATGCTCGCGTCCTCCAATCACCGCACTCTCTACACGAAATCTTACTGTTTCACTGTATTCTTTCATCCCATTTTCTTCTTTCTTCTCTACTATTTTATTCTACATACATATTATCTCTCACGTTCTCCTTCTCTCTGGTTGTTTGAGCTTGCTGTTTTGAATTTTCACGTTAGCTATAATATTTATTAACTATTGAATTCTAGCTTTCCATCCACAGACTAATGGGTAGTTTACATCAATGTTTTGGGGAAAATTGCATGAAGAGTTGGGCACTCAACTCATTTTCATCATAGCTTTCCATCCACAGACTGATGGGTAGTAGAAAATAACAATTCAGGTATTGGAAGACATGTTAATTTCGTGTAATTGACTTTGGAGGTCATTGGGATAATTTCCTACCTTTATGTGATTTCTCCTATAACAATGGTTATCACTCCGGTATTGATATGACACCATTCGAAGAACTTTATGAGACGGTATGTAGATCTCCCATAGGATGATTTGAGGCTGGAGATGTGAAACCTTTGAGAGTTGATTTGGTAAATGATGCCCAGGATAAGGGAAGAAGTATCCAAGTTAAGCTTCTAGTATCCCAGATCTAATAGAAAGAGTATGAAGATCGCAAGGTGAGGGATATGACACATTAGGCGGGCGAATAGGTTCTTCTGAAGGTGTCACCCATAAAGGGTGTGATGAGATTTGACAAGAAGGACAAGCTTAGTCCTCGCTACATTGGCCCATTCAAGATTCTTGATTGTGCAGAGTCAATGACTTATAGGTTGGATCTACTGTCTAGACTATCTAGACTCTATCCATTATTCCATGTATCCATTTTGAAAAAGTACCATGGGGATGGAGATTATATCATCAAGTGGCACTTAGTTTTATTAGACAAAAATCTTTAATATGAAGAAGAATTGGTGGCAATTCTTAATCGTGATGTCCGGAAGCTGAGGAACAAAGAGATTAACCTAGTGAAGGTTCAATTGAAGCATCGTCCGATTGAGAAAGCCACTTGGGAAATTGAGAAGGACATGCAAGACAAATATCCAATTGTTTGTCAATTCAGGTACTACTCTATTCTTTCCTTAGCCGAGTTTTACAATTTTGATCACTCAAGGATGAGTGATGGGTAAATTGATATCTATTATAATGACCTATCCCCGTCGTTATGAATAAGTCAATGGGGGAGAAATTTGAGACAGAACACTTTTGAGTAGTAACATGGAAAATTTAAGCCTGAGCCAAATTTGGATGAAATCTGAGTAAGAAGAGGTATGGGGTAATACGATAATGTATGGGGGGGGGGGGGTTAAATTACACGTTTTGATCATTTAAGTTGGTAGCCAAGATATTAAGGAGCCTATAAAGCAGAATCGAATTTGAGCGAGTAGAACTCCCAAAATTTATCTTGGCATAAAAGAGTCGTGTTAGAATGTCAAGGTTTGACGTGTATCATGAAATGGGGGTTCGAAACACAAATTCTAAGCTTTCGTTTTGTGCAACCCCCCACGATGGGATTAATTCCTCTATGGAGGGATGGGCCCACTATGGCGGACCAGTCACGGATTTAACAAGTAAAAGTCCCAAAAACATCATTATTTCTGCAGTTTTATTTTTGGAGAGCTAAGGGAGAGTTAGAGTTTTTCTTTTTCAATTTTCTACCAATCTCTTTGGTAAAGATAAGTAATTCATTCCTCTAATGTGTAATTCAATTCTTAGTCATTAGAATCGATAGAAATTAACTTGGGGAAGGTTTTGGCTCAAAATTAATGATGGAAAAACCCTAGTTAGGAGATAGGATCATAAACTTGGCTAAGGTTTAGAACATGTGTTAATCCAGGTAAATTAGGCTAGTTTCATTGATTTCTTACACTGATTGTTTGTTTTAGACCAAAAATAAGTCAAGAGACTCTGAAAGAGAAATCTCAAGTTCTTTGAGAGAATCTAGGCTTGGTTGCCAGGTAGGTGATGGTTTACTTTTCCGTACATGTTATGTATACCTATTAATTGCATTATTAGTATTGCCTGCATGTATGTGAATAGGGAAAGATAGAATGAACCTAATGAAATGACTATTTGTGATTAATTGCATCTAATGAATCTGTTACTTGATTATGCAAGTGTGTAAGCTATTCATTGTGACTGTTATTGTGGTTTTTGGATCAAGTACCACGTCGGTAGATATTGGATCAGGTATCAGGCCAGTACATATTAGATCGGGTATCATACTGGAACATATTCGATTGGGTACTACACCGGTACATATTGGATTGGGTACTACACTGGTACGTATTGGATCAAGTAGCATGCAGATATATATTGGAATGAGTGTCATGCCGGCACACTACCAATTTGGGTATGAATTCCATGGGAGGACCATCTTTTACTATTGCATTTGTTATTAACATTGTAAAACTGTGTACTGATCATGATCTGATAACTAGATAATGTTTTCTGTATATTTGTGGTTTACTCTGTTGTGGTTACTTATGTATATTTTATTTACTAAAATGGACGTGTGATCCTAGCAGTAAACTGTTGTTGTGTGTACTGATACTGCACTTGCTCTTTCTTTGTTGAGTATATGGTGTCTTTAGGAGGCTAATGACAGACCACATCTAGGCGATCATTGACTTGTCGGATTTAAGGGTGAGACAGTTCTTTCAGGTTGGCGTGGATCCATCTTAGCTCATAGTCCATCTTTTAGGACTTAGACTATTCATTCAGATTTATCTTACGTTTTATTATTTCGGGGTTGCATCCCTTTATCTTAGACTTGTTACTTAGTAGTTTTGATACAATGACTTTCAGATTCTAAGGGTTAACTTTCACATGTTCATGTTTGTTTGGTTAGTTCCCTGAGTTTATGGGAACTCAATTTTAAAACTATTATTTAAACCTTTTTCCACACCTTTAATGCATGTTTATGTATTAAGATGTTAGTTTGGGGTATAATATTGGTTCTCTCACCGAAAGATTAGTGTGGGTGCCATTCGTGGTCTGGTTTGGATCGTGACACCAACATACATGAATTCATAGTGATCGATCAACCATTAACTAAGATTTGTGTTCTATACTTTGATTTCAACTTTTATCTTTAGAGTTGGACAAAATAAGATAATTTGTGCGGACAATATAAATAATAAAGAGTTATTTATAATCACTAAATACTGCTCAGTATAAAATTTGAAACTCATAAAAGAGTTTAATTATTGATTCAATATAAGAACGAGAAGGCATCATTTATTAGCATGGTGATTACTTTATATAACATTTTTCTTCAAAGGACATAATGCGACTAACTTTTTCATTCATAAGTTATGAGGATGCCTTGCATGTCAAAGGGGAAATATTTCCTTTTCCAGATTTGATATGTGTGGAAGTTTCAAATGGGGGTAACTTCTTGACTTTTCCTCTTTCAAGTCCTATATTTATTTCAAAATATTTGTTTAAACTTGAACACTGTAATTGACATACTTGTTAATTATTATTTTTTCGAAACCTACAAAGTCTCTATTATATTATAGCTAGAAAAAGGCATACTATTATTAAACCATTCAAATCTACCCTTACATCATGCGCCACTAACAATTATCAAGAAGATAGATGAATATTATTTTAAAATACATTTTAAAAAAAAGAGAGGATATACAATAACCACATGTTTTGTTGGAACTATTTAGAAATATGATACTTCGTCGTTTCAATTTATCTATTTTATTTGACTTGATATTAACTTTAAAAAATAAATAAAATATTTAAATTTTATGATCTTAAATTAAAAATGTGTGCATTCTTTAAATCTTGTAATTTTAAATGTGTCATGTAGAATATTGAAATTGAAAAACTTACTAAATATAAAAAGAAACATTCTTTTTGGGACAAATCAAAAAATAAAGTAAGACACATATTAATTTAGAACGAAAAGAGTAGTAATTGTTTGTCCATAAATTTTAAATATTTTTATTTGAAATTCATGAAGCTGAAGCTGAATATTTTTTTTTTTCAAAATTTGAAGGACAAAACCCACAACTTCTATAGCTTATGAGTTATGAGAGTCTATTTCAATAATAGTGAATATCTGAGAGGCAAGTTGTTAAAATATTTTTCAAATGTATATCTATAAATTTTAAATATTTTTATTTGAAATTCATGAAACTGAAGCTGAAGCTGAATAATTATCTTTTTCAATATTTGAAGGACAAAACCCACAACTTCTATAGCTTATGAGTTATGAGAGTCTTTTTCAATAATAGTGAATATCTGAGAGGCAAGTTGTTAAAATATTTTTCAAATGTATATCAAATTATTAGACATAAGTTGCTGATTAGAGAAGTCAACAAGCAAGTCTTGCACATGGATTCTTTTCAATAGAAGTCCTATCTATTCATGGCTATTGAAGGTTCAAACATGGAAGGAGATAGAAGAAGCAAATTCTGGGATAAGTATCCTTTCTTTCTATTTAGAAAGTGAAAGACTTTGTCGGTGGGCCAATATGAGTAGATGGTGTTCTTTCCTTTCTGGATTCATAAATGGTGTTATGATAGAGCTAAAGTAATATCCTCAGTTCTTTAAAAAAAGAGTTCCACTCAGAAATGTAATCACTTCAATGGAGGTTTAGCTTACCCTTCTGGTCCTATAAAAAATGGAGCCTAACAATTTATGGAATTGAGAAATAGATGTCCTACGAAGGTTGTATGGAGTAGAATGAAGGGTTACGTTTCTTGCGGGAAGGACAATCGGACCCCTAGTGGTCTTTATCTCATCACGTCACAACGGAGATAACTGCAAATAGGTAAATTGACTTGGGAAGACGGCAGAAAATATCAATCGTTTAGGTTTTTAAATAGCTCAAGTTAAGATAGAAGAGGTCATCAAATACTAGGGTTAAAGAATGATCAACTTTAAAAAAGAAAAACGACAAACAAAAAAGAGAATAGTAACGTTGTTATCTATCCGAAGCAGTAGCAGAAAATGTGTTTGGTATGTTTTTTCTTTATAGATTATTTATAGTAATGTTCATTCTTGAATACTTAAATATAACTTCAAAAGTAAAAAAGCCAATTAGAAAATAAGTTATAAACTATTTCTAAAATGAATTTGATTTTCTTATGACCAAACGTCGATTTTTAAACAAAATAAAATTTATTCTTTAAAAAATTTAGGGTTAAACGGGTCAATATACATTTGCAATATACATATAGTTTTGAAAAAGAGACCATGGTACAATTCAGAATGAGTTGACTAATCTGATTTGTTGTACTAACAAGAATGAGAGTTTGTTCTGATCTATAATATACAGACTTCAGGAACATTAATTTAGTTATTTAATTATACTCTTTTGTAATAATTTTAAGTTATATATATTGATAACGGTATAAAATAATTTATATTGTCAGTTCAATTTCAACATGTTATATAATAAGTTATTACTTACTCTTCACTTATCATTTCAGATTTATGATAGAAAGCTACTTGTTATTAGATTAATGAAATTATGAGACATTAAATTTTTATATACTATCAGTACATAAAATTTGAACTTTATCACTGTAGGATATGCAATCAGTAATATAAGCAAATGAAGACATATATATCAAGGTTAAATAAGAAGTTATCCACGTTTAAGAAAGAGGTTCGATATGTATAACCAAAATACAAGAAGAAGAACAATAAAGGAATAAAATTGACAAGAGTGATTTGTGGTCTAAATTCTCCACACTTCTTAATTATATATGCAAAAAGGAAAAAGAGTTCATAAATTTCAAATATGATTTTAAGAAAAATAGTAATTTTTACTAGAGTTTATTTTCGCCGTCTAATTTATGGATGATTTCAAGGTTTATCAGTTAAAAGGAGTCGCGGTCTATAAATTTAATAAATTAGTTAGGGTACCATTATTTTTAACTAAATATCATGAAAATAAATATAGTAAAGTCTACTAATCATTATAAATTCTAAGATAAATTTGTAGGGATATAAATGAGGTGGGTGAGTTGAGTCTTAACCTGCAAGAATAGATTATTAAAAAGAATAGACCATACAATTTTTGTTTCACACAAGTCATGTCCCCTGTTGTAATGATCCTCTAGGTTATTTTTGAGTTAATGCATTCATCTCATCGTTTAGAGAATTTCTATAGCGACTCCAAGTCGTTTATGACTTGCTGGCATGGACTGTTCGGTTGCCTGATCATTCTTTGGGTTTTATGTCCGTTTCCATGTTTTAGAGCTTTTGAAACTTAAAAAGTTAATTTCGGTCAAAATGTCAGGAAAACGATTTCATAATACAATTTTGACGGTTCCATCAGCATCGAAATAGCCAAATTATGCTAGTAGCATGGTCAATATGAGTATTGAGGATTTTGATGTGCGTTTGGATCATTTGGCGTTTTACCCATTGAAATTTGACCTAAGTTTGACTTTAGTCAACATTCTTGAAAAATTCACTCGGATGGATATTTCGTCAGTGCGGTTAGTTCAAAAATGTCGAGTTTTATCTAAAACAACCCTTCGTGCACTTCCTGAGGCATCCGGTCTTAATTCCGAGCCCCGTTATGGAATTTGACTAGAAACAACTCTTGAGTATGAGATCCACTTTCTGTCAAAAAAACACATATGGAATTTTTGACTGCACCATTGAGTTTGGAATTGTCGAATTTGGTGGGGTAACAAAATTTGAAATGAATTCTGAGCACCCCATCAAAGACTTCGACAATGCCAAATCTCCATGTTGCAGAAGCTATTGGTGCGGGGCATGTTTTCCCTTCATGTTTTCGGGCATAGGGCCTCCTTTGCAAAGGCCAGAGGGAATGATCTCTGCATTCACGGAGCCCTAGCCTTATTTGTGGAGGCCAGTGATGTTGCCTTTCGCATTCACGTGGAGCAGGCCTAGAAGTTGGCCTTCCACGATCACGAAAGTTCCTCCGCATTTACAAAGTCCAATTGTGGAGACCTCCGCGTTCTCAAACCACTCTGGCCGCATTCTGAAAGGTCATTTGCCGCATTCTAAAAGGTCATTTTTGGCCTGAGCTTTTTAATAAAGCTAGACGCAATCAATCATATTTCTCAAACTTCAAACTCTTATATCTAGAGTTAGAGAACTCTGTTCTGGGTGATTCAAAGTTCTAGAAGTCCATAATATTTGTGGATACATGGGTGATTAGTTTAAAAGTGTTGGGGGCGGAGGGCCGAGGGCGGGAGACGCTTTATTTTAGGTAAAATTCATAAAATACCTTCTGCCAATGTTGAGTTTTAAGCTTAAATTTGAGATTTTCTTGCATGTGTTGTTTGGGGATGTTCTGAGCCTCGTATTGTGTTCCATTTTAGAAAATAAGTTTTGAGATGTAAATGAAATCTTTTCATGGAGTCAATTTCGAAATTATCGGAGCGAGTTCCATATTCTTATTTTGACTCTGAAATTGGCCTGTCTCTGATTTTGATAATTTCAGTATCAAAATGATCATATTGACGCTGTGATTCTATTTTGGATAGTGTGGATGCATTCCCAGGCCGTAGGAAAGGTAAAAGATCCATCAACGTGATTGGTGCGCGTGCAGTCAGCCTCTAGGTAGGCTATATCTTCCCTTTCCTTAGACTGAGCATGACTAAGTAATTGTATGTTGAATTATGTGGATTTAGGGGGGGTTTGTTAGTTGATCATATTAAATTCCTAGAATTTATGTCTTAGGCTATATTTCAGGTATTTGATTGTTGAAGCATGCCAATTTTATTATTGATCATTCATACCTTGTGGAGTGCCTTTGTATGGCTTGTGTTTACTGTTGAAAGCATGATTGATCTTAGTCCCGGTTTAGACTAGTGATTTCCATAGACTTGAGGATTTTTGGAGCCATTAGTCCTTGAAATCTCTTCGACGTTGCTTCAGACAGCTTAGCTCCCTATAGACTGATATAGCAGACTTAAGTCTGATAGTCTGAGCCTTAGCTAGGCAGTAAAACTGCTCTTGAAACACCATATCCATAATTCCCTTACATTGGTTAGTTTTAGTGTACCTAATTCTTAGTTTTAAAGCTTCTCATTGATTCTTGTTGGATATGGTTTGGGATAGAGTGATTTATTGATGGAACTTGGTTTAGGAGTACCACCTTGATGCTCGGTTCGTAGATGATCCTATTTATAGCCATTCTTGTTTCATGTTGTGGTTTAAATTCTCGTATTTCATATTACCTTTTCTTTTCTTGCTCTATCGGCTTATGATGTCTACTGGGTAACTGTTGTTTTGGTACTCATGTTGCACTATGTATCTATTTTCATGATGCAGGTCTGAGGACTAGCTACCAATATTGACATTGAGTCAAACTGCAGTCAGATTCAGAGGCAAGGGTGAGCAGACATCGTCCTAAATTTACCCATAGCCTTTTTTATAAATATTGACTTGTCTTTTGCATTTTGAGGCAGTCTTATTTCTGTGCTACACTTTTGGGATTTGTACTCATTTTGTCAGTAGCTCTGTACTTTTGACTTCCATGTTCTGGGAGGGATCTTTTTATTGTATATCATTTTGGTTTGCTTCCTCTTCTTCATTTATGATTCTTGTTATTTATAATATTGATTTAGTTTGATGGTAGTTTTCTGCCCTTACATCCTATTACCTGCATTACTGGATATGGGTTGGTTCGTCTATTGGTGGATTATAATAGGCACCATTATGACTCACATAGTAGGGCCGTGACAAGTATGTATCAGAGCCCTAGGTTCACCAGTCTCACTTGTATAGAGCTAACATCTAGTGGAGTCTTGCAGATTGGTGTGGAGACTTCCGTAACTTATCTTCGGGAGGCTACATGATGTACTTAGGAATTCTTTCACTTTTGTATCACTTATGTGCAATTTGTGTCTTACTAGTTTTATGAAATCTTACTTTTCCCACGCTTATTACAACATGGATCGCATCCATGGTACCGGGGTCGGGGGTGATGCACCCAAGCCCATTAATAGAGCCCCAACTAGGGGTAGAGGTCTACCTGAGGTCGTTTCAAAGCTATAACACTAGCCCTGAATCGAGAGCAGACTCCAGAGTAAGATGCAGAGCCACTAGTAGATTCATTTCACCACCAGCCTATGGGGTTGGGGCAAGCCTATTAACTAACCGCACCAGTTATGGACTCGAGCTCCAGACGGCCATCACCCAGCTGTTGACATACTTAAAAGCATGCTACAGTAGGCTCCAGCTGCAGTCATAGCCATCCAGCACAGTAGGGATAGCCTGCACCAACGGCTCCAGGGTATGCCAGTTCGATTTCTCATTCTTGTTCTTATTGTGGTTTGAATTCTTGCATTTCATATTGCCTTTTATTTTCTTGCCCAGTAAGCTTATGATGCCTACTGGGTACCTATTGTTTTGGCATTCATAATATACTCTATATCTATTTTTGTAATACAAGTTCGAGCAATAGCTATTAACGTTGACATTGAGCCAACTACAGTCAGATTTAAAGGCTAAGGTGAGTACACATAGTCCTAAATTTGCCCGTCTCCTTCTATATATATATTGAATTATCTTTTGCATTTTGAGACAATCTTGTTTCCTTGGTCCACTTTTGGGATGTTTACTCATTTTGTTAGCAACTCTGTACTTGTGAATTCAGGTTCTGGGAGGGATCTTTTTATTGAATATCATTTTGTTTGCTTCTGGTTCTTCATTTGCGATTCCTATTATTTATATTATTGATTTATTTTGAACGTAGGTTTCTTCCCTTACATCCCTTTACTTGCATTTCCGAAATATGGGTTGGCTTGCCTAGTGGTGGGTTATAGTAGGCATCATCATGACTCACATAGTCGGGTCATGACAAGTTGGTATCAGAGCCCCAGATTCATCGGTCTCACTCGTATAGAGATAATGTCTAGTAGAGTCCTGCGGATTTGTGTGGAAACTTCCATCACTTATCTTCAAGAGGCTAGAGGAATGCTTTCTCTTTTGTATCACTTATGTGCTGTGTGTTTTACTAGTTTTATAAAATCTCACTCGTACCACTCTTTTGATAGCATAGCTCGTACGCGTGGTACCACGGTCGGAGGTTATGCACTCGGGACCCCTGATAGATTCCCAGCTAGGGGTAGAGGCCAACCCTAAGGTTGTGCTAGAGATACAGCACTTGCCCAGGATCAAGATCAGATTCTGGAGTAGGAGGTAGAGCCGTAAGTGGATGCAGTTCACCACTAGTATGTAGGGTCGAGGCCAGCCAAGCCACCACTCGCACCAGTTATGGCCCCCAATCTTCAGGAGGCCATCATGCAGATATTGACCACACTCGACGGCATGCAGCAGTAGGATCTAGCTGGAGCCACAACTGTGCAAGGACAACAGTGCTCGACTGTAGTAGTGGCTCTAGGGATTGGATAACTACAAGCACTTGATGCCCAGCCAGATGATTTAGAGGGTGTCATGCCATCGCGAGAGTAGAAGATGCTCAGAGTGTTTCTACATCTATCACCATCAAGGTTTTCTAGGGTTGTTGTGGTAGATGGACACAAATTCCTTACTACTTATCGAGAGGGTCTACAAGCTTTGGGATTGGTGTAGTCAAAAAATCCTACTTCATTGCATATTAGTTAGATAGTCCATGCAGACATTTGCAGCATTCATATTTAGAGACCAGGCCAGCTAGGTCTCCACTAGTGTCATAGTCAGAGTTTTTGAAGGCCTTTTTGGCAGGTTCATTCCTTAGAGCTTTAGAGATTAGCTTTGAGATCAGTTCACGTGGTTGGAGTAGGACTCCATGACTGTGTTAGATTATGCTTCTAGATTTCACTATCTCTCCCAACTTGCCACTATGATTCTACCTACCAAGTAGGAGAGAGTTTGATGTTTTGTTAGGGGATTGAGACTATATTTGCAAAATGAGACTTAGTCCATGGTTTCAGTAGGTTGTTCTTTGCTTGATTTGTGGACGACGTCCGCACACTTGAACAACTTTTTTATGAGGCCTAAGAGGCAGTGGCAAGAGGGTTAGATAGGATGATAGCCATAATGGGACCCATTTTAGTCCCAGGGAATCATATGATAGGCTCCACTAGAGGTTCTAGCAGGGTCAGTCCAGTTATCCATTCCAGGTATCTCTATATACTATAGAGGGTGACCAATACTATAAGGGTGACTCTAAAACCTATCCGAGTCAGGGTGGAGGTGGTGTTCAATTGGGTTCTTTGGGCTGGGGTGGATGGCCTCCAACTGCAAGAAGACCGGCAAAGTGTTGTTACGATAGCAAGAAGCTTGATCATTGGTCCACAGAGTGTTATCTTCATAGATCAGCCACACTAGCTCCACATGCAGCTAGACCCACACCAGCAATAGAACCTCTAAATAGAGGTAGATGCCAGGTTCAGGACCATCAGGTTGGTCGTCAGGGTGCATGGGAGGTCCCCAAGGAGGCAGGTCAGGTTGCCAAATTGATGTGTGAGGTAGAGGCGCCAAGGGCCACTTATATACAGCTCCAACTAGAGCAGAGACTGAGGCATCACACGATGTGATTACAAGTATGATTCTTTTATGCCATCAACCCGCCTCCACTTTATTTGATCTAGGCTCGACTTATTCATGTGTATATATATATTGCACCCCTCAGTTGAGTATGATTCCAGAGCCCTTAGCGGTGTCATTGCATGTTTCGACCTCGGTAAGTGATTCTTTTATAGTGGATAAAGTTTTTAGATCCTGTTTGGTCACTATTCAGGGGTGGGACAATAGGGATGACCTTATTATACTTGATACGTTGGATTTTGACATGATTCTGGGCATAGACTAGTTATCCCCTCACTTTGCGGTCTTAGATTGCTATGCCAAGATTGTTACCTTAGCCATGCCTGGTGTTTTGCCGGTGGTGTATCAGGGCTGTAGTCACACGCTGGTTGTAGTGGCTAATGGGTGCTTGGATTATTTTAATTATATTAGAGATTTTAGTAGGGAGGGACCTACGGTTGATTCACTGCCTATAATTTGAGAGTATGCCGGTGTGATTTCATTAGACCAGCCTGACCTTCCCTTAGATTGTGATATTGACTTTGCCATTGAATTGGAGTCAGGTATTCACCCTATTTCTTTCCCACCGTACCATATGGACCCTGCAGAACTCAAGGAGCTCAGTGTTCAACTTTAGGATCTCTTAGGTACGAGATTCATTCAGCCTAGTGCATCGCCTTGGGGTGACCCAGTCCTGTTTGTAGAGAATAAGGATGGTACTATGTGGATGTGTGTTGATTAGGCAACTAAATAAAGTGCTGGTGAAGAACCATTACCTCATGCCTCATATAAATGATTCATTGACCATCTTTAGGGTGTCACAATGTTTGCTATGATAGTTTTAAGATTTGGTTACCATTAACTGAGGATTAGGGAAATAGACATACCTAAGACTACATATAGGACTCTTTACAACCATTATGACTGATGTCTTTCAGGTTGACTAATGGCCCTGCTGCCTTCATGGATTTGATGGCTCGTGTATTCAGACCATACCTTAATTCTTTTGTCATAGTCTTCATTGATGATATTTTGATATACTCGCGGAGCCAAAGTGAGCATGAGTAGTATTTGAGGATAGTGCTCCAAACTTTGAGAGATCAGTGATTTTATGCCATATTCTTAAAGTGAAAGTTTTGACTTGAGTCTGTGGCATTCTTGGGGCACGTGGTGTCTAAGGATGGCATTATGGTAGATTCGGCGAAGATTGAGGCTATCCATGATTGGGTCAGGCCCACCTTAGTGACAGAGATTCGTAGCTTCATTGGATTGGTAGGGCATTATAGTCGCTTTGTCCAGGGATTTTCTACTATAGTACCACCCTTGAATCGATTGACTTGCTAGGATGTCCCCTTTGTGTGGTCGAAGGAGTGTGAGAGGAGCTTTTTGAGGCTCAAAGAGGTGCTTACCACCACTTCTATATTGACTCTTCCAATTGAGGGCAAGGGATTTATGGTTTATTTTGATGCATCTGACGTTGGTCTAGATTGTGTACTGATGCAGCATGGCTTAGTTATTGCTTATGCATCAAGGTAGCTTAAGTTGCACGAGTGCAACTACCCTACTCATGATTTGGAGTTAGCTGCGGTAGTTTTCACATTTAATATATGGAGGCAGTACCTATATGGAGTTCATTCTGAGATCTACACTGATCACACGAGCCTTCACTATATTATGAGCCAGCGGGATCTTAATTCGAGGTATCACCGATGGATTAAGCTCTGGAAAGACTACGACCTCTCTATTCTCTACCATCCAGCAAGGCGAACTTTGTAGGGGATGTCTTGAGCCGAAAGACAGTGAGTATGGGTAGTCTAGCCTTCTTTTCAATTATAGAGTGACCTTTGGCCTTGGATATCTAGTCCTTAGCTAACAAGATGATTTGGCTTGATATTTCATATTCCAGGCAAGTGCTAGCTTATGTTGGAGTTCAGTCATCTCTATTAGATTGGATCCACGGCCGACAGTTTGAGGATGAGGAGTTGGTAGACCTCCAAGATTGGGTTTAGAGAGGATGAAGAGTTGGTAGCCTAAAGTCAAATCACCGGAACAAGAATGATAAAAAATGTTCAAGAAGAGCTCTCAAAATTGTGTTTCGATTAAAATGGAAATGAAGAAGAGGACGCCAAAATCAGGTCTTTAAGACCTCATTGATAGTCCCCATTTTACCTTCACGAATGCGGAGATAAGTTCCACAAATGCGAAGAAGTGGTAGCTAACCCTCCGCGAATGAGGCGAAAGGTCTGCGAATGTAGAGAATAAGCAACCATACCTCCACGAATGTGGCCAAGGGCCCGTGAACGCAGAAAGCAAATTATAGGTGCAACAACATTTCACCAAGGGGAAAAAGTCCTTCGACGGGGCTCGAAACTCATTCAGAATCTCATTAATGCAGAGAAACTATGCTACCCAACTAGAAATAATATTACGAACTCAACGGAATCGACGAATTTGTTATCCGATAGCAGAATCTCCAAATGTTGACTAAATTCAACTCTTCCAAGCCTTAAGATTCAAAAATAGCCAAACGACCTCAAAACTCAACTGAACACCTTGGGGAGAGTGCCACCCATTCCAACATCATATAAGAGCTATAAAGAAGCTACAAAAAGGTGTAAAACGGTAAAAAGACACAAAAACACGAAAATGACCTTGGAGGTCATTACAACATCCACTAGTAAAAGGACTTTTGTCCTCAAAAGTCAAGGAAGAAAAGATACTTGGTAGCTCAAAAAGATAAGCATATCGTGTCCACATATCCTGCTCAGTCGCCCAAGTAGCCTCTTTGAAAGGACGATGCCTCAACTGGACCTTCACTGACAGGATCTCTTTAGACCTCAACTTCCTAACCTGCCTGTACAAAATAGCCACAGGCGCTTCCTCAAAGGCTAAGGACTCATCAAGTTGAACCAAATCCCACTAAAGCACATGAGACTCATCTAGAAGGTACCACCACAACATAGAAACATGGAATACAGGGTGAACACCTAAAAGTGCTGGGGGCAATGCCAACTTATAAGATACCTCCCCTACCTGTCTTCATATCTCAAAAGAGTCGATGAACCTGGGGCTAAGCTTACCCCTCCTCCCGAATATCATCATGCTTTTCATGGGCGATACTCATAGAAATACCCGATCCCTAATCATAAACTCCAAAGGCCGAATCCTCTGGTCAGCATAACTCTTCTGCCTACTCTAGGTAGTATGGAGCCTCTCCTGGATCATATAAACTCGATCCATCAAATCACACAACAAATTGGTGCCCCAAGGCCTAAACTCAAAAGAATCAAAACAGCCAACTAGGGAATGAAAAGTCCTACCATACAATGCCTCAAAGAGAGCCATGTCGATGCTTTTATGGTAGCTATTATTATATGTAAACTCTGCCAATGCCATGGAATGATCCCACTAGCCCCAAAAATCAATAGTATAGGCCCGTAACATGTCCTCTAAAACCTGAATAGTCCTCTCTAACTGACCATTAGTCTGAGGGTGGAAATATGTACTGAACTCAACCCGGGTGTCCAACTCTCTCTGAATAGATCCCTAAAAATGTGAAGTGAAATGAGTTCCTTGGTCTGAAATGATAAATACCGATACCCTATGCAATTGGGCCATATCACAGAAGTAAATCTGGGTCAATCTCTCTGAAGTGTAGGTAGTCTGGATCGGTAAGAAGTAAGCAGATTTGGTCAATCCTCGGGAGGTATGTGGTAAACCCATTATAATATCCATAGCTATCCGCTCCTATTTTCACTCTAAAATAGGTAGGTTCTGGGTCAAACCACCTGACCTTTGATGCTCGAACTTAACCTTCGAATAGTTCAAGCACCTAGACATAAAAGCTGTAATGTCCTGCTTCATCCTACACCACCAGAAATGTTGTCGTAGGTCACGATACATCTTCATTGAGATGGGATGAATGTAGTATTTTAAACAATGGGCCTCCTCAAGGATGATCCTGACTAAATCTCCAACTCTGGGAACATAGATAAAACCCTTTATCCTCAAAATACCCTCCAGATCTATGGTCTCCTTCCTAGCCTCTCCACTGAGTACCTTATGACGAATCACCCTCAGCTGTGGGTCCTTAAACTGCTATGCATGAATCTACTCCATCAAGGAAGACCTAGTCTCTACAAAAGCAAGTACCCTGTATGACTTTGAAATATCAAGACGAACCATCTGGTTAGTAAAGGACTGAATGTCTAAAGCTAAAGGCCGCTCCTTAACTGATAAGAGTGCAAAACTCCCCATACTCACCGTTTTCTAGCTTAAAGCATCTGCTACTATATTTTTCTTGCCTGAGTGATAGTGACATTATATTCTTTCAAAAAATCCAACCACATGCGATGCCTCAAATTAAGGTTTTTCTGGCTGAAGATGTACTGAAGACTACGGTGGTTAGTGTAGATCTCACAATGGGCACCATACTAGTAATGCCTCCAAATCTTTAATGCGAAGTCTACCATTGCCAATTCTAAATCATGTATAGGCTAGTTCCACTCATGCACCTTCAGCTACCCAAAAGCATATGCAATAACTTTACCCTTCTATATTAGAAGCAACCCAAGACAACACTTGAAGCATCATAATAAACTATAAATCCCTAGCTCTCAACAATAAGTGTATGAATAGAAGCTAAAGTCAACAAGGCCTTGAGCTTCAGGAAGCTCACCTCACATACGTCAGACCAATGAAAAGGAATATTCTTCTAAGTCAATATAGTCAGAGGCACCTCAATAGAAGAGAACCCCTCTACAAATCATCTATAATATCATACCAATTCGATAAAACTGCGAATATCAATAGAAGAAGTGAGCCTAGCCCAATCATGAATAACTTTTCTTAGCTGGATCTACTATAGTCCCGTCCTTAGACACCACATGTCCCAAGAATGCCATAGACTCAAGACAAAATTTACACTTAGTGAATTTGGCATACAACCACTAATCTCGCAAGGTTTAAAGTACCATTCTCAGGTGCTGCTCATACCGCTCTCTACTCCCGGAGTAGACTAGAATGTCATTAATGAACACAATAACAAAGGAGTTCAAGTAGGGTCTGAACACATAATTCATCAAATCCATGAATACTGCAGGGGTATTAGTCAAACCAAAAGACATAACAAAGAACTCAAGTGGCTGTATCGAGTCCTAAAAGCAGTCTTAGGGATGTTTGCCTCTCTAATCCTCAATTGGTGATACCCTGATCTTAAGCCTATCCTAGAGAAAACTGCTGTACCCTAGAGATGGTTGAATAAGTCATCAATATGCGACATTGGGTACCTATTCTTGATGGTCATCTTATTCATCTAACTGTAATAATTACACATACGCAAGGTACCATCCTTTTTTTCACGAACAGAACAGAAGCACCCAAGGGATACACACTAGGCCTGATAAATCCCTTACTCAAGATATCCTGGAGTTGCAACTTAAGCTCTCTCAACTCAATTGGATCTATCCAGTATGGTGTAATAGAGACTGGATATGTACTCAGCACAATATCAATGCTGAAATCAATATCACGCTCAGGAGGAAGACCAGGTAGATCAGTGAGAAAGACATCAAGGAACTCTCAAACCACTAGAACTGAATCAATAGAGGAAGTGTCAGCACTGGTATCACAGACATAAGCAAAATATGATAGAAACCTCTTCCCTATTAACCGTTGAGCCTTGAGGATGGAGATCATACTAGACGGTACATGACTAGCTGTACCTACCCATACGATCAGAGAAATATCAGGCATACACAAGGTAACTATCTTAGAGAAGAAATCTAAAACCGTATGATGAGTAGACCACTAATCCATACCTAGAATTAAGTCAAAGTCTACTATATCTAGCATGATCAAGTACGCTCTAGTATTATACCCCAAGATGGTCACCACACTAGATTGATATAGTCAATCCACTACTAAAGAATCACCTACGGTGGTAGCTACACGCATAAGCACAAGGAATGGATAGCATAAAATATCCCATCGAGTAGCATAATGAGTAGACACATATGAGTAAGTTGGCCCTGAATCAAATAAAGCATAAACAGGCTGATGAGAGATAAACATAGTACTTGTGATTTGACATCCGATGCCTCTACCTCTGGCCTACCCGACAAAGTATAAATGTGACTACATCCACCTCTACCACCTATTTGTCCTGCCTAGGGACCACCCCTAGTACCCTGAAAATTACCTCTGCCACCCTGCACACTCTTTCTAGGTGGCTGAACTGTGCCCTGGGGGCCTGAACTTGCTGTACTTGTAGATTTTGCTGAGTCTAGCGTGTGCGATGGCTAATAATAAGAAACTCCCTGGCAAAGTGGACTATCACACCACACTCATATCATGACCTCCTGAATAAACCTCACTATGATGTCCTGGTTGAACCTGAATGGCCAGTATAGCCTGAATACCTAGAAGTCTGACCGGATCATACTGTGCCCCTGCATATTCTAAAGTTTGAGCCTTATCTCGGTCTTGAGGTCCGACTAAAGTGCTAGGTAGTGTCCCTTCTTGGGACATACCCTTCATGAAGCTGAGGATCTAGACCAGAGTATCCTATAACACTTGTGTGTCTATGAATCTAGGTAGGGGATGGGCTGGATCTTCCTCCGCCGGCTGATGGTTGAACTGCTCAACTTTTATGCCTGGCTTTGATTTTGCACTGTGGCCTAGGCTTTCCCCCGGCCACTGTGTGTCTTTATCTATAGATACAGGGGTCCTCGCCCGCCCCGAGTAGATCTCGTCCTCGCCATCTGAGAAAGAGTAAAACAAATAGGATTTAGAGGTGTTCATCATCATTAACACACGATCAGAAATAAGAATAGTGATTTAATTCCTAACAATGTCATATAGCTTCTCGAATATTAGATACAAACGTCATTGTATTGATTTGCTGGACTCTACTAGACACTTTCTTATGTAATGGTGAGATTGTGAACCTAAGCTTTGATACTACTCTGTCATAGCTCGAATTTGGCCATGATGATGCCTACTATAACCCCCGAGTAGGCAATTCAAACCCAACCCAAGTGGAAGTTTACATCAATTTAATTAAACAAAACAAATTTCATAAGAAGTCGTAAGCAAGAATAATATAGAAGAAGATATCGGACCAAGGTCTAGACATGTAAATACGATAGAAAATGTAGAAAAGGGCCTAAAAGTTACCAATAATAACGAACTGACACTAGACCAAAGCCTGAACCTGGTGTCATCTAAAAAAGAGCTATTAAGCACAAAATCTGATAATATCTATATGATTTTGATTTTAACATACTATTTGCTTAGATTTGACTGTCCAAAGTGAAAAAAACAAGTCAATACAAAATAAGGAAGGTAGCAAGTCTCTCAACGTTGGGAGTTCACCACAGTCCGAATCTGGCACAACTTTGGGTAATCAGGCATGCGTTGGGGGTGGCTCAAATTGGGAGCTACATCAAAATGATACAAAAGTGCAGTATGAGTATCAAAACACAGGGTAACTAAGTAGGCATCAAAGGACGACCAAGCTCAGAAAGAACAAATATATAATATGCAGCATAAGGATACTAATAATAATAGGAGAGAAACATAAACTATGATTATGGAGAAGGAGGGTACGAGATGATCACACAATGGTCAACTAAATCCAACCAATCAGGTAATCACATTAATAATCTAAACTCATAAAATATAAAAAGAATGCATAAATATAAACAAGCAGGTATGGGTCAATATCCCTCAACAGTAGCATGGAGCGCCCAGACTAACCCTCGATCTCATCAATATTGAAACAATAACCCAAAATATGTGTCAATGGACCACCCAAAATTCACACCTCGAGCTTATCAATGGAGAATGTAATAATATAGCCCAAAGTCAATAAAATGGCCTCCCGAAATCATACCTCGAACTCATCAAAATCAGGAAATGCCATAAACATGATATCATAGTATTTCGTTAAAATCCTTACACTTATTCATTAACCAAAACCTAAGTCTCATCATTTTGTTCTCCCTTTAAAGATTTTTAATCATCGGTGAGATAATCTAGGAAAATAGTATGTCAAAATCATATATCACTCAAGTCAGGACAAAATCCCATCAAAGGCATTAAATTACTAATCTGAGATTCTGGTGTACCACAAGCATGGCCTCGGGACCAACATTTTAATACCAAAAGTAAACAAGACATAACTATAAGACGAAATCATAACAAGTGGACAACCAAAACTAACAAAGTCAAACAAGCGGCATCCTAAGTTCAAATCACGTAGAAGCAAGTTCTAAGGATTATAAGCGATTCAAACAAGTCAAGATAGAACCTAGACTTAGACTCCAATTGCTAAAATGCAAACTAGTTACTAACGATGATCATTGACTCCAAATTTCTCAATAGGATATCAACACCTAAAACACCAACCTAATCACACGTTACTAGTCAAAATATACCAATTCTAACCAAGCCAATCTAACAAGAGAAAGAAATAACCTATCTCAAGGACAGAACAACACACGAGCCACTAAACCAAAGCTTTTTCTTTCTTGACAGCCTTTGCACGATGCCACTCTATCAAATTATCAAAGAACACACCAAAATAAAGTCAATGATACCCATATTACTATAATTAAAATCAGACTCAAAATTAGGTCAAAATTCGACATTGTGACCCACACATGAAATCGAGAAACCAACCCAATCACAATATCCCAAATAGCTCAAGGAACTTATGCCCAAAAAATGGTTACATTCTGAGCACCGAAAGAGTTCAAAATAACCCCACCAATTTCAAGCCCTAAGATAGCCAAAAATGCAAGAAACAACAAAATTACGCGAGACTTTCAAGATTTTTAGGATGAGGAAGGGTCCCAAAATGTTCCCACAAGAATTTCCAACTCACTGGAACAACAATGATAAAAAATTATCAAGAGGAGCTCTCAAAATTGTGTTTTGAATAAAAAGGAAATAAAGAACAGGAAGACAAACTTGGGTCTTTAAGACCTCACTTCCAGATCTCATTTTACTTTCGTGAATGTGGAGACAAGTTCCATGAATGCGAAAAAGGGATATCTAACCCTCCGCAAATGCGTATAACAAGCAGCCATACCTTCACAAATGTGGCCAAGGGCCCGCGAATGCGGAGAGAAAATTACAGGTGCACTAGCAGCTGTGCACCAATATTTCACCAAGAGGAAAAAGTCCCTCGACGGGGTTCGGAACTCATTCAGAACCTCATTGATGCAAACAAACTATGCTACCCCATTGGAAATGACATTTCAAACTCAACGGAATCGACAAATTTATCATCTAATATCAGAATCTTCAAATGTTGACTAAAGTCAAATCTTTTAGGCCTTAAGCCTCAAAAATGGCCAAAACTCCTCAAAACTCAAACAAATACCTTGGGGAGCGTGCCACCGATCCCAAAATCACATAAGAGATATAAAGAAGTTATGAGAAGGGGTAAAATGGTAAAACATACAAAAGTATGGAAATGAACTTGGAGGTCATTCAAAGGGAATGGTCTCCACATTCACGGAGCCCTAGCCGCTTTTGCGGAGGCCAGTGATATTTCCTTGTACATTTGCATGAGGCTTGCTATATTTTTGGAGGCCTAGAGGTTTGCCTTACGTAATTGCAGAAGATCCTACGTGTTTGTGGATGCTTTCTTAAAGATCATTTTTGGCATGATCTTTTTAATAAAGCCAAACATGATCAACTATATTTCCCAAACTTTAAACTCTCAAATCTAGAGCTAGAGAACTCCATTTTGGATGATTCAAAGTTCCAAACATCTATAATCTTCATGAATACGTGGGTGATTAGTTAAAAATTGTTGTGTGGGAGGGGACTTCATTTGAGGTAAAATTCATAAAATACCTGCAGCCATTATTGAGTTTTAAGCTTAAATTTGGGATTTTCTTGCATGTATTATTTTGGGAAGTTCCGAGCTCCAAATTGTGTTCCATTTTGGAAAGTAAGTTTCAAGAGATAAATGGAACCTTTTCATGAAGTCAATTGTGCAATTACCAGAGCGGGTGCCACATTTCTGTTTTTGACTTCAAAATTGGTTCGTTTTTTATTTTGGTAATTTTAGTATCAAAATGACCATATTGACATTTTTATTCTACTTTTGATATAGTGGAAGAATTCCAAGGCTGAACAAAAGGAAAAAGCTCTAGTAACGTGATTTGGAGAGCACGCGGTTGGCGTAAAGGTAGGCTACGACTTTCCTCTCCTTAGACCGAACATGACTAAGTAATTGTATGTTGAATTATGTAGATTTTGGGGTGTTTGGTAGTTGATCATATTAAATTCCTAGAATCAATGCCTTAGGCTATATTTTAGGTATTTCGGGTTGTTAAAGCTTGTCAGTTGTTATTATTGATCATTTATACCTTGTGGTATGCCTTTGTATGTCCTATGTTTACTGTTGAAAGCATGATTGGCCTTAGTCTAGGATTAGACTAGTATTTCCATAGACTTGCATACTTTTGGAGACTTTAGGCCTTGAAATATAATAAACCTTGATTTTGGGCGTATTTATACTCTTATTAACTATGTTTAACCTATGATTAACGCTAAATTTGAGAGAAATCTCTTGTTATTGTTAATATCCTAGGCTTATTTAGGTAATTGTGCTAAATGTGATTAGAGATTTTTTAGGATGATAACTAGGCAAAAAGGAGATGGAAAAAATAAAAAAAGGGAAATCAAGCTCAAGAAGGAAGTGAGAGATGAGCGAAAAAGATAAGGCCATGTGAAAAAGGAAATACAGGAACAAGTACACATCGGAAACCTAGGAGATGAAAATTGGGCTTCAAAAATAGTTAGGCAGTGGAGTCTACATTAGCTATGCATCGCGAAGAAGAAGTAGGATTTTCAAACCTCATGCAAGGGAACAGCTTTGCGACGCGGACCTGGAAATTTAATTTTTGTTGCGTCAATTTTTTTAGATTCTATAAAGAGACCATGTGTATTAATTATTATTTATTTAGTCTTTTATCAAAGAGAGCACGACTTGGGCGACTCTTGTGATGTACTTTAAGGTTATTGTTCTACTCTTTCATTCCATTAACCTTTTGAATGTTCTTTAACATTTTAGTATGATTTCAAACTATGAGTGGCTAATTTCTCTTATTCTAGGGTTGTGTCCTAGAGTTATGGTACAATAGTGAATATCTTTGGCAGGAGATGGGTCAATATATAAGTTACTCTTGCATTCTAGATTTTTTTATATTAATGCCTGATCAACATTAAGATACATTTATTATCTTCTCTTGAACTCGAGAGACGAATGGAGGGATACAACAAGAAATGTAAGGAACATGTTCATTCTATGGTAAGAACATAGAGTATTTTGCATATAGGAGAGAAATATACCTATATACCTTATTTGTTAATATGCAAGATGATATATTAATGCTCTACTATTGGTTAATGCCTATCCCCGCTCAATGATGTAGTTAGGCTATCAAAAGTAGTAGGCGATTAGAGGTTGAGAGACCATGATCATAAATTTCACCTTGTAAATCAGTAACTTGATAACCTGTCAAATTCTAAAGTATGAAATATTATGCTAGAACTCATTTTGTGCTGCAACCCTGGGATTTCTCTCAATTTGTAAAAATCGTGTGTTAAAATGAATTGATAGTTAGTAATTTTAATTGTTTAAAAATCATTAGTTTAAAACCCAATTTTACAACTCCCTTACACCAACACATTTAATTTAATTGCATTTGAAAGTGATTAATTGTAAAATTAAAGTCCTTTGTATTTGATAATCCAGCTCGAAAGAGTCACTATATTACTTGGTTGACCATGTACACTTGTGTGTGCTATTGGGAACAACAAGTTTTTAGCACCCTTGACAAAGCCAAAATAATTTTTACATCAGCAAAGGAGATGGACGACTTTGAAATATCCCGTACCTCAGGTTGAACGTGAGTAAGAGGTTATAGAGTAAGTAGAACCTATAGTAGTGCATGACGTGGCAATCCCACTCGCAACCAATGTTACTTCCAGTATCAAGAAATTGGTACCTGGAGGTAAATTCAAACTTAAGCAGAACATGGTGCAGTGTGTGCACTCTAATAGATAGTTTACGAGTTTACCACATGAGGATCCTCAAGTGCACATCCAGAACTTTCTGGAGGTTAGTGATACCTATACTCTTACTGGGGTATCTTTTGATTATGTGAGGCTTACTTTGTTTTCCTTATCTCTATTAGGGGAGGAAAAGTGGTGGTTGAAGTCTGAGACAACAAATTCCATCACTACATGAGATGATCTAGTGAAGAAATTTTTTATAAGGTTTTTCCCTTCGGGAAAGACAATAAAGCTAAGCATTAAAATATTGAGTTTTAAAAAGATAGGAGGAGAAAATCTATACTTAGCTTGGGATAGATTTAAATCTTTGTTAATTAGTTGTCCTCATCACCACCAGACTAACGAGGTGTTGGTCCATACCTTTATCGAAGGCTTGGAACCCAATACTAAGATTCTTCTTGATTCTGCTACAGGTGGATAGGCTTTAGAGAAGACGTATATTGAGTTATATGCTTTGCTAAATCGTATATCATAAGGAAATCATGAGTGGAATAGAAACAATAGCAGATTTGTGGTGTAGAAAATACTTAGGATGCTAGAGGTAGATGCAGTGATAGGTTTAACTACCGAGATTATAGCCATACATAATATGATGAACACCCACTTCACCAACTTATTATTAGTGCAGCAGCATGCTCTAATTAATGTGGTGCAACAACAACCGACATGGTGTAAGGTGTATGGCAGTGGTAAGCATTCGACTGAATATTATGGAGCAAACCCAAAGTTTGTCAACTTTCTTGGGAATGCTCAAAGAGGTGGAATGTACCAGAATTATGGCAACACCTATAATACAAGTTGGAGAAACAATCTTAACTTCTCTTGGGGTGTTAATCAGGCACAAAATCAGGGAAAAAAACCAATACAGACCACAAGGTGGTGTACAATAGTATCAACAATAAGGATAGGCCAGTCCTCATGGTAATCAACAATGAAATAAGAGTTTGGAAGAAATGCTAAAATAAATTATGTCTTATTATGCCAAGTTAGTTGCATATGTATGCAATAATCTTTTGGCTACACAAAATCTAGAGAAGTAGTTTGGGTAATTCGCAAGTGCACAAAACTCTCACCCACAAGGGGGTTTGCTAGTTAACACTGACCCAAACCCCAAATAAGTTATTGCTGTGAGTACCCGTAGTGGTCGACTATTAGAGGAGTTAGATCCTAAAACCAAAATAGCATAAAGTAAAGGGAAGATAGTTGATGAAGCTGGGCCAAGTGAGCCAAGAGTTAATGATGAACCAAAAAATAAACCATCTTCCCTATTTCTACAAAAGTTCAAAAGGCAAAAGGAGAATAAATGCTTTATTAAGTTTATAAAACTCCTTAAACAGGTGCAAGTTAACTTGCCTTTGATTGATGTTTTGTAGAGAATTCCTAAATATGCAAAATGTGCGAAAGATATTGTGGCTAACAAGAGCAGGATAACTGAATATGAGATGGTGGCACACACTAAGGAGTGTAGTTCAAAAATTCAAAATAAGCTACCGACTAAGTTGAAAGATCCTAGTAGCTTCACAGTGCAAATTACAATTGGTAAGTGTATTAATGCAAGAGGTTTATGTGATTTGGGAATAAGTATCAACTTGACGCCCACATCCATATTTTGGAAACTGGGCTTAGGTAAGGCAAAGCCTACTAGTATAATGTTGCAACTGGCAGACTGTTCAGTAGTACAGCCTGATGGTATAATTGAAGATATCTTAGTCCAAGTGGGAACTCTTATCTTCCCCGTGGACATTGTCATCTTAGATTTTGTGCCTGACCCAAAGGTTCCATTCATTTTGGGATTTCCGTTCTTAGCAACCAGAGGAGAATTGATTGATGTTGCCACTGGTAGATTGACAATGCACGCCCATGACAAGGTAGATGTCTTTGATGTGTAAAAGGCAATGAAGTTGCCTACGATCTATGATGACCTATTAGCAATTGCAGTTGTTGATTAATACATATCAACTTAGTATGTTGCATCAAAGGATCCTCTAGATAGAATACTAATAGGATAGGATATAGTGGGGGATGCTAAGGCCCAGGAGTTGGAAAGTATCCTAGATGTTCCTAATGGAACTCACAAAACATGATTATAATATAATAGGGAAAGATAGTGATTGCCTATCAATCCATCTTTAAAACATATTAGGAATAGCTCATTAACTTTAGTGATTCATAAGAATTCATAACTTTGGTGAGAATTGTATTCATCACCATCTTATAAGATAATTATGTGAGAATTGTACTTATCACACCATAATAACATCTTTGATCTTAACTTTGATCATCATCATAACTTTCATTATAAAATCATAATCTCAACTTTAAATCAAAGAACTTTCATTGAAAATTATTAAACTCATAAAATCATCTTTAACTTTCATAATCATAACTTGAAACTAGCTTTATGTAAGGCCATTTATAATTCAACTTAAAATCATGTAATTTATTTGAAAACATCCATATAATGATTATTGATAACATCTAAAAATGAAATTAAATCAGCCTAATACAATTCATCAAAATTAGGGTTCATAATTCAACTGAAATTGAAAGAAAATTTGAGAAAACTTTAGGTTTCATGGGTCAAAGGAACCCATGAATCAATCCCCACATATCTTGATTGAATTTACTAAGGGTTGAAGAAGAAACTTGAAGAAATCTGAAAACCCTAGCTTGAGCTTGAAGAGAAACCTTGGGAGAATTCTTTGGTCTTGCCTTAGAGAAATTTTGAAGAATAAATTGAATAGGAGGGGAATTCGAAGAATTGAATATATATAGTCTTTGAACTTGGCCATAAAAGTGTATAGGCTTATTGAACCAAACTTTGGAAAAGACACAATTATCCCTCATTAAACTTTAGATTTTGGACCTATGGGACCCTTTCTATGGGTTGTAGAAGGATTGAGGAGTCGTCGAAACTACTTGTCTTGCAGGTATGAGGAATGGGCTTAAAAATTGAGCCTCTTAATTTTTGGAATGATTCATTATTACGACTCTTAAACTCGTCTATGGGTCATAGACTTGGTCCGTCTTGTAGGTCTCAAAACCTTCAACTTTGAGAGCCTCTGATATTTGGTTACGGGTTATTTATTAGACTTGAAACAACTTCTACGGACCATTCTATCAAGTTGTAGAATTTACCTTGAGGGACTTCTGAAACTTAGCCTCTAAGGTCTATTTATGAGTTGTGTCTATAGG
This sequence comes from Solanum dulcamara, assembly GCF_947179165.1. Classification (NCBI taxonomy): domain Eukaryota; kingdom Viridiplantae; phylum Streptophyta; class Magnoliopsida; order Solanales; family Solanaceae; genus Solanum; species Solanum dulcamara. The sequence continues at coordinate 58,794,006 of NC_077239.1, read as the reverse complement.
TCGTTTAAGTGATTATGGGTCATAATACCTTCCTTTGTGTTTTTTCATGATCCTCTATTAAGGGTCACTTCAAGACTCATTCCTATGAGTCGTAGGACTATCTATGGGTCGTAGAGTGATTCGTACCGCTGAAGCCAGTCAAAAATTTGAGGATTTCTTTTGTGTCACAACTCTCCAACTTCCAGGGTCTTACAGTATGCCTTTTGCATTGTGTAATGCTCTAGCTACTTTTCAAAGATGCATGATGGACATTTTTAATGACATCATGGAAGACTTTGTGGATATCTTCATGGATGACTTCTCAGTATTTGGGGAGTCTTTTGAAAGGTGTTTAGAAAATTTGGATAGGGTGCTTGCAAGATGTGAGGAGACCAATCTCGTTCTAAACTAGGAAAATGTCATTTTCTAGTGAATGTGGGGGATTTTATTGGGCAACAAGGTTTCGAAGAAAGGGTTCAAAGTTGATTGGGTAAAGGTATAGGTAATTGAAAAGCTACCCCATCCAGTCTTTATAAAAGGGGTAAGAAGCTTCCTTAGTCATGCTGGGTTCTATAGGAGATTCATCAAGGATATATCTAAGACTACAAGGCCTATGTGTAGTCTACTTGAGAAAGAGGTGAAATTTGTTTTTGATGAGCAATGCATTAGAGATTTTGAGGCATTAAAGAAGAATTTGATAGAAGATCCAATCCTTACTTCTCCAAGTTAAGAGTTGCCTTTCAAATTGATGTGTAATGCAAGTGATATGGAAGTAGGTGAAGTCCTGGGTCAGAAGAAGGAAAAAGTATTTCACTCTATCTACTATACGAGTAAGACACTAGATACAACTTAAGAAAACTACATAGTGACAGAGAAAGAAATACTGCTTTGGTCTATGTATTTGACAAGTTCAGATCTTACTTGGTAGGAACTAAAGTTATTATTTCTACTGACCATGCATCTATCAGGTACTTTTCAATAAGAAAGATTCAAAGCCATAACTGATTAGGTGGATTTTATTGCTTCAAGAGTTTGACATTGATATCAAGGATCGAAAGGGCTTTGAAAATCAAGTTTCTGATCACCTATCTAAGCTGGAGAGTTCGATGCATGTTGGGAAGCTAAGGCAGATTCAAGAGGAGTTCCCTGATGAACAGTTGTTAGCTCTAGAGGTGATTGAATTACTGTGCTCTGCAGATATTTTCAACTACTTGGTGAGTGGTGTATTTCCACCTGTAGCAACTACCCATCATAATAAGAGGTTGAAATATGATGCTCCTTTCTACGTATGGGATAAGCCTTATTTTTTCAAGAAGGGACCAAACAAAATGATAAAAAGATGTGTGACTGCATCTAAGGTGAGACAAGTATTGGAAAACTCTTTGGCATATGATAGTCATCATGGAGGTGAGCGCATAGCTCATAAAGTACTTCAATCAGGTTTTTTCTGGCCTACTTTTTTCAAAGATGTTGTAGGTTATATGAGAAGTTTTAATTAATGCAAGAGGTTGGGAAGTATATCCAGAAGGCATGAGATGCCATTGTACAATATCTTAGAGGTTGCGATATTTGATGTTTGGGGGATTGACTTCATGGGACCTTTCCCACCATCTAATGGCAACTAGTATATCCTTGTGGTAGTATATTATGTATCAAAGTGGGTGGAGGCAGCGGCTCTTCACACCAATGATTCCAAAGTGGTGCTTAATTTCTTGAAAAATCACATCTTCCAGCGGTTTGGTATCCAACAAGCAATAATCAGTGATGGAGGAAATCATTTCATCAATCAATTGGTGAAGAATCTTTTGTTGAAGTATGGGGTCCATCACAAGGCGAATACTGCATATCATCCATAAACCAGTAGATAGGTAGAGGTGTCCAATGTTGAGGTGAAGCAGATTCTATAGAAAATAGTAAATATGTAGAGAACAAATTGGGAGATGAAGCTAGATGATGCTTTGTGGGCTTACATGACAATGTATAAGACACCAATAGGTACTTCTCCCTATCACATGTTTTTTGGGAAAGTATTCCATCTCCTAGATGAGCTAGAACATCAGGCTTGGTGGGCGATAAATGAATTGGACCTTGATCCAGAGTTGGCCGAGAGGAAGAGAATAGACTAGCTACATGAATTGGAGGAGTGCCAACTCCATGCTTATGAGAATGCAAATCTCTACAAGGAGAAAACCAAGCGCTGTCATGACAAACACATTGTAGCATGAGTGTTTGACGCAGATCAAAAGGTATTGCTATTTAACTCTAAATTGAGGTTATTCACGGTAAATTGAGGTCCTAGTAGAGTAGATTATTTGAGGTGGTGCGTATGACCAAACATGGAGCTGTGAAACTATAGAGCACTGATAAACAATCCATATTTATGGTAAATGGATAGAGGGTGAAGCACTACTTCAGAAATGAAGTAGATCATGAAGGAGATGTTATGGAGCTCAACAATGAATGAGAGAAGTTGAGTTGTGCCGCGATGGTAAATCAGGCGCTACACAGGAGGCAACCCATGATTTTGTAGTCTATTTAATCTTTTTATTTTTTATTTTCTTTGTTTTGTAGGCTTTAGTTTTTGAACTTAGTTAATTTATTTTTTGTCGTTATAGGAATAGTTTTGTTTTCTGTAAGTTGTATGAATAGTTTTTAGTTTTGTGCAAGTGTAAAAACCAAAAACCAAATAAGAAGAAGAGGATGAGAGATTTCTAGGATAATGGAGTTCGCGAAGTCTCCGTGTCATAGACTCGTGCCAGAAAAGGAGGAGGGATGTCACACCCAAAGAAAATAATTTGAGACAGAAGAGCCTGCGATGTATGAATTTCAATTTTCATTAAAAATGTCAGGTTTTACCCGACTTTTCCTCAAATAAATCGACCCCATCCCCTATTAATCCCTAATTTTGTCCCAAATTCTCATTTTCTAAATAAAAGGACCGAAACTCTTTTTCTTCCAAGCCCTAACACCTCTTCAAATCGAAATCCATTTTGTGGAGTTGCAATTCTTCTTCAAGTTGTTCAAATTTCTCCACTTTTCAACACTCAAGGTATGTTTCTAATTTCTTCTCTTCAATCTTGGGCGAATTTTTGTAGTAGATTCTCGTGGGTGATGATTGTGGTGGGTTTAAGTTCTTAAAGTTGGGTATATGTCATGTAAATATGTTCATGGGGAATGAGATTAAATTCTTAAACTTATTAGATGGTACCCATGAATGTAACTTGTATAATTTGATTTATTGGAACTTGAGAATTGTATAAAAATAATTGTTATGAAGATGGAAAGATTGTGTGTGTGAATTATTGAGTAACACATAGGTTGTGAATGGTAAGTTGAAAAGTTACAAATCCATGGACTCGACTTATTTAGTAGAGTAAAAAATAAAATGGGAATATGAACTTGGAAATGTTATGGGGTTGAAAGTGCACTAATTACAATGATAAGGGAAGTCTGAGTACCCTTTTATTTACGCAAGATTGCTAATGTCTAATTGTGGGGTGGGTTCTTGTCACTTGTTGCACATCAACTGATTATAATAGTGTATTTTATTTGCAGGAAAATAATGTAAGGATCCTAAAGACCAGGAAAGGAGCTGACTACCTCAGCAAGCAACAGAAAGAGGGTCTGTGGTGAGGCATCTGTACCCTTGGAACCAGCAGTACCGCACGGTTAAATGCGAAAATATGGATTGAGGGTAGTTAACATTGTGGGAAGACATTTGTATAAGAAACATACTGAGGATAAGTATTGTTTTGATGTGTGCGAATCGGGGATGAGCATCTAGAGAGGGATTCTCTCAAATTATGAGGCCAATTCGAAAACTCCATATGGATTTTATCTTTGCTGAACTGATGCCCTGCATCGACATTTGGTTTAAAAATTCTATGCTAACTGGTAGCTGAACCCACGTTTCCATTTTATGTGGTGCGAGGAGTAAATGTGCCACTTACTCTATTAACACTGAATGAATCTCTTGGTAATACTGAATGGGCACCAATCGTGCTGACTGGGCCGAACATCTGCCCACTCTATCAAGACATCAGACACACCTTGTATGGCTTAAGGTCCACAACCAAGCGAACACACCATAGGCACTGTGTCTACCACCAAACCTTCCCTTGTGCTCACATGAACAATAAAGTGCGCGTGGGGCTCAAAATCGTTATGAACTACTTAATCTAGGATTACACTTCACTGATGTTATGAGGAAATAGGTGTTCTTGGTGTATACTTTAATGAAAGGCATGGACATAAATATTGAGGCGGTGTTGAAGTCGGCGATGCATAAAGCCAAAGTTCATCATGGAAGAAGGTACATATTTGGAGGCCCATACTTTGTTGTACAAGAATGCAAGGGTGCATGTGGAACTCTTAGATTACATGCCCCCTTTGCACAGTGCAGGTGGATGTGACCAAAACTAAAGGTAAGGACACTCATCATGGACCTACCCTTACTATGGCAGAGCGTCACCATACAGATGATCTTATCACAACCCACATGTTTGGGCACGAAATGCTCCGCCATGAAAATTGTTGTTAAGTCTCCACTGGAAAGAAGCTCCGAGAGATTAAGAGGAAATAACCTTTAAATGAACAACCATGAAAATGCTAGGATTGGTCCCGGATTTCTTTCAGCCCACTTATGATGATGTCCTAATAGATGAGGAAAAATAATGTGCAGGGTCAGACATCAACTTAGATTCAGAGAAAGAAGAAAACCTACCATTACCGCTTGAGGACCTCTACGCTAGGGGCGAGGATGAGATGGCGGACCAAATAGGGAAGTTCTCCACCCTACCTTTGTTTTACATTTATGATTGTGTAGCATTAGGGACAATGCCAAGATTTTAAGTGTGGGGTGGGGGCTTGCTTGTGTATCTGTAAATAACTATGTTTTTGTTTTATCGTAGATATTGATTTTTATTTGGATTCCTTAGATTTTTTTCTGATTCTTTGGCCAAGGATAGTCCTATTGAACCATAAAAAAAAGAGTTAAAGTGTGGGATTGAGTCAGAGTTGTGGTCAAGCGGCGCTGCCCTACAATAGATGGATGACGATCATCTTATGGTTAAGCTCATCACTATATTGTGTGAAAGGTATCTTGATAGGCTACACGATTGTTTGGGCTTTGTTTTGAATGTTAAAAGCATGATAAAAATAGGAAATGACTTGTTTAGAATGCCTAGGATCATTTATGTGACTTAGTTGTGATTGTTGTTATTATGTGAACTCTTGATATTGCTTGGTTGAGAATATATAGAAATCCATCTTGAGTTGAATATGTGCCATGTGTTTGAGAATTTGCTACATTCTGTGCTTTCATGTTGATAGCTAGAAATTGTCCGGTGTATGTGTGTGAAACAAAATGAAGAATGTGGAATTTAGGAAGTGATATAGGCGTTTCTATGATAGCCTTGTTTATACCCCATCTATGTCTAACCTTAACACTTAATCCATAGTCTATCCATTTGAGCTTTAGCTTCTTCTTTGGTAGCCTCATATGAGCCTATTCCCATTCCTTCTTTAGCCCATGAATTTGATCCAAACTACTAAGCGCTTTAGGTGAAAATAAAAAAAATTGAAGGGAAGGGAATAAATGAGTATGAATTCCTGCAAAGTAAGAGCATTGGTGCTTAGAATAATTTACACCTTGTGATAGGGAAGTACAAAGAGAAAAGAGAATCAAAGTGTATGTATATATATGAAATAAAAGTGATTCCCTACCAAAAGTGGGTAAGTAGCTTAAACAGAAGGGATGAACGAAGAAAAAGAGTGGAAAAAGACATATTTGTTGAAGTTTGGTTTAATGGGAATTGTGATTTATTAAAGCACTTGGGAAAATTAGACTTTATTCATAGCCAAAAAAATAGTTCCTACCATGCCCTCAGCCTACATTACAACCTGTGAAGTCCTAGTTGGTCCTAAACTATGACATTCTTATATTAGTGGAGTAAAACACTAAGGGAAAGCCTCTGGCCAATCTTCTATTGCACGAGAATTCATTTAGGAGAGTGAGCAGAAATTTATTCTTACATCCACGTATGTTAAATATGTTATGTATGAGTTCTTGTGGGAGATTCTCTTGTGGTGAAGACACATGTTCAATAAGAGTTTTGCGATTTATATGATCACTTGAATAAGTAGTATGCATGAGTTTTCTAATTTGGAGAGTCAATTCTTGAGGTTAGGATTTTTTGAATGAGTCATTTGCGTGATATTGGTTTGATTATATGCTTGTGAGTGATTTTCCTTTTATGTGATTCGTTGTAGCCTAGCTTGTAATGCCTTGTGTTGTGTAGTGAGTGATTTGTATTTGGTTTTGACTTGTGGAGTTGTTTGAGGACAAACAAAGCTTTAAGTGTGGGGTGATGAGCTTAGGTGTATTTATACAACTATTAACCATGATTAACCCATGATTAAGGCTAAGTTTGAGAGCAAATCCCTTGTGATTGTTAATATTCTAGGTTTATTTAGGTAATTGTGCTAAATGTGATTATAGGTTTTGTAGGATGAGAATCGGGCAAAAAGGAGCTGAAAAAGGAGAAGAATAGAAATCAAGCTCAACAAGGACGTGAGAGATGAGAAAAAAAAGCTTAGGTCATGTGAAGAAGGACATACACACACAAGTCCATGTCACGAACTTAGGAGATGAAATTTGGGCTTCAAAAATTTGTTATGCTGTAGAGTTCGCGTTAGCTGCACGTCATAGAGAAGAAGTATGATTTTCAGACCTCAACCAAGGGAACAGGTCCACGTCACTGACCTGGCAAATTAATTTTGGTCACGTCAATATTTTTAGATTATATAGATAGACCAAGTGTATTAATTATTATTTATTCAGTCTTTTATCAAGGAGAGCACGATTTGAGCGACTCTTGTGATGAACTTTAGGGTTATCCTTCTACTCTTTCATTCTAGTAACCTTTTGAATGTTCATTAAACATTTTGGTATGGTGATTCGAACTATGAGTGACTAATTTCCCTTATTCTAGGGTTGTGGCCAAGAGTCATGGTATAATAATGAATATCTTATGTCACGGCGTGATTTCTCAAGTCATGATGACACCTATCATAACCCCCAATAGGTTAGCCAAACTTGTAACTCAAAAATATAAGTAATGGGTATAAGGGAGAAATACTAAATAGAACTAAGAGAATCGAACAAATCCTGAAATAAGGAGAAACTAGATAAATTTATACAAAATAAATAAAACTAAATCCCTCAAGAATCTGGAAGTCACTAGTACAGAGATGCTACCGAAATAAAATGAATACAAGTCCCAAAAGTTGATCCAAATATATATACAACATTGGGTAGTCTCTAAAGTACAATAAGATAGGAAATCCAAGCTGAAGGAGATAGAAATGATCTCAAAATGGCAAGTGCTCACCCTGGTCTCTGGAACTGGCTGCAGTAAGCTCGATCTATACGCAACGGTAGATAGTGTTCAGTCCTGCATCACAAAAGTAGATGCAGAGTGTAATATGAGTACCAGATATAAGGTACCCAGTAGACATCATAGGCCGATTGAGCAGGAAGGGTAAAAACAATATGAAAAGGAGAAATAAGCCTAAACAAGAGTCATAATGCGCATCTAAGGTAAGGAAGGTAAATATCCCACTAAATAGGAAGATACAAACTAGGAAGACTAAAATTAGCTACACCCAACTAGGCCCCCATAAGACCATCCGGGACACTCATGCGCAAGTGTAAATAAAATCTGGGGAACCCCCATAAGCCGCTGGATACGCAGAATAGCTATATCTACAAGGCTAGGAACTAGGAATCTACGATACCAAGAACTGAAGAACTATATTATTCCCGAACTAAGAATTGATTAGCCATGAATTCTCTAGGAGCTACGGCTAGGACTGGGACCAGGATGCTCGCTCGAATTCGCAATATGGTCACAGCCTGGACTGAGACCTAGATGCTCGCCATAATCCATTGGTATGGTCGAAGCTTGGACTTGGACACGGATGCTCGCCATAAGCCATTGTTACGGTCAAAGCCAGGACTGGGATCCGGATGGTCACCATACTAATAAGTCGGTAGAGGTCGGGACTAAACCTAGATGATCCCTGATGGAATTCTAGAACGGAGGCCAAAACTGGGATCCAAATGCTCATAGATGATTTAATCGATAGTGCCAAATATTTCTTATTTCCAACTGGACGCTAAATATTTTTGAGAATCTCCTTGCACGATGAACCAAACCAATATTTCACCTAGGCTTCAATCGGAACAGAAAAAAGTAAAACAAGAAGACTAGCATAACCGACGAGTCTCGAAAGTCGCAATCATATGAAATTATGGATAAGGTAATTCATAATAGCAACGTTACCGCCTAGCTAAGGCAAACTACCAGATATTAGCCTACTACATCATTCTACAAGGATCAAAGCCCCCCGCCAGAGCATTGCCGGGCCATCTAAAGTAAGTTTCATAATCTATACTAAGGCCAACATGCTCTACAATAACAAAATATGCAATCAAAGCCATTTACAATGCTAATATTTTAACAAGAGAGATCACATTCTTTAAAATACCTGAAATACCCGATAAAACACCTAAAACATGATTTCTAGCACCTATCGTATATAGATAAGCCACCTAACCCAGAATTCTATCTATCTCAACATGCTTTCATACATTCCAGTTCAATCTAAATAAAGGAAAGTCGTAGCCTACCTATAGGCCGAACACGTGCGCTCTACATCACGCTACCGGTGATTTTTCTTTTCGAACGACCTCGAAATGCTGCCACACTCTAAAAAATAGACCCATAATATCAATACGGTCGTTATGATATTAAGATTATCAAATTCAGAGATGAACCAATTTTGTAGTCAAAATTGAGAATTATGGGACCCGCATCGGAAGTTTTGGAACTAACACCAAAAATAGATCCTAATCAACCCCCTTAAACTCAAATACCAAATTGGGACAAAATTTAGGGCTCGAAAACTCAACAAATCAGTTCATTCATTAAAACTCAATTTTAGGCCAAAATTAATAACATGGGCAACAATTATTTACGCAAAAATCATAAAAATGAAGTCTCAATAGCTGAAACCAACTACACCGCGACTTTTCTCACGAACCCCCCCATAATTTAGCACCAAGAATGTCTAAAATCGGGCTTAAAACGCCCAAAAAACCTATCCCCAAAATTTATCAAAATTCCACTCTGAAATTCAAAAAAAACAACAACTATTTTTACCTCAATCAAACACCCCAAATCAGTTTCTGATAACACCACGATATTCTTATTAAAATTTCATGCAAGATACGCTTTTGAATTGCTCAAATCAGACCTAAAATTGGCCATGAAATCACTTCTGAAAATTTTTCAAAATTTCACTCCGAAAACATCAAAAGATAGCAACTAAACAAATTTGCGGTGAACAGTAACTGCGATGAATAGTGACAACATAGTGTAAAATTTGATCTTTTTGATGCTCCGTACTCATTCGGAGTCCCATGAATGCAAACCATATATGAATTTTGATTGTTGACCACATTCCGGACTTAATGGTGCAGTTGAAATTTCTAATGGAAGTCATTTTGATAAAAAATGGATCCCACACCTAAGTACCATTTTGAGCCTAATTCATAACGGGCCTTAGTATTAGAATGGAAGCCTCAAAAATCAAACAAAGGGTTGTTGTAGATCAAAATCAAAATTTTAGATCTAACCGCATTGACATAATTTCAATCCGAGCGCGTTTATCATGAATTTTGACCAAAGTCAACTTTAGGCCAAGTTTCAAAGGCTAAAATGCCAAATGACTCCAAACTCATATAGATTACATCGATACTCATGCCGACCATCCAACTAGCCTAATTTGGCCATTTAAAAGCTGATGGAACCGTCAAAATTAAGTTCAAAGGTTGTTTACCTAAAATTATGACTGAAGTCATCTTTTTAAGTTATTAAAGCTCCAAAATAGGGGAATGAGCCTAAAACCCAAACGAACGACTAGGCGACCGAGCTATCGACGCCAGAAGGTCATAAATGACCTGGTGTCACTACAGGAATGCTCTAAATGGTGAAATGAAAATGGTATAAGGAAAATGACTTAGAGGGTCATTACAACATCCACTACTTAAAGAACTTTTATCCATAAAAGTAAAGAAAATGATCTACTTGAAGCCTCAAATAAGCTGGGGAACTACTCCCTCATCTCCTACTCAGTTTCCTAGGTAGCCTCCTCGGTCGAATGGTGCCTCCAGTGAACCTTAACCACAGGGATGGACCTTAACAAAGGTGGTGAACATCTCTGGCTAATATAGCAACCGGCTCCTCAACAAAGGTCAGAAGATCATCCAATTCAATAGAATTATACCAAAGCACATGGACTCATCTGGGATGTACCGGCGTAGCATAGAAATATAGAAAAGTGGATGTATAGCTAAAAGTACTGGAGGTAGAGCCTACTCATAAGAAACCTCTCTAACTCTCCTGAAAATCTTAAAAGGCCCAATAAACTTGGGGCTAAGCATACCCCGCCTACCAAATCTCATCATGCCCTTCAAGGGAGACACCCGCAAGAATACTCCATAATTTAGCACTAAGAATTTCCAAAATCGGACTTAAAAGAAACCAGTCCCCAAAGTTTATCAAAATTTAAATCTAAAATTCAATAAAAACAATAGCTAAAATCATGATTTTGACCTCAATCAAATGCCCCAAATTAGTTTTTGATAGCACCTTGACATTCTCCTCAAAATTTTATGTGAGATAGGCTTTTGAATTGCTCAAATCAGACCTAAATTGGCAAAGAAATCACTTCTCAAAATTCTCTAAAATTTCACTCAGAAAATAATAAAAGAGAGCTAAAATACAAAATTTACCTCAAACAGATTTCCCAAATCACCTTAAGACATTGCGTTCCTCTCGAAAATCCATTGAATTTGGACCTTTGAATCAGTGAAATTGAGCTCAAAATAGTGGAGAAATCATTTGTCAAAGTTGGGACTTAAATTTAAAAAATTTGCAGTGAACAATAACCGCGATGAATAGTGACAGCACAATCCAAAATCTTATTTGTTGATGCTCCAAACTCATTCGGAGTCCAATGAATGCAAAATATATATGAATTTTGATTTGAAATCATATTCCAGACTCAATGGTGTAGTGAAAATTTCCAATAGAGATTGTTTAGATGAAAAGTGGGTCCCACACTCAAGTTTTATTTTGAGCCTAATTACCTAACAGTTCTCGAAATTAGACTAGAAGCCTTGAGAAGTGAAAAAAGTGTTGTTCTAGACAAAACTCACACATTGTAGAGCTAATCGAACTGATAGAATTTAAATTCGATTGCATTTATCAAGAATGTTGACCAAAGTCAACCTTAGACCATATTTCAAATGCTAAGGCACCAAATGACCTCAAACTCATATCGATTGACTTGATACTCATGCAAACCATGAAACTAGCCTAATTTAGCCAATTCAGAGTTGATGGAACTATTAAAATGCCATTGTGAGGTTGTTTACCTTAAGTTATAATCGAAGTCAACTTTTTAAGTTATAAACATCCAAAATAGAGAAGTGGTCATAAAATCCAAAAGAACGACCAGGTGGCTAAGCTATTGGTGTCAGTAGGTCATAAATGACCTAGGGTCACTACAAGAATGCTCTAAATGACAAAATAGAAGTAGTATAAGGAAATTGACCTAGAGGGTCATTACACTTTGGCAGGAGATGAGTTATTATGTAAGTTACTCTTGCATTATAGTTTTTTTATTTTAATGCCTGATCAATATGAAGATACATTTATTGTCCACTCTTGAACTCGAGAGATGAATGGAGGGATAGAATGAGGAATGTAAGTAACGTGTTCATTCTACGGCAAAAACTTAGAGTGTTTTGTATATATGATAGAAATATACCTATATGCCTCGTTTGGTTATTATGCAAGATGATAGCTTTATACTCTACTGTTGGTTCATGCCTTTCTATACTCAATGATGTAGTTAGGCTGTCAAAAGTAGTGGAAGATTAGAGGTCGAGAGACCATGATCATAAATTTAACCTTGTAAATCAGTAAGTTGATAAGTTATCGAACTCTAAAGTATGAAATATTATGCTAGAACTCATTTTGTGTTGCAACCCTGGTATTTTTCTCAATTTGTGAAAACCTTGTGTTAAATTGAATCGGTAGTTAGTAATTTCTATTTTTAAAAATTACTAGTTTAAAACTCACTTTTACAACTCTCTTAATTGAGCACATTTAATTTAATTGCATTTGAAAGTGATTATTATCAAATTAAAGTCTTTTGGGTTCGATAATCCGCCTTGAAAGAGTCACTTCATTACTTGGTTGACCATGTACATTTGCGTGTGCTATTGGGAGGAACACCCCTATTATTGAGAAACTACTTCTCTGTGAGAAATAACTATTTTGCCCTTCCCCATAGTGTTTTCTTACTCTGTTTGAGATATGGGGATGGTTAGCACGGTTTCTGATGCGATCAGGTGTGATTTTGATAATTTGAGGCCTCAAGTGGGAAGTTATTGAGATTAGTTGACTTTGGTCAACATATTGAGATTTGAGCATTTGATGGAAATTTCACCGGTTCTGTTGCATTTAAAACATTGAGTTTGGTCTAGTTGAGTGTTGAATTAGAGCCCTAAGACCTTAGTTTTTGTTTTGAGAAATTAGGCTAAAAGTTGAGTTTTAAGCCTAAAAAGGATATGGGAGGGTAATGTTTTCATAATGACCTTTTTTGGAAATTTGAAAATTTCATTGAGTTTAGAACGTCAAATTTAGGGTTTGATCAAAGGAATTTTTGGAGTTGGAATGCTGCTGTTTTCTTCTATCTAGTGTGTGTACCCTTATTCTTCGCAATCACGATATGTGGGCTTGCGTTTGCGATGTTGTATCTTTAGCACCCTTAGTGATCACTTCCAGGCACCAGGTTTGTGATGAAAAGTCTTTTGTAGTATTCATTGTTGCTTCCTGTAGCTTGCATTAGCGATGATGGAAGGCCTTATGCTCTAGAATCATGGTTTAAGTGGACGGCGATCACGGGGTAAGTTGCCTGCGATCGCGATGAGTAATTTCATGTGCTTGAAATAGTAAACTCGGGAAATAAGACATTTTTCCCAATTCCTCCATTTTCAAACCTTTGGAGCTTTAGGGAAGGTGATTCTGAGTCAATTTTTGAAGAATCTTCAGTGGGCAAGTTCTATTTCTATTCCTAAATCAATTCCTATTAATTTTTATCTTCTTAAATGACTGTAAAATAAAGATTGCAAATAGGTTTTTAGGTTTTTTTGGTCCATTTTAATAGGGTTTTCAACCACGAACTTCTCTTGATGGGTAGAACATATTTTTAAAATAATATTTCAGATTTGCCCTTTTTGTTTCCAAAGTGGTTTTTCGACGATTTTGACCCTAATTCTACAACCTTGCAATATGGGTATCATTAGACTCCTTTTGATAAAATCTGTCTATTCTTGATAGTGGGTAATTATTGTAGAGTCGGTGTTTATGAGTTGAGCTCTAATTAGAGCTTTCTTGTGAGATTTCAACCTTCAAGATAGGTTTGGCTATCCTTTTTTGAGATTAGGATGGGATAATTGATCATCCTTATGTCATAGGCTATAGGATAGGATAATAATTGTGATTGGGACTAATGATTATATTATGTTGCCCATGTGGGATCTTATTTGTACTGTTTAGCTCATGTGGGGCATTATTTGTTATCTTATTGGCTTTGAGAACATGTGATTCATGATTTTCTTATGAGAGAGGTTTGTAATACCATTTGACTTGTAATTCCTGTGTAAAGGTTTGAGTTGGGGGTTTTGATCACACTTGAGTAATGAGTCTTTTTCCAAAAGGGTGAACACTTATTTCAATATACTTCTTCCCATACAATCTATTTGAGGGTGTATAGCATGTTTAGGTTATGTTTTGAGAATTTTAAACCCTATTTTATATGTTGAGTTGACTATTTTCCTCCATGCCATATGTGTTTTGATGAATTCATCCTCATTCATCATATCATTTATCTTGGAAAGTTGAGAAATGTGGAAACTCTTTTTGAGAAAGAAAATGAGTCACCTTTTATATCCTTGACCATGAGCTAGGTGGAAAGTTGATGAGATTTTGAGATTGTGATTTAGCCTAGGACTTTCAGAGTCGACATCCCTAACCCTCACAATGTGGTAAATAAAACCCTTAGCAATCAATTTTCAGGACTTAAGATAAGAAATGAACTTACCCTTTACCATCGAATCATGACTCTCCCATTCAATAACAGCCTCATTTGGAAATTAGAACTTGACTCGATGAGTCCTACAATCTGTGAAAGCATAAGATGCATGTAACCAATTCATCCCAAGAATGACATCGAAATCTACCACATTAAGCTCAATGAGATCACAAGGAATAACTCTATGCAAGATATATATGGGACAACCCCTATAGACCTTTCTAGCAATAACCGACTCACCAATGTGGGTAGACACCAAATAGGGCTCTAATAATATTTCGGGTGACACATCAAACCTATTATAAAGGAATGGAGTAACAAACAATAAATTTTCACCCGGATCTAATAATTCATACACATCAAAAGCAAAGACCTTTAACATACCGATAACGATATTGGGTGCATCCTTAGCTCGGCAGGTGTATACGACAGGTTGTGTGAAGACCTTGATTCCACCATACTACCACATCATTGAATCATGCCATTGCATTGCATTGCATAGCTATTTTTATTACTTGACTTATCTAATTATATGTGATATTGAACTATATCTATGTTTTTACTTTACTTGCGACGTTCTATATAAATTGGCGGTACCGATGCCGGAATAAAACTTTTTTATATGCAGGTGGAAGCGTTCCTTAGATTATTTCATAAGTTTGAATAATTTCTTATACTCAATAGGTCAAACCTACTGAATACATGTGGATTGTATTCATCCCTACTTATGTGTCACTTTTGATCAGATTCTAGTTAGGGTACTTCTCGTGGAGGTTGATCATTCTAGCAGACAAACTTATTTCAGAGTTGTGGTGAGATCCAGTATTCCGATTTTCCATTAGTTCCATCCTCTATTTCAGCCTTTACTATTATTCAAAGACTTGTCATGTGCTTCATACTCAAAAGTTGTATAGATTCTCTTTTTACCTATGACACCAAGTTTTGGGATATTACTTTATTTTCTTCTTTTATTTTAATTTATGTCCTAACATCCCTTTTTAGGAGTCTCGTATGTGATTTACTATTTTTCTTACAGACCAAGTTAGATTTTGGGATGTGTGACACCATGACCTCGATTTTAGAGTCATGAAAAATTGGTATAAGAGTGCTATAGTACCGGTTTCATAATTAAAGAGTAGTGTGTAGAGTAGAGTCATGCAGATTTTGTGGCCTCTTAAAGATAATCGGAGAATACCTTCACCAAACTACTCCTCTCAAACATTTGTTAGAATACTCGACATAGCATAATAAGACAACTTATGAAAACAATCCTCGTACTCAGATACTAATAAAGAACCTTGCTCTAATATGTCAAATTTATCTCTACACTGATCATGAAGACTATATGGCACAAACCTCTCAAGGAACACTTCTGTAAATTGCTCAAAATTCATTATATGAGAACCAATATACCTAAGAGAAAGAATCGTCTCCACCACTTATTGGCCACTAACACAACCTGATAAATGGCGTAGGACACTCCATGTGACTCTAAGATGCTCGAGTCAACTAGCTTGTCCTGATGCTCGGTCAATAAGTCATAAGGTACCTCACTAGTTATACCATCAAAATTGGGAGAGAATAATCTAATGAATCTCTTAAAACTCTTCTGCTCCAAACACGGATATAACAACATTAGCAGGAAATAGGTGAAGCCACAAATCTTGAAGAAATGACAAATGGCGCTTAATGGATACCCAAATCTAAAATCCAAACACTTAAGGTCTACCCAATATAGGTTTGAGTGGAGTAATGCACCAAATGCTTTTATGCCTTGCATGGAAGACAAGAGGTTGAGGATGCACCTAATGTCGTTACCGGTATGTTCAAGGTCTTTGCTTTTGATGTGTATGCATTATTAGATCCGGGTGAAAATTTATAGTTTGTTACTCCATTCCTTACTAATAGATTTGATGTGTCACCTGAAATGTTATTAAAAACTTATTTGGTGTCTACCCCCGTTGGTGAGTCGGTTATTGCTAGAAAGGTATATTGGGGTTGTCCCATATATATATATTGCATAAAGTTATTCCTTGTTATCTTATTGAGCTTGACATAGTAGTTTCTGATGTCATTCTTGGGATGGATTGGTTCCATGCATCTTATGGTTTCATAGATTGTAGGACTAGTCGAGTCAAGTTCCAATTTCCAAATGAGTCCATTATTGAATAGGAGGGTCGTGATTCGGTGGTGAAGGGTAAGTTCATTTCTTATCTTTAGTCCTAAAAATTGATTGCAAGGGGTTGTATTTACCATATTGGAGGGTTAGGGATGTCACGCCCCGAGAGGGTACCCTAGACGTAACTGGCACCCGAAGGCTATTTCTGACCTCCGAGCAAACCACCTGGTCCAGTCACACATTCATTCAATCATATTCTCCTAGCGGAAACTCAATTAATGAAATATTATTCATATATGGGGCCGAAGGCCAAACATTTACAACCTAACAAGACAATAAAATAAGACTCCTTAAAATAACAGTTCGACCTCCCCACACTCCAGTCTATGAATCCTCTATCAAAGTCTAAGAGGTGCCAATGACAAGTCCATAAGTACCAATAATCAAAATAAGGGAAATGACAACAAAACTGTACAAGAAGACTCAACATCCTCCGAGAACTAGGAGGACTCACCAACTAGCTGGGAGCGTATGTGGATCTTCAATGGAGCGCCGGTTGATGACCTCTAGTACCTGTCTCTGCATCATGAAATGATGCACGCCAAATGACATCAGTACATGGAATGTACGAGTATGTAAAATGGTCGAATACAACAAACATCAAGGAAGAATTAATCAACTCGGAAGTTCAACTCAAGAGGAATAACAACTCAATCAAATGTCCTAAGTCTAAACAAGAATATGATTTAGACGGGACCAATCACATACAATTCAACTCAATATGACTCAGAGTACTATCAAGACCTACTTGGTAGTTTCCCTTAATCGACAACCATCACTTATAAGTCAATGAAAGTACAACAAACCGACGTTGTTGCCGCATCCGCTCATACTATGCCAGGGTATGAATGAATCAACAAATCATAGATCCAATCCAACCAGGTCCTATAATGTCAGGACAAATCTCTCGGGGAAGCATCCGACTTTAACGGTTCCATCCCCCCTACGTTTGGCAACGCAGTTATTGGGTTCGAGTATGGACTATACTCTTGCCCAATTCGGTGCTTGATACTCCTCCCAAGACTCAATGCTCATAAAACTCCATCCAATCAACTCAATCAACTCATATCGACAAGTCTCGTTACAACCTTGTCATCTCATCAACTCTATCACAATCACATCTTTCTCAATCGTACTATCCGATCAATCTCAAGCATATCATTCAAAGAAATTTAAATGCACATATGTAGCATCATCTAGATATAATCAATCATTTTTTTCATCTATTTGAGAAATCTTTTGAGGCTTATCACAATTTCAAGTCTTTAAATTGACATTTCATATTGAGCAACATTCTCAAGAAAATAACATCCTTTATCATAATCTACATAGTAAGAAGATAAATAGAACATATTTCACAACTCATTTCTTCATCACTCATACTCAACTAAGGCTCATTTTGGAACCTCTTAGCTCAATAACATTGACACACATAGAATCAATTAAATAGGGGACAAAACTCATTTAAACTTAGACCATACCAAGAACTCCATTTTTCATGAACATCTAACCTCAAAGCAAGAATAGAGCACATGGGTGGACTCAACCCATGTTTTGGATAGCCTTACATACCTTAGTGAAGACTTGAAGAAAACCTTGTGGTTGGGTCTTCAATGGAAAACTCAAACCTTGAAGCTCTTGGAACTCTTCTTGTTGGAGAAGGATTTGGAGAGGAAGAAGAAGAGAGAGAGAGAGAGAGAGAGAAGAGGTTTCTATGGCTTTTAGAGAGAGAGTGGGGGCTGAATAAATGATCCCAAAATAGTCCAGGGTGATACATATATAATTTGAGGCAATTCCCAAATTGCCCCTTCTCAAAAATTCTGAAAAATAGGCAAAAATGCACCTGGCGCGATAGTGGCGCATCGCGCCATTGCAGCGCCAGGCCAATTACGCCTAAAACCTGCACACCTCGGAGTGGCGCGCCGCGCCAAAGACCAAACTACTGAGGCATGTTTCTGGTGCGATAGTGGCGCGTCGCCCCCTTAAAGCGCCAAGGCCAAAGTTTCTGGATTCTGGAAAATTGGCCTGAAAAACCCTGCATAACTTTTAGTAGCGCATCACGCCAAGGACCAAACTACTGAGGCATGTTTCTGGCGCGATAGTGGCACGTCGCACCCTTACAGTGCCAAGGCCATTTCCTCAGCAATTGCAACCCAGGCCAAAATGAAATTCCTGCCATGCTAGTTCGTATTAGGATCGTTATATCTTTTGACTCCAAACTCCAAAATGTACGTTCTTGGTGGCGTTGGAAAGAAGACTCAACGAACTTTAATTTGATAGGTCATGGGCCACCCAGATTGACGTCTTTCAAAAGATAGGGTCATTAAAAGTCGACCCTTATGCGAACTCATCCTAAACATAGCCACGACGGATCTTTTGGACTTAGCTCGGTCCTAGGGTCCTCTATGACCCCACATCACCTCCAACGCTCTTTAGTTTCTCAGGGATTCATCTTAACTCGAGCACATACTTTGAACTAAATACGATGGGCCCCACACGTGTATAAGGAAGGCCCAAATCTTAGGGGAAAGTGTTTTTTTTAGGGGTATTACATTATCTTCCCCTTGGGATCATTTGTCCTCAAATGACGAGCAACCAGGAATGGACTTGGGGTACAAATCACAATTGAAATTTCAGTCATTCAACCAATCACATTCTCAAACAAATATCAATCAAAACTCAAAAAGGCACAAATGAATTCAATTCAAGGAAATGGTCATTACCTTCAACATTCTCCTCGATAGGCACGAATAGATGTGGATATTTAGATTTCATGGCTTCCTCCGCTTCCTATGTGGCTTCCTCAACAAGTTGATTCCTCCACAGGACTTTGACCGAGGCGATCTCTTTGTTCCTCAGTCTGCGAATTTGGCGATCAAGAATTTGGATCGGGACCTCTTCATAAGACAAGCTATCCTTGATTCCAACATTGTCAATGGGGACTACCAACGAGGGATTGCCCATGCACTTTTTCAACATTGAAACATGGAACACCGGATGAATAGAAGCTAGCTCTGAGGGTAACTCCAACTCATAAGCAACACTCCCAATCCGCCTCAAAATATGATAAGGACCAATATATTGAGGACTGAGCTTCCCTTTCCTTCCAAAACTCATGACACCCTTCATGGGTGATACTTTCAAGTATACCCAATTACCCACCTCAAACTCCAAGTCTCTTCTCCTCACATCGGTGTAAGATTTTTGGCGGCTTTGGGCTGTCTTTAGCCTATCTTGGATAACTCTCACCTTCTCCATGGCTTGGTGAACAAGGTTAGGCCCAATCAACTCGACTTCACCAACTTCAAACCACCCAATGGGAGATCTACACCTCCTCCCATACAAAGCTTCATAAGGAGCCATTTGAATGCTTGTATGATAGCTATTGTTGTATGCAAACACTATGAGAGGTAAGTGATCATCCCAATTTCCCTTGAAGTCGAGCACACATGCCCTCAACATATCTTCCAATGTTTGGATGGTGCGCTCTGCTTGGCCATCTGTTTGGGGATGGAAGGCTATACTCAAGTTCACCCTCGAACCTATTTCCTTCTGAAAGGATTTCCAAAATTGGGAAGTGAATTGAGCTCCTCTGTCTGAGATGATAGACAAAGGGACCCCATGCAATCTGACGATCTCCTATATATACAACTTTGCATAATCTTCTGTGGTATCAGTAGTCTTAACCGCCAAGAAGTGAGCTGATTTCGTCATTCTATCCACAATCACCCAAATGGAATCATGTTGCTTTCGGGACTTCGGCAAGCCTGTAATAAAGTCCATGTTGATCATCTCCCACTTCCATTCTGGAATTTCTATGGTTTGGGCTAAACCACATGGCCTTTGATGCTCAACCTTCACCTGTTGGCAATTCGGGCACTTGGAAACAAATTCCGCAATATCCCTCTTCATCCCACTCCACCAATAGACTTCCCTCAAGTCATGATACATTTTCGTAGAGCCTGGATGAATAGAGTATCTGGAACTATGCGCTTCGGCCATAATCCTCCCTCGAACATCATCGACATTAGATACACACAATCTACCTTGGTACCTTAACACACCATCTCCCCCTTTGGTGAAAACTATCACCCCTTGTTTGTGAACCACTTTCTTCAACCGAAGGAGGACGGGGTCCTGATTTTGTTTCTTCTTTACCTCTACTACAAGTGAGGAAGTAGCCCTATCTCGAACGTTTACTCCACCTTCATTATTCTCGTCGAGTCAAACTCCCAATCGGGCTAATCTATGTACTTCCTTCACTAATTCCCTTCTTCCCTCCTCCACATGGATAGTGCTACCCATACACAACCTACTAAGAGCATCAGCAACAACATTAGCTTTACCTTGATGGTAGAGGATTCTCATGTCGTAGTCCTTGAGTAGCTCAAGCCATCTTTTTTGCCTCAGGTTGAGTTCCCTCTGGCTGAAGACATATTGCAAGCTCTTGTGATCGGTGAATACGTTGACATGCACTCCATACAAGTAGTGGCGCTAGATTTTAAGCGCGGATACCACAGCTGTCAGCTCAAGGTCATGTGTTGGGTAATTATTCTTATGAACCTTAAGCTGTCTCAAAGCATAAGCTATCACCTTTCCCTTCTGCATCAGTACATAGCCCAACCCGATTCTAGATGCATCACAATAGACCACAAAGCCCTCTGTCCCATCGGGCAGAGTCAATACAGGAGCAGTGGTTAGCTTGGCCTTCAGTTTCTGGAAACTCTCCTCACAAGCATCGGACCATTGGAACTTACTTTTTTTTGGGTCAGCTTAGTCAATGGTGATGATATGGATGAGAATCCCTCTACAAACCTTTGATAATACCCGGCTAAACCCAGGAAGCTCCTTATCTCTGTCGGGGACGTGGGTCTAGGCCAATTCTTCACAGCTTCAATTTTCTGAGCATCAACCTGAATACCATCTCCAGATATAATGTGGCCTAGGAAGGCCACTGATGCAAGCCAAAATTCACATTTGGAGAACTTTGCATACAGTACCTGGTCTCTCAAAGTTTATAAAACAACTCTAAGATGATAGGCGTGCTCCTCTTCATTCTTGGAGTAGACCAGAATATCATCAATGAATACAATCACAAATATATCAAGATATGGTTTAAACACTCGGTTCATGAGATCCATGAAAGCTGCGGGGGCATTAGTCAACCCGAAGGACATGACCAAAAATTCGAAGTGGCTATAACGAGTCCGGAAAGCAGTCTTCAGAATATCACATTCTCTCACCTTCAACTGGTGGTAGCCGGATCTCAAGTCTATCTTTGAGAAACAAGTGGCACCTTGAAACTGATCCAATAAGTCATCTATTCTGGGGAGAGGGTATTTGTTCCTTACGGTGACCTTATTTAGCTGCCTGTAATCGATACACATTCTAAAGGACCCATCTTTCTTTCGCACAAATAGGACAGGAGCACCCCATGGTGAGACGCTCGGCCTAATGAATCCCTTATCCAACAAGTCCTTCAACTGCTCCTTCAACTCTTTCAACTCAGCTGGAGCCATTCTATATGGAGGGATTGAGATAGGCTGGGTATCAGGAAGAACATCAATCTCGAAGTCGATTTCCCTATCAAGAGGGACTCCAGGCAGGTCCTCGGGAAAGACGTCGGGAAACTCCTTGACAATCGGAACCGACTCAAGGGATGGAGACTCAACATTGCCACCTTTCACTCGGACAATATGATAGATGCACCCTTTTGAGATTAGCTTCCTGGCCCTAAGGTAAGAAATAACCTTACCCTTAGGCATAACAGGACTACCCCTCCACTCTATTACAGCTTCGTTTGGGAATTTGAATGTGACAATCTGAGTTCTACAATCAATAGAGGCATAACAGACATAAATCCAGTCTATGCCAAGGATCACATCGAAATCAACCATGTCTAACTCAACCAAGTCAGCCAAGGTATCCTTGTGATGAATTGACACGGTGCAATCTCTATAGACTCTCAGCTAAGACAAAATCACTGACAGGAGTAGCTACACTGAAAGGATCGAGAAGACATTCGGGAATTTTATTAAATTTACTAGCCACATAAAGAGTCACAAAAGATAGGGTGGCACCCAGATCCATCAACACATAACAATCAAGAGAAGAGACTCGAATTATACCCGTCACAACGTTTGGAGAGTTCTCTTGATCTTGGCGACTACCCATAGCATATAAACAGTTTGTACCTCCGCCGGTGCCTGAAGTAGTGCCCCTTTGATTACCTCTAGTCGGTGGTGCGGTGGTAGAATGTTGGGCCCTGTTCCCCCATGCTGGATACTCCTTCTGAAAATGGTCTATTTGGCCGCATTTATAACAACCCATCCTTCTCGCTCTGCACTCTCCCAAGTGAAGCTTACCACACTTGACGCATGGTGGCTTCCCTTGTGCACCTTGACCCATGCTAGCTTGGGATTGAGAACCCTGGGGTCTGAAATTCTGGTGGCCTTGTCTCTGCCGATCATACCTGTTCTGCGGCATCGGTGCACTGGTGGTAGCTGAGGCATAGTTGGAAGGCCTCTTCTGGAAGAAGGACCTGTTGCCCATGCCTTGCCTCTACTCATTCTCATGGCTTGCTGATTTTTCCTTCTTCCTCAGGTGCTCTTCTCTGTCCTTTCTTTTCTCATCCTCCACCTGTTGAGCATACACCATTAGTCTCGAAATATCCATGTCCGAGATCAATAATACTACTTTGCACTCCTTCTTCACATGCCTCCCTAATCCGAAGACGAACTTCCTCATCTTTGACCTCACATTAGAAATCATTTCTGGAGCATACCTGGACAGTTGGATGAACTTCAGGCCATACTTCTTAACTGTCATCCCCTCTTGTTTCATATTAACAAATTCCTCCACCTTCGCTTCCCTCAATTCTCGGGGAAAGAAGTGGTCAAGAAAAGCTCCCTCAAATTCATCCCACCTAGCAGGTTCGGCATCCTCACCCCTACCTTGTTCCCATTGGTTATACCAAATGTTTGCCACATCTTTGAGTTGATAAGACACCAACTCAACCCCCTCAATTTCTGTAGCATGCATAGCTTTCAGAATCTTCCACATCTCATCAATAAAGTTTTGGGGATCTTCATCGACCTTAGAACCCGTGAATGCCGGTGGATTCATCCTCAGAAAGTCTCTAATTCTAGTAGCAGTAGATGGCTCTTGGGACCTAGAGCTAAGAGTTGGCGAACTCTGATTACCAATTCGGGCAGCCATTAGTTGCGTGAGCATTGCAATTACCCCTCAAAATTCTACCTCTGATGTGGGTGTAGGTGGAGTAGATGGCACTTGGGGTGCCTCTGAGTATCTCACAGGTCAGCCTCTAGCCCTTGCTGGGCGTTCCTCGGACTGGGGCATCTCAGCGTTATCAATATTCCTCTGGCTAGCAGTACATTTTGGAGGCATTATCTGTAACGTACAAACGCACGAATTAGAAAGGAGTCTTATAGAGTTTTAACTCTATCTCACAAAGTCAGAGTATGAAAGAAGTGAAATAATTCCTAATGTCTTATAGCCTCCTGATTATAAGTGTGGTGCACAACACACCCATAAGCAAGACTCTACTAGACACGGCTCCATAGACTCCTTAGGACACTTGAACTCTGTGCTCTGATACCATGTTTGTCATATCCTGGGAGGGTACCCTAGACATAACCGGCACCCGAAGGCCATTTCTGACCTCCGAGTGAACCACCTGGTCCAGTTACACATTCATTCAATCACATTCTCCTAGCGGAAACTCAATTAATGAAATACTATTCATATATGGGGCTGAAGGCCAAACATTTATAACCTAACAAGACAATAAAATAAGACTCCTCAAAATAATAGTTCGACCTCCCCACACTCCAGTCTATGAATCCTCTATCAAAGTCTAAGAGGTGCCAATGACAAGTCCATGGCTACCAATAATCAAAATAAAGGAAATGACAACAAAACTGTACAAGAAGACTCAATATCCTCCGGGAACTAGGAGGACTCACCAACTAGCTGGGAGCGTATGTGGATCTTCAATGGAGCGCCGGTTGATGACCTCTAGTACCTGTCTCTGCATCATGAAACGATGCAGGCCAAATGGCATCAGTACATGGAATGTACAAGTATGTAAAATGGCCGAATACAACGAACATCAAGGAAAAATTAATCAACTCGGAAGTTCAACTCAAGAGGATTAACAACTCAATCAAATATCCTAAGTCTAAACAAGAATATGATTTAGACAGGACCAATCACATACAATTCAACTCAATCTGACTCATAGTACTATCAAGACCTACTTAGGAGTTTCCCTTAACCGACAACCATCACTTATGAGCCAGTGAAAGTACAACAAACCGACGTTGTTGCCGCATTCGCTCATACTTTGCCAGGGTATGAACGAATCAACAAATCATAGATCCAATCCAACCAGGTCCTATAATGTCAGGACAGATCTCTTGGGGAAGCATCCAACTTTAACGGTTCCATCCCCCCTATGTTTGGCGACACAGTTATTGGGTTCGAGTATGGACTATACTCTTGCCCAATTCGGTGCTCGATACTCCTCCTAAGACTCAATGCTCATAAAACTCCATCCAATCAACTCAATCAACTCATATCGACAAGTCTCGTTACAACGTTGTCATCTCATCAACTCTATCACAATCACATCTTTCTTAATCATACTATCCGATCAATCTCAAGCATATCATTCAAAGAAATTTAAATGCACATATGTAGCATCATCTAGATATAATCAATCATTACTTTCATCCATTTGAGAAATCTTTTGAGGCTTATCACAATTTCAAGACTTTAAATTGACATTTCATATTAAGCAACATTCTCAAGAAAATAACATCCTTTATCATAATCTATATAGTAAGAAGATAAATAGAACATATTTCACAACTCATTTCTTCATCACTCATACTCAACTAAGGGCTCATTTTGGAACCTCTTAGCTCAATAACATTGACACATATAGAATCAATTAAATAGGGGACAAAACTCATTTAAACTTAGACCATACCAAGAACTCCATTTTTCATGAACATCTAACCTCAAAGCAAGAATAGGGCACATAGGTGGACTCAACCCATGTTTTGGATAGCCTTACATACCTTAGTGAAGACTTGAAGAAAACCTTGTGGTTGGGTCTTCAATGGAAAACTCAAACCTTGAAGCTCTTGGAACTCTTCTTGTTGGAGAAGGATTTGGAGAGGAAGAAGAAGAGAGAGAGAGAGAGAGAAGAGGTTTCTATGGCTTTTAGAGAGAGAGTGGGGGCTGAAGAAATGATCCCAAAATAGTCCAGGGTGATACATATATAATTTGAGGTAATTCCCAAATTGCCCTTTCTCAAAAGTTCTGAAAAATAGGCAAATATGCACCTGGCGCGATAGTGGTGCGTCGCATCATTGCAGCGCCAGGCCAATTACGCCTAAAACCTGCACACCTCGCAGTGGCGCACTGCGCCAAAGACCATACTACTGAGGCATGTTTCTGGCGCGATAGTGGCGCGTCGTGCCCTTACAGCGCCAAGGCCAAAGTTTTTAGATTCTAGAAAATTGGCCTGAAAAACCCTGCACAACTTTTAGTGGCACGTCGCGCCAAGAACCAAACTACTGAGGCATGTTTCTGGCGTGATAGTGGCGCATCGCGCCCTTACAGCACCAAGGCTATTTCCCCAGCAGTTGCAACCCAGGCCAAAATAAAATTCCTGCCGTGCTAGTTCGTCTTAGGATCGTCATATCTTTTGACTCCAAACTCCAAAATGTACGTTCTTGGTGGTGTTGGAAAGAAGACTCAACGACCTTTAATTTGATAGGTCGTGGGCCACCCAGATTGACGTCCTTCAAAAGATAGGGTCAGTGAAAGTTGACCCTTATACGAACTCATCCTAAACTTAGCCACGACAGATCTTTTGGACTTAGCTCGGTCCTAGGGTCTTCTATGACCCCACATTACCTCCAACGCTCTTTAGTTTCTCAGGGACTCATCTTAACTCAATCACATACTTCGAACTAAATACGACGGGCCCCACACGTGTACAAGAAAGGCCCAAATCTTAGGGGAAAGTTTTTTTTAGGGGGGTGTTACAAGGGATGTCGACTATGAAAGTCCTCCTCTTAAGTTGATTCTCATAGTTAATGAGTTCTCGATGTCTTTTTCGATGACCTTCTTAGTGTCCTTCCCATAAGGGAAGTTGATTTTGATATTGATGTGCTCTCCAACATTCAACCTATCTCCATGATGGAATTAAAAGAGTTGAAGGAATAATTAAAGGTCTTTTTAGAAAAAGGGTTCATAAAGCCAAGTATTTCTCTATGGGGTGCTCTCGTGTTATTTGTGAGAAAGAAGGATGGGTCACTTCGAATGTGTATAGACTACCAATAATTAAATAAGATGAACATTAAGAACAAGTACCCAATCCCTACAATATATGACTTGTTTGATCAATTGTAAGGGAAAAGTCACTTCTTCAAGATCGATTTTTGGTCCAGCTATCACAAACCAAGGGTGAGGGAATGTGATATTCCCAAAGTGGCTTTCCAAACAAAGTATGGTCACTTCGAGTTTATGGTGATGAGTTTTGGGTTGGTGAATGCACCAGTGGTGTTCATGGACTTGATGTATAGGGTGTTCAAACCTTACCTTGATACTTTTGTGGTGGTCTTCATTAACGATATTTTGATTTACTCTCGGGGTAAGGAAGAACATAAGAATCACTTGAGAGTTATGCTTCAAACATTAAGGGATAGGAAATTATTTGCAAAATTTAGTAAGTGTGAATTTTGGTTGGAGAAGGTGGCATTTCTTGGTTACGTAGTGTACAGTAATAGGATAAACGTTGATCCTAAGAAAATAGAGGCAGTCAAGAATTGACCTAGACCATTGTCTTCTTTAGAAATTAGGAGCTTCTTAGGTCTAGCTGGGTACTATTAAAGGTTTGTCGAAGGGTTTTATTCCATCTTATATCCTATGAAGAAATTGACCCAAAAGAAAGCCAAATTCATCTGGATGGATGAGTGAGAGAAGAGTTTCTAGACTTTGAAAGATCGACTTACCTTCACTTCTATTTTGACACTACTAGAAGGATTAGAAGGGTTTGTGGTTTATTTTGATACTTTAAAGACTAGTTTAAGTTGTGTCATAATGCAAAATAGCAAAGTCATAGCATATGCTTCTAGGCAATTAAAGGTGCATGAACGTAACTACCCTACCTATGACCTTAAATTGGCAGTTATTTTTTCTTTGAAGATTTGGCGGCATTACCTCTATGGGGTGCATATGGATGTGTATACTGATCATAAAAGTCTTTAATATGTGCTCACCCAAAAAGGACCTTAATCTAAGGCAAAGAAGGTGGCTATAAATCCTTAAGGACTATGACATGAGTGTGCACTATCATCTGAGTAAGCCAATATGGTTGCCAATGCACTTAGTAGAGTGTCTATGAGGAGTGTGGCCCATTTTGATGAAGGGAAGAGGGAGTTGGTAAAAGATGTTCACTGGTTGGGTAGATTATGGGTGAAGGTTTGTGGTACTGATGATCGTGGTATGGTTGTTCAAAATAGGTCCGAATCCTCTTTGGTGGTGGATGTTAAGTCAAAGAAAGATCTTGCCCCGACGTTTATTGAGTTAAAGAAGTTGGTGGAGGAAAAAAAGGTAGAGGTCTTTTCCCAAAGGGAAGATGGGGTGCTATACTACTAAGGTCGAATATGTGTTCCGTATGTGGATGGTCTAAGGAGTTTGATCTTGATGGAGGCTCATAATTCTACATACTCCATTCATCTCGATTCAACAAAAATGTAATGAGACTTAAAAGAGTTCGATTAGTAGGGTGGCATGAAGAAGGACATAACAAGGTTCATGTCCGAATGTACGAATTGCCAACAAGTGAAGGCCGAACATCAAAGGCCAAGTGGCCAAGACCAAGACATGGAAATGCTCACTTAGAAGTGGAAAGATGTGAATATGGATTTTTGTAGTGGGTTTGCCTCATACCCGGAAGCGTCATGATTCTATTTGGGTAATTGTTGATAGAATGACTAAGTCAACTCACTTCCTACTAGTTAAGACTTCCTATAGTGCCGAATACGATGCTAAGTTGTATATTCGGGAGTTGGTGAGGTTGCATGGTGTGCATTTATCCATTATTTTGGATCGTGGTACCTAATTCACTTCTCACTTTTGGAGATTATTTCAAAAGAGCCTTGGTACTAAGGTAAAATTAAGCACCGTATTCCATCCTCAAATAGATGGGCAAGCCAAAATGACGATTCAAACACTAGAGGATATGTTAAGGGATTCTGAATTGGAGTTTAAAGGAAATTGGTATGATCATCTACCGCTCATCGAGTTTGCCTATAATAATAGTTACCACTAAAGTATTGAGATGGCGCCGTTTGAGGTTTGTATGGGAGACGATATAGATCCCTGGTTGGTTGGTTCAAAGTAGGTAAGGTGACCTTATTGAGCCCCAATTTGGTACTTGATGCTTTACAAAAGGTGAAGATCATTAGAAAAAGGTTGAAGATGGCTCAAAGTCATCAAAAGTCCTATTCTGACACTAGAAGAAGGGATATTGAGTTTAATGTGGATGATTGGGTGTATCTAAAGGATTCACCCATGAAGGGTGTGGTTCGGTTTGGTAAGAAAGGAAAATTGAGCCATAGGTATGTGGGGCCTTATAGAATTATGAGATGTGTTGGCAAGGTTGCATATGAGTTGGAGTTGCCATTGGAAATGGCCATGGTTCATCTGGTATTCCATGTGTCTATGTTGAGAAAATGTGTGGGTGATACTTGTTCCATTGTTCCTTTAGGAGTAGTGAATGGAAGAAAACTTGACCTATGAAGAAGTCTAGGTTGAAATTTTAGACCGGAAAGTTAAGAGACTGAAGAACAAAGAAGTTGTATCTGTTAAAGTCCTTGAGAGGAATCAACAAGTCGAAAGTGCTACATGGAAAGCAGAAGAGGATATGATTAAGCGGTACCCTCATCTTTTTCCCTCTAACTAAACCAAAGGTATTAAGTTTTCCTTTCTCAATTCTTGAAATCCTTGCATTTTAACTTTTCTTGTCATATGCTTGCAAAATTATGAAATATGTTTCGAACAATGTTTTAAATTATACGATTGCATTAATGATGTGTTGTTGGTTTACACTCTATTCTAATCAAGCTAAGTCTTGCCTCATTTGAGGATGAATGTTCCCAAGGAGGAGATAATGTAGCACCCCTAAAAAAATCGTATATGGTGTTCCATTTTTTGATGAAAATGATAAAGATTCTCTATTTTGGGCATAACCTTTTATAGGATGGTCTAAATTAGGTGATTCAAATTTCTGAATAACTCCAACATCATTACCTACAATTTTGTGAAGACCATATTTTAACTTTTGGAGGTTAAGTAGGTTAAATATATTAATTTTGCAAGAGATGGTGCTATGTCAAAATGAAGTGTATATAGAAGAAAAATCACGTCTCACTGTAAGATGATCCAAATCGGTTCATTCTTGAACTACATGAAAGTAGACTTCTATAGCAACAATTCATATAAAGATACCAAATCCTAATGAGGAAGTTATCTTGTTCAAATGCAGCTCCGTAAAAGGGTATTCCATTAAAAGAAAGTTCATCTCACTAACCATGAAAAGATCCATTTGACATCACCATGACATCACAATCTTCCATTAAATTTTTAGATTTTTCTTTATAATTATTTTAATTATTTATAGGTCCCTCTTTCACGCCTATAAATACCCACCTTATTTTATTATTTTGTTCATCAAGACTTCTCAAACAACTCTTCTCTCTATATAATTCTTTATTCATTCTCAAAATATAGTTTTAGTTCTTTGTAGTGTAGAAATACTATTCCAGTAATTCATATACTCCAGGTAGTACAAAAATGCTCCATCTAGGAGAAAAGTTTAGGATTCAAGAGTGTTCATTAAATCTTTCGATTTTGAGTAACGCTTCGAATTCCAGGTATGGAAGACTTCATGAGAGTATTCCTTCCACTCTCATGTCTAAATTATTTTGATTATATGATAAATTATATTTATTTTCTTTAAGCTTTAATCTAAGGTATGTGATTGTTTATCCATGGGCTCTTCCACCCACGAAGTCTAAAGCTCTTTCAACTAAATCTCTTGATCTCAAATAATATTTTCTTATGGGTAATTTTTATTTCTACTTAATAGCATGAATCATGGTTAAACTAATGATTATTGGTCTATTTTGATGCAAAATGATTTCATATGTATGAATTGAAACTTTGCAAGTAATTTCTCTATTTAGCTCTTTGAAGGTTCTTAAAATTCATGGTGGGTTGTTTAAAGAATGGTTTTTAAGTAATGGATTTCAAATTATTTATGCATAATTTCATTTACATACATGTTTGAAAGTTGAAGTGATTTAAACCCACCTAGTTTTACTATATTTTCAATGAAGTTTGATTTGAAAGCTTTGACTCCAAATATATATTTATGAAAGCAATGTCTATGATCAAAAAGGACTCTTGAAATATAAAAAATGATGAAATGCTATGAATGATGGATTCTTTATGCTATAAGGACAATTCTTGCATATTTGATTCACTAAAGATTTTAATGACCTATTCCACCAATTGTAATGTTTTGAAATCTCTAGATATATGGTATAAATATTTTAAAGTATTAAATTATTCTGTGGGATTGACTTAGCACCGAATGAGGCATTGAGGTAGGATTCGGTAAGGAACTCCTAGTACCAATCCCTTGTCTCATTATATATGTGGCAACATAGGAGCCATTGTAGGCGTAGGCTAATGGATCCATGAAAGCCCTTAAAGTTAAAGTTAAAGAAATGAATGAAGTTGACTGAGTTCTACCCGAAAAGTAGTCTTCCCATCCAACGTTGGTAGTTATGTTGGATTCCATGTAATAGTTCATATGGTGTTAATGTCATTTATAGTCAACTTCCCACAAATGAACATTTCAAATGCTATTTACATGATTACTCATGCATGTATATATCCACATATATATAATTTAAATGATATCTACTTGATTACTTATACATGCACTCATTTATATACATTACCTTATAAATGTCCTAAATGTTTTACTTTGTAATGCATGCCTACATACTTAGTAGATTCAAAGTACTAACGCATACTCTTTTGCCTACATGATATCACCATGTAGGGATCGGTGCTCCTCCTTGATCTCCTTCACGTGGCTAGTTGAGATTTCATTTGAAGGCTACTTTTGGTGAGTTCCCATGTTCTAGAAACAATACTCTTTTATTTTTCTAGATTATGATATGTGGAGATATTTAGACACTTACTATGATGTTTTTTCCATTATGATTGAGGGTGAGCTAGGGATTTGTCTTAGCTCCATTAAATATAAAAGTTAGAAGTACTGTTAGACATATATAAGTTTAAGATTTATTGTTATGATTTCTGCTTGTTTATTTATTGTCATTACGTATGAAAGGCTAAAAGAATGCTAAGAAGCTTGTTCGAGGTACTTTTGGGTTCCTTATTCTCCATGTCACGTCTAAGCCCTAGGCTTAGGTTATGACAATGGTTATTTCTTTTGAGATGACAAATGCCCCTGTTGCTTTTATGGAGTTTATGCACTAAGTATTTCGACCTTACTTGGACTCTTTTGTGATTGTATTTATCAATGATGTCTTGGTCTATTCCAAGAATGAGACCGACCATGTTAGTCACTTGAGGGCCATGCTACAAAGTTTGAGAGAGGAGAAGTTGTATGAAACATTCTCCAAATTTGAGTATTGGCTTGAGTATGTGGCATTTTTGGGTCATGCGCTGACCAAAGATAGTAATATAGTCGATCCAGCCAAGGTTGTAGTAGTTCGTCATTAGTTTAGCCCTACTTCAGTTATAGCGATTCGAAGCTTTATTGGGTTAGTAGGCTATTATCATCGGTTTGTTCAGAGTTTCTCTTCTATTATGGTCCCATTGACTAGGCTAACTGAAAAAACATGTGGCATTTCAATGGACTTATGAGTCTAAGGTGAGATTTCAAAACCTCAAGGAGTTATTAACTTCAACACCTATTCTAGCTTTGCCCGAGAAGGGTATGAATTTTATTGTAGTTTTGAAGCTTCAGGTGTCGATTTGGGTTGTGTATTGATGCAGAAGGGGAGATTTATAGCCTATGCTTCTTGACAACTAAGGTACATGAAAAAAACTACCCTACTCACAACTTGAAGTTAGCAGTTGTAGTATTTGTTTTGAAGTTGTGATTGCACTATCTCTATGGTGTGCATTGTAAAGTCTTTACTGATCACCGTAGCCTTAAGTTTATCTTTTCTCAACCGAATATGAATATGAGGTATAGTAGTTGGTTGGAGATATTGATAGACTATGATATCACCATTCTTTATCATCCGAGCAGGCTAATATGGTAGAGGATGACTTGAGTTGGAAAGCACCTAGCATGGTAGTTTAGCCTTTCTTAAGGAGGATGAGAGGTCTTTGGTTTTGGAAGTCCCTTCATTGTCTAGACAATTGGTTTGACTTGATATTTCTACACTTCATAGCATTTTGACCTTTGTGAAGGATAGGTCTTCCTTGATTGATCAAATTCATTCCCATTAGTTTAATGATGACAAGTTGAGGACTTTTGGGGACAAAGTGTTGAGATATGAAGCTAAATAAGCTTCTCTTGATCTCAAGAGAGTTTTGAGGATTAAACGTCATATTTTTGTGCCCAAGATTGGTGATGGGTGCATATGATATTGGAGAAGGCTCATTGTTCCAAGTATTATATTCACCAGGGGTGGAAAAGATGTTTTATGTCTTGAAAAAACACTATTGGCGGTGTTGCATGAAGAGAGACATTGTTGATTTTGTGGCTAAGTATTTAAATTACAGTCAAGTAAAGTATGAGCATCAATAACTGGGTGGTCCTATGCAAAGGATGTCCATTCTCAATTAGAAGTGGGAGCGCATTGCCATAGACTTCATGATGGGGTTACCCTTGACTTTGGGTAAGCATGATTCAACTTGGGTGATGATGGATCTGTTGACCAAATCAACTCATTTTATTCCGGTGAAGACTGGCTACAATGGGAGCAACTGTCTAGGATCTACATCCATGAGATAGTTCGATTGTTGGAGTGCCCATTTCTATTATGTTTGATAAGGGTATGTAATTTACCTCTTATTTCTCGAGTTCTATGAAGGAGCAGATGGATACCAAGCTTGAGTTGAGCACAACGTTTCATCCTTAGACCAACGATCAGTGAGAGAAGATGATTCAGGTGCTTGAGGACATGCTCTGAGCTTGTTTCATGGACTTTGGTGGTCATTGTGATCAATCTTACTCTTTTACAGAGTTTGCTTATAATAACAGTTATCATTATATCATTCAATGGCTCCGTTTGAGGCCTAATATGGGAAGAGGTATAGATCTCCCATGGGATTGTTTGATTATTTTAGGGGAATACCTTGGGATCCCAATTTATGAAGAGATGTCATGGATAGGGTGAAGTTGATTTTGCAGCGCTTTGTGATTGCCCATAGTATGTAGAAGAGTTATGCGAATAGGTGTGTTCGTGATATGTCATTTTCTATTGGTGAGCGAGTGTTGCTCAAGGTGTCACCCATTAAGGGTATGATGAGATTTAGGAGGAAAAAAATCTCAGTTCGAGGTTTATTAGCCCTTTTGAGGTGTTAGAGAAGTATGGGGAGGTGACCTATAAATTTTCCTTACCCCCAAACCTTGCAGGTGTTCATCATGTATTTCATGTATCGATGCTTTATCTATACCAACATGATGAATCTTATGTGATTCAGTGGGACTCTATTTGAGGATGAGCCTATTTCTATTTTGGATAGGTAGACTAGACAGTTGCGATCAAAGCATATTGACTAAGTTAAGGTGCAGGTACCAGCCTGTTGAGGAGGCTAAATAAGAGTTGGATTCTGACATGCATTGTAGATATCTTCAGTTTTTTTCCCATATAGGTACTTTACTTTTCATTCAAAGATGAACGTGTGTTTTAGTGGTGGATGATATAATACCCCTAATTTGGAGAAGCTACTTTTATGTGACAAATTATGATTTACCCTTTCCCATAGCATTTTCATAACTTATTTATGATATGGGGATGGTTGACATAGTTCTCGACGTGATCGAGTGAGGGTTTTTCTATTTGAGGCCTTGAGTGGGAAGTTTTATTGAGATAGTTGAATTTGTTCAAAATTTTGAGATTCGAGTGTTGGATGGAAATTCTGTCAGTTCCTTTGCATCCAAAACATCGTGTTTGGTCTAGTTGATTTTGAATTAGAGCCTGGGATCTTAGTTTTTATTTTAGAAAATTAGGATAAAAGTTAAATTTTAGACCTAAAAGTGGTCAGGATGGGTAATTTCTTCATAACAGCTTTTTTTATTAGAAATCTAACAATTTTATTGAGTCCGGAATTTCAAATTCAATGTGGTAGCATAAAAGTTTTATTTTTGTCGGAATCCATACAATTTTTTAGTTTCCAACTAGAGGCATTTTTGGAATTGGTATGCTGTTGTTTTCTGTTATCTAGTGCGTGTACCCTTACTCTTTGCAATCATGACACGGGGCTTACGTTCACGATACTGTATCTTCAGTACACTTCGCGATCGCATCCAAGCATCGTATTAGTGATGAAAATTCTTCTATAATCTTCGTGATCGTGTCCTGTCTCTCGCATTCATGATGATGCCAGGCCTTATGCTCCACGATCGAGGAGTTAGTGGCCTGCGATCACGATGAGTAATTGCATGCGCCTGAAATTGTGAACTTGGGAAATAGGCTATTTTTCCCAATTCTTCCACTTTTAAACCTTTGGAGCTTTGGGGGAAGCGATTTTGAGTTAATTTTTGAAGAATCTTCAGTGGGTAATTTCCATTTCTATTCCTAAATCGACTCCTCTCAGTTTTTATCTTCTTAAATAATTGTAAAATCAAGATTTCAAATCGGTTTTGAGGGGTTTTCTCTCCAACTTCAAATTTAATAATTTGAAGATTTCTAGCTTGATTCTTGGACCATTTTAATGGGTTTTTCAACCAAGAACTCTCCTTGATAGGTAGAATATTTTTACAAAATAAAATTCCAGGATTTCCTTTTTTATTTTTGAAGTGGTTTTTGGATGATTATAACCCCGATTCTAAAACCTTGCACTTTGGGCATCATTAGACTCTTTTTGATGAACTTTTTCCATTCATGATAGTGGGTAATCATTTTGGTGTTGGTGTTCATGAGTTGTGCTCCGATTAGAGCATTCGTGTGAAGTTTCTGCCTTCAAGGTAGGTTTGGCTATCTTTCTTTGAGATTGAGATGGGGTAATTGATCATTCTTATGTCATAGGCTATGGATGGGATAGTAATTATGATTGGGACTATTGATTATACTATGTTGCTCGTGTGGGGGCTTATTTATACAATTTAGCCATGTGGGAGTCTTATTTGGTATCTTATTTTCTTTGACAGCGTGTGATTCATAATTTACATATGGGAGAGACTTGTTATACCATTTGAGTTGTAATTCCAGTGTGAGGGGTTGATATGGTGGTGTTGATCACACTTGAGAAATGAGAAGTTTCTTAAAAGGGTGAATACTGATTTCAATGTACTCGTTCCCATTACTATCTATTTGAGGGTGTATATCATGTTTAGGTTGAGTTTTGAGAATTTTAAACCTTATATTACATATTGAGTTGGATATTGTCTCCATGTCGTATGTATTGTGATGAATTCATTCTCATTTATCATATCACTGATCTTGAGAAGTTGAGAAATGTGAAAAATCTTTTTGAGAAAGAAAATGAGTCACATTTTTATTTCCTTGACCGCAAGCTAGGTGGTACGTTGATGTGTTATTGATATTGTGGTTTGGTATATGGGCTGCGAGTCCCCCATGGTTCCTTGTCTGAAAGCCTCAGCTCGACAACTGTATACAATAGATTGTGCGACAACCTTGATTCCACCGTACCACCACATTATTGCATCATTACATTGCATTTCTATTTGGATTACTTGACTTATGTGATTATTTGTGATATTGTACTGTCTCTATGTGTTTACTTTACTCGTGCCATTCTATAGAAATTGGTGGCATCGATGTCGAAATGAGACGTTTCTATATGCAAGTGAAAGTGTTTTTTAACTTATTTCATAAATTTTATTAATTCCTTATACTCAGTAGGACAAACC
Organism: Solanum dulcamara; assembly: GCF_947179165.1. Lineage (NCBI taxonomy): Eukaryota > Viridiplantae > Streptophyta > Magnoliopsida > Solanales > Solanaceae > Solanum > Solanum dulcamara. Next base: position 58,757,428 of record NC_077239.1, on the reverse strand, counting down.
TACTGATTCCATATAGATTTTACTCACCCTACTTCCGTGTATCTTTTGATGCATATTCTATTTAGGGTACCCCTCTTGGCAGTTGATCATCTCTAGCGGACATGCTTATTTTGGAGTAGTGGTGGGATTCTGTGTTCCGGATCGCCATTAGTTCCATCCTCTATTTCATTCTTTACTATTTGCAGCCAAAGTTCAAGTCCACCACTCTTTACAAAGTGGTTCAAGTCCATAGCTACTTTAACCTTTGTTCAAGTCCTTCATATTAATATGTTGTTCAAGTCCACGACTATCCTTAGCCTTGGTTCAAGTCCTCGGTTACTCCAAATCTTGGTTCAACTCCTTGATTCCTTCATCTTTATTTCAGTTCAAGTCCTTAATGCCTATCCGTGATGGGGTAAAGTTTCAGGCACCCGGATTGATTCGGTTCGAGTCCACGGTAAATTGGGGAAATCTTTGAAATTTTATCAGATTCTCTTATTTCATTTCAACTCTTCCTTGTACCTGTCAGGCTTATGGGAGTTTTCTCGGGTTTTACTTATACTTGAGCATGAGGTACCTGCCGGATTTATGGAAGTCCAATCGGATTTAGTTAGCTATACTCTTTTCCTTGTGTGTTAGTACACTCGTGTGCATATCAGTTATATTTCTCGTTCTTATTTTTGGTTGTGGTTTAAATTCTTGCATTTCATATTACTTTTGCTTTTCTTGGTCAATCGACCTATGATGCCCATTGGGTACCTGTTGTTTTGGTATTCATACTACACTCTGCATCTATTTTTGTGATGCAGTTCTGAGCACCAGCTATCAATATTTACATCGACCCAACTACAGTCAGATTCGGAGGCGAGGGTGAGCACTTGACGTCTTGGATTTACCCGTTTCCTTCTATATATATATTGACTCGTCTTTTGCTTTTTGAGATAGTCTTGTTTCAGTGATTCACTTTTGAGACTTGTACTTGTTTAGTCATCAACTTTACACTTGTGACTTTCAGATTCTGGTAGAATTTTTTTTATTGTATATAGTTTTTGTTTGCTTCCGCTTCTTTATTTGTGATTCGTGTTATTTATATTATTGTGTTAGTTTGATAATAGTTTTTTGCCCTTACATCTCATTACTTGCAGTTCCGAGATATGAGTTGACTTGTCTACTTGTGGGTTATAGTAGATGCCATCACAATTCGTGTAGCCGGGTCGTGACACATGCCCTGGCAAATTTCTACCCTAATTGTCGATGAATAATTTTTGAACACTTTATTAACGATAAAAGTGTGACTAAAAAATCAAAACTAATAAAATTATTTCATTGGGAATAGTTCGGAAGAAATTAAATTTTCTTAAGAAATAGAGAACAATCTCTTACAAAAACAACAATTGATTACTAGATTTTTTTTTGAAGTCATCTATTTGAGTGATTTAGCATTCATTACTATCAAGTAAAAGCTCATTAGCAGAAGCTTTGAGGTTCACATTTGATGAAACAATTTCTTTCATAGCTTCCTTAGCCAAATTAAGAAAAAAATAGGTACTTAGTATAATATTTTATTCATAATAGGTACATATTATTTTATTCACTAATTAGTTGCAAGTACAGTTGTTTGCAGATTCTACACACAGCACTGCAAGTTAGAACAAATCTTTTGTCTGTGCATTAGTTAGATAATAATAATCCTCCCATTTCAATTTATTTATCTTATTCTATTTTTATAATCTGTTAAAGAATATTTTTTTTTGTAATTTTTTAATTTTAAATTTCCAAATGATATATTTATGACCACAAAATTAAATTGAAGGACATTTTATACATTTAACATATCTTTAATTTTAGACAAGATTCAAAAGATTTTTTGATATTTTCTTAAACTTTGTAGCAAGTCAAAACCACACAAAAAATTGAAATAGAGCAAGTAACAATCAAATATAGATGATGCAGGATTGTATTAGTTACCTTAAAAAAAAATTGTTGGTGAGGATTCGACTCTGCATAGAGCAATTCCCTCCCTCCTTTTCCCCTCCTCTACTGTCACGACCCAACCCCGTGGACCATGACTAGTGCCCGAATTGAACATTTATATATACACCTGTTATCTATAATCAATCAGCAACTAAACATGATAGTGGATTTATATGGGCAGAACGTCACCTCAAAACTGTCATACATATATATATATATATATATATATATCCAAACTACCTGTCTCCTGGGGAGTCATAATCATCAAAAGATAACATAGTACGTAAGCCGACAAGGCTGCCACTACACATCACATTCCAAAATATACATGTATATACGCAAACCGACAAGGCTGCCACTATGAATAGGAATGTTCCAAAATATAAGTCATACTTGTACAGTTGGATAACATCTATATATCACCCACATATATGTCTATAGACCTCTAAGAATATCAATAGTAACATATGATGGGACAGGGCCCCGCCATACCCATGGATAAATAAATATATACATCAAAATATCTATACCAAATTTCTAGGCTCCGGGACAATGGAGCACTTCCAAAATAGCTGAGTGGAAATCCTAAGCTGGCGGATCCTCGAAATGAATATCTGTACCTGCGGGCATAAAATGCAGCCTCCCCCCCGAAGAAAGGGGGTCAGTACGATATATGTACTGAGTATATAAAGCATAACATATCATAAATGAGATCACATCTAAAGTAGAGATTCAGGAGACAAGTATGATACTCAGGAAAATCACTGTACTTGTGCCTTATGAAACAAAATCATGCATGATTAGATCATATATCATATCCGGCCCATTATGGACTCGGTGAATCTATCATATACATATATCATATTTGGACCATTATGGGTCCCGATGCCATCATCACGTCATCATTTCATCATATCATATCATCATATATATATATATATATATATCATACCCAGCTCTGTAGTGAGGGACTCGATGAACAATGTAGTGAAACTGTGCACGAATACATACCAGGCTCGAGACTCGGTGAAATATATATTGAGGCATAAACAAGAAGAGTAGTAAGCAACTATATGCAAGTTAAACCATATTTGAGACTCGGTGGAATAATCAAAATGAGCTATCATTCAAAAATCAAGACAATAGCCATATCAAGTACCTTTTGAATGTCACTATGGATTGCATCAAAATAGAACTTCTGGAAATCTAGATCATTGGCCATCCAAGTGGCTCTAAGAATAGGAACTTCCTTAGAATCATATAAAAATCATATATTTGTTTCATAAAGATCATGCCAAGGAGAATAAAGGGCTAGCTTTACATGCTTGCTACTTCCCAACGTATAGAAAAAACTTGAGAAGCAATAGCTCAATTATTGTAAGAGCTCTAATATTAAGGAGTTAATAAGAATCATGATGTATACCAAAATATAAATTATACCAAATTAGGATGGCTGGAGTCATACACATGTATCAAGTCATAATGGTATAGGTTCTAGGAAATCAAGAACATTAGCCATCCTAGTGTATCTAAGAATACGAGGTTCTTTGGAATTTATGCATTCGTCGTCCGTTGCTTTCATATGGATCATGCCAAAAGAAAGAAGGGATAGGATTTACATATCTTTAACTTTTATCTGCATACAACATGTATATGCTTCCCCATACCAATATTAATACGTTACTCACTATGATTAGGCTATGGAAGGGCATAAAACGTACTTCGTCATTAGTAGATTATTTCTAAAAATTTGGATAGCACTTCCCCTGAACTTCATCACCATTTTTCGAGTATATAAAGCACAACTGGGTTTTAGAAACTAAATGAAAGTTTTAGATCTATGAAATAGTTTCCAGAACATCTTTAATCACTCAAAACGGAGCTTTACACAAGGAGCTATGATAAAATTACTAACAGTAGTCCCATCCAAAAATGGGTTTGCCAAACAAAAGTCTAGGCAGCAACTCCTTTAATATTTTAGGCCACAATAATAACTACAAATTTACTCGAAATTAATCCATCATTCTTAGCTAAGAATAACCCCAACACGACCTAAACGGAGATTTAACATTAACGTATACAATTCATTCACTTTTAACACATAATCTATAACAATAATAGCAACAACAACAATCAACCCAATCTAATTCAAAAAACTCTAATTTTAATACCAACACTAATCATGGGGTTTTCTTGCTTCCAATTCCATTTAATACAAGTGAATATATTTATTATAACATTATTGGTAAGTTAAGGCAGCCCATATTCATAACATTCAACAACAATTCCGAATCCATATGCAACTACTACATCTTCATGTTATCTTTAATGATCCATAGTCTTAACATTTTATCAAAACAATCCTAAAACAGCCCAACCAACATAAAATGCTACGTATAACCTTAATTATTATTAATCTTCCAAGATCAACAAGAATAACAACAACCTATCAAAACATCCCCTAACTCACAATATAAAGAGGCTCAAAACCTTGCGATTACTTGTGAACACACCAAGGAAACTACCTACGATTTTACACCTTATTTTATACTAACTTTTCTTCCAATTTACGTGATACATAGCAGCAGCCAAAATACCATTATATCACCTTATTCATATGTAAATAAAAAACATTATTACCACTAAAATCCTTACAACAACCCACAATAAGTTTAGATTCAACTTTAACCACTAAATACCTTCATTCTCATCACAAAATCCATATCCATAACAATTAAAATACTAAGCAAAAATTATTCACCATTTTCTTCACCAAAACATCCCCCAACGTCTTCCACATGTTTCAATCATCAACACCCATAATTTCATACATTCACCACACATTTACCAACTTACACAAATTTAAATCCTCTAAAACATGTAAAAAAATATTGAATCTTACATTAGGCTTTTATGACATAATTTTATTGGAAACTTGAGGGATTGGTTCATCAATATTTTTGTTTCCTTGAAGACTCCATCCTTGCTTCCATAACCTTGAAGAATCACCACACCTGACCCCTTAATTTCTTCCTCAAGCCAAGGCTTGGTCGATTTATCTTTCTCTCTACATTTCTCATTACTTTCTTCATTGAATTATGTAGGGTTGGAAAACATTTTTGGTGCAAACTTTTTTGATCAAAGTCATGTTTATATGGACCTTCTAAAGGGTTGAAACACTTGAAGAAAACTACTTTTAATCACCAATCTTGGAGCTCAAACTTGCTGCCATGGACGAACTCACTCTCTCTCTATACCTGGTGAAGATGAGCTTCTCTCTTCTTCCAAATTTTTCTGAAGTTAGAAAATATTTTTGGCTAACATTTTAGTCAAAACGTAGACAAGTTGTTCTGCCCAAGGTGGCCACTTATCCCCTAATAAAGCATGGGCTAATCGAAATTGGCCATGTGGCAGTGTGGGACCACTTGTCATCCCACTATTAACCTAATTCATCTCAATTAATCTCAAATTCCTACTTAATAATCCAACCATGGTTAGTTAATTTCTGATCTCAACTAATATCTTCTAATTAGAATTAGAAATTAAATATTTCTACTTCATGTCCATAAATGATCCCGTCTTTAACTTGAGTCGATTCTCTTGTGACTAACTCGACATATGAAATTATGGAATATAACAGTCCATTAGCTCACGAATAGTTCAATGTGAAAAATTATGGAATATAACAATTATCATCCTATTTATTATCTATTTTGAACTACTTATAGTGATAAAGGGAGGTGGAGTGGTCTTGCCACGTCTCCACCATGTTTTTGGCTCTCTACTTGCGGCCAATGCCTTTTTTAGTAAAATAGTCATATCTATTGATTTCGATATCGAATAAATTCCCACAACCTATGGTTGGAAAGATAATCGAATTATCTACAACTTTCAGTTATAGGAGTTTTCACAAATTCTCAAACAATGATGGGGTTATTGTCTCCTGAAGTTAGATCACCCGAAAACATAACTTAAAAACATCTTTTTGGAGGGCTTACACTTGGATTTAGCCCACGGGTCCTTGTTGAGTTGTGTTTAAATTCATATATATTATACATATAACTTATCATATTTCCTTTCTATAAAAATCCCATCATGTGGGCTCCACCCCAGCTCACATGAAATCAACTATAGCCTTAGTAACACGAAATTTTCTGGGGTGTAACATCCTTCCCCCTTTTGGAACATTCATCCTCGAATATCGAGTTGATTCTAAATTCCTAATATTTTCTCATGTGTTCTCTTAGTTAATTATGCCCTTCATATACCTCCTCCATTTGTCGATTTGCTTTAGTTCATTAAAACATATTTCAGGTTTTACGAGTAAAATGAAATTTCACAAGGAGTAACATTTTTGTACTCCAATATTCTTTCTTTATTCTATTGTGACAGTTCGTATTATGGAATCCTCGGCATCATGTGTAACCTTCTGACATTCACCTAAAAGTCTTTAACTATCATTTACTTTTACCTCTTGATCTCAATCTTTTGGGTTGGTTATCAATTAGTGCTAGGGTTCCTTCATATTATGACCACACCATCATCTGGTAACCAGTAACTCGCTTGTTCTCATTATCTTGGTTAAGTCATTTCCTGATTTCCTTTACCCTAACTGGTAATATTTTAGGCATATTATCTTGAGTCATTTCTCTATTTTTGACTCAAACTTTTCTATTACCCCTTTACTCAAATTTGCTCTTAGTTCACTTACCACACATACTATTGCAATCTTTACACGAATATGTGTAGGTGCTTAAATCATCCCAGAAAATACCTTAACGTTGCCACGTTAGTCTTTATGCAGACCCAATATTTTCTCTTACCTCTTTCAGTTGATATCAGGGCTCACCTATGGCTTTTGTCCTCAATACTAATTATATCTCTGTAATTTTGCCTTAAACCATATTATACTTTTCTTTGATGTATCTGAGATATTGTAATCACATTGTTGTTACTGAATTCTTATTCTTCTTATCAAGTAATCACTTGATCTCACCCTTAGCATACCAATATTCATAGGCTGCATAACCATTCTTGTAGAATTTGTACAAAGTCCATTCAATTCTAATCATAGTCTTTCCTTCTCTTGGCTTACTCTGCTCTATATTTCTTATTGTACTAACACTCACTTGCTATCTATTTTGTCATACTTGCATCCCTTCCTTTATTTACTACCAAAGTTTCTCATATTCTACCATAGGAGAGATTTCTCTCCTTTGCTACTTGTATGTCCCAAAACAGCCCCCAACGTCTTCCACATGTTTCAATCATCAACACCCATAATTTCATACATTCACCACACATTTACCAACTTACACAAGTTTAAATCCTCTAAAACATGTAGAAAAAGATTGAATCTTACATTAGACTTTTATGACACAATTTTATTGGAAACTTGAGGGCTTGGTTCATCAATATTTTTGTTTCCTTGAAGACTCCATCCTTGCTTCCATAACCTTGAAGAATCACCACACCTAACCCCTTAATTTCTTCCTCAAGCTAAGGATTGGTCGATTTCTCTTTCTCTCTACATTTCTCACTACTTTCTTCATAGAATTATGTAGGTTTGGAAACATTTTTGGTGCAATTTTTTTTGATCAAAGTCATTTTTATATGGACCTTCTAAAGGGTTGAAACACTTGAAGAAAACTACTTTTAATCACCAATGTTGGAGCTCAAACTTGTTGCCATGGACGAACTCCTTCTCTCTCTATACCTGGTGAAGATGAAATTCTCTCTTCTTCCAAAATTTTCTAAAGTTATAAAAACAATTTGGCTAACATTTTAGTCAACAAGTAGAAAATTTGTGCTGCCCAAGGTGGCCACTTGTCCCCTAATAAAGCATGGGACAATCAGAATTGGCCATATGGCAGTGGGGGACCACTTGTCATCCCACTATTAACTTAATTCATCTCAATTAATCTCAAATTCCTACTTAATAATCCAACCATGGTTAATTAATTCCTAATATCAACTAATATCTTCTAATTAGAATTAGGAATTAAATATTTCTACTTCATGTCCAAAACTGATCCCGTGTTTAACTTGAGTCGATTCTCTTGCAACTAACTCGACGTATGAAATTATGGAATATAATAGTCCATTAGCTCATGAATAGTCCAATGTGCAAAATTATGGAATATAAAAATTATTATACTATTTATTATCTTTTTTGAGACTACTTATAGTGATAAGGGGCGGTGGAGTGGTCTTGCCATGTGTCCGACTCTCTACTTGTGTTCAATGCCTTTTTAGTAAAATAGTCATATCTATTGATTCTGATATCGAATAAATTCCCAAAACCTATGGTTGAAAAGATAATCGAATTATATAAAACTTTCATGTTAGGAGTTTACCCAAATTCGCAAACAATGATGGGGTTATTGTCTCCCCAAGTTAGATCACTCAAAAACATAACTTAAAAACATCTTTTTGGAGGGCTTACACTTGGATTTGGCCCACGGGTCCTTGTTGAGTTGTGTTTAAATTTATATATATTGTCCATATAACTTATCATATGTCCTTTCTATAAAAATCCCATCATGTGGGCTCCACGTCAGCTTATATGAAACCAACTATAGCCTTAGTTACACGAAATTTTCTGGGGTGTAACATCTACCCCCGGTTTAATAAAAAACAAATCTTCAATTGAAAGTTATATTCAAACCATAAAAAATAATAATAATTATGATTCAATTCCAAATAAGTTGAAATTAATTATATAAAGCTAATTTTTTGTTAGTTAAAATACTACTATTTATCTTTATAGCTTATAGGTCTGTATATCGTTCCTTTGTGTAATCAATATTGGTTGTATTTTGAAGGTGAGGTTTTATCCCTTTCATGTAATTGACAATCAAAAGTACTTTTTAAAATTATTATTTTTAGAGAAAACATCTTTTTAAATAATAAGATTTTAGAAGTTTGATCAAGCATGTCAATATAATAATAGATTCAACGTACTAGTAGTAGCAATGTCATGACCCTAACCCAGATGTGATGGAACGTGTCCAATCCCTACGGAACAAGCCAGCTAAACGCAATCAATTATGGAAAATAATGTGGAAGCAATTTAAATAGAATAGATATACAAAAGTGGAAGACTTAATCAATTATGATAATCCCCAAAGACTAGTTGTCACATGTACGAGCCTCTAAATAAAAGGAAATGAAAGATAAGTACAAGTCGCAATGTCTTTATTTCTCTAATAGAATAAATCATAGTAAATGGGACAGGGGAGACCGCCGACATCAATCAGCTACCTCTCAAGTCTCCACGAAGCCTTAGATAAGGAAAAGGAATACAGAATTACGGTCTTGGCTCAGAACCTACAAAAGTGTAGATAGCAAGGAGTGAGTACCAAACAACTTGGTACTCAACAAGTCAACTAAAAAACAAGGTAAATCTAGTAAAACATTAGAACTCCTTCCATCCCAAATGAACCTCCTCAAATACAAACCTGCACATCAACCCAAACTAGAGTACACATTTCATATGGCACATAGATCAAAAATAGCTCATCAACATAACTGAATAAGTTACATCAATATCAATTATGTCAATTGCAAAGACAAAAAGGGGTATATAAACAACTTCACGATGACATATAAGATGTAATGTAATGTACTGTGAAGTAAAGTGATGTATGTATGTCCTAATGATACACATCCTATTACGCCCCACACTTTTAAACCTAGAATGTCTCTTAAGTTTCTTAGACATTATCATGTAAGCCGGATAAGCTACAACACTATCAAACGACTCTAAGAAATGAAAAATGTGATACCCCGTGAGAGGGAAGGTTGAAAATAAAGTCGTGAGAATCCGGAATGAGTTGGATGCAAAGAACTAAATCGTAGGACTTGATTTACCTATGCACGCTACTAATTTAGAAGTCTTATACGCTTGAGTTACTTAAATACATACCAAGCTTACGTAGCAAGGATGACACGGGTTCTTAAAATAAGATGATATTACGAACCCACATAGAAGAGGAAAAGATGACATGTGGCAGCAAAAGGAGGTGCCACATGGCAGCCTAGGAAAGTGCCATGTGGCAGCAGGTGACCCACCTACTTGGGGTGGGCCCCACCAAGGACACGTGGCAGCCCCTCATTGGTTGCATGGTTGAGGTGGCCCAATAAGGGCTTGACATGTGTCACCCTTAGGGGCTGACATGTATCACCTCCTATATATATGTATATTATGACTCTTAACTTGTTCATTATCCAAAAATTAGCCAAGAACATAGAGAGAAAAACGTGAAAGAGAAAAAGAGAAAGGCAGCCATGTATTGGAGAAATTAAGGTAAGTTTCCAATTTTTCCTCCGTGAATTAATTATCTACGGTGTTCCTCAACCACGTGGGGGTATATATATGTATATTATGATGTCTACGGAACCATATCTTCAGCTTTACACCTGGAACTAATAAGAGAAAGTTGAAGGAAAACGTTGAAGGCGAGGAAAGGAGGGCTACGGGTTTGGACTACAAAAGGTGAGCCCCCAACTTTCGTTCTATAAATTAATTATTTAAGGTATTCCACAGTTATATAATGGTATTTAATAACATAAAATAATTATTTGGGGCAGCAAAGAAGTGACACAAACAGCCCGCTCAATTTCAGCACGTTTGAAGAAGTTCTGAGTTGCAATTTGGCAGTTTTGGCGAATTTTGGGTAAGGTAAGGTTTCTTCTTTCAATTTGGACTTTATTATATTGTTATGAAGTGTATTATAAGCCTTGTGTGTGGATGGAAACTTAAAAATGGTATAGGAATGCTTGACGTTGGAGACAATCCAAATTGTAGTCGCTACAGTTAAATTATCGTCGAAGTGAAGTGTTGTGCTTGTGGTGTGCTGTTGCAGGTGTGTGGGGGTGTGGTTCAGGGCCTAAATGTATTATAAAAGGGGTGTGGGTGATTCTGGTTTCATACACACAACCCCTCATTTCGTATTATTAAAGGTGTTACAAAATAAAGGCTAGACACCCTATTTTGCTATCGTAATTTTGAGCGAGTCGCTTGGAGTTTATGTTGTATATTGTTGGTGTGAATTTCTTAAACATATGCTGCAGGTTGTTGTGTTTGTTTGTCTGTAGTGTTTAGGGATCTTATTGGGAATTTTGGATAGGGCAAGTTATAGGGGAGGTGCTTCCCCAATTTTCGTTAACGCCTTAACTAATTAAAGAACTAGTCGAGGAGACGAACAAGGAAATAGATTCCATGAATACTAAGGTGCAACCTAAGATGCTAGAAAGCTAAGAGTGGTTGATATTCATATTACTTTCATGTTAAATAGGTTCAAAGGATGACGAGGCGAATGGGATAAAGAGTAACTCATAAGAGGTATGTGAAGTTTCTCTTGACATGTTTTGGTATAGGTATGTAAATCCTATTCTTTCTCTTCTTCTAGCATGTCTTAGTTGTAAGTTAAATATGGTACGAGCTTCGGGGTAACTCCATCCTTGAACATCTCTTATTTACTTTTGAACATCGAACTCTTATAATAGTTGAACTAGTTCCCTGGAAACTTATACATGTTAAAGAGATAATAGCTATACAACTCCTAGTCTGAGAGACTAAATGACGACAAGTGCTTCTAAAGTCATAAGAGGTTAGCATTACTATAGTACATGTCTAGGGTCCTTGAGATCCTAACTGATATAGTCCCGAGTGATAGTTAGAGGGCACTTGACATAATTACATTCCTACCCTGATCTCTTGGTGATAGTTCACTTGATGACTTCATTGAGTCTCAGATAATGATTTAAACTGTGTTTTATTTCTCACTACTCTACTCGTGTATACTGTAACACTTCTTTCATTGCACCCGGGCCGGGAATAGTAATCATGCACAATTCACTGCATTTTTACTGTTCCCTCACTAAAGGGATGGGTACGTATGTATATATATGATAATGTGTTGTAATAAGGTGCTGATGGCACTAGGGCCATGATGGTTTTACAGATATGATTCACCAGACCCCTGAAAGGGCTGGCTATATGGTATGATATGAGCATGCATGCTTTTGTAATTCACAGAGTACAGGTACAAGCTTCTAATTTGATAATTTATTCCCCTGCTTCTTTATTTCGGATATACCTCCAGTCATATTATGTTATGTTTTACATACTTAGTACATATGTCGTACTGACCCCCTTTTCTCGAGGGGGGAGGGTTGTGTTTCATGCCCGCAGGTACGTATACAAGTTTTGGGAGTTCATCAGCTTAGGATTCCGTGCAGCTCAGCTGGATGAGGCTCCATTGTATCAGAGCCCAGTTTTTGATACTGACCACTGATGTATAAAATTGTTTGTCTATTCAGGGGTACAATGGGGGCCCTGTCCCGCTATATGTTGTCATTAATATTGTTAGAGGTCTACAGACATATATATGTGGGTTATATATGTAAGTTTTGTTCAGCTGGGTTTACATGAAATGTTGTAAAAGTTTATATGTATGGTAGCCTTGTCGGCTTACGTTCCCTTTCATGATGTGATACAAATGAAAGAGCCTACTGATTTATGAAAATGTTATCATCCAATATGGTTCTGTTTCATGGTATTATGTTAATTACAGTTCGACTTGACCACAGCTGATAGACCCGTATACGGGAGTTCAGATCGGACCCTAGTCGCGGCCTACGGGGTTAGATCGTGATACATCTATTATAACTCAGGCTAGAACCTATGAGGGATGCACAAAGTTTGTGTATCCGCCTGAACCATTTTCCACTAGCATAATTATCAATTGTCGAAACCATTTTTCATCGACATAATCATCAATCACCGGAACCATTTTCCATTGGCATAATCATCAATCGAGTCTCATTATAGTGTTACAAAACCAATGCAATAAGCATGTTCACATAAATTATGATAATATGATAGTGTCCACAACCATAACACAATTCATATCAAGAGAATTCATGTCACAATATCAATAGTACATCAACACCAACATTTACATCATTCACATTATTATAAGTCATCACAGTCTCCGTTTCATTTCTCCTTTGTCACATAATTAAGATCAATCGGTGAGAAATTACTTCAAGTCAATTCTTACTATAAAAAATGAGCAAATGACAATTTCATCAAGTTCACAATCTAATTAGGGCTATCATAATATTTCATTGATGTCGCATCAATTTCAATCAAGGAGTTTAGATTTTTTATTACAATCATAACACAAATTGTCTTTTTATTAACCCCATTCTTTCATTAAGGATAATTCACATGATTAGAGTCCCATACCTCATTTCTATTACTCCCCAACACACAAACAAAAGACAATTTGAGATTTCTACATGATTTATGGGATTTTAGAAGCTTACTTGCCTTAATCAATACTCGACCACTCAAACACTTGAGCCTTCCCCTTCTAAATAGTGTCCAAATCACCGCAATATAATAAAATAATGATTCTCAATCAAATTATGGAACTAATGATACAAAAATTATGAAAATCAGGATAAAAATTCAAAATGGCTCAAAAATTCAGTTCTAAAAACGAGGCTCAAATTTGGAAATTTATATATGAAAAAATGTTCCTTAAAGCATTTGGAACTCATTAGAGAAAATCATTTCAAAAATAGCGTCCAAAACAACCCTTAATCACAATTTAAAAAAACTTTGAGTTCTTGAGAAAATTCCAAAAACTTGAAGTAAAAATCAAGAATTCCGTTGAAATCACAACTTAAACAATGGGTAGTGAATATTCTTGGTTAAAATACTTAACCAATCAACAAGACTAGAAATTCCACCTCCAAATCGCCTATCTCGAGCTCTAGGGTCCCAACAATTGAGAAAATTGGATAAAACCCCGACTTGACCCTTCCTATGTGTCGCTTTAGCTACACTGGGTCGTTTTCATAGCATTTCTTTTGGGACTAATGGTTCACTTAAGAGAACACCGCCTAAGTGAACCTTGTCATTTTAGTGACGGCTCCTTTGCTAAAGAGGAGGTTGGTTTCGCTAACGTGGCACCAGATATCAGTCACAACACACTCTTAGGAAACAATTCATTGAATGAACCTTTGGGATTCGTTTGCAAGCCCATGCACATAAACCATATATGCTACCCTACTAAATTTGACGTTCCAAAATCAATGGAACCGTCAGAATTTGAATTTGAGGCCTCCTTGACTTAAAATTTATTTAGTCCAAATTGAGCTAGTTTAGGACTATAAAAAGACAAAAATACCCTCAAAGCTCCAGAAAAATACATTGATACTCCTCCTACGACAAAAATCACCCTGTGAAACCAATAGAATCATCAAAAATCTAATTCGATCATCTGAACTACAATTATTGACTACAATCAAAACTTAGTCTAAAATAACTTCAACTTCCAACTTAAGGCCTTAAATCCCCGAAATTCAACATTTCGGAGGTGATGGAGATGAAAAAAATTCTATTCTGTGACTCGTAGCTTTGGTTGATACCAATTACCACTTTTGAATAACTTAGACCTTCAAAATTAAAAAACTTTCAAATCACTAAAATTTTCAAGAATCTCAAAAATCAACACCAAATATTGATAAAAAATAAATCATGGCAACTATCGAAAAGAGTAAAACGGTCATTTTATGAGAATTTATAAAAATGACCTTTAGGATCATTACATTATCCACCATTAATATCATCTTTGTCCTAAAAAATAAAGTTAAAAAAAACATACTCGATGTTATTAAGAGTCGGGGGCATAATTTCCAACGTAAGTAATTGCCTCTCCAAATGAACTTATTCTTAGGGCCACAACATCAAGATCCATTGCCAAGAACTGAAATTTCGAATCAAACTTTGGCAAATCTATAAATCAGGAATAGTTTCCAAGTCACGTACTAACCCATGGACCAACTCTGAACCGAAATCCTCTAAACCACAAAATAACCATCAGGAAAATCTTTCATCACACATCCGTTAAAGAATTCTAATTCCACCACACTCATAATACACAAACCATCACAAACCTTATCAAGATTCCATTCTCACAGCCAAATCTTCCCATGAGCTTAAGCTATATAAATATGATCTTTAGATATTGGGTACTAATCAATGGAGAATATGATTTATCTAACCTAAAGAAAAAAAATGATCTAAAAACCTTTTAGCGATTGATACACCCAAGCATACAAAACCTCTAACAACACTATCGAAAATGGCAGATCAGAAGATGTGATTGTAAACAGACCTTAAGAGCGATATCACTAGACCCAATGGCCCCCACATTCAATTATACATAGTCGAAACATAAATCCGATAATGAGGTGTTTAACAAATATCCATGGTAACTTTTTTATAAGTTCTCATAAACAAAGTGGAACTTGTAAAACCACTGGAACATTTCATCTAAACCAAGGCAACACCAAATCCGTCATATCTAAACTGACCAAGTCTACATAAGCATCCTACTCCTTCAAGAGGTAATTGTAGGATTGATAAACCTGATCCACCCCTAGGAATTCATCCATAAAAGCGGGAACATGCATGACCATATGCATCGAATCATACTCTAGACCATGTCTGGAATGAAGTAGGTGGTCAGATAAGAACGTATGAAACCAAGGTGGTATAACACAAGATAGTCCTTCCATAGTGCCCATATCAAACATTTCTATTTGTCTGATTAACAATCAACCAACCAGGTCCCATTACAATACTAGACATACTCGATTTATCAACCCCCCACATACTCCTCACAGTACTTCACTGAAGACAACACTCTTAATATTAATAGAATATCATAGCCACATCGGCCATTTACTTTACTCTCAAACCTTCACTAGTATCAAGGTCTTCTTAGAACATATTGTTGTCTCCAAAATTTTGAACTATGGCTCTCTCTCCTTTTATTTAAGCATTCCATAATAGGTACGGGTCCCACCCAATGCTGATAATCAAAAATCCAAATTTTAAATCTCATAGTACTTTCTCATTGAGATAAAACTATTGAATCATGCCCATTATCAACTCCACACAATCTTTCACTTACCCTTTTTCTACTACTATTCAAACCATTATATACCTCATGCTAGAACTTATAGAGAAATTCTTGGTCACCCTAATAATTTTGTATATTATGGACCCGTAACCTCTATTTACCTTTAAGTGTCTACGTAACTCATGATACTAGTCTGCGTAGTTTCCATCAGCAATATGTCATCAATCCAACTTAAAATCCTCTATAACCATGTAGGACTGTAAGTCCTTTCTATAGCGCAATGATAAGTCACCTACTATAATTTGAACAATCCGACCCAACTTACAAATTTAGAATCTCTCATAAATCACTTTTTGTCACCAACACCAGTACAAATCTTTAGAAAAGTAGCTGATAACATTTTCATAAATCAGTGCCGAACTAGGCCACTATGCATTGTCATATCTAAACATAAAAGGTGAGAATACATACAATCCCAATTTTGAACTAAGGATCTACACGTGATGTCTTATTTCTTCATATTTCTTATCTTGTATCCATCACGCAATGTTGCTAGGACATTCAAATTCTTAACTCATGCTCATGAAAATCCTAATTGGTTGAACTTTCAGATGCACCAAACTCTTGTTCCTGTTCTTATCATTTATCATTATTATTTCTTGGCCAAGAATCCACAACATATTACCTTTCAGTTTAAACCAAACTACTCAAATGCAAACTTCATTGAACTCTTGCACAATTAAAAATAATAAACTCTACAACCCAGACCATTCACCAATCTTTCCAAATTCTCAGCAATCGACCCTATCAATTATTTATTACCTTGACAAAACTAGCTACCATGAAGGTAGACTTATAGTAAAAAACCTGAAATTTGATTCATACCATAAACACCAATCCACTTATCAATCGACATTAGTCCATACCATAAAGATTTTATGAAATCACATACCTTAACTCATCATCAAACACATATCCACTTATCTTACCATGTCCCTCATTAAGAACCCAAACCGTGCCAGTCATCAAACTCGAAACTATTATAGAACTTATCGCAACACTAGAGTTGAGTGTCTATAGACTCCACTCTAGAAACATACTTAACCCCACTGATGAACACCAAAAACCGTTATTGTAAATAGAGTTAGATGGATGAAGTCATGTGTTTCCAAACCCAACTCTCCAACATCTCTGAAGTAAATCCTACTCATTCCAAAAGCCAAACTACATCCCAATAATTCTCCTATTATAAGTTGAAACTCTTTCTAATTCTACTCGAGTGGTTACTAACACATCATATAACTTTCCATATAACTATGCTATTCATCATGTTAAAATAATAAGAGCAAGAACAAAAGAATAACTTAAATTAAAAACATATATTCATCCAAAGAACTCATATTAAACCATCACTCATAGCCACAACCCTAAAATTAGGGATTTTAGCTACTCATGCTTTAATTCATGACAATAGTTAGATTACAAAGAATTAAAAGTTCAAATGATAACAAAATAGACGTGAACCCTTGTGTTGTTGAGAAAATAGCTCATCCAAATCATTCTCCATGAAGTTATAAACAGAATAATTAAACAAATAATAAAACTTGGCTATTTATAGAGCTTTGGAAAAATGTGGATATATTTAAGTTTTCAAGTCTACGTGGTGGACTTGTTCCCTCGCTTCAGGTTCCAAAAATTCTTGTTCTTCTCCGTGGCGAGGGGAATTCGTGCACTTCACTTCATAAAATCTAGGGAGGCCAAATTTAATTGTCCAAGTCTGCAACACGTATATGATTCAGCTTCTACTTTCCCACCTCAAGTTTGCTCCATCACTAGCCTTCAACTTCAATTTTCAGCTTGACTTCTATTCTCGTCCTTTTTAGCTCCTTTTTGTGCGCTTTCCACCCTACAAACACCTAATCATACTGGTTAGCAAAAAAAAGAAAAACTAACTAAACTATCATGAACCACATATGATTTTCTCTCAAATCTATTAAAAGCAAGGGTTCATTTGTCTATTTGGCATATAAATACACCTAAGATCACCACCCCACACTTAAAGCTTTAATTTTTTGGAAAAAATTGACACATTTATGTACAAGAAGACTCTAATACACTACTCCACATAAAGCATTTAAGCATAGAGTACAATGACTCACAAAGATAGCATGAATTCCAACAAGCATGTTCCACAATCAATTTAGCATAAATGACTAGTTCGAACATTCTAACCTCAACAATTGACTCTGAACTTTAGAAAACTTATGCATAATACTAAGTGAAAGGTCTTATGAATCACCTATACTTCATTAAACAAATGCCTTTACAACAAGAGAGAAACACACAACATCATTCACACATACACAGTTTTAGACAAATAGGTGTTAGAATCAAATTTTGCTCACTCTCCAAAATGAATTCTCATGCACACAAGATGACTCATATGCTTTCCCTTAGTGTAATACGCCACTAATTTAAAACTGTGTAAGTTCAAGATAAATAGGACTTTGTGGGTTGTAATGTAGGATAGGGGACAGGTAGGGGCTATTTTTGGTTATGTTTAGTGACTCACATTCCCAAGCTCTTTCAATTAATTGTCCTCATTATTCACATACTTCTTTCAACAACCCATTTTGTTCCTTTTTCCTTGTCCCCGATTTTCTTTATTCATTCCTTCTCTTTAAGCTTCTCACATGCATATTGTATGGAGTTTTGATTTTTATTATCTTATTTTATATTTGTTTTATTATCTTTTGTTTTGATTTTTGTTTTCCCTATCAATAATACATAAGTTTCCAGTACCTATAATAAGTTTCTAACGAGACTTTACATTTTGCTTTTCCTCACTTCAATCTTTTCTCCTTAATATATTCATCATTCAACTAAAGCACTTAGGAGTTTTAACTCAAATTTGGTCTAATGAAAGAAAGAGTATGAGCTTCATATGAAGCTACCAAATAACATGTTAAAGGATCAAAGGGGTTAACAAGGATCAACTCTCGAGGTAGGTAAAAGAAGCCGCCAAACAAGGCTACCAAAGAATTGCCTATATCACTTCTAAAACTCATAGTCTACATTTCGCTTTATACACACACTAGGCAAGTTCTAGACATCTACATGTAGACATATAATACACAAAGAACCTCATACACACTTGGTATATATTTAAATCAAGAAGGTTCACCACAAATTCTCAATCAAGCAATAACATAAATTCATGATTAATCACAATTCACATAGAGTCTAAAAGTTAAGCTTAGGTGTCTCAACATAGTCATCTAATTTTATCTTATGCTTTAAAATGTCAAATGTGCTCTAGTCGTGTAGCCTAGAGAAAACACCATAGTCACAAACAAGACACACATATTGATGAGCATATCGTATGGTAGGTCGTCATCTGTCTATCATAGAGAAACTTCCTTTAACTAAGACTTTTCTAACATCCTAGAATAGACTCCTTTTTATGTACATTTCAAGAGTACTATCCTCGTCTAATGAAATGCAAACAAATTTCGAGGAACCCAAAATAAATTAAAAAATCAAAGCGAAAACAATCAAAAGCACAAATATTTACACAAAGAGGTATACCCCATACTTAAACTGTAGAAATATCACAGTGCTTCAACACTCAAAAGAAAATTCAAATGTGCGTCAGGTTTCCAATTAGCATAAAATTCCTGCACCATATGCAGATTGCATTCCATCAGGTCAGCAAAGATAAAATCCATTTGGATCTTCCGAATTCATCTCATTATTTTGCGCGAACTCCTTTTCCAAAATTCTCATCATTGATACACGTATTGAAAAACTATTTGGCTTTAGTGTATTTCTTATACTAATTTTTCTGAGTTATGTTGACTGCCTATAAACATATCGGCGCATTTGACCTCACGGTACCACTAGTGATGGGGGCACAAACACCCCACCATGAACCCTCTTTTGGTTGCTTGGTGATGATATGGGCTCCGTTTCGGGTCTATGGCTTTTAGACATAATTACCTACAAATAGACAACCCTAAAGTTAGTCTTTATGAATTCAAACAATAAGATCCCACCACACACTTATGCAATGGCAAACCCTTCATAAATAAAATGGTACTCATCGTCATTACACTCTTACGCCCACAACACTTTAAGCACAAATCCCCCATTTTTGTATTGAATATATTTAAGAATTCAAGACAATCACATTTTAAACCTTAAATTACCCCTTCAAAACTTATGTGTTATTGAAGACTTCACAAAACAATCAATTTGCACTATCCTAACAACAATGATTTTTCAACTTTTCCAAGTTCAAGAGTCACATTAAGAAATTCATGGCTACCATATAATAGGTCTAAGAACTTAATCTATTCCCACATGAACATATTTTCACCATTTATATCAAATGTTAGAGAAATAACTTACAAAAATCACCACCCACAAAATTTCACTTTACAATTTCACCCAAGGAGAGAAAAAAAGAAGTTAGAAAATATGTTGATTGCTTAAAATAAAGAAAAATGAAGAAGAATTCTTACTCCACTACATGAATTTGAAGTTGAAAAATCTAGGGATTGGGGAGAGGATAGCACTTCAGTGTTTTCTCTAGAAAAGGTTTGAGGGAATGGGGACTAAGGGCCGAAATAGGGGTTAAATTAGGATGGCGATCGAGTTATTTGGGTAAAAGTTGGGTAAAATCCTAACTTTTTAATGAAATAAAATTTTACTCACCTGGTCCATGATGTAGAGATGTTGCGTACTCCATTGCCTTCCCATCTTTTTTATTTTTCCCATCGAACTCAATTCTGACCTTAAGTCCGCGACGTGTGGAGACATCGTGGACTCTACTATCCCTACAAAATATTTTCTTGGTTTTTTTATTACAATTAATAAAAACAACTTAAATACTACCCTAGGCTACAGGAAAGACAAAGAATGCAAAACAAGTCAAAAACTAAAAATCAAAGCCTATACTTAAGCTAAAACAAAAGAAAATAGAAAAAATCCTAACTAATATCAACGATCACGCGTTGCTTCTCGTGTAGTGCCTTCATTTAATGGCGCAGCACGACCCATCTCAAGTGTTACTCATTATTAGTTCAAGAACTTCATTGTCTCGATCTGAGTCATTCCCAAACTAGTGCTTAACTTTTTGCCCGTTTACCAAAAAGATGGAGGTTTTATTTGTATTCCACAATTTCACAGCTCGATGCTTCATCATTTGAACTACCTAAAAATGGTCCACACCACTTTGATCTCAGATTACCAGGAAAAAGCTTCAACTTAGAGTTGAATAACAAGACTTGTTGTCCTGGCTCAAATATTCGAGAGACTATGTGCTTGTTGTGCCATTGCTTAGTCTTCTCCTTATAGAGCTTGTCATTCTCATAGGTGTGAATTCTAAAATATTCTAACTCATGCGATTTCTCATATATCTTCTTTCCTTCTAACTCAGAATCAAGGTTTAGCTTTTTAATATCTCAATACTTCTGGTTGAAATACTCCAGAAGTTGGAAAGCCAAACCAAAGAGAAAAGGTGCAGAAATTTTGCTAGTAGAAAATTTTATGAGCAAACCTATGGGTCGTAGGAAGTACTACGAGCCGTAGGAAGGCAGTCTTAGGGGGACCAACACTTGAGAAAAATTTAAATGGTCTGAGATTATCCGTAAGAAGTTTGACGATCCATATAAAGGGTATGAAGGGTTTTGAGGAATGAAAATTTCTCAAAGTGTCTGATTACTATAAAGGAGGACCTACGGGTCGTAGAGGTTCCTAAGATCAGTATAATCGCCCTGTAATAAGTGATCAAATACTTAAAGTTTTAGATGTTGGAAAATTTTCTAGGAAGAGGGTCCTTACAACTCCTAGGACATTCGATAGATTGGACTTGCAGGTTGGATCCTGAGTTTTGGATTTTTGGCTAAGTGTTGCAGTATTTGACAAGTCATCCCTATGATCCATCACTCATTTGATAAGATGTAGAGGTAAATCATAGGTCCAATGTGAAATTTCTAGTAGCTCAACTTTTCTAGAACAGATCCTACGACCCTAACCTAATGACCCCATCATAACTCCTACGGCCTGTAGGAACTGATCCATAGGTCACTCCGGCCGAATTTAATGAGAGACATTTTGGGTAATTCGTACCTATTCTAAACCTATACTATGTAATATTGGGTATTATTCTAAGCCTATAAATACCTAAAATCTACAAATTATCACCATTCCCTCTTAGTTTCTGAAAATCAGTCTAAGGCATTGAAGATTCTCTCTCAAAGGACTTTTCTTCTTCAATCAAGCTAGGGTTTTAAGGTTCAAACCTTTCTTCAGAATTTCAAGTTGATATTCATCAAGGTATGTGAAAATTCATCCATGGAGTCCCAAATAATTTTTCTCAAATTCTATATCAAATTTAATTCAATTATTCTAGGGTTTTTATCAAATTTCTTTGGGTCAATTAAGTTATGGGTTTACTAAATTCTAATAGACTATTAATGCATAATTTGAGTTAAATAACATGTTTTTAATTAGATTTTCATTTACCCAGGCAATATGCTATGAATTTCAAGTTTCAAGTTACGAATTTATGATCAAGGATTTATGTATGATTTATGAAAGTTATGTTTGATGATTCAAGTATGTTTTTAAGTATATAACCATGAATTATGATAGGATTTCTCACAATATACAAGCTATGATGATTTGTATTCTTAAAAAGGAAAGTATCCACAAGTTTAAGTTATGATCATGATTTTTAAGAAGCTATTCTTAGGTTATATTTTTATGATATTGGACTGGTTGATTTATCTTTCCTAATGACTATGTTTTATATATTCCTTTGAGATTAACTTTGCATCGAGGAAACTTAATGGTGGGGATCACGAGAGAATCATAGTAGCAACCATTAGTTCTAAAATTACGTGCCACTATAGGTTTGGCTTTATGGTTTAGCTAGTAGATCCACATATAGCTCATTTTTATGTTTATGATACGAAATCTACTTTGACAAGTAGCCTCTATCTTCTCGGTGTGGGAGTTACATTGGATTCCATGTTATAGATAACATGGTCTTACATGTCAGTTATGTTTAATATCCCACATATGAATATGTTATTTTCTAAAACTTATGATGATGTTTCATAATGCAATGACCACAAGATTATCATTTACACATGCTTTAAAGTTTTACTCATGTTTTAAAGATATTGGTCATGTATCACATGTTCATATTACCTATGTCCGATTATTATTGTTCATGCATGTTTCTCACATACTTATTGCATTCTATGTACTATCGCATATATTTTACCTATATTGTATTATAATATAGGGTTAGAGGATCATCACGCACACTCCACTAGTGGCTAGAGATTGAGCTTACCTTCTATTGTTGGTGAGTCCTCATCACTACAAGAAATATAATATATTGTGGCGCCATATGTCGCTAGAAAATGCTCCACAGTCGCCGCTAAAGGTCTATAGCAGTGACAATTGCATTGTTTGTAGTAGTTCCATAACTAATGGTTATTTGTGACGATTAAATAATGTCGCCACAATAAAAAGTCATCTATGGCGACATGATTCATCACAATTTCTTAAAAAATATGCCACAAAAATAATATTTAGTAGCGACAAAGTATCCGCAAAAACTTATAAACTAACTGTGGCAACATTAATGTCACTAATAAATATTGATATTAGTAGCGTCTCCTACTGCTGCAAAAAGTATAAAATATTAGCATCTACTTTTATGTCACTGCTACATAATCAATAGTAGCGACTTCTTCCTCCACAAAATCAACCAACTATCTGTGAAAATTATGTGGTGCTGCTACACTTAATTAATTAACAACGACTTCTTTTGTCGCAAAATCCACTAAATATAAGTGGCAACTTTTATGTCATTGCAAAAGGTAATATTCATCTCGTTACTAAAGAACAATATTTAGTGTTTTAAAATCAAATTCTCTAAAATTAGTATATACATATTAAAAACATCTAATAGTATTTCACAAAATTAGAACAAAAGCATTTCCAAGTCAAATATTATAAATACTTCTAGTACTAGAAATTTAACTACATATTAGCTAGTACTTCAGTTATTATTGTATCTATATACATATGATAACAAGAAAACATTTCGTGTATACATATACATATGATCGAAAAGTAAAAACTTTCATTGAACGCCTTCAAACTACTTCTTGATTGGGCTCCATTGCCTAAGAACCTTGTCCCTGAAAATAGAAAAACACACAATCAATTTCTTATTCGCATAATCCAATAAAATGACTCAAATAAAATTGGTACTTCAAAGTTATTTTCAGGGGACGAGACAATTCCTATACTAAGTTTGGCGATGATGTAGTCGAGCAACTCAATTGGGGACACAGATCAATACAATAGCCATAGATATTAATGAAGAGGAATCCAGCAAAACCAACACCAACAAATTGAGCAAACACAAAAAACTTCCACCAATCTTCCACCTAAACCAAGAGAAGCTTTCCCAAAAGTTTTCTCTAGATAAAGATTCATCATAATTAAGTACTAAATAAAGATGAAGATGGATTACAAACATGAGGAGTATTATAGAAATCTTTAATTATAATACTAAACATTATTGTAAAGCAACTCCTTTTTGGCTAATTTATGTATGTATCTACTATCCATTTCAATATTTTAGACTTTTAAGTCATTACAGTGAAGATTAAAGAGTCAAGTATGATAATGATGAGGTTGTTGATAGCTTATCAGAAGCCTTCACGAGTTTCCAGTCAATAGATGAACTTGAAGATGCCTTTGGAGATATAACAGAAAGGGTCAATCTTTCACCAAGAGGGGAATCCTCTTACAATGGAGGAAGAGCACCATCGAGGGGTAGAAATCAAAAGAATACAAGACACTAAATAGGAAAGCTCAAGTCCATAACAGATCCGCTAATGGAATTCATGTATTCACTTACTGTTGATAAAAAAGTAGTTCTTGTTGGCCATAGGCCATAGCTTTGTTGGATTCAACATCTCTAAAGCCATGAAAAGATTTCCAGAAAACATTTCAGTTGTTGTATTTATCTAATAACTAGTCCAATATTCAATGTAACTATTTTCTACATTAAGGTAACAATTTATTATATTCCAAAGGAGAAAGAGAAAGTACATGTTGTATCCTAGTCATAATAGAAGCCATTTGTTCTTGGAACATCTTTTCTACTTCGCCTTTCATGTGTTCATGCTCCTCTTCCAATTTTTTCTGCAAATCTTTTTTCATATTCTTTTTAAATCAGCAGTCATTTGTTCACATTCTTCTTGTAACTTTCGATCCATATCAGCTTGCATCTCTTGACGAATACTTTCCATCGCCGAAGATACACTTGCCTCTATGTCTGCCTGATGTAGTTGAGTCTTTCTAGGAGGCTTCTTTCCATATCTTTTTTCCCAAACATAGCCTGATCTCTCACCGAGAACCGATGATAAAATCTCATCCCTAGTCATGGGATGATCGATCTCTTCAGATTATTGTTCAACAACAAGTTGTTGAAGCTGACTCTATAATAATATGTAATCATTTCACCAAAACATAACGTACATATTGAAAGTAACTTGTAATAGATTAAAATTATAATAAGGTAATGGCTTTAGGGAATTACATGAATCTGTTGAGATTGAGGATCCAACCATACACGTTCTCCATTGATATTTTTATATGTATGCTAAATCTCCCAGACTTTATCTGGTTTGTCTTTTTCTCTCGATTTAATATTTCTCTACAATATAGTTCAATAAGAAAAAAATATATATAAGCAAATAATCATATAAATAACAAGAAGTATATGTAATTATAGAAGAATAAATGTGTTTATACTATAGATTCCTCTACTTCTGCAAATGATCGTGTCCCACAAGAATGCTTAGTTATCTGTTTTTCTCTATTTTTTTGTTTCTCTCACTGATATCCTGCACTATGTCAAGAGATCAGAAAATATTTATACTAGTGTAGATAGCTACTGAAAGAGTGCGTGTTGTTCACGTAAGCATATGTCTAAGATTATAAAACATCTAGTCAATTAAAGCTTATAATTTTTCTAATAGTATTGAAGTGAAGTGAACCAAAAAAAGAACAAAAGAACACATGATACGTACAGGCAACTAAAATTGAAGTCAGATGACTATAACAGTTCTAGAGGGCAAAAGGTTGACACACAAAAATAGAGTGGGCAACAATGTTTTGGTTATAATGAAGTTACCTTGAATTTCTCACTGTCAAAATACTTAACTAGGTATTTCTAGTGCTCCAACTCAACATCCTCAAATCGATGAGACAATCTTTCTTCATCAGTATCATAGGCAGAGTAAGAATTATACAATTGAGCTTTCCATGCCCTAAAAAGTCTTTGCGTAGTGCTTATCACAAAGCCTTGTAACTTATGTTCTCGCAGTCCACCACACACTTCAAATTTTTTCTGACCACATTATACTATTAAATTTGATAAATTAAGTAATTTAAAGGCAATACACAATGGAAAGTAATTTATTACCTTAACCTTATACCACATTACTTCTCCATGTTTTAAAACAATCTTCTGCCAATTTCCATCTCGGAATGAGATACTACTCCTCAAGATCAAGCCACAGTAATTAACAATATCTCTAGCACCAAAACCCACAGCTCTATCAATGTCATCTGGAATAATTATATTGATTTTTCCTCCATACTTGGTTTTAATATCAACCGTCTTAGATTTATATTTTCCTCTTCCTCTCTTTTTATTGATGCAAGAAATTACAAAATAATAATATTGTTTAAAGCACAACATTGTGTTCTAAAACTCTTGAGAACTATATGCAATCATGGCATCTTAGCATCTCCACTAAAAGCTTACAGATTCAGGATTGTTTTGTCCACAGCTTTCACAATGAGCATTGAATCTAGTTACAACTTCCTTTAGTGCTCATTTGTGTGTGGGAGACTAGTACGTGAGAGTCATACTTAATCTGTTTTACTACTATTATCCTCTAGTGACTAGCTACCAGATAGAACAATAGCCAATCATTAACCCTACTAGCTAGGGACGTGGACTAACCTGCACCAGTTTTTACTTTCGGGGAGGGGCATATACTATTTTCTAGATTTCTAGATGATTGTGTCTCTGGAGGTTCTTTGGATAGGATCACTTGATATTTATCCTATCTGCTGAGGTCCTTGCCTTGGGTTAGATGATTGTTTTGTCTCTAATGATATTTTAGTAACTCTTATTGGTTGTATTTATGGCTGAGATGCAGTTCGAAGACTTTTTCGTCCTTAAAAATTTCCATGTCCAGTTCTTATACCTCTTTTTCCACTTTTACCTCGTCCATTTCCTTTCATTTCCTACAACGTATGATTAAAAAGGAGAAGCATAAGATTCAGATATTAAAGATGATAAAACATATGTCTACCAGCTAAAGAAAACATCAATTCATAAAACAACGTATTAGATCAATAAATTAAAAAAATGTGTGACATTTTTCTAACAAGTATAGCTTTATTGATGGAAATGTAACACATTGATTCAACTTAAAATGCTGATTCTATTTATAAAGTTGCAGCTACAAGCGTTATGAATTAATTTCATGTTAACCTAATCAAAATAAAATGCAGAAAACTTATCAAAACAAGATGTAGACATATATCCAGTCGTCTCTGTTAAGAAATCTTCAAAAGGATGTATCACCGTCCTCTCTATCATTATCATCAATTAACTCTTCTTCGCTTTCTTCTCTTTTGGATACATCTATATTATTGTCATTAATAAAATCATCCTCCTGATTTTCTTCATCATTGGTATGCAAAAATATTTGTGGTTCAATATCATCCCTATGTAAAGATACCTCAATATCAATTTCTTAGTCATTGGTACGCAAGATATTACATTTCACTTCCTTTTGTTGATAAACTTTTACATTTATTAGTTCTTCTTCAACTTCAGGCATATTGAAAAGGTCATGAGGATTTGTCTTTACAACAATGAGCCAATCTTTATAAATTGTGTCATTCAAGTAAAAAACTTGTTCAGATTGAGATGCTAGCACAAATGGCTCATTTGCATTCAAAGCACAATGTGTATTCATACTTGTAAATCCATAAATGTCAATGTTATATCCTCTTCCTAGGCGAGCCACATCCCACCAATGACAGTTGAATAGATAAACTTTTCTGTTTCCCACATACTCAACTCATAAATGTCCTCCAATACACCATAGTACTCTTTATTAGAGTCTGCATAATCTCCCCTAACACTCCACTGTTCTGTGTTTTTTCACAAGCTCTTTTATTTGAAACCTAAATTCATTCACCATAAATATTGAATATCGATGCACCAATGGTTCTGGACCGACAACTAAGCTTATGAGCTCATTTGTTGTGCGTCCTTGTGCAGATAGTACAAATATATATAAAAACAAATAAAATTTGTTCATATCGACATGCCAACACTAAAGTGTTGTTTTAGTGAACACTTACACGTGCATGAAATCAATCAATAAACTCATTATTATGCATCCCATGAGATCTCATTGAACCCTGTATTTCAATCTCTCTCATGTATTCCCAACATTTTGTGTTGGTTAAGATTAATTAAATTATCTTAATATGAAATTATATTTGAATTACTAAGAGACTTACTCCATGAATTTTGAAACCTCTTCACAATTTTGAAGAACATTCATACATGCTTGGTTGAACTCATAATGAGGTAGTTTCTTTCGCACTGAAGCCCTTTTTGTTTTCCCACTTATTTTAAATATAGACATCCCACCATATAATTCAAATCCATCATTATTTCTTGTTGGTTGATTGAACTTGGTTGAGATATTTTTTAAATATCGCGAGTAGAATGTAAGATTTTCTCTTGACATATGACCTTCAGCAATTGAACCTTCTAGATGACCTGGGTTGCAAACATCTCCCTTAAGTGTTCGCAAATACCTATATATAGATTTATCATCAATAGAGTTATAGAATATGACAGTTTAAAAATATTGGTTTTCAATATATAGAATAATATGTTACCTTTCAATAGGGTACGTATCCTGGTATTGAACTAGTCCACTAAGTTTTGCCTCTATTGCCAAGTGTATTGGCAAATGAATCATGACATCAAAAAATGCCTGAGGAAAAACCATTTGAAGTTTGCATAATATGATAGGAATTTCAGATTCTAGGATATCCAGATCTACAATTGTCAGGCACTTAGAGTATAGATTCTTGAAAAATTTACCTAAGGCTATAATTGGTTCACACACTTCCTTAGGTAACAAACCACGTATAGATACGAGTAAAATATCTTTCAATAATATATGATGATCATGACACTTCAATCCATGTATTTTGTTTCAAGTACATTAACACACCTTGAAATATTTGATGAAAAGTCATTTGGAACCTTAAAATTAGCTAAAAAATTGCATAACTTCAACTTCTCTTGAGGGTACAATGCATAGCAAGCTATCGGCAACAAAATATTATCCCTGTCCTTAATTGGATGCAACCCTTGCATAATACCAAGGTCCACCAAATCATATCTACTTTTCACTGTGTCCTTTGTCTTACCAACCATACTCATCACAGTTGAT
The DNA here is from genome assembly GCF_947179165.1 of Solanum dulcamara. Taxonomy (NCBI): domain Eukaryota; kingdom Viridiplantae; phylum Streptophyta; class Magnoliopsida; order Solanales; family Solanaceae; genus Solanum; species Solanum dulcamara. The sequence goes on along the minus strand of NC_077239.1, from coordinate 58,727,931 downwards.
AAAATATTATCGGACACATTTCTTTCTATGTGCATCACATCAAGGTTATGTCTTAACTTAAGACTCTTTCAATAAGGCAATTGAAAAAAGATATTTTTCTTCTACCAATTATAAAAATTGTTAGAAACATTACGCTTTCTCTTTTTCCCTTTACCAAAACTCACATTGGCCAACTCTTGTAATTTCATAAGTGCTTTATCACCTGTTAAAGGGCTAGGTGCGATCCCCATTTCCACTTTCCCATTAAATAACATCCTAGTTTTACGTCATGGATGGTTCATGGGAAGGAAGAAATGACGACCCATATAACACAATTTATTGCGTAATGAAATTGATTGTATGTCTTTATGACAATAGGGGCATGCAAGCCTGCCTTTGGTTGACCATCCTGAAAGGTTTCCATATTCTGGAAAGTCATTAATCATGCATAGGAGAGCCACACGCATAAGAAAATTAGATTTTGAGTGTGAATCATAAGTCTCCACCCCATCCCATAATTCTTTCAACTCATCAATCATTGGTTGTAAATATACATCAATATCATTGCTTGGAGATTTAGGTCTTGGAATAAGAAGTGTCATCATGAAATATGGATCTTTCATGCAATCCCATGGTGGCAAATTATATGTAATTAGAATGATAGGCCATATACTATGATTGGAACTCATATTCCCAAAAGGTTGAAACCCATCACTTGCTAAACCTAGTCGCACATTTCTTAACTCAGCTAAAAAGGTAGGATGACGCTCATTGAAAGATTTCCATTCTATTGAGTCAGATGGATGATGCATGACACCGTTATCAATATTCTCCTCCTTGTGCCACCTCATCTTCTTTGATGTCTCTTTTGCCTTGTATAATACTTGAAGCCTTGGTTTGATTGAAAAATATAGCAACATTTTATGACCTACTTTCTTGGCTTTGGGTTTTACTAGCTTCCATCAAGACTTGACACACATAGGAATTGATTGAGCATTGACATAATTGCTCCAATATAAAATACAATCATTCTGGCATGCATCTATTTTGGTATATCCTAAGCCTAGGTCACGAAGAACTTTATTTGCTTCATAGAAAGAACTAGGTACAAATGACCCCTCGGGAAGAACTTCTTTAAAGAAACTTAATAACTCATCCATCGATTTGTTGCTCAAATGGTTAAGTAACTTCAAGTGAAGTAATTTAACAACAAAAGACAACTTTGAGACTTTTGTGCAACCAGGATAAAGTTTTTTCTTACCATCTTCTAACAATTTATAAAACTTTGTAGCATGCATATTTGGCTCTTCATTTCAATCCGGTTCATATATCCACAACCATCGTGGATCATTTGAGTAATCTCATCCTCTTCAGCGCTATCAACTTCTACTTCATCATTAAGTGCGACATTAGAATTTTCAACTCTAACTAATACTTCTCCATGCAAGTACCACACATTATAAGAATCCCAGAATCCCTTCTTCAATAAGTCTACTCTTACATCAGTTCTTACCTTGAACACAGTGTTCATATGTCCTTTACAAAGACATAGAATCATGGTGTTCACCTTGGGTTGACTGAATGCCCAATTAAGAAAAACTTCTACTCCATCTCTATATTTTTGGTCAACTGTATTCCTAATATTCAACCAACTTTTATCCATTCCTATTTTAATAAAAAATTAATAAGTTAATTAATTCAATTATTCATAATGATAAATATTGGACAGTGAAGTACTGACAAATAACTTTACAGGAAAATATTAATAATGAGGTTGTGACTAGAGTTGGAAATTCTCACAATCAAATGCTACTAATAAAAAGAGAGCATAGAGCACATATGACTGTTATTTCTTGAGACAAAGTCATAAATGAGCTTGGAATAAAGACGGGTGAATTGATGAGATAATAACTATTACTTAAGTGACCATATGAGACATCAACTCTCTTAATTATATTCATTTTAGATGTTGGTTAATTAGTTACATATGAAAGTGAGCTTGTAAAGTGTGCAAAGTGTAGGATGAGTTGTTGTGGGCTACGCAACCAGGTAGAACCAATTTTCAATATGTTAATTTATGGGGGTCTGATTCACCATAGAGATGGAGAAAATTTCTCAATATATGACTAGCACAACTTTATTGTGTTTACACTGATTATCTAGCAAAGTACAAGTAAACATTCAACTGTGGTAATAAAAACTTCAACTCTTATGATCTCATGGCCTTTTATAAGCAACAGGTAGTGAATTTGTTCATATTAGTAGCACTTTTCTGATGCACTCATAGTTTATGTAGTTGTTTTAATCAAAAACGCAGATGGGTTGTCTACTAGGAAAAAACTTTTTCACATAATAGTCCAATCTATAACTTATAATCTTCTCTTTTTCACATTCTAATAGCACCAAATTCTCAATTTATCAACTATCTACTGCACAATAATGTCAATCTCATACCTCTCCCCCATACATTCTGCAGATATTACAATGAGTTTTATCGACTCTACACATCTCCAGAAAATAAAACTTCATATAAAGAGAAGCGATTGATCAGCTAACTAGACAGAACTGCACAAAATATAGAAAATAAATCTTAGTAAAAAAATTGTGAGTACTTCTTTCTCCAACAAAGGTGTCAATTCTTTAACTAGTCAAAACCATAAATATAAGAAGAGATAAAGATGTAAACAACGAAGACACTCCCGATTTCAAGATAGATTTTCCAATGTGCAATCCAAATACAAAATTTCCATCAAACAAACATAGAAACATCCATACAGAGGAGATAATGCTAAATTGAAGAAAAACAAGGATCCTAAGAAGAATATTATCAAACATACCATACCTAGACATTAAAGTAGAATACATGTTAAAAACTTTCAGATATAATTCAAAATACAACTTTCACCTTACCAAGAGAAAGAGATAAGCAAGAGATGACTTTCAAGATCGAGAATAACAAATGTTAAAAAGCCTTAGAACTTTCAGCTTCTAGTTTACCTCACATGATCGAGAATACAAAATACAAAAACATTTTTAGAACTTTCAGCTTTTAACTTACCTCGAACTGATTTTCAAAACTTCAAATAAGCGAACTGGTTCAATCCTGTAGAACTTCGAACTTCTTACGCTCACACTGATATTCAAACTATGAACTCTCTTTCTTCCCCTTCGACTTTAGAGAACCCCATTCCTACAAAATTTCAAGTGAGTTATAGAAATTACATGTGAAATCTTAAAATATATAAACCCATAAAGGGATTTGAGCACATACCTAATGAAACACATACTTTAGAGAACCCTATTAGTTAAAAATTAAAGAATATTCAGCAAAAAGGAACCCTATTCATATATATTTCACCAACAGACACTACTTGTTCCTATAAATCAAGCAAAGACGAACCATATACAACATAAAAAAGAGAATCGTTTTTTGCCTCTGTTTTTCTTCCTCCCTTTCCCAGATCTATATGATATCCATTTTTTTTCTTCAGCTTTGTGCAAGAGAACATACAACTAAGCAAAGAGAATGGCCTTTTGTTTTGCTGAGCTAAGATAATGGACTTTTTGTTTCTCTGATCTTTGGTTTTATTTTCCAGATTTTTTAGTTTATTTTTCTTTTAAATTTAATTTAGTTGGATTAACATTAGCGGCGACTAGGTCGCTACAAAATTATATTTTGAGGCGACATTTCCTAAGTTGCTCTAAATATTTGGAGCCAAATTTTATTTTAGCGGGACTTTATAATTTGAGAATTGACAGATATTAGCAGCGATAAAAAATAACTCACCACTGAAACTAAACATTTTGGAACGACCATATATGTCACTACTGAATATGAAGCTTTTGTAGCAACAAGTAGTATCGCTACAAAATTTCACAACAATAAGTCTTATTTCTTGTAGTGCATGTTTCTGGGATGTGACATTTATGTTTTTTTATATTCCTATAGATATTTATTCCATTGGGTGAGCTAGGAGCTTGTATTACACTCCCATATAGACTAGTACATGCATATTAGATGGTTATGAAGACTATATTTTCATGTTCTTTCAGAGTTTGATTCCTTATTTATCAAGATATTTATGTTTAGATCTTTATTTCGCACTTCTGATTTGTTGTTAATTACCTTGTGTATGCTCATGTATGATATGCTAAGAGGCTTGGTTGGATTCCCTCAAGATTCTAATAGCCATGTCGCGCCTAGGGCCTAGCTTAGATCATGACATATCTTGATATCAGAGAACAAGATTTAAGGTATCCTACGGAGTCTAACATTATACGTCAAGTAGTGTCTTATTCATCAGTGTGAAGCATGCCACATCTATGAATAAGAGGTTATGATATCATTCTTATATCATGACATAGAGTTGAACACTAAGTTTCTCTTCTAACGCTTTTTCTTTGCAATTACAAAATCATGCCTCCCTGAAGAATCCCCATAAGAAGGAATGTTGAGGAGGAGTAGCAAGCTCCAAATGCCCCTTTGAATGAACAAGTTTCTCATGTAGAGTTGCAAGCTGATATCCAAGTACTTGCTCAAGCCGTGGCGGCTCAAGACAATAATGAAGTGGTAGCTCCCATGAACCCAAATTTGGGTATGATGGCTAGCCTAGTTTGTGACTTCACCAGCATAAGCCCTCCCAAATTTCATGGTTCTAAGGTGGACAAGCATACACAAGAGTTCTTTGAGGGTATTGGTAAGACTATGGATATCATGGGCATTAGTTCAGTGGAGAAAGTGTACTTAATAGTGTATGTATTTAAGGAGGTTGCACAAGTTTAGTTTGACCAATAGAAGGATAAAAGAGGTAGAGATGATGGTCTTGTTGTTTGGAAGGAATTCAAGTGTACTTTCCTTGACCATTTCTTTCCTATGGAGTTGAGGAAATACAAGGTTCCAAAGGTCATCAATTTGCACCATGCTAATATGAGTGTGAGGGAGTGCCCTAAAATTCACTAAGTTTTCAAAATATGCTCCTTTAATGGTTGCTGATCTAAGAGCTCTTACGAGCAAGTTCATCTCAAGTGTGGCAAATTTGGTGGTCAAGGAATATGGAACCGCCATGCTAATCAAAGAGATGAATATTTCTAGGTTCATGAAACATGAAGAGCAAATACATGAGGAAAAGTTGAAGGAGAGTTCTAGAAGGGAGTCCAAGAGGGCTCAAATCGACTGTCACGCCTCGGAAGGGTACCCTAGACATGACCGGAACTTGAAAGCCATTTTTGACCATCAAGCGAACCACCTAACTCAATCATTCTGTCATTCAGTCATATATGCTCAAAGGAAGGCTCAATTATAACATGCTATCTACAATATGGGGGCCGAAGGCCAAACATGTTTAACTCAATAAAATAAGTATAATAGGACTCCTCAAAATAACAGTTCAACCTCCCCATACTCTAGCCTATGAAGCCTCTATCAAAGTCTAGAAGGTTCCAATGACAAGCCCATGGCTACCAAGAAGTCAAAGTAAAAGAAACTACAACAAAACAATACAATAAAGTTCAACATCCTCCGGAAGCTAGGAGGACTCACCAACTAGCTGGGAGTGTATGTGGATCTTCAATGGAACGCCGGTTGATGATCTCTAGTACCTGTCTCTGCATTATGAAATGATGCAGGCCAAATGGCGTTAGTACATGGAATATACGAGTATGTAAAATGGACGGACGAAACAAACATCAAGGAAACATCAATATCAACTCAGGGTATCAACTCATACATACATGACAACTCACTCAAGTGTCCTAAGTCTAACAAGGATAGTTTTAGACGGGACTAACTCATAAGCCACTCAACTCAACTGACTCAGAGTACTATCAAGACCTAAATGGGAGTTTCTCTTATCCGACAACCATCACCTATAAGCCGGTGATAGTACAACAATCAGACATTGTTGCCACGTCCATCCATACCTTGCCAGGGCATGAATACCTCCCTAATCATGGATACCATCGATTAGTCAAGTCCTATCATTTCAAGACAAATAAATGGGAAACATCCGACTTTAACAGTTCAATCCCATGGGAAGCATCCAAATTTAACGGTTTCATCCCTACCTATGTTGGCGGCGTAGTTCTTGGGATTCGAGTACGGACTATACTCTCACCCGCCTCGGTGCTCGATACTCCTCCTATGACTCTATGCTAATAAGACTCCCTCCAATAATCTCAAACAAGCCCTCACAGCTAGTTTCATGTGGGACATTGCCAACTCATCAACTCTATTCTTATTTCAACTCAATTAAGTCATAATGGCAAGTTCCATTTAGGACCTCATCCACTCATCAATTCTATCCTCCAATTTACTCAATCAAGCCTCATTTAGGTAAGCATTTATGATATCTCCTCAAGACTCATCACAACTCTATGACTTTAGCTCAACAACACAAGTAGAATAGCACATTTAAGGAAATTGACTTAAGCAACCTAGTTACATGGCTAAAGAGATCAACAAAACATAATAACAAGTCATCTCCATCAACTCATACTAACATGAAGGTTTTAGGAACTTCTTAGCTCAACAACATCAACACATATAGCATCCAATAAATAGGGGACAAAACTCATTCAACCATAAACCATACCAAGAAACTCCATTTTTCATAGACATCTAACCACAAAGCAAGAGTAGGGCACATGGGTGGACTCAACCCATGTTTTGGATAGCCTTACATACCTTAGTGAAGACTTGAAGAAAACCTTGTGGTTGGGTCTTCAATGGAGAACTCAAACCTTGAAGCTCTTGGAACTCTTCTTATTGGAGAAGGATTTGGAAAGGAAGAATAAGAGAGAGAGAGAGAGAGAGGTTTCTAGGGCTTTTAGAGAGAGAGTGAGGGATTAAAAATGATCCCAAAATGTGCTAAGGATGATACATATATAATTTGGGGAAATTCCCAAATTACCCCTTCTCAAAATTTCTGAAACAATAGGCAAAAATACTCCTGGCGCGATAGTGGCGCGTCGCGCCATTAAAGCGCTAGGCTGATTACACCTAAAACCTGCACATCTTGCAGTGGCACACTGCGCCAAGGACCAAACTACTGAGGCATGTTTCTGGCGCGATAGTGGCGCATTGCGCCCTTATAGCGCCAAGGCTAATATTTTCTGGGTTCTGGAAATTGGCTTGAAAAAACCCTACACACCTTGTAGTGGCATGCCGCACCAGAGCCCAAACTACTGAGGCATTTTTCTAGCACGATAGTGGTGCATCGCACCACTGCGGCGCCAAGCCCAGTTTTCCAGCAATTGCAACCTAGGCCGGAAACTCTGCTGTACTAGTTCATCTTAGGATCGTCATATCTTTCGACTCCAAACTCCAAAATTTACATTCTTGGTGGCATTGGAAAGAAGACTCGACGACCATTAATTTAATAGGTCGTTGGCCATCCAGATCATCATATATAAAAAGATAGGGTCGTTAGAAGTCAACCCCTCATGCGAACTCCTCCTCAAACTTAGCCACAATGAATCTTTTTGGTCTTAGCTTGGTCCTAGGGGTACTCCATGACCCCACATCACTTCCAACACTCCTCAATTACTCGGGGACTCATCTTAACTCAAGCACACACACTTCTAAATTATTGGGTTTGACCCTACACGAATACAAGAAGGGTCCGAATCCTAGGGAAGAATTTTGAGGGGCGTTACATCGACGGTGATGAATTTTCACATGGTAAGTTCGGAAGTGGTGTCCATTTTCAATTTAATCAAAAGTACTCCGACCAAAATTCTTCAAATATTCCGACTCCACCTTTCCCCCATGCAAAAAGTATGGGAAAAATTATTTTGGAGAATGTCTAGTGGGTTTGGGTACTTGCTATATTGTGGTAAGACGAGTCACTAAGTGAAGGATTTTCCTTCAAGTGCTAATAGAGGTGGAGATGGTTGACCATAGACTCAAGATACTACAGGTCGATCGGCTCAACATAGTACTTCTTCGGGTGGTGATCAATGCCAAAATAGATTGTATCCCCTTTAAGCTCGTCAGGAGTTAGACATTATGACATTCTAAAGAAGACTTTTAGAACTTGGTATGGAAACTTTGAATTTTTAGTTATATCTTTTGGACTAACGAATGCTCTACAACTTTTATGGATTTAATAAATAGGGTGTTCAAGCAATATTTGTATATGTTTGTTATTGTATTCATTAATTATATTTTGATATATTCTCGGAGTGAAGAGGTACATGCCATTTATTTGAGGATTGTCTTGTAAGTTTTCAAGGATCACCAATTGATTTCTAAGTTTAGCAAGTGTGAGTTTTGGTCGATGTCAGTTACTTTCCTTGATCATAATTTCTCTGGTGAAGGTATTATGGTGGATCCTAAGAAAATTAATGTGGTAAAGAATATGCCCAGACCTTTGTCTCCTTCCGATATTCAAAGTTTCTTTGGTATAGCCAGTTATTATAGACAGTTTGTCAAAGGATTTTCTTCCATTGAATCACCCTGGACTACTTTGACTCAAAAGAAGGTGAAATTCCAATGGTCCAAGGCATGTGAGAAAGTTTCCAAGAGTTGAAAGATAGGCTTACCTCCGCTCTGGTGTTGACTCTACCAGAAGCTTCTGATGGGTTTGTTGTATATTGTGATGCTTCAAGGATTGGTATAGGTTATGTTTTGATTCAAAATTATAAGGTGATAGATTGTGCTGCTAGGAAACTTAAGTTGCTTGAATAAAACTATTTGACTCATGAATTTGAGTTAGCAGTGGTTGTGTTTGCCTTAAAGATTTGGAGGCACAATATATATGACATCCATGTTGAAAGATTATGATATGAGTGTGTTCTACCATTCGAGTAAAGCGAATGTTATTGTTGATGCTCTTATTAGATTATTCATGAATAATATAGGCCATATTAAGGATGAAAAGAAGGAGTTAGTTCGTGATGTTCATAGACTAGCTTTTTGGGTATTCGCTTGGTTGATTTAGAAGATGGTGGCATCATTGTACAAAATTATATCTTGTGGTAGATGTTAAGGCAAAAAAAGATAATTATTCTACTTTGGTTTAGTTTAAGAAAGCGTTTGCCGAAAAAGACATTGAGACTTTTTTCCAAAATTGAGGCATTTCCCATTATTGATGGACTAAGGGAAGTGATATTGTCCGAAGCTCATAGTTTCTGGTATTCTATTCATCTGGGTTCGACAAAGATGTATAGAGTTTTGAGGGAAGTGTATTGGTGGAATGACATGAAAAAGGATATTGCAGAGTTTGTGGCTAAGTGTCTGAATTGCGAACAAGTGAAGGTTGAGCTTCAAAAACTTGTAGGTTTAGCTCAAGACTTTGAGATTCCTACTTGGAAGTGGGAGGACATGAATATGGACTTCATTATGGGTTTGTATCGTACTCGTAGGCAACATGATTTAATTTGGGTGGTTGTTGACCGAATAACTAAGTCGCTGTATTTTATTCTCATTAAGACTTTCTATTCAGCTGAGGGTTATACTAGACTTTATATTCGTGAGTTAGTTAAGCTTTATGATGTTCCATTATCCATCATTTTAGATTGAAGTACTCAATTTACATATCCATTTTGGAGGCCTTTCCAAAAGGATCTTGGTACTCAAGTTAAGTTGAGTACAACTTTACACCCATAAACTAATGGTCGATCCAACCATACCATTCAAACCTTGGAATATATGTTAAGAGCTTGTGTCATTGACGTTAAGGGTAATTGGGATGATCATTTGTTATTGATCGAGTTTGCATATAACAATAGTTACCATTCTAGCATTCAAATGGCTCAATTTAAGGCCTTATATGGTAGGAGGTGTAGGTCACTTAGTTGTTGGATTGATATTGGTGAAGTTGACTTTATAGGACCCGCTTTAGTTCATTATTCTATGGATAATGTTATACTCATTAGAGAAAGATTGAAACTGCTGAAAGTTGATAGAAGTCCTATTCGGATGTGAGGAGAAGAGAATTTGAGTTTGAGGTGAATGATTGAGTCTACTTGAAAATCTCACCCATGAAGGGTGTGATGCATTTTTGCAAGAAGGGTAAGATTAGTACCCAATATGTAGGCATATATCAGATCTTAAGGCAGATAAGAAATGTGGCATATGATTTTGATTTGCCTTCAGAATTGGCATCGATACATCCGGTGTTTAATGTGTCATTGTTGAAAAAGTATATGGGTGATCCTAACTCTATTGTGTATTTGGAAAACATTGATGTGAAAGAGTGTTTATCTTATGAGAAAGTTCAAGTTGAGATATGAGACCGGCAAGTTAGAAGGTTAACGAATGAAAATTTATCTAAGTGTCTGGCAAGTTGTCTGAGACAAGCCAAGTTGAATAGCCGTAAGAAGTTTGACGACCCATACAAAGGACCCATAAGAAGGGTCTTAAGGAATGAAAATTTAGATAAGTGTCCGGTTACTCTACAAGGAGGACCTATGGACCGTAGAAGCTCCTACGATCTGTAGGGTCACTCAATCAGAAATGATCAGTGACTCAGAGTTTCAAATATTAGAAACATTACCAAGACGAGGGGTATTTATGACCGTAGGACATTTGACAAACCATAGATTAGACTCGTAGGTTGGGTCCTAAGTTTTGGATTTTTTGTTAAGTGTTGGGATGTTTAACGAATCATCTCTACGATCTGTAACTCATTCGATGAGCCATACACCTAAATCATAGGTACAATTTCTAGTAGCTTAACTTTTGGAGCACTGATCCTATGACCCCAACTCTACGACCCATCATAACTCCTATGACCACTAGGATCTGATCCCTAGGTCTCTCTAGCTAGATTTAATGAGGGATGTTTTGGGTATTTCATACATATTCTACACCAATACTATGTCATTTTAGATAATTATTCTAATCCTATAAATACTTAAAACCTTCAAATTATCTCCATTCCCTCTTATTTTCTCAATAAACAGTCTAAGGCATTAAGGATTCTCTCTCAAAGGACCCTTCCTCTTCAATCAAGCTAGGGTTTTAAGATTCAAGCTTTTCTTCAAAATTTCAAGTTGATCTTCATTAAGGTATGTGGGATTTCATCTATGGATCCTTTCCATCCATGGAGTCCCAAAGTTTTCTTCCAAATTTTATATCAAATTCAATTCAATTATTCTAGGGTTTTTATCAAATTTCATTGGGTCAATTCAATTATGGTTTTACTGAATTCCAATAGACTATACATGCATGATTTGAGTTAAATTTCATTTTTGGATAAGCTTTCAATGACCCATTGTCACGACCCAACCCCGTAGGTCGTGACTAGTGCCCGAGCTGGGCACTCGTATACATATCTGTTAGATATCGTCAAACTGAAACCAAATACAATATGGAGACTTTGTGAGAACAAGACATCATCTCAAGTATTACATATATGTTTCAGGGTAACCTATCTCCTGAGGATTCACAATCAATTAAGTATCATAATACCCGAACTGACAAGTTTGTCACTACATACAACATCCCAGAATATATACATACGCAAGCCGATAAGACTGCCACTACAAAAGAGAATGTCCCCAAAACATAAGTCATGCTAACACAACCGAATAACATCCATACACAACCCACACGTATGCCTACAAACCTCTAAAAGTTTCAACAGTAACATATGATAGGAAAGGGCCTCGCCGTACCTCTGGATAAATAAATATATATATCAAAGGATCAATACCAAAAGTCTATGCTCTGGGGCAATGGAGCACTCCAAAACAGCTAGATCATAATTGAAGTAGAGAGTCCAGGAGACAAGTATGATAATCAAGAGCTCACTGTACCTATGCCTTACGAACAAATCATGCGTATCATTATCATATACCGTACTCGGCCCATTATGGGACTCGATGCCATAATCATATTATCATGTTATCATATCATCACATACATATGCTATACCATACCCGGCCCTCTAATAAGGGACTCGGTGAACAAAGTCGTGTACACATATACTGTACCCGGCCCATCGTAGGACTCAGTGCCATAACTATATCATTGCATCATCATATCATTATATAGCATACTCGGCCCTCTAGTGAGGGACTCGGTGGATAATGTAGTAAAATGTGCATGATAACATACCCAACCTAGCATGGGACTCAGTGAAAGATGTAATAAAGTTATACATGATAACATACCTGGCCCGGGACTCGGTGAAAGGCATAATAATAATATGCACGAGTAGAATATCATGAGCAACCATATATAATTAGATCATCATCTGAGACTCAATAAAATAATCGAAATGAACCATCATTTAAAAATCAAGACAATAGTCATCTAAAGTATCTTTTGAATGTCATAATGGATTATACCAAATAGAGCCTCAGGAATCATAGACATGTATCGAGATAATATGAAACAACTTATGGAATTAGAGTAAAATGTGCATGATAACATACCCAACCTAGCATGGGACTCAGTGAAAGATGTAATAAAGTTATACATGATAACATACCTGGCCCGGAACTCGGTGAAAGGCATAATAATAATATGCACGAGTAGAATATCATGAGCAACCATATATAATTAGATCATCATCTGAGACTCAATAAAATAATCGAAATGAACCATCATTTAAAAATCAAGACAATAGTCATCTAAAGTATCTTTTGAATGTCATAATGGATTATACCAAATAGAGCCTCAGGAATCATAGACATGTATCGAGATAATATGAAACAACTTATGGAATTAGAGACAATTGTCATCGTAGAGTCTTTATGAATAGGATCTTAAACATCCAACTACTATTCAACATATAGAAGGCTTGAGGACAATAGCTCAACTACTTTAAGAGTTTTAACATCCAAAAGTGAATAAGGATCAAGAATCATGTTTAGAACTTATGAATGGAACTACCCCAAAGCTCATATTATTCATCACTTACGTCTAAGACATGCCAAAAAAGAGAAGGGATAGGCTTTACATACCTTACGTCGCCCAAGGAACTCAACTTAATCACGAACTTTTCACAATTAGTATGCCAAACCTATAATCATAAGAATATGCGTGTGATTTAAGAAGGCTTTCATATATCATATATATTAATAAATAACTTAATTCTAAAATGAAATAGGTAGTTTCTCCCCTATATCATTAGTGTCTCCCAATTCGGTATATCACCACAATAGCCCAACAACAAATAAATCTCAAAAATACAACAATATACTTAATTTACTGCAATAATCCATCCAACATATATATCCTTAAGAGCCCGTTTGGATTGTCTTTAAGTTGGTCAAAACCAACTTAAAGTCCCTTTTTAGCTTTTGGACGTGTTTGCCTAATGCTGACTTTAAGCCATAAAGTTCTTAAAGTCAGTCAAAAATGAAAAGTTAGGATTCCTAACTTTTTTTTCCAAAGTGCTTAAAGTCATTTTCTTTGACCATGTAAATTACTTTTATATCCCTTATATTTTAACTAAATTCTCAAACTACCTTTTTTTATTCTTTTAACCCTAAAATTCACATCATAAGCACTTTTATCCAAACACTCAACTGCTTATTTATAAAAATAACTTTCAGCAATTCAAAGTTCTAAAAGCACTTCATACATAAAAGCTACTTTTTTTAAGCCCATCCAAATGGGCTCTAAAATTAATCCCTTAAAATTTTATTTCTAATGGAATTTTGGCAGCATTTCCTTTCTATTCTGAACAATCCCAATACCTCAATTCAGCTAACAAATTATTAATATCAACATTAACAAAAATATGCAACAGTTATCCACAATAATCAACTAAATCCACCAAACAATCCATCCAAATCAACATCAAATCCCCAACTACTTAATACAACATGTACGATAATTACATCAACATTTCCAACATTCTAATCCGCCAAATCTATCACTAAACATGTAAATAACATCACAGACAACTTAAACATACCTTATGTAGTCCATAACCATGAAATCAACACCATCCAAAGTAATTTTTATTCAAAACGATGACAATAACTTGTTCTTCACTTCACTCTTCATGGGCCTCAGAATTTGGGGCCTCAAACTTGATCAAACTCTTGCTTTATCTCTCTAACTTCTCCTCTTTCTCTCTCTAACCTTCCATAAGATTGCTGAACATTATAATACTGTTTATGACCTTTTTGACCCTATTTATATTGACAAAGGGTGGTGGAGTAGTCCTGCCGCGTGTCCTTCACGTGTCAGGCTCTCTACTTGTGGCCAATGCCTTTGTTTAGTAAAATAGTCATATATCTTGATACTATTATCGAATAAATTCCCATGACTAATGGTTCATAATATAATTCAATTATATACAACTTTTATTTTAGGAGTTTTCCCAAATTCTAAAATAATAATGGGGTTATGGTCTCCCCAAGTCAGATCACCCGAAAACGTAACTTAAAAACATCTTTTTGGAGGGCTTACACTTGGATTTGGCTCAAGGGTCCTTCTTGAGTTGTGTTTAACTTCACATAAATTGTCCATATAACTTATCATATGTCCTTTTTATAAAAATCCCATCATGTGGTCTCCACCTCAGCCTATGGTTACGAGGGCTATATATCTTTCAACGTATCATTCTAATTATATTGTACGAACTCCAAATATTATACTCATGCTATCCTCATGTTAATACAGTAGAATATCATTCTTTATACTTGTAATATTTTCTCCTCTCGAGCTCAAATTAAGTCATATGTAGACTTAGTAACATGAAATTTTCTAAGGTATAACAACACGAGCCGACAAGACTATCACTACATACAACATCCCAAAATATGTACATATGCAAGCCGACAAGGATGCCACTACAAAAGGGAACGTCCCTAAAACATAAGTCATGCTAACATAATTGAACAACATCCACACACAACCCACACGTACGTTTACAGACCTCTAAGAGTTTCAACAGTAATATATGACGAGACATGGCCCTACCGTATCCCTGGATAAACAAATATATACATCAAAGAATCTGTACCAAAAGTGTAGGCTCCAAGGCAATGAAGCACTCCAAAATAGCTGAATGGAAATCTTAAGCTGGCGGATACCCGAAATGAGTATTTGTACCTGCGGGCATGAAATACAGCCCCCTTCCCCCAAAGGAAGGGGGTCAGTATAAGAAATATACTGAGTATATAAAACCTGAAATACAGTAAGAAAGATAATAACTAGAGTAGAAAGTCCATGAGACAAGTATGATAATCAAGAGCTCACTGTACCTGTGCCTTATGAACAAAGCATGCATATTATTATCATATACCGTACCCGGTCCATTATGGGACTCGGTGCCATAATCGTATCATCATGTTATCATATCATAATATATATATACTATACCATACTCGACCCTCTAATAAGGGACTCGATGAATACTGTCATATCATCATGTTATCATATCATCATATACATATACTATACCGTACCCTGCCCTCTATTAAGGGACTCGGTGAATAAAGTTGTGTGCACGTATACAGTATCTGGCCGCTCATCATGGGATTTATTTCCATAACCATATCATTGCATCTTTGTATCATTAGCGTACCCGCCCCCCTAGTGAGGGACTCGGTGGATAATGTAGTAAAATATGTACGATAACATACCTAGCCCAGGACTCGGTGAGAGATGTAATAACAGTATGCACGAGCAGAGTAGTAAGTAACCATATGCATTTAGATCATCATTTGAAACTCAATAGATAATTAGACTAATCAATACTTGAGTATCAGGGCGATAGCCATGTTCAGTATTATTTGAATGTCATTATGAAACATATTAGATAAAGCCTCAGGGATCATAGACACGTATCAACATAACACGAGACATCTTTTGAAAGTTAAGGAAATTAATCAATATAGAGTCCTTAAGATTAGGGACTTTCATATACCAATTACTGTCTAATGTATGGAAGACTCAAGGGTAGTAGCTCAACTACTTTAAGATTTTTAACATCAAGGAGTGAATAAGAATCATGAATTATACTCAAAACTGATGAATGAAATTACCCTAAATCTCATATCATATATCACTTATATCTAAGATATGCCAAAAGAAAGAAGGGATATCTTTACATACCTTTAGCGTCTATTCGCCACAATACGTATACGTTACCCGTAGTATCTCAACCTATATTAAGACGTTAAGCACTATGGTTAAGCTATGGAAAGGCATTAAACGTACTTTATCATTAGTAGGTTATTTCTAGATAATTGGACAGCACCTCCCCTATATAGCTCACTCCTCTCACATCCTAGCCATCCATACAACTATCAAGTAGCATCAATAATCACACATTCAAATGCCATGTTAAGGCTAGCCAAGACAAGATTCAAGAATACTCCAAACAACCCACATAACCTTTTAAATAGTCCGACATTTACAACATTCGATAACAATCCACATACGACTATCACATATTAAAGTTATCTTTAATGATCTATAGTCTTAATATTTCATCGAACGATCCTCTAACAATCCAACTAATACAATAATTGTAGTCATACTTAATCTTTCAAGCTCAATAAGAACAACAACGACATATCAAAACAGTCCCTAACTAGCAACATAAAAGATGTCAAAAACCTTGCAAATACTTACGAACCGCAAAACAACCCACCTACGATTCTTATACGTTATTTCATACAAGTTTTTCATCTAATTTAATGGCATATAACAGTAGTCACACAATATCAACATCACTCATTCAAATGAAAGAAAACTTTGTTAACATTACACTAAGTTCTACAACAGCCCTCAAACAACTACAACTTCAACCTTAGCCATTTAATTCCTTCATCCTCACACATAATCCATGACAACAACAAATAAAATACTAAATAAAATTAGCTCACCAACTTCAATTAAAACATCCCCTACGACTTCAACAACACTCTAATACCAACATACATAATTTTATACATCTAATTCATATTTATACATTTACCACATGTCCAAATTCATTCAAAAACATGTAGAAAATGATTAACTCTTAACTTAACAAATTAGCTCCTTAAGTTGGCTGAAACTCGTGGATTACACATTAGACCTTCTTACTGCTCCAATGATTAATTCATTTTGTTAATCACCTCTGATTGGTTGAAAATACCTTAGAGAATTAGTTTATGGATCAAAAGTTTGGACCCTGATTTGCTTCAGCCATGGCCGTGAGTTACCATGGCTTAGACTCTCTTTCTTTCTCTCTAGGTTAGGTTGAAGAAGAATGAGATAAATGACTAGCTAATTAGTCATTACTAAGCTTATATATGCTACCTTAGGGGTTGGACACGTGTCTGCCCATATGGCATGTGTCCATGGTTGACATGTGTCTCACTATCATCCACACACTAATCAACTTCTGTCATGTATCTTGGTGGGGCCCACTTAGAGTCTAACCATGATTAATTAATCCCTAATTTCCACTAATATTTCTAGACTAAATAAAAGTTATTACAAATTCGTATATTAATCAAAATTGGGAATAAAAATCTCTATCTCGTATCCTAGAATGATCTTGTCCATTACTTTAAGAAAGTAGGTGCATCACCTCCTTAATTCATGCCACAAGTTTATAAGTAGTTGCATCACCTACTTTCCCTTTTTATTTAAAATGCAGTCCACATATTCTAAGTAGGTGCATCACCTACTTGTTCATTTTAGGAGGTTAGCAATTAGTCTTACCTTAAGAACCTGTGTGATCCTTGCTACTTTAGCTAGACATGTAATCAAGTATCTTAATTATGTAAGACATCTAAACCAGTAGCTTAAGCAAGTAGGTCGATTACTATGACAAATTATTTGGCCTCGAACAATTTTCAAATTCTTCCAACCCTATTTCAAACCATCACTACTCGCATAGAACTAGTCTATGAAAAATATGGGGCATTACATCCTCCCCTCCTTAGGATCATTTGATAATGTCATGGATAATATGGATCATATGGTAGCTTTAGAGGAGCTTTAAAATGTTTCAATGTACAAAAGTATGGGTTATAACACCCATGCATTATGCTATTAATTTCAAGTTTCAAGCTATGAATTTATGATCAAGTATTTATGTATGACTTATGAAAGTTATGTATGATAATTCAAGTATTAAATCATGAATTGTGAAAGGTATCCTCATAATAAACAAGTTATGATGATTTAGATGCTCAGAAATGTAAGTATCCACAAGTTCAAGTTATGATTATTATTTTCAAGGAGCTATTCTTATATTATATTTTAATGATATTGGACTGGTTAATTTACCTTTTCTAAGAACTATGTTTTATGTATTCCATTGGGATTAACTTTGCATCTAGAGAACTTCATTATGGAATCCACGAGGGAACCTTAGTAGCAACCATTAGTTCCAAAAATACATGCCACCATAGGTTTGGGTTTATGGCATAGCTAGTGGATCCACATATAGCTCATGTTTATGTTTATGATACAGAATCTACCTTTGCAAGTAGCCTCTTTTTTTCAGTGTGGGAGTTACATCAGATTCCATGTTATAGCTTACATGGTCTTATATGTTGGTTAAGGTTAATATCCCACATACGTATATGTTATGTTCTAAAAATTATGATGATTTTTTATGATGCAATGACCACATGATTATGTTTACAAATGCTTTCAAGTTTAACTTATGTTTTAAAGATATTGGTCACGCATAACATGTTCATATTGTCTATGTTCAATTATTATTGTCCATGCATGCTTCTCACATACTTCGTGCATTCCATGTACTAACACATACTTTTTACCTACATTGTATCATAATGTAGGGTTTGGGATCATCACACACACTCCACTCGTGGCTAGAGATTGAACTTACCTTCAATCATTGGTGAATCCTCATATTTCGAGGACATAACATTTATGTTTTTGTTTTGTTCCTCTTGATGTTTATTCCATTAAGTGAGCTAAGATTTTGTCTTATGTTCTATCTAGACTAGTAGAGGCGTGTTAGATGGTTATGGAGTCTATCTTGTCATATTCTTAAGGAGTTGATTTCTTATTTATCGAGACATATATGTTTAGATCTTTATTCCGCACTTATGATTTAGTCTTATTGTTCTTAATTACCTTATGTATGATATGCTTAGAGGCTTAGTTGGAGTCCCTCGGGATTCTAATCACTGTGTCAGACTTAAGGCCTATTTTGGGTCGTGACAATAGTGTTTGAGCTCGGCTAGTAAATGAAATGCTTTTCCAAACACCATTTGATAGGGAGAAGTCCCAATACATGTCTTATATGCCTTTCTATATGCTCATAGTGCATTATGCAGCTTCATTGTCTGATCCCTCCTCTGTGCATTCACTATTTTTTTGCAAGATTTGCTTTACCTCCCTATTTGATACTTTCACTTGGCCACTTATTTGTGGATGGTATGCTATAGCCACCTTGTGACACTCCCCTAACTTAGAGAATATGTTTTGCACCAATTGATTCATAAAATATGTTCCTCCTTTGCTAATCATGGCACGAGGAGTACCAAAACAAGTGAAGATGTGCTTCTTTATGAACTTGATCGCCACCTTCGAGTCATTAGGAGAAGAGATACAGTCTCAACCCACTTTGATACATAATCAACAACCACTAGTATATAATGATTTCTATTAGAAGGATAAAAATGCCCTATGAAGGTTATTCCCCACACATCGAATATTTAAAATTCCAAGATATTGTTAAGTGACATCTCATCTCTCCTAGATATAGTTCCCATCCTATGGTATTGATTACATTCTTTAACATATTTCAAGGAATCTCTAAATAATATTTGCCAAAAGAACCCAGATTGAAGCACCTTGTGAGTTATATGATCACCTCCATGATAACCTCTATATGCAGATGCATGACAACTATCTAATATTTGCTTGAATTCACTCATAGGAACACATCTCCTTACCACTCTGTCTGGGCCCTACTTGAACAATAAGGCTCATCCTACATATAAAATCGTGCATCATGACTCAACTTCTTTTTCTGCTAAGTAATAGATCCAGGTGGAAACACTCTATTCACTGGAAGATTAACAATTTCTGCATACCACTATAACTCAATCACCTTTTAGGACAACAACTTCTCATCGAAAAACTTCTCTGAAATTTTCCCTTCTTCTTGAACATGCAAGGAACTCTCCAAGCTAGATAGGTGATTTGTGATCTGTGCCTTTCCTATCTTTGATTTCAAGATATAACTCTTGAAGTAGCAGAATCTATCAAATCTGCCGAGGTTTTGCATCCTTCTTATTAAAAAGGTACCTGATATCAGAATGATAAGTATAAATAACAACTTTAGTGCCTACAAAGTAAGAACTAATTTCGTCAAATGCAAAGACCAAGCATAGCATCTCCTTCTCCGTCATTGTGTAGTTGGCCTGTGCAAAATAAAGAGTTTAACTCGCATAAGAGATGGCCTAAATTACTCTCTCTATTTGATGGCCCAACACTGCTCCAACAATTATATTACTAGCATCACGCATAAGCTCGAAAGGTAGCTCTATATAAGATTCTTCTTTTGTGCCTCAAAACCCTAGAAGCAACACTCATCAAACTCGAACTTCACCTTCTTCTCCATTAGACTACATATTGGTCTTGTATTCTTGGAGAAATCCTTGATGAATCTTCTCTAGAACACCACATGACCAAGGAAACTCCTCAATCCTTTAATAGAGGTTGAAGGAGGAAGCTTCTCAATTATTTGAATTTTTACAAGATCCATTTCTAGTCCTTCACCAAGAAATGGCATTTTTTTTGGTTCAAGACCAAATTAGTTTCCTCACATCGAGCCAACACTATATCCAAATTCTGCAATCACTGATCAAATGACTCCCCAAAGATAAAAAAATCATCCATGAAAACTTCAACAAAGTCCTCCACTATGTCATGAAAGATGGATATCATACATATCTAAAAAGTGGTTGAAGCATTCCATAACCCAAATGGAATACACTTGAATTCATATGTTCCATAAAGGAAAGTGAAGGTGGTCTTCTTTTGATCTTTTGGAGAAATCACAATCTGGTTGTATCCCAAATAGTCATCCTAAAAATATTAATACTCCTACTCTATTAGAATGTCTAACATCTGATTAATAAATAAGATTGAATAATGATCTTTGTGAGGAGCTTCATTTAACTTCATGTAGTGCATGCAAATACACTAATCTGTGACTGTTCTTATTGGTATCAACTCATTTGTTTCTCATTAGTCACCATTGTCATACCCCCCCTTCTTGCGTACACATTGCATTGGACTAACCCACTTGATGTCAGAGTGTAAAGACCCTCTAAGTCATTTTACCTTAATGCCTGATCGTTCCTATAGTGACCTCAATTTATTTATAATTTTTTGGCACTCACTATTCGATTGTTTGGTCGTTTGTTTGGGTTTTAGGCCAGATTCCTTGTTTTAGAGCTTTTGAAACTTAAAAAGTTGATTTCGATTAAACATCATGTAAAAAACCCTTAGTAAAGAATTCTGATGGGGATTGCATCATCTTTGAAATGGACAAATTATGCTAGTAGCATGGTCGGCATGACTATCGATGCATTTAGTATGAGTTTAGGGCCATTTGGCATTTTAGCATTTGAAATTTGGCCTACGATTGACTTTGGTCAATATTATTGGAAAACACACTTGGATAAAAATTATGTTAGCGTGGTTAGTTCTATAATGTCGAGTTTTCTCTATAACGACCCTTCATGCACTTCCTGAGGATTCTGGTCTAATTCAAGGCCCATTGTGGAATTTGTCTAAAAATGGTATTTGGGAGTGAGACCCACTTTTCATTAAAATAACCTCATATGAAATTTTTGAATGTGTCATTAATTATGGAATGTCAAATTTATATGGGTAGCATATATTATTTTCATACACATGATTCCGAACGAATCTCGAGCACACCGTCAGAGACTTTGATAGTGCAAAAAATCTCATGTTGCAACAGTGCTGGGAAGGGCCTATTCAGCCTTTGGTTGGCGGACCTCAGGCCATAATTACGGAAGCGAGTGACCTAGGTCTCTATATTCGCTAGGTTTGGGATATATATGTAGAGCCTGGGCCGCATTTGCAGGTCATGGGCCGTATTTGCAGTGCTTGGGTTGCATTCATAAGGCCTAGGACGAATTCGCGGGGCCTGGGCCGCATTCATAATGGCTTGCTCATTTCGTCTCCGCATTCTCAAGAATCCCCCCGCATTCATGGAGGTTTGTGTCCTTGCCTTCCACGTTCATAGAGGATCCTCCATATTTGTGAAGGCTTGGGCTCTTTTCCTCTACATTCGCAGGCTAATGTAGCTGTTTTAGTGGAGGATAAATCCATGGTCTTTTAATGGAGAACAAGGATGAATTTTTAGATCATTTCCCAAAATTCAAAAGACTATAACTCTCTCAATTTAATTTCACTTGGGGTGATTCAAAGCTAAAATTATGGGGAATTGCTAGGAGGATTTATGGGAAGTGTCAAAAAGTATTGAAGGAGCATCGTTGGAGGTAAAATTTTAGCTTTAGCTGCTGCCATTGTTCATGATTAAGCAAAAAAAAGGTTTTTTATTGCATGTTTGTGTTTGGACTATTTCGAGCCCCAAATTATGTTCTATTTTAAAATACAAGTTAGGGGAGGTAGATAGGATCTTTTCACAGAGTCAATTTAGGAATCACCAAAGTGGGTCCCACATTCCCATTTTGGACTTCAAAATATGTCTATCTTCAATTTATGTAATTCTAGTGTTAAAACGATTGTATTGATATTGTGTACATATTTTTGATAACATGAAAGCATTCGGAAGCCATTCGAAAGGAGAAAACTCTGGATTTTTGTTTTTGGAGAGTGCCAGATTGGCCTATAGGTAGGCTACAACCTCCCTCTCTTTAGATTGAACTCAAGAAAATGAATGTTTGTTGATTAGTTGAAGTTTGGGTTGGGTAGCTATTGAATCTTGCTTAGACGTGTAGAAAACATTTTTTTGGCCTATTTTAGGAATATCAGGTAATTGTGAGCATACTACTTGCCTTTATTGATCATTCGTGCCTTGTAATATATTTGAATACTTAGTTTCTCTTTTATTTGTAGAATGTTTACCTTAGTATAGGTTTGACTAGTGCTTGCCTTAGAAATGCATGATTCTGACCAGATAGGCCTTAGTTTTGCCCCGACGTCGCTTCAACCGGCTTAGATCCTTATAGACTAGTGTAGAAAACTTTATTTTTATAGTTTGATACTTAGCTAGGCGGTACTCTTGCTTTGACGATATTCTATCCTTACTTTCACGATTCTGTGGCTTTACAAGCTTCGATGGTTATATCGGGTTCCATTCTTTAATTCAAGATGTAAGACCCCAATTTTTTAAAGCTAAGACCGAGCCATCCATCATATGTGTATGGGGTTGTATTGGATTATTCATAATTTTTTTCATGTGTAGAGGTTAATTCTTTAGTGCAAGAATAGATTTGGAGATGAATTAAGGTCATAAGGATCCTTTAGTACAAAGTCTAGTTGAAAGCTTCCTTACCGATTGAGTTTCTATAAAAATATTTACTTGGGTCAACTTCAAACGATCATATCTCATGGAATACAAAGATTAGGTGGCCCATGACCTATCAAATTAACTTTTTTTGAGTCCTCTTCCAACAAATCAAGTTTGCCTCATTCCGATTTCAGAGTACAAAGTTAAGACTGTTTTACCAAAAACTAGTCGATTAGAAATTTCAAGATCAGTAGCTATGACTTGAGCTACGACTCGTAAGAAAAGCTACTAATTGTAGAAGTCCTTTTCTAAGTAAATTCCTGCAAGTCTTCCAGGGCTATGTTGGTCCTTTCCAAGATTTTTATCCCTATTCTAAGTCAGTTTTGAGTGTTTTAACTGAGTATATCATCCAACTAATTAGTTTTTCAGTAAAAATCATCAATCTAAACATTCAAGTATCTATAAACTCTCTCAAAGCTCACATAGAGTTCCTCTTCTCCATCAAGAACCCAAAAGCTTTCATACAAAAAATTTAAGATACGAAGAAAAAAATTTCATACAAAGTTTTCCAAGCTCTTCCACTCTAAAAACTTCATAAAAGAATTTCTTCCCTCAAGATCAAGCCCAAGATTTTAAGATCAAAGATTTCCTCCAAGAAAGTTTTTCTTCTTCAAAGTTTTTCAAAGTTTCTCTTAGATAATCGTCATTCCAGGTATGTAAGGCTATTAATAGCATTGAATTGAATTAGTCCACTCTCCCTACATCTAAATTCTATCGTTAAAGAATTGAGCTGAGTTTTAGCCCTAGTTTCTTGAGTTTCAAATGGGCAATTTCTTCGTTCATTGAGTTCTATATAATTATGCATCGAGATAATTATTGATTCTACACCTTGAATTCATGAGATTTCTGTTCATAATTTCATTCCTATGAACCCCAGTTGAGTTGATGATCATTCTATTAACATGTATTTAGTTTGAGTTGATGAGAATGGTTTTCATGCATTAAATGAAGTATGATTTAAACTGGGTCTATGCATATTTATTGAGTTTTGAAAGAGAATGCGTATTGAGTTGAAGTGAGTTTGAGAAGTCTCTTAGTTATTATTTTGAGCATGAGTATTTTGAGTATAAATGAGTTGAACATTATTACACCAAAACATCTATTTTGAGATTGAGTTAAGAAGTTAAATTATATTTTTATTTTAAATAAATTCACTAAGTTGAGATTATACCTATTTTAAAGATAAGAGATAAATTGAGATGCGATGAGTTTTAAGTTAAGACCAAAAAAGACTAAACTAGTTAATTGAGTAAGTATACTTGCTTGAGTTATGAGCATAATAAACCTTATTTTGGGAGTAGTATTGAGCAACGATTTGGGTAAGAGTATAAAATAACTCGAACCCCATAAACTACGTAGCCAGCATAGGATAGAATCATATCGTTCATTTGGGCGACTCATCATTGTCCCAAAAGAGGACTTTTATTGGATCTAGCTATGAGTTTGTGTCCCTTGCCCTAGCAAAGTATTAGACGGCTTTGGCAATGAAAATAGTTTGTTGTATTATCACTAGCTCATCAGTGATGGTTGTCAGTTAGAGAAACTCTCCTAGAAGTAAAGTATTATATTTTTATTTACTGAGATATAATTACTTATTCATATCTTTTAAAGAAGTCTTTTACACATATTGCATGCTTTATTTAGTTGAGCTATTTTCAGAGTTGATTCCTATGAGTTGAGTTGAGTATCTTTTATTAAGTTTCCTTTCAGCTATTTTACATACCTTACATTCTATGTACTGACGGTGTTTGGTGCTACATCATTTTATGATGCAGACACAGATGATTGAGATCCTCAATAGGCACATCGTTAGAGATCAGAATTCTATCGAGTTTTGGTAAGACATCTTTCCATTTAGAGGCACTCTTGAGTCTTTAACTTTTAGTCTTTATTTACTTATTTGAGGTAGTCATGGGCCTGTCTCGGTACCTATATAAGAGTTTATTCAGTTATTTTTAGGGTTCATGGTTTTAAAACACTAAGTTATATTCTATATATATTTTTGCCCATTTGAAACCTTTTTATGAGTTAAGTCTTCCACTGAGTGAGTTAGCAAAGACAAGTGGTTTGCTTTGGACCATCATGGTCTTCAAGTGCCGACCACGCGTGGGGTAACCCCTCGGGGAGTGAAAAAAGATTGGTTTTGGGTTAAGCTCAGATGGGTTAATTGATTGGCTAGGTGTTGATAGTGTTCTAGGGAGATTTTTGACTATGGCTCGTTGGGAGCACTTGCAAAAGCTATATTGGCATATTTGGCGAGCATCCAAATTCAAGCTAAGACCTCAACCATATTAACACTTTCAAAGAGCATCCAGTTAGAGGTCTGCCCTCGATCATTTGGATACTTATAAAGAGCATCCTATTAGAGGTCCGACCTAGATTACATTGATACTTCTGATCGATTACTTTGATACTTATAGTAAGAATCCAATTAGAGGTCTGGCCTCAATATTGTCAAATTCTACTTATTTGCATTGAGATTCTAGTTATGCTTTCTTCGGTCTTGGGTTCTCAGGTTTTGTTCTTCATAGTTATAGCTATTCTATGTATTTTTCAGGCTCATAAGGGCCCATATAAGTTTTTATTTAAACTTGCACACGAATGTACCTTCTGGGCTTATGAGGGTCCAACTAGGTGTCATTAGCTTGTAGATTACTTTAGTTAGGACCTTTTCTACACTCGTGTAGTTTTCATTAATTTCCTTTAGACTTCCGTTCCTTACCTCTGTTCAGTTTTATTCCTTCTTTTCATATCAATTTTTCTTTACAAGCTCAGTCAGCCAATGATGCCTACTAGGTACTTGTTATCTTGGTACTCATACTATACTATTCATTTGTTTTCATGATGCTGGTTCGAGCACTAGCAACCAATGTTGATTTAAGCTTACAACAGTTTGATACGGAGACCGGGGGGGGAGGGCACTTGGCATTTTGTACTATTTCAGTCTCTATCTGTATATATATTTTACTAGTCTTTTATTTTTGAGAAAAGTCTTGTTTCCGTGTTCCACTTTTGGGACTTGTCATCTTTTATTTAGATAGCTCTCTAATTGTAACTTCTAGGTTCTAGGAGAGATCATTTTGTGTATATATTTATTTTGGCTTGTTTTCGCTTATCTATCTAGTATATCTTTGACCTGCTTATTCTTGTTTAGTTTCTACCCTTAAAATGAACTTGTTATTACTGGTTATGGGTTGACTTACATACTAGTGGATTATAGTAGGTACCATCATGACTCGAGAAATTAAGTCGTGAAACTTTGCTATCAGAGTTTTAGGTTCACCAGTCTCACTTGTACAGAGCTAACATGTAGTAGAGTCCTGTGGATTGGTGTGGAGATGTCCATGACTAATCTTCGGGAGACTATATGATGTCATTAGGAAGATTTCCTCTCTTGTCTCAATTTCATGCATTGTGTGTCTTATTTGTTCCTAGAACTCTCATTTGGTTCAATCTTTTATAGGATACATTGTACGTATGGCACAAAGACCATGGGTGATACACCTGGGCCTGTAGATAGAGTCTCAGCTAGGGGTAGAGGATGACATAGAGGTCGTGCGATGGCTACAGCAATGGCCTATTACAGAGAGAAGACTCCAGAGCCTGAGAAGGAGCCCCAAGAAGTATCTGTACCTCCATAGTCGATGGGGCTGGGACCAACCTAGCCACCACCCGTACTAGCTAAAACTCTAGACCTTCATTCCATGCTTGCCTTGATTTTAGCTGCTATAGGGGAGATGCAGCAGGCACCAGCTCTAGCACTATAAGGTCAGACTACAATATTGGCACCATAGGTTCAACCACTGCCAGCTCATATGATAGCACATTCAGATTTAGAGGATGTGGTTATGCCACTGCGCAGGTAGAAGATGCTCAAGGTATTTCAAAGATTGTCACTACTAATATTTACTTGGGTGTTTAGGCAAGACATCTATGAGTTTTTGACTATATTTTTAGAGCAGATTCATTCTTTAGGCTTTATGAATGTGAGAGAAGCCAAATTCACCGCACATCAGTTCTGTGAGCTAGTCAGGTAGTGATGATGCTCATACTTGCAATCTAGGCCAGCTTGTTCATCTCTTATATCTTTGGATGGTTTCATGGCTCATTTTATACCACAAATCTTCAAGGATAGGCTTAGTGACTAGTTTTCTAGGTTGGAGAAGGGCTCTATAACAATCTTAGAGTACAAGGTGAGGTTTCATGAGTTGTCTTGCTATGCCACTTTATCTTTTCTTGGAAAATTTGGGTTTTTGGAGCCTATATAAAGTCTCATATTCTCATTAGGAAGAGAAGAAGTGGGAGGTTTTTTTAGCCACCCCAAAGTTAGAAATTTTCTTAACTTGGCTAAGATTTTGGACTCTTGTCCCCAGCCTAAAAGTTATGAAAATTTTTAGCTTTCAATCTATATTTTTCTTCAAGGAAAATAGAAGATTGAAGTCAAAATTTAGGCTAAGAACAGTGTTCTTATAATGTCGAACCCACGAAGGTTCGAGTCTAAATTTTTAATCTTTTATTTTATTTTTTTGTAGATTGGAGTTTCATCAAGCTCTTGGGTGGTGGTGAAGTTGTCTTCCGCTCACGTCTTCAGTCTTGTTGCCCGGAAAGAGGTAAAATATTTCTCAGCTTTATTCTATTTAATAATTTCATGTTTTATATTTAGTTGATTCGTAGTCTTGTTTTTTTTTGTTAGTATGTATATTAGAATAATTAGATAAATGATATAAATTTGTTATAGTTAGCATGTGTTAGGATTAATTAGCTAGAATATGTTAGGATAATTTCATGAAAGCACTTAGTTTTATTCATTATTTTTCCAAGTAGTTTGACACTATTATTATTATTATTATTATTATTGTTGTTGTTGTTGTTGTTGTTGTTGTTGTTCTTATTATTGTTGTTGTTGATTAGTACTACTACTACTACTATTATTATTATTATTATTATTATTATTATTATTATTATTGTTGTTGTTGTTGTTGTTGTTGTTGTTCTTATTGTTGTTGTTCTTATTATTATTAGTAGTAGTATTAGTATTATTATTATTATTATTATTGTTGTTGTTGTTGTTATTATCGTTGTTCTTATTATTGTTGTTGTTGTTCTTGTTATTCTTATCATTGTTGTTCTTATTATTGTTGTTGTTGTTCTTGTTATTATTATTGTTATTCTTATTATTGTTGTTCTTATTATTATTATTGTTGCTCTAATTATTTATTGTTGTTCTTATTATTGATGTTCATGTATTATTTATTGTATTTATATTGATTTGGGTTGTAATAATTTAGTTACTTATGTCAGTTATGCTTTCTTAGATATTAATTTTAATTTGTTTTAACCTAATTAGATTCCCCTAAAGATAAACCAATTCATGTTAATTTTACTCTTTAAATGATTTTCTACCTTCACTTAGTTATTTGATAAACTTTTACTTTTTTTATATACATCTATATTATTTTCAATGTTTAAGTTTAATCATTTTTTCTAAAAAATAATTCCAAAGTCTTCGTTTCCTTTTAAATTAATATTTCTCAAAGTTAGTCAAATAAATTTCAAATCGTTGGATAACCGCATGTTAGCGGCTATTTTAAGTGCTAAAACCTTCTTAAAATAGTAATATGAACCGCGTACCCTTTTTCTCTAAAATTTTAAGACTTAAATCTGTTAGAGTCTTTTAAATTAAGTTTTCTTCATTTCCTTAAAAAATTAAGTGGCGACTCCTCTTTTACTAAACTTATTTTTTTCTTATAAAGATGAAATTAATTTTGCACTTTGTCCATTTTTCGACATAACACTCGTAACAAAACTCCAGAGACCTATGAAATGACAAGTTTTTGGGACCTGCAGAACAGATGGATTTGTCGGGTCATAATGAAGTGTACAGGTTGTAAACACGACTCGTTCTAAAAATTTAGAGACTGATTTTCATGCCTTTTTCCAAAGCCAGCAGGGCGAGTCGTTTGATGAGCCTTCATTCCTTTGATGACCTGTAAAAGGTGATCTGTATGGTCAAATTTTATATTTAATGAAGGATATTTGTGTCATTATCCAAGTTTGGTTCAACGAGCCTAGAAACAATTAGGGCCAAGTTCAACCCTATATCTACCCAATTCTTTGAAATTCCCTCGTTCTAAATTCATTCTCCTAAAATTCTCTAAGGCAAGAACTCCAAAGTCTCTCAAGGTTTCTCTCAAAGCTTAAGCTAGTGTTTTCAGGTTTCATCATGGTTTCTTCTCAATTCGTAAGTGAATTCAATCAAGGTATGTGGGTATTGATTCATGGGTTCCTTTCACCTATGAAGTTTAATATTCCTCAAAATGCTTATAAGTCCCTTAAGAATGCCTTGGGAATAGGCTGCTCATGTAACATATTATCCTTGTTCTTTTTGTCAAATCCAAGTCTGGAATGTTGATTAGGGGGTCAAAACTGCAGAAAAATAGTCTCGTAGATTTTTAGGACTCGTGTATCAAAATATGAATTTTGTCAAAAATTGCACAAAATAGTAAGGTGCGCGGCAGCTTCGCATCGCACACTTGTTCCCATTCAGTATAATTTTTCCCTGAGTCAAAATCTGACCAAAATCTCATTTGCTAAAAAATGGCCTATCTAGGAGCAGCTCCGTGTCGCAGACCTAGGATATGTTTTTTGCCCAAATTCAGTTTTTAAGTAAAGGCACTTTAGACATTTCCCTAGTTGTTAGTTAATGAACCTGGAATTTTTAAGGCTTAATTCTACTCTATAAACTACCCAAGCCCTTAATTCCATTCATTCTTCTACAATGCACCTACTCAAATATTTCTATCTCTATAGAGGCTCTCAAGGGCTCCATTGAAGACTTCCAAAAAATTCACTCAAGCTCTCCATCAAAATTCTCACATTCTTTCAAATTCTTTTGTCTTCTCACTCAATCTATGTAGGGATTACTTCATGAGCTCTTTTTACGTATGAAGTCCCAAAGTTTTTTCAAGTTTTCATTCAATCTTCAGTTGATTATGAATCCTAGTTTTGATGAATTGCATTAGGCTGATTTGATTTCATTTTTAAATGTCATCAATGATTTTTATATGCATGTTATCATATGAATTGCATGATTTCAAGTTGATTTATAGATGCCCATGCATAACCGAAAGAAGCACTTCATGAAGCATCCCGAAATTTAATTGATTTATTTATTCCCTTTTTACATATGGAGGAAGACAACTTATATTGTCTTCCTTTCAATCCAAGTCGAGGTAATAGTTTCTATGGTAGGGCTAACGAGATTTCTTTTGCTTAAGGCTAGGCGTATAGATAGGTTTAGCTATATTTTTAAGTTGTGATTATGAATTTAAGATGAGTTTATGAGTTGATCATCAGTTTAATGATTTTCAATGGAAGTTTTATATGAGTTAAAGTTGATATTTATGATTCTAAAGCTAAAGTTTTGATAATGATCAGAGTTAAGATTAAAAGATGTTTAAAGATGGTAATAAGGACAATTCTCACGGAAGTTATAGATTCTTAGGAGTCACTAAAGAGATGAGCTATTCCTAATATGTTTTAAAGATGGATTGATATGCAGTTACTATCTTTCCATACTATGTTTTTATCATGTTTATGAGTTTCTGTTGGGATATTAAAAAAGCACCGAGAGGGCTTCTAGGTGGGGATTAGTCCGATAATGCAGTTAGTTACCCAAGGGAATCCTAGTAGCAACCTAAAGTCCCAAACTATATTTCCCACGTAGGTTTCCTTAATGGCCTAACTAGTTGATCCACATATAGCACAACTGAGTTGAGTTGAGTTATTTTTGGAGTATACTCTGGCAAGGTAGCATTCCCTATTTCAGTGCAGGAGTTATCAGCCTATCTCGATGCAAGAGTCATCGAATTCTATATAATAGCTCGCATGGTCTTAGTTATCGGTTAATGGTCCTATCCCATACAAGTTGAAGTTGAATATATGAGATGTCAAGTTATGAGTTTATGATAAAGTTTTATGATATGCATTGACCAAGAGTTTCTTATGATTTAAATTGCTTTTAAACTATACTCATGTTCATTATGATTTGTTATGCATCCTATAGCATATTGATTACGTTATTTACTTGTTCATGCATACCTCACATGCTTAGTACATTCAAATATACTAATGCATACTTTTTGCCTACATTGTCTCATAATGTAGGGATGAACAACACTTACGATCACCCCACTCGTGTCTAGAGATTTGCTTTAGATTTCAAAGAAGTTGGTGAGTCCTCATTCTATCGAGGACAAAACTTTTATTCATGTTACTATTGTTTATACTTTCTTCTATTGTTAGGGTAAGCGAGGAGCTTGTCCTAAACCCCCGTCAAAGATTAGACTAGAGGCATAGTTAAACGATATTATGGTGTAGTTCGGTTGGACGTTTATAGAGTTGATCATCCTTAGTCCCATTCCACACTTAATGATTACTTCCGCTTATATTTATAGTGTTCTTTACCTTATGTATGTAATGTATGCTAACATGGATTATGGTTTGAGTCCCTTGCATCTCGATTGCCATTTTACGACTAGGTCCTAGGTCAGATCGTGATAAATTTGGTATCAGAGCACAAGGTTCAAGTATTCTAGGGAGTTTAACATGCCACATCAAGTGGTGTGAAGGTTCCACATCTATGAGTAGGAGGCTATAAGGCGTTTTAGGAAATTTTCACTTCTTTCATAATCAATATCATGTGATAGAGCGTACTCTAGGTATTTTCCCCCTAACGATTGTTCTTTCTGATTTTCAAAAGATTCCTCTAAGAAGATATCAAATCCAAAGAAGGATTGATACTAATAAGGGTTTTGTAAGGCCAAGTATTTTATCATAGGGTGCTCCCGTGTTGTTTGTTAGAAACAAGGATGGGTCACTTCACATGTCTATAGATTATGGCAATTGAATAAGATCATAACAAAGAGTAAATATCCTATTCCAAAAATTTGATTAACTCTAAGGTGCAAGTCACTTCTCCATGATTGAACTCCAATCCAGTATCACCAATTGAGGGTGAGGGAGTGTGACATTCCCAAGATGGCTTTCCGAACTAGGTATGGACATTTAGAGTTTTTGGTTATATCATTTGGGTTGACTAATGCTACCACTATATTTATGGACTTGATGAATCAAAATTTTAAATCATATCTAGTTATTTTTATGGTGGTATTTTCTTTGAAATTGAGGAGACTCGATCTCTATGGTGTATCTGTGGATATTTTCACCGATAACAAGAGTTTGTAATATGTGTCTAACCAAAAGGATTTGAACCTTAGTCATAGAAGGCAGCTTGAACCCTTAAAGGACTGTGATATGAAGGTGTTATACCATCTGAGTGAAGAAAAATTTGTTTCCTATGCTCTTAGTTAGTTATCCATGACTAGTGTGGCACATATGGAAGATGACGAGAAGGAGTTAGTTAAAGATGTTCATCGATTGGCCTATTTGAGGGTAAGATTGAGTGACTCTACTGAGGGTGTTGTTCTTGTTTGAAATAGTTTGGAATTATGATTGGTAGTGCATAAAAGTTATAAAGTTGGTTGTTGATGTGTCACCAAAATACGACATTTATGACGCCCAAAAAAGGGAGTTATTTGAAAGTTCTCAAGAACATTTTGTTACTTTGATATTTGTTCTTAATTAGTTTTCAGGGAAATTGAAGCACGCTTGGATTGATGGTATTTGGAATGGTTCATATGGAAATTTTGATTGATCTTGAAGGATATTGGTAGCTTGGTGCTGAGGTGAGGTCAAAATGAAAGAAAAATATGCAAGAAGTTCTAGGTTGACTTGAGTTTGGCAAGGTTTCACATCAACTTGAAAGGAGAACTCAAAGAACAAACTTCACTGGGCCTTAAGGGATATTATACTGGATATGAGGAGGTGGAATGTTTTGACCACGTATGCACACCAAGAAAGCCACCATGGGATATGGTGTGCAATACTAGCTGTGAAAGGAAGCCCCCATCCATGAAGAATGCAGCTAAGAGAAGGCAGCCAAATTTTAGGCTAAGGCATGCCCCATGCCCATCCACCATGAACCATGGTGCTTACCACTGTCCATGGTGCTTACCACTGTCCATGGTGCTTACCACTGTCCATGGTGGTTTCTATAGTGAGGAGCCATCCATCAAAATGCCAAGGCAAGAAGTGGCAAGGACAAGGCAATCACCAAGAGCAAAAGCAAGGAGCAACATGGCTAAAGCAACCACCAAGGGCTTCACCACTAGCTGTGGTGGGTGCCGTGGTGGGATGGCCAGCCACAAAAGGCTAAGGAAACCACCAAGGAAGTCCACCACAAGCCGTGGTGCCCACTTCTGGTTGTGGTGGCTCCCGTCCAGAGCAATCTGAAGTCCATCAACTTTCCTTTTCTTAGTTGGTTTAGGACTAGTTTTAGACTTCTATAAATACTTTATTTTGTTCTAGGTTTAATGCATTATTCCTCCCATGCTTCTACTACTGTTTGAATGCTATTATACAGGACCTAAACTAGATTTTTGAGTTTCTTTCTTGGAAACACACGCTGGGCAATAGCTAAAGGAGCCACACGACAACTTGTGTTTCTTGGCTATTTTTGGAGACTCGAATCAAGTTTTTCTTATTAGTTTAAAAAATTACCAATATTCATTGATTTCCTAGGAGGGAGGTAGTGATTAGGAAAGGACTATCACAATAGTAATTTGAAGAGTCTGGCTTCGTAAGAAGGGATAAACTTTATCTAAGTTACTTGACACCGGAAGGAGATAGTACTTTGAGATTTCGAGTGAGGTTTAGTAAAATATACATTCTGAGACCAGGAAGAGATGAATGAGACATTTCTAAGAAGGACTGGGAGGTGAATTAGATGTTACAAAACTCGCTAGATTTTGCATTCAATACATTGGATTATATCATGAGTATGAGTCATCTATTAAGTCATATGTTGTCATTGGTATCAAAACCCTAGTCTAGTCTTGATATAGTTTACAACTTCAATCTTATTTATTTGTCACATAATTATTATTTTTGTTTTTGAAGCACAACCAAACCCCCTATTTTTACTTTGTGCATCTTTATTTTTGGGAAATAGCTACTACAACTAAATAAGTGATAGCTAATAGTTTTATTTCAACCTATTCCCTGTGGGTTTGACCCGGGCTCTTAGTTGGGTATAATATAATGCTAACTATTGTCTATATCTCTTTTGAGATGTGTAATTGAGCATTATCAAAATGGCACCATTGCCAGGGAATACGGCTTTGAAATGATCTATTAGTTGCTATTTCAGTTTGTAGTTCTATTTCCTAGTTTTACTATTTGTTTTTGTTTTGGTTTTGGTTACTACAGGGCTCAAGTTAGTGCAAAACCCAAGTAAGGAGGTAACCCATGTGGAAACTTGATAAAGTCTAAGTAATCAAGTACATTATGTCATGCCATGAAATTAAATTAGGCGCTTCATGGGAGGCACCCCAAATGGATACTTGATGAAGTTTGAGTAGTCAGGTAACCTACTACTGATGCCAAAGGAATCACAGGTATGATCACTTCCCTTGTTTTAAACCTTGGAGTTTTGTGTGCATTGGGGATAATGCATAAATTTTAGTGGGGAGTGGGGCATATTGAAACCCTTTGGAGTTTTTCTTGCCATGTTTCTTCTCTACGAAGATGTATTATCTAGTAGAACTGGCATGTTTAGGTTGTTTTTGTGAAAACAATTGTATAAAGGAGTTTGTAGTAAGGTAGTGAAAAAAATGGCCCATATTCAAAAATTTATGAATGAGTGTGTGATTACATCTCAAATGTGATAATTGATTTACTAGGATCGTTGTAACATTATATATGGTAATTTGTTAGTTATGAGAATGTTGATTAGTACTAAATAATATAAGATCAACATGTGAGAGCTAAACTTGTGTAGTTTGATTAATCAATTTGTAAGCTAGAACTTGCCTGGTTAGTCTCACTAAAACAATTGGATAGCTAGATTAAGACAGGATCATAGGGCTTTGTTGATAATAAGTCACTTATCCTAAATTTAACCAAAAAAATGAAATTGTACCCTTTGAACCAAAAGTTTGATCTTTAAATAGATTTTTTCTTTGATTAACCAAAATTCACCGTCCCTTATTGTCTGAAAATCCAAATTTTGGCCCTGGTCCCTCCAAAGACAATGTGTACGTCAACTCAGGCCAAAATCCTAAGTTGAGGGTGGCTACTATAAGGAGAATCAGTTTTGTGAACCTTTATCTTGGCCCTGGTCCCTCCTAGCTGAGTATGTAATTCAACTTAGGCAAAAAGCCTAAGTTGAGGGTGGCTACCATAAGGAAAGTAGAATAGTTAGGGTATTGAAAGAATGGCGAGGATAGAAGAAAATAAAAGCATGGGTTGTGGCCTAAAGTGAAAAAGAAAATAAGTACAAAAGTAAGTCCTAAAAGAAAAAAAAATTGAACAAAAGCAGAAAACACACCCAAGAAGGAAGAATGCGTAAATAAGGGAACAACAAAAATTTTGAGGGTTGAAAACAAGTAGATAAGCCAAAGTAGCATTTGGAGGGGCAAAGTATTCACTTTTATCCTAAATGTATCCTACCCAAGCTCGAGCCTATGTTACAAGCCTAAAAAGTCCTATTATGATCCTAAAAAGGTTATTCAAGAGTTGAAAATAAGGGCAAGCCTATGGTCTTTACTTTTGCATTGTTTGAACTTCTTTTGAGAGTGTGAGTAATCTTGTTTCAGTCTCTGTTTTGTTTATATACACTGTGTGAGAGATTTCTTTGTAATGAGGCCACTGTGATTATGTTGTTCGGTTGCTGCATTGACTTGTGTATGACTATTCTCATTGATTTGGTTAATCTATGGATAGTACAATGTTATAAAGTAATCCTTCCAAATATTGGTTAGAGCATGAGTGCATTACATAAGTGAATTTAGGCATGAGGTTGATGTTATAGGGTTGCTATCTATATATTTCCTATGAGTTGCTTGTACTTGCACGTTGTTTGGTTTGATGTTGTGTTATTTCTTGAGGACAAGCAACAATTATAATTTAAGGGTATTGATGTTTTTCCAAAATACAACACTTACGATGCTTAAAACATGGAATTATTGCAAGTTCTCAAGCATATTTTGTTAGTTTGATATGTACTTTTGGTTAATTTTTAGGGAAATTGAAGTACGCTTGGGTTGATGATCTTTGGCTTGGCTTATGTGGAGATTTGATTGATCTTGGAGTAAGTTCTCATCTTGTGCTGAGGAGATATCACAAGGAAAACAAAATATTCAATAAGTGCTAAATTGACTTGATCTTGGTGAGGTGTTAGGACGACTTGAAAGGAGAAATCAAAGAACAAACTTCACCACCTATTGAAGGACCTTATTTTGGATGTATGGAGGTGAAAGGTGCATATTTGGACCAAGGGTGCACACCACGAGACCCCTCAAGGTCCTTGGTACACACCACTATCCGTGAAGGGTAGCTTCCATCCGTGAAGAAGGCAGCCACCAAGCAAAAGCTATCAAAATGGCTAAGGCAAACTCCACGGACCTCACCACGGTCCGTGGTGCTCACCACTGCCCGTGGAGGGTGATGTGGTGGGTATTCCAGCAAAAATGCCAAGGAAAACACCAAGGAACACCACCACAAGCCGTGGTTCTCACCACTAGCCGTGTTGGTGACCCATCCAGAGCAATCCGAGCCCAACAAGACTTTGGTTTCCTAGTTTGTTTAGGATTAGATTTCAACTTCTATAAATATCCTATTTTTTTTCTAGGTTTAAGGGGAATTGAAGATGAAATTTTCATAGACTTTTCCTACTTTTTATAGGCTACATTACATGACCAAAACTCCATTGGTTCATCATCCACACACAACTGGACAGATTTGGAAGAAAAACACATAACCTAGATTCTTTGAGTTCTAGTTTTGATGATTTAATTCTAAATCTTAATCTTAAATTGTGCGTTTGGTTCATTTTTATTTGTAATCCTTATAGTACATGCTTAATTTATTGTTTATTATTTTATTCATCATAATTATTCAAGGCTAAACCCACAACTAGGGTTGTGGATATCATGATGACTTAACTAAAATAGGCAAACGTAGGATTGATATTTGTTAATTGTTTTTGCATGTATTATGATTTTGTCATTCAAAATTCTTTATTAAAGAGTGAATGCATTAAGAAATTTCCTATATTCACTACTTTCCTAGGAGGGAGTTAGTGATTAGGAAAGGAATTTCACAACAAAAATTTAAAGAGTCTGGCTTTGAAAGAAGGGATAAACTTCGTCTAAGTTACTTGAGACCGGGAGGAGATAGTACTCTGAGATCCAGGGAGAGGGTTAGTAAAATATACATTCTGAGATAGGGAGGAGATGAATGAGATAAGTCTAAAAAGGACGGGTAGGTGAATTAGATGTTATCTAACTCGCTATATTTTGCATGCAATATAATGAACGATATCATGAATACGATTAGCCTATCAACTAAGTCACGAGGAACACAATTCTAGTCTAGTCTTCATATAGTTTTCTTTCCATGAGCAGAAGTATGAGTAAATATGCTCTTCCCCTATTATATAACCGGTCCCACCTCTCTCAAACCTAATGTGGTAGTTTCCCATCATAGGGCTTTTGTATCTTCAATCTTGTTTATTTGTCACCGTATTACTATTTTGTTTCTAAAACACAACCAAACCCCCTATTTTACTTTATGCATCTTTATTTTCAGGAAGTAGCAACTATGACTGAATAGTGATAGATAATAGAACTTGTTTCAACCTTTCCTTTGTGGGTTCGTCCCTGACTCTTAGTTGGGTAAGATATACTGCTAACGATCTTCTATATCTCTTTTGAGAGGTATAATTGAGCATTATCAGTTGTGTGTTCCAAATGTTGATGGCCTAAGATAAATGATATTGAGTAAAGTCCATAGTTCTCGATGGATGAGTTAGGGAAGATTTAGGGAAGAGTAGGTGTTCCTTGTTGTGATAATTGTGGTATGCTTGGTCCATTTAAGGTTATAGACATGTAGGAAGATCTAGATGAGACCTTGTTGTGTGCAATAGCTAGGTAAGAGTATATAGGGGTGACCTTTGGTACGAGCTAATACCAATGAGGATATAGATTAAGTAAGATAGACATGAAAATACTTAAGTGATGTTGACTTCAAAGGTGTCATAAAGTGGTGAGAATGGTAGGCTTGAATGTGTGGTTGGAGGTATATGAGTTATTATAGTAGGATATTGATGTTTTCTTGTTAAGAGTTTTAAAAGAGTTGATATTAAATAAAGCCCATAATTCCCAATACTCGATTCATCTGGGTTCCACCAAGTTGTATCATGATTTGAGAGAAGTGTATTGGTGGAATGGCATGAAGAAGGACATAGTGTTGTAGCTACGTGTCCAAATTGCCAACGAGTTTAAGTTGAGCATCAAAGACTGGGAGGGCTAGCCCAAAATACTGAAATTCCTACTTGGAAATGGGAAGATGTAAATATGGATTTTATAATGGGTTTTCCTCGTACTAACAAGCAACATGATTCCATTTCAGTTGTTATAGATCGGATGACCAAGTTGGCTCATTTCTACCAATTAAGACTTCCTATGATGCCAAAGATTATACTAAATTGTATGTATGTGAGTTGGTAAGACTTTATGATATGCCCTTTTCCATCATATTAGATCAAGGTACAAAATTCATTTCACACTTTTGGAGGTCTTTTCAAAAGGGCCTCGGTAGAAAGGTTAAGTTAAGTACCAGTTTTCACCCTCAAACCGACGGTCAGGCCGAAAAAACGATCCAAACTTTAGAGGATATGCCAAGGGCATGTGTTATTGATTTTAAAGGAAGTTAGGATGAACATTTTCAATTGATTGAGTTTTTCTATAATAATAGTTATCACTTTAGCAACCAAATGGCTCCTTTAGAAGCATTGTATGGGAGGAGATGTAGGTCCCAGGTGGGATGGTTTGAAGTTGGTGAGATAGCCTTAATTGGTCCAGATTTGGTTATCGATATTATAGAGAAGGTAAGACTTATAAGGAAGAGGTTAAAGACAGCTCAAAGTCATCAAAAGTTCTATTTCGATGTTAGGAAAAGAGAGCTTGAATTTGAAGTGGATGATTGGGTCTATTTGAAGGTTTTACCAATGAAGGGTGTAATGCATTTTGGCAAGAAAGGGAAATTGAGTCCTAGATATTTTGGAACTTACAAGGTATTGAGATGTGTTGGCAAATGGGATTAAGAGTTAGATTTGCCATTTTAGTTAGCTATGGTTCACCCGATGTTTCGTGTGTCTATTTTGTGGAAGTTTGTGGCTGATTAAAACTCCATTGTGCCATTCAAAGATTTAAATGTTGAGTAAAATTTGACTTATGAAGAAGTTCTAGTGGAAATCTTAGACCGGCAAGTTAAGAAACTAAGAAACAAAGAACTTGTGTCCGTCAAAGTATTATGAAGGAATCAACAAGTAGAAAGTGCTACTTGAGAAGCAAAGCAGATATGATCAAACGATACCCATACCTCTTTCCCTCTACTCAAGCCTAAAGTGGTAAGTTGTTCTTATTTAAGCTAGTTGAACTCTTACGTATTCATTTCCTCCTATGTCATTCATATACATATACTAGCTAGACCTCATTCCGTGTCCTTTTTATGATA
Source organism: Solanum dulcamara (assembly GCF_947179165.1). Classification (NCBI taxonomy): domain Eukaryota; kingdom Viridiplantae; phylum Streptophyta; class Magnoliopsida; order Solanales; family Solanaceae; genus Solanum; species Solanum dulcamara. The sequence goes on along the minus strand of NC_077239.1, from coordinate 58,687,855 downwards.
AGTTAAATCTTATTCGAGGATGAATATTCCCAAGGGGGAGATATTGTAACATTAGTCAAAATGCTCATAAGTCCTTTGAAAATGCCTTAGAAATAGGTCGCTCGTGTAGCGCATTATCCTTATTCTTTGTGGAAAATCTGAGTCTGGAATGTCGATCAGGGGTCAAAACCTACGAGAAAAATGGTCTTGGTGGATTTTTAGGACTCGTGTATTGAAAGATGAATATTGTCAAAAATTACACAAAACAGTGAGGTGCACGGCAGCTCCGCATCACCCACTTGTTCCCGTTCAGTGTAATTCTTCCCCGAGTCAAAATCTGGCCAAAATCTCATTTGCTAAAAATTGACCTATCAGGGAAAAACTCCGCGTCGTAGACCTGGGAGATATTTTTTTTTGAATTCAGTTTTTAAGTAAAGGCACTTTAAACTTTACCCTAGTTATTAGTTAATGAACCTGGACATTTTTAGGGCCTAATTCTACTCTATAAACTATTGTGAACCCATAACTCCAGTCATTCTTCTACAATTCACCTACTCAAATATTTCTCTCTCTACAAGAGGCTCTCAAGGACTCTATTGAAGACTACCAAGAAATTCACTCAAGCTCTCCATCAAAATTCTCAAATTCTTCCAAATTCTTTTGTCTTCTCACTCAAGGTATGTGGGGATTTATTTATGAGCTCTTTTCACCCATGAAATCCCAAATATTTCTCAAGTTTTTATTCAATTATCAATTGATTATGAACCCTATTTTTGATTAATTGCATTGGGCTGATTTGATTTCATTTTTATATGTTATCAATGCTCTTTATATGAATGTTCTTATATGAATTACATGATTTCAAATTGATTTATAGATGCCCATGCATAAAGTTATATTTTCAAGCTATGATTATGAATTTAAGATGAGTTTATGAGTTGATCATGAGTTCAATGATTTTCAATGAAAGTTTTATATGAGTTAAAGCTAAATCTAAAGTTATGATGATGATCAGAGTTAAGATCAAAAGATGTTTAAAAATGGTGATAAGGACAATTCTCACCGAAGTTATAGATTCTTATGAATCACTAAAGAGATGAGCTATTCCTAACATGTTTTAAAGATGTATTGATAGGAAGTTACTATCTTTCCCTACTATGTTATGATCATGTTTATGAGTTTCCATTGGGATATGAATAAGAACCGAGAGGGATTCCAGATGGGATTTGGTTCGGTAACGTAGTTAGTTACCCAAGGGAATCCTAACAGTAACCTAAAGTCCCAAACTATGTTGCCCACATAGGTTGCCTTCATGGCCTAGCTAGTAGATCGACATATAGCACAATTGAGTTGAATTGAGTTGTTGTTTGGAGTATGACCTGGAAAGGTAGCCTCCCCTATTTTGATGTACGATTATTGGCCTACTCGATGCACGAGTCATCGAATTTCATATAGTACCTGGCATGGTCTTAGTTGTCGGTTAATGGTCATATCTTATACAAGTTAAAGTTGAAGTTATGAGATGTCAAGCTATGAGTTTATGATAAAGTTTTATGATATGCATTGACCAAGAGTTTCTTATGATTTAAATTGATTTTAAACTATACTCATGTTTATTATGATTGGTAATGCATCCTATGGCATATTGATTACGTTCTTTACTTATTCACGCATAACTCACATACTTAGTACATTCAAACGTACAAACGCATACTTTTTGCCTACATTGTCTCATAATGTAGGGACGGGCAACATTTACGATCACCCCACTCGTGGCTAGAGATTTGATTTAGATTTCAAAGAAGTTGGTGAGTCCTCTTTCTACCGAGGACAAGACTTTTATTCATGTTACTATTGTTTACACTTTGTTCTATTTTTAGAGTGAGCTAGGAGCTTTTCCTAAGCCCCCATCAAAGATTAGACTATAGGTATTTTTAGACGGTATTATGGTGTATTCCGGTTGGACATTTATGAAGTTGATGTCCCTCAGTCCCATTCCCCAATTAATAATTATTTCCGCTCATATTTATGTTGTTCTTTACCTTATGCATGCTATGTATGCTAAGATGGCTTATGGTTGGGGTCCCTTGCATCCTGATTATCGTGTTACAATTAGGTGCTAGGTCAGGTCGTGACATGAAGTCCTAAGGTTTTCTCAAAGTTTCTTTCAATTTCAATTGAACTATGAATCATAGTTTTGATGAATTACATTGGGCTGATTCAATTTCATTTTTAGATATTATCAAAGATCATTATATGTACTTTTTCATATGATTTGCATGATTTTGAGATGAATTATGAATGCCCATGCATAAATCTATTTCTAAGTTATGATTATGAAATTAAAGATGATGTTCATGAATAGATTATGAGTTCAATGATCTTTAAGTAAATTTTTCATGATTTGAAGTTGGGATTATGATTTTATGATGAAAGTTATGATGATAATCAAAAATAAGGTCAAAGATGTTATTATAGTGTGATAAGTTCAATTCTCACACAATCATGTTTAAGATGGTGATAAGTACAATTCTCACAGAATCTATGACTTCTTATGGATCACTAAGTTAATGAGTTATTCCTAATATGTTTTAAAGATGGATTGGTAGGCTGTTACTATCTTTCCCTATGATGTTGATATTATGTTTTTATATGTTCCATTAGGATATTAACTAAGCACCGAGAAAGCTTATTAGTGGGGTTCGGTCCAGTAATGGAGTTAGTTACCCAAGGAAATCCTAGTAGCAACCCTAAAGTCCCAAACTACGTTGTCCACATAGGATTTTCTTTATGGCCTAGCTAGTGGATCCACATATAGCACAGTTGAGTTGAGTTGAGTAACATGAAGGAGTATGCCATGGCAAGGTAGCCTCCCTCTTCTCAGTGAGGATTCCATCAGATTCCATGTAATAGCTCACATGGTCTTAGATGACGATTAAATGTCTTATCCCACAAAAGATGAAGTTAAGCTATGAGTTTATGATAAAGCTTTATGATATACATTGACCATGGAATACATATGTCTTCAAATGCTTTTAAGGTATATTTATGTTCGTTAAGATTGGTCATGCACCTTATGGCATATTGTTCATGTTCCTTTACTTGTTCATGCATACCTCACATACTTAGTACATTCAAACATACTAACACATATTTTTCCTACATTATTTCATAATGTAGGGCCGGACGACGTTGTCAATCATCCTATTCATGGCTAGAGTTGCCCTAGATTCTCAAGGAGTTGGTGAGTCCTCATTCTATCGAGGACATGACTTTTATTCTTGTTGTTACATGATTTTATTCTATTGTTAGGGTGAGCTAGGAGTTTTTCCTAAGCCCCCATCATAATACTAGACTAGAGGCATATTTGGATGGCTTATGATGTAGTCCGTTTGGACATCTATGGAGTTGATTTCCCTTAGGACTTTCCCTTGAGTTGATTTCTTCTGCTTAGTTTTAATATATTTCTTTACCTTATGTATGCGATGTATGCTAATATAGCTTATGGTTGGGCTCCCTCTCATCCTGATCACTGTGTCGTGGCTTTTCCCTAGTTCGGGTCGTGACAGACAAAAAGAAGGAATGAAGTTTTTTTAAGGTCTTGTAGCCTCTCGAAGAAAATTAAAGGCATCCCTGTACCATTCTGCAAGACTCTGTTAGACATGTCCTAATGTGATGAGATCGCCAAACCTAAAGCTCTAATATCAAGTTTGTCACGACTCAAAATGGGCCATGAGTGATACCCACACTTAACCTCCTAAGTGGGAGAACCAACCATACAAACCCTAACTTATATTAGTGACTTAACTTATAAAATACGACAATAAAATGGAAGCTCAACTTATGAAAGTAAGATGTAACAAAACCACTAAACTCTATTACATGTCTTTCCCAAAATCTAAAAGTTATCACGTCAAGGACATCGAATCCCAAAATACTAAGTTTGAAATATTGAATGTTAGAATAAAATAAATAACATAGTTTGTGTCCGAAAACTAAGGACATCATGTCATGACTGAGAAAACCCAACATGAGCTAGAATGAATAGTTCACCCTAAAAACTGATGGGTTGGACACTAGCTATATATGAGGTCGAGCCAAAGTCTATGCAATACTCATTACACTCCACAAAATAAAACAAAGAAAAATACAAGGAGGGGTCAGTATAGGGCAACATATACTGAGTAGATATCATCAAACGACTCGAAATAGAAATCAATATGCATATAGTAATAGCAAAAAATCAACTATAGCACTTAACAGGTGGCAAACAACAAGATCAAGATCAAGTGACAACACAATGAAACAAGTACGTATTCAATCAACAATATTAAGAACACACATGAGGATCCAATAATATTGTGCCAACTCATGACAACCAATCCAAATAATAACGTGTCGGCTTGTGACACCCAATCCAAATATATCGTATCTGCTCGTGACACCCGATCTAAATATATAATTAATTTATCATTCTTTATTATCACATTTGACTTCATGAACAATATTTTTTCAAGCCTTCTTTATTAAAGGCATCTCTTTTGAAAAGGAAAGTTCAAGATAATGAATTTCATGGTCTTGGAATTGCAGACCAACCACAACAACATATCAATCATTTAAACCAAAACCATTAAATTCATAGTAAACTTCACACATTAATCAATGACTATCAATCACTATTAAGAGTTTATCTATGAAATAGAATAAACCATAACCTACCTCCACCGAAAAACCAAAGTCAAGCATGCTAATTCACCAATGCTTTTCCTTTCTTCAATGCCTCGAAATATTTTCAATTTATCAAATATATAATATTCGAAATAAAACGAGTTCATAAGAACCCATATTACTAAAATCAAGTTCCTATCTTGATTTCCGTTAATATATCAAGTCTTATATTTTCTAAATTTCAAGCCTAGAATTAAGTTCTAATTCCTCTAAAAATCATAAATCTAATGGTATTCATATAATATAATACCCTAATATTTAGTTACCTATACCAATATAGCAAATGTTAAATCATAGTTGGGATAATCAAATAAATCTTAAAAGAAATTTAAATCCACTAATTCATGGAACCAGTAACTGCGAACACAAATTGAAGCCAAACCTATTTGCAACTTTATTCTAATATAATACCCACAATTATTAACCCATCATTACCTACCCTACATCTCATTCATTGGTTCTCGTCATTATCCAATGATACAACACTTACTACTAGCCTTTGTAAACAATTCTTAACAACAACCATAACATACCCATCAATTTACTAAGCCGACATTGCAGGGAATCTCAATTCTCAAATCTTATTCTTTCCCTACCAAATATATATCATAATAGTCTAAATTCACCACATATATATTAGACGTGATTAGGATTTACCTGATGCAATTCAGTATGCGCTTTTGTTGTCGCTGAATATCTTTGTAATTTATTTTGGTTTTCCTTTTGTCTTGAAACAGGATTTATGCCCAGTAATATAAAAACCTACATATTCTTATTTAATAAATATAGAACAAGTGGTATAATATATTAACTAAATTATCACTTTAGGCCACCAATTAAATTATTTATCTAAAATTACCCCTCAACTAAATAATCATAGTTATTGAATAGTCCAAAAATACCCATTAAAATTTACGGGATAAGTCTTTTATTAAATAAAAAGTTCTAGTACTCAAAACGATCTAATGAATCGTTACAGGAACATAATTTGAAAATGCTAAATTCTTATAATTTTTTTCATTAAATGGAATAAGCCACAATTTCTCTGCTCCTAGAATTCCTCTACAAAATGTAGTAGAAAGAAAAATGGGACTTTAGAATATATGGCTATAAGTATTGCTTGTTACAATGTGAACAGATATATGTATGTCTAGTCCCATCTTATAGAAGATTCCATATAATTACACAAAGGAAGATAACCTAATATCTCTCATTTTAGGACTTTGGAGGCAAATGCTTTGTTAATAATAATGGGTTGAGTTTATTGAGTATTCATTGAGTTGAGTTGTGAATTCTTGAGTAAGTTTTTTCAGCTATTTTACATACTATACATTACATGTACTGATGCTATTTGGCGCTGCATCATTTTATGATGCAAACATAAGTGATAGAGATCCTCAACAAGCGCACCATTGAAGATCAAATTTTCATCCACCTTTTGGTGAGTCCTCTTTGCCTTCGGATGAGCTTCTAGTCTTTCATTCAGTCATTTATTTAATTTTTCATTTGAGGTAGCCGTAGTTCTATTTTGGTACCTATTCAGGTAAGTTACAGGCTTCATAGACTAGACATAGACAGAGTGTTGATTATGTTTTCAATTTTAGAGATTATTCTCTATCTATATATTGAGTATTTTGAGACTATAATCGAGAAACTATATTTACATTCATATATATGCCCAACTAAATCGTATATTCTATGAGTTATATCTTTCACTTAGTGAGTTAGCCATGCCAAGAATTTACTTAGTAACAAAAATAATTTTTGAGAGCCAGCCACACCTTGGGTGTTGAGTCGTGGTGGGATAAACTTGGTATTAGAGAATAGAATTTAAAATTCCTAAGATTTATATGAAGCCGAGTCTATTAGAGTCCTTCTTATCAGTTTGAAGTGTGCAACATCTATAATGGGGAGGTTGTAGGACTTTAGGAATTATTTCACTTCTTTCATATTCTAGTTTATGTAATAGAGTTTGACTCTATTAAATTTCCTTCTAATTCATGTGTTTCATGTTTCCACATCATGCCTTCAAAACACACTTTGACTTAGAGGAACATCATCGATAATGAGATTTCATCACTGTGTGGAATAAAGAAGTGAAACCAAACCCTAGCAGTTGAGCTCGAGAATGAGAATATGACTCATGAGGTTCTAAAAACTTCTCAAACTACCATTACTTTTGAGGCCGAGTTTAGAGGAGCAATTTTTATGCTCATTCAGTTGATGGGTTCCCAGTCAGGCCATAAAAGTATTCCAGTTCCGAGCTCTATTTCGCAAAAGTTGTCTGCTACTACAAGGATTAGAGATTTTTGGAGGATAAACCCACTAATATTCATTGGTGCCATAGTTGAGGAGGATTTATAGAACATCATCGATGAAATGTGGAAGATTCTCAAGGCTATGCATGCGACTTAGGTTGAGGGAGTTGAGCTTGTTTCCTATTAGTTCATGGATAATTAATATATATTGAATAACTAGTGGGAGGAGAGTCATGGTAAGGATGTCCAGACTGCTATTTAGGATGACTTTGATAAGGCACTCTTAGACTACTTGTTTTATCGAGAGCTGAGGAAAGGAAAAGTTGAGGAGTTTGTTAATCTAAAGCAAGAGGGATTGATTATTAAGGACCATAGACTCAAGTCCATTTTGGTATGCTACGGAGATGGTCCCAGATGTGAGACCAAAGATGACTAAGTTTGTCTCTGGCCTGGGCAGGCATGTGAAGAATGAGTGTTAATCTACCTTGTCGATTTTAGATATGGACACCTCTGGACTTATGGTGTATGCTCAGCCAGTTTAGGAGAATAAGAAGAAAGATAGAGAGGAACACCAGCATGAAAAGCCAAATTTATAGGTAACGAGACAAACTACCAGAAGAGTGGTAATGACAACCGGTCTTTCTTTCAGAAGAGGTCTTCTACATATACAACATCATTATCTACTGTACCTATAGTGAACAACCTAAATGACTAAAGATATCAAAGCAACCAGAACTTACCAAGGCTCTTTACACAAGCCGCATTGGGGTAAGTATGGTAGATTGCATTTGGGAGAGTATCATGATGGCACTAATGGTTGCTACCGGTGTGGTTACATGAGTCACTTTATGAAAGCTTTCCCATTAGATTGGCAAAGTAATGGGGGCAATGGGCCTAATCTTCTTTAGCAATACCATCAGGTAGAGGTAATCAGAGAGGTTCCACTTTGGGGGAAGGCAAAGGTTCAAACTGTCTATATGTTATGGCTAGTCTCTAAGACCAAGAGAACTCACCAGATATTGTCACTAGTATGCTTCAATTCCTTTTTATGATATTTATACATTACTTGATCTGGGTGCAACTTTGTATTTTTTGACTCCTTATATTGCTACTATGTTTGGGATCTGTCCTGAATGTCTTTTAGATATCTTAAGTGTTTCTACTCCTATTGGTGAGTCTATTCTACCTAAGAGAGTCTATCGAGATTGTACAATATCTATTTATCATAGAGATACTTCTGTAGACTTAGTTGAGTTAAAAATGGTAGACTTTGATGTCATTTTTTGCATGGATTGAATTTATTCTTATTATTCCTCAATTGATTGTAGAATTCAAGTTTTCAAGTTTTAATTTTTGAATAAGCCAGTTATTGAGTGAAAGAGTAGTCCAGCAATGCCTAAGGCTGATTCATTGCATACCTTAAGGCCAAAGAATTAGTCTCTAGTTGATTTATCTACCACATTATTTGAGTTAGAGATGATAGTGTTGAGATACCATCCCTTCCATCAGTTCCAGCCATAAATGAGTTTTTTGAAGTCTTTCCTAAGGATTTACCTGGAGTCCCTCTAGATAAGGAGATAAACTTTGGAATAAATGTTCTTTCCAATATTCAGCCTATCTTTATTCCACCATATAAAATGGCTCTAGCTGAGTTAAAAAAAATAAAAAAGCAGTTTACAGATCTTTTAGATAAGGGATTCATTGGCCGAGTGTCTCAACTTAAGGCGCTCCTATCCTATTTATGCAAAAGAAAGATGGTTTCCTAAGACTGTGTATTGACTACCGTCAATTGAACAAGGTTACCATAAAAATAAGTATCCTCTCTCTAGAATTGATGACCTATTCGACTCACTTCAAGAAGCCACTTGTTTCTCTAAGATAGACTGTGACACCTCAAATCCCATTAAGACGGACAGGCACCCGATCCCTTCATGAATTTGGAGAAACAACGTACAATCTATACTTACCATGCAAATAACTATAAAAATCATAAAGCTTGACACATATATATAAGATATTGTAGTAAAGGACAACATACCTAGGGACATAACTTTTGTACATGATTTGGTCGTTGAGGCCACAAATTTCAAGGAACCAAACATAACTTCACTATATATATGAATCTACAAAGCCTCTATAAGACAGACAAACTTAGTCTAGGTCGGGACAGGCCCCACCATAATAACTAATAAACAATACCAAAAAGCATCTACCAAAGACTCAGTACAGCCTCAAATCAACTTAGAGCTTATCAAATTCAGCCAAGTATTGTGTGCTCTTATTGAAAAGGTTTGCAAGCTGGAGTACCTGTACCTGTGGTATGAAACAAACCGTCCTCTTTGAGGTACGTCAGTACGAAAGAATGTATTGAATATGTAAGGCAGTAGAATATGCAATCAATACCTTAATGTATACATTAGAATAAGAGACCACCTTTTTTTACTCTTGTGGAATCAAGTGCGTTATATTCTTTTCTTTATTCTTCTAGTTTATAATCTTTGTAAGGCACGTGATACAAATGACCAACTGATCAGTGGTTGAAGAAGATGACCTATGCTAGGTATTTTAACCCTTGTGATGTTTTCCTTGTATATATAAATTGGTATCGACCCATGCTAGGATTTTGCTCCTGGGTTGCCACCTTTCTACACAAATTGGGATCAACCCATGCTAGGCTTTCACCCCTGGGTTGCCACCCTTATACACTAGTTTTTTCATGTGGTTTCTTTAATCGTTAATATTGTTACTTCGGTGGTCATGATAATTGTTGAATTTCAGAACTATGGATCAGTAATATAGGATATTTGAATATGCACTTAAGGTAGTAACAATGGCACAAAGAGAAAAATGTAACACTAATGAATTACTTAAGAGCTTCAATGATACATTGGACCTCATTTGACAAAGTGGAGAAATCACAAAACTGCTGCTGAAACTACCATTTTCTAATACCAATACTTGGAAGAATAAGAATGCACATATTGAAGTAATTCGACACACTAAGGAGAGGGAGAATATCGTTAGCTATATTGGAGATCCTACGCTGCCACGATATATCCTTTACTCATTTTGTTGATAATAATCACAAGGAATAGACTTCATGCCAAGGAATATGGGATCAAATAGCCTTATAAACCCTGCTGTACAACTTTGATACTACAACATTCTAGCCTCTTCCTTTTAGATTCTTAATCTATAATTAAATAAGTAAAACTAGTATTAGTAGCTAATCAACACATTTTGGTTACTTAACCTTACCAAAAGGTAGCTAGGAAGTAGGCCCATTATTTATCATATCAAGGGTGTTATTTCAATTCCTTCTCCTCGAATTACATCCACATACCATACAGATTCTTATAAGATCCTCCAAAACAACTTTGTCTTCATTACACCCTCTAAATAACATACAAAGTGGAGTGAGTAGTAAGCCTAAACAATATTTTGTTCGGTGGTGTATCACTACACCCTCCTTTTATATTTTGAACCTTTCTCACACATCAACCATATGGTGCGCAACATATACACACCAAACTAATACCTAAAACTTCCAAAATATTCTATATCATAAGAACCAAGTATTGAACTCACCCTCCCCTGAGTTCTTAATAACAACACACCCATAATTCCTTATCCAAACTCATATACAAAGAGGACAAAAATGGAGTAGCCACCATACCTTAATTTTTATACTTTTCCTTTTCACTTGAATTCTTCAAGAACTTCAACTTGCCTTCACACTTAAACTAAATAAGAAAAGAAAAGTCTCTTACTAACCAAGAAAAATAACCAGTTAGCTTGTGGAAACATTCTACTCTATATTTATACTTAAGCATGAATAACATGTTTTCCTAGTCTTTCATGGGATAATTAAGCTATATCCATAAGTTTTTTAACTTACCTTGTCTTGCAAAAATGGGGGTTTCTTCAAGAACCCTAGGAGGAATTTAAGGGTTGTTGTTCTAATCCTTGAGAGATGGAGAAATCTAGAGTAAAACCTAAATTTTGTGTGTTAAAAATGAGTAAAAGGACCAGCTCATATTGGTCTTATATTGAGCCTCTTTGAACCTTTTAAAAAGATGTATAGAACCTCTTTTTTTAGCTCCATTTCTATCCACTAATTAGTCAAGTAGGTGATGCAACTACTTGATTATATCATGCTACTCAAAAGGTTAAATTAGGTGATGCACCTACTTTCTTTATACATTAATTGAGCTTAACTACATTGTGCTTGGCAGATTTGGATGTTGGGCTCCTTTTCTCATTTTCTTTTACTTATTTGGGACTCAAATAAGTCCATAGGCCTAAATCTGATCCATTAGCATTTTCCCTTTTTCTAGATCCATATAACTCAAGTAGGTGATACACTTAGTAGCTTAACTAAGGCGAGAAATCAACTCATTATTTTATTACATATTCTACATCTTAACCCCATTTTCTTTTGTTAAGACTTCACTTTATACTTAAGGTGCAAATACCACCTTACCATGTTGAGTTTAAATACTTATGTCAAGGTTAGCGTGGCAGTATATGAGATGAAACATATGAGGAATTGTAACCCTGTCCATCCCTTTTAAACCATCACCACTCCTATAATAAAATTTGTCCCTCACCTATATGACTAGGCTATGTCAAGTGCTATATGAATAGGACTAGCATATGGAAAATACGTTGTATTACATCCTCCTCCCTTTAGGAACATTTGTCCTTGATTGTTAGCATAGTTAGCCATCTCAAACAAGTTAAAGCCTAAGTTAAATACTACTGTTAGCCATATAACTCATATAGACTGGTACTTACTTGTCAATGATTCAAATCACTGCTTTGACCTTTCTCTTTGAATTGAAATAAATGAGGATACTTGGACTTTATTGCTTCTTCCGCTTGCCTTGTAACCTCTTCTACTTGTTGGTGTCTCTATAGTACTTTTACAGAAACTATTTATTTATTTCTTAACTTCCTAACTTGTTGATCTAGAATGGTAATGGGTACTTCAAAATAAGTGAGATCTCCCATAACTTGTATGTCTTCAGTAAGAGTGATACGAGAGGGGTCACCTTTGTACTTTCAAAGCATTGAGGTATGAAACACAGGATGGACTATTGAAAGATCTTGTGGTAGCACTAACTCATATGCAACTAGGCCAACTCTTTGAGTAATATGATATGGTCCTTTATAGTGTGGACTCAAATTTCCCTTTTTCCCAAATCTCATTACTCCTTTCATTAGAGACACCTTCAAGAACACCCAATCTCTTAAAGAAAACTCTAGTCCTCTCCTTCTAAGATCCTCATATGATTTATGTCGACTTTGAGTTGTTGCTGGTCGTTATTGTATCACCTTAACTTTTTCCATAGCTTGATGAACAAGATCTGGCCCGAATAAGGTAGTTTAACCCACTTCAAACCAGCGGATTGGTGATCTACACTTTCTTCCGTATAAAGCTTCATAAGGTGCCATTTTGATACTTAAATAGTAGCTATTGTTTTATGCAAACTCTATCAGTGACAAATGATCATCCCAACTACCTTTAAAGTATAATATACAAGCTCACAACATATCCTCAAATGTTTGGATTGTACGTTTTGCCTGACCATCCATTTGAGGATGAAAGGATGTACTTAAATTCACTTGCATTTCCAAACTCTTTTGTAATGATTTCCAAAAATTTGTGTGAATTGAGCTCCCCTATTAGATATAATAGAGATTGGCACGCCATGTAACCGCACTATCTCTTTAATATATAACCTTGCATACTCTTCAACTATATAAGTAGTCTTGATGGGTAAAAAGTGCGCTAATTTGGTGAGTCTATCAACAATAACCCATATGGAATCAAACTTCTGAAATTAACTAGCTAAACTGGTGACAAAGTCTATGTTGATCATGTCTCACTTCCAAATTGGAAGTTCTATACATTGCATATAAACTCCAGGCTTTTGGTGCTCTACTTTAAATTATTGACAATTTGGACATTGAGCCACAAATTCTACAATGTTCTTCTTCATGTCACCCCACCAATACACTTCTTTCAAGCCATGATACATTTTTGTTGATCCCGGATGGAGACAATATCTGAATGATGCACTTCTATCATAATTCTCCTTCTTAGTCCATCTATATTAGGTACACACAATCTATTTTAGCATCGAAGTACTCCCTCTTTTGTAAGCTCAAATGCCTTTGTCATACCTTGTTGTACATTCTCCTTATGCTGTAATAGGATAGGATCTGTGTACTACTTCCTTTTCACCTCCATTATAAATAAGGATTCTGCCATATTTTGAACAATAACTCTTTCGTCTGAAGATTCAAGAAGACAAACTCCCAAGCTAGATAATTGGTGTAGATCTTTAGTTATTTATTGTCTTCCTATGGACTGCTCATAAGTGCTTTCCATCATCTTATGACTTAAAGCATCAGCTACCATGTTTGCTTTCCCAGGATGATACAAAATATCCACATCATAATCTTTTAATAGCTCAAGCCATCTTCGCTGCCTTAGATTCAGGTCATTATATTTAAAGATATATTTCAAACTCTTGTGATCAGTATATATTTCGACATGAACTCCATACAAGTGGTGGCGCCATATGTCAAAGCAAATACAACTGCTGCAAGTTCTAAATCATGGGTTTGATAATATTTCTGATATGGCTACAAATCTCTTGAGTCATAAGCTATTACGTTACCATGCTGCATTAATACACATACTAAGCCCACTCCCGAAGCATCACAATACACTGCATATCTTTCCGTGCCTTCTAGAAGTACCAATACAGGTGTAGAAGTCAACTTATCCTTCAACTTTTGGAAATTTCTTTTATATGCATCGCTCCATTAGAACATGGATGCCTTGTGTGTTAGCTTTGTTAAGGGTGCAGAATTAGAAGAAAATCCTTCAACAAGCCTTCTATAATAAACATGCCAACCCAAGACAACGACGAACCTTTGTAGGTGTTGTAGGTCTTGGCCAGTTCTTCACAGCTTCTATCTTTTGGGTATTAACCCTTATTCCCTTATTAGATACAATATAACCCAATAACGTCATAAATTTTAACCAAAAACTCACATTTAGAGAACTTTCCATACAACTTAGGATCCCGAAGAGTTTGTAATGCCTGGCGCAGGTGATTAGCATGGTCCTCTGCCGATCTTGAATACACAAAAATATCATCTATGAATACTATCATGAACACATCTAAAAATAGCTTTAACACTTATTCATCAAATCTATAAAAGCTGCTGGTGCATTCATTAACCCAAAAGACATGACTAAAAACTCAAAATGACCATACCATGTTTGAAAAGTTGTCTTAGGTATATCTTTATCTTTGACCCTCACTTGGTGATAACCCAACCTCAAGTCTATCTTTGAGAAATACTTAGCACCTTATAATTGATCAAACAAATCATAAATTCTAGGGAGAGGATATTTGTTCTTAATCATTACCTTATACAACGGCCGGTAGTCAATACATATTCTCAATGAGCCATCTTTCTTTCGTACAAATAAAATTGGTGCTCCCCAAGGGGACATACTAGGCCTTATAAATCACTTTTCTAGAAAGTCATTTAATTGCTCCTTTAACTCCCATAATTCTGCCAGGGCAATTCTATATGGAGGGATGGAAATAGGTTGAGTATCTGGAATCATATAAATATCAAACTGTATCTCTCGTTCAGGAGGCAAACATGGAAGATCTTCAAGAAATACATCGGGAAATTCATTACCACTGGAACATATTGAATAGTTGGTGGCTCTCCATCCATATTTTTCACTCTCACTAAATGACATATGTATCCTTTGGACATCATCTTCTTTTCCTTAAGATAAGAAATAAGCCTACCTCTTGATGCTCCAATGTTACCTTTCCATTCAAGGAATGCCTCTTTTGTAAAATGGAAATGCACTATTTTAGTCAAGCAATCTATTATGGAATAAAAAGAAGCCAACCAATCCATACTAATTATAACATCAAAATCTACCATTTCTAACTTAACAAGGTCAGCTAATGTATCACGATCACAAATAGTTACTATGCAACTATGATAGACTCTTCTAGCTATAATAGACTTGCCAACCGGCGTAGTCATTTCAAATGGTTTAACCAATAATTTTGGTGTTCTTTTGAACTTTCCAGCAATTAATGGAGTGACATATGATAGTGTAGAGCCTGAATCAATTAATGCATATACAATATGTGAAAAAATGGACTATGTACCTATAACCATATCTGGCAAAGTCTCTAAATTTTATCGATCGCCTAGGGCATATGTGCGATTCTGAAATCCACTAGAACTAGCTGCTTCTCTAACACCTCTACCATGACTTGTAGGTACTTGTAGACCCCTACCTAAAGAAGGCGCTGGTGATGGTGACGATGTAGCAAATGATCTAGTAAGTTGTCCTATAACAACCATGTCCCTTTGTGGGTAATTTCTCATCCTATGTCCTGGTGCACCACATCGAAAACAAGCATTTGTCCCAAATTGACATGCACTTAGATGATTTTTTCCAAATTGTTTACAAGGATGTCGAGGATCTCTTGGTTGGCTCGTACTTCCCTGCTCTTGGTGCCCCGCTGTTCGTAAAACTTTGCTTTCTCCTCTTTGCCCAAAATAATTGCCCCTGGACCCTTAAAATCGAGGTGGGACACTAGTTGTAGAGTATGAAAATGATTTCCTAGGTGGTCTATTAGAAAACTGAGGCATAAACTCACCTTGGGATTATGCAAACTACCCCGTAGATCTGGCCCTCTTGGAATGCCCTCTTTCTAACTCTCATTTCCTCTTTCTTTATCTTTGATCCTCCAGCTTTTGTGTGAAAGCTTGAATCCTTGATATATCCATATCTTTATTTAAAAAAGTAATGGTACAATCCCTAACTAGATATGAATCCAATCTATCCACGTATCAATGCACTTTATCCTCCATAGTAGCTACTACATTAGGAGCAAACCTGGCCAAGGAATTAAATTGGATACTGTACTCTCTCATGCTCATATTCCCTTGGTGGAGATTTAAGAACTTATCAGCATGGGCCTCTCATATTTTTAATGGCATATAATAATCAAGAAATGGCTTTTTGAACTCTTCCCAATTAGCTAAAGGTGCATCTGTACCCCTAGATTGCTTCCACACTTCGTACCACAATATAGCCACACCCTTTAATCTATATGTTGCTAGCTCAACTGCTTATCTACCACTTACATGCATAACATCCAAAATCCTTTAAATTTGATCAATAAAGTCTTGTGTATCTTCCTTAGGATCTGACCAGGTGAATGATGGGGGATCTAAATTATGAAAATCACATATCTGCGTGGTAGCTGCCCTATCTGCACCACTAGTACCTATAACTGCACATTCTTTCCTTTGTCTTTAGACAATAACTATACGAGTCAATAATTGGACTGCGTTCTTTAAATCTGGCTCAATAGCATTAACAAGAGGTTCTCGAGGTGCCGCTTCCCTCCTTAAATCTTCTAGAGGTGAAGGGGTCGGGGATGTCTATGATAAGGACTCATCTCGAGCCTCACTTTGATCAGCTCGTCTAGGTGGTGATTGGCGGCTTCCTTCTGCGGCAGCCATGTGTATTTGCTTACCTGTATCTTTACTTCTTCTAGTAACCAGCATCTTTGCTATAATAAATTAATTTAGAGATTAGATATAATCCACCTACAATATTGAATTTATCGCATGATCTAAGAAATGAAAGAAAAGAGACAACTCAAACATGTCCCATAGCCTCCTCCTTATAGATATGGTACACAACATACCCATAAGCAAGAGTCTACATAAATACAGCTTTATAGACTTTCTAGGATGACCTACTCTGATACCACATTTATCACACCTCAAATCCTATTAAGACGGACAGGCATTCGATGCCTTCACGACTCAGGAGAACCAGCTTACAACCTGTACTTACCATTCGAATAACTATGAAAATCATGAAGCCTGAAACATATATATAAGATACAGTAGTAAAGGCCAACCTTGGGACATAACTTATGTACATGATTTGGCTATTGAGGCCACAACTGTTAAGGAACCAAACAAAACTTCACTATATACATAAATCTACAAAGCCTCTATAAGATATACAAACCTCTATAAGATAGATAAACTTAGTCTAGGTCAGAATAGGCCCCACCATAATAACTAATATACAATATCAAAATTCATCTACCAAAGACTCGGTACAACCCTGAATCAACTTAGAGATCACAAAAAGCAGCTGAGTATCGTGTGCTTCTATTGAGGAGGTCTGCTAGCTAGAGTACCTATACCCATGGTATGAAACACACCGTCCCCCATGAGGGACGTCAATACAAAAGAATGTATTGAATATGTAAGGCAGTAACATATATAAAAAAAGAACTCAAATAAATCAACTATCAATACCTCAATGTATAAAGTAGAATAAACGACCACCTTTGTTTAGTCCTATGGAATCATGTACGTTATATTATTTTCTTTATTCTTCTGTGCTTTATAATCTTTGTGAGGCATGTGATACAAATGACCAACTAATCAGTGGTAGAAAAGGATGATCCATGCGAGGTATTTTAACCCTAGGGATACTATCCTCGAATATATAAATTGGGATCGACCCATGCTAGGCTCTCGCCCTTGGGCTGCCGCCCTTCAACACAAGTTGGGATCGACCCATCCTAGGCTTTTGCCTCTAGGTTGCCCAACTTATACACTAGTTGCTTCATGTAGTTTCTTTAATCCTTGAGATTGTTACTTTGGCGGTCATGATAATTTTTGAGTTTCAGAACTATGGATCAGTAATAGAGGACATTTGAATATACAACTAAGGTAGTAACAATGACACAAAGAGCAAAATGTAACACTAATGAATTACTTAAGAGCTTAAATGACACAATGGACCTCATTTGACAAAGTGGAGAAATCATAAAGCTGTTGCTGAAAGTACCATTTTCTAATACCAATACTTGGAAGAATAATAAAGCACATATTGAAGTAATTCGACACACTAAGGAGAGGGGAAAATATCATTATTTATATTTGAGATCTTACGCTGCCACGATGTATCCTTTACTCATTTTGTTGATAGTAATCACAAGGACTAGACTTCATGCCAAGGAATATGGGATCAAATAGCCTTACAAACCTTGCTGTACAACTTTGATACTACAACGTTCTAGCCTCTTCCTTTTAGATTCTTAATCTATAATTAAATAAGTAAAACTAGTATTAGTAGCTAATCAAGACATTTTGGTTACTTAACCTTACCAAAAGGTGGATGGGAAGTAGGCCCATTATTTATCATATCAAGGGTGTTATTTTAATTCCTTCTCCTCGAATTACATCCACATACCATACAAATTCTTATAAGATCCTCCGAAACAGCTTTGTCTACATTACACACTCTAAATAACATACAAAGTGGAGTGAGCAGTAAGCCTAAACAACATTTTGTTCGGTGGTGTATCACTACACCCTTCTTTTATATTTTGAAACTTTCTCCAACATCAACAATGTGGTCCCCAACATATACACACCAAACAGTACCTAAAATTCCCCAAATATTCTGTATCATAACAATCTAGTAATGAACTTATCCTCCCTTGAGTTCTTAATAACAATACTCTCATAATTCCTTAGCCAAACTCATAGACAAAGAGGACAAAAATGGAGCAGCCACCATACTTCAATTTCTGTACTTTTCCTTTTACCTTAAATTCTTTAGGAACTTCAACTTGCCTTCACACTTAAACCAAAGAAGAAAATAAAAGTATCTTAATAACGAAGAAAAATGAGTAGTTAGCTTGTGGAAACATTCTACCCAATATTTATACTTAAGCATAAATAGCATGTTTTCCTAGTCTCTCATGGGATAATTAAGCTATATCCATAAGTTTTTTAATTTACCTTGGCTTGCAAAAAAGGGGTTTCTTCAAGAACCCTAGGAGAAATTTAAGGGTTGCTGTTCTAAGCCTTTAGAGAAATGGAGAAAGCTAGTGTAAAACCTGAATTTTGTGTGTTAAAAATGAGTGAAAGGACCAGCTCATATTGGTCTTATATTGAGCCATTTAAAAATATGTCTAGAACCTCCTTTTTTGCTCTATTTCCGGCCACTAATTGGTCAAGTAGGTCATACAGCTACTTGTTTATATCAAGCTTCTCAAAAGGTCAAATTAGGTGATGCACCTACTTGCTTTATACATTAATTGGGATTAACTACATTGGGCCTTCGCAGATTTTGATGTTGGGATCCTTTTCTCATTTTCTTTTACTTATTTGGGCCTCAAATAAGTCCATTAATATAGGCCTAAATCTTATCCATTAGCCTTGGCCCCTTTTTCTAGATCCATATAACTCAAGAAGGTGATGCACCTAGTAGCCTAATTAAAGCGAGGAAGAAGCTCAGTTATTTTATTACATTTTCTACATTTTAACCCCATTTGGTTTATTTAACACTTCACTTTAAACTTCAGGATTAAATACCACCTTACCATGTTGAGTTTAAATACTTCTGTCAAGGTTAGCTTGGAAGTATACGCTGAAGCATGTCATGCATTACAACCCCTTCAATCCATTTTAAACCACTACTACTGTTATGTCGGAACAAGACGGTTTAATATTAATTTCAACTTTTTAGAGAAACAATCAATTTTGTAAAAGAAGAGTCGCCACTTAATTTTTTAAAGAAATTAAGAAAACTTAATTTAAAAGACCCTAACAGATTTAAGTCTTAAAAATTTAGAGAAAAAGGTACGATGTTCATATTACTATTTTAAGAAGGTTTTAGCACTTAAAATAGCCGCGAACATGAGGTTGTCCGACGATTTGAAAATTATTTGACTAACTTTGGGAAAATGTATTTTTTAACAATAATCGAAGCATTAAACAATTTGAAAGAAGTACAAATTTTAAAACATTTAAGTTAATTTATAAGAGTGATAGACTTGGTATAAAAATGATGAAATAAAAGAGGAATAAATAATTTAAATGAAACAAATGATCATAAAAAAATAGTTTCTCTTCAAGGGATTTAATTAAGCTAAACTAAACTATAAATGTTAGAATTAGGATAAAATTAACTAATTAAATATTGGTAAAGGCAATAGAAATTAGTGGCGCCTAAAAGGAAATATTTTAGTTTTTAACATTAAACAACCCCCAAATATGTATAAACAAAATATTTTAAAATAGACAAACAAAATATTTATGTATTCGTATTCTTCGGATCAACGCCGACTTATTAATCGGAAGAAAAAAATATAGTATTTTGTCATTTTTCTGCTCGGGTCGACTTCCATCATTTCCGAAGGGCCTATCTACCCCTATCCCTCCTAAGTTTATTTGTTGTTATAATCCTAAAGTGATCTAAAAGAAATAATAAAATCTAACGTCCTAAAAGATGTCTAACGTACCAACTTAGTATCCAAGAGGCATTGGATATACTATTAGGGTGGGTTTTAGACTAAAGAAAATATAGTCATCCTAATTAGACACATCGTCAAATAAAACAGATGGGACGAGCAGTTAACACATAAAATCTCAAGTAAGCCTCTAGATTAATTATTTAGCATGCTTGAAAACACAGATAAATAGTAAAAATTATAATAATTATATGTGTGTGCATACAATCAGATATACGAGATTTAATGCAAAAAATTCAAACATGATAACATAAAGACATTCTTTATAATTTTTAATTATTAACTAATAATATTTATAAAATTCTATTAACATGATTTTTAGTTAATAGCATGCTAAATAATTATTAAAATACTATAACTATGATTTCTAAATGTTGTGTTGAAAATTTATTAAAATATCACAAGCATAATTTCTTTATAAAATAATATTATGAAAACTTACTTAAATTTGTATAAGCATGATTTCTAACAATATATTAAAAATTTATGAAAAATAGTAAGCATGTTTTTAATACCATTATATGTTGAAATATTTATTAAAATATTATAGACACAATTTCAATATAATATAATAAATAATTATTAAAATTCTATTGGCATAATTTCTAAATAAAATATCAAAAACTCTTTTAATCCTATAGATATGATTTCTATATGATTTTTATCACGCTAAATAAATCCTTCGGACATGATATCTAAACAATTAATATATTAGGAAATATTAATTAAAATATATATAGACATGATATATTAAAATTATAAAATCATTTGGGCATGATGTCTATACAAAATGGTATGTTAAAAATATTAATTAAAATAAATATAGACATGCTATATTAAAATTATAAAATTCTATGGGCATGATGTCTATATGAAATGACATTCAAATCTAAATACTATTAAACCATCATATTCAAAATTATTTAATAGATCCTATACATATAATGTCTAAATAGTTAATATGGCAAAGTTATTGTTTTGAAACTGTAAGCATGATTTTAAGTTTAAAAGACATATAATGTAGAAATATCATCAACGTAATTATTCTAATGAGATCATTTTATTTTATTTTTTTGAGTAAATCAAACATTTTGTAAAAATAAAATATTTATATCGTGAATAAATAAACTTTTGTAAAAATAAAATATTTATATCGTGAATAAATAAACCTTTGTAAAAATAAAATATTTATATCGTGAATAAATAAACCTAAGCATGTGAATATGAGTATTATAACTAGATCATATGTATCCCTAACACACATAAATTTATGACAAACGAAAAAAAATAAGCAAGTAGCAAGTATATTCCCTCCCCATGTATTTTCTCCCTTTTATTATATACAGAGTTTATGTCACGACCCAAGCCTAGGGCCTAGACGTGACATGGCGAATGAGGAACCCGAAAGTACCTCAAACAAGCCTCTTAGCATTCTTTTAGCCTTCCATAGGTAATTATGATAAATAAACAAGGGAAAATCAAAATAGTAAATCTTCAACTTACATATGTCCAACAATACCTCTAACTATTAGATTTAACGGGGCTAAGACAAGTCCCTAGCTCACCCTCAATCATAATAGAAGAAATGCCATAGTAAAATATCTTAACATATCATAAGCTAGAAAGATAAAGGAGTATTATTCCCGGAACATGGGAACTCACCAAAAGTAGTCTTCAATGAAATCTCCACTAGCCACGTGGAGGAGAACGAGGAGGAGCACTAGTCCCTACATGGTAATATCATGTAGATAAAAGAGTATGCGTTAGTACTTTGAATGTACTAAGTATGTAAGGATGCATGAACATTGAGGAAACATTATAACAATTATGTAATATGGAACATAATGTAATGCATGCATAATAAATCATATAGATATCCTTTAAAAATATTCATTTTGTGGAAAAATAACCATAACCGACATTTAAAACCATGCGAGCTATTACATGGAATCTAACATAACCCCCTACGTTGGCCGGAGAGACTACTTGCCAGATAGAACTCCGTCAATTTCATTCATTTCTTTAGCTTTAACTTTAAGGGCTTTCATGGATCCATTAGCCTAAGCCTACAAGGGCTCCTATGTTGGCACATAGTTAATGAGACAAGGGGTTGCTACTAGGATTCCCTTACCGAATCTCACCTCAATGCCTCATTCGGTGCTAAGTCAATCCCACGGAATAGTTTAATACTTCAAAATATTCATAGCATATAACTTGAGAATTCAAACATCATATTCGATAGAATAACTCATTAAAACATTTGATAATTCAAATATACAAGAATTGTCCTTATTGCATAAAGAATCCATCATTCATATCATTTCATCATTCTTTCATTTTATAAGACTCCCTTTTTGATCATAGATATTGCTCTCATAAATATTTATTTGAAGTCAAAGCTTTCAAGTCAAACTTTATTAAAAACATAGTAAAATTAGGTGGGTTCAAATTACTTCAACTTGCAAATATGTATGTAAATAAATATACATAAATACTTTGAAATCCATTAATTAAAAAATCATGCTTTAAATAACCCACTATGAATTTCAAGAACCTTTAAAAAGATAAATAGAAGAATTACTTGTAAACCATCAATTCATACATATGAAATTATGTTGCATCAAAATAGAGCAATAATCATTAGTTTAACCATGATTCATACTATTAAGTAAAATTAAGAATTACCCTAAGAAAAAATATTACTTGAAATCAAGAGACTTAATTGAAAGAGTTTTTGGACTACATGGGTGGAAGAACCCATGGATCAATACCCACATAACTTAGAGTAGAGCTTAAAGAAAATAAATATAATTTACCATATAATCAAAATAATTTAGACATGAGAGTGGAAGAAATACTCTCATTGAAACCTTACATACCTGGAATCCGAAGCTTTAGTCGGAACTGAAAGACTTAATGAACACTCTTGAGTCCTAGTTTTTCTCCTCGCTGGAACGTTTTGCATACTACTCGGAGTATATGAATCATCGGAATAGTATTTCTTCACTATCAAGAACTAAAACTATATTTGAGAAAGTGTAAAGAAGTGTATAGAGAGAAGACTTGCTTGAAAAAGCTTGATGAATAAAATGAGAATATAAGGTGGGTATTTATAGGTGGGAAAGAGGGACCTAACAATAAATAAAATAATTATAAAGAAAAATCTAAAAATTTAGTGGAAAATTATGATGCCATGGATGATGTTAATTGGAGGACAATTTATGTCATGAGTGATGTCAAATGTATCTAGATCTTTCCATGGTAGGTGAAATAAGTTATCTTTGACAGAATACTCATTTTCGGAGCTGTTTTTAAACAAGATAAATTCCTTATTAGGATTTGGTGTCTTCATAAGAATTGTAGATATAGCAGTCTAGTTTCATGTCATTTAAGAATCAACTAATTTGAAGCATCCTAAAGTGAGATATGAATTTTTTTCTACAAACACTCCATTTTGTCATAGCACACTGTCTTACAATAATTAATTTATTTGACCTACTTAACCTCCGAAACGTAAATTATGGTCTTCACAAAGGTTGTAGGTACGGATCTTGTGGTTACTCAGAAATTTGAATCACTCAATTTGGACAATCCTATAAAATGTTATGCCCACAATACAGAGGCTGTATCATTTTTAGCCCAGAATTGAAACTTTGTATACAATATTTTTAGGGGATATTAAAGTTTATTATTACATGACAAAATAATTAAGAGAGAATAATATACAAATAGAAATAATAAAACAGAAAACTAAAACTATTTGAATCATGTTCCAAATGAACTCTTTATGTCTTGAACTTTGAAATCCAAACCCTGCTAAACCATAAAGAAAATACAAACAATATACAAATAATATAGAGGGATAACATGATCATACGATTTTACTTCAATAATGCAAACAAACAAGGCAAAAACATTTTTAAAATAATAAGCTAATATATAAAGAAAGATTGGAACTAACCTGGATACTTTAGTTAGGAGAAATAAGTATATAAAAATTTGAACCGTGAAGACAAGCTAGAAACAGAATATCAAAGTATGCTAGAAACTCTTTTGTTTTTGTTGGAGGTGTTAAAATATGAAGTAAAAGATGTTTTCTTTTCTTTTCTTTCTTTTTTTTTTCTCTTTGTTTTTGCTCTTGTGTCTCTGTCTGTCTTTCTGTCTCTTTGTGTTTTATCTCTGTCTTTATAGACATGGGTAAAAGATAATCTCCATCAACATACACAACTGACCAAATCTCTTTAATTCAAAATTTTCAAATAAGTCAGACAAAATAATCAATTTAAAATCAATTTACCTCAACTTTCCAAGATCTGCTCTGAAATTACTCAAAAGATGTTTCAAAAAGTCAAAGGTTATGCCAAAGGAACCCACTATCAATAAATGTAATAACATTATTCAAACAAAAATTAAACTTTTATCAGTGTGGTGATACTCCAGATTTCACAAGCAAATAAATTCAATTGTGTGGATCCAAACAAAAACTAAAAATATTACAACTTTTAACATAAATATTTCAAACAAAAAGTTCAGAGTCGGATTTTCACAGATCTATATCACAGCTGAAACAAAATCATTGAACTAAGTTGAAGCAAAATTATTAATTTCATGATTTTCACATAACAAACAACATCATAAAGCTCATATTAGATCCGTAAACAAATTAAATTTAACGGCTCATGATCTTGACATAGCAAACAATACTATAAAGATTATATTAGATCCGTAAATAAATCAATTTTCACAAATACAGTTTAAACCACTAATAATTAGAATGATAATACCTGAGAGAATTTGTAAAGATCCCTCTTCAATAGAATGATCTAAACTTGTGCAAGATTAAAATGCAATAATATGAACATGAACATGAACATGGACAAAAACAACATAAACATGTTTTGTGATCTCGATCGATTAAGAACGAACAAACATCTTTGAATCTCGAGTCTAACAAATCATTTGAAGAAAAAAATAAAGAACTAAAGTGATGAATTAACAAGCGAATAGTATAAATCTTACAAGCAAGAGAATAAGAATAATAGACAAAGTAATCAATCAGCCCAATATATGTTAAGAAAATAAAAATTTGTAAACGGAGTTTAATATGAGAAGATCTAGATCTTTTGAGCAAGGAACTTGTTAAGCATCGAATACAAAATATAATCAGTCCAACATGTACACAATAATCATAAAAGGAGTATGAACAATATATAGTAAATAAGAGTTAAACGAAAACATACCAAGACGGATCTGTGAAGATCCGTCTTCGACCTCTCGTCTTGTTCGTCTAATGGCGTCGCTGGTCGTGTTGCTGCTTGTTGTTGCTGCTCGTCGTTGCAGCTGTTGCTGCAGGTTGAGGAGCTGCTGCAGCCATTGGAGGTGCTGGACAACAGCTCGCCATGGGTGCTACGTCGTTGCCGCTACTACGTTGTTGCCGCTGTTCGTCAATGGCTGCTGGTGTTGATGTTGCTGCTGTCGTTGCTGCTTGCTGTTGCTCGCCGATCTTGTTGCTGATGGAGCTGCTGTCCGGTTGGAGCTGCTGGTGGCTTCGATGGAGGAGAATTCGTGCAGCCATGGCTGCTTGCAGCTTGTGGCTGCTGCGTGAGGAGCTATGGCGATGGCTGCTTCATCCAGCCATCTTCACCGGAGGTGCGCATCGAGTTGGGGTGAGGGTGCCGTTAGGTGGTGAGGGTTTAGAGAGAGAGAGAGGATCAGCGACGGCATTAGCGAGGGAGAGATCGAGAGAGAGGCGGCGGATCTTGTCCTTCTCTTTTGGAGAAGATGACCAAAAAATGAAAAAAAAAAGAAGAAGAGTCTTTTAGATTAAGAGTTTGGGTAATTAAAAATAGGAATATGATAGAATTATTTATGGCCATTGATCAAAAATGCAATATATGGTTGAGATTAAAATTGGGATATAAAATTAGGCCACTACTTATGTATATACTATGTAATATATGTATACATAACGTATGTATGTACGTACTAAAATAGATGCGTAATTAATATAGTTAACTAAAATATATAATAAACTTAATTAAGTGATAACTTTATATGCACATGTATATAAAACGTATTAAAATAGATATATAATATGTACATGTTAATATGAATAAGTAAATTATAAACTAAACTTAGTTAAGAAATATTTTTTATATAAAGAAAATACACATATATATAATATATGCTAAATAGACACGTAAAAAGTATTTGAACGTTATGAAGCTCATTAATCAAAAAATAAAAATAGTAAAGATAATAGTTACAATATTAATAAATAGCAAAAATATTATAAATTACGAACGTAAAAATATATGATTTATTGGATAAAACTAAATATAAATTTATTTATTTAATAAAAAAATAATTTTGAAAAATGCTTATTTATTAAGATAGCAATCCGAAAAATAGTTATGAGTTGGTCAAAATTGGGTATCAACAACTGTCCCTTTCTTTGAATAGGATCGATGAAAGAGATCCTGGACAAAAAAAATTGACAAATTAAATTTTGACCGAACATATCTTCCTCTTTCTGAAAGGAGGTTTGGTACAAACTTTTAGAAATATAGCTAAACTCTGGTATCGATTTTCCTACGTATCTCATGTTACATGAGAATTCAGGCCACTCGTAGTTTAAGACGCTTGATTTGGCGCACAAATTTGAAAGAATTCAAAAGTTATCACAGAGTTGAATTATGGAGAAACCAGAAAGCTTGAGAACGGGATGAGGAGGTTTGTTGGAGTACAGTCGAGTTTTCGACATTGAGTCCGCCTGCATATCCTTTAACTTAGGAATCAGACTGCTCGTAGTTCGAATCAGTCGGTTGAAATAAAAATCTGTTATGCTAAGATAACATTCAATTGGGAGAAGTGACAAATAAATCGAGTATGAGAAAAAATGCTTGCAATCTCCTAATTGTGAATGTGGTGCACTTCACATCCATAATTAAGAACTTACATGGACATAATTTCCCAAAGCCCTTGGTGTATTGCCATTTAGATTGAAACGTTGCTTCCGGTGACAATTGACATTTTCCAAATGGGAAATTGAAATTGACGAACTTAATGAAATACCCACATGCCTTCTAACAAGGGTGTGTTTTGATTATGGTGGAAGTCGCTTTACAACTCGTGTCTTAAGAGTTTGATACTCCTCTTCAGACTATGTCCCAATTTGTTGCTAAGAAAAAGCTCTATGTTGTGCTGCATCCTATTTGATATCATTCGCACTTGTGGTTTGCTGGAGAATTCATCCTCTTAGATCCTCTCGATAAAGACTGAGAAAAAACTCATTAGGATAAAATATAATTCAAATAAAGAGGTAGTGTTGTTACTATGTCGGCACGTATTCATCTCTTGGAACATTTGACATTAATTTCCTTCAATTTTATATTGTAGATGATGTGTAGATATGATGCAATATAATGATGATGATATTCCATCAATAAGATGATAATGCTCCATTAATATGATGATGATATTCCATTGATAGGAATAATGATGCTCCATTGATAGGATGATGATATTCCATTGATAGGAATGATGATGCTCCATTGATCAGATGATGATGCTTTATCAAAAGGATGAAGACCTATTGATAGGATATAAATTGATCCATTAGTAGGACGATGATCCATTAGTAGGATTTATGTCGATCCATCGGTAGGATATATGTTGCTTTATTGATAGGAGATAAATCGGTATTTCATTTTTTGGATATAAATATGTGTGTCCATCGGTAGGACGAATGGAGATTCAATGGTGGGATGATGATATTGTGTGTCCATCGGTAGGATAAATAGAGATCCATTAATATGATGATGATATTCCATCGGTAGGATATAAATATGTGTGTCCATCGGTAGGACGAATGGAGATCCATTGGTAGGATGTTGATATTCCATCGGTAAGATAATGATATTCCATTGATAGGATGATGATATTCCATCGATAGGATAATGATATTCCATTGATAGGATGTATGTTGATCCATCGG
This sequence comes from Solanum dulcamara, assembly GCF_947179165.1. Classification (NCBI taxonomy): domain Eukaryota; kingdom Viridiplantae; phylum Streptophyta; class Magnoliopsida; order Solanales; family Solanaceae; genus Solanum; species Solanum dulcamara. The sequence continues at coordinate 58,659,476 of NC_077239.1, read as the reverse complement.
TAGAATATAGATTGATGTTCCATCGGTAGGATATAAGTGTGTGCTAATCGGTAGGACGAATGGAGATCCATTGGTAGGATGATGATATTCCATCAGTAGGATGTATGTTACTCCATTGATAGGATATAGATTGATGTTCCATCGGTAGGATGTATGTTACTCCATTGATAAGATATAGATTGATATTCCATCGGTAGGATATAAATGTGTGTCCATCGGTAGGACGAATGGAGATCCATTGGTAGGATGATGATATTCCATTGGTAGGATTTATGTTACTCCATTGATAGGATATAAATTGATGTTCCATTGGTAGAATATTAATGTGTGTGTCCATCAATAGGACGAATGGAGATCCATTGATAGGATAATGATATTTCATCGGTAGGATAATGATATTCCATCGGTAGGATGTATGTTACTTCATCGGTAGGATATAAATATGTGTATCCATCGAAAGGACGAATGGATATCCATTAGTAGGATGTATGTTATTTCATCAGATGTCGATCCTTGATTGACTTTCGGCATGATCGTAAATATTTTGACAAGTTGCACTTCAAATCCTCTTTGGTATTTGATGCATTTTATGTGCGCCCATCAGACGTTTTTGATGCAATTTGCCATCATTATAAACACTTGCATATCTTGAAAGTGACTCTTGCACCTGTTCCTGATCACTTCAAACACTTTATATTCATTGTGGCTCATGGTTTGCTGGGGATTTGAACGTGGCATTGTTGCTCGTATTTTGAATATCTTCTCTTCGTCTGATGAATCCCGATGACAAAAATTATCACTTTTGAAAACTTTTTATTCTTTTGACTTCTTTGTACTTGTTGAATGGAGGGATATGGTGATCCTTTATAAATCTGCATCCATAGAAAATTTGTTAGGTTTGAATGAATTGATCTGTGTTGAATTCTCTATTTGTTTGCTCCTTATTTTGCTATCTTCGATTGCTTTCTATGATTCTCCACTATAAGATGAAAATATATCTATGCAAAATATTTTGATGTAGTAAAAGCTTTGAGAAAGATGAGTTTTTGAAAAGCAATTTAGAAAGGGTCACTGCCAGATGTCATGTCACTCATAGCTTAAATGAACGTCCTTGATTCGAAACTTTGAGCATGTTTGATAGCTTGTTTCCAAAATTTTGAGGATTCTTGAGGATCCAAGCTATGAAGTCCTGACATAGGTAGAAATTTTGTAGTTGACTCTGAACTCTGATGGTGCTGGAGATTATTGAAGTTGACATTGAACTTCTAACAATGTTGGGATCATTTGAAGCCAACTTTGAACTTTGAAGTTGAATAAAACCTTCTGATGATATTGGATAAATTTTTTGAGGTCATCCTCAAAAATTTCTGTCCCAGTTAGATGTCTTGGTGAATATCAAATTACCAATAAGAGATTTGTAGAATTTTTGAGATCCTATCAAAAATTCTGTCCCAGTTACTTCTCTGATGCACCTCAGTCTTTTCTTTTTTTGTAGAAAGATATTCTTTAAAATTTTTGAGTCCCTCTCAAAAATTCTGTCCTAGGTTCTATTATGAATAGAGAACTTACGGGATATATGATCGAACCATTGTGGCACCTACGTATCCCGTTGAGGCAAGAATCAGGTCAAACGTAGTTCCCCTATCGGGTGATAAATGAGAGATTTTAATAGAAAAATAACCAAGACCGACATAGGCCGCCTACGTATCTCATTCTTGAGAATTCAGGTCAAACATAGTTTAAACAAAAAAGAATATTAAAATAAACAAGCATAGAAGCGATTACACCCAAATGATGCAATTACAGGGAAAGATACAAAAGAAAATTCTAAATCTTCAAACAAAGTATCTCTTGACAACATTTCAGTTGATATCCAACTTGTGAGAGATAAGTCGATGTGTAGCCGTGGTATATATCATCGTATGAATGTATCGATGTATTGTCTAAGAAAATTGATGCATTCTGAGTCTCTGTCAAATGGACATGAATTCTAGTTTCTTTGACACATTTGTCATCTGCCAGATTAATGATTTCAGTCTTATTACATTCTTCGAACTCATCATTCGCTTCATTTTGGATCATTCAGCTTGTGACATGACATGATATTGATAGTTTTAAATTATTTTTACTGAAATCATAAATAAAGACCGTTAGATAGCAAAAGTAAAGTATTTAAAGCATATTTTTGCAATAAATGAGGCTTTCATTTGAAATAAAGAAATAAAACTTTGGTCATGATCATGGATCAATTTGCCTGTTTCAAAATATTACAAGGGGAATTAAAGCATAACAAGGTAAAAGTGATATGAAGGGTGGGTTTCCAGACTACCACCGACTTTTTAAAAATACCATAAAATTCGTCTTTATCTATCAAGACGAGCGAGGAACCAAGAGCGGATTGGATGTCCAATTAGGCACTTGCTCTTCTGGTTTGGCATCTCATATGCCTGACGTCTCGATCATCACAGCATCACTTTCTTCAAACAGATTTCTGACTCCTCCTCCTAGAGCAATATTATTGTCACACCTATGCACTGAAAAAGACTGATAGATATGAGGAAAATGCTTTGATGGAGAACAATCAACTTTCTTTGTGTTCTGGCCCTTCTTTGGCCTTAAAGCAACAACTTGATGGGGTGCCATGATTACAGATTCAGATCTCTCTTTTTGCTTAGCAAAGCTATGGCATTTTTAAGATTGTCAGGTTCAGCTCGAACTATCGCCTTATCTGTAAACCAATCTTTTTCAACTTTAATCATGTTAATATTTACCCCTCCATGATTCGGCGAGGGGTTATTATTAACATTGGGAGCGGCATTTGGAGAATAACAACCTTTTAATCTATCAGGTCTTGAATTTTATGCTTCAAGTTGATACAATCCTCGGTGGTATGTCCATCACCTCCTGAATGATAAGTGCAATAAAGATCTGGTCTATAAAGTTTGGAATTGACATTGATATTCTCTGGGTCGATTTTTTGTATCATGCCAACCACTTTTAATTTCTCAAAAAGTTGTGTTCGACTCTCAATCAAAAGAGTAAAAACTTGAGAAGATTTCTTCTCAAGATTTGGGTGAAGAAGGTTATAATTATTTTGCATAGGTGGAGGTACTTGACGATAGTTTAGAGGATTTCAACGATTAGGTGCTGGCGTTTGGAAATTTGGGTATTATGAAGTTTGGTAGCCAAGATGAGCATTTTGATAGTGCGGAGGTAGGTAATTAGGAGGCAGAGTTTGATAACTTGGTTGGACGTAAAAAATAGGGTAGGGATTTTGTGGAGATGGAAAATAGATTTAGGAGGGTGAGGTTTTGTGTTATATCCCGCATTTTGGTATTTTTGGATAATTCAAGAAAAATCGCAGAAAGTTTAAAACAAGGCCATATTTTATTTTGTTTAGCACACAAGTTGGTTATGAATATTATTTATGAACATTAATAGTTTGGAAATATTGGGAAAGGCAAAGGGCAAAAAGGAAAATTCGCTAAGTGGCCTATGGTAATATTGTGGAAGGCTAGGGGTAAAACGGGAATTTAACAAAGCGTTCAAGAATGTTCTTGAAGGAACCAAAGTGTACTTGGCAAGATAATTAAGTTATCTTTATTTTGAAAGAAAATTCTAGAAAAATGGAGAAAGGGGTCATAAGAATCCGAAAGGAATTGGAGGCCAAGTAGTGAGTCGTAGGACTCGCCTTACTTGCGTAAGTTATTACCTTGGATACGTCACATACGTAAGCTAACAACTTGGAAATCTCACATACTTAAGCTACTTGAGTACGTACCAAGCTTACGTAGCAAGGGTTACATAGGTTCGTAAAAGAAGACAAGATTACGAACCCACGATGGGGAATGGAGAGTGACACATGGCAGCATGGGAGAGTGCCATGTGGCAGCATCTGGAGCAAGAGGTGGTGGGCCCCACATGCCACATGGCAGCCCATGATTGGAGGAAGGGAGGTGTTGGACCAATGAAGGCTTGACATGTGTCACCACTTAGGGCTTGACATGTGTCACCACTTAGGGATTGACACATGTCACCCCTAAAAGTAGCCTATATATATGTGTCCCTTGACTCATCAAGTCCATACTATTCTAGAAATTTCAAGACAAGAAGAGAGAAAATTCTAGAGCAAGAAGAAGAAAAGAAACTCTAGGAAACTAGAGAAACTAGTGGCGGCCAAGAGGAAAAAAATTGAGTTTTTCGATTTCGTTCCGTGAATTAATTATCTAGGGTGTACCATGATGTTATGAAGGTATTGATAATGAAATTTTATGGTTTGGAGCATCCCAAAACGTCACCGAACAGCCCCAAAGTTTTAGCCGCGCTAGGAGAGCTTCCGAGGCAAGTTTTGGGGAGTTTCGGGAAAGGTAAGGTCTCTCCTTGAAAATTTGAGTTTATGATGTGGTTATGAGGTGTATTACGTGTCCTAAATATGTCTGGAAGAAGATAAAATGTATAAGGAGGCATGATGTTGGAAACTACTAAATTAAAGTCATAGTAGTTAAATCGAAGTCGCGTAGTGTGTTGTCGTTGTGGCGATGCGGGTGCAGCTTTTTGGATTGTATGTTGCAGGGATTTAAAGTCTTTTAAAAAGGTTGTGGTTGCTGCTGGTTGAAGCCACACGACCCCCCCCCCCCCCCCCCCCCCGTTTGGTATGGTTAAAGATTTTACGAAATAAAGGTTAAAAACTCTATTTTGGTATCGTAGTTTTATGCTAGTTGTTTGGAGCTTGTGTTGTTTAAAATGGAGGTTATTTGATTGTATATATACTGCTGGTTATTTTTGTTGATATGATTGTTGACATGGTGGCTGAGTTGAGATCTCGGGGATGGTGTATTTATAGGGGAGATGCTGCCGAAATTTCGGCAGATTAGAAATTAATTTGTTTGATGGATTAAGACAAGTACATGGTGATGAATCTAATGACTATGTCAACTCTCTTAAATGTAGACTAAAAAATTGGAAGAATAAGAAAAGCTAGTAAGGCGTGGTACAGGTATGTAAAGCTAACCGTTCCTTCTTTTGGCATGTCTTTGGCATAAGTATGTAAGGCTTACCCTTCTTTTTCAAGGCATGATTCCGATGTTATGGTTTCATAAGTGCTTCCATATATTCTTTGTTTTCAAAAGCTAGGTGTCAGTGGTCCCAAGGAAATGACTACTTTTCCTATAATCCGTCAATGTTTTCCAAAATGTCTACGATTTTCCAAAACAAAGGTTTACAATATTACAAGCTTTTATGACAATGACGATGGATATGTTTTACAACGACATTGATGATGTCGAGGATGAGAATATATCTATGATGGCTAAGATAAGAACGGCTTTATGTATGTAAGGTTTACCCTTCTTTCTCTTGGCAGGTTTTGACATAAATATATAGAGCTACTCTTTCTTTTTGGCATGATTTTTATGAAACAAGTATATGGCATTTTATACAATTTCAAGAAAGTCTTATTCGTAGAGCCACTAGGATGGCCAATTTTCTTGAGTTTCCAAAGGATATTTTCTCGTGCTTAGATACGTGTATATGATTCCAAAAGTTTTATTTTGATATAATCCATGGTAATTTTTGAAAGGTACTTGACATGACTCTTATCTTGATTTTGAATCATAGCTCATTCCGATTATTCTACGAGTCTTGAAAATTGGTCATATGTGCATATGTATACGATTTGACGCCTTATAAGATTGTGACCTTATTCTACGTTCTCCTAATATTATCTTTCATTGATAGTCTCATCCTATAATAATTGTTCCTTCAAGGTGAGACAAAGCGACCATGGTTAGTCTATAATACAATCGGAGGTTACCAACCTTCCGTCACTCCGATAAATACACGACTTTCGTTGGGCTCTCGTGCATGCTATCTATATGTATATGTATATGTATATGGGGGATATGGGGAGGTGTATATGTGGTGCTATAGACGCATTCCCACCTGATCAGTTGGAGTAATTTTCATCCTGGACGCGGGATGCCCGGACGCGGGACATATATGGGCACGCCGACGTTGTTCGGTCATATGACTTCTATTTTCTATGTATATGAAAAAGAAATGTTTTTATGATAAGACAAGCATGCATGGCATCTGGCCTAAAAGGGCACTCATATGTACAGGTTACTCTCTTAACTCACTATATGTTCTATGATTCTACGATATGGTTGTTCATACCTTATGTTCTTTGTTATGCTGATTTCCATGCCTTACATACTCAGTACATTACTCGTACTGACCCCCTTTTTCTTTGGGGGGGCTGCGTTTCATGCCGCACAGGTACACCCAGATGAGAAGAAGCTATTATAGAAGATGTTCCAGCGGGGTTAGCAACTCCACTTGTTCCTGGGGTGCTGCCGAGTCAGAGTATATGCGCTATGATGTTTCATTCGAAGTTAGAGACTTTGCAGACAGAGTCGTGGGTATAGAGTGTCAGCTTTGTAAGCGGCGTCACCAGCCGATATGTTATTATGTCGTATGTCACGAGTTTTATGGGAGGAGGGATTTGGAAAGCTTAGCTATGTTTCTTTTTATTTCTTATTGATGTAAAAGTCTAAATAGATTAAGTATGTGCTATGAAACAGCGGGTTCACTCGGCTCCGAGCTCGGGGTCGGGTGCCCATCACACCCTATTGATATTGGGGTGTGACATTTTTTTGGAGCTAAAATTGGACGATATATGTGTCCTTCTATCAGGCACATGAGAAATAAAAGACACATCTTCTTTTTTCCTTTTGAACAAACCTGAGAAACTAGTTTGGACAGCCAAACGGGTGATCCTTTTGGTCTTAAGACCGTCTTCGATGGTCTCACCAATTTTGCTCACCTCAAAAAAAAATTCTCCTATGAGCAACAACATCCTGTCATAGTACTCAGGCTCTTGAATGCGTACAAAGACTTCAATAATCTCTTTTTCAGTCATGGGAGATCGAACTCTGGCAGCTTCTTTTCTCCAACGGTAGGCGTACTCTCGATAGCTTTTAGTAGAATTCGGTTTGCTTTTCTCCAAAGAGTAACGATCGGGAACGATCTCCACATTGTAAGTAAATTTTTCGATGAAATCTTTAGCCAAAGCATTCCAATTTGGCCACTGTTTCATTTCTTGAGAAGTAAACCATTACAATGCTTCTCCGCTTAAGCTTCGGCTAAAGAGCCACATTAATAATGCCTCATTCTTCCCAACTCCTACGAGTTGATCACAATATACTCTCAAATGAGCTAAAGGATTCTCGGTTCCGCTAAAATATCAAATTTAGGTACTTTGAACCCTTCTGGAAGGTCCAGATCTGAATGGATACATAGATCTTCATAATTCAATCCAACAACATCTGGGGTATAGTGGAAATCTTTCATAGCTTTTACAATTTCCTCTTTTATACTCTGCTTAGTTATTTCCTCTTTGGTCCTCCACTCCTTTTCCTTCTTCTCATTGTGATCAAGCTCGGGATATGTAGTGTAAGAAGGATATGATCCCGGTAGCGTTTGAATATAGAAAGTGGTTCTTGAAGGTATGGGTTGAGTGGTAGGTGGGTTTTGAGCATTTTTATAAGGTGTCTGGTACATGAGAGGGAATGTTTGAGAACTGTTGGCATTTGGGTTTTGGAAGGGCGGTGGTGATTGGTATGATGAGCTAGCGTGATGTGGGTTAGGAGTGGTTAAATCAATGGTTGGTGATTTTTATGTTGGAACAACATGAGGATCATTTGGTATGTTTTCTAGAGGATTTTGTGGATGAAGATAGATCAGAGGTCTTCCTTCGCCTAGAACCGACGTATAGGTGGCGATAGCCAAGTTTGACAAATCTCGATTCTTCTGTATCTCAACTCTCATCTCGGTGATCTATTGCGCTAACTGTGCAATCAACTTATTTTGTTCAGCAACGACAGGGTCCATCACAATAATATCCATCAAACCAGTGTCTTCATTATTTCTAGTCATTTTTCTCCTTTTTCCTATTATAGGATTTCGATAGGGGAAGGATTCTTTAGGCACTTTAGATCTCGTGAAGTATGGATGCTCAGCCGAATTATCAACATAGATCAATTCTAACTACCTGTACAGAAAATAACTCAAAAGGTAAACATGTCAGTCTACAGATAATGCAAAATATCATATCGAAAATAGAGATAAACACATAAGAGTTGCTTTGTGTGAAGACAAGATAACCCACGAGTATTGAAAAATAGACAAGAATTTACCTATCGAATTTAGGATTTAATGTATCAAGAAAGATGACTTGCGTTGAATCAAGATCTTTTTACATCTTTCACGGTGGTATCTCGACATCTACTGATGTGATATTGGTATTTCTTTGAAAAATATGAAGGAAAAAAGTAAGTTTTTAAAAGATAGTAGTCAAACCTTGAAAGGCTGTCTATGTATCTTATAAAGGAGATGTCAGGCCCTACGTAGTTTGACTGACAAATCAGTCTTTTTTAGGACTTGAAAGTGAAATTCAAATTTTGTAGGGAAACTAAAGACTCTAGGAGCATTTGGTTGAACTTTCGATAGTTACTTGATATTTGTGCCTAAGAGGTTCTAGAAAAATATTTTGGAAAAGAGTGGGCTAGAGTGTCTTCAAGTAAAGCAACACATTCATTTACACAGTTACAATATACAACAGATGAACAGTTATTGCGCGTCCTAAATAGATATGTGACCCTTTTGTGCCAAGGATAGGCCTAATGATTTGAAGGATGTATAATGTCATTTGAAAAGTTCCATTGCCCCAAAACTTATATTTATAAAAATATTATGAATAAACTGAATGGGGATACATAATGGGGAAAAAGGGATACAAATAATCAATCTCACACAGGGGTACAATCCTAAACTAAGCCTTCGTGGAAAGTCCTTCGTTCTTGACTTCTTGACATCTCCGAACATCAACTCCTTTTGGATAGAATAGCAACTTATGAAGATTTTTTTTTGACTAGACTAAACTATTAAAAAGCTCCCAACCCCGAAGAACAATGGTTTGCCAAATAGCGTATACATCCTTCAAAATAAATCACATAAGAATGATAGTCTGTTTAAGCCGAAGGCCATTTTGGACTCAAGGTGGTCTTTCTAATGGGCCCAATACGCCTTGGGTATTGGGTCGTCTTAGGCCAATGTGCTAAATCAGGGTTTTGGTTTTGCTCTACACTAGGTTGACTAGGAGTGGCTTTTGCAAGACTGGTAACCCAAGCGGACAACTTAGGCTGGAACTTACGACAACCATTGGACGCATGGCGTATCAATAAATTATCGATCGTTCCGAAAAAGGGTCAAGTATAAAAAGCCCGGCTGTGGTTCCGCAAAAACGTTCTTTAATATACTATACATTAAACAGAAAGATGCCATAAAATACAAATGATAGTTTAATATATAAAGTAAACAAATAATTGTGCAATTAAGGAAAGCAAGGATTACTAATTATTATAAACCAAACAGTTAGTCAAATAAATAATTAAACCTAATGGATAGAACCTAATTAAGTCCCTAGCAGAGTTGTCATTTCTGTTATGTCAGAAAAAGATGGTTTAAAATTAATTTCAACTTTTTAGAGAAAAAATCAATTTTGTAAAAGAAGAATCGCCACTTAATTTTTTAAAGAAATTAAAAAAACTTTATTTAAAAGACCCTAACAGATTTAAGTCTTAAAAATTTAGAAAAAAAGGTACGAGGTTCATATTACTATTTTAAGAAGATTTTAGCACTTAAAATAGCCTCTAACAAGAGGTTGTCCGACGATTTAAAAATTATTTGACTAACTTTGGGAAAATGTATTTTTTAACAATAATCAATGCATTAAACAATTTGAAAGAATTATAAATTTTAAAACATTTAAGATAATTTATAAGAGTGACAGACTTGGTATAAAAATGATGAAATAAAAGAGGAATAAATAATTTAAATGAAACAAATGATCATAAAAAAATAGTTTCTCTTCAAGGGATTTAATTAAGCTAAACTAAACTATAAATGTTAGAATTAGGATAAAATTAACTAATTAAATATTGGTAAAGGCAATAGAAATTAGTGGCGCCTAAAAGGAAATATTTTAGTTTTTAACATTAAACTACCCCCAAATATGTATAAACAAAATATTTTAAAATAGACAAAAAAATATTTATGTGTTCGTATTCTTCGGATCAGCCCCGGCTTATTAATCAGAAGACAAAAATATAGTATTTTATCATTTTTCTGCTCGGGTCGACTTCCATTATTTCCGAAGGGCCTATCTACCCCTACCCCTCCTAAGTTTATTTATTGTTATAATCCTAAAACGATCTAAAAGAAATAATAAAATCTAACGTCCTAAAAGATGTCTAACGTCTCAACTTAATATCCAGGAGGCATTGGATGTACTATTAGGGTGGGTTTTAGACTAAAAAAAATATAGTCATCCTAATTAGACACATCGTCAAACAAAACAGATGGGACGAGCAGTTAACACATAAAATCTCAAGTAAGTCACTAGATTAATTATTTAGCATGCTTAAAAATATAGATAAATAGTGAAAATTATAATAATTATATGCGTGCGCATACAATCAGATATACGAGATTTAATGCAAAAAATTCAAACATGATAAAATAAAGACATTCTTTATAATTTTTAATTATTAACTAATAATATTTATAAAATCCAATTAACATGATTTTTAGTTAATAGCAGGCTGAAAATTTATTAAAATACTATAAATATGATTTTTAAATATTGTGTTGAAAATTTATTAAAATGTCACAGGCATAATCTCTTTATAAAATAATATTATGAAAACTTACTTAAATTTTTATAAGCATGATTTCTAACAATATATTGAAAATTTATGAAAAATAGTAAGCATGTTTTTAATACCATTATATGTTGAAATATTTATTAAAATGTTATAGACACGATTTCAATATAATATAATAAATAATTATTAAAATCCTATTGGCATGATTTCTAAATAAAATATCAAAAACTCTTTTAATCCTATAGATATGATTTTTATATGATTTTTATCATGCTAAATAAATCATTCGGACATGATATCTAAACAATTAATATGTTAGGAAATATTAATTAAAATATATATAAACATGATATATTAAAATTATAAAATCATATGGTCATGATGTCTATACAAAATGGTGTGTTAAAAATATTAATTAAAATAAATATATACATGCTATATTAAAATTATAAAATTCTATGAGCATGATGTCTATATGAAATGGCATTCAAATCTAAATACTATTAAACCATCATATTTAAAATTATTTAATAGATCCTACACATATGATGTCTAAATAGTTAATATGACAAAGTTATTGTTTTGAAACTGTAATCATGATTTTAAGTTTAAAAGACATGTTATAATGTAGAAATATAATCAAAGTAATTATTCTAATGAGATCATTTTATTTTATTTTTTGAGTGAAGCAAACATTTTGTAAAAATAAAATATTTATATCGTAAATAAATAAACCTAAGCATGTGGATATAAGTATTATAACTAGATCACATGTATCCCTAACACACATAAATTTATGATGAACGAAAAAAAAATAAGCAAGTAGAAAGTATATTCCCTCCCCATGTATTTTCCCCCTTTTATTATATACAAAGTTTATTATTATATGCCAAAATAATTAAGAGAGAATAATATACAAATACAAATAATAAAACAGGAAACTAAAACTATTTGAATCCTGTCCAAATGAACTCTTCATGTCTTGAACTTTGAAATCCAAACTCTGCTAAACCATAAAAAAAATACAAGCAATATACAAATAATATAGAGGGATAACATGATCATATGATTTTACTTCAATAATGCAAACAAACAAGGCAAGAGCATTTTAAAAATAATAAGCTAACATATAAAGAAAGGTTAGAACTAATTTGGATACTTTAGTTAGGAGAAATAAGTATATGAAAATTTGAACCGTGAAGACAAGCTAGAAACAGAATATCAAAGTATGCTAGAAACTCTTTTATTTTTGTTGGAGGTGTTAAAATATGAAGTAAAAGATGTTTTCTTTTCTTTTCTTTTCTTTTCTTTCTTCTTTTCTCTTTGTTTTTGCTCTTGTGTTCTGTCTGTCTTTCTGTCTCTTTGTGTTTTATCTCTGTCTTTATAGACATGGGTAAAAGATAATCCCCATCAACATAGACAACTGACCTGTCACGCCCCGGGAGGGTACCCTAGACGTAACCGGCACTCAAAAACCATTTCTGGCTCCTAAGTGAACCACATAGCCTGATCACACATCCGTTCATTCATTCAATCAGCGGAAGATTTAAAAATAAAGAAATAATTTGGCGAGCAATCCAAATCAACGATCTAACTCAAGAAAGAAAGGCCATGAGCCAACAAATCAAACTCCGATCTTTGTCATTTAAAATAGTTTGATAAAAATAATTCAAGAACGGAGAATACTTAATCGACCCATCACTATCTAGTCTATGAAGCCTCTATCACTACTATCTATTTGGTGTCAATGACATGTTCATGGCTACCTCAAAACAAAATAAAAAGAGCTAACTCGATGCAAGAATGATATAAGTGGTGTCCTCCGAATGTAGGGAAGGACTCACCAATACGCTGAGTATGTATAGATCCTCGATGATGCTCCTATTAACGATCTCCTAAACCTGTCTCTGCATCATGAAACGATGCAGGTCCAAATGGACGTCAGTACATGGAATGTACGAGTATGTAATATGGCAGAATGAAACATACCTCAAGGGAGAGTAACGTTGGTTCAAATATCTCAACTCAGAAAGATAAGAAAGACTCAATCAAAGTGTCATAAGTCCAAGGTAAGAATACAATTTTTTTGACAAAGACCAATCCTATACCATACAATCCAATAATATACCCTTCCATCGTACACTATCCAATCACATATCATATAATCCAATCCATCGCACATCACCTAATCCGGTCATATAGAATCAACTCAACAATCAACTCAATAATCAACTCAACAATCAACTCAATAATCAACTCAACAATCAACTCAAAGGACTCAACTCAACAATCAACTCAAAGGACTCAACTCAATAAATATGCAAATTAAATTATACAATGTTTTACAATCAAACTCAATCATCAACCAATCTCAATCAAACCAATCATATCATGCACAAACCACTCAATTTGGGAGTTTCTCTAACCGACAACAATCCCACCACCTATATATAGGTGATGCACAACGAGTCACGCCGTTGCTCCGTCCATTCATACTTGCCAAGGTATGAACAGCTCAAACCAATCATGGATCCGTCAATCAATCAAATCCTATATTTCAGGACAATAAAATAGGGAAACATCCGACACGGTACAATCCCTTCCTACGTTGGCGGCGTAGTTTATGAGATTCGAGTATGAACTATACTCTTACCCAATTCGGTGCTCAATATTCCTCCCAAAACTCAATACACGCATAGTTATTAAGTGAGTAAAATATTTAAAATACTCATTTAGCCTCATCAGACTCTTTCAAATCAACTCATTTAGTCTCATTGGACTCTCTTCAAAACTCAATCAAATCTAGCCTCATTGGACCCTCTTTCAAATCGACTCATCTCCAATCATCAAACTCTTCTCTTTAAAAATCTATATAAATCTCAAAATTTACATTTTTAAGGAAAATAATGCTCAACTCATTTATACTCCAAATACTCATGTTCAAAAATATTTAAAAGACTTCTCAAACTCAAATCATGCTTAAACTCTTTTTAAATCGTAGATGAAAATAATTATCCTTTAAAACTCAAAATAGTGTATAAATAATTTATGCAAAAATGTTCAAAAAACATTTATTTAAAACTCTTTCTCAAAAGATTATTTATTTTCAAAATATTCGTAAGACTCCAATCAACTCAAATTATGCACATCACATACCACAAAATCACATTAGACTCCAATCCACTTCATTACACAACATCATCAAATACCATTATTCACATCGTCATCAAACATCATCATCAAACATTATCATCACATCATTGTCAAATATCATCATCACATCAATCGTCAAACATCTACTCCAAGATCTTTATTTTAGTCCTATGTTCAATTTATGGAAGCAAAAGGACATTCTTAACTATCCAATTCATTCCAATCAATACATATATACACAAAACCATCCACCTCAACTCAAGACAAATTATGACCAAAGAAATCTCATCTTGGGTTCATGTGAATGAAACATGAATCCATACTCTCAACAAAACTCAACTCAAGAATATCGTCAACATCTATAAATCTATGTACAAAGGTACATTTGAAATCAATAATATAAAACATAACTATTTAGTAACTCAAGTCATTAAAAACATCAATCAACTAATAGTACTTAAAAACATTCTATAGTTTAGAAAAACTTTCAAGAAAACCTTCTTAGGAGGCTCAACTCTTTCACAACTCCTATCCAACACATCTATGGGCATATGGAAGAAATAAATCCATATTTTAGGTTAGCCTTACATACCTTGTGATGACTTTGAAGATACCTAGTTGTTGGGTCTTCAATGGGAGACTTGAATCCTTGGAACTCTTGAAGGCACCCTTTGTTGGAGAAGAATTTGAAGAAGAAGAGGAAGAAGAGAGGGAAAATATCTAGGGCTTTTTAGAGAGAGAGGGAGGACTGAAAAATGGTCCAAAAAAGTCCAAGAATGGTGTATATATAATTTGGGAAAAGTCCAAATTGCCCCTCCTCAAAAATCTGAAAAATTGGGCAAAAACCTTGCTGGCGCGTCGCGCCACTGCAGCGCCAAGCCAGAATAGGCTTAAAATCCTGCACATCTAATAGTGGCGCGTCACGCCAAGCCCCAAACTACTGAGTCTATTTTCTGGCGCTATAGTGGCGTGGGGCGCCACTGGAGCGCCAAGTCCAAATTTTGCCCAGGCTTGAAATTCCTGCAGTACTAGTCTGTAGTAAAATGGACATAACTTTTGACTCCAAACTCCAAAAATTGCAATCTTGGTGGCAGTGGAAAGAAGACTCAAATACCTTTAATTTGGTAGGTCGTGGGACACCCAGTTCTTTATATACTAGGAGATATGGTCGTTTGAAGTTGACCCTTATACTAACTCGTACGAAAGCTTAATCGATTGGAGTTCTTTGGACTCGACTTGGTGTTAGAGATCCCTTATGACCCCTAACCACATATAACACACTTCAAATACTTAGGAATTAATCCTAACTCATGTGTAGAATTACAAGTCCTCCGGTCCGAGTCTACCCACACATAAAGAAATGTTTCAGTTTTTGCGAAAAATTTTCTGGGGTGTTACATGACCAAATCTCTTTAATTCAAAATTTTCAAATAAGTCAGACAAAACAATCAATTTAAAATCAAATTACCTCAACTTTCCAAGATCTGCTCTGAAATTACTCAAAAGATGTTTCAAAAAGTCAAAAGTTATGCCAAAGGGACCTACTGTCAATAATTGCAATGACATTATTTAACCAAATATTCAAACAAAAATTAAACTTTTATCAGTGTGGTGATACTCCATATTTCACAAGCAAATAAATTCAATTATGTGGATCCAAACAAAAACTAAAAATATTACAACTTTTAACATAAATGTTTCAAACAAAAAGTTCAGAGTCGGATTTTCACAGATCTATATCACAGCTGAAACAAAATCATTGAACTAAGTTGTAGCAAAATTATCAATTTCATGATTTTCACATAACAAACAACATTATAAAGCTCATATTAGATCCGTAAACAAATTAAATTTAACGGCTCATGATCTTGACATAGCAAACAATACTATAAAGATTATATTAGATCCGTAAATAAATCAATTTTCACAAATACAGTTTAAACCACTAATAATTAGAACGATAATACCTGAGAGAGTTTGTAAAGATCCCTCTTCAATAGAACGATCTAAACTTGTGCATGATTAAAATGCAATAATATGAACATGAACATGGACAAAAACAACATAAACATGTTCTGTGATCTCGATCGATTAAGAACGAATAAACATCTTTGAATCTCGAGTCTAACAAATGATTTGAAGCAAAAATAAAGAACTAAAGTGATAAAGTAACACGTGAACAGTATAAATCTTACAAGCAAGAGAATAAGAATAATAGACAAAGTAATCAATCAGCCCAATATTTGTTATGAAAATAAAAATCTGTAAACAGAGTTTAATATGAGAAGATCTAGATCTTTCGAGCAAGGAACTTGTTAAGAACATCGAATATAAAATATCATCAGTCCAATATGTACACAATAATCATAAAAGGAGTATGAACGATATATAGTAAATAAGATTTAAATGAAAACATACCAAGTCTTCGACCTCTCGTCTTGTTCGTCTAATGGCGGCGCTGGTCGTATTGCTGCTTGTTGTTGCTGCTCATCGTTGCAGCTGTTGCTGCAGGTTGAGGAGCTTCTGTAGCCATTGGAGGTGCTGGACAATAGCTCGCCATGGCTGCTACGTCGTTGCCGCTGCTGCGTTGTTGCCGCTGTTCGTCGATGGCTGCTGGTGTTGATGTTGCTGCTGTTTTTGCTGCTTGCTGTTGCTCGCCGATCTGGTTGCTGATGGAGCTGCTGTACGGTTGGAGCTGCTGGTGGCTTCGATGGAGGAGAAGTCGTGCAGCCATGGCTGCTTGCAGCTTGTGGCTGCTGCGTGAGGAGCTATGGCGATGGCTGCTTCGTCCAGCCATCTTCACCGTAGGTGCGCATCGAGTTGGGGTGAGGGTGACGTTAGGTGGTGAGGGTTTAGAGAGAGAGAGAGGAGCAGCGGCGGTGTCAGTGAGGGAGAGATCGAGAGAGAGGCGGCGGATCTTGTTCTTCTCCTTTGGAGAAGAGGACCAAAAAATGAAAAAAGAAGAAGAAGATTCTTTTAGATTAAGAGTTTAGGTAATTAAAAATAGGAAAATGATAGAATTAATTATGGTCATTGATCAAAAATGCAATGTATGGTTGAGATTAAAATTGGAATATAAAATTAGGCCACTACTTATGTATATACTATGTAAATATATGTATATATAGCGTACGTATGTAGGTACTAAAATAGATGCGTAATTAATATAGTTAACTAAAATATATAATAAACTTAATTAAGTGATAACTTTATATGCACATATATATAAAACATATTAAAATAGATATGTAATATGTACATGTTAATATGAATAAGTAAATTGTAAACTAAACTTAGTTAAGAAATATTTTTTATATAAAAGAAATACACATATATATAATATATGCTAAATAGACACGTAAAAAGTATTTGAACGTTATGAAGCTTGTTATTCAAAAAATAAAAATAGTAAAGATAATAATTACAATATTAATAAATAGCAAAAATATTATAAATTACGAACGTAAAAATACATGATTTATTGAATAAAACTAAATATAAATTTATTTATTTAATAAAGAAATAATTTTGAAAAATGCTTATCTATTAAGATAGCAATCCGAAAAATAGTTATGGGTTGGTCAAAATTAGGTGTCAACAACTACTCCTATAAGAAACTTGGTCCCTCACTTATATCACAAGGCTATGTCAAGTTCCATATGAATAGGACTAGCGTAGGAACATTTGTCCTCAATTGTTAGCAAAGTTAGCCATCCCAAACAAGCTCAAGCCTAAGGTAAATACTACTGTTAGCCACATAATTCATATATATGTATACTTACTTGTCAATGATTCAAATCACTGCTTTGACCTTTCTCTTTGGATTGAAATAAAAGAGGATACTTGGACTTCATTTTTTCTTCCGCTTTCCATGAACCTCATGAATAGTGTGTTCAAGTAGTATCTTGACATGTTTATTATTGTGTTTATCGACGACATTCTAATCTACTCTAGAAATGAGGAGTAGCCTGCCAACCATCTCAAAATTGTTCTCCTAACTCTCAAGACCGAGAGTTGTATGCTAAGTTTTAAAAGTGTGAGTTTTGTCTTGCATCCGTGGCATTCCTAGGCCACATTATTTCTAGTGATAGTATCCGGTAGATTCACAGAAAATTGAGGCAGTAAATAACTGGCCCAGACCCACATCTCTGACTGACATAAGAAGTTTCTTGAGTTTGGCTGATTGTTATAGAAGATTTATAGAGGGGATTCTCATCCATATCGTCTCCATTGGCTAAGTTAACCCAGAAGAAGACTAAATTCCAATGGTCAGATGCTTGTGAGAAAAGTTTTCAAAAGTTGAAAACCTAGATTGACTATTGCTCCAGTTTTTTCCCTATTGAAGGGAACAAGTGGTTTTGTTATTTATTGTGATGCATCTAGAGTTGGACAGGGTTGTGTTTTGATACAGAGAGTTAAAGTCATATCATATGCTTCCAGACAACTTAAGATTCACGAGAGGAATTATCCGACTAATGATCTAGAGTTTGCAACAGTAGTGTTGATGGTCTTCGAGATAGAATATTGGCAGAGGCTCATATCTCCAGATATTAAATCCATTTGGTTTCAATGTAACGATCCAAAGTTAGGCCATGATGACGCCTACTACACCCCCCAAGTAGGCAAGCCTAAAATCCTAACAGATATATTTGTTGAAGAAAACAATTTAATAGAATAATAATAATAAAAGGAGGAAGACAAGAATAATAAATACAAGAAGAGATCCTCATGATAAATCTGTAATATAATACAAAATATACAAAGCGGCCCGAAAGTGATCAAAAAGGACAATCTAACACTAACCAAAACCCCGGACTTGGTGTCACATGTATAGGAGCTACTAAGTACTGAAAGTTATATATATAAGATATCTGACTTGTTAAAATAGAAAATATACAAGTCAATACAAAAAAAAGGAAAGCGACAAGTCTTTGAAAGTCGGAAGCTCAAAATGATCCAATGTTTGTGACAGTTGAGGAAGATCTAATACTCATGGAGGGTGGCTTATACTGGAAGCTGCATCAGAAAAAGATGCAAAAGTGCAACATAAGTACAAAAATACAAGGTACCTAGTAAGCATCTAGGTCGATTGAGCTCAGAAGGATCACACACACACACACACACACACACACACACACACATATATATATATATATATATATAAGAGGTAAGAGGTAAGATAGTACTACAACTACAAGCTAACAGTTCAATAATTCACAAACATAAGCCAGGACATAGGTAACTCACACAAATATCACAATGAGAACACCCAAGTACATAAAAAAGCATAACAAAATAAGAAGACAAGATGGTGCAAGGTCGTGGCCAGATGCTTAAAAGTAAGAACTCAGAGAGGCCCTGAGCACTCTGAAATGGAACTTCAGACTCATCAACAATAAATATGTAACCAGGATATGTCTCCACGAGCCGCTCTTAATAATTCCTTAGACTTATAAATAAGTGATATAATAAGATGTAGCACAGACCTAAGTCAACGGGCCACTTGGAATGGTGCCTCAGACTTATCAATAGTATCTAAAATGCAATATCTAGCCATACAACTAAATACTTTTCGTGCCATTCAAGTCATGGAAGTTTCAAGAATTTCATCAAGTTAACTGAATAAATTCCATTCTTAGATATAAACCTCAAAAATAGTATATTTTTCATCGAAATAAGTTCCTTCAATAATGTGAAAATGGTTCTTACCCCCATAGAGCCAAACAAGTATATATATATATATATATATATATATATATATATATATATATATATATATATATAGGTAAACTTACATAAATCACATAGTGTAAAGGGCTAATTACCAATTTCCCCACCCTTTTTTAATTTACAGAATCCCTTAAAAACATGGTAAATCAGATACATTAATTATTTAATTCAGATACATTAATTAGGATTTTATGTATCAGCAAGTAATATTAAAACCATGATACATTGAACATAGAGATAATTTATGAATAAGAACTAATGTATCTTAATTACTAAATTGTCACGACCCAACCCCGTGGGCCGCGACTGGGGTCCAACCTAGACCCCCATTTACGTAACTATCGACTATAGTCAAATTGGACTATGTATAACGTGATACTGCTCACAAAAACCTCAATGGGTTAAAAAATTTTCATGTTCATACAGCCTCCTAGATATAGGAACCAAACACATGAACCCAGTGGGTGATAAAATATTCATACACGTGTGACCTCTTTCATTTGCATCATATCATGAAAGAAAAAGTCAGCCGATAAGGCTGCCACAACATAATAGCTTTTACAATATATCGCATAGGCATAACCGAAATAAACTCCTAAACAATCAACACACATATGTCTACAGACCTCTAAGAATACGAACGACAACATATGGCAGGACAGGGCCCCCGCCATACCCTTAACCAATATGTACAAATGTACAACAAAATGCTAGTACCAAAATAGGGCTCTAGACAAGGAGCACTGCCAACCAACAGGGTGGATGTCCTAGGCGAGCGGATCAGCAAACCGAGAGTCTGTACTTGCAGGCATGAAACGCAGCCCCTCGAAGAAAGGGGGGTCAGTACATAAAATATAGCGAGTATATAAAGCATGGACTATAATAAGTAAAGTCGTTACCAGAGCAGAATGTGCAAAAATGAGCAAAATATCAAGAATATCAAAATGCTTTTCATAATCACCGATAATGTTTGAAGAAAAACATATGCCACATCCAGCCCTATTAAGGGACTCGGTGAACAAATAGAAAACATGGCCGCCGCCCCTTCACTGGCGCCACAACACATCATAACACCAGAGTAGGGAATATATCTCCGTAACAGATCATATCACATCAGATGGTCATATCAGATCATATCATACCATATGTGTACATGGCACATCGTAACTCCACAAAACCCATGTATAGGTCGTACCTGCCCCTCACGTCGGGGCACGACGAACAATGCAGAGAAGTACGCACGATAACAAAACCTGGCCCGGGCTCGGTGAAGGAAACATTGAGGCATCCATGAGTGGAGTAGTGAGAAACTATATACAATTTAAATCATATTTGAGCCTCGACGGAATAATCAAAATCAGCTTTCCTTCAAAATCGAGACAAAAGTCATATCAAGTACCTTTTGAAAGTCACTATGGACTATATCAAAATAAAACTTCTGGTAATCATATATATGTATCAAGGCATAACAAAATATCTTTTGGAAGTCAAAAAATTGGCCATCCTAGTGGCTTTAAGAATAGGACTTCTTGGGAATTACATGGAAATCGTATACTTGTTTCGTAAAAACCATGCCAAAAAGGAAGATTAGCTTTATATATTTATGTAAAATCATGCTAAGATAAGGAATAAGATTTACATACTTATGCCAAGGAAATACTAAAATAAAGTATAAGCCTTACATACGTATACCAAAACATGCAAAAAGAAGGAAACGTTAGCTTTACATACCTGTTACGGGTTACTTCTTATCCCCGTTTGTCTCGTCGTCCTTTAAACCTAAGTAACATGGAAGCAATACAAGTATCAACAACCTTAGTCTTTTCAGCACCTTAGGTTACATACAAATATTTATAGAACTCATCTCCTTGCTCGCCTTCTTGACTAGTTCCTTAGTTAGTTAAAGAGTTAACAAAAATCGGGCAGCATCTCCCCTATAATGTGCCCTATCCGAATTTCTAATTATACTCCTAATAGCTACATCCAACATACAACAATAACCTGCAGCATATATATATACAATTCACACCAATCTTATACCACATAAACTCCAAACGACTTACTCAAAACCACGATACCAAAATAAGGTTTCTAGTTTCTGTTTTGCAAAACCTTTAACCGTATGAAGCAGAGGACCATGTGGATGCAACCAGAAGCTCCCATACCTCTTTTAGAATACCTTTAGGACCTTCAACACACCATCACACACCTTCAACATCCCCCACACGCACAACGCCTCATTTCAACTGCAATTTAACTATAGCGATTCCAATTTGGTTTATTTCAGACGTCAAGCATATTCATCATATTTTCACATTTCCAGTCACTTACACAACGTACAATACCCTCTATAATAACACCATAAACTCCAATTTAAAAGGAAAGGCCTTACCTTAAGTTAAACTTGTGAAACTCGCCAAAACTATCAAAACATGAAATCTGGACAGCTCACTGTCTTATATTGTCGCTTAGTTTCGGAGGGGTAATTGAGGGAAACTGGATTTGTGGCCTCAATGAAAGTTTTATACATGTGTATCAAGGTCGCAAAAATTTTTGAATTACCCCTACAGCAATTTTGTACGAAAATATATGCCCCAAATACTCACAGCTGTCCTTGTAGGATTTCCAAAACAAAATCAGGGCAGCACCTCCTCCATACTTCATCACCCTTTTTCGAGCAGAGAGAAGCACAACTGGATTTTAGAGGCTAAATGAAAGTTGTATCCCTACGAAATATATTTCCAAAACATATTGAATCACTCAAAAATAAGCTTTACACAAGGAGTTATACTCATATTAAAAACTTAGTGTTTCTCCAAACCATGGCTGCCTTTGCTTTCTTCTCCACGTTTTTCTCTCTATTATTGTTCAAGTTTTTGGCTAAAAATGACTTAATAGTCATCCATACATAGATATATATCTTTTTGGAGAGTGACACATGTCAGCCCCTAAGGGTGACATGAGTCACACCTTTAGGTAGCCACCTTAATTATGCAACCAATCCCTGGTTGCCACGTGGCAGGTGGGGGGTCCACCCCATGGTGTGTCACCTGCTTCCACGTGTCACTTTTATGTGATGCCATGTGTACCTATCACGTGCTGCCATGTGTCAAGTAGATGAGTCACTTACTTGCTTCAAGTAGGTGCGTCATTTCCTTATTTCTCTTTCGTGGGTTCATAATTTCGTCGCACTTTAAGAGCCTATGTATTCCTTGCTACTTAGTCTCAACACGCACTCGAGTAGATTAAGTACGTAAGACCTCCAAGGTTGTAGTTTACGCGAGTCAATCGAGTCCTACGACTCATTTCTCGGCCTCCAACTCCTTTTGAATTTTTATAACCTTATTTCCAATCTTCCTTATTATGAAGCATTTCGTTCTCCTTTCCTTGGAGTTATTTGATAGCATTATAAACTATCCGACTCACATAACGACTTTTAAGAAACTTAAGAGCCTTCCCAGAAACTTAAGAAGCTCAAGAAGCATTCTAAGGTACCAAAGTACGGGGTGTAACATCCTTCCCCCCTTTAGAACATTCGTCCCCGAATATTAACTAGCCTCATAAGGTCTTATGAGTGCTTCAGGATTCTTCTGTACTGGCTACCGTTCATTGGCCTTGTATCAACTCATATGGTCTATTTAAGAATGTAGATTACCTGTAGGCATAGGGAACAGGTGATATTTCTTTTCCATTACTTCTTTCTAGTTTCTTTACCAGACATCATATTGCACCCTTTACACGAACATGTGTAGGAGTTTAAAATAGCCCGAAAGATATTTTAGCATCACCATACTAGTCTGTACGTAAACCTGTATCGTTTCTTACTTCCTTTCTCTACTTACCCTTGAGTTTTCTCATATTCCAGTATAGGAGAGATCTCTCATCCTTTCCTTGTTTTGTTGCTTGTACACCACAATATTAGTAGTCAGTAACTTTGTTACCAACGTCTTACCTTCAATCGAGTATAGCCTGGCTATTCCTTACAGTATGTTTAAGTTCTCATCGTAATTCTCTTGTTGTATTCATCCCCTTTGTATGCACCTATTCTTTGATGTCATACTATTCAAGTCCTTACTATTAATTCTCCGCACTGTCTCCGGTATCATGGCTTCTATCCGTTTATTGTTGGCCTTTAGATCTTATTAACTCATGCCAGTATGGGATCTCACTTGAAGCCATTTCCCCCCTTTAGGGTGTACCCATGTCACTATCTGTTGTGTTCTACCTTATGCCCTTATTTCTAATTTTCCAATACGTATGATTCTTTTCCAACACATTTGGTATACTGCACCATATCTATGCCTTCCTTTATATCTTCCATACCTTTAGTTGCCTAGGTACGACAACTTAACACAATCATGAGGTGCTAATCCAGTCTAATTATGGGTACTCGAGTCACGTAGTAATTTATTCGAAGCCACTTTCTCACAAGTCTTTACTTATTTTCATAACTATCCTCATTATATTCACATCATATCCTATTCGTATTCTACCCCATAGTATAACACTTCTTAACCTTTTTCACAATTCTTACTGTGGGTTACTTACCCTTCTTAGTTAGTTTTATCCTTAATATATCGTTCTATCCAGAACTACCAGTCTTTCCTAAATCATTTTCCTTTTATTTCAAGGAAAATTTGGATAGAGTTTCCTCTGTATTTCTTACTGTCTCAACACCTGCACGCAGAAAATGCCAACAATGCCTCACAGGGGAAATACGCATAAAGATACATATATACATATCATATCACGTCATATCGCAGCCTCACAGGGTGCCTAATATCAATAATGGTATAAACTAATGGACTTACCTCGTATGTCTAACTCGAACTGCACCTTTTTAGACTTTCCGTCTACTTTTCCTTTCAATTTTCAACTTTACACATCAACCGTAATTCAATACCTTACCTGGCACCTATCATCCGTGCCTTGTTTACCTGCATGCTGTGTAACTTCCAATATCGTCAGTAACCTTCTTATATTGATGTTGTCCTTCTGCTAAAATCACAAGTTAGTATAAGGAATTTCATTTCCTATGACTCGACTCTATCACACGATTTTAGATATGAAAGAAAGGTAACATTCTAAATGTCCTGTAGCCTCTTGTCTATAGATGTGGTGCACAACACACCGATAAACAAGACTCTACTAGACACGGTCTGTAGACACTCCAAGGATGAACTACTCTGCTACTACTTCTATCATGACCCAACCCCGTGGGAAGCAACTGGGGTCCGACCTAGACCCCCGTTTACGTAACTATCGACTATAGTCAAATTGGACTATGTATAACGTGATACTGCTCACAAAAACCTCAATGGGTTAAAAAATTTTCATGTTCATACAGCCTCCTAGATATAGGAACCAAACACATAAACCCAGTGGGTGATAAAATATTCATACACGTGTGGCCTCTTTCATTTGCATCATATCATGAAAGGGAAAGCCAGCCGATAAGGCTGCCACAACATAATAGCTTTTACAATATATCGCATAGGCATAACCAAAATAAACTCCTAAACAACCCATACACATATGTCTACAGACCTCTAAAAATAGGAACGATAACATATGGCAGGACAGGGCCCCCGCCGTACCCTTAACCAATATGTACAAATGTACAACAAAATGCTAGTACCAAAATAGGGCTCTGGACAAGAAGTACTGCCAACCAACAGGGTGGATGTCCTAGGCGAGCGGATCAGCAAACTGAGAGTCTGTACCTGCGGGCATGAAACGCAACCCCCCGAAGAAAGGGGGATCAGTACAAAAAATGTACCGAGTATATAAAGCATGGACTGTAATAAGTAAAGTCGTTACCAGAGCAGAATATGCAAAAATGAGCAAAATATCTAGAATATCAAAATGCTTTTCATAATCACCGATAATATATGCAGAAAAACATATGCCACATCTGGCCCTATTAAGGGTCTCGGTGAACAAATACAAAATGTGGTCACCGCCCCTTCACTAGCGCCACAACACATCATAACACCAGAGTAAGGAATATCTCCATAACAGATTATATCATATCAGATGGTCATATCAGATCATATCATACCATATGTGTACATGGAACATCATAACTCCACAAAACCCATGTACAGGTCGTACCTACCCCCTCACGTCGGGGCACGATGAACAATGCAGAGAAGTACGCACGGTAACTAAACCTGGCCCGGGCTCGGTGAAGGAAACATTGAGGCATCCACGAGTGGAGTAGTGAGAAACTATATGCAATTTAAATCATATTTGAGACTTGGCGGAATAATCAAAATGAGCTTTCCTTCAAAATCGAGACAAAAGTCATATCAAGTACCTTTTGAAAGTCACTATGGACTATATCAAAATAGAACTTCTGGTAATCAAATATATGTATCAAGGCATAAAAAAATATCTTTTGGAATTCGAAAAATTGGCCATCCCAGTGTCTTTAAGAATAGGACTTCTTGGGAATCACATGGAAATCATATACTTGTTTCGTAAAAACCATGCCAAAAAGGGAGATTAGCTTTATATACTTATGTAAAATAATGCTAAGAGAAGGAAGAAGATTTACATACTTATGCCAAAGAAATACTAAAATAAAGTATAAGCCTTACATACGTATACCAAAATATGCCAAAAGAAGGAAACATTAGCTTTACATACCTGTTACAGGTTACTTCTTATCCCGTTTGTCTCGTCGTCCTTTAAACTTAAGTAACATGGAAGAAATACAAGTATCAACAACCTTATTCTTTTCATCACCTTAGGTTACACACAAATATTTATAGAACTCATCTCCTTGCTCGCCTTCTCAACTCGTTCCTTAGTTAGTTAAAGAGTTAACAAAAATCGGGCAGCATCTCCCCTATAATGTGCCCTATCCAAATTTCCAATTATACTCCTAATAGCTTCAGACAACCAACAATAATAACCTGCAGCATATATATATACAATTCACACCAATCTTATACCACATAAACTCCAAACGACTTACTCAAAACCACTAAACCAAAATAAGGTTTCTAGTTTCTGTTTTGCAAAATCTTTAACCGTACGAAGCGGAGGACCATGTGGATGCAACCAGAAGCTCCCACACCTATTTTAGAATACCTTTAGTACCTGAAACACACCATCACACACCTGCAACAGCCCCCACACGCACAATACCTCATTTCGACTACAATTTAACTATAGCGATTCCAATTTGGTTTATTTCGGACGTCAAGCATATTTATCATAGTTTCACATTTCCATCCACTTAAACAACGTAAAATATCCTCTATAACAACACCATAAACTCCAATTTAAAAGGAAAGGCCTTACCTTACGTTAAACTTGTCAAACTCGACAAAACTGTCAAAACGCGAAATCTGGACAGCTCACTATCTTAAATTGTCGCTTAGTTTCGGAGGGGTAATTGAGGGAAACAGGATTTATGGCCTCAATGAAAGTTTTATACATGTGTATCAAGGTCGCAAAAAATTTTGAATTACCCCTACAACAATTTTGTACGAAAATATATGCCCAAAATACTCACAGCTGTCCTTGTAGGATTTCCAAAACAAAATCTGGGCAGCACCTCCCCCATATTTCATCACCCTTTTTCGAGCAGAGAAAAACACAACTGGATTTTAGAGGCTAAATGAAAGTTGTATCCCTACGAAATATATTTCCAAAACATCTTGAATCACTTAAAAATAAGCTTTACACAAGGAGTTATACTCATATTACCAACTTAGTGTTTCTCCAAACCATGGTTGCCTTTGCTTTCTTCTCCACGTTTTTCTCTCTATTATTGTTCAAGTTTTTGGCTAAAAATGACTTAATAGTCATCCATACATAGATATATATCTTTTTGGAGAGTGACACATGTCAGCCCCTAAGGGTGACACATGTCAGCCCCTAAGGGTGACACATGTCAGCCCCTAAGGGTGACACATGTCACACCTTTAGGTAGCCACCTTAATTATGCAACCAATCCCTGGTTGTCACGTGGCAGGTGGGGGTCCACCCCATGGTGTGTCACCTTCTGCCACATGTCACTTTTATGTGATGCCATGTGTACCTATCACGTGCTGCCATGTGTCAAGTAGATGAGTCACTTACTTGCTTCAAGTAGATGCGTCGTTTCCTTATTTCTCTTCCGTGGGTTCATAATTTCGTCGCACTTTAAGAGCCTATGTATTCCTTGCTACTTAGTCTCAACACGCACTCGAGTAGATTAAGTACGTAAGACCTCCAATGTTGTAGTTTACGCGAGTCAATCGAGTCCTACGACTCATTTCTCGGCCTCCAACTCCTTTTGAATTTTTATAACCTTATTTCCAATCTTCCTTATTATGAAGCATTTCGTTCTCCTTTCCTTGGAGTTATTTGATAGCATTATAAACTATCCGACTCACATAACGACTTTTAAGAAACTTAAGAGCCTTCCCAGAAACTTAAGAAGCTCAAGAAGCATTCTATGGTACCAAAGTACGGGGTGTAACATCCTTCCCCCCTTTAGAACATTCGTCCCCAAATATTAACTAGCCTCATAAGGTCTTATGAGTGCTTCAGGATTCTTCTGTACTGGCTACCGTTCATTGGCCTTGTATCAACTCATATGGTCTATTTAAGAAGGTAGATTACCTGTAGGCATAGGGAACAGGTGATATTTCTTTTCCATTACTTCTTTCCTGTTTCTTTACCACACATCATATTGCACCCTTTACACGAACATGTGTAGGAGTTTAAAATAGCCCAAAAGATATTTTAGCATCACCATACTAGTCTGTACGTAAACCTGTATCATTTCTTACTTCCTTTCTCTACTTACCCTTGAGTTTTCTCATATTCCAGTATAGGAGAGATCTCTCATCCTTTCCTTGTTTTGTTGCTTGTACACCACAATATTAGTAGTGAGTAACTTTGTTACCAACGTCTTACCTTCAATCGAGTATAGCCTGGCTATTCCTTACAGTATGTTTAAGTTCTCATCGTAATTCTCTTGTTGTATTCATCCCCTTTGTATGCACCTATTCTTTGATGTCATACTATTCAAGTCCTTACTATTAATTCTCCGCACTGTCTCCGGTATCATGGCTTCTATCCGTTTATTGTTGGCCTTTAGATCTTATTAACTCATGCCAGTATGGGATCTCACTTGAAGCCATTTCCCCCCTTTAGGGTGTACCCATGTCACTATCTGTTGTGTTCTACCTTATGCCCTTATTTCTAATTTTCCAATACGTATGATTCTTTTCCAATACATTCGGTATACTGCACCATATCTATGCCTTCCTTTATATCTTCCATACCTTTAGTTGCCTAGGTACGACAACTTAACACAATTATGAGGTGCTAATCCAGTCTAATTATGGGTACTCGAGTCACGTAGCAATTTATTCGAAGCCACTTTCTCATAAGGCTTTACTTATTTTCATAACTATCCTCATTATATTCACATCATATCCTGTTCATATCCTACCCCATAGTATAACACTTCTTAACCTTTTTCACAATTCTTACTGTGGGTTACTTACCCTTCTTAGTTAGTTTTATCCTTAATATATCGTTCTATCCAGAACTACCAGTCTTTCCTAAATCATTTTCCTTTTATTTCAAGGAAAATTTGGATAGAGTTTCCTCTGTATTTCTTATTATCTCAACACCTGCACGCAGAAAATGCCAACAATGCCTCACAGGGGAAATACGCATAAAGATACATATATACATATCATATCACGTCATATCGCAGCCTCACAGGGTGCCTAATATCAATAATGGTATAAACTAATGGACTTACCTCGTATGTCTAACTCGAACTGCACCTTTTTAGACTTTCCGTCTACTTTTCCTTTCAATTTTCAACTTTACACGTCAACCGTAATTCAATACCTTACCTGGCACCTATCATCCGTGCCTTGTTTACCTGCATGCTGTGTAACTTCCAAGATCGTCAGTAACCTTCTTATATTGATGTTGTCCTTCTGCTGAAATCACAAGTTAGTATAAGGAATTTCATTTCCTATGACTCGACTCTATCACACGATTTTAGATATGAAAGAAAGGTAATATTCTAAATGTCCTGTAGCCTCTTGTCTATAGATGTGGTGCACAACACACCGATAAACAAGACTCTACTAGACACGGTCTGTAGACACTCCAAAGATGAACTACTCTGATACCACTTCTGTCATGACCCAACCCCGTGGGATGCAACTGGTGTCCGACCTAGACCCCCGTTTACGTAACTGCCGACTATAGTCAAATTGGACTATGTATAACGTGATTCTGCTCATAAAAACCTCAATGGGTTAAAACTTTTTCATGTTCATACAGCCTCCTAGATATAGGAACCAAACACATGAACCCAGTGGGTGATAAAATATTCATACACGTGTGGCCTCTTTCATTTGCATCATATCATGAAAGGGAAAGCCAGCCGATAAGGCTGCCACAACATAATAGCTTTTACAATATATCGCATAGGCATAACCAAAATAAACTCCTAAACAACCCATACACATATGTCTACAGACCTCTAAAAATAGGAACGATAACATATGGCAGGACAGGGCCCCCGCCGTACCCTTAACCAATATGTACAAATGTACAACAAAATGCTAGTACCAAAATAGGGCTCTGGACAAGGAGCACTGCCAACCAACAGGGTGGATGTCCTAGGCGAGCAGATCAGCAAACTGAGAGTCTGTACCTGCGGGCATGAAACGCAGCCCCCCGAAGAAAGGGGGGTCAGTACAAAAAATGTACCGAGTATATAAAGCATGGACTGTAATAAGTAAAGTCGTTACCAGAGCAGAATGTGCAAAAATGAGCAAAATATCTAGAATATCAAAATGCTTTTCATAATCACCGATAATATATGCAGAAAAACATATGCCACATCCGGCCCTATTAAGGGACTCGGTGAACAAATACAAAACGTGGTCACCGCCCCTTCACTAGCGCCACAACACATCATAACACCAGAGTAGGGAATATCTCCATAACAGATCATATCATATTAGATGGTCATATTAGATCATATCATACCATATGTGTACATGGAACATCATAACTCCACAAAACCCATGTACAGGTTGTACCTATCCCTCACGTCGGGGCACGACGAACAATGCAGGGAAGTACGCACGATAACTAAACCTGGTCTGGGCTCGGTGAAGGAAACATTGAGGCATCCACGAGTGGAGTAGTGAGAAACTATATGTAATTTAAATCATATTTGAGACTTGGCGGAATAATCAAAATGAGCTTTCCTTCAAAATCGAGACAAAAGTCATATCAAGTACCTTTTGAAAGTCACTATGGACTATATCAAAATAGAACTTCTGGTAATCAAATATATGTATCAAGGCATAAAAAAATATCTTTTGGAATTCGAAAAATTGGCCATCCCAGTGTCTTTAAGAATAGGACTTCTTGGGAATCACATGGAAATCATATACTTGTTTCGTAAAAACCATGCCAAAAAGGGAGATTAGCTTTATATACTTATGTAAAATAATGCTAAGAGAAGGAAGAAGATTTACATACTTATGCCAAAGAAATACTAAAATAAAGTATAAGCCTTACATACGTATACCAAAACATGCCAAAAGAAGGAAACATTAGCTTTACATACCTGTTACAGGTTACTTCTTATCCCGTTTGTCTCGTCGTCCTTTAAACCTAAGTAACATGGAAGAAATACAAGTATCAACAACCTTATTCTTTTCATCACCTTAGGTTACACACAAATATTTATAGAACTCATCTCCTTGCTCGCCTTCTCAACTCGTTCCTTAGTTAGTTAAAGAGTTAACAAAAATCGGGCAGCATCTCCCCTATAATGTGCCCTATCCAAATTTCCAATTATACTCCTAATAGCTATAGACAACCAACAATAATAACCTGCAGCATATATATATACAATTCACACCAATCTTATACCACATAAACTCCAAACGACTTACTCAAAACCACTATACCAAAATAAGGTTTCTAGTTTCTGTTTTGCAAAATCTTTAACCGTACGAAGCGGAGGACCATGTGGATGCAACCAGAATCTCCCACACCTCTTTTAGAATACCTTTAGTACCTGCAACACACCATCACACACCTGCAACAGCCCCCACACGCACAATACCTCATTTCGACTACAATTTAACTATAGCGATTCCAATTTGGTTTATTTCGGACGTCAAACATATTTATCATAGTTTCACATTTCCATCCACTTAAACAACGTAAAATATCCTCTATAACAACACCATAAACTCCAATTTAAAAGTAAAGGCCTTACCTTACGTTAAACTTGTCAAACTCGCCAAGACTGTCAAAACGCGAAATCTGGACAGCTCACTGTCTTAAATTGTCGCTTAGTTTCGGAGGGGTAATTGAGGGAAACGGGATTTATGGCCTCAATGAAAGTTTTATACATGTGTATCAAGGTCGCAAAAAATTTTGAATTACCCCTACAACAATTTTGTACGAAAATATATGCCCAAAATACTCACAGCTGTCCTTGTAGGATTTCCAAAACAAAATCTGGGCAGCACCTACCCCATACTTCATCACCCTTTTTCGAGCAGAGAAAAGCACAACTGGATTTTAGAGGCTAAATGAAAGTTGTATCCCTACGAAATATATTTCCAAAACATCTTGAATCACTCAAAAATAAGCTTTACACAAGGAGTTATACTCGTATTACCAACTTAGTGTTTCTCCAAACCATGGCTGCCTTTGCTTTCTTCTCCACGTTTTTCTCTCTATTATTGTTCAAGTTTTTGGCTAAAAATGACTTAATAGTCATCCATACATAGATATATATCTTTTTGGAGAGTGACACATGTCAGCCCCTAAGGGTGACATGTGTCACACCTTTAGGTAGCCACCTTAATTATGCAACCAATCCCTGGTTGCCACGTGGCAGGTGGGGGGTCCACCCCATGGTGTGTCACCTGCTTCCACGTGTCACTTTTATGTGATGCCATGTGTACCTATCACGTTCTGCCATGTGTCAAGTAGGTGAGTCACCTACTTGCTTCAAGTAGGTGCGTCGTTTCCTTATTTCTCTTCCGTGGGTTCATAATTTTGTCGCACTTTAAGAGCCTTTGTATTCCTTGCTACTTAGTCTCAACACGCACTCGAGTCGATTAAGTACGTAAGACCTCCAAGTTGGTAGTTTACGCAAGTCAATCGAGTCCTATGACTCATTTCTCGGCCTCCAACTCCTTTCGAATTTTTATAACCTTATTTCCAATCATCCTTATTATGAAGCATTTCGTTCTCCTTTCCTTGGAGTTATTTGATAGCATTAGAAACTATCCGACTCACATAATGACTTTTAAGAAACTTAAGAGCCTTCCCAGAAACTTGAGAAGCTTAAAAAGCATTCTAAGGTACCAAAGTACGGGGTGTAACATAAATGAATATATTCGGATTATTGAATTAATGTATCCCAATGGAAAAGAAGGAATTTTTAAATATTTTAAAAATGGATAGGAGTAATGGAAAATATGGTAAATAAATGAGTCTAATTAGGTTATACATATATATATGCATATATGTATGTATGTATGTATCACAACCATGTGAACTAGGATTTGAGCCCGAACCCCTTCCCATTTCCAACATCAAGTCTTGTTGCTAACACAAGTAATCCATATGAATGCAAACCACCAGAAAATCAACAATCACCACATACATATCATACCAAAATCAGATAAACACCCGTTACAAAACAATGGTACTAATCAGGGACTCCAACCAGTCCAAGTCCAAGGCCTAAGGCCCAACAAGTATAATTAAAGTGATAAAATCCAAATATAACACAAGGACACCTAACAACTAAAAATATTCAAAAATAGCGTAGGAGCTAGATTCTCCAAAAAAATCCAAAAATCAACCCAAGCTAAGGCTTAACGGCTAAAGACTAAACTAAAATCTTTGGATATGGACAATTCAATACTAAAGATCATACAATCCTAATTCATTACCTACAATACTTCCTAACGATCATACTAGTAGACACAGGTAATAAATAAGAGAATACTAAAGAACTCTTATATACATACATAAAACTATCCGGGCCAAGTCTAAAGAAGAAAGCCATAACCTACCTCAATGCCAAAAATGCACTCGAATATTCCAGAGCTTTTCCTTTCTGTAGAACCTCTGAGTGGTGCCACATTATCAAAGTAGTTGAGAGAATATTAAAATAAAACAAAATGATACCTAAATTAAAATTATAAAATACGAATTGGAATCGAATAAAAGGTTTACCTTCAAACGATGTTACAGAATTATGAAACTAAAACTGTCATTATGCGCTCCTCAGAATGAGGATCAAATACCCAAAAGTTGGGCAAAATTGGTGTTTAATTCGAATCTCAAATAGTCTAAAAACCTTACTTTTTAGAATAAGAATCAAGGAATTTTAAGCTGGAAATGGAAATGAATTAAGGAATTTAATCTAGAATCACATGTGGAAAGAGGAAAGGAAGAAATTTAACTTTGAATTGCTTGAAATGGACATGAAACGAGTAATTACACCTTGATAAGAGCTCTTCTTCAATGGGCTTTTTTTTTGGAGAAATGAGGAAGAAAAGGGATTTAATCCCCTAGCGGTTATCGCTAAAGTCAACAAATGATCGCTAAAGTGAACCCCGCCTTACTGGTGGCTTCGCAAATAGACCCCTTGGTCACTAAAGCGACCATCGCTTAAGCGACCAGAGATCGCAAAAGCTATGGCACCGAAAGCTTGCATTAGTAGTTTTGAACTTGACGGACCCTTGGGATTCATTCGTTGTCCAAATGATACAAACCAAAAGTGCAAACCACTTGTAAATGACATTACGGATTAAAAAGAAACAATGAAACAACCAATAAAGGTTGTCTTGTCAAAATGTTGACCAAAGTCAACACTTAAAAAGGAATTTACAAACAACGCCTCTAAAACCACAAACTCATCCTAAAAGCCTCAAGAATCAAACCAAAGGTCTTTCCAGAACAAACTTGGATTTGGAGCTAACCACGCTGAAAGAATTTCAATCTGAGCATTTTTAACAAGAATGTTGATCGGAGTCAAACCATGGACAAAACATTAAAACTAAAACATTTAATCATATAACCTCAAAATGAAAACTTTAAATCCCGAACCAATCATCACATTAGAAGAAAATAACCCTTCCAAAGCTAATGGAACTGACGAGATCTTCATCCGACATCTAAATTATTGAAGGTTGACTAAAGTCAACTCTTTCAAGTCTTAGGCCTAAAAATGAAAAAACTTACTAAAATATCACCCTTCCTCATAGGGAAATAGGTTATCCATCCCAACACCTCAAAGATTCTACCAAAAAGCTATGGGGAGGGGAAAAATAGAAAAAGCACACAAAAGTACTAAAATGACCACGAGGGTCATGATAACATCCACTACTAAAAGGGTTTTTATAGTTATAAGAAAAAGAGAAGAAAGTACCTGAAGGCTCAAAAAGGTGAGGATATTGGGTCCATATATTAAAATCAATCTCCCAAGTCTCCTCCTCAAGCACAATGCCTCCACTAAACATTCACTGGCAAAATCTTGTTAGTCCTCAACTTCCAAGCCTGCCTATGTAAAATAGCTACAGGCTCCAATCAAATCTCACTGACGCACGTGAGACTCATTTGGAACATATCCTCTCAGCATAGAAACATAAAAAATAGGGTGAACACCTGAAAGAGCTAGAGGTAAGGCTATCTTATAAGACAACTCACCTACCTGTCTTAGGATCTCAAAAGGATTGATGAGCTTGGGGCTATGGTTTCCCCTTCTCCCAAAACTCCTCACACCCTTCATGGGAGACACCGTAAAAACTCCTAATCACCAATCATGAACCCTAAAGGTCAAAACCTCTTATCATCATAACTCTTCTGCCTACTCTTAGCACTATGAAGCTGCTCCTAGATCACATGTACACTATCCAAGCTGCTCCTACCTCAAAAGCATCCAGCTAGCCCCTAGGAGAATAACACTTCCTACTACATAACGCCTCAAATAGAGCCATCTAAATTCTGGAATGGTAGCTATTATTAGATGAGAACTATGTCAAAGCCAAGAACTATTCTCACTAACCTCTAAAATCAATAACAAAGGCTTGTACTATGTCCTATAGAGCTTAAATAGTGGTCTCAGACTGACCATCGGTCTGTGGGTGGAATATTATATTGAGTTCAACTCTAGTACCAAACTCTCTCATAATAGACCTCTGGAAATGTGAGGTGAACTGAGTACCATACTGAAATATTGGACATTGCACATAATGCAAATAGAAAATCTCTTAGATGTAGATCTGAGCTAACCTCTCTGAACTGTAGGCAGTTGGAACCAATAGAAAGTGAGCAGACTTGGTCAATTGATCTATGATGACCAAATAGCATCAAACCTATGAAATATTCATGGTAAATCTACCATGAAGTCTATAGCTATTCGCTCCCACTTTCACTACAGAATAGGTAATAGCTAGGTCAAACTACCTAGCCTCTGGTTCTCATACTTCACTTGCAGACAATACAAGCACCTAGCCATAAAAAGTGAAATGTCCCTCTCTATCCTACACCACCAATAGTGATGCCTCAGATCATGGTACATATTTACTGCACCAGGATGTATAGAATATCTAGAGCAATAGGAGCCTAACCAAGTCTCCAACTCTAGGAACATAGATACAACCCTCGATCCTCATAAATCCCTCTAGATCTAAGATCACCTTCCTTGACTTACCACTAAGCTCCCTATCTGAAATCACCCTCAACTACAGCTCATCAAACTATTGTGCCCAAATCTTCTCCATCAAAGAATATCTAGCCTCCACACAAGCAAGTATCCTACCTGGCTCAAATTGTCAAGCCTATCCATCCAGTTGGCTAGGAAATTATTTTCTAAAGCCATAGGTTGATCCTCCACAAATAAGAAATCTAAAATCCCTATACTCACCACCTATCATCTCAAGGCATGTGCTACCATATTAGCCTTGCTTGAGTGATAAAGAATTGAGAGGTCATAGTTCTTCAGTAACTCCAACCTCCTACGCTATCCCTAATTAAGGTCCATCTGGATGAAGATGTACTGAAGGCTACAATGGTCGATAAACACCTCATAATGAACTCCATAAAGATAATAAAGCAAAATATTTAATGCAAAGACTACCGCCAGCAACTCCAAATCATGATTGGGGTAGTTCTTATCGTAAAACTTAGCTGCCTAGAAACATAAGAAATAACTCTACCCTACAGCATCAAAACACAACCCAGGCCAACATTAGAAGTATCATAGTAGACTGTAAACCCTTGGCCCTCAACATAAATAGTCAGAATCGGAGCTGAAGCCAACAAGGCCATGAGGTTTAGAAAGTTCACCTCATAATCATCAAACCACTTCAAAGGGATATTCTTCTGAGTCAATCTAGTCAAAGGTACCACTATCAAAGAAACCTGTAGTAGCTTTCAAAACTAATGAAACTGCAAACCTATGTAGGAGAAGTAGGTCTGGCCAATCAAAAACTATGGAGACATTTATCGAATCCACCCTAATCCCATTCTTAGACACTACGTGCCCCAAAAATGCTAACGACTCAAGACAAAACTCACACTTAGTGAATTTGGCATACAATTGTTGATCTCGTATGGTATGTAGTACAATCCTCAAGTATTGATCATGTTGCTCCCTACTCCTGGAGTAGAATAGGATGTCGTCGATCAACACTATCATAAATGAGTCTATGAAGGGCCTGAACACATGGTTCATCAAGTCCATGAACACTGTTGGGACATTTTTAACCTAAAAGACATGACTAAGAACTAATAAAGGACAATCTCAAGTCTATCTTAAAGAATATTATTGCACCGTAGAGATGTTCAAATAAATCATCCATCCACGACATAGGATACCTGTTTTTGATGGTAATCTTATTCAGATGCCTGTAGTCAATGCACATACCAAGGTACCATCCTTGTTCTTCAAGAAAAGGACAGGATTAACCCAAGAAGACACATTGGGTCTAATGAACCCCATACTTAAGAGGTCTTAGAATTGCTCCTTAAGCTCCCTCAATTCGGCTGGAGCCATACGGTAGGGTGGAATTAAAATGGGTTTCTTACCAAACTCAATATCAATGCAAAATCAATATCAAGGACAAGAGGAAGGCTAGGTAGATAAATAAGAAAGCTATCAGGATGCTCTCTACCTACCAGAACTAAATCTAGAGAAAGAATCTCAACACTAGTGTCATGGACATAAGCAAGATATGCAAGACACCTTTCCCTACCAACTGTTGTGCCCTCAGAAAAGATATCACACCCTTAGGCATATGGCTAATAGTACCTACCACAAAATCAAAGGAATGTCAAGCATAAATGATGTAACAGTCTTGGAAAAGCAATCTAAGACCGCATGATAAGGAGATAGTTAATCCATGCCTAGAATCAGGTCAGTATCTACCATATCCAACAAAATCAAGTCTTCCCTATTATTATACACAAATATAGTCACCATACAAGATCGATACACCCTATTTACTATTAAAGAATCACCTACGAGGATTAAATTAGATCCTAAACCATCTTCCCACTAACACCCATAGAAGTGACATCATCTATAAGCTGAAAGGCTGCCTGAATTAGCTTGGTGGGTTGAAACTGAAATGGGTAACCTTTGCGCAAAACTACCCTATGATAGAACTGAGACCCGATAAAACCACCTTGACGATGGGGCCTCTTGTCACTGCCTTTATAGGCCTCATAATGGATCCCTTCAATGGTGCTTGCATGATCAACTATCTATATAAATGAATAGCCTGATGCCTCCATCTACTCTATAGCCATCCTAACTTGAAATAAGAGCCTTTTAAAAAACCTATTCACCCTCTCATGCTGTGTTAGCATAACATAGATTTATGTGTATCCCACTCATAAAATCGAGCCTCATAGTGAGCAACTGATAAAAAATACCTAAATCAGGTCTATAAGCTCATCCCACAACCTCTCTCTCAAGCTACATGGTACATACTTCTCTAAAAAGCCTCAAAGAACTAAACCTAAGTCATTGTACGTAACCTGATTGGCTAACACCAGAGATAGACATTCACCACTGCATCACCGACCCATCTAGATGAAAAGTTGTATAATCAACCTTGTAAGAATCAACTAAACTAAGGTTATGCAACCTCTCCTGGAAACTGATCAAAAACTCATGAGCATCCTCGCCCCCTACACCTGAAAACCAAGAAGGGCCCAACCTGATGAATCGCCCAAGCATCCTCTTCTCGTTAGAAGAAATGATTAGTCTAGGTACCCTATGGGGAGAAAAGGTAGGAACGGGCTAGAGTACTAAGTGAGAAGCCTCTACAGTAGGTTGAGCCCTTGGAATTTGAACACCCCATGCCCTTGCCTAGGCTAGATTCTAAGTCTCGCCTGGGACCAGAGGTTCGGTTGAAGTTCTAAGAAGAGTCCTTGACTGGGACATACCCTCTATGAAGCTAAAGATTTGTGCCAGTGTATCCTGAAGCATTAATATGGCAACAAAACTTGGCAGCGGCTGGGTTATCCCCATATCATCTAGTTGATGCTAAATATGTTAAACCTCTATCTCGGGCTCTATTAACGGTGCCCACTCTTGATCTCTAGCCGATGTTATAACTCTACCCCAACCTCTAGGTTGAACTCGACCCAATCCCTAGCTGGGGCCTCACCTAACTAGTGTAGGAGACTCTCGACCTCCTACAAATGACCTTAGTCTAGGCATATGAGAAAGAATAAAATTAGCAAATATTCAGAGGTTTCTAAATTCAAGATCATACGATAAAGGACAAAACAAGGAAAGGTTTCCTAATAATGCCCTATAGCCTCTTGCAGATAGGATACAAGACATCATCATGATGATCTGCGACACTTACTAGACACTTTCTCCTATACTAGTGAGATCGGTAAACCTAAAGCTCTAATACCACTCTATTATGACCTACAATTGGTCCATGTTGGTTCCTACTCACCCGACCTTCTCGAGAAGCATGATACTCATCCCAATACCATACAAAAACTATAAGAAAACTAAAGAAAGGGGGAAAATAGTAAAAGCATACAAAGACATGGAAATGACTATGAGGGTCATTATAATAAGTATTTCATCCCAAGGATTGATGACTTGTGCGATCAACTTCAAGAAGTAAGTTATTTATGAAAGATTGATATTCGATTAGGTTATCATTAACTTTGATTGAGGGAATGAAATATTTCAAAGATGACTTTTCAAACTCGATATGGTCACTTTGAATTTTTGGTTATATTTTTGGACTGACCATTGCTTCTGTAACTTTTATGGACTTGATGAAAAAAGTGTTCAAGAAATATTTAGATATGCTCATCATTGTGTTCATTGATGATATATTGGTCTGTTCTTGGAATAAGAATGAGCATGGCGATCATTTGAGGATTTTCTTGCAAGTTCTCAAGGACCGTCAGTTATTTGCTAAGTTTAGCAATTGTGAATTTTGGTTGAGGTCATTTACGTTCCTTCACCATATTGTCTCTAGTGATGGTATTTTAGTTTATCCAAATAAAAACTGAGATGATGAAGAATTATCTTAGACCTTTATCTCCTTAAGATATATATAGAGTTTCTTGAGCTTAACGGGTTATTATATAAAGTTTATGGAAGTGTTTTCCTCTATTGCTTCCCTTTTGGATATGTTGGCCCAAAAGAGGTTGAATTTCAATAGTATGATACATGTGAGAAGAGTTTCCAAGAGTTGAAAGATCGACTCACTTCAGTCCTGGTTTTGACTTTGCTGGAAGGATTTTTGATTTTGTTTTGTATTGTGTTGTTTGATAAAAATGGTAAGGTGATAGCCTATGCTTATAGGAAACTCAAGGTGTATGAAAATAACTACTCGATTCATGATTTGGAGTTAGCGGTAGTTGTGTTTGCTTTGAAGATTTGGATACACTATTTCTACGATGTCCATATTGATGTATTCACTGACCATAAGAGTTTGCAATATGTGTTCAATCAAAATAATTTAAACCTTAGACAAAGGAGTGGCTTGTTGAAGAATTATGACATGAGTGTTCTATATAATTTAGGAAAGGCAAACATGGTTGTCGATTCTCATAGTAGGTCGTCCATGAATAGCATTGCCAACATTAAGAATGAAAAGAAAGAGTTAGTTTGTGATGTGCATAGGCTAGCTCATATGGGTGTTTGCTTGGTTGATTTCGATAATGGTGGTGTGGTTGTTCAAATTGATTCAAAATCATCCCTTGTGGCTGATGTGAAAGCAAAACAAGATAATGATCTGAATTTTGTTGAGTTAAAGAAATCGGTTACTGAAAAAAAAACATTGAGGCTTTATCCCAAGGAGAGATAGTATACTTCGCTATCACGGCCGCTTATGTGTTCCCAATATTGATAGCTTAAGGTAAATGATATTGTTTGAGTCTCATTGTTCCCAATATTCAATTCACTGAGTATCCACCAAGAAGTATCATTATTTGAGGGAAGTATATTGGTGGACTGACATAAAGAAGGTTGAGCATTAAAAACCAGGACATTTAGCTGAAGATATTGACATTCCTACTTCAAAGTGGCCAGACTTGAATATGGACTTTATTACGGGTTTGCCTCACACTTGTAGGCAACATGATTCTATTTGGGTTGTTATGGACTGAATGAGTAAGTTTGTGCATTTTCTTTCCATAAAGACTTTTTATTTAGCCGAGGATTATGTTAGACTTTACATTCGAGAGTTGTTTAAGATTCATATATTTGTATTGTCTATCATTTCATTCCGAGGTACTCAGTTTGTTTTTCAGTTTTGGAAGTCATTTCAAAAGGGTCTTGGTACTCAATTTAAGCCTAGTACCACTTTTCACCCTAAGACCGATAGTCAATCAGAGAGTACTATTTAGACTTTGGAGTATATGTTGAGAGCTTGTATAATTGACTTCAAAGGAAATTAGGATGACCATTTGTCATTGATTGATTTTGCCTATAACAACAGTTACCATTTGAGTATTCAAATAGCTCCATTTAAGGTATAGATCTCCAATTGGATGGTTCGAGGTTGGTAAGGTCGCTTTGATAGGGCCTAAATTTGTTTTTAAATCTATGGAGAATGTTCGACTCATTAGGGAGAGGTTGAAGACTTCCCAAAGCCGACAAAAGTCCTATTCGGATGTGAGGAGAAGAGAGCTTGAGTTTGATATTGATGATTAGGTTTACTTAAAAATATCACATATAAAGGGTGTGATGCATTTTAGTAAGAAAGGGAAGCTTAATTCCCGTTATGTAGGCCCATATTAGATTTTGAGGTGTTTTGGCAAAGTAGCTTATCAGTTAGATTTTCCTTTGAAATTGGCATCGGTGTATCTGATGTTTCATGTCTCTTTGTTGAAGAAGTGTATTGGTGATACTACTTTATTGTGCCATTTTACAGTGTTGGTATGAAAGAGAATCTATCTTATGAAGATGCTCCAGTTGGGATTTAAGATTGTCAAGTTTGAAAGTTGAGAAATAAGGAAGTTGCATCCATGAAGGTTCTTTGGAGGAACCAACACGCTGAGGGTGCTACATGAGAGGCTAAAGCTGATATGATGTCTCATTATCCTCATTTCTTTCCCTCCATTTTATCTTGAGATATTAAGTTTCCTCATGTTCACTCCTTCGAATTCATGCATTCAGTCACTATCATGTTTTCGTATGCATACATGTTCATAAAATAATTTTAATGTCATGTTTTATCTTGGGATTGATTACTCCTTATTTTTATGCATTTTGATGTGTTTTGCGTTCATTTTGGGTTGTTAGATTGTTTTTTCCTACTCTATTAATGCTAGTTTGAGTCTCTTCGAGGACGAATATTCCCAAGGAGGAGATATTTTAAGAACTCAAAAGTTGGAAAGTCAAACAAAAACAAAAGTTACAGAAAATGAGTCTGGTACACTATTTCATGAGGAGGTCTACTGACCATGGGAAGTTTACATCCTATAGGACCACCCGTAGAAGAGGTCCAAAGATAAAAATTGTCTAGTCAGACTCTACGGACGGTCATATCGTCCATACAGGGTCTTATAGATTGTAAGCCCATCCGTAGAAAATCCCACTGGAAGTTTGCAAAGAAAGGGTTATACGAACACTTATATGGACCGTTAAAGGAACCATGGTCCATAAAAGGTCTCGTGGAAGTGAGCTTGAGAAGTATAAAATTTAGGTAAGGTTCCACGGAAGGATCTACGAGCTTTGGAAACCTTCACAGACCATCCATTGGTCCGTGACCTCGACCCCCAAGATGATTATCCCTCACGATCCCCTACAAAGCCCGTGGAGAGTTACACGAGTCGTACATGAGTCTGTGGGACATCAACCTCTAGGAGATTAGGTGTCGCGATGTAAGCTAGACCCTAAGTTAGACACAATGATTAGAATCCCAGGACCCCAACCAAGCCTCTTAGCATATCATTCATGAGCATACATAAGGTAAGTAAAAAAATAAAATAAAGCATAGACACAAAAACATAGTCTCAATATAGAGCATAAGTATCAAAATTCGGAATGAAAGAAAGCATAGACTCTAAACATCTAAGATTCCTCTACTAACTAGATGGAGGAATAATACAAGCTACTAGCTCACTCATGACAACATAAGAGAATGAAATAGTCAAACGACAAAATGAAAATAAAGTGTCATGTCCTCGAAACATGAGGACTCACCATAGTAAAGAGCATAATAAACTCTAGCCACAAATGAGAGGATGAGTATGATCATCGAACCCTACATTATGATTCAATGTAGGTAAAAGTATGTGTTAGTACAAGGAATGCACTAAGTATGTGAGAAGTATGCATAAACAACAAATATAGCACATAATTAATATGAATCATGAGATGCAACACCAATATCTCAAAACATGAGTAAAACCATGGAAACCTTAAATCATCATATCATTGGTTAATGCTTCAAAATATCATCATGAGAACTTTATACCTTTTCATATAACTTGGGGTGGGATAGAACCTTAAATGACACTTAAGACCATGTGAGCTACTTTATGGAATCCGATGATCCCTATATCAAGAAGAGGGAGGGTACCTTACCAGGGTATACTTTATCATGGTACTCTTTTTAACTTTTCTATATGTAGATCCACTAGCTATGCCATATTGCCAACTTTAAACCTATGCGGGCAACCTAGTTTTGGACTAAGGTTGCTATTAGCATTTCTTTGGGTAGCTACAATGGCTACCCCACTTTAAATTCCTCTCAGTGCTAAGTCATTATCCCAATATAACTTTCATGAAAACATAGTCATTAAAATCATTAGGATATATAATAATAGATATCAATCCAATTTTATAAAGATAACATAATAATAGCTCATCTATCAACATCATCATGAGTGTGTGAGGAAATTCCATCACAACCTTTAAAATTCTTTAATATGATTGTGCAAGAATTGTCCTTATTTCACCATAACTTTTGCTTAAAGCATCATTGAAACATCATTCATCATCTTTCATGGAACATTCATAAACATTGGAAATCATTCATAAAGACTTCATTGAAATAACTTCAAATTCATGATCATACTCTCATAAAAACATACTTGAAAATAACATATAGCATGGGTAATTGAAATTAATCTTAAAATCATGTAGTGTAATATGAATTATGCTTAATTAAATCAATAATCATTAGATATTTCATAAGTAAGAAGACCCAATGCACATCCATGAAATTAGGGATTGTAGAAGAATAATTCATAAGAGATTTTGAGTAGAAAACTTGGGATTCCTGGGTGAAATAGCACAAGGAAAAATTCCCACATAACTTGACCTTTAGAAGCCCTATCTTGTAGGGAATTGAAGCTTGAAGCTTGAACCATGAATAAATCCCTTGAATCACTTGAAGAAGAAGAAGAAGAAGAAGACACTTGAGTGCACACTTTTAGAGAGAAGGTTTTGATTTTGAGTGTTTGGATGAGAATGAGAGGGTTAGGAGGGATTAGAGTAGTTAATAAGTTAGAGTAAATTCCATAAAACCATCCACATTCATTAATGAGAACATACAAAATGACCAAAATACCCCAAACTAAAAAACTAAAATCTCATTTGAATGGGGGATCCACCATATTTCGTGAAGTCCAATACAGGCCATGGTAGTGGTCATGGTCCTAAGGGTGATTTGGGACTTAGGAAGGTTGGCCACCACGTAGGGAACCACAACTCGTGGTGCTCGCCATGGACCGTGGTCACTCTCGTAAACCCTTCCCCTGGTCACTCATGTTCATGGCTCGTGAACTAAGCCCATGGAGGTCATCTGGTACAAAAGTTGGTGTTTTCAAGAA
Source organism: Solanum dulcamara (assembly GCF_947179165.1). Lineage (NCBI taxonomy): Eukaryota > Viridiplantae > Streptophyta > Magnoliopsida > Solanales > Solanaceae > Solanum > Solanum dulcamara. The sequence goes on along the minus strand of NC_077239.1, from coordinate 58,614,516 downwards.
AACAACCTTTAGACCTAATTTTCCAACTTTACTAACTTCTGGGGTTTTACAATATCTCCATCTTGGGAAAATTCATCTTCGAATGGGAATCAAACTAGAATGAATAGGATCAAAAGGAGACATAGCAGCCTAAACTGAATTCAAACATCTTGAAAGTGCATAAAACATGAAATATTCATCTTAAGTTAAAACGTGACTTTAAAACTCATTTAGTGAACATGAATACATATGAAAATATGAGAATGACTTAGACACATGTTTTGGGATAAAAGATTCATGAAGGAACCTAATACCTCAACTAGGAATGGAAGGAAATATATTAGGATATCGCGAAATCATACTGACATTGGCTTTCCAGATAGCACTCCAAACCTCTTTATTCCTCCATAACACTTTAACTCAAGCTACTTCCTTGTTCCTCAATTTCCTAACTTGTTGGTCCAGAATCTCAATTGGAAACTCATCATTAGAGAAACTCTCCTTCACATTAATGTTGTCCAATGGCACATTAGGGCTAGGATCACCAACAAACTTTCTCAAGAAGGACACATGGAACACCAGATGAGCCGAGGCTAACTCTAATGGAAAATTAAGTTCGTAGGCCCTCCTTACCAATATGCCTTGGGATCCCATATCTCTACATGGAGTTTTATCCCAAGAGTGCTACTCTTTACCACCACAATCAACACAACTCGAGTCCCAATCAAGAAACATCATATGCACCGTGCATTCATCCACATGCCATCTATAACAAATTCAACCCTAGTCTTATAACCACTCTAATACACTCGCTTGAAGCCTTTAACAAGAAGTCATCAATAGCCTACTACAATCACTCACATAAGAAAAACCACACATTCAAGCCTATCATTCTAACCACTTTATTGCACCTTGAAGTTAACATCACTTAAGTATTTTCATGTTTACCTTAGCTTCTCTACATCCGCATTTGTATTAACTCTTACCAAAGGGCACACCAACATACTCTTTGTACAAAATAAGATCCCATCTCACTCTTCCTCTGTGTTTATAATTTTAATTATAATATCCAGAGCTAGGGGCTTACTCAATATTACTTCTCTTAGGCCATCGACATTTGTAACATATAATCAACCTTGGTAACGAAGTACTCGATCTACTAAGAGTATCGACAACCATATTTATTTTTCCTTAGATGGTAGAACACTCTCATATCATAAGCCTTCAACTGATCCTTTAACCCTTTCAATTCTATCAGGGCTATTCAATAAGGAGGAATAGAAATAGGCTGAGTATCGTGGAGAACATCTATACCAAATTCTATTTCACTTTCGAGAGGAATGCTTGGGAGGTCATCAGGGAAAACTTTTGGAAAATCAATGACAACTAAAACTGACTCAAGAATAAGATCTTTAAAATTTTTATCTCAAACTCAGACTAGATTATAAACGCAAACCTTGAAAATCATATTCCATACTTTAAGGCATGAGATGACTTGACCCTTAAACACTGAGTTACTACCTTTCTATTCTAGTAATGGCTCATCTGAGAACTAAACCTTAACCATACAAGTACTAAAATATATAGAAGCATAACATGTATGAAGCCAATCTATACCAAGAATAACGTTGAAATCGGTCATATAAAGCTCTACTAGATAAACTGATGTAACTTCATGAAAAACTAAAACTGGGCTATTGTCAATATGGATTGGCTTCACGTATGTTATGCTTGTATATGTGTCATGTGTTCAAGTTTTAATTTCCTAATGAACCAGTCTTAGTATGGAAGGGTTGTAATTTCGTGTCTAAGGGTAAGTTCATCTCTTACCTTAACACTCAAAAAATGAGCTCTAAAGGTTGCATCTATCATCTAGTTTGAGTTAGAGATACTAATTTCAAAACTCCTACTCTTGAGTTAGTTCCAGTTGTTAATATATTTCTGGAAGTTTCCCCGATGACTTACCCGATATTTCTCCTGAAAGGGAAATAGAATTTGGTATTGATCTCTTTTCCAATACTCAACCTATCTCATTTCTCTTTATCGAGTGGCTCTTGTAGAACTGAAAGAGCTAAAGGATCAGTTGAAAAATTTATTGGATGAGGGTTTCATTAGATCAAGTATCCCTCTATGAGATGCTCTAGTTCTCTTTGCAAGAAAGAAGGATGGTTCTCTTCGTATGTGTATTGATTACCAACAATTGAACAAGGTCACAATCAAGAATAAATATTCTATTCCAAGGATTGATGACTTGTTCAATCAAATTTAAGGAGCAAGTTACTTTTTAAAGAATAATCTTCGATTGAGTTATCATCAACACCGAGTAAGGGAATGTGACATTTCAAAGATGGCTTTTAGAACTCGATATGGTCACTTTGAATTCTTGGTTATGTATTTTGGACTAAAAAAATGCTCCTGTATCTTTCATGGATTTGATAAACAGGGTATTCAAACAATAATTGAATATGTTCATTATTATGTTTATTGATGATATTTTGATCTACTCTCGAAATGAGGAAGAGAATGCCAACAATTTGAGGATTATGTTGTAAATTCTCATGGACCGTCAGTTGTATGCAAAAATCAGTAAGTGTGAGTTTTGGTTAAGGTCAGTTACTTTATCTCCGGTGAAGGAATCATGGTTGTTCTTAACAAGATCAAAGTGGTTAAGAATTGGCCTAGACTGTTGTCTCCTTCCAATATTTAGAGTTTCTTGGGCTTGACCAATTATTCTAGATGGTTTCAGGAAGTTTTCTCTTTCATTGCATCGCCCTTGACTTCTTTGACTCAAAAGAAGATGAAATTCCAATGGTTCGAGGCATGTGAAAAAAGTTTTCAATATTTGGTCCTGGTTGTGTTCTAATTCAAAATGGTAAAGTAATAGTCTATGCTTCTAGGCAACTCAACGTTCATGAAAAGAATTAGCCGACCCATGAATTGGAGTTAGCGGTTGTGGTATTTTCTTTGAAGTTGTTGAGACACTGTTTGTATGGTGTCCATGTGAATGTTTTCACCAATCACAAGAGTTTCCAATATGCGTTCACTCAAAATGACTAGAACTTTTGACAAAGGAGATGTCTTGAGTTGTTGAAAGATTGTGGTATGAGTTTTCTATATGATCCGAGAAAGGCAAATGTGGTTTTCAACGCTCTTAGTAGATTGTCCATGAAAAGTGTTGCCTATATTCTGGATGAAAAGAAAGAGCTAGTTTGGGATGTTCATAGATTAGCTCATTTGGTGTTCACTTGGTTGATTCCAAGCATAGTTGTGTTATTATGCAAAATGGTTTCGAGTCATCTTTTGTGGCGGATGTTAAGGCAAAAAAAGATAATGATCCCTCTTTGGTCAAATTGAATAAAATGGTTGCCGAAAAGGCCATTGAGGCTTTCTCCCAAGGGAGAGATGGTGTTTTGAGATATCAAGGCCGATTTTGTGGTCCCGATGTTGATGGTTTAAGGGAAATGATATTTTCTAAGGCTCATAGTTTGTGGTAATCTATTTATCCGCATTCCACAAAAATGTATTGAGATTTGAGGAAAGTGTATTGGTGGAATGGTATGAAGAGGAATGTTATGGAGTTTGTGGCTAAATTTCCAAATTTTCAACAAGTGAAAGTTGAGCATAAAAAATAAGAGGTTTGGATCAAGATATTGAGATTTCTAATTGGAAGTGGAAATCCCTAAATATGGACTTCATTACTGGTTTGCCTCATACTCGAAGGCAACATGACTCTATTTGGGTGATTGTTGACCAGATGACTAAGTCGACTCATTTTCTTCCTATTAAGACTTTGTATTTAGCCAAGGACTATGCTAGATTGTATATCTAAGAGTTGTTTAAACTTTATAGTGTTTTATTGTCTATCATCTCATAGTGTACATCTCAATTTTGGAGATCTTTCCAAAAGGGTCTTGGTACTTAAGCGAAGCTTAGTACAGCTTTTCACTCACAAATGGATGGTCTGACCGAGCGTAATATTTAGATATTAGAGGGCATGTTGATAGAATGTGTTATCAATTTTAAAGGAAACTAAGATGATCATTTTCCATTGATAGAATTTGCCTACAATAACAGCTATCACTCTAGCATTGAGATAGCTCCATTTGAGATTTGTATGGTAGAAGGTGTAGATCTCCTATAGATTGGTTTGAGGTAGGTGAAGTTGCTTTAATAGTACCCGCGTTGGTATTTGAGGCTATAGAGAAGGTTAGACTCATTAGAGAAAGATTAAAAATAGACAAAAGCCGATAAAAGTCCTATTCGAATATGAAAAGAAGAGAACTTGAGTTTGAGGTTAATGATTGGGTTATTTTGAAAATTTCACCCTTGAAGGTCGTGACGCATTTTGGTAAGAAAGAGAAGTTAAGTCTCCGCTATGTTGGCCCATATCATATTTTGATGTGGATTGGTAAGGTGTCTTATGACTTAATTTTCCTTCTTATTTGGCATCGATGCATATGGTGTTCCATGGGTCCTTATTGAGGAAGTTTATTGGTGATCCTAGTTCAAATATGTCATTGGAAAACATTCAGCTAAGGGAGAGTCTCTTATATAAGGAGGTTTCGATTAAGATCTTTGACCAGTAAGTTAGAAAGTTGAGGAACAAAGAAATAGCTTCAGTTAAAGTTTTATGGAGGAAACAAGGGGTTAAGGGTGCAATATGGGAAGCCAAAGCCGATATGATGTCCCGATATGCTCATCTCTTTCCTTCCGTTCCTAGTTGTATGAATATGGAAGTCAAAAAGTTCTAACCAAAGAGAAAAGTCTAAAAATTTTGAGTTGACTCATGTTTACGAGTCACTTTATGACTCATAGATATTTTTATGACTCATAAAAGTGAGTCCTAAGGGTTCGTTAATAACAAACCTTTGATGACACCCTCGACTCAATACGACGAGCCGTAGGAGTGTCTATAATTTGTAATACCCATTTATAATCAAAGTTCAAAGGCCCTCAAGTGTGCAGGTTTTGGGAACTATAGGATAGATCAATTCTATGACCCGTAGACAAGTTGATGAGTCATAATAACGACTCATTCCAAAAGTTCAGAGGCTTGATTTTTCCCTATTTCTGAGACTTGCAAGGTGAGTCGTCTTGATGCCTTGTCATTAATTCCAGGACTCGTAGAATCATCTCATAGGTCCGAATCCAAAGTTTTAATGAAGGGTAGTTTTGTCATTTCCCATGTTTGGTTCAATGAACCAAGTCACAATTATGGTCAAGTTCAATCCTATCTCTATCCAATCCTTTGAAATTTCCCTCATTCTAAATCATTCTTCTAAATTTTCCTAAGGTAAGAACTAAATTCTCTCAAGGATTCTTCTTTAAGCTTTAAGTTAGGGTTTCAGATTTCTTCAAGGCTTCTTGTTCTATTCTTAGTCAATTCAATCAACGTATGTGCGGATTGATGTATGGGCCTTTTTCACCCATGAAGTCCTAATGTTTTCTCAAGTTCTTCAATTGTCAATTGATTTATGAACCCAATTTTGATGAAATGCATTGGGCTATTTCAATTTCGTGTGAGATGATTATCAATGATCCCTATAAGTACAATTCTCACTGAATTTATGGATTCTTGTGTATTATTTAAGATAATGAGCTACTCCTAGTATATTTTATAAAGATGGATTGATAGGCAGTTATTATCTTTCCCTATTATGCTATGATCATGTTTTTATGAGTTTTTATTGAGATATTGACTAAGTACCGAGAGGACTTCTCAGAGAGGTTTGGTCAGGTAATATAGTTATTAACCCAAGGGAATCCTAGTAACAACCTAAAGTCCCAAACTACGTTGCCCATATAGGTCGCCTTCATAGCCTAGCTACTAGATCCATATATAGCACAGTCGAGTTGAGTTAAGTACCATAACAGAGTATACCATGGCAAGGTAGCCTCCTCTTTCTTGATGAGGGTTCCATCGAATTCCATGTTATAGCTCGTATGGTCTAATATGTCTGTTAAAGGTCTTATCCCATACAAGTTAAATGTTAAATCTATGAGTTTATGATGAACTTTTATGATATGCATTGACCATGAGTTTTATATGTTCTTAAATGCTTTTAAGCGTTACTCATATTCATTATGATTGGTCATGTATCTTATGGCATATTTTTCACGTCCCAATTACTTGTTCATGCATATCTCATATACTCAGTACCTTCTATGTACTAACACATATTTTGCCTATATTTTCTCATAATGTATGGATGTACGACTCTCACAACCATTCTATTTGTGGCTAAAGGTTGTTTAGGTATCAAGAGTTGATGAGTCCTTATCTTATCGAGGGCAATGGCCTTCTCTTTTATGTTGCTACCATTTTGACTTACTTCTATTGCTAGGGTGAGCTAGGAGCTTGTCTCAAGACCCCATCAAAGATTTAACTAAATGCATGTTTAGACGATATCATAATGTAGTCCATTCATACATTGGTCGATTGATTCTATCCCTTATTCTCATTCCCTTGAGCTTTTACTTGCGGTTATTTTACTATGTTTCTTTACCTTATGTATGCAATGTATGCTAATATGTCTCAGTTGGGTTCCCTCTTATCTTGGTCGCCATGTTGCGGCTTGACCCTAGTTTATGTCATAACAAACTTGATATTAGAGCACAAGATTTTGAAGTGTCCTAGAGAGTGTAACATGCCCGTTAAGTAGAGTCTTATTCATTGGTGTGAAGTGCGCCACATCCATTAATCGAAGGCCATGCAACATCTTAGGAAAGTCTCATTTCTTTTATGAGCTATGTCGTGCGGTATAGTGGTTAAGACTTTCCCTCTAATGCTTGTTCTTTACGATATTTTGAAAATGTCTCCACAAAGATATCCCGCTAGAAGGAATATGGTTGAAGAGAAGCAACAATCTTTGAATGATCTCTTGAATGACCAAGCGTCCAATGTCGGTTTCCAAATGGACTTTCAAGTACTTGCTTAAGCAATTATGGCTCACTTTACTCGTGTATTGGCTGCTCCCATAAATGCAAATGTGGGTACGATGGTGACAAGAGTTTGTGATTTCATGAGGATGAATCCTCAAGAGTTTTGGGGTTTCAAGGTAGAAAAGGATCCACAAGAGTTCGTTGACAGCATTCACAAGATCGTGGAGATTATGGAGGTTAGCCCAGTTCAAATGGAGGAGTTGGCCATGTATCAATTAAAAGGTTTTGCTCAAATTTGGTTTGATCAGTGGAAAGGTGAGAGGCCTAGAGTGGTGGATCCCGTGATTTAGGATGAGTTTAAATGAGTGTTTCCTAATTAGTTCTTTCTTTTGGAGTTGAGAGAGGCCAAAGTATAAGAGTTTATCAACCTCAAGCAAGGTGGTATGAGTGTGAAGGAGGATGCCCTCAAGTTTACCTAGTTGCCAAAATATGCTCCATTCATGGTTGCTGACTCAAGAGATCATATGAGCAAGTTTGTATCGGGTGTATCAGATATGTCTCAAAGGAGTATAAAATGGCTATGTTGATCCAGGGAATGGATATGTCTAGACTTATGACCTATGCGAAACAAATAGAGAGTGAGAAGCTAAAGGAGGAAACTAGAGAGTCCAAGAGGCAAAGGATTGACAGTGGTGACTTCTCTCATGCTAAGTCCGGAGGTGGTGAAAGTCCTCATTTTTTCCAAAGGTATACCGGTCAAGGTTCTTCAAATTCCACTACTTCAAGGTTTGACAAGGATAGGTTGCCCAACCATAAGCCTCAAGAAGGTTCTCCTATTGGCGTAGTTACTCTCGCATGCAAGAAGTGTGGTAAGAACCACAAGGGTGAATGTTTGGTGCATTTGAATGTGTTCTACTAGAGTGGTAAGCCGGGTCATCATGCTAAGGAAAGAAAGGTCAAAAATGGTCGTCCTAAAGGCCAAGGTGCTTAATGTGCTCAAGTGCAACCTAAGGGCAGTCAACACAATAATTGGTTCTATGCTCTTCATGGTAGGCAAGAGGTGGGGGAGACTCCTGATGTTGTTATTAGTATGTTATGGGTCTTTCACTATGATGTTTATGCCTTACTTTATTCGGGTGCAAATTTTTTTTTGTTTCCCCTATGTGGCCATGAGATTTGATGTTAGCCCCGAGATATTATTAAAGCCTTTTTTCCTTTATACTTCTGTAAGTGATTAGGTTGTGGCTAAAAGAGTTTACAGTAATTGTCTAATTTTGGTCTTCTATAAAGTTACTCTATGTAATCTAGTTGAGCGTTAGATGAACGATTTTGATGTTATCCTTGGTATGGATTATCTATATGCATGATATGCTTCTATTCATTGTAGAACCTGAGTGGTTAAGATACAATTTCCAAATGAGCCAATCCTAGAATGGAAGGGTAGTAATTTTGTGTTCACGGGTCAATTCATTTCATGCTTTAAGGCTTGGAAAATAATTTCTAAGGGTTGTATCTATCATCTTGTGAGGGTTAGAGATAAAGATTCTAAATCCCCTACTTTAGAGTTGGTCCCTATTGTAAATGAGTTTCCAGACGTGTTTCTAGATGATCTACCCAGTGTCCCTCTTGAAATAGAGATTGATTTTAGTGTAGACCTTCTTCAAGGTACTCTACCCATCTCAATCCCTTCTTAACGAATGGCTTCAACGAAATTAGAGTTAAAGGATTAATTGAAAGACTTGTTAGAAAAAGGTTTTATTAGACCAAGTATATCCCCATGGAGTGCTCCTATTTTGTTTGTGAGAAAGAAAGATGGTTCAATATGTATGTGCATTGACTACCAACAATTGAACAAGGTAACCATCAAGAATAAATACCCAATTCCAAGGATACATGATTCGTTTGACCAATTGTATGAGGTAATTTATTTCTCTAAGATTGATCTTCATTTCGGATATCACCAAATAAGGGTGAGGGAATATGATATTCCCAAAATGTTATTTTGAACAAAGTATGGCCATTATGAGTTCTTAGTTATGTCACTTGATTTGACCAATTTCCCTGCGGCATTCATGAATTTGATAAATAGTGTGTTCAAGCAATATTTTGACATATATGTGATTATGTTCATTGATGACATTTTAGTTTACTCTCGAAATGAAAAAGAGCATGCTAATCACTTGAGGATAGTGTTACAAACTTTAAGGGACAAGCAATTATTTGCTAAGCTCAACAAGTGTGAGTTTTGGTTAATGGAATTGGCTTTTCATGGTCACATTGTGTCCGGTGAAGGGATTATGGTTAATCCTAAGAAAACCAAGGTGGTGAAGAATTGGCCTAGACTGTTGTCTCTTTTGGATATTAGGAGTTTCTAGGGTCTAGCTATATATTATAGAAGGTTCGTGGAAGGTTTTTCCTCAATCTCGTCACCTTTGGTAAAGTTAACTCAAAAAAAGGTGAAGTTTCAATGGTTGGAAGCTTGTGAAAAGAGTTTCAAAGATTTGAAAGATTGTCTTATTACCGTTCCTATCTTGATCTTGCCGGAAGGGTCCGATAGTTTTGTTGTGTATTGTCATGCTTCAAGAGTTGGTCTTGCTTGTATATTGATGCAACATGGTAAAGTCATATCCTATTCCTCTGGGGAACTTAAGATGCATGATAAGTATTATCCAACCCATGATCTTAAACTAGCGGCAATTGTGTTTGGTTTAATGATTTGGAGTACTATCTTTATGGTGTCCATGTAAATTAGTTCACTGACCATAAGAGCTTACAATATGTGTTTAAGAAAAAAGATCTGAACCTTTGACAAAGGAGATGGCTTGAATTATTGAAAGAATATGATATGAATGTGTTGTACTATATGGGTAAAGCCAATGTAGTTGCCAATGCCCTTAGTCGGTTATCTATGGATAGTATTGCATATCTTGAAGAAAATAGGAAAGAATTGATCAAAGATGTTCATAGATTGACATGTTTAGGTGTGTAGATGCTAAACTCCAATGATAGAGGTATTTTTGTTTGTAATGGTTCAAAATCGTCTATTGTGGCGGATGTTAAGGCCAAACAGGACCAAGATCCGGTGTTGGTTAAGTTAAAGAAATCAGTTGCCGAAAAAGTCATCAAGGCTTCAGGCACTTGGAAATAAACTCTGCAATATCTCTCTTCATCCTACTCCACCAATAAACTTCCTTCAAGTCATGATACATCTTTGTAGAGCCAGGATGAATAAAGTATCTGGAACTATGTGTTTTGGCCATAATCCTTCCTTGAACATCATCGACATCTGGTATGCACAATCAGTTTTGGTACCTCAACACACCATCTCTCCCTTTGGTAAAAACCATCACCTCTTGTTTGTGAACAACTTCCTTCAACCGGAGAAGGATGGGATCTTGGTCTTGCTTTTCTTTTACCTCTGTCACGAGTGAGGATGCAGCCCCATCCTGAACATTAACTCCACCTTCATTGTTCTCTTTCCTTCCCTCCTCTATATGGGCAATGCTACCTATAGACAACCTGCTAAGAGCATCAGCAATAACATTAGCTTTACCTGGATGGTAGAAGATGCTCATATCATAGTCTTTGAGTAGTTTAAGCCATCTTCTTTATCTCAGGTTGAGTTTCTTCTAGCTGAAGATGTATTGTAAACTCTTATGATTGGTGAACACATCAACATGCACTCTATACAAGTAGTGGCACCAAATTTTAAGGGCAAATACCATAGCTGCCAGTTCAAGGTCATGAGTTGGTAATTCCTCTCATGAACCTTAAGCTGTCTTGAAGCATAGGCTTTCATCTTTCCCTTCTACATCAGCACACAGCCCAAACAAACTCTAGATGCATCACAATAGATCACAAAACCCTCTGTTCCATCGGGCAAAGTTAGAACATGAGTAGTGGTTAGCTTGGTCTTCAATTTCTGGAAACTTTCCTCACAAGCATCGGACCATTGGAACTTAGCCTTTTTTGGGTCAGTTTGGTCAATGGTGATTATATGGATGAAAATCCCTCTACAAACCTTCGATAATAGCCGGCCAAACCCAAAAAGCTCCTGATCTCTATTAGGGATGTGGGTCTAGGCTAATGTTTTACTGCCTCAATCTTCTGAGCATCAACCTAAATACCATCTCCAGATACAATATGGCCTTGAAAGGCCACTGATGCAAGCCAAAATTCATATTTTGAGAATTTTGCATACAATACCTGTTCCTTCAAAGTTTGCAAGATGACTCTAAGATGATGTGCATGCTCCTCCTCATTCTTGGAGTAAACCAAGATATCATCTATAAATACAATCACAAACATATCAAGATATGGTTTAAATACTCGGTTCATGAGATCCATAAAAGTTGTGGGGGCATTAGTCAACCCAAAAGACATCACCAAGAACTCAAAATGGCTATAACGAGTCCGAAAAGCTATCTTTGGAATATCACACTCCCTCACCTTCAACTGATGGTAGCCCGATCTTAGGTCTATCTTTGAGAAATAAGTGGCACCCTGAAGTTGATCGAATAAGTCGTCTATTCTGGGGAGAGGGTATTTATTCTTTATGGTGGCCTTGTTCGACTGCCTATAGTCAATACACATTCTAAGAGACCCATCTTTCTTTAGCACAAATAGGACCGGAGCACCCCATAGTGAGACACTCGGCCTAATGAATCCCTTATCTAACAAGTCTTTTAAATGTTCTTTCAACTCAGCCGGAGCCATTCTATATGGAGGGATTGAGATAGGCTGGGTATTAGGAAGGACATCAATCCCAAAGTCAATCTCTCTATCAAGAGGGACTCCAGGCAGATCTTCAGGAAAGACATCAGGAAACTCATTGACAATCGGAACCAGTTCAAGGGATGGAGACTCAATACTGTCATCTTTAACTTAGACAAGGTGATAAATACACCCTTTTGAGATTAGCTTCCTGGCCCTAAGGTAGGAAATAAACTTACCCTTAGGCACGACAAGACTACCCTTCCACTCTATGACAGCCTTATTTGGGAATTTGAACTTGATAATCTGAGTTCTACAATCAATAGAGGCATAACAGACATAAAGCCAGTCCATGCCAAGGATCACATCAAAATCAACCATGTCTAACTCAATTAAGTCAGCCAAGGTATCCCTATGATGAATTGACGCAGTGCAATCTTTATAGACTCTCTCAGCTAAGATAGAATCATCGACAGAAGTAGCTACGCAAAAAGGCTCACGAAGATATTTAGGAATTTTATTGAATTTACTAGTCACGTAAGGAGTCACAAATTATAGGGTGGCACCCGGATCCATCAAAACATAACAGTCAAGAGAAGAGACTTGAATCATACCCGTCACGACGTTTGGAGAGTTCTCCTGATCTTGGCGACTACCCATGGCATATAGGCGGTTTGTACCTCCACTCATACCTGAAGTAGTGCTCCTCTGATTACCTCTAGCTGGCGATGTGGTGGTAGAAAACTGGGCTCTATCTCCCCATGTTAAACACTCCTTCTGAAAATAGTCTATTTGGCCACACTTATAACAACCAGCCCTCCCCGCTCTGCACTCTCCCAAGTAGAGCTTACCGCACTTGCCGTATGGTGGCTTCCCTTTTGAACCTTGACCCATGCTAGCCTGGTATTAAGAACCCTGGGGTCTGAAATTCTAGTAACTCTGTCCCTACCGATCGTACCTGTTTTACGGCATAGGTGCACTTGTGGTGGATGAGGCATAGTTGGAAGGCCTCTTCTGGAAAAAGGACATGTTGCCCTTGTTCTGCTTCTGTTCATTCTCATGCCCAGCGATCTTGCCTTCTTGCTCAGATGCTTCTCTTTTTCTTTTCTCTTCTCATCCTCCACCTATTGAGCATACACCATTAATCTTGAAATATCCATATCACAAATTAACAATGCCGCTTTGCACTCCTTCTTCACATGTCTTCCCAAACCAGAGACAAATTTCCTCATCTTTGACCTCATATCTGGGATCATCTCTGGATCATACCTGGACAGCTGGATGAACTTCAGGCTATACTCCTTAATAGTCATACCTTCTTGTTTCAGATTCACAAACTCCTCCACTTTCGCTCCCCTCAATTCTCGAGGAAAGAAGTGGTCAAAGAAAGGCTCCCTCAAATTCATCCCACATAGCAGGTTCAGCATCCTTACCTCTACCTTGTTCTCATTGGTTATACTATATGTTTGCCACATCCTTGAGCTGGTAGGACACCAACTCAACCCCCTCAATCTCCGTAGCATGCATAGCTTTCAGTATTTTCCACATCTTATCAATAAAATTTTGGGGATCTTCATCAACCTTAGACCCCATAATTGCTAGTGAATTCATCCTCAGAAAGTCTCAAATTCTAGCGGCGGCAGACGGCTCTTGGGAACTAGAGCTAAGAGTTGGCAAACTTTGGTTACCATTTTGGGCAGCCACTAGTTGAGTGATCATGGCAATCTTTCCTCTAAAGTCTTCTTCTGAAGTTGGTGCAGGCGGAGTAGTAGGCATTTGAGGTACCTCTGCATACCTCACAGGTCAGCCTCTAGCCCTCAATGGGCGTACCTCTGACTATGGCATCTCTGCATTCTCAGCGTTCCTCTGGCTAGCAGTATGCTTAGGAGGCATTATCTGTAACGTATAAATGCACGAATTAGAAAGGAAGTTTATACAGTTTAACTCTATCACACGAATTCAGAGTATGAAAGAAGTGAAACAATTCTTAATATCGTATAGCCTCCTGATTTTAAGTGTAGTGCACAACACACCCATAAGCAAGACTCTACTAGACACGGCTTCATAGACTCCCTAGGACTCTTGAACTCTGTGATTTAATACCATGTTTGTCATGCCTTGGGAGGGTACCCTAGGCGTGGCCGGTACTCGAAAGCCATTTCTGGCCTCCAAGCGAACCACCTGGTCCAGTCACACATTCATTCAATCACATTCTCTCAGCAGAAGACTCAATCAATGAAATACTATTCATAATTTAGGGCCAAAGGCCGAATAACTATCAAATCAACAAACAGTTATAGAAGAACTACTCAAAAGAACAATCCAATATTTCTACGCTCCAGTTTATGAAGCCTCTATCAATAATCTAAGAGGTGTCAATGACAAGCCCATGGCTACCAACAATCAAAATAGAGGAAACAACACAAAACTATACAGGAAAGCTCAATATCCTCTGGAAACTAGGAGGACTCACCAACTAGCTGGGAGTGTGTGGATCTTCAATGGTGCGTTGGTTGATGATCTCTACCTGTCTCTGCATCATGAAATGATGTAGGCTAAATGGCGTCAGTACATGGAATGTACGAGTATGTAAAATGGTCGAATGAAACAACATCAAAAAAGACCGAATCAACTCGGGAATCTCAACTCAGAAAGAAGTTCAACTCAAACAAGCATCCTAAGTCTAAGCAAGAATATAGTTTAGACGGAACCAAATCACATATAATTTAACTCAATCCAACTCAGAGTACTATCAATACCTATGTGGGAGTTTCTCTTATCCAACAACCATCACTTATGAGCCAGTGACAGTACAACAAACCGACGTTGTTGCCGCGTCTGTTCATACTTTGCCAGGGTATGAATGAATCAACCAATCATGGATCAAATCCAACCAAGTCCTATAATATTAGGACAATAATTTTGGGGAAGCATCCGACTTTAACAGTTCAATCCCCTCCTACGTTTGGCGACGTAGTTATTGGGTTTGAGTATGGACTGTACTCTTGCCCAATTTGGTGCTCGATACTCCTCCCAAGACTCAATGCTCATAAAACTCCATCCAATCAACTCAATCAAATCATATCGACAAGTCTCATTTAGAACCTTCTCAACTCATCAACTCTATCACCATCAAACATCTCCCAATCATACTATCTGATCGATTCCAATCATATCTTTCAAGAGTAAATTTAAATGTACATTTGTAGCATCATACAAACATATCCAACCAGTTCTCTATTGATTTAACACATCTTTGGAACTCATCCCAACTCCAAGGTTTTAGACCAACAATTTAAAATGAACAACATATTTAAGAGAATTAGCATTTTTGTCATAATCCACATAGTTAAAAAAATTAATGAAGCATATTTAACAACTCATCTTCATCAACTCATATTCACATGAAGGTTCTTTCTAGAAATTTCTTGTCTCAACAACATCAACATAACAAGAATCACATTAATGGTTGATAAAACTCATTTGGACATAGGCCTATCAAGAAACTCCAATTTTATAAATATTTAACCTCAAAAAAAGTGTAGGTCACATGGGTGGACTCAACCCATATTTTGAGTAGCCTTACATATCTTAGTGAAGACTTGAAGAAAACCTTGATGTTGGGTCTTCAATGGAAAGCTTGAATCTTTGAAGTTCTTGAAGCAACCCTTGTTGGAAATGGATTTGGAAAAGAAGAAGAGGAGAGGGAAATTTTCTAGGGATTTTAGAGAGAGAGAGAGAGGGACTGAAAATTGTCCCAAAAATGTCCCAAGGCTGTGTATATATAATTTGGAGAAATACCCAAATTTCCCTTTCTCCAAAAATCTGGAAAATAGGCCAAAAACACCCTTGGCGCGATAGTGGCGCATCGCACCACTGCGGCGCCAAGTCGAATAGGCTAAAAACCTGCACATCTATTTGTGGTGCATCGCACCAAGGACCAAACTACTGAGGTTTGTTCCTGGCACGATAGTGGTGCGTTGCGCCCTTACAGCGTCAAGCCCAAGTTTTTTGGGTTCTGGAAAATAGGCTTGAAAACCCTGCACATCTCGTAGTGGCGCACCGCGCCAGGGACCAAACTACTGAGGCTTGTTCCTGGCGCGATAGTGGCGCATTGCGCCACTGTGGCGCCAAGCTTAGATTTCCAGCAGTTGCAACCCAGGCCTGAAATTCCTGCCATGCTAGTTCGTCTTAGGATCATGATATCCTTTGACTCCAAACTCTAAAAATTACATTCTTGGTGGCGTTGGAAAGAATACTCGACGACCTTTAATTTAATAGGTCGTGGTCCACCCAAATTGTCGTCTTTCAAAAGATAGGGTCGTTAGAAGTCGACCCCTTATACGAACTCATCCTAAAACTTAGCCACGACGAATCTTTTGGACTTAGCTTGGTCCTGGGGTCCTTTGTGACCCCACATCACCTCTAACACTTTTCAATTTCTCAGGGACTCATCTTAACTCATGCATATACTTCACAATAATAGAGTTCGACCCTACACGTATACAAGAAAGGTCCGAATCTTAGGGAAAAATTTTGGGGGGTGTTACATTATATATAATGTGTTTGTATTATTGAGGATTAACTTAGTTGTACATGAATGATTATAGAAAATCATAATAATACCATAGCAGTCTATGATTATCTTACTATGGTATCATTAATGAATGAGTAGTTTTGTAAATGAATGAAGAAAGGAAACCTTAGTGCTACCACAACGATATATTCACAAACCGCGGTGGTATCATACATGATTTTAGGAGTGTTATTAATTATATGAAACAATCCTTAATGATACCATGCAAGTATATGATGGTATCATAGAGATGTTGCTCAAGGATTGAAGTAGACATCAATGACAATATATAGATATACTTTAGTGGTATATATCATTACGGACTGAAGCAAACCTCAATAATATCATGTCAGTATATTAATATTGCGATGTTATCATGGTCGCGAGTCGCATGCTTTTAGGGGTATAAACTTGTAATTATTTTACTTTTATGGAGCATAAACTTAGTTTTCCCTATATTTTACCTATCGATTGCATTTGTGAAAGAAACAAATTCGCCATAACTTGCATAAACATCATATGTGTCATCAATAATGACGTATGTGGTGAGTAATTTGTCGTTATTTTTCTTGCACAACTATGTTGAAGTTCCATTTATACACCAACTACCCAAAAGTAACATTCTACTGTTCTGTCTCTTGCATATGGAAATTGATTTATGAAATCTAGATTTTTCAACCACCTATATGGTCATTGATGGAGTTAGAATTTTTATTAAGGGTGTTCAAAATATGAAGGATTAAACTCACAAAAAATACAGAAATTCAATATTTATTATATATACATAAATGATGAGGATAAGATTAATGTATGTACCTTGTAAGCTCATTAAACTCCATTTGGTACACCTTTAGCAAAATGTCAAAATCCAATTTTTCAAATTCCAAAAGCAAATCGTTATGCGATTCACTGTTCTCATACATACATAAGTATTTCCTTGCTGACAACCTTGGTAGATTTGTATGAATGGGCTGGCTTAAGGCTACAAGAACTTGGGCCTTGAGTGAGTAGCTCAATTTATGGATCATGGACTCTAGATGAGTGATAGTAAAAGTTAAAACTTCTTTGAAAATTTCTTCCCCATGTACTCGTAGATGTGTTGCTTCTAAAATCTTTGTTAAGATTTTCCTTAAAAATTCCGTCATGATTAATGAATTTCTTGAATACAACTCTGATTAATTAAACATCATGGAAATATATATAGGAAAATTAATTAAAGAATCATAGTGAGCTCTTATAGGATAGAAGAGAAGAAATAAAGTTACCGGAAGACATGCAATCTCTTTGTTATCTCACTAGTCAAAAATGAAGAGCAACAACATAAAGATCATCATCTTCATTTTTACTCATCAAAATGTGATGAATGAATGTTTTAATCTCATTTTTGAAATTATATGTCACTCCCACTCGTTGAATGGTGTAAATCAAGACAAGTTTTTGTGTACTATTTTCTCGTGTTTCTACTAGCCTTTTCTTGACTTATTCTTTCAACTCTATAAGTTGATTCTTTTCTTGGGTTCTAATTTCTGCACGAAGAATAAGCCTTACTATTTGACCACCTTAATACACAACTAAAAATTCACTACATGAAGATGTGTTTGGTACAAAAAAAACTATTTTAATTTTTTTTCCATGCGTGGTTGGTCGAAATTCTTTTAAAAAAATATATTTTCTAAAAAAATAAAATTCTTAAAAATAATAAAAATGATTTTTTGATGAAAAGAAAAACATGATCCACCGCAAAACTCCACCCACCCATATCCTCTTATAGTGTTTGTCTAAACATCCTTGATCTCCCCACTCCCCTACCCGCAACCTTCATCCCCCTCCACCCCCAATTCCCACCCACCACATCTTCTTATAGTGTTTGTCTAAATAAAATATAAATATTTTTGGACAATATATTTCTTTTACTTATGAAATAGAGTGAATGATCAAAAACAAATCTAAAGTATCACATTGTTTTACAAGTTTTCTACCAAAACTATCAAGTATTCATATATTTTCTACTTGAATTATTATCAACTATTTATCAAAATACACCTTAACTATCAATTGTTCTTCTTTTTTTCCTACCTGAAATATCACCATCATTCAGGTAGGAAAGGGAAACGATTGATAGTTGAAGTTTGGTTTGATAAATATTTGGTGATAGTGTAGGTAAAAAAAACTCATACATTTGACAACACCTTTAGATATGAAACTCAAAAAGTTAAAATATTTTAGATGATCCTTTAACCTTTTCACTCGATCAAATAATTTAAAGAATTTGGATAAATCTGACTCTGAAGATGAGAAAAAAATATAAAAAATGAATATAATATGAGTATATCGTGCGTCATATCTTAGAGTTGAGGAGCATAAGAGAGGAAATAATTTTTCCCAAAAAGTTGAGTGAAAATTTGCCAATGGACGTTGAGTAGTGATGGAAGAATCATCCATTGCTCCACTCATCTTTAATTTACTTATATTAATTTTTTCTCTTCCTATTTTTCCTAAAGGGGCATGTGAGTATGTATGTGGTATTTTGATTACTATAGAATTAGAATTGTAGGATAGAAAGTGATTTCTCCAAAATGTTGATTGAACATTTCTCAATTAACAGGAGATGGTAGAAACAATCATCGTCTTTTTTCCTCTCTCTCTACAATGAATTATGCTTTGTGAGATCTGCTGCTTTCATATATATAGTGATATCTATACTACTACCACTACTAGATGGCTATTGTTGTTTTTACTTGTAATCACCCTTAAGGTCATATTTGGAAATTTCCCCCCGCCCGATATTTTCTCTGAGTCAGTTTTGATCACTGTTTGGCGTTGGTTTTGAAAATTCTTTAAAAAAATTAGAGTTTTGGATGTTTTTGAGATTTGAAGGCCTAAGTTGTTTAAAAGTAGTAATTGGTATCAACTAGACCTATGAGTCTCAAAATAGAATTTTTTCAGCTCCAGTATATGGAATTTGTTTCCAGAGAGTTGTCATTTCTGACTTTGGAATTGTTTTGGGGATTTAAGGCCTTAAGTTGGAAGTTGAAATTATTTTAGACTGAGGTTTGACTTTCATCTACAATCAGATTTCAGATGCTTAGATTGGATTTCTGATGATTCTGTTAGTTTTGGGATGTAATTTAGGCCTAGAAGGAGTTTCCGTATATTTTTTGGAGTTTGAGGGACTTTTAGTCTTTTTAGAGTCGTAAACTAGTTTGGTTGTGACTAAATAGATTCTGAGTCAAGAAGACCGTGAATTTAAATTCTGACTGTTTAATTGAGTCCGGAACGTTGAATTTAGTAGGGTAGCATATATGTTTTTTTGTGCACGGGGTTCTGAATGAATCGCAAAGGTCCATTTGGTGAATTGTTGCCTAAGTATGTGATGTGACTTATATCTAGTGCTAGGCTTTGAGTTTTCAAAGGGAGTGTCGCGAAAGTTACCTCAATTTTAGCGAAGGACCCGTCGTGAATGTGAAAGGGGTCACTAAGGTGAGGTTCGCTTAAGCGAACCAATGGTTGCAAAAGCGATGCCGCAAAAGCAACCCTGAATCTCTTAAACGACATCTGGGAAGGGTCAACTTGGGACTTTATCCCATTTTCTCCATTATTAGGACCCTAGAGCTAGGGTTATGCGATTTGGAGGTGGAATTTTGAGTCTTGTTAATTGGATAACTGTTTTTAGCCAAAAATCTTCAATACCTATTGTTTAAGTTGTGATTTCAGATTCTTGATTTTTGACTTCATATTTTGAGAATTTTCTCAAGAACCCAAAGTTTCTTTAAATGGTGATAAAGGGTTGTTTTGGACTCCATTTTTGAAATAATATTTTCTAATATATTTCAAATGTTTTAAGGAACATTTTCATTTATAAATTTCCGGATTTGAGTCTCATTTTCGGAATCGTATTTTCAGTCATTTTGCCTCTTTTTCCCAAATTTCATGATTTTGGTATTGTTAGTTTTGAAATTTGATTGAAAATCATTATTTTATTAGATTGTAGTGATTCAGACACTATTCGGAAGGGCAAGACTCAAGTTTATGAATGACCGAGTATTGATTAAGGCAAGTAAACTTCTAAAACCCCGTAAATCTTGTAGATCTCTCGAATTTTCTTTTTTTTATGTGTGTTGGAGGGTAATGGGAATGAGGTATGTGACTCTAATCATGTGAATTATCCTTAATGAAAGAATGAGGTTAATAAAAAGATATTGTGTGCTATGATCGTGATCGAAAACGTTAACTCCTAGCCTTGAAATTGATGTGAATTTGATGAAATGTTATGATAGTGCTAATATGATTGTGAACTTGATGAAATTTTCATTTGCTCATTATTGATAGTGGAAATTGAGTTGAAGTACTTGCACACTGATTGATCATAATTATGTGATAAAGGAAAATGAAAACTTTGATGATTTATAATGATGTAAATATTGATGTTGATGTACTATTTATATTGTGACGTGACTTATCTTGATATGAATTGCATTGTAGTTGTGAACACTATCATATTCTCATTATTTGTATGAACATACTTGTTTACATTGGTTCTGGAACACTTTCCTTGATTGTTTTTTCCCTCTTAAACTAAGGGAAATCAAGATGTTGGAGTTCATCAATCTTTGGCAATGCAACATGGAATGACGAAATATGCCCTCAAGTTCACCAAGCTCTTCAAGTATGCTCCATCATTAGTTGCCGATCCACGTGCCTGGATTAGTCAATTCATTTCGGAGGTATCCAACTTAGTTACTAAAGAATGTCGTACCACTATGCTTATCAAGGAAATTGACATATCCTGGCTTATGAACTTTGCCAAATAAATTAAGGGAGAGAAACTCAAAGAGATAAGAATGAGAGATTCTAAGAGATCCCGGTATGAAGATGAGTTCTCCAATGCTAAGTCCGATAGTGGTAATGGTCATTCTCAATAAAGCCAAGATTTCGGAAAGAAGTTCGTTAATGATAGGGTGCCATACCCTAAGGTTCAAGGCAGAGGGGCGAATGCTACTAGCCCTTCATTTCCCAAGTGTTAAAAATGCGGGAAGAATCATAGAGGGGGTGTTTGATGGGAGAGGGCACTTGCTTTAGACATGGCAAAATGGTTCATAGGAAATATGAGTGCCCTCATGTTACCAACAAGTGTATAGAAGGTTATCCTCAAGGCTAAGTTTGTCAAGGTGGTCGAGCTCCACAAGGTGACCAAGCTCAACCTAAAGGTGGTCAACGCAATAATCGTTTTTATGCTCTTCATGGTAGGCAAGAGGTGAAGGAGACTCCCGATGTTGTTACCGATATGTTGCTGGTCCTTCACTATGATGTTTATGCCTTGATTGATCCGGGTGCAAATTTGTCTTTTGTTATTCATTATGTTGTTATGAGGTTTGATGTTAGCCCCGATAATTGATAGAACCTTTTTCATTTATGATCCCATAGGTAAGTCGGTTATGGCTAAAAGAGTCTATAGAAATTGGCCCATTTCAATTTGCACAAAGTTATCCGTTGTGATTAAGTTGAACTTGACATGACCAATTTTGACATTTTTCTTGGTATGGATTGGTTACATTCCTTGTATGCATCCATTGATTTTAAAACTCGTAAAGTCAAGTTTCATTTTCCAAATGAGCCTACTCTGAATAGAAGGGTAATAATTAGGTGGTTAAGGGTCGATTCATTTGATGCCTTAAGGCCTGGAAAATAATTTCCAAGGGTTGCATATGAGTTAGGGATGTTGATTCCGAGACTCCTACTCTTGAGTCAATTTGAATTGTAAATGAATTTTTGAAATTGTTTTCCTGAATATCTTTTGCGTATTCCTTCCAAAAGGGAAATACACTTTGGTATTGACCTCCTACCCGAAATGCAGTCTATCTCTATTACTCCTTACCGTATGGCTCTGGCAAAACTTAAGGAGTTGAAAAAGCAATTTAAGGATTTGTTGGATAAGGGTTTCATAAGACCAAGCATTTCACCTTGGAGTGCTCCCGTGTTGTTTGTAAGAAGAAAGATGGGTCACTCCGAATATGTATAGATCACCGGCAAATGAACAAGGTCACCGCAAAGAACAAATATCTGATTCCAAGCAAAGATGATTTGTTTGATCAATTATAAGGGGCCAGTTACTTTTCAAAGATTGATCTCCATTCAGGTTATCATCAATTAAGGGTAAAGGGTGTGATATTCCCAAAATGGTGTTTCAAACATGGTATGGTCACTTTAAATTTTTGGTTATATCTTTTGGGCTAATGAAGGCATTGCAGCTTTTATGAATTTGATGAATAGGGTATTTAGGCAATATTTGGATATGTTTGTGATTGTCTTTATTGATGATATTTTAATTTACTCACGGAGTCATAAAGAGCATGCTGATTATTTGAGGATTGTCCTGCAAATTCTCAAGGACCACCAACTTTATGCAAAGTTTAGCAAATGTGAATTTTAGCTAAGGTCAATTGCTTTTCTTGGTCATATTTTTTTCGAAAAAGAATTATGGTTGATCTAAAGAAGACCGAGGCACATAAGAATTGGCCTAGATCGTTGAGAGTCCTTTTGATAGTCAGAGTTTCTTGGGCTTAGCTGGTTATTATAGACAGTTTGTGGGAGATTTCTCTTCCATTACATTGCCATTGACTTCTTTGAATAAAAAAAAGGTGAAATTCCAATGGTCTGAGACATGTGAGAAGAGCTTCCCAGAGTTGAAGGATAGACTTGTCTTTGTTTGGGTGTTGACTTTACAGTAAAGTTCCAATGGTTTTGTTGTGTATTGTGATGCTTCACGAGTTGGTCTTGGTGTTGTGCTAATGCAAAATGACAAAGTGATAGCTTATGCTTCAACGCAACTCAAGGTGCATAAGAAAGATTACCCAACCTATGACTTGGAGTTGGCAACGGTAGTATTTGCTTTGAAGTTGTGGAGAAACTATGTCTATAGTATCCATGTAGATATTTTCACCGATCACAAGAGTTTTTAATACATGTTCACTCAAAAAGACTTGAATCTTCAACAAAGGAGATGGCTTGAACTATTGAAGAAATATGACATGAGTGTACTATACCATTCGGGTAAGGCAAATGTGGTTGCCGACGCTTTTAGTAGAATATCTATGAATAGTGTTCCTCATATTAAGGATGAAAAAAGTGAGTTAGTTCAGAATGTCCATCAATTAGCCTGACTGGGTGTTCGATTGGTGGATTCCAAGGATTGTGGTGTTGATTTGCAAAATAGAATGGTTCCAAATCATCTCTTATGGTGGATGTAAATGAAAAGCAAGATGGTGGTCCCATTTTGGTTGAATTGAAGAAAGTAGTTGCTGAAAAAGCCATTGAGGCTTTCTCCCTAGGGGGAGATGGTGTTTTAAGATATCAAGGCTGATTATGTGTGCCGAATGTTGATGGCTTGAAAGATATGATATTGTCCAAATCTCATAGTTTGTGATATTCTATACATCCCGATTCCACAAAGATGTATTGAGATTTGAGATAAGTATATTGGTGGAATGACATGAAAAGAAATATTGCAACATTTGTGGCTAAGTGTTTCAATTGTCAACAAGTGAAAGTTGAGTATAAAAAACTGAGAGGCTTGACTCAAGACATTGAGATTCTGACTTAGAAGTGGTAAGCCTTGAAGATGAACTTTGTTAAAGGTTTGCCTCGTACTCGTAGGCAACATGATTTTATTGGGTAATTGTTGACCGAATGACTAAGTCGACTCATTTTCTCCCAGTTAAGACTCCATATTCAGCCGAAGACTATGCTAAATTATATATTCGAGAGTTGGTTAAACTTCATAATGTTCCTTTGTTTATCATTTCCGATCGAGGTACTCAGTTTACATCTCAGTTTTGGAGATCATTCCAAAGGTGTCTAAAAACCCAAGTGAAGCTTAGTATCGTTTTTCACCCACAAATAGATGGTCAGGCTGGGTGCACCATTCAGATATTAGAGAATATGTTGAGAGCATGTGTCATCGATTTTAAGGGAAATTAAGATAAGAATTTTCCATTAATAGAGTTTTGTTATAAATAACAGTTATCACTCTAGCATTGAAATGGCTCTATTTGAGGTTTTGTATGGTAGGCGGTGTAGATCCCCTATCGGTTGATTTGACGAAGGTGAAGGTTCTTTGATAGGACCCGAGTTGGTGTTTAAGGCTATGAAGAAAGTCTATATTAGAGAAAGATTGAAAATGGCCCAAAGCTGCCAAATGTCCTATTTAGATGCGAGGAGGAGGGAACGTGAATATGAAATTAATGATTGGGTTTACTTGAAAATTTCACCAATTAAGGGAGTGATGCATTTTGGTAATAAAGGAAAGCTAAGTCCCTATTGTGTTGTCTCATATCAGACTTTGAGGCGAATTGGTAAGGTGCCTTATGAGTTGAATTTTCCTTAAGATTTGGCATCAGTGCATCCGGTGCTCCATATGTCATTACTAAGGAACTTTATATTGATCCTAGCTCCATTGTTCATTGAACAACATTGAGGTCAGAGAGTCTTTCTTATGAAGGAGTTCTGGTTGAGATCTTAGACCGGTAAGTTAGAAAGTTGTGAAATGAAGAAATAACTTCAGTTAAAGTGTTATGGAGGAATCAAGAGGTTGAGGGTGCTACATGAGAGGCCGAAGCAGATATGATGTCCCGATATACTCATCTCTTTCCTTCCATACCTAGTTGAGGTATTTAGCTCCTTCATGATCCAACAAGACCAAATCATGCATTTAGCTGTTTTCATGGTTTCATATGTATTCATGTTCAGGAAATGAGTTTTAAAGTTATATTTTTGCTTAAGATTAAATATTTCATGTTTTTATGCATTATTGAGATGTTTTGCATCCATGTTGGGCTGTTGTGTTCCTTTCCTATTCCACTCATGCTAGCTTGAGTCCTATTCGAGGAAGAATGTTTCCAAGGGAGAGATATTTTAAGACCTCAAAATTCAAAAATTTAAAAAAACAAGGATCAAAACATGTAATTTTTGAGAATATATAATTTTGGCACAAGGTGTTGACCATGGAAGGCCATCACGGGGCTGTGGTAAGAACCATACCTCAAGGTGAGCCACCATGATGGTAATCATGAGGTTCAGTCCTACAGATTGTGGTCTACAATAGGGCACCACAGATTGTGGTAGGCAACACACACCATGGTGAGCACCAAGGATCGTGAAGACCTCCATTGTGACTCCTTCCCAGAGGCCTTAGAAAAAGGATCCCAAGGCTAGAACCATGCCTCACAACGATGGGATGTGTAGCCCTTCAAGGACCAAAGTGGGTGCCCTGGTGGTTACTCCTGGAAACTAATCTGTAGGGCCTGCACATGACCATGTTTCACGGGCCATTAGGCACTCCATGGACCATGAATGAGTTCCATGAAGGAAGTTCAGATACCTTCCTCTGCAACTCCTAAAGTTCAACTCCAACTCCAACATCAAGGAAACTAAATGGGGTCATCATGAGAATCACGGACCCTGATGGGTCCTCCGTGGTGAGTCCCAACTCAGTTAAATGAAGGGTACTCTGATCATTTTCCTATTCTTTTATTTATAGATGTGGACGTTTTTTGGACTAGTTTCATTACAAAAATATCCTAAATACTTCTAAACTTATTCTTCTTCCTCTTTAACTCTAAAACTACTTTAAGACTTCTCTCTCAAGGATCATTCAAGGGTTCATCTTCTTCATCAAGTATGGTTAGGGTTTCTTCAAAAACAAGTCTTTTTTTCAATTCTATGGTCAAATTCAATAAAGGTATGTAGGGATTGATCCGTGGGTCCCTTTCAGGCATGAAGTCCCAAGGTTTCTACTCAAAATCTCATGAATTAGGTTTGTAACCCTTATTTGATGAATATCATTGGGTTGTTTAAATTATGTTTTAAATCATTATGTATGACCATTATAAGTATGTTTATACATGAATTACATGATTTATGAAGAATGACTATGAATTCAATGATATCAAGGTATTATCATGACTTTCATTCAAATTGGCTATGTATATGAGTTTTTAATCTAAATTCAAGTATGAACTATGATCACGAATTACAAGTATGTTCAAGATATGAAATTCATACAAGTTATGAAAGAAGGTGAATTAGGGCCCTATGTGGTGATGTTGGACCTAATTATATGAATTATCCAAGTATGTTATGTAATCGTGAAAGAACAATACTCACATTGCAATTATGTTATAAAATGAGCTAATTCTATGAAGTATGAAGTTTATGAATAAGTTATGATATATCCTAAAGTATGTTTATTATCTTATGTATTCCGTGGGATTTGACTTAGCACTGAGTGGACTAGAGGTGGAGGCCCTACCAAAAGCTTTAGTAGCAGCCTCAAGTATCTTAAACTACGTGCCACCATAGGTTGCCTTCATGGCTTATCTAGTGGATTCACATATAGCGTATGTACATGACTGCCTAGTGGGGTAGAGTCTACCTTGGGAAGTAGATTCTCCTTTCTTCCATTGTATGGGGAGACATCCGGATTCCATCTTATAGCTTGCGTGTTCTTATTGTCAGTTATGGTTCTATCCCGCATATGTATGAATTCTTATGTACTTTCATGATTTCAACTATACCTTTTAAATGATTTAATCATTGTGGTTTTTCTCATGACTTTACTTATCCTCTTTATTATGTACTTAAGTGATCATTGTATCTTATGATTTATATTACATGTCATGCCCTCATACTTAGTACATTCAAACATACTAATGCATACTGTTGCCTATATTGTTTAATAATGTAGGGGTTGAGGATCACATTCCCACTCGTGGCTAGTTGAGCTTTAGTCATTGAAGTTTTTGTTGAGTCTTCATCTATCAAGGAATAGTGATTAGTGGTTTCTTCTTTCAAAGACGTTTATTTCTTTCATGTTGAGGGTGACCTAGGGACATGCCTTAGCCCCCGCTGTTTTCATATAGTAGAGGCTTTTGATGGACATATGTTTAGATTCTATGTTGTCAAATTCTCATACTTTTTATGATTCATGATCTAGACTCCTTCTTATGTTATTTTTCACATTTACTTAACCTTATGTATGCTTTATGATATGTCAAGAGGCTTGGTTGGAGACCTTGGGATTTCGATTGTCGTGTAACGACTAGGCCCTACGTCAGGTCGTGAAAAATATCTAGCCAACCTAAATTCCAACTAATCAAAAAGCATTCACATTCTATGGCTCAATCTAAAGAGAGGGGAGTCATATCCTACATGTAGGCCAATCACACATGCTCCAAAATCAAAGAACTAGAGCTTTCATTTCAGAACGGACTTTGAACGCTACCACACTATCAAAAATAGGTACACAACCTTAATACAATCATTTTAACACTAAAATTACTAAAATTGGAGATGGACCAATTTTGGAGTAAAAAATGAGAATATAAGACCCGCTCTGGTAATTCCAGATTTTACTCTATGAAAAGGTCCAAAATACCTCCAAAAACTTTTGTTCTAAAATGAAGCACAATTCAAGGATCGAAGAAGCCCAAACATGAACATGCAATAAAAACCTAATTTATAGATATTAATCATCAATAATGGCAGCAGCTAACATTGGAAATTTACCTCTAATGACGCTTCCCCAACATTTTTTGAAGCTTCCCACACATTCTCCTATTTATTTCGCACAATCCAAGCTTTTGAATCACCCCAAAAAGAATTAAATTGAGAGAGTTATGTCTTTTGAATTTTGGAAAATGATCTAAAAATTAGTCCTTGGTCTCCATTAAAAGACCAGGGATTTAACTTCCAGGAATGCGGCTACAACAACCCGCAAACGTGGAAGAGATGAGCCCAAGACTTCGTGAACGCAGAGGATCCTTTGCAAATGAGAAAGGCAAGGCCATAGACCTATGTGAACGCGGAGAGTCAGGTCACTAACCTCCGTGATCGCAGCTTGAGGTCTGCGAACACGAAGGCCAAATAGGTCCTGCACCAATACTGTTGTAACATGAGATTTTGGGATTTCTATACGTATTCATTTTAATGAAAAGAGGATCTCACACCTAAATGTCATTTTCAGCAAAATTCCATAATGAGCCTTGAGATTAAACCAAAAGCCTTGGGAAATGAACCAAAAGGACATTCTAGAACAAACTCAACATTTCCCAACTAACCGTGCTAATGGAATTTTCATTCGAACCCGTTTTCCAAGAGAGTTTTCCAAAGTCAACCCTAGGCCAAATTTCGAAGGATAAAATGTCAAATGGCCCCAAACTTGCACCGAATGCCTCGATACTCATGTCGACCATGCTAGTAGCCTAATTTGGCCATTTTAGAGATGATGGAACCAAATAAATTCCATTTCAAATTCATTTTCATAATATTATGACCGAAATTAACTTTTCAAGTTTTAAAAGTTCCAAAAGAGAGAAACGATCATAAAAACCAAATAAACGACCAGACAACTAGACAGTCAGTCCCATCAAGTCATAAATTACTTTGGGTTACTATAAGAATGCACTAAACGATGAAAAGAAGGCATTATGGAAAAAATGACTTGGAGGGTCATTGCAACATCCACTAATAAACAAGACTTTTGTCTGAGAAAGTAATAGTCAAGAAGTACCTGAAGGCTCAAATAAGCCAGGGAACTACTCCCACATCTCCTTCTAGGTCTCTTAGGTATCCTTCTCAACTGGACAGTTCCTCCAACAATCCTTAACAATAGGAATGGATCTCGATTGCAACTACCAGACATCTCTAGCTAGAATGGCCACCGGCTTCTCTACAAAGGTCAGATGATCATCCAACTCAACTAAATCATACTTGAGCACTTGAGACTTTTCTGGAATATACCTGTCACGACCCAAGACTAGGGTCTAGATGTGACATGGTGAATGAGACACGCAGATGTACCTCATTCAAGCCTCTTAGTATTCATTTAGCTTCTCATAGGTGATGATATTCAAACAAGCAAAATGAGAGAGGCAATGGGACTAAAGAATATATCATTAGCATAGAAATCAAAAGTCAAACTTAAACATCAAAGATCTTCTATTAGTCCAATGTTACCTCTACTATCTTTAGACTTGGCGGGGGCTAAGACATATTCCTAGCTCACCCCCAAGAGAAAAATCAAAAGTACCACAAGACCACCAAAAGTTTATACATGACATGAGCTAGGAAAGGAAAGGGGATGTTGTTCTCAAAACATGGGAACTTACCAACTATGTAGCCTTTATCAAAATCAACTAGCCACGTGGAGGAGAGTGTGGAGCAATGTATTCCCCTACATGATGATATCATGTAGGCAAAGAGAAGGCGTTAGTACTTTGAATGTACTAAGTATGTGAGCATGAAATATAATGAAAAATATTGAGACATTTATAAGCATAATACATGAGTAAATATATGCATGAGACATCATATATATATAATAAAATATTCATTTTAAGGAAAGATGACCCTAATCGACATTTAAGACCATACGAGGTATTATATAGTATCCAACATAACCCCTTTCATTAGCTCGGGGAGATTACTTGTTGGGTAGAATTCCGTCAATTTTGATTATTTCTTTAACGTTAACTTTAAGGGCTATTTATGGATCCACTAGCCTGTGTATAGACTACTGGCAATTAAATAAGATGACCATTAAGAATAAGTATCCAATCCCTAGAATAGATTACTTGTTTGATCAAGTGTAAGGGGCAAGTCACTTTTCCAAGATTGACCTTCAGTTCAGCTATTACCAACTATGAGTGAGGGAGTGTGACATTCCCAAAATGACTTTCCAAATAAGGTGTGGTCACTTTGAGTTTGTGGTGATGCATTTTGGGTTGACGAATGCGCCAACAGTGTTTATGGACTTGATGAATAGAGTGTTCAAACCTTACCTTGATACTTTTGTGTTGGTCTTCATTGATGATATTTTGATTTACTCTCGGGGTGAGCAAGAACATAAGAATCACTTAAGAGTTGTGCTTCAAATATTGATGGATAGTCAATTGTTTGCCAAATTTAGTAAGTGTTAATTTTGGTTGAAGGAGGTGGCATTTCTTAGTCACGTAGTGTCCGGTGATAGGATTAAGGTTAATCCTAAGAAAACAGAGGCATTCAAGAATTAGCCTAGACTGTTGTCTCCTTTAGACATTAAAAGCTTCTTGGGTCTAGTCGTGTACTATAGAAGCTTTGTTCAAGGGTTTTTTTCCATCACATCTCCTATGATGAAATTGACCTAAAAGAAAGCCAAATTCATATGGACGGATGAGTGTGAGAAGAGTTTACAGACCTTAAAAGATCGACTTCTGCTCCTATTTTGACTCTACAAGAAGGATTAGAAGGTTTTGTAGTTTATTATGATGCTTCAAAGATTGGTTTAGGTTGTGTCTTAATGCAAAATAGAAAGGTTGTAGCCTATGCTTCTAGGAAATTAAAGGTGTATGAGCGTAACTACCCTACCCATGACCTTGAATTAGTGGCCGTTGTTTTTGCTCTGATGATTTGGTGGCATTAGCTCTATGGGGTACATGTGGATATGTATACCAATCATAAAAGTATTCAATATGTATTCACCCAAAAGGACCTTAATCTAAGGCAAAGGAGGTGGCTAAAACTCTTTAAGAACTATGATATGAGTGTGCACTATCATCCGGGTAAAGCCAATATGGTTGCTGATATACTTAGTAGAGTGTCTATGGGGAGTGGGGCCCATGTTGATGAATATAAGAGGGAGTTGGTGAAAGATGTTCACCAATTGTCTAGATTAGGGGTAAAGTTATGTGGTACCAATGATGGTGGTATGGTTTTTCAAAATGGGTCTGAATCCTCTTTGGTGGTGGATGTTAAGTCAAAGTAAGATCTTGACCCGACGTTTATTGAGTTAAAGAAGTTGGTGAAGGAAAAGAAGATAGAGGTCTTTTCCCAAAGGGGAGATAGGGTGCTATACTACCAAGGTTCCTATGTGTTCCGAATGTGGATGGTCTAAGGAGTGTGATATTGATAGAGACTCATAATTCTACATACTCTATTCATCTCGGTTCGATGAAAATGTACCGAGACTTAAAAGAGTTCTATGGGTGGAATGGTATGAAGAAGGACACAGAGGATATGTTAAGGTCTTATGTGTTGGAGTTTAAAGGAAATTGGGATGATCATCTACCGCTCATTGAGTTTGCCTATAATAATAGTTACCACTCAAGTTTAAGATGGCACCATTTAAGGCTTTTGTATTAGAGATAATAGAGATCCCTAGTTGATTGGTTCGAAGTAGGTGAGATGACCTTGTTTGGGCCCAATTTGGTACTTGATGTTTTAGAAAAGGTAAAGATTATTAGAGAAAGATTGAAGACGGCTCAAAGTCGTCAAAAGTCCTAATCTGACACTAGAAGGGATCTTGAGTTTAATGTGGATGATTGGGTGTATCCGAAGGTTTCACCCTTGAAGAGTGTGTTCAGTTTGGTAAGAAAGGGAAATTGAGCCCTAGGTATGTAGGGACTTATAGAATCGTGAGACATGTTGGCAAGGTTGCGTATGAGTTAGAGTTGCCATTGGAAATGGCCATGGTTCATCTAGTGTTCCATATGTCTATGTTGAGAAAATGTGTGGGTGATCCTTGTTCCATTGTTCCTTTGGGAGTAGTGAATGTTGAAGTCCCAGTTGAAATTTTGGACCGGCAAGTTAAGAAATTGAGGAACAAAGAAGTTGCCTCTCTTAAAGTCCTTTGGAGAAATCAACAAGTAGAAAGTGCTACATGGGAAGCAAAAGCGGATATGATTAAGTGATACCCTCACATTTTTCCCTCTACTCAAGCCTAAGATATTAAGTTTTCCTTGCTTAATTATTTGAAATCCTTGCATTCCAACTTTTCTTGTCATATGCATGCAAAATTATGAAATATGTTTTGAACCATATTTTAAATTGCATTATCGCATTAATGATGGATTATTGGTTTACACTATACTCTACTTAAGCTAAGTCTAGTCTCATTCGAGGACGAATGTTCCCAAGGGGGAGATAATGTAACACCCCCTAAAAATGTTGTATCTGGTGTTCTAATTCTTGATGAAAATGATATTACTTCTGTATTTTGGGAATACCTTATTATAGATTATTCCAAATTAGGTAATTCAAATTTTTGAATAACCCCAACATCATTACCTACAACTTTCATGAAGACCATAGCTTAAGATTCGGAGGCTAAGTAGATCGAATAAATTAATCTTTGCAAGACCTGCTACTGTGAAAAAATGGAGTAATTGTAGAAGGAAAGTCATATCTCACTGTAGGATGCTCCAAATTAGTTGATTCTTGTACTAATTAAAGAATCATTCTAAGTCTACAATTCATATGAAGACATTAAATCCTAATTAGGAAGTTAACTTGTTCAAACATAGCTCTAAAAAAGGGTATTTCATAAAAAGAAAAGTCATCTCACCAACCATAAAAGATCTAGATCCATTTGACATCACCCGTGACATCAATAGTCCTCCATTTGACATCACCAATGGCATCACAATCCTCTATTAAATTTTCAAATTTTTTTTTATAATTATTTTAATTATTGTTAGGTCCCTCCTTCACACCTATAAATACCCACCTTATTTCATCATTTTGTTCATCAAGCTTTCTTAAGAAACTCTTCTATCCATACACTTTACTCATTCTCAAAATATAGTTTTAGTTCTTAGTAGTGTAGAAATATTATTCTAATTATTCATATACTCTGGGTAGTACACAAAACGCTTCGGAAAGGAGAAAAAGCTAGGATTCAAGAGTATTCATTAAGTCCTTCGATTCTGAGTGACACTTCGGATTTCAAGTATGTAAGGCTTCAATGAAAGTATTCTTTCCACTGTTATGCCTAAAGTATTTTAACTACATGATAAATTATGTTTATTTTCTTTAAGCTTTACTCTAAGGTATGTGGGTGTTTATCTATGTATTCTTTCACCCATGTAGTTCAAAACTCTTTCAACTAAATCTCTTGATTTCAAGTAAGATTTTCTTATAGGTAATTCTTATTTCTATTTAATAGTATGAATCATGATTAAGCTAATGATTATTGATCTATTTTAATGCAAAATAATTTCATATGTATGAATTAATGGTTTGCAAGTAATTTCTCTATTTATCTGTTTAAAGATTCTTGAAATTCATGGTAGGTTGTTTAAAGTAAGATTTTTAATTAATGGATTTCAAAGTATTTATGCATAATTTAATTTACATACATGATTGAAAGTTGAAGTGACTAAAACCCACCTAGTTTTACTATATTTTCAATCAAGTTTGATTTGAAAGCTTTGACTCCAAATAAATATTTATGAAAGCAATGTCTATGATAAAAATGGAGTCTTATAAAATAAAAGAATGATGAAATATTATGAATGATGGATTCTTTATTTTATAAGGACAATTCTTGTATATTTGAATCACTATAGATTTTAATGAGCTATTCCACCAAATATGATGTTTTGAATTTTCAATCTATATGCTATGAATATTTTAAAGTATTAAAATATTCCATGAGATTGACTTAGCACCGAATGAGGCATTGAGGTAGGCTAAAATATTTCTAAGAGGCTTGTTTAAGGTACTTTCGGGTTCCTCATTCTCCATGTCACGTCTTGGGTCATGACAGCGAAGCAATGAAAGATAACCTTTATAGCCTTCTACATCCAGTCCATCAAGTGGCTCTTGGTAGGTTCTTCTTCTTCTCCCAAGTCAGCTCTTAGTAGAGCATCTTATTCTTCTGGGCAGTAGATCCAGTAAAGGAACCTTCCATACATCTCCGGATGGCTCCAATTCCTCCTCGACATGGTGGGTGGAGAATAGGTGTTGTGATTGAGGGGAAGGGGCATCCATATCCTCATTATCTTCCTTCTCTCCATCGCCTGCCTCGGCCGCTGCTCGACTACTTTTCCCTCACCCACCTTCTTTTTGTTTTTCCCTTTGGAAGAGGCCTTCCTAATCAAAAAAGGGTGGAAGGGGGATTCATAGGTAGTATCTCATCAGTGTCCATGAGTTGAACCTCCGCCCACTTGCACATCGGCATCACTATTCCTGGTAAGAAGAATGTTTTTTTGTTGCCTCGATAGAACATCTTCCACTCAGACACTATCTTTACCCCAATATTCAGCCTAATTCCACTCATGATTCAAGCCACCACCAAAGCTCGAGGGTAAGTCACATTGATATAATTTCTTGATGGACGTATCCTCCGAGCCTCAAAGTTCAGCCACTTCTTGGTATCAGTTGACCAGTACATGCTGGTGATGCCCTCCATAATATCCTAATAGATCTGATCCCCAAGCTCCTCCTCAACCAAAGTGTCTCTAAAATAAGTCAGATCCATCTCTCTCAGCTTAGTCTCATATTTGATATTAGATACCTTCGGTATCTCTAGCACAACATTAATAAACTGGATGCTCATTAGAAAATCTACACCTATGATGAGGATGGTAGGGTCAGGATCATCCCAATGGATAGTGGGGAGGAAAGCGTAGAATTCCCTCACCAAGCCTGAGCATGCAGTGGGTGAGGTATCTACTAGTTGACCCTACCTTAACTCCTCCAATCCAGTATGGAAAGCGAGAGACTTCTCGCTGACCCCCAGCATGTGGTAACCCCTCTCATACAAATACTTAGTCCACTGGTAGTCATGGTACCTCTGCCGACTAGCATTATTAGGGAACCTGACAAAAGGTAAGTTTGTTTCATTGAATTCAACCATTATTGATCAAACCTACAATTTCATAAGGGTGCACATTAGGACTCAGTATAAATAGATGATCACATGTAAGGAAAGGGAATTTTTTTTCCAACTAGAGATGGCTAGGAGGACACTGTCTTACAGCCTCCCACTAAGAAGGCCAGGATCTCTCCATGGTGAGGCCGACGTAGTAGGAGCAAAGCTGCCATGGAGACCTTTATCGTGTTCATAGCTTCATGGGTGTATCCATGGAACCCCTTTGCCCAAAAACTCTATTTTCACCGATGTTTCTTCAAATCGGTGTTTTTAAGGTACCCTATTACCTATATATGCAAAGATTCTAACATTTCAACTCCCAAATAACTCGATTTGGTACAGTACCATCTTTCCATAGTGGGAACAACTCTTCTATAGTAGAGTCACCATAGCGGGATGGGAGCCACCATAGCAAGATTATCAAGGATAGAATTAAAAGACACGAATTCTTTTTATCTCCTTCTTCCCTTAAGTGACAAAATAGACAAGGGTCATCCTATAAACTCTTAAAGAGTTGGTCTAGGCTTAGAAAGGATGGATAATGATATCACTAGCACAAGAAAGCTATAAACCATGAATTTCAAGCCTACCTCCATCGTTCTTGTTGTCCAAAAATCAGGAGCGGAGCTATTATCCTTCAATAACTCTTGGAACCAATGTAGGCTAGTTTTTCTTAATTAAGTAGTTATAAACTTGTTCTCACTGCTTAATATAATGAAAATTGATGGAATATTTCATGTTTAGGCATGTGAACATGGAATTTGGATGGTTTTAAGTGTCGTTCTTATCGTTAAGGTTGGTGTTTGTATTGTATGGATGGACCTATTTGGTGATTAGGTGTAGGTGATGGTTTACTTTCTCATACATGTTATGTATGTCTGTTAACTATATTATTACTACTGCCTGGATGTATGTGAATAGGGAAAGATGGAATGAATCTAATGAAATAACTATTCATAATCAATTATATGTAATGAACTTGTTACTTGGTTGTGCAAGTGTGTAAACTATTCATTATTAATTGTAATTATGATTGTGTTTATTGGATCAGATACCACATCGGTACATATTAAATTGGATCGCTGGTAAATAATGGAATGGGTGTCACACCGATACACTAACTATTGGAACGGGTGTCACACACCAAAACACTAACAGTTTGGGAGTGGGTTCCATGAGAAAACAAATTTTAACTGATTATTTATGAGTGAATATGATTACATGCGTGATGACTATTGTATTTCTAATTGACACAATTGTATCTAATCATGCCCATCCTATGTAATAATTTATATAAAAAGACTAAAAGTCTGAATGTTACCAGTTTCTTTAATATGGTGGTGTTATATTTGTTTATATTATGGTCGTTAGATGTGTCACGTATCTTAGTATGAGAAGTTGCGAGAGTATGAAGTAAAATGGTCGATATGGTGATGAGGTGACTACGCTATGCCTTATGAGGGAAGTTTAAGTCTAGGGTGGTTAGTTAGGCCTTATTATGGTACACTACGTGGTCAAGGGCCGGACGGTTGTAGCGGGAACTTTTATGAGTGTAGTAAATATGTTAGACGTATTTTGGGGTGATGTGTAGTCAGAAAAATCCTCTATGTATGATAGAAAGGATAGGCCTTGATCTATATTAGAGTTGGCAGCAGACCAAATAAAAGTCTAATATCATGATACATACTAGTGGTGATCTAGGAAAGTAGGGTTGTCAAAGTGTATGTATAAAGGTTGGCTCGGGGTATCCGTTTTAGCATGTTCTTATTTTGATTGATTTCTTATATTATGTGGTGGGCATTGGGTTGACCGATGATGTCTACCAGTATGTGTTGTTTGTACTGATACTACTCTTGCTATTCCACTTGGCATAGTCTAGTTGCAAGACTAGTGATGTTATATAGGTGAAGATGAAGATGATTCTCCAACAGCTTATACTCTTCCTTCTTTATGGTGGAAGTTGTGTCATTATTTTATTTCATACATTGTGTCCTTAGAAGGTTTTTACCTTTTTAGACAGGGGGTGTTAATTATTTTTGAAATTTAAACCTTTGTTTTTTTTAAACTCAGTAATTTATAATTGCATAATCTTTCAGTATCATTTCTTAATCCTTTACTTTTCTGCTTACTTTGGTCATTTATCAATGAAGCGTTCTCCTACTTAGGTGTTAAAGTGGGTGCCTGCATAGCTCGGTGGGTTAGGTTCTGAAAACTCTTAAGCTGGATTGTGTTTTAAAATGATTTCTTGGGATATTTCTTTCCTTGAGAGATAAGGGAAGCAATGGTAAGAGGGTTCCTTAACCTGAAGCAAGATTTAATGAGTGTACAGGAATACAGTCTAAAGTTCACCAAGTTGTCCTGCTATGCTATAGATATGGTAGCTAATATAAGGAGAAAGATAAGATTATTTGTATCGAAACTCTCTCTCTTATCAAATAAAAAGGGTAAGGCCCTTATGATGATTGGGGACATGGATATAGCTAGGCTAATGTTTCATGTGCAATAGGTTGAGGAGGACAAGTTGAAGGACAGAGAAGAGTTTTGAAATAAGAGAGCTAAGACATCAAACCATACATTCAACAAGTAGAGGACTAAAAATGGAAATCGATCATCTTTTTGGCTAAAGTCATCTGGACCTGCACCCTCATCAGCCAGTGCACCTACACCAAGTAACAAAAAATGATTAGAGGTCTCAGAATTTCAGAGCTCAAGGTTCTCAATCCCATAGTAGTGTAGCTCAAGGATTTTCCCAAAATCTACCTTGTGGTAAGTGTAGTAGCCATATGGGACAGTTTCTTGATGGCACAAGTTGTTTTTACAAGTGCGGATAATCGTAACACTTTATTAGAGACTATCCAATATGGAAGCAAGGTAATGTGGGCAATCTAGCCCATTTTTTTTCAATAGTGCCATCAGGTAGGGTTGCCCAAATAGGTGCTACTTTAGGGATAGGTGGAGGTTCAAACCACTAGTATGCTAAGGCTTGTTACCAAGATCAAAAGAACTCACTAGACGTCATCACGGGTATGCTTAAAGTGTTTTCTCTTGATGTTTATGCCTTACTTGATCTAGGTGCAAACTTGTCCTTTATGACATCGTATATAGCCATGAAGTTTAGGATTGATCATGAATGACTTCTAAAACCTTTCAGTGTATCTACTCCTTATCATCTCAGTCTATTATAAAGACATCATAGCTTACTTAGTCGAGTTAGACATGGTGGATTGATGTCATTCTAGGCAGGGATTGGTTTCATGCTTGTTATGCCTATATTGATTATAGAACGAGTAATCAAGTTTCAGTTCCATAATGAGCTAGTCTTATAATAGAAAGATAGTCCAGCAGTGCCTAAGGGTCATTTTATGTCATACCATAAGGCCAAAAGTGTAGTTTCTAAGGGATGTATCTATCACATAGTCCAAGTTATAGACTCTAATATTGAGCCACCATCCCTTCAGTCAGTTCCAGTTGTGAATGAGTTTTCATAAGTCTTTTCTGATGATCTATCTAGAGTCTCTCTCGATAGGGAGATAGACTTTGGGATAGATGTTCTTCCTGATATGCAACCTATCTCTATTTTTCCATGTAAAATAGCTCCATCCAAGTTGAAAGAATTGAAAGAACAGTTGAAAGATCTATTAGATAAGAGTTTTATTGGACTGAGTGTCTCACCTTGAGGTGCTCCCATCCTATCCGTGCAAAAGCAATATGATTCCTTTAGAATGTGTATCAAATACCATCAGTTGAACAAGGTCACCATAAAGAATTCATGTCCTCTTCCTAAAATCAATGACCTATTCAACTAACTTCAGGGTGCCACTTGTTTCTCCAAGATAGACCTCATATCTAAGTATCATCAATTGAAAGAGAGAGAAATAAAGTTACAACCCAAAGACAAATTTCTGAACCCGTTATGGCCACTATTAGTTGTTATGTCCTTTTGTTAAATAACGCTCCTATGGCATTCATGGACCTCATGAACCAACTATTTAAGTAGTATCTAGATATGTTTGTTATTATGTTTATCGACGATATTTGATCTACTCTAGAAATGAGGAAGAGCATGCCAACCATCTTAAAATCTTCTCCAGACTCTCAAGGATTGGAAGTTATATGCTAAGTTTTTGAAGTGTGAGTTTTGGTTAGCAGTTGTGGCATTCTTGGGATACATTGCATCTAGCGAAGATATTTGAGATTATTTGCAAAAAAAGAGGCAGCAAAGAACTACCAAGATCCACATGCTCAACTGACAAAAGGAGTTTTTTGGGTTAGGTTGGTTACTACAAAAGGTTCGTAGAAGGATTCTCATATATTTCATCTCCATGGACTATCTTGACCCAAAAGGAGACTAAGTTCTAATGGTCTAAAGATTATGAGAAAAAATTTCAGGAATTAAAAACTAGATTGACCACTGCTTCATTGTAGACCTTACCAAAAGGAACAAATGGCTTTGTTGTTTATTGCAATGAATCTAGAGTTGGATTGGGTTGTGTTCTGATGCAGAAAATTAAGGTTATAGCTTATCCCTCTAGAACATTTAAAATCCACTAGAGAAATTACCCAACTCATGATCTCGAGTGGTATTTTCTGTGAAGATATGGCGCCACTATATTTATGGCATGCACGTGGATGTATTTATGGATCACAAGAGTCTTAAGTATGTTTTCAGTGAGAAGGAGTTAAACCTGAGATAGAGGAGATGACTTGAGTTGCTCAAGGACTATGATATGAGCATTCTCTACCATTCATGTAAGGCTAATATTGTTGTTGATGCTCTTAGAAGGTTATCCATGGATAGTACTTCTCATGTTAAGGAAGGAAAGAAAGAGTTGGCTAAGGAAGTGCATAGGCTTGCATGGTTGGGAGTTCACCTTGTGACTCAGATGAAGGTCATTGTTCAGAATGGGGATGAATCATCATTAGTGGTAGAAGTGAAGGAAAAGAAAGACAAATACCCCATCCTACTTCAATTAAAATAAAATGTCCATAAGCAAAAGGTGATGGATTTTGGATAAGGGGGAGAGTGTGTTGTGATATCAAGGTAGATTCTATTTCCCAAATATTGATGGTCTCCAAGATAGGATCATTTCATAAGTCCATAGCTCCAGTGTCACACCTTAGAAATTTCTAAGCTCGGATTAAGTTTTTAAAGGAATTGGCAAGATTGAGACTCGCCGACTCATCTAGCGGTTTGCCGAAGTGTACATGAGCTCTCCTAAATGCTCTGAAAGTTTATCTCAGGGAGAAAAGAATTTTGGCAAGAAGAAAGGAGTTTGTCGATTCGCCGAATAGGTTCAGCGAGTAAGGAACCTCAGCAAAAATATCTGAAAATTTCCCTTAGGAATAAAAACAAGTTGGCGAGAAAAAAGGAAAATCAACAAATCATCGATCCAATCGACGAGCACTGTAGATTATGCCAAACTATGCAGAGAAAATTCTCCCTAAACCTATTATGTTCACTCACTGATGTGTTTTACGAGGTAAGGGAGAGATTGGCGACTCACCGACCAGAAAGTGAGCACTATTTATCTCGCCGATTGAGTTCCGTCAGTTATGTTATTAGGGTTATTTCAGTAATTTTAGATTTATTTAATCCCTAAGCTATGTCATTTTGGACCTATTCCTAAATATCTATAACTATACAAGCCCTTCAAACTCTCTTCATTCCCTCCCAAGCTATTACAATCAAAATTCTTCTCTCTACAATCTTCTCTTAAGCTCAAGAAAGAAAAGTCTAGGGTTTGAAGATCAAGTTCAAGTCTCCATTGATTAGAGCTTGATTTTAGGATTTGTATTCTAAGGTATTTAGGAATTTCATCCATGGATTCTTTCCATCCAGGGAGTCCAAAAGATTTCTCCCTTTTTCTATCAATTTATACTCAATGATTCTAGGGTTTTGATAATTTAGCATTGGGTTCAATCAATTATGGTTTTATTCATTCTCAATGATCTTATTAGCCTAATTTCATCTTAATTACATATTTCCAAGTATTTTTACATGAAATTGATGCATTATGCCTACTTTATGACAATGAGCTACGATTTGAGACAATGCATATGTCATGAATTTATAAACTATGATTTCAAATGTGCTTTTAGATAAAGTATCAACATGATTTTACTACACTATGGTTTACTTTGAAAGGAAAGTAATCTCGTCATGAAGGTTTTCCATGATTTAGCCACCTCTAATTAAAATGTGATCATTTATGAAAAGCTTTCTATAATTTAGATGCTTTCACTTTGTCTCGTATGGCTATGTTATGAACTCATGATTTTAAGGAGTTGCTCTTATAACTATGCATGTTTTCCATTGAGAGTTGTACTTATCACTGAGTGGACTAGTAGCGATTACCCATGTCCCATAACTACGTGGCACCATAGGTTTGTAGGAGATTAGTGGCGAGTACCTAGTCTAAGAATTAGAGGTGAGTACCAAGCTGTCATGATAATGATGCCTTCATAT
The DNA here is from genome assembly GCF_947179165.1 of Solanum dulcamara. NCBI lineage: Eukaryota > Viridiplantae > Streptophyta > Magnoliopsida > Solanales > Solanaceae > Solanum > Solanum dulcamara. Next base: position 58,573,215 of record NC_077239.1, on the reverse strand, counting down.
CCAGGCAAGATATATTGGGCCCTTTTATAATGGGGAAATACATCGAACTCCTTGTTATAGCTCACATGATTATATGTCGGTTGATATGACTATGATTATACTTCTTTTACAAATTTTGCACCTAACATGCCTTAGGATTTAAATAATGTTTTTAAAGGTTTTAACTATGCTGATCTTGGTCATTGCATTATTATGATTTATGTCATGTATTGCATATTCTCAATACTTAGTATATTCCATATAATAATGCATACTTTACTATTAATACTTATGTTACTTTCTGTATGTTTTGGTGAGATAGGGCTTGTCCTACACCTTATGTAAGTTTAGTAGGGGCATTGTCAGACTATAGAAGTATGTTTCATTTAAGTTGGTTATTATGTTTGAATTCTCTTTATTTTGAGATTTCTATGTTGAGACTATATTTCACATTTATAGCTACTCTTGATTTCACATGGATTATGTCATGCTATATATGCTAAGCATCTTGGTTGGAGTCCCTCGGGATTCTAATTATTGTGTCACGTCTAAGGTATAACTTAGGTCATGAAAAAATTGGTATTAGAGCACAAGGTTCAAGAGTCCTAGGGTGTCTAACACGATGCTTCGTACACAGTTTTGTTCATAGGTGTGAAGTTTGTCACATTTATGAATTAGAGGCTATGCAGCATTTTAGGAAACTTCACTTTTTCATCATTCTTATGTCATGCAATAAAGTTGAACTCTCTAAGTTTTCCTTCTAACTCTTGTCCTTTATGATTATAGAATCATGCCTTCTAGAAGATTTTACATAAGAAGGAATGGCAATGCTTATTAAATGGGGAGCAATAAGATCCATAAGATCCTAATGATCCCTTGGCTGAGCAAGTATCTCATGCCGAATTTAAAGCAGATTTCCAAGTTCTTTCCCATGATATAGAGGCACTATCAAACCTTAAGATGGTTTCTCTGGTCAATCCAAATGAGGGTACGATAGCTAGTATGATGCGTGACTTCACAAGGATGAATCCCCCCGAGTTCCATTGTTCAAAGGTGGATGAGGATCCACAAAAGCTTATAGAGGGTATTCATAAGATCGTTCACATTAAGGGAATTAGTCTGGTGGAAAAGTCAGACTTGGCCGCTTATCAGTTGAAAGGAGTGTCCCAAATATGGCTCAAAAAATTGAAGGAAGTGAGAGCTAGGGATACGGGTCCTTTAGATTGTGAAGAATTCAAGGATGGTTTCCTAGATAGGTTCTTTCCCCTTGGGTTGAGGGAATCTTAGGTTCAAGAGTTTATAAAATTGAATCAAGGGAGTATGAGTGTGAGGGAGTATCCCTTGAAGTTCACACAATTGTCTAAGTATTCTCCATTTATGGTGGCCGGAATTCTTGGGTTTTTCTCTTGAAGATAAAAAAGATCAGAGCTATTAGCTATTTTGTCAACCCTAGAACTTGCATGAACAAAGAGTGTAGAACTCAAGGAGATGAATATCTCAAGGTTGATGACACATGTCAAGAAAATCGAGGAAGAAAAGCTTAAGGAGAGTGCTAGAGAGACTAAGAGGTACTAAACCGATAATGGTTCATTTTTTGCTAGTGATTCAATGCCTAAGTTCAACAAGGATAGGGTGCCAAACCCTAAGTATCAGAGTGAAGGTTCTAGTGGTCAAACTTTCCCCACATGTCAGAATTGTGGGAAGAACCATCCGGGAGACTCTTTAGTTGGTTCTGGTGCATGATTTGGTTATGGTAACACTGTCCATAAGTTGAGGGAGCGCCCTTCGTTGGTAGAAATAATGGGGATAGTCATCAATAATCTCATCCCTACCCTTCTTTAGGTTGCTCAATTCCAAAAGGTACTTCGTCTTATTATAATAGAAGACAGCGCCAGAAAAGGTTTTATGCTCTTCAGACTCAATAGGATTTAGAGGGTTATCCTGATGTGGTCACTGGTATGTTATGGATCTTTTGATTTCAATGTTATTCTTGATATATATTGGCTTTATTTTTGTTATGCCTCTATTGATTTTTATTAACCTGAATGGTTAAATTTATGTTTTAGATGAAAAATTATCTCATCATGTCTACTTATTTGGATTCATGCGTTTTAGCTATTCTCATATTCACATATGCATGCATGTTTATGAAATTGATTTTTAGTCATGTTTTAGCTTGGGGTTGAATACTCTTTGGTTTAAGCATTTTAAATGTGTTATTCCATTCATATTGAGTTGATAGTCTCTTTCCCTACTCTATTCACTTGAGTCCCATTCAATGATCAATGTTCCCAAGGAGGAGATGTTGTGATGCCCTAGAAATTTCTAAGATCAGATCAAGTTTTAAAGGAATTGGCAAGGCTCAGACTCACCGACTAAATATTCTACTAGTTGAAGTGAACGTGAGCTCGCCCAAATGTTCTGAAATTTTGGCTCAGGGGGAAATAGATTTTGGTGAGGATAAAGGAGTTTAGAAACTTGCTGAATGGGTTCGGAGAGCTAAGGATCCTCCCCAAAAAGATCTGAGAATTTTGCTTAGGATTGAAGCTAAGTTGGCAAAAAAAGGAAAATCGATAACTACCTGATCTAGTTGGAGAGCACTATGGATATCACCAAAAGATCCATATAAAAATCTCTAACAACTTGAGGTGTTTGGTGAGGTGAGGGAAAGATCAGCGACTCCCCTATCAGGACAGCGAGCATAATTGACCTTGTCAATTGGTCTCCGTCAATTATGTTATTAGGGTTATTTCAGTCATTTTTGATTCATTTAAATCCATAAGCTATGCCATTTTGGCCCTATTCCTAAAGATATATAACTACCCAAATACTTTAAATTCTCCTCAATCCCTCTTAAGCTATTACAATAAAAAAATCGTCTCTCTACAATCTTCTCTCAAGCTCAAGAAAGAAAAGGCTAGGGTTTCAAGATCAAGTTCAAGTCTCCATTGATTAGAGATTTATTTTAGGATTTGATTTCTAAGGTATGTGGAAATTTCATCCATGGATCCTTTCCATCCATATAGCCCCAAAGATTTTTCCTTTTTTCTATCAATTTAAATTTAATGGTTCTAGGATTTTGATGATTTAGCATTGGGTTCAATTAATTATATGATTATTTCATTCTCAATGATCTTATAACACATAATTTCATCTTAATTACATGTTTCTAAATATTTTTACATGAACCCATACATTATGCCTATTATATGACTATGAGCTATGATTTAAGACTATGCATGCATCATGAATTTATGAACTGTGATTTTAAGTGTGCTTTTAGATGAAGTATCAACATGATTTTATTATACTAACATTTACTTTGAAAGGGAAGTAATCTCAACATGAATTTTTTCCATGATTTAGCAACCTCTAATTGAAGTGTGATCTTCTATGAAAAGTTTGTTATGATTTAGATGCTTTCGCTTAAGTGTCTCATTTGGATATTTTATAAATTCATGATTTTAAGAAGCTACTCTTCTGACTATGCTTATTTTCCATTGCGAGGTGTACTTATCACCGAGTGGACTAGTGGAGATTACCCATGTCCCATAACTACATGCCACCATAGGTTTGGAGGAGACTAGTGGTGAATACCCAGTCTAAGAACTAGAGGTGAGTACCCAATTCTCATAATGATGATGCCTTTGTATCCTGGCAAGATATACTGGGCCCTTTTTAGATGGGGCAATACTTCAAACTCTATGTTATATCTCACATTCTTATATGTCAGTTGATAGTCTCTCCTACAAAGGATTTTGATATGACTATGATTATGCTTCTTTTATAAGTTTTGCACCTAACATGCCTTATGATTTAAATAATGTTTTTAAAGGTTTTAGCTATGTTTAGCTTGGTCAATACATAATTATGATTTATGTCACACATTGCATATCCTCCATAATTAGTACATTTCATGTACTAACTATATTGTTTCATAATAAAGGTCACGATGCTCTCGTCCATCCAATTGACTAGTTTGGACATCTACTCAGAGTTTGCTATTTTTGGTGAGTCCTCATGATTCGAAGGCAAACCCATCATGGCATTTCTTTACTATTCAGACTTATACTACTTTCTTTATGATTTAGTGAACTAGGGCTTGTCATATGCCCTATCTAAGTTTAGTAGAGGCATTGTCATTCTATAGAAGTATGTTTCATTCATATTGGCTATTATGTTTGAATTCTCTTTATTCTAAGATTTCTATGTTGAGACTATCTTTCGCATTTATATCTACTCTTGATTTCATATGGATTATTTTATGCTATGTATGCTAAGAGGTTTGGTTGGAGTCCCTCGGGATTCTAATTAATGTATCACATCTAGAGTCTAGCTTGGGTCATAACATTCAGATATTTTATTCATCCAGACTCTACCAAAATGTATTATAACTTGACAGAAGTCTATTGGTGGAGTTATATGAAGAGAGATAATATAGATTTTGTCTCTATGTACCCAAACTGTCAACAAGTGAAAGTTTGGCACTAAAGGCCATGTGGTGTAGCTCGAAATATAGATCTTCTAAGTGTAAATGGGAGATGATCAACATGGATTTCATTACATTCTTACTGCGATCTCACCGACAGCATGATTTGTTTTGGATAATTGTAGATCGGATGACTAAATCAACTCATTTCTTGCCAATTAAGACTGCAAATTTAGTAGAGGACTATGCTAGATTATATACCCATGGAATAGTCAGACTTCATGGAGTTCCATTGTTTATCATTTCAGATAGAGGTGTTCAGTTCACTGCCCAGTTTTGAAAGTCACTTTAGAAAAGACTAGGTTCGAAGGTAAACCTTAGTATCACTTTCCATCTATATTCATATGGTCCGGGAGAGTGTACTATTCATAATCTAAAGGATATATTAAGAGAATGCGTTATTCATTTTAAAGGTAGTTGGGATGACCACTTATATCTCATAGAGTTTGCATACAACAATAGTTATCACTCAAGTATTCATATGGCTCCTTATGAGGCTCTTTATAGGTGAATATATATATATCTCTAATTGGTTGGTTTGAAGTTGGTGAAGATGAGTTGATAGGAACAGACTTGGTTCATCAGGCTATGGCGAAGGTGAAAATCATCCATGAGTTATTAAAAACCGTGCAAAGTCATCAAAAGTCCTATACTAATGTTAGGTGGAGATATTTAGAGTTCAAAGTGAATTATTGGGTATATCTAAAGGTCTCACCCATGAAGGATTTTATGAGATTTGAAAAAAAGGCAAGCTCAGTACCCGTTACGTTGGTCCATATCAGATTACGAAGAGGGTTGGTAATGTAGCTTATGAGTTGGAACAACCATCAAAGTTAGTGACTATTTATCTAGTATTTCACATTTCTATGCTTAAAAAGTTCTTAGGAGATCCTTCAATTATTGTTCCTACAAAAAGCCTTGGTGTAAGAGATAGATTCTCCTATGAGGAGATTTCGATTTAGGTTCTTAATCATTAGGTTCGCAAGTTGAGGACCAAAGATGTTGCATCAGTCAAAGTTCTATGGATATATAGTTTGTTAAAGAGGCTACATAGAAAGTCGAAGAAGATATGAAAGCGAGATACCCTCATATATTTATTTCTCCTAGTGTTGGTACTGAAGGTAATATTCCTTTTCCCATTCAGATTCAGTGTTTATTCATGTGTTTGATTGTTTCAATTACTACATTGCATTTATGCCTTGTGCAATTTCCTATCTTAGTCATCCTTCGAGGATGAATGATCCCAAGGGAGAAATATTATAACACTCCAAAATATTCTAACTCAAATCAGTCCAGCAAAATACTTCATGTTTTGCTGAAGTTTGCCTTTTACGGATGCCATCTACGGATCGTAGAAGTTTCCATAGGCAGTATATGGGTTCTGGAGTCAGACCTCATAAACATCCTAAGGGTTGAAATCTATGGACCAAGTTACGAACCGTAGAAGTTTCTACGGGCCATAGACCTTATCCGCAGATTAAGTTAAGAGACTTGAAATTCTAAATGTGCAGGACGAGAGCTTCTACGACCCGTAGAAGGATCTATGGACCATAGAAGGTCCCATAGATCCAACTTCCAAAAGAACCCTTCAATACCTTTTCTACGAGCATGGTATATAACTTGTAGAAGGGTCTACAGATCTTATAGGGTCCCATAGACACAAACTTCAAAGTAATCACCTGTCCCCGTCGTTAGGGATAGGCTAATGGGGAAGGATTTTGGGCCAGAAAACTTTGGATAGTAAATTCAGAAAAACTCATCCTAGGCCAGACTTGAATGAATTCTGAGTCAAGTGAGGTCTACGGTGACCTTGTGAATGGTGGGGGATTGAATCTCTAATTTGATTGGATAAGATGATAGCCAAGTAATATAAAGCATTTACAACTTCACGGAATCGCATTCGAGCGAGTAAAACTATCAAAATTGGCATTAGCGTGAAGGGTATAATTTAATACGTCTTCGGGAGGGATTGTGTTATGAAATGGGGGTTCGGAACGAAGTTTCGAACTCTCTATTTCCATGAAACCCACTAGAATGGGATTTTTCCCGCCAGAACAGGGTCGCTAGGAAGGGATGGTCCTGCCAGAGCGGAATGGTCCCGCCATAGTAGGACAGTAGCAACATAAGATGGGCAAAAATCTCAAAAATGATTTGATTCTGCAAACATTGTTCCTAAAATGACAAGAGGAAACCCAGGGCAATTTTCATCATTTTCCATGGATTTTCACACTTAAAGTAAGGATTTTACTCTCTAAACCCATCATTCGATTCTTAATACTCATAAACTAGGATGGATGATCATTGTGGGATGGTTTTGGCTTGTGGTTAAGGGAGGAAAAGAGCCCTAAGGTTGGGTTAGGATCATGGGTTTGGTCTAGAAAAGGAATTATATTATAATTCATGTGAATTAGGCCATTATATTGATCTTTTGTATATATGTGACTTGTTTTAGACCAAGAACAAGCGAAACGAACCCGCAAAGGAAACGTTGTTTCACTTTAGAGTTGTCGAAGCTCGCATTCGAGGTAGGTAATGGTTTTTGTGTTCTGTATGTATTTCATGTACTTGTTAAATTGCTTCATGATATGCATATGTGTATATTATTAGTAAAACATGCTAGATTTTATGTGAAATAATCACTTTCTGGCCTGTTGTGAGATGAACCTGTTCATGGTGATATAATGTTGAATACTGAATGTAATTGTGGTTGTTTTGTATGTTGGGATTAGGTGTCATATGTTATGTCGGAAAAAGACAGTTTAAAATTAATTTCAACTTTTTAGAGAAAAAATTAATTTTAGAAAAAAGGAGTCGCCACTTAATTTTTTAAAGAAATTAAGAAAACTTAATTTAAAAGACCCTAACAGATTTAAGTCTTAAAAATTCAGAGAAAAAGGTACAAGGTTCTTATTTCCACTTTGAGAAGGTGTTAAGCATTCAAAGTGGCCGCTAACGCGCGGTTATCCAACGATTTGAAAAATTATTTAACTAACTTTTGAAAATATTAATTTAAAATAAAATGAAGACTTTAAAATTATTTTTTTAGAAAAATAATTAAACTTAAATATTGAAAATAATATAAATATATATATAAAAAAGGTAAAAATTTATCAAATAACTAAGTAAAGGTAGAAAATCATTTAAAGAGTAAAATTAACATGAATTGGTTTATCTTTAGGAGAATTTAATTAAGTTAAAACAGATTAAAATTAATATCTAAGAAAGCATAACTAACATAAGTAAATAAATTATTACAACCCGAATCAATATAAATACAATAAATAACACATGAAAATACGGCCAAACACTTAGTTTCTATATGCCTGGACTAAGCTATTGGGCTGTCTACATTTTGGCTTAAGCACAATTTCCCTATATATCGCAGCTATATATATATTATATATCAGACTGTATATATACTATATACAGTGTATACAACATTATTTCTATATATCAAACTGCATACACACTGTATATCAGTATTAACGACACTACTTTCCACCTGTATTCCGTGTTTATAGTCCAATATCAATATTCAAATCATGAATGTTACATTTCTTTCCATGTATCAATATTTTCCAGCAATTCGAACAAGATGATGGGAGACTCAAAACTCAACGATATGCAATGATGGGGTCCAAACATAGACTCAAATTTATATCACATGCATCAAAATAAAATTAAAGAGCATTTGCTTATTTTAAGCTAAACCAAGGAACATATCACGATAATTTAATTTATCAAATTGGTGAGCATCCTAGAAGTGACTAACAACATGCATATATGTGGACAAAGGAAAGGAAAGAAGAAATATATTCAAGTAACTAAAAAACACGGATTTAATATATACGTTATACTAGCTCAAATTTTAAAAAAAGAATTAAATAAATTAGGCCATAAAAATTCTAATTGAATAATAACTTTAAGCATATTTTTTTTTATCTAAATCATGTTAAAACAAGAAATTAAAAAAACATAAAAATCTATATTGTCAAAGGAAACTATTTGTGACACCCCGGAATTTTTTTCGCAAAGACTCGAACTTTTCTCCACGTGTGTGTAGACTCGAACCGGAGGACTTGTAATTCTACACATGAGTTAGGATTAATTCCTAAGTATTTGAAGTGTTTAGATGTTTTTAGGGTTCATAAGGGATCTCTAACACCAAGTCGAGTCCAAAGAACTCCAATCGATTAAGTTTTCAGACGAGTTAGTATAAGGGTCAAGTGCAAACGACCATATCTCCTAGGATATGAAGAACTCGGTGGCCCACGACCAAATTAAATTTCTTCGAGTCTTCTTTCCAACTCCACCAAGATTGCAATTTTTTGAGTTCGGAGTCAAAAGTTATGGCTATTTTACTACAGACTAGTACTGCAAAAATTTCAGGCCTGGGCGAAATTTAGGCTTGGCGCTCCAGTGGCGCCCCACGCCACTATAGCGCCAGAAAATAGCCTCAGTAGTTTGGGGCTTGGCGCGATGCGCCACTATTAGATGTGCAGGGTTTTAAGCCTATTTTGGCTTGGCGCTGTAGTGGTGCGATGCGCCACTATAGCGCCAGCAAGACTTTTGCCCAATTTTCCAGATTTTTTGAAGAGTGGCAACTTGGACTTTTTCCAAATTATATATACACCATACTTGAGCATTTTGGACCATTATTTTCAGCTTTTCTCTCTCTCTAAAAATCCCTAGAAATTTTCCCTTTCTTCTTCTTCTTCCCCAAATCTATCTCCAACAAAGGGTGCCTTCAAGAGTTTCAAGGATTCAAGCCTCCCATTAAAGGCCCAACATCAAGGTCTCTTCAAAGTCTTCAAACAAGGTATGTAAGGCTAACCTAAAATATGGATTGAGTTCTTCCATATGTCCATAGATGTATTGGTTAGGAGTTGTGAAAGAGTTGCACCTTCTAGAAAGGTTTTCTGGAAAGTTTTCCCTATACTATGGAATATTTTTAGATATAAATGGTTGATTGATGATTTTAATGACTTGAGTTACTAAATAGTTATTTTTCATATTATTAACTACAAATGTATCTTTGTATATAGATTTATAGATGTTGACAATATTCTTGAGTTGAGTTTTGTTGAGAGTATGGATTCATGTTTCATTCACATGAACCCAAGATGAGATTTCTTTGGTCATAATTTGTCTTGAGTTGAGATGGAGGGTTTTGTGTATATGTGTATTGATTGGAATGAAAAGAATGAATTGGATAGCTAAGAATGTCCTTTTTGCTTCCATAAATTGAACATAGGACTGAAATAAGGATTTTGAAGTAGATGTTTGACGATTGATGTGATGATGATATTTGATAATGATGTGATGATAATGTTTGATGATGATGACGATGTGATGATGATGTTTGATGACTATGTGAATAATGGTATTTAACGATGATGTGAATGGAGAGGTTATGTTGATGAGGATGTTGTGTGATGAAGTGGATTGGAGTCTAATGTGATTTTGTGGTATGTGATGTGCATAATTTGAGTTGATTGGAGTCTTAGGAATATTTTGAAAATAAATGATCTTTTGAGGAGGATCTTTAAATAAATTATTTGTGAACCTTTTTGCATAAACTATTTACACACTATTTTGAGTCTAAAGAATTATTAGTTTCATCTATGATTTAAAAAGAGTTTAAGCATGAGTTGAGTTTGAAAAGTCTTTTAATTATTTTGAACATGATTATTTTGAGTATAAATGAGTTGAAAATTTTTACATAAAAATGTCTATTTTGAGGTAGAGTTGAGAAGTTGGAATTATATTTTAAGTGTATATAATATTTTCTACATCCATTGAGTTGAGATAGTATCAATTTAAAGAGAAGAGTTTGATGATTTGAGATGAGTCGATTTGAAAGAAGGTCCAATGAGGCCAGATTTGATTTGAGTTTTGAAAAGTGTCCAATGAGACTAAATGAGTATTTTGAGTATTTTACTCACTTGATAGATATGAGCATATTGAGTCTTGGAAGGAGTATCGAGCACCGAATTGGGTAAGAATATAGTCCATACTCGAACCAATAAACTACATCGCCAAATGTAGGAGTGGATGGAACCGTTAAAGTCGGATGCTTCCCATTTTATTATCCTGACATTATAGGACTTGGTTGGATTGGATCCATGATTGGTTGATTCATTCATACCCTGGCAAGGTATGAACGGACGTGGCAACAACGTCGGCTTGTTGTACTATCACTCGCTCATATGGTGATGATTGTCGGTTAGAAAAACTCCCAATTGAATGGATTGTGCTTGATATGATTGGTTTGAATGTGATTGTAGATGATTGAGTTGAATTGTAAAACATTGCATAATTTAATTTGCATACTTATTGCATACTTGTTGAGTCGATTGTTGAGTCGATTGTTGAGTTGATTTTATATGATCGGATTAGGTGATGTGTGATGGATTGGATTATATGATATGTGATTAGATAGTGTACGATGGAAGGGTATATGATTGGATTGGATCAGATCGTATGTGACAGGATTGAATCGGATGATATACAATTTGATTGAACTGTATTGTGTATGATTGGGTTGGATTGTATGATGTGTGATTGGTCTTTGTCTAAAGATGTTTTCTTACTTTAGACTTATGATGCCTTATTTGAGTCTCTCTTATCTTTCTGATCTAAGATATTTGGACCGATGATATTCTTTCTTGAGGTATGTTTCATTCTGCCATATTACATACTCGTACATTCCACGTACTGACATCCATTTAGACCTGCATCATTTCATGATGCAGAGACAAGTTTAAGAGATCGTCAATAGGAGCACCATTGAGGATCTATACACACTCAGCGTACGGGTGAGTCCTTCCCTACATTCGGAGGACACCGCTTATGTAATCTCGCGTCGAGTTAGCCCTTTCCATTTTATTTGAGGTAGCCATGAACCTGTCATTGGCACCAATTAGATAGTAATGATAGAGGTTTCATAGACTAGAGAGTGAAGGGTCGATTGAGTATTTCTTTTCTTAAATTATTCTTGTCAAACTATATTTAATGACAAATAGTAGAGTTGATTTGTTGGCCCATGGATCCATGATTGGTTGCCCACCGAATATTCTCTTTATTTTTTTGTCTTCCGCTGATTGAATGAATGAACGGATGTGTGATCAGGCTATGTGATTCGTTTGGGAGCCAGAAATGGTTCCTAAGTGCCAGTTACATCTAGGGTACCCTCCCGGGGTGTGACACTATTTGAAAAAATAATGAACAAAACTAAAATCTTTCGTGAAATAATCCTAACACATGATAGCTAACTAATTCTATTACATGCTAACTATAAAAAATTTCTATCATTAATCTAATTATTCTTAATATATGCTAACTAAAAAAATAAGACTACGAATCAACTAAATATAAAACATCAAAATAATAAAATAAAATAAAGCTGAGAAAGATCTTACCTCTTTTCGGACAACAAGACTGAAGACGATGAGCGAAAGTCAACTTCACCACCACCCAAGAGCTTGATGGAACTCCAATCTACAAAAAAATAAAATAAAAGATTAAAAATTTAGACTCGAACTTTCGTGGGTTCGACGTTATAAGAACACTGTTCTTAGCCTAAATTTTGACTTCAATCTCCTATTTTCCTTGAAGAAAAATATAGATTGAAAGCTAGAAATTGTAACGCCCCGGGAGGGTACCCTAGACGTAACCGACACTCGAAGGCCATCTCTGACCTCCAAGAGAACCACCTGGTCCAATCACACCTTCATTCAACCACATTCTCTTAGCAGAAACTTAATTAATAAAATGTTATTCACAATATGAGGCCGAAGGCCAAACATTTATCATCTGAACAAACACATAAAAATAAGACTCCTCAAAAATAACCGCTCATCCTCACCACACTCCAGTCTATGAAGCCTCTGTCCAAGTCTAAAAGGTGCCAATGACAAGTCCATGGCTACCAACAATCAAAATAAAAGAAATGACAACAAAATTGTACAAGAAGGCTCAATATCCTCCGGGAACTAGGAGGACTCACCAACTAGCTGGGAGTGTAAGTGGATCTTCAATGGAGCGCCGGTTGATGATCTCTGGTACCTGTCGCTACATCATAAAACAATGCAGGCCAAATGGCGTCAGTACATGGAATGTACGAGTATGTAAAATGGCCGGAGGAAGCAACATCAAGAAAGCATCAATATCAACTCAGGATCTTAACTCATATTTATATACATAACAACTCACTCAAATGTCCTAAGTCCAACAAGAATAGTTTAGACAGGACTAACTCATAAGCCACTTAACTCAACTGACTCGGAGCACTATCAATGACTAAATGGGAGTTTCTCTTAACCGACAACCATCACCTATGAGCCGGTGATAGTACAACAATCAGACGTTGTTGCCACGTCCGTCCATACCTTGCCAGGGAATGAACGCCTCCCTAATCATGGATACCATCGATTAGTCAAGTCCTATCATTTCAAGACAATAAAATGGGAAACATCCGACTTTAACGATTCGATCCTATGGGAAGCATCCGACTTTAACAGTTCCATCCCTACCTATGTTGCCGGCGTAGTTTCCGGGGTTCGAGTATGGACTATACTCTTACCCGCTTTGGTGCTCGATACTCCTCCCATGACTCTATGCTAATAAGACTCTCTCAAATCATCTCAAACAAGCCCTCACGGCTAGTTTCATGTGGAACATTTCTCACTCATCAACTCTATCCTCATTCTTAACTCAATTTAAGTCATAATGGCAAGTCTCATTTAGGACCTTGTCCACTCATCAATTCTATCCTCCGATTAACTCGGTCAAGCCTCATTTAGGTAAGCATTTATGACATCTCCTCAAGACTCATCACAACTCTATGACTTTAGCTCAACGATTTAAGTAGAATAACACATTTAAGAAAAAAATGACTTAAGCAACATAATCACTTGGCTAAAGAGATCAACAAAACATAATATCAAGTCATCTCCATCAACTCATACTAACATGAAGGTCTTAGGAGTTTCTTAGCTCAACAACATCAACACATATGTCATTAAATAAATAAGTGACAGAACTCATTTAAACATGAATCATACCAAGAAACTACATTTTTCATAGATTTCTAACCTCAAAGCAAGAGTAGGGCACATGGGTGGACTTAGTCCATTGTTTTGGATAGCCTTACATACCTTAGTGAAGACTTGAAAAAAACCTTGATGTTGGGTCTTCAATGGAGAACTCAAATCTTGAAGCTCTTGGGACAAATCTTTGTTGAGAATGGAGAAGAAGAAGGAGATGAAGAAGATAGAGAGGGAGAGAGGAACTTCTAGGGCTTTTAGAGAGAGAGAGAGGGCTGGAAATTTTGATCCCAAAATGACCAAGGGCAAAACATATATAATTTGGGTAAGTTCCCAAATTGCCCCTCCTCAAAATTTCTGAAAATAGGCTAAAAATGCACCTGGCGCGATAGTGGCGCATCGCGCCATTGTAGCGCCAGGTTGAAACACGCCTAAAACCTGCACACCTCGTAGTAGCGCACCGCGCCAGAGACCAAACTACTGAGGCATGTTTCTAGCGTGATAGTGGCGCGTCGCGCCCTTACAGCGCCAAGGCCATTATTCTGAGTTCTGGGAATTTGGCCTGAAAAACCCTGCACAACTTTTAGTGGCGCGTCGCGCCAGGGGCCAAACTACTGAGGCATGTTCCTGGCGCGATAGTAGTGCATCGCGCCACTATGGCCCCAGCCCAGATTTCCAGTAGTTGAATCCCAGGCCTGAAAATCTCTATTGTGCTCGCTCATCTTAGGATCGCCATACCTTTCGACTCCGAACTCCAAAAGTTACATTCTTGGTGGCATTGGAAAGAAGACTCAACGACCATTAATTTGATGGGTCGTGGGCCACCGAGATTATCGTCTTTCAAAAGATAGGTTCGTTAGAAGTCGACCCTTTACGCGAACTCCTACCCAAACTTAGCCACGACGAATCTTTTGGATTCAATTTGATCCTAGGGGCCTTTCATGACCCCACTTCACCTCTAACACTGCTCAAATTCTCAAAGACACATCTCAACTCATGCATACGCTCCTCAACACTCGATTTCGACCCTACCCGTATATAAGAAGGTTTTGAATTTTAGGAAAAAAAAATTTAAGAGGTGTTACATTATCTCCCCCTTGGAATCATTCATCCTCGAATGACGAGTGGCCAGGAATGGACTCAGGGTACAGATCATAATCAATATTCAGTCATTCAATCGACCAAATTTTCAAACAATTATCAATCAAAACTCAAAATGCACTAATGAATTCAAGTCAAGGAAACGTCGTTACCTTCAATATTCTCCTCGGTAGGCACAAATAGATGGGGATATTTAGATCTCATGGCTTCCTTCACTTTCCATGTGGCTTCCTCAACAAATTGATTCCTCCATAGGACCTTGACTGAGGCGACCTCTTTGTTCCTCAATTTGCGAATTTAGAGATCAAGAATTTGGACCGGAACTTCTTCATAGGATAAGCTATCCTTAATTCCAACGCTATCAATAAGATCTATCAACAAGGGATCGCCCAATCACTTTTTTAACATCGAAACATGGAACACCGGATTAATAGAAGCTAACTCCGAGGGTAACTCCAACTCATAAGCAACACTCCCAATCCGCCTCAAAATTTGGTAAAGACCAATATATCGAGGACTAAGTTTCCTCTTTTTTCCAAACCTCATGACGCCCTTCATGGGTGACACTTTCAAGTATACCCAATCGCCCACCTCAAACTCTAAGTCTCTCCTCCTCACATCGGTGTAAGATTTTTGGCAGCTTTGGGCTGTCTTTAGCCTCTCTCGAATGACTCGTACCTTTTCCATGGCTTGATGGACAAAATTGGGCCCAATCAACTCGGCTTCGCCAACTTTAAACCACCCAATGGGCGATCTATACCTCCTCCCATACAAGACCTCATAAGGAGCCATTTGAATGCTTGCATGATAGCTATTGTTATATGCAAATTCTATGAGAGGTAAGTGATCGTCCCAATTCCCCTTGAAGTCAAGCACGTATGCCCTCAATATATCTTCCAATGTCTGAATGGTGCGCTCTGCTTGGCCATCTGTCTGGGGATGGAAGGCTGTACTCAAGTTCACCCTCGAACCTAATCCCTTCTGAAAGGATTTCTAAAATTGGGAAGTGAATTGAGCTCCTCTGTCTGAGATGATAGACAAAGGGACCCCATGCAATCTGACGATCTCCTGTATATACAACTTTACATAATCTTCTGCGGTATCAGTAGTCTTAACCGCCAAGAAGTAAGCTGATTTCGTCATTTTATCCACAATCACCCAAATGGAATCATATTGCTTTCGGGACTTCGGCAAGCCTGTAATAAAGTCCATGTTGATCATCTCCCATTTTCATTCTGTAATTTCTATGGTTTGGGCTAAACCACATGGCCTTTGATGCTCAACCTTCACCTGTTGGTAATTCGGGCACTTGGAAACAAATTCCGCAATATCCCTCTTCATCCCACTCCACCAATAGACTTCCCTCAAGTTATGATATATTTTCGTGGAGCCTGGATGAATAGAGTTTCTGGAACTATGCGCTTCGGCCATAATCCTCCCTTAAACATCATCGACATCAGGTACACATAATCTACCTTGGTACCTCAACACACCATCTCCCCCTTTGGTGAAAACCATCACCCCTTGTTTGTGAACCACTTTCTTCAACCGAAGGAGGACGGGGTCCTGATCTTGTTTCTCCTTTACCTCTACTACAAGTGAGGACATAGCCCCATCTCGAATGTTTACTCTACCTTTATTATTCTATTCGAGTCGAACTCCCAATCGGGCTAACCTATGTACCTCCTTCGCCAATTCTCTCTTTCCTTCCTCCATGTGGGCAGTGCTACCCATGGACAACCTACTAAGAGCATCAGCAACGACATTAGCTTTACCTGGATGGTAGAGGATGCTCATGTCGTAGTCCTTGAGTAGCTCAAGCCATCTCCTCTGCCTCAGGTTGAGTTCCTTCTGGCTAAAAATATATTGCAAGCTCTTGTAATTGGTGAATATATCAATATGCACTCCGTACAAGTAGTGGCACCAAAATTTTAGCGCAAACACCACCGCTACCAGCTCAAGGTCATGAGTTGGGTAATTCCTCTCATGAACCTTAAGTTGTCTCGAAGCATAGGCTATCACCTTCCCCCTTTGCATCAACACATAACCCAAGCCAATTCTGGATGTATCACAATAGACCACAAAGCCCTCTGTACCATCAGGCAGAGTTAAGATAGGAGCAGTGGTTAGCTTGGTCTTTAATTTCTGAAAACTCTCCTCACAAGCATCGGACCATCGGAACTTAGCCTTCTTTTGAGTCAGCTTAGTCAATGGTGATGATATAGATTAGAATTCCTCTACAAACCTCCGATAATAGCCAGCCAAACCCAAGAAACTCCTTATCTCTGTCGGGGATGTGGGTCTAGGCCAATTCTTCACAGCTTCAATTTTCTGAGCATCAACCTGAATACCATCTCCAGATACAATGTGTCCTAGGAAGGCTACTGATGCAAGCCAAAATTCACATTTGGAGAACTTTGCATACAGCACCTGGTCTCTCAAAGTTTGTAAAATAACTCTAAGATGATAGGCGTGCTCCTCTTCATTCTTGGAGTAGACCAGAATATCATTTATGAATACAATCACAAACATATTGAGATATGGTTTAAACATCGGTTCATGAGATCCATAAAAGCAGTGGGGGCATTAGTCAACCCAAAGGACATGACCAAAAATTCGAAGTGGCCATAGCAAGTCTGGAAAGCAGTCTTTGGAATATCACATTCTCTCACCTTCAACTGGTGGTAGTCGGATCTCCAGTCTATCTTTGAGAATCAAGTGGCACCCTGAAGTTGATCGAAGAAGTCATCTATTCTGGGGAGAGGGTATTTGTTCTTTACAATGACCTTATTCTGCTGCCTGTAGTCGATATACATTCTAAGAGACCTATCCTTCTTCCGCACAAATAGGACAGGAGCACCCCATGGTGAGACACTCGGCCTAATGAATCCCTTATCTAACAAGTCTTTCAGCTGCTCCTTCAACTCCTTCAACTCAGCCAGAGCCATTCTATAGGGAGGGATAGAGATAGGTTGGGTATCAGGAAGAATGTCAATCCCGAAATCGATCTCTCTATCAGGAGGGACTCCAGGCAGATTTTCAGGAAAGACATCCGGGAACTCATTGACAATCGGAACTGACTCCAGGGATGGAGACTCGGTATTGTCATCCTTCACTCAGACAAGGTGATAAATGCACCCTCTTGAGATTAGCTTCCTGTCCCTAAGGTAAGAAATAAACTTACCCTTAGGCATAACAGGACTGCCCCTCCACTCTATGACAGCTTTGTTCGGGAATTTGAACTTGACAACCTGAGTTCTATAATCAATAGAGGCATAGCAGAGATAAAGCCAGTCCATGCCAAGGATTACATCAAAATCAACCATGTCCAACTCAACTAAGTCGGCCAAGGTATCTTTGTGATGAATTGACACAGTGCAGTCTCTATAGACTCTCTTAGCTAAGACAGAATCACCAATAAGAGTAGCTACACTGAAAGGCTCAAGAAGACATTCGGGAATTTTATTAAACTTACTAGCCACATATGGAGTCACAAAAGATAGGGTGGCACCCGGATCCATCAAAATATAGCAATCAAGAGAAGAGACTCGAATCATACCCGTCACGATATTTGGAGAGTTCTCTTGATCTTGGCGACTACCCATGGCATATAAACGGTTTATACCTCCGTTGATGCCTGAAGTAGTACCCCTCTGATAATCTCTAGCCGGCGGTGCGGTGGCAGAATGCTGGACTCCATTTCCCCCTGTTGGACACTCCTTCTGAAAATAGCCTATTTGGCCACATTTATAACAACCAACCCTTCTCGCTCTGTATTCTCCCAAGTGGAGCCTACCACACTTACTGCATGGTGGCCTCCCCCTCGCACCTTGACTTACACTGGCCTGGGATTGAGAACCCTGGGGTCTGAAATTCTGATGACTCTGTCCCTGCCGATCATACCTATTTTGCGGCATCGATGCACTGGCGGTAGATGAGGCATAGTTGGAAGGCCTCTTCTGGAAGAAGGACCTGTTGCCCTAGCTTTGCCTCTGCTCATTCTCATGCGCAGCTGACCTTGCCTTTTTGCTCAGATGCTCCTCTCTATCTTTTCTCTTCTCATCCTCTACCTGTTGAGCATACACCATTAGTCTTGAAATATCCATGTCCGAGATCAACAATGCTGCTTTGCACTCCTTCTTCACATGCCTCCCTAATCCGGAGATGAACTTCCTCATCTTTGACCTCACATCAGGAATCATTTCTGGAGCATACCTGGATAGCTGGATGAACTTCAGGCTATACTCCTTAACGGTTATGCCTTCTTGTTTCAGATTCACAAATTCCTCCACTTTTGCTTCCCTCAGTTCTCGGGGAAAGAAGTGGTCAAAGAAGGCTCCCTCAAATTCATCCCATCTAGCAGGTTCAGCATCCTCACCTCTACTTTATTCCCATTGATTATACCAAATGTTCGCCATATCCTTGAGTTGATAAGACACCAACTCAACCCCCTCAATTTTCGTAGCATGCATAGCTTTTAGAATCTTTCACATCTCGTCAATAAAGTTTTGAGGGTCTTCGTCAACCTTAGAACCCGTGAATGCCGGTAGATTCATCCTCAAAAAGTCTCTAATCCTAATGACAGCAGATGGCTCCTGGGAACTAGAGTTGAGAGTCGGCGAACTCTGGTTACCATTTCGGGCAGCCATTAGTTGCGTGAGCATTGTAATTGCCCCTCAAAATTCTGCCTCTGATGTGGGTGCAGGTGGAGTAGCTGGCACTTGGGGTGCCTCCGAGTATCTCGCAGGTCGGCCTCTAGCCCTTGCCGGGCGTGCCTCGTACTGGGGCATCTCGACGTTATCAACATTCCTCTGGCTAGCAGTACGTTTAGGAGGCATTATCTGTAACGTACAAACGCACGAATTAGAAAGGAGTTTTATAGAGTTTAACTCTATCTCACGAGTTCAGAGTATGAAAGAAGTGAAATAATTCCTAATGTCTTATAGCCTCCTGATTATAAGTGTGGTGCACAACACACCCATAAGCAAGACTCTAATAGACATGGCTTCATAGACTCCCTAGGACACTTGAACTCTGGGATCTGATACCATGTTTGTCACGCCCCGGGAGGGTACCCTAGACGTAATCGGCACTCGAAGGCCATCTCTGACCTCCGAGAGAACCACCTGATCCAGTCACACCTTCATTCAATCACATTCTCTTAGCGGAAACTTAATTAATAAAATGCTATTCATAATATGAGGCCGAAGGCCAAACATTTATCATCTCAACAAACACATAAAAATAAGACTCCTCAAAAATAACCGCTCATCCTCCCCACACTCCAGTCTATGAAGCCTTTATCCAAGTCTAAAAGGTGCCAATGACAAGTCCATGGCTACCAACAATCAAAATAAAAGAAATGACAACAAAACTGTACAAGAAGGCTCAATATCCTCCGAGAACTAGGAGGACTCACCAACTAGCTGGGAGTGTAAGTGGATCTTCAACGGAGTGCCGGTTGATGATCTCTGGTACCTGTCGCTACATCATAAAACAATGCAGGCCAAATGGCGTCAGTAAATGGAATGTACGAGTATGTAAAATGGCCGGAGGAAGCAACATCAAGAAAGCATCAATATCAACTCAGGATCTTAACTCATATTTATATACATAACAACTCACTCAAATTCTTAAGTCCAATAAGAATAGTTTAGACAGGACTAACTCATAAGCCACTTAACTCAACTGACTCGGAGCACTATCAATGTCTAAATAGGAGTTTCTCTTAACCGACAACCATCACCTATGAGCCGGTGATAGTACAACAATTAGACATTGTTGCCACATCCGTCCATACCTTGCCAGGGCATGAACGCCTCCCTAATCATGGATACCATTGATTAGTCAAGTCCTATCATTTCAGGACAATAAAATGGGAAACATCCGACTTTAACGGTTCGATCCTATGGGAAGAATCCGATTTTAACGGTTCCATCCCTACCTACGTTGGCGGCGTAGTTTCTGGGGTTCGAGTATGGACTATACTCTTACCCGCTTTGGTGCTCGATACTCCTCCTATGACTCTATGCTAATAAGACTCTCTCAAATCATCTCAAACAAGCCCTCACGGCTAGTTTCATGTGGTACATTTCCCACTCATCAACTCTATCCTCATTCTTAACTCAATTTAAGTCATAATGGCAAGTCTCATTTAGGACCTTGTCCACTCATCAATTTTATCCTCCGATTAACTCGGTCAAGCCTCATTTAGGTAAGCATTTATGACATCTCCTCAAGACTCATCACAACTCTATGACTTTAGCTCAACGATTTAAGTAGAATAACACATTTAAGAAAAAAAATGGCTTAAGCAACATAATCACTTGGCTAAAGAGATCAACAAAACATAATATCAAGTCATCTCCATCAACTCATACTAACATGAAGGTCTTAGGAGTTTCTTAGCTCAACAACATCAACACATATGGCATTAAATAAATAAGGGACAGAACTCATTCAAACATGAATCATACCAAGAAACTACATTTTTCATAGATTTCTAACCTCAAAGCAAGAGTAGGGCACATGGGTGGACTTAGTCCATGTTTTGGATAGCCTTACATACCTTAGTGAAGACTTGAAGAAAACCTTGATATTGGGTCTTCAATGGAGAACTCAAATCTTGAAGCTCTTGGGACAAATCTTTGTTGAGAATGGAGAAGAAGAAGGAGATGAAGAAGAGAGAGAGGGAGAGAGGAACTTCTAGGGCTTTTAGAGAGAAAGAGAGGGCTGGAAATTTTGATCCCAAAATGACCAAGGGCAAAACATATATAATTTGGGTAAGTTCCCAAATTGCCCTTCCTCAAAAGTTTTGAAAATAGGCTAAAAATGCACTTGGCGCGATAGTGGCTCATCGCGCCATTGCAGCGCCAGGTTGAAACACGCCTAAAACCTGTACACCTCGTAGTGGTGTGCCGCGCCAGAGACCAAACTACTTAGGCATGTTTCTGGCGCGATAGTGGCGCGTCGCGCCCTTACAGCGCCAAGGCCATTGTTCTGAGTTCTGGGAATTTGGCCTGAAAAACCCTGCATAACTTTTAGTGGCGTGTCGCACCAGGGGCCAAACTACTGAGGCATGTTCCTGGCGCGATAGTGGCGCATCGCGCAACTACGGCGCTAAGGCCAGATTTCCAGTAGTTGAACCCCAGGCCTGAAAATCTCTTTTGTGCTCACTCATCTTAGGATCGCCATACCTTTCGATTCCGAACTCCAAAAGTTACATTCTTGGTGGCGTTGGAAAGAAGACTCAACGACTTTTAATTTGATGGGTCGTGGGCTTCCGAGATTATCGTCTTTCAAAAGATAGGGTCGTTAGAAGTCGACCCTTTACGCGAACTCCTACCCAAACTTAGCCACGACGAATCTTTTGGATTCAATTTGATCCTAGGGGCCCTTCATGACCCCACCTCACTTCTAACGCTGCTCAAATTCTCAAAGACTCATCTCAACTCATGCATACGCTCCTCAACACTCGAGTTTGACCCTACCCGTATACAAGAAGGGTTTGAATTCTAGGAAATATTTTTTTGAGGAGTGTTACAGAAATTTTCACAATTTTTAGGCTGGGGACAAGAGTCCAAAAATCCTAGCAAAGTTAAGAAAATTTCTAACTTTGGGTGGCTAAAGAACCTCCCACTTCTTCCCTCTTCTTAATAAGAATATGAGCCTTTATATAGGCTCCAAAAAGTTCAAAATTGCTTGCAATTTTCGATGTGAGAGATTGGTTTTTTTTTTAGAAAAAACTAAAATTTTCACAAATGCAAACTATAATTAAACTAACCTAACTAACATTGTATTTAGTTAAAAAATGAAATTTTTTTGAGATAATTTTTGAATAACTACATAAATAGTAATCAAAGATATAGTTTATAGAAATATTTATATTATACTAAAATTTATATATAAAAAAATAGTTAAGAATAACATAAAAATATCTTTGTTTTTTTATAAAAGCTAATTATTTCGAAAAAATATTTGAAATTCAAAGAAACTCGATAGCTAATTTGCGTTGTGCAGGGTCAAAATTGGGTGTCAACAGCTGTCCCTTTCTTTGGATAGGATCGATAAAAGAGATCTTCGACAAAGAAAATTGACAAATCTCATTTTGACCGACTCCATCTTTATTTTTTCTGAAAAGGGGTTGGTACGGATTTTGGAATTATGGCTGAACCCTGAAACAACCATATATCTTTTGATAGGCGTGTGGTTTACTGTGGTGGAAGTCGTTCCTCAGCTCGCGTCCTATGAGTTTGATATTCCTCTTCGGACTGTGTCCCAGTTCACTGCTAAGAAAAGATTCCACATTGTGTTTCATCCTCTTTGATGTCGTTCGCACTTTCTTTCATCTTCTTTGCATGTCTAAAATTTTTATTGATCCATTGGTAGGATAATGCTACTCGATTGGTAGGATGGTGATCCATTGATAGGATACTTGAAAAAATAAATACATGTTCATTGGTAGGATGAATAAAGGTGATCCATCGGTAGGATATTTTGGCAAAATAATTGTTTGTCCATCGGTAGGATGAATGAAGATCCATTGGTAGAATATGGTCCATCGCTAGGACGAATGATGATCCATTGATGGGATATGTTGGTCCATCGATAGGATGAATGGTGATCCATTAGTAGGATGATGTTGCATGTCCATCGATAGGACGAATGAAGGTGATCCATCAATAGGATGATGTATGTCCATTGGTAGGATGAATAAAGGTGATCCTTCGGTAGGATATTTTAGCAAAATAACTGTCTTTCCATCGGTAGAACGAATGAAAATCCATTGGTAGAATATAAATGTGTGTTCATGGATAAGACGAATGCATCATTCCATCGTATATGGCATCATATCATCATATACGGCATCATATCATCGTATACGGCATCATATCATCGTATACGGCATCATACCATTGTATACGGCATCATATCATCATATATGTCATCATATCATCATATATGACATCATATGCAATGGTCCTCTTGGCAATGTAATGAAAATAAAATAACCCTCTTGGCAATAATATGCAATGTCATCCTCTTGGATGATTTAAATTATGCATGACCCTCTTGGTAATGCAATGAAAATGAAATGGCCCTCTTGGAAAATGAAAATACAATGGCCCTCTTGGTAAATGAAAAAGCAATGGCTCTCTTGGCAAATGAAAATGCAATGGACCTCTTGGCAAATAAATGTGCAATGGCCCTCTTGGCAAATGAATATGCAATGACCCTCTTGGCAAATGAAAATGCAATGGCCCTATTGGCAAATGAAAATGCAATGGCCCTCTAGGCAAATGAAAATGCAATGGCCCTCTTGGCAAATGAAAATGCAATGGCCCTCTTGGAAAATGAATATGCAATGGCCCTCTTGGCAAATGAATATGCAATGGCCAAATGAAAATACAATGGCCCTAATAAATATGCAATGACCCTCTACAAATGAAAATGCAATGGCCCTCTTGGAAAATAAAAAATGCAATGGCCATATTGGCAAATAAATACCCTAAACCCTTTTGGCAAATGAATATGCAATGGCCCTCTTGGCAAATAAAAATATAATGGCCCTCTTGCCAAATAAATATGCAATGACCCTCTACAAATGAAAATGCAATGGACCTCTTGGAAAATAAAACATGCAATGGCCATGTTGGCAAATAAATATGCAATGGCCCTCTTGGCAAATGAAAATGCAATGGTCCTTTTGGCAAATGAAAATGCAATGGACCTCTTGGAAAATGAATATGCAATGGCCCTCTTGTCAAATGAATATGCAATGGCCCTCTTGGCAAATGAAAATGCAATGTCCCTCTTGGCAAATGAAAATGCAATGGCCCTCTTAGAAAATGAAAATGCAATGGCCCTCTTGGCAAATGAAAATGCAATGGCCCTCTTGGCAAATGAAAATGCAATGGCCCTCTTGGCAATGTATATACAATGGCCCTCTTGGCAAATAAATATGCAATGGCCCTCTTGGCAAATGAAAATGCAATGGCCCTCTTGGCAAATGAAAATGCAATGGACCTCTTAGCAAATAAATATGCAATGAACCTCTGCAAATGAAAATATCATGGCCCTCTTGGCAAATGAAAATGCAATGTCCCTCTTGGCAAATAAATATGCAATGGCCCTCTTGGCAAATGAATATGCAATGACATTCTTGGCAAATGAAAATGTAATGGCCCTCTTGGAAAATGAAAATGCAATGGCCCTCTTGGAAAATGAAAATGCAATGGCCCTCTTGGCAAATGAAAATGCAATGGCCCTCTTGGCAAATAAAAATGCAATGGCCCTCTTGGCAAATAAATATGCAATGGCCCTCTTGGAAAATGAATATGTAATGGCCCTCTTGGCAAATGAAAATGCAATGGCCCTCTTGGCAAATAAATATGCAATGGCCCTCTTGGCAAATGAAAATGCAATGGCCCTCTTGGAAAATAAAAATGCAATGGCCCTCTTGGTAAATGAAAATGCAATGGCCCTCTTGGCAAATGAAAATACAAATGTCATCCTCTTGGATGATTTGACATGTTATCTTCTTTTTTTGAAAACTTTTTGTTCGTTGGGACTCATGTCTTTGATAGAGGTTTATACGAGGCCTCGGTGGCTCGCATCTTGAATTTGTGTTCGCTTCATTCTAGCAATGTTGGAGATCACTTGAAGTTGACTTCGAACTTTTGATAATTCTTGATGGAATTTTTTTAGATCTTCCTCAAAAATTTTATCTCAGTTAGATCTCTTGACAAATGTTGAGCTTCTGAAAAAGGATTTTGACAGTCTTGTGGAATTTTTGAGATCTTCTCAAAAATTTTATTCCAGTTGCATATATTAACATGATCTCCAATATTGACTTGCTGGAGATAGTATCTTCTTGTGAATTTTTGAGATCTTCTCAAAAATTCTATCCCAGTTTTCTTTGTAAGGGAGAAATGAAAATCTTACGGGGAATACGACCGAGCCATTATGGCGCCTACATATCCTATTGGTGCAGGAATCAGGTCAAATGTAGTTCCAATATTGTGGATGATGAGTACTGCAAAATCTGAGATAAGATAATCAGTAGACACATGTGCAATATAAGCATAATGATATGGAAAATTGTATTACTTGCAATATTTACAGCTTAAAAACACGAGATATTCCACCCGTTTGATATGGATGATCCAATGAAATAAAATAGGCATCTCAAGCCGATGGGATTACCTAATGTTATATTATTTAGAGCAAACCATCCAATTTCAAAGGACAAATGCAATAAAAAAAAATAAGTTAATGTAAAGAGATAGTCAAATTTTGACTACAATTGGTATCAACAGTTAGGAATGCATAGAAATATTTCTCATTTCCTTTCTTATAACTGAGATTGAATTAAAGGTAATTCCTATATCTTCAAGTAGTACCTCAAACATACTTAAGTGTCGACAAGATTGTTTCATCCTGCTTCCAACAAAGTTTTAGAATTATACCAATCCTCATGTTTCAAGTGCCCTGCAATAAAGAATGTTCTATTTCGCACATATATGAAGTGTTTGATTTGAGGACATTTTACAAAGTGCACTCACACTCTCAAAAATGTTCAACGCATGCAATTGTGATACCATATGCTTGGCTTGCATGTAAGTCTCCACTAATGTGAGAATATTTAGAATGAGATCATGTAGGGCTTGTTTATTGGCTTGTAATGTAGGCTTAGGGAACAGGTGGGAGATTAATTTGGGATAAAAGTGGCTTAATCTCGCGTTGAGTATCACACTGAATTTGTGCTTTTGATGATTGATACGCCTTTGACATCTAATCCTCTTTCTTTTGTCTCGACTTCTTTGAGTCTTTATTTGATAGGGTTTTTCCTCTTTTCACCTCTTTCTTTTGTCTTGACTTCTTTGAGTCCTTATTTGTTAGAGGTTTTCTCTTTTTCACCCCTTTCTTTTGTCTTGACTTCTTTGAGTCCTTATTTGTTAGAGCTTTTCTCTTTTCACTCCTTCCTTTTGAGGTTTCTCCTCTTTTGTTAGAGTAGTTTCCTTTTCGTCTTACATCGACCTTGTAGGAGTTTTTTTTTTTGAAAATCATCTTTGCTTTCTTGACTTTGAAGACTTTATGTTTTTTGCCTTTGGAAATTTCAAAGTTGGATCTTCTTTTATAATTTGCACATCTTTGGTTCGCTCAAGAAGGTTGGGCCAAGAGAGAGATACTGCATGTAAGCACTCAGAAGGGAAAGGGCTAAGATGTTGTTGTCTAAGGAAACTGATTTAGGCTCAAAGTGGGAAAACTAGGAATTAATGTTATTTGGTAGGCTTTGAAAGGCACAATCGGATCAAAAAAGGTCTACAATCCTTTCTCAAATCAAACATTACTCAGGATTTTGCCTCAACAAACATTCAGGCCAAGTTCTAGATCAACAGTGCAATGCAATTGAATTTTAATCTAAAGCTCACCATACAATGCACATGAAATCATGAGGTTGGTTTTATTCTTACCTTGAATGTGTGCAAGAGAATTTTCAAGCATCACAAAAGTACAAATGAAAGATACCAACAGAAGTTATGGTTTACCACAAAGCCAATCATTTTCATCATACTGAATATTTCGCATTCTCCTAACTGTATTCATCTCAATCAAGAAGATATGACTCTTAAACTATGTACATAATTTATTAATTTATTTTTTTATTTATTTTTTTAATTTATTTTTTTTTAATTTTTTTTTTTTTAAAAGGAAATACTGAACCCAAGAAGGGCTGCCTACGTATCTCACCGAGATAAGAATCAGGTGTGCGTAGTTCTTGTAGATATGATATATAAAATAATTTAAAGATTTAGACAAACTTAGAGTAACGTCTCGTAAGTCTAGTGCTCGTTGACATCTTCAGTTGGGGAGTGTCTTTTGCCTATTTACACCAACACATTTTGTGTCCTCTCAACCATCGGTGAGGACAACTATCGATGTATTCTTTTTCAAATATTCCTCATAGATTATACATTGATGTGTTCTTCCAATTTCCTGAAGGAATCACTTGTTGTTGTGTTCTTTTTTTTTGAGATTGTCTCTTATGACTTGAGTTTCTTCAAATATTTACGAGAATCTTACATTGTTATAACCATCCCCGACTATTGTCGGGGACAGTTTTCCTGCAAAGATATGAGAAAAGTGTGAAAGTGGGGCAATTAAAAAATAAGTAAAAATATAGGAGTAAGACTTCATAGTCAAAGATTCCCTCGATTTATCCTCCAGGCTGTGTATTGGTGTCTTGTAAAATTTAAGATCATTGTTATTTTCCATGAACTATTTGTACCTACAAGATCCATAAGAGAAAGGGTTATGATTTTTCTTAGATTAAAGAATTGAAAGAGATTAGGGTTAAAGTTTGTGGTTGAATATTACCGCCGATTTGGGATTGCCGTGATTCCCTCTCTTGAAATAATGTCGTCTCTCCTCCGTACAAAGAAAACTTCTTAGTTAGAAAAAGGGTGTTGACCTCTCAAAATTGAGATCCGATCATTTGTCGCATGATGTCCTTTGATAATAGCCTCTACAAAAGAAAAAAAGAATCAACTTTGTTGAACCCTCGATCTTTGAGAAGTAATCAAGTTTGATTTCCAAACAAATTATTCTCTCCCTGAAAAAGAAGAATAACTCAAAAGCCAAAGTATTAGTTCGTGTTTATAATAATTAATGAAAAATATCACATAATGAACTAAACACATAAATGTTGCTTTGTTTGAAGACAAAATAATCTATGGGTGAAGAAAGAGTAAACGGACAAAAATTGGCCCATTTAGTTTTATGATAGATGTGTGAGAAAGGTTGACTTGTGTTGAATCATGGATTTTTTGCGCTTCAATCTTTGTACCCTCGTTTTTCTCAGATGTAGAAAAAGTTCTCAATTTCTTTGAAAGAACGAGGAAAAATTGAAAACTTCAAAAACAAGGACCAAGCCTTGAAAGGCTGCCTATGTATCTCTCAAAGAAGAATTCAGGTCCTACGTAGTTCGACCACTTGATTTTTTTTGTGGAGATGAGAGAGCAAAGTTTATGATTTGAGAGTAAAGTTCGAATTCTATTAGGAAATTAAAGACTTATGGAATATTTGGACGCACTATCGATAGTGACTCGATATTTATGCCTATGAGGCTCTAAAAAAATCTAAAAGAGTGGACTAGCATATCTCCAAATAAAGCAACATATTCACAAAATAGTTATAGCATATAGCACACAAATAATTATTGCGCATCCTAAACAGATATGTGACCTTTTTGTGTCAAAGGTAGGCCTAACAATTTGAAGGATGTATTACGTCATTTGAAACATTTCATTGCCCCAAAACTTATATTTATGCAAATATTATGAATAAATTTAATGGGGATACATAAATGGAAAAAAAAGATACAAATAATCAGTCCCACTCAGGGGTACATCCTAACTAAGCCTTCGTGGAAAATCCTTCGTTCTTGACTTCTTGACATCTCCGAATGCCAACGCCTTTTGGATAAAGTGGCATTTTGTGAAGATCTTTCTTTGACTAGACTAATTCACAAAAATAACTCTCATCCCCGAGGGACAATGATTTGTCAAACTACGTATACAACCTTCAAATTTAAATATATATGTATGATCGTCCATTTAGGTCGAGGGCCATTTTGGACTCAAGGTGGTCTTTCTAATGGACCTAATACTCCTTGGGTATTGAGTCAACTTAGATCAATGCTCTAAATTCAGGATTTTGGTTCTGCTCTATGCTAGGTTGACTAAGAATGGCTTTTGCAAGACTAGTAACCCAAGCGGACAACTCAGGCTGAAACTTAGATCAGGTATCACGTTCCGATATAAACATTGGATCGGGTGTTACGTTCCGACACAAGTTAAGTGTTTGTACGTCCCATGAGAGGACCCCTATATGAAGTTATATAATTTTTAGGTTGTTGATCTATGATCTTGATGGATATTATTTGAGATGACACTAGTTAAGTTATTTTGCATATATGTGTTTATTATCTTGAGTTTACTCGTCCATAATTTGCTTATTGGCTAACCACGTGATCTTACCAGTACATTGTTGATTTCTTAGGCTCATATTACACTTGCTCTGTCTTTGTTGAGTATAAGGCATATTCAATCGGTTGCACAGAGACCTCATTTAAAAGAGTGACAATTGTTCGATTCAATGGTGAGCTTTTTCTTTCAAGCTGCCACCAACTCTCTTATTTCTAGTCCTTCTTTCGAGACTTATATGTTTAGACAATAGTTTATTTGCTAAAGATTTTCTATTGGGAGTTGCACTCCCTTTCTAGACTTATTAGTTTTAGAGTTTTGGTACGATGACTTTCAGTTCTTAGGATATTTTCGCATGTTAAGTTGGTTGACTAGATTATTTTTCTGAGTTTATGGGAACTCAGTATTTCTTATTGATTTCCACGTCTTCAAATTGTTTATATCTCACCAGAACTATTAGATTTGGTTGTAAAAATAATTCTCCCACTAGAGGGTTAGTGTGGGTGTTGTTCATGGTAAAGTTGGTATAGAGCCCTAGGTTCATTTATATCATCGTGGTATTAGATCCCTAGGTTCATTGATCTCATTGTACAAAAATAAGTCTATTAGAGTCTTGCGGAATGGTATGAAGACGTCTATACATTTCTTCGAGAGGCTACGGGAATTTAGGAAAAGTCTCATTATCTTCTTCCATTCGTGCTATAACTTGATTCCAATTGGTATCTGGTGATCCAAATTAGTATCTAACTTCTTTCACTCTCTTGTCTGTGGATGGTTAATACTCTATAATGTTGTATGTCCTATATCTCTATTGGATCCAAAGGAAGAGCTAGCTATTCGAGGGCGTCGCAGAGGTAGAGACAGGTAAGAGAGATGAGGTAGGGGGCGAGGGAGAGTAGCACTCGCCAGGGTAGAATTTCCAATTGAAGAGGTGCCAGCAGGTGAGGCCCCTCCCGTAACCCAAAATAAGCTAGAAGAGAATCCAAAAGTTGGAGAAAAGGAAGGAGTTGCTGAATAGGAGGAAGAGACCCAAACTAGGGCAGTTGGTCTTCCCTCTTTGGACCTCTTTTGGCATAGCAGATTATAGCCTTTTTGAGTGGGTTGGCTGGCATTGGCACCATTCCCACTATGCCCGCATCACCAGCTCTTGTTGCTCGTCTTTTTGCTGCTACAAATCCGCTAGTAGATGAGGTGGTAGGCATTGATTCCTCTTTCAGACCATTCATGGATCATGTGATGTCCAGTACTGAGCACTACATGCTCACCAAGTTCATAAAGCTCAAACCTCCAATCTTTTATGGTACTGAGAATGAGGATGCTTATGAGTTTATCCTTGATTGATATGGGAGGTTGCATAATCTAAGCATAGTACATTAGCATAAGGTGGAATTTGTGACCTTTCAGTTGTAGGGTGAGTCCAAGTAGTGGTGGAGGGCGTATGTGGAGTTTTGCTCACTAGTGTTGCCCCCACTTACTTGGGTTCAGTTTCATGCTCTGTTCTTGGAAAAATATATTCCCTGTACCTTGAGGGACCATAAGAAGGATGAGTATATGGCACTGGAGCAGGGAGGTTTGTCAGAGGCTACTTTTGAGGCCAAATTTCACGCATTGTACATCTATTCTACTTAGTTGGTCACTACAGAGGAAGAGAGGATCCAATTATTTGGAAAAGGGCTAAACCCTGAGTTGCAGGTGCTGTCAGTTCACATGACTTCCTTAAGCAGGAGTTTCAATGAAGTCACTAACTTTATGAAAAAGGTAGAAGGTGTGAGGAGAAATGGACAAGCCAAAGATTTGTCTAAGAAGACCAAGAGCACAGGTAATTTCCAAGGATCCTATTCTATAGGGTTAGGAAGGCAGTAATTGTAGCTTGGCCAATTTAGTCAGCTCTGCCTACTTCTAATGGCAATTTTTCAGGTACTCCACAACAGCATCCCGCCCATGAGGGTCAAAGAGCATTATTTCTGGGTAGCAGACCATCTTTTGATCATGGCTATTTCAATTGTGGGAAAGTCCTCACCCCCACAGTACAGTTTCAACACCTCAGCAGGCCAGAGTCATAGTACCTTCTCTGGGGGAGGGAATGGTAGAAGACGACCACAGGGTGGGCAAGAAGGAAATTCAAGAGGTCGGGGGTGCCGAGGTATGGTAGTACAGGTCAAGGAGCAGCCCAATGAGGCAGAGAGGTAGACCATCAAGATGACCAGGCTCAGTTTTATGCATTATCGGGCAAGACCAAGGTAGAGGCATATGACAAAGTGATCACAAGTATTATTCTTGTATGTGACTGGATGGCTACTATTTTGTTTAATTCGGGTTCTACTTATTTTTATGTGTCAGTGAAATATGCCTTGGGTTTTGATGTACTATATGATATACTAGATGCCCCTGTTCATATTTCTACCCCTATTGGAGAATCATTCATAGTCACATATGTTTATCGTGCTTGTTCTATGGTGTTTATGGGATACTAGAAAAAGATTCACTTAGTGATTTTAGACATGACAGATTTTGATGTGATCTTAGGCATGACCTGGTTGTCCCCCTATTTTTTGTACTTAATTGTAATGCAAAAACTATGGCTCTAGAGATCCCGGGATAGGAAAGGTTAGAGTAGTAAGGGGTGTACAACCCTAAGCCAACTAAGGTCATCTTATTTCTCCAGGCTAGAAAAATGGTGGGGCAAGATTGTTTGGCCTATTTGGCCTATATATGAAATATGGATGTAAAGTCTACTTCTATTAAGTCTATCTTGGTAATGTGTAAATTTCTGGAAGTGTTTCCTTCAGACTTTCCTGGTATGCCTCCTAATCGAGATATAGAGTTTTGTATAGAGCCAGGCACTCATTCAATTTATATTCCTTCCTACCATATGGCTCTAGCAGAGTAGAAAGAGCTTAAGGCTTAAATCCAGGAGCTTCTTGATAAGGGATTTATTCATCCTAGTGCTTCTCCGTCGGGTGCTCTAGTGTTGTTTGTCAAGAAAAAAATGGTAGTATGAGAATGTTCATTGAATATCGACAACTGAATCAGGTTACCATCAGAAGTAAATACCCTTTGCCCTATATTGATGACATTTTTGATCAGTTGTAAGGTGCATCAATTTTCTCAAAGATTGTTCTCAGGTCTGGGTACCATCAGATGAAAATTAGGCTTGAGAATGTGCCCAAAACTGCTTTTAGGACCAGGTATAGGCACTATGAATTTTTGGTGATATCTTTTGGGTGACTAATGCACCTGCAGCCTTCATGAGTTTGATGAATAAGGTGTTCATGCTGTTTCTAGATTCGTTTGTGATCATGTTAATAGATGATATTTTGGTATATTCAAAGAGTGAACAGGAGCATGCAGACCATCTCCAAATTGTCTTAGGTGTTTGGAAAAGACAAAAGTTGTATGTAAAATTATCTAAGTGTGAATTCTGGTTGCCTTCAGTTGCCTTTTTAGGCCATGTTGTTTCAAAGGAAGGGTTAAAGGTAGACCCACAAAAGATTAAGGCAGTTAATAACTGGGCTCGGCCTAGTTTCGTGACCTAGGTTAGAAGTTTTGTGGGACTGGCCAGTTATTATCGCTAGTTTGTGAAGAACTTCTCTTGTATCACTACTTACATAACCAGGCTAACTAAAAGAGAGGTGCCATTCGAGTGGACTAATAAGTGCGAAGAGAGCTTCTAAAGGCTTAAGACTCTTCTGACCACAACACTAATTTTGACCCTGCCGGTCAAAGGTAAAGACTATATTGTTTATTGTGATGCTTCACATTCAGTTTTGAGTGCTGTGTTGATGTAGGATAAGAATGTTATATCTTATGCTTTACGACAGTTGAACATGCATGAGAGGAACTAGCTGACTCATGACTTGGAGTTGGCAGTGGTAGTGTTTGCATTAAAAATCCAGAGGCATTATCTGTATGGCATCAAGTGTGAGGTATTTATTGATCACTGTAGTTTACAGTATGTTTTCACCTAGAAAGATTTGAATTTGAGACAGTGAAGGTGGATGGAGTTGCTAAAGAACTATAATGTTACTATCCAGTATCATCCAGGTAAGATTAATGTGGTAGCAGACGTATTAAGCCAAAAATCGATTAGCATGGGAAGTCTAGCCTATTTGGGAGCCTGTAAGTGGCCCCTCACTAGAGAAATTTAGGCCTTGGAGGCCAGGTTCGTAATGCTAGACATCTCAGAAAAGGGTGGGGTGATGGTCGGTGTTGATATAAGGCCCACTTTTATAGAAGAGATCAAGTCCAAGCTATTTGAAGATGTTAATCTAAATGAAATTAAAGGAAATGTGTTGATGGTCAAGGCCCAATATTCAACACTTAATGCAGGTAGGGTGATCTACTTTAGGGGAAGGATTTGTGTTCCCCGGGTAGATGGCTTAATTTAGAAAATTCTATCTGAATCTCATGGTTCGCGATACTCTATTCACCCTAGAATAACTAAGATGTATCAAGACTTAAAACGTCAATATTAGTGGAAGGGTATGAAGAAAGACATAGATGAATATATAGCTAAGTGTAAGACTATCAACAGATAAAATATGAGCATCAAAGACCTGCAGGTTTACTTCAAAGAATGTTG
Organism: Solanum dulcamara; assembly: GCF_947179165.1. Lineage (NCBI taxonomy): Eukaryota > Viridiplantae > Streptophyta > Magnoliopsida > Solanales > Solanaceae > Solanum > Solanum dulcamara. The sequence continues at coordinate 58,539,030 of NC_077239.1, read as the reverse complement.
ATTCCTGAATGAAAGCTGGAGAGAATAGCCATGGACTTCATAGTGGGACTTCCCAAGACCTTGGGAAGGTATGAATCCATTTGGGTGGTAGCTAAAAGGTTGATAAAGTCATCATACTTCATCCCAATTAGCGTGGACTATAATGCACAAAAGTTGGCAAAGATATATGTGAAAGAGATAGTAAGGCTGCACGGCTTTCCCCTCTCTATCATTTAAGACCATGGTACGCAGTTCACTTCTAAATTTTGGGGAACATTGCATGAAAAGTTGGGAACTCAACTCATTTTCAGCAAAACCTTCCATCCACAGATAGATGGGCGGACAAAGGGACTATTCAAGTGCCCAAAGATATGTTGAGGGCATGTATGATCGACTTTAGGGGACATTGAGACAAGTTCTTGCCTTTCTGTGACAACAATAGCTACCACTCCAATATTGAGATAGCATATTAGAAGCTCTTTATGGGAGGGGATTCAGGTCTCCTATAAGGTGGTTTAAAGCTGGAGAAGCGGAGCCCTTGGGGGTAACCTTAGTGAGGGGTGCTCAGGATAAGGTAAGCAGCATCCAAACTATGTTTCTAGCAACTAAAAGTCGTTAGAAAGAGTATGTTTACTGTAAGGTAAGGGATATGACATTTGAGGCTAGTGATAAAGTGCTTCTAAAAGTGTCACCCACTAAGGGGGTAATGAGTTTTGGTAAAAAGGGCAAATCCTTATTATATTGGCCCTTTTGAAATTCTTGACTATGTTGGGCCAGTAGCGTACAGATTAGCCTTACCACCTAGCTTTTCTGGGGTACACCCGGTGTTTCATGTGTCAATACTGAAAAGGTACCATGGAGATGGGGATTAAATCATTATATGGGACTCAGTGTTATTAAACATTGATCGTCAATATGAGGAAAACCAAATTACAATTTTGGATAGATAGGCTAATGGAGAAGAATTGGTATCTATTGTAATGACTTGTCCCTATCATTATGGATAGGCCAATGGAGAAGAATTTTGAGCCAGAAAACTTTGGATAGTAAATTCAGAAAAATTTAGCCTAGGTCAGAATTAGATAAATTCTAAGTCAGGTGAGGGCTGGGGTGACCTTGTGAATGGTGGGGGATTGAATCTCTAATTTTATTAGGTAATCTGATAGCCAAGATGATACGGAGCATTTAAGGCTTCGCAGAATCGTATTCAAGCGAGTAAAACTCCTGGAATTAGAATTGGTGTGAAGGGTATAATTTAATATGTCTTGGAAAGGGCTTATATTGTGAAATGGGGGGTTGGAACTCAAGTTCTGAACTCTCTATTTCTGTGCGACACACCAGAGCAGTCCCTCTAAAGCAAGGCTGCCAGAGCGAGACAATCACAACACAAGATGGGCAAAAAACCCAAAAATGATTTTAGTCTACAAATATTGTTCCTAAAATGACAGAAGGCAACCCAGGGAAATTTTCATCATTTTTCCACAAATTTTCATGCTTAAGGTAAGGATTTTACTCCCTAAATGCATTATTCAATTCTTAATACTCATAAACTAGGATGGGTGACCATTGTGGGAGGGTTTTGGCCTATGGGTAAGGGTGGAAAATACTTCTAGGGTGGGGTTAGGACCATGGGTTTGGTTTAGGTAGGAAATTATGTTATAATTCATGTGAATTATGCCATTGTATTGATCCTTTGTACATATGTGACTTATTTTAGATCAAGAACAAGCGTAACAAATTCAAAAAGAGAAAGCTCTTGTACTTTGGAGTTGTTGAAGCTCGAATTCGATGTAGGTGATAGTTTTATTTCCCGTATGTGTTTTATGAACTTGTTAAATTTCTTTGTGATATGCATATGTGTATATGAATAGGGAAACAAGCTAGATTTTATGTGAAATTATCACCTGCTGGCCTGTTGTGTGATGAACCTATTCTTGGTGACATAAATATTAAATACTGAATGTAATTGTTGTAGTTTTATATGTTGGTATCAAGTTCCAATATATGAATTGAATTGGGTGTCACATTTCGACACATATTTGGATCAGGTGTCACTTTCTGACACAAACTTTGGATCGAGTGTCACGTTTTGACACAAGTTGAGTGTTTGTATGTTCCATGAGAGGACCCTTATATGAAGTTATAAGATTTTGAGGTTGTTAAACTATGATCTTGCTGAATATTGTTTGAGATGACACTGGTTAAGTTATTTTGTATATATGTGTGTATTGTATTAAGTTTACTCATCCATGATCCGCTTACTGGCTAACCACGTGATCCTACCAGTAAACTATTGATTTTGTATACTAATACTACACTTGCTCTATCTTTGCTGAGTATAGGGCATATTTAGCCGGCTGCGGAGAGACCTCATTTAGATGAGTGACAATTATTCGAGTTCAAGGGTGAGCGTTTTATTTCAAGCTGCCATAGACTCTCTTTTTTCTAGTCCTTCTTCCGGGACTTAGATGTTCAAATTATAGTTTTTTTGTTATAGATTGTCAGTTGGGAGTTGCACTCCCTTTCTATACTTGTTAGTTTTTAGAGTTTTGGTATGATTACTTTCCGTTCCTAGGATATTTTCTCATATCATGTTGGTTGATTACATTGTTTTTTTGAGTTTATGGGAACTCAATATTTCTTATTGATTTAAATAATCTTCTGCATCTTTAAAATATTTATATCTCACCAGAACTATTAGATTGGATTGTAAAAATAGTTCTCCCACCGAAGAGTTAGTGAGGATTCCATTTACGGTATGTTGGGGTGGTGACATTCATAAACACTCAAATTCCATCCAGTTCCCACAAGTGGATCCTATGGCCCATAGAACATTGTACTGACAGCAAATTCCTTTCATAGATGGTTTTTGTTAATCTTAATGAAGGGTATTTGGGTTTTTTTACTCTTTTTCAAACCAAGCCTTGATGTTTTGGGACACAATTACGTCCCTTAACAGTGTCATTCAACCCTTTTCCCCTCATAATCACTCCCAAGACATAGACCAAAGTTTCAAGAAGAGAAAAGCTAGGGTTCAAATGTGTTCTTCAAAGTTCTTCAAGAATCTTATTCTTCAAGTATGTAAGATTACTCATAGTGTTGGACTAAGTTTTTCCTCATGTGGTTCATCTAGATTTAGTTAGTAAGAGATTTATCTAGTGTTTTAGCCCAAGTTTTCTTGAATTCTTGGCGTGGTGCAGGCCCTGCAGTAGTGACCACCAAGATACCCACCACGGTCCAGTCGTAGACTTAGGATCATATTTTGAGGTCTTAGGGGAGGGGTCACCACGGAGGGCTTCACGACCAGTGGTGCTCACCATGGTCCATGGTGCCCTGTCGTGGACCTCACCCTGCAGGAGTAAATCTCAGGGTCACCACCACAGTGGCTCACCATGAGGCGTTGTGCTCTGCACGGTCCGTGATGGCCTCTATGGTTATCACCTCGTGCCAAAATTGTAGCTTTTTTTTAGAAATTTTATGTTTTGATCCTCGTTTTCTGACTTTCCAAATTCTGGGGTCTTACAACATGTTCCATTTTTTACATGCATTCTTTATATTTCAGTTAAATTATCATTATCAGTACTTCTTTTCATTTAGTTATTATTTACATTCAGCTATATCACATATCCTGCATTTCATGTACTGATGTCCTTAGATGCTGCATCATTTAATGATGTAGACATAGGTACTCAGTATCATCAACATGGACTCTTTGAGATCAGACTTTATTAGTTTTTGATGAGACCTCCTTCCTTTCGGAGGACTCCTATATAGTTATTTTTTTTGGTATTAGTAGTTTCTTTTGGAGTAGTAGTGGTCTTGTCCTGATACTTATTCATAGTTATTAGAGGTTTTATAGATAGAGTGGAGCCAGTTTAGTCTTTCCATATCTGTTTTAAATATTTATTTCATATTATGTTAAGATATTACAGACAGATGCATGAGATTACATTTAAATATTTTAAATTCTCACCTTTTAAAGCTTTGCTATTGATTTTAGTCTCCCGCCTAGTAGTCAGTCAGGCCAAGAATTTACTTGAGACTAGCAATAGTTTTCGAGTACTGATCACGCCTAAAATATAGACTTGGAGCATGACAACATGTCTCTCATACTCAGTATATTCAAAGTATTGACCGCATATTTTTCGCACTATATTATTTTATAATATAGGTTCGAACGCTCAGCATCCAACTCGCGATTAGTATGACTTCCAATTAGCTTAGTAGCAGTGTTGGTGAATCCTCGTCTTTCAAGGACAATCTTTATATTTCTTTTAGTGATTTAACATTTCAGTTTGCATACAGTTAGAGTTAGTTGGGGGCTTGTCCCATACGTCACTTTAGCAGAGGCTTTTAGATTGACAGTCAAATAGTTATTTTAGCTAGATGTTGTATGAGATGAACTCATTCTTTTGAGTATTCAATTTTAATTATTCAAACTCATCATTTGTTTCAGTTTAGCTTCTGCATTCAGTTATATTCAAAGTACTATTTGTGTTAATCTTAGTGTAATGTCATACCATGAGTTAGCTTGGGGTCATTCTTGGATCTAAGCACCGTGTTATGACTTAGGGGTTGTCACGCACTGGGAGGGTACCCTAGACATAACCGGCACCCGAAGGCCATTTCTGACCCCCGAGCGAACCACCTGGTCCAGTCACTCATTCATTCAATCACATTTTCTTAGCGGGAACTCAATTAATGAAATAATATTCACAATATGAGGGCCAAAGGCCAAATATTCATCAGCTCAACGACAAAAATAATAAGACTCCTCGGATTAACCGCTCAACCTCCCCACACTCCAATCTTTGAAGCCTCTATCCAAGTCTAAAAGGTGCCAATGATAAGTCCATGGCTACCAACAAACAAAATAAAAGAAACAACAACAACAAAACTATACAAGGAACTCCACATCCTTCAGAGATGAGGAGGGCTCACCGACTAGCTGAGAGTGTAAGTGGATCTTCAATGGGGCGCCGGTTGATGATCTCTGGTACCTGTCGCCGTATCATAAAATGATGCAGGCCAAATGGCATCAGTACATGGAATGTACGAGTATGTAAAATGGCCGAAGGAAACAACATCAAGAAAGCATCAATATCAACTCAGGATCTTAACTCATATATATATACATATAACAACTCACTCCAGTGCCCTAAGTCTAACAAGAATAGTTTAGACAGGACCAAATCTCATGCCACATAACTCAACTGATTCGGAGTACCATCAAGACCTAAATGGGAGTTTCTCTTAACCAACAACCATCACCTATGAGCCAATGATAGTACAATAATCAGATGTTGTTGCCACGTCCGTCCATACCTTGCCAGGGCATGAACGCCTCCCTAATCATAGATACCATCAATTAGTCAAGTTCTATCATTTCAGGATAATAAAAATAGGAAACATCCGACTTTAACGGTTCGATCCCAAGGGAAGCATCCGACTTTAATGGTTCCATCCCTACCTACGTTGGCGGCGTAGTTTCTGGGGTTCGAGTATGGACTGTACTCCCACCCGACTCGGTGCTCGATACTCCTCCCACGACTCCATGCTTATAAAACTCCTCCAATCATCTCAAACAAGCCCTCACGGCTAGTTTCATGTGGTACATTGCCACCACATCAACTCGGTTCTCATTTCAACTCAATTAAGTCATAATGGCAAGTCTCATTTAGGACCTTGTCCACTCGTCAATTCCATCCTCAAATCAATTCAATCAAGCCTCATTTAGATAAGCATTTATGACGCTTCCTCAAGACTCATCACAACTCTATGACTTTAGCTCAACAATTCAAGTAGAATAACACATTTAAGGAAAATGACTTAAGCAACATAATCACTTGGCTAAAGAGATCAACAAAACATAATAACAATGTCATCTCCATCAACTCATACTAACATGAAGGATTTTAGGGACTTCTTAGCTCAACAACATCAACACATATAGCATCAAATAAATAGGAGATAGAATTCATACAAACATAAACCATACCAAGAAACTCTATTTTCATGAACATCTAACCTCAAGGCAAGAGTAGGGCACATGGGTGAACTCAACCCATATTTTAGATAGCCTTACATACCTTAGTTAAGACTTGAAGAAAACCTTGTGGTTGGGTCTTCAATGGAGGACTCAAATTTTGAAGCTCTTGGACTCCTTTTTGTTGGAAATGGAGAAGAGGAAGAAAAGAAAGAGAAGCTAGGGCTTTTTAGAGAGAGGGTGAGGCTGAAAAATGTGTTCCCAAAAGACCAAGGGTAACATATATATAATTTGGGTAAGTTCCCAAATTGCCCTTCCTCAAAAGTTCTGAAAATAGGCTAAAAATGCACCTGGCGCGATAGTGGTGCGTCACGCCATTGCAGCGCCAGGCTGAATATGCCTAAAACCTTCACACCTCGTAGTGGCGCGCCGCGCCAGAGACCAAACTACTGAGGCATGTTTCTGGCGCGATAGTGGCACTTCGCGCCCTTACAGCGCCAAGGCAATTGTCTTGAGTAATGGGAATTTGGCCTAAAAAGCCCTGCACAACTTTTAGTGGCGCGTCACGCCAGGGACCAAACTACTGAGGCATGTTCCTGGCGCGATTGTGGCGCGTCGCGCCATTGCAGCGCCAAGGCCATTTCCCCTAGCAGTTGCAACCCAGGCCAAAAATGAAATTCCTGTCGTTCTAGCTCATCTTAGGATCGTCATATCTTTTGACTCCGAACTCCAAAATTTACGTTCTTGGTGGCGTTGGAAAGAAGACTCGATGATTTTTAATTTGATAGGTCATGGGCCACCCAGATTGACGTCCTTCAAAAGATAGGGTCGTTAAAAGTCGACCCTTATACGAACTCATCCTAATTTTAGCCACGATGGATCTTTCAAACTTAACTCGGTCTTAGGGGTCCATAGTGACCCCACATCACCTCTAGCAATGCTCCATCCCTCAGAGACTCATCTTAACTCACGAATATACTTCAATATACTCAGGTTCGACCCCTCCCGAACACAAGAAGGGTCCGAATTTTTGGAAAAATTTTGAGGGGTATTACATTGTCTCCCCCTTGGGATCATTCGTCCTCCAATGATGAGAAATCAAGAATAGACTCGGGGTGCAAATCACAATCAAATCTTAGTTATTCAATCAGTCAAATTCTCAATCAACTATCAATCAAGACTCAAGAAGGCACAAATGAATTCAAGTCAAGGAAATGGTCATTACCTTCAACATTCTCCTCGGTAGGCACGAATAGATAGGGATATTTAGATTTCATGGCTTCCTCCACTTCCCATGTGGCTTTCTCAACAAATTGGTTTCTCCATAGGACTTTGACTGAGGAGAATTTTTTGTTCCTCAGTTTGCGAATTTGGCGATCAAGAATTTGGACTGGAACCTCTTCATAGGATAAGTTATCCTTAATTCCAATGCTATCAATGGGGACTACCAACGAGGGATTGCCCAAGTACTTTTTCAACATCAAAACATGGAATACCGGATGAATAGAGGCTAGCTCTGAAGGCAACTCCAACTCATAAGCAACACTCCCAATCTGCCTCAAGATCTGGTAAGGTCCAATATATCAAGGACTAAGCTTCCCCTTCTTTCCAAACCTCATGACACCCTTCATGGGTGATACTTTCAAATACACCCAATCATCCACCTCAAACTCTAAGTCTCTCCTCCTCACATCGATGTAAGATTTTTGGCGGCTTTGGGCTGTCTTTAGCCTCTCTCGAATAACTCGCACCTTCTCCATGGCTTGATGAACAAGTTCAAGCCCAATCAACTCAGCTTCACCAACTTTAAACCACCCAATAGGAGATTTACACCTCCTTCCATACAAAGCTTCATAAGGAGCCATTTGAATGCTTGCATGATAACTATTATTATATGCAAATTCTATGAGAGGTAAGTGGTCATCCCAACTTCCCTTGAAGTCAAGTACACAGTCCCTCAACATATCTTCCAATGTCTGGATGGTGCGCTCCGCCTGGCCATCTGTTTAAGGATGGAAAGTTGTACTCAAGTTCACCCTCGAACCTAACCCCTTCTGAAAAGATCTCCAAAATTGGGAAGTGAATTGAGCTCCTCTGTCTGAGATAATAGACAAGGTAACCCCATTCAATCTAACGATCTCCTGGATGTATAACTTTGCATAATCGTCTGCGGTATCAGTAGTTTTAACCGCCAAGAAGTGAGCTAATTTCGTCATTCTATCCACAATCACCCAAATAGAATCATGTTGCTTTCGGGACTTCGGCAAGCCTGTAATAAAGTCCATGTTGATCATCTCCCACTTCTATTCTGGAATTTCTATGCTTTGGGCTAAACCACATGGCCTTTGATGCGCAACCTTCACCTGTTGGCAATTCGGGCACTTAGAAACAAATTCCGCAACATCCTTCTTCTTCCCACTCCACCAATAGATTTCCTTCAAGTCATGATACATTTTCGTGGAGCCTGGATGAATGGAGTACCTAGAACTATGCGCTTCAGCCATAATCCTCTCTGGAACATCATCGATATCCGGCACACATAATCTATTTTGGTACCTCAACACACCATCTCCCCCTTTTGTGAAAACCATTACCTCTTGTTTGTGAACAACTCCCTTCAATTGGAGAAGGATGGGATCTTGGTCTTGCTTCTCCTTTACCTCTGCCATAAGTGAGGACGTAGACCCATCCTAAATAGTAACTCCGCCTTCATTGTTCTCTTCCAGATGAACTCCCAATCGAGCTAATATGTGTACCTCCTTCGCCAACTCTCTCCTTCCTTCCTCCACGTGGGCAGTGCTACCCATAGACAACCTGCTAAGAGCATCAACAACAACATTAGCTTTACCTGGATGGTAGAGGATGCTCATATTATAGTCCTTGAGTAGCTCGAGCCATCTCCTTTGCCTCAGGTTGAATTCCTTCTGGCTAAAGACGTATTACAAGCTCTTGTGATCGGTGAATACATCGATATGCACTCCATACAGGTAGTGGTGCCAGATTTTAAGTGCAAACACCATAGCTGCCAGCTCAAGGTCATGAGTTGGGTAATTCCTCTCATGAACCTTAAGCTGTCTTGAAGCATAGGCTATCACCTTCCCTCTTTGCATCAACACACAACCCAAACCAATTCTGGATGTATCACAATAGATCACAAAGCCCTCTGTACCATCGGGCAAGGTTAGAACAGGGGTAGTGGTTAGCTTAGTCTTCAATTTCTAGAAACTCTCCTCACAGGCCTCGGACCATTGGAACTTAGCCTTCTTTTGAGTCAGCTTAGTCAATGGTGATGATATAGAGGAGAATCCCTCTACAAACCTTCGATAATAGCCAGCCAAACCCAAGAAGCTCCTTATCTCTATTGGGGATGTGGGTCTGGGCCAACTCTTTACTACCTCAACTTTCTGAGCATCAACCTGAATACCATCTCCAAATATAATGTGGCCTAGGAAGGCCACTGATGCAAGCCAAAATTCACATTTGGAGAACTTTGCATACAATACCTGGTCTCTCAAAGTTTGCAAGACGACTCTAAGATGATGGGCATGCTCCTCTTTATTCTTGGAGTAAACCAGAATATCATCTATGAACACAATCACAAACATATCAAGATATGGCTTGAATACTCGGTTCATGAGATCCATAAAAGCGGCGGGGGCATTAGTCAACCCAAAGGATATGACCAAAAATTCGAAGTGGCCATAACGAGTCCGGAAAACAGTCTTCAGAATATCACATTCTCTCACCTTTAACTGGTGGTAACCAGATCTCAAGTCTATCTTTGAGAAGCACGTGGTACCCTGAAGCTGATCAAATAAATTATCTATTCTGGGGAGAGGATATTTGTTCTTTACGGTGACCTTATTGAGCTGCCTGTAGTCAATACACATCCTAAGGGACCCATCTTTCTTTCAAACAAATAGGATCGGAGCTCCCCATGGCGAGACACTCGGCCTAATAAATCCCTTATCTAACAAGTCTTTCAACTTCTCTTTCAACTCTCTCAACTCAGCTGGGGCCATTCTATATGGAGGAATTGAGATAGGCTGGGTATCAGGAAGAACATCAATCCCGAAGTCGATCTCCCTATCAGGAGGGACTCCAGGCAGATCTTCAGGAAAGACATCTGGAAACTCGTTGACAATCGGAACCAACTCAAAGGATAGAGACCTAATATTATCACCTTTAACTCAGACAATATAATAAATACACCCTTTTGAGATTAGCTTCCTGGTCCTAAGGTATGAAATAAACTTACCCTTAGGCGCAACCGGACTACCCTTCCACTCTATGACAGCCTCATTCGGGAATTTGAACGTGACAATCTGAGTTCTACAATCAATAGATGCATAACAGACATAGAGCCAGTCCATACCAAGGATCACATCAAAATCAACCATGTCCAACTCAACTAGGTCGGCTAAGGTATCCCTGTGATGAATGGACATAGTGCAATCTCTATAGACTCTCTGAGCTATGACAGAATCACCAACAAGAGTGGCCACACTAAAAGGCTCAAGAAGACATTCAGGAATTTTGTTGAATTTACTAGCCACATAAAGAGTCACAAAAGATAGGGTGGCACCCGGATCCATCAAAACATAGCAATCAAGAGAAGAGACTCGAATCATACCTGTCACGACATTTGGAGAGTCCTCTTGATCCTGGCGGCTACCCATGGCATATAAACGATTTATACCTCCGCTGGTGCCTGAAGTAGTGCCCCTGTGATTACCTCTAGCCAGCGGTGCGGTGGTAGAATGCTGGATGCTATTTCCCCCTGTTGGACACTCCCTCTGAAAATGGCCTATTTGGCCGCATTTATAACAACCAACCCTTCCCGCTCTGCATTCTCCTAAGTGGAGCCTACCACACTTACTGCATGATGGCTTCCCCCTCGCACCTTGACTTACACTGGCCTGGGATTGAGAACCTTGGGGTCTGGAAGTCTGGCGACTCTGACCCGGCCGATCATACCTGTCCTGCGGCATTGTGCGCTGACGGTAGATGAGGCATAATTGGGAGGCCTCTTCTGGAAGAAGGACCTGTTGCCCTTGTTTTGCCTTTGTTTATTCTCATGGCCCGCTGATTTTGCCTTCTTGCTCAGGTGCTCTTCTCTGTCTTTTCTTTTCTCCTCCTCTACCTGCTGAGCATACACCATTAATCTAGAAAGATCCATATCCGAGATCAATAATGCCGCCTTGCACTCCTTCTTCACGTGCGTCCCTAATCCGGAGACGAACTTTCTCATCTTTGACCTCACATCCGGAATCATTTCTGGAGCATACCTGGATAGCTGAATGAACTTCAGGCCATACTCCTTAACTGTCATTCCCTCCTATTTCAGATTAACAAATTCCTCCACCTTCGCTTCCCTCAATTCTCAGGGAAAGAAGTGGTCAAGAAAAGCTCCCTCAAATTTATCCCACCTAGCAAGTTCAGCATCTTCACCTCTACCTTGTTCCCATTGGTTATACCAAATGTTTGCCACATCTTTGAGTTAATAAGACACCAACTCAACCCCCTCAATTTCCGTAGCATGCATAGCTTTTAGGATTTTCCACATTTCATCAATAAAGTTTTGGGGATCTTCATCTACCTTAGAACCCGTGAATGCCGGTGGATTCGTCCTCAGAAAGTCTCTAATTCTAGTGGCAGCAGATGGCTCCTGAGAACTAGAGCTGAGAGTCAGCAAACTCTGATTACCACTTCGGGCAGCCATTAGTTGCGTGAGCATTGCAATTGCCCCTCGAAATTCTGCCTCTGATGTGGGTGCAGGTGGAGTAGATGGCACTTGGGGTGCCTCTGAGTATCTCGCAGGTCGGCCTCTACCCCTTGCCGGGCGTGCCTCGGACTGGGCATCTCGGCATTGTCAATGTTTCTCTGGCTAGCAGTACGTTTAGGAGGCATTATATGTACGTACAAACGCACGAATTAGAAAGGAGTTTTATAGAGTTTAACTCTACCGCACGAGTTCAAAGTATGAAAGAAGTGAAACAATTCCTAATGTCTTATAGCCTCTTGATTATAAGTGTGGTGCACAACACACCCATAAGCAAGACTCTACTAGACACGGCTCCATAGACTCCCTTAGAACCCGTGAATGCCGGTGGATTCATCCAACACACCCATAAGCAAGACTCTTATAGCCTACTGATACCATATTTGTCACGCCCCGAGAGGGTACCCTAGACGTAACCGGCACCCGAAGGCCATTTCTGACCCCCGAGCGAACCACTTGGTCCAGTCACTCATTCATTCAATCACATTTTCTTAGCGGGAACTCAATTAATAAAATACTATTCACAATATGAGGGCCAAAGGCCAAACATTCATCAGCTCAACGACAAAAATAATAAGACTCCTCGGATTAACCGCTCAACCTCCCCACACTCCAGTCTATGAAGCCTCTATCCAAGTCTAAAAGGTGCCAATGATAAGTCCATGGCTACCAACAATCAAAATAAAAGAAACAACAACAACAAAACTATACAAGGAACTCCACATCCTTCGGAGACTAGGAGGGCTCACCGACTAGCTAGGAGTGTAAGTGGATCTTCAACGGGGCGCCGATTGATGATCTCTGGTACCTGTCGCTGTATCATAAAACGATGCAGGCCAAATGGCGTCAGTACATGGAATGTACGAGTATGTAAAATGGCTGGAGGAAACAACATCAAGAAAGCATCAATATCAACTCAGGATCTTAACTCATATATATATACATATAACAACTCACTCCAGTGTCCTAAGTCTAACAAGAATAGTTTAGACCGGACCAAATCTCATGCCACTCAACTCAACTGATTCGGAGTACCATCAAGACCTAAATGGGAGTTTCTCTTAACCGACAACCATTACCTATGAGCCGGTGATAGTACAACAATCAGACATTGTTGCCACGTCCGTCCATACCTTGCCAGGGCATGAATGCCTCCCTAATCATAGATACCATCGATTAGTCAAGTTCTATCATTTCAGGACAATAAAAATAGGAAACATCCGACTTTAACGGTTCGATCCCAAGGGAAGTATCCGACTTTAACGGTTCCATCCATACCTACATTGGCGGCGTAGTTTTTGGGGTTCGAGTATGGACTGTACTCCCACCTGCCTCGGTGCTCGATACTCCTCCCATAACTCTATGTTCATAAAACTCCTCCAATCATCTCAAACAAGCCCTCACGGCTAGTTTCATGTGGTACATTGACACCTCATCAACTCGGTTCTCATTTCAACTCAATTAAGTCATAATGGCAAGTCTCATTTAGGACCTTGTCCACTCGTCAATTCCATCCTCAAATCAATTCAATCAAGCCTCATTTAGATAAGCATTTATGACACTTCCTCAAGACTCATCACAACTCTATGACTTTAGCTCAACAATTCAAGTAGAATAACACATTTAAGGAAAATGACTTAAGCAACATAATCACTTGGCTAAAGAGATCAACAAAACATAATAACAATGTCATCTCCATATACTCATACTAACATGAAGGATTTTAGGGACTTCTTAGCTCAACAACATCAACACATATAGCATCAAATAAATAGGAGACAGAATTCATACAAACATAAACTATACCAAGAAACTCTATTTTCATGAACATCTAACCTCAAGGCAAGAGTAGGGCACATGGGTGAACTCAACCCATGTTTTAGATAGCCTTACATACCTTAGTTAAGACTTGAAGAAAACCTTGTGGTTGGGTCTTCAATGGAGGACTCAAATTTTGAAGCTCTTGGACTCCTTTTTGTTGGAAATGGAGAAGAGGAAGAAAAAAAAGAGAAGCTAGGGCTTTTTAGAGAGAGGGTGAGGCTGAAAAATGTGTTCCCAAAAGACCAAGGGTAACATATATATAATTTGGGTAAGTTCCCAAATTGCCCCTCCTCAAAAGTTCTGAAAATAGGCTAAAAATGCACCTGGCGCGATAGTGGTGCGTCACGCCATTGCAGCGCCAGGCTGAATATGCCTAAAACCTTCACACCTCGTAGTAGCGCGCCGCGCCAGAGACCAAACTACTGAGGCATGTTTCTGGCGCGATAGTGGCGCGTCGCGCCCTTACAGCGCCAAGGCCATTGTCCTGAGTTCTGGGAATTTGGCCTGAAAAACCCTGCACAACTTTTAGTGGCGCGTCGCGCCAGGGACCAAACTACTGAGGCATGTTCCTGGTGCGATAGTGGCACGTCGCGCCATTGCAGCGCCAAGGCCATTCCCCCAGCAGTTGCAACCCAGGCCAAAAATGAAATTCCTGTCGTGCTAGCACATCTTAGGATCGTCATATCTTTTGACTCCGAACTCCAAAATTTACGTTCTTGGTGGCGTTGGAAAAAAGACTCGACGACCTTTAATTTGATAGGTCGTGGGCCACCCAGATTGACGTCCTTCAAAAGATAGAGTCGTTAAAAGTTGACCCTTATACGAACTCATCCTAAACTTAGCCACGATGGATCTTTCGGACTTAGCTCAGTCCTAGGGGTCCATAGTGACCCCACATCACCTCTAACACTGCTCCGTCCCTCAGAGACTCATCTTAACTCACGAATATACTTCAAGATACTCAGGTTCGACCCCTCCCGAACACAAGAAGGGTCCGAATTTTTGGAAAAAATTTGAGGGGTGTTACAGGGGTAGTCTCGGATCGTGACAGTTAACTATGTGTAAATGCCTATCCACTTGTTTTATTACTGCAATTATATATTTGCTACTAATCTTAGTCGGCCTATGATGTGTACCAGTACATCGTATTTGTACTGATGTTACTCCTCTACTTTTTTTGAGTGCAGATCGTGATTTAGATGTGTCTACTAGACCTCATATCTAGAAGAGTTATTTCCAAATCTGAGGGCAAACTTCCATTCGAGTTTCTGTAGATCCTCTTATATACTGATGTCTTTCTTTTCACGTGTTGAGACTTCTAATTATTAGTATTACCATTTCTTAGATTTGTTAGTTAGATGTTTTAGTATGATGAATTTTGATTCTGAGCTGTAATAGTTAGACTTCTACATATTTATTTATTTATTTCAGAATTAAACTTGTTTATCTTGTGTTTCGGCTTTTTGACTAGAACTGTTAGATGAATGCATGATTTAGGTTGACAAGCATTGGTTCATCCAGTGGAAATTTGTGTGAATGCCAGCTACGGCAGTATTTTTTATTAACATAGACGCAATATTTTTTGTACACTTTTATTAATAAATGCATGACACACATGCAATATATATACACTAAATTAGTATTACTTGAAAAGCATAAAGGTTCTTATAAATGTTGATTGAAATTTTGTCATTTATTAAAAGATTTCGTAATACATAAGTTGTCATTTACTATTTTTTTCAAATTATTATTTTATTAACTTTATAATATTTAAAATTAAGGTGTTCTTACATTTATCGAAAACAGGAAAATATACTTTTAAAAATTACGGAGCCTAAAATATACGATGAGAGGAAAATATATGGTAAGAGGTATTAGGAGAATTAATAATTACAAAATCATCTACATATATGGTAAGAGAAAAATATGTTTTAAAATTAAGAAGTCCTAAAATGTATGGTAAAAGAAAAAAAAATATGGTAAGAGGTATTAGGACAATCAATAATTAAAGAGTCTTAAAATATATGGTAAGAGAAAAATATAATTTAAAAATTAAGAAATCCTAAAATATATGATAAGAGAAAAATATATCGTAAGAGTTCTAAGGTTTTCTTTCATCAAAATGTATGAAATTTAATATTCTTAAGTTATTTGTTATTAAACAAGATCCAAAAAAGGTCGCAAAATAATAATATTTTTTTTTATATTTTATCATTTTTATTTTCCATTGTTTCATAAAATGTTATTCTTCATTAGTACTTTTTATGTAGCACTATTATTCACGGAAGTCAAGTTGGAGGAAAGAGTTAAAAATATGAGTTAACTATATCAATTTATATATATTAAGTATAATGTAAAGACTCTTGGTAGATGACTCTCAATTTTCTTCCATCGCAACTTTACGTTGTCATCTTTTATTTTACCATAATCATGTTTGTTATTGTTAATATGTTACAAGTAGTTGCGTTATATTATTATGCTCATATATAATGTAGTTCGTTTTACTTTCACCTCATTGTTTACAATGTGTTTTCATGTATCAATACCAACATAATTTTGACTTTTAATATCAATGAAAAAGATTTATTCACTACATTTAATTTTGCTCCTAAATTGTTAGTAGTTTAAGTTATTTTTGTAAGATTTTGTACTTTATAATATAATGTACACACAATTATATATTTTTTTATATACATTTATTATTAGCTAACTCGATACACACGTACAAAGCACGTACACTTAACTAGTTAATATTAAAATGCTCAAAGACCAACATTATACACTTATGGGTTGTTTCATAGAGTATATAAAAATAATGCTAAATAAAGTGCATTAGTAATACATGCACTAGCAATGCTTACATTAATTATGAAGTGATTATTTCTTATGCATTGTTTGGTTTGGTGTATTAAAAATAGCATGCATTGTATAATTTATTGTGAAAATATTACCCTCCACAAATATGATGGAAAAGATATAAAAAAAAAAGTTTTGAGGAGCAATTGGGTCTTTAACCATGCTAATGCATGCATTAAAAATCTCATTGCATTACTAATACCATGGATTTCCATGTATTAGTAATACATTCATCAATACATAATAGAGTGTATAGCGAATGCAAGAATTAGTCATACATAGCATGAAAAAGTGTACCAAATAAGGTACTACTAATACACAAAGTTAATGCATGTATTATTTTTACTAATATACTCTACTAAACGACCCCTTAGGTGGAAGGTTCAAATCTCACCAAGCCCCCCTTTTTTGTCTTGAGACTCCTAAAACTTAAGATGTCGTTTGGTTGAAAACAAGTTATTCCATCATTAATTATCATGTGATTAGCTATTCTGGGATATCTTATTCCACCATGTATATGGGATAACTTATCCCATTACTATGGTATAAATGATGGAATAAATTATCCCAAACTTAGCAATCAAACAAGACACCAAAATTTTATCCTGAAACTATTATTTTATCCCATAATTATTTATTTTCATCCCTTGTACCAAACTAACCCTAAAAGTATGAGTTATCACACATCTCTATCTTTGGGACACAAGGACTTGGATGGCTGGAAATGTCCAACCATAAAGACTTCAAGAATTAATCTTTGGGAGTGAAAAGTACTGATCTCTCAATGATAGACCAGTTCAAGAGGGTGATCAATCCAAGATTTTGGCAAAGTCATGAGAACCAAACGTGGAAAATTCTTGCTTGTCTAAAGTTCTTTTCCAACAGAAACTGTCTCATAGCCATATATATATATACATACATATATATACATACATATATATAACATATGTATATACATGTATGTATATATATATATACATACATGTATATACATATGTTATATATATATATATATATATATATATATCCATCTAGTATTTACTGAGAAAAGATGGTGCAGGGGGCCTCCACTAAGGTGAATGTTATTGAACCCAAACATTAAAAGCCATACGAATGCCCTCATAGTGGCAGGAGTCAATATCCATTAGGAAAGTTTGGACTACATGTTTAACGTCCTCCAGCTCTAGGTAATAGTGGAACGATTACAACATGTGTGTCGCGGTACGTATAATCTTACTTTCCTGGCGAACCAACTGATCTATCTCCCTTTGCTCCTCTAAGGACAAACTCCCAACCAGAGGAAGCTGAGGAAATGGTGGTGAATAGGGCTCCGCCGGGGGTTGGACGGGTACTCCTCAAAGAATAAGATTTTCTGCTAGATCCCATATTTCCCTGGGATTGTAGTTCAATTGGTCAGAGCGTAACGACCTGGGGAACGACTCTAGTAGCTCCGGCGGTGCTTTAGAGAGTTTAGGAGAATTTTATTGGCGGCAATAGGAATTAGGCTATTTTGACAGTTTTTCGTGTGTGTTAGTCCATGGATTTTTTAGGTGTCGGGGGTTCGGGTCGAAATTTCTTGGATTCTTCAATAGTAGCGTTTGTAATGACCTAGAAAACGACTCCAGTAGTACTGGCAGCGCATTAAAGCGGTTTAGGAGCATTTTATTTGCGACGTAATAGGAATTAGGCAATTTTGCCAGTTTTTCGTGTGTGTTAGCCCACGGATTTTTTTAGGTACCGGGGGTCCGGGTTGAATTTTCTTGGATTCTTCCATAGTAGCGTCTGTAAAGACCTAGGGAACGACTCCAGTAGCCCCAGGCGTGCATTAGAGGGGTTTAGGAGCATTTTATTGGGGACGCAACAGGAATTAGTCGATTTTGCCAGTTTTTTGTGTGTGTTAGCCCACTAATTTTTTAGGTGCCGGGGGTCTGGGTTGAATTTTCTTGGATTCTTCCATAGTAGTGTTCATAACGACCTAGGGAACCACTACAACAGCCCCGGCGGTGCATTAGAGGAGTTTAGGAGCATTTTATTAGCGATGCACTAGTAATTAGTCGATTTTGCCAGTTTTTTGTGTGTGTTAGCCCATGGATTTTTTAGGTGCTGGGGTCCGGGTCGAATTTTCTTAGATTCTTTCATAGTAGAATCCGTAACGACCTAGAGAACTACTCCAGTAGCCCCGGTGGTGCATTAGAGGGATTTAGGAGTATTTTATTGACGACGCAATAGAAATTAGGCAATTTTTTTAGTTTTTCGTATGTGTTAGCCCACGGATTTTTTAAGTGCCAGGGGTCCGGATTGAATTTTCTTGGATTCTTCCATTATAGCGTCCGTAACGATCTGGATAATGACTTCAGTAGCCCTGACCTGAACATGTACATCCGACCTTTCTTCTTGATTATGAATCAAGAAAGACGAGATCTGGATTGCTGAAATTGTCTAAGTGGAAATAGCTTTATTATCATTCAATGCGCATCTTGTATTTTAAAAAAATTGGGGGCAATATAATCCTTACGTAAGGGCCATCCTATCCAACTTTCAGGCATTAAGATACGTTTCAAGCGTGGATGATTATCATAAGAGATTTCCAACATATCATATGATTCTCGTTCTTAAAAATCCACGTTTTTCCAAACCCAGAAAACAGACGGAATTCTAGGATTCCTCCTGGAGGCAAATACTTTTATGCATGGAATCAGAACTTAATAAATTTCAAACTTTCTATTCCATATCCGTTGCAACTAGTATTTGGGTGTTTTTGCTTGAGTTGTACGAGATGAAAGTCTCATATACGGTTCTCAGAGGAGGAGTTCCGCCTATCTCAATAAAGTATATGATTGGTTATAGAGATGATAAATCTTTGGCCTGTAAATTCAATGAATGAATATTACCTCTCGATGATTTTGAATCAGATCAATATCATGAATAACAATATATGAACTATCAAATCAATTCGTCGCTGAGAATTGAATAGTATAACATAGGAAGAAGGGATGTCACGATTGGGGTTTTGAATAAAACGACCTTTTTATTTTTTATTTTTTTTATTTTCATATTGAAAAAGTAATAAGAATGAGAGGTGTTAAGCTTTTTATCATCCTGACGTCGAGCTATTTTTCCGTAGGATCTCCCCTACAGTATCGTCACCGCAGTAGAGTTTAACCACCAAGTTCGGGATGGATTGGTGTGGTTCCTCTACGCCTAGGACACCAGAACATCGAACCATGAACGAAAAAAGGCATGAGAGAAAAGCATATTGGCTAGTGATTGTGATGCCCCAATTCTTAACTGGAGGGGACACCAAAGGCATCTGCCCTAGGAAGATCCTTTTCAAGTTTGAATTTGTTCATTTGGAATCTGGGTTCTTCTACTTCATATTTATTTAATATGAATATTTTCTTTATTTAATATGAATATTTTTCCTCTCTTTTTTTATATCATTCCTTAAGTCCCATAGGTTTGATCCTGTAGAATTTGACCCATTTTCTCATTGAACGAAAGATACGAAATAAATTCGATTGATAAAAGTACCATGTGAAATCTTCGGTTTTCCCCCTTCCTCAATCTCTATCCCATAGGTACAGTCTTTGAATCAATAGAGAACCTTTTCTTCTGTATGAATCAATACTATTCCATTCCAAATCCTTCCCGATTTTATCGAGTGACATTGCTTCTTCGGCCCGAACCGAGGAATCCCTTAGATATGATGCAAAAGGGTTCTTGGTCTATCCTTGATCAGAGATTTCTCTATGAAAAATATGAATCGGATTTTGAAGAAGGGAAGGGAGAAGGAGCCCTTGACCCACAGGAGGATTTATTCAATCACATAGTTTGGGCTCCTAGAATATGGCGCCTTTGGGGCTTTCTATATGTATATACATGTATATATGTATATATATATATATATATATATATATGTATGTATATATATACATATATATGATATAATGTTACATTGCCATCTAAAGAAAACTGAACCGCCTTCCCACCACACATTATAATTTTATCTTCCCTGTCCCTTTTGCACACACAAAAAAAAGCACTTGTATTATTTTTATTTTATATAATTTTAGTCTACGATCAATTTAAATTCAAATGTAAATTGTAATAACAATAACATATTTAGTGTAATTCCACTAGTGGAGCTTGAAAAGAATAGGACATATACTCACTTTACACCTACCTTTTGGGTAGAGAGTTTTTTTTTATAGATCCTTAGCTCAAAGGAAGTAATCAAAGCAGGATATTAAAGGAAAATAACGACAAAATAAAAAAAAAAGATAAATAAGCAAATGGAGCAACAGTAGTAGAAGAAATGAAAAATAAGATACTATATGAATACCAAATAAGGAGAAGCTGAGTAAAGGAGACAGACCCCTGCCTCTCCCACATAAAAGTACAACAACACTTGGCACCTACTATCCTTCTGCCCAAATCCTCGATCAAAGTCACTTTCATGTGTCAAAGTTCATCAAGCACGACAATAGGTCTGGAAGCATGCACAATAACATACTTGTGATCAAATTCAATTAACACTTGACACCTACTATCCTTCTGCCCAAATCCTCGATCAAAGTCACTTTCATATGTCAAAGTTCATCAAGCATGACAATAGGTCTGGAGGCATGCACAATAACATACTTGTGATCAAATTCAATTAACTTTGCAAATAGAAAGACAATATATCATCATCCACCCTACTAGGGGCACCTATATTTGTGTAAAATCTATACGAATACCAGAATCATCGAGTTGTAAGTACATGGTTGAACAGCTTAACAGAATCAGTAGAACTAATTTTTCAGCGTGCACAAAATGGATGCGAGAGGAGGGCATCAAGAGAACAACATGCCGTGCTCTAAATCTTCAGAGGCTGAAAAACCATTGCTTTCCGGCTCCCCTCCCTCCTCTTCCTCATCCTCCTCACTGTTCTGTGCTGAAGTTAAAGGCTCAGATTTCCTCCGTGCACCAGCCCCACTTCTTCTTCGAGTTTCTGCAAAAATATTTAATCTGATTAGTACTGTAGCCACCAAGAACTGCTACAATGACTAGAACTGGCAACAGCATTGGGACTTGCTCTTATTAGTAATCGCTGAGCGTGTAAATGCCAAAAAATCATCCCACTTGAAATGTCTTAGTTCCTGCTTCTCCTCCTCTGAAAGTTCAAAATTCGGTTCCCTCCCACACATAAAAGCAGCCCTACAAATTCAAAAGGAAAAAGAAAATTTCCATCCATATTAAAGCTTCCATAGAAGAATCATCTAATTGCAATAGAACTGCACAAGGATCTTGTTGCTGTA
Source organism: Solanum dulcamara (assembly GCF_947179165.1). Taxonomy (NCBI): domain Eukaryota; kingdom Viridiplantae; phylum Streptophyta; class Magnoliopsida; order Solanales; family Solanaceae; genus Solanum; species Solanum dulcamara. The sequence continues at coordinate 58,517,306 of NC_077239.1, read as the reverse complement.
AATTTCTGAAAATTGGTAGATGAACCCTAGGAAATCCCATCTTAATCAGATACCAGTAAGGTACAAGCCTGTCGAACATTTGAAATTTTAAGCATCACACTGAAGGGGGAGCAGAATTTAATAAGGTGAAGAGAAATAAATTTTCAGGCAGTATGATACCTGTCATACAGTCTAGCAGCTTCTTCTTGAGTGCCGACTGTACCCAAGTGGATTTGTTTCTTATCAACTTTTATTGCAGCTTGCCATTTCATATTTTTAAAGTACACACCTCTCATAAGACATGGTTCTTGGTTTTCAAAGTGCTTTCTCCTGTGTCGCTTTCTGCGTTTAACTTCTGGAACAGCAAATGCACAAATGTTATTTCACGGGATGCAAACAGCACTTCTAAAGACACGAGATTCCTTACAAAATGCTCGATGTGAATATTCCTTCACAGAGATTTCTGGAATTAGAGGGTCTTTCGGTCAAGCCAAGAACTGGTGATTTAAGTAGGAGTATTCAAATAACTCCTAGCTAATCACAAGTTGATTCAGGTAAAGAACAAAATGGAGCAATTCATCATTTGATAGAACTTTTTGATGATATGCTGATGACAGAAATCAGCAGCTAAGTTTCAAGTAACATATCCCACAAACATGAAATATCGATACTCTGAGGCCAGAAGAATTTCTATACAATGTGAACTAGGGATAATAGCAACATATGGCTTTTCAAAAGGCTAGATGGAAGAAGTTATATATCACGACTATTGAGGATTAGAGGAACCTAATAAATTACTCAAGGTGATTCCTTTTTTTATTTTACGAGAATAGAAAAGCAGGGTAATCACACACATGAGCAATAAAAGCATCGTCCATAAATGAGCTTCATGTTGTTGAGCCTTTCTTGAGCTTTCGTCTGCAATAGACAGCTGCTTCATGGCGCTGTTCAATTAATTATCATGTTTCATTCAAATATACTTGCAGAAAATAATTCATAAGCACATTTATAGGATTCCACTGTCTATCCTCATCAGTCTGTCCCCCAACCCCTCCACCCCCCTTCTTAATCATCTGCCTTTTTTTATTTTCCTATCTACCCTAAGCTTTTTCCTTGCTCCTTTAAACCTGTTTTTAATGAACCAGCAGCTCTAGACTTTGTAAAGCACCATAGTTCCCGTCAGGTGATATGAGATAAGAACTTTGTTTCAGAAGCAACAAAATTTTAAAGTCAGTTAAACAAAATGCGGGACTGAACTATTATGTGCCGTTATGTAGAAGATACCGAAACAAACATATTTGAATTCCGTTGTATGTACCATAAAGATCAGCAGGATCTACCTTAATATAATGAAATAGAAGAACAGGCAACTAGGTGATCAAACTATCATTAGCATATAAGAAAAAACCTGGCAATTGTTGAGCGGTCTGCTCCATCAAGGAGCCAGAGGCATGACTATTCGATGATCCAGGAACAACCTTAATAGCAATTTTCTGGAGAGCATTGAAACAATAGATTAGGATATAAAGAATGCCAGTAGAACTTAGTGTTTATAAAGAAAACATCAAATTTAATGGATCAGGCAGAGGATTCCACATGATCCTTTGTAAATTAACATCCTATTGACTGGGAAGAAAATATGCATGCTAATCTGCTCACCACAGTAGTGATAGTTGTGGCATAACATGTTAGTAATCAATTATTCTTTCCTTGCTGAAAGTGAAGCAAAAGCAAATATTTGGAGAGAAAACTGGACAGAACCTTAGATATTTAAAGATTTGACTTCATCATTCCAATTAACTTTATTTTTAATAGTCAGAATGCTATCAGTTCTAGCAGACAAAACAAACATGGTTGGCTATCCACTAAAATCTCATTGCTTGGAGACATTATTAAAAAACCTCCTCCAGTGGACACATTTTCTTTTTCCCTTTTGTGTGTCATAGCCAGTATTAATTTACACAGAAAAACAACTGAATTGAATTTGCGTCAATCAGACATAAAAATCTTTTTCAATATAAACACTTTCTGTAGAGAACAAGCTGAAACACACACAATACAGCAGAAGACATAGCAGCATAGCAAAGTTGTCATATCTTGCAAAATGCGGTAAATTTTTCACTTAGACTTTCCTTTTCCAAGGAACCAAATAACTATCTATGCTGAGGAAGCCACTTCCACTAATTTGATCAGTATTCTGGAAAATGTTTTACATAGTTCTGAAGATAAAAATCAACACATTTATCATAGAATTTCTGAGCTTCTGTATTATGCAAACTAGTTTGCTTAAGCATGAAGGTATGGAGTAACTACTTAGGTTTAGTAGGAGACATACAAAATAAACTCTCAAATAGTTTAATTCTAGCAGATTAACTTACTGCTATTGAAACCAGACAATCTTTTCGCAATAACCCAAAATAGAAGGAAATGGATCAGAGACAATATCCCTTTGGATTACAGCTTAGGAAAGTTGCATCACATACTGCTTCTTCAATTAGATCATCCATAAAAACCATTGGGCTGAAAACTAATTCATTTGCTGATTCATGACACAGTTGAGTGCAGGCAATGGAGCCTGTCCTAAAATTGTTAAAGGTGACTCCACATTGCTTCCATCTCATTTTAAGCTAAATGTTAGTGTCTAAACCACTACATCCTTCTTACTTGCTTTCCAATTCAGAAGTAGAATCTAGTCTTCAAAGATTATTTGGAGACTTTTGAAAACAAAATCATGCAAATTTAGACGTTCATGCTCATGCAACATATTAGCACAATAGTGAAATATATAGATAATGCTATCACTTCTCGTTCAGATAAATTAAAATTAGTAACTGAAGGGATGCAGCTAGAATAATGAGAATGAGTTTAAGATAATATAGTGTGGGAATACCAAACATCAATAAAGTTATTCATACCTCTTTTGACTCATCAATATCAGTTAATGGCATTGGATAGACACTAGTGGGTTTGTTGTTGAAGAAACGATGTTCAGCAAAGTGTCCATTCTCAGAAAACTTTGGCAGCGGAACCAAGAAGGTGCTTCGTCCTTCATAATCATTAGGGGATCAAGAAAAGTTATCCAAAAATATTGCTAAAATTGTAAAGTAACCCGAGAGTGAAAACAGAGCATTCTAGTTTACAATAGATAGATAACTTGACAATTGTAATATACAAACTACAGAAACTATGAGTTTATCGGACTGCAATGATTATAATAAACCAAAATGCACTAACTTTCCATACCAGAGCAAAGTCCTAACAGCTTGCGTCTTCGGATGCTCACCATAGCTCACCAAATTATGCCTAGCAGATTTCCAACAGAAGGAAAATTAGAAGAGGAAAAGAAAAGTGGAGACACATTTCCATTTGTAGATAGCAAAATGTTGCCAACTTGTTAGGCAAAGTAGAAGAAATGCCTAATGTGGCTCTTAGATTGCTGGGAATTGAGATCATGTATGAAGCAAGGTGGATTCACTAATAAAACACTATGTAAGTGAAATCTGAATACGTTATGAGCATTACATATATGATCACTTCCAGAAGAAAGTCAGCTAGCAGCCTGTGGCTGGGGAAACATTGCTAAAATTCTGACAACACGGATGTCCGAGTTAAAAATTAAGACTTTGTCATTCCACACTAGTTAATATTCCAGCTAAAATTAAGCCGAAAAAACAAGTAGGAGAAGTTTTAGACTTGCAATTGAGATGTAAAAATGAATGGTTAACATTTAGAATCTTAAACATTCAAGTGACAACACCAAGGACTAAAAATAAAAGTAAAAACATGAACCCCCAAGTAGAAGAAAAGATTAGTGTAGCAGGCATTGAAGATAATATTTCGATAAAATAGATGTATAAATACAGGCTGTTGGAAGATAAGGTTATATGTAGACCAAGTCAACCCTTACCAACCTACCACCTTTTGTGGAGAAGAACAAAGATGCAAACTTTCCAAGACTAGAGACATCAAAACAATCAGAACAAGGGGGGAAAAAGTAGCATTTGTCATCATCCAAAGCACAATGACCGAGGTCAGTAATAACAAATTATCCCACATGTTAAACCATAAGTCAAAAGTAGCTAAAAAGAAACAAAACCAAGTTAATAGTACCTTAAAACTACAACAAGACTGGAGTAACAAGAAGAAGAAAAGTGGTTGGTGAAGGAAGCGTGGAAACCGAGAAAATCAAGAATCTGAAATGGGGATTTTGGTGAAAAGAAGAAGGATTTTTAAGTTGAAAAGGGGGAAGAAGGTGGTGAAGAAGGGAGATTGTGAAGAGGGTGTGGTAGAAAAAGAGAGAGAAAGAGGTGAAGATTGTGTTTGTAATTGTAGTTGTTGTTGTTGTTACTCATGCATCTACCACCTTTTGTTTTTATTTCTACTCTCATTATGTCTTTCTTTTCTTAACACTGGCTGGCTGCCTGCCTGCCTGCCTTGGTGATGCTGGTAACCCAAAAAGCCTCTCTACTAGCTTTGGGGTTAGTGGGGGTTGTGGGGTAGAAAGAGAAACAAACAAAGAGTTAATATGTATAGAGAGAGTTGTTAAATAACCATTTTGCCCCTATGGTTCCCATGACAAGATTATTCATATTTTGATGACAAGAATGCCCTTGATTAATCTATAGCCTCTTATTTGGGGAAAAAGATCCTAAAAAGAATCCTATTTCCTCATGTGAAAAAGGGAATGCAATATTATTGTTTTGGATATCGGGGGCCGCTAATTTTGCAAACTTTCGGGGGTGCTTTCAAATGTTTAATTAAATAAATTCTTCTAAAATTATGTGTTTAAGATTAAAAAAACTATCATTCTAACTTGGCAAATTGGCTTTGTTGATGGCCAAATACACTTCTATTAGATGGTTGAATAACAGATTAGATTTATCTACAATTTTCTAGGAATGTTTTTTTCCCATCGAGTAGGTCTGGGGATTATTGTTTGTACTTGCTCTATTTAATTAATATTTTAAGATATACAACAACAACAACCCAGTGAAATTCCACAATATGGGTCTGGGAGGGTAAAGTGTACGCAGACCTTACTCCTACCAAGGAACGACGGCTGTTTCCGAGAGACCCTCGACTCAATAGAAGCATAAAAAGAGGTCAGATAAGGCTAATAAGTTCAAAGCGATATAAAAAAGCAAATAACGAAAATGACACAGATAAAATAGAGTAATCAAAGTACAGAAAGTAATAAATAATAATAGAAATCAGAGCACAAAAAATTATAAAGTTCCGCCAACTTCGCCTCCTTCCTCTCTATCTTATAAAGTTCCTTACTCATCCACTTCCCCACCTCATCTTTGCTTTCTATCAACTTCGCATACGCCATCTTCTTTGCTTCCACCTTCTCTTGCACTTCTTCATTCCACCACCAGTCCCTTCGATGCCGACCACGGCTACCTATCGAGACTCCCAATACTTCCCTTGCTACAACCCTAATACAACTAGTCGTCCTATCCCACATACTATTCGCATCCCCACTACTATTCCAGGCCCCCATATCCTTCAATTTCTCTCCCATCTCCACGGTACTAGACGTGGTCAAACTCCCCCATCTGATCCTAGGTCGGTCATCCCTGACCCTCTTCTTCCTCGTCATCTTGATCCCTAAATCCATCACCAAGAGCTTATGTCGGGTCGTAAGGTTGTCGATCGGAATAACCTTACCGTCTTTGCACATACCTTTATCATTCTTTCTAAGGAGTAAATAATCTATCTCACACTTAGCCACCGAACTACAGAAGGTTACCAAGTGGCCCTCCTTCTTTGAGAAACTCAAATTGGCTATCACCAACCAAAAAGCTCTTGCGAAATCCAAAAGTAAAACTCCTCCTCCATTTCTGTCCCCGAAGCCAAATCCTCCATGCACATCATCATACCCTCCCGAAATAGACCCGATGTTCCCATTGAAATCCCCTCTTCCCCCGTGAAAAGCTTCTCAGTAGACGGTATGCCTCTCACTAACTCATCCAAATCCTCCTAAAAGTGCCTCTTACCTCCTCGCCTAAGCTCGCTTGCGGCGCATAAGCACTAATAATTTTCAACGTGATCCCTTCCACGATCACCTTAATCGACATCATCCTATCATTGACTCTCCTAACCTCCACCACCTGATCTCTTAAATCACTGTCTACTAAAATGCCTACCCCATTCCTATACTTCGATCTACCAGAGAACTAACGCTTATACTCGTCTACCTCCTTAGCTTTGAAACCTACCATTTGGTCTCTTGGACATAAGCTATATTAATTTTCCTCTTCTTTAGAATCTTGACTAGCTCTATGGATTTTCCCGTTAACGTCCCAATGTTCCAAGAACCTACTCTAAGTCTAGACGCTCCTTTAAACCACTTACCCCTCCTTACCCTCGTCCCCGTCCCTGAGCGAGAACATGACCCTAGTCTACCATCACTATCCAAAGCTAGAAAAATGCATATGAACTAATAAATTATTCAAAGGTCTAAAATTTGCAATCTGTAACTACAACTGTATGAGCAAAGAATAGTAGTTATGGAAAGATATGGAAATCAGAGGTACCAACTTCAGTTAAAATAAACCTGGTTGCCGCCGGAAAATACTGTTTACGTCGAAGTACTGTTCACGTCGGAGTTACTATTCACGTCTGACAATCCACTTATGTTTAACACTTCACAGAAATGAGAGAGTGACACAAAGATTTAGTGTAAATAATTTCAAGAATTTGTGTGTTGGAATTAAGAATGTTGTCTGACTTTAATCAATCTCCAGCTGCTGCTATTTGGAGATATTGAGAAATCGTTAGTAAAGTAAATCAAATTTATAAAAAGAAAAAGAAAATAGATAGAATCTAACAAATAGTTCTAAAAAGACTATTTTTTTAATATTTTAAGATATATTCTTTTCATTTAATTTAATGAAGTTGCACCTTGTATAATAGAATTTCTGCTAATCTAAATGTACTTTGCAAATAATAATTAAGATAAATGGAGGATTTGAAGATGTCAAGGGTGAAATTGATATTGTATAGGATAAGAGGAGAATAGTGTATATTATTCCTAGTTGAGGTGGAATTTAATTTTTATAGCAAAATTGACGGTATAAATAACTTTTACCTATAAAAAATAAACACATTTTTAATAACATTTCAAATGCAATGTTTATTATCATAGAGAAGTACCGTTCAAAAAGGATGAGAAATTTGTTTACGCTTACTCATCTAGATTTGATGAACTTGTAATATTATATTTAAAATAGAAACAAACAACAACAACAATTAAGGATGTGTATTGGTTGGTTCGGTTCAATTTTAAGTATTATCAATTCGGTTTATCGATTTTCGGTTTCTAAATACGCTAAACAGATAAGCAAATCAATAAGATATTTGTTATCAGTTTTCGATTAATCGATTTTTGGTCTTTAACGGTTCAGTTTTTAGTTTAACCAATAAGAAAATACTATTAAAACAAATATACGATTTCTGAAGCCGCTGTCGTAGCAACTTTCAAACCTTTGCCGTCGAACCTAAAGCGGCAAAGTCTAAAGGGTAAATACTAAAATACTAAATACTAAATAGTATGATATAGTGATTAACTAATTATGTATTTATATTAATATTTTTTATTTGATATTTGTATATGAGTAAAAAATTAAAAATTAAATTAGTAAACTATTATAGTTTTAAAGGGTTATCGCTTTATCCAATAACTCAATATTATAAAATCAATACCGAACTAACAATCCAATAATTATTTTTTATAAAATCAATAAATAATCATTAATTCAATAACTCAATAACAATAAACTAATAAATGGATTCGATTTTTTACATACCTCTATCAACAGCAGTGTATTACTAGAGTACTTTTCAACGCATAAGTTGCCCTTTTGAGAGACTGATTTCTGAGTCCCTAACAGAAGGAAATTGGGTAAGATGCGTCCCTACTTAAGAATAGACTTGCAAAGTTTTCTATCTAGTACCCGGGGGGAAATAGATACTAATTGGAGTACTAAAAAAGACATACCTTCTTATTGCAACTTATTTTAATTAATTTATAAGCTCAAACAATTTATAAATTAAAAAAAAAGAGGTAATTCAACTTATTTTTTGACTTATAAACTGTTTTCAGCTTATAAACTGTTTTAGCTAAACTAAGTCAAACAGACTCAATTATTTTTTAGGCTTATTTTAAGCAGAAAATAATTTTAAGTTGGTCAGCCAAACACTCAAAAAAATTGAAAACAACTTATAAGCAACTTATAAGCAAATCCAAACGGACTTAGGAATTCAAAATAAAAGGTGATGTAAATGTATGTTAGTTGAAAGGCCTTTTTTTCTTTTTGGTCATAAAATATTACTTCTAATATATTAGGTAATTAAATTCTAAAGATATATCGAAAAAAGGATATCCGTGGATACGTTTTTCTTCAGCAAAAGAAATACATCCATAGAAGCGTAGCTAATACTAGTACTATTGTTTGTATAGGCATATGGTGGAATCAAGATTTTTATTAATGAGTTTCAAGATATAAATAATTAAGTAAACACAGGAAAAGATGTAGAGGGTTCAATATTTACTATATAAATATAAAAATAATTTAATTATGTCTAAACCGTGTAATATTCTACTGAAGATGAAGAGTAAGGGTGTGCAAAAATCGAACCGATCGATAAATGGAACCGAGAAAAGTGTTATTGGTTTATTGTTATTGGGTTAACGGTAATTTAATGATTTTATTAAAAAAAATTGTTCGGTTATCGGTTCGATATTGATTTTTTAATATTGAGTTATTGAGTAAACTGATAATCCATTAATACTATAATAATTTACTATTTTAATATTTACTCATACACAAATATCAAATAAAAAATACTAATTATAAATATATAATCACTATATCATACTATCAGTGCCCTACACAATTCACACCTCACACTATATTTATCCTTTAGGCTTTTCCGTTTTAGGTTCACAACGTCAAAACTCAAAATCTAAAGAACTAAGAACGGTGTCGGCTATGGTTTGCAAGTTGCAATGATGACGACAAGGGTTAGGCGACGCCTAAAATTTTGAATTGTGAGTTTGATTTCTCTCTTTTTTTACTTCTCTTCTTCTCCCTTTTTTGATTTCTCCTCTTCTCCGTATGCACTTTCTCAAAAAAATTGACTTTGCTGATAAATTCGACTTCACTGATAACCATGCCCTAAATGGAGGAACTATAGTTTTTCAAATCTGATGAGCCTTTGAATATTTTTCTGAAGAATTTTTTTTTCTTTTTTCAGTAATGTTCAAAATTTTTGAAAATTGTTGGAGAAGTCGTATATTTACTTTGAAAGCATTTTCTTATTGGTTAAATTGAAAATCGAACAGTTAAAGATCAAAAATCAATAAATCAAAAATTGATAACAAATATCTTATTGATTTGGTTATCGATTTAGCGTATTTATAAATCAAAAATCGATAAACTGAACTAATAATACTTATAACATAACAAACCGATCGATACACGCCCCTACCGAAGAGGGTTCGCCTGTACCCCTTAACCCTACCTCACTCCACCCTTAATTAAGGGCTAAGTTAGGACCATGAAAAACTATAGTTCCTCCATTTAGGGCATGGTTAGAAAGTCACCCTGGTAATTGAATTTGGTGTAATTAGATTTAATTACACTATCCCACATGTTTGGTTGGTCGTGTAGTTACTTGATTAAAAAATAATTGGGTATAATTGATAAGGGGTAATTACACATTTCAATTCTCGGGGAATGGCTGTGAATTGCCGGTTATTACATGGTGTAATTACAAGTTGATTACGTTTTTATTTCTATTTTTATTTTTTTATTTTTAATTTATTTTTTAATTCCTATTATTTTAAATTCTTTTTATTATTCTACTATTTTTTAAATATATTTTTAATTGCTTATTTTTTATATTTCATTTCATTTTCATTCTCAACCTTTATTTCATGTGATTCCATGTAATTTATCTTATTATCTTTTTTTAATTCTATTTTAGTTTTTTTTATTAGCAACTTTTATTAGTATTCTAATTTTTAGATTAAAGTAGAATTTATTGTTGAATAAGGTTATAGACTTACATTATCCTTTTCTTTTAAATTAAATTTATGTACATTATGTTGAAATTTGACATGAGTATTGTGTTAATTTTTTATTTAGAATTTAGAATTTATGCTATATTTTTAGTTTCACTTGTTTTAGTAGTACTAACTTGATATTTCGGGGTGCAATTCATTTATCTTTTAGTTAGACTTGATAGATTATCTTCTTGTCAAATGTTTTAATAATTTTACGAAATTATATTTATTAATCTTTTGGTCAGACATTCATTTCATGATGTTTATAGAATTTTTTACTGTAGTTTTTTTATGATTAATTAAATTAAATTATACTAATTTGAAAAATATAAAACAATTTTTTATACTAATAGTTAAGAACATATATTTATCAATTAATATATTTTCAAAAGAACAATACATCTTAAATATTTTAATTTAATATCATTTATAAAGGCCTTATTTTTCTAATATAAGTTTTTAATTTTACATAATTAACTTCTATTTTTAAAATTTAATATAATCTTATGTTTGCACTTGTGCAAATAAATAGTACACTTATAATAACATTGTAATTATAATGTGGTAAATAAATATGTCGTTGTAATTACTAAATTGTGTAATTACTAGACTGATAATTACTACCTTATTAATTACATCAATATCAATTTCAATTACCATGTGACTTTTCAAACAGACCCTTAGTTGCACAGCTTCTTCTCGTGCCAACTTATTCATAACTTGTTAAGTTTCCTACATATGTGCTCCATAAATATTTACTGACTGATCAGAAACATGATGTCACATACAAAATATAAAGGAGAGCCCACTTCATGAAGCAACAAATGTATGGCCTCCTTTGAATTTGTTTTTGTTATCTCCTGTGTTTAGAAAAATAAATAGAAATAATTTTAAGATGAAAAGAAAAAAAATAAATGTTCGAGATCACGAAATTTACTATGTGTAATTAAAAAATTTTAATCTCCTCATTGTACTCGAGATTGTGGATTATTTTCTTCCAAGATAAAATGGATATACATGTTAAATAAGTAGCGGTATCTCACACTTCATTAACTTCAGCAAATTCAAAAGTCATCAACGAAATCACACAAAGACTCTACTTTATTTGTAAGAAAATGTCTATAGAAGAAGGAGAAAATTCGATGCAGAAACAGGGAGGAAACCTCTCTATTTATAGTAAACGATAGGTCTAAACTCACCTGTTCAGAATAGACTTATATCTTCTGAACAGGCATGGTGTCTTTTGGGAAAGGAAATTTCTATTTGAAAGAAACAAGTCCTTTTTGAAACAGGTCCGTGAATTTTAAATTAATTTTATTCCGCAAATTAATTAGTTAATTCCTTTCAATGAATTAATTAATTCAAATTAAATTCGTTTATTAATTAATTCATAATTCAAAAATTAATTAATTATAAATAAGTCAGTGAATTAATACTATATAAGAAAAAAGAAATTACATAATTAGACTAATAAATAAATTTTGTGTAAAAAAATTATCAATCAATCACATCATTTGCCAAAGTCAAAGCCAAAGTAAAAGCATAAGTCAAAGCCGAAGTCGCCCTGAGCGAGCGTCGACGGCGACGGTGCAAGTAGACACCCTCTACGTAAATTTTTAAGAGTTAAAGAAAGTGTTTCCCGATATAAGAACAAAACTTTTCTTCTATTCTACCAATGAGGGAGAAATGACTTTTTATTTTCCTATCACTTAGTTCCCCCACATTTTCAATTCTCATTTTCCAACTCACACCTTACTTAAACCCCACATGAATGGGAAATGACTATTGTTAAAACATATGCATGAAAAAACTGTGTGATTTGTAAGTAAGGATTAATTTCATATAGATAAGTAGGGTTTTTTTTTGAATTTTTCATAGTGGACATATATCGAATATACTCGATCAATCAGTAGATTTAATATCTTTGAACCATCAAGCTTTGGTGTATACCTAGACAACATATGCCACACAATTAACCCTTTATATGTTTTTGGTTCTCATTATTTTATTCGTTTAAGCCATGAATATTATATGGTTTATAAGTGCCTAGAGAACTGGTCTTACCGGATTCACCTTGAAGCAGCTTACACTTCACACATATATAGGTGATTTCTACATGTGTTATTGTCACGCCCCGGGAGGGCACCCTAGGCGTGGCCGGCACTCGAAAGTCATTTCTAGCCTCCAAGCGAACCACCTGGTCCAGTCACACATTCATTCAAACATATTCTCTCAGCGGAAGACTCAATCAATGAAGTACTATTCATAATTTAGGGTCAAAGGCCAAATAACTATCAAATCAACAAACAGTTATAGAAGAACTACTCAACAGAACAATCCAACATTTCTACGCTCCGGTCTATGAAGCCTCTATCAACAATCTAGGAGGTGCCAATGAAAAGCCCATGGCTACCAACAATCAAAATAAAGGAAACAACACAAAACTAAACAGGAAACTCAACATCCTCTGGAAATAAGGAGGACTCACCAACTAGCTAGGAGTGTGTGGATCTTCAATGGTGCACCGGTTGATGATCTCTAGTACCTGTCTCTGCATTATGAAATGATGCAGGACAAATGGCGTCAGTACATGGAATATACGAGTATGTAAAATGTCCGAATGAAACAACATCATAAAGGACCGAATCAACTCGGGAATCTCAACTCAGAAAGAAGTACAACTCAACAAGCGTCCTAAGTCTAAGCAAGAATATAGTTTAGACGGGACCAAATCGCATACAATTCAACTCAATCCGACTCAGAGTACTATCAAGATCTATGTGGGAGTTTCTCTTATCCAACAACCATCACTTATGAGCCAGTGACAGTACAACAAACCGACGTTGTTGCCGCATCCGTTCATACTTTGCCAGGGTATGAACGAATCAACCAATCATGGATCCAATCGAACCAAGTCTTATAATGTCTGGACAATAATTTTGGAGAAGCATCCGACTTTAATAGTTCAATCCCCTCCTACGTTTGGCGACGTGGTTATTGGGTTCGAGTATGGACTATACTCTTGCCCAATTCGATGCTCGATACTCCTCCCAAGACTCAATGCTCATAAAACTCCATCCAATCAACTCAATCAAATTATATCGACAAGTCTCATTTAGAACCTTGTCAACTCATCAACTCTATCACCATCAAACATCTCCCAATCATACTATCCGACCGATTCTAATCATATCATTCAAGAGTAAATTTAAATATACATTTATGGCATCATACAAACATATCCAACCATTTCTATATTCATTTAACACATCTTTGGAACTCATCACAACTCCAAGGTTTTAGACCAACAATTTAAAATGAACAACATATTTAAGAGAATTAGCATTTTTATCATAATCCACATAGTTAAGAAAATCAATAAAGCATGTTTAACAACTCATCTTCATCAACTCATACTCACATTAAGGTTCTTTCCAGAAATTTCTTGTCTCAACAACATCAACATAACAAGAATCACATTAATGGATGACAAGACTCATTTGGACATAGGCCTATCAAGAAACTCCATTCTTATGAACATTTAACCTCAAAGAAAGTGTAGGGCATGGGTGGACTCAACCCATGTTTTGAGTAGCTTTACATACATTAGTGAAGACTTGAAGAAAACTTTGATGTTGGGTCTTCAATGGGAAACTTGAATTTTTTGAAGCTCTTGAATGAAATCTTTGTTGGAGAAGGATTGAAGAAGAAGAGAGGGATTTTTAGGGATTTTAGAGAGAGAGAGAGGAGCTAGAAATAATGGTCCAAAATGTTCTAAGGCCGTGTCTATATAATTATGGAAAATTCCCAAACTGCCCTTTCTCCAAAAATCTGGAAAATAAGCTAAAAACACCCTTGGCGCGATAGTGGCGCGTCGCGCTACTACGGCGCCAAGTCGAATAGGCTAAAAAACTGCACATCTGTTAGTGGCGCATCGCGTCAAGGACCAAACTACTAAGGCTTGTTCCTGGCGCGATAGTGGCACGTTGCGCCCTTACAGCGCCAAGCCCAAGTTTTCTGGGTTCTGAAAAATGGGCTTGAAAACCCTGCACATCTCGTAGTGGCGCACCATGCCAGGGGCCAAACTACTGAGACTTGTTCCTGGCGCGATAGTGGCGCATCGCTCCACTGCGGCACCAAGCCCCAATTTCCAGCAGTTGCAACCCAGGCCTGAAATTCCTGCCGTGCTAGTTCATCTTAGGATTGTCATATCTTTTGACTCCAAACTCCAAAAATTACATTCTTAGTGGCGTTGGAAAGAAGACTCAATGACCTTTAATTTAATAGGTCATGGGCCACTCAGATTGTCGTCTTTCAAAAGATAAGGTCATTAGAAGTCGACTTCTTATACGAACTCATCTTAAAACTTAGCCACAACGAATCTTTTGGACTTAGCTTAGTCCTAGGGGTCCTTTGTGATCTCACATCACCTCTAACACTTTTCAATTTCTCAGGGACTCATCTTAACTCATGCATATACTTCACAATAATAGAGTTCGACCCTACACGAATACAAGAAAGGTCTGAATCTTAGGGAAAAATTTTGGGGGGTGTTACAGTTATCCCATAGATACACCATTTGATATAACCCTATATCAAATTTAAAAATCATTAAAATGTCTTAATGGCTTATTCTTGTTAATAAACATTGTCTCATCATGAGAATGGACCATAAAAATTATTTTAACGTTGTTAAACAGTCATCAATGACTTTGTTTGATCTCCTTAAATCTAGTTCTTGAAATCTCTAGTCTTCTAGGTAGAGATACAACCACAATGATTTGTCCTCGGCCATAGCCCATTTCCTTGGATGATCTTTCAACTACTTCTCTAGTTAGGCTTTCTATAAGTAGATCCAAGTACATTATCCTTTGACTTTACATAATCAATTATGATAATTCCACTAGAGAGTTAACGAGACTTACTGTTATAAATACGCTCCCAGTCTTTCCTATTGCAACTTGACTATCGTAATGTATACATATATGAGTCATTGATTTGGGCCAAAATAGAATGTCTTTTAAGAAATTTCGGAGCCATTCATCTTTGGTACCGGCCTTGTCTAAGGCTATGAACTCAAACGTATCCACTTGTGGACTTAATTTCAGTTGACTCAGTAATTCAATTTGCATCATTATATCTTTCAATAATTACTGGATATTTTTTGTAATGGAATTTTTTTTTGAGTGTGTTCTAAATACCTAAGACTCTTTACATTACTGTCCAATGAAGTCATAGCTTCTTTGAAAGTTTGATGTTCACTTTCTAACAAAAATATTAGAAATTCTAGTTTAAAGGAAGTAGAGGTTCTTTGGCGTTTGTTGCGTCTTGAATTTTCCTTGTAATGTTCATTTTCCTTTGTTTCTTTCCAAGGTCCTTTATTTTTTTCATTAGATGATTCACATTCTCTTTTATATGGGTATATGGTTTCGAAGAATCCAGCATCATCTAATTCAATTACCATATTAATATGACTATTAGGATTTTCTGGTTTACAAATCAAAAATCGATAAGTTTTACTATTTGTAACATATCCTATGAACATACAATCAATCATTTTTGTCCTATTTTTACCTTTTTAGGTTTAGAAACTTGCACCTTAGAAAAATACCCCCATACTTTCAAGTATTAAAGGTTAGAATTTCTTACTTTTCATTTTTCATATGGAATAAATTGTGTTTTACTATGAAGAACTCGATTGAGTATTCGGCTAGCCATAAGGATAGATACCCCCTACAAATTCAGGGGTAAACCAAAACTTATCAACAAGGTATTCATCATATCCTCAAGTGTTCTATTTTTTCTTTTTGCAATTTTATTTGACTGTGACGAGTATGGGCTATTGTTTGATGAATAATTCCATGTTTCAAACATATTTTTTCAAAAGGTGATTTATATTCACCGCCCCTATCACTCCTTATCATTTTTATCTTGTTGTTAAGTCATGTTTCAACTTCACTTTTGTATTGTTTGAATGCTTCAACTTCCTTATCTTTACTACTAACTAAATGTAACAACTCAAAAATCATAACTCAAACCAACTCAGAAAAAGCTCGAAAGAAAGTTAGAAAAAATCCTCAGAACTGTGAACCACGAGCAACAACTACAGATTGTAGAATGAGCTACAGAGCATAGGTGGAGCTCGTAGTTCACTCCCTAACTTAGAAAATATTATCTTGCCTTTCAAATTTTCTATGAACGACTTCTACGATTTTTATAAGTTTGTACGGATCGTACATGGTGCCTATAGAAAAGGTTTAGAGACTTAGAAACTTCAAGTCTGTTGGACCGTAGGTCAGTTCGTAGGTCAAGTCCTGAGATACATACTTTAGTATTCTTTCTACGACCAACCTTGTACAACATGTAGTAGGATCTACGAACCATAAAATATCCTATAGACCCAACTTCAGAGGACCCCTCCTCAATGCCCTTTTTAGGAGTAAGATCCATGATCTGTAGAAGGGTCTACAACCCATAGAAGGGTCCGCAGACCCAAACCTCACCACCCCCCATTTTAGTGAGCTTCTATGAGAGGGATTCTATGGCATGTGGAAGCTTTTACGAATCGTAGGTAATCCTTCGTAGGTGACTTTAGTAGCTTTTAATTAAGGGTATTTAGGTATTTTCCCACCTTTTCCAGTTCAAGTCTCGACGTTTTGGGACCTAAGTAAGTCCCTTAATAGTATCATTCAACCCTTTCCTCCTAATAATCATTCTCAAGACTTTTAAGAGTGAATGCTATAAATTATTTAACTTAAAGTAAGAAGAAAATTGAACTTTATTATTATCAACATCGATTATATTCAGTTTGAATAGTCCCTCAGTCAGGTAGCCTTTCCTACATACATCTCATTCTTACTATTTACAACTTTGTCAAAAACTAAAATATGCACTTAAATCCATTTAGATTAGAAGACCAGCAAAAAATAAGTTCTTCCTCATATAAGGAATATGAAAAATGTTCTCAAAGTAACCACCTTATCAGAAGGGATGTTTAGAAATACTTTCTATAGCCTTCCACCGTTGTTGTTGTAGAATTTCTCATATAAATAGTCTTATCAAATGTAGCAGAAGTATATGATGTAAAGACTTCTCTAAAGGCAAAAATATGTAGGTTGACTCCAGAATCAATCCACCACTTCTTGGGACTTCCTACTAAATTGTATTCAGTCAACATAGCAGAGAAGTTCTCAATGTCTCTATTTATTCCAACCATATTGGCTTGACCTTTCTTCTTTTTCTTCTTGGGAGCACTACATTCCACCGCCTTATGTCCAATTTTTCCATAGTTGTGGCAGTCTCCTTTAAATTTATTTTACTTGGATAGTTCTTTGGTCTAGAAGGTTTCTTCCTCTTTTTTGAATTAATTGGACTAGCCTCAACAATATTTGCTCGCATAATTATTGAGTTTTCTTTTGCCTTCTTCCCGGTAACCTTATTGTCTTCCTCGTTCCTTAGACGAACAATCAAGTCTTCGAGAGTCATCTCCTTTCATTTGTGATTCAAATAATTTTTGAAATTTTTCCATAAAGGAGACAATTTCTCAATAAATGATGTTACTAGGATTGTTTCTCAATAAATGATGTTACTTGAAATGTCTTATTTATGACCATTCCTACAATGGATAATTTAAAGTCAATGACCCATTTATCAATTTTAATTATGGAACTATCAGATTTGATCTTAGCTTCTGCTAGGAGCTCATAAATACTTATAGTTTTTGGACTTGACACATGACAGTCTTGCTGCCTACCATCTTAAAGTCCAGAAATCTTGCAGCCACGGACTTATTTAATCCTTCAGTTTTGGTTTTGTATTTCTTCTCAAGAGTATATCATAGTTCTTTAGAGGTTATACAAATACTGAAGACGTTATGTAAGTCATCTCCCAATCCATTGGGTATGTACTTATTGCATAGGAAATCAGAGTATTTTCATGATTCAGTCACAATGCACACTATCCACTTCAAATCCTATAATTCAACTCAATCCAATAACCCAATGCACACTATTCACTCACATAGGAAAATACATGGTTCAACATACTTAACAAATGTTAGAATTTCACTTGCCATAGTCAAAAGTCATGAACAATCTAAAATCAAAGCCTTTTCTCTCTGAAGATACTCCAAATCACCATAATCTAATCAAATATAGGCTCACAATCACATTCAAAGCTATTGAATCTAAAATCAAGCAATTCGGGTGAAAAGGGTAAAATGGTCAAGATCTCATATCGGAAAATGAACTCAAAATATGATTATTTTTAGTTGAAAACTTTCTTCAAGTAGTAAAGAATCTAATGGTGAAAACCATTTCAAAAACGAAGTTGAAATGAGCTCACAAACTCAATTTGTGATAAAATTTCAGATTAGGCAAAACGCCAAAAACTCCAATTTGAAATTCCAATTTTGAAGTTAAAATCACAACTTAATCAATGAAAATCAAAGATATAAGTTGAAAATGAATTACCCAATGATTTCCCACGAAAAGTCCCTTTGAAAATTGCCTAAATTGAGCTTTGAACTGATAAAAAAGGTAAAAATGACAAAATCCCGACTTAACACTGTTCAGACAGATTTTGTTCTCCGCGAATGCTGAGGCAGTAGAATCAACCCTCTGCCAATGCGGTCTTGTCTATGAAAACATGGAGAAGGAAGCCATTACCCTCTGCGAACGTAGAGAAGGCTTCATGAATGCGGAGAAGAGTTTTACAAGCATCAGATAACAGATTCTAGAAAGTCTCAAAGTCATGGAATAGACCCTCAGGGTTCGTTCGGGACCCCTTGTATACAAATCATATATGAAACCCTACTAAATTCAGTATTTCAGACTCAATGGAACCATCAAAATATAAATTTGAGGTCTCCTTGACTTGAAATCCGATAAATTGCAACTAAACTAGTTTCAACACTTGAAATACCCAAAATACCTTCGGAACTTCTAAAAATTATAACGAAGCTATTTCGAGCGTTAGAATTACCCCCTAAAACCATTGGAACCATCAAAAATCCAATCCGAGCACCTGAACCCTAATTATTGATCAAAGTCAAACTTGGATCAAACTTTAACTCAATTTTCAAATTCGGACCTAAAATCCACGTTTCAACTCCAAATCCAATTCCTAAAACTCTCCTAGAACAATTTCTGTATTCTGAAACTGATGAAATTGATGGAATTTCATTTTGACACTAAAAACTCTAAATGACTCTGAAACTCAAAATTTGACTACTTAAGCCTCTAAAACTCATTTCTTGGGCAAAACCTTAACTTTTCACAAGATTTTTGAAAACCAGCTTTCAGACCCAATCGAAAGTCACTCAGAAAAACTAACAGAAGGGTTAAAATGGTAATTTTTTAAAATATCAAAAATGACCTTCAAGGTCATTTCAATAATGATATAATAGGTTTTACTCAATATTTTCAAAACACGCTCAAGGAAATAAACTGAACATTGTCTGGCTAGTCTATGAAGACTCTAAAATACTGACTTTGAAATAGGTATCAGGATAGGCCCACGACTACCTCAAACTGATAAATAATAACTAAAAAGTAATGACTCAAGAGCGCCTCTAAATGCATAGAGGTCTCACCAAAGTTGGATAAAAAGTTGGATCTTCAACGATGCGCTTGTTGAGGATATCTATCACCTGTGTCTGCATCATAAAATGATGCAAGTCGTATGATGTCAGTACATGGAATGTACGAATATGTCAAATGACAAAAAGGAAATTTACGTCATGATACTCAACTCAAGTACTCAACTCTGAAAGTAGCTAAACTCAGATAAGCATTCAATATAATAAAATACAATGCTTTAAAATACACGAAATAATAAAATACAACTCAGTATATAAAAATATAATACTTTACATTTTTGGAGAGTTTTTCTAACCGATAACCATCACTTATGAGCTACATGATGACTTAACAAACTCTTGTCATTGCCATAGCTGTCCAATACCTTGCCATGGTAAGGGACGCAAATTCATCTCTAGATCCAATAAAAGTTCTCTTTTGGGACAATGAGGAGTAGCCCGAATGAACAGTACAATCCTATCTTGCGCTGGCTACGTAGTTTATGGGCTTCAGTTGTTCTATACTCTTACCCAAATTGGTACTCAATACTACCCCCAAACTGTAGTTTATTATGCTCATAACTCAAGCGAGTATATTTACACAATTAACTAATTTAGTCTATTTTGGACTTACTTCAAATTCAATTATTCTCAACTCATATTTTCTCTTTAAAGGATGTGATCTCAACTCAAATGAATGCATAAAAAATGTGGTCTTAATTCTCAACTCAATTTCAAAATAATTTTTTAAAGTTATTAATACTTATGCTCAAAATATGATTAAAAGACTTCTCGCTCAACTCATGCTCACAATGTAAATTAAGAGACTTCTCAAACTCAACTCACGCTCAAACTCTTTTAAGTAATTAATGAAAATAATCATTCTCCAACCCAAAGTAATGTAAGAAAAAAATTAAATACAAGACTCGTCTAGGATTCATGTGAATTCAAACATGAATCCATCATCTCAAAACTCAACTCCAGAAAGTACATCAAATATATACCCTAACTCAATAGGAATTTATTTACACAACTCAATAATTTCACTTTTATTGGGATTGAGACTCAAACTCATGGCTTCACCTAACTAAAAAAATATGTAGGGTACGAGGACAAATTTAGTCCAACGTGCTAATAGCCATAAATACTTGGAATTACAATTATCTAATCAGAAATCTAAGACCTTGCTCGAAAACCTTGCACCCTATCTCTTCTTCTTCTCTCCAATTCTCTCTCAAAAGTTCTAAGAGTAACTAACAGGAAAACCCTATTGGATATTGATAAAGGACTGATTTTTGGTCCCAAAACATATTGAGTTAAGTTTGAAAAAGGTGAAAAAAGACCAGAATGCTCCTCATTAAACCTGGGCGAGGTTGTTACCGAGGGGACTGCATAGGCCGTGTAGCTCTTCAAAGACCATAAAGGTATCTGTGAAGGGGGTGTTGGTAAAATTCTCTGGAGGCCTGGGTTGATGGACCACTTCCATGGCTCATAGAAGCTTCCATAGCTCATGGAGGGGTTTGTGAAGGTGATTGGGAACTGACTCCTGAAGGTTACCTCTCATGGGGAACTATACGGGTCGTATAGCCCTTCACGGACCGTATAAGTGCTTGTGAAGGTGGGGTCTCTGAGTCCTTAAGAAGGGGAGGCTCATAGATCAAATCCATGACTCGTGTAAACCACTACAGTCTATGGAGGGGTCCGTGGATCCTCCCTTGGAAATTTCCAAGTTGGCCTCAACTCTACGGACTCCCTTCATGGCTCGTGGTGTCCTCCATGGTCCATGAAAAGGGCTCGTGAAAAGCCCCCTAATTTGCAACTTCAGTTTTTCTTATCTTTTTAAAGTTAGTTTAGGCTAGAATTTTCATTCAAAGGTGTTACAATATCTCTTACTTGGGATCATTCATCTTCAAATAATGACCAAGCTAGGAACTTACTCAGGGCACGAATGTAATGCAAGACTCAAACAATCAAACTTAAGGATAACTACTCAGCTCAAGAAGTAACTAACATCAGAGATAGAAATAAGAGTATTACCTTCAAAACGTTAGGAGGGACGAATAGATGTGGGTACTTGGCTTTCATATCCTCTTCAGCTTCCTATGTAGCTTCTTCAACAAACTGATTTGGCCATAGAACTTTGACTAAAGCGGCCTCTTTGGTTCTCAATTTATGAATCTGACGATAAAAAATCTGTACATGAATCTCCTCATAGGACAAACTATTTTCAAATACACCAGATCATTTACCTCAAACTCCAAGTCTCTTCTCCTGACATCAGTGTTGGATTTCTTACGACTTTGTGCAATTTTCAACCATTCTTGGATGATATTTACTTTCTCTATAGATTTATGAACTAAGTCTGGCCCTATCAACTCGGCTTCACCAACGTCAAGCTAACCAATTGGCGATCTACATCTCCTCCCATAAATAGCCTTATATGGATCCATTTGAATACTCGAATGAAAACTGTTATTATAAACAAACTCAATAAGTGGCAAGTGGTCATCCCAATTACCCTTGAAATTGATAACATAGGCTTTCAACATATCCTCAAGAGTCTGAAAAGTACGCTTTGCCTAACTATCTGTCTGTGTAAAAGACTTATTCCGTAAAATTTTAATGGGTATTTGGACTATTCGATAACCATAGTTATTTAGTTGAGGGTTAAATTTAAATAACTAATTTAATTAGTGGACTAAGTTGATAATTTATTTAATACTCTATACCAATTATTAAAATAAAAGGATAGGGTTAATGAATTGTAATACATAAAGATTAGAAAAGAAAAGAAAAGAGAAGAGGGAGCACCAGAACATTCAGGTAAGCATATTTAATTGGATTTCAAATTTTGCAAATGTATCCATCGAATTCTAATTGCTGCAAATGTAAGAAAATTCATTTTTTTTATTTTATTCAAGTGGTCATATAAGGAAATTGATAATTGTAAGTCCACATGTTGTAGTTTCTTGGAAATTGGGGGAAATAGGTTTATGAATAACTATGGCCAATCATTGAAAAATGATTTTAGTTGATTTTAGGTTCAATATTATATGGGATTGAATCATTACATTTAAGTTACTTCTGCAAATTTATTTTCGTAAGTTGTCCACTGATTTCATAACTAGCTAGTTCCGATTTGAATTATTCTGTTAAGTATCGTATTATGATTTAAGTTTGGTATATTGAGATAGGTAATTAAATAATTAGTGTATTATATTATATGGATATTATTAAATTTATATTAGTTGGAGAAATTGAGACTTAACCTTTGCTTAATATTTAGGAATATGAGACTTGAAATATTAGTTGGTATCAAAATTTAGGAATTGATTATAGATTTAGATGGGTTATTGAGTCTAGGCTAGATACATAGTAATATGGGTGTTTATAGACTCGTGTACTAATGAATATTGTACATTTGATAGATTGGAAATGTTCTGAGGCATCAAGGAAAGGAAATACCTTGGTGGATTAGCTTGCTTGACTTTGATTTTTCGGTGGAGGTAGGTTATGGTTTATTATATATCATAGATAGACTTTTAATAGTGATTGATAGTCATTGAGTAATGTGTGAAGTTTACTATGCATTTAATTATTATGGTTTGGATGGTTGGTATGTTCTTGTGATTTTTCTGAAATTCCAAGACCGTGAAATTCATAATCTTGAACTTGCCCTATCAAAAAATGGTGCCTTGAATAAAGAAAGATTGATAAAATATTATTAATGAAGTAGAATATAATCATAAAGAATGATAAATTAATTTTATTTGGATCGGGTGTCACATTCCGACACGATATACTTGGATCGGGTGTCACGTTCTGATAGGGTATATTTGGATCGAATATCACATTTCGACATGATAATATTAAAGGAAAAAAAATTAAAATGACTTAATACTACCTAATCTCCAATAACTTATTTCCTAAAAGAGCGTGATGTGGAGGCTTGAGTCCTCATGTATGATCTTGATATTGTTGACTGGTTATGTAATTGTTCTTTGGTTGCCACCTGTTAAGTGTTGTTATTGATTTCCCGCTATTACTTTATGCATATTGATTTCTATTTTGAGTCGGCCGATGATACCTACTCAGTACATGTTGTCATGTACTGACCCCTACTTATGTCTTTTCTTGTTTTATTTTGTGGAGTGCAACGAGTGTTCCACCAACTTCGACTCGACCTCAGCTCTAGTCAGTCTCCTGTTCATAAGATTTCAGGGTGAGCTATCCTTCTAGCTCGTGATGGATTCTCCTGGTTATGGCATGTTATCCTTAGTTTTCAGACATATTTTGTTATTTATTTGTTCTGGTGTTTGACATTTCCAAACTTAGTTTTAGAATTTAGATGTCCTTAATGTGATGACTTCCAGATTTTGGGGAACGTTATGTAATGGATTTTAGTAGCTTTTGTTATTTATTACTTTAATAAGGTTTGAGCTTCCGCATTATTATCGTGTTTTATAAGTTGAATCGCTAATGTAAGTCGGAGTTGTATCATTAGTTCTTCCACTTAGGAAGTTAAGTGTGGGTGTCACTCCTGGCCCAGTTTGGGTCGTGACAGTTTGTGGGTGGAAACCGATGCTATGATTCACCTTCAAACCCAAACCTTTTTTTGGGTTCCTCTATATGAGATGATGTATAAGGAAACTACATGCAATATGACTATCTCTCGAGTATACAACCGTGAATAGTCCTCGGCTGAATCTATCATCTTAATGGGCAAAAAGTGACTGGTTAATCATCCTATCCACAATCACCCATATAGAGTCATGTTGTCTGCGAGATCGTGGTAAGCCTATAATAAAATCCATGTTGATCATATCTCACTTCCATTTTGGAAACTCTATATTCTGAGCCACAACATAAGGCCTTTAATGCTCAACTTTGACCTGCTGGCAATTCGGCCACTTGGACACAAACTGTGCTATATCTCTCTTTATTCCGTTCCACTAATAGACTACTGTCAAGCATAGTACATCTTTGTGGAGCCTAGATGAATGAAATATTTGGAGCTATTGGCCTCTTCCATAATTCTATCTCGAAGGCCACCAATACTTGGCACACATAATCTACCTTAACATCTCAACACCCCATCTCCCCCTTTGGCAAAAGCCATTGCTTTTTATTTGTGGACATTCATGATATCATTCAATGTATTGCATGAAAAATCTAGCTAGTTGGGTAACATCTAATTCACCTTCCGGTCCTTCTTAGACGTATCTCATTCATCTCTTTCTGGTCTCATAATATATACTTTACCAACCCTTGCCCTGTATACAAGAGTACTATCTTCTTCCAGTCTCAAGTAACTTAGATGAAGTTTATCCCTTTTTTTGTAGCCAGACTCTTTGAATTTCTATTGTGAAGTCTTTCTAATCACTACCTCCCTCTCGGGAAATCAATGAATATGGAAAAGTTCTTAATTCATGCACTCACTAAGAAAAACTTTTGAATGAATAAATCACAATATATGCAAACACAAATCGCAAATATCAATCATACGTTTGCTGATTCTAGTTAAGTCGTAATGGTTCTCACAACCCTAGTTATGGGTTTAGACTTGTATAATTATGATGAATAACTCAATAAAAAATTAATGAAACATGTATTCAAATGCATACAAATAACAATGAACCAAACTCATAATTTAAGAATAAGATTTAGAATCAAATCACCAAAACTAGAACTCGAAGAATCTAAGTTGTATGTTCTTCTTCCAAATCTGTCCAGTTGCATGTGGATGATGAAACAATAGAGTTTGGTATTGTAATATAGCCTATAAATAGTAGGAAAAGTGAATTAAAAGTGTGTCTCCAAGTCCCCTTAAACCTAGAATAAAATAGGGTATTTATAGAAGTTGAAATCTAATCGTAAACAAACTAGGAAACCAAAGTGTTATTGGGATCGGATTGCTCTGGATGGGCACCACCATGGCCAGTGGTGAGCACCATGGATCATGGTGGTGTTATTTGGTGTTTTCCTAGAATTTTGTGTCTGGAAAACCTACCACGACATCCTCAATGGCCAGTGGTGAGCACCATGGCCCGTGGTGAGGTCCGTGGAGTTTGCCTTAGCCATTTTGATGGCTTTTGCTTGGTGGCTGCCTTCTTCACAGATGGAAGCTCCCTTTCACGGCTAGTGGTGTTCACCACGGCCAATGAAGGGTCTCTTGGTGTGTACCCTTGGTCTAAACATGCATCTTTCACCTCTATACATCCAAACCAAGGTCCTTCAATGCGCGTTGAAGTTTGTTCTTTGATTTCTCCTAGTCATCCTAAAACCTCACCAAGATCAAGTCAATTTAGCACTTTTTGAATATTTTATTTTCCTTGTGATCTATCCTCAACACCAAGTTGGAAACTTACTCCATGATCAATTAGATCTCCACATAAACCAAGCCAAAGATCACCAACCCAAGCGTACTTTAATTTTCCCTAAAAATTAACCAAAAGCACATATCGAACTAACAATATGTGCTTGAGAACTTACAATAATTCCATGTTTTGAGCATCATAAATATCATATTTTGGTGACACATCAATACCCTTAACTTAGAATTTTTTCTTGTTCTCAAGCAATAACAAAACATCAAACCAAATAATGCGCAAATACAAGCAACTCATAGGAAATATATAGCAGCCCTATAACATCAACCTCATGCCCAACTTCACTTATGCAATGCACTCATGCTCTAACCAATATTGCAAGGCTTACTTCATGACATTATACTAGGCATAGCTTTACAAAATCAATGTAAATAGTCATAGACCAGTCAATGTAGCAACCAAATAACATAATCACAGTGTCGTCACTACAAAGAAGTCTCTCACACGGTGTATATAAGAAAAACAGAGACTGAAACAAGATTACTCGCACTCTCAAAAGAAGTTCAAACAATGCAAAAGTAAAGACCATAGGCTTGCCCTTAATTTCAACACTTCAACTCTTGAATAACCTTTTTAGGATCACAATAGGACTTTTTAGGCTTGTAACGTGGGCTCGGGCTTGGGTAGGATATATTTAGAATAAAAGTGACCACTTTGCCCATCCAAATGCTATTTTGGCTTGGCTACTTATTTTCAATCCGCCAAAATCTTATTGTACCCTTACTTACTCATTCGTTCTTCTTGGATGTGGTTTTCGCTTTTGTTCAATCTTATTTCTTTTCTTTATGATGCATTTTTACACTTATGTTGTTTTTCACTTGCGGCCACACCCTATGTTTTTCTCTTCTTCTCCTCCCACCATTATTTTCATACCTAACTTCTCTGCTTTTCTTATGGTAGCACCCTCAACTTAGACTTTTGGTTAGTTAAAGTTCATAATCAGCTAAGAGGGACTAGGGCCAAGATAAAGGTTCACAAAATTGATTCTCCTTATAGTAGCCACCCTCAACTTAGGCTTTTGGCCTGAGTTGAGGTACACATTGTCCTTGGAGGGATTAGGGCTAAAATTTAGATTTACAGACAACAAGGGAAGGTGAATTTTGGTTAATCAAAGAAAAGGTTCATTAAAGCTCAAACTTTTAGTTCAAAGGGTATAATTTCATTTGGTTGGTTAAATTTAGGCTAAGTAACTCATTATCAATAAAGGCCTATGATCCTGTCCTAATTTAGCTATCCAATTATTTTAGTGAGACTAACCAGGCAAGTTCTAACGTACAGATCCATCAATCAAACTACACAAATTAAGCTCACACACACATGACACTGATTTTATGCTATTTAGCACTAATCAACACAGTCATAACTAGCAAATCACCATGCACAATATTACAAAGATCCTAGCAAATCAGTTATGATATTTGAAATGCAATCACACAATCATTCACAAATTTTTGAATAAGGGCATTTTTTTTCTTTACTTTCACGGGCTTACTACAAACTCCTATAGACACTTGTATTCATACAAACAACCTAAACATGCCAGTTCCACTAGATAGCACACCTTCACAGAAAAGAAATATGCCAAGAAAAACTCTAAAGGTTATCAGGATGCCCTACTCCCTACTAAAATTTGTGCATCGTCCCCAATGCACTCAAATACTCTAAAATTGAAAACAAGGTAAGTGATCATACCTACAATGCCCTAGGCATCAGTAGTAGGTTACCTGACTACTCAGACTTCATCAAGTATCCACAAGGGTTGCTTCCCATTAAGCACCTGATTTAGTGTTGCGGCACGACATAATGTACTTGATTACTCAAACTTCAATAAGTTTCCACATGGGTTGTCTATCATGAAGCGCCTAATTTAACTTCGCAGCACACCGTAAGTTACTTGATTAATCCTTGATTGAGTTTTGCACTTGCTCTTGGGTACATTTATGAGCCCAATAGCAAATAAAACCCATAATTCATTAGTCAAGTTGAGAGAAAATTCCTAGAGTTTAGTTCATATTTTCGTATATTTGTGTATTATTGTAACCAACCAATATGATTAGACACTTTCAGGGCTAATTCAGAAAGAATAGACATTCAAAAAAAGATCAGATTGAAAGTGGAGCTCAAAGGAGAAGTTGAGAACAAGATGTGAAGAAAATGCATCATAAAGAAGTGTGCCGCATCGCGCACTGACTTCAGTGATTTAATTCCAACACTTGGAATTTATTTGACTCAATAGTGTGGTGTGCTCCAGGTCCACAGACCTGGTTCTGGATAGAACCATTTTTCACCAATACAGATAATAAAAAATTGCACTAACCTGAACCAAGTCCGCATCGCAGACTTCAGTGTGCTTACTTTAACTCCGCATTTTTGGTTCTATAAATAGCACCTTTTACATATTTTATTAAAAAAAGATCAGATTGTCGGATTTGGACTAAAGGAGATAAAGGAAGAACTATTTTGGGTGATATTTTAGTTTTTTCTTTCAATTGAATTCAAGTTTTTATGTTATTAATGATTTATGTAATTATCTTACAAACTATGAGTGACTAAATCCCCTTGTTCTTGGGTTGTATCCACAAGATGAAGGTTTAAATCTTATTTTCTTTGGTTGAAAATGGGTTTATGTATGTTATAACTCCTATATTCTTGTTTTGATTGTTTTAATGCTTGATCACCTTTAGAACAAATTTATTGTCCATCCAGAACTCAAAAGAAGGAAAGGGGATAGGACACTAAAATATAGGGAGCATATTTGTCCTAGAATTGCCTAGAATAATTCGTGTATAGAATGACAGTGGCACATATCTATACACCATGTTTGGTTACTAAATAAGATGATATGATTAATGCATTATTTTTATTTTATGTTTATCCCCGCTCAATGATGTAGTTAAGCTATCAACAAAAGTAGAAAATTAGAGGTCGGAAGATAATAATTGTAAAATAAATTTTGTAAATCAGTAATCGAAAGACCCATTAGATACCAAAGTAAAGAATGTTAGACCGGAAATCTATAAGCGCTACAACCCTGGGACTCTTCCTTAAATTGATAAAATTTCTCTAATATCTTTGAATCATTTTCTTATATTGTTTTTAGTATAATCATTTTAGATATAAATGAAATCAACTCTTTGTAAACACACATGAATAATCTGATTTATTGAAAAGCTAACCAATGCCTAATTAAACTTTTCTGTGGTTTCGATATCCGGCTCTTAAAAAGGGTCACTATATTACTTTTGAGACCATATACACTTGTGTGTGCTTTTGGACGCAACAAGTTTTTGGCGTCGTTGCCGAGAAATGTTTTTTGAAATTTGGCAATAGTTTTCTTTTCAAAGTTTTCTTTATTATTTGTGTTCGTGTTAACAACTTGATCTTAGCTGATATTTTTGGCAGGAGAATTCACAAAGGTACACTGGACAGAAGTGGGAACATTGTAGAGTTGCTAGCTGAGCCTGAAAGATTTTTGCATCTACAAAGAAGGAGAGCAGCTACCCTATATCCCATACCACAGGTAGATTAGGGTGATACTAACGAAGTTCCTGCAGATGTCCCTATGGAGATGGCAACAGGACAGTACATGATGT
Source organism: Solanum dulcamara (assembly GCF_947179165.1). Taxonomy (NCBI): domain Eukaryota; kingdom Viridiplantae; phylum Streptophyta; class Magnoliopsida; order Solanales; family Solanaceae; genus Solanum; species Solanum dulcamara. The sequence continues at coordinate 58,487,696 of NC_077239.1, read as the reverse complement.
GTTAGTCCCACTCACTGCGAATATCACCTTCAGCATTCAGAAACTGCCAGCTAGTGGAAGATTTGAACTAAAACAGAATATGGTGCAACTGTTGCACTCTAATGGGCAGTTTACCAATTTGACTCATGAAGATCCCCAAGTCTACATCCAAAACCTTTTGGAGATTAGAAATACTTATATGCCTAATGGGGTATCTCCTGACTATGTGAGGTTAAAATTATTTCCCTTTTCTTTGTTGAGGAAAGATAAGAGGTGGTTGAAGTCGGAACCACCAAACTCAATTACTTTATGGAATGATTTGGCTTTCAAGTTTCTTATCAGGTTCTTTCCTTTGGGGTAGACAACTAAGTTGAGGGCTGAAATTTTAAGCTTACCAATCTTGGGATAGGTTTAAATCTTTACTCTTATTTGTCCTCACCATCATCAAGCTAATGAGGTGTTGTTCCACACCTTCATAGAAGGTTTGGAACCCAACACCAAAATTCTTCTTGATTCTACAATAGGTGGACAGGCACTAGAGAAAACATATGATGAGCTTTATATATTTTTTAATCGCATATCTTAGGGAAATCCTGAGTGGAACAAAGGAAACTCTAGACCTATGGTTTAAAAACAAACAAGCATGTTAGAAGTTGATACGGTGATAACATTGATGGCATAGATTGCTGTAATGCAAAATATGATGACAACACATTTCAATAATTTAGTAAAAGGACAACAGCAAGCTCCAGTGAATTTGGTTCAGCAACAACACATGTGGTGTGAGGTGTGTAACAGTAGAAAACATGTGGCAGAATACTATGGAGCTAATCTTGAGTCGGTGAATTTCGTGGGTAATGCATATGAGGATAAAGGTAATTAGAACTATGGAAATAATTATAATCCAAATTGGAGAAACCATCCAAACTTCTCATGGGTGAAAATCAACAAAACCAACATCAAGGGCAGATACAATTCAGACCACAAGGAAGTGGGCAGCAGTACAACAATCAAGGCCAAGGTCTATATAGACCATATGGAGGAGGCCAACACTATAATCAGAAAGACCAAAGTAACCAACAATCAAACAGTATAGGAAACATGAGTGTGGAAGACATACTTAAAAAACTCATGAATGACCAAGCTAAGCTAGCTGCAGACATTCGTCAGTATCAAATCACTACTCAAAATTTAGAGAAACAGGTGGGACAGCTAGCAAGTGCTCAAAATTCTCGCCTGCAAGGTGGTTTACCAAGTAACACTAATCTAAATACCAAGTAGGTAAATATTATGAGCACACGAAGTGGACGAGCACTAGTTGAGCTAGCGCCACAAAGAAAAGGTAGTGAAGGCAAAGGTAAATCTGTGGAGATTGAAGCTAGTGAATCCAGCCAACCACAAATGAAATAAGAGCCAAAAATAAAACCACCTCCCCCATTCCCATAAAATATTTTAAAAAAAAGAAAACGGAAGAATGTTTTGAAAAATTCATAAACATGCTTAAACAGGTATAAATTAACTTACCTTTGATTGATGTGTTGCAGGGTATTCCTAAATATGCCAAGTTTGTCAAAGATATTATGGACAACAAGAGAAAGTTAGCTGAATTTGAAACAATGGCACTCACTGAAGAGTGTAGTTCAAGAATCTTGAATAAAGTAAAGCTTCTAGCTAAACAAAATGATCCAGGTAGTTTCACGGTATAGGTAACTATTGATAAGTATAGTAATGTAAGAGGTCTCTATGATCTAGGTGCTAGTATAAAATTGATGCCTAGATCTATGCTTAAGCAATTAGGTCTGGGAGAACTTAAATAGACCACTATTTTGTTATAATTAGCTGATCGTTCTATATCTAGACCTGATGGTATTATTGAGGATGTGTTAGTTCAAGTGGGATCCCTCATCTTTCTTGTTAATTTTTTTGTATAAGATTTTGAGCCTGACCCAGATATACCTTTTATCTTGGGGTGTCCATTCTTAGCAACAGGTAGTGCACTTATTGATGTGGCTGCAGGTAGATTGACTATGAGAGTACATGAAAAAATAGAGGTGTTCGATGTATATCAGGCACTGAAGCTGCCTGTAATCTATGAAGAGTTGTGTGTTATTGTCATGGATGAGAAAGTCTCATCTTAATGTATTTTACCAAAAGATACCTTGGAAAGAGTCGTGATTGGTCAAGATATTGAAGAGGACATGGAAGATAAAGAGTTAGCTAGTATGCTTGACATGCCAAATGTCAACATGTGGAGAAAGAATGTGGAACCTTTGAATAGAGAATTGGGTCCTTCACCCAAGCCATCTCTTGAAGAACCTCCTAACTTGGAGTTGAAGCAACTACCATCACATCTTAGGTATGCTATTCTTGGAGTGAATAATATCTTACTTGTAATTCTTTCATCGGCTTTTCTGAGATGCAGGTCACAGCAGCACTTGGGGTATTAAAAAGGCACAAGAAGTCAATTGGATGGCAAATGGCTGATCTTCATGGTATTAACCCTACTTTGTACATGCATAGGATTTTCATGGAAGAAGTACATAAGGTTAGTGCACAACCACAATATCGATTGAACCCTATCATGAAAGAGGTGGTAAAGAAAGAGATAATTAAGTGGCTAGATGCAGGCATAATATACCCAATCTCTAACAGTAAGTGGGTAAGCCCAGTTTAGTGTGTACCAAAGAAAGGGGGAATGGCTGTAGTGACTAATGAGAAAAATGAGTAAATCCCCATAAGAACAGTAACTGGTTGGCATATATGCATGGATTATAGAAAGTTAAATGATGCCATAAGGAAAGATCATTACCCTGTACTATTTATTGACCAAATAGTTGATAGGTTAGTAGGCCAAGAGTACTATTATTTCTTGGATGGGTATTCGGGTTATGACCAGATAACCATTACACCGTAAGACCAGGAAAAGAAAATGTTCACATGCCCATATGGGACATATGCATTTAAGTGTATGTCATTTGGTCTTTGCTATGCTCTTGCCACTTTTCAGAGGTGCATGATTGCTATATTTCATAATATGGTGGAAGAGTTTGTAGAGATTTTTATGGATGACTTTTTAGTATTTGTGGAGTCTTTTGATATTTGTTTGCATAATCTATAGAAAGTACTATCAAGGGGTGAGGAAACAAATTTCGTCTAAAACTGGGAAAGAAAGTACTAGCAAGGGGTGAGGAAACAAATTTCGTCTAAAACTGAGAAAAATGTCATTTCTTAATAAATGAGGGTATTTTATTGGGGAACAAGGTTTCAAAATATGGTTTAGAGGTAGAAAAAGCTAAAATTGAAGTAATCGAGAAGCTTCCACCATCGAATTTAGTGAAAAGTGTCCCAATTTTCTAGGTCATGCTGGATTCTATCAGCGATTCATCAAAGATTTTTCAAAGATCGCCAGACCCATGTGCAGCTTGTTAGAAAAGGAGGTAAAATTTATTTTTGATGATAAATATTTGCGGGCCTTTTTACTCTTGAAAAAGAAGATAATTGAAGCCCCAATCCTGATAGCTCCTAACTGGGAGCTACCTTTTGTGCTGATGTGCGATGTAAGTGACACAACAATTGGAGCAGTGCTGGGACAAAGGAAGGAGAAATTTTTTCACTCCATCTTTTATGATAAAAAGACTCTTAACTCGGCTCAGGCCAACTACACTGTCACAGAGAAGGAGATGTTGGCATTGGTTTATACGTTTGATAAATTCCACTCTTATCTGGTAGGTACAAGAATGATTGTTTATACTGACCATGTGGCCTCAGGTACTTATTCAACAAGAAGGATGCGAAACCTAGATTAATCAGATGAATCTCACTGCTCCAAGAATTTGATATTGAAATCAAATATAGGAGGGGATACAAAAATCAAATACCAACCACCTATCAAGATTAGAGGATTCATACCATGTAGGTAAGCAAAAGTTGATAAAGGAAGAGTTTTCGGATAAGCAACTATTGACAATAGAGGTACAAGAACTCCCATAGTATGCAAATATTGTGAACTACATAGTGAGTAGAGTATTTCCCCCCGAGCAAACTCCCAACAAAAGAAAAGGCTAATGTATGAAGAAACATTCTATATATGGGATGAACCTTATTTGTTCAAAAGATGTATTGATCAGATGATAAAGAGATGTGTGCCTGAATCTGAAGTTCAATAAATTCTACACGGTTGTCATTCATCTGGATACGATGGACATCATGGAGGCGAATAAATAACCCATAAGGTATTATAGTCAGGTTTCTTTTGGCCTAATTTATTTAAAGATTCTGTAGGATTTGTGAAAAGTTGTGATCAATGCCAAAGGTTGGGCACAATATCAAGATGGTAGAGATATTTGATGTGTGGGGAATAGACTTCATGGGTCCCTCCCATTGTCATATGAAAATCAGTATATACTGGTAGCAGTTGATTACGTTTCTAAAAGGGTCGAGGCCATTGCTTTGCCAACCAATGACTCTAAAGAGGTAAGTTGCTTTCTCAAGAAGCACATTTTTACAAGGTTTGACACTCCAAGGGCTATCATTAACGATAGAGGTAAGATTTTCATAAATCAAATGATAAAGAATCTATTAGCTAAATTTGGTGTCAGGCACAAGGTCGCCACAACATATCACCCCAAACTAGCGGACATATTGAAGTATCAAATCGTGAGGTGAAGCAAATCCTTCCGAAAACTGTCAATGCAATAAGAAAAGACTGGGATATCAAGCTAGATGAAGCGCTCTAGGCCTACAAAACTGCATACAAAACACCAATTGGCACTTTACTGTACCATATAGTATTCGTAAAAGCATGTCACCTGCCGGTAGAACTGAAGCACCAAGCATATTGGGTCATCAAAAAGTTGAACCTAGACTCGGAGTTGGCAGTAGAAAGCGTATGGATCACCTTCATGAATTGGAGGAATTCAGACTCCATGCTTATGAGAATGCAAAGTTGTATAAAAAGAAGACGAAGCGATGACATGACAAACATATAGTCGCTTGAAAATTTAAGCTAGGCCAAAAAGTCTTGCTCTTTAACTCGCATTTGCGTCTTTTTCCAGGTAAGATTCGATCAAAATGGAGTGGACCATTTGAAGTAGTGCGAATATCGGCACATGGAGCCGTGGAACTATGGTATCACACCAAATCAACCATATTTGTGGTGAATGGCCAATGTGTTAAGCACTAATTTGGGCAAGACGTCGATTGTGAGAAATAAAAAATTGAGCTCGAGAATGAATGAAGCTACAACTGAGTCGTGTCGCGACTTTAAATTAGGCGTTGCGTGGGAGGCAACCCGTGAGGTAGTGTAAAATATTTTTAATTAGAGGTTATAATGAATTTTTTTGTTTGCTAAAATTTTATTTTGTTTTAGTGTACAATTAGGATAGTATAAGCTATTCACGAAAACAAAATCAAAAAAGAAAAAAAAAGAAAATTGGATGAGTCCTAAATAGTGTAGTCCGCGATGTCTCCGTATCGCGAACTTGCTCCATCATTGTTTAATTTTTATCTAGGTATGTTTTAAAATATTTTTGGTGAAAATATGTTCCAAAGGAAAGTGTGTGCCAGGTCCGCATCGTGGACCTGGCTTATTTCTGTACAAATTGAATTTTGGAATTTTGTCATGCTAAACAGTGAGGTCCGTGTCGCGGACTTGGGATGTTTTCTGGGAATTTTTATTTAAAAAGATGGGTTTAACCTATTTTAATTGGTTTTACCCGACCCATGCAGTTTTTAACACCTAAATAGACCCTTTTAACTCCCTATTTTTATCAAATTAGTCACTCCTCATTCGTCTACACTCAACAACTCCTCTCTTCTAATGCAAATCCGCAATGCACGCATCCAATTCAAGCAAGATTTTGTGAATTTCTCCTTCATACCAACAAGGTATGTGTTCTTGAACTACTTTTAATATATGAATGATTGAAGTTTACATAAGTAAGTTCTTGGGCTTTAGGTTTTGACTCAATGTAATTGATTCTCATTGTTCTTAGATTGAAATTGTTATGGGTGTGTAAAATTGCTGAGAAATTGATTATTGTGGTTAATTAATTATGGGTTAAGTTCTTGAACTCTAACCCTAACTTTGATGTTAGAGAAAATGGATGTTTGTGGTTGTTATAGATATTTTATGTTGAATTCTTGAGTAAGCATACATAAGGTATGGTGTTGAAGTTGGTCTGATTTGTGAAAATAGTGTGGGGTGAGTTTCTATTGTTCTAAATGTTTGGGTTGAAATTGTGTGTGTTATTGAATCGTGTATGTTTCTTTTTGAGGGATATGCTAGACTACTAGAGGATACTATGAATTAGTATAGTGTTGGATTCACCATGTAGATTATTTGAAGTATGGGTTGGTTTGTAAGCATGTATGCAAATATTTTTCAAATAAAGAAGCACATTCCCATATGCTTATCTTAATAAAGAAGCACGTGTGTGAGTGAAAATTATCATGCACAGCCTTATTCCAGGCCTCCACTATACCAAAATAACGCGGAACAAAGTGTGCTTGGTCTATTCCCTTACGAAAGGGATGGACATAAATGTTGGAGTTGTTATCAAATGAACTATCCGTAAGTGTAGAGTCCATCAAGGTAGAGGGTACGTATTTAGAGGCCTCATCACGGAGATATGCCAAAGGGCCGGGTTCCGAGAGGATCAATATGGTTATATGGCCCCCTTACCTCTGAGTCTTATGATGTCACCAATATTAAGGGGCCAGACTACAATTATGGCCCATTCCTCACTACACAGGAGCGCACGAGGCGCAATAATATGATAACATCCCGTATGTTTGTCTTGGAGATGCTTCGACACTGCACTGGAGGGCGCACCTCAACTAAAGAAGAACTCTGTGAGGTAGAAAGACAATATCCACTAAACGAGCATGCTATGGATGTCCTAGGACTTGGGCCTAATTTTTATGAGCCTACTGAAGATGACATCCCTACGGATGATGATAAGACGAGGACAGGCTCAGATGTGGAGTCAAGTTTGGAGGCCATAGAGTTTGACCCTTTGACGGTTGAAGATCCGGCTGCTGGAGGAATAATGGATGAGTAGACAGGAAAGTCTACTACTTTGTGCTCCTGAGGACAGTGCCTAACTTTAAGTGTGGGGTTGAATGTCTGTTTAATTTAAACTATACCTGATTATTTTTGTCAGTTTGATGTTTTGCTTTATCTGTTTATTTTTCTCAGTTTGATGTTTTGGTTTATATTGAATATTTGATGTCATTTAAATTTTTTTAATTTATTAGCTGACTTTGGGTTTCATGGCATTTGTTTTAGGTTCTTTGGCCATGGATAGTCAGTCCCTTTGAACTGTATATAAAAAAGTTTTTTTGTTAGATATTTATAACATATATAAAGTATTGTACCAAACTATCAGATTGCATAGGTAACAGATGAAATGGTTGAAAAACATGAAATCAAAAACTGACTGAATTGGGACACCTAAGACTCTATTGTTAGATTTTGAATAATGTTGAATTCATGTGATTGTGGTTGAAATTTCTGAAGAATTATTTTTCTGAAATTAAACATGCACAGTATGAGTAAGATTAATTGTATAATCCTTACTGCTCTTGATTGCTAGAACTTGCCCCGTGTGTATGAGTAGTGAAAACAAAGGAAGTTTAGAATTTAGGGAAAGGATCTAGGCAATTCTTTGGTAACCTCATTTTAAAACCACTTGTCATACCCACCTTACACTTATAACAACAATTGGTTCCATCTCGACATTCCCTCAATTGGAGTCTTCCACACTTACAACAAGGCAGCTTGCATGACGAACTCTGAACTATGATCCCTTGGGACTGAGAACCTTGGGCTCTGAAATTCTGATTACCTTGAGATCTTTGGTTATTCTTGTTGCTAGTTGCAGGTGTAATTGCTGTAGATGGTGCATAACCGAAAGACCTCTTCTTGAAGAAGGTCGGTTCAGGGTCTACATACTGAATGATTAGGGAATCTCATCCTCAGCGACATTCCTTTGACTCAAGGTTCTCTTTGAAGGCATGATCTGAATTGTGAAATGCACGAAGTAAAAAGAGATTTCATATAGTTAAAATCTATAACACGAGATGGAGTAAGAAAAAAGTGAAACAATTTCTAAAGTCCTGTAGCCTCCCAATTATAAATGCACTTCACTTCACATTGATAAAAAAGACTCTACTAGACTCGGCTTAATGGATACCCTAAGAATCTTGAACTCTGTGCTCTGATACCAAGTTTGTCACTCCTTGAGGATTTATCCTGAACGTGGCCGGCACTCAAAAAATATATCTGGTCCCAAGTGAACCACTTGGCCTAGCTAACTCACTTGACAAAAGGCTAATAACTCGTAAATATACTCAGATGGGCAGAATAAAACATGCAACTTCATACACTCAGTTTAAATCATAAAAAAACTCAAATATGTAATGATGTAATAGACTTAACTCAATATTTTCAAAACACGCTCAAGAAAATAAATTGAACATCGTCTGACTAGTCTATGAAGCCTCTAAAATATTGACTTTGAAATACCTATCAGGACAGGCCCACGACTATCTCAAACTGATAAATAATAACTAAAAAGTAAAGACTCAAGAGCGCCTCTGATTGCAAAAATATCTCACAAAATCTGGATAGAATATTGGATCTTTAACGATGCACTTGTTGAGGATATTTATCACTTGTTTCTGTATCATAAAATGATGTAGGTCGTATGACGCTAGTACATAGTATATATGAGTATGTAAAATGGCAAAAACGAAACTTACATCATGTTACTCAACTATGAAAGTAGCTCAACTCAGATAAACATGCAATATAATAAAAGACAATGCTTTAAAATATAGGAAATAATAAAATGCAACTCAATATATAAAAATATAATACTTTACTTTTTTGGAGAGTTTCTCTAACCAACAACCATCACTTATGAGCTATGTGATGACATCATGACACAACAAACTATTGTCATTGGCACAACCGTCCAATGCTTTGTCAGGGTAAGGGACGCAAATTTATCTTTGGATCCAAGAAAAGCTCTTTTGGGACAATAAGGAGTCGCCCAAATGAACAGCACAATCCTATCCTACGCTGGCTATGTAATTTATGGGATACGAGTTATTCTATACTCTTACCCAAATTGGTAATCAATACTACTCCCAAACTATAGTTTATTATGCTCATAACTCAAGCGAGTATATTTACATAATTAACTAATTTAGTCTCTTTTGGACTTACCTCAAATTCAATTATTCTCAGCTCATCGTTTCTCCTTAAAGGATATGATCTTAACTCAAATGAATGCATAAAAAAAGTGGGCTTAATTGTCACCTCAATCTCAAAACAATTTTTTAAAGTTATTGATACTATGCTTAAAATATGATTAAAAGACTTCTCGCTCAACTCATGCTCACAATGTAAATTAAGAGACTTCTCAAACTCAACTCATGCTCAAACTCTTTAAGTAGTTGATGAAAATAATCATTCTCCAACCCAAAGTAATGCAAGAAAAAATTAAACGCAATGCTCGTCTAGGGTTCATGTGAATTCAAACATGAATCAATCATCTCAAAACTAACTCAATAGGAAATTATATACACACCTCAAGAATTTCACTTTTATGGGGATTGAGACTCAAACTCATGGCTTCACCTGACTGAAGAAACATGTAGGGTATGTGGACGAATTTAGTCCAATGTTTTGATAGCCTTAAATATCTGAAATTGCAATTATCTAATTGAAAATCGAAGACCGTGCTTGAAAACTTTGAACCCTAGCTCTTGTTCTTCTCTCCAATTCTTTCTCTCAAAAGTTCTAAGTGTAAATGAGAGGTAAACCCTATTGGGTATTGATAAGAAGATGATTTCTGATCTCAAAATGTATTGGGCTAAGTTTGGAAAATATGGAAAAACACCAGAATGCCTCACATTAAAACTGGGCAAGACAGTTCACAAAGGGGCCTTCACGGACGGTGAAGGCATCCTTGAAAGGGGGTGTTGGGAAAAGTCTATGGAGTCTTGGGTTCATGAACCACTTCCACGGCTCGTGAAGGGGTTGTGAAGGTGAATGGGAACTGACTTCTGAAGGTTACCTCTCACGGCGTACTATACAGGTCGTATATCCTTTCACGTATCGTATAGGTGCGGTCTCTGAGTCTTGGAGAGGTGGAGGTTCACGGATCAAATCCATGACTCGTGGAAACCACCACGGTTTATGGGCCCTCCCTTCAAAATTTCCAACTTGGCCTCAACTCTACAGGCTCCCTTTACGGCTCGTGGTGCTCTCCACGGTTCATGAAAAAGGGCCCGTGAAAAGCCGTGATATGCAACTTTATTTTTTCCTGATCTTTTTAAAGTTAGTTTAGGCTAAACACTTCAGGGGTGTTACAGAAAATAAATATCTGAGGCCACATAATTCACTCTGTGTCTTTAAGGAATATTTATCCCCTCACTATATCCGAAGTTATGAATTATTTTCTCGTAGAATAAAATAGATATAATTATTATAGAAGTAGCGATACCTCATACTTCAGTAACTTTAGCAAACTCAAAAGTCAGCAACAAAATTATACAAAAACTCTATTCTATTTGTAAGAAAATGTATGCAAAAGATGGAGAAAATTCGATGTAGAAAACTAAAAGGAAGCCTCTCTATTTATGGCCAACGATAGGTGCGAACTCACTTGTTCAAAACAAACTTACCTGTTCAGAACAACATGATGTTTGTTGGGAAAGAAAATATGTGTTTGGAAGGAACAGGTCCTTTCTGAAATAGTTTTGCGAATTTTAAATTAATTTCATTCTGAAGCCGAATTCAAAGCAGAAATCGAAATCGAAGTCGAATCGAGCCGAGTGAGCGATGATGGTGTTATGGGGCATCCTCTACTTAACCCTTTCAAAGCTAAAGTATTTCCTAATATAAGGACAAAACTTTTCCTCTATTCCACCAATGAAAAAGATGTCTTTTCATTTTTCTTATACTTAGTTCTCCCACATTTTTCAACTCTCATTTCTCAATTCACACCTTAGTTGAATCAACAATTTTTACAGGTGATAGGGTAAGTTGAAACCAACAAGGAACAAACAACAAGGAATCACTTCTTCTTACTTTTTATTTTTCATTATTAATTCAATTAATTTGAAGTTGTAGTAAAAATATTTATTTAAGAGAGTAAAACATCTTTATTAAAAAAATCATACTATGATCTCAAATTTGAAACATTAGGTAGGTGTTTTGCTATATATATTTATTTTTTTGGAAATTTATGAAGTTGAAATTGAAAATGAAGTTGTGTTTGGTTATATTTATACAAAAATATTTAGAATATTGTTTATGTTTGAATGTACTTAAATGGAACTTCAAAAGTGAAAAAGTGAAAAGTGAATTAAAAAACAAGTATAAATTATAAATAAATAAATTTCAACTATTTCATCGCATCACTCCGCGACTCCCTTCGTCCACTTTAACTCACTAGGAATTAAGATCGAACTAATAATTGTTTTCAATTATATTTGTGATATTAAAGTAGTCTTTTTTAATAATACTCAATTTTCAAAAAATGTATAATTTTAAATAACTTAGTAAATTATATTATATTGTATTTTATTTTTTTAATGAATGTGACATAGAACTAAACCAAACAAAAAATGGTAGGGAGAGAGAGAGCATTTTCATCCTAAAGTGATGTTTTACCTACTCTATTCGGGAGGGCGCTCATGCGCGTGATCGCCTCACACTTGTCATGTGCTGATGCACGTGCCAACTTGCCATTCGTTGATCTTTCTTCAAAGTGGACAGCTAAAACAAGAAAAAAGCAGAGGCTAAAATCAAATTAATTTCTATATTATTTTTATATAAATTCATCTGAAAATAAAAGCATTGTTGCACATTCCTATGTTTTTTTGAAATGAATCAACTTCCTCTTTTTGTTCTTTTGTTGACTGCCTTAGACTTTTTCCACTTCTTTAACAAAGTTTGGCTTCCTCTATGAGTTGAATTTTTTTTTTAAATGATTAACAAAAGAACAAGTGTTTTTAATTTATGTAAGTATAGCCTTCCTCCAACTTTAATTCAGAGAATCTTCCTTTTGTAATAATATAATATACAGGTTTAGTAGAGATGAAATAGTTTCTAAATAGAGGAGGAATTGTTTTTTTCCTACATGTACGTGTTACTTCATCCTTTTACTTATCACTTTTAATATATTAAAAAAAATTATTTTTCTTTGTATTTTATTTTTATTATTAATTACTTATTTTCAAAATCTAATATTATACATCAATTAATATAGATATTATATAAAAAAAATACGCACATTATATTATTCATTATTTCTTGAAGGATGTGTAAAGTCTAAAATGGACAAGTAAAAGTAAACGAAATGAGTAATTCACATTCCAATCATTAATTTACTCCATCCCAGTTATAAAATTTAGATGATTATATGGATAATATATTACTAGTATTAATTATTTTTGTTCTAATTTATGTGACATTTTTGTCTATCGAGATTTAAATTATATTAACTATGATAAAATATTTAAAATGTACTTACTCATCATATTGACATGCGAAGAATTGCAACTTATAGTACATTTCATATAGTTTTTTTAGTATCTAAATTTTAATTCTAAAATATTAAGTTGATTTAATCCCAATTTAATTTTAAAAATTAATCATATTAACTCTCGAAAATAAAAAATATCACATAAATTATGATGGGGAGAGTAAGATTTTTTGTACTAGCTATTATAACACTTTTGGACATTGAGGATGTGTTCAGTATAAAGGAAAATATTTTCCTAAAAAAATGTTTTTCAGAAAATAAATGATTAATTTTTTTACTTATTTCTGGGGTTCAGCCAGGAGGTGCGAGCAGTTGGATTTGGGGGCTATGCGGAGGAGTAGGGGTAGACCGAAAAAGTATTGGAGCGAGGTGATTAGACAAGATATGATGTTACGCCATATCATCGAAGACATGAAGAGTGGAGGTCGCGGATTAAGATAGAAGGCTAGTAGGGATAGAATGGTGTCTTGTTGTATGTCGGTTTAGGGTGGCCGTAGGTCTAGGTGTGCCTTTATAGTTGTGTTGTTATTGCCTTTGATTATTGCAGTACTTTGCTATAATTATAGCTATAGTTATTGTTCTTGTTCTTGTCTTGTAAATTTTGCATTGCCTTTTATTTTTATTTTTTATTTATTTATATTTATTTTTTTATTTTTTTTTGCATTATGCTATATAGATTATTTTTCGCTTGTATTTGGAATTGTACCTTTTGAGCCAAGAGTCTTTCGAAAATAGTCTCTCTACCTCCATGAGGTACTGGTAAGGTCTGCATACATCCTACTCTCCCCATACCCCACTTGTGGGATTTCACTAGATATATTATTGTTGTTGTTGTTATTCTGGTGATCAGTCAGAAAGAAGAGAATATTTTTCCAAGGACATTTAGGTATAAACTAGGCAAGTACTATAACTCCGAACCCGACTCAATGTAGGAACCAACTCCCAACCTGACACTGACTCTAAGACCCAATCCCGAGACTAAGACCTAACCAATTTTACCTCGAGACCCAACCCTTACCCAACCCAAAGACCCAACCTTAACACCTACCACAAAACCTGACTCCAACCCTAAAAACCAATCTCTGAACCTAACTCTAACATCGACCCTAATCCCTATATCCAACCTCGACCCGACCTTGACCCCAAGACCAGACCCTGAACCCAACCCCAACCCCGACCCCAAGGCCCAACCCGAGACCCAACCTCGACCTCGAATCAAACCCCAAGACTTGATCTCAAACATGTGACCCAAACTCAACCTAAGACCTAAGCTTGAGACTCGATCTCAACCCATGACCCAAGACCCAACCCTAATCTTAACTGTGAGACCTAACTACGACCTTAATCCCTGACACCCTACTCTAACTCAACCTTAACCTTGAGATGCAACCTTGATCCTAAGACCTGACCCTAACCCCAACCTTGAGAGTTGACCTCGAGACCTGACCCTAACCTCGATCTTAAGACTCGACTCCTACTATTGACCCTATTTCAACACGACCTATAGACCTGACCTAGACCTAACCTTGATCTTAATTAAGATCTAACCCCGACACCAACTCATAATTTGGTCTAGAGTTTGGTCAGGGATTTGTCCTCTGTCAACTGGGGTTTAACTCTCATGTTAGAGATCGGGATTGGATCACAGTTCAAAGATTATTTTTGGGTCAGGTTTAGGTCTCAAATTGGGAAGGTTTTAGGGTCGGACATCGAATTCCGGGTTAGGGTGGTTGCAGGGTCGGGTCTCAAATCGGGTGATCTCGAGTTGAGTCAATGCATTTTCAAAAGGTTGAAAATTGAGGCGCCAAACATGTTTTGAAAGTGAATGCTAGTAGTAACTTATTAAAATCATTAGAAAGCTAACTTCGTTTTGAGTAGTCATAGGTGTAGCAGAGAGTTCTGTGTGACTTGCTTGAGAACAAGCAAATGCTTTAAGTTTGGAATGTTGTTGTGCCTTGAAATTATGGCACCATTCTGTGTCTTTTACTTGAAGTTTATAAGTTTTTATGTGTTTTAATATCAAATGTTGTTTTGTAGATTCTAGCCGCCAAAATGCTCAAAAGATGGAAAAGATAGAAAATTACCAAAAAGGGTGATCTACGGTCACTTACTGAATCATGCACCGCATGTGAGATCGTGAAATTGTTCAAAGAAGGTGTGAACAAGACTAGTAGAATTGATTATTATACGAGGCAAAGTACGATAGTATGATACATTCATGAACGTACGTAAATAGACAATCAAGCCAATAGAAGAACTTGCGACTAGGCTTGAGGATCGTAAGTTAAAATACGGGTCGCAAGATAATCCATAAAGAGAAGTCAGAAATCCTAGAGTGTAGTTGACGACAGGTTTAAAGGTAATCCACAGGTCACAGATCAATGTATGCTTGTGGATTGGGCAGATTATGTCGGCAGAGCAGTTTGATATTTTTAGGATTCCAACTTTGTGTACCATTATAAATAGTTTTTATAAGTTTATTTTCTCGAGGTTCAATGTTATTGTTCATTTTAGTTAGTTTTTGGAGTTAAAATTCAATATTTCTCTCTCCAGTTTTGGGGTTTTTGTTGAAGAACAATACCACAGATAATCTTTCAATCTTTTATTGATAGGAATATTTATGAATTCTTTAATTTATTATTCTTGTCTTTTACTTTAAAGCATGAATAGCTAAATTCCTTACCGAGGTTGTGAAATCCAATGTGTACTTAAAGTTCATAGGTATTGGTGTGTTGCATGATTTTCAATATCATCCTTCTTCTCGTTCTGAATTTATTAGTTGGTGGTTGCAAACATTAACCTGCGCCATAGTATTTTTATTTTTCTTGAAAAA
This sequence comes from Solanum dulcamara, assembly GCF_947179165.1. Taxonomy (NCBI): domain Eukaryota; kingdom Viridiplantae; phylum Streptophyta; class Magnoliopsida; order Solanales; family Solanaceae; genus Solanum; species Solanum dulcamara. The sequence goes on along the minus strand of NC_077239.1, from coordinate 58,472,324 downwards.
GCGGATTAGAGTTTGGTGAAAGAAGACCTGCATGAACTCATGACGCTAATACTCATTTAACAAATTTGATTAGGAATAAGTTAGTCTACATGATATAATTGATTGTTCTTATTAAAATATTTCATATAGTTATGGGAACATCATGTTGAGATAAATTGTTCAACTTTTGAAAAAGATTGCGTGATGATTTATAGATGAGTCCATATCTAGAATCCAACTATTTGTGATTACATGAAAACCAACGAATTATGCATGTTATTGTGGGGACACAACCTTAGTCCTTTAATCTTATAAGTTTATAACCCTTAGTTATTACTGCAATTTCTAGTTTTAGTTACACAAATTCTTTTCAACTCCAATTACATAATAGAAATCACACCATAAAACTTGTATTCGTCTAATTTGTATAGTTTTATCCCTACTCCTTGTGTGATTTATTATATTTACATACGACCGTGTTACATCATCTGAAGGTATATCTTAAGCGCATCACTTGTCGGCCATTAATATAGAAAATTGTTTTCTCTTTTAAAAAGCCCAACAATGTTTGGAATGGAAGTATGAACTTGCTCTGAATTCAGCTGCTTAAGACAATGTAACTTAGGACCATCTTGACTAACAAGTTTCATATCACTTTGTCAATCATCAAAATTGCATAGACCATACATTACTGGATTGCAAACATTTCTCAACACCTCTAACATTATATATTCAAGTTTCCCAGGAAATGTGACTTATATTAGGTCATCAATCAGACAAAAAAAAATAGCGAGGATAACAAATTAAATTCTGGCTGTTCATAATAAATTTAAAAAGACAATAAATTCTGAATCTTTAGAAGTTAAATAATAAACAAAACTCAAGAGTTAATGGTACTTGGGACTTTGGGAGGAGTTTTGAGTGATTTGAAGGCCCAAACCTAAGTCAACGTCAAGTAGTAATTATTATATGTAATAAACTAGCAAATTCTCCCTCTTCAAAACATGTGGTTTAAGGAGCATCAATAGCTCTAGAGTTGAAGTTGGTGGGCTATACAAACCTTCACTGTCTTGGAGAAAATTCAAATTTGGTACGCAATATCTCTACTCCTGGGTAAAAATTTAGGATTAGGTATTTACGCTTTTAGGACTAGATATTTACGCCCGATTATATAGTAATACCAAATCTTCTTGTAACAACATAGTTGGTTTTCTTTTTGCCGGTCATAGTCACTATGCCTATAACAATATTTGATTGTTATAAGTAAAAAGAATGCATAAATCTTTTTTTAATTTTTTTTTTTTGAATGTTATGAATGTAAGAGCTTTAACGCTAAATTCTAAGTTCAACCACATTTTCTATAAAGATGTAAAATCATTTAATGATGAAAATATATACTATGATTCATATAATATTATCCTTTTATCGTATGGTGTACTAAAGCAGCATGATATTTGGTAAAATCTTCAACCCTATTATTAATAATCTCAACAGATTTTATTTTTATAAAAATAGTTAACTATTATATTATCAAAAAAGAATATTATTGTAATTTTACAGGAGGTAGACAATTATTGTTATGTGAAAACCTATTATAGAGAAGTAAAATATAATATAAAAAATCAATTTTGAGAAAAACTCTTGATTATCATAATATGATGTTATATAAGGATGCTGCTATAGAAAGTTCTGACTTTACATATTAAGTACGCTAACTTGCCTTGTATTAATTTGTATGTAGCAATTTTTTAATACATTAATTATTAATATAAAAAGTTCATTTAATATGCACTTTTATTTAATTAATTCTATGAGTATTCTTCAATCATGACATGAAGTAGAAGAAGTTGGGAACGAAAATAATTAGGTGTCATGTGAAAGCTAGCAACGCAAATTTCGAAAGACTATGAGTAAGAAGATAAACGAGAAATATACCAAAAGAGACACAAACATTTAACTTGGTTTGGTCAACCGACCTACATCCATAAGAGGAGATGAACAATCCACTATAAATTTGAGAGTACAAAATATCGAGAGAAATAACCTCACACAATTCACTCAGAATAAAAGGAGATTTACATTAGTGATAACGTATCACTTGTGTCTCACAATTTCTCCCCCTACACAAAAATCTCAAAGCATGTTAGGACTACATTGTGAATGTTACCAAGTTAGAAGGAATAAACCTCTATTTATAGAGTCATAAACATTTTTCTATAAGTAAAAAGACTAACCAAATATGGAGACATTGTGTTTTCCTTTTAGGAAAAGGAAAACCTAATTATACTAGCAAAGTTAGGGCAAACACCCAACATTTCCCCCCCCCCCCCTTGACCTTAATTTATCACAAAATAAATTTGCTCCACTTTCTTCACATAATCTTCAATAGGTTGCATCTCCATCTTCAAAATCTTTTCTGCAAAATGTATGTCTTGATACAAAGAACTTCTCTAAAAATAAATAACACCAAATTTAACGTCGAAAAACCCTTCAAATCGAAGGTAACAACCATGGGATCTTCGTAATCTGAATTTCTCTACTATAACAATAAGAGGGTTACAAATATTCTCCTAAATGGCTACATAATAATTGTCAAGTAAGGAAAAGCAATAGCTACACCAACAAAAGTAATAAGAAGAAAATCCACCCAAAATAGAGCTATTGTTCGAGACCTAAAACAGAATGTTTATGACCTCCAAATCTGATCTTCACGGTTCAAATCAAAAAGTAAGATGTTAGAAACACTCATTAAAAATTTCATCCCTATCTAACGGTTAATGAATCAGCAAACACAATTTTAAAGTTGCTGGTCGAAGAGGCAAAACTGTTACGGAAAACACCATTTTTCTCTCTCTTCTCTCTTGTTGAAAACTCTCTCAAAAACCTATCTTATATGCCTAATGTCTCTCAAAGACACTACCAATTAGTAATTGCATAATTCTCTCAAATCATCCTATTTATAGAGCGGTACTATTTTCCTAAAGAGAAAACCAATTCCAAATAGGCTTATAATTCCAATCCTTTTACAAATAGGATTGGGCCATGGGCCTTTGGCTGAAACATGGGTCATAGCCCAACAAACTTTTCCTTCAACCAAGGGGCCAAATGGACTTCAAGTAGAGGAACTCTTGATAAGCTTCATGCTTGCCGTTGTTCTACAAAACTCTTATTTTTCTGCAATCACCACTTTTGTAAGCATATCTGAAGGTTTGTCATCAGTGTGTATCTTCTCAACATCAAATAATTTCTCTTCCACGGCCATTCTAGTCCAATGACACTTCTACTAATATGCTTGGACTTAGAATGAAAGGTGGAGTGCTTGGTGAGATAAATAACACTCGGATTATCTCAGAATAAGACGAACCTTAACTGATCAAAGTCAAGATCTTTCATAAATTCTTTCATCCAAAATAATTCTCTGAAACCTTCAGTGATAGCAATATATTAGACTTCTGTGGTGGATAGAGCTATGCACTTCTGTAGTTTAGATTGTTAGAAAATAGCCCCCCTATAAAAGTGATCAAATAATCGGAAGTGAATTTTGAATTGTCAAGATTGCCTTCCAAATCAGAGTCTGTGTAGCATACAAGTTCAGGCTTGCCACTATCAAAGAACAACTCCATATATGAAGTGCCCTTCAAATATCTTAGTATCCATTTCACTACATTCCAGTGTTCATTTCCAAGATTAGAAAGAAATCTTCTAAAAGTACCAACGACATGTGTAATATATGGTCTAGAACAAACCATATCATATATCAAACTACCAAATACAGAAGAGTATGAAATACATGACATCTCCTTCTTCTCTTTATTAGTAAATGGAGTTTGGATCATGCTCAAATTAAAATATTTAGCAAGAAGAGTACAAACCACTTTTGCTTCTGTCATATTGAATTTCTTGAGTACCTTCTCAATGTACTGCTTTTGGGATAATGATAACTCCTTCTTATTTCTGTCTTGATGAATTTGTATGCCTAAAAGTTTCTTTGCTGGCCCTAAGTCCTTTATTTCAAATGATTTGTTCAATTCCTTCTTAAAAAATATAATTCTAGATTTATTTTTGGCAACAATCAACATATCATCCATAAAAAGTAGTAAGATAATAAAATCATCATTAGAGAACTTCTGAAAGAATACACAATGATCTGAAGAAGTTTTCTTGTATCCTTGATTTTCAATGACAGATTCAAACTTTAAGTACCAATGCCTTGGAGCTTGTTTCAAGCCGTACAAGCTCTTTCTCAATTTGCAGACATAGTTTTTTTTTTCTTTAACTACGAAACCTTCAGGCTGCTCTATGTAAATTTCTTCTTCTAAATCACCATGAAGAAAAGCAATCTTGACATCCATATGCTCAACCTCTAAATGTAGACTTGCAGCTAAGCCGAGAACCATGCGAATAGAAGACATTTTCACAACAGGAGAGAAAATTTCATCAAAGTCAACTCCCTTTCTCAGGACAAAACCTTTGAAACTAACCTCGCTTTATATCTAGGTGCAGATGTATGTTGCTCTTGCTTTAACTCTGAAGATCTATTTATTTTTCAAATCTTTCTTACCTTTCGGTAACTCCACTAACTCATATATTCCATTCTCATGAAGTGGCTTCATCTCATCTTTCATAGCTTCTATCCACTTATCTCTATGAGTATCTAGCATGACTTCATCATAATCTTTAGGTTCTCCCATGTCAATCAAAAGTATATACTCATTAGGAGAATAACGTGTTGACTTTAACTTCTCTTTAGTAGATCTTCTATAAGAGATTTCTGGAGCATATGGAGTAGTCATTTGAACATGAGTTGGTGGATGATCAACCATAACATCATTACTAGGAACATCTTCAAGTTCTACACTCTGATGATTATTCTGATCTTAATTCCTATCAACATTAGTATCTTGGATTCCTACATGTGCAAAAGATGTGTCAGTACTAGGAACCGGATCAACATCAATCAAGTTTTCATCAATCTGAGAATTTCTTTTCTCAGTCTTGTTAATATCTTCAATTATTTGGTTTTTAAAAGAACACAATATCACAATTTCTGATAAGCTTCTTATCAATTGGATTATAAAAGCGATATCCAAACTCATCTTGACCATAACCAATGAAGATGCACTACTTAGTTTTAACATCCAGGTTTGATCTCTCATCTTTTGGAACATGCACACAAGCTTTACACCCAAAGAATTTCAAGTGATCATAGGAGACATCCTTTGCAAACCAAACTCTGTTTGGAATATACCATCCAAAGCAACAGTAAGAGACAAATTGATAACATAAGCAACAGTGTTAAATGCTTCCACCCAAACGGAATTTGGAATTTTAGCCTCTGAAAGCACACATCTAACTCTCTCAACAAGAGTTCTATTCATCCTTTCTGTCAAGCCATTCAATTGAGGCATCTTGGGAGGAGTCTTCTGATGATGAATTCCTTGCGCTTAATAAACTCACCATCATTGTCAGTGCGAATATATTTTAATTTCTTTCCAGTTTGTCTCTCAAATAAGGCTTGAAACTCCTTTAAAACGTCAAGTACTTGATCTTTGGATTTTAAAGGTTATGCCCACAACTTTCGAGAATGATCATCAATGAAAGTTGCAAAGTAAAGTGCACCACCTTTTGACTTTACTTTAAAAGGACCACATAAGTCAGAGTATACTAGCTCCAGTAGTTCAGACTTTTTTTGAAGGACGATGACTATGAAAAGAAATTATTTTCTGTTTCCCCGCTAAGCAATGAACACATCTTTCCACCTTTGCTTTTTTCACACCAACAAGTAAATTCTTCTTAGCCAAATATGTGATCCCCTTCTCGCTTATATGACTAAGTCTCTTGTGCCACAATTCTGACAAAGTCTCACTTTCTATCAAATTTATAGAGTCCCCAAGAATTGATTCTTGTGTCACGAATAAATTTAAATACTTTCTTCCTCGAGCTACAATCAATGAGCCTTTGGTGAGCTTCCATTGGTCATTGAACAAGTCATTATAGTAGCCATCATTATCTAGTTGTCCTACAGAGATCAAATTCAAGGGAATGTCTGGATTGTGCTTGACATTCTGAAGGATTGAAGAAGTAACGTTGTACTAAGATTGGTCTTTAAAAAAACCGTGCCAACACCAAGGACCTTAACCTCACCAGCATTATTCATCTTTAACACGCCAGAATTAACAGGAGTATAAGATAAAAAGAAGTCTTTCCTCAGTGTGTCATATGATGTAGCTCCAAAATGTACTATCCAAGTTGTATCTTGAGATACAAAATTGATGACGTTTTTATCACAAGCAAAGAGAAGGTCATCTCAGACAACAGCAACAACAATGTCTCTATTATTTTTTCTTTCTTTCATTCTATAAGGTCTTACTTCAACTTATTGCAAAATCTTTTAATATGTTGTTTCTTTCCACAATGATGACATGAAACATTTTGATACTTGGATCTTGACTTTCTTCTACTTTTACCTCTACTTCTCGAACCTCTTGTTTTACCTCTTACTATCCAAGTTGTATCTTGAGATACAAAATTGATGACGTTTTTATCACAAGCAAAGAGAAGGTCATCTCAGACAACAGCAACAACAATGTCTCCATTATTTTTTCTTTCTTTCATTCTATAAGGTCTTACTTCAACTTATTGCAAAATCTTTTAATATGTCGTTTCTTTCCACAATGATGACATGAAACATTTTGATACTTGGATCTTGACTTTCTTCTACTTTTACCTCTACTTGTCGAACCTCTTGTTTTACCTCTCACTCGATCTTCTATAAAGAGAACGTCTAAATATGAGGATGTGCCTTGACATCTTCTTCTGACATCTTCATTCAACACACCACTTTTTTCATATTCCATAGTAATCTTACCATCGAAAGCAGAATTTGTTAAAAAAACTCGATGAGTTTTCTAAGAATTCGGTAGAGTATTAAGAAGCCAAAGTACTTGTATTTCATCATCAAAATTGACACTCATTCCTGATAGCTGATCAAGAACACCTTGAAAATCATATGTGATAAAGAATAGGACTGCCCTCCCTATATTTAAAGGTCATTAATTGTTTTAGCAAAAACAATTTATTATTGCAAGTTTTTGAAGCGTAAAGCGTCTCCAACTTTTTCCACAATGTTCTAGCATGTGTCTCATTTCACAATATGGTTGCGAACATTATCTTCAACCCATTGCCTTATATATTCACATACTTGTTGGTGTTCAAAATTCCAATTTTCATCTGTCACATTCTCGGGTTTATGAGCAGCGAAAACGGGAAGATGCATCTCTTTCACGAATAATAAATCTTTCATCTTGCTCTTTCATATGTTGTAGTTACTCCCATTTAAACATACCATCTTACTCATATTTCCCTCCATAAAAAAATACTTGATAGACAACCAAGGATCTGATACCACTTGTTAGGATGGAAGGACGCAAACCTGAAAACAGAGAAAATAAATAACACCAAATTTAATGTTGAAAAATCCTTCAAATCAAAGGTAACAACCACGAGATCTTCGAGATCTAAATTGCTCCACTATAATAATAAGAGGGTTAAAAATACAAACTACAAAGTTTAGTTATTTATTCAAACAAGATATACAAATTACTAATAGATTTAATGAAATCTCAAAGAAGCCCACGTTCAAGGTATTACTCAGTAAATACATATATATATATCTTAACTTAAGATTGACTATTCTAGCTTAATTCAAATTGCATTTTTATTCTCCTAAATGGCTACACAACAACTGTCAAGCAAGGAGAAGTAATAGCTACACCAACAAAAGTAATAGAAAGAAAATCCACCTAAAATAGAGTTATTGTTGGGGACCTAAGATGGAATGTTTCTGACCTCCAAATTCGATCTTCAACGTTCAAATCAAACACTAAGATGTTAGAAACACTTCGTAAAAATTTTATTTCGATCCAACGGTTAATGGATCGGCAAACACAATTGTAAGATTGTTGGTTGGAGAGGTAAAACTGCTGCGGAAAACACCATTTTCTTCTCTCTTCTCTCTTGTTGAAAACTCTCTCAAAAACCTCTCTTATGTGCCTAATGTCTCTCAAAGACACTACGATTGAGAAATTGCACAATTCTCTCAAATTATCCCATTTATAGAGTGATACTTTTTCCTAAAGCCAAAACCAACTCCAAATAGAATTATAAATCCAATCATTTTACAAATAGGATTAGGCCATGGATCTTTGGCCGGAATATGGATCATAGCCCAATAGAAGAACCCTATGCAGTATGCACCATAAAAGAATTTCTACTGCATATTTTTTTTGGTTCAGCATTGATAATACTTCAAACCCCTAACCCCGATGAGGAAGATAGTGACGCAAACTCAGTAAAGCGTCGATTGCCGGGGAAGTTCCTCTAATCTATAGAACTAGAAATATTCAGTGTAAAACTCCCGTACTATTTTGCAGCAATAATTATAATAATTGTACCCACTATAATCCCACAAATAAAGTGTAAAGAGACTGAGTTATACACCGATCTTATTTCTATCATTAAAAGATATAAAAAATTATTTTCGATAGATCCTCGACTTGAGAAGAGGTTTGAAGCACATAGTATCATTCAAACACCAAATATTTTTTCTTTTTGGCCATCATGAGTTTAAGAGGAACAAATGTACCTCCAAGACAACAAGTCTATAGTTTACCAACGAGATTGCATGGAGTGGTAAAGACTTTTTTTATTTCTTAATTAGAGGTTTCGGGCTCGAGTCCTTTGGGTACATAGTCATTTTTTGAAACTTTTCAATGCAAATTCGAATTTTGTCACGCCCAATACCAAACAAAAAGAAATTTATAGTTTTAAAATAGTATTATTTTTTCTAATTAATTAACACAAAGCCACGCCACATTACATAAAACATATTGCTGTAAGACAATTCTTTTCACAACGGCAATATCCATTTGAAATCATTTCCATTATTAGAGGTACAAATTTTCATGTATTGGCTTGAAATAATTACAATAATTAACTTTTTGAGATTATAGACAAGGACACTTTCTTAAATTGGAGACGAGACTAAAAAAATGAATATGTACATAACAAGGCAACTTACTTCAGAAAAGATGTTTTCAAAATTAATCAAATGAAATAACGTATTGGAAAGTGCAAATCAGTCCCAACATAACTTTTTATATATAAATAAAAGTAGATTGAAAAATTACTATAGAAAAAAGGGTAAGTGATATGAAACCAAATTATCCGTAATTAATTTAAATAGTTAGAAATGAAAATAAATAACCAAAACGAAAAAAAGAGGAGTTGGTAATGTGCAATTATTTTTTACAGTAGAAATGAATGTCAATTGATTGGAATATAATAAATACGTAGAAAGGGCAGATATGGAATTTGAGATTTTATGCATTGAAGGGCAAAGTAGGAAATGTGAAAAAAATGATTAATAAGAGGCGTTATTGGTTGGTAGCAACATCCAACAGGAAAAAAAGGAAGAAGAAGAAATATATATTATAATTAAGAAATACATATAGAGAAGCACCGACGAGGAGGAGTATGATTGGATAGACGGCCTGTCATTTTAAGCTTCTTAAGATAAGTCTCCCATATCTCCCAACGCCGTTTTTCTCCTCTTCTTTTGTCCTTTTTCTCTTCATCCCTTGTACGTATACAAGATATATAAGAATTATTCAATTAATTTAAATTTATGTGTCACAAATGATAGCAGGTCAATCAAATATTTATATAATTTGAAGTTCTTAATTATTGTAATAAATAATACTTTTAATATAATTTTTAAATAATATTTGTTACTCGCTTTGTCTTCACTTATGTAACACATGTGAATTTTTGAAAGTTAATCGAATTTTTAGTATGTTTTTTTAAAAATATTTTAAGTTGTTGACTTATATTACTCTTAATTAACATAAATTTTTAACTAATATACGTTATTTTCCCTATCCCATTTTATGTGGCACGTGTGAAATTTCGAGAGTTAACCAAATTTCTAATATGTTTTTAATAATTTAAGTTATGATTTATAATACTCTTAACGTAATTTTTAAATAATATATGTTGCTCCTTTTGTCTCAATTTATGTGGCACAAGTAAAATTTCGAGAGTTAATCACATTAAATATATTTTTCAAATATTTTAAATTATTAATTATTGTGATTTGTAGTACTCTTAACGTCATTTTTTAAATAATACATGTTACTTTCTCAGTCTTAATTATGCAGTACGAGTGAAATTTAAAGAGTTAACTAATCTCAATTTATGCGGCGCATGTAAAAATTTGAGAGTTAATCACATTTTAATATATTTTTTAAATATTTTAAGTTGTTAATTATTGTGATTTATAGACTCTTAACATATGTTACTCCCACTGTTCCAATTATGCACTACCTGTGAAATTTCGAGAGTAAACCATATTTTTAATATTTTAAGTTGATTTTTAGTACTATTTTTATAAATACATAACATATAAAAAGGAAAATAAGACAAATAAATTATAACGTATAAAATAATAGAGAAAGTTGAAGGAGAAGGACAAACCGGTCGATTGACCGGCTGACTCTAAGCTCCTCAACATTCACACTTATATTATAGAGGTTCCAATTATGCACTGAGGGTGAAATTTCGAGGGTAAACCATATTTTTAATATTTTAAGTTGATTTTTAGTACTGTTTTTTATAAATACATAACATATAAAAAGGAAAATAAGACAAATAAATTAAAACGAATAAAATAATAGAGGAAGTTGAAGGAGAAGGCAAACCGATCAATTGACCCGCTGACCCTAAGCTCCTCAACATTCACGTTTATATTATAGAGTAAAATAAACAAAGAAATACTAAATATTGTTATTTAGGTACTGTTTTTTCATAATTTTTTAAATACATAGCATACTAAAAGGCAGGTCAAATAAATAATAATACTATTTTTCATAATTTTTAAATATATAGTATATTAAAAATAAAAATAAATGAAGAAATAATAAATATAAAATAGAGGAAATTTGAGGACCAGGGCAAATCGGTGAATTGACCGATGGACCCTAAGCTCCTCAAACATTCACTCTTATAATATATAGTAACTTAGATATAGGAGTCCTTGTTGGTTATTCTCTTTGTTCCAAATTATGTGATATAAATGTAATTTGGAAAATTAATTAATTTTGTTATATTTTAAAAAATATTTGAAGTTATTAAGTATTGTGATTTAACATAATTTTTATGTCATTTTCAAATAATATATATTATTTCCGCTTTTACAATTTATATAGTAGAAAATTTGGAGAGCCAACCAAATTCTTAATATGGGTTTTAAATTAATTATTGTGATTTATATTACTTTAGTATTTTTAAATAATATTTTTTACTCTCTCTATCCCAATATATGTGAAACTGATAAAATTTTGAGAGTTAACCAAATATGATTTTTTGACAATCTATTCATATGTTCTAGCTTACATAACTTAGCTATTACTTGGATTAACTCAACTAAATATGAAGGGTAAAATTATTATCTTAAAATAGCAGCAACACACAAAAAAATGATATTCTTTCTCCTTGAAGAATCCTTCCAATCACAAGCAACGAGGAGAAAAAAAGTAACACGAGCTCTACAAATATTTTGGTGGTAAAATCAGGTTAATTCTTGTAACATTTGTCTCTGATTGTAAGGGAACCCTTGGGGAATGTTTAGGAGTATTTATTTCCTTGTTTTTGGCCACAAATAGAGTAAAAGTTACATATGGAGTTTGAAAATCTCCGCCGACTTAGGGACCCACCCAATAGGCTATTTGTGCAGTTTTGCAAAAATATGAATATCTCACTATAGAAATAATGTATTGATGAACGTTTTTAATGCATTGAAAACTAGACACGTAGATCTTATAGATGATATATAGTCAGCTTCTAACTCTTCATATATTGTGATATATGCTTGTCCAAAGTTAGACTATGTATGGGATCACTTGGAATACTTTGCCACAATGAACCTCTAACTTGAACTTTTGTGTTAACGCTTCCCTTGGCGTAAACTTGGTTTAACACTTAAAACACTTACATATATGTTCCTTATTAAAATTATCCATTTGTATCCTTATTTAAATTTGTTGACATCAACTTAAGAGCATATGTACTAGTAGTCATAGAGTATTACATCTTCCCTCCTTAGGAACATTCATCCTCAAATTGTAATACCCCAAAAGTTCCTAAGCCTAAAAATAACTGAAGTCAACAAAATCTTTTGATTTACGGACCATTGTACAGTTCGTGATGGAATACGTAGATCAGAGCTCAGAAGTTGGGAAATTATCTCAGTGTTTCACGGATGGTTCTAGTGTGGAAGATTTCACGAGTCTTAGATCAGTCCATAAGACAAAGACCTTAGAATCCCGAAATCTTCTCTTTTAGGGGCATTTGTACTGCCCTTAAAGAGTTATACGACCTGTAAAGGCATTCGTAGAAGGCAACAAATATGCGTTAGTACTTTTGAATGTACTAAGTATGAGGGAATGACATGCAATATAAATCATAAGATGCAACGATCAATTTAGTACAAGATAAAGAAGATAAGTGAAATCATGAGAAAACCAGAACGATCAAAGCATTTAAAAGGCATAGTTGAGACAATGTAGGCAATAAATATGCATTAGTACTTTTGAATGTACTAAGTATGAGGGAATGACATTGACCAAAATTTATTAGATGCAATGATTAGTTTAGTACAATATAAAGAGGATAAGTGAAATCATGAGAAAATCATAACGATCAAAGCATTTAAAATGCATAGTTGGAGTCGTGAAAGTACATAAGAGGTCATACATATGTGATATAGAACCATAACTGACAATAAGACCATGCGAGCTATAACATGGAATCTCGATGTCTCCCCATACAACGAAAGAAAAGGGAATATACTTGTCAAGGTAGACTCTACCCAGCTAGGCGGGTCATGTACATATGTTATATATGGATCCACTAGCTAAGACATGAAGGCAAACCTACAGTGGTACGTAGTTTAAGAGACTTAAGGCTGCTACTAAGGATTTTGGTAGTGCCCCCACCTCATGTCTACTCGGTGCTAAGTCAAATCCCACAGAATATATATCATAGTAGTCATACTTAACATATATCATAAACTTGTTCATAAACTTCATAATTCATAGAATAACTCATTTCATAACATAATTGCAATATGAGTATTGACCTTTCATCATTACAAATCATACTTACATAGTTAATGTCATTGGGTTACTAAATCACCACATAGGGCCTTAAGTCACCTATCTTCATACTTGCATTAAATTCATAACTTGAACATACTTGTAATCCATGATCATAATTCATACTTGAATTTAGAGTAAAACTCATATACCTAGTCAATTTGAATGAAAATCATGGTAATACCTTGAAATCATTGAATTCATTATCATACTTCATAATATCATCATTGAAAATAGCTTCATGCATAGGCATTTGTAATTGAACTTAAAATCATGTAATTCATGTAGAAACATACTTATAATGATTATTTATAATGACTACAAGCATAATTGAAATAATCTAATGCAATTTAACAAACTAGGGTTATAAACCCAATTGAAATTCATGAGATTTTGAGTAGAAACCTTGGGACTCCATGGGTGAAAGGGACCCATGCATCAATACCTACATACCTTGATTGAATTTGACCTTAGAATTTGAAAAATGAGACTTTTTCTTGAAGAAACCATAGCCAAACATAAAGAAGAAGATGAACCTTTGAATGAACCTTGACAAAGAAGACTTAAAGTTGATTGAGAATTAATGATGGAAAAGAATTGGTTTAGGAGTATTTATGATAATTTCATAATGAATCTAGTCCCAAAATGTCCATATACATTAATAAAAGAATAGGAAAATGACCGTATTATCCCTTATTTAACTGGGAATGGACTCACCAATGAGGACCCATCATGGTCTGTGATGCCCATCATGGTCCGTGATGCTCATCACGGTCCATGGTGGTGTACGTGATATTGGATTTGGCTTAAAATTGTGAGGTTGCAGGGGAAGGGTTTTAGAACTTTCTCCACGGAACCTTTTCACGATCCGTAGAGGACATCACGGCCTATGAAACATGGGCGTGGTGCAGGGTCTGCTGGGTGGCATACAGGAGCGACCACCACAGGACTCACTCTGGTCCGTGAATACATACATGACCCATGATGGTCTATAATGGTCCTTGCCTTGAGATTATTATCTGAGGTGTCAGGGGACGGGTCACCATAGAGGGCTTCACGGCCCGTGATGCTCATCATGGTCCATGGTACCCTATCGTAGACCTTACCCTGTATGTTTGAGCCTCAGGGTTATCACCACGATCCATGGTATCTACCACGGCCCGTGATGGCCTTCCGTGGTCATAAATTGATGCCAAATATTGCAGGTTTCAATAATTTCATCTTTTGATCCTCGTTTTTCCGACATTCCAAATTTTGGAGTTTTACAATATCTCTCCCTTGGGAATATTCATCCTCAACTAGGACTCAAGCTACTAAGAATGGAATAGGAAAGGAACATAGCAGCCCAACATGAATACAAAACATCTCAATAATGCATAAAACATGAAATCTTTAATCTTAAGCAAAACATGACTTTAAAACTCATTTCATGAATATGAATGCATATGAAAACATAAGAACAACTAAAAAACATGATTTGGGTTGGTTGGGTCATGAAGAAACTAAATAACTCAACTAGGCATGGAAGGAAATAGACTTCCCTTAACCTTAATTTTATCCAATGGCAAAATGGAGATAGGATCACCAATGAACTTCCTCAATAATGACACATGGAACACCAGATACACCGATGCCAAATCTGAAGGCAAATATAATTCATAAGCTACTTTACTAATTCGCCTCAAAATCTGATATGGGCCAACATAGCGGGGACTTAGCTTCTCTTTCTTACCAAAATGCATCACATACTTCATGGGTGAAATTTTCAAGTAAACCCAATCATTAACTTCAAATTTAAGTTCCCTTCTCCTCACATCTAAATAGGACTTTTGTCTGCTTTGAGCCATTTTCAATCTTTCTCTAATGAGTGTAACTTTCTCCATAGCCTCAAATACCAACTCGGGTCCTATCAAAGCAACATCACCTACCTCAAACCAATAGATAGGGGATCTATACTGCCTACCATACAAAGCTTCAAATGGATCCATTTCAATGCTAGAGTGATAACTCTTATAATAAGCAAACTTTACTAATGGCAAATAGTCATCCCAATTTCCTTTAGAATCAATCACGCATGCTCTCAATATATCCTCTAATGTCTAAATAGTATGTTCAGACTGACCATCTATTTGTGGGTGAAAGGTTGTACTTAGCTTCACTTGGGTAGCAAGACCCTTTTGGAAAGATCTCCAAAATTGAGATGTAAATTGAGTACCTTGATCAGAAATGATAGACAATGGAACACAATGAAGCTTCACCAACTCTCGAATATACAATCTAGCATAGTCATTGGCTTAGTATGAAGTCTTAATTGGGAGAAAATGAGTTGACTTAGTCATTTGGTTTATAATCACTCAAATAGAGTCGTGTTGCCTACGAGTATGAGGCAAACTTGTAATGAAGTCCATTTTCAAGGCTTTCCACATCCAAGTAGGAATCTCAATGTCTTGATTCAAACCTCCCAATTTTTGATGCTCAACTTTCACTTGTTGACATTTGGGACACTTAGCCACAAATTCTAAAATGTCCCTCTTTATGCCATTCTACTAATACATTTCTCTCAAATTTCGATACATTTTCGTGGAACCGGGATGAATGGAATACCGAGAACTATGAGCTTCAGACAGTATCATTTCTTTCAAGCCATTAACATTCGGAACACACAATCGCCCTTGATATCTCAAAACACCATCTCCCTCTTGGGAGATCACCTCAATGGATTTTTCAATAATTGCTTTCTTCAATTCAATAAAGTGGGATCGCTATCTTGTTTTGCCTTTACATTAGCCACAAGAGATGATTCAGAACTATTTTGCAGAATGACACTACCATCCTTGGAATCAACCAGTCGCACACCCAAATGGGCTAATTTATATATATCCCGAACTAGCTCTTTTTTCTCATCATCAACATGGGAAACACTGTTTATGTACAATCTATTGAGAGCATCGACGACCATATTTGTCTTACTCAGATGGTATAGCACATGTCATAATCCTTCAATAGTTCAATCCATCTTTTTTGTCGAAGGTTCAAGTCCTTTTGAGTGAATACATATTGCAAACTCTTGTGATCGGTGAAAACATCCACATGGACACCATAAAGATAGTGTTTCCACAACTTCAAAGAAAATACCATCGCCTCCAACTTGAAGTCATGAGTTGGGTAATTTTTCTCATGTACCGTGAGTTGCCTTGAAACATAAGCTATCACCTTACCATTTTGTATTAGAACACAACCAAGACCGATTCATGAAGCATCACAATACACAACAAACCCATCAGACCCTTCTAGTAAAGTCAACACCAGAGCGGAGATAAGCCTATCCTTCAATTCTTGTAAGCTTTTCTCATATGCCTCAGACCATTAGAACTTCACCTTCTTTTTAGTCAAAGAAGTCAAGGGCGATGCAGTGAAAGAGAAAACTTCCACATACTATCTATAATAATCAGCTAAGCCCAAGAAACTCCAAATATCAGAAGGACTCAATGGTCTGGCCAATTCTTAACTGCCACAGTCTTCTTTTGATGAACCATAACTCCTTCTCCGAAAATAATATGACCAAGGAAAGCAACCGACCTTAACCAAAATTCACATTTGCTAAATTTTGCATATAACTGATAGTCCTTGAGAATTTGGAACACAATCCTCAAATGATTGGCATGCTCTTCCTCACTCTATAAAGAAATCGAAATATCATCAATACAGACGATCAAAAACATATCCAAATATTGCTTTAACACCCTGTTCATCAAATCCATAAAAGTCGCAGAGGCATTCGTTTGTCCAAAAGACATAACTAAAAATTCAAAGTGACCATACCGAGTTCTAAAATCCATTTTTAGAATATTACATTCCCTCACTCAGAGTTGATGATAACCCCATTGGAGGTTAATCTTTGGTAAGTAGCATGCTTCTTGAAGTTGATCGAATAAGGCATCAATCCTTGGGATAGGAGACTTATTCTTAATTGTGACCTTGTTCAATTTCTGATAATGAATGAACAATCGAAGAGAACCATCCTTCTTTTTGACAAAGAGGACCGAAGCATCCTTACTCGATCTAATAAGACCCTTGTCTAGCAAATATTTTAACTGATCCTTTAACTATTTCAGTTCTGCCGGAGTCATTCGGTATGAAGAAGTAGAAATAAGCTGTGTATTAGGTAGGATATCAATATCGAAGTTTATTTCCCTTTTCAGAGGAATTCCCAGAAAATCTTCGAGGAATACTTTTGAAAATTCATGTACAACTGAAACTGACTCAAGAATAGAAGTCTCGGAGTTAGTATCTATAACCCGAACTAGATGGTAGATGCAACCCTTGGAAATTATGTTTTGGGCCATAAGACATGAAATGATCGGCCCCTAAAAACCGAATCATTACCTTTCCATTCAAGAATAGGCTCATTAGGAAATTGAAACTTGACCCTATGGGTTCTACAATCGATGGATGCATAAGAGTCATGTAACCAATCCATACTAAGAATAATGTCAAAATCAGTCATGTTTGGTTCAACAAGATCATAAGGGATAACTTTATGCAAAACCGACATAGAACAATTTCTATAGACTCTTTTAGCCATAACCAACTCACCTACATGAGTATAGACGTAAAAAGGCTCTATCAATATTTTGAGGCTTACATCAAACCTTATAGCCACATAAGGAGTAACAAAGGACAAATGTGCACCCGAATCAAGCAAGGAATAAACATATAGTGAAAGACCCGCAACATATCGGTAACACCATCAAGAGCCTCCTTCACCTTTTGCCTACCATGAAGAGCATAAAACTGGTTGTTGCGTTGACCACCCGTAGGTTGAGCTTCGTCACCTTATGGAACTTGGAATCATTGAGCAACTTGTCTTTGAGGACGACCTTCTCTACCCTTATTGGTAACATGAGGGCACTCGGATTGCCTATGGCCCCTTTTTCCACATTCATAGCAAGAACCCATTCCCATCAAATATCTCCTTCCTGGATTCTTCTTGCAGTTTTCATACTTGGGAAATGAAGGGCTACTAGCATTCATATCTCCTCCTTGAGACTTGGGTATGAAACCCTATCATTACCAAACTTCTTTTCCGAACCTTGGACTTGTTGAAAACATCCACTACTACCACCGAACCTAGCATTTGAGAACCCTCCTTCATACTGAGCTCTCTTAGAATTTCTCATTCTCATCTCTTTGAGTTTCTCTCCCTCAATTTGCTCGGCAAAAGTCATGAGCCGAGATATGTCCATTTCTTTGATAAGCATAGTGGTACGACACTCCTTAGCAACCAAGTCAGATACCCCCAATAGGAATTGGCTCATTCGGGCATGTGGATCGGCAACCAATGAAGGAGCATACTTGGAGAGCTTGGTGAACTTGAGGGCATAGTCCTTCATATCCATTTTTCCTTGTAGAAGATTGATAAAATCCAATACCTTGTCTTCCCTTAGCTTAAGAGGGAAAAAATGATCAAGGAAAGCAAGTTTGAAGGCGCCCTATTCAATACGCCCTTCATCCACCCTCTCTATCTTTCATTGGGTATACCAAACTTGAGCAACACTTTTGAGTTAGTAAGCCACCAACTCTGCTTTCTCTTCCGAGTTCACTCCCATAATACTCATTATCTTGTATACTGCATTAATAAACTCTTGGGTATCCTTATCAACCTTTGAACCATAAAACTATAGAGGGTTCATCCTTGCAAAGTCCCTCACCCTAGAAGCCAAAGTGGGGATATTAGGAGGAGACGCAACCCCTTGGTTGGCCATTACTTAGGCTAGAATAGTAAAAATGGTCCAAAACTCTGCATTCGTAAGTTGGTCAGGTAGGGGACCATTGTCTTGAGGGACTTGTCTTCTTAGAGGAATTTTCTTAAAATCGCAAAGGACAATCGTTAAGGAAAGAAATTCTTAGAGTAAACTCTATAGCACGACTTATATCATGAATGAAGTAAGAACTTTGTAAAACGACTTATAGCCTCCTCTTCATAGATGTGGCTCACTTCATAACCATGAATAAGACTCTACTTGACGCGGCATGTTGGACACCCTAGGACATCTTAAACCTTGTGCTCTAATTCCAAGTTTGTCACGACCCAACCTAGGGCCTAATCATAACACAGCGATCGAAACACCGAAGGACTCCAAACAAGCCTCTAGGCATATCATAAACCATACATAAGGTAAAGTAAGTAGAACATAGCATAATAAAAAGTATAACATAAAGAATAAAAGAAAATATAATCCGACTATGTAGACTCCACATGTTTTGTCCAACATATGCTTCTACTAATGAAAATGGGGAGGGGGGGCTAAGACATGTTTGTATCTCATCCTCAATCATGAATGAAATAAAAGTCTTTGAATAGAAACAAGGAACTCATAATTAGTCCCCAATACATAAGGACTCATAAAACTCTTCGCTGATAAGGAAAAATCTATTAGCCACATGTGATAGGAGCATAATCCTCAACCCCTATATTAGGACATAATGTAGACAACAAATATTTGTTAGTACTTTTAATATACTAAGTATGACTTCATGACAAGCAACATAAATCATAAAATGCAATGATCAATTTATACAAGATTAAAAGGATAAGTGAAATCATGAGAAAACCATAACGATTAAAGCATTTAAAAGGCATAGTTGAAGTCATGAAAGTACATAAGAGACCATACATATATGGTATAGAACCATAACCAAAAATAAGATCAGACAATCTATAACATGAAATCCCGATGTTTCCCTATACAATGGAAGAAAAGGGAATCTAATTGCCAAAGTAGACTCTACCCCGCTAGACGGTTCATGTATATATGATATATATGGATCCACTAGCTAAGACATGAAGGAAAACCTACAGTGGTACGTAGTTTAAGAGACTTGAGGCTGCTACTAAGTCTTTTGGTAGGGCCCCCACCTCAAGATCACTCGGTGCTAAGTCAAATTTCACGGAATACATATCATAGTAGTCATACTTAATATATATCATAGACTTGTTCATAAAATTCATAATTCATAGAAAAATTCATTACATAACATAATTGCAATGTGAGTATTGACCTTTCATCATTATAAATCATACTTGCATAATTCATGTCATTAGGTTCCTAGGTCACCACATAGGGCCCTAAGTCACCTATCTCCATACTTTTATGAAATTCATAACTTGAACATACTTATAATCCATGATCATAATTCATAATTGAATTTAGAGTAAAACTCATATACATAGTCAATTTGAATTAAAATCATGGTAATACCTTGAAATTATTGAATTCATCATCATACTTCATAATATCACCATTGAAAATAGCTTCATGCATGTACATTCATAATTCAACTTAAAATCATGTAATTCATGTAAAAATATACTTATAATGATCATTTATAATTACTAAACGCATAATTGAAACAACCCTATGCCATTTAACAAACTAGGGTTTCCAATTGAAATTCATGATATTTTGAGTAGAAACCTTGGGACTCCATGGATGAAAGGGAACCATGAATCAATCTCTACATACCTTGATTAAATTTGATCTTAGACTTTGAAAAAGGAGACTTGTTTTTGAAGAAACACTAGCCAAACTTAATAAAGAAGATGAACCCTTGAATGAACCTTGAAAGAGAAGACTTAAAGTTGATTGAGAATTAATGAGGGAAAAAAATTGGTTTAGGAGTATTTAGAATAATTTCGTAGTGAATCTAGTCGCAAAAATGTCCATATACATTAATAAAAAATAGGGAAATGATCATCTTACCCCTCTTTTAACTTAGATTGAGACTCACCACAGAGGACCCATCACGGTCCGTGATGCTCATCATGGCCCGTGGTGGTGTCCGTGATATTGGACTTAGCTTGAAATACTGAGGTTGTAGGGGAAGGGTTTTAGAACTTCCTCCACGGAACCCCTCCATGGTCCGTGTCATGACTCATGAAGCACGGGCATGGTGTAGGGTCTGTAGGGTGGCCTGCAGAAGCAACCACCATGAGACTCACCATGGCTCATGAAGATCTACCTGGACCATGGTGGGTTATCGTGGTCCTTGCCTTGGCAATATTAATTGAGGTCTTAGGGGAGGGGTCACCACAGAGGGCTCACCATAGTCTGTGGTGCTCAGCACGATCCGTGGTGCCCTATCATAGACCTCACCCTATAGGACTAAGCCAAAGGGTTACCACCACAGTGGATCACCACAACCCGTGATATCTAGCATAGCCCGTGATAGCTTTTATGGTCATCACCTGGTGCCAAAAATTATAGGTTTCAGTAATTTCATCTTTTGATCCTTCTATTTCCGACTTTCTAAATCTTAGGGTCTTAATAGTAGAGGCTTTCAGACAAAACAATTATATTCTGTATATGTGTCTTCAGCTATTGGATTTTGCTATATTAGACTCTTATTAGGCTATTCATGATTTTATTCCACTTTCAAGTGATGTCTTGTGTTGTTTATGAATCTTTATGTCATACCATGCCATGAAATTAGATTTGGGGCACTTGTATTTCTAAGCACCGTGTCTTGACTAGGGGGTGTCTCGAGTGATGACAAACTTGGTATTAGAGCATCAGTTTCAAGTGTCTTAGGGTGTTTGAAAGCTGTGTTAAGAAGAGTCTTATTCATGGGTGTGAATGGCTCCACATCTATGATTAGTAGGCTATAAGACGTTAAAGAAATACTTTACTTTTTTCATACTCTCAGCCGTGCGATGAAGTGTAACTCTACATACTTTCCTCCTAACTCTTGCTTTATATGTTTTCAAAATTATGCCTCTTATAAGAGCTTACGCTAGAAGAAATAAAGATGAGGAACAATAAGCACCTAAGGCTCTGATTGATGTCATTCATGCCAAGTTTATGGCTTTTTTTAAGTGTTAGCCCAATCCATGAATGCTCAGACCAACGGTGAGGTTGTATCTCCCGTGAACCCAAATGTGGGTACGCTGGCTACTAGATTTTGGAACTTCACTTGGATGAACCTTCCAAAACTCTATGGTTCTATGGTGGATAAGGATCTACAAGAGTTTATTGAGGGTATTCAAAAGATTATTAAGACCATGGGTGTCACTCCGATTGAGAGTGCAGACATGGCTGCCTACTAGTTAAAAGGGGTTGCTCAGATTTAGTTTAAGTAATAAAAGGAGGAAAGGGCTATTGATGCGGGTACTTCGAATTGGGATAAGTTCAAAGGATCTTTTCTAGATCGATTATTTCCTCTCGATATAAAAGAGGCAAAAGTGAAAAAGTTTATTAACTTGAGGTGTAAGTCCCCGTAAGATGAAAAAGTAGAATGAAAGGAAAATTTCAAAAGAATTGGAACTACCCAGACCTACGAGTCAGTCTACGACTCATTTGAGCTGTTACGGGTTGTAAACTTGACACATAGAGGTAAAGAAGGTGATTTGAAATTTGTCTAAGGCAAAAGTTGGGTTAAAGATTCCATTGATAACTCATAGTGAAAATGAAAAATTGTAGAAACGAGTTTAGTGGCAAAGAATAATGACCTGCAGATGTCACCCTCAGGACTTTGTCTACGAGTCAACAGGATGAGTCATAGAGAATCTTACGGCTAGTAGAAATGAGTTATGGTGCAACCTTAGAGACCCTAAACTTGTAGGTTTGTCAGGGTTGCAAGACGAGTCATTTTAATGACTCATAAAAGCATCGATGAGTCATAAACTTGACTCGTAACAAAAGATCAGAGAGTTGTTTTAGGTCTTTCTCAGGACCTATAGGATAAGTCGTAATGATGACTCGTTACTGCTTCTATGGATCGTAGAGGTAAGTCATAGAAGTGCTCAATTGGAATTTTAATGAGGGGTAGTTTGGTATTTTCCCTACATTCTAATAATGTATGTGGACCTTTTTAAGGACTAGATTCATTACAAATTTATATCCTAAATACTCCTAAACTCTTTTATTCCCTCAATATTCCCCAAACAAATTCTAGACTTCTCCCCCAAGGTTCCTCAAGAGTTCATGAAGCCTTGATTAGGGTTTCTTCAAGATCAAGTCTCCTTTCTCGAATTCAAGTCTAATTTCAATAAAGGTACGTGTGGATTGATTCATGAGTCCCTTCCACTCATGGAGTCCAAGGTTTATTTCAAGAATCTCATGAAATCTCATTACTGTTAAACTTCAATTCTTATGAATTATGTTGGACTATTTAAGTTACATTTTTAATCACTATTAATGATCATTATAAGAATATTTCTACGTAAATTACATGATTTCAAGTTGAATTACATAATCCTATGCATGAATCCCAATATTTTCAAGGTATTCTCATAGTTTTCAATCAAATCCATTATGTGTATGAGTTTTACTCTAAATTCAAGTACAAAGTATGATCATAAATTACAAGTATATTCAAGTTATGATTTTCATGCAAGTACGAACAAAGGTGACTTAGGGCCCTATGTGGTGACCTAGGAACCTAATGACATGAATTATGCAAGTATGATTTGTAATGTGGAAGGCCAATACTCACATTGCACTTATGTTATGAAATGAGCTACTCTATGAGTTTTCAAACCTATGATCATGTCTATGATATATGTTAACTATGATTACTATGTTATGATACATATTTCATGAGATTTGACTTAGCATCGATGGACTTAAGATGGGAGCCCTACCAAAAGACTTAGTAGTAGCCTTATGTCTCTTAAACTACGTGCCACCATAGGTTGCCTTATGGCTTAGCCAGTGGATCCACAAATAGTGTATGTACATGAACCTTCTAGCGGGGTGGATTCAACCATGGCAAGTAGATTTCCCTTTTCTTCATTGTATGGGGAGACAATGAGATTCCAGGTTATAGCTCACATGGTCATATTATCGGTTATGGTTCCTATCCCACATATGTATATGAGTATTGTGCTATTTGATGATCTTTACCTACGTCTCTTAAATGCTTTGATCATTATGACTTTCCTCATGGTTTTACTTATCCTATTTATCACGTATATTCTTGATCATTGCATCTTATGATTTATATTGCACGTCATGCTCACATACTTAGTACATTCAAACATACTAATGCATATTATTTCCTACATTATCTCATAATGTAGGGGTTGAGGTTGAGTATCATATTCATCTAGGTGTCTAGTTGAGCTTTCTTATCGGCAAAGTTATGGTGAGTCCTCCTCTATCGAGGACTAGTTATGAGATATTGTTTCCTTACCTCCAAACATATTTATTTCTTTCAAGTTGAGGGTGAATTAGGGAAAAGTCTTGGCCCTCGCCATGTTCATGTTTAGAGGCACTAGTTGGACAAATATTGAGTCTATGTTATCAAGTTACATTCTTCTTTATGAACCATAGTTTAGACTCTCTTATGATATTTCCATATTTAGTTTGCCTTATGTATGCTTTATGATATGTCAAGAGGCATGGTTGGAGCCCTTTGGGATTTTGAGCCATGTTATGACTATGCCCTAGGTATGTTCGTGATAAATTTGGTATCATATCACAAGGTTTGAGATGTCCTATGATATCCAACATGCCGCTTCAAATAGAGTCTTAATCATGGTTGTGAAGTGCTCCACATCTATGAATAGGAGGCTATAAGGCATTTTAGGTAATTCTCACTTCTTTTATTATCTATGTCATGCTATAGAGTTTACCCTAAGACTTTCTTTTCCTAACATGTGTCCCTTGCGATTTTCAAAAAATGCCTCTAAGAAGAACACCATTGCCAAGGGGAAACAATGTTAATGAAGCCCAAGCTCCTCCATCTCTTCAAGGCAATGACCCTTTTCCCGAGCAAGTGATGCATGCGGAGTTTCATACCACCTTTACTATGCCAGCCCAAGTAGTGGCCAACCAAGGGGTTGAGTCTCCTCCTAATGTTCCTACTCTAGCTTCTAGAGTGAGGGACTTCACATGAATGAGCCCTCCCGAGTTCCATGGTTCAAAAGTCAATGAGGATCACAAGAGTTCGTTGATGAGGTCTACAAAATAGTGAGTATCATAGGGGTGACTTTGGAAGAGAAAGCGGAGTTGCCGGCTTACTAACCCAAGGGTGTTGCTCAAGTTTGGTACACTCAATGGAGGTTGGAGAGGGTAAATGAAGGTCCAATTGAATGGGAAGCCTTCAAACTTGCTTTCCTTGATCGCTTTTACCCAAGAGCTAAGGGAAGCTAAAGTGTTGGAGTTCATTAATCTTCGACAAGGCAACATGGGAATGAGGGATTATGACCTTAAGTTTATTAAGCTATACAAGTATGCTCATTTATTGGTTACCGATCCATGCACCCGAATGAGTCAATTCATATCGGGGGTGTATGACTTGGTTGCTAAGGAATGCCGTACCATTGAGATGGACATATCTCGGCTCATGAATTTCTCCAAACAAATTGAAGGAGAAAAGCTCAAGGAGATGAGGATGAGGAATTCTAAGAGGGCCTGGTATGAAGGTGGGTTCTCCAATTCTAGGACCAGTGGTGGTAGTAGTGGCTCTCTCAACAAGGCCAAGGTTCGGGGAAGAAGTTTGATAAATATAGGGTGCCATACCCTAAAGTTCAAAGAGGAGGAGGTGTGAATTCTAATAGCCCTTCTTTTCCTAAATGTGCAAAGTGTGGAAAGAATCATGGAGGGAATTGCTTGATGGGAATGGGTGCTTTCTATGGATGTGGCAATATGTTCCATAAGCAATCTGAGTGCCCTTATATTGCTAACAAAGGTGGAGAAGGTCATCCTCAAGTAGGCCAAGTGCAACAAGGCATCCAAGCTCAACCTAAGGGTGGCCAATGTAACAACCTATTCTATGTTTTTCATGCTAGGCAAGATGTGGATGAGACTCCCGATGAGTTCACAAATATGTTACGGGTCTTTAACTTTGATGTTTATACATTGCCTAATCCGGATGCCAACTTGTTTTTTGTTACTCCTTACCTTGCTATGAGATTTAATGTGTGCCCAAAAGTGTTATTAGAACTTTTTTCAGTTTATAATCTCGTTGATGATTCAGTATTATCTAAGAGAGTTTATAGAAGTTGTCCCATGTCGGTCTTGCACAAAGTTATTCCATGTAATCTTGTGGAACTAGACATGACTGATTTTGATATCGTTCTTGGTATGGTTTAGTTACGTGCCGCTTATGTATCTATGCATTGTACGACCTGTGTGGTTAAGTTTCACTTTCCTAATGAGCCTATTCTTGAATGGGAGGGGAATGATTCGGTAGTTAAGGGTTTATTCATCTCATGTATTAAGGCCCAGAAAATGATTTCCAAAGGGTGTATTTATCATATTGTGCGAGTTAGGGATGTTCATTCTGAAACTCCTACTTTTAAGTCAGTCTCTATAGTTAAAAACTTTCCCGATGTGTTTCCTAATGACTTTCTAAGTATTCCTCAAGAAAGGGAGATTGACTTTAGCATAGATATCCTTCCCGATAATCAACCTATTTCAATTCCTCCTTACCGTATGGCTCTGGTGGAACTTAAGAAGTTGAAAGAGCAATTGAAAGATTTGTTGGATAGGGGTTTTATAAGGCCAAGTATTTCACCATAAGGTGCTCCCATATTGTTTGTCAGAAAGAAAGATGTGTCACTCCGAATGTGTATACATTACCAGCAATTGACTAAGGTCACCATGAAAAACAAATATCCAATCCGAGGATAGATGACTTGTTTCACCTATTACAAGGAACAAGTTATTTCTCCAAGATTGATTTCCGATCCGGTAATCATCAACAAAGGGTGAGGGAGTGTGATATTACTTATCCGAAGATCTTAATCACATTTTTAATCCTTTATTTTAAAAGAGTCTTTAACACCGGCGAGGTAAATAAGACAAGTAGCATGTAAAATTTATATATCACTCAAGTTGAGTAAAAATCCCTTCAAAGGAATCAAATCACTAAACTGAGACTCCGGTGTATCGAAAGCACGGCATTGTGCCCAATATTTCCTATCAAAGACAACCAAGACACAAGCATAAACCAAATTTACATCAAGTAGGCAACCGAAACCAAACAAGTCAAACAACGGCATCTTAAGTTCAACCACCTGGAAGCAAGCTCTAAGGATTTTAAACGATGCAAATAAGTCATGATATCACCTAGACTAAGGCTCCAACAATCAAAACCCCAATCTAGTTACTAACAATGATCATCGACTCCATATTTCCCAATGGTATATCAATTCCTAAATCACCAACCTAATCATACGCTACTATCAAAAATGTACCAATTCTAACCAAGCGAAGTCTAACAAAAGTAAACCGTAACCTACCTCAACGCTAAAATCGCATACGAACTGCTAAACTTGAGCCTTTCCCTTCAAGGCTGCCTCCAAACGACTCCACTTTATCAAAGTATATAAGAACATATCAAAACAAAGCCAACAATATCCTAATTACTATAATTAAAAAAACAAAACTAAAATCAGGTCGAAATTCGACATTGGGATCTGCACATGAAATTAAAAAATTAACTCTGTCACAAGGTCCAAAATAGCTCAAAGGACTTGTGCTCCAAAAATGGGCACATTCCGAGCACCGGAAGAGCTTAAACAACCCCTAGAATAGTTCAAATATGTAAGAAACAACGAAATTATGCGAAATTTATGAGGTTTTTAGGACGAGAAAGGGTTCCGGACCATTCCCACAAGAATTTCCAACGCACCGGAGCAAGAATGATTGAAAATTTCCAAGAGGAGATCTCAAAATCCCAAAATTTCTAAGGCTCGAAATGGGACTTAGCTGCTGGAAACAAGCATTTTAATTCACTAAAGTCAGTGAATTTATTCATTGCGATCGCGAACTGGGCCTTGCGATCGTGAGGTTTGATCCAGTTAACCTATCATGATTGTGATGGCCAATCACACAATTGTGATGCCCAGGGTTCAAGCCTTCACAATCGCATATTCCTGGGCTACGAATGCATTGCACAAAAGTTCCTGCACCAACAGTTCAAGTGGTGTTGAACTTTGGAGATTTGAGGTTTTTCTCAAATGGGGGTTCGTAATTCATTTGGAACCCTGCAAATTCAAACAGACTATGCTACCCAACCTGAAATGACATTTTGGACTCAATGGAATTGATGGATTTCCCATGGAGGTTATTTTGTTGAAATGTTGACCAAAGTCAATACTTGCTAAAGAAAGTCTTCAAAATGCACAAACGCCCTAAAACTCAATCTGAGGACCTCGGGAACCAAACCAAAGTTCATTCTAGACCAAGCTCGGTGTTTCAGAGCTAACCACGTTGGCGGAATTTTTATTCGAGCGTATTTACTTAAAATGTTGACCTAAGTCAAACTTGGCCAAATTTTACAGTTAAAATGAGAAATCGCACAAACTCAAAACGAAGACTCCAAACCCAAACCAACCTTCCTTCTAGACCAAAATGGACCTTCCGGAGCTAATGGAACCATTGAAATTCTCATATGATGCTCAAATCTCCGGATGTTGACTAAAATCAACTCTTTCAAACTTTAAACCTCAAAAATAGTCAAACCACCTCAAAACTCAATTGAACACCTTGGAGAGTGTGCCAATCCCAAGATCACATAAGAGTTATAAAGAAGCTATGGAAAAGGGTAAAATAGTAAAAACATACAAAAGCACAAAAATGACCTTGGAGGTCATTACAAAATCCACCACTAAAAGGACTTTTGTTCTAAAGTCAAGGAAGAAAGGTACCTGGTAGCTCAAAAAGGTGAGGATATCAAGTCCACATGTCATGCTCGATCTTCCAAGTAGCCTCCTCGATTAAATAATGCCTCCATAGGACTTTCACCGATGGAATCTCCTTAGACCTCAACCTCCTAACCTGCCTGTCCAAAATAGCCATAGGCTTCTCCTCAAAGGCTAAGGATTCATCAAACTAGACCGAATCCCACTGAAGCACGTGAGATTCATCTCGAACGTACTATCACAGAATATAAACATGGAACATAGGGTGAACACCTGAAAGTGTTGGGGGCAAGGCCAACTCAAAAACTTCCCCGACCCATCTTAAGATTTCAAAAAGGTCGATGAACCTTGGGTTAAGCTTACCCCTCCTCCCAAATCTCATCACGCCCTTCATGGATGACACTTGTAGGAATACACGGTCTCTAACCATAAACTCCAAAGGTCGCACCCTCCGATCAGCATAACTCTTTTGCTTGCTATGGGCAGTACAGAGCCTCTATTGAATCATACGAACTCTGTCCATCGAATCAAAAAGCAATTTGGTGGCCCAAGGCCTAAACTCAAAGGCATCAAACTAGCCCACATGGGAACGACATCTCCTACCATACAAAGACTCAAAGAGAGCTATCTCAATATTGAATGGAAGTATTATTATATGCGAACTTTGCCAAAGACAAAGACTGATCCCACTGACCCCAAAATCAATAACATAGGCCCGTAGCATGTCCTTGAAAACCTGAATGGTCCTCTCTGACTGACCATCAGTCTGGGGGTGGAAAGCTGTGCTAAGATTAACCTCGGTACCTAACTCTCTCTATGTAGACCACCAAAAATGCGAAGTGAACTGAGTACCATGGTCTGAAATAATAGATATTGGCACCCCATCAATTATACCACCTCTCAGATGTAAATCTGAGTCAACCTCTGGGAAGTGTAAGTAGTCTAGATTGGTAAGAAGTGAATAGACTTGGTCAATCGATCTATGATGACCCAAATAGAATCAAAACCTCGACAGGTAAACCCACTACAAAGTCCATAGCTATCCGCTCCCACTTTTACTCTAGAATGGGTAGTCATTGGGTCAAACCACCTGCCTCTGATGCTCGAACATCACCTACTAACAGTTCAAGCACCTAGTCACAGAAGCTGCAATGTCTTGCTTCATCCCAAACCACCAATAATGCTATCGTAGGTCGCGATAAATCTTCACTACACCGAGATAAATTGAATATCTAGAACAATGATCCTTCTCAGAATGAGCCTAACTAGATCTCCAACTCTAGGAACATAAATACGACCCTCAATCCTCAAAATGCCCTCTAGATATAAGGTCGCCTTTCTAGCTTCTCCACTGAGTACCTTATCCTGAATCATCCTCAGGAGTGGGTCCTCAAACTTTTGTGCCCGAATTTTCTCCATTAACAAAGACCTAGCCTATACACAAACAAGTACCCTGCCCGGCTTAGAAATATCAAGATGAATAATCTGGTTAGCTAAGGACTGAATATCCGAAGCTAAAAGTTGCTCCTCAACTTATAAGAATGCAAAACTCCCCATACTCACCGCCTTCCGGCTTAAAGCATCTGCTACTACATTTTCCTTGCCTGGGTGATTGAGAATAGTGATGTCATATCCCTTCAGCAACTCCAACCACCTGCACTATCTCAAATTAAGGTCTTTCTAGCAAAATATGTACTGCACACTACGGTGGTCAGTGTAGATCTCACAATGAGCTCCATACAAGTAATGCCTCCAAATCATCAATGCGAAGACTACTGCCACCAACTCTAAATCATATGTGGGATAGTTCTACTCATGCACATTCAGCTGCCTAGAAGCATATGTAATAAATCTACCCTGTTGCATTAGAACATAACCCAAGCAAATATTTGAAGCATTATAATACACTGTAAATCCCTGGTCCTCGACAAGAAGAGTAAAAATTCGAGCTGAATTCAACAAGTCCTTGAGCTTCAAAAATCTTGCCTCATACTCATCATACCATAGGAAAGGAACATTCTTCTTAGTCAATATGGTCAAAGACATTGCAATAGAAGATAACCCCTCCACTAACGTCTGTAATACCCTGCCAACCTAACGAAACTATGAACCTTGATAGGAGAAATAGGCCTAACCCAGTCATGAACTGCCACTATCTTCGTTATATCTATCATAATCCCATCTTTGGACACCACGCGCCCTAAAAATGCAATAGACTCAAGCCAAAATTCACATTTAGTGAATTTTGCATACAACTCTTGATCCTGCAAGGTCTAAAGTACTATCCTCAAGTGTTGTTCATGCTGCTCTCTGCTCCCTGAGTAGACTAGAATATCATCAATAAATACAATAACAAAGGAGTCCAAGTAGGGCCTGAACACACGGTTCATCAAATCCATGAATGCTACGGGGGCATTAGTCAAACTGAAAGACATGATTAAGAACTCATAGTGCCCGTATCAAGTCTTGAAAGCATTCTTAGGGATATCTAACTCTCTAATCCTCAACTGGTGATACCCTAACCTCACGTCTATCTTAGAGAATATTGCCGCACCTTGGAGCTGGTCAAATAAGTCATCAATCCACGGCATCGAGTACCTACTCTTGATGGCCACCTTATTCATCTACCTGTAATTAATATACTTACGTAAGGTACCATCCTTCTTTTTCATGAATAGAATATGAGCACCCCAGGGAGACACACTGGGCCTAATAAACCCCCTATTCAAGAGGTCCTGGAGCTGTACCTTAAGCTCTTTCAACTCAACTGGAGCCATTCGTTATGGTTGAATAGAGACTATTTGTGTACCCCGCTCAACACCAATGTCGAAATCAATATCACGCTTAGGAAGAAGTCCATGTAGATCGGTGAGAAATACATCAGGAAACTCTCGGACCACTGGAACAGAATTAATATAAGAAGTGTCAGCACTAGTGTTACAGACATAAGAAATATAGGCAAGATACCCTTTTCCCACTAACCGCTGAGCCCTGAAGGATATCACACCACACGGTATATGACTATCTGTATCTACCCACACGACCAGAGGAATACCAGGCATACATAAGGTAACGGTCTTGGAGAAGCAATCCAAAACCTCATGATGAGTACACAACTAATCCATGCCTAGAATCAACTCAAAGTCTACCATATCTAGCACAATCAAGTCTGGTCTAGTATCATACCCCATGATAGTCACCACAAAGGATCAATATACTCAATCCACTACTAAAGAATCACCTATAATAGTAGCTACACACATAGCACAGGCAATGGCTCACATAAAAAATCCAATCGAGTAGCATAATGAGCAGACATATATGAGTAAGTATACCCCGAATCAAATAAAGCATAGGTAGACTGATGAGAGATGAAGATCATACCTATGATAACGACATCCGACATCTCTGCCTCTAGCCTAACCAAAAAGGCATACGTATAAGTGTGTCCATCTCTACTACCTGTCTGGCCTGCTTGAGAACCACCTCTAGTACCATGAGAATCACATTTTCCACTCTAGACACTCTTTCTAGGCGGATGAACTAAGGCTCTAGGGCCTAAATGTGCTGGAACTGTGGACCCTACTAGTTTTGGCATTTGCGATGGATGATAGTAGGACACTTCCTAATAAAATTTCCTACCACACCATACTCATAGCATGTCCCTCTGAATTAACCTTCCTTTGATGTCCCAACTAAACCTAAATGGCCACCACGACCCGAATACCCAGAAGTATGACCCCGAGAAGACTGACCCAAAGTTTGGCTTCTTTGACCGCCGGCACCTACAAATCCACCGTTGGTAAGCTGTAAGGCCGCTTGAACCGATCTACCAGATGGGTACTACTATGGATGGCCTCTGCCAAAAGAACCTCTATCATATGACTGGCATCCACTGAAATTTCCCTGGTAGTGAGGCCTCTTATCACTGCCTCCGTAGTCATTACAATATATAGCCTTAATAGTATGGGCATGGTCTACTATCTATAAAAATGAACAGCCCGATGTAACCATCTGCTTTATAGCCAGCCTCAAAGAGACAGATAACCCTCTGACAAATCGACATACCCACTACTCTTCTATTGGCATAATCATAGTTGCGTGCCTGGAGATCTCATGGAACCAGGACTCATACTCTGGGACCATCATCGATCCTTGTACCAGCACTATGAACTCATCCCTTAGCTTCTCTCTCAAACTGTGGGGTACATACTTTTTCAAGAAAGCCTTGAAGATTTGGGTCCATGTTAGTGATGATGATCCCGTGGGTCTACAGCTAAGATAGGACCACCACCACTGCTTCGCTGGTCTATCTAGATGGAAAGTAGTGTAATCAACCCTATGGGACTCCACCAATCTGAGGTTATGCAACATCTCCAAGAAACTAACCAAAAAACTCGTGCACATCCTCGTCCGCGGCACCCGAGAACCTGGGAGGAGCCAATCTGATAAATTTACCTAACATTTTCTTCTCATCTATAGTATATAACTGGTCTAGCTACCATGTACTGAACAACTGTGGGAATAGGCTGAATCATCAAACGAGGAGCTATAGTAGTAGGCTATTGAACTAGGGCCAGATCATATTGTGCCTCTGCCTGCCCTGAAGTCTTAGCTTGCTCTTGGACCTGGGTTTCGACTGAAGTGCTATGTAGTTCCCTTTCTTGGGACATACCCATCATGAAGCCGAGGATCCAAGACAGAGTATCCTGTAGCACTGGCATGGCTACGAATCCAAGTGGAGGGTAGACCGGCTTCTCCTCCACATGTTGAGACTTGAACTGGTCAACCTCTATATCTGGCTTTGGCATTGGTGTTGTGGACTACGTTCTACCCCAGCCTCTATATCGACCTCGATCCTGACCTCGAGCTTGGACTCTATCTGTAGGTGTAGGGGGCCCTCACCCCCCTGGTGGATCTCATCCTCGTCATCTGAGAAAGTGAAATAATAGAATTTAGGGATGTTCATTATTATTAGAGCATGATCAAAAACAAGAATAGAGAATTAATTACTAACAATGTCCTATAGCCTCCCGAAGATTGGATACGAACGTCATCGTACCGATCCGTGGGACTCTACTAGACACTTGCTCTTATAATGGTAAGACTGGTGAACCTAAGATGTGATACCACTCTGTCACGACCCGAATTTGCGCCATGTTGGTGCCTACTATAACTCCGAGTAGGCAAGCCAAACCCAAATCAAGCGGAAGTTAAATTTCAATCTACTTAAATAATTAATAACATAAGAAGGCAGAAGAAAAAACAATATAACAAAAGAAAATTTGGGCCAGGATATAGATATGTAAATACGATATAAAAATATACAAAAGGCCCGATAGTGACCAAAAATAATGAACTGACTCTAGACCAAACCCCTGACCTGGTGTCACTTATACATAAGCAACTAAGTACAAAAGCTGACAATATAAATATATAATGTAGAACTGACTGTCCAAAATACAATATACAAGTCAGAGCAAAAGAGAAAATATAGTAAGTTTCTGATCACCGGGAGCTCACCACAATCTGAATCTGGCAACACTATGGATGATCAGGCACACGCTGGGGGTGGATCAAACTGGGAGCTACATCAAAAAGATACAGAAGTGCAGTATGAGTAACAAAACATGGGGTAATCAGTAGATATCATAGGCCGATCGAGCTCAAAAAGAATAAATACATAATAAGCAGCACGATGATACGAATGATAATAAGAGAGAAGCATAACACTATGACTATGGAGAAAGAGGGTGTGGGGAGATCATACAGCAGTCAAATAAATCTAACCAAGCAGGAAAATCACATTAATAATCTCATTCCAAAAAATATCAAAGGAGTGCATGAATAAAAAGTAGTAGATATGGATCAATATCCCCAAAAGTAGCATAGAGCTTCGGGAATAATCCTCGAGCTCATCAATAAAATAGCCACCCGGAATCATACCTCAAGCTTATCAACATCAAAATAACAACGCGGAATATGTATCAATAGGCCGCTTGAAATTCACACCTTGAGCTTATCAAATGAAATAAAGTATACCTCAAAATCAATAAAAGGGTCGCCCGAAATCATACCTCGAGCTCATTAATAATGAAATTCCATAAATAAAATATCAACAGTATTTTCCTTAAATTCCACAAATTTATTCCTTATCTGAAGGTCTTAATCACATCTTTTATCTTTTCTTTTAAAAGAGTATTTAACACCGGCGAGGCAAATAAGACAAGTAGCATGTCAAAATCATATATTACTCAAGCCGAGTAAAAATCGCAACAAAGACGTCAAATCACTAACCTGAGACTCCGGTGTACCATAAGCACGGCCTCGGGCCCAACATTTCCATATCAAAGACAACCAAGAGACAAGCATAAATCAAATTCACATCAAGTGGACAACCGAAACCAAATAAGCCAAAAGCCGACATCTTAAGTTCAACCACCTAGAAACAAGCTCTAGGAATTCTAAATAATGCAAACAAGTCAAGATATCACCTAGACTAAGGCTCCAACGACTAAAACCCCAAACTAGTCACTAACGATGATCATTGACTCCAAATTGCCCAATGGGATATCAATACCTAAATCACCAACCTAATCACACGCTACTACTCAAAATGTACCAATTCGAACAAAGCAAAGTCTAACAAAAGTAAACTGTAACCTAGCTCAAGGCTGAAACCGCACAAGAACCACTAAACTTGAGCCTTTCCCTTCCGAGCCGCCTCTAAATGATGTCACTCTATCAAATTATCAAGAAACATATCAAAACAAAGCATACGATACCCATATTATTTTAATTAAAAATGGAACTAAAATCAGGTCAAAATTCGACATTAAGACCCGCACATAAAATCAAAAAATCAACTCCGTCCCAAGGTCCCAAATAGCTCAAGGAACTTATTTTCAAAAAATAGGCACATTTCAAACACCGAAAGAGCTCAAACAACCTCACTAAATTCAATCCCTAGAATAGTTCAAAGATAAAAGAAACAGCGAAATTATGCAAAACTATGAGGCTTTTAGGACGATAAAGGGTTTCGGACAGTTCCCACAAGAAATTTCAACGCACTAGAGTAAGAATGATTGAAAATGGTCACAAGGAGCTGTCAAAATCCAAAAAAATTTAAGTCCCAAAGTGGGAATTAGTTGTTGGAAACGAGCATTTTAATTCACTGAAGTCATTGAATTTGTTCATCGCGATCGCAAGGTCTGATCCAGTTAATCCATCATAATCGAGATGGCCAATCATGCGATCGCGATGCCCAAGGTCTCACGCCTTCGTAATCGCGGACTCCTGGGTCACGAACTTGATGCAAAAAAGTTCTTGCACCAATAGTTCAACTGATGCTGAACTTTGGAGAATTGAGATTTTCTCCACTGTGGGTTTGAAATTCATTTGGAACCCCGCAAATGCAAATAGACTATGCTACCCAACCAGAAACGACACTTCGGATTCAATGGAATTCACTAATTTTCCAACGGAGCTTATTTTGTTGAAATGTTAACCAAAGATTGTTGAAACTCAATTTTGACCCCCCACAACGCAAATTAGTTATCGAGTTTCTTTAAATTATGAATATTTTTAAAATAATTAGCTTTTAGTAATAAAAAAAAAGAAGATATTTTTATGTTATTCTTAATTATTTTTATCTTTTTATAAATTTTAGTATAATATACATACTTTTATATAACTATATCTTTGATTACTATTTATGTGGTTATTTGAAAATCATCTCAAAAGACTTTATTTTTTACTAAATACAATGTTAGTTAGGTTAGTTTGATTATAATTTGTATTTTTGAAATTTTTAATTTTTTCTAAAAAAATAAAATCTCATTCCCCCACATCGAAAATTCATGAAGAATTTAGAGTTTTTGGAGCTTATATAAAGGCTCATATTCTCATTAAGAAGGAGGAAGAAGTGGGAGGATTTTTAGCCACCCCAAAGTTAGAAATTTTCTTAACTTGGTTAGGATTTTGGACTCTTGTCTCAAGCCTAAAAGTTGCAAAAAATTTTAGCTTTCAATCTATATTTTTTTTCCCGAGAAAAATAGGAGATTGAAGTCGAAATTTAGGCTAAGAACGGAGTTCTTATAACGATGAACTCACGAAGGTTTGAATCTAAATTTTCAGTTTTTCTTTCTGTGGATTGGAGTTCCATCAAGATCTTGGGTGGTGGTGAAACCGTCTTCCGCTCGTCGTCTTCAGTCTCACTATCCGAAAAGAGGTAAATTCTTTTCTCAACTTTATTTTATTTAATTATTTCATGTTTTATATTTAGTTGATTCGTAGTCTTTTTTTAGCATGTATTAAGAATAGTTAGATTAATGATAGAAATTTCTTATAGTTAGCATCGTGTTAGGATTAATTAGCTAACATGTGTTAGAATTATTTTAATGAAAGCACTTAGTTTTGTTCATTATTTTTTCAAGTAATTTTCTTTTACAATATAGATTTTAATGTTTTCAATTTCTTCTTTTAATATGATTTAGATAATAAAAATATGCTTAAATTATTGTTTAGTTAGAACTTTCATGGCCTAGTTAATTTAATTTTTTTCTTTAAAATTTAAGTTAGTATAGCGTATATATTAATTATGTGTCCTTTAGTTACTTGAATATATTTCTTCTTTCCTTTTCTTTGTCTACATATAATATTGGAAAAATTACTAGAAAAAACATTTTTTAATAAATAATTACTGATTTTAGCGATATTTTTTATTTATTACTATTTATAGCAATATATAACAATATTATGATATATATGTCATGTATTAAAAGTGAATTATGCATGCAATATAAATGTATTATAAGTGTTTTAAAATATATTATACTTGTTTGGTAAGAAATTGACACAATGTATTATAAGTGTGTTAAAGTATGTGATAAATATATTATCAATGAATAAAACTTGTATTATATGAGTTTTATAAATTATTCTCGCTAATATATATATTAAAATTGTATTATAATTGTATTATAATTGTATTATAATTGTTCAGTGAAAAAAAATATTATTGCTATAAATGATAAATATTTTCTTAATGTAGTACATTTAAGCAAATTTCCCTATAATATATGTTGTTAGTCACCTCTAGGATGCCCATCAATTTGATACCTTAACATATCATGATATATTCCTAAGTTTAGCTTAAATGAGTAGATATTTATGTAATTTTATTTTGGTGCATGTGATATCGGTTCGAGTCCATCTTTGGAATCCGTCCTTGCATATTATTGAGTTTTGATTCTCCCATCATCTTGTTCAAATTGCTGGAAAGTTGATAGATGGAAAAGAAGCTAATATTCATGGTTAGAATATTGATATTGGATTGAATACACGAAATACAAGTGGAAAACAATATCGTATACACTGATATATAGTATCTATGGAGTCTGATATGCAAGAAAATAATATTGTATACACTGATATACAGTGTATATACAGTCTAATATACAGTGATATACAATAGATACATGGAACAAACATGTGGTATACAAAGTGTATACAGTTTTATATACAGAAATAATATTGTATATACTATATACAATATATATAGTCTGATATACAGTGTATATACAATTACAATATACAGTGAAATTGCGCTTAAGGCCCATAACGCAGATGACCGAACAGCTTAGTCCAGGCGTATAGAAACTAAGTGCTGATCATATTTTCATGTGTTATTTATTGTTTATTTATATTGATTCGAGTTGTAATAATTTATTTACTTATGTTATTTTTGCTTGCTTAGATATTAATTTTAATTTCTTTTAACTTAATTATATTTCCCTAAAGATAAACCAATTCAGATTAATTTACTCTTTAAATAATTTTCTATCTTTACTTAGTCATTTGGTAAATTTTTACTTTTTTTATATACATGTATATTATTTTCAATGTTTAAGTTTGATCATTTTTTCTAAAAAATAATTTTAAAGTCTTCGTTTCCTTTTAAATTAAAATTTTTAAAAGTTAGTCAAATAATTTTTCAAACCGTCGAATAACCGTGCATTAACGCACTTTGAATGCTTAACACCTTCTCAAAGTGGAAATAAAAACCTCGTACCTTTTTCTCTGAATTTTTAAGAGTTAAATTTGTTAGGGTCTTTTAAATTAAGTTTTCTTAATTTCTTGAAAAAAATTAAGTGGCGACTCTTCTTTTATAAAATTGATTTTTCTCTACAAAGTTGAAATTAATTTTAAACGGTCCTTTTCCGACATGATAGAAATGGCAACTCTGCTGAGGATTTAATTAGGTTCTAACCATTAGATTTATTTGACTTATTTTACTAACTATTTGGGAATGTAATAATTAGTAATTTATTTTTTTTATTCGCATTTTAAGTGTTTAAATTCTGAATATTAAATTGTCCATAACATATTTTTCGTCACTTAGCCTTTTATTTTCTTACTTAAATGACGGTTATGCGGTTCGCAGCCATTTTTTCCAAAATGTTCCTAGGGGGTACCCTGGCGAAATGAGTTGGCCACTGGATGGTCAACGGTCGCTAACTTCCCCCAGACTGAGTTATCCTCTTGGGTCACCAGTACACTTCAAAATATAGCTCATTCTTAGTCAATCTAGCGTAGAGCAAATCTAAACCCTGAATTTAGAGCATTGACTTAAGTTGACTCAATACCCAAGGCGTGTTGGGCCAATTAGAAAGACCACATTGAGTTCAAAACGGCCCTTGACCTAAATAGACGATCATAATTATGTTTTTAAATTTGAAAGGTTGTATATGTTGTTTGGAATACCATTGTCCCTTAGGGTTGAAAATTTATTTTAATAACTTAGTTTAGTCGAAGAAGGATCTTCACAATTTTCTATACTTTACCCAAAAGACATTGGCGTTCGGAGATTTGGAGAAGTCAAAAAATGAAGGATCTTCCATGGAGGCATAGTATAGGATCGTACTCTTACGTGAGATTGATTATTTGTATCTCATTTTCCCTATTCTGTATTCTCATTCAGTTTATTGAAAAAACTTGTATAAACATGATTTTTTGGGGCAATGAAATGTTTCAAATGACGTTATACATCCTTTAAATCGTTAGACCTATGCTTGGCGCAAAAAGGTCACATTTCTGTTTGGATTCGCAATAACTATTTATGTGTTATACGTTATAACTGTTTTTGTAAATATGTTGCTTCATTTGGAGATACAAGTCCACTCTTTTTCAAATTTTTTCTATAGTTTCATAGGCATAAATATCGACTCACTATCAAAAGTGCGTCCAAATACTCCATTAGTCTTTAGTTTCCCAAAAAAAATTGAACTTTACTCTCAAATCATAAACCTTGCTCTATCATCTCAAAAAAAATATTCAAGGTGGTCGAACTACGTAAGACCTGAATTCTCCTTTGTGAGATATGTAGACAGCCTTTTAAGGCTATGTCCCTATCTTTAAAGTTTTTAGTTTTTCCTCATTCTTTCAAAGAAATTGAAAACTTCTTTTGCATCTAAGAAGAATGAGGATACAAAAGTTGAAGCGCAAGAAATCTGTGACTCAACACAAGTCAACCTTTCTCACACATTAATCCTAAAATTAAAATGGGCCAATTTCTATCCGTTTAGTCATTCTTCACACATAGATTATTTTGTCTTCAAACAAAGCAACATTTATATGTTTAGTTCTTTGTGTGATATTTTGCATTAATTATTACAGACACGAACTAATACTTTGGCTTTTGAGTTATTCTTATTTTTCAGGGAGAGACTAATTTGTGTCAGAAATCAAACTTGCTTGCTTCTCAAAGATCGAGGGTTCAACCGAAATTGATTCTTTTTTCCTTTGCAGAGGCTATTATCAAAGGACATCATGAGATAAATGATTGGATCTCAATTTTAAGAGGTCAACACCCCCTCCCTAACTAAGAAGTTTTCTTTGTATGCAGGAGAGGCGACATTATTTCAAGAGAGAGAATCACGACAATCCGAAATCGATTGCAACATTCAATCACAAACTTTAACCCTAATCTCTTTTAATTCTTTAATCTAAGAGAAATCATAACCCTTTCTGTTATAGATCTTTCAGGGACAAATGGTTCATGAGAAATAACAATGACCTTGAATTTCACAAGATACTAATACACAGCCTGAAAGATAAATTGGGGAGTCTTTGACTATGAAGTCTTACTCCTATAATTTTTACTTATTTTTTATAATGGCCCCACTTTCACACTTTTCTCATATCTTTGTAGGAAAACCATCCCCAACAATAGTCTGGGATGGTCATAACAATATATGGTTCTTGTAAATATTTGGAAGAACTCAAGTCATAAGAGACAATCCCCAAAAAGAACACAACAACAAGTGATTCCTGTAGAAAATTGGAAGACCACACCGTTGTATAATCTCCGAAGAATATCGGAAAAGTAACACAACGATAGGTGTCCTCACCGATAATTTAGAGGACATGAGAGGTGAAAATAGTCAAAAAATACTCTCCAACTAAAGATGTCAATGAGCACTAGACTTATGAGACGTCACTCTGAGTTTGTTTCAATTTTTAAATTATTTTATATACCATAGCTGCAAGAACTACGCATACCTGATTCTCATCTTGGTGAGATATGTAGGCAGCCCTTCTTGGGTTCGGTATTTCTTTTCCAACAAAAATAATAATAATAATAATAATAAATTATGTACATATTTTAAGAGTCATATCTTCTTGATTGGGACGAATACAGTCAGGAGCATGCAAAATATTCGGTATGATGAAAAGGATTGGCTTTGTGGTAAACCATAGCTTTTGTTGGTATCTTTTATTTGTACTTTTGTGATGCTTGAAAATTCTCTTGCAGGCATTCAAGGTAAGAATAAAACCAACCTCATGGCTTTATGTGCATTGTGTGGTGAGCTTTAGATTAAAATTTAATTGCATCGCACTGCTTATCTAGAACTTGGCCTGAATGTTTGTTGAGGTGAAATCCTGAGTAATGTTTGGTTGAAAAAGGATTATAGGCCTTTTTCGATCCGATTGTTCTTTTCAAAGCCTACCGAATAACATTAATCCCTATTATTCCCCACTTTGATCCTAAATCCCCTTTCTTTGGACAACCACTTCTTAGCCCTTTCCTTTCTGATTGCTTACATGCACTATCCTTCTCTTGGACCAACCTCCTTGAGCTCACCGAAGACATGCAAATTATAGAAGAAGATCCAATTTTGAAATTGCCAAAGGCAAAAGGCATAAAGTCTCCAAAGTCAAGAAACCAAAGATAACTTTAAAAAAAAAGGGTTGAAAGAAATTAAAAAAAATAAAAATACCCCTACAAAGTCGATGTAAGACAAAAAGAAAAATACTCCAACAAAAGAGGAGAAACCTCAAAAGGAAGGGGTGAAAAAAGAAAAACCTCCGAAAATGATGGCTCAAAAAGAAGTCGAAATTAAAGAAGGGAATAACAGAGAGGATCAGGCGCCAAAAGGCATATCAATCATCAAAAGTACAAATTCAGTGTGATTCTCAAGGAGAGATTAAGTTATTTTTATCCCAAATAAATATCCAACCGTCCCTAAGCCTACATTACAAGCCAATAACAAGTCTTACATGATCTCATTTCAAATATTCTCACATTAGTGGAGACTTACATACAGGCCAAGCATATGGTATCACATTTGCATGCATTGAACATTCTTGAGAGTGTGAGTGCGCTTTGGAAAATGTCCTCAAATCGAATAGTTCAGATATGTGTGAAATATGACTTTCTTTATTGTGAGGGCACTTGAAATTTGAGGATTGATATAATTCTAAATCTTTGTTTAAATCAAGATGAACAAATCTTGTCAATACTCAAGTATGTTTGGGGTATTAATTGAAACTATAGGAATTACCTCAAAGTCAATCTCAATTATAAGAAAGAAAATGAGAAATATTTCTATGGAATCCTAATTGTTGGTACCAATTGTAGTCAAAATTTGACTATTTCTTTACGTTCTCTAAAAAAATTGTATTTGTCCTTTGAAATTGGATGGTTTGCTCTAAATAAGTGACATTAGGCTAATTCCATCGGTGTGAGATGCTTATTTTACTTCATTGGATCGTCCATGTCTAAAGGGTGGCATATTTAAGCTGAAAATATTGTAAGGAATACATTTTTCCATTTCATTTTGCTAATATTACACATGTGTCTACTGATTGTCTTGTCTCAGATTTTGCAGTATTCATCATCCACAGGATTGGAACTACATTTGACCTGATTTCTGCACCAACAGGATATGTAGGTGCTACAATGGCTCGTAAGATTTTTGTTTCTCTCTTACATTGAAAATCGAGATAGAATTTTTGAGAAGATCTCAAAAATTCACAAGAAGATACTATCTCTAGCAAGTCAATATTGGAGATCATGTTAGTATATGCAACTGAGATAGAATTTTTGAGAAGATCTCCAAAATTCCACAAGAATGTCAAAATTCTTTTTTCAACAGCTCGAGATTTGTCAAGAGATCTAACTAGGACAGAATTTTTGAGGAAGACCTCAAAATTCTATCAAGAATTATCAGAATTTCGAAGTCAACTTCAAATGATCTCCAACATTGCTACAATGGAGCGAACACAAATTCAAGATGCGAGCCACCGAAGCCTCGTATAAACTTTCATCAAAGACATGAGTCCCAATGAACACAAATATTTCAAGAGAAAAAATGAAGGAACATGTGAACGTATCGAGAGGACAACACTTTCACAATCATCGAGCCATCCACCTCGTTACAGTGGACAAACATCGAGCCATCTACCTTATTATAATGGAAAAT
The DNA here is from genome assembly GCF_947179165.1 of Solanum dulcamara. Taxonomy (NCBI): domain Eukaryota; kingdom Viridiplantae; phylum Streptophyta; class Magnoliopsida; order Solanales; family Solanaceae; genus Solanum; species Solanum dulcamara. The sequence continues at coordinate 58,428,717 of NC_077239.1, read as the reverse complement.
CATTTAACTCATCTAAGAGGATGACATTTGCATTATTCATTGCCAAGAGGGTCATTTCATTTTCATTGCATTACCAAGAGGGTCATGCATCATTCAAATCATCCAAGAGGATGACATTGCATATTCATTGTCAAGAGGGTCATTTCATTTTCATTGCATTGCCAAGAGGGTCGTGCATCATTCAAATCATCCAAGAGGATGACATTTACATATTTATTTGCCGAGAGGGCCATTTCATTATATTGCATTGCCAAGAGGGTTGTGCATCATTCAAATCATCCAAGAGGATGACATTTGCATATTTATTTATCGAGAGGGTCATTTTATTACATTGCATTGCCAAAAAAGTCGTGCATCATTCAAATCATCCAAGAGGATAATGTTTGCATATTTATTTACCGAGAGAGCCATTTTATTGCATTGCATTGCCAAGAGAGTCGTGCATCATTCAAAACATCTAAGAGGATGACATTTTCATAATTATTTATCAAGAAGGTCATCATCATTATCATATCATTGCCAAAAGGACTATTATAATATTATTACCAAGAGGTCCATCGTCATATCATTGCCGAGAGGGTCATTTCATTACATTGAATTATCGAGAGGGCCATTTCATTATATTGCATTGCCGAGAGGGCCTTTTTATTTACATTGCATTATCAAGAGGGTCATGCATCATTCAAATTATCTAAGAGGATGACATTGCATATTCATTGCCAAGAGAGTCATTTCATTTACATTGCATTACCAAGAGGGTCATGGATCATTCAAATCTTCCAAGAGGATGATATTGCATATTCATTGCCAAGTGGTCCATTTCATTGTCATTGTATTACCAAGAGGGTCATGCATCATTTAAATCATTCAAGAGGATGACATTTGTATATTTATTTGCCGAGAGGGCCATTTCATTACATTGCATTACCAAGAAAGTTGTGCATCATTCAAATCATCCAAGAGGATAACATTTGCATAATTATTTGCCGAGAGGGCCATTGTATATCTATCTCATCGAAGAGAAACATCAGCATTTTCAAGCGTTATAAGCGCCCGAAGGGCATACGTAAGACGCATCAAATATCTGAGAAGATTTTGAAGTACAACTTGCAAATGGATCATTATCCTATCAATGGATCAACATATATCCTACCAATGGATCACATTCATTCGTCCTATCGATGGACATGCAACATCATCCAACCAATGGATCATCATTCGTCCTATCGATGGACCAACATATCCTATCAATGGATCTTCATTCATCCTACCGATGGACATATAGTTATTTTGCCGAGTATCCTATTAATGGATCACCTTCCTATCGATGGAGCAACAGTATTATCCTACAGATGGAGCACTTTTTTTCTTCCTACCGATGACCATGTATTTATTTTTCCAAGTACCTATCAATGGATCACTATCCTACCGATAGAATAGTATTATCCTATCAATGGGTCAATAGAGATTTTCAACATGCAAAGAGGATGAAAGAAAATACGAACGACATCAAAGAGGATGCAGCACAACGTGAAACCATTTCTTAGTAGCGAACTGAGACACAGTCCGAAGAAAAATATCAAATTCATAGGACACGAGCTGAGAAACGACTTTCACCACAATAAATCACATTCCTATCGAAAGGCGTGTGGTTATTTTGGGGTCCAGCCATAATTTCAAAATTCATACTAACCCCTTTTCAGAAAGATGACGATATAGTAGGTCAAAATTGAATTTTTTCAATTTTCTTTGTCGAGGATCTCTTTTATCGATCCTATCCAAAGAAAGGCACAACTTTTGACACTCAATTTTGAACCTCCACAACGCAAATTAGCTATCGAGTTTCTTTAAATTGTGAATATTTTTTAAATAATTAGTTTTTATAAAAATAAAAATATTTTCATGTTATTCTTAACTATTTTTATCTTTTTATAAATTTTAGTATAATATACATATTTCTATATAACTATATATTTTATTACTATTTTTGTGGTTATTCGAAAATCATTTCAAAAGATTTTATTTTTTATTAAATACAATGTTAGTTAGGTTAGTTTGATTATAGTTTGTATTTTTGAAATTTTTAATTTTTTCTAAAAAAAATAAAATCCCATTCCCCCACATCGAAAATTCATGAAGAATTTAGAGTTTTTGGAGCTTATATAAAGGCCCATATTCTCATTAAGAAGGAGGAAGAAGTGGGAGGGTTTTTAGCCACCCCAAAGTTAGAAATTTTCTTAACTTGGTTAGGATTTTGGACTCTTGTCTCAAGCCTAAAAGTTGCAAAATTTTTTAGCTTTCAATCTATATTTTTTTTCCCGAGAAAAATAGGAGATTGAAGTCAAAATTTAGGCTAAGAACGGAGTTCTTATAACGATGAACCCACGAAGGTTTGAATCTAAATTTTCAGTTTTTCTTTCTGTGGATTGGAGTTCCATCAAGATCTTGGGTGGTGGTGAAACCGTCTTCCGCTCGTCGTCTTCAGTCTCACTATCCGAAAAGAGGTAAATTCTTTTCTCAACTTTATTTTATTTAATTATTTCATGTTTTATATTTAGTTGATTCGTAGTCTTTTTTTAGCATGTATTAAGAATAGTTAGATTAATGATAGAAATTTCTTATAGTTAGCATCGTGTTAGGATTAATTAGCTAACATGTGTTAGAATTATTTTAATGAAAGCACTTAGTTTTGTTCATTATTTTTTCAAGTAATTTTCTTTTACAATATAGATTTTAATGTTTTCAATTTCTTCTTTTAATATGATTTAGATAATAAAAATATGCTTAAATTATTGTTTAGTTAGAACTTTCATGGCCTAGTTAATTTAATTTTTTTCTTTAAAATTTGAGTTAGTATAGTATATATATTAATTCCGTGTCCTTTAGTTACTTGAATACATTTCTTCTTTCATTTTCTTTGTCTACATATAATATATGTTGTTAGTCACCTCTAGGATGCCCATCAATTTGATACCTTAACATATCCTGATATATTCCTTGGTTTAACTTAAAATGAGTAGATGCTTATGTAATTTTATTTTGGTGCATGTGATATCGATTCGAGGGCCTCTTTGGACTCCATCCTTGCATATTGTTGAGTTTTGAGTCTCTCATCATCTTGCTCAAATTGCTGAAAAGTTGATAAATGGAAAAGAAGCTAATATTCATGGTTTGAATATTGATATTGGGCTATATACACATAATATAGGTGGAAAATAGTGTCATATACAGTGATATACAGTATCTATATAGTTTGATATGAAAGAAAATAACGTTGTATATACTGATATAGAGTATATATATATTTTGATATACAGTGATATACAGCAGATACAGGGAACAAACAAGTGGTATATAGTTTGATATACAAAAATAATATTATATACAGTGTATATACAGTCTAATATACAGTTGCAATATATAGTGGAATTGTGCTTAAGGCCCAAAACGCAGATAGCCCTATAGTGTCGTATACACTGATATACAATATCTATACAGTCTGATATGGAAAACAAATATTGTATACACTGATATACAGTGTATATACATTCTGATATACAGTGATATACAGTAGATACGGGGAACAAACAAGTGGTATACAACTTGATATACAGAAATAATGTTGTATACACTGTATATACAGTTGTGATATATAGTGGAATTGTGCTTAAGGTCCAAAATGCAAATGGCCCTACAGCTTAGTCTAGGTGTACAGAAACTAAGTATCGGGCCATATTTTCATGTGTTATTTTTTATTTATTTATATTGATTCAAATTATAATATTTTATTTACTTATGTTATTTATGCTTGCTTAGATATTACTTTTAATTTGTTTTAACATAATTAGATTCCCCTAAAGATAAACCAATTAATGTTAATTTACTCTTTACATGAATTTCTATTTTTACTTAGTCATTTGGTAAACTTTTACTTTTTTTTTATATACATGTATATTATTTTCAATGTTTAAGTTTGATATGTTTTTCTAAAAATTAATTTAAAGTCTTCATTTCCTTTAAAATTAATATTTTTAAAAATTAGTTAAATAATTTTTCAAATCGTCAAATAACCGCGCGTTAGCAGCCTCTTTGAATGCTTAACACCTTCTCAAAGTGGAAATAAAACTTCGTACCTTTTTCTCTGAATTTTTAAGAATTAAATCTATTTGGGTCTTTTAAATTAAGTTTTCTTAATTTCTTTAAAAAATTAAGTAGCGGATCTTCTTTTCTAAAATTGATTTTTTCTCTATAAAGTTAAAATTAATTTTAAACCATCTTTTTCCAACATAACAAAGACAACACCTTCCAAAGAAAGCCTTCAAAATGCACAAACAGCCTAAAACTCAACTTGAACACTTTGAGAACCTAACCAAAGGTCTTTCGAGACCAAACTCGACGTTCCGGAGCTAACCACACTGACAAAATTTTTATTCGAGCCGTTTACTCAAAATGTTGACCGAAGTAAAATTTGGCCACAACTTTAAAGTTAAAACGACAAATCGCACAAACTCTAATTGAAAACTCCAAAACCCAAACCAACATTCCTCCTAGATCAAAATGGACCTTTCGGAGCTGATAAAATCGTCAGAATTCTCATACGACACCTGAAATCTCTGGATGTTGACTAAAGTCAACTCTTTCAAATCTTCAGCTTCAGAAATGGTCAAATCACCTCAAAACTCAACCGAACACCTTGGGTGGGGAGCGTGCCACCCATCCCAATATCTTATAAGAGCTATAAAAAAAGCTACGGGAAGCGGTAAAATGGTAGAAACATGCAAAAGCACGAAAATGACCTTGGAGGTCATATAGTCCTAATTCTAGAGCTACTGGAATTACACCTCAATCCTACGACCCTTGTCTACGGGTTGTAGACTCACTCATGGTTTTTAGCGACCATTCATCCTACACAACTTTAAAAACCCGAAAATCCAACTCTCTGTAATTGTGTCCCTTAAATATGCAATGTCTTTTTTTCCCTATTTGACAAAAGAAAGAATTATTGAACAGAGGCTAATGTATGAGTGGAACTCTTACAAGTCATTACTAACTGAATTGCGTCTATTTGAGCTTCTGCGCATCCTTCATTCTTGTTGTGTCCGTGATTTGTTGGTTTTACATACCGGAGATCGAAAGTAGGCTCTCAAGGAAAATTGAACAGAGACAAATGTATGAAGTGGAACTCTTACAAGTCATTACTTGAACAATTGCGTCCATTTGAGATTCCATGCATCCATCCTTCATTCTTGTTGTGTTTGTGATTTGTTCGTAATTGGTTTTAGTAGGCTCTCAAGGCAAATTGAATCCACAGAAACAAGACTACAACCAAACTTATTACTTTGGATATCTGATTGATTCATCCTTCAGATTGTACAAAAAGAAATTTTGTCCAAACATAAGAAAATTTTCATCTTTATTTGAAACTACAAGGGGCACACCTTAAACACCAAACAAACATCTTTGCCCAAGATTCTTTAATCCCATACTCCTTCATAACATCTTTGTTATACTAAGATGGGTCTTGATATGAAAAATTGGGGACTAGAGATTAATGCAAGGCAGGACTTTTGGTACGCAGAAAAGGGAGGCATGATAGGTTTAGGATTGCCTATTTAATTTCTTTTGCCTCGTCCCTTTTTCTTTCCTACTTAAAAGTAAAACTCTTTTGGTACGCAGACAAATATTATAATTCTAAGATTATAATAAATAATTCCAAGTTGGATATGACAAGATGTCACATCTCATGATTATGTCACGTAATTTAGGCGTAATACATAAACATACCCATTAACTCGGCCTCAACTGACATCTATACCCTCTAATTTTGGGGGTGCACAAGTATACACTTAAACTTACATAAAATTGAACAATAGACATATTTGTCCTATGTGGCGTCCTACACGACAATTTTGTGTCATGTGTGGCGTCATACGTGTATTATGCCACGTAGGATGCGTGTGTCTACTTATTCAATTTTATACAAATTTAAGTGTCTATCTGTGCACAACCAGAGTTGGAGGGCAAATATGTTAGCTAAAGCCATGTTAAAGGGAATATTTATGTATTAGGCCTAACATTTATATTGCGTTTCGTTGACAGTGATAAATTTATACTGTCAATCAAATATTGTATAAATTTAATCCTATGATATCTCACCCTATCTGGCCTATAAAAATAATTTGATAGAAGGAGTTCTATACATGGATTAGGAGAAGGATATATATGGGGCAATTGTGTAACGCTAGCTAGGGGGTATATGTGACTCTTTTCCCCAGAATTTAAGTGCCCATCGAAAAAGTCGGGGGACATGCAAGTAATTAAGAAAAGGAGGATAAATAATGTAAACACGTTAGAAATAGGACTCCTAGAATATATAGTGTTTTTTTTGTTTTTTCCTATAGGCGTTTGACATACGTTTTACCAAAACCATAAGCTATATAAATTCAAGAATCACCTAATAGGACAAACCCTAATATTTTTTCCAGAGAGATCAACCAACTAATCATAATGAGAGCCACGTCTGACATATTGCCTGATTGTCTCATTCACAAAATACTCTCTTTTCTCAGTTTTAAAATAAGCAGCCAAAATGAGCATTCTCTCCAAAACATGGCTACGAGCCTGGTTGGCTCATCCCAATTTGAAATTCCGAGTTGATTATCTTAATGACAATATGAAAAAAGTGGATAGTATCATAGAGAGATATCGGGATGGAAAAATCCCTATAGAAAAATTTGAATTATCAGACTCTAGTTATTCCCATGAAGTTTTCCCTTTGTTTGATAAGTGGCTTTACATTACACTTCAGAATGGTGTAAAAGATATCGTCTTTGGAGTTCCTCGCTATACATCATACACCTTACCTACTTTCACAATCTTGCCAGCAAACTCTTTAAGAGAATTGGTTCCGAGGGGTTTTAATTTGAAGCATGTTTCTTTATCTAATGGTGTGGCAAACCACAATTCATTGAGAAAGCTTTCTCTTTCTTATGTAAGTTTAGACGAAAACATGCTACAGACTCTACTTAATAGATGTTCTTTGATTGTCAGTCTAGTCCTTGAGCCTTGTTATGGGTTGGAAAAGATTGAGTTGTTAAATCTTCAAAGGATCAAGTCAGTTACTAGTAAGACATTTAGAGAGCAACGTGTTAAAATTGAAGCCCCAACTCTTGAACACTTATTCTATTTTGACGATGGGAAGCGTATCCTATGTTGGGTATCATCAATGCTCCAAATTTGGTATCATTAGAGTATATAGGAGATCAAATTCCTGAGACTTTTGTGGATGCGCAATGGAATTGCCATCCTAGAAAAGTCATCTTTGTCACAACTAGTAAAATGATTTCATGTTTTATGGATCGTTTAATGTATATGAAGAATTCGAGTCATTCTAGCAAGCCTTTGCTTAGTAAATTACAAGAAGTAAGAACCTACAAATTTGATTGGGAAGATCAGAAGTGGCATTCTGTAGAACTGGAAAGTGGAAAGTTGTCCCTTAGAGAGGGGGAGAGATTTTGTTTTTTATTGGATTGGTGATGCAGTCACTTTATCTCCAAATGCACTGTTTCATTTGTAAAAGTTATTATTAAATTTTCAGGATAGATTCTAAATATTTAAGAACTTCAAATTGAAGTTAACACATTTAAAGTTTTTTCTATATGTTCAAATTTGAAATATGAATGCACAGATGGAGACACTACATTCGGTGAATTTACTATTCTCGTTTTTTTAACTGTCAGGTTTGATGTATTTGTAAAACCATTTTTTCCACGTGGCCTTATATTAGAGGTCCACGTCACCAAAATTAAACTGGTTAAAAAAAACTACAAAGTGTGCTTAGTATCCATCAACCTTAATGAAAGATTCAATCTTGAAAATCCATCTTGTGCCAGCAGAACTCACTACTGAAATATTCTCGAGGCTTCCGGTGAAATCTCTCTTGAGATTCAAGTCTGTTTCAAAAATCTTGGCTTTGTTTAGTCTCTAGCTTGCTCTAATTTTATCGAGACACATCTTAGTATATCTGCTAATAACAAAGACTATACCCACCATAGGCTCCTTCTGAGGTCTAAGTGCATTCTGAAGGACTGTTCTCTTTGGTCTGTATTTTGTAATTCTGTTATGGAAGTATCTCCCACGCATAAAATTTTGGACTATTGTGGGTTCTTTCAATGGATTGATTTGTCTGTCCAATTAGGAAAAAGTTTTGTATTTATGAAATCCATCAATTAGAAAGTACAAGAAATTCCCTGGATTTATAACTAATTCGATGGTACGTGTTGTACATAATTTTGGATACGATGAGTTCCATGATGATTATAAGGTGGTACATATATTTACTATTATGCTGGTCGTTGGCCTCCTATCGATATCGAAATATATAGTCTGAAGGATGATTCTTGGAGAAGTGTCAATTATACTCCTCCTGATGGGGTGCGATTTTTTGGTTCGGGTAATTTTGTGATTGGGAAGATTCATTGGGCTAATATTTTGGTCCCTTTCGGGATAAGGGATGGAACATCATTTCTATTAATTTAGCAGATGAGAAATGGGAAAAGGTTGAGCAATGCATGTTGTGGAGAAGAAAAGGTGTTTTGGTGCTACGAGTGTTGGGAAGTTATCTTTCTGTGATAAGTAAGAATAATCTGAGAACCCACATAGTTGTGTGGGTTATGGAGGAGTATGGACTTAAAGAATCTTGGACAATTTTGTTTACGGTCAAATGTCCTCATAGTTCTGCGTCGTCGGTGTTTAAGGTGCACCTTCTAGTTTCAAATAAAGATGAAATTTTGCTTATGTTTGGACAAAATTTCTTGTTGTACAATCTTAAGAATGAAACAATCAAATATCCAATATCCAAAGTTCAATAAGTTTGAGTCTGGTCTTGTGAAGGTAATTTACGTTGAAAGCCTAGTTTCTGCGGTTTTACAAAATGAACCAAGGATACAACAAGAATGAAGGTTGCAGAAGCTCAAATGGACAATTGTTTGAGTAATGACATGAAAGAGTTCCACTTTATATATTTTCAATATTGTTTCTTTTGTTAAATTTGGAATAAAGACATTGTATATTTAAGGGACACATTTACACCACATCTGCTTGGATATCTTGTTTGTCTTACTTCTTACTTATTTCCATGTAAAATCAACTTTTACTAGAGCAACATTTTAACAATATATTGGCATGAGTTTAACAGAGTAAATCCTGGACACAACCATCATTTAAATAAAAAGAACTAACATTGTTAGTGATGATTCATATAGCGGATCCCATCTTGTTTGGGACTAATTAGGCATAGTAATAGTTGTTGTTATGGTGTATAGTTTCGATTTTTTCCTTTGCTGCTAATTAATAGCTTACTTTTATTCCTGTTCTGAACTTATTTGGTGTTTTCTTACTGCTAATCAGTTATCACTAACTGATATTTTATTGAGGATCATATTCTTAGTCAGTCAAAGGATGAATTAATCTTCTTTCATCTAGACAGTAACATTGACATGAGCAGAAGTTTCTTTCAAGGAGAAAGTATATTAATAATAGACACTATATACCGATGAAGTTTCACCTATGTAGCTGTCTCGACACAAGAGAAGTTAACTATATGGTGTATTTATTCATGTTTTATTGCTTAAAGTCTAATGGAAGCACTCTTGTCATGTCCCAAATGTAGTTGGTAGGGACAGAAATCTTGTCTTTTTGCTTGACAAACAATTTCTAGTGAAATTAATGTTTGCTATACGTTAAATGCGGACTGCGTCAGAGGAGAAGCCTGCCTGTGGTCCTCCTCTGTATCTACAGTACTGTTATTGCTTGTCATTTGACATATATATCAGTGAGGTGCTTTGTTAATTGCTATGTTTTAATGGATTGTACTTTTGTGAAGTGAAACTTATGTTGTTTGGACTCTTCAAAAATGTCTCCACACAAGTGTTGGATCCGAGGTGCACTATGCGTCCTGTGGCATATTTGAAGAGTCCGAACAACATTCTACCTTCCTCATAAGCTGGCCGAGTAATTAGCCTCTGTTAATACAGAATGAACTTGTAAAGAAAATGCTAGCATTGGCAGTGACTAGTAAAGTTCAATCTTATAAGAAACTCTCAAGATAAATATAAAAAAGACTTGTGTGTACAATTCCACATTGGCAATGACTCTTCTTTCCCATGCATAAGTAAAACTCACAAATCATTCTCTCAATTTCCATCAATTCCAATGGAAGATTCAATCATGAAAATCTCTACCCTTCCATCAGAGCTCATCACTAAAATCCTCTTAAGGCTTTTCGATGAAAATCCTCTTACGATTCCAATCTGTTTCAAAATCTTGGCTTGATTTGATCTCTAGCCCCGAATTTGTCAAGTCTCTTCTCAACTTATCAGCTAATAACAAGGACAATACTCGCCATGGGCTCACGGTGAGTTATCCTAATTATAAGTTCGATTTTATGGATTGGAATCTAGAGTAGTGTTTACTTTATGAGTCTAAATATAAATTGATGGAGGATGTACGCGAAAATCTACGTTGAAAGCCTAGTATCTCTGGAGGGACTCATGATGCAACAATTTTTGGATCTTGTTAGTCATTCTTCCTTTATGCATTGTAACTTTGTGCCTTCAGACAAAATAAGAGTAATGAATTGATTGTGTAACCCTTCAGACAAAATAAGAGTAACTTTATGCATTTCAAATTGTTATGTATGGAGTTTGAAATTATTTGAATTACGCTGCAGACAAAAGATTGATATTTATGTAGGGGGAAGGACCATTATTCGTGGATAATATATCAAATAATTAAATCGAGTTTTTTTAATTAATCTTTTCACAAATAATATATATATAGTTTTTGAAAACATGCTTATTGCGAAATACTAATATAATTTTGTATTGCAAATGATAAATTTTAAATAACACAAATTATTGAATTTTCTCTGTGCTATGAAATGAAAATCAAAACATACAAAAAAAAGTGACAACTCATAAGTCGAGGTTAGAAATCGTGCAAATTTGATGCTACTTATATATTGCATATAATAAAAATATTTATCTCGTAAAATTAACTTTTTTACATGAAAAATAGAAACAAAACTGATACATATATTAAATCACATCACGATCAACCCAAATACCATCAGATAAATACAATTAAAATAGAAACATAAGTACCAAAGATAGATCATCCATCATGTTGATAAATCATAGAACTCGTGATTTTCTATGGAAGAAAAATTGTCTATTTAATGTGTGTATATACATTTATATACAAAAAAATTATAAGAGTTTTAATTGGTTGAAGGGTAAAAAAAAATCACCGTTCTCATGAACATTTTTGTAATTCTTCTTAGAAGCTTCCTACTTATATATTGCCCCTAAAATAAGTCAAAACAACCATCTCATTAATTATTAATTAAATAAAAAAAAATTAAGTATCTCTACGCTGACATATTAAGTTGAGGAAATAAGAATTTGCATTTTAAAATTACTTATTTGTAATTCCTTTCCTTGTGTGTTAATTACTTAATCCTTAATCCCTATCTTTCTGCTGGCACACGTTTAGGGGAGTATAATTATTTTTACATTTAATAATTATCTGAATCCCCATTTTAGTGCTTCTCATTCACTAAAGGTGTGAATTAATAAGAAGTTTAATAATTATTAATGTTAAAATTGACAAGATTCTAGATAAATTAATGTAACAATTTGGTAGGTGAAATTTAGGTAAAAATTTGGTAAATTTTGATATCTTGAAATAATGTGATGTCATGAATGACATCAAGAACAATAATTTTTTCCTATAAATAGGTAGCTCTTGATTCATTTGAAACCACCTCTCATCACATCTCTCACTTGTCTTCTCATATTCTAAGACATTTGTAAAATACGTTAGAAGAGTAGAGAATTGATAGAACAATTCTCTTAGATATATTTTGAATCTCTCCCCTTTCTTTGTTAATATAAAGATAGTTGTTCTCTAGTGGACGTAGGATCATTATGATCCGAACCAAATTAAATAGTGTTGTTGTTCCTTGGTCTTTATATTTTCACATTTTCGCTAACAATTGGTATCAGAGCCAAGGTTCTGTTTGAGTATGTTCTGTGGTTGCAGCACAGTCTGAACTTCCACATCCGAAAAGAATTACCTTGGTTTCCTGTATTTTCAAATACTTTGTAGTAGAAGAGGAAGAACAAGTAAAAATGAGTTCCATGAAGTTTGAAATGTATAGATTTATCGGGCGCAACAACTTCAATATCTAAAAAAACAAGATGATGGTGTTACTGCGGAGGGAAGGTTCAATCCATGCTATTGAAGGAAAGTATCCCAATACTACACCGGCTTCCGAAAAGGCAAAGATTGAAGGAGATACATTGAGTATAATCCAACTGTCTCTTGCACCTAACGTACTTTGTGAAGTGAGTACAAGTACTGAGAAGGCACTTGCATATGCTTTGCTATTTTTATTGACTTCAAAATATCGTGATATTAAGAATTCAACGATGTATAGCAAGACACTTATCACTCTTGAGCAAGTGTGACAAGCACTTAACTCTTGTGATGTGCGAAGGTATTTTGAAGGATACAAAGATGAAGAAGCAAGTGGGCTCTTAGTGAGAGGTCGTACTAGCCAACAAAGAAAGAAAAAATCAAAGCACAGATCAAAGTCTCGTGTGAACAAGAAGAATGCGGAGTGTTGAGACTGTCATAAGAAGGGACACTTTGAAAGAGATTTTCCTAAGTCAAAGTCCAAAGAAAAGGCGAGTACATCCATCGTTGAGCAGGTACATGATTCTAATGATGAATATGCACCAAAAACATCATGCAATAGTGGAGTCCATGACAACAAATGGGTGTTAGACTCTGGTTGTACTCTGCATATGACATTCTGAAGAGATTGGTTCAGCAACGATAAGATAAGTGGAGGAACTATAGTAATGGACAATAATACAACTTGTAAAATAGTTTACGTTAGTTTAATTCGGGTTCGATGTCATGATGGAATCGTGAGGACTATTACAGAAGTCTGTCATGTTTTTGATCTGAAGAAGAATTTGATCTCCCTGGGTACTCTAGATAAATAAGGCTACAAGTACATGAGCGAGGGAAATGCAATGAAGGTGGCTAAAGGTTCTTTAGACATGCTGAAGGCCAAGCTGGAGGATGGCCTCTACACACTAGCAGGAAGCACCATTTTTGGATCTATTAATGCATCTATAATACAACAGTTATCTGATTATGACAAGGCAAGATTATGGCACATGATACTGAGCCATATGAGCGCACGAGGACTGGAGATGTTGAGAAAATGCAACCTTTTAAACAGTGAGAAAATCAACACACTTGAATTTTGTGAGCATTGCGTCCTTGGAAAGCAGAAGAAGGTCAGTTTCAGTATTGGCAAGCACAAGATGCGAGGAGTGCTATACTACATCCATTCAGATTTATGGAGTCCCTCTCAGCTTTCATCGAAGGGAGGAAAAAGATATCTTCTCACATTCATTGATGATTTTTCACAAAAGTTTGGGTCTGTTTTTTTAAAGTAAAAAGTGATGCTTTTGAAGCATTTAAAGAATGGAATATTTTGGTTGAGAATCAAATAGAGAGAAAAATCAAGTATTTTCGCACAGATAATGGCTTGGAGTTTTGCAGTGAAGAGTTCAATAATTTCTGTAAGGTTCATGGGATCGCAAGACATAAGACGGTCAGCACAATAGAATGGAGTTGTAGAGAGAATGAATAGAAATCTTCTTGAGAAGGCTCGTTGTATTCTCTTACAAGCCAAAATGTCCAAAGTGTTTTGGGCTGAAGCAGTTCAGACTGCTTCTCATATTGTCAATCGATCTCCAGCATTAACGATTGACTTTAAAACTCCGAATGAGGTATGGTCAGGTGAACCCTTTTACTATTAATACTTACGAATATTTGGGTGTACAACTTATTATTAAGTTAATGAAGAAAAGCTTGAACCAAGGGCTAAAAAGGCCATATTCATAAGGTATGTAGATGGAGTAAAAGGGTATAAACTTCGATGTTTGTCCTTACTCAAATTTGTAGTTAGTAGAGATGTTATCTTTGATGAATCCTTTATATTTGATCCTCATAAATTTTATGTGGAATTATCAAAAAACAAGAACAATGAGCAGGTGGAGCTATAGATGGAACTTACCAAGGAAAAAAGATCAAGAGACTCAAGTTGATGAATCAAAAGATACAAATCTTGAAGAACTTACTGTCATGAACCATACACAATTGCGAATGAAAGGAACAAAAGGCAGATACAGAAATTGGAACGTCTTATAGAGCAAGAAAATCTAACTACATGTGCGTTCATAGCTGTAGAAGAAGAGATTAAAGACCTTGAGCCCTCCTCGTATGTTGAAGAAACTTCTTGCAAAGATGTTGTACAATGGTGGTTAGCCATGATAGAAGAGATGGGGTCTCTTCACAAAAATGAGACATGGGTCTTAGTTAAAAGGCCAAAGGGGAAGAGGACAGTTGGATGTAAATGGATCTACAGAAAGAAAGAAGGTATTCCAGAAGTGGAAGATGCTAGGTTCAAGGCGATATTTGGTCCAAAGGGTTTCAATCAGAAGGAGGTAATTGACTATAATGAGATCTTCTCTCCAGTCGTGAAACATAGCTCAATTCGCATGCTACTAGCATTGATTGCACAATCTGATTTGGAGCTTCAACAGCTTGATGTCAAAACTACTTTCTTACATGGTGATCTAGAAGATACAATCAATATGGATTATCTTGAAGGTTTCCTAGCTGAGGGAAAAAAAGATCATGTATGCCAATTGAAGAAGTCTTTGTATGGTTTGAAGCAATCCCCTAGAGAGTGGTACCAAAGTTTTGATGTATTCATGACTACACATAGATTCTCGAGGAGTGCATTTGATAGCTATGTCCTATGTGTATCACAAGAAAATTTCTAGTAACTCTATGATTTATGTACTGCTATATGTTGATGATATACTTATTGCTGCTAACAACATTACAGAGATAAATATTTTGAAGAAACTTTTGAGAAAGGAATTTGACATGAAGGATTTGGGAGCTACAAAGAAAATTCTTGGAATGGAGATTTCAAGAGAAAATGGTGTTGTACATCTTTTTCATAAGAGGTACATCGAAAAGGTTCTTGAGAGGTTTAATATGCATATGAGCAAGCCTGTAAGTACACCGTTAACTTCTCACTTTAAGCTTTCAGAGTTACAACTGCCTCATTCTGAGGTTGTAGTGGAGCATATGTCAAAAGTTCCTTATGCTAGCGTAGTTGGTAGCATTATGTATGCTATGGTGTGCACACATCAAGATATTGATCAATCTTTAAGTGTGGTAAGCATATACATGGCCAATACAAGAAAAAGACATTGGAAAGATATCAAGTGGATACTGAGATATCTCAAAAGAGCTTCTAAGTTGGCCTAACCTTTCAGAAAAGTGAAGGTATTTCATTTTATTCGAGATGTCGTTGAAGAGGGAGCTATCAAGGTCGAGAAGGTTATCATAGACGATAACGCTGCAGACATTTTGATCAAGATAGTCCCGCTTGCCACATTTGCACACTGCAAGGACTTGACGGGAGTAGGTATCAACTGATGCAACTTCGGAAGAACAACTGCAGACTTCTTGTTTCTTACAACGGGATTTCCCGGTAAGCTTAGAAGTTTTGACAGAAGTTGTTCATACGCATACTCAGAATCTCGAGGTTGAAGACAAAATCAAAAGTTGTGAGGAGAAAGTTGAAAATGAAGAATCTTGCCAATGTGGAGATTTGTTAAAATTGACAAGGTTCTAGATAAATTAATGTAGCAACTTAGTAGGTGAAAGTTTGGTAAACTTTGACATCTTGACACAATGTGATGTGATGGATGATATCAAGAGAAGGATTTTATTCCTATAAATAGGTAGCTCTTGATTCATTTGAAACCACCTCTCATCACATCTCTCACTTGTCTTCTCATATTCTAAGGAATTTGTAAAATACATTAGAAGAATAGAGAATTGATAAAACAATTCTCTTAGATGTATTTCAGAGCTCTCCCCTTTCTTTGTTAATATAAAGACAGTTGTTTTCTGGTGGACGTAGGATCATTCTGATCCGAACCACATTAAATATTGTTGTTCTTCCTAGTTCTTTATATTTTCACATTTCCGCTAACAATTAATAATGCCTAATACTTACTTTGTTAGGACCAAAATAATCAAGTATCATACGGAAGCTAGTAAAATAAAGAGTGAAAGACCATGAGTAAGAATAAATAAGAAATTATCAAAAGAGACACAAATATTTAATGTGGTTCAGTCAATCGACCTACATCCACAAGAGGAGATGAGCAATCCACTATATAAATATGAGAATATAAAATATCGAGAGAAATAACCTCAACTAGTTCACTCGAAATACATAGAGACTTACACAAGTGATAACGTATCACTTGTGTCCTACCATTCCTCCCCCTGCCCAAAACTCTCAAAGCCCCTTAGGACTACATTGTGAATGCTACCAAGTTAGAAGGAACAAGTCTGTATTTATAGAGTTATAAACTTTTTCCTACCAAAAAAAAAGAACTAGTAAAATATGAATACTTTATTTTTTCTTTTAGAAAAAGGAAAACACACAATTATGAAAAGAAATTGGGGGCAAATACTTAACATACTACACATTACAGCAATGCTAATAATGCTCCACGTTTTTTCCTTATATAATGCTATATTTCAATATGCTAATAAGTACCTTATTTATAGACAATATTAAATGTTCCCTAATTTATGTTATGATAAATGCTAATAATTAATACCTTTGCAGCTTCTTCAAATTCCTTAAAAAAAATAAAAATATCCACACGTTGTTGCCTTATTAAAAGTTAAGCTAGATATTAATAATTTCTTTTACAGCCTCTTCAAAATTTGTACACACTCACAATGTGTTTGGTTATTTACCTTAATAAATGCTATACCCAATGCTAATAATACCATTTATTTACAATCTTTTAAAAGTTGCACACGTTCAGAACTTATGACCTTGTAGTCGTTTTTGGCCCTTTATTTTCCTTCATTAATCAAACACCATCAGTGATGATTTTAGATTTACTTTTAGTCATTAAACATCTTATACAAACTGGATATCCCTTTTATCATCATTATTTAGTTGTATTGATTTCATTTTTCTGTGACTTATTAAAATATGCAATTGTGATTCATAAAGTAGCTTCTCATTTTAATTTAAATGAACATTATCGTCTAAATTCATCTAATTCCAATAGTTTTCTTGCAACATCAACCGAAACCTGATGTATGCTCATGTATGCTTACCGGGAATATTATACTGAAGTATTGATTGTTTGTAGATATTTTTGTCTGAAAGTATATATTTTTTTATGATTTATTTTGGTAAGTGGTATATGTTTTGAATTGTTTTTGGAACTTTTTTAAAAGCAAGGTTGAATTTTTTCATGCTTATGTTGGGTTGTAAATCTTCCTTTAGGATTTGGAGAAAAATTTAAATCTTTATAACATAATGTTACTGAAGCCAAAAAAAAAAAAAAAACTTGCTTGTAGTAAGCATCAACTTATTTAAGGTATTTTCAACTTGTACTTTTTGTATTTAATTATTCATTACACTACAATTTTTAATATGATTCATATTGTTTGTAATACTTCAGTGGGACACACGTGTCGAGATACTAATAATTATATAATTAGGAAAATATTAATTAGCATAAATCATCAAAATATTATATATGAATACCTGTTCTTTTCATTTAACCACCTTTTTTTTCAACTTCAGTAAATTGAAAGCATCAAAGACTAGTTCCCGCACAGTCCCATGTCATCTCTAGAGATGTCAGGCTATTATTGGTTTGGAATATCATTTTTTATGGCTTTGAGAAAATAGATTCAGAAGGACAACCATTGTTATCTAAACATAACAAAGCACTTTATGATCGTGCTTTGTTTGAAAAGCTCCGCGACTTTCTTGTTGATAAATTGGGCTTCAAAGAATGTGTGGCTGATCCAATTCTGTTCTACTTAAACTCTCCTTCTAGTGTCGCATATTAGTCTATGTCGATGACATCATAATCTTCATTTGAATCGAAATCCATTGATAATCTTGATGTGAAGTTCTCACTTAAGGATCTAGGATTACTTTCCTTTCATCTAGGAATCGAAATCCACAAAATTGGCAACCAACATCTTCTAAATCAAAAGAAGTATATCACTGAGATTCTACTTAAGGCAAACATGTTTGGATCACACTCCAATTCCACACCGATGGTTGGACATCAACCATTGTTTCTTACTGATGGGATTGCTCGTTAACACCTGAAAGAATATCGGATCATTGTTGGATCTCTTCAGTACGTGGACTTCACCGGACAAGATATTGAATTTAGTGTCAACAAGGTCAGCCAGTTCTTATAAAATCCTCTTGACAGTCGTTGGAAAGATGTTAACTTGAAGATCAATTTGTTCCATCAAGACTTGAAGAAAAATCTTTTAAGTTCATTTCAGTTATCAACAACACGTAAAACTTTCCTTTCTAAAAACTCTAAAAATTAAGTCTGCATGATCTTACCATGGCCTCTTTAACGGGTTTGTCTTTAGATGCCCATATTTAAATATGCCATTGAATTATTTGAAATGGCTTATTCATGCCATCTGTTAATAGTTGAGCATATTTGTGCTATCGCCTTGATCAAAAGTGCACATTCGTGCCACTCTTAACTACAACTCAAATGGCCTGTTTTAAAATACCAGATTGGACTCATGGCCTCCAACTAAATGATCGGCTCCAGTTATTGGTCCATCCAAAATTAAAACTCATTCCACATGGTATTTTACAAGATTTTAATTAGGCACGAAATCTCTTGTCCCCCATCGGAGGCAGAAGACCAGTACATCCTTTTTATAAGAACTCAACCAGAGACTACATATCCCTGAGCTTAGTAGCATGAGTTTGTAACCCAAGTGGGAGCATTAAGATGATTGGGACAAACTAAATCTTCAGCCCCTACACAAATGGTGTGTTGGTTTGGGTTCATAGTAAAGCGGTTCTTGGTATAGTATGAAGTATTTGTTAGTAAACTGTAATGAAAACAAATGATGAAATAGTAATACTAATTTTGAAATAAAAGACAGAACCAGAACAGAAACTGAAAGTACGAACAGTGTTTGAAAAATTATGTAAGAAAAAGAAATCGAGCCCACTGAATGCACAGTGTGTCCTTAAGGAAATTATTCCCCTCAATGTACCTAAGGTTTTGGAATATTTTCTCCCAGGATAGAACGATTTACTCACCAGAATAGCGATACAACAAATTATGGTGACTGCGAACCACTCGAAAGCAATATATCACATGAGTTTTAAGAAGTGCAGAAAAACAGAAGAAGAAGAAGAAGTCTAACAGAAATTTTCGTAAGTAACATGTCTGTAGATTAACAGATATATATAGCCTGTTTGCAACCTTTTTGAAAAGGTACCTATTGGGAAAAGGTTTGTCTGTTGAGAAAAGGTTTGCAACTTTTCAGACAAGGTTGCAACCTTTGAAAAAAATGGAGGGAAATATTTTAAATTAATTCGGGAAAGAAAAAAATGGGTCGGGTTACGGGTCAGGATTTTTAATTAAATAAATAATATTAATTAATTAAAAAACTAAAGGAAATTTGGTCCAAAAATATTATCAATCAATCATATCAATTGACCAAATCCAAATCCAAATCCGAAGCCGTAGCCGTAGCCGAAGCCGAGCCGAGCGAGCGAGCGACGGCGCGAGGGGAGTCCCTCTTCTAGCCGGATGTAATTTTCAGAAATACTCTACCATATCCTTCAACCTTAGCAGTTGCAGAATTTCCCATATAGATAGTCGCATCAGGTGCATCAGGGGAATAAGTAGCGAAGACTTCACGGACTGCACAAACATGCGACAAACCTCCTGAATCAAGCCACCATTCTTTGGGATTTCCTACCAGGTTGCATTCCGATATCATTGCACACAGATCATTCATGCCTTCTTTATTCTCCACCATATTGGTTTGTCCCTTTCCCTTGTCATTTTTCGGGAGACGACAATCTGGGGCTTTGTGGCCAGCTTTCCCACAATTGTAACAATTGCCCTTGAACTTTTTCTTGTTCTGCTCCTTATTCTTTTCAAAAGGTTTCTTCCTTTTCTTATTGTTTGGAGCAGCATCTTCAACGATGTTTGCTCTCATAATCATTGAATTTCCACGCGACTTCTTTTTGGTTGTTTTGTTATCTTCCTCAATCTTGAGACGAATCACAAGATCTTCCAACTTCATTTCCTTGCATTTGTGCTTTAAATAATTTTTAAAATCTCTCCATGAAGGAGGCAACTTTTCTATCATTGCAGCCACTTGAAATGCTTCATTAACCACCATGCCTTCAGCAATAAGGTCATAAAAAATAAGTTGAAGTTCTTGAACTTGGGTTCCAACAGTTCTACTATCTATCATTTTATAGTCTAGAAACTTAGCAACCATAAATTTTTTTAAGCATTCGTCTTCAGTCTTATACTTCTTCTCAAGTGCATCCCACAGTTCTTTAGAAGTTTTCATAGTACTGTAGACATTGTACAAATCATCATCCAAAGCACTTAGGATGTATTCCTTGCATAGAAAATCCGCCTGTGTCCATGCCTCAGTAATCATAAATTTTTCATTGCCCGGCATATCAGCAGCAGGCACAAGAAGGTCTTCGTTGGTGAACTTCTGCATAACAAGAGTGGTAAGCCAAAAGAACACCCTTTGTTGCCATCCTTTGAAGTTGGCTCCAGAAAAGTTTCTTGGTTTTTCGGTCGGTGGCACAACAGTCCGGCTTGTTGTAGCAACAATCGCAGAAGTAGTCGCAGTTTCACTTGCCATTTCTTTTTCACTGTCAAAATAGACAAACTGTCTTAATATTTCAGAATATCAGAGCTTTTACAAACAACAATGATGCAGTTTTTATTCTCTTCTAATCGTTGTACAAGTATAAACTTTAATATTCCAACGAAGTTTTTATACTCTTTAAGTCAGAATATTTATTTCATACGGAGTAGAAAACCACACAGGTTTTAGTCTCCAGAACAGAATACAGTTGAATCAGAAAAACAAAATGACAATAATTTCCTTAAGATTGTTAGTAAACTATATTGAAAGCAAATAATGAAACAGTAACACTAATTCTGAAATAAAAGGCAGAACCTGAACAGAAATTGAAACTACGAATAGTATTTAAAAAATTATGTAAGAAAAAAAAATTGATCCCACTGAATGCACAGTGTGTCCTTAAGGAAATTATTCACCTCAATGTACCTAAGGTTTTGGAATCTTTCCTCCCAAGATAGAATGATTTACTCACCAAAATAACGGTACAATAAATTATGGTGACTGCGAACCACTCGAAGGCAGTATATCACATGAGTTTTAAGAAGTGCAGAAAAGTAAAAGAAGAAGATGTCTAACAGAAATTTTCGTAAGTAAAAATTCTGTGGATTAATAGATATATATAGCCTGTTTGCAGCCTTTTTGAAAAGGTACCTATTGGGAAAATGTTTGCCTATTGAGAAAAAGTTTGCAACTTTTCAGAAAAGGTTGCAATCTTTGAAAAAAATAGAGGGAAATATTTTAAATTAATCCGGGAAAGAAAGAAACGGGTCAGTCACGGGTTAGGATTTTTAATTAATTAATTAATTAAATAAATAATATTAATTAATTAAAAAATTAAAGGAAATTTGGTCCAAAAAAATTATCAATCAATCATATCAATTGACCAAATCCAAATCCAAATTCGAAGTCGTAGCCGTAGCCAAAGCCGAGCCGAGCCGAGCCGAGCGAGCGACGACGACGCTAGGGGAGACCCTCCTCTTAACCCTTTAGCAACATGAAGGAGTGCTTTTACTTTTAAGTAGGATACTTTTTCTTTCCACCACCTATGTGGGACAAATACTTATTTCATAAAGCAAGAGAGAAAAAATTATTTTTCCCTCAATTTCCCATTTAACCTATCAATTAACCCCAACAATCCCCACATGAATAGGGAATGGCTATAAGATAAAGGAACGCATAGATAAGCGTGTGATATACAAGCGAAGATTAATTGCATCTGGATATGTAGGTTTCCCTTTGAACTTTCCATAGTGAACTTATATAGGATATACTCGATCAATCGGTATATGCGATATCTTTGAACCGTCGAACTTTGTTGTATAACTAGACAACATAAGTCACACAATTAATCCTCAACCATCTATGGTTCTCACGGTTGTGTTTGTTTTAGCCATGAACACCTCCTGGTTTCGTGAATGCATAGAGAATGGGCCTTTACCATCATTCCCCTTGAAGCGGCTTATAATTCACACTCACATAGGTAATTTCTAAATGTGTAGTCTTATAGACACACTATATAGACTTAGATAATCATTAAAAAACTTTAATGCTTTATTAACTCATTAAGAAGCCTTAAAGTTTTATCCTTGTTTCTGAACATTGCTATCATCACGAGAATGGATCGAGTTATTTGACAATGTTGAACCACCATTCATAACTTTGTTTGATCTCTTTGAACCTAGTTCTTGGGATCTCTAGTCTACTAGGAAGAGTTACCGCCATGATGACTTGTCCTATGCCTTAACCCCATTCTCTTCGATGATCTTTCAACCGCCTCTCTAGATAGGCCTTTTGTTAGTGGATCCGATACGTTATCTTTTGAATTTACATAGTCAATAGTGATAACTACACTAGAGAGTAGTTGTCTAACGTTATTGTGTCGCCGTCGAATATGATGCGATTTTTCGTTATACAAACGCTCCCTGCCCTACCTATTGCAGCTTGGCTATCACAATGTATACATATAAGTGCCAAAGGTTTGGGCCAAAAAGGAATATCTTCCAAGAAATTTTGGAGCCATTCAGCTTCTTCACCGCCTTGTCTAAAGCTATAAATTCAGATTCCATTGTAGAGCGGGCGATGCATTTCTGTTTTGATGATTTCCAAGACACTTCTCCTCCACCAACGGTGAAAATATATCCACTCGTGGATTTAACTTCAGATGATCCGATGATCCATTTTGCATCACTATATCCCTCAATTACTACGGTTATTATAATGCAAAGCATAGTTTTGAATGTGATTTAAATACCCCAAGACTCGTTCATTGCCATCCAATGAGTTTGTTTGGGATTACTCGTGAATTGACTCAGTTTGCTAATAGCACATGCTATATCTGGTCGTGTACAATTCATAATATACATCATACTTCCCAAAACTCGTGCATAGTCCAATTGTGAGTCACTTTCGCCTTCATTCTTTTGAAGTAAAAAACTTACATCAATTGGAGTTTTTGCAACATTGAAATTTAAATACTTGAACTTATCAAGTATCTTTTCAATATAATGTAATTGTGATAATTCTAGACCTTGTGGAGTTTTATGGATCCTAATTCCTAAGATCAAATCAATAACCCCTAAATCTTTCATTTCAAATTTGCTAGCAAGCATACGCTTCGTAGCATTCACATCGGCAATATCTCTACTCATTATCAACATGTCATCAACATATAAACAAACAATGACTTCATGATTTGGAGTATTTTTAATGTAATCACATTTATCACACCCATTAATCTTAAATTCATTTGCCAACATTGTTTGGTCAAATTTTTCATGCCATTGTTTAGGTGCTTGTTTAAGTCCATAAAGTGACTTAACAAGTTTTCTCACTTTCCTTTCTTTACCAGGAACTACGAAACCCTCAAGTTATTCCATGTAAATTTCTTCCTCCAATTCTCCATTTAAGAAAGCTGTCTTAACATCCATTTGATGGATTTCAAGACCATATATGGCTGCTAGTGCCACTAACACCCGAATAGATGTTATCCTTGTTACTGACGAATATGTGTCAAAGTAATCAAGGCCTTCTTTCTGTCTATATCCTTTGACCACAAGTCGTGCCTTATATTTGTCAATAGTTCCATCAACTTTCATTTTCCTTTTAAAAATCCATTTTGATCTTAAAGGTTTATTTCTAGGAGGAAGATCTACCAATTTCCATGTATGGTTATTCAAAATTGATTGAATCTCACTATTGACTGCCTCTTTCCAAAATGCTGAATCAGAAGAAGCGATTGCTGCTTTAAATGTTTGAGGCTTATTTTAAAGCAAGAATGTCACAAAATCTTGTCCAAAGGAAGAGATATCCTTCGACGTTTGCTACGCCTTCGATCCTCTTCGATAGGTTTACTTTCCTTTGGTTCTTGTCACGACCCAACCCCGTAGGCCGCGACTAGGGTCCGACCCGGACCCCCCCGTACATATATCTATTAGCTGAGGTTACATTGAATCATAAATAAGACAATATCATATAATAGAGCCCCACTGGGCGATAACATTTTCATAATTGTAGCCCTTTTCGTTTGTATCACAACAGGGCACGCAAGCCGACAGGGCTGCCATAACATAATAACATATATCATATATCATGTAGACCCAGCTTAATCAAACTGACATACACAACCCACATATACATGTCTACATACCTCTAAACATATAAATGACAACATATGGCGGGACAGGGCCCCCGCCGTACCCCTGAATGGATAAAACAATTTCTATACATCCGTGGACAGTATCAAAAACTAGGCTCCGATACAATGAAGCCTCTTCCAGCTGAGCTGCATGGAATCCTAAGCTGACGGACTCCCAAAATCTGTATCTGTACCTGCGGGCATGAATGCAGCCCCCCGAGAAAGGGGGTCAGTACGATATGTGTACTAAGTATGTAAAACATAATATAATACAACTGGAAACATATCTGAGATAGAGAATCAGGGGATAAGATATCAATTCAGAAACCTGTACTTGTACTTTATGAATTACAAAAACATGCATGTTCGAGTCATATCATATAGTCGGCCCTTTCGGGGGTCCGGTGAATCATCTCTGTAAAATCATCTCTGTAAAACCATCATGGCCCCAGTGCCATCACCACCTTATTACAACACATCATCATATATTTATACACGTATCCTGGCCCTCTATTGAGGGACTCAGTGAATAATGCAGTGAACTGTGCACGAGAACATATCCTGGCCCGGGACTCAAGGAAAGAAGTGTTACGGTATACACGAGTAGAGTAGTGAGTAACTATATGCAATTTAAATCATTATCAGAGACTCGACAGAATAAGAAAGTTAAGCTTTTGTTTGAGGACTCGAGTAACGGTGTAG
This sequence comes from Solanum dulcamara, assembly GCF_947179165.1. Classification (NCBI taxonomy): domain Eukaryota; kingdom Viridiplantae; phylum Streptophyta; class Magnoliopsida; order Solanales; family Solanaceae; genus Solanum; species Solanum dulcamara. Next base: position 58,403,495 of record NC_077239.1, on the reverse strand, counting down.
TCATCTCGAGTGTTCTTTGAATGCCATTAGGGGCTGTCTCAATTATAATCTCGGGGCTCCTAGACATGTGCTAAAGTAAAGCCAAATCGCTTATGGAACCAGAAACATTTGTTAACATATAGTCTGTAAGACTTGGAGCCTGTACATTTGTTACCTTTTTAACATATAAAAGTTTCCAGGGAAATAGTTCGATTATTATAAAAGTTCGATATTCAGACGTAAATAAGAGATGCTAAGAATGGAGTTACCCCGGAACTCATATCATGTTTAACCTACAACTAAGACATGCCAGAAGAAGAAAGAGAATAAACTATATATGGTCTGTACTTTCCTTTATGGGATCTGCATACACATATTTCATACCCGGCCCATCATGGGGCTCGGTGAATCATTATGGCATCATAATCTCACTTTCGTATCAAATACGTATCAAAGGAAATGAGAGATAGCTTCCCATATGCTAGTGTTTAACACATAGAAGCCTTACTAGGCAATACTCAATTCTTGCAGAAATTCCAATACTAAGCAGTGGATATGGGTTATGAGGCATACTTGGAGTTTTGGGAATGGAATTATCCCCACATTCCACACACACTTCACTTAAGGCTAAAACTTGCCAAAAGGAAAGAAAGATAGCTGTACGAACTTATACCAAAACATGCCAAGAGAAAGCTTTACATACCTCTTGGGAGTTACCCTTTATCCTGCTCGCCTCGTCGTCTTCTGAACCTATTCAATATAAAGTAATACGAATATCAACTACTCTTAACTTTTCAGTATCTGAGGTCACGCCTTAATGTTAATGGAATCTATTCCCTTAGTCGTTTCCTCGACTAGTTCTTTAGTTTGTTAAGGCGTTAACGAAAATTGGGCAGCACCTCCCCTATAATGTGCCCTATCCAAATTTCCAATTAGGTCCCTAAGACCTACAGCCAACCAACAACAACAACCTGCAGCAATTCATACTAACAATATACAACATAAACTCCAAACGACTTATTCAAAAAGATGATATCAGATAGGGTGTCTAGTCTTTATTTTACAACGCCTTTAATTATACGCAACGGGGGGTCATGTGGACTCAACCAGAAGCACCCTAACCCACATTAGAACATATTTAGGCCCTGCAACAAGACACCACACCCCTGCAGCAGCAACTCACAAGAACAACGCCTTACCTTGACGACAATTCGACTATAACGACTACACTTTAGTTTATTCCGAACGCCAAGTATTCTAATGATATTTACACACTTCCAGCCACCTATAGGGCGTGTAACATGCTCCATCAGAACACATAAAGCTCAAATTTAAAGAAGAAACCTTACCTTACGTTAAACTTGTCAAACTCGCCAAAACTATCCAAAATGTGAAATCTGGACAGCTTACTGTTTTACCTTGTCGCTTCGTTTCGAAGGGGTAATGGAGGGAAACAGGATTTACGTCCTTCATGAAAGTTATAGACATGTGTCTTAGGGTCGCAAACAATTTCGAATCATCCCTACATCAATTTTGTACAAAATGATATGACCAAAATACTTACAGCTGTCCGTGTAGAATTTCCAAAACCAAATCTGAGCAGTACCTCCTCTACGCTTCATCACCATTTTTCGAACTGATAAATGTAAAACTGTATTTTGGAGTCTGAATGAAAGTTATAGACCCACGAAATACCTTTCCAAAACATATTAAATCACTCGAAACGAATATGTACACAAGAAGTTATACCAATATTACTAACCACTGTCCCTACCAAAAACGGGTTTATTAATTAACGTTTTCTCTTCCAAATTCCAATTGCAAAGCTGGAGTTTTACTTCCATGAAGGTCTTAAAATACATATATACGTATCCACGTACTTAAGGTACACCGTATATAATTAATTCACGGAAGAAAATTGGAAAACTAACCTTAAATCTTCAACAATGATGGCTGCCTCTCTATTTCCCTCTTTCACGTTTTTTTTTCTCCAAGGCTGCTGCTATTTTTGGATAATGAACAACTAAGGAGTCATATACACATATATATATATATATATAAGGTGACACGTGTCATCCCCTAAGGGTGACACGTGTCAAGCCCTTATTGGGCCACCTCAACACACGGCCAATGGGGTGCTGCCACGTGGCAGTGGGGGCCACCTCCCCCAAGCAGGTGGGTCACCTACTTGACCCCAAGCAGGTGGGTCACCTGCCTGCTTGAGGTGCTGCCACGTGTCGTTTCTTCATTGGCTACCACGTGTCGTCTTTTTTTTCCTTCCTCGCGGGCTCGTAATCTCGTCTTATTTTATGTACCTATGTAATCCGTGCTACGTAAGTTTGATATATGCTTAAGTAGCTCAAGTGCATATGACTTTTAACTTAGTAGCTTACATAGGTAAATCGAGTCCTACGACTCATTACTTGGCCTCCAATTCCTTCCGGACTCTTATGATTTCATCTCCAACCTTCTCTAATATGGGGTATCACATTCTCCCTTCCATAGAGCCGTTTGATAGTGTCGTAGCATATCCGGTTCATAATGTAATGTCCAAGGAACTTATGAAACATTCTGAGTTTAAAAGGGTGAGGTGTAACATCCTTCCCCCCTTTAGAACATTCGTCCCCGAATGTTAAACAAAACTTCCCTTAGAACTTATACAGACTATCGGGGGATTCGTTTCTGTTTCCTTACACATATTTCCATCGAAGTACTTAGTATATGAGTTTCAGGAGTTGGGGTTACCTGTTTACCTGGTGTTTTATGTCCTCTTTTTAATTTCTTAGGTCATCCCCTTTTCTAGTTTTGATTTTTGCCACAATACCTTGACGGAAGGCACGTCTTCAGTTCGCAACCTTCTAATTTGCCAATCGAAGATGGCAATAAGTTTCTCCTCATAGGATAACTCTTCCATCTCATGGACTTCATTTATGGAATATACCCTGGGTGACTCGTCAGTATCTAATGGACTAGGCATATAGTTTCCAACTAAGGTGGTAAGCTTAACTTACCAGCCACGTTGCCCACCTTATGAGTAACTTGATACTGTCTAACGTATTCCGGGTCAAGTTCCTTTTCTAGGTGACCCTATGTTTAACATCCAATCATCAACTTGAACTCTGTATGTCGACGTCGATTATCTGTATATCATTCCTGCCGACTCTGGGCTTTTAGTCAATAGCTTGCTTAATCATGTCGAGGCCATTGGCATACTAGAGTAGTAATTATTATTGTAGGCAACTTGATAAGTGATGGATAATCATTCCGGCTACCTTCGAAGTTAATCTCCCGGCTTGTGGCATATCTTCTAGCGTCTAATGGTGCGCTCAGTCTGTTTAGTAGCTCGAGGGGGAAATGCGGTACTAAGACATGTCTGTACTCTTGATCTCTTCTTGGAGTGATCTCAAGGCGTTAATTATAATTGAAGTCCCTTTATCTGGGATATTAGATGAGGAAACCTCACGGAACCTTACCATTCTCCATGTTCTATAACTCTCTCTAATTTCAGCAGCATAGGTGCTCTTGATTGGAAGCAAATGGGCTGATTCATTAGCCTAATCACAATAACTCATATAGCACCCTACTCCTACTGAGTATAAAATGGGTGCGTAATGACGTGGATAATTTGGGAACCGTTAGCCTCGTATAGTCTTTCTCGACTCCCTTCAGAACTTTAACTGGCACTTTATTCTTTTGGGTCTTTCTTCTCCCTTATCCTATATTCGATGTCGGGGAAGATATTTGGTCCACTCGTGGCCATGTCTCACTTCACCCATAGTATCAGATCCATCTCGATAGTTTGACTTAACCCATCTCTGCATCTCTCAATAGTTAATCACAACTTGGGCTCCCTTGCCTAGGACAATAGCTGTGGAGACTCCGTAAGGTCCTACCACTCTTTTACCTTACAACTTTATACCTCCTCGGCGGAGTAGGTAACCTGTGATCGAAGGAGCAAGGGTCAACACCATTAATTCACAGGTAATATTTGTGGAATTTTTAACCTTGGGTATTACTTCCTGTCATCCGTAAGTTACATCAACTGTTTTGCTTTTTCTTGCCCTCAGAGTTGGTTGCTCAGTGGTGTCGAAATTCCCTCGCCTACTGGTCCATATAACCCTTCGGTGGTTTTTCTCTTATTAACAGGTACTATGTTGACGAACTGTGGCATTCGAATGTGTCATCAGTTAGCAAGTAGCTAATCCTCCTTGTTTTGCTTAAGTCCTTGTTAGAATTACTTTAACGTATCTTATAATACTCCAGGTACGTAATCCCATATTGTTTCTACGTCCCTAGTTCAGATTCATCCATCTCGCGTGATCATACCAGCACTAACGCATTACGTTCCATCAGAATTTTGAAGTTAAGCGTGCTGGGGCGGGAGTAATATTGGGATGGGTGACCTCCCTTGGAAGTCTTCGTGTCGCGTTTCACTGTAATCCTTTCCATGACGTGCGGCCACTCAATTTAACCTAAGATTTACCTCAGCGTTGTCTCGCGAGTCTTTATGTTTTGCCTTGTCCCTTTCTCTGTTATCTTGCAACCAGTATCGGTGTAGACCTTTAGTTCCGCTATGACCATGTCCCTTTTTGGTCAGTTTGGTTTAACTTCCCCTATTGTATTCCCCCCCTTTCTGTACGCACCCATTCATTAGGGTGGGCTACTGAGTAGCGCTAAAGTTCTTTTATATAGTAACCTTTGGAGCCATTTTAAGTTTTGGCTATTATTAGCTGGCATAGCTTTAAAGGAATTTGACATATGAGCTCTCCTATCCTTTATTCATTTTGTGTTCTTCTCATTTTTTTACCACAGGAGGCTTTCTATTCCTTTGTCCTTGGTTATACATTTATCGCAACATCATTTGCGACCAACTCTATAGCCAACATTTTGGCTTTTTGGTCTAGCATGTTGTCATTATCCCTCGTTGTGTCTCTTGAGTTATCCGATATCCTTTCATGGTTACATTTTTTTGTGTTTTTATCCGCAACCACCTTCTAGTGTTATGTTGTTCAGGGTCTCGTCACAAACTTCTTAACGCTACCTTATGTAGCATTCCGGCTTCCATCCAATTATTGGTAAGTTCCGAAGCTTTCCAACTTGGTTTAGCAAGATATCTTATCAAAGTTTAGACGTCTATCTCACATTTATTGCTATATCAATTGCCTCCTCCTACCTTTTCCATTTTCTCATTAACTTCCCCCCTTTAGGGGGTACCCGCACTTTCCTCTGTTTGTACTTTGTTCTACGTCTCTATGTCCAGTCTAAATTTTTGTCCAATTCCTTTCACCAATCTATTTGGTACCGCATTATGTCTTCGTTTATCTGCATGTTTATAATCTGACTATCCGCGTATGGAGCCTTGATTAAATTACGAAGCGACGAGAACCTTTCCATATCTAACGTAATGTCTTATCTACTAATCGGTACTTGAACAATGTTACCTAGGGAACAACTCGTCCAAGGCCACCTTCTACTTTTTCTTTTTCCAAGAATTACTTAGCACCTGTAGTTGTTCCAATCCCAATTAGGTAGTGCTAGTATTCTGACGATAACTATTCTAGGTTTTCTCGAAGTAGTGGTTTTGTCCCAACCTATATCCTTTTCTTCTTGGGGCGAATAGAAGTTACGTCATTTGTTCATTAAGTTTTCCATCCTCGTCCCTTAAGGATTCCACTATTTTTGGGGCGACGCTGTGTACACGCGTCATTTCTTTGTATCTTAAGCCCCATGCTCTTACTACGTTCTCCATGCAGGCCTTTAACTTAGGCAACGCGTACTAAGTGCGTCTTACTAGTGGTTCCAATTTATCCCTGCATACTCATATCACACTGTTCAGTTCATACTTACCTATCCTCCTTTTAACTCGTATATATATTTGGTTCCTGACATCTATTTGAGGTGCTTTTATTAGAAGTTCTTTCCCCAATTAGTCGGTGGCAAATTATAAACTATTATCGTACATCATTTTCCAACCATTGTTGGAAGAAATCAGAACCTCTTAAACATCACAGTACTTCTTCTAATACTTGACCTACCTGGTCTCCTTCTGTGTTTATCCTCAAGCTATAAACAACTCATCTGATTTACAATTAGGAGTTGAGGTCTTGGTATTTTTTTTCCCAAAAAGAGTGATACTCGTTCGCGTGACATCTTATCCTTCATCCTGAGCCTCTTTTTTTTCTTTTTACAACACAATTACGGTTGGAGATACTACGGTCTGAACTGTACTGCTCAGACAGACTTTAGTTTCTTCAAAATAATTTCCTCGAGTAAGAAAAGTATCCCTTATTGACGACATGAAGAGTACCTCTTATAGTTTTAATTAAACATAATAAGGGTACTTGATATCAATCTCCAGGACATCCTAAAAATCTATGTTTCATTCCCTTTTCCTTGTTCTGGGAAAATTTCGACAAAGTTTCCTCTACATTTCGTACTTATGCCAAAACCTGCACGCAGAAAATACCAACAATGCCTCACAGGGACAACATATATATATATATATACATATCATATCACAGCCACACAGGGCTTTCAATGTCATCTCATATCGCAGCCACACAGGGCTTTCAACGTTAACAATAATATAAAAATACTAGAATTACCTCATATGTCCAACTCCAAACTACATCTGTTGCACTTTCTGTCTGCTTTCCTTTCAGGTTTCAACTTTATATTTCAATACCTTACCCGACGGATATCTTCCGTGGCTTTACTTTACTTACCTGCGTGCTTTGTAACTTTCCATGTCATCAATTACTTTCTTCTGTTGGTGTCGTCCTTCTGTTAAGATCCAAGGTTAGTATACGAAATTTTTTCCTATGACTCAGATCTAAAGCACGATCTCAGATTTAGAAGAAAGGTAACATCCTAAATGTCCTATAGCTTCCTGTTTATAGATGTGGCGCGCAACACATCGATAACCAAGACTCTATTAGACACGGTCTGCAGACACTCCAAGGACGAACAGCTCTGATACCACTTCTGTCACGACCCAACCCCGTAGGCCGCGACTGGGGTCCGACCCGGACCCCCCCGTACATATATCTATTAGCTGAGGTTACATTGAATCATAAATAAGACAATATCATGTAATAGAGCCCCACTGGGCGATAATATTTTCATAATTGTAGCCCTTTTCGTTTGTATCACAACAGGGCACGCAAGCCGACAGGGCTGCCATAACATAATAACATATATCATATATCATGTAGACCTAGCTTAATCAAACTGACATACACAACCCACATATACATGTCTACATACCTCTAAACATATAAATGACAACATATGGCGGGACAGGGCCCCCGCCGTACCCCTGAATGGATAAAACAATTTCTATACATCCGTGGACAGTATCAAAAACTAGGCTCCGATACAATGAAGCCTCTTCCAGCTGAGCTGCATGGAATCCTAAGCTGACGGACTCCCAAAATCTGTATCTGTACCTGCGGGCATGAATGCAGCCCCCCGAGAAAGGGGGCCAGTACGATATGTGTACTAAGTATGTAAAACATAATATAATACAACTGGAAACATATCTGAGATAGAGAATCAGGGGATAAGATATCAATTCAGAAACCTGTACTTGTACTTTATGAATTACAAAAACATGCATGTTCGAGTCATATCATATAGTCGGCCCTTTCGAGGGTCCGGTGAATCATCTCTGTAAAATCATCTCTGTAAAACCATCATGGCCCCAGTGCCATCACCACCTTATTACAACACATCATCATATATTTATACACGTATCCTGGCCCTCTATTGAGGGACTCAGTGAATAATGCAGTGAACTGTGCACGAGAACATATCCTGGCCCGGGACTCAAGGAAAGAAGTGTTACGGTATACACGAGTAGAGTAGTGAGTAACTATATGCAATTTAAATCATTATCAGAGACTCGACAGAATAAGAAAGTTAAGCTTTTGTTTGAGGACTCGAGTAACGGTGTAGTCATCTCGAGTGTTCTTTGAATGCCATTAGGGGCTGTCTCAATTATAATCTCGGGGCTCCTAGACATGTGCTAAAGTAAAGCCAAATCGCTTATGGAACCAGAAACATTTGTTAACATATAGTCTGTAAGACTTGGAGCCTGTACATTTGTTACCTTTTTAACATATAAAAGTTTCCAGGGAAATAGTTCGATTATTATAAAAGTTCGATATTCAGACGTAAATAAGAGATGCTAAGAATGGAGTTACCCCGGAACTCATATCATGTTTAACCTACAACTAAGACATGCCAGAAGAAGAAAGAGAATAAACTATATATGGTCTGTACTTTCCTTTATGGGATCTACATACACATATTTCATACCCGGCCCATCATGGGGCTCGGTGAATCATTATGGCATCATAATCTCACTTTCGTATCAAATACGTATCAAAGGAAATGAGAGATAGCTTCCCATATGCTAGTGTTTAACACATAGAAGCCTTACTAGGCAATACTCAATTCTTGCAGAAATTCCAATACTAAGCAGTGGATATGGGTTATGAGGCATACTTGGAGTTTTGGGAATGGAATTATCCCCACATTCCACACACACTTCACTTAAGGCTAAAACTTGCCAAAAGGAAAGAAAGATAGCTGTACGAACTTATACCAAAACATGCCAAGAGAAAGCTTTACATACCTCTTGGGAGTTACCCTTTATCCTGCTCGCCTCGTCGTCTTCTGAACCTATTCAATATAAAGTAATACGAATATCAACTACTCTTAACTTTTCAGTATCTGAGGTCACGCCTTAATGTTAATGGAATCTATTCCCTTAGTCGTTTCCTCGACTAGTTCTTTAGTTTATTAAGGCGTTAACGAAAATTGGGCAGCACCTCCCCTATAATGTGCCCTATCCAAATTTCCAATTAGGTCCCTAAGACCTACAGCCAACCAACAACAACAACCTGCAGCAATTCATACTAACAATATACAACATAAACTCCAAACGACTTATTCAAAAAGATGATATCAGATAGGGTGTCTAGTCTTTATTTTACAACGCCTTTAATTATACGCAACGGGGGGTCATGTGGACTCAACCAGAAGCACCCTAACCCACATTAGAACATATTTAGGCCCTGCAACAATACACCACACCCCTGCAGCAGCAACTCACAAGAACAACGCCTTACCTTGACGACAATTCGACTATAACGACTACACTTTAGTTTATTCTGAACGCCAAGTATTCTAATGATATTTACACACTTCCAGCCACCTATAGGGCGTGTAACATGCTCCATCAGAACACATAAAGCTCAAATTTAAAGAAGAAACCTTACCTTACGTTAAACTTGTCAAACTCGCCAAAACTATCCAAAATGTGAAATCTGGACAGCTTACTGTTTTACCTTGTCGCTTCGTTTCGAAGGGGTAATGGAGGGAAACAGGATTTACGTCCTTCATGAAAGTTATATACATGTGTCTTAGGGTCGCAAAAAATTTCTAATCATCCCTACATCAATTTTGTACAAAATGATATGACCAAAATACTTACAGCTGTCCGTGTAGAATTTCCAAAACCAAATCTGAGCAGTACCTCCTCTACGCTTCATCACCATTTTTCGAACTGATAAATGTAAAACTGGATTTTGGAGTCTGAATGAAAGTTATAGACCCACGAAATACCTTTCCAAAACATATTAAATCACTCGAAACGAATATGTACACAAGAAGTTATACCAATATTACTAACCACTGTCCCTACCAAAAACGGGTTTATTAATTAACGTTTTCTCTTCCAAATTCCAATTGCAAAGCTGGAGTTTTACTTCCATGAAGGTCTTAAAATACATATATACGTATCCACGTACTTAAGGTACACCGTATATAATTAATTCACGGAAGAAAATTGGAAAACTAACCTTAAATCTTCAACAATGATGGCTGCCTCTCTATTTCCCTCTTTCATGTTTTTTTTTCTCCAAGGCTGCTGCTATTTTTGGATAATGAACAACTAAGGAGTCATATACACATATATATATATATATATAAGGTGACACGTGTCATCCCCTAAGGGTGACACGTGTCAAGCCCTTATTGGGCCACCTCAACACACGGCCAATGGGGTGCTGCCACGTGGCAGTGGGGGCCACCTCCCCCAAGCAGGTGGGTCACCTACTTGACCCCAAGCAGGTGGGTCACCTGCCTGCTTGAGGTGCTGCCACGTGTCGTTTCTTCATTGGCTACCACGTGTCGTCTTTTTTTTCCTTCCTCGCGGGCTCGTAATCTCGTCTTATTTTATGTACCTATGTAATCTGTGCTACGTAAGTTTGATATATGCTTAAGTAGCTCAAGTGCATATGACTTTTAAATTAGTAGCTTACATAGGTAAATCGAGTTCTACGACTCATTACTTGGCCTCCAATTCCTTCCGGACTCTTATGATTTCATCTCCAACCTTCTCTAGTATGGGGTATCACATTCTCCCTTCCATAGAGCCGTTTGATAGTGTCGTAGCATATCCGGTTCATATGGTAATGTCCAAGGAACTTATGAAACATTCTGAGTTTAAAAGGGTGAGGTGTAACAGTTCTTCTCGCGGTCGTTTAGATCTTTCACTTGAGGACTCACATTCTGTTTTATACGGATAAATATTTTCAAAGAATTCAACATTATCTGATTCAATTACCGTATTAATATGAATTTTGGGATTATCCGATTTATGAACCAAAAACCGACAAGCTTTTCTATTTGTAGCATAGCCAATAAAAATACAATCCACGGTCTTTGGTCCAATTTTTACCCTTTTTGGCAAAGGAACTTGGACTTTTTCTAAACACCCCCACACTTTAAAATATTTCAAGTTGGATTTTCTTCCTTTCCATAGTTCATATGGAATAGATTGTGTTTTGCTGTGGGGCACCCTGTTGAGTATTCGATTAGCTGTAAGGATAGCTTCCCCTCACAAATTATGTCGTAAACCGGAACTTATTAATAAAGCATTCATCATTTCTTTTAATGTTCGATTTTTTCTTTTCGCAATTCCATTTGATTGTGGTGTGTAGGGGGCAGTAGTTTGATGAATAATTCTATATTCTAAACATATCTCTGCAAAAGGAGATTCGTATTCACCACCCCTATCACTTCTAATCATTTTTATCTTTTTGTTCAATTGATTTTTTACTTCGTTCTTCTATTGCTTAAATGCATCAATTGCTTCATCCTTACTATTAAGAAAATACACATAACAATATCGAGTACAATCGTCAATAAAAGTTATAAAATACTTTTTCCCACCACGAGTTGGTGTTGACTGTTGACACCCAATTTTGACCCTCCACAACGTAATAATTTTAAATAAATAAATAAATAAAAAATAATAAAAAATAAAATAAAAAAATAAAAATTAAAAAATATATATATACATAATAACAAAATATGTATATATTATAATTATTTTAAAATAATTTTTGGCATATATATATATATATTAAATAATTCTTATCCATTAATATATACATATTTATCATTTATTCAAAAATTGTCTCAGAAAGATTTTTTTATAAATATTTTGTTAATTAGTTTGACCTAACTAATAGACTCAAATTTCAAGTTAATTAGTTTAAACTTGAGTTAATTATTCTACTTTGTCAAAATTAAGAAACTTGTTAATCAATTGACGTTTACCCATTTTATTTTAATTCTAGCATCTTCAAATAATTATTCTACTTTGTCAAATATATTTTTCAAGTTATTTTGAAATAATTTTGTCATCTCTATTGTTTTAAGATAATGAATATAGTTTGTATAATTATTACCTTTTTTTAAAATTGACCCGTAAAAAGATTTTATTTATTTCTAATAATTATTTCATAAATTAATTGATTAATTTTATGTTTTCATTTCTTCCCCTAAATAACACGTAATTAATATTATATTAACAACATTTTAATTCCAACATTAATACTACATTATGCAAATAATATACATTATCTTCTTTTCGAAAATATGTAATAATAATCATAAATAAATAAATATATAAGAAATACAAATAAAAATTATTAATCTAATTTAAAATAAATAAATAAATAACTAAATAATAATATATATAATAAAATATTAAAATCTGCATCTTATTAAATATATACATAATATTAAAATTCGCCCATACCCTATACTAAATTAATTAATCTGCCCATGCGTGCCTCCTTTTCCCCATAGCATAAATAATATAAATATATATATATATATATATATATATATATATGTGTGTGTGTGTACTAGTATCAGACAAAAAAGTAATTAATTAATAAATAAATAATAATAAATATAATACCCCGCGTGCCCCTTTCCATTCCCTTTTGTCCCCTTTAAAATAAAAAAAAATAAAATAACAATATATATATAACCTTCAGTCCGAAAAAATATATATAATAATAAAATCAATGCGTGCCTATATATATCCGATTAAAAAATAAAATACAATAAAAATAAAAATATTAACAACAACAACAACAACAACAACAACCCCCCAGTGAAATCCCACATCGTGGGGTCTGGGGAGAGTAGAGTGTACGCAGACCTGACTCCTACCAATGTAGGACGGCTGTTTCCGAAAGACCCTCGGCTCAATAAAAGCATAGAAAAAGGTCAGACAAGAATATTAGAGTAAATAGGTAGATGACGAAAATGGTCCAAACAATAGTATAATCAAAGCACAAAAAACAGTAGATATTATTATAGGATAATAACATAAATACCATAAATAACATACATCAGAGTACAAGAAAACATAGTGCGTTAATACGCCTACGAATAAGGGGGAATAAAACCACTATGTACTAGCCTTCTACCCTAATGTGTGTCCTCCACACCCTCGTATCTAGGGTCATGTCCTCGGTAAGTCGTAAATGCGCCATGTCCTGTCTGATCACCTCTCCCCATAAGTAATATAATTCATCCGCAATGAAAAAATAAAAAATAAGTAAATAAATGAACAATTTCCGCCATATATATATATATATATATTTATGTATATACACACTCATCTGCCATAATCTATTCAAAAATAATAATATAATAATACTCACTCCGCATTATTTTATTTATCCGCCCACTCTGCATTATTTTATATTTTCCGTCATTCCGTATTATTTTATTTATCCGCCCACTCTACATTATTTTATTCATCCTCCCACTCCACATTGTTTTATATTTTCCGCCGTTCCGTATTATTTTATATTTTTGCTCGTCCCGCATTATTTTATTAATTTACCCACTCCATATTATTTTAATCATTCATCATTCCCTATTATTTCCCTATATATATCCGAGTACTCATTCTAAGGGAGGGCAGCGGAGAGAGGAGAGAAAATGCGGACAAAATACTCAAAAAAAATAGACTTTTACCCTTTGATTTTGAATACTTTTCTTGCAAAAGAATTTTTGAACTTTCTTTCAATTTGAACTCGATTTTACTTGATGAAAAAGGGTAGATTCGTGACCAAAACACCCCCCGTTCACTGCCCCACAACAGGTAATATTTACTCCATGTTCCTTTGTTTTTACATTGTCATTGTGATAAAATATTATTCTAAAAAATATTATCTTGCTAATTTCGGCACTCTTTTCTTATTTGCATGAACCTTTGGGAGCCAAAAAATGGAGTTGTGATGTAATCTTCATTCCTCACATGAAACCGAATCATAAGACTTTTCTTGAATAGCAAACAAAACAAGATGATCTCATTCGAACTCGATTTCCCTTACTTTTATTTTCAGCATTTTGTTGTCTATTATTGTTATTATTGTTATTATCGTTATTGTTGTTGTTATTATTATTATTATCATTATTGTTATTTTTTTTTATTTTTACCATTTTATTATTTATTATTATTATTATTATTATTTTCGTTATTATTATCACCATCATTATTAGTATATTTTATTTACTGTTATTATTATTATCATTATTATTATTTTTCTTATTATTATAATTATTATTAGTAGTAGTAGTAGTAGTACTTTTTACAGTTATTATTATTATTATAGTTATCATTAATATTATTATTATTATTAATAATATTATTTTTGTTATTATTAGTAGTAGTAGTATTTTCATTTACTCTTATTATTATTATTATTATTATTATTATTATTATAATAATAATTATTTTATTCATATTATTTTCGTTATTAATATTATTAATAGATGTAGTAGTATGTTTATTTACTGTTAGTATTATTATTATTATTATTTTCGTTGTTATTATTATCATCATTATTAGTATATTTTATTTACTGTTATTATTATTATCATTATTATTATTATTTTCGTTATTATAATTATTATTATTAGTAGTAGTAGTACTTTTTACAGTTATTATTATTATAATTATCATTATTATTAGTAGTATTATTTTCGTTATTTTTATTATTAGTAGTAGTAGTATTCTTATTTACTATTATTATTGCTCTTATTATCAGTAGTAGTATTTTCATTTACTCTTATTATTATTATTATTATTATTATAATTATTTTATTTGTATTATTTTCGTTATTAATATTATTAATAGAAGTAGTAGTATGTTTATTTACTGTTAGTATTATTATTATTGTTATTATTATTATTATTATTATTCGTTTTTATTTATTATCATTATTAGTATATTTTATTTACTACTTATTATTATTACTATTATTATTATTAGTAGTAGTATATATATATATATATATATATATATATATATATATATATATATATATATATATATATTATTTTACTGTTTTTATTATTGTTATTGCTATTGTTATTATTACTATTGTTGTTGTTAGTTTTGTCATTATTATTTTATTTATTATTATCGTTATTATTGTTATTGTTATTATTATTATTATTACTACTACTACTACTACTAATACTACTATTATTATTATTACATATTAAACTTGCTTATATGATTTGAATATGCTCTCATTTATGTAATAGCTAACATTATATTAGGTATAATATTTATGATCGTTTTTGTCTCATTTAAATGATTTATTTAAATTATCCCTCCTTCATTAAATCATTTTTATACCCAGTCTATTTCTCTTATAAATTTTCCTAAATGTTTTAAAATTTATATTTTCTCAAAGTTGTTTAATACTTTGATTATTGTTAAAACACATTCTCCCAAAGTTAGTCAAATAATTTTTAAATCATCGGACAACCGCATGTTAGCGGCTATTTTAAGTGCTAAAACCTTCTTAAAATAGTAATATTAACCTCGAACTTTTTTTCTCTAAATTTTTAAGACTTAAATCTGTTAGGGTCTTTTAAATTAAGTTTTCTTAATTTCTTTTAAAAAATTAAGTGGTGATTCCTCTTTTATTAAAATTGTTTTTTTTTCTAAAAAGATGAAATTAATTTTAAACTCCTGTCTTTTTTCGACATAACAGAAATGACGACTCTGCTGGGGACTACTTAGGTTCTAATCATTAGATTTGACTAACCTACTTGACTAACTATTCGGGAATGTAATAACTAGTAATTTACTTTCTCTATTTGCCCCTTAAATGATTAAATCATAATTTGCTTTCTTTATTTGCACCTTATATGTTTATAATTACGAATATTGAACTGTCATCGCATACATAGCATAATTCCGCCACTTGGCATTTCTTATTTTTTACTTAAACGATGGTTAAGCGGGTCGCAACCATTGAATCCAAATGTTCTTAGGGGGTACCCTGGCGAAATGAGTTGGGCACTGGATGGTCAACGATCGCTAACTTCCCCCAGCCTGAGTTGTCCGCTTGGGTCACTAGTATACTGAAATAAAGCCCACTCTTAGTCCACCTAGCGTAGAGCGAAACCAAATCCTAATTTAGTGCATTTGCCTAAGACGACCCAATACTCAAGGCGTATTGGGCCCATTAGAAAGACCACCTTGAGTCCAAAATGGCCTTCGTCTTAAACGGACTATCATTCTTATGTGATTTATTTGAAGGATGTATACGCCATTTGACAAACATTGTCCCTTAGGTTGGAAGTTTATTTTATTAGCTTAGTCAAAAATAAATAAATAATAATAATCTTCACGAGTTGTTATTCTATCCAAAAGGGTTGATGTTTGGAGATGTTTTGAAGTCAAGAACGAAAAGATTTTTTCACAAAGGCTTAGTTAGGATTGTACCCCTGCGTAAGACTAATTATTTGTATCCCTTTTTTCCATTATGTATCTCTATTCAGTTTATTCATAATATTTGTATAAATATAAGTTTTTGGGCAATGGAATATTTCAAATGATGATATGCATCCTTCAAATCGCTAGGCCTACCCTTGGCACAAAGGGTCACATGTCTGTTTAGGACCCGCAATAATTGTTTACCTATTATATGCTATAACTGTTTGCATGAATGTATTGCTTTACTTGAAGACATTCTAGCCTACTCTTTTAAATACTCAAATATCAAGTCACTATCCAAAGTGCAGCCAAATTCTCTTAGAGTCTTTAGTTTCTCTACAAAATTCAAATTTCACTTTCAAGTCCTAAACTTTCTCCTCTCAAAATGGTTGATTTGTCGGAGCTAGTCAAACTACATAGGGCTTGACATCTCCTTCGTGGGATACATATGCAACCTTCCGAGGTTTGACCTCTATCTTTAAAAGCTTGCTTTCTCCCTTTATATTTTACAAAGAGATACCAACATCAATAGATACAACCATGAAAGAGACAAGAAGATCTTGATTCTATGCAAGTCATATTTCTTGATACACTAAATCCTAAATTCAATAGGCAAATTCCTGTCTATTTCATCATTTTTCAATACTCATGGGTTATCTTGTCTTCAAACAAAGCAACTCTTATGTGTTTATCTTTTCCGGTATGATATTTTTGCATTATCTGTTATGAATGCAGACTGACATGTTTGCCTTTTGAGTTATTTTTTATACAGGTATTTAGAATTAATCTGTGTTGATAATCTGGCCGAGAATCCATACTTTACGAGATCTAAAGTGCTTGAAGACTCCTTTCCCGATCGAAATTCGATAATAGAAAAAATGAAAATAACTGGAAATAACGAGGACACTGGGTTGACTGATATTATTGTGACGGACCCTATCGTTACTGAACAAAATGAGTTGATCGCACAGTTAGTGCAACAAATCGCCGAGATGAGAGTTGAGATATAAAAAAATTGAGAATTATCAAACCTGGCTATAGCCGCCAACATGCCTATTCCAGGCGATGGAAGGCCTCCAATTCATTTCCCTTCTCCGAATTCAAGTATGGAACATGTCCAAAACCCATCCGCAAACTCCGCTCAAAATGCCTTCATTGTTGATCTCATTGCCTCCAACCCCCATCATGCTTCCGCTTCCTACCAAGCACCACCTTACCCTCAAAATACCAATCCTTAAAATTTTCCTCCTCCACAAATAACCAACCCTCAAGCCTGTCCTCCCCCACAAAACCAAAATGTTAACAATCCACAGACCTTTCCCCATCATCAAAATCAGCATACTAACCGTCAAACATTCTCCCCAAATTACCAAGTCCCTCAAAATACACCAAACCCTCCCATTATTCCTCCCTTTCCTCAAAAGATAGCTTTCCAAATCCCAATCCCAAATGAGCCCTATACCAACGATTCCGAACTTGATCACTGAGGAACAAGAAAGGGAGTGGAGGACCAAAGAGGAAATAACCAAAAAGAGCATGAAAGAGGAAATTATAAAAGCTATGACGGAGTTTCACTATATCCTGGTGTTGTTGGTTTGAATTATGAAGATCTGTGTATCCATCCAGATTTGGACCTTCCTGAAGGGTTTAAAGTACCTAAATTTGATACTTTCGGTGGAATCAGGAATCCTTTGGCTCATTTGAGAGCATATTGTGATCAACTCGTAGGAGTTGGGAAGAACGAGACATTATTAATGCGACTCTTTAGCCGAAGCTTAAGTGAAGAGGCCTTGGAATGGTTTACTTCTCAAGAGATGAAACAGTGGCCAAATTGGAATGCTTTGGCTAAAGAGTTCATCGAAAGATTTGCTTACAATGTAGAGATCGTTCCCGATCGTTACTCTTTGGAGAAAATCAAACAAAAGTCTACTGAAAGCTATCGAGAGTATGCCTACTGTTCAAGGAAAGAGGCTGCCCGAGTGACACCTCCCATGACTGAAAAGGAGATTATTGAAGTCTTTGTACGCAATCAAGAGCCTGAGTACTATGATAGGATGTTGTTGCTCGTAGGAGAGAAATTTGTTGAGGTGGTCAAAATTGGTGAGACCATCGAAGACGGTCTTAAGACCGGAAGGATTACTCATATGGCTATCCAAACTAGTTCCTCAGGTTTGTTCAAAAAGAAAAGAGAAGATGTGTCCTTTATTTCTCATACGCCTAATAGAAGGATACAAAGATCATCCAGTTTTAGCTCCAGAAAAACCTCACCTTCCAAAATATATCCCCCATCTCCACAAAATCCCTACCCAATTTTTTACATCCAACCGAGTTATCAAACCCCCGCCTCCTAATTACCTACCTCCACACTATCAAAATGCTCCTCGTGGCTACCAAACTCCACAGCGCCCAAATTTCCGAACTCCCGCACTTTCCACCAAAATCGTCCTAGTTATCGTCATGCACCCCAACCCCCACAAAATAACTACAACCTTATCCAACCCAATTTTGAAAATAGGCCTGCTAGGATTTTTACTCCTTTAGTGGAAAGTCAGACTAAACTATTCGAAAGACTGAGAGATGCAGGCATTATTCATCCCATTGCACCTAAATCAGCTGATACAAGCTCTAGATTTTTCAGAGCTGGCCAAATATGTGCGTATCATTCGAATAGTGTAGGGCATGATATTGAAACTTGTGTTAATTTGAAGCACAAGATTCAGAATTTGATTGATCGCGAGGTCGTCACTCTCTAAACCGCCACTCCCAATGTTAACAATAACCTCCTGCCGAATCATGAAGGGGTGAATACTAACATGATTGAAGTTGGAAAAGATTGGAATGTCGATAGCCCCGGTCAAATCTGACAATTTTGAAAAGCCTTTTTCTCATGTGTATTAGTCGTTTTCAGTCGAAGAGTCTGTCAATAATGGTGGTCTAGGAGAAGGAGTCAGTGATGCTGTGATAATTGAGACGTCAAGCATACGAGATGCCAATCCAAAAGAGCAAGTGCCTAATTGGACCTACAATCCGCTCTTGATTCCTCACTCGTCTTGATAGATAAAGACGAATTTTATGAAAAGCCGGTGGTAGTCTGGATACCCATGCTTTATGTCACTTTACCTTGTTACTCTTTAATTCTCCTCTTATTATTTTGAAAAAGGCAAATTGGTCCTTTTGTATCTTTCCCTGTAATTGCATCATTTTCTTGTAATCGCTTCCATGTTCATCTATTTTCAAAGTTCCTTTTTGAGGTTTGAACTACGTCTGACCTGAATTCTCAAGAATGTGATACGTAGGCGGCCTATGTCGGCCTCGGTCATTTTTATTTATTACTTTTTATTTCAAAATCTCCCATTTTTTATTTATCTCCCCCGGGGAAACTACGTTTGATCTGATTCCTACCTCAACGGGATACTTAGGCGCCACAACAGTTCGGTCATATCTCCCGTAAGTTCTCTATTTATAATAGAAACTGGGATAGAATTTTTTGAGAGGGACTCAAAAAATTCCAAAGAAGATCTTTTATAAAAAGAAGACAAGACTGAGGTGCATCAGAACAGTAATTGGGATAGAGTTTTTGATGGGGTTTCAAAAATTCTACGAATCTCTTATTGGTAGTATGATATTTACCAAGACATCTAACTGGGACAGAAAATTTTGAGGATGACCTCAAAAATTTTATCTAATATCATCAGAAGGTTTTACTCAACTTCAAAGTTCAAGGTTGGCCTCAAATGATCCCTGACATTGTTGGAAGGTCAATGTCAACTTCAACAATCTTTAGCACCCTCAGAGTTCAGAGTCAACTACAAAACTTTCTAGCTATGTTAAAATTTCCCAAGAATCCTTAAAAATTTTGTGAACAAGATATCAAGCCTGCTCAAAGCTTTGGATTAAGGACGTTCATTTAAGCTATGCGTGATATGACATCTGGCAGTGACCCTTTCCAAATTGCTTTTCAAAAAACTCATCTTTCTTAAAGCTTTTAATACATCAAACATTTTGCATGAATATATTTTAGTCTTATATCTACCAAGAAGCGGGGAATCAGAGCAAACGATCAAAGATAGCAAGACAAGAAGAAAACAAGTGGAGAATTCAACACAGATCAATTCATTCAAAACTAATAATTTTTCTATGGATGCAGATTATAAAAGATCACCATATCCCTCTTTTCAGCAAGTACAAAGAAGTTAAAAGAACAAAGAGTTTTCAAAGTGATAATTTTGTCACCAGAATTCATCAGACGAAAAGGAGACGTTCAAAAAATGAACAACAATGCCTCGTTCAAATCTCCAGCAAGCCATGAGCCACAATAAATATAGAGTGTTCGGAAATGAGCATGATATTCACACACTAATGTCAAAGTGATCAGGCACTTTGTACATATTTTCAAGAATTTTCCCTAAAGATTTTTGCTCAGTCGTTAGTTAAAATGACAATGTGTCTATTACTTGTTTTCTTTTGAGTGCAGGAAAACACAAAGGAGCTACTTTCAATGCAAGCGTCCATAATGACATCAAATTATATTCTCCATCCTCAAAGACGTCTAATGGGCACGTATAATGCTGTATACAATGATATAATGCGATATACAATGATATGATGTCGTATACGATGATCTAATTCCGTATACGATGATATTATTTTATTCATATTATATTACCGGAGGTAGTAATATCATTGCCAAGAGGGTCATTCATATTTTATTATTCGTATTATATTATCGTAGGTGGTAATATCATTTGTCAAGAGGGTCATTCATATTTTATTATTTGTATTATATTATCGGATGTGGTAATATCATTTGACAAGAGGGCCATTCATTTTTATTATTCGTATTATATTATCGGGGGTGGTAATATCATTGCCAAGAGGGTCATTCATATTTTATTATTCATATTATATTATCGGAGGTGGTAATATCATTGCCAAGAGGGCCATTCATATCTTATTATCCGTATTATATTACCGGAGGTGTAAATATCATTGCCAAGAGGGCCATTCATATTTTATTATTCGTATTATATTACCGGAGATGGTAATATCATTGCCAAGAGGGTCATTCATATTTTATTATTTATATTATATTACCGGAGGTGGTAATATCATTGTCAAGAGGGCCATTCATATTTTATTATTTGTATTATATTATCGGATGTGGTAATATCATTTGACAAGAGGGCCATTCATTTTTATTATTCGTATTATATTATCGGGGGTGGTAATATCATTGCCAAGAGGGTCATTCATATTTTATTATTCATATTATATTATCGGAGGTGGTAATATCATTGCCAAGAGGGCCATTCATATCTTATTATCCGTATTATATTACCGGAGGTGTAAATATCATTGCCAAGAGGGCCATTCATATTTTATTATTCGTATTATATTACCGGAGATGATAATATCATTGCCAAGAGAGCCATTTATGTTATAATACCGTATATGATGATATAATGCCATATACGATGCCGTATACGATGATATAATACCATATGCGATGATGTAATGTCGTATACGGTGATCTAATGTCGTATACGATGATATTATTTTATTCACATTATATTACCGGAGGTGGTAATATCATTGCCAAGAGGGCCATCATTCATCATTCATCAATTATCATTGCCAAGAGGGACATCATTCATCATTCATCATTTATCATTGCCAAGAGGGCCATCATTCATCATTCATCATTGCCAAGACGGCCATCATTCATCATTCATCATTACCAAGAGGGTCTCATTCATCATTCATCATTGCCAAGAGGGCCATCATTCATCATTCATCATTTATCATTGCCAAGAGGGCCATCATTCATCATTCATTATTCATCATTGCCAAGAGGGCCATCATTCATCATTCATCATTGCCAAGAGGGCCATCATTCATCATTTATCATTGCCAAGAGAGACATCATTCATCATTTATCATTGCCAAGAGGGCATTCATTCATCATTCATTTATCATTGCCAAGAGGGCCATCATTTATCATATCATTGTCGAGAGGGCCATTGTCGAAAGGCCATCTGCATATCATGTTAATTTATCATCATATCGCATCATATCAACTCATTGCATATTACATCAAATTGAAAGCAATTTGTAGCCGAGGTATATATTACAAATTACATCAACTTAGGAAATACGTATTGTTTGTTCTACGTCAAAATTGGAGGAGGTTGACCTGCCAATATAGTAACGCACATACTACCGATGGAATATCATTATCCTACCGATGGAATATCATCATCCTACCAATGGATCTTCATTCATCATACCGATGGACACATCAATCTATATCCTACCAATGGATCTCCATTTGTCCTATCGATGGACACACATATTTGTATCCTACCGATGGAACATCAATCTATATCCTATCAATGGAGTAACATATATCCTACCGATGGAATATCATCATCCTACCAATGGATCTTCATCCATCCTACCGATGGACGCACATATTTATATCCTACCGATGGAACATTAAGTGATATCCTATCAATAGAGTAACATACATCCTACCGTTAAAATATCTTTATCCTACCAATGGAATATCATTATCATACCGATGGATCTCCATTCATCCTACCGATGAACACACATATTTATATCCTACCGATGGAACATCAATGGGTCTTCATCCTTGCAGTAAAGCATCATCATTCCTATCAATGGAATATCATCATCATTAATGGAGCATTATCATCCTATTGATGGAACATCATCATCATTATATTGCATTATATCTATCCATCATCTACAGTATAAAATCAAAGGAAATTAAAGTCAAATATTTCAAGAGATGAATACGTGCCGACATGTAACGACACTACCTCTTTATTTGAATTATATTTTGTACTAATGAATTTTGTCTTAGTGTTTGTCGAGAGCATCCAAGAGGATGAATTCTCAAATAAACCACAGGTGTGGACGCCTACAAAATAAGCTTTAGCAAAATGTGGAACTGTTTCTAAGCAGTGAACTGGGATATTTGTTGGAGGGTCAAGCTCACCAACAATGGTCATGAATCTACTTTCGAACTCTACTCAGCCTATGTTTCATAATTTGGGTCTTAAAATCCAGTCTCGTCATAACTCGATACTGGGATAATTTTTAGGCTAGGCTTTACTTCGTTCTTTCCAATATTCTCGCACTTTGTCGAGTCCAGGTTTTTAATTCCACTTATGTCTCTTTATATTATCACTATGTACCCTTTTACTTCACCTCATTTTCTAATAACTCCTCACTTGTTCAATCTCATTCTTTTTCCTTGGCCACCTCTGTCAACATTTTCCTCAATCGCTAATACCAACACAATTTTATGATTGATGGTGTTGTCAACTCACTCCACCTTATTCTGGCATAACTTGAGAGCTGCACTCAGCCCGATTCTCATGCTACATGAGATATGCAGGCAACTCAAAAATAAAAGTTCAGCCATAATTCTCACAAATTTCTTACCCTGTACATTCTGAGCTTCATTTCAACGTTGATGGTCAGGAAAAAATTGGCTAGTACGTCAACTTCTTTGCCCAAAAACTCTTTCATCATCTCCGGTCAAAGAGGGACAGCTGTTGACACCCAATTTTGACCCTTCACAACGTAATATTTTTAAAAATAAAATAAATAAATAATAATAATAAAAAAAATTAAAAATTAAAAAATATATATATATACATAATAACAAAATATGTATATATTATTATTATTTTAAAATAATTTTTGGCATATATATATATATTAAATAATTTTTGACCATTAATAGATACATATTGATCATTTATTCGAAAATTGTCTCAGAAAGATTTTTTTATAAATATTTTATTAATTAGTTTGGCCTAACTAATAGACTCACATTTCAAGTTAATTAGTTTAAACTTGAGTTAATTATTCTACTTTGTCAAAATTAAGAAACTTGTTAATTAATTGACGTTTACCCATCTTATTTTAATTCTAGCATCTTCAAATAATTATTCTACTTTGTCAAATATATTTTTCAAGTTATTTTGAAATAATTTTGTCTTCTCTATTGTTTTAAGATAATGAATATAGTTTGTATAATTATTACCTTTTTTTAAAATTGACCCGTAAAAAGATTTTATTTATTTCTAATAATTATTTCATAAATTAATTGATTAATTTTACGTTTTCATTTCTTCCCCTAAATAGCACGTAATTAATATTATATTAACAACATTTTAATTCAAACATTAATACTACATTATGCAAATAATATACATTATCCTCTTTTCGAAAATATGTAATAATAATCATAAATAAATAAATATATAAGAAATACAAATAAAAATCATTAATCTAATTTAAAATAAATAAATAAATAACTAAATAATAATATATAAAATAAAATATTAAAATCTGCATCTTATTAAATATATACATAATATTAAAATTCGCCCATACCCTATACTAAATTAATTAATCTACCCATGCGTGCCCCCTTTTCCCCATAGAATAAATAATATACATATATATATGTGTACTATTTATCAGACAAAAAAGTAATTAATAAATAAATAAATAATAATAAATATAATACCCCGCGTGCCCCATTCCATTCCCTTTTGTCCCCTTTAAAATAAAAACAAATAAAATAATAATAATATATATATATATATATATATATATATATATAACCTTCAGTCCGAAAAAATATATATAATAATAAAATCAACGCGTGCCTATATATATCCGATTAATAAGTAATATAATTCATCCGCAATGAAAAAATAATAAATAGGTAACTAAATGAACAATTTCCGCCATATATATATATATATATATATATATATATATATTTATGTATATACACACTCATCTGCCATAATCTATTCAAAAATAATAATATAATAATACCCACTCCGCATTATTTTATTTATCCGCCCACTCTGCATTATTTTATATTTTCCGCCGTTCCGCATTATTTTATTTATCCGCCCACTCTGCATTATTTTATTTATCCTCCCACTCCGCATTGTTTTATATTTTCCGCCGTTCCGCATTATTTTATATTTTTGCTCGTTCCGTATTGTTTTATTAATTTATCCACTCCATATTATTTTAATCATTCATCATTCCCTATTATTTCCCTATATATATCTGAGTACTCATTCTAAGGGAGGGCAGCGGAGAGAGGAGAGAAAATGCGGACAAAATATTCAAAAAAATAGACTTTTACCCTTTTATTTTGAATACTTTTCTTGCAAAAGAATTTTTGAACTTTCTCTCAATTTGAACTCGATTTTACTTGAAGAACAAGGGTAGATTCGTGAACAAAACACCCCCGTTCACTGCCCCACAACAGGTAATATTTACTTGCCATTTCTTTTTCACTTTCAAAATAGACAAACTGTTTTAATATTTTAGAATATCAGAGCTTTTACAAACAACAATGATGCAGTTTTTATTCTCTTCAAATCGTTGTACAAGTATAAACTTTAATATTCCAACGAAGTTTTTATACTTTTTAAGTCAGAATATTTATTTCATACGGAGTAGAAAACCACACAGGTTTTAGTCTCCAGAACAGAATACAGTTGAATCAGAAAAACAAAATGACAATAATTTCCTTAAGATTGTTAGTAAACAATATTGAAAACAAATAATGAAACAGTAACACTAATTCTGAAATAAAAGGCAGAACCTGAACAGAAATTGAAACTACGAATAGTATTTGAAAAATTATGTAAGAAAAAAAAATTGATCCCACTGAATGCACAGTGTGTCCTTAAGGAAATTATTCACCTCAATGTACCTAAGGTTTTGGAATCTTTTCTCCCAGGATAGAACGATTTACTCACCAAAATAACGGTACAACAAATTATGGTGACTGCGAACCACTCGAAGGCAGTTTATCACATGAGTTTTAAGAAGTGCAGAAAAGTAAAAGAAGAAGATGTCTAACAGAAATTTTCATAAGTAACAATTCTGTGGATTAACAGATATATATAGCCTGTTTGCAGTCTTTTTGAAATGGTTCTTTTGGAAAAAGGTTTGCCTGTTGAGAAAAAGTTTGCAACTTTTCAGACAAGGTTGCAACCTTTGAAAAAAATGGAGGGAAATATTTTAAATTGATCCGGGAAAGAAAGAAATGGATTGGGTCACAAGTCAGAATTTTCAATTAATTAATTAATTAATTAAATAATATTAATTAATTAAAAAATTAAAGGAAATTTGGTCGAAAAAGATTTTCAATCAATCATATCAATTGACCAAATCCAAATCCAAATCCAAATTCGAAGCCGTAGCCGAAGTCGAGCCGAGCGAGCGAGCGACGATGGCGCGAAGGAAGACCCTCTTCTTAACCCTTTAGCAACATGAAGGAGTGTTTTTACTTTTAAGTAGGAGGCCTTTTCTTTCCACCACCTATGTGGGATAAATACTTATTTCATAAAGCAAGAGAAAACAGATCATTTTCCCTCCACTTCTTTTCCCTCCATTTCCCATTTAACCTATCAATTAAACCCAACAGTAGTATTACTCCAACATAAATAAATAATAATAGTACTTTGACATAGCAGTGCGAGTAGATGGGGTAACTCGCCCCTCATAGGCTGGCTTAACAGAGCAGCGGTCTCACATGATCGCCGAGTTTGCGGCTGTCAAAGACCAGTTCTCGCACACTCCCAAGTCACCACTAGAGAGGTCAAGTTGTTATTGGTTTGGACCATCATCTTTTTATTTGTCAATTGTCCGGTTCAACATGTGGACACATGCATTGCACGTGTGTCCATTGCAAGTAGTACATATAGTATAAATCATATCAATAAAATACATTGTAATGAATAATAGAATAACGTGAAAAACTACAAGTTGAAATAGATAAATAGTAAAGTTATTGGAATCACTTCTTTAATGAACAATAGATGATTAAATATTATCTCAACCTGTAAAATTGAACAACTAAATTTAGCTAGGTAAAATATATAATGAATTATATTTTGAGAAAACATGTAGTATATTCATGTATTACATGATACTCTTTAATAAATGGAGAAGAGCCTAAAATACCCCTTAACTATTTGAATTGGTTAAAAATTATCCTCCAGTCACCTTTTGGCTCTAAAATACTATTGACGTCAACCTTTCAGCCCAAAAATATTCTTATTTCTATCAGACCACACTCATTAGGAAGATGAGAGGCAGTATTGTACCAAATTCCATAGTTTAAGGGTATTTTGGGCCTTATCCATTAAAATAATTTAAAATTACTTAATATATGAGCTCATATGACTGACCGGATTCTGAGTTCCATAGTAAAATCACCTTCCCTATCATTCACTTCCTCTCTCTCCCACTTTTTTCTTCTTAGAATCTTTTCCACCATTTTAAATTTTATTTTTTTTAAACTTATGACAAAATAAGAGAGAAAAAGGGAAGAAAATAATGAGTACATTCATATAGAAATAATTAGTTCAATGGAAGATAATTTAATAGCATATGTATTTTTTTGTGTACCCAAAATTCAAAATAAGTAAATAAAAACAATATTTTCTCCTATGCCCACCCCTACCGCACCATGATAATGATATAAATTAAAAGAATATGATAAGTTCGAGTCATTGATATCTTAATTAAGAATAAGAGATTAAAAAAAAAGAGGAAATGAACAGGACAATTGGATTTAATAGAAAATTTTATGTTAATAAAAATAATAATTTTTTAAATGGCCATTCAGACGCAGATTTTAGATGGATCCCCAGTTAGTTTCAAGCGTATCAGGTCAAAATATGAATTATATGTGATTTTTGTTATTTATTTGAAAAAAGTTTAAATTTAGATTAATCAGATTAGACAACATAATAAATAAATATATAATAATTTTACTTTAGGAGAGTTGTAAAAAATAAAGGCAAATATGAGCCAAAGGGTTAATATCGAGGGTATTTTTGAGCCAAAAGGTTGACGTCAGAGATATTTTGGGGCCGAAAGATGGATGGAGGGTAGTTTTGTACCAATTCGAATGGTTGAGGGGCATTTTAGACCCTTCGCCGTTTAATAAATGATGTTCTTAATGTGTGTTCCACTTTGTTGTTTTGCTTACAGATTTCAATTGTTAGAGTAGTTTCATTCATCCACGGCTTTTATCCACTTATAATTCTATAATTAGGAAAATATTAATTAGCATAAATCACCAAAATAATATTTATGAATACCTGTTCTTTTCATTTAACTACCCTTTTTTTACCGACTTCAGCAAATTCAAAGCATCAAAGGCTAGTTCCCGCAGAGTTCCAAGCACCACTAGAGATGTCAAGTTGTTATTGGTTTGGACCATCATCGTTTTATGGCTTTGAGAAAAATAATTCAGAAGGACGACCATTGCTCTGTATATTTCACAAAGCACTTTATGGTCTTAAACATGCCCCTCATGCTTGGTTTGTAAAGCTCCACGACTTTCTTATTAATAAATTGGGCTTCAAAGATTTTGTTTTACTTAAGCTCTCCTTCTAGTGTCTCATATCTAGAAGCCTATGTCGATGGCATCATATTCTTTATTTGAATAGAAATCTAGTGAAATTAATCTTGATTTGAAGTTCTCACTTAAGGACCTAGGATTACTTTTCTTTCATCTAGGAATCGAAATCCCCAGAATTGGCAACCAACTTCTTCTAAATCAAAAGAAGTATATCACTGAGATTCTACTTAAGGCAAACATGTTTGGGTCACACTCCAATTCCACACAAATGGTTGGGCATCCACCATTGTCTCTTACTGATAGGGTTGCTCATGAACACCTGAAAGAATATCAGATCGTTCTAGGATCATTTCAGTATGTGGGCTTCACCTGACAAGATATTACATTTAGTGTCAACAAGGTCAGCCAGTTCTTACAAAATCAAAGTTGACTGTTAGGGGAGGAAGCACCACAACGAAAGGTAGAAAAATTTTACTATGATAATATGAGAGTAAACTACTCTCAAATACAAGGAGAAAATAATAATAAACACTTCTCTTTTGTAAAAGGAATAACTCACTAAAAAGGACAATCAAAACTACAATATTTATCTTGGTATATAATTCTTTTTGTGTTCTTACTCTTTTGGATTGTATTTTTGTGGGATGATCTAAATGAGAGAAAGAGGCCCTCTATTTATAGGAAACTGAAAATGCATAAAATACGCATTTTCATGTAAAATACTCATTTTTTGTCAAAAGTTTCTAAAAGAGGCAACAACTTTTGAAATGCGTAAAATACGCATTTTCTTCTTGGATGGTGCATGTGCACCTCCCTTTTTGACTTTCTTGCATTCTCCCACGTGAAGATTTAATTGAGAATCAATTAAGTCTTCACACCATCCTTTCTACCCAATTACTACAATGTTACATTTCTACTAGTCCAATAAAAGATCGACACCATATAAACTTGTTACTATTGATCGGCTTCGTAAACATATCTGCTAGGTTGTCATTAGTGTGAATTTTTTGATTATCCACACTGCTTTCTTCCACCTTCTCATGAACAAAGTGATACTGAACTCGTATTTTCTTTTTCCTTGAATGAAATGCCAGATTCTTTGCAAGATTTAAAGCGCTGTGACTGTCACAAAACATAACAACCTTCTCTTGTTTGTGCTTGAGCTCCTCCAGTAACATCTGCATCCATATTGCCTCTTTGCTAGCTTGTGTAGCTGTTACATATTCTTCTTTCATTGTAGATGTAGCCACAATACACTGCAGTTTTGAAACCCAGCTTACAGCTCCTCCAACAAAAGTAAACATATAACCTGTGGTGGACTTGCTTTTATCAAGATCACCTGCATAATTTGAATCAACATAACCTTTAACAGTAAAGTCTGATCCTCCATAACATATTGCAACATCTGAGGTACCATTGATATATCTCAGGATTCTCTTAACAGTATTCCAATGCTCTATACCAGGATTAGCCATGTATCAACTAACCACTCCTACTGCTTGTGCAATGTCAAGTCTTGTACATACCATGACGAACATTAAACTTCCCGCTGCTGATGCATGTGGTACTCGAGATATCTCCATCCTCTCTACTTCATTGCTAGGACTCATACTTGAGGATAACTTGAAATTAATAGGAAGTGGGGTAGAAATTGACTTACAGTCTTGCATATTGAAGCGTCGCAAGATTTTCTTCAAGTAGTTCTCTTGAGAAAGCCAATTTTTCCTATTATTTCTATCTCAGTGATTTGCATTCCTAGAATCTTGTTTACTTGTTCCAAGTCCTTTATTTTAACCTCCCTAGCCAACTGTGCCTTTAAATTTGTGAGACGATCTTTGTTGGGGCCTGATACCAACATGTCATTAACATACAACAGAAAAATAATAAAATCGTTATCACCAAATCTCTTATAATACACACAAGGATATGAACTATGTATGTTGTATCCAAGGCTTATAATGAAGGAATCAAATCTCTTATACCAACACCTCGGCGCCTGTTTGAGACCGTATAGAGATTTTTTCAACCTGCAAACCAAGTTCTCTTTTTTCTATTCTTCAAAACCTTCTGGTTGGAGCATGTAAATTTCTTCTTCAAGCTCTCTATGAGGAAATGCAGTTTTGACATCTAACTACTACAAGTATAAGTCAAATATAACACACATTGTCAGGACCACTCGAATTGTTGTGAGTCGAACCACCGGACAAAATATCTAATTAAAGTGTATACCTTCTTTCTGAGTGAATTATTTTACCACCAATCTTGCACGATACTTCTCCACTTGATCATTACCATTGCGTTTGATCTTGTAGACCCATTTGTTTCCAATGGCCTTCCTTCTTGTGGTAATTGAAAAAGATCCCATATTTTATTTTGATGAAGAGCTTTAATTTTTTCTTGTACTGCTGCCATCAACAGAGATGATTCTTGTCCTTTCATAGCCTCGTGAAAAGTTGAAGGCTCTCCATCCTCTGTTAATAGACAGTATGCAATATTGCCCTTCATAGAATAATTTGAGTGTCAAGCAGGTTCTCTTCTCTCCCTAGTTGACCATCGAACTTATGGAGTTTCAATCTCAGCTTGTTCTTGTTCTTTGTGCTATGGTGTTGCTTCAGAAGAAACTGGAACTTTTTCTATTTCTTCAATTTCAACTATAGTAGTCTCTGATTTTTCTTTCAAAGTGCTACATTTTTTTGCTTGTATCTTATTTTCAATAAATACAATATCCTTGTTGATTACCACATTGTCGGACAGTGGGATCCCACAAGCAATACCTCTTGACTCCATCAGCATACCCTAAGAAAATGTATTCTCTGGATTTTGGATCCAACTTTGATTTTTCTTGGGTGTTGTATATAACATAAGTAGGACTTTCAAATATATGTAAGCAAGAATAATCAACTAGTTTTCCTATCCACATTTCTATTGGTATTTTCAGATCAATTACGGTTGATGGTGACCGATTGATCACATAACATGCGGTTTTGTCTACTTTTGCACAGAATAATTTTTCCAATCCTACAGTTGCCAACATAGCTCTTGTCCTTTCTAACAAGATTCTGTTCATCCACTCTTCTACTCCATTTTTTGTAGAGTATATGTCACTGTGAACTTCCTTTTAATACCTTCTTATTTACAGAAATTATCAAATTCATCACCAGTGTATTCTCTTCCATTATTTGTCCTCAAACACTTGATCTTTTTCTCAGATTCAAGTTCCACCCCCGCTTTGAACTCTTTGAAAATCGGAAAAACATCTATATTTCTTTTGATTTGGATATACCCAACTTCTCCTGGAGTAATTGTCGATAAATGATACGAAATATTTTGCTCCTCCTACAGACTCCACTGGTGCTTGTCAAACATCAGAGTGGACCAGATCTAATATTTCCTTACTTTTTAACAGAGGAACTGCTAAACTTCAGTCTATGTTGCTTACTGGTAACACAATGCTCACAAAAAGGTAGTGAAACATTTTTGAGCCCTAAAAGAAGATTTTCCTCAGCAAGAATCTTCAAATCTCATTCCGACATATGGCCAAGTTTACGATGCCACATCATCATTAATTCTTCAAATGAACTTACTGATGCGGTTGATGCTTCTCCTTCTTGGTGTGTTTCACCTTTAAGCACATATAGATTTATAGCAAGTTTTTCTGCCTTCATCACTACAAGCGCTCCTTTTGATATTTTCATGATTCCACCATGAGTCTTATATGAACATCCATTATCATCTAATTGTCCCAAAGATAATAGATCTTCCTCAAGTCTTTTACATGTCGTACCTCCTGGATGGTGTGTACCGTGCCATCATACATCTTTATTTTGATGGACCCAATACCAATAACATCCAAATCAGGATCGTCTCCCATGAACATAGATCCTTCCGAGATAGGTTTATATTGATGGAACCATTCTCTCTAGGAAGTCATGTGCCATGTTGCTCCTGCGTCCAAGATCCAGACATCAGTGAAATATTTTCTATCTTCATTATTTGATATTGCTTCACTATTTAAAATATCACCATTATCCGAGGTACTTGCAATATTCCCTTGAGCATTTGATGGCTTAGGGTGTTCACTTTTCTTCTTGAACCAACAATCTTTCTTGATGTGCCCTTTCTTGCCACAGTTGTGATACTTGATATTCTTGTTACTTCTTGATTTAGATCTACTATGATTGTGACTCTCACTGGGGTCATGTTCCGTTGGTCTTCCTCTCACTATCGTCAAAGCTTCAGCTTGCTGCGAACTTGTTTGTCTGTCTTCCTTATTTTTGTGTCAATTTTCTTCTTTTAAGACAGCGGCTGCATCTTCATCGAAAACTAGACTATCTATATTGTTCATTAGGTTGATGATGAGTTGATCATACGAGTCAGACAGACTTTGAAGTAGAAGCTCTACACGTTTAGTCCCCTCTATTTTGCAGTTCATTGTTATAAGTTGCGAAAATAGAGTATTCAAAGTATTGATGTGTTCAGCAACCGACATGGACTCTTGTAACACCCCTCAAAATTCTCCCTAAGATTCGGGCCTTCTTTGTATACGTGTGGGGTCCATCGTATTTATTTCGAAGTATGTGCTTGAGTTAAGATGAGTCCCTGAGGAATTTAAGAGCGTTGGAGGTGATGTGGGGTCATTGAGGACCCCTAGGACCGAGCTAAGCCCAAAAGATCCGTCGTGGCTAAGTTTAGGATGAGTTCATGTAAGGGTCGACTTTTAACGACCCTATCTTTTGAAAGACGTCAATCTGGGTAGCCCACGACCTATCAAATTAAAGGTCGTCAAATCTTCTTTCCAACGCCACCAAGAACGTAAATTTTGGGGTTCGGAGTCAAAAGATATGACGATCCGAAGATGAACTAGCACGACAGGAATTTCATTTTTGGCCTGGGTTGCAACTACTGGGGAAATGGGCTTGGCGCTGTAAGGGCGCGACGCGCCACTATCGCGCCAGAAACATGCTTCAGTAGTTTGGTCCTTGGCGCGATGCGCCACTAAAAGTTGTGCAGGTTTTAGGCGTAACTGGCCTTGGCGCTGTAAGGGCGCGACGCGCCACAATCGAGCCAAGGGCGTTTTGGCCTAATTTTCAGAATTTGGAGGAAGGGCAATTTGGGAATTGTCCCAAATTATATATACACAAGCCTTGTACATTTTGGGACCATTTCTTCAGCCCCCACTCTCTCTCTAAAAGCCCTAGCTCCTCTCTCTTCTCTTCTTCTCCATTTCCAACAAAAAGGAGTCCAAGAACTTCAAGACTTGAGTCCTCCATTGAAGACCCAACTATAAGGTTTTCTTCAAGCCTTCACTAAGGTATGTAAGGCTATCCAAAACATGGGTTGAGTCCACCCATGTGCCCTATTCTTGCTTTGAGGTTAGATATTCATGAAAATGGAGTTTCTTGGTATGGTACATGTTTGAATAAGTTTTGTCTCCATATTACTTGATTATTTATGTGTCAATGTTGTTGAGGTAAGAGGTCCCTAAAATGAGCCCTTATATGAGTATGAGATGATGAAGAAATGAGTTGCTAAATATATTTTATTGATCTTCTTAGTTATGTAGATTTGACAAAGTATTTTATTTTCTTAAAAGTATTGCCTATTATTAAAAAGGGGTCGATTTGAAGTCTTGAAGATGTGGTGAGTCAAAAGAATTTTCTCAAATGGATGGAGGTAATGATTGATTATATCTAGATGATGTTATACATGTGCATTTAAATTTTCTTTTGATGATATGATTGAGATTGAGCAAATATTATGCTTGGAAGAGATTTGTTTGTGATAGAGTTGATGAGTTGGCAAGGTTGTAATGAGACTTGTCGATAAGAGTTGATTGAGTTGCTTTGATGGAGTTTTATGAGCATTGAGTCTTGGGAGGAGTATCGAGCACCGAATTGGGCAAGAGTATAGTCCATACTCGAACCTAATACCTATGTTGCCAAACGTAGGGGGGATTGAACCGTTAAAGTCGGATGCTTCCCCGAGAGAATTGTCCTGACATTATAGGACTTGGTTAGATTGGATCCATGAGTGTTCGATTCGTTCATACCCTGGCAAGGTATGAACGAGCGTGGCAACAACGTCGTTTTGTTGTACCTTCACTGGCTCATAAGTGTTGGTTGTCGGTTAAGAGAAACTCCCAAATAGGTTTTCGATAGAACTCTGAGTCAGATTGAGTTGAGTTGTATATGATTGGTCCAGTCTAAATCATATTTTTGTTCAAACTTAGGACCTTTGATTGAGTTGTCATTCCTTTTGAGTTGAGCTCCCGAGTTTATTTATTCTTCCTTGATGTTCGTTGTACTCGGCCATTTTACATACTCGTACATTTTATGTACTGACGCCATTTGGCCTGCATCGTTTCATGATGCAGAGACAGGTACTAGAGATCATCAACCGGCGCTCCGTTGAAGATCCACATACACTTCCAGCCAGTCGGTGAGTCCTCCTAGTTCCCGGAGGATATTGGGCCTTCTTGTACTGTTTTATTTCCCTTCCTTTTATTTAGATTGTTGGTAGCCATGGGCTTGTCATTGGCACCTTTTAGACATGAATAGAGGCTTCATAGACTGGAGTGTGGGGAGGTCGAGCGGTCATCTTGAGGAGTCCTACTTCATTGTCTTCCTTTGATTGTAAATGTTTGGCTCTCGACCCTTATATTATGAAAAGTATTTCTCTAATTGAGTTCCTACAAATAGATTATGATTGAATGAATGAGTGACTCGACCAGGTGGTTCGCTCGGAGGGAAGAAATGGCCTTCGGGTGCCGGTTACGTCTAGGGTACCCTTCCGAGGCGTGACAAACATGGTATCAGAGCACAAAGTTCAAGTGTCCTAGGGAGTCTATGAAGCCGTGTCTAGTAGAGTCTTGCTTATGGGTGTGTTGTGCACCACACTTATAAGCAGGAGGCTATAGGACATTGAGAATTGTTTCACTTCTTTCATACTCTGAATTCATGCGATGGAGTTAAACTCCATGAAACTTCCTTTCTGATTCGTGCGTTTATACGTTACAGATAATGCCTCCTAAACGTACCGCTAGCCAGAGGAACGTGGATAATGCATGAATGCCACAGTCAGAGGCACGCCCAGCAAGGGCTAGAGGCCGACCCGCGAGGTATGCTGAGGCACCTCAAGTGCCATCTACCCCACCTGCACCCATATCAGAGGCTGAATTTCGAGGGGCAATTGCAATGCTCACGCAACTAATGACTGCCCGAAATGGTAACCAGAGTTTGCCGACTCCCAGCTCTAGTTTCCAGGAGCCATCTGCTGCCACTAGAATTAGAGACTTTCTGAGGATGAATCCGCCGGCGTTCAGGGTTCTAAGGTTGATGAAGATCCCCAAAACTTTATTGATGAAATGTGGAAGATTTTGAAAGCTATGCATGCTACAGAAATTGAGGGGGTCGAGTTGGTGTCTTATCAACTCAAAGATGTGGCAAACATTTGGTATAACCAATGGGAATAAGGTAGGGGTGAAAATGTTGAACCTGCTAGGTGGGATGAATTTGAGGGAGCTTTTCTTGACCACTTCTTTCCCCGAGAATTGAGGGAAGCGAAGGTGGAGGAATTTGTTAATCTGAAACAGGAAGGTATGTCGGTTAAGAAGTATGGCCTAAAGTTCATCCAACTGTCCAGGTATGCTCCAGAAATGATTCCTGATGTGAGGTCAAAGATGAGGAAGTTCGTCTCCGGATTAGGGAGGCATGTGAAGAAAGAGTGCAAGGCAGCATTGTTGATCTCGGATATGGATCTCTCTAGATTAATGGTGTATGCTCAACAGGTAGAGGAGGAGAAAAGAAAAGACAGAGAAGAGCACCTGAGCAAAAAGGCAAGATCAGTTGGGCATGAGAATGAGCAGAGGCAAAGCAAGGGCAACAGGTCCTTCTTCTAGAGGAGGCCTTCCAACTATGCCTCATCTACCGCCAGTGCACCGATGCCGCAGAACAGGTATGATCGGCAGGGACAAGGTCGCCTGAACTTCAGACCCCAGGGTTCTCAACTCCAGGCCAGTGTAACCCAAGGTACGAGGGGGAAGCCACCATACAGCAAGTGTGGTAGGCTCCACTTGGGAGAATGCAGAGCGGGGAGGGTTGGTTGTTACAAATGCGGCCAAATGGACTATTTTCTGAAGGAGTGTCCAACATGGGGGAATAGGGCCCAGTCTTCTGCCACTGCACCACCAGCTAGAGGTAATCAGAGGGGCACTACTCCAGGTACGAGTGGAGGTATAAACCACCTATGTGCCATGGGTAGTCGCCAAGATCAAGAGAACTCTCCAAACATCGTGACGGGTATGATTCGAGTCTCTTCTTTTGATTGTTATGTATTGATGGATCCAGGTGACACCCTATCTTTTGTGACTCCTTATGTGGCTAGTAAATTCAATAAAATTCCCGAACGTCTTCTTGAGCCTTTTAGTGTGGCCACTCCTGTCAGCGATTCTGTCTTAGCTGAGAGAGTCTATAGAGATTGCACTGTGTCCATTTATCACAGGGATACCTTGGCCGACCTAGTTGAGTTGGACATGGTTGATTTTGATGTAATCCTTGGCATGGACTGGCTCTATGTCTGTTATGCCTCTATTGATTATAGAACTCAGATTGTCACATTCAAATTCCCGAATGAGGCTGTCATAGAGTGGAAGGGTAGTCCTATTGCGCCTAAGGGTAAGTTTATTTCATACCTTAGGGCCAGGAAGCTAATTTCAAGAGGGTGTATTTATCACCTTGTCCGAGTGAAAGATGACAGCATTGAGTCTCCATCCCTTGAGTCGGTTCCGATTGTCAACGAGTTTTCGGATGTCTTTCCTGAAGATCTGCCTGGAGTCCCTCCTGATAGGGAGATCGACTTCGGAATTGATGTTCTTCCTGATACCCAACCTATATCAATTCCTCCATATAGAATGGCTCCGGCTGAGTTGAAAGAGTTGAAGGAGCAGCTGAAAGACTTGTTAGATAAGGGATTCATTAGGCCGAGTGTCTCACCATGGGGTGCTCCGGTCCTATTTGTGTGGAAGAAGGATGGGTCCTTTAGAATGTGCATCGACTACAGGCAGCTGAATAAAGTCACTATAAAAAACAAATACCCTCTCCCCAGAATAGATGACTTATTCGATCAACTTCAAGGTGCCACTTGTTTCTCAAAGATAGACTTGAGATCTGGCTACCACCAGTTGAAGGTGAGAGAATGTGATATTCCGAAGACTGCTTTCCGGACTCGTTATGGCCATTTTGAATTTTTGGTCATGTCCTTTGGGTTGACTAACGCCCCCGCTGCTTTTATGGATCTCATGAACCGAGTATTCAAACCGTATCTTGATGTGTTTGTGATTGTATTCATAGATGATATTCTGGTTTACTCCAAGAATGAAGAGGAGCACGCCTATCATCTTAGAGTCGTTTTACAAACTTTGAGGGACCAGGTATTGTATGCAAAGTTCTCTAAATGTGAGTTTTGGCTTACATCAGTGGCCTTCTTAGGCCACATTGTATTTGGAGATGGCATTTAGGTTGATACTCAGAAAATTGAAGCTGTGAAGAATTAGCCTAGACCCACATCCCCAACAGAGATAAGGAGCTTCCTGGGTTTGGCCGGGTACTATCGAAGGTTTGTAGAGGGATTCTCATCCATATCGTCACTGTTGACTAAGCTGACCCAAAAGAAGGCTAAGTTACAATGGTCAGATGCTTGTGAGGAGAGTTTCCAGAAATTAAAAACCAAGCTAACCACTGCTCCTGTTCTAACTTTGCCCGATGGAACAGAGGGTTTTGTGATTTATTGTGATGCCTCCAGAATTGGTTTGGGTTGTGTGTTGATGCAAAAGGGGAAGGTGATAGCCTATGCTTCAAAATAGCTTAAGCTTCATAAGAGGAATTACCCAACTCATGACCTTGAGCTGGCAGCTGTGGTGTTTGCACTTAAAATCTGGCGCCACTACCTGTATGGAGTGCATATCGATGTATTCACCGATCACAAGAGCTTGCAATACGTCTTTAGCTAGAAGGAACTCAACCTGAGGCAAAGGAGATGGCTTGAGATACTCAAGGACTATGATATGAGCATCCTCTACCATCCAGGTAAAGCTAATGTTGTTGCTGATTCTCTTAGCAGGTTGTCTATGGGTAGCACTGCCCACGTAGAGGAAGGAAGGAGGGAATTGGCGAAGGAGGTACACAGATTAGCCCGATTGGGAGTTCATCTGGAGGAGAATAATGAAGGCGGAGTTACAGTACAGGATGGGTCTACATACACACTTGTGGCAGAGGTGAAGGAGAAGCAAGACCAAGATCCCGTCCTTCTCCAATTAAAAGGGGTCGTTCACAAATAAGAGGTAATGGTTTTTACCCAAGGGGGAGATGGTGTATTGCGGTACCAAAATAGATTGTGTGTGCCGGATGTCGATGATGTTCGAGAGAGGATTATGGCCGAAGCGCATAGTTCTAGATACTCTATTCATCCGAGTTCCACAAAAATGTACCATGACTTGAGGGAGATCTATTGGTGGAGTGGGATAAAGAGAGATATTGCGGAATTCGTTTCCAAATGCCCGAATTGTCAACAAGTGAAGGTTGAGCACCAAAGACCATGTGGTCTAGCCCAAAACATAGAAATTCCAGAATGGAAGTGGGAGATGATCAACATGGACTTTATTACAGGCTTGCCGAAGTCCCGAAAGCAACATGATTCCATTTGGGTGATTGTGGATAGAATGACGAAATCAGCTCACTTCTTGCCGGTTAAGACTACTGACACCGCAGAAGATTATGCGAAGTTGTATATACAGGAGATCGTCAGATTGCATGGGGTCCTTTTGTCTATCATCTCAGACAGATGAGCTCAATTCACTTCCCAATTTTGGAAATCCTTTCAGAAGGGATTAGGTTCGAAGGTGAACTTGAGTACAGCATTCCATCCCCAGACAGATGGCCAAGCAGAGCGCACAATTTAGACGTTGGAAGATATGTTAAGGGCGTGTGTGCTTGACTTCAGGGGGAAATGGGATGATCACTTGCCTCTCATAGAGTTTGCATATAACAATAGCTATCATACGAGCATTCAAATGGCTCCGTATGAAGCCTTGTACGGGAGGAGGTGTAGATC
This sequence comes from Solanum dulcamara, assembly GCF_947179165.1. Lineage (NCBI taxonomy): Eukaryota > Viridiplantae > Streptophyta > Magnoliopsida > Solanales > Solanaceae > Solanum > Solanum dulcamara. The sequence goes on along the minus strand of NC_077239.1, from coordinate 58,363,847 downwards.
GCCCATTGGGTGGTTTGAAGTTGGTGAAGCCAAGTTGATTGGGCCTGACCTCGTTCATCAAGCCATGGGGAAGGTACGAGTTATCCGAGAGAGGCTAAAGACAGCCCAAAGTTGCCAAAAATCTTACACCGATGTGAGGAGGAGAGACTTAGAGTTTGAGGTGGATGATTGGGTGTATTTGAAAGTGTCACCCATGAAGGGGGTCATGAGGTTTGGAAAGAAGGGGAAACTTAGTCCTCGATATATTGGTCCGTACCAAATTTTGAGGCGGATCGGGAATGTTGCTTATGAGTTGGACTTACCCTCAGAGCTAGCTTCTATTCATCCGGTGTTCCATGTTTCAATGTTGAAAAAGTGCTTGGGCGATCCCTCGTTGGTAGTCCCCATTGACAGCGTTGGAATTAAGGATAGCTTGTCTTATGAAGAGGCCCCAGTCCAAATTCTTGATCGCCAAATTCGCAAACTGAGGAACAAGGAAGTCACCTCAGTCAAAGTTCTGTGGAGGAATCAACTTGTTGAGGAAGCCACGTGGGAAGCGGAGGAGGCCATGAAATCTAAATATCCACACCTATTTGTGCCTACCGAGGAGAATATTGAAGGTAATGACCATTTCCTTGACTCGAATTCATTTGTACCTTTTTGAGTTTTGATTGATATTTGATTGAGAATTTGATTGATTGAATGATTGAGTTTTGATTGTGATTTGTACCCCGAGTCCATTCTTGGTTGCTCGTCATTCGAGGACGAATGATCCCAAGGGGGAGATAATGTAACACCCCTCAAAATTCTCCCTAAGATTCGGGCCTTCTTTGTATACGTATGGGGCCCATCGTATTTATTTCGAAGTATATGCTTGAGTTAAGATGAGTCCCTGAGGAATTTAAGAGCGTTGGAGGTGATGTGGGGTCATTGAGGACCCCTAGGACCGAGCTAAGCCCAAAAGATCCGTCGTGGCTAAGTTTAGGATGAGTTCATGTAAGGGTCGACTTTTAACGACCCTATCTTTTGAAAGACGTCAATCTGGGTGGCCCACGACCTATCAAATTAAAGATCGTCAAGTCTTCTTTCCAACGCCACCAAGAACGTAAATTTTGGGGTTCGGAGTCAAAAGATATGACGATCCGAAGATGAACTAGCACGACAGGAATTTCATTTTTGGCCTGGGTTGCAACTAGTGGGGAAATGGCCTTGGCGCTGTAAGGGCGCGACGCGCCACTATCGCGCCAGAAACATGCCTCAGTAGTTTGGTCCTTGGCGCGACGCGCCACTAAAAGTTGTGCAGGGTTTTTCAAGCCAAATTCCCAAAATTCAGAACAATGGGCTTGGCGCTGTAAGGGCGCGACGCGCCACTATCGCGCCAGAAACAGGCCTCAGTAGTTTGGTCCTTGGCGCGACACGCCACTAAAAGTTGTGCAGGTTTTAGGCGTAACTGGCCTTGGCGCTGTAAGGGCGCGACGCGCCACTATCGCGCCAAGGGCGTTTTGGCCTAATTTTCAGAATTTGGAGGAAGGGTAATTTGGGAATTGTCCCAAATTATATATACACAAGCCTTGTACCTTTTGGGACCATTTCTTCAGCCCCCACTCTCTCTCTAAAAGCCCTAGCTCCTCTCTCTTCTCTTCTTCTCCATTTCCAACAAAAAGGAGTCCAAGAACTTCAAGACTTGAGTCCTCCATTGAAGACCCAACTATAAGGTTTTCTTCAAGCCTTCACTAAGGTATGTAAGGATATCCAAAATATGGGTTGAGTCCACCCATGTGCCCTATTCTTGCTTTGAGGTTAGATATTCATGAAAATAGAGTTTCTTGGTATGGTACATGTTTGAATAAGTTTTGTCTCCATCTTACTTGATTATTTATGTGTCAATATTGTTGAGCTAAGAGGTCCCTAAAATGAGACCTTATGTGAGTATGAGATGATGAAGAAATGAGTTGCTAAATATGTTTTATTGATATTCTTAGTTATGTAGATTTGACAAAGTATTTTATTTTCTTAAAAGTATTGCCTATTATTAAAAAGGGGCCGATTTGAAGTCTTGAAGATGTGGTGAGTCACAAGAAATTTCTCAAATGGATGGAGGTAATGATTGATTATATCTAGATGATGTTATACATGTGCATTTAAATTTTCTTTTGATGATATGATTGAGATTGAGCAAATAGTATGCTTGGAAGGGATTTGTTTGTGATAGAGTTGATGAGTTGGCAAGGTTGTAATGAGACTTGTCGATAAGAGTTAATTGAGTTGCTTTGATGGAGTTTTATGAACATTGAGTCTTGGGAGGAGTATCGAGCACCGAATTGAGCAAGAGTATAGTCCATACTCGACCCTAATACCTATGTTGCCAAACGTAGGGGGGATTGAACCGTTAAAGTCGGATGCTTCCCCGAGAGAATTGTCCTGACATTATAGGACTTGGTTGGATTGGATCCATGAGTGTTCGATTCGTTCATACCCTGGCAAGGTATGAACGGGCGTGGCAACAACGTCGTTTTGTTGTACCTTCACTGGCTCATAAGTGTTGGTTATCGGTTAAGAGAAACTCCCAAATAGGTTTTCGATAGAACTCTGAGTCAGATTGAGTTGAGTTGTATATGATTGGTCCAGTCTAAATCATATTTTTGTTCAGACTTAGGACCTTTCATTAAGTTATCATTCCTTTTGAGTTGAGCTCCCGAGTTGATTTATTCTTCCTTGATGTTCGTTGTACTCGGCCATTTTACATACTCGTACATTCCATGTACTGACGCCATTTGGCCTGCATCGTTTCATGATGCAGAGACAGGTACTAGAGATCATCAACCGGCGCTCCGTTGAAGATCCACATACACTTCCAGCCAGTCGGTGAGTCCTCCTAGTTCCCGGAGGATATTGGGCCTTCTTGTACTCTTTTGTTGCCCTTCCTTTTATTTAGATTGTTGGTAGCCATGGGCTTGTCATTGGCACCTTTTAGACATGAATAGAGGCTTCATAGACTGGAGTGTGGGGAGGTCGAGCGGTCATCTTGAGGAGTCCTACTTCATTGTCTTCCTTTGATTGTAAATGTTTGGCCCTCGGCCCTTATATTATGAAAAGTATTTCTCTAATTGAGTTCCTACAAATAGATTGTGATTGAATGAATGAGTGACTGGACCAGGTGGTTCGCTCGGAGGGCAGAAATGGCCTTCGGGGGCCGGTTACGTCTAGGGTACCCTCCCGGGGCGTGATAACTCTTCCATTCAAAGAGTATATAATATTCTTTTTAAGAAGATTTTACTATGCAAAGACTTGGCCTCGTTTAATCCCGTAAGAGTATCCCATATTTCCTTCACCGTCCATTTTTCAGCCATACTAGACAACACTTGATCAGCTAGTGTCAAGTGTAGATCAGCAACTACATTGCTGTCTATGTCATTTCACTTGCTGTTATCAGTAAAGTCTATGGGTCTGCCTTCAATTGCAACTAAACAATTGTCTTTTTCTCAATATTTTTTTTATTTTCAATTTCCACAATGAGAAATTAGTCTCATTGAATTTCTCAACGTCAAACTTTGTTGTACTCGACATTGTTATTTGCTTCACATCCTTCTAGATTGTTTCTAAATATTTTTGCGAACAATTGTGACAAACTGTATTGTCACCGAAATATACTATTAACGTAAATATTACTTTTCACCATATTTTACTATTTAAAAATAATTACTATTCACAGATAGTACCTTCACATAAAATAGACAGAATAACCAAGGCTCTGATACCACTGTTAGGGGGAGAAATTACCACAACTAAAGTTTGATATGATAATAAATAATGAAAATAAATTGAATATTAGAATTTTACGTGGAAACCCCTCAAACAGATAGAGGAGAAAAACCATGGGGTAGAAGAATTTTACTATGCTAATATGGGAGTACACTACTCTCAAATACAAGGAGAAAACAACAATAAACACTTCTCTCTTGTAAAAGGAATAATTCACTAAAGAGGACACTCAAGACTACAATATTTATCTTGGTGTATAACTCTTTTTGTGTTCTTACTCTTTTGGATTGTATTTTTGTGGGATGATCTAAATGAGGGAAAGAAACCCGCTATTTATAGGAAACTGGAAATGCTTAAATTATGCATTTTCGTGTAAAATACGCATTTTCTTGTCAAAAGTTGCTAAAGGAGGCAACAACTTTTGAAACGCGTAAAATACGCATTTTCTTTTTGGACGATGCATGTGCACCCCATTTTTGTCTTTCTTACATTGACAATCACTAGAAAGCTGTTAAACAAATCTTACGTTACCTCGAGGTACTCTGAACTATGGTCTACTCTACTCTCCAGCAACACATCAAATGCTAACAGGATTTTCAGATGCAGATTGGGGTAGCTCAATAGATGATCGCTGATCGACTACGGGCTACTATGTGTTTTTAGGAGGAAATCTGCTAGCGTGGAGCTATAAGAAACAACAAGTAGTATCAAAATCCACGAACGAAGGTTGAATATCGTAGTTTGGAAAATGTCATTCAAGAAGTTCTCTGATCAATCTCAGAAATTGATGTTAGAAAAGATCCATCAATTTTCTATGAAAATAGAAATTAGATTCCAACAAAAAAAAGACGAAAACAAACGAGTTTTTTAAGTTCTAGCTGAACTTACATCATAGTAACAAATCAAGCCCGATTCACAAAACATCTTGCATTCACATAGGGTCCGGAAAATTTAACAACATAGTAAAAAGTCAATCCTGATGCACAAGCATCCTGTAGGGTGTGGCAAATTTATTTAACAACATAGTCTATATATAATAATGAATGTCTAGGTTTTCTCTCCCCTGTCATTCTTAATATTATCAACAATAGTTATAGCATCCATTGATTGAGATACCAGCAAGCCCTTGAACTTTGAGAGTCCATACTCTCCTTTTCAATGATTGGGAAATTCATTTATCAATGTTCCATCATCAAGAAATATAGAGCTATAATCCTGGATACCAAAACAGCAATTGTACATATTTTAGATAATGATAGTGAACTTATAGTAAGTGAAATTAGTAACCAGGAAAACTTACGAGAAAAACTTATCCACACATGATATTTACAAGCAAATGGAACAATATCAAGACTCAAAATTAGAATAAAAAAAGAACAATTTGATAATTTGCAATACGTATCTTTAGCCATTTTGTAGCAACATTCTTGTATCCGGTAGCAAAAATGATTGCATCAAGTTGATGTTCTTTTCCATTGTCAAACACTATTGAATGTTCCTTTATTTCTGATATTTTAGGAAATACCTTTATTGCATTCACCAAAAGTTATTTCACAAAAAAATCAAGTGGCATTTCCTTTTTTTAATTTTTTTATAATAGATTATTAATGCATATTATATTAACTTTTAACACAAATATAGTGTTTTAGCCAAAATTATTGACTTCTATCCATTATGTAGCTATAACGGTCTCAGTGCTGCCCATGATAATGAGCATGTGTTTGTACTCTTCTATTAGGTTTTTGGGTGTAATCAAATTGAAACTCGTGACGTGCGTCAAGGTACCACACATCACAGGTTGTGCTTTTACCATTAGACCAAATCCCTCAGAGCAATTCAAGCCATCTATTTTTTCACATGATCATACTTCTTACAATAGAATGAAAAAAAATAGAATCATACCTTAATCTATCCAAGTTTAATCTTGTCAATGACACCAATATCAATTACTGGGGATGTACCTTTTGAGATTTTAACAGAAAATAGGCCTTCTTCTGGTTGTGGTATTCCAAATTCTGCCAAATTTCCAAGTTTAAACTTTGCATACTTTGGAATTACAATATCAACCAAAGATATTGGTAGATAGTCTAGCAACAACATTCCAATATGCACCATCTCCCTTGTTACAACATGAACCTGCAAAAACATTAGGACAAAATAAATTAGATCCTTTTGAATTAACAACCATATTAATAAAAAAAAATATAAGTGGTTGTGCATATATGGAGAACTTACATCATCTAACTATAGAAAAATTATAGCGCTTTGGGAGAACATCATGAACTATAATTTACATATTTACGACTTTAAGTTTCATGCTTTGATGATATTAAAAAAGAAGTACAAAATCATGTCAATTGTTATAAGGTAATTGCCGCAGATAAATATTTATAATAACATTAGTAGGTAACCATGTAAAATTATAAACATTAAACTATATATGTACGCTAGCTATTAGTGCCGTATTTTTTTTTTACGTTGTTAATATACATAATTTAAATACATTTCAAATTATTGTCATCACAAGGATAAAATACGAAACTGCTTTCTCAATGTTGCATTTTTCTGAAAATGTTGAGATCTAAATTTAAATTATTAATTTTTCAATCTCTAGATACAAAAATATGCTATTTTAATTTTTCTATGTAATGCTAGAGATAAGGTTGTAGATATTTGTACTAATTGATGGAAATGGCGATTATTGCAACAAAATCTGAGTTTGAATGCAAATATTGATAAGTTGTTTGCTTCCATAATTTTATTTTGAGTGTAAAAAGTAATTTTCTTTTTTCTAATTTTTCTTATTGCAACAAAATCTGAGTTTGATTTTCGTATTCTTTGATAGATGTGAAAGCATTTAATTGAAAGTTATCTTTAGCTTAAGCTAAAACGTGGCTGTAACTGAATTTTGCAGATTCAAATAGAGACAGATTACAAAAATTCAATTGAATTTGACTAAATTACAAAAACTTAATTGAATTTGATTAAAGTTATTGAACGCCTAAACCCAAAGTATAATTTTTGTCTTTTTATCCGTGTCTTAGATTTTTTTGGATAGTCACCCAACTAATTAGTAGTTATTAATTCATTATATTAGAAATTCATTTTTTTTTCCAGAAAATTAGAATCACGAAGAAAGATAATTTTCTAATATAATAACTATTAGCGGAGTGACCACATGATAAATCAATCCTCATATTTATATATGTTGGTGAAAGTACAAGTACAATTAAAAAAAAAGAACAATTTTTCAGGTTAATGAGCGAAATATTTAACTTTTTCTTTAGGAAATTCAAGTCGCTCGATTACTCTATAACTTTAATTTATTTTTATCGACTTGGACAATCCCCAAAGTTCTCAAAGGGATAGTGGAGCAAACTTTCGAAATGCGGTGGATAACCCGTTATTTTATCCCTCTCTATTTGAATACTATGTTTTGCTTGAAACAAACTTATGACGTACATCTAATCCACACATTGCACGCTATATACTGTCATTGATGGTGTTATTTTTACTCTTTTGCTTGAAGTTTTTATCATTTTGTTAAGGTTTTGTTAGTCCTAACAAATCTCTTCCCGCAATATGATGTTCATGCTATAACAAATAGAAAGAAAAAAAAAGGATCAATGGGGTGTAATGTAGGCAGTCTACCCTAACACAAACATTGATGGGATGCATCCTAATATAAACGTCAATAGCTGATAACACGATTCAAACCCATGATCTAGATCACACAGAGACAACTTAATTTGTTATTGCTCCATTGCTTCCCCTCATCTAATAGATAGAACATAGACATATTAAGCATACAACACACAAGAAAATTAAAATAGAAAACAAATAACCAATAAAGTGTGGTTGTCCTTCAAAATTGAACTTCATATGCATCCCTCTACTTCCTCTGCAAAAGAGCAGAGAGACAGTACAGATCTACAAACATATAAAGTAGGCTAAGCCTAAAGAGAATATGGTACATTCTTTAATTTGCACCAAAAAGCTAATTCCTGCAAGCATATATATATTTAGTTTGTGTACATGGGAGAACTATTTCATCAAAACATCTGTTATTTTCGTTCATTACATAAAGGGCATTATCCATGGAATACCACAAATATTAAGCAACAAACTTCATAAAGATCACTTCTTAAAACTCTCAAGAATGGTGTGAAGTTAGGATCTCCTTCTCCATAGAAGGGTTTATCCAGATCAATAGAAACATCCTAAGAAGTTTTACTAATCCAATGAAGTTTCCTATTCACAAACAAACCCGAATTAATGGCTAGAGATTAAACTAAGCCAAAATTTTGAAACAGACCTGAATTTCAAGAGGGCTTTCACCCGAAGCCTTAAGAAGATGTCAATGATGACCTTGCTGACTGAACAATAGATTTTGAAAGATCAAAAGCAATTTCCATACCAAAATTTCCAGATCCAACAACTAGTACTTTTTTTTCTTCGTACTTTTCACCTGATTTATACTCACTTGAATGAATTTTTTCCCCTTTGCAATTTTCAAGCCCTCCCAATTTTGGAATATGGCCTTCATTGTTTTCACCAGTAGCCAAAACCAAGAAATCACAAGCATACAATTCCACTTCTCCACTCGCCACTTTTCTTGATTTGTCATTCCATTTCTTCTCTTCATTGTTGAAAAAGGCTAATGATGTTGAAATCCTCAACATACTCATCAAAGTATTAAATAAATTTATTTTTTGGTAAATACTTTGTTGAGGAAGTTGCGTGTAGCATAAAAGGCAATGAACAAAAATCTTTATATAAATGCAAGTGAAGTCTATCATAAGTTTTTTTTCCCCAAAAATAGCCACAGCAATCTTCTTTTTCTAACACAACATTTTTGATGCCCAATTTGTTCAAATAACTATACTTGATGGACCAGCTCCAACTACAACAACTTCAACTTCTTCCTTTGAAAAATTAACCATTGGAATTTTTGAAACAAACCTGAATCGCAAAGCCTTAAGAGGATTTCATTGACGACCCCTAGAGGTAGATCAATGGATTTTGAAAGATCAAAAGCAATTTCCATACCAGAATTTCCAGATCCAACAATCAATACTTCTTTTTCTTCATACTTTTCACCTGATTTATACTCACTTGAATGAATAATTTCACCATTGAAATTTTCAATCCTTATCAGTATTCTAGGGTGTTTTCTTCTCATTCACCCCTAGAGCTTTTGAGAGAAAAGATGTGAAAGGAGAAGAAGAGCTAGGATTCAAGATCTTCAAGCTAGGTCTTTGATTTTCGGTGAGATAATCTTCATTCCAAGTATGGAAAGCTACTCATAGCGTTGGATTGAGTTCATCCTCGTGGCCTACATCTTTATTGAGTTGAGTTGATTGAATTTTAGGTTTCATGAGTTGAGTTCTTGAGTTATATATAAATTCTATTGAGTTTTTGTATATAAATTCATATGTATTGATGATGTTCTTGAGTTATTTAAAATTTCTTGAGTTGGGTTTTGTTGAGAGTATGGATTCATGTTTTCATTCACATGAACCCAAATTGAGATTTCATTTTGTTATGTTATGCAGTGATGGAATTTTTAAAACATGATTTGTGGTTTTGAATGAGAAAGAGTTGAGTTTTGAGGAGTCCTATAATTACCATTTTGAGTATGAAAGAGTCAAAAATTTATATATGTTCTTTTAAAACATATATTTAAAAATGAGTTGAGTTTGAGAAGTTCTTAAATTTGTTATTTTGAACGTGAGTATTTTGAGTATAAATGATTGTTTGATATGGAGTTTTGGAAAGGTATGAATGAGTTTGAAAAGTCTATTAATTATTATTTTGAGCATAAGTTTGAGAAGTCTCTTAATTAATATTTTGAGCATGAGTATTTTGAGTATAAACAAGTTGAACATTATTACATTAAAATATTTATTTTGCGAATGAGTTGATGAGTTAAAATTATGTTTCAAATACATTTAATATCTACGGCATTGATTGAGTTTGAAAGCATGATTTTGAATGTCTTGAAAGAGGATGCATTAAGCATAAGTCAAGTTGATGTCTTTAAGCATCTTACTACTTTGAACCATGAATACTTCCTCGACATAAATAATCATTTTGAGGAAGAGTGATGGGACTGCATGACTGAGTTGAAAGCATGTCTTAAATGAAAATATTAATGATTGTTGACTCGGAGTCCTAATGAGTCATGAATGAGTCTTGAAAGGATTGTTTGATTGAAAGAAGTGATGATTGATATAGATTGAGTTTTGAAAAAAGGTCCAATGAGACCAGATGAGATTGAGTTTTAAAAATATTCCAATGAGACCAGATGAGATGATTTGAATAGTTTACCTGATAGATATGAGCATATTGAGTCTTGGAAGGAGTATTGAACACCGATTTGAGTAAGAGTATAGTACAACTCAAATCCCATGAACTACGTAGCCAGCGTAGGATGGAGGGTTAAACTTCTTAAGTCCCAAAAAGATGGACTTTGATTAATTGTGGATCCAATAAAAGTGAGGTACCAAGGCAGACTTGCATTCTGAGCATAGATGGTCTTCAAGACAAGATTATAGCAGAGTCACATAGCTTTAGGTATTCGATTTATCCGAGCTCTACAAAGATGCACCACTACTTGAGAGAGGTCTATTGGTGAAATGAAATGAAGAGAGATAAAGCAGAGTTTGAGTCCAAGTGCCCAAACTGCCAAAAAGTCAATGTTAAGCATCAAAAGCCTTGTGGTATAGCTCAAAACATTGAGATTCCAAAATGGAAGTGGGAGATGATCAATATGGAATTCATCACAGGTTTACTATGATCTCGCAGACAACATGATTCGATTTGGGTGATTGTGGATAGTATAACCAAATCAGCTCACTTCTTGCCGTTAAGACTACAAACTCAACAGAGGATTATACGAGATTGTATATTCGAAAGATAGTCATATTGCATAAGTTTCCTTATCAATTATCTCAGATAGAGGTACCCAATTCACTGCATAGTTTAAAAGTTATTCCAGAAAGTTTTGAGTTCAAAGGTAAATCTTAGTACCGCTTTCCATCCCCAGACAAACTCAACAAAGGATTATACAAGATTGTATATTCGAAAGATAGTTATATTGCATAAGTTCCCTTATCAATTATCTCAGATAGAGGTACCCAATTCACTGCACAGTTTAAAAGTTATTCCAGAAAGTTTTGAGTTCAAAGGTAAATCTTAGTACCGCTTTCCACCCCCAGACAAATGGTTTAGTAGAGCGTACCATCCAGACTCTTGAGGATATGTTGAGGGCTTGCGTCATTGATTTCAAGGGAAATTGGGATAACAATTTTTGGCATATTGAGCTTGTATATAACAATAGTTTTCATTCGAGTATTCAGATGACTCCATATGAGTCTTTTTGTGGAAAGAGGTGTAGATCTCCAATTAGTTGGTTTAAGGTTGGTAAAGTTGAGTTGATAGGACTAGACTTGGTTCATCAAGCTCTAGAGAAGGTAAATATCATTCAACAAAGGCTGAAGACTACACAAAGTCGACAAAAGTCTTATACTAATGTTAGGAGAAGAGACTTGGAGTTTGAGAGTAATGAATGGGTGTATCAGAAAGTTTTACCCATGAAGGGAGTTATGAGGTTTTGGAAGAAAGGAAAGTTGATTCCGCATTACATTAGTCCTTATCAGATTGTAAAGAGAGTGGGTAATGTAGCGTATGAGTTGGAGCTACCACCAGAGTTAGATACTACTCATCCTGTGTTTCAAATTTCTATGCTTAAGAAGTGTTTGGGAGATCCTTGTTGTTCCCACAGAGAACATTGGGATAAAAGAGAGTTTGACTTATGAGGAGATTCCTATTCAGATTCTTGATCGTCAGGTTCATAAATTGGGAACCAAAGAGGTTGCTTCAGTCAAAGTTCTATGACAAAATTAGTTTGTTGAGGAGGCTACATAGGAAGCCGAGGAGGATATGAAAACCAAGTACCTGCTTCTATCTGTGTCTTCTAATGATGTTAATAATAGTAATGTTCCAGTTTCCTATCTTTGAGTTGATATTCATTCCGAGTTGAGTATGTGATGTGTATTTTTGAGTCCAAATATATGACTGTTTGAATGTTTGAGTATCTGAGTTCTTAATTTCCATTCATGCCTTGAGTGAGTTCCTATCTTAGCCATCATTCAAGGACGAATGATCCCAAGGGGGAGATATTTGTAACACCCCTGAAGTTCCTAGCCTAATCTAATTTTAAAAAGATGAGAAAAAAATTAGAGTGTTCAAACCAGGGCCCTTTCATGATACCCTTCACGGATCGTGATAGGCACCACGAGCCATGAAGGGGGTCATGGTGTCACGCCCCGGGAGGGTACCCTAGATGTAACCGACACTCAGAAACTATTTCTGGCTCCCAAGCGAACCACATAGCCTGATCACACATCCGTTCATTCATTTAATCAGTAGAAGACAAAAAAATAAATAGAATATTCGGCGGGCAACTCAAAACATCAATCTAACTCAAAGAATAAAGGTCATGGGCCAACAAATCAACTTTAGTATTTGTCATTAAAAATAGTTTGACAAGAATAATTTAAGGAAAGAAATACTCAATCGACCCTTCACTATCTAGTCTATGAGGCCTCTATCACTACTATCTAATTGGTGCCAATGACATGTTCATGGCTACCTCAAATCAAAATAAAAAGGGCTAACTCGATGCAAGAATGATATAAGCAGTGTCCTCCGGATGTAGGGAAGGACTCACCAATACGCTGAGTGTGTATAGATCCTCAATGGTGCTTCTATTGATGATCTCTTAAACCTGTCTCTGCATCATGAAATGATGCAGGTCCAAATGGACGTCAGTACATGGAATGTACGAGTATGTAATATGGAAGAATGAAACATACCTTAAGGAAGAATACCGTTGGTTCAAATATCTCTGAATCAGAAAGATAAGAGAGACTCAATCAAAGGGTCATAATTCTAAAGTAAGAATACATTTTTTAGACAAAGACCAATCACACATCATACAATCCAATCCAATCATACACAATACAGTTCAATCAAATCATATATCATCCGATTCAATCCAATCGTATACAATCGGTTCAATCCTGTCATATACGATCCGATCCAATCCAATCATATACCCTTCCATCGTACACTATCCAATCACATATCATATAATCCAATCCATCACACATCACCTAATCCGATCATATAAAATCAACTCAACAATCAACTCAACAATTAACTCAAAGGACTCAACTCAATAACTTTGCAAATTAAATTATGCAATGTTTTACAATTCAACTCAATCATCTACAATCACATTCAATTGGGAGTTTCTCTAACCGAAAACCATCACCATATGAGCGAGTGATAGTACTACAAGCCGACGTTGTTGCCACGTCCATTCATACCTTGCCAGGGTATGAATGAATCAATCAATCATGGATCCAATCCAACCAAGTCCTATAATGTTAGGACAATAAGATGGAAAACATCCGACTTTAATGGTTCGATCCCCTCCTACGTTTGGTGACGTAGTTTATTGGTTCGAGTATGGACTATACTCTTACCCAATTCGGTGCTTGATACTCCTCCCAAGACTCAATATGCTCATATCTATCAAGTGAGTAAAATACTCAAAATACTCATTTAGTCTCATTGGACTCTTTCAAATCAACTCATTTAGTCTCATTGGACTCTTTTCAAAACTCAAATCAAATACTTCTTTCAAATCGACTCATCTCAAATCATCAAACTCTTTTCTTTAAATTGATACCATCTCAACTCAATGGATGTAGAAAATATTATATGCATTTAAAAATATAATTCCAACTCCTCAACTCTACCTCAAAATAGACATTTTTATGTAAAAATGTTCAACTCCTTTATACTCAAAATACTCATGTTCAAAATAATTAAAAGATTTTTCAAACTCAACTCATTCTTAAACTCTTTTTAAATCATAGATGAAACTAATAATTCTTTAGACTCAAAATAGTGTGTAAATAGTTTATGCAAAAAGGTTCACAAATAATTTATTTAAAGCTCCTCCTCAAAAGATCATTTATTTTCAAAATATTCCTAAGACTCCAATCAACTTAAATTATGCACATCACATACCACAAAATCACATTAGACTCCAATCCACTTCATCACACAATATCCTCATCAACATAACCTCTCCATTCACATCATCGTCAAATACCATTATTCACATCGTTATCAAACATCATCATCACATCATCATCATCATCAAACATTATCATCACATCATTGTCAAATATCATCATCACATCAATCATCAAACATCTACTCCAAAATCCTTATTTTAGTCCTATGTTCAATTTATGGAAGCAAAAGGACATTCTTAACTATCCAACTCATTCTTTTCATTCCAATCAATACACATATACACAAAACCATCCATCTCAACTCAAGACAAATTATGACCAAAGAAATCTCATCTTGGGTTCATGTGAATGAAACATGAATCCATACTCTCAACAAAACTCAACTCAAGAATATCGTCAACATCTATAAATCTATATACAAAGATACATTTCTAGTCAATAATTATGAAAGATAACTATTTAGTAACTCAAGTCATTAAAACATCAATCAACCAATAGTAGCTAAAAACATTATATAGTTTAGGAAAACTTTCAAGAAAAACCTTCTTAGAAGGTTCAACTCTTTCACAACTCCTATCCAATACATCTATGGACATATGGAAGAACTCAATCCATATTTTTGGTTAGCCTTACATACCTTGTTTGAAGACATTGAAGAAACCTTGATGTTAGGTCTTCAATGGAAGGCTTGAATTCTTGAAGCATCTTGAAGGCACCCTTTGTTGGAGAAGGATTTGAAGAAGAAGAAGAGAGGGAAAATATTAGGGCTTTTAGAGAGAGAGAGGGACTGAAAAATGGTCCCAAAACATCCAAGGATGATACATATATAATTTGGGACAAATTTCCAAATTGCCCTTTCTCTAAAATTCTGAAAAATAGGCTAAAAATATTCCTGGCGCAATAGTGGCGCATCGCGCCATTGCGACGCCAGTTCAATTATGCCTAAAAACCTGTACATCGGTTAGTGGTGCGACGCGCCAAGGACCAAACTACTGAGGCACATTCTTGGTATGATAGTGGCGCATCGCGCCCTTACAGCGCCAAGGCCATATTTTCTGGGTTCTGGAATTTGGCTTGAAAAAACCCTGCACACCTCGTAGTGGTGCACCGTGCCAGGGGACAAACTACTGAGGCATGTTCCTGGCGTGATAGTGGCGCATTGCGCCACTGCGGCGCCAAGCCCAGATCCCCAGCGGTTGCAGCCCAGGCCTAAAATTTCTATCGTGCTAGTTCGTCTTAGGATCATCATATATTTTGACTCCGAACTCCAAAAATTACCTTCTTGGTGGCGTTGGAAAGAAGACTCGATGACCTTTAATTTGGTAGGTAGTAGGTCACCTAGTTCTTTATATTCTCGGAGATATGGTCGTTTGAAGTTGACCCTAATACTAACTCACCCGAAAACTTAATCGATTGGAGTTCTTTGGACTCGACTTGGTGTTAGAGATCCTTTATGACCCCTAAACACATCTAAAATACTTCAATTACTTAGGAATTGATCCTAACCCATGTGTAAAATTACAAGTCCTCCGGTCCGAGTCTACACTCACGTGAAGAAATATTCAAATCTTAGCGAAAACTTTTGGGGGGTGTTACACATGGAATTGAGGCCCAGTTGGAAAATTCCAAGGTAGGGTGCACATACCCCTCCACGAACCGTGGTGACTTCCACGAGTTGTGGAGTTGACCCGTGAACCTCCCCATTTACAGGCCTTCAGGAGTCAATGTCACGCCTCGGGAGGATACCCTAGACGTGACCGGCACTTGAAAGCCATTTCTGACCATCAAGCGAACCACCTAACTCAATCATTCCATCATTAAGTCATATATGCTCAAAGGAAGGCTCAATTATAACATGCTATTTACAATATGGGGGCTGAAGTCCAAACATGTTTAACTCAAAAAAATAAGTATAATAGGACTCCCCAAAATAACAGTCTTAACTCCCCACACTCTAGTCTATGAAGCCTCTATTAAAGTCTAGAAGGTGCCAATGACAAGCCCATGGCTACCACAATCAAAATAAAGGGGACAACATGAAGCTATACAGGGAGCTCAAGATCCTCCGGAAGCTAAGAGGACTCACCACGTAGCTGGAAATGCGTAGATAATCAATAGTGCGCTGGTTGATGATCTCTGGTACCTGTCTCTGCATCATGAAATGATGCAGGCCAAATGGCGTCAGTACATGGAATGTACGAGTATGTAAAGTGGCCGGATGAAACAAACATCAAGGAAACATCAGCATCAACTCAGGGTCTCAACTCATACATACATGACAACTCACTCAAGTGTCCTAAGTCTAACAAGAATAGTTTTAGACGGGACTAACTCATAAGCCACTCAACTCAACTGACTCGGAGCACTATCAAGACCTAAATGGGAGTTTCTCTTATCCGACAACCATCACCTATGAGCCGGTGATAGTACAATAATCAGACGTTGTTGCCACATCCGTCCATACCTTGCCAGGGCATGAACGCCTCCCTAATCATGGATACCATCTATTAGTCAAGTCCTATCAGTTCAAGACAAATAAATGGGAAACATCCGACTTTAACGGTTCGATTCCATGGGAAACATCCGACTTTAACTGTTCCATCCCTACCTACATTGGCGGCGTAGTTCCTGGGGTTCGAGTACAGACTATACTCTCGCCCGCCTCGGTGCTTGATACTCCTCCCATGACTCTATGCTCATAAGACTCCCTCAAATAATCTCAAACAAGCCCTCACGGCTAGTTTGATGTGGGACATTGCCAACTCATCAACTCTATTCTCATTTCAACTCAAGTAAGTCATAATGGCAAGTTCCATTTAGGACCTCGTCCACTCGTCAATTCTATCCTTCAATTTACTCAATCAAGCCTCATTTAGGTAAGCATTTATGATATCTCCTCAAGACTCATCACAACTCTATGAATTTAGCTCAACAACACAAGTAGAATATCACATTTAAGGAAATTGACTTAAGCAACATAGTTACATGGCTAAAGAGATCAACAAAACATAATAACAAGTTATCTCTATCAACTCATACTAACATAAAGGTTTTAGGAAGTTCTTAGATCAACAACATCAACACATATAGCATCCAATAAATAGGGGACAAAACTCATTCAAACATAGACCATACCAAGAAACTCCATTTTCATGGACATCTAACCTCAATGCAAGAGTAGGGCACATGGGTGGACTCAACCCTTGTTTTGGATAGCCTTACATACCTTAGAATAGACTCTTGAAGAAACCTTGTTGTTGGGTCTTCAACGGAAAGCTTGAAGTCTTGAAGCTATTGGAACAATCTTTTGTTGGAAATGGAGAAGAAGAAGATGATGAAGAGGAGAGAGTTTTCTAGGGCTTTTCTAGAGAGGGAGTGGGGGCTGAAAAATGTGTCTCCAAATGCTCAAGGAGGATACATATATAATTTAGGACAATTCCCAAATTGCCCCTTCTCAAGGTTCTGAAAAATAGGCAAAAATGCACCAGGCGCGATAGTGGCGCGTCGCGCCATTGCAGCGCCAGGCCGATTACGCCTAAAAACTGCACACCTCGTAGTGGCGCGCCGCGCCAGAGACCAAACTACTGAGGCATGTTTCTAGTGCGATAGTGGCGCGTCGCGCCCTTACATCGCCAAGGCCATTTTCCTAGGTTCTGGAAATTTGGCTTGAAAAACCCTGCACACCTTTTAGTGGCGCGCCGCGCCAGAGCCCAAACTACTGAGGCATGTTTCTGGCGCGATAGTGGCGCATCGCGCCACTGCGGCGCCAAGCCCAGTTTTCCAGCAATTGCAACCCAGGACTGAAAACTCTGCTGTGCTAGTTCATCTTAGGATCGTCATATCTTTTGACTCTGAACTCCAAAAATTACATTCTTGGTGGCGTTGGAAAGAAGACTCGACAATCTTTAATTTGATAGGTTGTGGGCCACCCAAATTGTCGTCTTTCAAAAGATAGGGTCGTTAGAAATCGATCCCTTTTACGAACTCATCCTAAAGCTTAGCCAAGACAAACCTTTTTGGACTTATCTTGGTCCTAGGGGTCCTCTGTGACCCCACATCACCTCCAACACTCCTCAATTTCTCAAGGACTCGTCTTAACTCATGCAAATTCTCCACAATATTCAAGTTCCACCCTACCCGAATACAAGAAGGGTCCGAATCTTAGGGAAAAATTTTGAGGGGTGTTACAGTCAAGTTCTCCTCCCTTTCACAGAACCCTCCACAAGCCGTGGAAGTGTTCCGTGGACCTGAACCTCAGGGACCCTTTGTCCAATTCCCCTTCATGGATGTCTTCATGGACCGTGAAGAGCTATACAATCCGTGAAGATCCCTTTATAAACCTGCACCAATTCAGTTTTAATGAGGGTTATTTTGGGTTTTTTTCACCTTTTTCCAATTGAACCATCCACGTTTAGGGGACATAAATCAATCCTTTATCATACCCAATAGGGTTTTCTCTCTCATTAACACTTAATATGGTTGAGAGAGGAAATTAGAGATAAGAAAAAAAACTAGGGTTCAAGGTTTTCAAGCAAGACTTTCGATTTTCGATGAGATAATATTCGTTTTGGGTATGTAAGGCTAATCACAATGTTGGACTGAGTTCTTCCTCGTATCCTACATTTTCATTCAGTCAAGATTGAGTTTGAGTTTGAGTTTGATTCTATTTAATTGACTTCTCGAGTTATTTATGTAATTCCTCACTGAGTTCCTTATACATATGAGTATATTGTGATAATTCTTAAGATTTGAGTTCTTGAATTGTTGTTCATGATTTTATTCCCATGAACCCCAGTTGAGTTAATCATTTTTGCATTAATCTGCATTTATTTTGAGTTGATGAGAAGGATTTTCTATGCATTAAATGAAGTATGATTTTTAACTATGTCTATGTATATTTGATTGAGTTTCAAAAGAGCATGAGCATTGAGTTAAATGATTATTTTGATGTAGTGTTTGAGGAGTTATGTACGAGTTTGAAAATGTGTTTTAAATGAATGATTTGATGATTGAGATAAGATTGAGTTTGATGAGAGTTCAATGAGACTAAATCAAATGATTTGATCAAATTGATATGGTTGATCATATGAGCATATTGAGTCTTTTGGGAGTATTATTGAACACCGATTTAGGTAAGAGTATAACAACTCAAACTCCATAAACTACATAGCCAGCATAGGATAGAGGCTATGCCTGTTTAATTCCCAAAATGATGAACTTTGATTGATTGTGGATCCAACGAGGTTGATCATCCTTTACTGTGACAAGTTATTGGACGGTTGCGGCAATGGCAATGCAAAGTATTGTATCATCACTAGCTCATAAGTGATGGTTGTCGGTTATAGAAACTCCCTAAAATGAATGGTTTGATTTGATTGAATTGCATGTCATTGAGCCTATTTTCAAAGCATTGCTTATTACTTTTAAACTTGCATGCTTATTGAGTTGAGTCATTTCAGAGGGAGTCATTTGAGTTGTGTTGCATGAGTTTGAGTATTGTTGATTGTATTCCTTTTCAGCTATTTTACATACTAGTGGTGAGACCTTCTTGCTTCCGAAGGAATCAATTTTATTTTCATTCATTGCTTTGAGTAGTGCTTTTGAGGTAGCTGTGGGCTTGTCTCGGCACCTTCTGGATAGTTGATAGAGGCTTCGTAGACAGTGTCAGAGTTGAGATAGAATGGTCCTTTTAGAGTCTGTTTTTAAACTACAACTTTTATTATTGAGTTTATGATATTGAGTTGCATTATACTTTGAGTATTATTGTTTTTACCTTATTACATATCTAGTGATGATGAGACTTGAGTTGTCTGCTTGGGTCCTTTTTCCCTTAAATTGAGTCTTCTGCTGAGTGATTGAACGAGTGATCAGAATGAGTGGTTCTATTGGGGCCAACAATGGTCTCAGAGTGTCAACCACGCGTAGGGTATCCTCTCGGAGTGTGACAAAAATGTCTACCCAAGACCGCGTCGCGAATCTGCTGTGACACCCCGGAATGTTTTTCGCTAAGATTCAAACATTTCTTCACATGAGTATAGACTCGGACCGGAGGACTTAAAATTTTTCACCTGAGTTAGGATGAGTTCCTAAGTAATTAAAGAGCGTTAGAGGTGATGTGGGGTCATGAAGGACCCCTAGGACCAAATCAAGCCAAAAGGCTCGTCGTGGCTAAGTTTGAGAAGGAGTTTGCATGAGGGGTTGACTTCTAACGACCCTATCTTTTGATATATGACGATCTGGGTAGCCCACGACCTATTAAATTAATGGTCGTCGAGTCTTTTTTCCAACGCCACCAAGAATGTAAATTTTGGAGTTTGGAGTCGAAAGGTATGGCGATCCTAAGATAAACTAGCACAATAGAGATTTCCAGGCCTAGGTTGCAATTGCTGGAAAACTGGGCTTGGCACCGCAGTGGCGCGACGCGCCACTATTGCGCCAGAAACATGCCTCAGTAGTTTGGGCTCTGGCGCGGCGCGCCACTAAAAGGTGTGCAGGGTTTTTCGAGCCAATTTCCAGAACCTAGAAAATATTGGCTTTGGCGCTGTAAGGGCGCGACGCGCCACTATCGCGCCAAGAATGTGCCTCAGTAGTTTGGTCCTTGGCGCGGCGCGCCACTACGAGGTGTGCAGGTTTTAGGCGTAATCAGCCTGGCGCTGCAAGGGCGCGACGCGCCACTATCGCGCCAGGTGCATTTTTAGCCTATTTTCAGAACTTTTGAGGAGGGGTAATTTGGGAACTTACCCAAATTATATATTTATCAGCCCTAACACATTTTGGGATCATTTTCAATCCCTCACTCTCTTCCTAAAAGCCCTAGGAGCTTCTCTCTCTTTCTCTTCTTCTTCTTCTCCATTTCCAACAAGAAGAATGGTCCAAGAGCTTCAAGATTTTAGTTCTCCCTTGGAGACCCAACACAAGGTTTTCTTCAAAGTCTTCAAACAAGGTATGTAAGGCTAACCTAAAATTTGGATTGAGTTCTTCCATATGCCCATAGATGTGTTGAATAGGAGTTGTGAAAGAGTTGAACCTTCTAAGAAGGTTTTCTTAAAAGTTTTCCTAAACTATAGAATGTTTTTAGACACTATTGGTTGATTGATGATTTTAATGATTTGAATTACTAAATAGTTATCTTTCATATTATTGATTATAAATGTATCTTTGTATATAGATGTTGACTATATTCTTGAGTTAAGTTTTGTTGAGAGTATGGATTCATGTTTCATTCACATGAACCCAAGATGAGATTTCTTTGGTCATAATTTCTCTTGAGTTGAGATGGATGGTTTTGTGTATATGTGTATTGATTGGATTGAAAAGAGTGAATTGGATAGTTAAGAATGCCCTTTTGCTTTTATAAAATAAACGTAGAACTAAAATAAGGATTTTGGAGTAGATGTTTGACGATTGATGTGATGATGGTATTTGACAAGGATGTGATGATAATGTTTGATGATGATGTGAATGATGATATATGATGATGATGTTTGGTGACGATGTGAATGATGATGTTTGATGATGATGTGAATGAATAGGTTATATTGATGAGGATGTTGTGTGATGAAGTGGATTGGAGTCTAATGTGATTATGTGATATGTAATTTACCTAATTTGATGTGGTTGGAGTCTTATGGAACCATTTTTGCATAAACTATTTATACACTATTTTGAGTTTAAAGAGTAATTGTTTTCATCTTTGATTTAGAAAGGAGTTTAAGTATGAGTTGAGTATGAGGAGCCTTTAAATGAGTTGAGTATTTTTACATTAAAGTATCCATTTTGAGTTTGAGTTGAGGAGTTGAAATTATATTTTAAGATACATAATATTTTCTGCATTCATTGAGTTGAGATTGTATAAATTTTTAAAGAGAAGAGTTTGATGATTTGAGATGAGTAGATTTGAAAGAAGGTCCAATGAGACTTGTCATTATGACTTAATTGAGTTGAAATGAGAACCGAGTTGATGAGGTGACAATGTATCACATGGAACTAGCCGTGAGGGCTTGTTTGAGATGATTGGAGGATTTTTATGAGCATGGAGTCATGGGAGGAGTATCGAGCACCGAGGCGGGTGAGAGTATAGTCCATACTCAAACCCAAGAAACTACGCCGCCAACGTAGGTAGGGATGGAACCATTAAAGTCGGATGCTTCCCGTGGGATCGAACCGTTAAAGTAGGATGTTTCCCATTTTATTGTCCTGAAATGATAGGACTTGACTAATCGATGGTATCCATGATTAGGGAGGTGTTCATGCCCTGGCAAGGTATGGACGGACGTGGAACAACGTCTGATTATTGTACTATTACTGGCTCATAAGTGATGGTTGTCGGATAAGAGAAACTCCCATTTAGGTCTTGATAGTGCTCCGAGTCAGTTGAGTTGAGTGGGTTATGAGTTGGTCCTGTCTAAACTATTTCTTGTTAGACTTAGGACACTTGAGTGAGTTGTTACGTATTTATTGAGTTGAGTCCTTTGAGTTGAATTGTAAAACGTTGCATAATTTAATTTGCATATTTACTGAGTTGAGTTCTTGGAGCTGATTGTTGAGTTGAATGTTGAGTAGATTGTATATGGTCGGATTAGAATAGATGAATTGTGATTGGATTGAATAGAATGGTATGTGACTAGATTGGATTTGATTATTGAGTTGATTGTTGAGTTGAGTGTATATAATCGGATCGAACATGATTGAAAGGGATCGAATTGTAAATGATTTGGTTGAACTGTATTATACATAATTGGATTGGATTGTATGGTATATGATTGGTCTCTGTCTAAACTGTATCCTTACTTTAGATTTACGATGCTTTATTTGAGTCCCTCTTATCTTCTAGAGTTGAGATATTTGAACCAGCGTTACTCTTCCTTAAGGTATGTTTCATTCTGCCATTTTACATACCAGTACATTCCACGTACTGACGTCCATTTGGACCTGCATCGTTTCATGATGCAGAGACAGGTTTAAGAGATCGTCAATAGGAGCATCATTGGGGATCTATTCGCACTCAGCGTATTGGTGAGTCCTCCCCTACATTCGGAGGACACCGTCTGTGTATTCTTGCATCGAGTTAGCCCTTTTCATCTTGATTTGAGGTAGCCATGAACATGTCATTGGCACCAATTAGATAGTAGTGATAGAGCCTTCATAGACTAGATAGTGATGAGTCGATTGAGTATTTATATCCTTGAGTTATTCTTGTTAAACTATTTTTAAATGATAAATATTTTAGTTGATCTGTCGGCCCATGGCCTTTATTCTTTGAGTTGGATGGGTGATTTGAGTTGCCCGCTAAATTATTCTTTATTTTTAAACTTTCCGCTGAATGAATGAATGAACAGATGTGTGATCAGGCTATGTGGTTCGCTTGGGAGCCAGAAATGGTTTCTGAGTGCCGGTTACGTCTAGGGTACCCTCCCGGGGCGTGACATCTGCTCCCAAGTTTCACTTTTCATAAATTTTCTCTTGGTTCCATGAAAAAATCTAAGTTAGAACGGTAGGAGATGTTATATAAAGCAACTATGGAAAGGGGTAAAAACAATCAAAACAAACAAAAATCTCAAAATGACTACGAGGGTTGTTACATAAAAGGTTGTACTCCCTCTAAGAAGTTGGTTGTGAAGGGATACCTCTGTCTAGCTAGTTAGTAGACTGATGGCTCGTTCGTTTATGGAATTACCAAACAAATGACTTACAGACACAACAACTAGAAAATTAATCTAATAAGATTACTTAAATGGGAGAACTAGCTTCCCATAATCTTGAACTAAACCCATATTTAAGATTTAATATTGTGTAGGAAATCACTATTAGAGATATAACGGGGAAGTGCCTTTGTAAAAGTTTTCTTCAATTCTTGATGCCAAAAGAATTGAAGTAACCGAGACAAGAAATAATGTAACACTCCGCAAACCACCCTACAAACTTGAGGTTCTAAAGCTATAAACTTTGACAGTAAAGTAAATGTGTTGTATGATCAAAATTTTGGCTAAGCAAACAGTGAACAAACTTTTTTATGGAACTTCATTAAGCGCAAAACTTTCCTCATTTCAAGCATATCAGATAACATTGATTTTCGAACTATGTAATTGTTGTAAAAGGATGAGCATTGAATAGCTCTTAAATAACTGTTGCGAGAGCCTTGTAATGGAAATTTTCACTTGACATAATTATTTTTCTCAACCAAGTTTAAAAAGGTACCAACAAAATGTGATACGCAATTGGCGAGCATATGTAAATCTTGTTCTGTGTGCAAGGAAATAACATCAGGACATCATACTGAACAGTAAAACGGAGAAAACCCATCCCTCTTCAATGCAACATGTGCAGTCAGCAGGGAGTAGATTCGTCGATCCAAACGCAATGACTGATAACACAGCTCAAATCCATGATCTAGATCACATTGAGACAACTTAATTTGTTGTTGCTCCATTGCTTCCCTTCATCTAATAGATAGAACATAGACATATTAAGCATACGACACACAAGAAAATTAAAATAGAAAACAAGTAACCATAAAGTGCGGTTGCCCTTCAAAATTGAACCTCATATGCATCTCTCTACTTCCTCTGCAAAAGAGCAGAGAGACAGAGTACAGATCTACAAACATATAAAGCAGGCTAAGCCTACAGAGAATATGCAACATTCTTTAATTTGCACCAAAAAGCTAGCTCCAGCAAGCACATATATATTTAGTTTGTGTACATGGGAGAGCTATTTCATGAAAATATCTGCTATTTTCGTTCCTTACATAAGGGCATTATCCATGGAATACCACAAATATTAAGAAACAAACTTCATAGCTGAGCAGCGACAATGAAGTAAAATGTGCTCTGTAGTCTCTACCTCCTCTTTTCTATGCTTGTTAATTTCCAAGATGATCAGAGTTCGTAAATGTTCTACCCTTGCAATGTACCATTGATTGCATCAACGTCACTGCCAAAGTGAAAGATGATTCATCAAGCCTTTGATTGAACAAATAAATAGAACACTGAGAAGATAGTCCTAAAGAAAATATACATTTAGCTATTAGCAGAACGGACAACACTAGAATTACTACAGAAGAAATTAGCTATTAGCATCAAGGGAAAGTACCAAAGCAAGATATTATGTCATACTTTAACTGATTTCTTTCCCCAAGATTCTTGTGTTTCTCCTGTTCCACTGTTAAGTTTTCAACTAAAGAAGATTATTGAAGAAGGCTCCCTAAATCAAAAGAACTGCTCAAGATGAGAAACAACATTACATGACCTTTTAGTTTGACAATGATGACACCAAGCACTTCAACAAAAAAAATTGTTGTTTCACGAAGCAAAAAGGAAAGGACTGAAAAGATCTCCCGGAAGATATAGTTTACAGGAAAGAGCAATATGTGATGTTTGACAAAAGAAACAAAACTTAACAGCACTTGAGAAAAAATTTGCAGAGAACTCTTACTAGTTATAAATTACACAATTATCTTCATTTGAACTTGATCAGTCTTGGTTTTTGTTGCATCCTTCGTAGTTGGTACCTTCTGTAGCAAATGGCAAACTAGGCTTTCAATGTAGGTTTTTTGCATCATATAAGGCATCATAGTCGGTTACCTCTGGATATGTGATTGAGGTATTCTTTGGATTGTAAATTAGGAAACTTGATCCAAAATAAAGCAAAACATCACTGTTATTTGACATACAAAAGGGCGCACAATCCAGATGAAGTTTTACGAAGATCCTGAGGAGTTTTACTAACCCAATGAAGTTTCGCATTCACAAACAAACCCGAATTCATGGCTAGAGATTAAACTAAGTCATGATATTGAAACAGACCTGAATTTCAAGAGGCGTTTCACTGGAAGCCTTAAGAGGATTTCAATGATGACCTCTGCTGACTGAACAATAGATTTTGAAAGATCAAAAGCAATTTCCATACCAAAATTTCCAGAGCCAACAACCAATACTTTTTTTTTGTACTTTTCACCTGATTTATACTCACTTGAATGAATTGTTTCCCCTTTGCAATTTTCAAGCCCTCCCACTTTTGGAATATGGCCTTCGTTGTTTTCACCAGTAGCCAAAACCAAGAAATCACAAGCATACAATTCCATTTCTCCACTCGCCACATTTCTTGATTTGACATTCCATTTCTTCTCTTCATTGTTGAAAAAGGCTAATTCAACACAACTTTGGCATTTTGGTTTGATGTTGAAATTCTCAACATACTCATCTAAGTATTGAATAAATTCATTTTTGGAAAATACTTTGGTGATGAAGTTGCATGTGGCATAAAAGGCAATGAACAAAAATCCTTAGATAAATGCAAGTGAAGTCTATCATAAGTCTTTTTTTTCCACAAATAGCCACAACAATCTTCTTTTTCTAAGACAATATTTTTTATGCCCAATTTGTTCAAACAAAGCTGAAACAACTATACCTGATGGACCAGTTCCAACTATATAACAACTTCAACTTCTTCCTTTGCAAAATTAACCATTGGAATTTTTGAAACAGACCTGAATCGCAAGAGGAGTTCAACCGGAAGCCTTAAAGAGGATTTCAATGACGACCTCTACCAGAAGAACAATGGATTTTGAAAGATCAAAAGCAATTTCCATACCAGAATTTTCAGACCCAACAACCAATACTTCTTTTTCTTCATACTTTTCACCTGATTTATACTCACTTGAATGAATAATTTCACCTTTGAAATTTTCAATCCGTAGCATTTTTTGAATATAGCCTTCATTGTTTCCACCTGTAGCCACAACCAAGAAATCACAAGCATATTTTATAGGCGAAATGCATTGGTGGCCCTAAAGTTGGCACCAACTTTCACTTACACACTTAAATCAGGAGATGTTTATTTTAGACACCTTATGTAAAGGTCGAATGTGTCATTTTGACATTTTTTACACAATTGGCACCTCGCGTGATTTCCATCTATCTGAGGCGCGTAGAAGCTGTTTTTTCTTAATTTTTTTTTTTACTATTCTTCTTCTTTATAGCTTCAATTTCTAGACAGTAAAAAGAGATTAAAATGGAGTGGCTAGCTATTGGCAGTGAAGTTTTAGAGGGAATTAATTAATTAAGAAAAAGTGAAAAGGAAAATGTGTTAATGCAAAAGGGAAAGGCGAAATCTTAGAAATGGTGTTTACGTGTTTTCACTTGTAAGCAAACAAACAGTGTTTCCATGGAAGGAAGGAAGGAGAAAACAGGGAAAAAGAAAAAAAGAAAAAAAGAAAAACAGAGATGACGGACACGAAAGCATCTAGAAACTATGAGAGCTCTGAGACAGACACCTGCTCCAATGTTGTTTCTTTTTCTGCTTTTCGGTTTTTCTCCCATAGATTTGTATTAATTTTGTCGGAAAAAATGGAGGTTTGTCGGATTTTTTGACCCAATTTGATTTATATTTTTGTTTGCCATTATAGCTCCATTATTTCCTCTTTAAATTATATGGATAGTGTTGGGTGGGTGTTGGAGGAGAAGAAAATCTGGTGGGGTGGGGGAGGGGTTGGGGTTGGGGTGGGTTGGAGAAGATGATGGCGGGGTGGGTGGAGATTAATAGTTGTTAATTTTTATTTTCAAAAAAATTATTATTTGGATTAAAAAATGTCACGTGTCGTCAAATTATTGCTCATTTTTTTCTATTCAAAAGTCGTTATTTGATAATTATTATATATATATATATATATATATGTCAGATGTCTTTATTTAATTCGCTGCTTTTGACACGTCAGGCGAGTGCATTACACACACTTAATATATTTTGGTGATTGTCAAAATGACACATTCGACCCTTACATAAGGTGTCTAAAATGAACATCTCCAGATTTAGGTATCTAAGTAAAAGTTGGTGCTAATTTTAGGAGGTCACCGATGGATTTCGCCTACTTTATATAATTGTTTTCTAAAAAAAGGTCCTTTTCTTTGGTAATAGGTACAAAATATAGTACCTTAAGTATGACTTCGACAACTTTTGTCCTTAAAATTCACAAACTATGAGCACTTTACGACACCTCCTACTAGTGTGCATTTAAGATGCGTCAATTTTACGCTCAAAAGTCTCTTAAATATCACCTGACAAAATATCAGTCAAATAAATCTAGTGTTCGTTTAGGAGGATTCACATTTAAGAACTTAATTTACACCGAGGTTTCATTATATCTGGAAACAATTTCTTGATCAAATCATGAAAAGGCATCCCGGGATGAAAGTAGAATGCAAAATACAGCTAAGGCCTCTAATTATTACTCCCTCCGTCCTATTTTAGTTGTTATGTTGATCTTTTCGAAAGTCAATTTGATTAATTTTCAAAGTTAAATTATATTAATTTAACTCAATATTATAAAGTAAAAAATTAGATATTCAAAAATTATACGAAAAGTACTATAGGTTACAATTTTTTTCATATCAATATGATAAAACATATAACTTAAAATGTTAGTCGAAGTTCATATAGTTTGACTCTCAAAAAGAAAACCATGACAACTAAAATGGGACTGAGGGAGTATCATTTTTGAAAATGTTCATCAAGAATCAGTTAAAAAACCCAGCAAAACCTACCTGAAAGCTTACCTTTTCTTTAAAACTGAGTGGAACCAGCTTGTGCATCGGTTAACCCCAACAACTAAAAGAGCAGACTGTGTATATAAAACAAGGAAATTAATTCAAGAATGAAACTGACAAATATGCTGAAATGCAACAAAAAAGAAGCTAACTTATCATGGACAGCAACTCTCCATTATTCATCGTGGTATGCTATATATATGTAGAGTGATTCTTGAAACACAACAAAACACTAAATTAATTATGTTCCGCAAATTAGTTAGTTAATTTTTTTTCGCGAGTTTAATTAATTCCGTGAATTAATTAATTATACATAATTCAGCAAATTAATATTAAGAAATAAGAAATTAATTAATGAGAGCGATAAATAAATTTTATCTACAAAGCTATCAAAAGTCGAAGCCAAAGCCGAGTTGAGCGAGCGACGACGAAGACAGCGCGAGGGGCATCCACTACTTAATCCTTTAAGAGCTAAAGAAAGTGTTTCCTAATATAATTATAGAACTTTTCCTTTCTTCTACTAATTTATTTTTCCTTTACTTGGTTCCCCCATATTTCTCAATTCTCATTTCCCAATTCACACATTACTTAAACCCAACATAATAGTCATTTCCAATCCTCCTTTCATCATATTTCTCTTGTTTTCGCCCGTTTCACTTAAATTTACAATACTTAGCAATTCAAACTTCTTTATCAATCATTCAATTCATTTCAAGTCCACAAAGAGAGTAAATTCCACCTTATACACCTAGGATTCACTTCAAGTCAATGAACATTCGCATCAAGAAAACTGATCAAACCAGGCAATTAGTTGTTTTTGACCCTTCACAATAACAATACCCATATAGATGCTCGTCACCTCGTCACATATATACGGGAGTGACATTTCTCCATTACTCCCATGCAACTACAGTCATATAACACATAGACAGTTCAAGAAGAGTCAAACAAAATCTCAACTTGCCTTAAATGGAGTCCAAACGTTCAAATCAAAGTTTTTCCCTTCTGAATAACCACCTGACTATCCCAATCTGATCAAATGCATAGTCTACATAAATAAATGAAACTGTAGACACCAATGTTACATGTGCTAGTAAAAAGTAACATATACCAAGTGACATAATTGAGGTACTGACTAAACTAACTGAACATCACTGATATCGATTAAAAAACTCAACAAATGCATGTTGGTAATCTATAAATAATCCACCCAAGATCTCAAGTAAATCATTAGACAAAGATTTAAATTCATAAGAATGAAAAGGGAACTAACCTTGTTTCACTGCAATAACTAGTTTGAAAAATCAATTTTCTTTTTTTTCTAATTTTTCTTGTTGCAGCAAAATCTGAGTTTGATTTTCGTAATTCTTTGATAGATGTGAAAACATTTAATTGAAAGTTATCTTTAGCTTAAGCTAAAACTGCAAGAAAGTCAAAAGGAAAAGTAGAAGAAGAAAAAGCAGCAACAAAAAAAGAAGTAAAAAAGAAGAAACAGTAAACGTTAGGCAGCAATTGTCCTAATTGTTGCCAGCTTTTTTAACTAATTGTTGCCAGTTTTTCCTTATGCGTTTTCAGTAACGAAAACGCGTATACTCCTTCTTCTTATAAATAGAGGGTCTCATGCCCTCATTTATATCATCCACAATTCCAGAAAGAGAGAGTAAGAATACAAAGAGAGTTATACACCAAGATAAATATTGTAGTCTTGAGTGTCCTCTTTAGTAGTTGTTTCCTTTTACAAGAGAGAAGTGTTAATTGTTGTTTTCTCCTTGTATTTGAGAGCAGTGTACTCCATACTTTAATAGTGAGATTCTTCTACCCCGTAGTTTTTTCCCATTCTATTAGTTAGAGGAATTTCTACGTAAAATTCTCGTATCCAATTTATTTTCATATTAATTGTCATATCAAACTTTAGTTATGGTGCTTCCTCCCCCCAACAGTGGTATCAGAGCCCTTGGTTATTCTGTCTGTTTTATGCGAAGGTACTATTCATGAATAGTAAATTTTTGTGAATAGTAAATTTGGTGAATAATACTATTCACGTGAATAGTAAATTTCAGTGACGGTACAGTTTGTCACGATTGTTCGCAAAAATATTCAGAAATGATCTAAAAGGGTGTGAAGCAAATAACAATGTCGAGTACAACAAAGTTTGATGTTGAAAAATTCAATGAGACTAATTTCTCACTATGAAAAATGAAAATAAAAGCGATATTGAGAAAAGACAATTGCTTAGCTACAATTGAAGGCATGCCCACAAACTTTGTTGATGACAGCAAATGGAGCGACATAGACCGCAACGCAGTTGCTGATCTACACTTGGCACTAGCCGATCAAGTGTTGTCTAGTGTGACAGAAAAACGGATGGCGAAGGAAATATGGATACTCTTACGGGGTTGTATGAGGCCAAGTCTTTGCATAATGAAATCTTCTTAAAAAGAAGATTGTATACTCTTCGAATGGCAGAGTCCATGTTAGTTACTGAACACATCAACTTTGAATACTCTATTTTCGCAACTTACAATAATGAGTTGCAAAATAGAGGGGACTGAACATGCGGAGCTTCTACTTCAAAGTCTGCCTGACTCGTATGATCAACTCATCATCAACCTGACGAACAATACAGACAGTTTAGTTTTCGATGAAATTACAGTTGCTGTCTTAAAAGAAGAAAATCGGTGCAAAAATAAGGAAGACAGACAAGAAAGTTCGCAGCAAGCTGAAGCCTTGATGATGGTGAGAGGAAGACCAACGGAATGTAGCCCCAGTAGGAGTCACAATCATGTAAGATCTCAATCAAGAAGTAAGAAGAATATCAAGTACTACAACTGTGGCAAGAAAGGGCACTTCAAGAAAGATTGTCGGTTCAAGAAGAAGAGTGAACAACCTGAGTCATCAAATGTTCAAGGAAATATTGCATGTACCTCGGATGATGATGACATTTTATGTAGTGAGGCAATATCAAATAATGAATGCATAAAATATTTCGCTGATGTCTGGATCATGGACACAGGAGCAACATGGCACATGACTTTCCGGAGAGAATGGTTCCATCAATATAATCCTATCTCAGGAGGGTCTGTATTCATGAGAAACGATCATGCTTTGGATGTTATTGGTATTGGGTCCATCAAAATAAAGATGTATGATGGCACAGTACACGCCATCCAAGAGGTACGACATGTAAAAGACTTGAAGAAGAATCTATTAACTTTAGGACAACTACATGATAATGGATGTTCATATAAGACTCATGGTGGAGTCATGAGAATATCCAAAGGAGCGCTTGTATTAATGAAAGAGGAAAAACTTGTTGCAAACCTATATGTGCTTAAAGGTGAAACACACCAAGAAGGAGAAGTATCAACCGCGTCAGCAAGTTCATTTGAAGAATTAACGATGATATGACATCGTAAACTTGGCCATATGTCAGAACGAGGTTTGAAGATTCTTGCTGATCAAAAACTTCTTCCAAGGCTCAAAAAGGTTTCACTAACCTTTTGTGAGCATTATGTTACCAGTAAGCAAAATAGACTGAAGTTTAGCAGTTCCTTTGCTAAAAGTAAGGAAATACTAGATCTGGTCCACTCTGATATCTGACAAGAACCGGTGGAGTTCCTAGGAGGAGCAAAATATTTTGTGTCATTTATCGACAATTACTCCAGGAGAAGTTGGGTGTATCTAATCAAGAGGAAGGCAAATGTTTTTTCAGTTTTCAAAGAATTCAAAGCCCGGGTGGAACTTGAATTTGAGAAAAAGATCAAGTGTTTAAGGACAGATAATGGAGGATAATACACTGGTGATGAATTTGATAACTTCTGTAAATAAGAAGGTATTAAACGGCAATTCACGGTGGCATATACTCCACAAAAAAATAGAGTAGTAGAGCGGATGAATAGAACCTTGTTGGAACGAACAAGAGCTATATTGGCAACTGTAGGGTTGGAAAAACCATTCTGGGCAGAAGCAGTTAAAACCGCCTGTTATGTGATCAATCGGTCACCATTAACCACAATTGATCTGAAAACGCCAATGGAGATGTGGACAGGAAAATCAGCTGATTATTCTCTCTTACATATATTCGGAAGTCCTTCTTATGTTATGTATAACACCCAAGAAAAATAAAAGTTGGATCCAAAATTCAGGGAATGCATTTTCTTAGGATATGCTGATGGAGTAAAGGGGTATCGCTTGTGGAATCCCACAGCCCGCAAGGTGGTAATCAACAAGGATGTTGTATTTGTTGAAAATAAGATACAAGCAAAAGAAGGTAGCACTTCAAAAGAAAAATCAGAGACTACTACAGTTGAAATTGAAGAAATAGAAGAAGCTACAGATTATTCTATGGAGAGTAATATTGCATACTATCTACTAACAGAAGATGGAGAGCCTTCAACTTTTCATGAGGCTATGAAAGGCCAAGAATCATCTCTGTGGGTGGAAGCAATGCAAGAAGAAATTGAAGCTCTTTATAAAATAAAACATGGGATCTTCTTCAATTACCACAAAAAAGGAAGGCCATTGGAAACAAATAGGTCTACAAGATCAAATGCAATAGTAATGATCAAGTGGAGAAATATCGTGCAAAATTGGTGGTGAAAGGATTCGCCCAAAAAGAAGGTATAGACTTCAATGAGATATTTTCTCTGGTGGTTCGACTCACAATAATTCGAGTGGTCTTGGAAATGTGGGCTATATTTGACTTGTACTTGGAGCAGTTAGATGTCAAAACTGCATTTCTTCATGGAGAACTTGAAGAAGAAATTTACATGCTCCAACCAGAAGGTTTTAAAGAACAGGGAAAAGAGAACTTGATTTGCAGGTTGAACAAATCTCTATATGGTCTCAAACAGGCGCCGAGGTGTTGGTATAAGAGATTTGATTCCTTCATTATAGGCCTTGGATACAACAGACATAGTTCAGATCCTTGTGTTTATTACAAGAGATTTGGTGATAACGATTTTGTTATTTTGCTGTTGTATGTTGATGACATGTTGGTAGCAGACCCCAACAGAGATCGTCTTACAAATTTAAAGGCACAATTGGCTAGGGAGTTTGAAATGAAGGACTTGGGACCAGCAAACAAGATTCTAGGGATACAAATTCACCGAGATAGAAATAATAGGAAGATTTGGCTTTCTCAAAAGAACTACTTGAAGAAAATCTTGAGACGCTTCAAGATGCAAGATTGTAAGTCAATTTCTACCCTACTTCTTATTAATTTCAAGTTATCCTCAAGTATGAGTCCTAGAAATGAAGTAGAGAGGATGGAGATGTCTCGAGTACCGTATGCATTAGCAGTGGGAAGTTTAATGTTTGCCATGGTATGTGCAAGACCTGACATTGCACAAGCAGTGGGAGTGGTTAGTTGATACATGGCTAATCCTGGTAAAGAGCATTGGAATACTGTTAAGAGGATCCTAAGATATATCAAGAGTACCTCAGATGTTACAATGTGTTATGAAGGATCAGACTTTACTGTTAAAGGTTATGTTGATTCAGATTATGCAGGTGACCTTGATAAAAGTAAGTCCACCACAGGTTATGTGTTTACTCTTGCTGGAGAAGCTGTAAGCTGGATTTCAAAACTACAATCTATCGTGGCTACATCTACGACGGAAGCAGAATATATAGCAGCTACACAAGCTAGCAAAAAGGCAATATGGATGCAAATGTTACTGGAGGAGCTCGGGCACAAATAAGAGAAGGTTGCTCTATTTTGTGACAGTCAGAGCGCTTTGCATCTTGCAAAAAATCCAGCATTTCATTTAAGGACAAAGTACATACGAGTTCAGTATCACTTTGTTCGTGAGAAGGTGGAAGAAGGCAGTGTGGATATTCAGAAAATTCACACTAATGACAACCTAGCAGATATGTTTACGAAGCCGATCAATGTTAATAAGTTGAAATGGTGTCGATCTTCTATTGGCCTAGTAGAAATATAACATTGCAGTAATTGGGTAGAAAGGATGGTGTGAAGACTTAATTGATTCGCAATTAAATCTTTAAGTGGGAGAATGCAAGAAAGTTAAAAGGAAAAGTAGAAGAAGAAAAAGCAGCAACAAAAAGAAAAGTAAAAAAGAAGAAATAGTAAACTTTAGGCAGCAATTGTCCTAATTGTTGCCAGCTTTTTTGACTAATTGTTGCCAGTTTTTCCTTACGCGTTTTCAGTAAAGAAAATGCGTATACTCCTTCTTCTTACGCAGTTTCTTCTTCTTATAAATTGAGGGCCTCGTGCCCTCATTTATATCATCCACAATCCTAGAAAAAGAGTAAGAATACAAAGAGAGTTATACACCAAGATAAATATTATAGTCTTGAGTTTCCTCTTTAGTAGTTGTTTCCTTTTACAAGAGAGAAGTGTACTCCATATTTTAATCGTGAGATCCTTCTACCCGTGATTATTTTCCCTCTATCAGTTAGAGGGGTTTCCATATAAAATTCTCGTGTCCAATTTATTTTCATATTAATTGTCATATCAAACTTTAGTTATAGTGCTTCCTCTCCCCAACAAAAACGTGGCATATGTATTTTGTTGTAACTGAATTTTGCAGATTCAAAAAGAGACAGATTACAACAATTCAATTGAATTTGACTAAATTACAACAATTCAATTGAATTGACTAAAGTTTTATTGACTGCCTAAACCCAAAGTATATTTTTTGTCTTTTTATCGGATAGTTACTCAACTAATTAATAGTTATTAATTTATTATATCATAAAGTCATTTTCTTGTTGAAAAAAATTAGAATCAAGAAAAAAGTGGCTTTCTAATATAATAATAATTAGCTGAGTGACCATATGATAAATCAATCCTCATATTTGTATATGTTGGCGAAAGTACAGGTACAATTAAAAAATAATAAGAACAATTTTTCAGGTTAATGAGTGAAGTATTTAACTTTTTGCTTAGGAGATTCAAGTCGTGCTATCACTCTATAACTTTAATTTATTTTTATCGCCTTGGACAATCCGCAAAGCTCCCAAAGGGATAGTGGAGCAAGCTTTGGAAATGTGGTGGATAACCCGTTATTTTATCCCTCTCTATTTGAATATTACCCGTTATTTTGTCCCTCTCTGTTTGAATACTAAGTTTTGCTTGAAACAAAGTTCGGACTTATGACGTACATCTAATCCACACATTGCACGCCACATACCGTCATTGAAGATGCTATTTTTACTCATTTGCTTGAAGCTTTTATCATTTTGTTAAGGTTTTGTTAGTCCTAACAAATCTCTTCCCGCAATATGATGTTCATGCTGTAACAAATAGAAAGAAAAAAAAAAGGATCAATGGGGTGTAATGTAGGCAGTCTACCCTAACACAAACATTGATGGGATGCATCCTAATACAAACGTCAATAGCTGATAACACGATTCAAATCCATGATCTAGATCACACAGAGACAACTTAATTTGTTGTTGCTCCATTGCTCCCCATCATCTAATAGATAGAACATAGACATATTAAGCATACAACACACAAGAAAATTAAAATAGAAAACAAATAACCAATAAAGTGTGGTTGTCCTTCCAAATTGAACTTCATATGCATCCCTCTACTTCCTCTGCAAAAGAGAGACAGTACAGATCTACAAACATATAAAGCAGGCTAAGCCTACAGAGAATATGCTACATT
This sequence comes from Solanum dulcamara, assembly GCF_947179165.1. Classification (NCBI taxonomy): domain Eukaryota; kingdom Viridiplantae; phylum Streptophyta; class Magnoliopsida; order Solanales; family Solanaceae; genus Solanum; species Solanum dulcamara. The sequence continues at coordinate 58,327,809 of NC_077239.1, read as the reverse complement.
CTTTAATTTGCATCAAAAAGCTAGCTCCTGCAAGGACATATATATTTAGTTTGTGTACATGGGAGAGCTATTTCATCAAAACATCTGCTAATTTCGTTCCTTACATAAAAGGCATTATCCATGGAATACCACAAATATTAAGCAACAAACATCATAAAGATCACTTCTTAACACTCCCAAGAACTGTGTGAAGTTAGGATTTCCTTCTCCCTAGTAGGGTTTATCCCGATATATAGAACAATGTCCCAATTATTATAAGAACGAAGATCCTGAGAAGTTTTACCAACCCAATGAAGTTTCTCATTCACAAACAAACCCGAATTCATGGCTAGAGATTAAACTAATCCAGGATTTTGAAATAAATCTGAATTTCAAGAGGGCTTTCACCGAAAGCCTTAATAAGATTTCAATTATGACCTCTGCTGACTGAACAATAGATTTTGAAAAATCAAAAGCAATTTCCATACCAAAATTTCCAGATACAACAGCCAATACTTTTTTTTCTTCGTACTTTTCACCTGATTTATATTCACTTGAATAAATTGTTTCCCCTTTGAAATTTTCAAGCCCTCCCACTTTTGGAATATGGCCTTCATTGTTTTCACCAGTAGCCAAAACCAAGAAATCACAAGCATACAATTCCACTTCTCCACTCGCCACATTTCTTGATTTGGCATTCCATTTTTTCTCTTCATTGTTGAAAAAGGCTAATTCAACAAAACTTTGGAATTTTGGTTTGATGTTGAATTTCTCAACATACTCATCTAAGTATTGAATAAATTCATTTTTTGGCAAATATTTTGCTGATGAAGTTGCATGTGGCATAAAAGGGAATGAACAAAAATCATATATAATATATCATATATCATCATCATCATCTATCTATATTTTATATTACTTTAAAAGCATGAATTCCTAAATTTAAAAGTTAAATTACCTAAATACCGCTCTTAATTAAAAGCTCTCTATTTATTTATTTATTAAAAAAAAGAGACAATTATATTATCTTAAAATGTCTCTACTATTAAATTACATAAATGAATGGTTACATATATTAGAATCTGAAATGCTTCACCAGTTGTTTGTTCTCGGAACTTCCATTCACTTTGGTAGTACCTCATTCTTATTTTGATTTGTCTTTAACCATATTCTTACAATTCCCATTTTGGTCTCCTCTATTTCCTCTTCCACTTTTGTGTGTGTATTTATAAATTGAACTCTTCTTCTCTGTAGACAATCTTTTATTAATTTCACCAATCACACACTTTGAACAATTTTTTGAGATACTATTTGCTAAAAAGAATGTCTTCTATCATATCCTATCAAGCGTACATGTGATGAATTCATCATTCCATTTTTACGCATGTTTTATTCATCTTGTATTTTTGTTATTTTACTCTGTAAATTTGATTGCTTATATTTGGATTTCAATGGTAAGAGACATTGCCTTTTTAATTTTGTACTTTTCCCTCAAGTTATTAATGTGGGATGCTTTAAAGTAAAATGATGGTAAATATAAACATATATCACTAACATGACCATGCTGATTTTCTCTCATACAATTTGTAAATAAAAGTAAGACATACGTTTCTTTTTTCCAATTAAAATTCTTTATGATTATCTTTTATTTTTATATATAAAAAAATCGCATATTTTTAACTTATTCTCATAAATTTGGGAATATAATATAAATATACTAACTTTAGAATTATATTCAAATGATTAACCATTGTGATTAGTATTAGTTATGCAATACATAATTGCAAAATTATTTTATATTACTTTGTACAAAAGAAAGTATAAATTTAATATTATTTCAGTTTTTTTATTTACAAAAAGATAAAATAAATAAAAGATTTTTTTACCTCTTTCAAGAAGTGTGCAAATTTTGATTTAACTGATAAACCAAAACAAAAAAAAATACTATCGAATTTATCACTATGTAGTTATCCGTTTCATAGTTTTCAAACGGATTTATTTTATAATGGTCTATCAATTTGATTAATACTTCTTTTAGTTTAACTAAGCTGTTAAATCAATAAACGAATAAAATCCTGATAAATTTATTTTTTATCACTGATTATATACATAAAACTGATTTAAAATTTGAAATTCTATTTCTAATATTCTATTTCTCTTTCATAAGTTTTCTTAGCTTGACGATAATATATTGGAGTTTGTTATAATTAAACAGATTGATAATTTATAACTATGTCTTTCCTAAAGAGTTGTGACTTTTTCGAAAGGTTATGACTTTTCAGAGGGATTGTGACTTTTTCAATGAGTGGTGACCTTTTCGAAGGATCGTGACTTTTTTGAAGTATTGTGACTTTTCTGATAAGCCACAATAAGCATTTGTTCATACTACCCTTTGATGGTTATAACTAGAGGGATTTCCTCACATATTTAAACTATGAATTTTCTAGGTTTTTCTATTCTTCTTCTTCTGAAAATACTCAATTTAGTATATCTTCTATATGCTAGATTTTATTTATTTACTTATTTATATAATACTATATTAAAAGCTGACACATTTTCACATTGAAGGGTTATGACTCCTCTGAAGGGTTGTGATTTTTTCAAAGAGTTATGACTTGTCCAATGAGTTATGACATTTCCAAAAGGTTTTGACTTTTTCAATAACTTGCGACGTTTTCGAAGAATTGTGACTTTCTTAAAGGGTTGTGACTGTTTTGACAAGGCACAATAAGCATCTATTCCTATTACCATTTGTTGGCTATAAATGGAGGAGTTTCCTAACATTTCTATACTACGCATTTCTAAGCTCCCATGTGTCTCTTCTTAAAAGATTGAACTGTGATTTGCAGCAGTTGAGTGAGTTCCAAGATCAGTGAAACTTGAACACTCTCTAACTTGAATATTAAATTAATATGATACCCCCTACTACAAACATCAAATGTAGTCTATCTTCAATATTTATGTTGTGCACGAACTCCAATAATACAATATTAACTAAGCAATGAATCATAGGAAAGGAAGGAGAAGCTATATTTAAGAGGTGTAACAATGAGATTTTAAGAGTGACTTTTTTAGTTTTACGTATTGTAACACCCCCTAAAATGGTGTATGTGTTGTTCCAATTCTCGATAAAAATAATATTGCTTCTATATTTTGAGCATAACTTTTCATATGATAGTCTAAATTAGATGATTCAAATTTTTGAATAACTCCAATATCGTTACCTACAACTTTCTTGAATATCATAGCTTAAGATTCGGAGGCTAAGTAGGTCAAATAAATTAATTTTTTTAAGATATGGTGTTGTGATGAAATGGAGTATTTGTAGAAGAAACATCATATTTCACTGTAGGATGCTCCAATTCGGTTGATTCTTGAATGAAATGAAAGTAGACTTCTAGAGATACAATTTATATGAAGACACCAAATGGATTCAAGCCTTGGAAACAGCCTCTGACAGAAATGCAAGGTAAGGCTGCGTACAATAGACCCTTGTGGTCGGGCCCTTCCCCGGACCCTGCGCATAGAGGGAGTTTTAGTGCACCGAGCTGCCCATTTTTACACCAAATCCTAATTAAGAAGTTATCTTATTCAAACATAGCTCCCAAAAAGGGTGTTCCGTTAAAAGAAGGTTCATTTCACCAACCATGGAAGATCTAGATTCATTTGACATCACCAATGACATCAATAGGTCTCCATTTGACATCAACCATGACATCATAATCCTCCATTAAATTTTTAAAATCACTCTTTATAATTATTTTATTTATTGTTATGTCCCTCCTTCATACCTATAAATACTCACTTTATTTCCTCATTTTATTCATCAAACTTTCTCAAGCAACCTTTTTCTCTATACACTTATTTACTCATTCTCAAATACAGTTTTAGTTTTTAGTAGTGTAGAAATATTATTCCGGTGATTCATATACTCTAGATAGTATAAAAAACTCTCTGGCGATGAGAAAAGGCTAGGGTTCAAGAGTGTTCATTGAGTTCTTCAATTCAGAGTAAAGCTTTGGATTTCAGGTATGTAAGGTTATTCATAGCATTGCATTAAGTTCGTCCATGCACGCAATATTTAAATTCATCGTAATTGAGTTTAAGTTGTGTTTTACCCTAATTCTTGAATTCTAAATGAGTTAATTCTTATTCAATTGAGTTATATATATTTATGCATTGAGATGATTATTATTTTTATCTCTCATATTATTGGAATTGTTGTCCATTGCTACTTTTCCATGAACCCAAATTGATTTGATGTTCATGATTATTTATTTATTTTTATGCGTGTTTTGAGTAAAGATGTTGGCTTTTAATATGCATTGACAAAAAGAGTGATTTGAATTAATACTATATATGTATTTTATTGAGTTTTGAAATAGCAAAAGCGTTGAGTTTAAATGAATTTGATTCTTTGGATTAAATGATATTTTGAGCAAGATGTATTGATAAGATGTAAATGATATTTTGAAGTGTAATGATTGATGAAGAGATAATGATGATAATGATGCGTTGAGATGGGTTTGATGTTTTTAATTAAAGTCCAATGAGACTAGATGATGAGGTTAGTATGAGTACATATTTTGGGAGTAGTATTGAGCACCGAGTTGGGTAAGAGTTTAATTGGCTCAAACCCCATAAGTACGTAGCCAACGTAGGATGGAGGCTATGCCTCTTAAGTCCCAAAAAGAAGACTTTGATGATTGGATCCAAGATGGTGATGTCCTTTACCCTGGCAAGAAATTGGATGGAGGTGGCAACGACATCGCTTCATTGTATCATCACTAGCTCATAAGTGATGGTTGTCTATTAGAGAAACTCTCAACTAAGTAAGCATTGCTTATTATTGTATATTGATGTTGAGATGGCGTTGAGTTCTGAGTTGAGTCTTCCTAAGAGGAGTATCTTGATATTTGTCCTTACTTTCTTACCATTTTACATACTCTACATTTCATATACTGATATCATTCGGCCTATATCATTTTATGATGTAGATACATGTGTTAGAGATCCTCAACAGGCGTATCATTGAAGATTATTACTTTCCAGCTATTTGGTGAGTTCTTATTGTATCCAGAGAAACTGTTTATTCTTTTATTATTGTTGAGTATTATATTTCTTTTGAGGTAGCCATGGACATGCCATTGGCACCTTCTAATAGCGTTAGAGGATTCGTCGACAGAGTTTGATGATGTAATTGGAGTAATATTCCTTTGAAACTACATTTTTAAGGGTTATTTCTTTTCTTTGATGTTGATGATGGAGAGCTCACATAAGTGTTCTTGTTTTCACTTAAGTCTTCCGCTGATGAACGGATGAGTGATAAGACCATGTGGTTCTCTTGGTGACCAAAGATGGTTTCTGAGTGTCGACCATGCATAGGGTACCCTTTCGGGGAGTGACAAACTTGGTATCAGAGCATAAAATTCAAGAGTCCTACTGTGTCTATGAATCAATGTCTAGTAGAGTCTTACTTATGGGTGTGTCGTGCACCACACTTATAATCTAGAGGTTATACAATATTAGGAATTATTTTACTTCTTTCATAATTTGAGTTCGTGAAATAGAGTTTAACTCTATAAAACTTTCTTTCTAATTCGTGTATTTATACATTGCAGACCATGCCTCCTAAACGTACAGCTAGTCAGAGGAATGCTTCCAGCATCGAGGTTCCACGATCAGAGATACCTCCATTGAGAACTAGGGACCGACCTGCAACGTCTATTGAGGTACCCCAAATACCTACTATTCAGTCTGCTCCTACTTCAGAGGTAGAATTCAGAGGATTTATTGGCATGCTCACTCAACTGGTAGCTTCCCAGATGGGTAACTATTGTTCACCAACTCCTAGCTCTAGCTCCCAAGAGTCGTCTGCCACTATAAGGATTAGAGATTTTCTAAGGATGAACCCGCCAATCTTCACAGGGTCTAAGGTTGAGGAGGATCCTCAAACTTTTATTAATGAGATATGGAAGATCTTGAAAGTGATGTATACTACTGAGGTTGAGGGTGTCGAGTTGGTTTACTACCAACTCAAGATGTGGCAAACGTGTGTATGACTACTGGGAGCATAGTTGCGGTGAGGATGCTGGACCTGCGGTTTGGGATGAGTTTAAAAGAACTTTCCTTGACAACTTCTTTCCCCAAGAGCTAAGAAAAGAAAAAAGTTAAGGAGTTTGTGAACCTCAAGCAGGAGAGCATGATTGTAAAGGAGTATAGTTTGAAGTTTATTTAGTTGTCCAAATATGCCCCAGAAATGATTCCTCATATGAGGGCCAAGATGAGGAAGTTTGTCTCTGTCTTGGGCAAACATGTAAAGAAAGAATGTAAGACAATGCTAAATTGATGGTGTATGCTCAGCAGGTTGAGGATAACAAAAAAAAGAACTGAGAGGAGCACTTAAGCAAGAAGGTTAAGTCTGTTGAGCATGAGAATGAGAAGAAGCAAGGGAAGGGTAACAAGCCCTTCTTTCAGAAGAGGTCTTCTAATTATGCACTTTCCTCAACAAGTGCTTTTACACCTAATACCAGGTATAATTAGAGGTCACTGAGTCACCAGAACTTCCGAGCTCAGGGTTCTCAATCCCAAGGAAGTATAGGTCAAGGTTCTAGAGGAAAGCCACTTTGTGCTAGATGTAGAAAGTTCCATTTGGGAGAGGGTAGTGAAGGAACCAATGCTTGATATGGATATGGGAAGATAGTTCACTTCCAGAATGAGTGTCCTCTAAAGAGACAGGGAGATAGAGGTAGTAGAGCTCATTTTTCTTTTGCAGCATCACAGAATAGAGGTAATCAGAGATGTGCAGCTTTAGGTGCAGGCGAGGGAACAAATTGTCTATATGCTATGGGTAGTCACCAAGACCAAGAGAATGCACCCTATGTTGTTATTGATATGCTCTGAGTCCTTTTTTTGATATGTATGCATTACTTGATCTGGGTGCGACATTATCTTTTATGACTCCTTACTTGGCTAGTAAATTTGAGATCCTTCCTGAGTCTGTTCTTGAGTTTTTTAGTGTGTCTACTACTGTTGGTGAGTCTATCTTAGCTAAGAGGGTCTATAGAGATTGTACTATGTCAATCTATCACAGGGATACCATGATTGACTTAGTTGAGTTAGACATGATTGATTTTGATGTGATTCTTGGCATGGACTGCTTTATGCTTGTTATGCCTTAGTTGATTGTATAACCTGAATTGTCAAGTTTCAATTTCTGAATGAGCCTATCTTAGATTGGAAGGGAAGTTCTGTAGTACCAAGGGGTAAATGTTTTTCCTACCTTAAGGCTAGAAAGTTAATCCCCAAGGGATGTATCTATCATATAGTCCAAGTCAAAAATATTAATGTTCAGACTCCATCCCTTGAGTCAGTTCCCGTTGTGAATGAGTTTCCTGAAGTCTTTCTTGAGGATCTACCCAGAATCCCTCCTGATAGAGAAATAGACTTTGGTATTGATGTGCTTCCTGATACACAACCTATCTCCATTCTTCCTTATAGAATGGCTACCGCTGAGTTGAAAGAGTTGAAAGAACTACTAAAAGATCTCTTAGATAAGAGATTAATTAGCCCAAGTGTCTAACCTTGGGGCGCTCCTATCCAATTTTTGTGAAAGAAAGACAGGTCTCTTAGAATGTGCATTGATTACCAACAACTGAACAAGGTCATCATAAAGAATAAGTATCATCTCCCCAGGATAGATGATTTATTTGACCAACTTCAGGGTGCCACATGCTTCTCTAAGATAGACCTCAGATCAGGCTATCATCAGTTGAAAGTGAGAGAATGTGACATTCCAAAGACGGCTTTCTGAACCCACTATGGTTATTTTGAGTTTCTATTTATGTCCTTTGGATTGACTAACGCTTCTGCAGCTTTTATGAACCTCATAAACTGGGTATTTAAGCCATACCTAGATACGTTTGTGATTATCTTCATCGATGATATTTTGGTCTACTTTAGAAGTAAGAGTGATCATATAACCACCTTAGAATTGTCCTTCAAACTCTCAAGGAGAGGGAGTTGTATGCTAAGTTTTCGAAGTGTATCTTTTGGCTTGCCTTTAGGCAATATTATATCTAATGATGGAATTTGAGTTGATACTCAAAAAATTGAGGCAGTTAAGAACTGGCCCAGACCCACCTCTCCAACTGACATAAGCAGTTTCCTAGGTTTGACTGGTTACTAAAGGAGGTTTGTTGAGAGATTTTCATCCATATCCCCACCATTGACTACGTTGACTCAGTAAATGCTAAGTTTCAATGGTCTGATTCTTTTGAGAAAATCTTTCAAGAGTTGAAAGCTAGATTGACTACTGCTCCATTGTTGTCCCTACCCGAGGGAACGAATGGTTTTTGTAACACCCCTCAAAAAAATTTCCTAAGACTCGGACCTTTCTTATTTTTGGGTAGGGTCGAACTCTATTATTGCGAAGTATATTCTTGAGTTAAGATGAGTCCCTGAGTAATTAAAGAGTATTGGAGGTGATGTGGGGTCACAAAGGACCCCTAGGACCAACCTCAGTCCAAAAGGTTTGTCGTAGCTAAGTTTTAGGATGAGTTCGCTTAAGGGGTCGACTTCTAACGACCCTATCTTTTGAAAGACGACAATCTGGGTGGACTACGACCTATTAAATTAAAGGTCGTCGAGTCTTCTTTCCAACGCCACCAAGGATGTAATTTTTGGATTTTAGCTTCAAACGATATGAAGATCCTAAGACGAACTAGCACGACAGGAATTTTAAGCCTGGATTGCAACTACTGGGAATCTGGGCTTGGCGCCGCAGTGGCACGACACGCCATTATCGCACCAGGAACATGCCTCAGTAGTTTGGTTCCTGGCGCGGTGCGCCACTACGAGATGTGCAGGGTTTTTAAGCCTATTTTCCAGAGCCAAGAAAATATGGCCTTGTTGCTGTAAGGGCGCGACGCGCCACTATCTCACCAAGAACATGCCTCAGTAGTTTAATCCTTGGTGCGACGCGCCACTAATAGATATTCAGGTTTTAGGCCTAATCGACCTGGCACTGTAATGGTGCGACGCGCCACTATCGCGCTAGGAGCGTTTTCAGCCTATTTTTCAGAATTTTAGAGAAAGGGCAATTTGGGAATTATCCCAAATTATATATACTCGAGCATTGGGCGTTCTGGGACCATTTTTAGCCTCTCCCACTCTCTCTAAAAAGCCCTAGAAATCCCTCTCTCTTCTTCTTCTTCTTCTTCTTCTCTATTTCAAACAAGGAATTGTTCCAAGAGCTTCAAGACTCCAAGTTTCCATTGAAGACCCAACAACAAGGTTTCTTCAAAAATCTATTCTAAGGTTTGTAAGGCTACTCAAAGTATGGGTTGAGTACACCCATGTGCCCTATACTTTCTTTGAGGTTCAATGTCCATAAGAATGGAGTTTCTTGATAGGTTTATATTCAAATGAGTCTTGCCTACTATTTGTTTAATTCTTATTATGTTGATGTTGTTGAGGTAAGAAATCCCTAAAATCTTCATGTTAGCATGAGTCAATGGAGATGAGTTATAGCATGCTTTGTTGATTTTCTTAACCATGTGATTATGTTGAATATGTCAATTTCCTTAAATGTGTTATTCCTCTTGAATTGTTGGTTTAAAACCTTAGAGTTGTGATGAGTCCTAAGGATGTGATAAATGAAGAGAGGAATGGTTTGTTATGTTTGTGGGGTGTTATAAATGCATATCTAATTTAGGCTTGATTGAGTTGATTGGAGGATAGAATTGACTAGTGGACAAGGTCTTAAATGAGACTTGCCATTATGTCGATTGAGTTGAATTGAGGATAGAGTTGATGAGTTGGCAAGGTTCTAAATAAAACTAGCCGTGAGGACTTATTTGAGATGATTGAATGGAGTCTTATGAGCATGGAGTCATGAGAGGAGTATCGAGCACCGAAGTGGGTAAGGGTATAGTCCATACTCGAACCCCAAAAACTATGTCGCCAACGTAGGTAGGGATGGAACCATTAAAGTGTGATGCTTCCCGTGGGATCGAACCGTTAAAGTCGGATGTTTCCCATTTTATTGTCCTAAAATGATAGAACTTGACTAATCGATGAAATCCATGATTAGGGACGCATTCATGCCCTGGTAAAGTATGGACGTACGTGGCAACAACGTCAGCTTGTTGTACTATCACTGGCTCATAAGTGATGGTTGTCGGATAAGAGAAACTCCCATTTAGGTCTTGATACTGATTCGAGTCAGTTGAGTTGAGTGGCATGTGAATTAGTCCCGTCTAAACCATTTCTTGTTAGACTTAGGACACTCGAGTAAGTTGTCACTTCTTTATGACTTGAATTGATGAGTGGACAAGGTCCTAAATGAGACTTGCCGTGAGGGCTTGTTTGAGATGATTGGATGGAGTCTTATGAGCATGGAGTCATGGAAGGAGTATCGAGCACCGAAGCAGGTAAGGGTATAGTCCATACTCGAACCCCAAAAACTACACCCCCAATGTAGGTAGGGATGAAACCGTTAAAGTCGGATGCTTCCTGTGGGATCGAACTATTAAAGTCGGATGTTTCCCATTTTATTATCCTGAAATGATAGGACTTGACTAATCGATGGAATCTATGATTAGGGAGCGTTCATGCCCTGGCAAGGTATGGACGGACGTGGCAATAACGTCAGCTTGTTGTACTATCACTGGCTATAAGTGATGGTTGTCGGATAAGAGAAACTCCTATTTAGGTCTTGATACTGCTCCGAGTCAGTTGAGTTGAGTGGCATGTGAATTAGTCCCGTCTAAACCATTTCTTGTTAGACTTAAGACACTCGAGTAAGTTGTCACTTCTTTATGAGTTGAGATTTCCGAGTTGGTTGACCCTTTTCTGATGTTGTTTTATTCGGCCATTTTACATACTCATATATTCCACGTACTGACGCCATTTGGCCTGCATCATTTCATGATGCAGAGACAAGGTACCAGAGATCCTCAACCGGCACACCGTTGAAGATTTTCACACTTCCAGCTACTTGGTGAGTCCTTCTAGTTTCTGAAGGATGTTGAGCTTCCTATATAGTTTTGTGTTGTTTCCTTTATTTTGATTGTTGGTAGCCATGGTCTTGTCATTGGCACCTCCTAGACTTTGATAGAGGCTTCATAGACTAGAGTGTGGGGAGGTTTGATTGTTATTTTGAGGAGTCTTATTATATTTGTTTTGTTGAGTTGATAGTGTTTGGCCTTCGGCCCCCATAATGTGAATAGTGTGTTTATGATTGAATCCTCCATTGAGTGAATGTGGTTGAATGATAGTGTGACTTAATCAGGTGGTTCGCTTGAAGGCCAGAAATAACTTTCGAGTGCCGGTCACGTCTAGGGTACCCTCATGGGGCGTGACAAACATAGTATAATAGCCCAGAGTTCAAGAGTCCTAGGGAGTCTATGAAGCCGTATCTAGTAGATTCTTGCTTATGGGTGTGTTGTGCACCACACTTATAATCAGGAGGCTATAAGACATTAGGAATTGTTTCACTTCTTTCAAACTCTGAATTCGTGCAATAGAGTTAGACTCTATAAAACTCATTTCTAATTTGTGCGTTTATACATTACAGATAATGCCTCCTAAACGTACGACTAGCTAGAGAAATGTTGATAACGTAGAGATGCCCTAGTCAGAGGTATGCCTATCGAGGGCTAGAGGCCGACCCGCAAGATATGCGGAGGCACTCCAAGTGCCTGCTACTCCAACTGCACCCACTTTAGAGGCAGAATTTTGAGGGGCGATTGCTATGCTCACTTAATTAGTGGCTGCCTGGAATGGTAACCAGAGTTCGCCGACTCTTAGCTCTAGTTCCCAAGAGCCATTTGCTTCCACTAGAATTAGAGACTTTTTGAGAATGAATCCGTCGGCATTCATGGGTTCTAAGGTTGATGAAGATCCCCAAAATTTTATTGATGAGATGTGAAAAATTCTGAAAGCTATGCATACTATGGAAATTGAAGGGGTTGAGTTGGTGTCTTATCAACTCAAGGATGTGGCAAACATTTGGTATAACCAATGGGAACAAGGTAGAAGTGAGGATGCTGAACCTGCTATGTGGGATAAATTCGGGGGAGCCTTTCTTGACCACTTCTTTCCCCGAGAATTGAGGAAAGCAAAAGTGGAGGAGTTTGTGAATCGGAAACAAGAAGGCATGACTGTTAAGGAGTACCGCCTGAAGTTCACCCAGCTATCCAGGTATTCTCTAGAGATGATCCTAGATGTGAGGTCGAAGATGAGGAAATTTGTCTCCAGTTTGGGAAGACATGTGAAGAAGCAGTGCAAAGCGGCATTGTTAATCTCCGATATGGATATTTCAAGACTAATGGTGTACACTCAATAGGTGGAGGATGAGAAGAGAAAAGACAGAGAGGAGCATCTGAGCAAGAAGGCAAGATCAGCTGGGCATGAGAACGAACAGAGGCAAAATAGGGACAACAGATTCTTCTTCCAGAAGAGGCCTTCCAACTATGCCTTATCTACCGCTAGTGCACATATGCCGCAGAACAGGTATGATCGGCAGGGACAGAGACGCCAGAATTTCAGACCCCAGGGTTCTCAACCCTAGACTAGTATGAGTCAAGGTTCGAGAGGGAAGCCACCATGCAGCAAGTGCGGTAGGCTCCACTTGGGGGAAGTGCAGAGCGGGAAGGGTTGGTTGTTATAAATACGGCCAAATGGATCATTTTCAGAGGGAGTGTCCAACAGGGGGAAACAAAGCCCAATATTCTACCTCTGTACCACCGGCTAGGGGTGATCAGAGGGGCACTACTTCAGGCACGAGGGGAGGTACAAACTGTTTATATGCCATGGGTAGTCGCCAAGATCAAGAGAACTCTCTTAACGTCGTGATGGGTATGATACGAGTCTTTTCTCTTGACTATTATGTTTTGATGGATCCGGGTGCCACGCTATCTTTTATGACTTCTTATGTGGCTAGTAAATTTAATAAAATTCTTGAATGCCTTCTTGAGCCTTTCAGGGTAGCTACTCCTATCGGTGATTCTGTCTTAGCTGAGAGAGTCTATAGGGATTTCACTGTGTCAATTCATCACAGGGATACCTTGGCCGACTTAGTTGAGTTGGACATGGTTTATTTTGATGTGATCCTTGGCATGGACTGGCTTTATGTCTGTTATGCCACTATTGATTGTAGGACCCGGATTGTTAAGTTCAAATTCCTGAATAAGGCTGTCATAGAGTGGAAGGGGAGTCCTGTTGTGCGTAAGGGTAAGTTTATTTCCTACCTTAGGGCCAGGAAGCTAATATCAAAAGGATGTATCTATCACATTGTCCGAGTGAAAGATGATAATGTTGAGTCTCCATCCCTCGAGTCGGTTCCAATTATCAATGAGTTTCTGGATGTCTTTCCTGAAGATCTGCTTGGAGTCCCTCTTGATAGGGAGATTGACTTTGGAATTGATGTCCTTCCTGATACCCAGCCTATCTCAATCCCTCCATATAGAATGGCTCCGTCTGAGTTGAAAGAGTTGAAAGAACAGTTGAAAGACTTGTTAGATAAGGGATTCATTAGGCCGAGTGTCTCACCATGGGGTACTCCGGTCCTATTTGTGCGAAAGAAAGATGAGTCCTTTAGAATGTGTATTGATTACAGGCAGCTGAACAAGGTCACCATAAAGAAAAACCCTCTCCCCAGAATAGATGACTTATTTGATCAACTTTAGGGTGCCACTTGTTTCTCAAAGATAGACCTAAGATCGGGCTACCATCAGTTGAAGGTGAGGGGTGTGATATCCCAAAGACAGCTTTTCGGACCCGCTATAGCCACTTTGAGTTCTTGGTGATGTCCTTCGGGTTGACTAATTCCCCCGCAGCTTTTATGGATCTCATGAACTGAGTATTTAAACCGTACCTTGATATGTTTGTGATTGTATTCATAGATGATATTTTAGTTTACTCCAAGAATGAGGAGGAGCACGCCCATCATCTTAGAGTCGTCTTACAAACTTTGAAGGACCAGGTATTGTATGCAAAGTTCTCCAAGTGTGAATTTTGGCTTGCATCAGTGGCTTTCCTAGGCCACATTGTATCTAGAGATGGTATTCAGGTTGATGCTCAGAAAATTGAGGGGTGAAGAATTGGCCCAGACCCATATCCCCGATAGAGATAAGAAGCTTCTTGGGTTTGGACGGCTATTATCGAAGGTTTGTAGAGGGATTATCATCCATATCATCACTATTGACTAAGCTGACCCAAAAGAAGGCTAAGTTCCAATGGTCCGATGCTTGTGAGGAGAGTTTTCAGAAATTAAAGACCAAGCTAACCACTGCTTCTGTCTTGACTTTGCCCGATGGAACAGAGGGCTTTGTGATCTATTGTGATGCATCTAGAATTGGGTTGGGCTGTGTGTTGATGTAGAGAGGGAAGGTGATAGCCTATGCTTCAAGACAGCTTAAGATTCATAAGAGGAATTACCCAACTCATGACCTTGAGCTGGCAGCGGTGGTATTTGCGCTTAAAATTTGGCTCCACTACTTGTATGGAGTGCATGTTGATGTGTTCACCGATCACAAGAGTTTACAATACGTCTTCAGCTAGAAGGAACTCAACTTGAGACAAAGGAGATGGCTCGAACTACTCAAAGACTATGATATGAGCATCCTCTACCATCCAGGTAAAGCTAATGTTGCTGCTGATGCTCTTACCAGGTTGTTTACGGGTAGCGTTGCCCATATGGAAGAGGGAAGGAAAGAATTGGCTAGAGAGGTGCACAGATTAGCCCGATTGGGAGTTCGTCTCAAAGAAAACAATAAAGGTGGAGTTAATGTTCAGGATGGGGCTACATCCTCACTCGTGATAGAGGTAAAAGAAAAGCAAGACCAAGATCCCGTCCTTCTCCAATTGAAGGAAGTTGTTCACAAACAAGAGGTGATGTTTTTTACCAAAGGGGGAGATGGTGTGTTAAGGTACCAAAATAGATTGTGTGTGTCAGATGTCAATGATATTCGAGAAATAATTATGGCCGAAGCGCACAGTTCTAGATACTATATTCATCTCGGTTCTACAAAAATGTATCATGACTTGAGGGAAATCTATTGGTGGAGTGGGATGAAGAGAGACATTGCGGAATTTGTTTCCAAGTGCCCGAATTGACAATAGGTGAAGGTTGAGCATCAAAGACCATGTGGTTTGGCTCAAAATATAGACATTCCAGAATGGAAGTGGAAGATGATCAATATGGACTTTATTACAGGTTTACCGAGGTCCCGAAAGCAACATATTTCAATTTGGGTGATTGTGGATAGAATAACGAAATTAGCTCACTTCTTGGCAGTTAAGACTACTGACACCACAAAAGATTATGCAAGGTTATACATTCAAGAGATTGTCAGATTGCATGGGGTTCCCTTGTCTATCATCTCAGACAAAGGAGCTCAATTCACTTCCCAATTTTGGAAATCCTTTCAGAAGGGATTAGGTTCGAAGGTGAAATTGAGTATGGCCTTTCATCCCCAGAAAGATGGCCAAGCAGAGTACACCATCTAGATATT
Organism: Solanum dulcamara; assembly: GCF_947179165.1. NCBI lineage: Eukaryota > Viridiplantae > Streptophyta > Magnoliopsida > Solanales > Solanaceae > Solanum > Solanum dulcamara. The sequence goes on along the minus strand of NC_077239.1, from coordinate 58,312,312 downwards.
GGAAGATATGTTGAGGGCATGTGTGCTTGACTTCAAAGAAAATTGGGATGATCACTTACCTCTCTTAGAGTTTGCATATAATAATAGCTATCATGCAAGCATTCAAATGGCTTCTTATGAAGCTTTGCATAGGAGGAGGTGTAGATCGCCAATTGGATGGTTTGAAGTTGGTAAAGTGGAGTTGATTGGGCCCGATTTTGTTCACCAAGCCATGGAGAAGGTGAGAGTCATTCAAGACAGGCTAAAGACAGCCCAAAGCCGCTAAAAATCTTATACCGACGTGAGGAGGAGAGACTTAGAGTTTGAGGTGGGTGATTGGGTATACTTGAAAGTGTCACCCATGAAGGGGTGTCATGAGGTTTGGAAGAAAGGGGAAGCTCAGTCCTCGATATGTTGGTCCTTACAAGATTTCGAGGCGGATTGGGAGTGTTGCCTATGAGTTGGAGTTACCCTCAGAGCTAGCCTCTATTCATCCGGTATTCCACGTTTCGATGTTGAAGAAGTTCTTAGGCGATCCCTCGTTGGTAGTCCCCATTGATAGTATTGGAGTTAAGGATAGCTTATCCTATGAAGAGGTCTCGGTCCAAATTCTTGATCGCCAAATCCGCAAATTGAGGAATAAAGAGATCGCCTCAGTTAAAGTCCTGTGGAGAAATCAATTTGTTGAGGAAGCCACATGGGAAGCGGAGGAAGACATGAAATCTAAATATCCACATCTATTCGTGCCTACCGACGAGAATGTTGAAGGTAATGTCCATTTCCTTGACTTGAATTTATTTGCGCATTATGAGTTTGATTGGTTGAATGACTGAATTCTGATTGTGATTTGTATCCCGAGTCCATTCTTGGTTACTCGTCATTCGAGGACGAATGATCCCAAGGGGGAGATAATGTAACACCCCTCAAAAAATTTCCCTAAGACTCAGACCTTTCTTGTTTTTGGGTAGGGTCGAACTCTATTATTGCGAAGAATATGCTTGAGTTAATATGAGTCCCTGAGTAATTAAAGAGTGTTGGAGGTGATGTGGGGTCACAAAGGACCCCTAGGACCAAGCTAAGTCCAAAAGGTTCGTCGTGGCTAAGTTTTAGGATGAGTTTGCTTAAGGGGTCGACTTCTAACGACCCTATCTTTTGAAAGAAGACAATTTGAGTGGCCCATGACCTATTAAATTAAAGGTCGTCGATTCTTCTTTCCAATGCCACCAAGGATGTAATTTTTGGAGTTCGGAGTCAAAAGATATGACGATCCTAAGGCGAACTAGCACGATAGGAATTTTAGGCCTGGGTTGCAACTACTGGGAATCTGGGCTTGGCGCCGCAGTGGTGCGATACACCACTATCGCGCCAAGAACACGCCTTAGTAGTTTGGTCCCTGGCGCGGTGCGCCACTACGAGATGTGCAGGGTTTTCAAGCCTATTTTCCAGACCAAAAAAATAAGGCCTTGGCGTTGTAAGGGCGCGACGCGCCACTATTGCGCTAAGAACATACCTCAGTAGTTTGGTCTTTAGTGCGGCACGCCACTAACAGATGTGCAGGTTTTAGGCCTAATCGACCTGGCACTGCAATGGCGCAACGAACCACTATCCCGCCACGAGCATTTTTAGCCTATTTTTCAGAATTTTGGAGAAAGGGCAATTTAGGAATGGTCCCAAATTATATATACTCGAGCCTTGGGCGTTTTGGGACCATTTTCAGCCCCTCTCTCTCTCTAAAAAGCCTTAGAAATCCCTTTCTTTTCTTCTTCTTCTTCTTCTTCTTCTTCTTCTTCTTCTTCTTCTCCATTTCCAATAAGGAATTGTTCCAAGAGCTTCAAGACTCCAAGTTTCCATTGAAGACCCAATAACAAGTTTCTTCAAGAATCCATTCTAAGGTATGTAAGGCTACTCAAAACATGGATTGAGTACACCCATGTGCCCTATACTTTCTTTGAGGTTAAATGTCCATAAGAATGGAGTTTCTTGATAGGTTTATGTTCAAATGAGTCTTGCCTACTATTTGTTTGATTCTTATTATATTGATGTTGTTGAGCTAAGAAATCCCTAAAATCTTCATGTTAGCATGAGTCAATGTAGATGAGTTGTAACATGCTTTGTTGATCTTCTTAACCATGTGATTATGTTGAATACGTCAATTTCCTTAAATGTGTTATTCCTCTTGAATTGTTGGTTTAAAACCTTAGAGTTGTGATGAGTCCTAAGGATGTGATAAATAAAGAGAAGAATGGTTTGTTATATTTATAGGGTGTTATAAATGCATATCTAATTTAGGCTTGATTGAGTTGATTGGAGGATAGAATTGATGAGTGGACAAGGTCCTAAATGAGACTTGCCGTGAGGGCTTGTTTGAGATGATTGGATGGAGTCTTATGAGCATGGAGTCATGGAAGGAGTATCGAGCACCGAAGCAGGTAAGGGTATAGTCCATACTCGAACCCCAAAAACTACACCCCCAACGTAGGTAGGGATGAAACCGTTAAAGTCGGATGCTTCCTGTGGGATCGAACTATTAAAGTCGGATGTTTCCCATTTTATTATCCTGAAATGATAGGACTTGACTAATCGATGGAATCTATGATTAGGGAGGCGTTCATGCCCTGGCAAGGTATGGACGGACGTGGCAACAATGTCAGCTTGTTGTACTATCACTGGCTCATAAGTGATGGTTGTCGGATAAGAGAAACTCCCATTTAGGTCTTGATAGTGCTCCAAGTCAGTTGAGTTAAGTGGCATGTAAATTAGTCCCGTCTAAACCATTTCTTGGTAGACTTAGGATACTCGAGTGATTTGTCACTTCTTTATGAGTTGAGATTTCCAAGTTGGTTGACCCTATTCTGATGTTGTTTTATTCGATCATTTTACATAATCGTACATTCTACGTACTGACGCCATTTGGCCTGCATTGTTTCATGATGCAGAGATAGGTACCAGAGATCATCAACCGGTGCACCGTTGAAGATCTTCACACTTCCAGCTACTTGGTGAGTCCTCCTAGTTTCCGGAGGATGTTGAGCTCCCTGTATAGTTTTGTGTTGTTTCCTTTATTTTGATTGTTGGTAGCCATGGGCTTGTCATTGGCATTTACTAGACTTTGATAAAGGCTTCATATACTAGAGTGTGGGGAGGTTGGACTGTTATTTTGAGGAGTCTTATTATATTTGTTTTGTTGAGTTGATAGTGTTTGGCCTTCGGCCCCCATAATGTGAATAGTGTGTTTATGATTGAATCCTCCATTGAGTGAATGTGGTTGAATGATAGTGTGACTGAATCAGGTGGTTCGCTTGAAGGCCAGAAATGGCTTTTAAGTGCCGGTCACATCTAGGGTACCCTCTCGGGGCGTGACAGTTTTGTTATCTATTGTGATGCTTCCAAAGTTGGGTTGGGATGTGTGCTGATGCAGAAAGGTAAGGCCATTGCCTATGCCTCCAGACAACTAAAGACCCATGAGAGGAACTACCCCACTCATGATATTGAGTTGGCAGCTATAGTATTTGCTCTTAAGATCTGGCATCACTATCTTTATGGTGTACATGCGGATATATTTACAGACCATAAGAGCTTGCAGTATGTATTCAGTCAAAAGTAGTTGAACTTGAGGTGGAGGAGATGGCTAGAGTTTCTCAAGTATTATGACATGAGCATTCTCCACCACTAAGGTAAAACAAATGTAGTTGTCAATGCTCTTAGCAGATTATCCATGGGATTACAGCCCATGTGGAAGAGAAAAATAAGGAGCTGGCAAAGGAAGTGCATAGACTTACGTGATTGAGAGTCCAACTTATTGACTCCAGTGAAGCTGGATTAATGGCTCCGAATAGGTCTACATCATTTCTTGTAGCGGAGGTGAAGGAAAAACAAGATCAAGATCCTATTTTACTTCAGTTAAAAGAAGATGTACATAAGCAGAAGGTGATGGTCTCCGCCAAAGGGGGAGATGGTATGTTGAGGTACCAAGGTAGATTGTGCATTCCGAGTCTTAATGGTATCCGAGATAGGATCATGGCAGAGGCTCATAGCTCCAGATATTCCATCTATCTAGGGTCTACTAAGATGAATCATGATGTGAGGGAAGTCTACTGGTGGAATGGTATAAAGAAGGACATTGCAGACTATGTCTCCAAATGTCCAAATTGCCAACAAGTCAAGGTTCAGTACCAAAGGACATGTAGTGTAGCTCAAAATATAGAAATTCCAGAATGGAAGTGGGAGATGATCCATATGGACTTCATTACAGGCTTACCAAGGTCTCGCAGACAGCATGATTTGATTTGGGTGATTGTGGATAGGATAATCATATCAGCCCACTTCTTACCTGTTAAGACTACAGACACCGCAGAGGACTATACCCGATGGTATATTTGAAAGATTGTCAGACTTCATGGATTCCCTCTGTCCATTCATCTCAGATAGAGGAGCCTAGTTCACTGCTCAGTTTTGGAAATCCTTTCAAAAAGGGTTGGGTTTGAGAGTGAACCTTAGCACCGCATTTCATCCTCAAACTGATGTCCAGGTAGAGCACACTATTCAGAATTTGGAGGACATGCTAAGAGCATGTGTCATTGACTTCGAAGGTAATTAGGATGATCACTTACCCTTTATTGAGTTTGCTTATAATAACAGTTTCCATTCGAGTTTTCAGATGGCTCCTTATGAGGCCCTTTATGAGAGGAGAAACAGATCACCAATTAGTTGGCTTGAAGTTGGTGAAGTTGAGTTGATTGGACCAGACTTAGTTCACCAAGCCATGGAAAAAGTGAAGATCATCCAAGAGAGGTTGAGGACTGCTCAGAGTCTCTAAAAATCCTACACCGATGTTAGGAGAAAAGATTTGGAGTTTGAGGTGAATGATTGGGTATACTTAAAGGCTTCACCCACGAAGGGTGTGATGAGATTTGAAAAGAAGGGAAATTTAAGTCCTTGATATATTGGTCCTTACCATATTGTGAAGAGGGTAGGTAATGTAGACTATGAGTTAGATCTACCACCAGAGTTAACAGTTATTCATCCAGTGTTTCACATTTCGATGTTTAAGAAGTATTTGGGATATTCTTCATTGGTTGTCCCTATTGAGAGTATTGAAGTAAAAGATAGTTTGTCCTATGAGGAGATTCATGTCCAAATCCTTGATCGTCAGATTTGCAAGCTTAGAACCAAAGAGGTTGCACCATTCAAAGTCTTGTGGAGAAATTAGTTTGTTTAGGAAGCTACATGGGAAGTTGAAGAATATATAAAGACAAAATATCCTCATCTATTTGTGCCTTCCGATGATGATGTTCAAGGTAATATTTCTTACGTCTACCTTTGAGTCGATGTGTATTCATGAGTTTGAGTCATTGACTATTTGAGTATGTGTTGTTTGAGCATTTGAGTATCAGAGTTTTTAAGTAATTGATGTCTTGATGATATTCGTGCTTGATGTCTTCTAGCTTCATCTTCATTCGAGGATAAATGATCCCAAGGAGGAGATATTGTAACACCCCCTAAAACGTTGTATGTATTGTTCCTATTATCGATGAAATTGATACTGCTTCTGTATTTTGGGCATAACTTTTCATATGATAGTCCAAATTATGTGATTCAAATTTCTGAATAACCCCAATATCGTTACCTATAACTTTTGTGATACTACTTAAGATTCGGAGGCTAAGTAGCTCAAATAAATTATTTTTTTACAAGAAATCATGTTTTGACGAAATAGAGTATTTGTAGAAGAAATATCATATCTCATTGTAGGATGCTTAATTCGGTTGATTCTTGAACGACATGAAATTAGACTTCTAGAGCAACAATTTATATGAGACACCAAATCCTAATTAGGAATTATCTTGTTCAAACATAGATCCTAAAAAGGGTATTCCGTTAAAAGAAAGTTCATCTCACCAACTATGAAAGATCTATATTCATTTGACATCACCCGTGACTTCAATGTTCCTCCATTTGACATCACCCATGACATCATAATCCTCTATTAAATTTTCAAGATCATTTTTTATAATTATTTTATTTATTGTTAGGTCTCTCCTTCACACCTATCAATACCCACCTTATTTCCTTATTTTATTCATCAAGCTTTCTCAAGCAACTCTTCTCTCTATACACTTCTTTACTCATTCTCAAATATATTTTTAGTTTTTAATAGGTTAAAAATATTATTCTGGTGATTCATATACTTCAGGTAGTACACAAAACTCTTCGGCGAGGAAAAAAGGCTAGGGGTTCAAGAGTGTTGTCACGACCCGACCTAGGGCCTAGTCGTAAAACGGCGATCGAAACCCTTAAGGAAATCCAACCAAGCCTCTTGTACATATCATAAGCATACATAAGGTAAAGTAAAAAAGAAAATATCATAAGAGAGTCTAAAACATAAATAGAAATCTGAAAATGTCTTATGACAACATAAACTCGAACATATGTCCAACTAGATGCCTATAAACATGAGTATGGATGGGGGCTAAGATATGTCCCTAACTCACACTCAATATAAAATATAACAAAAGTCTTTTGAAAAGAAAACAAAAACCAACTTGAAAACTAGTCCCCGATAAATAAGGACTCACCACAACACAGTCGGATAGGAAACGCCTAATAGTTACGTGGATGATTAGGATCTTCAACCTCAACCCCTATATTATGAGACAATATAGGAAAAAAGTATGCATTAGTATATTGGAATGTACTAAGTATGAGGGTGTGACATTCAACTAAATCATGGAATGCAAAGGTCAAGTAAAACACATGATAGGATGGAATAAGTAAAGTCATGAGAAAATCATATTGACCAAAGCATTTTGAAAAAAAGCATAAATTTAAAGTCATAACATACTTAAGAGATCATATATATGTGGGATAGGAACCAAAACCGATAATAAGACCATGCGAGCTACAACATGGAATCCCAATGTTGCCCCTACATCGGAGGAAAGGGAGAGACTACTTGCCAAGGTAAACTCCTACATGCCTAAGTAGATCCACTAAGCGATCGTGTGAACCGGGTACTCACCCCTAGTTCTTAGACTCGGGTACTCACCTCCAAACCTTGATATTTCGGCCACTCACCTCTTAGAGATTTTGGGTATTCGCCTCTAATCTCTTTGTTCCTATGGTGGCACGTAGTTCAAGAGACATGAGGTTTCTACTAGGGCTTTTGGTAGGGCCCCCACCTCAAGTCCCTTCGGTGCTAAGTCAAATCCCACGGAATATATATATATATAGCATAGAAATCATAGTTGACATATATCATAGTCATGATCATAGATTTGAAAATCATAGAGTAGCTCATTTTCATAACATACTTATAATGTGAGAATTTTCCTTTCATCATTACAATCATATTTGCATAATTCATATCGTTAGGCCTTAGGTCACCACATAGGGCCCTAAGTCATCTTACTTCATAACTTGCATGAAATTCATACCTTGTACTTAGAGTAAAACTCAATTGCATATTCAATTGATTTTGAAAATCATGTAATTCACTTGAAAACATGCATGATCATAAACTTCATATCAGCCCACATATAATTCATATAGATAATATCCTTTGGAAGTATAATTCAAAATACTCATAATTTACACTATGAACCCTAGAGATCAAATTAGGAGAATTCATGGGAAAAGTCTTCAATTCAATGCAATAACCATCAATTTATATCAAAATAGACTCATGATCATATTTTAAATCATAACTCATGCAATAGGAATAGAGATCATAAAACACATAAAATACCATACGTTAATTTGATAGAAAATCTTGAGAAATTGATTGGGCTTTATGGATGAAAGAATCTATGAATCAATACCCACATACCTTAAGTGAAAACACCAATTAAGTTAGAAAAACTTGAGAGTTTGATGGAGAAATTGAGTAGATTGCTTGAATTCTTCAATGGAAACCTTGGGAGTCCTTTTTGTAGAGAGAAATATTTGATAGGTGAATTATAGAAGAATGAATAGAATTAGAGGTTTAGGTGAATTTATAGAGTTGCATTAGGTCCTAAAAACGTCTAGGTTCATTAACTAATAATTTGGGAAAGATCTAAAACTCCCTTAAAAAAACTCAACTCGACCAGAAAACTCTCCCAGATCCGCAATGTAGACCTGTCGCGGACCCTACTATTTCGTAGATTTTCTCAAAAATCCATCTTTAGATATATGGGTCCTAAAAATCTACCAAGACTATTTTTTTCGTAGGTTTTGACCCCCTGATCGATATTTCGAACTCGAATTTTTCCAAAAAGATTAAGGATAATACGTTACGTGAGCGGCCTATTTTTAAGGAATATTTAAGGTACTTGTAATTATTTTTGAGGGATGTTACAAGTGTTCATTGAGTTCTTCAATTCTGAGTAAAACTTTAGATTTAAGGTATGTAAGGCTATTAATAACATTAGATTGAATTCGTCCATGCACCCAATATTTAAATTCATCGTAATTGAGTTTATGTTGTGTTTCACCCTAATTTTTGAATTCTAAATGAGCTAATTCTTCTTCTATTGAATTAGATATATTTATTCATTGAGATTATTATTATTTTTATCTCTCATATTATTTGAATTGTTGTTCATTGCTACTTTCCCATTAACCCTAATTGATTTGATGTTCATGATTATTTATTTATTTTTATGCGTATTTTGAGTAAATATGTTGTCTTTTAATATGCATTGACGAAAAGAGGTTAGATAAATTTGAGTTTTGAAAGAGCAAAAGCGTTGAGTTTAAATAAATTTGATTCTTTGAGTTAAATGATGTTTTGAGCAAGATACTTTGATAAGATGTAAATTATGTTTTGAAGTGCAATGATTGATAAAGAGATAATGATGATAATGATGCAGTTAGATGGGTTTGATATGATAAATTAAAGTTCAATGAGACTAGATGATGAGGTTAGTATGAGCTCATATTTTGGGAGTCGTATTGAGTACCGAATTAGGTAAGAGTTTAATTGACTCAAACTCCATAACTACGTAACCAACGTAGGATGGAGGCTATGCCTCTAAGTCCCAAAAAAAGGACTTTGATGATTGGATCCAAGATGGTGATATCCTTTACCCTGGCAAGGTATTGGATGGATGTGGCAACGACATCGCTTCGTTGTATCATCAATAGCTCATAAGTGATGGTTGTCGATTAGAGAAACTCTCAACTGAGTAAGTATTGCTTATTATTATTTTAAACTTGCATTGCATATTCATGTTGAGATGGCATTGAGTTCTAAACTAAGTCTTCCTGAGAGAAGTATCTTGATATCTATCCTTACTTTTCTGTCATTTTACATACTCGTGCATTCCATGTACTGACATCATTCGACCTACATCATTTTATGATGCAGATACAGGTATTAGAGATCCTCAACAGTCGCATCGTTGAAGATTATTACTTTCCATCTATTTGGTGAGTCTTTCTTATATCCAGAGAAACTCTTTATCTTTTTATTATTGTTGAGTATTATATTTATTTTGAGGTAGCCATGGACATGTCATTGGCACTGTCTGATAGTGTTAGAGGTTTTGTAGACAGAGTTTGATGATGTAATTGGAGTAATTTTCCTTTGAAACTACTTCTCCTAAGGGTTATTTCTTTCCTTTTATGTTGATGATGGATAGCCCACATAAGTATTCTTGTTTTCACTTAAGTCTTCCGCTGATGAATAAATGAGTGATGAGATAAAGTGGTTCTCTCGGTGATCAGAGATGGTTTCAGAGTATCGGCCACGCTTAGGTTACCCTCTTGGGGCGTGACACTTATCACAATTAATTTTAAAATGAGAAAATAGTAGAAAAAATATAAATATAATTGAAGGCTATAAAGAGGTGCCACATCAACTTATGCATATCTAGATATATGTTATTAATAGATAGATATAGATATTTTCGAATATTGATTTCACAACTTTCAGTATGTATATAGTTAATAATCATAAAGAAATTTACATTCATTATTAATAGAAACTGATACTTTATTATTTCATTTATATTCATTTACTTAAATTTTTTATTTAATAATATTGATATTATTATAATAAATAGTGTACTACATGACATGGCATTCACATGCAACACACGTTCCTCAAAACTAGTATTACTAAAAGTGGAACATCCAAAATGAAAAATTAAATTACCATTTTATCCTTAAACTAAATCAAATATTTATTAAATTTAATATTAAATAAAAATATATGAATTAACTCAACGCTAAATAATAATTATATCATTTTATATTAAATTATATTCTAAAACATCCCAACTATATATTTTATTAGTATTGCACAAAAATGTAAAATACTCATAATTAGGATAAGCCTAACGATTTTTCCGTTCTACCATGAATACAACAACAACAACAACAACCAAGTGAAAGACTCTCGGCTCAATAAAAGCATAAAAAGAGGTTAGATAAGGCTAAGAAATTCAAAGCGATATGGGAAAGAAAATAATGAGAGATACACAGATAAAATAGAGTAATCAAAGTACAGAAAGTAATAGATAATAACAGAAATCAGAGCACAAGAAATTATAGTGTGCTAATGGGCCTACTAATAAGGGAGAATAACGAGACTATGTACTAGCCTTCTACCCTTATGTGGGTCCTCCACACCCTCCTATCTAAGGTCATGTCCTCGGTAAGCTGTAGTTGCGTCATATTCTGTCTAATCACCTCTCCCCAATATTTCTTCGTCCTACCCCTACCTCTTCTAAAACCATTCATGGCCAACCTCTCACACCTTCGCACTGGAGCATCTGTGTCTCTCCTCTTCACATGCCCAAACCATCTCAGTCGCATTTCCTGCATCTTGTCTTCTACCGAGGCCACTCCTACCTTGTTCCGAATAGCCTCCTTTCTAATTCTATCGCTCCTGGTATGCCTACAGATCCATATTAACATTCTCATCTCGGCAAATTTCATCTTTTGAACGTGAGAAACCTTAACTAGCCAACACTCTATCCTATGAATCTTCATCAATTAACACTTTTTCATTCCTGATTTAAGATCATGAAGTAACTGATGAAGATTAAGATTTAAGGGCCACAATAATTCAGTAGGAAATTTATGATTTTTTTTATTAGCTATACTTTTCACCTTTCCTTACCTAAGTTTTTCTATTTGAAGTCACCTAGAAGGAGTGAAGGACAATTGAATTTGCAAATTTCATTTGATCTATTTATTGAATATGGAATTTCTCTCTTTCGTTAAGAATTATTTTCTCATTTTTGTTTATTCATTTTATTTATTTATTTAGAGCATTCCTGTAGCAACCCCAAGTCATTTATGACTTGCTGGCATTGGTTGTTCGATCACCTGGTCATTCATTTGGGTTTAGACTCGTTTCTTGTTTTGAAGTTTTTATAACTTGAAAAGTTGACTTCGATCATTACTTCAGGTAAATGACCTCATAATGAAATTATGACAATTATATCAGCTTCGGAATGGCTAAATTAGGTTAGTAGCATGATTGACACGAGCATCGAGACAATCTGTGTGGGGTTGAGGTCATTTGATGCTTTAACCTTTGAAATTTGGCCTAAGATTGACTTTGGTCAACATTCTTGGAAAACACGCTTAGATAAAAATTCCATCAGTGCTGTTAGTTTCAGAATGTCGAGTTTTATCTAGAACGACCCTTCGATCACTTCTCGAAGCTTCCGATCTAATCTCGAGGCCCGTTATGGAAATAGGCTAAATATGGCACTTGGATGTGGGACCCACTTTTAATTAAAATGACCTCATATGTGAATTTTGAATGCGCCATTGAGCCTAAAATATTGAATTTGGTGGGGTAGCATATAGAATTTACACGCACTGGATTCCAAACGAATTCCGAGCATCCCATTAGAGACTTGGAAGTTTGCAAACTTAGCTATTGCAATTGATGCTGGTGCAAGCCCTCCTTGGCCTTCCCATTCACGAGCCCAATGGGTCGCGTTCGCGATGCCTAAGCTAAAAGGCCTTCGCAATCGAGAGACACCCTCTGCAATCGCGAAGAGGAGATTTTTAGTGGCTCGCGATCGCAAAGAGCATTTTGTCTAGTTTCTTAAATAAGAGATCAGATGCGATCAGGCTTATTTCCAAAACTTAGATCAGCCATATCTCTCATTTTTGGGCAAAAATTGGTGATTCAAAGCCTAGGTTATGGGTAATTGATTGGAGAGCGCATAAGAGTGCTCAGAAAGTGTTAGGAACTCGTATTTTGAGGTAAAAATGTGTTGTAGCTACTGCCATTGATGTGTTCTTAAGCTTAATTTTTGATATTCTTGCATGATTGTTGTTCGGGCTGATTCGAGCCTCAAGTTGTGTTCCATTTTATAATACAAGTTCGGAGTAGTATTTAGGGCCTTTTCACAGAGTGAATTCTATAATTTATGGAGTGGGTCCCACATTTTCTTTTTTGACTCTAAAATTGGTCCATCTCCGAATTTAGTAATTTTAATGTCTAAATGACCGTAATAACATTGAGTACCTATATTTGAAAGTATGGTAGCGTTCAGAGGCCGTTCGGAAGGAGAAAGCTCTAGTTTCTTGATTTTGGAGCGCTCGTGATCAGTCTAGAGGTAGGCTATGGTTTTACTTTCTTAGATTGAGCTTGAGAATTTGATTGGATATTGATTAGTTGAAACTTTGGATTTGGTAGTATTGAATCATGCTTAGACTCTTATAAATCATGTTTTAGGCCGTTTCGGGATTTTATCGAGTACTTGTGAGCATGTTACTTGCTTTGTTGTTTATCCATGCCTTGTAACATATGTGTATACTTGTTTAATGATTCATTTGAAGCATGTGAGGTCTTATCTTAGGTGTGACTAGTGTTTGCCTTAGAAATACACGATTCAAACTCGATAGACCTTAGTTTTGCCCGACGTTGTTCGGCCAACTTAGATCCTTGTAGACTAGTGTAGTAAACTTGAGTTTGATAGTTTGGGCCTTATCTAGAATATACCCTTGCTTCTATGACCTTATGGCTCTACGTTTCCCTAATTCTGCTACTTTATGAGTTTTGGTAGTGGCACCGTATTTCAGTTCAAGGTTGGTTTGAGTTTTAATTCCGATGGTCTTATTAGGTGAGTAAAGTGTGGGCGGAAATCCACAGATTTTTGCATCTGTCGATGATTGGGAGCACTTGCAGTAGCTATATTATCACTTTAGCAAGCATTCGGTTAGAGGTTCAGCCTCCGTATTTGATCAGTCTTGGGTACTTCTAGGGAGCATCCGGTAGACTAGGTCCAGCCTCTGTACTTTATCAGTCTTGGGTAACTTTGGGGAGCATCCGATAAGGCAGGTCCAGTCCTTATTGCCAGATTTTACTGGGTTGAATTATGGTTCTGGGTCTATATTCTCCAGCCTTTGGTTCTCAGTTGCAGATCTCGGTAGTTATTGCTATTATGTGTACTCGTTGAGCTTATGGGGTCTTATCGGATTTTTATTTAAACTTGTTTACGAGTGTACCTTGTGGGCTTATGGGGGTCCAGTTAGGTGTAGTTTAGCTGTAGTTACTTTAGTTAGTTCCTTTTACACTCGTGTGCATTACAGTTCATTCTCTACTTTAGACTTCTACTCTTAACCTTTGTTCTATCTATTCCCTCTTTTCATATTGCCTTTACTTTTCAAACTCAGTCAGCCTATGATGCCTACTGGTACCTATTGTTGTGGTACTCATACTACACTCTCCATCTGTTTTTATGATGCAGGTCCAAGCATGAGTGGCCAACGTTGACTCGAGCTAGGAGCAGTCTTGATCGGTGGCTAGGGTGAGCACACAACATTCTGATTTACCTGTCTCCTTTTGTATATATATTTTGTTTGTATTTTGCTATTTGAGACAGTCTTGTTTCAGCGGTCCACTTTTGGGACTTGTACTCTTTTGTTAAACAGCTCTATACTAGTGGCTTCTAGATTCTGGGAAGGATCATTTGTGAATATACTCATTTTTGTTTTGTCTTCCGCTGAATTATCCTGTTTATATTAGAATTGGTTATTCATTTTTGGTTTCTACCCTTAAACTTATTACTAACTATTCTGGGTTAGGGTTGGCTTACCTACTTGGGTTTTTAGTAAGTGTCATCATGACTCGAGAAATCGGATCGTGATAGCTAGAGGCAATAGTATTAAAGTTACATTTGAATCGAAGAACTCATGATATGTGAGAATACAAATATAAAGAGAATGAATGTTTCGAAGGGAATTATGTTTTTATCATGATATATGAATTACAATGAAATAGAGATATATCTATGTTTGTTTTGCACAATGCTGATAGTTTTTACACTATAGTTTATATTGTAAGCGATGTAAAAAAAAAGGAGACATATCTCTGGAAGATGATCGGAAATATTACTATTTTACAAAGAATATAGTTTTAGGCATCAAATTTTTGGTACTATTCTAGGTAAGTGTTGATTGAGATGATACTTATAAGTGGTTTTCAGATTCACTATTAAATTTTCTTTTAGAATATATTCTCTCTCCTTTTCTTTTTGTTAAATATATAGTCCTTCTACTTATACAAAGAAAATTACGTAGATTACCATTAAATAGATACAATTTAAATCATAGGCGCAGAGCACATTACTATATTTATAGTAGGCAAATGAAAGCAAAATATTATCTTAATGAAATATTAGAAATTTTATTGAATCTTTTACTATATAAATCCTTTAATCGAGTTTAAGAAATATAATGTATCACTATTTTATAAGTAAAAAGCAATACTTTTTAGTGACAATAAATATTAATCAGTGGAGTCACGACACTTCAGTTTCAACTTACATTTTTACCCTTTATATTTTGTATAATACATCACTTATTTTAAATTTATTTATATCATTTGTAAATGTTTTGTATTGAATAACAAGGGAATGCAAAGCATGTGTTTGAAAACTAGTCCTTAGATAAATGCAAGTGAAGTCTATCATAAGCCTTCTTTTTTTCCACAAATAGCCACCACAATCTTCTTTTTCTAACACAACATTTTTGATGTCCAATTTATTCAAACAAGCTGATAGACCAGCTCCAACTATAACAACTTCAATTTCTGCCTTTGCGAAATTAACCATTGGAAGTTTTGAAAGAAATCTGAATAACAAGAGGACTTTCACTGGAAGCCTTAAGAGGATTCCAATGACGACTCCTAGTGGCAGAACAATGGATTTTGAAAGATCAAAAATAATTTCCATACTCACTTGAATGAATAATTTCACCTTTGAAATTTTCAATTGCTAGCACTTTTGTCCTTTAAATTCAAAAAAAATGAGCACTTTAAGACACACACACACCCCGCTAGAGTACTGCATTTAAGATGTTGCGCCAATTTCACGCTAAAATGAGTCTCTTAAATTTCACCTTCCAAAAGATCAGTCAAACAAATCTACTGTTCATTTAGGAGGATATATTCACATTTAAGAACTTAATTTATTGTAATGATCCAGTCGATAATTTTGGGAAATTTACGTGAAATTATCATTTTATCCCTCTCGATAGTTGCTTCGAGTCGTATTTGATCAGTTTACGATGTTGGTCTTTGAAAATTGTGATTTTAGAGAAGTTTTGAGTTTTAAAAGGTTTAAGTTGTAAAATAGTGGTTTTTGGTGTCTTTTGCAGTTTTAAGTCTCGAGATAAGATTTCGTCGATTTCATAAGCTCTGAAATATGAAAATTAGTCTAAGTAAGTTGTCGGGTTCAGATTTGGAGTTGTATCGTGAAATTGAGGTCCTAAGTTAGAAATTGGTGAGATTATAGCCTTAGGGTTGACTTTGGTCAATATTTGGAGTTCGGACACTCAGAATGGATTTTCGACAATTTCATTGGATCCGGAAGATGATTTTAGGCCTACGTGAGGTCTTGGTTGAGTTTTTAGAGGACCCGAGCTTGTTTTAGCCTATTTAGGTGTTATGTGTGTTTATTGCCGCCTTCAAAAGTTTCAGGTCAAGGAGACCTCAAATCCATGTTCTGACAGTTTCACTGAATCTGGAACATCGAATTTAGTAGCGTAACATAAATAGTTTTATGCATGGAGTTCCGAAAGAATTTTGAGGATCCATTCGGAAGTTTGAGAGTGGACTGAAATTGTTGTTGTGTTCTGGGTGTCAGCAAGTCCCGCGATCGCAAGGGGTTGGTCACAAAAGTGACCCCCGCTTTAGCGAGGAACTCATCGCGAAAGCGAGAGGCCTAATATTTTCGAGCATCGTAAAAGTAGTCAGGGGATCACTTAAGCAGGTGTCGGGAAAGTGACCCCTGAGTCGCTTAAGCGAGACCTGAAGAGGAAGAGTTGGCATGGGTTTCGGGGTTTAGCCCAAATTCTTCCATTTTTGAGTTTTGAAACACCTTTTGAGGCAATTTTTGAAGAGAATTTTGTAGTGAATCTAATGGGTAAGTGTTTTTGACCCTAAAATTTCAATTCGTCCTCATCCATAGTGATTTTAACATCAAGAATTGGAATTTTGATTGGCGAAATTTGAGGTTTTCAAGAACTTGAGTTTTCACGATAAAAATGGTAGTGATGAGTTGAGTACTACTCTGTTTTTGGAAATGATTTTCACTAATGGATTCCAAATACTTTAAAGAATATATTCATGTAAAAATTTCCAGATTTAAATCTTATTTTTGAAATTGAATTTTTGAGTCGTTTTGACCCTTTTATCCAAATTTTGCAATACTGGTGTTGTCCATTTCGGATCTTATTGTGAACCATTATTTAACTAGATTTTGGTGATTTGGCTATTATTTTAAAGGGGAAAGCTCATGTTTTGGATTGATTGTGTTTTGATTAAGGCAAGTGAACTTCTAAAACTCTGTAAATCTTGTAGAATTCTCGAATTCTCTTTCTTGCATGCGTTGGAGAGTATTGGGAATGAGGTGATGGGTTATTAAATTAACCTTAATTAACGAATGGGGTTAATGAAAAGTCAATATTTTGCTAATAGGTGTTGAAAAGTGTGAATTGCCTTGATCTTGATATTGATGTGTAGTTAATGGAATGCATTGCTAGCTACATTGCAATTGTGAATTTCTTGAATTGGTCATTGCCTCATTATTGTGTGAACGTGTTGATTTGCATTTAGTTCTTCAACACGGTGATGAGATGGACATTATTTGATGCCAAGATCATTTTCGAAGAGAGTGTGTGATGCAGAGGTAATTTTCGACAAGAGTATGTGATGCCGAGGTCATTTTTGAGAAGAGTGTGTGATGTCGAGGTCATTTTCGATGAGAGTATATGATGTCGAGGTCATTATAGACGAGTGTGTAATATCGAGGTCATTGCCAGTGAGTGTGTGATATCGAGGTCATTATCACCGAGTGTGTGATGCCAAGGTCATCATCGACGGGAACGTGTGATATCGAGGCCATTATCGGCAAGTGTGATTGATGTTCGATTATTGATTGTGCATGATAATCTCGACATTGTGTGTGATGAAATCGATTGATACATGTGATATTGTGATTAATGATTTGTAATAGTTGAACTGTGTTTATGAAACTCTTGTGAATTGTGCATTGTGAACTTTAGGTTGAGCTGATTTCTGTGCAGGTTGTGGTTATAGAGATTCAGTTGGGATGAAACGAGTTCTCATATTCTATTAGTTTTACATAGTCTCATGAGTTTACTTGCTGAGTACTATGTTGTTAGTATTCACTCCTTTCTTCTACACTTGTAGGTTCCGAGCATGGACCGTGAGTTAGATTTCCCTTCTGTTCATCCGAGGCTTTTGAGGAGATTTTGAGTGGTAGCTGATTGACTTCCGGCAAACTCTATTGTCTCTTTATTTATGCTTTGTTCTATTTGAGAAATAGAGACAATACGAGACTTGTATCTATCTTTCAATTCTGTATTTATTAGTGGCTTGTACACGTGACTCCCAGATTTTGGGGGTTATTTGAGATTGTTTAAGTCTAATGTGTTTGTGTATCTATTCTATTTAGTTATTTCAGCATTTTTTCTTTCTGTTTAGTTGGGTTTGGTTGACTTGTCTTAGTGGAGAAAGACGAGTGTCATCACACCCGTGTTTGAGTGGTAACAATTATACTATTTAGGTGGTGACATTTATACTGAGGTTTCATTATATTTGGAAACAATTTCTTGATCAAATCCTGAAAAGGCATCCCGGGAGGAAAGTAGAATGCAAAATACATGCAGGCATACAGCTAAGGCCTCTAATTATTATTATGACCCTTAACTTGGCTTCAGCTGCAACTATGACCTCTAACTTTATTAATTAGTGCACCAGTAGACACTTTAACTATCCAAAACTTGAACAAATGATATATTTGTCCTACATGGCAATTTTGTGTCATACGTGACATCCTATGTATATTGTGCCACGTAGCACACATGTGTCTACTTGTTCAATTATATACAAGTTTAAGTGCCTACTTTTGTACATGCAAAGTTGGAGGGTATAAATATGAAATGAGGCTAATTTAAATGGCATATTTATGTATTATTTTTTTTGAAAATGTTCATAAGGAATCAGTTAAAAAACCAGCAAAACCTACCTGAAAGCTTGCCTTTTCTTTAAAACTGAGTGGAACGATCCAGCTTATGCATCTGTTAACCCCAACACCTGAAAGAGCAGACTCTGTATATAAAACCAGGAAATTGATCCAAGAATGAAACTGATAAATATGCTGAAATGCAACAAAATTAAAGCTAACTTATAATGGACAGGAACTCATCGTGGTATGCAATATAGAGTGATTCTTGAAACACAACAAAGCACAAAAATCTTTAGTCCTATTTATCGAAATGCAGTTTTATAAATGGGATGAGGACGAACGCATGCAATAAAATATGTACTTAGTGTTGTATTGAGAATACATTCCATAGTTGAGTCGGCTTTTAAAACTCTCTTCTCAATTCATGCGACATATTTTAGAATTTTGAGATCAAATTTCCGATTCAGATATGAAAGTGATGATAATTATTTCACATGTTTGTGCTCATAGATAGAAGACTGGTTCAAGAAAGTAACAGCAAATCTCTTCCTTACGTCATTCCTTGGTTCTTCAAAATTGTAATACAAAATGCAAGAGTAAACATACTGTTGAATCAACTTTTGGATTTATCTAACTTCTTAACTACAATAATAACATGGGGATCGAGATTACTTTTCTTTTTATATCACTTTTTCTTTAAAACAAAACTACATAGAAATATCACAATAGAAATATGATAAAACCAAGGATCAATACCCAATGGTATACGATTAATAAACTTGCTGGAACATACTATGTTCCTTTCACTGGGTAATTTCATCACACACTGGTTGAGTCTATATTCTTCTCTAGTTATTCGTATTTCTGTTTTAGCAACAGCTCCCCGTGACAAGTGTGTTAACAGTTAGGGCACTGAAGCAGAAAATTCTGAAAGATGTGTTTTAACAAACAATCGTAGTCCACATGTATGACAGAATCCACCAAAATGGAAGCCAAGGCCAAACACAGCTCGAACACAAAAACAAATTATTGGGATGAATGTGTGAAAGAGAGAAATAGCTCTATAGTAATTTTTTTGAATATGAACAATTTTTCGTTGAAGAATTAATCTGGTGGAGTACGATAAGATCCAAATCTCCAAGGAAACTGTTCATGACACATAGATCGCACGTGTTTGCTATTTGTTAAAAGAGAACAAGTCCTAGTTCCCGTTTCACCTTTGAAGCAGATATACTCTCTTTTTCTTTAATGATAATATACTTACAACTAAAGCTAAGGCCATCCGCCCCACCCTACTCCATTGTCATCCATAAATACCCTTGTCCTCAAGGTTCAAGTTATGAAATCCATCCACAACTTTTTCAATCATCTGAAGAACAGCAATTTCCACATGCTGCAATGTCACAAGTATAAGATTAGGCCATGGGCCTTTGGCTGGAACATGGGTCATAGCCCAACACTATTTTCAAGTAACAATAATTTTGTCTTCAATTCATACTCAATGGCACTGAAAATTGTTTCTCTTATTAAGCATTGTTTCTGGAGAGGATGTTATGTCACTAGCTAACTGTTCATTTTCGGTGATGCTAACTGATATGAGTGATATCCCAATTTTCTTTAGGACCATTTTCTCATTCTTTACTTATTTGGTTAATCAAATGATGAATCTTCTTTCACTTGGGTAGTGATATTAACATAAGAAAGACGGGATTGCAGGGATAAAGCATTGTAGGAAGCTAATCTAGCTAGTAGGATCGTTGTAGCAAAAGGTAATCTAAACTTTTAAGGTTCCAGTGATACTGAAAAAATCAAAAGGTAAAAACTTGCAAAATCCCCCATCTGAATTTTCCTCTCACAAAATTTACTGTTTTAATTTTCCTAAACCCCAGTAGACAAACACAAGAAGTTTGAGTTATAGAAGCATCATACAAGACCTTGGGACTAGCATCAAACTTCATCGCAAGATAGGGAGTAACAAAAGAAAGATTTACTCCAGGATCTAACAAAACATAAACATCAAACTGAAAGACTCGTAACATACCGGTAACCATATTGAAAGAATACTTCAAATTCTGTCGTAAAGAGCATAGAATCTGTTCTGACACTGACACAATTAGAACCTGAAGAAATACCCTGCTGAGCCAGATGGCCAGAAGTAGTCTGAGTCTGCGGCCGACCACCACCTCTACTAGTAGCCAAAGGGCAATCTCTCATATGATGAGCCGGCTTGCCACACCATAACATGCACCCAATCCTGCCATGCACTCCCCTCGATGGTTCTTCTCGTACTTCTTACATGTGGGGATAGTCTGACCACTCTGAGCTCCTCCTTGAGACTTAAGGTTAGACATCCTATCCTTGTTGAACTTTGGAGCCGGAGTGTTAGAAGAATTTTGACCGAAGAACATTTGGCGAAACTGTGGGCGACCACCATTTATGGATAAAGAGTGTGAAAAGTCACCACTATCGGTCCTTGCCCTCTTTGACTCTCTAGCTTTCTCCCTAAGCTTTTCCTCCTCTATTTGCTTGGCGTGAGTCATCAACCTTGAGATATCCATCTCCTTGATCAACATGGCATCATACATAACATATAAATCAATTCAAGATCAAATAAAAGATTGTCCATTCCTTGTTTATACTCATCTATCTTCTTTATCTTCTGATCGGATCGTCTGCCTTCTTTCAATCTCTATTTGAAAGTCTTGCTTTCTTAAAAAAAGCTTTCTTTTTTTGAAATTTCACTTTTATCAATCTTAATTCTTTAGCATTTAAGAAACTCGATTTTGATTTGATTTCATTTGATTTATTTGAAGACATATATTTCTCCTTTCTTTTTACCTTACTAAACACAATTCAAATAATCAAAAATATAGATTTCATATTAATTGTATACAGTTTTCATACACAATAATTGTGAGTGTTTATGTAAAAAAAATTGAGATGTGTGTACAAATGTGTATAAATTTTGTATACATTAGTAATAGAAGCTCTTTTAGTACTAACATATGTATTAACTGTGTATGCGAATTGATTTGTATCATTTTAAGATATATATGATCACTATGTGTATGATATTTGTACAGATTATATATAGTATAATTTTAAAAATATTAAAAACTGATATGTGTATGAAAAATTAGTATGGAATTTGGTGCATATAATTTTTGATATACGTGTGGTCATAATACGTATGAAATGAGTATAAATTTCATATTGAAAACTGATATGTGTACAAAATGTATATGAAATGTGATTTGTATCAGTTTGAAAATTTACGATCATTAATGGTGTTTTTTCTCTCAAAAATATTTAAAATTAATATTGTGAAATAAACCAAACAAAGAAAAGTTAAAAAATAGGAAACAATAATTGTTGTATTTTTTTTTTTAACATAACTTTTTATTTTTTTTATTTTTTTTTATAAAGAAGAAGAAGGAGAAGAGGAGGTTATATTTGGGGAAAATTACTTGATTAAGTGCTTTTTAAAAAATAATTACTGATTTTAGCGATATTTTTTATTTATTATCATTTATAGCAATATATAGCAATACTATGATAAATCTATACTTGTATTAAAAGTGAATTATGCATACAATATAAATGTATTATAAGTGTTTTAAAATATACATTATGTTTGTGTAGTAAGAAACTAACATAATGTATTATAAGTCTATTAAAGTATGTGATAAATGTATTATCCATCTATAAAACTTGTATTATATATGTTTTATAAATAGTTCTCTGCAATATGTATTAAAACTGTATTATAAATGTATTATAAATATTCAGTGAAATTTTTTTATTGCTATAAATGATAAATATTTTCTTAATATTGTATATTTATGTAATTTCCCTTATATTTGTCTTGTGGGCCATTAAATTGTTTCGGCCCAAGACATTATCAAACAATATATTAGTTACTTTATTTTCAAGTCACAAATTTATTTTCTAGAATAAATGTTTACCTTAATTAGCTTTTTAGAAGATTTTATTTACACGACTAGGGTCAAATAAGAATTTCCCCCCGTCACACATTTATTTTTCACAATAAATATTTACCTTTATTAGCTTTTACACTTTTCTCTCTAGTCTTGGCACTGCTAAGACTACGTACCCATAACATAACAGAAACAGCATGGAGGAAGAAACGCCAGTCCCAGAAAGCTTTATCAAGGTAAAATAATTTATTTAATTTATTTGCAAATCAAATTAAGCTTTTTATCGATTTCAGAAAATTCTCTGAGTTACTCCATTGTAACACCCTTCCCTTCCTTTAGTTTCTGTTATACATTGTATTTGTGAAGCTACTTGCGGACTATGTTTTTCGTCACATAACCCTTAGGATTCGGGGTTATGGTGCTGGTATACAGTGAAAAGAAAAACAAAGGGTCAAAAAAGGCTGCAGAAGAAAGTCTTCAACAATTGTTAAAAAGAAAAGGAAAAAAAGCTGGCGCAGCAATTGTTGAAAAGGAAAAAGTAAGAATGGAGGAAAAGAACAGTAAAAGGCTGGCGCAGCAATTTGTTGAAAAATTGTGCCAAGCAGACTCATTTTTGCGCGTTTTGAAAACGCGTAAAGTTCTTTTACGCGTTTTCATTCTCATACAAATAGAGGGCATCTTGCTCTCATTTAAATCATCCAGAAAGTGAGGGTAAAAATACAAAGAGAGTTATACACCAAGATAAATATTGTAGTCTTGAGTGTCCTCTTTAGTAGTTGTTCCTTTTACAAGAGAGAAATGTTAATTGTTGTTTTCTCCTTGTATTTGAGAGCAGTATACTCCATATATTTAATAGTGAGATCCTTCTACCCCGTGGTTTTTCCCTTTTATCAGTTAGAGTCGTTTCCACGTAAAATTCTCGTGTCCAATTTATTTTTCATATTAATTGTCACATCAAACTTTAGTTCTGGTGCTTCCTCCCTCTAACAATGGTATCAGAGCCATCGGTTATTCTGTCTGTTTTATGCGAAGATACTATTTGTGAATAGTAAATTTCAGTGAAGGTACAGTTTGTCACGATTGTTCGCAAAAATATTCAAAAACGATCTAGAAGGGTGTGAAGCAAATAACAATGTCGAGTACAACAAAGTTTGACGTTGAAAAATTCAATGAGATAAATTTCTCATTGTGAAAAATGAAAATAAAAGCGATATTGAGAAAGGACAATTGCTTAGCTGCAATTGAAGGCAGGCCCACAGATTTTACTGATGACAGCAAGTGGAATGACATAGACAGCAACGCAGTTGCTGATCTACACTTGGCACTAGCTGATCAAGTGTTGTCTAGTGTGGCTGGAAAATGGATGGCGAAGGAAATGGGATACTCTTACAGGGTTGTATGAGGCCAAGTCTTTGCATAATAAAATCTTCTTAAAAAGAAGATTGTATACTCTTCAAATGGCAGAGTCCATGTCAGTAACAGAACACATCAATACTTTGAATACTCTATTTTCGCAACTTACAACAATAGGTTGCAAAATAGAAGGGACTGAACGTGCGTAGCTTCTACTTCAAAGTCTGCCTGACTCGTATGATCAACTCATCATCAATCTGACGAATAATACAGACAGTCTAGTTTTCGATGAAATTGCAGCCGCTGTCTTAGAAGAAGAAAATCGGCGAAAAAATAAGGAAGACAGACAAGCAAGTTCACAGCAAACTGGAGCTTTGATGATGGTGAGAGGAAGACCAGCGAAACGTGGCCCAGTGGGAGTCACAATCATGACAGATCTCAATCAAGAAGTAAGAAGAAATCAAGTGCTACAACTATGGCAAGAAAGGGCACTTCAAGAAAGATTGTCGGTTCAAAAAGAAGAGTGAACACCCTGAGCCATCAAATGCTCAAGGGAATATTGCATGTACCTCGGATGATGGCGATATTTTATGTAGTGAGGCAATATCAAATAATGAAGGCAGAAAATATTTCGCTGATGTCTGGATCATGGACACAGGAGCAACATGGCATATGACTTTCTGGAGAAAATGGTTCCATCAATATAATCCTATCTCAAGAGGGTCTGTGTTCATGGGAAACGATCATGCTTTGGATGTTATTGGTATTGGGTCCATCAAAATAAATATGTATGATGGCACAGTACGTATCATCCAGGAGGTACAACATGTAAAAAACTTAAAGAAGAATCTATTATCTTTAGGACAACTAGATGATAATGGATGTTCATATAAGACTCATGGTGGAGTCATGAGAATATCCAAAGGAGCGCTTGTAGTAATGAAAGCAGAAAAACTTGCTGCAAACCTATATGTGCTTAAAGGTGAAACACACCAAGAAGGAGAAGTATCAATCGCGTCAGCAAGTTCATTTAAAGAATCAACGATGATATGACATCGTAAACTTGGTCATATGTCAGAACGAGATTTGAAGATTCTTGCTGAGCAAAAGCTTCTTCCAAGGCTCAAAAAGGTTTTACTAACCTTTTGTGAGCATTGTGTTACCAGTAAGCAAAATAGACTGAAGTTTAGCAGTTCCTTTGCTAAAATCAAGGAAATACTAGATCTGGTTCACTCTGATATCTGGCAAGCACCGGTGGAGTTCCTAAGAGGAGCGAAATATTTCGTGTCATTTATCAACAATTATTCCAGGAGAAGTTGGGTGTATCTAATCAAGACGAAGGCATATATATTTTCAGTTTTCAAAGAATTCAAAGCGCGGGTGGAACTTGAATCTGAGAAAAAGATCAAGTGTTTGAGGACAGATAATGGAGGATAATACACTGGTGATGAATTTGATAACTTCTGTAAACAAGAAGGTATTAAACGGCAGTTCACGGTGGCATATACTCCACCACAAAATAGAGTAGTAGAGCGGATGAACAAAATCTTGTTGGAACGAACAAGAGCTATGTTGGTAACAGCAGAGTTGGAAAAATAATTCTAGGCAGAAGCAGTCAAAACTGCCTGTTATGTGATCAATCAGTCACCATCAACCGCAATTGATCTGGAAACGCCAATGGAGATGTGGATAGGAAAACCAACTGATTATTCTCGCTTACATATATTCAAAAGTCCTGCTTATGTTATGTATAACACCCAAGAAAAATCGAAGTTGGATCCAAAATCTAGGAAATGCATTTTCTTAGGGTATGCTGATGGAGTCAAGGGGTATCGCTTGTGGGATCCCACAACCGCAAGGTGTTAATCAGCAAGGATGTTGTATTTGTTGAAAATAAGATACAAGCAAAAGAAGGTAGCACTTCAAAAGAAAAATCAGAGACTACTACAGTTGAAGTTGAAGAAATAAAAGAAGTTCCAGTTTCTTCTGAAGCAGCACAGAGCACGAAGAACAAGAGCAAGCTGAGATCAAAACTCCAGAAGTTCGATGGTCAACTAGGGAGAGAAGAGAACCATCTTGACACTCAGATTATTCTATGGAGAATAATATTGCATACTGTCTACTAACAGAATATGGAGAGCCTTCAACTTTTCACGAGGCTATGAAAGGCCAAGAATTATCTCTGTAGGTGGTAGCAATGCAAGAAGAAATTGAAGCTATTCATAAAAATAAATTATGGGATCTTGTTCAATTACCACAAGGAAGGAAGGCCAATGGAAACAAATAGGTCTATAAGATTAAACCCAATGACAATGATCAAGTGGAGAAGTATCTTGCAAGATTGGTGGTGAAAGGATTCGCTCAGAAAGAAGGTATAGACTTCAATGAGATATTTTCTCCAGTGGTTTGAGTCACAATAATTCGAGTGGTCCTAGCGATGTATGCTACATTTGTATCGTGCAAGATTGGTGGTGAAAGGATTCGCTCAGAAAGAAGGTATAGACTTCAATGAGATATTTTCTCCGGTGGTTTGACTCACAATAATTCGAGTGGTCCTAGCGATGTATGCTACATTTGACTTGTACTTGGAGCAGTTAGATGTCAAAACTTCATTTCTTCATAGAGAACTTGAAGAAGAAATTTACATGCTCCACCAGAAGGTTGTGAAAAATAGGAAAAAAAGAACTTGGTTTGCAGGTTGAACAAATCTCTATACGGTCTCAAATAGGTGCCGAGGTGTTGGTATAAGAGATTTGATTCATTCATTATAAGCCTTGGATACAACAGACATAGTTCAGATCCTTGTGTTTATTACAAGAGATTTGGTGATGAAGATTTTGTTATTTTGTTGATGACATGTTAGTAGCAGGCCCCAACAAAGATCGTCTCATAAATTTAAAGGCACAGTTGGCTAGGGAGTTTTAAATGAAGGACTTGGGACCAGCAAACAAGATTCTAGAGATGCAAATTCACCGAGATAGAAATAATAGGAAGATTTGGCTTTCTCAAAAGAACTACTTAAAGAAAATCTTGAGACGCTTCAAGATGCAAGATTGTAAGTCAATTTCTACCCCACTTCCTATTAATTTCAAGTTATCCTCAAAGATGAGTCCTAACAATAAACCAAAGAGGATGGAGATGTCTCTAGTACCATATGCATCAGCAGTGGGAAGTTTAATGTTCGCCATGGTATGTACAAGACCTGACATTGCACAAGCAGTGGGAGTGGTCAGTCGATACATGGCTAATCCTGATAGAAAGCATTGGAATACTGTTAAGAGAATCCTGAGATACATCAAGGGTACCTCAGATGTTGTAATGTGTTATGGAGGATCAAACTTTACTGTTAAAGGTTATGTTGATTCAGATTATGCAGGTGATCTTGATAAAAGTAAGTCCACCACAAGTTATGTGTTTACTCTTGCTGGATGAGCTGTAAGCTGGGTTTCAAAACTGCAATCTATCGTGGCTACATCTACGATGGAAGCACAAGCTACCAAAGATGCAATATGGATGCAGATGTTACTAGAGGAGCTCGGGCACAAACAAGAGAAGATTGCTCTATTTTGTGACAGTCAGAGCGCTTTGCATCTTGCAAAGAATCCAGCATTTCATTCAAGGACAAAGCACATACGAGTTCAGTATCACTTTATCCGTGAGAAGGTGGAAGAAGGAAGTGTGGATATTCAGAAAATTCACACTAATGACAACCTAGCAGATATGTTTACGAAGCCAATCAACAGTAACAAGTTCATATGGTGTCGATCTTCTACTGGCCTAGCAGAAACGTAACATTGCAGCAGTTGGGTAGAAAGGATGGTGTGAAGACTTAATTGATTCTCAATTAAATCTTCAAGTGGGAGAATGAAAAGAAAAACAAAGGGTCAAAAAAGGCTGTAGAAGAAAGTCTTCAACAATTGTTAAAAAGAAAACAAAAAAAAGTTGGCGTAGTAATTGTTGAAAAGGAAAAAGTAAGAATAGAGAAAAAGAACAGTAAAAGGCTGGCGCAATAATTTGTTGAAAAATTGTGCCAAGCAGCCTCATTTTTGCCTGTTTTGAAAACGCGTAAAGTTCTTTTACGCATTTTCATTCTCCTATAAATAGAGGGCCTCTTACCCTCATTTAAATCATCCAGAAAGTGAGAGTAAAAATATAAAGAGAGTTATACACCAAGATAAATATTGTAGTCTTGAGTGTCCTCTTTAGTAGTTGTTTCTTTTACAAGAGAGAAGTGTTAATTGTTGTTTTCTCCTTGTATTTGAGAGCAGTGTACTCCATATTTTAATAGTGAGATCCTTCTACCCCGTGGTTTTTCCCTTTTATCAGTTAGAGGGGTTTTCACATAAAATTCTCGTGTCCAATTTATTTTTCATATTAATTGTCATATCAAACTTTAGTTATGGTGCTTCCTCCCTCCAACATAGAGTGTTATGACTTAGTTTGACTTGATACAGAAAAAGACTTGTGGTCTAAAATAAGTTTTCAAATGGCATTTTAATGTTAAATATAAAAATGTGTATATGAAGTAAGCCTACAAAATCAAATTTTGAAGAGTCCCTGCAACATAGTCATGCTTAGTCCCCACCTAGTATTTGATTGTGCTAATATCTTCAATAATGGTCGAGAATCTAAGAGTTTCACTCTTTCTAATTTTGAGGATTTCGAGAAGGAAAGACGTGAGTTTGTGAGGCGGGTGGATGAATTCATGGAACAAATGCAAGAGAGAGTTGTAAGTTCCTTGGCAGTGAGCTTCTTCTTAGGTAGTGAATACTCATTTCACATAAATGGATGGTTGAAAGTTGTAGTTGCACTTGGGTTGTCCAAACTTGAACTATTGCTATCACACGAGCAGAATTTCTTGACAAAACATGCCATAAAGGAGCACCACCTATACCATTTTCCATACTGGCTCTTTTTGGAAACAAGTACATCTGTTCTATTGAGTCATTTACATTTAGAAGAATGATTTATGAGGGCTCCACATGACTTTAACGGCTTCAGAAACTTGACAACTCTTGTACTGAAACATGTGATTTTGTCCGACAGCTTTGTCTCGGAAATTCTTCCCAATAGTTTGCTACTTGAAAGGTTGTCCTTAATATGGTGCAAGATAAACTAAACCTTATGCTTTGACCATCCATCTCTGCGACTAATGCATCTGAAGGTGCTTCACTGTATGGTTTGGGAGCTTCTATTCAAATATCTTTTATGACTCTCACAACTTTTAAGTACGATGGTTTTACGACAAACATTGCACATCTTTATGCTCCTCACCTTGAAGAAATATTTTTAATGGACCCTGAGAATCCTCTTCCACTTGCCCATCTTTCTGGAATTCTTAAGCTTGAAATCTTACGTCTACACATGGACTTTTACCAGGTAATTAAGTCTCTTTTTTAATTTTTTAAGTATTGAATGTTTTGTTCCTTATATTCCTGTTCAACTTCAGGTACAAGAAATCTTACCAGTTTGACAAGTCTTAAGCAACTAGATTTGTTTGTTCTGTGCTCGGATGATGATTTTGATCTCTTATGATTTTTATGTTTCTTGAAGACTTCACCCATTCTTCAGAATCTAGTGCTGACTGTGAGTGATCCTTTCCTGTGAAACTTTCTTGATTCTGAATCAATATTATCTATCTGCGCACCCTGGAACAATATATACATATGTACTCTCTGTCATATATTTAATGTTTCATAATATAATTTGGGAAGCACCACTGCTAATTCACCTTATATCTTGTAAAGTTTCCTGCCTCGGATATGGATTTAAATTTTTTAGGTTTAGCTCAGCTTCTTTGTCAAGTTATAACAAATTTCGCTCCACAATCAAGTAATTAGCTCATGCATTAAAGAATTAACAAGTGACTTTCCTGTCGCCAATACTTTAATATCTGATCCTCTTTGCTTTCTTGATGAAGCAAATCTTTGGATTAGTATTTAAAAAGATCTTTCTAAGCTTGATCTTAGTGTGTGTGTTTTATCCTCATGTAATAAATATTAAAAAATTAAATTGGTTGTCCCCTTGGCCAAAGATGAATTAATGTTGTTGTTCAGTTGATGAGAGTTCTACCCCTTATCGTATAAAGAAGGTCATCCCTACCTCAAACCCCAGACAACAGGGAAAATGGGAAAGAACATGATCTTGAGATGGGACAGGGATAAAATATGAGTAAATCCATATATATAAGCATTTTAATCTGGAGACAGGTAGATGCAGAAACATGATTTGAATTTATTATCATCTACATGCATAGTTGGACAAAAGGTACTATGCACCCGTTTAGTTGAAATTGCCAATAGGCCCTTCTGGGGAGCCCCTTTTATCACATTTGACGCATGCACGTGCCTCTAATATCTAATTTTACCTTGAGCAATTAATTTTTCTTGCAGTTGACTAGAGGCTCATTCAACAAATTAGATCAAAAAGAGATCCGGAAACTAATTTAAGATTTGCATTTTTCTTTGTTGGATCTTTGGATATGCCAACATTTTATGTCTTTAAATTAAGCTATCTATTATTTATTGATTGTTCATTTATAGATATAATATTTTGAAGTATTTTTTTTTTGCAATATAGAGAAGTTGATAAGAGTACGGAAGTTAGGCTTGGTGACCAGGTCATCCTAAAGAAAAGTAGTTTCAAGTACCTTGGGTCAATTATGCAAGGCAGCGGGGAGATTGACGATAATGTCACACATCGTATTGGGGCAGGGTGGATGAAATTGAGGCTCGCTTCCGGTGTGCTATGTGACAAGAAGATGCCACCACAACTTAAGGGCAAGTTCTACAAAGTGGTGGTTAGACCGGCTATGTTATATAGGGCGGAGTGTTGGCCAATTAAGGTATCTCACGTTCAAAAGATGAAAGTCGCTAAAATGAGAATATTGAGATGGATGTGTGGGCATACCAGGAGTGACAGAATTAGAAATGAGGCTATTCAGGACAAGGTAGGAGTGGCCTCGGTGGAAGACAAGATGCGGGAAATACGACTTAGATGGTTTGGGCACATGAAGAGGAGAGACACAGATGCTCCAGTGTGGAGGTATGAGAGGTTGGCCATGGATGATTTCAGAAGAGGTAGGGGTAGGCCGAAGAAATATTGGGGAGAGGTGATTATATAGGAAATGACACCGTTACAACTTACCGAGGACATGACCTTAGATAGGAAGGTGTGGAGGTCCCACATTAGGGTAGAAAGCTAGTTCATAGTCTCGTTATTCTTCCTTTTTAGTAGGCGTATTAGCGCATTATAATTCCTTGTGGTCTGATTTCTGTTATTATCTATTACTTTCTGTACTTTGATTGCTCTATTTTATCTAGGTTGCTTTCGTTATTTGCTTTTCCATATCGCTTTGAACTTCTTATCCTTATCTGACTTCTTTTTATGATTTTACTGAGCCGAGGATCTTTTGGAAATAGCCGTCCTACCTTGGTATGAGTCAGGTCTGCGTACACTTTACCCTTCCCAGACTCCACGTTTGGGATTTCACTGGATTGTTGTTGTTGTTGTAGAGAAGTTGATAAGAGAAGTATATTTGAGTTATATTGTGAGGCTGTCTTTGAGCCTGCACAAATGTTAAGGTCTAATCTATCTATCTATCTATCTATCTATCTATCTATCTATCTATCTATATATATATATATATATATATATATATATATATATATATATATATAATAAAACTAAACATAGACAAAGTAATGTGATGCCTCTATATGACCATTATACATATTTGTCTTTTTTCTCTCTTTTTTGGCTTTATTTTTTATTTTAAAAAAAATTCCCTACTTTTTAAGTATCTTTGTAACAACATTAAATGGCTCAATAGTTAATACTCCATTTTCTGATAAAAATAATAATAATATAATCATGGGTTACAATAAAATTTATATTTATCTCTAACTCTAAATTAATTACCAATGAATATAATGAAGAGTAGTAAATGTAATAAAGAATTATGGTAAATGGGGATAGTGAAGAGTCATAGGCTCATTGCATAGGGAGTTATTTTGTTCACGTTTAAAGGTATCAACTTTCTAAAACTTTTGAGTCATTGGGTAGTCCACTGCTTCAGAGGACTACTTTCTTCAAAGGATTTTTTTTCTTCTTGGGTAAGAAATATATTCATGACTATTTATTTATTTCTTTTTGTGAGAAATGGTTAAAGTTAATATCTAAGTTGAGGATGTTATTTCAAACTATTTCAGAGGATGCGGTTCTTACAAAGTGATGGAACATCCGTAGTATTTATGGGGTGAATTTTTTATTTATTTATTTATTGGGAAGAGATCCTACACGAGGCTCCCACCTCTCGTGCACAGTCAGGGGTTGAGCAGCACCTCCAAGCCTTAACATAAATAAAGTAAAATGAAAATCCACGGAGGGGGATATAAACCTTACCTCCGAACTTAAGATGGTTCATGAGTTGGCTGACCTACTAAGATCGGCCACCTCATCCCCATTACTAGATGGAAAGCGATAAACCTATGAGAGGTTTCCTCTCGATAAAATGCGACTAAGAAAAGCGTAAATAAGGGAGACTCTCCCCTTCCATGTCAATACAAGAAAGAAACCTACGCTAGTCCTACTCAACTAAGATACATTAAAACATAGCTAAATTGAAGAACAAGTATATGAAACTTCCAATTTCCATGGGTTGAGATCGTTCATTTCATCTTCGCCTTCTTAATCTTTTTCATACCGAGCTTGTCCATGAGATGCGAGTGCTTCATGCAATGTTAGTGCATGGTGCTGCAGATTTGGTGACATATGGAGGTATACCATTTGATGAGTCTTAAGTTGGTTAACTTTTTTAAGGTCGCTCGACTAACGTCTCCAATTATCCATTTGGGTTGTAACTTCTTGGGGTCAGTAGTTGCTGCATATGCTATCATACTGTAACATGTGGGACCATTTTGATATTGCATGATGCATATTGTTGAGCTTTTGCTGACTGTTGCTGAAGTGTGTGTTGGTGTGTTGCTGCTCTGTATGTTCCTGCACTTCCAACAACAGCCCTTGCAGACAAGGAACAAGACCAATAATGAAATTGTCACGCCTCGAGAGGGTACCCAAGACGTGAATGGCACTTGAAAGCCATTTCTGACCTTCAAGCGAACCACCTAGCTCAATCACTCAATCATTCAGTCATATATGCTCAACGCAAGGCTCAATTATAACAAGCTATTTACAATATGGGGGCCGGAGGCCAAATATGTTTAACTCAACAAAACAAGTATAATAGGACTCCCCAAAATAACAGTCCAAACTCCCCACACTCTAGTCTATGAAGCCTCTATTAAAGTCTAGAAGGTGCCAATGACAAGCCCATGACTACCATAATCAAAATAAAAGGGATAACATGAAGCTATACAGGGAGCTCAAGATCCTCCGGAAGCTAGGAGGACTCACCATGTAGCTGGAAATGCGTAGATAATCAATGGTGCGCTGATTGATGATCTCTGGTACCTGTCTCTGCATCATGAAATAATGCAGGCCAAATGGCGTCAGTACATGGAATGTACGAGTATGTAAGATGGCCGGATGAAACAAACATCAAGGAAACATCAACATCAACTCAGGGTCTCAACTCATACATACATGACAACTCACTCAAGTGTCCTAAGTCTAACAAGAATAGTTTAGACGGGACTAACTCATAAGCCACTCAACTCAACTGACTCGGAGCACTATCAAGACCTAAATGGGAGTTTCTCTTATCCGACAACCATTACCTATCAGCCGGTGATAGTACAACAATCAGATGTTGTTGCCACGTCCGTCCATACCTTGCCAGGGCATGAACGCCTCCCTAATCATGAATACCATCAATTAGTCAAGTCCTATCATTTCAGGACAAATAAATGGGAAACATCCGACTTTAACGGTTCGATCCCATGGGAAGCATCCGACTTTAACGGTTCCATCCCTACCTACGTTGGCGGCGTAGTTCTTGGGGTTCGAGTATGGACTATACTCTCGCCTGCCTCGGTGCTCGATACTCCTCCCATGACTCTATGCTCATAAGACTCCCTCCAATCATCTCAAACAAGCCCTCACGGCTAGTTTCATGTGAGACATTGCCAACTCATCAACTTTATTCTCATTTCAACTCAATTAAGTCATAATGGCAAGTTCCATTTAGGACCTCGTCCACTCGTCAATTCTATCCTCCAATTAACTCAATCAAGCCTTATTTAGATAAGCATTTATGACATCTCCTCAAGACTCATCACAACTCTATGGCTTTAGCTCAATAATTCAACTCTATGCAACATAATCACATGGTTAAAGAGATCAACAA
This sequence comes from Solanum dulcamara, assembly GCF_947179165.1. NCBI lineage: Eukaryota > Viridiplantae > Streptophyta > Magnoliopsida > Solanales > Solanaceae > Solanum > Solanum dulcamara. Next base: position 58,278,296 of record NC_077239.1, on the reverse strand, counting down.
AACATAACAACAAGTCATCTCCATCAACTCCTACTAACATGAAAGTTTTAGGAAATTCTTAGCTCAACAACATCAACACATATAGAATTAATTAAATAGGGTACAAAACTCATTCAAACATAAACCACACCAAGAAACTCCATTTTCATGGACATCTAACCTCAAAGCAAGAGTAGGGCACATGGGTGGACTCAACCCATGTTTTGGATAGACTTACCTACCTTAGTGAAGATTTGAAGAAAACCTTGTGGTTGGGTCTTCAATGGAGAACTCAAACCTTGAAGCTCTTGGAACTCTCCTTGTTGGAAATGGAGAAGAAGAAGAAAAGAGAGAGAGAGGAACTCCTAGGGCTATTTATAGAGAGAGTGAGGGATTGAAAAATAATCCCAAAATGTGCTAAGGCTGATACATATATAATTTGGGGGAATTCCTAAATTACCTCTTCTCAAAAGTTCTGAAAAATAGGCAAAAATGCACCTGGCGCGATAGTGGCGCATCGCACCATTGCAGCGCCAGGCTGATTATGCCTAAAACCTGCACACCTCGCAGTGGCATGCCGCGCAAGAGACCAAACTACTGAGGCATATTTCTGGCGCGATAGTGGCGCATCGCGCCCTTACAGCGCCAAGGCCAATATTTTCTGGGTTCTGGAAATTGGCTTGAAAAACCCTGCACACCTTTTAGTGGTACATCGCGCTAGAGCCCAAACTACTGAGGCATGTTTCTGGCGCGATAGTGGTGTATCGCGCCACTGCGGCGCCAAGCCTAGTTTTCCAGCAATTGCAACCCAGGCCTGAAAATCTCTACTGTGCTAGTTCATTTTAGGATCATTATATCTTTTGACTCTGAACTCCAAAAATTACATTCTTGGTGGCGTTGGAAAGAAGACTTGACGACCTTTAATTTGATGGGTCATGGGCTACCCAGATTGTCGTCTTTCAAAAGATAGGATCATTAGAAGTCGACCCCTCATATGAACTCATCCTAAAACTTAGCCACGACGAATCTTTTGGACTTAGCTTAGTCCTAGGGGTCCTTCGTGACCCCACATCACCTCTAGCACTTCTCAATTTCTCAAGGACTCATCTTAACTCCTACAAATGCTCTACAATACTCGAGTTCGACCCTACCCGAATACAAGAAGGGTCTGAATCTTAGGGAAAAATCTTGAGGAGTGTTACATTATCTCCCTCTTGGGATCATTCATCCTCCAATGACGAGTAACCAAGAATGGACTCGGGGCGCAAATCACAATCAAGAATTTAGTCATTCAATCAATCAAATTCTTAAACAATTATCAATCAAGACTAAAAAGGCACAAATGAATTCAAGTCAAGGAAATGGGCATTACCTTCAACATTTTCATCGGTAGGCACGAATAGATGTGGATATTTAGATTTCATTGCTTCCTCCGCTTTCCATGTAGCTTCCTCAACAAATTGGTTTGTCCAAAGGACCTTGACTAAGGTTACCTTTTTGTTCCTCAATTTATGGATTTGTCGATCAAGAATTTAGACCGGAACCTCTTCATAGGATAAGTTATCCTTAACTCCAATGCTATCAGTGGGGACGACCAACGAGGGATCGCCCAAGCACTTTTTCAACATTGAAATGTGGAATACCGGATGAATAGAGGCTAGCTCTGAGGGTAACTCCAACTCATAGGCAACACTCCCAATCCGCCTTAAGATCTGGTAAGGACCAATATATCGAGGAATAAGCTTCCTCTTCTTTCCAAACCTCATGACACCTTTCATGGGTGACACTTTCAAGTACACCCAATCACCCACCTCAAACTCTAAGTCTCTCCTCCTCACGTCGGTGTAAGATTTTTGGTGGCTTTGGGCTGTCTTTAGCCTATCTTGGATAACTCTCACCTTCTCCATGGCTTGGTGAACAAAGTCAGGACCAATCAACTCAATCTCACAAACTTCAAACCACCCAATGGTCGATCTACACCTCCTCCCATACAAAGCTTCATAAGAAGCCATTTGGATGCTTGCATGATAGCTATTGTTATATACAAACTCTATGAGAGGTAAGTGATCATCCCAATTTCCCTTGAAGTCAAGCATATATTCCCTCAATATATCTTTCAATGTCTGGATGGTGCGCTCTGTTTGGCCATCTGTCTGGGGATGAAAGGCCGTACTCAAGTTCACCTTCGAACCTAATCCTTTCTGAAAGGATTTCCAAAATGGGGAAGTGAATTGGGCTCCTCTATCTGAGATGATAGACAAAGGGACCCCATGCAACCTGACGATCTCCTGTATGTACAACTTTGCATAATCTTCTGCGGTGTCAGTAGTCTTAACCGCCAAGAAGTGAGCTAATTTCGTCATTCTATCCACAATCACCCAAATGGAATCGTGTTGCTTTCGGGACTTCGACAAGCCTGTAATAAAGTCCATATTGATCATCTCCCACTTCCATTCTAGAATTTCTATGTTTTGGGCTAAACCATATGGCCTTTGATGTTCAAGCTTTACTTGTTGGCAATTCGGGCACTTGGAAACAAATTCCGCAATATCCCTCTTCATCCCACTCCACCAATAGATTTCCCTCAAGTCATGGTACATTTTTTGTGGAGCACGGATGAATACAGTATCTGGAACTATGCGCTTCGGCCATAATCCTCTCTCAAACATCATCGACATCAGGTACACACAATCTACTTTGGTACCTCAACACACCATCTCCCCCTTTGGTGAAAACCATCACCCCTTGTTTGTGAACAACTTCTTTCAACCGGAGGAGGATGGGATCCTGATCTTGTTTCTCCTTTACCTCTACTACAAGTGAGGACGTAGCCCCATATCGAACGTTTATTCCATCTTAATTTCTGGAAACTCTCCTCACAAGCATCGGACCATTGGAACTTAGCCTTCTTTTTAGTCAGCTTAGTCAATGGTGATGATATGGATGAGAATCCCTCTACAAACCTTCGATAATAGCCAGCCAAACCCAAGAAGCTCCTTATCTTTGTCGGGGATGTGGGTCTGGGCCAATTCTTCACCGCCTCAATCTTCTGAGCGTCAACCTGAATACCATCTCCAGACACAACATGGCCTAAGAAGGCCACTGATGCTAGCCAAAATTCACATTTAGAGAACTTTGCATACAATACTTGGTCTCTCAAAGTTTGTAAAATGACTCTAAGATGATAGGCGTGCTCCTCTTCATTCTTGGAGTAGATCAGAATATCATCTATGAATATAATCACAAACATATCAAGATATGGTTTAAACACCGGGTTTATGAGATCCATAAAAGCTGCGGGGGCATTAGTCAACCCAAAGGACATGACCAAAAATTCAAAGTGGCCATAACGAGTCTGAAAAGCAGTCTTCAGAATATCACATTCCCTCACCTTCAACTGATGGTAGCCGGATCTCAAGTCTATCTTTGAAAAACAAGTGGCACCCTGAAGTTGATCAAATAAATCATCTATTCTGGGGAGAGGGTATTTGTTCTTTACGGTGACCTTATTCAGCTGCCTATAGTTAATACACATTCTAAGGGACCCATCTTTCTTCCGCACAAATAGGACCGGAGCACCCCATGGTGAGACACTCGGCCTAATAAATCCCTTATCTAATAAGTCCTTCAACTGTTTTTTCAACTCTTTCAACTCGGCCGGAGCCATTCTATATAGAGGGATTGAGATAGGCTGGGTATCAGGAAGAACATGAATCCCGAAGTTGATCTTCCTATCAGGAGGGACTCCAGGCAGATCCTCGGGAAAAATGTCGGGAAACTCATTGACAATCGGAACCGACTCAAGGGATGGAGACTCAATATTGCCATCTTTCACTCGGATAATGTAATAGATACACCCTTTTGAGATTAGCTTCCTAGCCCTAAGGTAAGAAATAAACCTACCCTTAGGTGTGACAGGACTCCCTTTCCATTCTATGACTACCTCATTCGGGAATTTGAACTTGACAATCTGAGTCCTACAATCAATAGAGGCATAACAGACATAAAGCCAGTCCATGCCAAGGATCACATCGAAATCCACCATGTCCAACTCAACCAAGTTAGCCAAGGTATCCTTGTGATGAATTGACACAGTGCAATCTCTATAGACTCTCTCAGCTAAGATAGAATCACCGACAGGAATAGCTATACTAAAAGGCTCAAGAAGACATTTGGGAATTTTATTGAATTTACTAGCCACGTAAGGAGTCACAAAAGATAGTATGGCACCCGGATCCATCAAAACATAGCAATCAAGAGAAGAGACTCGAATCATACCCGTCACGACGTTTGGAGAGTTCTTTTGATCTTGGCGACTACCCATGGCATATAAACGGTTTGTACCTCCACTGGTGCCTGAAGTAGTGCCCCTCTAATTACCTCTAGTCGGTGGTGCGGTGGCAGAATGCTGGGCTCTATTTCCCCCTATTGGTCACTTCCTCTAAACATGGTCCATTTGGCCGCATTTATAATAACCAACTCTTCTCGCTCTGCATTCTCCCAAGTAGAGCCTACCACACTTGCCGCATGGTGGCTTCCCCCTCGAACCTTGACTTATACTGTCCTAGGATTGAGAACCCTGGGGTCTGAAATTCTGGCGACTCTGTCCTTGTCGGTCATACCTGTTCTGCGGCATGGGTGCACTTGCGGTAGATGAGGCATAATTGGGAGGCCTCCTCTAGAAGAAGGACCTGTGGCCCTTGCTCTGCCTCTGTTCACTCTCATGGCCCGCTGATTTTACCTTCTTGCTCAGGTGCTCTTCTCTGCCTTTTCTTTTCTCCTCCTCTACCTTTTGATCATCCACCATTAATCTGGAAATATCCATATTCGAGATCAACAATGCTGCTTTGCATTCCTTCTTCACATGCCTCCCTAATCCGGAGATGAACTTCCTCATCTTTGACCTCATATCTGGGATCATTTTTGGAGCATACCTGGACAGCTGGATAAACTTTAGGCCATACTCCTTAACTATCATACCCTCCTATTTCAGATTTACAAACTCTTCCACTTTTGCTTCCCTCAGTTCTCGGGGAAAGAAGTGGTCAAGAAAGGCTCCCTTAAATTCATCCCACCTAGAAGGTTCAGCATCCTCACCCCTACCTTGCTCCCATTGGTTATACCAGATGTTGGCCACATCCTTGAGTTGATAAGACACCAACTCAACCCCTTCAATTTTTGTAGCATGCATGGCTTTCAGAATTTTCCACATCTCATCAATAAATTTTTGGGGGTCTTCATCAACCTTAGAACTCGTGAATGCAGGCGGATTCATCCTCAGAAAGTCTCTAATTCTAGTGGCAGCAGATGGCTCTTGGGGACTATAGCTAAGAGTCGGCAAACTCTGGTTACCATTTCGGGCAGCCACTAATTGCGTGAGCATTATAATCGCCCCTCGAAATTCTGCCTCTGATGTGGGTGCAGGCGGAGTAGCAGGCACTTGGGTTGCCTCCGCATACCTCGCAGGTCGGCCTCTAGCCCTTGCTGGGAGTCCTCTGATTGGGGCATCTCGGCATTGTCAATGTTTCACTGGCTAGCCGTGCGTTTAGAAGGCATTATCTATAACGTATAAGCACACGAATTAGAAGGAAAGTTTCATAGAGTTTAACTCCATCGCACAAATTCAGAATATGAAAGAAGGGAAACACATTCTTAATGTCCTATAGCCTCCTGATTATAAGTGTGGTACACAACACACCCATAAGTAAGACTCTACTAGACACGGCTTCATAGACTCCCTTGGACACTTGAACTCTGGGCTCTGATATCATGTTTGTCACGCCCCGAGAGGGTACCCAAGACGTGAACGGCACTTGAAAGCCATTTCTGACCTTCAAGCGAACCACCTAGCTCAATCACTCCATCATTCAGTCATATATGCTCAACGCAAGGCTCAATTATAATATGTTATTTACAATATAGGAGCCGAAGGCCAAATATGTTTAACTCAACAAAACAAGTATAATAGGACTCCCCAAAATAACAGTCCAAACTCCCCACACTCTAGTCTATGAAGCCTCTATTAAAGTCTAGAAGGTGTCAATGACAAGCCCATGGCTACCACAATCAAAATAAAGGGGATAACATGAAGCTATACAGGGAGCTCAAGATCCTCCGGAAGCTAGGAGGACTCACCACATAGCTGGAAATACATAGATAATCAACGGTGCACTGGTTGGTGATCTCTGGTACCTGTCTTTGCATCATGAAATGATGCAGGCCAAATGGCGTCAGTACATGGAATGTATGAGTATGTAAGATGGCCGGATGAAACAAACATCAAAGAAACATCAACATCAACTCGGGGTCTCAACTCATACATACATGACAACTCACTCAAGTGTCCTAAGTCTAACAAGAATAGTTTAGACGGGAATAACTCATAAGCCACTCAACTCAACTGACTCGGAGCACTATCAAGACCTAAATGAGAGTTTCTCTTATCCGACAATCATCACTTATGAGCCAGTGATAGTACAACAATCAGACGTTGTTGCCATGTCCATCCATACCTTGCCAGGGTATGAACACCTCCCTAATCATGGATACCATCGATTAGTCAAGTCCTATCATTTCAGGACAAATAAATGGGAAACATCCGACTTTAACGGTTCGATCCCATGGGAAGAATCCGACTTTAACGGTTCCATCCCTACCTACGTTGGCGGCGTAGTTCCTGGGGTTTGAGTATGGACTATACTCTCACCTGCCTCGGTGCTCGATACTCCTCTCATGACTCTATGCTTATAAGACTCCCTCTAATCATCTCAAACAAGCCCTCACGGCTAGTTTCATGTGGGACATTTCCAACTCATCAACTTTATTCTCATTTCAACTCAATTAAGTCATAATGGCAAGTTCCATTTAGGACCTCGTCCACTCGTCAATTCTATCCTCCAATTAACTCAATCAACCCTTATTTAGATAAGCATTTATGACATCTCCTCAAGACTCATCACAACTCTATGGCTTTAGCTCAATAATTCAACTTTATACAACATAATCACATGGTTAAAGAGATCAACAAAACATAACAACAAGTCATCTCCATCAACTCCTACTAACATGAAAGTTTTAGGAACTTCTTAGCTCAACAACATCAACACATATAGCATTAATTAAATAGGGCACAAAACTCATTCAAACATAAACCACACCAAGAAACTCCATTTTCATGGACATCTAACCTCAAAGCAAGAGTAGGGCACATGGTTGGACTCAACCCATGTTTTGGATAGCCTTACCTACCTTAGTGAAGATTTGAAGAAAACCTTGTGGTTGGGTCTTCAATGGAGAACTCAAACCTTGAAGCTCTTGGAACTCTCCTTGTTGGAAATGGAGAAGAAGAAGAAAAGAGAGAGAGAGAGGAACTCCTAGGGCTATTTAGAGAGAGAGTGAGGGATTGAAAAATGATCCCAAAATGTGCTAAGGCTGATACATATATAATTTGGGGGAATTCCTAAATTACCTCTTCTCAAAAGTTCTGAAAAATAGGCAAAAATGCACCTGGCGCGATAGTGGCGCATCGCACCATTGCAGCGCCAGGCTGATTACACCTAAAACCTGCACACCTCGCAGTGGCATGCCGCGCCAGAGACCAAACTACTGAGGCATGTTTCTGGCGCGATAGTGGCGCATCGCGCCTTTACAACGCCAAGGCCAATATTTTCTAGGTTCTGGAAATTGGCTTGAAAAACCTTGCACACCTTTTAGTGGCGCACAGCGCCAGAGCCCAAACTACTGAGGCATGTTTCTGGCGCGATAGTGGCGCATCGCGCCACTGCGGCACCAAGCCTAGTTTTCCAGCATTTGCAACCCAGGCTTGAAAATCTCTACTGTGCTAGTTCATCTTAGGATCATCATATCTTTTGACTCCGAACTCCAAAAATTACATTTTAGGTGGCGTTGGAAAGAAGACTTGATGACCTTTAATTTGATGGGTCATGGGCTACCTAGATTGTCGTCTTTCAAAAGATAGCATCGTTAGAAGTCGACCCCTCATATGAACTCATCCTAAAACTTAGCCACGACGAATCTTTTGGACTTAGCTTGGTCCTAGGGGTCCTTCGTGACCCCACATCACTTCTAGCACTTCTCAATTTCTCAAGGACTCATCTTAACTCCTGCAAATGCTCTACAATACTCGAGTTCGACCCTACCCGAATACAAGAAGGGTCTGAATCTTAGGGAAAAATCTTGAGGGGTGTTACATTATCTCCCTCTTGGGATCATTCATCCTCGAATGACGAGTAACCAAGAATGGACTCGGGGCGCAAATCACAATCAAGAATTTAGTCATTCAATCAATCAAATTCTTAAACAATTATCAATCAAGACTAAAAAGGCACAAATGAATTCAAGTCAAGGAAATGGGCATTACCTTCAACATTTTCATCGGTAGGCACAAATAGATGTGGATATTTAGATTTCATTGCTTCCTCCGCTTCCCATGTAGCTTCCTCAACAAATTGGTTTGTCCAAAGGACCTTGACTAAGGTTACCTTTTTGTTCCTCAATTTATGGATTTGTCGATCAAGAATTTAGACCGGAACCTCTTCATAGGATAAGTTATCCTTAACTCCAATGCTATCAGTGGGGATGACCAACGAGGGATCGCCCAAGCACTTTTTCAACATTGAAATGTGGAATACCGGATGAATAGAGGCTAGCTCTGAGGGTAACTCCAACTCATAGGCAACACTCCCAATCCGCCTTAAGATCTGGTAAGGACCAATATATCGAGGAATAAGCTTCCTCTTCTTTCCAAACCTCATGACACCTTTCATGGGTGACACTTTCAAGTACACCCAATCACCCACCTCAAACTCTAAGTCTCTCCTCCTCACGTCGGTGTAAGATTTTTGGTGGCTTTGGGCTGTCTTTAGCCTATCTTGGATAACTCTCACCTTCTCCATGGCTTGGTGAACAAAGTCAGGACCAATCAACTCAATCTCACAAACTTCAAACCACCCAATGGTCGATCTACACCTCCTCCCAAACAAAGCTTCATAAGAAGCCATTTGGATGCTTGCATGATAGCTATTGTTATATGCAAACTCTATGAGAGGTAAGTGATCATCCCAATTTCCCTTGAAGTCAAGCATACATTCCCTCAACATATCTTTCAATGTCTGGATGGTGCGCTCTGCTTGGCCATCTGTCTGGGGATGAAAGGCCGTACTCAAGTTCACCTTCGAACCTAATCCCTTCTGAAAGGATTTCTAAAATTGGGAAGTGAATTGGGCTCCTCTATCTGAGATGATAGACAAAGGGACCCCATGCAACCTGACGATCTCCTGAATGTACAACTTTGTATAATCTTTTGCGATGTCAGTAGTCTTAACCTCCAAGAAGTGAGCTAATTTCGTCATTCTATCCACAATCACCCAAATGGAATCGTGTTGCTTTCGGGACTTCGGCAAGCCTATAATAAAGTCAATGTTGATCATCTCCCACTTCCATTCTAGAATTTCTATATTTTGGGCTAAACCATATGGCCTTTGATGTTCAACCTTTACCTGTTGGCAATTCGGGCACTTGGAAACAAATTCCGCAATATCCCTCTTCATCCCACTCCACCAATAGATTTCCCTCAAGTCATGGTACATTTTTTGTGGAGCACGGATGAATACAGTATCTGGAACTATGCACTTCGGCCATAATCCTCTCTCAAACATCATCGACATCAGGTACACACAATCTACTTTGGTACCTCAACACACCATCTCCCCCTTTGGTGAAAACCATCACCCCTTGTTTGTGAACAACTTCTTTCAACCGGAGGAGAATGGGATCCTGATCTTGTTTCTCCTTTACTTCTACTACAAGTGAGGACGTAGCCCCATCTCGAACGTTTACTCCATTTTCATTATTCTCTTCGAGTCAAACTCCCAATCGGGCTAATTATTATACTTTCTTCGCCAATTCCCTCCTTCCCTCCTCCACATGGGCAGTGCTACCCATAGACAACCTGCTAAGAGTATCAGCCACAACATTAGCTTTACCTAGATAGTAGAGGATGCTCATATCGTAGTCCTTGAGTAGTTCGAGCCATCGTCTTTGCCTCAGGTTGAGTTCCTTCTGGCTGAAGACATATTGTAAGCTCTTATGATCGGTGAATATATCAATATACACTCCATACAAGTAGTGGCGCCAGATTTTAAGCACAAACACCACAGCTGCCAGCTCAAGGTCATGAGTTGGGAAATTTCACTCATGAACCTTAAGTTATCTCAAAGCATAGGCTATCACCTTCCCTCTTTGCATCAACACACAACCCAAGCCAATTTTGGATGCATCACAGTAGACCACAAAGCCCTCTGTTCCATCAGGCAATGCTAGAACAGGAGCAGTGGTTAGCTTGGCCTTAATTTCTGGAAACTCTCCTCACAAGCATCGGACCATTGGAACTTAGCCTTCTTTTTAGTCATCTTAGTCAATGGTGATGATATGTATGAGAATCCCTCTACAAACCTTTGATAATAGCCAGCCAAACCCAAGAAGCTCCTTATCTCTGTCGGGGATGTGGGTCTGGGCCAATTCTTCACCGCCTCAATCTTCTGAGCGTCAACCTGAATACCATCTCCAGACACAACAAGGCCTAAGAAGGCCACTGATGCAAGCCAAAATTCACATTTAGAGAACTTTGCATACAATACTTGGTCTCTCAAAGTTTGTAAAACGACTCTAAGATGATAGGCATGCTCCTCTTCATTCTTGGAGTAGATCAGAATATCATCTATGAATACAATCACAAACATATCAAGATATGGTTTAAACACCGGGTTCATGAGATCCATAAAAGTTGCGGGGGCATTAGTCAACCCAAAGGACATGACCAAAAATTCAAAGTGGCCATAACGAGTCTGAAAAGCAGTCTTCAGAATATCACATTCCCTCACCTTCAACTGATGGTAGCCGGATCTCAAGTCTATCTTTGAAAAACAAGTGGCACCCTGAAGTTGATCAAATAAATCATCTATTCTGGGGAGAGGGTATTTGTTCTTTACGGTGACCTTATTAAGCTGCCTATAGTTAATACACATTCTAAGGGACCCATCTTTCTTCCGCACAAATAGGACCGGAGCACCCCATGGTGAGACACTCGGCCTAATAAATCCCTTATCTAATAAGTCCTTCAACTGTTTTTTCAACTCTTTCAACTCGGCCGGAGCCATTCTATATAGAGGGATTGAGATGGGTTGGGTATCAGGAAGAACATGAATCCCGAAGTTGATCTTCCTATCAGGAGAGACTCCAGGCAGATCCTCGGGAAAAATGTCGGGAAACTCATTGACAATCGAAACCGACTCAAGGGATGGAGACTCAACATTGCCATCTTTCACTCGGACAATGTAATAGATACACCCTTTTGAGATTAGCTTCCTAGCCCTAAGGTAAGAAATAAACCTACCCTTAGGCATGACAAGACTCCCTTTCCATTCTATGACTACCTCATTCGGGAATTTGAACTTGACAATCTGAGTCCTACAATAAATAGAGGCGTAACAGACATAAAGCCAGTCTATGCCAAGGATCACATCGAAATCCACCATGTCCAACTCAACCAAGTTAGCCAAGGTATCCTTGTGATGAATTAACACAGTGCAATCTCTATAGACTCTTTCAGCTAAGACAGAATCACCGATAGGAGTAGCTATACTAAAAGGCTCAAGAAGACATTTGGGAATTTTATTGAATTTACTAGCCACGTAAGGAGTCACAAAAGATAGTGTGGCACCCGGATCCATCAAAACATAGCAATCAAGAGAAGAGACTCGAATCATACCCGTCACGACGTTTGGAGAGTTCTTTTGATCTTGGCGACTACCCATGGCATATAAACGATTTGTACCTCCCCTGGTGCCTGAAGTAGTGCCCCTCTGATTACCTCTAGTCGGTGGTGCGGTGGCAGAATGCTGGGCTCTATTTCCCCCTATTGGGCACTTTCTCTAAAAATGGTCCATTTGTCCGCATTTATAACAACCAACTCTTCTCGCTCTGCATTCTCCCAAGTGGAGCCTACCACACTTGCCGCATGGTGGCTTCCCCCTCGAACCTTGACTTATACTGTCCTAGGATTGAGAACCCTGTGGTCTGAAATTCTGGCGACTCTGTCCTTGCCGGTCATACCTGTTCTGCGGCATGGGTGCACTTGCGGTAGATGAGGCATAATTGGGAGGCCTCCTCTAGAAGAAGGACCTGTGGCCCTTGCTCTGCCTCTGTTCACTCTCATGGCCCGCTGATTTTACCTTCTTGCTCAGGTGCTCTTCTCTGCCTTTTCTTTTCTCCTCCTCTACCTTTTGATCATACACCATTAATCTGGAAATATCCATATCCGAGATCAACAATGCTGCTTTGCATTCCTTCTTCACATGCCTCCCTAATCCGGAGACGAACTTCCTCATCTTTGACCTCATATCTGGGATCATTTTTGGAGCATACCTGGACAGCTGGATAAACTTTAGGCCATACTCCTTAACTATCATACACTCCTATTTCAGATTTACAAACTCTTCCACTTTTGCTTCCCTCAGTTCTCGAGGAAAGAAGTGGTCAAGAAAGGCTCCCTTAAATTCATCCCACCTAGAAGGTTCAGCATCCTCACCCCTACCTTGCTCCCATTAGTTATACCAGATGTTGGCCACATCCTTGAGTTGATAAGACACCAACTCAACCCCTTCAATTTTTGTAGCATGCATGGCTTTCAGAATTTTCCACATCTCATCAATAAATTTTTGGGGGTCTTCATCAACCTTAGAACTCGTGAATGTAGGCGGATTCATCCTCAGAAAGTCTCTAATTCTAGTGGCAGCAGATGGCTCTTGGGGACTAGAGCTAAGAGTCAGCAAACTCTGGTTACCATTTCGGGCAGCCACTAATTACGTGAGCATTATAATCGCCCCTCGAAATTCTGCCTCTGATGTGGGTGCAGGTGGAGTAGCAGGCACTTGGGTTCCCTCCGCATACCTCGCAGGTTGGCCTCTAGCCCTTGTTGGGCGTACCTCTGATTGGGGCATCTCGGCATTGTCAACGTTTTACTGGCTAGCCGTGCGTTTAGAAGGCATTATCTATAACGTATAAATACACGAATTAGAAGGAAAGTTTCATAGAGTTTAACTCCATCGTACAAATTCAGAATATGAAAGAAGGGAAACACATTCTTAATGTCCTATAGCCTCCTGATTATAAGTGTGGTACACAACACACCCATAAGCAAGACTCTACTAGACACGGCTTCATAGACTCCCTTGGACACTTGAACTCTGGGCTCTGATATCATGTTTGTCACGCCCCGAGAGGGTACCCAAGACGTGAACGGCACTTGAAAGCCATTTCTGACCTTCAAGCGAACCACCTAGCTCAATCACTCCATCATTCAGTCATATATGCTCAACGCAAGGCTCAATTATAATATGTTATTTACAATATAGGAGCCGAAGGCCAAATATGTTTAACTCAACAAAACAAGTATAATAGGACTCCCCAAAATAACAGTCCAAACTCCCCAAAGTCTAGTCTATGAAGCCTCTATTAAAGTCTAGAAGGTGCCAATGACAAGCCCATGGCTACCACAATCAAAATAAAGGGGATAACATGAAGCTATACAGGGAGCTCAAGATCCTCCGGAAGCTAGAAGGACTCACCACATAGCTGGAAATGCATAGATAATCAACGGTGCACTGGTTGGTGATCTCTGGTACCTGTCTCTGCATCATGAAACGATGCAGGCCAAATGGCGTCAGTACATGGAATGTATGAGTATGTAAGATGGCCGGATGAAACAAACATCAAAGAAACATCAACATCAACTCGGGGTCTCAACTCATACATACATGACAACTCACTCAAGTGTCCTAAGTCTAACAAGAATAGTTTAGACGGGAATAACTCATAAGCCACTCAACTCAACTGACTCAGAGCACTATCAAGACCTAAATGAGGGTTTCTCTTATCCGACAATCATCACTTATGAGCCAGTGATAGTATAATAATCAGACGTTGTTGCCACATCCATCCATACCTTGCCAGGGTATGAATGCCTCCCTAATCATGGATACCATCGATTAGACAAGTCCTATCATTTCAGGACAAATAAATGGGAAACATCCGACTTTAACGGTTCGATCCCATGGGAAGAGTCCGACTTTAACGGTTCCATCCCTACCTACGTTGGCGGCATAGTTCCTGGGGTTTGAGTATGGACTATACTCTCGCCCGCCTCGGTGCTCGATACTCCTCCCATGACTCTATGCTTATAAGACTTCCTCTAATCATCTCAAACAAGCCCTCACGGCTAGTTTCATGTGGGACATTTCCAACTCATCAACTTTATTCTCATTTCAACTCAATTAAGTCATAATGGCAAGTTCCATTTAGGACCTTGTCCACTCGTCAATTCTATCCTCCAATTAACTCAATCAAGCCTTATTTAGATAAGCATTTATGACATCTTCTCAAGACTCATCACAACTCTATGGCTTTAGCTCAATAATTCAACTTAATGCAACATAATCACATGGTTAAAGAGATCAACAAAACATAACAACAAGTCATCTCCATCAACTCCTACTAACATAAAAGTTTTAGGAACTTCTTAGCTCAACAACATCAACACATATAGCATTAATTAAATAGGGCACAAAACTCATTCAAACATAAACCACACCAAGAAACTCTATTTTCATGGACATCTAACCTCAAAGCAAGAGTAGGGCACATGGGTGGACTCAACCCATGTTTTGGATAGCCTTACCTACCTTAGTGAAGACTTGACGAAAACCTTGTGGTTGGGTCTTCAATGTGAGAACTCAAACTTTGAAGCTCTTGAAACTCTCCTTGTTGGAAATGGAGAAGAAGAAGAAGAGAGAGAGAGAGAAACTCCTAGGGCTTTTTAAAGAGAGAGTGAGGGATTAAAAAATGATCCCAAAATGTGCTAAGGCTGATACATATATAATATGGGGGAATTCCCAAACTACCCCTTCTCAAAAGTTCTGAAAAATAGGTAAAATACACCTGGCGCGATAGTGGCGCATCGCGCCATTGCAACGCCAGGCTGATTATGCCTAAAACCTACACACCTCGCAGTGGCGCACCACGCCAGAGACCAAACTACTGAGGCATGTTTCTGGCGCGATAGTGGCGCATCGCGCCCTTACAGCGCCAAGGCCAATATTTTCTGGGTTCTGGAAATTGGCTTGAAAAACCCTGCACACCTTTTAGTGGCGCGCCGCGCTAGAGCCTAAACTACTGAGGCATGTTTCTAACGCGATAGTGGCGCATCGCGCCACTATGGCGCCAGGCCCAGTTTTCTAGTAATTGCAACCCAGGCCTGAAAATCTCTACTGTTCTAGTTCATCTTAGGATCGTCATATCTTTTGACTCCGAACTCCAAAAATTACATTCTTGGTGGCGTTGGAATGAAAACTCGATGACCTTTAATTTGATGGGTCGTGGGCCACCTAGATTGTCATCTTTCAAAATATAGGATCATTAGAAGTCGACCCTTTGTATGAACTCAATCTAAAACTTAGCCACGATGAATATTTTGGACTTAGCTTGGTCCTAGGGGTCCTTCGTGACCCCACATCACCTCTAGCACTTCTCAATTTCTCAAGGACTCATCTTAACTCCTGTAAATGCTCCACAATACTAGAGTTCGACCCTACCCGAATACAAGAAGGGTCTGAATCTTAGGGAAAAATCTTGAGGAGTGATACAGTAACACCCCTCAAAATTTCTCCCAAAACTTCAAACCTTCCTTGTACACGTGTAGGGTCAATCGTATTTACTTCAAAGTATGTGCTTGAGTTAAGATGAGTCCTTGAGAAATTAAAGAGTGTTGGAGGTGATGTGGGGTCATAGAGGACTTCTAGGACCGAGCTAAGCCCAAAAAGGTTCGTCGTGGCTAAGTTAGGATGAGTTCATGTATAGAGTCGACTTCTAATGACCCTATCTTTTGAAAGACGATAATCTGGGTGGCCCACGGTCCATCAAATTAAAGGTCGTCGAATCTTCTTTCCAATGCCACCAAGAATGTAATTTTTGGAGTTTGGAGTCAAAAGATATGACGATCTTATGATGAACTAGCACAGTAGGGATTTTTAGGCCTGGGTTGCAGTTGCTGGAAAACTGGGCTTGGCACCGCAGTGGCGCGATGCGCCACTATCGCGCCAGAAACATGCCTCAGTAGTTTGGGCTCTGGCGCGGCGCGCCACTAAAAGTTGTGTAGGGTTTTTCAAGCCAAATTTCCAGAACCCAGGAACAATGGCCTTGGCGCTGTAAGGATGCGACCCGCCACTATCGCACCAGTAGCATTTTAGCCTATTTTCAGGACTTTTGAGGAGGGGCAATTTGGGAACTTACCCAAATTATATATGTATTACCCTTGGTCATTTGGGAACACATTTTGCAGCCTCACTCTCTCTCTAAAAAAAGCTCTAGGAGTTCCTCTCTCTCTCTCTTCTTCTTCTTCTCTATTTCCAACAATAAGAGTTCCAAGAGCTTCAAGATTCAAGTTGCCATTGAAGACCCAACTACAAAGTTTCTTCAAGAATCTATTCTAAGGTATATAAGGCTATCCAAAACATGGGTTGAGTCCATCCATGTGCCCTACTCTTGCTTTGAGGTTAAAGCTCCATGAGAATGGAGTTTCTTGGTATGGTTTATATTTGAATGAGTTTTGTCTCTTATAAAATTTGATTGAACCCTTTATTGAGTGAATGTGATTGAATGATAGTGCGATTGAATCAGGTGGTTCGCTCGAGGGTCAGAAATGGCTTTCGAGTGCCGGTCACGTCTAGGGTACCCTCTCGAGGCATGACAAAGAACAACTAGACACAAACCTTAAGTCGGCTAACATTTTCAAGGTCGCTCAACTAACGTCTCCAATTATCCGTTTGAGCTGAAGCTTCTTGGACTTTGCAAATACTGTATTTTTTGTATTCTTGTAGCATTTGGAGGCCTTTTCCACAAGTTGGAAGCTCCAAATTGTAAATTGCTCCATCTTGAGACTTAAGTCGGCTAACTTTTTCAAGGTCACTCGACTAACGTCTTCAATTATCCGTTTGAGTTAAAACTTCTTGGTCTTTGCAAATACTGTATTTTCTGTATTCTTGTAGCATTTGGAGGCCTTTTCCATAAGTTGGAAGCTCCAAATTATAAATTTCTCTATCTTGAGACTTAAGTCGGCTAACGTTTTCAAGGTCGCTCGACTAATGTCTCTACTTATCCTTTTGAGTTGAAACTTCTTAGGCTCTGGAGGAGATGTATTTCCTGTAGTCTTGTACAATTTGGAGTCCTTTTGATAATGCATAATTTATTTATTAAGGGCTGCTTACCTCTGATGCTGTTGTGGAGTTGCTGCTGCTGATGATCAGTTGCATTAACTGCTACTGCTATAATGTGGCATATGCAAGTGATTTTGTTGAGATGCTGGTGTAAGAACTTCAAACTCCACTGCTGCAACTCCAACCCAAGGCTCAAATTAGTATGAAACCTGCATAAAGAGACACACAACAGAAAACAAAAATAGAACCAGAGTTTCCTTTTTGATGGCTGTAGAATGGAGTTCCATGTGGTGGATATTGTGTTGTTGGTTTGGAAAGTTGTTGCTGTGGACTCTTGTATGCTGTTGTATTGCTGGTTGACATTTTCCATGTCTGCAGCTACCTACATAAACAAAAGGACAAGAGAAGAGAAGATAGCTACTCTATCCCTTATCTCTAGTGGTATGTAATTATTCTAGGAAAGCAGTAAACTAGGGAGACTCTCCCTTTTACAATGGTCCTGAATATCATTATATATATCAGCTATTATTACAAAGTA
The DNA here is from genome assembly GCF_947179165.1 of Solanum dulcamara. NCBI lineage: Eukaryota > Viridiplantae > Streptophyta > Magnoliopsida > Solanales > Solanaceae > Solanum > Solanum dulcamara. Next base: position 58,260,491 of record NC_077239.1, on the reverse strand, counting down.
TGAAGAAATCTACTTGAATGGAAACTAACACTAGAGCATGATTAGTGATGTCCTTCAAGGTGGTTGGTGGATCTTCTTCATCTTTGTTCTCCTAAAGCTAGCCATGCCAGCTTTGTCCATTTTGTAGTATCCCTTGGTCTCTCTTGGAAGTTGTTAAAAACTGTAGTAGTGTTGTGTATCGTTATTCATGTGGCTTTCTTTTGAGAGTGTATCTGCAGGAAAATTAGCTTCCCTAAAGATATGTCTGCAATGGAAGCTTTCCATCTTGCTAATCAATACCTGCAGCTCAGTGAGATAGGTGTGAATATTCCATGGTGGTTTCATCTCTTGTTTGATCCACTTGATCAGTAACTTAGAGTCTACTTCAAGGGCTACCCTACTATAGCCATGTTATAGACACCATTGAATACCAATAAGAGTTGCTTGTACTTCAACTTGGTTATTAGACCCAAAGCCTAGAGGAGAGGCAAAGGCATATATCAGCACTCTATTATGGTCCCTAAAAATGCCCCCTGCCCCTATCTTCCCTGGATTGTTAAGGGCACTCCCATCTGTGTTTAGCTTGACCATTGTAGGTTGTGGTTTAGTCCAGCATACCTTGGTTACTCTCAATTCCTGTTGGCTTTTTTCAACCATGGTAACCAAGTTTGCCCACTTACTTGGCAAATCAATATATGGATACACAGTAGATATAAGCATATATAGATCTTTGGTTATTGAGAAGATTACTCTAGTTGCATTAGACTTCTTGCCTCCATACTTGCATGCACATCTATTCTTTCATAGATTCCAACACATAAAAATAGGTATGGCTTGCAGTACTAACTTGTGTAGATCACTGTTGTATTTGATTAGCCACCACCTCATTAATAGGTTTTTTAATGGTGTGATGCTGAGTTGAAGACCCTATGATCCTGAGAAGTGCTTTCATATGTGTTTTGCAAAGTAACCTGATACAAATATATGGTCTATATCATCAAGACCTGCTCTATAGCAACAAGAGCATGCAGCAGGTTCCTGTCCAAAGGCTACAATTCTGTTATTTGTGGGGAGCTTAAGTCTGAAAGCTCTCCACAGCAAAAAAGAGGCCTTGAAAGGAATACTATTGTGCCATATGTTGTTAGTGAGTGATCTTGTCTTTTTCTTTCTTACCAACTCCCAGGCTGATGAACAAGTAAAATTACCATGAGAATTAGGCTTCTAGTAGGCTTGATGCTGCATATTTGGAATGTAGGCTTGATCCTGCATATTTGGAATGTAGCTGATGGGAGTGCTGAGAATTATGCTCACTAGCTGAGTGGGTGCATGTTTTCTTACCTTCTCTTCATTCCATCCTCCATTCTTCATGAATTCTGATACAATAGTGTTATTCAATCTAGGGAGGATTTCCTTGTGGTAAGCTAAGAGACCTACCCCTAGCCAATCATCCCACTAAAAGCTGCTTGTTCTAGACTTGATCCACTACTGTATATGAGGTTCTATATCCTTTTTGTTGATCATCATATGCTTCCACATGAGGGACTGCCCTGTGCCTCATTTTTTAATGACTGGATGAGCCCTTTCACAGTATTTTGCTTTCAGGAATTCCCCCCACAGAGTCTTCTTTGATTTGAATGTCCACCACTGTTTGTATTGGAAAGATAAACACACATCCTCTAAGTTTTTAGTACCTATACCACCTTCCTCATAAGGATAACTGAGAGTATCCCATGAGGACCAGTGGTATTTTCTTCTTTCAGTGTTCCATCCCCAAAAGAAATCAGCAATGAGCCTTTTGATCTGGTTCATAGTGGTCTTGGTTGGGCTAATAGCTAACAACAGGTGTATAGGAATGGATTGCAGCATTGATTTCACCATTGTGACTCTACCTCCATAGCTTAACATCTTAGTCTGCCAGTGTTACACCCCGTACTTTGGTACCTTGGAACGCTTCTTAAGCTTCTTAAGTTTCTTAGAAGTCATCATGTGAGTTGGATAATCTATAACGCTATCAAACAACTCTAAGAAAGGGAGAATGTGATGCCCCATAAGAGTGAAGGTTGGAAATAGGGCTATAAGGATTTGTAACGAGTTGGGGGCAAAAATAACAAGTCGTGGGACTCGACTCACTTGAGTAAGCTACCAACTTGGACGTCTTACGTACTTAAGCTATTGGAGTACGTGTTGAGCTTAAGTAGCAAGGAGTGCATACGCTCTTGAAATAAGATGGTATTACGAGCTCACGAAAGAGAAATAAGGAAATGACGCGCCGACTCGAAGCAAGTAGGTGATGCACCTACTTGGACCAGCAGGTGATGCATCTACTTAGGGTCAAGTAGGTGATGCAGCAGCTTGGGGTGTACCCCACTGCCACATGGCAGCATGTGATTGGCCGAATAAGTTGAGGTGGCACCCTAGGAGGCTGCCACGTGTCACCCTAGGGGGCTGCCACGTGTCACCCTAGGGGGCTGCCACGTGTCACCCTATGGGGCTGCCATGTGGCACCTTCTAAAGAGGTGTATATATATATGTGTTAAGTGACTCTTAGTCACATTTTTCATCCAAATCTACAGCCAAAAGAAAGGAAAAAAACGTGAAGAACACAAGGAGCAAGGCAGCCACAATTTTGAGAAATTAAAGGTAAGTTCTTCAATTTTTCCTCTGTGAATTAATTATCTACAATGTTTTTCAACCATGTGGGGGTATATACATGTGTCTTAGGATGCCTACGGAACTATGGTTTCAGTTTACACTTGGAAAGAAATAAGAGAAAGTTGAAGGAGGAAACGTCAAGAGCTAGTAACAAACCCGTTTTTGAATAGGACTGTTGTTAGTAATATTGGTATAACTTCTTGTGTACAGCTTAGTTTTGGGTGGTTCAATATGTTTTGGAAAGGTATTTTATAATTATATAACTTTCATTTATACTTTAAAATCCATTTTTGCTTTTAGCTTCCTGAAAAAGGGTGATGAAGTGTAGAGGAGGTACTGCCCAGATTTCGTTTTAAAAATTCTACAAGGACTGTTGTTGGTATTTTGGGCATATCGTTTTGTACAAAATTGCTGTAGGGGTTATTCAAAATTTTTTGAGACCCTAATACACATGTCTATAACTTTCATTGAGGACGAAAATCCCGTTTCCCTCAACTACCCCTTCGAAACTAAGCGACAATACAAGATAGTAGGCTGTCCAGAATCCACATTTTGATAATTTTGGCGAGTTTGACGAGTTTAGGTTAAGGTAAGGGTTTTCCTTTAAAAGTGGTATTTATAGTGTTATTATGAAGTGTATTATATGTTGTTTAAGTGGCTGGAAATGTGAAAACATCATAGAAATGCTTGACGTTCGAAACAAACTAAATTGGAGTCGCTATAGTTGAATTGTCGTCGAAGTAAAGTGTTGTGCTTGTGGTGTACTGCTGCAGGTGTGGGGGGCTTGTTGCAGGGCCTAAAGGTGTTATAAAAGGGGTGTAGGTTCTGCTGGTAGCAACCACACGATCCCTCATTTTGTATAAATAAAGGCTTGCGAAATAAAGACCAGAAACTCTATTTTGGTGTCGTAATTTTCAGCAGGTTGTTTGGAGCTTGTGTTGTGTGATGTCGCCATGTTTCATGTGTATATATGCTGCAGGGTGTTGTTGTTGGTTGGCTGTAGTGATTAGGGATGTAATCGGAAATTCGGATAGGACACTTTATAGGGGAGGTGCTGCCCAATTTTTGTTAATGCCTTAACTAATTAAACAACTAGTCGAAGAAACGAATAAGGAAATAGGTTCCATGACTACTAAGGTACAACTGAGGGCACTGAAAAGTTAAGGTTGTTGATACTCGCATTTCTTCCATGTTAAATAGGTTCAGAGGACGATGACGTAGACATGATTGAAAGAAGTCCATACGAGGTATGTGAAGCTTTCTTTTGGCATGTTTTTGGCATAAGTATGTAAAGCTTATCTTCTTTTCTTTTAGCATGTCTTATCCATAAGTGGTTGGTATATGTAATGTGGAGATAGTCCCATTCGTAGAATCCCGAGCATGATTCATTAATCTTATTCACTTCTTGATGTTAGAACTCCCACGATGGGTTGAGTTATGGTCTTGTAAGCCTTTTACGTGATAGAAAAGTAATACACGTGAAGCCTATCCCTCCCTCTTCCTTGAAATGGCTTAATGTAAGTGAAACGATATACGATATGAGTTAGAGACAGTTCCATTTACAGGCTCTAGATGTGACTCAGGACTTGTACTCACTCCTAAATATTAAAGGCCTTAAAGTAGTTAAACTACGACCCTCGAGCCTTCTATAGGCTGAATAGATGTGTAAGCTCCTAAACCTGGGGGTTCTTGGGCATACTTTACGATAATGGTTGAGGGATATTTGATATGTTACAGAGTTTTGCATGCACGTATATGCATTATGATATATATATGGATCGGACCGGAAGTACCTCGGCACATTTTGCTATGTAAGGATCGAGTCGTACGTTCCACGACAGATTATGCATTATACGGATCGGGCCATCGTACCTCGGCATCATCATGTAATATATGGATCGGGCCATCGTACCTCGTCATCATTATGTAATATATGGATCGGGCCGTCGTACCTCGGCATTATTATGTGACATATAGAATGGGCCATCGTTCTTCGGCATTATTGTCATTATTATGCATTATATGGATCGGGCCGTTGTTTCTCGGCATGTGCTTGCTATATATATGGATCGAGCTGTACGTTCCATAGTACTAACAATGTGCATATGCCTATCGTGATAGAGGATGTATTTGTAATACTAAGTCCCCGTACGGGCCGGATACGGTACGTGATATTGGTATACAGGACTTTATTTTGTGAGATGCAGGTACAGTACCCTATTAAATACTATACTTGATTTCCTGCATCCCTGTTTTAGTTATTATTTCAATTATGTTATGCTTATATATTCAGTACATGTATCGTACTGACCCCCCTTTCTTTGGGGGGCTGCGTTTCATGCCCGCAGGTACAGATGTTCAGTTCAGAGATCCGCTAGCTTCGGATTTCCGCTCACCTATGATTGGAGGTGCTCTACTATTCCGGAGCCTAGTTTTTTTGTACTAGTCCTCCGATGTATATATGTATTTGTTTATTCAGGGGTACGACGGAGGCCCTGTCCCGCCATATGTTACCGTTACCATTCTTAGAGGTCTGTAGACATATGTATGTGTGGGTTGTTCATGAGTTTATTTTGGTTGTGCCTATATGACACGTTGTAAATGTTTTTACGTTATGGCAGCCTTATCGGCTTGCATTCTCTTTCATGATACGATACGAATGAAGGAGGCTACATGAATGTGAAAAAGTTTTGACCTATTGGGGTTTTGGGTGTTTTATCACATTACCCATAGTTCAATGTGGTTATATTTGAAAGTTACGTATACGGGGGTCCAGGTTGGACCCCAGTCGCGGCCCACGGGGTTGGGTCGTGACAGCCAGCCCCTGATTCTGCTTAGAACTTTAGCAACCATATTAGTGAAATATATGATCCTTTGGCGTCCAATATAAAGTGGACAGCCCAAGTAAGTGATAGGGCTATTAGTGCATTTATAACCTGTGATCATGCTGACCCTTTCCACTACATCTACTGGAGTATTCAATGGCATCATGAGCTGACTCTTATATTTGTTGATAAGTTATCCTGAAGTGGCTTCATACAATTTGAGAGTTTTGTTGATCAATGTTAATGAGAAGTTATTGGTAGATGTGAAAATAATCACATCATCTGCAAAACTCAAGTGATTTACTTGGGGTCCTCTTCTTTCCATGTGGAACCCTGTATATAGATAATGATGGTGAAGATTATTGAGCAATCTAGATAGCACTTCAGCTCCAATGATGAATAATGTCGGGGATAAAGGATCTCCTTGCTTGAGGCCTCTTGTAGAGTGGAAGAAACCATGCCTTGCACCATTAATGATGACTGAATACCAGTTGTTTGACATAATCCTCCAAACTATATCAACCAACATTTCTCCAGACCTCATCCTCCTTATGACCATACATATGAATGACCTAGAGACCCTATCATAGGCCTTGGCCATATCCAGTTTGATAACTACATTATCCCCAACCTTTGGTTTCTTGATGTTGTGAATGATTTCTTGAGCCAACATTATATTTTCAGAAATGCTCCTGCCTTTAACAAAACCAGATTGGTTTTCTGAGATTAGTTGAGGCAGAATTGGGGCAATTCTGAGACTTAGCAGCTTAGAAATAATCTTGTTATTCTTGTTAGTGAAGTTGCTAAGAGAAATAGGTCTGTAATCTGAGAGACTGTTAGGATGCTCATTCTTTGGCAGTAGAGCTAGGCATGCATGAGAAATGAACTTGGGAAGACCATGTCCATTGAAAAAGTACTGAACTAATCTCAGTAAGTCTTCAAAAATAATATCCCAACATGATTGATAGAATTTCCTATTCATTCCATCTGGTCCAGCAGCTGATGTAGAGCTCATGGAGAACACCACTTTCTTCAATTCCTCCATAGTAGGTAAAGATTGTAGGCCCTCATTCTGCTCCTCTGTAACCATCTTTAGAATGCATTGAAGAACATCTTCCCTGATCTGTCTCTCTTTACCAGTGAATATTTTTTCAAAGCGTGCAGTGGCTGCCCTTGCAATATTGTCCTCACCTTGAATAGGGTTGCCATGTTCATCACTAATCTGATGGATGAAAAGTTTTCTTCTTCTTCCTCTGATAATAGCATGAAAATAGCTGGTGTTGGCATCTCCATCTTTGAACCACTGTATTTGAGTTTTCTGCTTTAAGATAGACTTCTTCATCTTCAGATATCTGATGTATTGAGCATTGATTTGATGTAGCTTGAACCTATTTTCTTCAGTATTATCACTGATTATCTTCTCTTCATCTTGTCTCACCTGCTCTTCATATTCTTTAACTTAAGCAAAGATATCCCCAAACTCATTTCTTGACCACTTACTGAGAGTATTAGAAACTCTTTTCAGTTTTTGTTGGAGACTTCTCATTGGATTACCCTCCATAGGATTATCCCAGCATGCTTTTACAATGCTAAGGAAGTTCACATTATCTGTCCAGCAGTGTAAGAATTTGAAGTACTTGATAGCATTACCCTGTCTTGCCACACCTTCAAGTAGTAGAGGACAGTGGTCAGATCCTGTAGAGGCCAGATGACTGACAGTGTTACAGGCATGACTTCTAACCATGAATCATTAACCATGGACCTGTCAAGTCTTTTCCAAATCCTAGCATCTTTGTCTTTATTGTTGCACCAGGTGAACTTTTGCCCACAGAACCCCAAATCAGTGAGTTCACAGGCTTCTATCACACTAATAAACTCAAAGCTCTTATTCATATTATATGGTTGGCCTCTCATCTTTTCTTCAACATCTGTAATAACATTGAAGTCTCCAATGGTGCACCAAGGTTTCCCTTTACTGGAAAATTGTAGCATCGTATCCCATAAGTCTCTTGTCATATAGTCCTTGCATTTTGCATATACAAAGGTAATGAGGTAGCTGTTAGGACAAGCCACATGAGTAATGTCACAAGTCATTTACTTTCATCCTGGTCAACAATATTGCATACAATGTCTTTGTTCCAGAATAACCATATTTTGCTGTTGGAGTTGGACATAACATTATCCATTCCTAGCAGAATTCTGTGAAACTCAATTTGAGATTTGTTGGAGAATGGTTCCATCACTGCTATAATAGACAGCTTATAGAAATCTTTCAGCCTTTGTAGCCTGTCAAGGGCCCCCTAAGTATTAATACTCCTTGCATTCCAGCAAATTACATCAAGGTTTTTGAGCTTTGGACCTAGTGTTGATGCTGCCTGTGAAAGCAACATTATCAAAACTACTGATGGTGCTTTGTTTAGTCTTCTTCTTTGTTTGCTTACTTTTAGAGGGTGGATCATTCTTCTCCTTGTCTTACTGATTTTCCTTCTGCACTAGAGCTGTCATTGTGGATCTGAATGCCTCCAGTTGGTCTTTTTGTTGTTCATCCTCCCACTGGTTAGGGTCTTTCTCATCTTCAGAATGAGTGACCTTATATTCATCAGACAAGTCTTATGAACTGTCTTCTTTACTAAACACCTGTCTCTCATTGGTCACATCATAAATTTGCAGAGATGTGGCATGATTAGTAGCTGTGTACTCCTCTTCCAAAATATTTGATATGGTTCTCTGGTTAAGATTCACACTTGGTTGCCCTAAGTGCTTCTCCTGGATAAGTTTTTTTTAATGGCATCCCTTTTCTTCTTACTAAGAGATAAGGTGGTCTTGTTGTTGAGGATCTGAGAATGTGTACTGTGGTTTGTTTTACTGATATTAGGAGTTTGATCCTCTCCTATATTTGGTTCAGTAGCCTGCACCTCAGTTTGTTGCCTTTGACCCTTATTGGCCTGAATATTAGCCACATTACCTTGTACTGTATCATTGGGATTGTTCCTTCTGAGCTCATCTTCTTTTTGGGTATCAATTTGTTTTCTTGTATCCTTGACCTGCTAGCATTTGGAAGATTGGTTGCAGGGGCTTTATAGTCTTTCCTAGGGTCAACCAACAGAGATTCCCTCCCCCTATTAGCCTCTTCCTGCATGTTAGTGATTTTCTTCTGTATTTCCCCTTCCTCAACCCCACATACTTCTTCAGCCAAAATAATAAAATTGTTTAACACATTTAAATTATTGGGGGGGCCATGGGGGTGTGGGAATATTAAGTCAATACCTGTGCTTTTGACATTGTTACATTCCACAATATTCAACTCTGAATTTGGTTCCACTCTGGCATCAATATTTTGATTTTTTTCCTTATCTGCAGGTCTGCTAGTTCCACCCTGTTGAATGGGATTATGGGGAGTAGGATGTATTATTTTTTGGGGAAGGGGGGGTTGTCTCTGGACTCCAGATTCAACATTACAAGTTTGGACATTACAATTATTAACTTTGGGGTTATTAGGCATACCTGACTACTGTTGGTTTCTTCCATCATTGCTGTTGCTGCTATTGTGTTGGTAAGGTACTGAACTTTTCCCTTTTGACCTATATACTTGTATTTTATGATGTTGTGTTTGATGTTGTTGGTGTTGTCCATCTTTCTTGCCTCTTCTCCTTTGAATTTTCCACCCTGTATGTTTTTTATTTCCTTTTTTAGCTTCAGCCCTGTTAGTGTTTTGTTGTTCCTTAATGTGTTGGTCTTCTTGGTGTTGTGTTTCCTTTTGTTGATCAATAGCATGTTGCAGAGCCTTTCTCTTATCAGTGATGATCTTATCTGTGTTCCTGACCTCCTCTTCTTGATCATTCTTTTTCTTATTGTCCTCATCTCTTTTTTTAATAGTACAACCATGTAATGTGTGACCTTGATGCTTGCAGTAGGGACAGTAGTCTGGCACTCCCTCATATTGAATGGATTGCCACCTGCCATCTCCATTTTCATCTTCATCAAAGCCCATCCAAATGTGCTGGAGTCTTTATTTAGTTAGATCAATTTGGATTTTGACTTTGGCTACACTATCCCTTATTTTCTTGTAAGTGGCCAAGTCCAAGAACAAGACCTTTCCAATTGGGGATAGTAAAGGGGTTACCACTTTAAGCCTATAGCAGTGCCATGGTAGCTCAAGTAATATAGACCATATAGGGAACATATGAGTTTCTTCTTTAGGCTTGAAAGTGGGAGTCCATAGTTGGAGTCTCATAAACTGCCCATTTATATATATTTTTCCTTTGGACCATACAGTAGAGTGATCATACTCATTGTCCAAGTCTATGTAAAGGTGTCTAGAGTTAAAGTAAGTAAGTTTCACTCCTCCTCTAAGTTCTGTTTGAAGGATGAATTCCTTTCTGATGATTTCTATTTTAGGCATGGTATTGGTGAATTTGCCAACTAGAGTATACTTACAGTCAGTGGCTAGATTTACCATGAAGTCTTCTTTTGTAAACACCACAGTAGGATATCCCTGTTTTGTTGTGATTTTAGGAAGAGTAATATCAATATCATCAGCTTTCATTGCCTCTTGGGATCTCAACTTAGTAGCTAAAGTGTGGGGGATGACAGGGTTAGGAGGGGTCAATTTAGTATTTGTGTGGCTAGGCTTGTTTCTAATGTTAGCAGTAGCCCAGGCCTGAGGTATCACATGATTAATAGGCTTAGGGACAGTTAGTTTGGTTGTATTTACTTGGGTTCTAATATGATCAATTCTACCAGACTTAGCTTTAATAGGTTCAAAGTTGTTAGAGACTACCAAAGGTTGATTATTGGGAATGCAGGGAGTATGTTTGGCTTGATTATGAGACTGGTGCTGGGCAGTAGCATGGTCTTCTTGAACTTGGCCCTTACCCTTTTGCTTATTTATCTCTACATCAGCTGTTTGAGTACTAGGGGGTTGATCATTTATACCACATTTAGCCATGTTCAGCTCAACACAATCATGAATATTATCCACTTCTATATGCTGCAGCACAGAGTTATTATGAATAATATCATGAGTATTATGATTAGTCAAGTTAAGAGACTTACCTGTTGCTCCTTGTGTAGACAATCTGAAGTTCTGAAAGCTGTGATCACTTCCTGCAGCCTTGTGTCCTGTATTCAACTAATTTCTTATATGCTCCTAATTGTGTTCATCATTTGTAGATTGAGAGACAAGTCCATGCTGTTGAGCCTTGTCCTGAGGCAAGTCTACTTCATCATCAGCATCACAGTGTTCTTCCCACTTTTGGTCGTCTTAACGACTTTTCAAATTTAAACTTTTTGGGGATGTTTCAAAACAACCTGGATACTTTGTTGGATTTGTAACACCAATATGAACATTTTGATCTGGTTGTTGCTGCAATTGACTCAGTAGACCTCAGTCGACTTCACCATGGCCATCATCTTGACCACTTTTCAAATTTGAATTGTTTGGTGATAATTCGAGACATTCCACCTGGTGAGGGTTGTTATGCTCGTTGAAGCGTCCCTTTTGGCATTGGTTTTGAACTGAAGAGTTCACCGGAGCTCTGCCGCCGGCGCTGTCAATTTGCTCCACCACGATTCCGTTGGCCATTTGGTCTGAATTTTTTGTATGAGGAGCGCTATGGACTGGAGAACAAACCCCAGTGATCAAATTTGCTCAAATGTCACCGGAGGTATCGCTAATTTGTGATCTAGTTTCCAGCAGCGCCGTTGCGACTTGCGTTTGAGCTGACAGTGAAGATGTCGAGATTGGCACAGTGAAATGAACTAATTTCTCACTAGTATATAGATTAGGCAATGGAGATTCATCTCTAGTGTTCGATTTTACATGAATCAAACCAGATTTCTCCAGCGCAATGATTTTGTGAACCCAGGCGATTTGCTCTTCTAAAAGTGCTACAGTGTTCGCATGTGTATTTTGCAGATTGGAGGAGCTGTGGGTTGAATTTTGCAATGTTACAACTTGAGTCAATCCTGCTTTACTTGAAATTGCTACTGCTTTGTCAATATTGTTTTGCAGATTCAAAGTACTCTTAGTTGGATTAGATGTTGATGCTTCTTGAGCTATGTTCATATTACGGTCCGGTGGTATGTGGAGCTCCACCGGCGGTGGTGAAGCCATTCCGGTAGTCTTCTGCCGATGAAGATGATGAACAGTAGTGCTAGTTACCGTTAGGGGAGAGATTTTCTAAAGAGATTTTGGTTTTTTTTTACTTTATTATTGTGGGGTGAATTCGTTTGTGGATTCCTATTCTTATCAAATCTATATATACAGAGAGATCTATATAAAAGAAAAGTGACGTGACATATCTCTTTGGCCAAAAATTCTATTTATTTATTTATTTGACAATTTTCCCTATTTATTTATTTTTTAATCTTTTACAAAAATGAATATGTCGATTACTATTTCTTTATTTATTCATATTCTTTAATATAAAAATTTAATTGTCTTTATTTTCATTACTCACATAAATTTTGATGATCATAACTCCTAAACTATATCAATAATCATGTTCATAATATCATTTGATATTCCATATTGTTGTCCTATAAATAGAGTCATTATAAAATATTATTACCAAAAAAAGATCAAATCAATATATATAGTAAAGCTAGGGATTAATTAGGTGAAGCCCATTCAAATATGTTATAAATGTGATTTGCGGATGATTCAGCTAACATATTAAAGGGGCATGTATTACATAATTTAGTTAGACTTTGCTACTTTGGAGTTTGACGGAAATATTAGAAGATAGCGTCAGTTTAAATTATTTTATGATTTCTTGTCTATAATCATAATATTTTGAACTTTTGGTATTTATTTGGAAGACACGAACCGCAATTCTTCTGTATCTCTCTTTATATATGTTTTTCTTTTTCTCTGTATGTTTGATAATATAGAATTATCAAGCTTTTGCTAAGCAATGAACATATGAGGTATTCAATTGTACTCTTATATGTATGTTTTGTCAAATCTTGCAATATTTGGAGCAAGAGAAAATAATATAAAAGTGAAAATTATTGATAAAATAAATTCTGAACTTAAAGTAATGCAATTGAAATCACAATTACAATTATAAGATTAATATTTTTTCATCATTTTGTAGGTATTAATAACTCGATATTATGAGTTCAGAAAGTGAAATGAAAAAACAACAGATTTAAAATTGAGAGCAAGGAAACGAAAATATATTATTCTAGAACTTTTGGTGTAATTGATTGTCCAGGCCTTACGATCTAAGATAACAATCACTTAGCTTTAAGAATAGGAAAAATTACATATTTACACATCCTTATTTACCATATTTTCTAATATTCCCCACCATTTCAAAATATTTCATAAATTCATGTTCACAGTTTGGATAAATAAATCAATTTTCTTTGGTTAAGTTTTACATTTTTAAAAATCGATAATATTTGATTTTGTTTCAAATAATCAGAGAAATAATCGAACCAAATTGACAAATTATATAAATATTTTTTATAATTATATACATATTATATTATTTTTGTGAATGATATTAAATATCTTATATATGTTTTCATCAAAATTTATTTATGGGTAGACTTTGCATTGTTTTCTTATGACTTGCTATAGTTTCTTCTTTGTATCTGAGATTGTTGTATTTGAGCCGAGGGTCCTTCGTAAACAGACTCTCTACCTCCACAAGATAGTGATAAAGTATGCGTACACTATAATCTTCTCATATCCCACTTGCGAAATTTCACAGAATATATTGTTGTTGTTGTAAGGAGCATGTGTGCTAATGGAATTAAATTGGGTGCATGATGCAATTGTTCGCTCTTTCGATTTTAATTTCATTTTCTCCACAATCAGTAAAGAGTCAACTTGAAAGGAAAAAAATATATTATGCCAGATGATGTTGGCACTTATCTGTTTGCTAACAAATTATTATTCTATTCATCACCTTGTTTTTTGATTTATTTTCATATATAATTAATAATTGATAATCGAATCAAACCGATAAATATGTATTATATTTAGTTTGATTTGATTTTAATATTTTAAGAAATAATTAAATTAGTTTAATTTTGATTTTAATCAATAATCAATTCAAATCGATCCATAAATATCCCTACTCTCTTTCTCACTATATTAATCTCTCTCCACATTATTGATTAAGGATAAGGTAGATTGATGGAAATTAATTGTTAATTATGTTTTATTTTTAAAAAAATAATAACTATTTTGAATCATATATATATTTTAATAAATGAATGAGAGGAAGTATGAAATCCTTCTTGGTAAAGAAAGAAAAAAAGAAATTCTTCTTTGTTCCAATTTATATGACTCACTTTCCTTTTTAGTCAGTGTACAAAATAATGACACATTTCTATATTTAGTAATAATTTAACTTTAAAATATTCATTTTACTCCTAATGATTTATAACTGCACAAAACATCTATAATTTATTTTAGAGCACAAATCTCAAAAAATATTCTTTTTTAAATTTGGTGTCAAGTTAAATTGCATCGTATAAATGATGGGAATGAGGGAGTAATGTTTTTGGTATTAAGAATCTGTTTGGAAAGCCACCTAGTAATTGAAATTGGTATAATTACTAGGATAGTAATTACCGGCGTAATAATTACACAATCTAGTAATTATGATGGTATGTTTATTTGCCATAATTTAATTACAATATAACTACACGCTTACTGTTTCGTTGCACAAGTGCAATCATAATGTTATATTAAAATTTTTAAAATAAAAGTTAATTATCTAAACTTAATAATTTATATTAGATAAATAAAGACCTTTATAAATGATATTGAATTAAATATTAAAGATATATATTGTCTTTTGAAAATATATTAATTAATAAACTTATGTTCTTAACTAATTTTATTAAAAATAATTGATTTATATTTTTCAAATTAGCATATTTTGATGAAATTAATCATAAAAACTAAAAGTACAAGATTTCTATGAACATCATGAAATGCATGTTTGACAAAAAAGATTGATATTATAAATAAAATGCCATAAACTTATTGAAATATTTGACAAAAAGATAATCTATCAAGTCTAACTAAAAAATAAATAGCTTTGAAATATTTGACAAAAAGATAATCTATCAAGTCTAACTAAAAAATAAATAGCTTGCAATGTAAAATATTAAGCCAATACTACTAAAACAAATGAAACTGAAATATAACATAAGTTCTAAATTCAAAACAAAAAATTTAACATGATACTCTTATGTCAAATTTCAACATAATGTACATAAATATAATTTAAAAGAAAGGAAAACGTAAATCGATAACTTTATTCAACAATGAATTCTACTTTAATTTAAAAATTAGAATACTAACAAAATTATGGTAATGAAAAAAATAACATAGAATAATAAAAAAAAAATACGAAAAATTATATAAAATCACATGAAATAAAAGTTGAGAATGAAAATAAAATAAAATATATTTTTTTAAAAAATATATTAGAATAATAAAAATAAAAAAAAGAAATTAAAATAATAAAAATAAAAAATAAAGTAAATCGAAAAATAAAAATAGATATAAAAAAATTAAAAATAATTACAACATGTAATTACCAATAATTCACAGTTTTCTCGTAATAATTGAAAAGTATAATTACTCTATCAATTACACTCAATTACCTCCATAACATGATCGACTAAACATCTCAAACTGTATAATTACATCTAATTACGCAAAGTGCTTTCCAAACATGCCCTAAGTTGGAGGACTAAAATAAGGGACTTTTGATTAAAAGACCCATTTAAATCTTTTATCTAATTAAAAGGGTTTCAAGTTTTTTTTTTTAGTGAAATGATCCACTTTTAGATTTGATCGGACCGATTTATGATCTGTCACGTTGATTTATACCTCTTTATCTGACCAATTTATTATCTTTTACTTAATTTATACCTTTTTATCGGACCGATTTATTATCTTTCATTTAATTTATGCCCTTTAAATTGAATAAAATAGTAGGAGGCATTTTGTTAATTAAGAACTTGAATGCGTCTCCAAGTCAAATTTCCTCCTAAAATGTACTACTTTGGAAGACGAAACAATTTGGCAGAAATTCACTGAACAAATACTGAGAATCGAGCAAGACAATCAAATATTCTTCTCCAAGAACTCAAATTTCTGCAGCCAAAAATGGAATCTGAGGGAGATGAAAACATCCATCAAAACCCATTAACCATTCTCAATTTCCATCAACTTCGATGCAAGATTAAAGCTTTACAATCCCTATTCTGCCTGAAGAACTCATCACTGAAATCCTCAAAAGCTTTCCAGTGAAATCCCTCTTGAAATTCAGGTGTGTTTCGAAGTCTTGGCTCGGTTTAATATCTAGCTCTGATTTTTTCAATACCCATCTTAGTTTATCTGTTAATAACAAGGAATGCAATCGCCATAGAATTATGTTGAGTTTTATTCAAACTAAATACAATCTTAAGGATTGTTCCCTTGGTTCTGTATTATATGGGTTTGTTACTGAGGCATTTGACATGGATTACCCTATAAAAAATCCCTTTTGGATGGTGGGTTCTGTCAATGGGTTGATTTGTCTTTCCGTTGAGGTAAATGATTTGTTTATATGAAACCCATCAATTTGGAAGCTCAAGAAATTACCTGATTCTAGGCCTTCATTGAGGTGTGGTTACTATTTCATGTATGGTTTTGGATATGACGAGCATCATGATGATTATAAGGTTGTGGGTATTTCCTGTATTTACGGTTCCAGTGGTTTGTGTGATGTTAAGGTCAAGATATATGGTCTAAAGAGTCATTCTTGGAGAAATGTTGACGATTTCCAGGGCGGGGTGTTATTGAATGATTCGGGTAAGTTTGTGAAGGGGAAGCTTCATTGGGCTACTACTCCTCATCTTGGTGAGTATAATGTCTGGGACATCATTTCTATTGATTTGACGGATGAGAAATGGGGAAAGGTGGATCAACCATGCTATGAAGAAGGAACTTTTGATGTTATGCTGGGGGCATTGGATTTCTTTGCTTTGTGATTATCATAAAACTCGGGTAGATTTGTGGGTTATGAAGGAGTATGGGATTAAAGATTCTTGGGGAAAAATGTATACCATCAGATATCCTAATGATCCTTAGAAGTACTTGTTCTCTCCACCCCTTTGCTTGTCAAATAAAGGTGAAATTTTGCTCGTGTTTGGATCAGTTTTCATGATATACAATCCAAACGATGACTCAATTAGATATCCTGAGGTGACTAACTTCGATGCCTGTCTTGAGGTGGAAATCTACATTGAAACCTTTGTTTCCCCCCTTTTACAAGATGAACCAACCACACAACAACGGTGAAGGCTGCATAAGCTTGGATGAATGACAGTCCCGTGACTTACGACATGTAAGACCTCTGCTTAATACATTTTTCAACAAGTGTTATTCTAGTTGTTTCTTTCGTCAACTATAGAATAAGATATTACATATGCAACATCCTTACAATAAATCTTCAGATATCTTGTTTGTTCTTTCTCCTTTCTGCATAGTTCCTTGAAACAACTTTTCGCAAGAACAATTATTTGGTTATAGTTTTTAGTGGCTTATGGCTACCACTAAATAAATTGAATAGGACTTTGTTTTTCTCTTCTTGAGAAGTTTTGTAAGTTTATAAGTTTATTTTTTGCATCTAGACAAAGTAAGCATAAAGACCATCAGGGACATGGAAATCATGGCAACGGAATCTGTGTAACCCTTGACAGGGTTATTTTTTTGATCCATGGCCTACTTTTACTAGTCTTCCTAGGTGAAACTTGATATGAAAAAAAGGAAGTGTGAGAATTATGGCATAGGAGTTAAAGTAAGAGATAATATCCAGTTTTGATGTTCCTCCCTGCTGCTTATAGCTTACTGTTAATTTTCCTTTATCTTTCATTATTTATACATTTTTGTTAATTGTTTTCAGCATGGTTTTTTTGACTAAGTTTGTTTTACATAATTGATTTTTTTTAACATGCTCTGGACAAGAGTTGAGTTTAAAGCTCCACACAAAGAACACCTCCCTTCAACTAATAAGAACTCTCTTTTTAGACAAACTTAATTCTCTCAATTTTTTTCTTCTCTTATCTTACATTTCAAAACAAAGAAGACCTCTCTATTTATAGGAGAGAAAATCATACAAAGATGAAAAAATAATGGAATGCCATCATTATCATCATTTAGTGCACCATTATGATTTAGTGCACCATTATGATTTAGTGCACCACTTATTAGTGATAATTATGTTGAAAATACATAATGGAATGATTTAGTGCACCACTTATTAGTGATAATTAGATTAAAAATACATAATGAAATGATTTAGTCTTGCACTAACTAAAGATGATAATGAAAGACATTTTTATGCACTAAAGAGAGAATAATAACATATGTCACTTATGCAGATTAATATCACTCAATATTGATATTAAAATGCTTAAACACTTACACTTTCTCCCCCCAACACCTACTTCTCTCCAACTCTTTCTCATGACATCATAACATACACATAAAATACCTAACTTAAATTTCGTAACAATATTGGATCAGGAGCTTTCTCTTGGTATTCCAAGAAACAAGATATAGTAGCACAATCAACAGTCGAGGCAGAATTTATTGCTGCAATAGCTGCTGTGAATCAAGCACTATGGTTGAGGAAAATTATGTGTCATCTGAATATGGAGCAAACAGAAGGGATTGAGGTTTTTATTGATAATCAACCTGCAATTTCTACTGCAAATAATCCAGTTTTTCATGTAAAAACGAAGCATTTCAATATTAAGTTGTTTTTCTCGAGAGACGTCCAGAAAGATGGAGATGTGAAGCTTCTTTACTGCAAGAGTGATGAGCAGGTTGCTGACATTTTCACCAAGCCTCTTTCCCTCGGCAAGTTTGAGTTTTTCAGAGAGAAGCTAGGAATTTGCAGTTCCTAAATCAAGGAGGAGTGTTAGTTGCTATGTTTTGGTACTGCAGTTTTTTATTTATTTACTGTGGTAAATTAGCTTTGGAAGGGGAGCCTTGAAGTAACTGATAAAGTTGTTGTCGTGTGACCAGGAGGTTACGGGTTCAAGCCTTGAAAACAACCTCTAGCAGAAATGCAAGGTAATTGTTGATCTTTAGGTCCATGAAGTTAGTTCTTTTATTATATATATATATATATATATATATGTAAGTCTTGCAGTACAAATAAATTAGCACTTTCCACTATGGTTCTCTCTTCTTTTTTGTTTTTCTTTGCTTTATAGTTCTTATCTTTCATCATTAGTTCTCCTTTGTTCTTTTCCTGAATTTTCATTCAAATTAACAACAGAATACAATCACTGGATTTGTAGAATGATATGATTTAACCAAATAATCGTACCCATTAAACCAATTGTAAAAATCCATGACTGCTAGCTTACCTTTTACCTCCATTAGCTTGTAATTATTCACCAACTGAGATGCATACAACAATGCAATAATATTGAATTTTTCAGATTTGACATCAAATGCAGCTATAGCATATTCGTTATCGCTTATACCACATCTTTGACCAAGTTCATAACCATTTATAAACCGATAGAAAATCAAATGCCAAAGTACATTCAAATCAAACTACGCAACTATAAATGCCTTTGATGCGGCAGATCTCCATGGAAAACCCCTTGATTTCTAATTTTCTCCGGATATTTGTAATAACATTATAACACAAGCATAAAACACCTGATACAATCTCCCCATCAATGGACGTGCTGGATGATATTGATGCAGGCTGTATGCCGTACCATGTTGAAGGATAGAAAATAATATGTCTCTCCCATTCTTTCCTTGAGGTCTGCTCCACAAGTCCGTATCCACTTAGCCATCTTTCATAATCTATGACTGCCAATTTACCCTTCACCTCTATCAGTTCATAGTGGTACAATGACTCAATTGCATTCCAGAATGCACTAATTTCGAATTTTTCATAATTAACATCAAATGCAGCTATAGCATATTTATTGTCGCTTATAACAAACTGATAGATAACTCCACTAATGCAAACTCCTCTGGGATAACAATAATTCAGAGTAAAAGGGAAAATGTTTTGAGTCTCTCTCCATGTTTTGTCTATGCCTAAAGTTAATTGCTAGTACATGACAACTTGGTATTAGAGCCACAACCTGGCAATGCCCATTAACAGAAACATGGTCCAAAGTTACTGCAGAAAACATCAAGAAGATAGAAAATCAACTGTAGAATTACATGATGAATGATGCAAAAATATGAGAGGTATTAATTTCCACTATAAACATGTACGCAAACCAACAATGCCTCCTCTTGATTGAACTTTTTTATTTTCAATCAAATTGTAAGACAATAAAAGCGGAAACCACAATGTCTAGAACGTTAAGGAAATTCTTGGAAGGAAACCAATTTCAGCGAAGGCACCTCATTGTGATACGAAAACTAGTGTACTCAACGGCCTGTATAATCTTTTCACTGTTACCTCTTTCACCCCATATTATTCTACTCTGATTTTAGGAAGTTAAACTAACGATTACACAGAAACCAACAATTCCTATTGCTTTCAATTAAACGAAATCCAAGTAACAGCTAAAGTCAAGAAAATCAATTTTTTAGTACAGAAAAAGAACCTCATATCCTCATGATGGAAGACTAAAAGAAGTAAAGCTCTCTGTATTTATTTGATGAAAACCTGTTTATTAACTCTGATTCAGAGTGCAGCACTAAGCTTGTAATGGATGAATTGGACCTGTCAATAGCAGGTCGACCCCTATTTATTAACTCAGCTCATTTTGAAAGAAAATATTTAAGAACTTTATAAATGAATAAGTGCATTTTCAATTTTCATAGAATAAACTATATTACCAATCTAATAAAATATAATATCTCTCAAGGTTCACTGTTCCCAGCTCCCCACTTTTGTGTTTCATAGGATGCCAACTATCCTCCTTTCTATCAAACTTGTATGTTTTTACTTCTTTTAATTGACTATACCAGGGGTTGCTTCCATGAGAAGTAGACTGCATCGAATTCTTCATTTGCATCAAACGATCAATGAAAACTATAATCATTTCTCTTGTTGATTGCAAGTTGAGTCTCCTAGGCTGACAACTCCATACCAAAGCATCCACAAACGAAGGGCATTCCTGATTCTGCCATAGAATGTTGACATCTAAAACGTCCACCTGGGGCGTAGAAACTCTGTGGTGTTGTTGCAGATATTCCAGTTTAATCTTAGTGCATTCAAAAAAATAAAGGGAAATTTGAGACCAAGAGGTCGAATTTGATAGAAACTTCTTCAACTTACAAAACCAGTCGGCATTTATGTTGTCTAAGCGATGAAGAATGATTTTTGAATGCTTCAGTTGTCTCGACTCACTCACAATTTGAAGTTGAGGAATTTGATTCCCTATGTACTCAAATGACATCAAATTTGGAGCATCAATCTCCCATATGCCCCACAAAACCGAATCTTCACGACCTTCAGGGAAACCGACTTGATCTTTTGAAGATTCACCAGCTCATTCGTTTCCAAGCCCGAGCAATACTCAAAGATGAAAGTGACAATCAAGGGACAACTATTAAGTAGAGTCTGAAGCATGTTTTCATCTAATTTTACATAAGATAGAGAAAGATTTCTCAAAGAACTGCGATTCATAACACCACTGGATAATGAAACAGGCAAAAGAGTACAACTCTTTAGAACCAATTTTCTTAAAGACTTTGCTGCGAAGATTGTTAAAATTGGCACGGGGTATAATTTATAGTTAAGGATAAGATCGTTTACACCGTTCTGAAGTGCAATGTCAAGCCACTTATCAATCAGACGGAAAACTTCATGAGAATCACCAAAGAGCTCTGATAAGTCAAACTTTTCTATAGGGATTTTTCCGTCCCTATATCTCTCCATGACTGTGTCCAATATCTTTATGTCTCCTTTGCAACAATTAAGAGTGAATTCCAAGTTAGGAAGAGTCGACCAGGCTTGCAGCCATGTTTTGGAGAGAATGCTCATCCGTGCTGCTTCATCAAAACTAAGAGAAGAGAGTATTTTTTGAATGAAACATTCAGGCAATATGTCAGCCATGATCAGATCAGATCAGATCCCTAATGTTAATGGAGATTTATAGATTTAGAGGAGAACATGCCTTTGGAGGTTGACATTTTCAATCTTCCAAGTTCCATATATATAGGATCTTTTATATTATGTATAATATTTATTTATTTATTTATTTTAATCTCAAGTATTTATAGATTTTTATTTAGCTCATTAACAATATAAGTAAAATAATTTTCTTATCATTTTGTCACACAATCTAATGTTATTATTCATGATTATTATTTTAATATTGCATGCATTAAATATGTATGTTGATGCATATTTCATCTCTCTTTTATTCTCTTATGTCTATATAGGCAAACAATATTCACTAGATCTCCATTTATCGCTTGTCATGAAGATGTAGGCCCTAAACGAAAAGCCCAAAATTATTAAATTGAAAATCAAACCGAATTTACAAAAATCGAACCGAATTTATGAAAATCGAACAGAATTGAACTAACTCAGTTCGGTTCTCGGTACAGATAATTTGAAAATTGAAAACAAAAAAAATTAAAATAAAAAAATCGAAATCGAACCAACGTCCACCCCTATTAATATCTCACGCAAATTATCATGTAGAACGCATGTGTCTACTTTTTTAGCTTTATAAAAATTTAAATGTTTCCCAAAGTTAGAGGGAGTAGATGACAATTGAAGCCAAGTTAAAAGGGAGCGTTAATGTAATTATCTCTATCTCTTATTCTCTATTATCTATGTAGATAAATGAATTTTGATTGTCATTAATGAAACATTTTCTAAATTATAATTTAAAAATTTATTTACAATATAAGTCGATAATCTTTTAAGAAATTATTATGAAATATCTTTATTTTATTTTTTTAATTGCATCAAAGTATGTTTATAGGTTATCACATTATAGATTCCGTTAAACTTTAAAACTTTATTTTTTATTATGTTCATTTGTTTCATAATAGACAATAGTAAATTATATACTCAATTAATATTTTCTCTTTTCTTTTTGGATGATATTAATATTTTTTAATAAAAAATTTATTATATAGATTAAAAAATAAAAACATTATGATTTTAAAAGAAGTATAAAAATTAATTTTAAAAAAGATTGATAATGTAAGGTAGAATAGACATCTAAAAAAGTCAATTACAAAAACAAGTGAGAATGATTATTTCTCAAAGTTGAGGAGGAGTTTGATTTTGAAAGTAAAGTTTGGGGTGTAAATGATTTTCACCCGTTTAATTTATATAATGTCTATTGTTCATTATTTCGGGGGGTTGGGGGGGGGGGGGGTTGGGGGTTGATTTATATAGCAAAGTTGGGGGTGTAAACAAGAAAAAAAGCCTAATATACTCCTCAACTTGCGATTTAGAGTTGATGTACTCCTCGTTATAAAAATGATTCATATATACCCCTATTGTTAAATAAATGACTCAGATATATCCTTTTGTTTTACACTCGCCTCCACATCATCCTTGTGTCAGTGCCACATCAATAAATTGTCATAGCTAAAAAAATAATAAAAATTACATGTCATTTGATTCCTTCTTTATTACCATCACTACATCCACCATAACCATTAAACCTACTATTTCTATCATTAAAGCTCATAGAAATCATCATGAAATTTGTAACCCACAAATGCATCCCTTCACCATCACCGGATTCAATGTCTACTATCAAACTCATTTTTCTACTGCTAAACATCAAAACACTTATCATATAACTCTCATAAAATGTTAGATTCAGCTTTTAAAATATTATATTTCTTTTATCCAACTGAAATTTGTGACTCAACAAAAAAAGTAAAAACTAACTCTCATAAAACTTGGTCTGAAATCTCCATCAAAAAATCTACCCCAATTGAAACTCTAATTCGAAAAGAATTTAAAGTTGGGGTCTTTTTTTTAAGTTGAATTTGGATTAAGAAACACAATTTTTTCTTACTCAAAATTGTTTGAGCAAAATGAAGTAAAGGCCAATCGAAATGGGAAGAGAATAGAATGAGGAATCAAAATAGAACTGCAGTGGGTTGGGGTTGGGGATCATGGGGATTGCTATATCCATGGAGAACTGAAGTCGGGGTGGGTTGGGATATGACGTGGATAATTGGGGAGGGGAAGATAATAATAATTTTTTAAAAAAAACTTTAATTTAAATTGTGCTCGTTGTATGTTGCCTAAAATAAATTTCTAATATGCAATTTTTTTCCTCATTAGTAAATTTCATGTCAACTATTTGACTAAAAATGAAAAAAAAATCTTTCGATACTATAAAAATTGATGAAAAATACTGGAAAAACTTCACAAACAATTTAAATATATTGTGAAAAAAAATTGTATTTCTAAAATTGATGAAATATTTCACAATAAAAAAAGAAAATTAGTTAAAAAGATATCAACTTAAGTTTTAATGTTAACTATTTATGTGTACTAATTAATTGTAAAAATGTCCAATTGAAATGGACAAGTGTCCATATTAATTAGATTTTAAGACTTCTTTTTCTTCTCTCACATGCCTTCAAGAGAGTGAGGACACTCTCTATGGCACCACAGCACCAAATATTGTATTTATTACACTTTAAAATAATTCGAGAGGGGAGCAGGGGGTAATAGGACCTATGTATAATTTAAGTGTGTCTGTGGAATTTTGGTCATAATTTTAGGGGATACTTGTGCATTATCCCTAAAATTTATCATATGGCCGAATTATGTTTACAGATGCAAAAAAAAATAAAATTGCAATATCACTGTAAGTTTTAACTTCTTTTTTTCCTTACTTTTTTCTCTTTTTCCATTCACACTTTTTTCTTTCTCATATTTTTACACTAAAAAATAAAAAGAACTAAATAAGACTAAAAGGCTCAAATAATGATAGGCAAATAAATCCATAAGGGGTATTCAAAACTCAAATTAGCCGTTGAATCAAAGAAGTCAAAAAAAAATTATGTGTGAGAAAGATCAATTGTACCCTGAACTTTACTAGAAGGATCATATATGCCCCTACATGGATTTTTCTAAGAAAAAAAACAATTTTGTTTTAAAATTAATGTGTTCACTTTCATCAGATTGAAAGTATATATGTGATGTACTTTTGTAATAGTAGAGGTAAATGTAAGCCATTTTTGTAACAGTAAAGGTATATATATAAGCTATTTTTGTAACAAGGGTATATTTACTCTAAATCGCAAAGTTAAGAAGTATATTAGACGTTTTTCCGGTGTAAACAACTTTCACCCATATATTATTGGAATCCTATTTCTAAACGGGTTGAGGTAATTTGTCCTCCTTTTTTGAATGACTAACATGTCGTCCCTTAACTTTTCCATATGATAAATAAATTGTAAATACTCACAACCCTTCCCAGCTCTTGAGACCTAAAAGAGGAGTATACTTGTCTCGTATATACAGTCAAACCTCGTTATAATGATAGTATATGTCTGAAAATTTCATAGCTTCTATAGTGGATGTTGTTATATATATATATATATATATATATATATATATATATATATATACACTGTCATTTGACGTTTAAATCTCATTTAGTTGTTATAAACAAAAATAAGCAAGTAATTAGTTTAATAATTTTTTATACCAACAAGAAGGAATATATTTATTAACCAATTCCAGCGAAAAAATAAAAAGAGTATACATGTAAAAAAAAAAAATACCACTAACCTTTTCTCGTAAAGTTATTATAGCCATAATTGATAGGCACCATTTAAATATTGGGAAAAATAATATAATATCTCAACAAAAAAAATCATCTTCGAATATTTTCAAAATCTGAGTAATACAGTAGAGACTTGACATTTCTCTTGAATAGCCTTAATGACTAATTATGTTGACATTAAAACCATATTTTTGTTGTCATTGTCATCTTTTATTAACCCATTAATTTCCTTTGATTACTACAGCAACAACAAATTAACATTGTTTAGCCTTAATGGCTTGTATCATTTTGAAAAGAGACGTACTTTATAGTGTATTTTGTTCTGTGAGATTAGAAAATCACCATCAATACCTTTGGTTGACTGGTAAGCAGTAACTAAGACCAAAATAAGAGTGATTATCAATATGCCTAACAAGTAAATTCTTGCAACTGGGTTGTCTAATACTACTGCAGTCCGCAGCTGCCTAGATTGGGCAAACTACTGTGACAGCTTATTACCCTGAAACTCAAATATTATTTGAATATATATCTCCCCTCCTGAATCTGGTTATACACAAGCACTGTTAAATACTTAAGCTTTTAAAAAGCATTCAACTTTCGATTCACATGACTACTCCTCAATTAGTAGCCACAACGGACTGAAAAGCAAGCTTTTGCTCTCACATTCAGGAAAGAAAAGTTGAAACGGAGCTCCAACTGACTTTATTCTCATCATTAATTTACTACTGATTTGTCACGACCCGAATCCGGGTGTGATGGCACTCATCTCAACCTACCGAGATAAGTCAGCCTAATAACCAACGGAAAGTAAATGCAGAAGTAATTGAGATAAAACAAGGTTTAACTTAGTCAAAAATAAATAAATAATCTCAAAATCCCCTAAGACTGGTTGTCACGTGTACAAGCCACTAATACATTACCGAAGTACGAAAGAGAATACAGTCACAATGTCTTTGTCTCTAGAATAGGACTAAAACATAATAAAAGAGTAAGAGGTGTGCGCTAGATGAATGTAACAGCTACCTCAACACTCGGAATGATAGCCTCGGAAGTGGTAGAAAATGCTAGAAGATCAAGCAGGTCCGGGCTCACAACCTACAAAAGTGTGGAAGCAAGGGGTGAGTACCAAACAACACGGTACTCAGCAAGTGGATAGCTAAAACTAAGCAAAGCTTAATAGATACAAGTACTCCTGTCCTCCCAACCGAACCTCCTTAACTACAACCTGCATAAAATCAGCCCAACTCTACACTTGTACAATAACAACAGTAATACAATCCACAAATACTTATCAATAGTCTCGTCAATGAATCATACCAAGTCAAGTTCAGCATACAGAGCAATATGGGGGTAAACACAAAGTCACAAATATCAGAAAGGTGCAATGCAGTGCAATGAAATGATGCATGTCTGTCCTATCGGTACACATCCGCTGAATCACAGTCCGGAACCCATGGGGGACATTTATGTCCATGTAACCTGCCACGGAGCGTGTGGCCCGTCCCCTCAATATATATATTCTGCCACGGAGCGTGTGGCCCGACCCCTTTATTTCATAATACCTGCCACGGAGCGTGTGGCCCGACCCCTTTGTTTCATAATACCTGCCATGGAGCGTGTGGCCCGACCCCTTTTATTTCATATCATTTTCAGTCTCACATAATATGTCAGAACCAATGCAATCAATTCATGTTCATATAATTCATGATAATAATATGACAACAACAATAATTTTTCCTATCTCACATCAACATAGTCATTTCACATGTCCAAAATCACAACATATCAATTCCACCAATACATGTCATTAGATCACCATTTTTTTTTACCCCTCATCTCCATTTTTTTTAAGGTCAATCATACAGTCAATAATCCAGTCCAATTCTCATTACTTCCTAGTATATATGATACGGAAATACAAGCATCTATAAGCTTAAACTGAGGTTTAGAAATTCACTTGCCTTAATTAATCAAGCAGTCACTCTGGGACTTGAGCATTCCCTTTTCGTTGGGCCTCCAAATCAACGTAATCTAGTCAAATGAATAATCACAATAAGATTTTCAAAACTAACAACACCCTTATTACCATATGTCTAGCCTAGACCCAAAAACTCACACAAATCTATAATCACGTTCCTAATCTTGATGCCACTTAATATGTCAACTCCCATATTTTCTGAATTTCAAGCCTAGGGTTAGGTTCTAATTTGCCTACTATAATAAATTTAATGGAATTCATAAAATATAATATACCTAATATTTAATTATCTATCTCAATATATCAAAATTCGGAAACTAACTCATTCTATGTCATTGAAGTCAAATCTGATTTTTTTTTTTGATTATGTTCACTCATGATAAAATAAACTCACAGGTCAAATTTCAGCTAAAACGGATCGTTATTCGACCCCCAAATCAAGATTTTATGTGAAGAACCCTAGGGTTATATTTTCTTATTTCAACATTGTTTCTCCACCAATATACCCTAAAAATATGTTCATAATCACATAAAAATTTAATGGAAAGGATGAGAATAATTACCTTGACGATTTGAAATGAAAATCCCTATTTTTCTCTTCTCCTTTATTTTTCTTTTCTCCCTTTCTTTTCTTTTTTCCTCCGTATTTTTTTTCTCCCAGTTTTTATTTTTTTTTCCGCTGCGCCGCCGCTGTTCTCTCTTTTCTTTGTTTTCGTTATAGCTGATGGTAATGCCATCAGATTGTATATATATATATATAAAAAAAATCTTTTCTTTTATTATTTTTTTTTCCTTTTCCAAACTAATTATGTTTTAAAATTTACAAACCCTACTAGCCTATTTTAATAAATATAAGAAAAGTGGTATAGGATATTAAATAAATTAATACTTTAGCTCATCAATTAAATTAATTCTCTAAAATTATTCCTCAACTAATTAACCAAAGTTACCGAATAGTCCAAATAATCTATTAAATTTTTTACGAGAAGAGTCTCATATGAAAGGAGGAGAACTCGTTCTAAAAATGACCTAACGGGTCATTACATTATCCACCACTAAAAATCATGTTCGTCCTCGAACATAAAGAAGGAGAATAACCAACGTTACCAAAAGCCTAAGTTATAATCTTCAAAAGTCGGTTTTTATTCCTTCAAGTGAGTTCCTTATTAAGACTATTCCATCAAGATCAACTTCTAAGAACTGAACTTTCGAATCAAACTTTGGCAAATCTATAAATTAGGGATAATTTAGACATCACAGATTAACCCATTAACCAAATCTTAACCGAAATCATCTAAACCCCATCATAACCACCAAGACAATCTTTCATCACATCACCACGAGAAAATTCTAGACTAATACCGTCTACAACCAGAAGTGAAACTGAATCAATCACCACACTCATAATGCACAGACTATCATAGATCTTGTTAAGATTCCATTCTCACTAGCCAAGCTTCCCACAAGCTTAAGCTATATAAATCTGATCTTTAGACATTAAGTACTTATTACTGGAGAATATGAATTATCTAACCCAAAGAATGAAATGATTGAATACCCTTTTAGCGAGCGATACACCCAAGCATACAAAACTTCTAATAACACTATCGAAAATAGTAGATCAGTAGTTGTGATTGTAAACAATCCTTAAGAGCGGTAACACTAGACCCATTGGCCCCCCACATTCTACCATACATAGCCAGAACGATACCCCAATGAGAGTTGAATCTTAAGACTGTCGGACAACTGTAATATTCATAGTAGCTCTTCTACAAATTCTTATAAAAAGAATTGTGCATGTAAAATCACTATTATACTTTAACAATCCCTAACAACACCAAAGCTATCACAACTGAAATAACCAAGTTTGCAAAAGCATCCTACCCTACCAAAAGGATATCGCAGGATCGGTACACCGATCAACCATTAGATATCCATCCACCGAAGTAGAAACACTTGTGGGCATAAGGAGCGAATCATACTTCAAATCATGTCCGAAACAAAATAGGTAGTTATATAAGAATGTACGAAATCAAGATCGAATAACACAAGATACTTCTCCCATAGTGCTTATATCAAACATTTTCATTCATCTGACTCCATCACTTTGATTTTTTTGCTAACCACAATCAACCAGTTTGTTCCCCATACCAAAACTTAGAGAAATTCTTGGTCACCTAAATAATTCTATATACTATGAGCACATAGCCTCTATTTACCCTCTAGTGCCTATGTAACGCATCACAATAGTTCGTATAACTCATCAACAGAGTAGTATCAATCCAATTTGATATTCTTAATAACCACGAAGAACTATATCCCATCTTGTAGTGCATCCATAAGTCACCTATCATAATTTGAGAGTCTAACCTTACATAGACACATAATCTTCGACACCTCACTATTTGTCATTCAAATCAAAACCAAACCTTCAGAAAAGTCGTTGTTACATCCCTCATAAGTCTGTGTCGAGCCAATCGACATTGTATAGTCATATCTGAACACAAGGGTGAGAATTCGTATAATCTTCAACTTTGAACTAAAGATGTACACATGGTATCTTATTTTTTTATCATTTCTTAGATGCTTTCCATGAAGCAAATTCCAAATACCTTGAACTATTTAATATACCAGACTCTCATTCCTTTTGCTAACTCATTTACCAATCTTATTCTTTTGAATCAAAATTTTAAGCAAAGCCCTTTCTTAGGCCTTTTAATGATCAAAAATAACAACCTGTAAGACCCAAACTCTACACAAGTATTTTCAATTGCTCAAGATCTGATGTGATCGATCATTTCTCAGCTTACTAATCTATACCTTGACGAAATCTACGGCCATAATGTAGACTTAAAATGAACAGCTTGAATTTCGAATTCCATCCATGTAATCCAATCCCATTATTTATCAACATTAGCTCATATATTGAAGACCTTTATGAATTCACGTATCTTAGCTATCATTGATCGCCTCTCCATTGATCTTATTGTATCCTTCGTTAAAATTTAATTATACCAGTTACCAAACTCAAAACTACAAGAACTTATTACCATACTCGAGTCAAACGCCTATAGAGTTATTTCTCAAATCTTATCCAATAATTGGTAATCCATATGAATAACACATAACACTGCCACCATAAACAGAACAAAATGAATAGAACCACGTGTCACTAAATTTAATTCTCCACTCTCTCTGAAGATACATTCGGCCCTTACAACCAGAGAAAATATAATTGTTCTCGCCTTGTTTCGAAGGCTAAACTATATTTTACTAATTATTTTTATTTATGAATCTAGATTCTTTCAATTCTATTTGAGCGGTGTCTCAACACATTTTACGATTTTCCATACAACCACGCCACTCATCAAATAGTAGAAAATCGCAATTTAGATCCCTGCAAATCATTATTATTATATTGAATCTATTTAACCCAAAATCCTTAAAGTATGGTTATGCCCTGATCATAATCCATCACAAATTCT
Source organism: Solanum dulcamara (assembly GCF_947179165.1). Classification (NCBI taxonomy): domain Eukaryota; kingdom Viridiplantae; phylum Streptophyta; class Magnoliopsida; order Solanales; family Solanaceae; genus Solanum; species Solanum dulcamara. The sequence continues at coordinate 58,229,838 of NC_077239.1, read as the reverse complement.
TATTACCGTTATGCTCAATAACTATTATCATCATCTCGAAGTCAACCTCTCAATCGACAAAACACCTTAAACCCAGTTATACCAACCAAATCCAATGGAATAACCCAATTTTATGCGCACTCTCACTAAAATTCTTAATTGCATTCACACAAGTATACTCACTGCTACTTTCTTTATCCATAAGCTTATCATTCTGATCTCAATCCACTCCCTTGGAGTTTTCGGTTAAGTTATAAGTCCTCAGTTAGAATTCTAAGGATACACTTCACAACCTAAACGTATTAATCATATCCAAAATCCACCACTAAGACCTTTCTTATAGATAATGCTTACCCCAAGCGTCCCTAGTAACAAACTGGTTAGGTTGTTTTTCAAATGTGAATGCAACATCAAATCTCATCATATGAGAAGATGATACAACTGATAACTCCTTAAGTAGTTAGTAATTACACTTGATAATCGATGTATTTGTTTTTGTATACCAATAGTACCACACCGTAAAAGTTTGATAGATCCACCACTAGAATACATCATACCCACTATAAAGATCATATCTAGATAGTCTACACCTTTCTATCCATTGCGTAACTGTCATACATTACCAAGGCATTTTAGTCTCCACTCAAAATTGATATCACCCTTCAGTAGGTAAGGTCAATAGCAGAAGTAACACAACCAATAACCCTAATTAATCACAAGTACCACGGTAGTAGACTTATAATAACCCTTTCTAATATACATCCATCCTATCAAACCGCTGTAGAGATTCTTAGCTCAATTAGCGCAAAATCATCCTCATCACACACTATGTAACTCATTCTTTCACGACGAACTTCACAGTCTGTAGTCTCCGAGGGCACAGTGCTCATAAAATAGTCATTTCCCTAACTATACCATTCTCAATTGTAGAACCACTTTAAATATCGGGTAGGCCAAACAAGCATCATTCTCGATTCTTAACCACTATCCAGAAATATAAGACTCATATAATCCTCCATACCATTGTTCCTCTTCCTATACCATATCCTCAAATTACACTATTGAACCATAACCTTACTTACTCTTTTAAAATCGTCGTGCATTACAAATCTCACATGACACCCTTTCTATAAGTTTATTACTTCCACCTCCAAATTAGACCTAGATTACATGATGACCTTTCAACTACACGCACATAAAATCAAGTAAGAGTCACCACTATATGTGAGAGAACGGAGTGAGGCAATAGAAAATAGATCGGATCAAGGACGCACGATAGAGAATCAAAAGGTGAAGATATTTCCTAAAAGTCTTCATAGCCTATCAAAGATAAGTATAGACGTCTCCGTACCGATCCTCAAGACTCTACTTAGACTCGGCTTGTATACACGTGAGACCTATGAACCTGGGGCTCTGATACCATTTTTTTCACGACCCGAATCCGGGTGTGATGGCACTCATCTCAACCCACCGAGATAAGTCAGCCTAATAACCAACGGAAAGTAAATGCAGAAGTAATTGAGATAAAACAAGGTTTAACTTAGTCAAAAATAAATAAATAATCTCAAAATCCCCTAAGACTGGTTGTCACGTGTACAAGCCACTAATACATTACCGAAGTACGAAAGAGAATACAGTCACAATGTCTTTGTCTCTAGAATAGGACTAAAACATAATAAAAGAGTAAGAGGTGTGCGCTAGATGAATGTAACAGCTACCTCAACACTCGGAATGATAGCCTCGGAAGTGGTAGAAAATGCTAGAAGATCAAGCAGGTCCGGACTCACAACCTACACAAGTGTGGAAGCAAGGGGTGAGTACCAAACAACACGGTACTCAGCAAGTGGATAGCTAAAACTAAGCAAAGCTTAATAGATACAAGTACTCCTGTCCTCCCAACCGAACCTCCTTAACTACAACCTGCATAAAATCAGCCCAACTCTACACTTGTACAATAACAACAGTAATACAATCCACAAATACTTATCAATAGTCTCGTCAATGAATCATACCAAGTCAAGTTCAGCATACAGAGCAATATGGGGGTAAACACAAAGTCACAAATATCAGAAAGGTGCAATGCAGTGCAATGAAATGATGCATGTCTGTCCTATCGGTACACATCCGCTGAATCACAGTCCGGAACCCATGGGGGACATTTATGTCCATGTAACCTGCCACGGAGCGTGTGGCCCGTCCCCTCAATATATATATTCTGCCACGGAGCGTGTGGCCCGACCCCTTTATTTCATAATACCTGCCACGGAGCGTGTGGCCCGACCCCTTTGTTTCATAATACCTGCCACGAAGCGTGTGGCCCGACCCCTTTTGTTTCATATCATTTTCAGTCTCACATAATATGTCAGAACCAATGCAATCAATTCATGTTCATATAATTCACGATAATAATATGACAACAACAATAATTTTTCTTATCTCACATCAACATAGTCATTTCACATGTCCAAAATCACAACATATCAATTCCACCAATACATGTCATTAGATCACCATTTTTTTTTACCCCTCATCTCCATTTTTTTAAGGTCAATCATACAGTCAATAATCCAGTCCAATTCTCATTACTTCCTAGTATATATGACACAGAAATACAAGCATCTATAAGCTTAAACTGAGGTTTAGAAATTCACTTGCCTTAATTAATCAAGCAGTCACTCTGGGACTTGAGCCTTCCCTTTTCGTTGGGCCTCCAAATCAACGTAATCTAGTCAAATGAATAATCACAATAAGATTTTCAAAACTAACAACACCCTTATTACCATATGTCTAGCCTAGACCCAAAAACTCACACAAATCTATAATCACGTTCCTAATCTTGATGCCACTTAATATGTCAACTCCCATATTTTCTGAATTTCAAGCCTAGGGTTAGGTTCTAATTTGCCTACTATAATAAATTTAATGGAATTCATAAAATATAATATACCTAATATTTAATTATCTATCTCAATATATCAAAATTCGGAAACTAACTCATTCTATGTCATTGAAGTCAAATCTGAATTATTTTTTTGATTATGTTCACTCATGATAAAATAAACTCACAGGTCAAATTTCAGCTAAAACGGATCGTTATTCGACCCCCAAATCAAGATTTTATGTGAAGAACCCTAGGGTTATATTTTCTTATTTCAACATTGTTTCTCCACCAATATACCCTAAAAATATGTTCATAATCACATAAAAATTTAATGGAAAGGATGAGAATAATTACCTTGACGATTTGAAATGAAAATCCCTATTTTTCTCTTCTCCTTTATTTTTCTTTTCTCCCTTTCTTTTCTTTCTTCCTCCGTATTTTTTTTCTCCCAGTTTTTATTTTTTTTCCGCTGCGCCGCCGCTGTTCTCTCTTTTCTTTGTTTTCATTATATCTGATGGTAATGCCATCAGATTGTATATATATATAAAAAAAAAATCTTTTCTTTTATTATTATTATTTTTTTTCCTTTTCCAAACTAATTATGTTTTAAAATTTACAAACCCTACTAGCCTATTTTAATAAATATAAGAAAAGTGGTATAGGATATTAAATAAATTAATACTTTAGCTCATCAATTAAATTAATTCTCTAAAATTATTCCTCAACTAATTAACCAAAGTTACCGAATAGTCCAAATAACCTATTAAATTTTTTACGGGAAGAGTCATATGAAAGGAGAAGAACTCGTTCTAAAAATGACCTAACGGGTCATTACATGATTTTTCACTTTGAGTCGAAAATTAATGATTACGATAGACACTTTCTGGTTCTATATGAATTGGACCGGTCAATAGCCCCTCATTTATTAACTCAGCTCATTTTGACCCGCCCAAATTCAGTCCAATCCGCCTATTTGCCACCTATACCATACGACGGGCCCCTACTTGTAGCATTGCGAATTCACAATATTCTACAATGAATATCAATACTGTATCCCAATTTTCTGGATATTCTATCGCATCTCTGATTCATAACACCATTTCTGAAGACTGCCTTGTGAATTCCTGCCCACAGTAGAGTTCGATTCTTTTGGGGAGTTGGTAACTCTTTCTTCACCATTTTTTTGTTCTTTAATCTTAGGCAGATTAAAACCAATAATTAGTTAGGTACTAAAAAAGACGTCATCATTATATCAGATACCCCAAATCCAAAACAGAACAATATTCCGGAAGTCAATTGAAATAGAACAGTAAGTTGAAACGAGCCAAAAAGGAGTTAATTGGTTGTCAATTTCATACTCATCCAACTTAAACAATTATATGACAGAACATGATGTGGAGTCTATTGTTTTCACTATTTTAGTACACACTTGTTTTTAAAGTACAAAAGAACCATAGCCAAGACTTAGAGATGTACATTGCTAAAATATCTGTAAACTTTGACAAAGAGAAATACTAACCACAACATATGAGTTACCAAGTCATCTTATGAACGACATCTATAAGCCAAATCCACATGAACTACAAGGAAAACTAAAAATCAAAATCATGTTTGATAAAAGACTATTTAAATAACGGAAAATGACCTAAAATGCCCCTCAACTAGTTGAATTGGTACAAAACTACCCTCCTGTTGGGGGGAGGAAGCACCACAACTAAAGTTTGATATGACAATTAGTATGAAAATAAATTGGACACGAGAATTTTACGTGAAAACCCCTCTAACTGATAGAAGGGAAAAACCATGGGGTAGAAGGATCTCACTATAAAATATGGAGTACATTATTCTCAAATACAAGGAGAAAACAACAATTAACATTTCTCTCTTGTAAAAGGAACAACTACTAAAGAGGACACTCAAGACTACAATATTTATCTTGGTGTATAACTCTCTTTGTATTCTTACTCTCTCTTTCTGGGATTTTTGGGATGATTTAAATGAGGGCAAGAGGCCCTCTATTTATAGGAAATAAAAAGTAGAAAACGCGTTTCTGCCAACGCATTTTCAACGCGTTTCTGCAAACGTGTTTCTGCCCAACGCGTTACTTTTCCTTCTTTTTTTTCCAACAAAAGTAGGCTGCCTGCCAACTTTTGACTTTTCTTCCTCTTTTTCGTTTCTTTTCTTTTCACATTCTCCCACTTGAAGATTTAATTGAGAATTAATTAAGTCTTCACACCATCCTTTCTACCCAGGTACTGCAATGTTACATTTCTGCTAGACCAATAGAAAATAGACATCATTTAAACTTGTTACTGTTGATCGACTTTGTAAACATATCTACTAGGTTGTCATTAGTGTGAATTTTCTGAATATCCACACTGCCTTTTTCCACCTTCTCACGAACAAAGTGATACTAAACTCGTATGTGCTTTGTCCTTGAATGAAATGTCGGATTCTTTGCAAGATGCAAAGCACTCTGACTGTCACAAAATAGAGCAACCTTCTCTTGTTTGTGCCCAAGCTCCTCTAGTAACATCTGCATTCATATTGCTTCTTTGCTAGCTTGTGTAGCTGCTACTATTCTGCTTCCATCGTAGATGTAGCCACGATAGATTGCAGTTTTGAAACCCAGCTTACAGCTTCTCCAGCAAGAGTAAACACATAACCTGTGGTGGACTTACTTTTATCAAGATCACCTGCATAATCTGAATCAACATAACCTTTAACATTAAAGTCTGATCCTCCATAACACATTGCAACATCTGAGGTACCCTTGATGTATCTCAGGATCCTCTTAATAGTATTCCAATGCTCTCTACCAGAATTAGCCATGTATCGACTAACCACTCCCACTGCTTGTGCAATGTCAGGTCTTGTACATACCATGGCGAACATTAAAATTTCCACTGCTGATGCATACGGTACTCGAGACATGTCCATCTTCTCTGCTTTATTGATATGACTCATACTTGAGGATAACTTGAAATTAATAGGAAGTGGGATAGAAATTGACTTATAATTTTGCATCTTGAAGCGTCTCAAGATTTTCTTCAAGTAGTTCTTTTGAGAAAGTCAAATCTTCCTATTATTTCTGTCTTGGTGAATTTGCATCCCTAGAATCTTATTTGCTGGTCCCAAGTCCTTCATTTCAAACTCCTTATCGAACTATGCCTTTAAATTTGTGAGACGATCTTTGTTGGGGCCTGCTACTAACATGTCATCAACAAAATAACAAAATCTTCATCACCAAATCTCTTGTAATAAACACAAGGATCTGAATTATGTCTGTTGTATCCAAGGCTTATAATGAAGGAATCAAATCTCTTATACCAACATCTCGATGCCTATTTGAGACCATATAGAGATTTGTTCAACCTGCAAACCAAGTTCTTTTTTTCCTGTTCTTCAAAACCTTTTGGTTGGAGCATATAAATTTCTTCTTCAAGCTCTCCATGAAGAAATGCAGTTTTGACATCTAACTGCTCCAAGTACAAGTCAAATGTAGCACACATTGCCAGGACCACTCGAATTGTTATGAGTCGAACCACCGGAGAAAATATCTCATTGAAGTCTATACCTTCTTTCTGAGTGAATTCTTTCACCACCAATCTTGCACGATACTTTTCAACTTGATCATTACCATTGCGTTTGATCTCGTAGACCCATTTGTTTCCAATGGCCTTCCTTCCTTGTGGTAATTGAACAAGATCTCATGTTTTATTTTTATGAAGAGCTTCAATTTTTTCTTGCATTGCTGCCACCCACAGATATGATTCTTGGCCTTTCATAGCCTCATGAAAAGTTGAAGGCTCTCCATCTTCTGTTAGTAGACAGTATGCAGTATTACTCTCCATAGAATAATCTGAGTGCCAAGCTGGTTCTCTTCTCTCCCTAGTTGACCATCGAACTTGTGGAGTTTCAATTCAGCTTGCTCTTGTTCTTCGTACTCTGGTGCTGCTTCAGAAGAAACTGGAACTTTTTCTATTTCTTTAACTTCAACTGTAGTAGTCTCTGATTTTTCTTTTGAAGTGCTATCTTCTTTTGCTTATATCTTATTTTGAACAAATACAACATCCCTGCTGATTACCACTGTCACACCCCGATATCAACAGGGTGTGATGGGCACCCGACCCCGTGCTCGGAGCCGAGCGAACCCGCTGCTTCATAGTACATACTTAATCTCTTAGACATTTACATCAACAACAAATGAAAAACATAACTAAGCTTCGTGAATTATTTTTTCCAAAATCTATCATCCCATAAAACTCATAATATACGACATAATAACATATCGGCTGGTGACGCCGCTTACAAAGATGACACTCTATACCCACAACTCTGTCTGCAAAGTCTCTAACTTCGAACGAAACATCATAGCGCATAAACTCTGACTCGGCAGCACTCCAGAACAAGTGGAGTTGCCAACCTCGCTGGAACATCTTCTATAGTAGCTTCTACTTGTCTGGGTGTACCTGCGTGGCACGAAACGCAGCCCCCAAAGAAAAGGGGGTCAATACGAGTAATGTACTGAGTATGTAAGGCATGAAAATCAGCATAATAAAGAACATAAGATATGAACAACCGTATCGTAGAATCATAGACATATAGTGAGATAAGAGAGTAACCTGTACATATGAGTGCCCTTTTAGGCCGGATGCCATGCATGCTTGTCTTATAATATAAAAGATATCTTTTTCATATGCATAGAAAATAGAAGTCATATCACCGAACAACGTTGGCGTGCCCACATATTTCCCGCGTCCGGGCATCCCGCATCCAGGATGAAAATTACTCCAATTGATCAGGTGGGAATGCGTCTATAGCGCCACATATACACCTCCCCATATCCCCCATATACATATACATATACATATACATATAGACAGCATGCACGAGAGGCCAACGAAAGTCGTATACTTATCGGAGTGACGGAGGGTCGGTAACCTCCGATTGTATTATAGACTAACCATGGTCGCTTTGTCTCACCTTGAAGGAACAATTATTATAGGATGAGACTATCAACGAAAGATAATATTAAGAGAACGTAGAATAAGGTCACAATCTCATAAGACGCCAAATCGTATACATATGCACATAGGACCAATTTTCAAGGCTTGTAGAATAATCAAAATGAGCTATAATTCAAAAAAATCAAGACAAGAGTCATGTCAAGTACCTTTCAAAAATTACCATGGATTATATCAACATAAAACTTTTGGAATCATATACACGTATTTAAGCACGAGAAAAATATCTTTTGAAAACTCAAGAAAATTGACCATCCTAGTGGCTCTACGAATAGGACTTCCTTGAAATTGTACAAAATGACATATACTTGTTTCATAAAAATCATGCCAAAAGAAAGTGTAGCTCTATATACTTATGTCAAAACATGCCAAGATAAAGAAGAGTAAACATTACATACATGAAGCCGTTCTTATCATAGCCATCATAGACATATTCTTATCCTCGACATCATCAATGTCGTTGTAAAACATATCTATCGTTACTATCATAAAAGCTTGTAATACTATAAACCTTTGTCTTGGAAAGTTATAGACATTTTGGAAAACATTGACGGGTTATAGAAAAAGTAGCCATTCCCTTGGGACCATTGACACCTAACTTTTGGAAACAAAAAAAAATATGGAAGAACTTATGAAACCATAACATCGGGATCATGCCTTGAAAAAATGGGTAAGCCTTACATACTTATGTCAAAGACATGCCAAAAGAAGGAACGGTTAGCTTTACATACTTATGCCAAAGACATGCCAAAAGAAAGAAAGGTTCGCTTTACGTACCTGTGCCGCGCCTTACTAGCTACGCTTATGTCCAACTTGTTTTTCTACATTCAAGAGAGTTGACATAGTCATTAGATTCATCACCATATACTTGTCTCAATCCTTCAAACAAATTAATTTCCAATCTGCCAAAATTTCGGCAGCATCTCCCCTATAAATGCACCATCCCCGAGATTTCAACTCGGCCACCATGTCAACAACCATGTCAACAACCATATCAACAACAACAACCAGCAGTATATATACAATCAAATCACCTCAACTTTACACAACACAAGCTCCAAACAACTAGCATAAAACTCCGATACCAAAATAGAGTTTTTTAACCTTTATTTCATAAAATCTTTAACCATACCAAACGGGGGGTCGTGTGGCTGCAACCAGAAGAAACCACACCCTTTTTAAAATAATTTAAATCCCTGCAACATACAATCCAACCAGCTGCACCCGCAGCGCCTCAACGACCATACACTACGCGACTTCGATTTAGCTACTACGACTTTAATTTAGTAGTTTCCAACATCATGCCTCCTTATACATTTTCTCTAATTCCAGCCATATTTAGGACACGTAATACACCTCATAACAACATCATAAACTCCAATTTGAAAGGAGAGACCTTACCTTTACCGAAACTCTCCAAAACTTGCCTCGGAAGCTCTCCTAGCGCGGCTAAAACTTTGGGGCTGTTTGGTAACGTTTTTGGGATGCTACAAACCATAAATTTACGTTACCAATACCTTCATAACATCTTGGTACACCTTAGATAATTAATTCACGAAGCAAAATCGGAGACTTATCTTTTTTTTTCCCTTGGCCGAACCTATTCTTTCTCTAGCTTCAAGTTTTTTCTCTTCCTTTCTCTCTAGAACTCTCTTGAATCCTCTTGTTGATAAAGAAAACTTAATGGATAAATATGACTTAAAAGTCATCAACATATATATATATATATATATAAGCCACTTAATTAATGGGCTAAGTTCCAAGACTTGGGCTCTTTCCTTGTGTTGGGCCTCTCTTGTTTTCCTTTTTATTTTCCAAGCCCAATCACTTAGTTCCTATTATTATTATTATCATTATTTGAGCCCAACAAAACCATAAGTCGTATTAGTAATTCACCAACTAGTTTCCAAAATTTTCAATTTTGCCCTCGGCCTTCCTCCGTATTTTCACACCAATTTTTCCATGAACATCACACCGGTACTAATTAAAATGAATAAAATAATTCACAACTCTACTCCTTGCAAGCCCAAAATATTTTTTTTCCTCTTTCTGGATGCCCAAAAGTGCGGGATATAACAACCACCTTGCGGATTGTGGAATCCCACAAGCGATACCCCTTGACTCCATCAGCATACCCTAAGAAAATGCATTCCCTGGATTTTGGATCCAACTTCGATTTTTCTTGGGTGTTGTACATAACATAAGCAGGACTTCCAAGTATATGTAAGCGAGAATAATCAGCTGGTTTTCCTGTCCATATCTCTATTGGATTTTTCAGATCAATTGCGGTTGATAGTGACCGATTGATCACATAACAGGTGGTTTTGATTGCTTCTGCCTAGAATGGTTTTTCCAACCCTGCAGTTGCCAACATAACTCTTGTCCGTTCCAATAAAGTTCTGTTCATCCACTCTGCTACTCCATTTTGTTGTGGAGTATATGCCACCGTGAACTGCCGTTTAATACTTTCTTATTTACAGAAGTTATTAAATTTATCACCAGTGTATTCTTCTCCATTATCTGTCCTCAAATACTTGATCTTTTTCTCAGATTCAAGTTCCACCCGTGCTTTGAATTCTTTGAAAACTGGAAAAATATCTGCCTTTCTCTTAATTGGATACACCCAACTTCTCCTGGAGTAATTGTAACACCCCTCAAAATTTTTTCCTAAGATTCAGACCTTTCTTGTATTGGGTAGGGTCGAACTCGAGTATTGTGAAGTATATGCATGAGTTAAGATGAGTCCCCGAGAAATTGATAAGTGTTGGAGGTGATGTGGGGTCACAGAGGACCCCTAGGACCAAGCTAAGTCCAAAAGGATTCGTCGTGGCTAAGTTTTAGGATGAGTTCATATAAGGGGTCGACTTCTAACGATCCTATCTTTTGAAAGACGACAATCTGGGTGGCCCATGACCTATTAAATTAAAGGTCATCGAGTCTTCTTTCCAACACCACTAAGAAGGTAATTTTTAGAGTTCGGAGTCGAAAGATATAACGATCCTAAGACGAACTAGCACGACAGGGATTTCAGGCCTGGGTTCCAATTGCTGGAAAACTGGGCTTGGCTCCACAGTGGAGCGACGCGCCACTATCGTGCCAGGAACACGCCTTAGTAGTTTAGCCCCTGGCGCGGCGCGCCACTACTAGGTGTGAAGGGTTTTTCAAGCCAATTTCCAGAACCCAGAAAATATGGCCTTGGCGCTGTAAGGGCGCATCGCGCCACTATCGCACCAAGAATGTACCTCAGTAGTTTGGTCCTTGGCGCGGCGTGCCACTAACCGATGTGTAGGTTTTTAGGCGAAATCGGCTGGGCGCTGCAATGGCGCGATGCGCCACTATCGCGCCAGGAGCGTTTTAGCCTATTTTTCAGAACTTTTGAGAAGGGGCAATTTTGGAATTATCCCAAATTATATATGTATCATCCTTGAACATTTTGGGAACATATTTTCAGCCCCCACTCTCTCTCTAGAAAATCCCTAAAAAACTCTCTCTTCTTCATCTTCTTCATCTTCTTCTTCTTCTTCTCCATTTTCAACAAAGATTTGTCCCAAGAGCTTCAAGACTCCAAGTTTCCATTGAAGATCCAACAACAAGGTTTTCTTCAAGTCTTCACTAAGGTATGTAAGGCTATCTAAAACATGGGTTGAGTCCACCCATGTGCCCTATACCTTCTTTGAGAATAAATGTCCATAGGAATGGAGTTTCTTGCTAGGGTTATGTTCAATTGAGTCTTGTCATCTATTAAATTGATTCTTGCTATGTTAATGAGGTTGAGTCAAGAAACTTCTAAAAAGAGCCTTTATGTGAGTATGAGTTAATGAAGATGAGTTGTTAAATATGCTTTATTGATCTTCTTAACTATGTAGATTATGATAAAGGATGTTATTTTTCTTTAAAATGTTGCTTATTTTGAAGTGTCGATTTAAAGCCTTGAAGTTGTGATGAGTCTCAAAGATTAATTAAATGGATGGAGGAAATGATTGGTTATGTCTATATGTTGCTATAAATGTGCATTTAAATTTCTGTTGAAAGATATGATTGGGAGAGGTTTGATTGTGATGGAGTTGATGAGTTGACAAGGTTGTAATGAGACTTGTCGATATGTTTTGATTGAGTTGATTGGATGCAGTTTTATGAGCATTGAGTTTTGGAAGGAGTATCGAGCCCCGAACTGGGCAAGAGTATAGTCCATACTCGAATCCAATAACTACGTTGCCAAACGTAGGAGGGGATTGAACCGTTAAAGTCGGATGTTTCCCCAAATTTATTGTCCTGACATTATAGGACTTGTTTGGATTGGATCCATGATTGGTTTATTCGTTCATGCCCTGGCAAAGTATGAACGGACGCGACAACAACGTTGGTTTGTTGTATTTTCACTGGCTCATAAGTGATGGTTGTCGGATAAGAGAAACTCCCATATAGGTCTTAATAATACTCTGAGTCGGATTGAGTTGAATGGTATGTGGTTGGTCTTGTATAAACCATATTCTTGTTTAGACTTGGTACACTTGATTGAGTTGTTATTTCTCTTGAGTTGAGATTCCGAGTTGATTTGGTTCCTTCTGATGTTGTTTTATTCGGCCATTTTACATACTCGTACATTCTATGTACCGACGCTATTTGGCCTGTATCGTTTAATGATGCAGCGACAGGTACTAGAGATCATCAACCGACGCTCCGTTGAATATCTATATACACTCTCAGCTAGTTGGTGAGTCCTCCTAGTTCCGAAGGATGTTGAGTTTCCTGTATAGTTTTTGTTTTATCTCTTTTATTTTGATTGTTGGTAGCCATGGGCTTGTCATTGGCACCTCCTAGGTTGTTGATAGTGGCTTCATAGACTAGAGTGTGGAAAGGTTGGACCGCTATTTTTGAGAAGTCTTATTATATTTGTTTTGATGAGTTGATAGTGATTGGCCCTCGACCCTTATATTATGAATAGTATGTTATGATTGAACCCTCCTATGAGTGAATGTGATTGAATGATAGTGTGACTGAATCAGGTGGTTCGCTTGAAGGTCAGAAATGGCTTTCGAGTGCCGGTCACGTCTAGGGTATCCTCTCGGAGCGTGATAGTAATTGTCGATGAATGACACAAAATATTTTGCTCCTCCTAGGGACTCCACCGGTGCTTGCCAAACATCAGAGTGGACCAGATCTAATATTTCCTTGCTTTTAGCAGCGGAGCTGCTAAACTTCAGTCTATTTTGTTTACTAGTAACACAATTCTCACAAAAGGGTAGTGAAACCTTTTTGAGCCCTGGAAGAAGTTTTTGCTCAACAAGAATCTTCAAACCTCGTTCCGACATATGGCCAAGTTTATGATGCCATATCATCGTTGATTCTTTAAATGAACTTGCTGACGAAGTTGATGCTTCTCCTTCTTGGTGTGTTTCACCTTTAATCACATATAGGTTTGCAACAAGTTTTTCTGCTTTCATCACTACAAGCGCTCCTTTGGATATTCTCATGACTCCACCATGAGTCTTATATGAACATCCATTATCATCTAGTTGTCCTAAAGACAATAGATTATTCTTCAAGTCTTTTACATGTCGTACCTCCTGGATGGTGCATACCGTGCCATCATACATCTTTATTTTGATGGACCTAATACCAATAACATCCAAAGCATGATCGGTTCCCATGAACACAGACCCTCCTGAGATAGGATTATATTAATGGAACCATTCTCTCTGGGAAGTCATGTGCCATGTTTCTCCTGTGTCCATGATCCAGACATCAGAAAAACGTTTTCTACCTTTATTATTTGATATTGCCTCACTACATAAAATATCGCCATCATCCGAGGTACATGCAGCATTCCCTTGAGCATTTGATGGCTTAGGGTGTTCACTCTTCTTCTTGAACCGATAATCTTTCTTGAAGTGCCCTTTCTTGCCACAGTTGTAGCACTTGATATTCTTCTTACTTCTTGATTGAGATCTGCCATGATTGTGACTCCTACTGGGGCCACATTCTGTTGTTCTTCCTCTCACCATCATCAAAGCTTCAGCTTGTTGCGAACTTGCTTGTCTGTCTTCCTTATTTTTACGTTGATTTTCTTCTTCCAAGACATCGATGCAATTTCATCAAAAATTAGACTGTCTGTATTGTTCGTCAGGTTGATGATGAGTTGATCATACGAGTCAGGCAGACTTTGAAGTAGAAGCTCCACACGTTTAGTCCCCTCTATTTTGCAACCCATTGTTGTAAGTTGCGAAAACAGAGTATTCAAAGTATTGATGTGTTCAGTAACTTACATGGACTCTGTCATTCGAAGAGTATACAATCTTCTTTTTAAGAAGATTTTATTATGCAAAGACTTGGCCTCATACAACCCTGTAAGAGTATCCCATATTTCCTTCGCCGTCCATTTTTCAGCCACACTAGATAATACTTAATCAGCTAGTGCCAAGTGTAGATCAGCAACTGCATTGTTGTCTATGTCGTTCCACTTGCTGTCATCAGCAAAGTCTACGGGCCTGCCTTCAATTGCAGCTAAGCAATTGTCTTTTCTCAATATCGCTTTTATTTTCATTTTCCACAATGAGAAATTTGTCCCATTGAATTTCTCAACGTCAAACTTTGTTGTAGTCGACATTGTTTTTTGCTTCACACCTTTCTAGATCGTTTTTGAATATTTTGCGAACAATCGTGACAAAATGTACCATCACCGAATTTTACTATTCACATGAATAGTATTTTTCATTGAATTTTACTATTCACAAAAAATTACTATTCACAGATAGTACCTTCGCATAAAATAGATAGAATAACTGAGGGCTATGATACCACTGTTGGGGGGAGGAAACACCACAACTAAAGTTTGATATGACAATTAGTATGAAAATAAATTAGACACGAGAATTTTATGTGGAAACCCCTCTAACTGATAGAAGGGAAAAACCACGGGGTAGAAGGATCTCACTATAAAATATGGAGTACACTGTTCTCAAATACAAAGAGAAAACAACAATTAACACTTCTCTCTTGTAAAAGGAACAACTACTAAAGAGGACACTCAAGACTACAATAATTATCTTGGTGTATAACTTTCTTTGTATTCTTACTCTCTCTTTCTGGGATTTTTGGGATGATTTAAATGAGGGCAAGAGGCCCTCTATTTATAGGAAATAAAAAGTAGAAAACACGTTTCTGCCAACGCATTTTCAACGCGTTTCTGCCCAACGCGTTACTTTTCCTTCTTTTTTTTCCCAACAAAAGTAGGCTGCCTGCCAACTTTTGACTTTTCTTCCTCTTTTTCGTTTCTTTTCTTTTCACACCTCCGTCTACCTTTCGGCTCCCAAATACCCATGGCATCAACCTTTTGACTCAAAAATACCCTTATTTTTAACGGTCCACACTCATTAGGTGGATGGGAGGCCAATAGTGTACCAAACCCCATAGTTTAAGGGTATTTTAGGCGCTAATCCGTTAAAATAATGTGAAATTACTTAAATATATGAGCTCTATTAAGATTGACTTGATTTTGAATTCCATGGTAAACTCTCCTTTCCCTCCTCTTCATTTCCTCTCTTAAACTTCTTCTTGAATCTTGTCCATCATTTAAAATTTTAATTTTTTTAAACTTATGGCAAAATAAGGGAGAAAAAAAGCAAAAAATAATGAAGACATTTATATAGAAATAATTAGTTCAATAGAAGATAATTTAATAACATCTTTTCTTTTATGTGTACCCAAAATTTAAAATAAATGAATAAAAAATAATCTTTTCTCCTATCCCCACCCCTACCCCCACCATGATGATAATATAAATTAAAAGAATATGAACATGCATGTTCATTTCAAGTTTGAGACTCTGAATCCTAATTAAGAATAGAGTTTTAAAAAAAAATAGGGAATGGACAAGACAATTGGATAATTAATAGAAAATTTTATGTTAATAAAAATAATAATATTTAATTTGATGGACATTTAGACGTGAATATTAGATGGATCCCCAGTTATGAGCTGAGTTATAATAAATTGAGTATTAATTTAAAATAGGCCATTAGAAAAATATCATGAAATTAATAATTTTTTGAATATTATTTTCAAGTGTATCAGGCCAAAATATGAATTATATGTGATTTGTGTTATTTATTTGAGAAAGGTTTAAATTTGGACCAGATTAGGCAACATAGTAAATAAATATTTAATAATTTACTTCAGGAAAGCTTAATGAGGGCAATATGAGTTAAATGGTTAATATCGAGGATATTTTTGAGCCAAAAAATTTAGGGGCCGAGGGTAGAACTGATGGGAAAACTTAATTTTGAAGTTCTTAAAAGTATCTAGGATCTAAACAGAAATTTATTAATGAATACTAGCATTTTCAATTTTTAATAGAATAAACTGCATCACCAATCTAATAAAATACAATATCTACCCACTTTTCAAGGTTCCTTGTAGCCTGCTCCCCACTTTTGTGTTCCAAAGGATGCAAACTCTTCTTCTTCATATCAAATTTGTAAGCTTTTACTTCTTTTAATTGACTATACCAAGGCTTGCTTCTGAAACTCTTCATATACATCAAATGATCAATGAAAAATCTAAGTGTTTCTCTTCTTGATTGCAGGTTAAGTCTCCTAGAATGACAACTCCATAGCAAAGCATCCACAAACGTTGGGCACTCCCTTTTCGACCCTATACAATAGACATTTAAAACGTCCAGCTGAGGGTAGAACCTATGTGGTCCTGTTGCAAATTATTCAGGTGGATCTCATTGCATCTGTGAAAATCAATGCAAACTTGAGACCAAGTAGGCGAATTTGATAGAAACTTCCTCAACTTACAATACCATCCCGCATATAAATAGTGATAGTACTGAAGAATAATTTTTGAGTGCTTCAGTTGTCTTGACTCAGTTTTCAGTTGAGGAATTTGATTCCAGGTGTACTCAAGTGAAACCATTTCTAGAGCATCAATCTCCCTGCCTCCACAATACTGAATCTTCAAGACCTTCAGGGAAACTGAATCTTTTGAAGATTCACTAGCTCAATCGTTCCCAAGCCCGAGCAATACTCAAAGATGAAAGATTCAATGAACAGACAACTATTAAGTAGATTCTGAAGCATATTTTCGTCTAATGATGAAAACGATAGAGAAAGCTTTCTCAAAGAATTGCAATTCACAACACCACTAGATAATGAAATAGGCAAAAGAGTACAACACCTAAGAACCAATTCTCTTAAAGAACTTACTGCCAAGATTATTAAAATAGGCAAGGGATATGATGTTAAGGACAAGATCTCTTACATCATTCATAAGTGCAAAGAACGAAACATCATAGTTCTCTGATAATTCAAGCTTTTCTATGGGGGTTTCTCCGTCCCTATATCTCCCCAGGATATCATCCACTATTTTCATATTACCTTTGGAATAATCAACTCTGAATTCCAAGTTGGGAAGAGTCGACCAGTCTTTAGAATGCTCATCCGTGTTGCTTTGTTAAAACTAAGAAAACAGAGTAATTTATGAATGAGGCATTCAGGCAATACATCAACTATTGGTTTCCTAGAATTCTCCTTCTTATTATTACTGTGCAACCATACCTTAAAACCCCATTTTTGTACTCCGATTTCGGAGCAGAACTCGCTAATCAGCTCTTCGTCTAAAATATATATAAATATAACACTTATTCCACTAACTTAAATAATTATGTTTAAGTTATAAATTAAAATTAAAGAAAAAAAAACATTAAATTCTTGAATGCAATTTCTCTAACCAATTTTCTTGTTCTAAACAGTAAGCACTTAGAACCAATTCTGTTGAAATTTACTTTTTAGTTAATTTGGGCAAAATTGTATGACTTTATGGGACAAAAGAAAAGAACTTATGTATGATAAATTTTAAGCTACACCTTTTCTGGGTATAAAATAGAAAAATTAGTTTTGTGTGAAAACCTTTACAGTTGAATGACTTTCATGTAACAAAAAAGGCAAAATTGACTTTTGTGTGATAAATACAAAGCTGAATGACCACCGGTGAAATTTACACGACCAGAATATGATAATTCAAACTTGTCAATAGGAATTTTTCTTGAGAAGTTTTCATAAATAATGAGATTATGGAACCTAATTATCATACCCAACGATACTTTTCATATTACCAAACCCAGGGACATTTTCACTCGCGATACAGTGTATTAGACACAGATGAGGTTGTATTTGGGATACAGTTCCAGCGATATAGGAGCGAATCATGGTGAAATCTTTTTAAGAATAATGAATATTACTAAAACTTGTAAATCAAACAATCCCTTTAATTAAGGCATCCATACCTTCACTCCAAAATCGAACATGATTCTTCTGGATCTTCTCTTCTTCCACTCAAATATAGAACACGATGCTTCTAAATATTCTCTTCTTTTTCGATTTTTCCTAGGAAATTAAAACATTGTATCATAGATACAAATGTAAAGCAGTTATGATACACATGTAAAGCCAAAAATTGGGAAAGTCTATGATATAGATAAAAGCTTGCAAAAAAAAAACACTCAATCTGTATCAGTACACTAACATCTTATACATATTGTATCAAGGAAAAAGGGTCTGATATACTGTAACACCCCAAAATTTTCTAAGCCCAGATCAGATCTTGAAGGTCAAAAAAATGCAAGTCTGGAAAAGTTATACGGTTCATTGAAGGATTCACGGACCGTGATGAGATCTATAGATCAGAGTCCAGAATTGAGAAAAATTGTCTAAGAGTTTCATGGACTCTTCTACAGACTCTATAAGCTTTCACGAGCTGTAGATGAATCTGTAAAACACGGCCTCAGAACTCGAGAAAACTGTGTTTTATGGGCAGCTTTACGGATCGTACATCGATTTACGAACCATAAAAGCTCCCATAGAATAACCTTCAGAAACCCATAAATTTCTGTGTCTTCTGCAGACACTTACATGGTCTGTTGATTGTTATACAGTCCGTATAAGGAATCCGTAGATGACCTCCGACAATTTTTAATCAAGGATATTTTGGTCTTTTTCCATTCTATTAATTCCTATACTATGTCGTTTTGGACTATCCTAAGTGGGATTAATGAATTTCTAATGTTCCTAACCTCTCATTCTCTCATAATCCTCTCAAATCAAGTTTCTTCTCTCTCAAGTTTCCTCTCAAGCAAGGCCAGAGTCCAAAGCTTCAAGTCTCAAGAATCAAACCAAGGTTTTTAATCCAGGTAAGTGAGATTTCATCAATGGGTATCTCTTCATCCATTGAGTCCCAAAAAATACTTTTAAGTTCTATGATTCTCCAAACCTAGGATTTCTATGATTTTCATGAGTTCTTGTTGAAATTCAATTCTCCTTCAAGTATGATCTTTATTTCAGAGATTTCAATTATAATTCCATGTTTTTAATAGTATTTTCATGAACTCATACCATACAAGTATTTTCATGATCTAGAATTAAGCTATTTCAGATGCATGTCTCAGATCATCATGATTTTTGATGCTTTCAGATAAAGTATCTTTCAGTTATTATCAATTTTAAATCATGATTATGGAGCTACTTAGTATATTATCAGCTTATCAGAATTACAGTGTATTAGACTTGTCCTGCTAATTGTATTTGGGAATTCACAAACAACCACAATGGAAGCTTTCAGTGATTCAAACTGGGCTGGTTGCCTTCCGACCGGGAGTGTAACACCCCAAATTTTATTTGCCAAAACTCGAACCATTTTTCATATACATTTTTGATCGAATTCCGTCTAGTAAGCCTCGAGATCTTACAGATGTTGTTGAGGATCAGTAGGATTCGAACCCAGATGAAGTTCTGACCATCTATCAGAGAAAAAAGAAAGGTATAGACTCAAACTGAATGACATGTAATTGTATATATGAGTTAGGATCAATTTCTAAGTATTTGAAGGGTATTATATGTGGTTTAGGTTCATCAAGGATCTCTAACACCAAGTCAAGTCCAAAAAATTTCTATCGACTAAGTTTTCGTATAAGATCTTATAAGTGTCAACTTCAAATGAACATAACTTTGACCTATCAAATTAAAGGTCTTTGAATCCTCTTTCTGATGCCACCAAGTTTGCCTCATTCTGAGTTCGGAGTAAAAAATTATGACCATTTTACTATAGACTATCACTACAATGATTTCAGGCCTGGCACCACTATAGCACCCAAAATCAGCTGCAGTAGTTTTGGCTCTGGCACCAGGCGCCACTATAGCGCCTGTTGGGTCCTGGAATCATTTTTTTTAGATTTTTCTTGAGGAAGGGCATTCCGGACTTTTCCCACCTTTCCCAAGTATAACCCTAGCCATTTTGGGATAAGAAAATCAGTTCCCTCATAATATCCAAGGAAGTTTTCCTCTCCTTCGCCTTAGGATACTTGAGAGAAGAGACTACAAAGGAGAAGAAGAGTTAGGATTCAAGATCTTCAAGTCATGTCTTTGATTTTTGGTGAGATGATCTTCATTTCAAGTATGTAAGGCTACTCACAACGTTGGATTGATTTCATCTACGTGCCCTACATCTTCATTGATTCAAGTTGAGTTGAGTTTTGAGGTTCCATGAGTTGAGTTTGACTTTTGTATATAAATTCATATGTATTAATGATGTTCTTGAGTTGAGTTTTGTTGAGAGTATGGATTAATGTATTCATTCACATGAAATCAAGATGAGATTTTATTTTTGTCATAATTTGTCTTGAGGTTGAGATTGATGGTTTTCATATATAAATAAAAATATTGCTTTCAAAGTGAGATGATGTATTTTTTATGAGTTTGATGAAATTGAACATAGAGTTAAATGAGGATTTTGGAGCAAAATGTTTGATGATGATGTAAATGATGTCTATTTTTTTAAAAGGGTAAAATGATTGATGAAAAGGTAATGTTGATGATGATGCTTGAGATGGAGTGAATTGAAGTCTAATGTGACTACATGATATAATTTGCATAATTCGATTTGATTGGAGTCTTATGAGAATTTTGAGTATAAATGATTGTTTGAGAAAGAGTCTTAAAAATGATTTGTGAACGTTTTTGTATAAATTATTTATGCACTATTTTGAGTTTAAAGAATGATTATCTTCATTTTTGATTTAGAAAGAGTTTAAACATGAATTGAGTTTGAGAAGTCTCTTAATTACTATTATGAGCATGAGTATAAAAGAGTTGAACATTATTACATTAAAACATCTATTTTGAGATTGATTTGAGGAGTTAAAAACTATGTTTTAAATGCATTCATTGAGTTGAGATTGTATCAAATTTAAAGAGAAGAGTTTGATAATTGAGATGAGTTGATTTTGAAAGAAGGTACAATGAGACCAGATTGATTGAGATTGAAAAGAGTCCAATGAGACTAAATGAGTTGATTTTGAACTAAGTCCAAAAGAGACTAAATGAGTATTTTGAGTATTTTACTCACCTGATAGATATGAGCATATTGAGTCTTGATAGGAGTATCGAGCATCTAATTGGGTAAGAGTGTAGTCTCTACTCGAATCCCATGAACTACGTAGCCAACGTAGGAGAGGATTGGACCGTTAAAGTCGGATGTTTCCCTATTTTATTATCCTGACATGATAGGACTTGATTGATTGTTGGATGCATGATTGGTTGAGTTATTCATACCCTGGCAAAGTATTGAACGGACATGAAAACAATGTCATCATTGGCTCATATGGTGATGGTTGTCGGTTAGAGAAACTTCCAAATTGAGTGGATTATGCATGATATGATTGGTTTGATTGAGATTGTAGATGATTGAGTCGAATTGTAAAATATTGCTAAATTCTAATTTGCATATCTATTGAGTTGAGTCCTTTGACTTTATTGTTGAGTTGATTGTATATGATTGGATTGGATGGTATGTGATTGGATTGAATTGGATTGTATACGATTGGATTGGATCAAATTGTATATGACTGGATTGGATCAGATTGTATATGATTGGATTGGATTGGATTGGATCGAATTGTATGTGACTTTATTGAATCAGATTGTACATGATTGGATTGGATTGTATATGATTGGTCTTTGTCTAAATGGTATTCTTACTTTAGACTTATGATACCTTGATTGAGTCTCTCTTATCTTTCTAGTTTGAGATATCTAAACTGATATTATTCTACCTTGACACATGTTTCATTCTGCCATATTACATACTCATACATTCCATGTACTGACGTCCATTTGGACCTGGATCGTTATATGATGCAGAGACAGATTTAAGAGATCATCAATAGGCGCCCCATTGAGGATCTGTTCACACTTAGCCTAATGGTGAGTCCTCACTTACATTCGGAGGATACAAATTATGATATTCTTACATTGAGTTTAGTCTTTTCATTCTGATTTAAGATAGCCATGAACCTTTCATTGACACTAATTAGATAGTAGCGATAGAGACTTCATAGACTAGATAGTGATGGGTCGATTGAGTATTTTATTTCGTTGAATTGTTCTTGTCAGACTATTTTAATGACATAGATTGGAGTTTTATTTGTTGGCCCATGACCTTTCTTCGTTGAGCTAGATTGTTGATTGGAATTGTCCACCTAATTTTCTCTTTATTTTAAGTCTTTTGCTGATTGAATGAATGAACGAATGTGTGATCAGGACAAGTAGTTCACTTGGGAGCCAGTAAGGGCTTCTGAGTGTCGGCCATACCTAGGGTACCCTCTCGAAGCATGACAAGGAGATCTATAACACGATACTTGGTGAATTTTGGAGGGACCTTAATATCTTGGAAGTCTAAGAAGCAGAAAACAATTGCAAGGAGCTCATTTGAAGCAGAATTCAAAATCATGGCCTTTCTAGTTGGTGAGACAACCTGGGTGAAAGGATTGTTTAAAAAGCTTGGAATTAGTTGTTCACTACTCATACATCGCCATTGTAATAGTAAGGAATACAGATTTATGAACACGACAAGTTCTACTGATGAATTTAAAATCTTGTTGATTTGTCAGGATTTTTGATTGTCGTGAAAATGTTTCTACAAAATTACTAGTAAACAAGATCCAAATTTAAACGGTGGCACTGAAAGATGCTATTCATCCAAATCACCTGACCATTTGAATTCAACTAAACTTGATCAGGTCTACAAAATAATAAAAATTGTAGAATTATACAATTAATTATTACTGTTATTTATTTATAAACAAAACTAAATATAAAAGTTGAAAAACAATATAAAATATATTTGAATCAAACCAAGCTAGATTATCAAAACCTTAAAAGTCAAAAATTGAGACAGACAAGCACAAACAGTTGTATGATACTATATATATGTATAAATAGAAAAAAGAAAACCTAAAACCCTAAGTAAACACAAGTCCGATGAATCCCTACTCAAGAAAAAACACCAACTTTGGATATGATGAGATCGCTTGCATCCTCTCAAAACTACCAGTTGAATCTCTTCAACATTTCATGAAGATTGAGGACAAATCATGGTGTTCAACAATCAATGACCCCAATTTCATCAAGTTGCATATCGATGAGTCATCCTCTGATAATAATCATCAAAAAATTCTCTTAATTTCATCGAAAATAACTCCATCTCCTTGTTTGGAATATAACATGTTCACGTTCAACATCGGTTCAACAAATGCATTATCGAAAATAACTCCATCTCTTAATTCTCACGTTGTTTCTCTCCAACCAACAAACTTTCTTATGCCCCGAGATGTTTCATATCCACTGGTGAGTTCTTGTAACGGCTTGTTATGTAAGGTGTATAACTTCAAAATATTTCTATAGAATCCACCTATTCAAAAATATAAAATTGTTAAAAAGCCTAATTCTCATGTGTTGAAACGTGTTAAACGTTACGAATCAACGCTATAAGGTTTTGTGTATGATTTTGTCAGTAATGATTATAAGATAATTTCTACATTTGTGATTTGTGCAAAGGATAGACGTCACATTGTTGGAATATACTCTATGAAGAATAAGTCTTGGAAAAATATTGTCACTATTCCAACTGGTTATCGCTTGTTTGACCAAAATCCAGTTTCATTAGAGGTATAGTTAACATGATGGCAACTAGATCGGTTGAAGAAAATGGTAGTAGTGAATTTAATAAGCTGCCATTATTTCTTTTATCATGGCTGAAAAAAAATTTGTTGTAACACCCATCCCATCGCAATATTGTGGGAGTCATGAAGATGTCTATTTTGTTGATCGTCTCTATCTTTCTGTGTTTGTTGAGATGGATTTCTTGGTGTGTTCACGGGAGAAAGATGGAGAACAATAGAAATGGACTAATGTCATGAAAATTGGCCTTGTGAATCACAATTGCTACCTAGATGATATAATCTACTTGAAAGAAAATGAGAATATCTTGCAGAGAAAAATGGATGGTGGTTTTCTTGAATATGATGTGCGGAAAAAAGAAGTAGATGAGTTTACCTTGAATCAAATTTCACCTACTACAGATTTATCCATCTTGTTCACAGAAAGTTTAGCTTCCTTGAAAATTCCATGGGACTAGAAGTTTGTTAGAAGTTTAGCTTCCTTGAACATTTGGTGGAGCTAGAAAATTTGATTTTCAAACTGTGTTTTGTTGTATTTTGTTATAAGTTTTTGTGTGATTCATGATAAGACTCTTATTGTATCTGATGCTTAGATTGCTGTGAATTAGTTAGCAGTTTCATGATGGGTTGTTACAATTATTATACATTTTGTAGGGATCCAACCATGCCACAATTTTTGTTTACTTTGTTGAATGGTTTAAAAATTAGAGAGTCAAAAATGTCAATTTGGTAGTCGGCAAATATCGACAACCAAAAGATCACTATTTTTGTCAATCCAAATCTCACCTATAAACCTACCAAACTTTGAATTTTGATTTCTCATTGGGAACATGTTTTCCCCATAAAAGGAGCTGATTGACTCATTTGTTACACATACCAAGATAGAGAGAAAAATATTAGAGCGCAAAGTGAATTGAAGAAAAATAGAGTGTGCGATATTTTAGTAAGTTGAGAAGTCAAAAGAGAGTTATTTTTTTAATATGTTGTGGTCACTTTAAAAAAGATTTTATCCCTCAAAAACCATTCCACTTTTTTTACGATTCAAAATCAGTATGAAGGCAAATCCTAACCCATGATGAGCTACAAAATGAGGCATATGACGGTGTGCAAACAATAAGGAAATGATAGATAATAACTACATAAACAGAAAAAGTATAGAATTTTTATTGGCATTCATTAAATTGAAAAGAAATGATGTAGTGCCTGGAGATAGAGAGCTAAAATCAAATACTATAGATCATTTTAGTGGGCATGCCGAGTGAACAATCTATCTTCTCTAATGGGAACTATTACTAGACAAAGTATAGTTCCTATAGAAGTAAAGAAGTATAATCTGAAGAAGGAAAACGGACAGTGGAGGACTAAGAAGGACCTTTTGTTGTTGTTTTCTACCAAAATTTATTCACCTAGAAGTAAACCCCTCCTAGGTAAGGGTGGGGTTGACAAGACCCCTACAATATCAATAATTCAACCAAAAATAAGGATTCAAAGGGGACATAGTACCTTACCTCATTGACATAATAGAAAAGAAAAATAAATTTCCTCATATGTGGAGTGTTGATCCAAAGATCTTCCAAGACAATAAAAAGAGGACCTAAATGCTCGCAGACCACATCAAGACAACCAACACATCTAATCAGAAAGTAGAAATCATGAGGGATCCAAGTACCAACTTGTGTTTTTTTCTTCTTTTTTTTTTCTCCCACCAACTTGTGTTTTTTTCAACTCTTTTTCTGAATGAAGGTAGTTGAAGCTTGTTCATTCTCAATGAACCCTTTTTCCATAATTGGCAAATCCCTCTTATTTAGAAAAGGCAGAAAAATAGTGAATTCCTAGATAAGTGTAGCATGTTTAGCTAATACATTTGTGACTTCATTTCCTTCCTATAACAATGTTTAATTGTTACTCTCCATTGGACAACAATCTTAGATCTGATCTCTTCAGTAATTCTTTGGATTCTCAAAGGTGATTTAATAATTCCATTGATCATTTCAACCACTAAAAGAGAGTTCAATTCGACTTCCAAGGCTTCCAATTGTTGATGAAGGCACCAAGATATTCCAATTAATCCTACTTGGCTTCATTGTAATTGTTAGTATGAATTAAGTAGGATATTAGAATGTCATAATCATGTTCCCAATTTCGTTTCTAATAATACCTTCTGCTACAGTCTTGGTTTGATTTATCATGTATCTCCCATCTGTATTGAGTGGTATATTAGAATGTTATAATCATGTTCCTAATTCTATTTTCTAACAATACCTCCCGCTTCAACCCATTTAACTAGAATACTACACAATTGAGGTTTAAAATGACCAACAACTAGCCATACAAATGACTTTCTAATTAAGTTAATTTCAGGATAAAGACTTTACACACATCTATATGATACCAAGAATACATGTAGAGACCTAACAATACTTGCTTGCACAACGTTTTCCACAACTCTTAGAAAATAAAGCCAGATATGATTTTAGAACGAAGGAGTTGTATTGATTAATACCCTAGTTTTACCATCAGGTGTATACATAAGAGTTATCTGACATGCAGTAAGTCTAAAGCCAAATGAATTTGGCAAAATAAGATCGTACTCTTTGTATTGTATAACCTTTCAAGAAGAGTTTTTGATTGTGAAAAGTTGGATGTGAAGATGATAGTTAGAACAAAGATAATGAATAAACATATGTAGGAATTTGTGGCGCATATGATTCCACAACTAGCAACATCGAAGAATTACCTAAAATGTATTTCCTACTTTGTCAATTTTAAAAGTCTCCTCAGCATCCTAACAAAGATTATGTACATTATGATATAAAGGGAATAAAACATTGATTTCCATCACAAGTTTCTACATAGTACGTTCCCTCTACCTCTTAATTTATACACAACATATTGTCTCTTGAGTTTCCCTTTGAGAATGACCTGTAGATTAACATTCTGGTCTCATATTAAAACCTTCCTAATCAATCCTATTAAGAAGCAATGTTAGGTACCTCCATATATATATGATTGGCATCATTCTTCCTTGTTTTAACCCAGGCAATTCACAACTTATTATAATTGTTCCCCACCACTCCCAACTCTTTCCTCCTCCTATCAATATTACTCTTAAGGGGCTTTATTCCAATCTTTAATGGCCAATAGCCATTTAAATGTCTTTCTAATTAAATTAAAAAATTAGCTGAAATGTTAACAATCTAGATCTGTATAGTGTTAAAAACATTTAAATGTATAATACTAGGAATAAAAAGTATAGACCTAATATGAAAAATTATAATATTTCAAGAAAATAACATTTTTTCACAAAATACAACATAACCATTCCAAAACGGAAGGAGCTAATGTCAAATGTATAACTTTAACAACCGTCATGAAAGCTGCTAACTATTTCACAAAAATCTAAGAATCATAGACAATAAGAGTCTCATCATTAATCACACAAAAACTTATCATAAAATATGACAAAACATAGTTTGAAAGTCAAATTATCTAGCTCCACCAAATTTTCAAGGAAGCTAAACTTCCAACAAATTTCTAGTCCCACAGAATTCTCAAGGAAGCTAAACTTTCTGCGAACAAGATGGATAAATCTGTAGCAGGCAAAATTTGATTCAAGGTAAACTCATGCACTTCTTTCTTCCACAGATCATATTCTAGAAAATCACCATCCATTTTCCTCCACCAGATCTTCTCATTTTCTTTCAAGCAGATTATATCATCTAGATAGCAATTGTGATTTTCAAGGCCAATGATTGAGCCTAGTGTAGGAATTTTCATGACATTAGTCCAAGTCTACCATTCTCCATCTTTCTCCCATGAACAAACAAAGAAATCCATCTCAACAAACACAAAAACATAGAGACTATTAGCAAAATTAGACATCTTCATATGACTTCCACAATATTGCGATGGGATGGGTATTACAATAAATTTCTCATCAGCCACAATCAAAGAAATAATGGCAAACTTATTAAATTCACTACCACCAATTCCTTCCAACCGATCTAGTTGCCATCATGTTAACTGTACCATCTAATGAAACTGGATTTGGGTCAAACAAGCGATAACCAGTTGGAATGGTTTCAATCTTTTTTCAAAACTCATTCTTCACAGAGTACATTCCAACAATGTGACGGTTATCCTTTGCACTAATCACAAATGTAGCAATTATCTTATAATCATCACTAATAGAATCATACACAAAACCTTATAGCGTTAATTCATAACATTTAACATGCTTCAACACTTAAGAATTAGGCTTTTCAACAATTTTATCTTTTTGAATAGTTAGATTCCATAGAAATATTTTGAAGCTATACACCATACATAACAAGTCGGTACAAGGACTCACTAATGGATATGAAACATCTGAGGACATAAGAAAATTTGGTGGATGGAGAGAAACAACTTGAGAATTCACACTCATTAATGATACATTTATTGAACTGATGTTGAATGCGAACATGTTATATTCCAAATATTGGAGTTATTTTCAATGAAATTAAGATGATTTTTTGATGATTAATATTAGAGGACGATTCATCAATTTGCAACTTGATAAATTGGGGTCATTGATGATTGAACACCATGATTTGTGCACAATCTTGACACATTGAAGAGATTCAACTGGGAGTTTTGAGAGGATGCAAGTGATCTCATCATCTCCAAAGTTGGTGGTTTTTATTAAGGATTCATTGGACTTGTGTTTACTTAGGGTTTTGGGTTTTATTTTTCTATGTTTACATATATATAGTATCATATTTGATTCAAGTATATTTTATATTGTTTTTCAACTTTTGTAATTAGTTTTGTTTATAAATAAATAGCAATAATATAATTGTATAATTCTACAATTTTAAATTTTTATTATTTTGTAGACTCGATCAAGTCCAGTTGAATTCAAATGGTCGAGTGATTTGCATGTATAGCATCTTTCTGTGTCATCGTTTAAATTTTGATCTCATTTACTAGTAATTTTGTAGAAACATATCACGACAACCAAAAATTCTAACAAATCAAATTTCAAAATCATCAGTAGAACTTGTCGTATTCACAAATCTATATTGTTTCCTTACTATCACAATGGCGATGTATAAACAGTGGACAACTAAATCCAAACTCTTTAAACAATCTTGTCAACCAGGTTATCCCAACAACTATAGAAGCCATGCTTTTGAATTCTGCTTCAGCTGAGCTCCTAGAAATTATTTCCTACTTTTTAGACTTCCATGATATTAAGATCCCTCTAAAATTCACCAAGTATCCTGTTATAGATCTCTCAATCGGAAGGCAACCACCCCAGTTTGAATCACAGAAAGCTTCTAGTGTAGTTGTATGTGAAAGCCTAGATGAAATTAGAAGGCCAAGTCCATGTACACCTTTGATATACCTAACAACTCTCAAAGTAGCTTCTATGTGAGTGTGGATTTATGCATAAACGTACTTAAACATGTACCACAAATGCAATATCCACTCTTGTCATGGTGAGGTACAATAATCTACCCACCAACCTCTGATACTTCCCTATATCCTCAAGTACTATATCTCCAAAGGTGAGAAAAGTATGTGGATAAAAGAGTTATACTTAATAGAAATTAGTTTCACTTTAGCATCCAAGGGAGCGCTAGCCTGCTTGGAACCACCAAGCCCTATTTCAGCTACGAGATCAAGGGAAGACTTCCTCTGGCTATTACCATATCCTTCCTAGACCAGGCAAACTCTCTCCAAAGAAAAAAAATTCAAGCTTACCCAAGGTTTTCATCTTGAATATGAATTTCAAATCTTTGTTTGTCTAAACAAGCAAAGCCACATTGCTTCTAGTAATAAGCATATCATCAACATAATCCAACACTACAACAATATCATGTTGAACCTACTTGGTAAAAAATGAATAGTAAAACTAGCTATGAGAGAAGCCAGTTTGTAAAAGAGCATCTATGAGTTTTCTATTCCACTGTCTAGGGTCCTGCTTAAGCCGATACAATGAATTATGCAATCTACAGACTTTCTGTCTCCCAGCCTGAGTAGCAAAGCCCTGTAGAATAACACCTTCTCCATTAAATCACCCTATAAGAAGTCATTGTGCACATCCATTAAATCACCCTACTATTTATCCTTCACATGCTTCATGATATGAAGAGGGCTCAGGGATGGTGGAAAAAGAGGCTAAAGTTGATCCAAAAGCAGCAGGTACATTAGCATAGCTTATATAAGAGGAAATAGGGTAGGATAATTGGTATTGCCTTTATCCTTGGTGATGTAATCTTCCAGTCAACTGGGAGGTTTGCAGACTCTGGAAGACTTCGTGATACCCTCCAATCTGTCAGCTATACCTGCTGGAATGACACAGACGTTAGGGAGATATACATTATTGATCATTCACTGGAGTTTCATTCAGTCCATTCCAAGTGCTCTCACTAGCATTGTTATCCCCAAACGCCATTGTCACAAATCTCAAATCATAGAAGATTTCCAGAAAAGAGTAAATTGATTGTTCCAGGATGATCAAACCCTAACTTTGATAACTTAAAAATCTTTAAAAGGCCAAAATAACTTATTGCTTCAGATTTTGGACCAAATGGCCAAAGAGTTTTCTTAAACAAATCTTATCGAGAGGCTCATATTTTTTTTTGAAAATTAACGCGCATAATACTTTCTCATACACTAACTAGTGCATCTTGCTTCAACAGTAAAGAAAACATGAGGAGGAGATTTAATTTTTGATAAAACTGACCTTTTGAAACGCAGCAAACTAGGGCATCAGATCTACTCACTAACTCGGATGAGCGCTAGCCAAGATCTTGTGAGAAATGGGCTTTGGTTGCAAGTATTTATACAACAAGAATTAGGGTTGAAATTTGGACGGGATTTTAAGTTTCAAAATTGAACGTCAGGGATCTCTAGACGAATTTGCAGGTTGAATCAGAGAACTAAGAGAGCTTTGAGAAATTAAGAGAGAGAGAGAGAGAGACAGAAATGGAAAGGCAAATGCTCTGTTTTAAGGATAAAAGAGCTTGAAACTATTCCGAAAATGCTAAAAAGAAAAGAAAAACGTGTGCTGGGAGAGAGAGGATGAGCGGCACTTATGGGTTATTTTATTTTGGGAACAAGTTATTACGGGGTTAATTATATCATGATAAGTTATTCTATCAGACATATGTATAATTTATTTAATCATTATGATATAAATTAGGACCGTTTAAAATTGAATCGTAACCGATAAGCCAATCACATAATTGGCTTATTGATATCCGACAATCAAATTAATAGTTGGGGAATATGTTAAAATTTTATATTTGAAAGTTTATTGATGCCGGGTGGATTACTTAATTTTTCTTATTGGATAAATCATTAACCCGTTAAAAATTATCGTAGTTACATTTTTACCATAAATACATTTGTTAAATAAATACTTATGTGCATGCATTTGTTTTGCTTGATTGAATATTAATATATTAGTGAGTGAGAGTGACATAAATGAGCATGAAATGATTAAGCCAATACATCGTCCGATAACTGTCTATGAATAATTAATCTGATACCAACCAATCGATAGCTTATTGATTGGCTAGCAGATTAGTATATTTAAAAGCCGATAATACAATAAACCAATCATTAAGCATAATTATTTGCTGATCCGCCCAATAAGCAGCCCTGATATAAATGGTGGATAATTAACCAAAGAACTATCTAATACCTTCAACCAAACACATGATAAAAATAATTCTACATATTATCCCGCTATATGCATTTGGGGTAATTAGGATATTTAAGGTGGATTAAAAATTAATTTTATACGATATCACACTAATATCATATATTATAATCACTATCGTTCAAATAAATTATAAGATGTTGCAAAGTTTAGTAAAATAAAAATGTTATAGTAAAAAATATTACAATAGTTATTTATGAAGTGTAAAAATGAGTATCTTTTTATCCCAATTTATATGACTCACTTTTTTTAAGTCACACTTAAAAAAATAAACACATTTCTATATTTAATAACAATTTAACTTTAAAATGCTCATTTTATCTTTCATAAAATTATTTATAGGTACACAAACATCTATGACTTATTTTAGACTATAACTTTCAAAAAAAAATTAAACTCTATGTCAAGTCAAACTAACTCATATAAATTCGTACGGATTGAATATTAAAATCGATTGAATCAAGAAATATGAGATGTCTTATAAGTGATAAAAATGACAATTAAAAAGAAAAATAATGGTAATAATAAAAGGTTGAAAATAATGAATCAATTGGTTTATCTTTGCTAAAGATGATAAAATAATAAATTTTATATTATTATTGATATTAAAAGCTTAAAACTATTTTGGAAGAAAGGAGGTTCAAAATTGTGTCATCAACCTTCGGAATCGACCAAAACGAATCTCTCTCGCAGGTGCGATCAGTAGATATCAGTGGTGGAGTTAGGAGTTTCAATAAAGGGGTTCAAAAATCTAAAGAAGTAGACACATGAAGTAGCCAAAGGGGGCTCGATATCTACTATTTATACATAAAAAAATATTTTAACCATGTATAAATAT
Source organism: Solanum dulcamara (assembly GCF_947179165.1). Classification (NCBI taxonomy): domain Eukaryota; kingdom Viridiplantae; phylum Streptophyta; class Magnoliopsida; order Solanales; family Solanaceae; genus Solanum; species Solanum dulcamara. Next base: position 58,197,387 of record NC_077239.1, on the reverse strand, counting down.
TATAATTTTTTATCGAAGGGGGTTTGGATAAACCCCCTAGCCACAATGTGGCTCCGCCCCTGCCAGATACAACAGCAAACCAACAATTTCTAAAAACAATCCAAACCCAGAATCAACCCTTGTAATACATTTGGGACCCCTCAAGAACAAACCAAATATGCATATTGACTAAAAACCTCATTTCGGATCTATTGGAATTATCAAATCGCTGATCCAGGCTCATCTTGACCTAATATTGACCATAGTCAATCTTAAGTTCCTTAAATTTTTAAAAATCCAATCAATGACTCAAATCACCCTCGAACACCTCAGGACCAAAACCAACTGCCCAACCAAGTCAAAATTTATCTTTCGGACTCAACAAAATTATCTGAATTCGATTTCAAGTTCGTTTACGTAAAATATTGACTTTGATCAAACTTTTTCACTTTCAAAATTGAAAAACTACTCAATACCCATTCAATCACCTCAAGGATTGTGCCTTCCATCCTGGCAAGTCACAAATGACATACATAAACTACAAGAAGGGATAAAATAAAAAAATACACAGGAAACACAAAAAGACCATGAGGGTCATTATAAACCCCCAAACGAACTTATAACAAAAACTCTATCCCTCAAAAACCATTCCATTTTTTTATGATTTGAAATCATTATGAAGGTGAAATCCTAACCTATTATCAGCTATAAAATGAGGCATATAGCGGTGTGCGAACAATTAGAAAATGACCGATAATAATGAAATAGAGAGAAAAAGTATAGAATTCTTATTGATATTCTTTAAATTAGCAAGAAATGATGTAGTGCCCGGAGATGGAGAGCTAAAATCAAATACTATGGATCCTTTCATTTGGAATGCCGAGTGTACAATCTATCTTCTCTAATAGGAGCTATTAATGGACAAACTATAGTTCATTTAGAAGTAAAGAAGTACAATCTCAAGAAGGAAAATGGACCGTGGAAGACAATACCTTTTGTTTTTGTGTTTTTACCAAAATTTATTCACTTAGAAGTAAACCCCTCCTAGGTTAGGGGTGGGATTGGGTTGACAAAACCCCTACCACATTAATAAATCAACAAAAAATAAGGATACAAAGGGGACATAGTACCTTACCTCATTTTACAAATTAGAAAAGAAAAATAAATTTCCTCCTATGTAGAATGTTGATCCAAAGATCTTCCAACACAACTAAAAAGAGGACAGAAATTCCCCAGACCATACCCAGACAGCTAACACATATAACCAGAAAGTAGAAATCATGGGGGATCGACGTACCAACTTGTGTTTTTTTCAATTCTTCTTCTGAATGAAGGTAGTTGAAGCTTGCTCATTCTCAATGAACCCCTTTTTCCATAAATGGCAGATCACTCTTTTTTAGAAAAGGCAGAAAAATAAAGGGTTCCTAGATAAGTGTGGCATGTTTAGATAATAAATTTGCGACTTCATTTCCTTCCTATAACAATGTTTAACTGTTATGTTCCATTGGACAATCTTAGATCAGATCTCTTCAATAATTCTTTGGATTCGCAATGGTGGTTTAATAATTCCATTGATTATTTCAACCACTAAAAGATAGTTCGATTCGCCTTCCAGAGCTTCAAATTGCTGATGAAGGCACCATGTTATTTCAATTAATCCTACTTTGGATTCACTGTAGTTGTTAGTACAAATTAAGTAGGATATTAGAATGTCATAATCATGTTCTCAGTTCTGTTTCTAATGATACCTCCTGCTCCAGCCTTGTTTTGATTTCTCAAGTAGCTCCCATCTGTATTGAGTGGGATATTAGAATGTCATAATCATGTTCCTAGTTCCGTTTTCTAACAATACCTCCCACTCGGATCCATTTAACTAGAATATTACGCAATTGAGGTTTAAAATGTTCAACAACTAGCCATACAAATGACTTTCTAATTAAGTTAATTTAATCTTAAAGAATTCACACATCTATATGACTCTAGGAATACATGTAGAGACCTAGCAATACTTGGCTGCACATTGTTTTCCACAACTCCTAGAAAATAAAGTCAAGTATAATTTTAGAACGAAGGAGCGGTATTGATTAATACCCTGGTTTCACCACCGGTTGTGTATATAAGAGTTATCTAAAATGTGGTCAGTCTTACACCAAATGAATTTGGCAAAATAAGACCATATGTAATGATTTTGAATATCATATTTGGAATTTTTCATAAAATGACCGTTTTACCCTTCCCTAATTGCCCCGAGTCTTATCTGATTTGTATCGAGAGTCAATTTTTGGAAAATCTATGAAAAGGTTGGGTTTGGATATTTGGAGTTTTCATAAGCTTTGAGTGTTTAAAAGTGGAATTTTAGGTCAATTGGAGCTACAAATCTCAAAATGAAATTCCATCAATTTCAGTAGCTCTGAAATGGAGAAATTGGTCTATGAGAGTTTACGGAATCAGAATTGGGGATGTATCGAAGAATTGAGGTCTTGAGTTGAGAATTAGATGAACTTTAGGTCAAGGTTTGACTTTGGTCAATTTTTGGAGTTCCAATACTTGAAATGGAATTTTGATGATTCCGTTGGATTTGAGAGATGGTTTTTGGTCTAGAAAAAGTGTTAGTTGAATTTTTAGACGTCCCGAGCCTATTTTAGTATTTTTGAGGCCTAAGTTAGTTTAATTGCGACTTTTCAAATTTTGGGTCAAGGAGGCTTCGAATTAGAATCCTGAAGGTTCTATCGAGTCCGTAACGTGAAAGTTAGTATAGTAGCATATATGGTTTATGTGATTGGGATTTCGAACGAATATCGAGGGTTGATTCCGAGAATTTAGACTTGGAGATTTTGCTGTTGTTTGTTGTCATCTAGTGCCTGAAGCATTGTTCTTTGCGATCACATAAGCTTAGTAGCAATCGCGAAGCCTAAGCTTGATCAGTCATCGCAATCGTGTGGGAAATATCGCGATCATGAGGGTCGATTAAATGAGTTGACCCATTGACCCTTCGAGATTATGAGGTATTGTTTATCGTGATCGCAAAGGGTAAAATATGTCTGAATAGTGTTTAATCCCTAAATCATGAATTAGACCTCATTTCCTCCATTGTTGGACCTTGGGGAGCTCGAGAGGGACTATTATTGAGAGATTTTTGAGGAATATCGAGTGCGTAAGTAATATCTAATCAATTTGGTCATTACCCATCTATTATATGTTGTTTTTAGCCTCTAAATCATGGATTATTGAACTCAAACCTTGGTTTTTTTTAAGAAACCAAGTTTTGATGTTTTGATGATTTTAGATCGGTTTCACTAATAGTTTCTAAATATCTCAATGATCATTTTTATGTAAAGATTTTCAAATTTTTGTCCGTTTTTCGAAATTTGGTATTTCGGGCTGTTCGGGTCAATTTTGAGCCTAATGTTAAAAATATCGAATTAGGTATCTTTAGACTCGTATTCTTATTATGATTGCTTATTTGAATAGATTATCTTGATTTGGAATATCGGCGTAAGGGTAAAGCTCAGATTCCAACATAGTTCGAGGTTGAAATCGAGGCAAGTAAATTTCTAAACCTATGTCTAAGCTTGTAGGATCATGTATTCATGTTTGTATATGATGGAAAGTGGTTTTGGGGATTAGATAAGGATAATTTATGTTTAAGTAGATTTATATTGAATTCAAAGGGTAATAGATGTTGAAATGAGAGGATTTACACATGTTGTGTTCAATAGAAGTTGATACTTGAGCTATTGTGAATATACTATTGTGATATGAGTTGATATTTGACTTATTGTGGATATTCAAACTTGGTTTTGAGATATAACTTGTGAATTGTTGATAGTATTATTCCATCATTGTATTTTACATGGACATTGCCTATTTGCATTGGTTCTAATACTTTAAGACGGAATTTGATTTGATGATTATGTCTGTAACACCCCTCAAAAATTTTCCCTAAGATTCGGACCCTTCTTATGGATGGGTAGGGTCGAACTCGAGTATTGTGAAGTATATGCATGAGTTAAGATGAGTCTCTAAGGAATTGAGCAGTGTTAGAGGTGATGTGGGGTCACCAAGGACCCCTAGGACCGAGCTAAGTCCAAAAGATCCACCGTGGCTAAGTTTTAGGATGAGTTCATGTAAGAGGTCGACTTCTAACGACCCTATCTTTTGAAATATGACAATCTGGGTGGCCCATGACCTATTAAATTAAAGGTCGTCAAGTCTTCTTTCCAACGCCACTAAGAATGTAAATTTTGGAGTTCGGAGTCGAATGATATGACGATCCTAAGATGAACTAGCACGGCAGGGATTTCAGGCCTGGGTTGCAATTGCTGGAAAACTGGGCTTGGCGCCACAGTGGCGCGACGTGCCACTATTGCGCCAGGAACATGCCTCAATAGTTTGGTCCTTGGCGCGGCGCGCCACTACGAGATGTGCAAGATTTTTCAAGCCAAATTTCCAGAACCCAGAAAATATGGCCATGGTGCTGTAAGGGCACGATGTGCCACTATCGCGCCAAGAATATGCCTCAGTAGTTTGGTCCTTGGCGCGGCGTGCCACTAACAGATGTGCAGGTTTTTAGGCGTAATCGACCTGGCGCTGCAATGGCGTGACGCGCCACTAACGCGCCATGAGCATTTTAGCCTATTTTTCAGAACTTTTGAGAAAGGGCAATTTGGGAATTTGTCCCAAATTATATATGTATCATTCTTGAGCATTTGGGAACATAATTTTCAGCCTCTCTCTCTCTAGAAAAGCCCTAGAAAATCCTCTCTTTTTCTTTTTCTTTTTCTTCTTCTTCTTCTTCTCCATTTCCAACAAGGATTTGTTCCAAGAGCTTCAATACTTCGAGCTTCCCATTGAAGACCCAACAACAAGGTTTTCTTCAAATCTTCACTAAGGTATGTAAGACTATCTAAAATATAGGTTGAGTCCACCCATGTACCCTATACCTTCTTTGAGAATAAATGTCCATAGGAATGGAGTTTCTTGCTAGGGTTATGTTCAAATGAGTCTTGTCATCTATTAAATTGATTCTTGCTATGTTGATGAGGTTGATTTAAGAAACTTCTAAAAAGAGCCTTTATGTGAGTATGAGTTGATGAAGATGAGTTGTTAAATATGCTTTATTGATCTTCTTAACTATGTAGATTATGATAAAGGATGTTATTTTTCTTTAAAATGTTGCTTATTTTGAAGTGTCGATTTAAAGCCTTGAAGTTGTGATGAGTCTCAAAGATTAATCAAATGGATGGAGGAAATGATTGGTTATGTCTATATGTATCTATAAATGTGCATTTAAATTACTCTTGAAAGATATGATTATGAGATGTGTGATTGTGATAGAGTTGATGAGTTGACAAGGTTGTAATGAGACTTGTCGATATGATTTAATTGAGTTGATTGGATGGAGTTTTATGAGCATTGAGTCTTGGGAGGAGTATCGAGCACCGAATTGGGCAAGAGTACAGTCCATACTCGAACCCAATAACTACGTCGCCAAACGTAGGAGGGGATTGAACCATTTAAGTCGGATGCTTCCCCAAAATTATTGTCCTGACATTATAGGACTTGGTTGGATTAGATCCATGATTGGTTGATTCGTTCATACCCTGGCAAAGTATGAAAGGACACGACAACAACGTCGGTTTGTTGTACTTTCACTAGCTCATAAGTGATGATTGTCGGATAAGAGAAAAACTCCCACATAGGTCTTGGTAGTACTCCAAGTCTGATTGAGTTGATTGTGTATGATTTGGTCTCGTCTAAGCTATATTCTTGTTTAGACTTAAGATGCTCTTTGAGTTGTATTTCTTTCTGAGTTAAAGTTCTCGAGTTGATTTGGTCCCTCCTGATATTATTTTATTCGGCCATTTTACATACTCGTACATTCCATGTACTAACACCATTTGGTCTGCATCATTTCATGATGCAGCAACAGGTACTAGAAATCATCAACCGGCGCTCCGTTGAAGATTCACATACACTCCCAGCTAGTTGGGGAGTCCTCCTAGTTTCCGGAGGATGTTGAGCTTTCTTGTATAGTTTTGTTGTCGTTTCCTTTATTTTGATTATTGGTAGCCATGGGCTTGTCATTGGCACCTCCTAAACTTTGATAGAGGCTTCATAGACTAGAGTGTGGGGAGGTTGGACTGTCATTTTGAGGAGTCTTATTATATTTGTTTTGTTGGGTTGATAGTGTTTGGCCTCCGGCCCCTCTAATATGAAATGATATGTTTATGATGGAGTCCTTCATTGAGTGAATGTGATTGAAAGATAGTGTGACTGAATCAGGTGGTTCGCTTGAAGGTCAGAAATGGATTTCGAGTGCCGGTCATATCTAGGGTACCCTCCCGGAGCATGACAAACATGGTATCAGAGCACAAAGTTCAAGAGTCCTAGGGAGTTTATAAAGCCGTGTCTAGTAGAGTCTTGCTCAGGGTGTGTTGTGCACCACACTTATAATCAGGAGGCTATGAGACATTAGGAATTGTTTTATTTCTTTCATACTCTGAATTTGTACGATAGAGTTAAACTCTATAAAACTCCTTTCTAATTCGTGCGTTTATACGTTTCAGATAATGCCTCCTAAACGTACAGCTAGCCAGAGGAATGTTGATAACACAGAGATGCCCCAGACAGAGGTACGCCCAGCAAGGGCTAGAGGCCGATCGACGAGGTATGCGGAGGCACCTCAAGTGCCTGTTACTCCACCTGCACCCACTTCAGAGGCAGAATTTCGAGGGGCGATTGTTATGCTCACTCAATTAGTGGCTGCCCGGAACAGTAACCAGAGTTCGCCAACTCTTAGCTCTAGTTCCCAAGAGCCGTCTGCTGCCACTAGAATTAGCGACTTTCTGAGAATGAATCCACCGGCATTCACGGGTTCTAAGGTTGATAAAGATTCCCAAAATTTTATTGATGAGATGTGGAAAATTCTGAAAGCTATGCATGCTACGGAAATTGAGGGGGTTGAGTTGGTGTCTTATTAACTCAAGGATGTGGCAAACATTTGGTATAACCAATGGGAACAAGGTAGAGGTGAGGATGCTGAACCTGCTATGTGGGATGAATTCGAGAGAGCCTTTCTTAACCACTTTTTCCCCGAGAATTGAGGGAAGCGAAAGTGGAGGAGTTTGTGAATCTGAAACAAGAAGGTATGACTGTTAAGGAGTACAGCCTGAAGTTCATCCAGATGTCCAGGTATGCTCCATAGATGATCCCAGATATGTGGTCAAAGATGAGGAAATTTTTCTCCAGCTTGGGAAGACATGTGAAGAAGGAGTGCAAAGTAGCATTGTTGATTTCTGACATAGATATTTCCAGATTGATGGTGTATGCTCAACAGGTGGAGGATGAGAAGAGGAAGGACAAATAGGAGCATCTGAGTAAGAAGGCAAAATTAGCGGGGTATGAATGAACAGAGGCAGAACAAGAACAACAGGTCCTTCTTTCAGAAGAGGCCTTCCAGCTATGCCTCATCGACTGCAAGTACACCTATGCTGCAACCCAGGTATGACCGACAGAGACAGAGTCATCAGAATATCAGACTCCAAGGTTCTCAATCCCAGGCTAGCGTGGGTCAAAGTTCGCAGGGGAAGCCACTATGCGTCAAGTGTGGTAAGCTCTACTTGGGAGAGTGTAGAGCGGGAAGGGTTGGTTGTTATAAATGTGGCCAAATAGACTATTTTCAGAAGGAGTGTCCAGCATGGGGGAACAGAGCCCACTATTCTACCACCACACCACCAGCTAGAGGTAATCAGAGGGGCACTACTTCAGGTGCAGACGGAGGTACAAACCATCTATATGCCATGGATAGTCATCAAGATCAGGAAAACTCTCCAACCATTGTGACGGGTATGATTCAAGTATTTTCTCTTGACTGTTATGTTTTGATGGATCCGGGTGCCACACTATCTTTTGTGACTCCTTACATGGAAAGTAAGTTTGATAAAATTCCCAAATATCTCCTTGAGCTTTTCAGTGTAGCTACTCATGTCGGTGATTCTGTCATAGCTGAGAGAGTCTATAAAGATTGCACTATGTCAATTCATCATAGGGATACCTTGGCTGACTTGGTTGAGTTAGACATGGTTGATTTTGATGTGATCCTTGGCATGGACTGGCTTTATGTCTGTTATGCCTCTATTAATTATAGGACTCAGATTGTTACATTCAAATTCCCGAATGAGGTTGTCATAGAGTGGAAGGGTAGTCCTGTTGTGCCTAAGGGTAAATTTATTTCATACCTTAGGTCTAGGAAGTTAATCTCAAAAGGGTGCATTTATCACCTTGTCCGAGTGAAAGATGACAATATTGAGTCTCCATCCCTTGAGTCAGTTTTGATTGTCAACGAGTTTCCGGATGTCTTTCCTGAAGATCTGCCTGGAGTCCCTCCTGATAGGGAGATCGACTTTGGGATTGATGTTCTTCCTGATACCCAGCCTATCTCAATTCCTCCATATAGAATGGCTCCGGCTGAGTTGAAAGAGTTGAAAGAACAGTTAAAGGACTTGTTAGATAAGGGGTTCATTAGGCCGAGTGTCTTACCATGGGGTGCTCCCATCCTATTTGTGTGGAAGAAAGATAGATCCCTTAGAATGTTTATTGATTACAGGAAGCTGAACAAGGTCACCATAAAGAACAAATATCCTCTCCCAAGAATAGATGATTTATTTGATCAACTTCAGGGTGCCACTTATTTCTCAAAAATAGACCTAAGATCTGGCTACCATCAGTTGAAGATGAGGGAGTGTGATATCCCAAAGACAGCGTTTTGGACCCGTTATGGCCACTTTGAATTTTTGGTCATGTCCTTTGGGTTGACTAATGCCCCCGCAGCTTTTATGGATCTCATAAACTAAGTATTTAAACCATACCTTGATATGTTTGTGATTGTATTCATAGATAATATCTTGGTTTACTCCAAGAATGAGGAGGAGCACGCCCATCATCTTAGAGTTGTCTTGCAAACTCTGAAGGACCAGGTATTGTATGAAAGTTCTCCAAATGTGAATTTTGGCTTGCATCAGTGGCTTTTCTAGGCCACATTATATCTAGAGATGGTATTCAGGTTGATGCTCAGAAGATTGAGGCAGTAAAGAATTGGCCCAGACCCACGTCCCCGATAGAGATAAGAAGCTTCTTGGGTTTGGCCGGCTATTATCGAAGGTTTGTAGAGGGATTCTCATCCATATCATCACCATTGACCAAGCTGACCCAAAAGAAGGCTAAGTTTCAATGGTCCAATGCTTGTGAGGAGAGTTTCTAGAAATTAAAAACCAAGCTAACCACTGCTCCTATTCTAACCTTTCCCGATGGAATAGAAGGTTTTGTGATCTATTGTGATGCATCTAGAGTTGGTTTGGGCTGTGTGCTGATGCAGAAAGGGAAGGTGATAGCTTATGCTTCAAGACAGCTTAAGGTTCATAAGAGGAATTACCCAACTCATGACCTTGAACTAACAGCTGTGGTATTTGCCCTTAAAATTTGGCGCCACTACTTGTATGGAGTGCATATTGATGTATTCATCAATCACAAGAGTTTACAATACGTCTTCAGCTAGAAGGAACTCAACATGAGGCAAAGAAGATGGCTCGAGCTACTCAAGGACTATGATATGAGCATCCTCTACCATCCATGTAAAGTTAATATTGTTGCTGATGCTCTTAGCAGGTTGTTGATGGGTAGCACTACCTATGTGAATGAGGGAAGGAGAGAATTGGCGAAGGAAGTACATAGATTAGCCCAATTGGGAGTTCATCTTGAAGAGAATAATAAAGGCGGAGTTAATATTCAGGATGGGTCTGCATCCTCACTTGTGGTAGAGGTAAAGGAGAAATAAGATCAGGATCCTGTTCTCCTCCAATTGAAGAAAGTTATTCACAAACAAGAGGTGATGGTTTTTACCAAAGGGGGAGATGGTGTGTTAAGGTACCAAAATAGGTTGTGTGTACCTGATGTCAGTGATGTTTGAGAGAGAATTATGGCCAAAGCGCATAGTTCTAGATACTTTATTCATCCAGGCTCCACAAAAATGTATCATGATTTGAGGGAAATCTATTGGTGGAGTGGGATGAAGAGAGATATTACGGAGTTTGTTTCCAAGTGCCCAAATTGCCAACAGGTGAAAGTCGAGCATCAAAGACCATGTGGTTTAGCTCAAAACATAGAAATTCCAAAATGGAAGTGGGAGATGATCAACATGGACTTTATTGCGGGTTTGCCGAGGTCCCGAAAACAACATGACTCGATTTGGATGATTATGGATAGAATGACGAAATCAGCTCACTTCTTGGTAGTTAAGACTACTGACACCGCATAGGATTATGCAATATTATATATATAGGAGATCGTCAGATTGCATGGAGTCCCCTTGTCTATTATCTCAGACAGAGGAGCTCAAGTCACTTCTCAATTTTGGAAATCTTTTCAGAAGGGGTTAGGTTCGAAGTTGAACTTGAGTATGACCTTTTATCCCCAAATGGAAGGCTAAGCAGAGCACACCATTTAGACATTGGAAGATATGTTGAGGGCATGTGTGCTTGACTTCAAAGGAAATTGGGATGATCACTTGCCTTTCATAGAATTTACATCTAATAATAGCTATCATGCAAGCATTCAAATGGCTCTTTACGAAGCCTTGTATGAGAGGAGGTGTAGGTCGCCAATTGGATGGTTTGAAGTTGATAAAGTTGAGTTGATTGGGCCCGATTTTGTTCACCAAGCCATGGTGAAGGTGAGAGTCATTCAAGATAGGCTAAAGACAGCCCAAAGCCACCAAAAATCTTACACCGACGTAAGGAGGAGAGACTTAGAGTTTGAAGTAGGTGATTGGGTATACTTGAAAGTGTCCCCCATGAAGGGCGTCATAAGGTTTGGAAGGAAAGGGAAGCTCAGTCCTCGATATATTAGTCCTTACCAGATTTCGAGGCGGGTTGGGAGTGTTACCTATGAATTGGAGTTACCCTCAGAGCTAGCCTCTATTCATCTGGTGTTGTACGTTTCGATGTTGAAGAAGTGTTTGGGTGATCCCTCATTGGTAGTCCCTATTGATAGCGTTGGAATCAAGGATAGCCTGTCTTATGAAGAGGTTCTGGTCCAAATTCTTGATCGCCAAATTCACAAACTGAGGAACAAAGAGATCGCCTCAGTTAAAGTCTTGTAGAGAAACTAATTTGTTGAGGAAGCCACATGGGAAGTGGAGGAAGACATGAAATCTAAATATCCACATCTATTCGTTCCTACCAACGAGAATGTTGTAGGTAATGTCCATTTTCTTTACTTGAATTCGATTGTGCATTTAGAGTTTGATTGGTAATTTGTTTGAGAATTTGATTGGTTGAATAACTGAATTTTGATTGTGATTTGTACCCCGAGTCCATTCCTAGTTACTCGTCATTCGAGGATGAATAATCCCAAAGGGAAGATAATATAACACCCCTCAAAAATTTTCAATAAGATTCGAACCCTTCTTGTGGACGGGTAGGGTCGAACTTGAGTATTGTGAAGTATATGCATGAGTTAAGTTGAGTCTCTAAGGAATTGAGAAGTGTTAAAGGTGATGTGGGGTCACCAAGGACCCCTAGGACCGAGCTAAGTCCAAAAGATCCGTCGTGGCTAAGTTTTAGGATGAGTTTGTATAAGAGGTCGGCTTCTAATGACCCTATCTTTTGAAAGACGATAATCTGGGTGGCCCACAACCTATTAAATTAAAGCTCATCGAGTCTTCTTTCTATCTCCACCAAGAATGTAATTTTTGGAGTTCGGAGTCGAAAGATATGACGATCCTAAAATGAACTAGCATGACAGGGATTTCAGTCCTGGGTTGCAATTGCTGGAAAACTAGGCTTGGCGCCACAATGGCGCGACGCGCCACTATCGCGCCAGGAACATGCCTCAGTAGTTTGGTCCCTGGTGTGGTGTGCCACTTCGAGATGTGCAGGGTTTTTAAGCCAAATTTCTAGAACCTAGAAAATATGGCCTTGGCGCTGTAAGGGCGCGATGTGCCACTATCGTGCCAAGAATGTGCCTCAGTAGTTTGGTCCTTGGCGCGGCGCGCCACTAACAGATGTACAGGTTTTTAGGAGTAATCAACCTGGCGCTGTAATGGCGCGCCTATTTTTCAGAACTTTTGAGAAAGGGCAATTTGGGAATTTGTCCCAAATTATATATGTATCATCCTTGAGCATTTGGGAACATAATTTTCAGCCTCTCTCTCTCTAGAATAGCCCTAGAAAATCCTCTCTTCTTATTTTTCTTCTTCTTCTTCTTCTTCTCCATTTCCAACAAGGATTTGTTCCAAGAGCTTCAAGACTTTGAGCTTCCCATTGAAGACCCAACAATAAGGTTTTCTTCAAGTCTTCCCTAAGGTATGTAAGGCTATCTAAAACATGGGTTGAGTCCACCCATGTTCCCTATACCTTCTTTGAGAATAAATGTCCATAGGAATGAAGTTTCTTGCTAGGGTTATGTTCAAATGAGTCTTGTCATCTATTAAATTGATTCTTGCTATGTTGATGAGGTTGAGTCAAGAAACTTCTAAAAAGATCCTTTATGTGAGTATGAGTTAATGAAGATGAGTTGTTAAATATGATTTATTGATCTTCTTAACTATGTAGATTATGATAAAGGATGTTATTTTTCTTAAAAATGTTACTTATTTTGAAGTGTCGATTTAAAGCCTTGAAGTTGTGATGAGTCTCAAAGATTAATCAAATGGATGGAGGAAATGATTGGTTATGTCTATATGTTGCTATAAATGTGCATTTAAATTACTCTTGAAAGATATGATTATGAGATGTGTGATTGTGATAGAGTTGATGAGTTGACAAGGTTGTAATGAGACTTGTTGATATGATTTAATTGAGTTGATTGGATGGAGTTTTATGAGCATTGAGTCTTGGGAGGAGTATCGAGCACCGAATTGGGCAAGAGTACAGTCCATACTCGAACCCAATAACTACGTCGCCAAACGTAGGAGGGGATTGAACCATTTAAGTCGGATGCTTCCCCAAAATTATTGTCCCGACATTATAGGACTTGGTTGGATTAGATCCATGATTGGTTGATTCGTTCATACCCTGGCAAAGTATGAAAAGACACGGCAATAACGTCAGTTTATTGTACTTTCACTAGCTCATAAGTGATGTTGTCGGATAAGAGAAAAACACCCACATAGGTCTTGGTAGTACTCCGAGTCTGATTGAGTTGATTGTATATGATTTGGTCTCGTCTAAGCTATATTCTTATTTAGACTTAGGATGGTTGTTGAGTTGTATTTCTTTCCGAGTTAAAGTTCTCGAGTTGATTTGGTCCCTCATGATATTATTTCATTCGGCTATTTTACATACTCGTACATTCCATGTACTGACGACATTTGTCCTGCATCATTTCATGATGCAGCAACAGGTACTAGAAATCATCAACCGGCGCTCCGTTGAAGATTCACATACACTCCTAGCCAGTTGGTGAGTCCTCCTAGTTTCTGGAGGATGTTGAGCTTTCTTGTATAGTTTTGTTGTCGTTTCCTTTATTTTGATTGTTGGTACATGGGCTTGTTATTGGCACCTCCTAGACTTTGATAGAGGCTTCATAGACTAGAGTGTGAGAGGTTGGACTGTCATTTTGAGGAGTCTTATTATATTTGTTTTGTTGGGTTGATAGTGTTTGGCCTCCGACCCCTCTAATATGAAATGATATGTTTATGATAGAGTCCTTCATTGAGTGAATGTGATTGAAAGATAGTGTGACTGAATCGGGTGGTTTTCTTGAAGGCCAGAAATGGTTTTCGAGTGCCGGTCATATCTAGGATACCCTTCCGGGGTGTGACAATGTCGAAGGGAAATTGTTCAGGCGAGAAATGATTTATACCTAAGGGAAATGGTTTTGGCAATGCCGAAGGGAAATGGTTCCGGTGAGAGATAAGTTATGCCGAAAGAAAATGGTTTCGATGGATACATTGTCCATGTGTAACCCCCATGGGTTCCAGCCTGCTAGTCAGTGGATGTGTATCATTTTGGACAGACATGCATCACTATATGGGACATTGTATTACATATCATTACATCATTCATCTTTGTCATTTTGGACTATTTTACCCCTGTTATCCTCTTGATCTGTAATATTGATTGTTGAGATCGTATTTCATACTTGGGTTGTACTGTTATGGAGAATTATATGTATACTCGTACTGTACTGCTAGAATTGTTAGACTGGGCTGATTTCCGTGCAGATTGTTGTTTGGGGGTTGGATGGTATGACAGGAGTACGTGTGTCTTATTAGCTTAGTTTAGTCTTTGTTGTTCACTTGCTGGGTACCATGTCAGTGGTACACACCCTTGCTATCTATACTTGTGTAGGTTCTAAGCTCGGACAATTATCCCATTCTCTCATTTTCCATCTGCAGCTTATTGAGGAGATTCGAGAGGTAGTTGTTGTTGCCGACCATCTTTCCTATTCCTCTTTATCTTTTACTTTGATTTATTTGAGATACAAAGGTAAAGACTTGTATTTATTTCAATTCTTAGAGTGGAAGGCTTGTACATGTGGTAACCAGTCCATGGGGGAATTTTTTTAATGATTAAGACTTCCGCTTTTGGACTTTTAAATTGCTTATTTTAAACTGTTTTCGCTTTTATTTTCGTATTTAGTGGGTTAGGCTGACTTGTCTGGTGCGAAAGGATAAGTGCCATCACACCCGAATTTTGAGTCGTGACACCATACTCTTTGTATTGTATAACCTTTTAAGAAAAGTTTTTGATTGAGAATAGTCGAATGTGAAGATCTTAGTTAGAAAAAAGATAATGAATAAACATATATACGACTTTGTGGCGCATATGATTCCACAAGCAACATCAAAGAATTCTCTAAAATATCTTTCTTACTTTGTTTTATTTTAAAAGTCCCATCAGCATCGTGACAAAGATTCTGTGCATTATGATATAAAGGGAATAAAGCATTGATTTCCATCACAAGTTTCTACATATTACGTCCCCTCTACCTCTTACGCATTTATACATAACACATTGTATCTAGAGTTTCCCTTTGTGAATAATCTGTATAATAATATTCCGTCATCATGTTAAAAACCTTCCTAATCAATCCAATTAAGAAGCAATTTTAGGTACCTCTCTATATATATGATTAGGGGCGGATCTATATTGAGAGTTCAGGGTGCTCGAGAACCCATTGACTTAGAGAAAAACTTTGTATATATATATATATATATATGTATATATATATATATAGAAAATATGGAAAACTAGATATAACAAATAAATAAGCACCCACTGAATAAATATAACTAGTAGATGCCTTAATGTTGAGGCACGCAGGGATCTGTTAGTCATGAGTTCGATTCTTGTTAGCAGTATTTTTATTTTCAAAAAAATTCACCTTTTCTTGTTTCAATTTTTTTTATACTTATACTCTTTTTTTGATTTCCCAAATTTTACCTTTTCTTATTTAAATTATTTTTTCCATACTTTTTCTCTTTTTTATTTTTTAATTTTATGCGGTGTCATGTAGCTTATTAACTTTTTTCTATTTTGAAACTTCTTTTGGTCTTAGAGTGACTTGAGATTATAGGTTAGTTTTGGTGATGATAAAATAATCGTTGTTTTATCATTTTTTTATTGACATGCTCGAGTTTCTATATATTTATCTTTTCTAATTGCTAGAAATTTTATATTAAAAAAGTGAGAACCTATGACCTTTAGATTCTGGATCTGTCATTGTATGGCATCCTTTTTCTTGTTTTAGTCCATGCAATCCACAACTTATTATAATCGATCCCCACCACTTCATTTTTTTCTCCTTCCATCAATATTGATCTTAAGGGGTTTATTCCAATTTATAATAGTCAATAGCCATTCAAATATATTTCTAATTAAATTTAAAAATTAGTTGAAATGTTAACAATCTAGATTTGAACAGTGTTAAACATATTTTAATGTATAATTCTAGGAATAAAAGTATATATAGACCTGACATGAAAAATTACAACATTTTAAGAAAACAACCGTACTCCGAGGGTCTTTCGAAAACAACCTCTCTATCTCAATGAGGTAGTAGTAAGGTGTGCGTACACTCTTCTCTCCAGACCCCACTTGTAAAATTTCACTGCGTATGTTGTTATTGTATTCCAAAATGGAAGGAGCTAATGTCAAATGTGTTGGGAAAAAATAGAGTAACACAATGATACAAAGAATTTTACGTGAAATTATTTTAAATAAGAAAAAAGCCACGGGCCAAGAGGAGCAACTGATATCACTATAATAAGAAATTTTACGGTGGGTAGTCACAAATATAATACTAACAAGTTCTTTTGGATGTTTATAATGACTCGTGGTCTTTTTGTGTTTTACGTGTATCTTATTTTGTTTTATCCCTTTTTATAGTCTATATATGTGATTTGTGACCTGCAAGGATGGGTAGCACGATCCCTGAGGTGATCAATATTTCAGGTAAATGAACTTGAAATTGAATTCAGACAATTTTATTAGGTATGAAAGATAACTTTCTACTTGGTTCAGTAGTTGCTTTTGGTCTTGAGGCAATCAAGAGTGATTCGAGTCATTGGTTGGATTTTTGAAAATTTAATGTACTTAAGATTGACTATGGTCAAGATTCAATCAAGATGATCCCGGATTAGTGATTTGATGATTCCAATAGGTCCAAAATGTGGTTTTTAGTCAATCTACATATTTGATTTGTTCTCGAGTATAATGACCTTGAGGGTCATTTTTGGAAATTTACGTGAAATTACCATTTTACCCTTATCATTAGTGCCTCAGAGTATTATTTGTTCAATTTGTATGGTTAAATATGTTAAAACCTTAATAGTTAGTCAATTGGGCAATTCTTGAGTTTTCAAGAGTTAAGATGAAAAAAAGTGGTTTTCAGCACCAATAGAAACTACGGGTCTCAGAATGGGATTCCATCAATTTAATCAGCTCCGGAATATGGAAATTGGTCTAGAGGAGTCATCGTCAGAGCCCTGTGACATTAATCATCATTTTGTGCTTTTAGGTCAAAAGTTGAGTTTTAGGCCAATAAGGGGGATCGGAGGGTATTTTAGTCAAAATGACTTCTTTTCAAAAATCTGACAATTCCATTGAGTCCAGAATATTGAATTCAGTGTAGTAGCATATCCAATTTATTTTTATCGGACCCTAAATGATTTTTGAGGATCCA
This sequence comes from Solanum dulcamara, assembly GCF_947179165.1. Taxonomy (NCBI): domain Eukaryota; kingdom Viridiplantae; phylum Streptophyta; class Magnoliopsida; order Solanales; family Solanaceae; genus Solanum; species Solanum dulcamara. The sequence goes on along the minus strand of NC_077239.1, from coordinate 58,180,221 downwards.
ACCGAGAGCATTTTTGGACTAGCATTCAGCTGTGATTTGGTTTCTGGTGCAGGTGATTTTGTTCTTTGTGTTTGCGAGGTATTCCTCGTGGTCGCGACTTGCCCAATAATTACTTTACTCAATTGTGATCTCGAGAGGTGGGGACGCAATCTTGAAGTGTCTTTTTCCAGTGCTTCGCGATCGCGAGATTAAGTGGCCTGCGATCGCGATGCACAAATTGTGCGTGAATAGCGTTAAGTCATGAAAATAGTCCCATTTCCGAAAAAACCACCTTGTTTCGATTTGGAGCTTGGAGAGGCGATTTTAGGTAGATTTCTTGAGGAATATATTGTGGGTAAGTCTCGTTTTCAATTCCCCATGATTTATCTATGAATTTCCTTTCTCTAATCCTTGGAAATTCTAGTTTTAAGTGAGAATTGTTGGGGGTTTTAGTGCTTAAATTTTAATTCGGTTTCATTGATTTTTACCTTATTTATTGGTCTATTTTTATGGGGTTTTCACCCACAACCTCCCCTCAATGAGTATAACGTGATTTTGCAACAAAATTCTAGATTTGACCATTTTCAAAATTAATTAATTTTTGGACTATTTTACCCTCGGTTTTGAAACCTTTCAATATGGGTATCATCGAACTCCTTATAACACGTATGTTTTATTATTTATAGTAGGTTATCATTTTGGGCATTGAATTTAAAGGTCGTTCGTCCGATAGAGTGTTCAAGTGCGATTTCGACAATTGAGGTAGGTTTGACTATCCTTCTTGGGGCTGAGTTGGGGTAATTAGTTAAATTCTATGCTCTAGACTTTGGGATGGGGTCATAGTGTAGTTTGGGACTGATAATTGATATTGTGATGCCCGTTTGGGGCTTATATGTGTTGTGTAGCCCATGTGGAAGCCTTATGTGATATTTTATCTGTGATTAAACAGTTTAATCCATGACTTAACTTAATTAGAGATATGAAATGGTTATTTGACTTGAAATGTCGCATGAGGGGTTGAGTTGGGGGTTTTGAGTATGTCTGAGTATTGAGAAATTGTTGAGAAAGGGGAACTCTTAATTTGATATAATTCCTTCACATTACTATTTATTGAGGGTGAATATCATGCTTAGGTTAAGTTTTGAGAACTTTGAACCTTGTACTACATATTAAGTTGAATATTACCTCTATGCCTTATATATTGTGAATGCACTCATCCATATTTATATTATCATTGATCATTGGGAAGTTGAAAACTATGGAAATACTTCTGAGAAAGAAAATGCAGCACCTTTTATATCCTTGACCATGAGATAAGTGGCAAGCGAATAAGACATTAGTATCATGAGTCCTTGGCCATGAGCTGGGTGATGAGGTAGTTGATGCATTAAGATTGTGATGAGGTATATGGTTTGTGAGACCCCCATGGGTCCTGCTTGGTAGCACAACTCGGCAGGTGTATAGGACAGGTTATGTGACAGCCTTGATCCCGATGTACCATCATATCATTGCATCATCATAATGCATTGCATTTGCATTGATACTTGTAATATTTGTTCTATCTATTAATTATGATATTGAATTGTATTTATATGTTTAGTTTATTCACACCGTTCTATATAAATTGGCGGTAGTGTAACTGGAGTGGGATTTTCTGTGTGTAGGTGAAAGCATTCCTTAGTTTATTTCACAGCTTTTGATTAATTCCTTATACTCATTCGGTTATACCTACCGAGTACATATGGATTGTACTCACCCCTATTTCTGTATTCCTTTTTGATGCAGATCATAATTAGGGTATCCTGCATGGCAGTTGATCCTCTTCTCTTGTAGCTATTTTATCATTCAGATTAGTGTGAAGTATTGGGATTCAGACAACCATTATTTCTAGCTTTTATTTCTGGTCTTTATTATTATTCAAATACTTTTGATGTATAGTAGATTCGATCATTTTATTAGATGCTCAATACACTTATGACACTAGGTTTTGGGGATATTTTAGTCATTGTCCTTTATTTTATGTTTATTTGTGGAATGACTTCCCTTTAGGAGTCTCATATGATTTTACTTTTTAGCTTACACATCGAAATGGGGTTTGGGATGTGTTCCATCATAGCCTCGATTTTTAGGTCATGACATCGAGGTCCCAAATGAATTCCAAGGGTTCATTTTGGGTTTGGATTGTTTTGGAGATTGTTGGTTTGTTGTTGTATCTGATCACACCTGAGATCTGTGGCTACACCAGCGAGAAATCTTCCATATCCGTGAAGCTGCTCCTACGAAAGGGATTCACTTTGGTAGAGTCCGAGGGTTGTTGACACTCAATTTTGAGCCTCATTTCTTTTGAAATATTTCTTCAAGCTTTTTATATCAATAATAATATAAAAATAATCATTTGATCATCTTTTGCGCAGAAAAGTACTGGGAGTAGTTATCATAATCAATGTTTAGTTATTCTAAAGAGTAATTTGATAATAATTAAAAAGGGTTAAAAATTGAAAGTAATGTCTAATTAATGTCTTACTGTTCTTTTCTTAAAAGGTGTGCAATACTCCAACAATTCACTTATTTTGAAATAGAAGAGTATTTCATTAAGGACAAAATGAACATTTTAAAATTAAATTGTTACTAAGGCCTTATTTATTTTTATTAATATTTAGACGTTTAAATCTGAATGCACATCTGAATGTTTAAAAGTTCTCAATATCTAAACACAGAATGATTAAGATTATTTGTTTTTCAACATATGAATATACATAATTTATTTATATGTACATAATAAAATACCATTTAAATAAAATTAATTAAATATATAAAATAAAACTATTATTTGATTTTAAAAAATGAAACATTCATGCTTGTTAGTGATGGAAGAGATAGTTTATAGTGATGGTGGTGATGATAATAGTTGTTATTAGTGGCTAGTAATAATGGTGATGATAGTTGTGCCGGTAAAGGTGGTTGGTGTTGTGGCGACCGTAATAATGGCGGCGATTGGTAATGGTGTTGGTTGTAGTGGTGAAGTTAGTTGATGTCAGTAGTTGGTGGTGACCCTAGAATATGTTGTGGTTGATAATGTGTTTGTGGTAGTTGGCGGTAATGCTGGTTATGATGATTGAGGTTGTTGGTAGTAGTTATTAATCACAATGGTGTTAGTGGCTAATAGAAGTGATGGAGATGGCCACGGTGGTGGTGGTGAAAGCAAAATTTATGATGGTGGTTGGCGGCCATACTCTTTGTGATGACGGAGCTTGTTGGTAGTAGGAATTGACTCTAGTGGTGGCTGTGGTGGTGGCGGCCACAGAGATAGGGTGGTAGTGGCAATTGATAAAATTACAATGATAAATGAGATATGTGTCGTAGCAACCGACAGTAGTTGTTAGCAATGTTAGTGGTTGTGATGGAAGAGGTAGTTGATGATGGTGGTTGATTTTATTCAAATCTTAATAAAAAATGCACTTAATAATTTAATGTCTGAACCATTCAGATTCAACCTTCATTAAATGCAAGGAAATGAAGTTTAAATACAGAAATGTGACATTATTTTTAGAACTGACAAAAAAAATGTCATGATCCAAGCCTAGGGCATAGATGTGACATGGTGAATGAGCAACCCGAAAGTACCTCAAACAAGCCTCTTAGCATTCTTTTAGCCTTTCATAGGTAATTGTCATGACCCAACCCCGTAGGCGTGACTGGGGCCCGACCTTGACACCCATATACATACCTATCATATATTGTCAATCTGAACCACGAACAATATGATAACTTACATAAGAACTCCAATGGTTCATGATATTTTCATATAATACATCCCTATCATTTGTCTCTTGAGGAGTCAACACTATCATATTATGAAAGGACGTGCAAGCTGACAAGGCTGCCATTACATTTCAATATCCATGGTGCATTATATAGACTCAGCTGAACAAACTTATACATAACCCACACATATGTCTACAACCCTCTAAGAGTATCAATAATATCATATGGCGGGATAGGGCCCTCGCCGTGCCCCTGAATAAACATATATATACATAAAGAGGATTGGTACTACAATCTAGGCTCCAGTACAATGGAGCACTCCAAAAGAGCTGAGTGGAAATCCTAAGTTGGCTGATTCCCGAAATGATTATCTGTACCCGCGGGCATAAAATGCAGCCCCCAAAGAGAGGGGGTCAATACGAAATACATACTAAGTATATAAAGCATAAAATACCATAAAGGAGATCATATCGAAAATAAAGATTCAGGAGACAAGTATGTTAATCAATAAATCACTGTACCTATGTCTTATGAAATAAAGTCATGCATATCATCATCATATACCGTACCCAGTCCATTATGGAACTCGGTATCATAATTATATCATTATATCATCATATGTATATATATATATACCGTACCCGGCCTTCTAGTAAGGGACTCGGTGAATAGTATAGTGTACACTTTACCGTACCCAACCCATTATGGGACTCAGTGTCATAACCATATCATCATAATATCATATCATCATATACCGTACACGACCCTCTAGTAAGGGACTCAGTGAATAATATAGTAAAACTATGCATGACAATATACCCGACCCGGGACTTGGTAAAAGAGGTAATAACAATATGCACGAGTAGAATATCATGAGAAACCATATACAATTAGATCATCATCTGAGACTCAATAGAATAAGTAACACTCGAATGCCTAAAGTATGGAATTTATTGGCTAAGGCAATGTAGTTTGCGACAGGTCCACATCGCGGACCTTGCCATGAGGAATAGCCCAAGTGAAATCAAGAATTTAAACATGAGGCAGTATGGTCCGCGACAAGTCCGCGTCGCAAACCTGTGATATGTAGCGACCAAATCGAAACTTAAACTTAATTTATGAGGCAGTGTGGTCTGTAATAAGTTCGTGTCGGGGACCTAGGATAGGTATCAATCAAAACTAAAGCTTGAATATAATTTTTTAGACAGTGTGGTTTGCGACAAGTCAACGTTGCGGACCTGGGTGTGGGTAATGCAACAAGATGATGCGAACAACTATTGAAAGTTAAAGGCGCTAATTATGGTAAAGTCTGTAAAAATAGGGACTTTTATACACCAGCAACTATCCAATATATATAGGATTTAAGGGGCAATTGCTCAATCACATTAGGAGCTTTAACATCAAGAATTAATAAGGATCGTGAATTACATTCAGAATTTTTGAATAGAATTACCCCAAACTCATATCATTCATTACTTATATCTAAGGCATGCCCAAAAGAAAGAAGGGATAGCTTTACATACCTTGAACTCTATCTAAATGTCCAACGTCTACTTCTCGAGCTTGTGGATCTAAAATTAAGATGACATAGGCCACAATTAGATATCCACATCACTTATTAACTAAGCCAAGTACAAATGAAACTTAACAAAATTCGGGCAACATTTCCCCTGCAAATGTAATAATCCTTAAAATTTCAATTTATCCACATACCAATTAAAATATCAACAACAACAATACCAACAATTCCATACCAATATAGAATTAAATCCATCCTTAAGTTACTTCCAAAATAGCCCAATATACATTCGAATATTAATGCTTGTATTCACTCTTTTATTTCCATATACCTATAGTATAACAATAACAACAACTACAACCAATCCTATGATATTTCAGCCCATAAAATAGTTCATAATAACCATGAACCAGTCCCCAAAACATCATTGCAAAACAACCACAAATATTATACCAAAATTCTCCAAAATATATACAGTATCTTCATATACTTTAGTCTTCCAAATTCAAGAACAACAACTCATCAACAACATCAATAGTTATTATACATCATAACTCAACTAATTCTATCCATTTGTTCCACCCAAAATAGCCTCTTAATCCATAAATCTCAATAAAATAACAAATGAGTTTATAACGCTATTTTCTCCATTCTAATCCGTTAAAACTCTAAATAAAGTTATTAACAATGAAAAAGGGACTTTAATATTACCCTAAGTATGAAACAACCACATTAACACTCTCCTTCTTGTTGAATTTTAGCTCAAATTGAAGGCAATGCAACGTACAACACTTTTCTTTTCATGAACTTTAGGATTCGGGCTCATATTTTGGTCGAAATTGATATTTCTCTCTAGGATTCTCCTATCTCTCTCTCTATGGAAATTTCTGGGTATTCTTGGTCTGAAAATAAGGAAGGAAGGTAGAAAATATCCCTTAAAGGGTGTGGGTATTGGGTCTGACCCGAGTTGCAGTCGGGTTGGGCCGAATCCACTGTTCAGTTCGACCCTTCTGCTTTAAAACTTCCATATCTCTTTATCCTGATGTCTCTCCCGACCTATGACCTATGGTTGGAAATATATTTCATTTGTCTACAACTTTCATTTTGAGAGTTTTCCCAAATTCCCAAATTTTAAAGAGGTTATGGCCTCCCAAAGTCAGCCCACCCAAAAACGTGACTTTAAGAAAAAAATATTTGATGGCTTCTACTTTTATTTGGATCAAGGGTCCTTCTTAAGTTGTTTTTAACTTCACATATATTATCCATATAACTTTTTATTTACAACCGAATCGTGCCATTTTAAAATTCAAAATTAAAAGTCCTTGGATTTATATCCGTTAGCTCATGAATAGTCTAATGTGCAAATATACGGAATATAACATTCCTCTCCCCTTTAGAACATTCATCCTCAAATGTTAAACTAGCCTCATAAAATCTTATAAGGAATTTATTTTATTTCTACAACATACAGTTTTATCTATCAATCAATATAGTCAATTTAGAGGTTTAGATTAACTGTAGGCATAGGGAACAAGTTAGGATACTTATTCTTCATCTCCTCTTTGGCTTTCTAGGTCATCTCTTCTCTATTCTTGTTTCGCCGCAATACTTTGATGAAAGCCATATCCTTAGTACATAACCTTCTGATCTGCCGATCCAGGATGGTGATAGGCCATTCCTTGTAGGATAACTCCTCTGTTATCTGGAAATTATCTATGAAAAATATTCTAGAAGGGTCTCCTATACATTTGCGAAGCATTGACACGTGAAAAACTGGATGTACTGCTTCCAAATCAGATGGTAGGTCCAACTCATAGGAAACCTTGCCTACCCTACGAATAATCTGATAAGGTCCAATATATCTCGAGCTAAGATTCCCTTTCTTGCCGAATCTCATTACCCCTTTCATGGGTGATACTTTCAAGAACACCTAATCATCAACCTAAAACTCTAACGGTTGACATAGATTATCTACATATGATTTCTGTTGACTCTGGGCTGCTAATAATCTCTCCTGAATGAGATTCACTTTATCCACAACTTGCTGAATCATGTATGGGCCTATTAGTTTGGTCTCACCAATATCAAACCAACCAATAGGTGACCTACACTTCCTGCCATATAAAGCCTCGTATAGTGCCATCTGGATACTAGAATGGTAGCTATTATAAAAAGCAAACTCAATAAGTGACAAATGATCATCCCAGCTACCTTTGAAGTCAATAATATAGGCCCGTAACATATCTTCTAGCGTCTGAATAGTACGTTCAGCCTGTCCATCAGTCTAAAATGCTATACTTAGATTCACCTGTGTTCCCAATGCCTTCTGGAATGACCTCCAGAAGTTAGCTATAAATTGAGCTCCTCTATCAGAGATAATAGATGTGGGAACCCCGTGGACTCTTACTATCTTCTTGATATATAACCTTACATAGTCCTTAGCTGAATATGTAGTGCTGACTGGAAGAAAATGGGCTGATTTTGTCAGCCTATCTACAATAACCCATATGGAATCATACTTCCGTGGAGTGCGATGTAAGCTTATAATGAAGTCCATATTAATTGCTGCCTATTTCCAAGTCAGTATTTCCATCTCCTGTAATAGTCCACCAGTCTTCTGATGCTCAATCTTAACTTGTTGGCAATTTGGGCACTAGGCTACGAACTCTACTATGTCCTTCTTTATGCCATCCCACCAGTATAAACATCTAATGTCATGATACATCTTTGTTAACCCTAGATGAACACAATATCGGGCATAGTGTGCCTCTTTCATAACCTATTGCCGTAGCCCTGCAATTTCAGGTACACTTAGTTGCCCCTATATCTGAGCACTCCATCAAGTATGATCTCGAATGGGTTCTTTTCCTTATGAAGGGTTGCATCCTTATACTGTGCTAAAATAGGGTCCTTGTACTGGTATCGCTTGACCTCTTCCATGATAGAGGATTCAACAACTCCTCGAACAAAAACTCCACCATTATTAGAATCAGCCAAACAGACTCCAAGGTTAGTTAATTGGTAAACCTCATGGACTATCTTCTTCTGTTCTGGTTGTACATCTGCCAAGCTACCCATAGATTTACGGCTGAGACATCTGCTACAACATTCGCTTTTCCTGGATGGTATAAAATATCAATATCATAATTTTTTAGCTATTCTAGCCACCTTCTCTCCTGCAAATTTATCTCCTTTTACTTAAAAATGTATTGGAGACTTTTGTGATCCGTGTAGATATCAACATGCATACTATATAGATGATGCCTCCATATTTTCAAAGCATGAATTACTGCTGCTAACTCTAGATCATGAGTAGGATAATTTCTTTTGTGCTTTCTGAGTTGCCGGGATGCATAGGCTATGACTCTGCCATGTTCCATCAATACACAACCTAGACCAACACCGGAAGCATCACAATAAATGACATAGGCATCTTGTCCCTCAAGAAGATTTAGGACTAGGGTTGTAGTCAACTTATCTTTTAGCAACCGAAAGCTTTGTTCACAAGCATCGGTCCACTGGAACTTAGCTTCCTTCTGAGTTGGCCTTGTTAAAGGCATTAAAATCGAAGAAAACTTCTCTATGAATCTCCTGTAATATCCCGCTAGCCCAGAAAACTATGTACCTCAGTAGGTATCATAGCTCTAGGCCAAGTCTTTAGGGCCTCAATTTTCTGTGCATCTACTCAAATACTACTAGCTCCAATAATATGCCCCAAGAATGCTACTGAAGTCAACCAGAATTCACATTTAGAGAACTTAGCATACAACTTCTGGTGCTAGATCACCCTAAGTCCATCCTCAAGTGATCTACATGCTCCTCTTCAGATTGTGAGTATACCAGAATATCATCAATAAATACAATCACGAACAGGTCTAGGAATGGCTTGAATACTCAATTTATTATATCCATAAACACTATTGGAGCATTGGTCAACCAAAAAGATATCACCCTAAACTCATAATTCCCATATCAGGTCCTGAATGCAGTTTTTGGGATATCTGCTTTTTTCACCCGTACCTGATGATAGCCTGACCACAAGTCTATCTTCGAGAAATACTTAGCACCTTAGAATTGGTCAAATAAATCATCAATCCTTGGTAGGGGATATCTATTTTTTATTATTACCTTGTTCAGTTGCCTATAATCAATGCACATTCACAGCAACCCATCTTTGTTTTTCACAAATAATACCGGTGCTCCCCAAGGTGATGTGCTGGAACTAATGAAGCCCTTTTCTAACAAGTCTCTCAGTTTCTCTTTCAACTCCCTCAGCTCTGCGGGTGCCATTCTGTAAGAGGGAATAGATATAGGCTGAGTATCTGGCAATATATCTATGGGGAACTCTATCTCCTGCTTAGGAGGAAAACCTGGAAGTTTATCTGGAAATTCATTAACTATCAAAACTGACTGAAGAGTCGGTACTTCTGCTTCCAACTTATACACATGAACCAGATGGTAAATATACCCCTTCCTAACCATCTTCCTTGCCTTGAGGTATGAAATGAACTTACCCCTCGGCAATACCGTATTCCCTAGCCATTCTATAATTGGTTCTCCTGGGAAATAAAACCGAACTTCTTTTTCTCTATAATCAATAGTAGCATAACAAGAAGCTAACCAATCTATACCCATAATAACATCAAACTCGGTCATATCTAACTTTATCAAATATGCCTTGGTGTGGCGATCATATATAATCACCGAATAATCTCTATGTACTTTCGTGGCTATAACAAAATCTTCTATCGAGGTAGTTACCTCAAATGGTTCTATCAATTCAAGTTTTATTCCAATTCTATTATCAATAAAGGGAGATATATATGATAAGGTGAAGCCTGGATCTATTAATGCATATACATACCGAGAAAAAAATTGATAATATACCTGTAACCATATTTGGTGACACCTCCTAATCTTGTCTACTGGTCAAAGCATATATACGGTTCAAGGGACCGCTAGAACTAGAAGCTCTACCACGACCTCTACCATAGCCTGCTGATGTATAAATACCTTGCCCCGTGGGGTGCATAGCCACCAAAGAAGAAGAACTAGCAACTGACCTAATAGGCTAAGCTGCATCCCCTAGACTACCCCTGAATAGAAACTCCCTCATCATATAGCCTTGACGGCCACACGTAAAGCAAGCACCTATGGCATAACGACATTCTCTAAAATGAGACCTACCACAATGAGAACACCGAGGCAAAGGTGGCCTCAACTGGCATGAACCCCTGCTCATCTATAAACCTGAAACCCCGGAGCTCTGACCGGCTCCTGAATATCCTATGCTATCTAATCTCCTTCCTGTGAACTATGGGGTTGCACTCTGGGCTGGCTGAGAAGGATATCTACTATACTGCTGAGGCTGCCTACCTTGAAATTCACCAAAATAACCAGCCGATCTAGCTCTCTTATGCTGGCCTCTGTCATGATCTCTATTGGGATGACGCCCTCTGTACAGACCCTCTACCCCCTATGCATATGCATATACTCGAGCAATATCCATACCTGGCTAAGAAGCCATAGCCATACAACTGTTAATCAAATAACGATCCAGCCCCATCACATAACGATGCACTCTATTAGCCATATCAGCTACAATAGTAGGCGCATGTCTCGCTAATAAATCAAACTCAAGGCTATAATCTCAAACACTCCTGCCATTCTGCCTCAAATATAAGAACTTATCAACTCAGGCTTATCTCATCTCCAGAGGTAGAAACTGGCCAAGAAAAGCCTCCTCAAACTTATCCCATACTACTGGAGGAGCACCCTCACCCCTAGATAACTACTAAGATTCATACCAATTAATGGCTACATCACGCTGCCGATATGAAGCCAACTCAATAGTCTCAATCTCAGAATCCCTAATTATCCTCAATGTACACTGCATCTGTTGGATAAAATCCAGTGGGTCATCCACGGGCTTCGACCCATAGAACCCTGAGGGTTACAAGTCAAGAAGTTACGAACCCTTAAACTATCATGTCTATCAGCATAATCAACTCCTAGCCCATGCTTACGAGTCTGCCCTTTGATTAACCTGGTCAGTAACTGAACTGCGTCGCTCATGGCCTTATCTTCTGCCCCTGGCTGGGGAGTTGGAGGCTTAGGCACTGGAGCTGGTGGTGGATCTGCCCCCTGATCTGCAGTTACCGCTACTCTTATCTCCTCTGGAGGTGGTGTAGTAGACTGACTAAAGTATAATCTCAGGAATGGATTGGGCACAGGCCCTAGTGACTCTCCAAGTATAACTAATCTCTCTTGCTACTGATTTGCCTTTTTGGGCAGCTATCACTTTCTTTGGAGGCATAGCTGTAGGCATAATAATGTTATTAAGGGATTTTCCTTATAACATAGCTCTATTGCACAATCTAAAGTAAGAAAGAAAGACAATATCCTAAATGTCCTGTAGCTTCCTATTTATAGATGTGGTGCACAACACACCGATAAATAAGACTCTACTATACACGGTTTGTAGACACTTCAAGAATGAATTGCTTTAATACCACTTTTTTCACAACCCAACCCCGTAGGCCATGACTGGGGTCCGACCTGGACACCCATATACATACCTATCAGATGTAGTTAAGCTGAACCACGAACAATATAATAACTTAGATAAGAACTCCAATGGTTCATGATATTTTCATATAATACATCCCTATTATTTATCTCTTGAGGAGTCACCACTATCATATCATAAAAGGACGCGCAAGCCGATAAGGCTGCCATTACATATCAATATCTATGGTGCATTGTATAGACTGAGCTGAACAAACTTATACATAACCCATATATCTGTCTATAACCCTCTAAGAGTATCAATAATATCATATGGAGGGATAGGTCCCTCTCCGTGCCCTAAATAAATATATATATACATAAAGAGGATTGGTACTATAATTTAGGCTCCGGTACAATGGAGCACTCCAAAATAGCTGAGTGGAAATCTTAAGTTGGCTGATTCCCGAAATGATTATCTATACTCGCGGGCATAAAATGTAGACCCCCAAAGAGAGGGGGTCAGTACAGAATACATACTGAGTATATAAAGTATAAAATACCATAAAGGATATTATATCGGAAATAAAGATTCAAGAGACAAGTATGTTAATCAATAAATCACTGTACCTATGGCTTATGAAATGAAGTCATGCATATCATCATCATATACCATATCCGATCCATTATGGGACTCGGTGTATAATTATATCGTTGTATCATTATATATATATATATATATATATATATATACACACCATACCTGGCCTTCTAGCAAAGGACTCAGTGAATAGTATAGTGTACACTTTACCGTACCCAACCCATTATGGGACTCGATGTCATAACTATATCATTATAACATCATATCATCATATACCGTACACGACCCTCTAGTAAGGGACTCAGTGAATAATATAGTAAAACTATGTATGACAATATACTCGACCCAGGACTTGGTGAAAGAGGTAATATCAGTATGCACGAGTAGAATATCATGAGAAACCATATACAATTAGATCATCGTCTGATACTCAATAGAATAAGTAACACTCGAATGCCTAAAGTATGAAATTTATTGGCCAAGATAGTATAGTTCGCGACAGGTCCGCATCGCGGACCTGGCCATGAGGAATAACCCAAGAAAAATCAAGAATTTAAATATGAGGCAGTATGGTCCACGAGAAGTTCGCATCGTAGACTTGTGAGAGGTACCAAACATTGTCAATTTTTTTTATAACCTTATAGAAATCCAATTTGAGAAAAAGATCAAGATTTTTCGATCAGATTCAGGACGGGAGTATGTCAATACAAACCTAACTAGGTTTTTTCAAGAAAAAGGCATTATTCATCAGCATTCTTTCCCTTGTACACCGAAACAAAATAGTGTGGTGGAAAGTAAGAATAGACATGTTGTTGAAACTGCCTTAGTTCTTCTTGATACTTCAAATGTTCCAAAAATGTTTTGGGTTGAAGAAATCAAAACATCTATTTATCTCATAAATAGACAATCATCCTCGATCATGAAAAACAATTGTCCATATTTTATCATTTTCAAAAAATTGCCCGACTCTTAACATCTTAAAGTATTTAGTTGTGTATGCTTTGTTTTTCTTCCGATCATGAACGTCATAAATTATCTTCAAAAGCTATTAAATGTATTTTTTGGGATACAATGATATTCAAAAAGGGTATTTTTGTTATGATTCAACTTGTCGTTTATTCAGAATTTTAGGACATGTTATCTTGTTTGAGAATTCTTTTATTCATGCTAAGAAAGACTCAAAATTTTCTACTATGTTCTTGAAAAAGGTTTCTTCTCGTGATTCTGCTTGCCATAGCCACCTAGCCGCTGGTCCTTCGTCAACCATGTCCTCTGCCACAACAGGTACTACTTATGACTTTGATCCTTTTTTTGATAATGATACTACTTCGGTAAGTACTAATACTTTACTTTACCCATAAAATTCTTCACTAAATCTTAATAACCAACTTTCTCCTACCCGTCAAAATATAGTTGACCCCATTAGATGATCATCTCATGATGCTCCTCCTCCAGAATGATATGGATACTCAACAAGTGAATATGGTCGATCTTATGTAGGCTCATGGTCAAAAATGTTGGGAGGATGCAATGGATGAAGAATTAGTTTCCCTTGAGGAGAATGATATATGGGATATGGTGGATAAACCAACAAATGCAACAATTATTGGAAGTAGAAGGGTGTACTCAATCAAGATAAAAGATGATGGATCTCTAGATCGATACAAGGCTAGATTAGTATCTCAAGGATACAAGAAGGAATATGGAATCAACTATGATGAAACATTTGATCCAACAGCTAAGATGATGACAGTACGTATATTGCTTGATTTAGCATCAATAAAAGGTTGGAAGTTACATCAACTGAACGTTAAGAATGCTTTCATGCATGAAGACTTGTTAGGAGGGTCTACATGAATCCAACCCCAGGTTATAAATATTTTACTCTAAATCAGGTATGTTCTCTTAAGAAATCTCTCTATGGATTAAAACAGGCTCCTAGCTCTTGGTTTGAAAAGTTTCGGACTACAATATTACATGCTGGTTTTACTCAGAGCAGCTCAGATTATTCATTATTCTTATGTCAAACTACCTCAGGTATTACTATTCTCCTTCTTTAGGTGGATGACATAATTATCATAGGAAACGATGAAGTTGGAATCTCTCATTTAAAAGATCTTCTACACTGCTCATTTAAGATGAAAGACCTAGGAAAGCTAACATATTTTTTAGGTTTGGAGGTAAGTTATAAAAAAGAAGGCATATGATTGAGTCAACAAAAGTATGCGGAAGATCTTGTTCAGTTAGCCAATCTTATTGATCATAAAAAGGTCCATACTCCCATGGAAGTGAATAAGAAATACAAAAAAGAGGAAGGAGAGAAATTTAGAGATCAAACCTTGTATAGATATTTAGTTGGATCACTTATATATCTTACTATGAGTCATACTGATATCTCTTATGCAGTACAGGTGTTAAGCCATTTTTTTACCAAGCCTCACAAGATCCACTACACAGCTTTGCTCAGGGTTATTAGATATATAAGATGTACTGTGAATTGGAGTCTCTTATTCCCATCATCTTCATCATTGGACATGGTGGGATACGCTGATGCAGATTGGGAAGGATGCCCTGATTCAAGACAATCTACTACAGGTTGGTGCATGATGCTTGGCTCATGCATGATTTCATGGAAGTGCAAGAAACAATCTCGAACATTGAAGTCATCCACAGAGGCAGAGTATGGAAGTATGTCTGCTGTATGCTCTGAAATCATTTGGTTATGAAGGTTTTTATCAGAACTTGGCATCAAAATGAAAGGATCAACCACATTGTAAGGAGAAAACACTAGTGCGATCAGAATAACAACAAACCCTATTCATCTTAAAAATACCAAGCATATAGATTTAGACTATCACTACATCAGAGAGTTGGTTGAAGATCGGAGTATCAACCTAAATTATATATCCTCTAAAGATCAACTTGCTAACTTATTTACAAAGGCCATGTCAAGAAGTAGACACAATTATCTTTTGTCAAAACTCATGCTTTGTGATACACAACATTAGTTTGAGGGAGGGTGTTGACTATACCTTACTTATTAGCCCCAAATCAGGGATCTCCCAAATCAAAGATTTCCCCCAAATCAGGGATCTCCCATTTATGGCTAATGGTTATTAGCTTGAAATAAACAGATAATTAGGACCCTTATTCCTTGTATAAATCCCTTTTAAATCCTACAATTTTCTAATAAGAAAGATATACTATAATTCTTTTATATCAAATAGTTCTAGGTTTCTATCTTTATTCAACTTTAGCAGATAACTAGAAATATGTTTTGGTTGGGACATCTACTAGGATGTATGTTGTTATTATTGCCCCTGTGCCTTTGGACTCAATTGTACCACAACTCTCTCAGTCAAAGATGCTAATGAGAGTTGGACCCTATGGAGAGTTGACAAAGCTATTAAGAACATCTGGATTATGATGTCTACTTGTATTTTTGGAGTATTTGGTAAGAGAGGAATATGAGATATTTTGATGGGGAGTCAACTGCTTTAGGCATTTTAAGGCTAGGTGTATTGCCAATTTGTTTAATTGTTCCAACTTGTATCTTGTTCCAAATGCAGAACAACTTCTTTATTAACTCACTAGTTATGGCTTAGATAGTATGTATAGTCATCCAAAGAACTTTTATAAGAAGAAATGCCATCATGCAGCTTCTTGATGTTGTTATTAATACTACTTTATCAAAAAAGTGTCAGGAAATATTTATATCCATTGTAAGTACTTTGTATGGACCCCACACATCCATGTGTACAAGTTCAAAAGGGAAAGTAGATATGATGGTGCTAGTAGGAAAGAAAATCTAGTTTGTTTGGATAGTGGATAGAAACAACAATTACAAACAAATGAATTTTGAAAAAGACATTTTATTGTACGAAGTTTTTGTAAGACAGAAAAGGGTGCATGACCAAGTATTTGATGTCATACGACATTGAGAAACTTAGATTTGGGACCATCAACATGTGTAGTAGGATTGAGGATGTAGAGTCCATCCCCGAGGCTACCAATCCCCTTCACCATGCCATTGTAAATGTCCTAAAATAAGTTGTAAAAGAAATCAGGTATATAGAGTATGCTGTATATAGTTTGAATATTGGATATGGAAATAAGATCATGTATGTGTGATCTTTGTACTTGAACTGTTTTAGAGTTAGAAGCAAAAACAGGTATAGAATTTGATAACAGTTCCAAGCATCAAGTCATGTGATTAGATGGTCTAGTATCAATAATCCAACTACTTTGGTCAAAAACAGACTTACCTGTATGTTAGCAACCTCAGTTATTCCTTTGTCCTTTCTCAGCATCCTCAGAATCCCCTGGTACTACTCATTATGGAAAACAGGGAGTTGGATCAAGCAGGTTAGAGTTTGAGGCTTCATTCTGCTGTGACCACTCACCAGTGTTCAGATTAGCACTATGTGTTGCAGCTGAGGGATTCTCATAGATCTTTTTTCTATTTTTTAATTTGAACTTTGGTTGATAACCTACTAGCTTGTAGCATGACTCCCTTTGGTGCCCTTTCATCTTACAGTAATCACAACATAAATGAGCACATGGCTATTTTCTTGGCTTTATGTTGGAAATAGAGGCATTTGCAGAGATGAGAGTACTACTCTCATGCTTAACTAGTCCAATACCTAGAATCCCAGTTTTGACTCCATAGCTACTACTCTTCCTTTATCTCTCCTCTTGTATAATCATGGAGTAAGCCTGATTGAGGCTTGGCGTAGGGTCTAACATCAAAATATGACTCCTCTGAGGTGCATATGTATCATTTAATTCCATTTGAAATTTCATCAATTTTTGTTGATTAAGAAACTGGACAAAAAGTCTAGCCTTATCATAATTTCAACCTGGAGTCACAATCGGCTAAAATTCATCCCACAAATCATTTAATTTCAAAAAATAGATGAGATTATTTGAGATAAACATCTGATCTCTCGGTTCATATGGTATATCTTTACTGCTTTGACCTTATCAAAACTATCCTTTTGGGCTTTCCATACGTTTTAGGCATTGGATGAGTAAACAATTCCTGTTCTCAGTTCCCAGTTCATGGGTAACTGAGATCTTAATCCTTGATTGAACAATTGCAATACACCTTTCCCCCTGGTGTAATTGAAACACATCTGTCTTGCAGTTCTCTTCTATGTAAGTTTCGTCAATAAAACTTATCTTGTTAATTTATTTTGGTACACAACTTATATTTTGAATCACGAATGGAACTCAAAATCAACATTGACTCAAAACTATTTTGGTAGTTGTTAAACATAAAAAAATATTTATAAGCTACAAGAAACATATATTGAGATAAAAAAATGGCATAGTTCCAACAATGCAAAATATGATAAGATTTTACCACTTTTTTGTTCGATTTTTCGATTTCCATATTATTAAATTTACAAACTGAAACCCAACCGAAAAAAATTTAGTTCATTTTTTTCTTTAAATTTAATACGATTATTTTAAGAGTAGAGTTAGGTAGGTTGTTGTATTAGATTTTTAGAGGCAGTTAGTTGTGGTAAACAACTGTCATTAGATAAATTATTAGAGTAGATAACTTAGTTAGTTAGCTATATAGTTCATCTTATACGTATATTTACAGAAAATATTAAATGGAGGAGATTAAATGTTTTCTCTATGAAGATCCAAGTCTTCCCCTTCCACGATTGTCACTTTCATCTTTAGAATGTTGAAGATTATTGCAGATATCATGGTATCAGAGATTGTGTAGATGATTGGAGACCAATGTTTCTTCCTCTGTCTTTGATTCTCCTTTTTTGATTATTTCAATTAATCAAAGTTAGGGTTGGATCATCCTAGAACAATGGATTTACGTTTTGCTAGAAATCTTTTGAGATTTGAGATTCGTGCCAATGGCTATTGGGGATAACACACTTTTAATTATTTAATTATATTCTCAACATCCTCTTTCATAAGCTATGTTATGTACATGCTGTTTTTGGATCAACTTTAGCCTTTTTTTCCAGCATCCCTGAGCCCTCTTCATATCATGAAG
Organism: Solanum dulcamara; assembly: GCF_947179165.1. Lineage (NCBI taxonomy): Eukaryota > Viridiplantae > Streptophyta > Magnoliopsida > Solanales > Solanaceae > Solanum > Solanum dulcamara. Next base: position 58,161,825 of record NC_077239.1, on the reverse strand, counting down.
CAAGTGAAGGATAAAGAGTAGGTTGAAGCATTAGAAGACAATCATACAAGGAGTCTAGTAGATCTTCAACCCGGTAAGGTTCTCACTAGGTGGTACATGTCCTTGCATGTCCAAGGGGTACAATCAGCATAAAGGGTTAGACTATACTGAGACCTTCTCCTAGGTGATCACAATAGTCACAACCAGGTCTGGTATTGCTTAGTAATTGTTAAGCATTGCACTTCTTCCAAATAGATGTGCACAATAACTTCTTATATATTGATTTAGTTGATAATGTGTTATCCTTCAGGGCTTTTCTACTCAGGATGGGAGACAAAAGGTGTATAGATTACATAATTCATTGTATCGGTTTAAGCAAGACCGTACATAGTGGAATAAAATACCCATAGATGCTCTTTTACAGCCTGGCTTATCTCATAGCCTTTTTTACTATTCAATTTTACCAAGAAGGTTCAACATGATATTGTTGTAGTGTTGATTTGTGTTGATGATATGCTTATTACTAGAAGCAAGGTGGCTTTGCTTGTTTAGACAAAGAAAGATTTGAAGCTCATATTCAAGATGAAAGGCTTGGGTAAGCTTAAATTTTCCTTTGCAAAGAGTTTGCCAGGTCTAGTAAGGGTATGGTAATATCAAGAGGAAGTATTTCCTTGATCTCATAGATGAAATAGGGCTCGGTGGTTCCAAGCATATTAGCGCTCTCTTCTATGCTAAAGTGAAACTGATTTCTATTAAGTATAATTCTTTCATCCGCATGGACTCTTCTCACACTTTGGAGATAGAGCACTTGAGGATATAGGGAAGTATCAGAGGCTGGTGGGTATATTATTGTACCTCACCAATACAAGAGTGGATATTGCATTTGTGGTACATGTTTAAGTCTGTTTCTTCATAAATCCACACACGCTCACATGGAGGCTACTTTGAGGGTTGTTAGGTATATCAAAGGTGTATATGGACTTGGTCTTTAAATTTCATCTAGGCTTTCGCATACAACCACATTGGAAGATTTCTATGATTCAAACATTTCCTTCCAACCGACAGATCTATAACAGGGTACTTGGTGAATTTTAGAGGGACCTTAATATCATGGAAGTCTAAGAAACAGGAAACAATTGCAAGAAGCTCAGCTGAAGGCTGAAGCAGAATTCAGAAGCATGGCCTCTATAGTTGCTGAGATAACCTAGGTGAAAAGATTGTTAAAAGAGCTTGGAGTTAGTTTTCCACTGCTTATACATCGCCATTGTGATAGTAAGGAAATAATACAAATTTGTGAACATGAAAAGTTCTACTGATGAATTTAAAATCTTGTTGATTTGTTAGAATTTTTAGTTGTCGTAAATATGTTTCTACAAATTTACTAGTAAATGAGATCAAAATTTAAACAATGACACAGAAAGATGCTATGCATACAAATCACCTGACAATTTGAATTCAACTGGACTTGATAGGATCTACAAAATAATAAACAATTAAAATTGTAGAATAATACAATTATATTATTGCTATTTATTTATAAACAAAACTAATTACAAAAGTTGAAAAACAATATAACATATATTTGAATCAAACCAAACTAGATTAACAAAATCTTAAAAGTCAAAAACTAAGACAGATAAGCACAAATTGACAGTTGTATGATACTATATATATGTATACATAGAAAAGAAAACATAAAACCCTAAGTAAACACAAGTTCAATGAATCCTTACTCAAGAAAAACCACCAACTTTGGAGATGATGAGATCGCTTGCATCCTCTCAAAACTCCCAGTTGAATCTCTTCTACGCTTCAAGATTGTGCATAAATCATGATGTTCAATCATCAATGACCCCAATTTCATCATGTTGCAAATTGATGAATCGTCCTATAATATTAATTGTCAAAAAATCCTCTTAATTTCATTGAAAATAACTCCATATCCTTGTTTGAAATATAACATGTTCACATTCAACATCGGTTCAATAAATGCATCATCAATTAGTGTGAATTCTCAAGTTATTTCTCTCCATCCACCAAACTTTCTTATGTCCCAAGATGTTTCATATCCATTGGTGAATTCTTGTAATGGCTTGTTATGTATGGTGTATAGCTTCAAAATATTTTTATGGAATCCAACTATTCAAAAATATAAAATTGTTGAAAAGCCTAATTCCTACGTGTTGAAGCATGTTGAATGTTATGAATCAATGCTATATGGTTTTGTGTATGATTATGTTAGTGATGATTATAAGATAATTGCTATATTTGTGATTAGTGCAAAGAATAGCCATCACATTATTGGAATATACTCTATGAAGAATGAGTTTTGGAAAAAGTTTGACTCTATTCCAACTAGTTATCGCTTGTTTGACCAAAATCCAATTTCATTAGATGGTATGATTAACATGATGGCAACTAGATTGATTGAAGGAACTGGTGGTAGTGAATTTAACAAGTTTTCCGTTATTTCTTTGATTGTGGCTGATGAGAAATTTGTTGTAACACCCATGCCATCGCAATATTGTGGAAGCCATATAAAGATGTCTAATTTTGCTAATCGTCTCTATCTTTCTGCGTTTGTTAAGATGGATTTCTTGGTGTGTTCGTGGGAGAAAGAAGGAGAATGGTGGAAATGGACTAATTTCATGACAATTCCTACACTAGGCTCAATCATTGGCCTTGGGAATCACAATTGCTATATAGATGATATAATCTGCTTGAAAGAAAATGAGAAGATCTGGTGGAGGAAAATGGATGGTGGTTTTCTAGAATATGATGTGCAAAAAAAAGAAGTGAATGAATTTAACTTGAATCAAATTTCACCTACTACAGATTTATCTATCTTGTTCACGAAAAGTTTAGCTTCCTTAAGAATTTCATGGGACTAGAAGTTTGTTGGAAGTTTAGATTCCTTGAAAATTTGGTGGAGCTAGAATATTTAAATTTCAAATTTTGTTTTGTCGTATTTTATGATAAGTTTTTGTGTGATTAATGAGGAGACTCTTATTGCCTCTGATGCTTAGATTGTTGTGAAACAGATTTCCTGACGGTTGTTAAAGTTATTATATATTTAACATTAGCTCCTTCCAGTTTGGAATGGTTATGTTATATTTTTTGAAAAGATGTTATTTTCTTGAAATATTGTGATTTTTTATGTTAGGTCTATACTTTTTATTCCTAGTATTATAAATTTAAATATTTCTAACACTATACAGATCTAGATTGTTCACATTTCAGCTATTTTTAAAAATTAATTAGAAAGACATTTGAATGGCTATTGACATTATAGGTTGGAATAAAGCCCCCTATTTTGGAATGTGTTCTATCCCTGTAACACACAATAAAAGTACCTGAAAGCACAGCACAAAAACCACAATACCCTACTCAATTTCGATTTAACTATGACGGCCTTAATTTAGTTTGTTTCTAATGTCAAGCATCCTTGTGCAATTTTTATACTTACATCCACATATAAGACGTGTAATACTCCATAAACACACCATAAACTCCAAATTGAAAGGAAAACCCTTACCTTACCCAAAATTAGCCAAAGCTTGCCAAAATTCTCCTCAGCAGTTCTCTAGTTGCGGTTGAAACGTCGTGGCTATTTGCTATCCATTTGGAGCTGATCCAAATAATTAATTTATATTATTAACACCTTCATATCATAATGGTATACTCTAGCTAATTAATCCACAGAAATAAATCAGAAAACTTACCTTTTTCTCCCTCTTGGCCGACGCTACTCTCTCTTAGCTTAAGGTTTCTTTTCTTTTCTTTTCTTTTCTCTTGTTTTTTTTTTGGAAAATGACTTAAGAGTCATTGAAATACATATATATATTGCCTTAGGAGGTGACATGTGTCATCCCCTAAGGGTGACATGTGTCCAACCCCTATTAGGCCAACCTATCTATGCAGCCAATGAGGGGCTGCCACATGGCAGGTGGGGTCCACCTTCACAAGATGGTGAGTCACCTACTTTACCCCAAGAAAGTGGTTCACCTGCTTCCATGTGTGACTTCTCCATTCTGCCACATGGCGCCTCCTCTTGCTTCTACGTGGCGCTCTTCTCCCTCTTCGTGGGTTTGTAGTCTCGTCTTACGTTAAGAACCCGTGTACTCCTTGCTATGAAATCTTGGTATGTACTCAATTATCTCAAGTATGTAAAACTTCTAAGTTGGTAGCTTACGTAGGTAATTCGATTCCTATAACTTGTTACTTGGCCTCCAACTCCTTCCGGTCTCTCCTAGCCCTATTTCCAACCTTCCTTCTCATAGGATATCACATTCTTCCTTCCTTAGAGTTGTTTGATAGAGTTATAGATCATCCAGTTCACACGATACTTTCTAAGAGGCTTAAGCGACTTTCAAGAAGCTTAGAAACCTTTCAAGGTATGAAAGTCTTCCAAGGTACAACGGTATGGGGTATAATATCCTTCCCCCCTTTAGAACATTCGTCCTCGAATGTTACACGAGAATCTTCCTCAAAATCTTATATAGGTTGTAGAGAGAATTCTTTTCATTGCACTAACATCTACTTTTATTGATCTATCATTATAAGAGTTCCAAAAGTTGGGATTATCGGTAGATATAAAGAATAGATGCGGACATCTATATCTCATTTTCTCTTTCTTGGCGAGTCCTATTGCACCTTTCACTGGTGACGCTTCCATGAATACCCAACCCCTAACTTTAAACTCGAAAGGTCTACGCCGATTATCTAAGTATAACTTCTGTCGACTCTAAGCTACTACTAGTTCCTCCTAAATGGGTTTCACATTATCAATAGCCTGTTGGCTCTTGTCCAGGCCCACCAATGGACCTTCATCATCCTCAAACCTACCAGTAGGTGCTCTGCGCCTTTTGTTACATAAAGCTTTCTATGGTTCCATATGGATGCTATTAGAAGTACTTTAATAATTGACAGGCGATCACTCCATCTACCTCTGAAGTTAATAATACAGGCCCGCAATATATTTTCTAGCATTTGCATAGTGCGCTTGTCCTGTCCATTAGTCTGAGGGTAAAAGGTTGTGCTAAGATTCACCTAAGTTCCCCATTTCTTTTTTGGAATGATCCCTAGAAGTTAGCTATAGATTGGGCTTCTCTATCTGAGATTATAGCTGTGGGGATCCCGCAGAGTTGTACTATCTCCTTATTATATAGTCTCACATAGTCCTTGGCTGAATACATGGTCCTAACTTGAAGGAAGTGGGCTAATTCCTGTCAGCCTATCCACAATAGCCCATATGGAATCGTTCTTCCATACAGCATGAAGTAAGTCTGTAATGAAGGTCATATTCTGGAATTATCAGCCCTATGTATTGTATCTCGCTTTCTCTTAAAAGGCTTTAATTCTCATTATGCTCTGTAGCTCCTAAGATTAATCCTTAGGGTTGGCTATCAAATAACTTTGGGATTTTCCCTATATAATAATTGTACATAGCTGCTCTATGCGCTATTTACATGTAATTTTGAAAAAGATTGGGCATACAAGTTCACTATCTTTTAGCAACCAGCTGATTCTGATCATCTTACTTAACCCATTTTAGAATTCCCTTAGCCCAACTTGTAACACTCTAGGCATGTTCTACTGTGTTTTTACTCAGACCTTCTTTCTAATTCTCTTACCAGCCATGATATGGAAATCACATTGCTATTACCGACTTCTTTTTATCGAGTAACCACTCAATCTCACTCTTATCATACAAATATTCGTAGGTTACATAACTATTCTTGTACAATTTGTAGAAAGTGCATTCAATTCCACTTATAGTCTCCCCTACTCTTGGCTTACATGTCTTCCCTGCTCTTGGCTTATTCTGCTCTACCTGTGTCCTTGTACTAACACGTACTTGCAGTCTCTTTTAGGTCACACTTATTTTGCTTTCCTCACTTACTCTTAAGTTTTCTCATATTCCAATATATGAGAGATTCTTTATCCTTTCTTTTTTGCTACTTGTATATCTCAATGCCAATAGCCAGTAACTCTGTTACAACCATCCTAACCTTTAGTCAAGTGTAGCCCGGCTATCCCTTATAATATCTTTAAGTTCTCATTGTGATTCTCTTGTCATATTCATCTCCTTTGTATGCACCCATCCTTTGATGTCATACTATTTAAGGTCCTTACTAATAACTCTCAACACTATCTCTGGTATCATGACTTCTATCCATTCATTACTGGCTTTTAGACCTAGTTAACTCGTTCCAGTATGGGATCTCACTTGAAGTTTAAGTGTTCACATTAACACGTTGTAGTGTCAGTTGGTTTCATCTCACGCTTGTATTTCCCATGTCCACTTCCCCCCTTTAGGGTGTATCTATGTTATTGTCTGCTTATTTCTAACTTTCCAAATACATATGAGTCTTTTCCAACATATTTAATATACTGCATTATATCTATATCTTTCTTTATATCACCTATACTTTAGGTTACCCATGTATGAAACCCTGATACAATTATGAGGTACTTCAAATTTTCGATATACCATAGAGAATCTTATCCGATAGTTGGTACTCGAGTAATATAATTGATGTAGCAATTTATCCAAGCCATATTCTATGTATTCTGGTCAATAGTTAGTTAATACTTGTAGTCGCTTCAATCATACTTAGGCAGTACTTATATTCCGATGATCAGTGTCCCAAAATTCTCTTAAAGTAATATTTTGTCCCAACCTATATCATCTCTTCCTTTTTGAGGGATGCATATTGCACCACTTGTTCCTCGAGTCTACTATCTTTGTCCCCTAAGGATTTCCCTAATTTGAGGTGAGATTATGTGCATGCAGTACTCTTCTAGGCCTTATGTCTCTCATCTTTGTTGTATACCCGATGCTATCTTCTAATCTCACTTAGAATCATAGCAACTTGGTATTAATAATGGTCTTGTCTTATCATGTCTTTATCGTACTATACCTTCAGTTCATAATTTTCTATTTTCCTTTGTGTCCGATACTCATACTTAAGTAATTACGTCTATCGTGAGTGTTTCCTTCGGTAGTCCTTTCATTTCTCATTTTTTCCTCGCCAATATTGACCTCCTCGTTACTATTATCATCACTTTGGTAATTAACTTACTTCTCGAGGTTAGCCATACTCGTAGTTTAGTCAAACCCCATTCCTATTATAGACAAGGCATACTACAACCCTATATCTTATTCTCCTTTTATTTCTAGGAAATTTTAGGTAGAGTTTCCTCTATATTTCTTACTATCTCAACACCTGCACGCAGAAAATGCCAATAGTGACTCACAAGGCACACATATATGTAGTCATATCATCTTATATTGCAGCCACACAGGGTACCCAATATTAACAACAGTATAAAAATAGACTTACCTTGTATGTCCACTCGAACTGCACCTGTTACACATTTCTGTCTACTTTTCCTTTTACTTTTCAACCTTACACGTCAATCGTATTGACACCCTACTTGACATATCACCTTCATGCCTTTGCTTACTTGCGTGCTTCGTCACTTCTAATATCGTCAGTTACTTTCTTCTTTCGATGTTGTCTTCCTACTAAATTCATAGGTTAGTATGAGGAATTTTACTACCTATGACTCGGCTCTATCGCACGATCTTAGATCTGAAAGAAAGTAACATTTTAAATGTCCTGTAGCCTCCTGTCTATAGATGTAGTTCACAACACACCGATGGATAAGACTCTACTAGACACGGTCTGTATACATTCCAAGGACGAACTGCTCTGATACCACTTCTGTCATGACCCAACCCCATAGGCCACGAGTGGGGTCTGGCCTGGACCCCCATATACATATATATCAGCTATAGTCAAGTTGAACCATGTGTGATGTGATACTATATATAAAAACCCCAATAGGTCAAAAACTTTTTCATATACCTGTAGCCTCTTCCACCTGTATCATAACATGAAAGGGCACACAAGCAGACAAGGCTGCCATAACATAAAAACATTTGCAATACGTCGTATGAGCACAACTGAACCAAACATACAAACAACCCACATATGCATGTCTACATACTTCTAAGAGTATTAACTATATCAAATAGCGGGATAGGGCCCCTGTCGTACCCGTGAACAAACATATATATACATCGAATGACCAGCATCAAAAGTTAGGCCCCAGAACATTAGAGCACTTCCAACATAGCTGAGTGGAAATTCTAAGCTGGCGAATCTCCAAAATGAACAGCTATACCTGCAGGCATAAAATGCAGCCCCCGAAGACGGGGGGTCAGTACTATATATGTACTGAGTATATAAAGCATAACATAACATAACTGAGATAACAACTTTAATAGGGACGCAGGAAACTAGTATGACAGTTAACTATTCACTATACCTGCATCTTATGAAAAGAGGGCATGTATATCATTCTTACATATCACTCTCGACCCTCTGTGGGACTCGATGTTAACATATCATCATATATGGAAACATACCATCATATACGACATCATTTCATACATTACAAGTACATCACTATCTTTTTATATGTATGCCTATCTATCATATCCGGCCCTTTAGTGACGGTTTTGGTGAAAGAGTGGTGTACAGTCATACCATACCCGACCCACTATAGGACACAATACCATTATCACATAGTAAAATATACCGAGGCACATTTGGCTCAATCCATAATTTAAAATAATACCGAGGAATGTATGACCCGATCCATATTTTGAAATAATACTGAGTAACATACGACCCAATCCATATTTTCCATCATATAATCATATATATATCCATCTGAGGATGCGGTGAAGAGCATCATCACATACGGCATCATCGTATGCTTCACTTCATCGTATACGACATTTCATCCTCATATACATCATACATATATATATAGCCGGCCTGAGACTCGGAGAATGAATAATAAAGCTAGGCACGACTGCATTCCCATCCCTCTTATGGGACTCGGAGAAAGATGGGTTTCAGTGTGCACGAGTAGAGTGGTGAGAAACCATATGCAACTATGTCATTATTTGAGACTCAATAAAATATTCAAGTAAGCTGTCACTTGAAGACTAGAGTAGTAATCGTCTTAAGTACCTTCTAAATATCGTTAAGGATCATATCAACTGGAGTTTCAGGAATCGTAGACATGTATCGAGATAAGATTAATCAGCTTACAGAATTAGAGATGTTTGTCGTCGCAGAGACCTTAGGAATAGGAACTGGTGCATTTAATTATTATTCATCAGATAAGAGACTCGAGGGTAGTAGTTCAACTACTTTAAGAATTCTAACATTAAGTAGTGAATAAAAGTCATGAGTCATACATGGAGCTTATAACTGGAACTACCTCCACCTCATATAATATACCATTCCATTTATACTTAAGATATTCTGAAAGTAAGAAGAGTCAAGCTTTACATATACTATTGTTCATCATATAGGAGCCTTAAAAGGCAATAATTCAACTATTACAGGAGTTTTAACATCACAAAGTGAATAAAGTCTATAAATTACACTTGGAGTTTCATGAGTGAAATTATCCTCACATTTCATATACAAACCATTCATAACTTATACCTAAGACATGCCAAAAGAAAAGAAGAATAACTTTACATACCTGTTATGGATTACTCGCATCCAAGCTTGCTTCGTTACTTCTTTAACTTATGTAACACGAAAGTAATACTAGGGTTAGTGACCTTAGACTTTCCAACTTGAAATTCTACCACCAACTACCCATAGGAACAAATTCCTTATTCTCCTTTCTCGACTAGTCTTGACTAGTCTATTAATTAGTTAGAAGTTAACAGAATTTGGGCAACATCTTCTCTATAACTTGCCCTATCCGAGCTTTCAATTTAACCCCCAAACCTTAGCATCCAAACAAAAAAATATCAGCAGCATATATCCAAGTAAGTTACTTCAATATTACACAATACAAACTCCAAACAACTCGCTTAAAACTATGATACCAAAATAGGGTGTTTAATCTCTAGTTCGTAAAACCTTTAACCATATGTAACGAAGAGTTATGTGGATTCAACCAGAAGCTCCCACACACCTTTTCGAACATTTTCTATCCCTTCAACACACAATAAAAGCACCTGAAAGTGCAGCACAACAACCACAACACCCTACTCGACTTCGATTTAACTATGACAGCCTTAGTTTAGTTTGTTTCTAACGTCAAGCATAATTTTGTAATTTTTATACTTACAGCCATATATAAGATGTGTAATACACTCCATAACCACACCATAAAATCCAAATTGAAAGGAAAACCCTTACCTTACCTGAAATTGGCCAAAGCTTGCCAAAATTCACCTCAGAAGTTCTCTAGTTGCGGCTGAAACATCGTGGCTGTTTTCTATCCATTTGGTGCTGATCCAAACCATAAATTTACATTATTAAAACCTTCATATCATTCTGTTATACCCTAGATAATTAATTCATAGAAAGAAATCAGAAAACTTACCTTTTTCTCCCTCTTGGCCGACGCTACTCTATCTTAGCTTAGGGTTTCTTTTCTTTACTTTTCTCTTTAATTTTTGGCTGGAAAATGAATTAAGAGTCATTAAAATACATATATATATGCTGAATTAGGAGTTTACATGTTTCATCCCCTAAGGGTGATACGTGTCCAGCCCCTAATAGGCCAACCCATCCATGCGGCCAATGAGGGGCTGCCACATGGCAGGTGGGGTCCCCCCCAAAGAATTTGGGTCACCTACTTGAACCCAAGAAGGTGGGTCACCTTATTCCATATGTCATTTCCCCATGCTTCCATGTGGCTCCTCCTCTTTCTGCCATATGTTGCTCTTCTCCCTCTTTATAGGTTTGTAGTCTCATCTTTCTTTAAGAACTCGTGTACTCCTTGCTACACAAGCTTGGTATGTACTCAAGTATCTCAAGTATGTAAAACTTCTAAGTTGGTAGCTTACGTAGGTAATTCGAGTCCTACAACTTGTTACTTGGCCTCTAACTCCTTTTGGACTCTCCTAGCCCTATTTCCAACCTTCTCTCTCATAGGGTATCACATTCTTCCTTCCTTAGAGTTGTTTGATAGCGTTATAGATCATCCAGTTCAGACGGCACTTTCTAAGAGTCTTAAGAGCCTTTCAAGAAGCTTAGAAACCTTTCAAGGTACTAAAGTCTTCCAAGGTATAACGGTACGGGGTATAATAGTGTTGTTCCTCTAGCACTTCTTCTTTGTAATTTTCAGAGTATGCCTTCATGAAGATAACCCGTTCAAAGGAATGAGGTTGAAGAGGAAAAACAAGCTCTTAACAGCCCTATGAATGATCATGTTTCCAATACCGAGTTCCGAGCGGACTTTTAAGTACTTGCTCAAGACGTTATGGCTCAAGTGATTCATGAGGTGGTTGCTCCCATAAATACGAATGCTAGAACGGATTCAACATTGGTTCGTGACTTTATGAAGATGAATCCTCCAGAGTTTTGGGGTTCTAAATATGATGAGGATCCCCAAGAGTTTGTGGATAGAATCCATAAGATTATTGAGATCATGGGGGTTAGCCCTGTTGAAAAGGCGGAGTTGGAAATGTACCAATTGAGGGGTGTTGCTCAAATTTGGTTTGATCAATAGAAAAGGGAGAGGCCAAGAGAGGCAAATCCCTTTACTTGGGATGATTTCAAGGGAGTTTTTCTTAATCTCTTTTTCCTACTAGAGTTGAGTGAGGCCAATGTGCAAGAGCTTATCAACCTCAGGCAAGGTGGTATAAGTGTGAGAGAGTATGCCCTCAAGTTTGCTCAATTGTCAAAATATGCCCCATTCATGGTTGTCAACTCAAGAGCTCGTATGAGCAAGTTTATATCTAGTGTGTCAGATATGGTTGCAATGGAGTGCAAAATGGCTATGTTAATCCAAAAGAGGGATATATCTAGAATAATAACCTATGCAAAGCATATGGAGAGTGAGAAGCCAAAGGTGAGAAATAGGAAGTTAAATAGGCCAAGGAAAAATAATGGTGAGTTCTCCCATGCTAAGTGCAGAAGTGGTGGACATTCTCTTTTTTGACAAAAATACTCTGGCCAAAGGTCTTCTAATTCTACTACTCCAAGGTTTGACAAAGAAAGGGTGCCCAACACTAAATCTCAAGGAGTGTTCCCATTGGACAAGCTAATCCAGCATGCAAGAAGTTTGATAGAAACCATAAGGGTAAATATCTAGCCGGTTTGAATGTGTGCTATCAGTCTAGTAAGACAAATCATTATGCTAAGGGGTGAACGGTTAAGGATGCTCCTTCTCAAGGCCAAGTTTTTCAAGGTGACCAAGGGCAACAATAGTATGGTCAATGCAATATTAGGTTCTATGCTCTCCTTGGTAGGCAAGAGGTGGAAGAGACACCCGATCTTGTTACCGGTATGTTGCGGGTCTTTCACTATGATATTTATGCTTTGTTAGATTCAGGTGCAAATTTATCTTTCATTTCCCCTTATATGGCCATGTTAAATCTGGGTGCAAATTTGATGGTAGTCCCAAGACATTGTTAGAGCCTTTCTCTATTTATACTTCCATTGGTGAGTCAGTTGTGGCTAAAAGAGTCTATAGAAGTTGTCTGGTTATAGTTTTTCATATAGTTACCCTATGTGATCTATTTGAGCTTGAGATAATTGATTTTGATATCAGCCTTAGGATGGATTGGCTATATGCATTTTATGCTTCTATTGACTTTTTAACCCGAGTGATTAAGTTGCAATTCTCAAATGAGCCAGTCCTAGAATGGAAGAGTAGCAACTCCGTGTTTAAAGGACGATTTATTTTATGCCTTGAAGCTCGGAAGATAATTTCCAAGGGTTGTATTTATCATCTTATGAGGGTTAAGGATGAGAATTCCCAAACCTCTATCATAGAGTCGGTCCTTATTGTAAAGAAGTTTCTGGATTTGTTTCCCGATGATTTAACCGGTGTTCCTCCCGAAAGGGACATTGATTTTGGTATAGACTTTCTTTCGGATACTCAACCTATTTCTATTCCTCCTTATCGGATGCTTTAAGCAAAGTTAGAGGAGTTGATGGATCAACAAAAGGATTGGTTAGACAAGGGTTTCATTAGGCCAAGTATTTCTCCATGGGTGTTCCTATATTATTTGTTATAAATAATAATGGTTCACTACATATGTGCATTGTTTACTGACAATTAAATAAGGTAATGATCAAGAATACGTATCCACTTCCGAGAATAAATGACTTGTTTGATCAGTTGCAAGGGTCAAGTTACTTCTCGAAAATAGACCTTCATTCCGATTATCACCAATTAAGGGTGAAGCAGTGCGACATTCCCAAAATGGCACTTCAGATAAGGTATGGACATTATGAGTTTTTAGTCATGTCGTTTTGTTTGATTAATGCTCCTATGGATTTTATGGACTTAGTGAATAGGGTGTTCAAGCAATACCTAGATATGTTTGTGATTATATTCATTGATGATATTTTGGTTTATTCTCAAAATGAAGGGGAGCATGCAAATCATTTGAAGATCGTGTTGCAAACTCTAAGAGACAAATAATTATTTGCAAAGTTCAACAAATGTGAGTTTTCATTAAGGGGGTGGATTTCCTTGGTCACCTTATTAGGAAGAAGATCCAAAATGAAAAGGCTCACCCAGTTGAAAGACATCTCTTGTTTAAGACCTAATCTAGGCATTAGCCATTTAAAAAGATGGATTTAGATTTAGGAGCTAAATCAAAAACCTTAGCGAAGGTCACCAAAAATAAATAAGATAGACCAAGAATCTCGTATGTTATGTTAGAGAGCATGCTGAGGTTAGTTGGTGGAGGATACTCTGATAATGAATTCTGCCTCTTTCTTTACATACAGCAGAAAAAGGGTTAAGGAATATCTCAGGGCTGATGTCCGTGAAAAAAATGGACCTATAAAGAGAAAAGGAAGAGCTATCCCTCCTACTTATGATTCAACATTTAGCTCAATCTATTCTAGATGTATTTTTTACATCAATGACATTAATGTCTGGTGAACAAATTATGGTTGAACCAAAGAAACCTGAAGCAGTCAAGAATTGTCCTAGACCATTAACTCCTTCGGATATTAAGAGTTTCTTGGAGATAGTTGGATACTATAGGAGATTTATGAAAGAGTTTTCATCAATCTCATCACCTTTGACCAAGTTGACTCAAAAGAAGGTGAAGTTCCAATGGTCAGAAGTATGTGAAAACAGTTTCCAAAAATTGAAGGATTGTCTTACTACCACTCCTATCTTGACTGTACTGGAAGGGTCCGATGATTTCGTGGTATATTTTTATGCTTCAAAGGTTGGTATTGGTTGTGCATTGATACAACATGGTAAGGTAATAGCTTATTCTTCTAGACAGCTAAAGGTACATGAACAAAACTATCCAAACCATGATCTTGAACTAGACGACAGTTGTGTTTGCTCTGTATATTTGAAGACACTATATTTATGGTGGTCATGTGGATGTGTTCACCGACCAAAAGAGTTTACATTATGTGTTTAAGAAACAATATATGAACCTTCGGCAAAAGAGATGGCTTGAGTTGTTGAAGGATTATGATATGAGTATGTTGTATCATCCAGGGAAGGCAATTATGGTTGTCGATAAATTAAGTAGGTTGTCCATGAGTAGTTTGGTACATATTGAAAAATATAATAAATAATTGATTAAATATGTTCATAGGTTGGCATGTTTAGGTGTGAGTTTGGCTGATTCCAATGATAGAGGTCTTCTTGCTCATAATGTTTTGAAATTGTCTCTTGTAGTGGACATTAAAGCCAAGTAAGACCAAGATCCAATGTTGGTTAAGTTAAACAAGTTGGTTGCCAATAAAGCTATCTGGATTTCTCTCAAGGGGGAGATGGTGTACTATGTTACCAAGGTCGTTTGTATGTACCTAATGTTGATGGGTTAAGATAGTTAATATTGAATGAAGCCCATAGTTCCTAATACTCACTTCATCCGGGTTCCACAAGATGTATCGTGATTTGAGATAAGTAAATTGGTTGAATGGTATGAAGAAGGACATAGCAGAGTTTGTTGATATGTGTCCAAATTGGCAATAAGTTAAAGTTGAGCATCAAAGACTGGGGGGTCTATCCTAAGACATTGAGATCCCTACTTTAAAGTGAGAACATGTTTCTATTTCGTTTGTTGTATATAGGATGACCAAGTTGACCCATTTTCTAATGGTTAAGATTTCCTATCAGATCGAGGTACATAATTCACTTTACACTTTTGGAAATCATTTCAAACAGGTCTCGATACAAAGGTTAAGTTAAGTATCGCTTTTCACTCTCAAACCGACGGTCAAGATGAAAAAATGATCCAAACTCTAGAGGATATGCTAAGGGCATATTTTATTGATTTCTAAGGGAGTTGGGACAAACATTTACCATTGATTGAGTTTTCCTATAATAATAGTTATCATTATAGCATTCAAATGACTCCTTCCAAAGCACTGTATGAGAGGAGATGTAGGTCCCCAGTGGCATGGTTTGAAATTGGTGAGATAGCCTTGATTGGTCTAGATTTGGATATTGATACTATCAAGAAGGTAAGACTCATAAAGAAGAGGTTGAAAATGGCTCAAAATCATCAAAAGTCCTATTCTGATGTTAGAAAAAGAGAGCTTGAATTTGAAGAGGATGATTGAGTCTATTTGAAGGTTTCACCCATGAAGTGTGTAATGCATTTTGGAAAGAAAGGGAAATTGATTCCTAGGTATGTTGGACCCTACAAAATATTAAGATGTATTAGCAAGGTGGCTTATGAGTTAGATATGCCACTTGAGTTAGCTATGGTTCATCCGGTATTTTATGTGGCTATGTTGAGGATGTTCGTGGGTGATCCAAACTCTATTGTGTGATTGAAAGACTTAGATGTTGATGAAAATTTGACTTATGAAGAAGTTCTAATGGAAATCTTAGACAGGAAAGTTAAGAAACAAGGAAGTTGTGTCTGTCAAAGTGTTATGGATGAATCAACAAGTAGAAAGTTCTATGGGAAGAAGAGGTGGAAATGATGAAACGATACCCGTACCTCTTTTCCTCTACCCAAGCCCAAAGTAGTAAATTGTTCTTATAAAATCTAGTTGAATTCTTCTGTATTTATTTCCTCCTATGTCATTCATATGCATTCATGTTCATGAAAAAGTTGATTTTTAAAGTCATGATTTTATGTCAAGTTAAAGTTTTCATGTTCCATGTATTTTAAGATGTCATCGTGTTCATATTGGGTTGCTAGTCCTTTTTCTCTGTCCTTCCTATGATAAGTTAATCTCATTTAAGGACGATTGTACCCAATGGGTAGATATTATAAGACCCGAAAATCTAGAAATTCAGGAAGTAAGGATCAAAACATGAAAATCTAGAAAAATTGTGAAATTTGGGGCTAGGTGATGACCCTGGAAGGCTTTAACGGCCCGTGGTAAGTACCATGGAGTATGGTGAGCCACCGTGGTGATTTACCTAAACCTTAGATTTATAGGGTGAGGTCCACGATAATTCATGGAGGACCGTGGTGAGCACTATGGGTCATGAAACCTCTTGTAGAGACCCCTCCCTTGAAGTCTCAAAACTTGATCCCAAGGCTTTGACTATGATAGGCCACCATGGACTGTGGAACGTTTTACTGACCGTTGTAAGATCAGTGGCAATGACCCCTACAGGTTAAGTTGCAGAACCGTGAAGTGTCCTGTGAAGAAAGTTCAAAGACGTTTCCTACAACTCAGAAATTTCAGAGTCCAAGTCCAACGTCACGGACACCAACCACGGACCGTGGTGAGCACCATGGGTCGTGATGGGTTATCTATGGTGAGCCTAGCTGTAATTTAATGAGGGGTATTTTAGATATTTCCTATTCTTTGGTGAATGAATGTGGACATTTCTGGGACTAAATTCACTACGAAAATATCCTAAATACTCTTTAATCTATTCTTTTCCCTCATTAACTCCCAAATCAATTAGAAGACTTCTCTCAAGGCTCCTACAAAGATCATCTTCTTCATCAAGCTTTTAGCTAGGGTTCCAGATTTCTCCAAGGTTTCTTCTCAAATTCTAAGTGATTTCAAACAAGGTATTTGGGTATTGATTCATGGTTTCTTTTCATCCATAAAGTCCCAAGGGTTTTCTCAAAGTTCCTTTTAATTTGATTTGATTATAAACCCTAGTTTCAATGAATTGTATTGGGCTGATTCAATTTTGTGTTTAGATATTATCAATGATCATTATATGCATTTTTTCATATGAATTGCATGATTTTAAGTGAAATTATGAATGTCCATACATGAATCTATTTCCAAGTTAAGATTATGAAGTTAAAGATGATTCTCATGAATAGATTATGAGTTCAATGATCTACAAGTAAAGTTTTCATGGTTTAAAGTTGTGATTATGATCTTAGGATGAGACTTATAATGATGATCAAAGTTAAAGATGAATTTATGAGTTAATCATGAGTTAAATGATTTATAAAGTTGGTTTTCAAATAGTTACAACTGAGATTCTGATTTTGAAGTTAGAATTAAGATAATGATCAGAGTGAAGATCATTAGACGTTTAAACATAGTGAAAGGAAAATTCTCACCAAAGATATAGATTCTTATGAATCACCAGGTTTGATAAGTTGTTCCTAAATATTTTAATGATTGATTGATAAGAAGTTACTATCTTTCCTTACTATGTTATGATTATGCTTTATAAGTTTTCGTTGGGATATTGACTAAGCACTGAGTGGAATTCAAGATGGGGTTCGGTCAGATAACGCAGTTGGTTATCCAAGGGAATCCTAGTAGCAACCTAAAGTTTCAAACTACATTGCTCGTGTAGGTTGCCTTCATGGACTAGCTAGTGGATCCACATAGCCCAAATGAGTGGAGTTTAATTATATTTAGAGTATGCACATGCAAGGTAGTATCCGATGTTTCGATAAAGTAGTCATCGGCCTATCTCAATGCAAGACTCATTGGAATCCATATGGTGGCTAGAATGGTCTTAGTTATCGGTTAACGGTTTTATCCCACACAAGTTGAAGTTAAGCTTTAAGATGTCAAGTTATGTGTTCTTGATGAAGTTTTATGATATGCATTGACCTAGAGTTTCTTATGTTTTAAAGTTTCTTTAGAACTATGCTCATGTTCATTATAATTTGGTCATAAATCTTATATAATATTGATATGTCTTTCATTTGTTCATGCATACCTCACATACTTAGTACATTCAAACACGGTAATACATATTTTGCCTATATTATGTCATAATGTCGAGACTAACGACACTCGCAATTACCCCACTCATGGCTAGAGTTTGCTTTAGAGTTCCAAGAATTGGTGAGTCCTCATTATATTGAGGACAAGACTTTATTTCATGTTTATTTTGATTAGTCATCTCTTTTATTTCTAGGGTAAGCTAGGAGTTTGTCCTCATCCCTCGTCAAAAGTTAAACTAGAGGCACGTTTAGACAGTGTTATAGTGTAGTCTGATTTGGACGTTTATAGAGTTAACTTTCCTTAGCCCCTTTTCCACTTAATACTTTCTTTTGCTTACATTATGTTATTCTCACCTTATGAATTCAATGAATACTGAGATGGCTAATGGTTGGGGTCCCTTGTATCCCAATTTCCATGTTACAACTAGGCCCTAGGTCAGGTCGTAACAGAAGTTAAAGTTAAAGAATAGGGAGTCTAAGAGGACAAGGACCGATGATATTGAATTCTCTTATGCTAAGTCCGAAAGTGGTAGATGTTTTCATTTTAACCAAAGGTATTCTATTACTCCAAGGTTTGACAAAGATAGGGTGCCCATCCTTAAACTTGAAAGAGGTGCTCCCATTGGCCAAGTTACTCCCTTATGCAAGAAGTGTGGTAGGAACCACAAGGGTGAATATCTAGCCGGATTGAATATATGCTACCGGTGTGGTAAGACGAGTCATCATGCTAAGAAATGTAAGAGTGAAGATGTTCATACTCAAGGCCAAGTTTCTCAAGGTATCAAAGTGAAACCAAAGGGTGTTCAATACAATAATAGGTTCTATGTTCTCTATGGTAGGCAAGAGGTAGAGTAGATGCCCAATGTTGTTACCAGTATGTTATGAGTCTTTCACTATGATGTTTATACTTTGCTATATCCAGGTGCAAATTAATCTTTAGTTTCCTCTTTTGTGGCTATGACATTTAATGTTACTCTTCAGACATTGTTAGAGATTTTCTCCATTTATACTCTTGTAGGTGAGTCAGTTGTGGATAAAAGAGTTTATAGAAGTTATCTGGTTATGGTTTTCCATAAAGTTACATTATGTGATCTAGTTGAGATTGAGGTGATCGATTTTGATATCATCCTTGGGATGGATTGGGTATATGCATGTTATGCTTCTATTGATTGTAGAACCAGAGTAGTTAAGTTCTAATTCCAAAATGATCCAGTCCTAGAATGGAACGGTAATAACTCCGTATTTAAATGTTAATTCATTTCATGCCTTACAGCTTGGAAGATAATTTCCAAGGGTTGTATATACCATCTTGTGAAGGTTAGGGATGAGAATTCCAAAGCCCCTATCTTAGAGTCGGTACCTATTGTAAATGAGTTTTTGGATGTGTTTTTTGATGAATTACCTGGTGTCCCTCCTGAAAGGGAGATTGATTTTAGTATATACCTTTTTTTGGATACTTAATCTTTTTCTATTCCTCCTTATCGGATGGCTTCGACGGAGTCGAAGGATCAAGTGAAGGACTTATTAGATAAAGGGTTCATTAGGCCACGTATTTCTCCATGGGGTTCTCCCATATTATTTGTTAGAAGGAAGGATGGTTCACTATGTATGTGCATTGAATACCGACAATTGAATATGGTAACCATCAAGAATAAGTACCCAATTCTGAGAATAGATGACTTATTTGAACAATTGCAAAGGGAAAGTTACTTCTCTAAAACAGATCTTTATTTTGGTTATCACCAATTAAGGATGAGAGAGTATGATATTCCCAAAATGGCTTTTAGGACAAGGTATGGCCATTATGAGTTTTTAGTTATGTTGTTTGGTTTGACCAATGCTCCGGCGGCTTTCATAGACTTAATAAATAGGGTGTTTAAGCAATACTTGGATATGTTTGTGAATATGTTCATCAATGACATTTTGGTTCACTCTCGAAATGAGGAGGAGCATGTAAATCACTTGAGGATTGTGTTGAAAACTCTTAGGGACAAATAATTACTTGCAAAGTTCAATAAATGTGTGTTTTGATTAAGGGATGTGGGTTTTCTTGCTCACATTATATTCGGTGAAGGGATTATGGTCGATCGTCAAAAGACCAAAGTAGTTAGAAATTGGCTAGACCACTATCTCCTATGGATATTAGGAGTTTCTTGGGCCTAGCCGGATAATATAGGAGATTGTGGAAGGGTTTACATTGATCTCGTCACCTTTGACCAAGTTGACTCAAAAGAAGGTGAAGTTCCAATGGTTTGATGCACGTGAAAAGAGTTTCTAAGAGTTGAAGGATCATCTCACTACTGCTCCTATCTTGACCTTGCCAGAATAGTTTGATGGTTTCGTTGTATATTATGATTCTTCAAGGGTTCGTCTTGGTTGTATATTGAATACGGTAACAACCTATGCTTCTATGAAAATTAAGAAGTACGAACGAAACTATCCAACACATGATCTTGAACTAGCGGAAGTTGTGTTTGCCTTGAAAAGTTGGAGACATTATCTTTATGGTGTCCATGTGGAGTGTTCACCGACCAAAAGAGTCTATAATATGTGTTTAAGCAAAAAGATTTGAACCTTCGGCAAAGAAGATAACTTGAGTTGTTGAAAGATTATGATATGAGTGTGTTGTATGATCTGGGAAAAGCTAATGTTGTTGTCGATGCACTAAAAAGATTGTCCATGAGTAGTGTGGGACATGTTGAAGAAGATAAGAAAGTATTGATTAAAGATGTTCTTAGATTGGCACTCTTAGGTGTGCGTTTGGTTGATTCCAATGACGAAGGTGTTCTTATACATAATGGTTTAGAATTATCTCTTGTAGCGGATGTTAAGGCCGATCAATACCAAGATCCAATGTTGGTTGAGTTAAAGAAGTTGGTTGACGAAAAGCCATTGAGGCTTTCTCCTAAGTGGGAGATGGTGTACTACGTTACCAAAGTCATTTTTGTGTACGTAATGTTGATAGGTTAAGAGAGTTGATATATTATAAGGACCATAGTTCCTAATACTCGATTCATCCGGGTTCCACCAAGGTGTATCATGACTTAAGAGAAGTGTATTGGTGGAATGGCATGAAGAAGGGCATAGCGGAGTTTGTAGCTTGGTGTTCAAATTGCCAACAAGTAAAAGTTGAGCACCAAATACCGGAAGGTCTAACCCAAGGCATTGAGACTCCTACTTGGAAGTGGGAATATGTGAATATGGATTTTATAATGGGTTTTCTCATCTAAGAAATAATATGATTCCATTTGGGTTGTTTTCGGCCGAAGGACTAAGTCGTCTCACTTTCCACCGATTAAGACTTCTTATGGTTAAAGATTATGCTAAGTTGTATATTCATGAATTGGTAAAACTTCATGGTGTTCCCTTGTTTATTATATCAGATTGAGGTACTCGATTCACTTCACACTTTTGGAAGTTGTTTCAAAAGGGTCTTGGTATAAAAGTCAAGTTAAGTACCGCTTTTCACCCTCAAACTAATGAACAAGCTGAAAGAATGATTCAAACTTTAAAGGATATGTTGAGAGAATGTGATATTGAATTTAAAGGAAGTTGGGATGATCCTCTACCATTTATTGAGTTTGCCTACAATAATAGTTATCACTCTAGCATCTAAATGGCTCATTTTGGAACATTGTGTGGGAAAAGTTGTAGGTCCCCGGTGGGATGATTTGAAGTAGGTAAGATTGGATTGATTGGTACCGATTTGGTCATATATGCTATGAAAAAGGTGAGACTTACAAGGAAGAGATTGAAGATAGCTCAAAGTCGACAAAGGTCCTATTCCGATGTTAGGAAAAGAGAGCTTGAATTTGAGGAGAATGATTGGGTCTATTTAAAAGTTTTGCCCATTAAGAGTGTAATGTGCTTCGGGAATAAACGGAAGTTGAGTCCTAGATAAGTAGGACCTTACAAGATATTAAGACTTTTTGGCAAGGTGGATTATGAGTTAGATTTTCCACTTAAGTTAACTATGGTTCACTCGGTATTTAATGTGTCGATATTGAGGAAGTTCATGGGTGACCCAAACTCCATTGTGTCATTGAAAGATTTAAGTGTTGAGGAGGATTAGACTGATGAAGAACTTCCGATGGAAATTTTAGACCGGCAAGTCAAGATGTTAAGGAACAATGACGTTTTTTCCATCAAGGTATTATGGAGGAATCAATAAGTAGAAAGTGCTACTTGGGAGATGGAGGCAGATATGATGAAATGATACCCATACCTCATTTCCTCTACTCAAGCCTAAAGTAGTAAGTTATTCTTATTCAAGCTAGTTAGACTCTTACATATTCAGTTCCTCCTATGTCATTCATATGCATGCATGTTCATGAAAAAGTTGATTTCAAAGTTAGGATTTTATGTTAAGTTAAAGATTTCATGTTCCATGAATTTTAAGATGTCATCATGTTCATGTTGGGTTACTAGTCCTCTTTTCATTTCCTTCCTATGAAAAATAAATCTCATTCAAGGATGAATATTTCCAAGGGGGAGATATTATAAGACCCCGTAAGTCGGAAAGATTGAACCACGGAGAAAAGTCTCAAAATTTCTAACCCATCCATGAACAAGTCCCTCTACGGCTCGTAGAGCTTTCCATGACTCGTAAGGTTAGGTCATAAAGTGAACATTCAAGAGAACAATTTGATGTTGCCCTCAGAAGAGGTTCTATAGCTTTTCAGGATGGCTCATCCTTAAGATGATGGGTCGTAGAAATCCCTCGTGAACAAAGTTGAGAGGCCAAGTTGCAAGGATCCCTCAGGCCAAGATGATGAATTGATAGAATGGCTTGTATAGTAAGGATAGGTCGTAAAGACCACCTATCACAAAACTTCAGAGACTTGAATTTTGTAGGTTTTTGGGACCTTGGGATGAGCCCCAAAGGTGGGTCATTTCCTTGACGACCAGTCGTAACCCATGCCCGTTACAAAATTTTAGAGACTCTATTTTCTGACCTTTTCTCAACACACCAGGACGAGTCATTTAGATGACTCATCGTTGCCAAGATGGCCCCGTATAATTGGGTCCGTAGGGTCAATTTTCCATAATTAAAGAAGGGCAATTGTATCTTTTCCAAAGTTTGGTTCAATGAACCTAGACACTTTTATAGACAAGTTCAAAGTCTATAAATACTCTATTATTCAAAATTCCCTCCTATTCAATTCATTCTCTTAAAATTTCCAAGGCAAGAACTCACAAGGTCTCTCAAGGTTTCTCTCTAATCTCAAAGCTAGGGTTTCCAGGTTTCTTCAAGTTTCTTTAATTCCTAGAGAATTCAAGAAATGTATGTGGGAATTGCTTCATGGGACCTTTTCACTCATGAAGTCCCAAAGACTTTGAAAGTTTTCATTTAATTTATAATTGATTATGAACCCTAATTTTAAGGAATTGCATTGGGCTGCATTGATTTTGTTTTTAGATGTTATCAATGATGTTTATATGCATGTTTTCATATAAATTGCATGATTTCAAGTTGAATTTAGATTTCCATGCATAAGAGTTATTTTCAAGCTATGATCATGAGTTAAAAATGATTTTTATGAGTTAAATAATTTATAAAGATAGTTTTCAATGAGTTACAACTGAGATTATGATTTTTGAAGTTAAAGTTAAGATAATGATCATAGTTAATATCATTAGATATTTTTAGATAATGAAAAGAGTTAATATCATTAGATGTTTAAAGATGGTGATAGGGACAATTCTCACTGAAGTTATTGATTTTTACTAATCACCAAGTTAGATGAGCTATTCCTAAATATTTTAAACATGGATTGATAGATAATTACTATCTTTCTCTACTATGTTATGAGTACATTTTATGAGTTTTCGTTGGGATATTGACTAAGTACCGAGAAGACTTCTAGGTGGGGTTCGGTCGGATAATGCAGTTGTTTATCCAAGCGAATCCTAGTAGCAACTAAAGTCCTAAACTATGTTTCCCACGTAGGTTACCTTTATGGCCTAGCTATTGGATCCACATAGCCCAGTTGAGTGGAGCTGAGTTGAGTTGAGTTATCCTTGGAGTATGCTACAGGAATCATTAGATTCCATATAGTAGCTCGCTTGGTCTTAGTTGTCGGTAAAAGTTCTTATCCCATATAAGTTCAAGTTAAACTTTAAGATATCAAGTTATGGATGGAAATATGAAGTTTTATGATATGCATTGACCAAGAATTTCTTATGTTTAAAAATTGCTTTTAAGCTATACTCATGCTCATTATGACTGGTTATGCATATTATGGCATATTGATTATGTTCTCTTACTTGTCATGCATACCTCACATACTTAGTACATTCAAACTTACTAATGTATATTTTGCCTACATTGTCTCATAATGTAGGGATGGACGACACTCATGACTACCCCTCCTGTGGCTAGAGTTTTCTTTAGATCTCTAAGGAGTTGGTGAGTCCTCATTCTACCAAGGAGGACAAGAGTTTAATTCATGTTTCTACTTCTTATACATTTCTTCTATTGATAGGATAAGCTAGGAGCTTGTCCTAAGCCCCCGTCGAAGGTTAAACTAGAGGCATGTTTAGACGATGTATTGGTGTAGTCTGATTTGGACATTTATAGAGTTGGGTATCACTAAGTCTCTTACCCCACTTATGATTACTTTCTCTTATATTTATATTATTATTTACCTTTTATATGAAATGAATACTAAGATGGCTTATTATTGGGGTCCATCGCATCCCGATCGCCGTATTATGACTAGGCCCTAGGTCATATCGTGACAATATATATATCATATAGTTCGGGTTAGGGATATTGATTGTGAAACTCCTACTCTTAAGTTGGTCCCTATTATTAATGAGTTTCCCACTGATTTGCATTATCTTTCTCTAAAAAGGGAAATTGAGTTCAGTATAGATCTTCTTCTCGGTACTCAACCTATTTTAATTCCTCCTTCCCATATGTCTCCAATGGAACTTAAGGAATGAAAGAGAAATTCATGGACTTGTTGGATTAAGTTTTTATAAGGACAAGTATTTCCTCTTGGGTGATTTCATATTGTTTGTTAGATAGAAGGATGGATCACTCCAAATGTGTATAGATTACTGGCAATTGAGTAAGATGACATAAAGAACAAGTATCAAAGCCTTTTTAAAGAAAGGTATTCGGGATTGCTATATTACCAGTTTGTCTATCCCCAATAATTAATTCTCATTGACCACGTCTTTCGAGAATGGATAATTTGTTTGACCAATTGCAAGAGCAATTTTATATCTCTAAAATTGATCTCCATTCTGGGTATCACCAATTAAAGGTAAGAGAGTGTGATATTCCCAAGATGATATTTCGAACAAGGTATGGTCATTTTGAATTCTTTGTCATGTCGTTTGGGTTGAATAATGCTCCTACTATCTTTATAGATCTGATGAATCAAATTTTTAAGCTGTATTTAGATATATTTGTGGTGGTTTCTAATTATGATATCTTGATTTACTCTCGGATTAAGAAAGATAATGTGGGTCACTTGAGGATTGTGTTGCAAACTTTGAGGGATAAGCAATTATTTGCCAAATTTATTAAATGCGAATTTTGGTTTAAGTCTGTGGAATTCCTTGTTCACATTGTTTCCGATGTTGGTATCATAGATGATACAAAGAAAACTGAGGCGATAAAGAATTGGCCTAGACCATTATATCTATCGGGTAATAGAAGCATTTTGGGCTTCGCGGAGTACTATAGAAGCTTTGTTGAAGGATTTTTGTCTATTTCTTTGCCTTTGACCATGGTGGTTCAAAAGAAAGTGGAATTTCAATGGTCAGAAAAATATGACAAGAGTTTCAAAATATTAAAAGATCGTCTTATGTTGGTTCCTATTTTGAGATTGTCGAAAGGTTCTGATGGTTTTTTTATCTATGGTGATGCCTCACGTATTGGTTTGGGTTGTGTTTTGATGCAACATGGCAATGTTATAGAATATGCTTCTAGGAAAACTTAAAGTGTACGGAAAAAGCTATCCAACCCATGATCTTGAACTTGCAACAGTTGTGTTTGCATTAAACATTTGGCGTCACTATCTTTATGGGGTGCATGTGGATGTGTTCACTGATCACAAATGTTTGCATTATGTGTTTAACCTTAGGAAAAAGAGATGGCTTAAACTACTAAACAATTTTGATATGAGTGTGTTGTAACATCCGGGTATAGCAAATGTGGTAGTCGATGCTCTTAGTAAATTGTATATGAATAGTGTTGCTTATGTTGTTGAAGGCCAGAAAGAGTTGGTTAAGGATGATCATGGATTGGCTTGGGTAGGTTTTCGTTTGGTTGATTCTAAGGATGGAGGTGTTCTTGTGCAAAATGGCTCGGAATTATCTTTTTTGGCGGATGTTAAGGCCAAACAAGACCATGATCCAGTTTTAGTTGAATGGAAGAAGTTGATTGCTGGAAAAGGAATTGAATATTTCTCCTAAGGGGGGTGGGGTACTTCGCTACCAAGGTCGTTTGTATGTTCCTAACGTGGATGGACTAGGCAGAATTGATATTTAATAAGGCCCATAGTTTTTGGTATTCAATTCATCTGGGATCTACTAAGATATATCATGAATTGAGAGAAGTGTATTGGTAATATAGAATTAAGATGGACATAACAAAGTTCGTGGCTAAGTTTCCTCATTGGCAACAAGTGAAAGTTGAGCATCAAAGACCGGGAGGTCTACCTCAAGATATTAAAATCCCTACTTGGAAGTGGAAAGATGTGAATATGAACTTTGTCATGAGTGCATCGTACTAGAAGGCAACATGATTCTTTTTGGTTTGTTGTGGACCAAATGACTAAATCGGCATATTTTCTCCCGATTAAGAATTCTCATAGTGCCAAAGATTATGCTAAGTTGTATATTCATGAGTTGGTAAAGCTTCATGGTGTTCCCTTGTCTATTATATCGAATTGAGGTACTCAATTCACTTTACATTTTTTGAAGTCGTTCCAAAAGGGCCAAGGTACAAAAGTCAAGTTAAGTACCATTTTCCATCCTCAAAACGATGGTCAAGCCAAAAGAACGATTCAAACCTTGGAGGATATGTTTAGGGCATGTGTTATTGATTTCAAAGGAACTTGGAATGAGCATCTATCATTGACTGAGCTTGCCTAAAACTATAGTTATTACTCAAGCATTGAAATTGCTCCTTTTGAAACTTTGTATGGGAGAAGATGTAGGTCCCTGGTAGGATGGTTTGAAGTAGATGAGATAGAATTGATCGGTCCTAATTTGGTATTTGATGCTATGGAGAAGGTAGGACTTATAAGGGAAAGGCTAAAGGCTGCCCAAAGTTGTCAAAAGTCCTATTCGAACAATAGGAAAAGACACCTTAAGTTTAGTGTAGATTATTGGGTCTATTTGAAGGTTTCACCCATGGAGGATGTAAAACATTTTGCTAAGAAGGGAAAGTTGAGCCCCAGATATGTGGGGTCCTACAAAATCTTGAAGTGTATTGGCAAGGTGGCTTATGAGTTAGACTTTCCATTAGAGTTGTTTATGGTTCATCTGGTGTTTAATGTACCAATGTTTATGAAGTTTGTTGGTTATCCAAATTCTATTGTTCCCATGGAAAATGTGAGTATTGAAGAGAAGTTGACTTATGAGGAGATTCCGGTGTGAAAGGGTTGAGGAACAAAGAAGTTATATCCGTTAAGGTCTTATGGAGGAATTAAGGAGTTGAAAGTGATACATGGAAAGCGGAAGCAGACATGAGAAAATGATATCCTTACATCTTTCCTTCTGATCCATCCTAAGTTACTTAGACATCTATACTCAAATCCTCTATAAAAAAACTTCTACGTTTCCACTTAGCCGTAGCATGAAATATGCATGCATATCATGAAAATAATTTTTTAAATGATGTTGATGTTTAGAGTATGATTTAATTAGGTTAATAATTAACCTTGGTGAATTCATTGATAAGTCACGGAAGATTTTCATTAAGGGCATTGTAGACTTTTCCCTATGTTTAATGAGGGATGAATGTAGATAGTTTTAGGGATAGTTTCCTAATGTATTTAATCCCCAAAACTATTAATTCTCCTCATTCATTTAATAATCACTCATCGTAAAGATCCTCTCTCTACAAAAGGCTCTCTAGACCTCCATTGTAAACCAAGCAAGGATTCTCCCAATTTTTTCATTGATCATCAAGTTTTTCTCCATGTTTCTTCATAAGTAGTATTCAAGGTATATGGGTTTTCGTCCATTGATACCTTTCACTCATGGAGTTCAACGAATTTCTTAAATTCTCTATGAGTTTCAATTATATCTTTCAATCTTCTCAATTTCAATTTCAATTGCGTGACCTATGATGTATCTGGTGAAATTAAATATATATTAGGCATAAATTGATAAGTAAATGCTTGGGATTGGTATATTCTTATATATATTCATTATATTATTAATTAGGGATAAGGATCTCATTATAGGGGATGCAAACTCATGAAAAATGATAAAAAATCTGGAAAATCATCAGGGAATTCATAGGGCGGCGTGCCACCATCATGCTATGAAAGAAGCCTCTGAAGTTCATAGGCTGGGGCGGTATGCCATTAGTGCTCCATGCCCTGGTCTCTGAAGTTAACGGCCTGGGGAGGTGCGCCAGCAGTGCGTCACTGCCGTGATTCTTCCCTACACGACCCCTTTTACGCATTGAGCCCTACCCCTCATCAACTACTCTTTCACGTGCATAAATTAAGTTTCATTTATGATTTTACCTCTTACCTAAGAATGGATTACTACTTAATTACATGTTGTTGATTTCAAGTATGGAAAGACAAGTACGATTTCAAGTATGTTTCAAATATGAGTTGCATGCAAGTTTATGAAGGAGTGACTTAGGATCCTTAATGAGGAATGTGACCTAAGTATCTAATTTTATTTATACAAGAAGTATATTGTAATTATAGAAGGCCTAACCTACATTAAATGACAATAAACTTAATGAGGTCCTTAATGAGCTATTCGTATGTACATGTTTAGAAATATGATTATGAGAATCTGTGATTTTATGCAAGTATGATCTATTACTATGATTATGATTATGATATGTATTTTTTGGGTTGATATACATATCATTGTGAGGATTTATAGTGGGGGCTCGACCTAAGCCTTAGTAGCAACATCTAGTCTCTTAAACTACGTTACCACCGTAGGTTGCCTTTATGGCCTAGCTAGTGGATACACATATATCTCTTAATGACAATAATTACTAGATGGAGTCTACCTTGGCAAGTTGCCTCCCCCTTCCTGATATGGGGATCATAGGATTCCATGTTATAGCTCACATAGTCTTAATGTCGGTTACAGTTATCTCCCACATATGTATATTCTGTTTTATGTCTTCGATGATCTCAATTATGTCTCTTAATGCTTGATCATTATGATTTTTCTTATGACCTTACTTATCCTCTTCTATATCATGTATATTATTTTGACCATTTTATCATATGCTTTACGTTGCATGACATGCCTGCATACTCAGTACATTCAAACATACTAACGCATATTTGACTACATTATATCATAATGTAGGGGTTGACAATTACATCCATCCTCCACGTGGTTAGAGTGGAGTTGCTACATTCCAATCTTGGTGAGTCCTTATTTGTTGAGGGAAATGTTATGAGTTTATTTCATGTCAAAGAATATTTTCCTCATTGGGGGTGAACTAGGGACTTGTCTTAGCCCACGCCATATCGCCAATGTAGAGTCTTATTGGACGTCTTGTGTATTGGTCTATGTTGTTTTTTGACTTGTCTATGATACTTCCGCAAATTTCTTCTAGTCTGTTGAGTTGATGCTTCTTATGCCTTGTATGTGTTCATGTATGATATGCCAAGAGGCTTGGTTGGAGCCTTTCAGGGTTTTGATCTCCGTATCATGGGTTAGCCCTAGTTTAGGTTGTTACAATCGTAAAAACGACTTGTCAACTTCCTTTTTCTCGATGAGTCCATATACGATTCATTAAACTTTCTATGAGTTATCCTATTGAGTCATTTCAAAATTACTGAGGCTTGTTATTATTTAGAAATCAGGCATTGACCCTACGACTTATTTCTATGAGTCATTAATTTTCTTACGGGTCATAACTCGACTCATAGACCTTCCTTACAGTTAACCAAATTTTTAGTCCTAAGTGCCAATCCTAAGACTCCATCCTACGATCTGTAGAATTCTCTACGAGTCGTAGGTCCACTAATGGAAACTGTCATAGTCCTTTTTTTCCTCAAATCTCCCTCGTTTCGACTTGTGAACTTCTGGGGTCTTACACTATGTAACCCCCACACTGGAAAGAGAAAGGCTAGTTGCTTCTAGGGTTTCCTGGTGGATCACCACCACAATTTTCACTCGGTGCTAATTTAATTCAAACAAAATACATATAACATAGTCTTTACAAAAGTTCAATCATCCAATCTAAAATCATAAAAATACATCATAAGAATAGATCATTGAAAACTATGATCCTAACTTGAACTTGTGAACACTTACTTTTCCAAGCATCCAAAATATGATATATTGCATATTGTGAGAAAATCTTTAACAATTAATGGTTTTATACTTGAATCATAATATATAGCTTTCATAAATCATACATGATGTTTCATAAATGCCATGATCATAAACTAATAAATCATACTTGATATTGATGGCACAATACATGGGTCATTGTAAAATTCGTGGAAAACATGCATTTGAATTTAAATCATGCATGAACTGATCATTATTGTTTAATAAAAGCGTAATTGACTTAACCCAATGCAAATTGATCAATACCCTACAATTTAGGATAAATTCATGAAAAGGAAGAATTGACAAACCTTTGGGGGTCAATGCATGGAAGAATCAATGGATGAATTCTCACATACCTCCATAAAATCTAGCTTAGAACCTTGAATATGAAGCTTGGACCTTGAACCCTAGCTTGGAAGAGAAGATTGATCCTTGGAAGAGAATTTCTAGATAAGTTTTTTGCTAAATGAAAAGAGAGAATGAGGGATTTAGGGGGGTTTGGGGTAGTTAATAGACTAGGAATTATAACCTAAAAATGTTACAACACATAATTAAAATAATGGAGAAAAGGCCAAAACACCCCTAATAAAACTGTGAAAGGGAACCGAACGGCCACTATGTATGATCCATGAAATGCACCATGGACCATAGAGTTGTCCGTAGAAATGAAGGGTCAAGTTTTGGCTCTGGCAATATGAAAAAGGTGTTGTATCATCATGAGGCTCATGAGATAGTTGTTGGTTAGAGAAAATCTCCAAAAAAGTAAAGTTACATTATTTTTAGCATTTACTATGATATCATTTATTCAGATGTAAAGCTTTGTTACTAATGTACATAGGCATGCTTTACTATACAGTTGTCTATTTTACAGTTTATCTTCAGATTTATTATTTCATCTCTATTCACTTATAGCCAATGTTTCATTCAATTATTTTACATACTGTATAATTTATGTACTAGCATCATTTGGATATGCATCTTTAACTGATACAAATTCAGGTTTTAGGATCAACAACAAAAGATCTCTTCTTTCAGAATGGGTGAGATCTCTTTTCTTTTAGAGGGTTCCAATTTTAGCTAGTTTATTTAGAGTTTATTAGTATTTCTAGTTGAGTATACAGGTAGTCATGGGACTTGTCCTGATATCTATTTTCAATAATAGAGGCTCATGGATGAGTCAATTGAGTCATACCTTCAATTGTTTTACAAACATATCTTACTTTAGACTCATTATTCATAAAGTTATTTGAGTCATAGACTTGGAATAAAATAATCTGATAAAACTTGAGATCATAGGGCTTTTATAGTTTAAGCTGGTGAGATCGAAAGTATTAAATAAGAATTTGCACAATCCCCATAAAGGTGTCACGACCAAAGCTAGGCCCTAGGCATGACGCAATGAAATCTTAATGGAATCCAACCAAGCCTCTGAGCATATCATGCATGAGAATACATTAGGCAGGTGAAGAAGTAAGGTTAAATATCATAGTGCAGAATAATATTCTCAACATGAATATATTAATAAAAGAGAAATCAATCTAGAACACAAATGGGAAGACAACATAGACTTCATGAACACCTAACATGCCTCTGATAGTCTAAATAGAGGCATAAGATAACTCACCCAAAATATAGAAATAAATGTTATAAAGAATAAGAAAAATATAGATGTCTTCTCCTCGAATCATTAGGACTCACCAATAATGTGAAAATAGTGCTCAAACTCTAGCCACAAGTGGGAGGTGAGTGATGGTTATTGGACCCTATATTATGATACAATGTAGGCAAAAGTATGCATCAGTACATGAAATATAATAAGTGTGTGGGAAAACAAATTACATAAACATGAGATGCAAGACCATAAACCTTTAAAAGCATGGGAGTAAAATACTAGTTCATTAAAGCATAGTCAATGCATCACTTAAACATAGTAAGAACTCATAAGAAAATATAGCTCATGAGTGGGATATAGCCTTTAAAACATAAAGTGATCCTAATGCATGGTTGAGGCAAGCCTGTAAGAAAATCATAAGTCAAAACGTAACATAGTCCTATCATAATATTTTTTTGGAAGAGACTATCAAAAGACATATAACCATGTGAGCGACAACATGGAGTTCGATAAATTACCCCATTGGAAAGCACCCTATATATCTTGCCAGGATATAAAGGTATTGTCATCATGAAAATCGGGTACTCGCCTCTAATTCTTATGTAACATCTCTCAAAATGCAAATAAGTACTTTAAGAATGCCTTGGAAATAGACCACTCAAGTAATGCATCATCCTCAATCTTTTTGGAAAATTTAAGTTCGGAATATCGATCAGGGGGGTCAAAACCTGCAGGAAAATAGTTTTTGTAGATTTTTAGGACCCGTAGATTGGAAGATAGATTTCTCAAAAAACTACACAAAAGAGAAAGGTCCGTGACAAGTCTGCATCGCGGACCTGGCAAGGGTTTTCTGACCAAGTTTAATTTTTAGTAAGGGTGTTTTAGACTTTTCCCAAATTATTAGCTAATGAACCTAGACGTCTTTAGGACCTAATTCAACTTTATAAATTAACCTAAACCTCTAATTTTATTCATTCTTCTATAATTCATCTACCCAAATATTTTTCTCTCTACAAAAGACCCTCAAGGACTCCATTGAAGACTTCAAGTAAATTCACTCAAGCTCTCCATCAAAATGCTAAAGTTCTTCCAAATTAATTGGTGTTGTCACATAAGGTATGTGGGTATTGATTCATGGATCCTTTCATCCATGAAGCCCAATCAATTTCTCAAGTCTTCTATCAAATTAAAATATGGTATTTTATGGGTTTTATGATCTCAATTCCTATTGCATTAACTATGATTCAAAGTATGATTATGAGTCTATTTTAATATAAATTGATGGTTATTGCATAAATTTGAAGAGTTTTATTTTCATGAATTCTCCTATATTTATTTCTAGGGTTTATGATGTAAATTATGAGTATTTTGAATTATACTTCCAAGGGATATTATCTTTATGAATTATGTATGGGATGATATAAAGTTTATGATCATGCATGATTTCAAGTCAATTGATCATGTATCACGACCCAACCCCGTAGGCCGCGACTGGGGTCCGACCTAGACCCCTATATACGTATCTATCAGCTATAGTCAAGTTGAACCATGTGTGATGTGATTCTATACACAAAAACCCCCAATGGGTCAAAAACTTTTTCATATACTTGTAACCTCTTTCACCTGTATTATAACATAAAAGGGCACATAAGCCGACAAGGCTGCCATAACACAAAAACATTTGCAATACGTCGTATGAGCACAACTGAGACAAAATTAGAAACAACCCACATACACATGTCTACAAACCTCTGACTATTAACCGTATCATATAGTGGGACAGGGCCCCCGATGTACCCCTGAATAGACAACATATAAATCACCTAGTGTTAAAAGTTAGGCTTCAGAATAGTGGAGCACTTCCAACATATTTGAGTGGAAATCCTACGCCGGTGGATCCTCCCAAAATGAACATCTGTACCTGCGGGCATGAAATGCAGCCCTCTGGAGAATGGGGGGTCAGTACGATATATGTACTAAGTATATAAAATATAACATAATATAACTAAGATAACAACTAAAATAGGGATGCAGGAAACCATTATGACAATTAATAGTTCACTATACCTGCATCTTATGAAAAACGGGCATGTATAGCATCCTCACATAGCACTCTCGGCCCTCCGTGGGACTGAGTGTTACCATATCATCGTATATGGCATCATATCATTGTATACGACATCATTTCATATATTACAAGTTCTTCACTATGTTTTCATATGTAATCCTATCTATCATATCCGGCCCTTTAGTAAGGGTCTCGGTTAAAGAGTGGTGTACATATCGTATCGCACCCGACCAACTATGGGACTCGGTGCTATTATCATATAGTAAAATATACCGAGGAACGTTTGGCTCGATCTATAATTTTAAATAATACCTAGGAACGTACGACCTGATCTATAGTTTAAAACAATATTGAGGAAGATACGGCCCGATCCATAATTTCCCATCATATTATCACCTATATGTCCGGACCAGGATGCGGTGATGAGCAACATCATATACGACGTCATCATATGCTTTACTTCATCATATACGACATTTCATCCTTGTATACTTCATACATATTTATAGCCAGCCCGGGACTCGGTGAACGAATAGTAAAGCTAGGCATGACCAAGTTCCCAGCCCCCTTATGGGACTCAAAGAAAGATGGGTTACAGTATACACGAGTAGAGTAGTGAGAAACCATATGCAACTAAGTCATCTTTTGAGACTTATGGAAACAGTCAAGTGAACCGTCACCTGAAGAACAGAGTAGTAATCGTCTTAAGTACCTTCTAAATACCGTTAGGGACTATATTAGCTGGAGTCTCAAGAATCATAGACGTATATCGAGACAAGGTTAATCAGCTTACAGAATTTGAGAAGTTCATCATCGTAGAGACCTTAGGAATAGTAGCTGATGCATTCAATTATTATTCATCAGATAGGAGACCCGAGGGTAGTAGTTTAACAACTTTAAGAATTCTAATATCAAGTAGTCAATAAAAGTCACAAGTTATACCCGGAGCTTATAACTAGAACTACCTCCACCTCATATCATATACCATTTCATTTATGTTTAAGACATTTCGGAAAGAAGAAGAAACAGGCTTTATATATACTACTGTTTATGATCTAAGAGCCTTAAAAGGCAATAACTCAACTATTACAGGAGTCTTAACATCACAAAGTGAATAAAG
Organism: Solanum dulcamara; assembly: GCF_947179165.1. Taxonomy (NCBI): domain Eukaryota; kingdom Viridiplantae; phylum Streptophyta; class Magnoliopsida; order Solanales; family Solanaceae; genus Solanum; species Solanum dulcamara. The sequence continues at coordinate 58,126,376 of NC_077239.1, read as the reverse complement.
TCTATGAATTACACTTGGAGTTTCATGAGTGGAATTATACCCATATTTTATATACAAACCATTCATAACGTATACCTAGGACATGCCAAAAGAAAAGAAGAATAACTCTACATACCTGTTATGGATTACTCGCATCCAAGCTCACTTCGTTACTTTTTTTAACCTATTTAACATGAAAGTAATACTAAAGTTAGTGACTTTCAACTTTCTAGATCCTAAATCTAACACCCATTATCCTTATGAATTACTTTCTTGCTCACATTTCTCGACTAGTCTCGACTAGTTTATTTGTTAGTTAAGGAGTTAATGGAAATCAGTCAGCATCTCCTCAATAACTTGCCCTATCCAAGACCATCAACATTCAGAATCCATAACCTACTTTGATACCTCAAAACACCATCTCCTTTTTATTAAATGCCATCACCTTCTGTTTGTAAACATCCTCCTTTAACTAAAGTATAATAGGTTCTTGTTATTTCTTCTCCTTTACTTATGCAACTAGTGAAGACTTAGCCCCAATTTGAACAATGACACAACCCTCATTTTAGTGTAAAACATGAACTCCCAAAGGTTAATCTATGCACTTCCTTAGACAACTCCTTCTTTTCCTCATTAACGTGAGCAGTACTTCTAATAGACAACCTGTTAAGAGCATCAATAACAACATTAGCTTTACCTTAGTGGTTGAGGATGCTCATGTCATACTTCCTGAGCAACTCAAGACATCTCTTCTACCTCAGGTTCAACTCTTTCTAGCTAAAAATATATTATAGGCTCTTGTGATCAATGAACACATCCAAAGGAACTCCATAGTGATAGTGATGCCATATATTCAATGTAAATACAATGGATTCCAACTAAAGATCATGAGTTGGATAATTTCTCTCGTGGATTTTAAGCTACTAGGAAGAATAAGCTATGACTTTACTTCTCTGTATTAATACACAACTTAATCCAACTATGGATACATTACAATAGATAACAAACCCATATGTTCCCTCGGGTAGGGACAATACTACAACAGTAGTCAATCTAGTTTTCAACTCTTGAAAACTTTTTTTGCAAGCATCGGACCATTGGAACTTATTTTTCTTCTGATTCATCATTGTCAATGGAGATGATGTAGATGATAATTTCTCTACCAATCTTCTAAAGTAACCAACTAAACCCAAGAACTCCTTGTGGCATTCAGGAATGTAGGTTTGGGCCAATTATTTATTGCTTCGATTTTCTACAAATCAACTCGGATTCTATTATAAGAAACAATGTGTCGTAGAAATGCCACAGATTTAAGCCAAAACTCACACTTAGAAAATTTCGCATACCACGCCCTATCTTTGATAGCTTAGAGAATAATTATGAGATGGTTAGCATGATCTTTCTCATTTCTCGAATAAATCAGAATGTCATTAATGAACACAATAACAGACATGTCTAGGTACTATTTTAATACTCTATCCACAAGGTCCATGAATAAGCATTAGACATAATAAAGGACATAATAAAAACTTATAATGATTGTATCGGATTTTGAAGGTTGTCTACAGGATGTCTCTTTTTCTCACTTTTAACTTATGATAGCCTGATCTGAGGTCTATCTTATATAAACAAGTGGCACCCTAAAGTTGGTCGAACATGTCATTGATTTTAGAGAGATGATACTCATTCTTTATTGTGACCTTGTTAAATTTATGGTAGCCAATGCACATTCTAAGGAACTATCTTTCATTTACACAAATAGGACAAGAGAACCCCAAGGTGAGACACTCGGCCTAATGAATCCCTTATCAAATAGATATTTTAACTTCTCCTTTAACTCTTTTAAATCGGCTGGAGCCATTCTATTTGTCAGAATAGAAATAGGCTAACTATTAGGGAAAACCTCTATTTTGAAGACTATCTTTTGATCGGGAGGCACTTTAGGTAAATACTCAGAAACATATTTACCATTGGAACTAAATTAAGGGTTGGTGTCTCCACACTATCGTCTCTAACTCAAAAAAGTGGTAGATACAACTATTAGAAACTAAATTTCTAGCATTAAGATAAGAGATAAAACAAACCTTAGGCACTACTGAACTACTCTTCCACTTTATAACTGGCTCATTTGGAAACTAAAATTTGATAATTTGAGTTCTAGAATCAACTGAGATATAACAAGCATAAACACAATCCATGCCCAGAGTGACATCAAAATTTTCCATGTCTAACTCAAAGAAGTATGTTGTGGTATCTTTATGGTAGATGGAAAATGTACAATCTCTATAGACTCTTGCAGCTAGAATAGATACACCAATATGAGTAGAAATGCCGAAGGGATCTAAAATATGTTCTAGATGAATCCCAAACTTCACAGCTACAAAAAAGTCATAAATCTGAGTTTTTTGATCAGTTCGGTTGTTCACTACTGGTGCACTAGCTTATGTTGTTGCATATCCAGAAGATCTTATATGAAAGAAAGACTAGTTGCCATTACCATTCTTTTGGTGACTAGTATTATTACCTACAAATCTTGCCTTCTTATGTTGGTGATCTTTCCTATTTTTCTCTTATCCTTTTCAATTTGTCATGCATATCCATAAGTATTAGGGTATCCATGTAAGAAATCAACAAGGCAGCCTTGAATTCCTTTTGTACATGTCTTTCCATGCCTGAGACAAACTTTCTCTTTGATCTCATATTTGGAGTCATCTATTGAGCATACCTAGATAGATGGATGAACTTAAGGTTGTATATTTTCATAGTCTACCCCTCTTGTGTTAGGTTCACCAACTTTTTCACTTTTTCTTGTATTAGCTCACTGGGAAAGAAGTGGTTTAGGAATGTAAGCTCAAACTTATCCCAAATGAAAGGCTCATCATCCTCAGCACGAATATTCTCTCACTGGGTGTACCAGATATTTGCAACATCTTTGAGATGATAGGACACAAGCTCAACTCTCTCTATCTCAATCTCACCCATAGCCTTGAGGATCTTCCACATTTTATCTATCAAGTTCTAGGGATCCTCCGCAACTTTAGACCCGATAAAGACTAGTGTGTTCAACCTGTGGAAGTCTCTAATATTTGTAGCAGCTGAACACTATTGAGAATTAGAGGTAGGGACTGGAGTTCTTTGACAGCCTGACTGGGCAGCCATCAACTAGGTGAGCATAGTGATATCTCCCTTAAACTATTCCTCAGAAGTAATGCTAGGCTTAACCGTAGACGTCTGTGGAACCTCTTAAGTTTAATTATCATTCTCAAGCTCAACTACCAGTCTTCTATTCTTGATCTGCATTCTAGAAGGTGGAGTCATAGAAGTCTATCGGATCTTGTGGTCAGTGAAGTTCCTTCGAATGAGGGAGTGTTTTTGAAGACATGATGTTAAAAGGTAAAACATATGAGTTAGAAGAAGATGTTATAGAGTTAAACTCTATCGCATTAACTTGGAGTATGAAAGAAGTGAAAAAATTACTAAATTCCTATAGCCTCCCCATTATAGATGTAACATTTTTCACAGAGATAATAAGGACTCTACTAGACTCGAATTCAAAGACATCCTAGGACCCTTGAACACTTTGCTCTGATACCAAGTTTGTACCCGAGTCTATACCCTATGTGTGTCCAGAATCAACAACCATTATTGGTTCTAAAGAGAACCCTTGTCCTAGATACCTACTCAGTGGAAGACTTAAGTAATAATTAAAGCTAACTCAGATGTCTATACAAAAGAATGAAGTAATACTTCTCAAAATAAGTCTCAAATACTCTGAATAGAATAAGCTTGTTTAAAACATATTCTCTGAAAGTAAGACTAAAATAAACTCTATACTCTTTCTCTCACTCTCTCTCTATATATATGAAGCCTCTAATTAACTCTGTATAGGTACCAAGATAGGCCTACGGCTACCATAAAAAAAATAGAGATTGAATGAAATAATAAAACTAAAGAAGCTTCTCCAAAGGCAAAGAGATATCACCAATAGTTTCATCGAAGGTGATCATCAACGATGCACCAATCGAGGATCTCTAACACCAGTATCTACATCATGAGATGATGCAGCATCGAAAGACATTAGTAAATAGAATATGCGGTATGTAAAATAGCTGAAAGGAAATATACTCAAAGAATACTAAATGGAATGAATACTAAATTAACTCAACTCAGTAAAGAATGCAAGTATAAGAACAAGATAATACTTTACAAAATATAAATAAGTGAATGCAAGTAACTATGCAAATAGTATTTAAATAGTATTTACTATTTGGGGAGTTTTTCTAATTGATAACCATCACTATGAGCCCATGATGATACAATAAACTATTGTTTTTGCCATTTCCATCCAATACCTTGTTAGGGTAAGGGACGCAAACTCATCTCATAGATCCAATAAAAGTCCACATCAGGGATTGAAGTAAGTAGTCTCTCAAACCAATGATACAATCCTATCCTACGTTGGGTGTGTAGTTTATGGGGTTTGAGTTATCTAAATTCTTACCCAAATTGGTGCTCAGTAGTATTCCCAAAATATATTATTATGTCTCATATACTCATGTGAGTGAAAATACTAAAAATATAACTCATTTAGTCTCATTGGACTTTATTCAGTTAACTCAACTTCCCTCAAGTCAATACATTCTCTTTAAAATAATTATACTTCTCTACTCATTGAATGCATTTAACATATATCTTTAGTTTCTCAACTAAGCCTCAAGATAAATAATTAAATGCATAATTTCTCATAATTATTTAGACTCTTAACGGTCATTCTCAACATTAGTGAATGAAAAACTTCTCTAACTCAAGTATATGCTCAAACTCCTTTCTCAATTAGGACATGAAATATATCATTCTTTAACTCAACTCAAAAGCATAGAACAAGCAATGTAGATACTCAATTAGGGTTCATATGAATATAAGCATGAACGAAAAATTGAACAACTTGAACTCATAGGAATAATCTCAATATCAATAAATATAAAAAAGAACTCAATGAAAAAATTATAACTATTTGAAAGCTCGGTATAATAAAATTAAAAACTCAAGCTTGAACTCTTAACTAACAAAATTAGGATGTAGGCCACAAGGATTAATTTAGACAAACGCTATGATTAGCCGTACATACCTGGAAGAATGCTTTTCTAAGAGAAACTCGAAGAACTTGGTTGAAACACTCAAACCCTAGATTTTCTCCTCTCCAATCCTTGATCTGAATATTCTAAGTGTTAATAAGGGCTGAAGGCACATAAGGTACGTATAAGGGACTTAAATTTGTCCCTTAATGTCTGCATTTTGGTTCGAAAAAGATGGGAAAATATAATTGTACCCCTCATTAAAAATTGTCTTGGGTCACCTATGGGTCATTCTACAAATCGTATGAACTCTTATAGTCCATAGAAACCTTGTGCTCAAAATCAGGCTTACTATAAATTCTCATATGGGGTCTACAATCCATTTCTATAGGTTGTAGACCCTTTGACGGGTTGTACAAGGTGCTCATAAGATCTCATTGAGGGACTTGGGGTCTACAGACCATCCTATGGGTCATAGACCCTCATACGGGTCAAGGAACTCTATTGTGAATCTTTGTGCACATTCCATATCTACTAGAATATGACATTGGGTGTAAGAGGTGCCAATTTGGGTTAAAGAATTATCAACAACTCGTACAAAGATTCATGGTAAAAGGGTCTTAGACTATGCTTAGGGACCTCTTCTACAAATGTTTCCTACCATTCATAGACACCTGTATGGGTTGTAGAAGCCACTTGTAGAAGGATCTAGTGGCCCAAATTTCTACCAAGTATAGTGGTGACATACGAGTGCTCAACTATGACTCATAGATCTTCCTATGGATCATAGACGCCACTCGTCGCCACCAGATAATGAATCTTGTTCTCATTTTCTTTGGGTTCTTCGGGATGGATCTAAGTTAGAATAGCTCAGGATGTTACAACCTACTTCTACAAATATAGACTTATAATGAAAAGCCTAATCCTATGCCTTGAAGATATTATGAAATCGCATATGTTAGCTTTTCATTGATCAGCCCTCCATGCATTTTACCATATCCTCCATTAGATGTTAGCACCATACCAGTTACCAAATTCCAAACAACAAAAGAACTTATCACAACACTTAAGCCGAACATCTGTAGACTTCTTTCTCTAATAATATCGAACATATTTTAACCCATCTCATGAACACGTGAACCTATTACCATAACTTGAACAAGAAAAACAAAGCCACATCTCTCCACAAAGTTGATCTTATTGTAACACCCCAAAATAACCTAACTTAGATCAGTCTAAAAATTTGGAGAAAAAATTATTTTTTTTAGAAGGTGACTTCCACGGATGCTACCTACGTCCCGTGGAAGATTCAATGGATCGTAGGTGGGCTGGTCGAGTTGATCCATAGATATTGTTTCAAAGGTTTAAGTTATGGACTGTAGAAGCTTCTATGGACCATAAACCTAACTCGTAGGCCATGTCCTAAGACTTGGTAGCCCTAGTGTGCAGGACTAGGGACCTCAACGATATGTAGAAGGCTCTATAGACTGTAGAAGATCCCTTATACCAATAGTATAGAGGCCCACTCCCAGACATCTTTCTACGAGTAGGGTCTAGAGCCTATGAGAGGGTCTACGAGCCATAGGAAGGCCCATAGACCCAAACCTCAGAAGACCCTTAAGTTTACTTCTAGAACTACCCTTGGACCACTCATAAAAGGGTCTATAAACTGAAGAATATCTAATAGATGCAACTTCATAGATTTCTATGTACTCCAGTGCCCCAAGTCAGCTTGTACAAGAGTGCTAATATGGCCCATAGAAGCTTCTACGGACTGTAGAAGGTACCCGTCGATAAATTGTTCAACTTTTAATAAAGGGGTATTTCTGTCCTTTCCCATCCTTTCTATGTCTAAGAATTAGTACATTTTAGGACCAACATAAGTCCCTTATCAATATCATTCAACCCTTTCCTCCTCATAATCACTCTTAAGACTTAGAGCAAGGTTCCGAGAGGACAAAAAGCTAGGGTTTCAAGAGAGTTTATTGAATTCTTTAAGTTTCTTAAAGAATATTGTTCTTCCACGTATGTAAGTCTATTCATTCGGACTAAGTTTTTCCTTACACCCTATATCTAAATTTAGTTAGTAAGATCTTAAGTTAGGGTTCTAACATAATTCGTGTTTAGTCTTTCAAATAAGTTATGCTTCTTTTCATTGAGTTACATGTATGTTTATTGGGATTGTGTTTAGTTGTATAATTCTTATCCTTAAATTGTAGTTCTTGTTTAATTCCACATGAGCCCTGATTGAGTTTTGAGGAAACTTGAGTATCCCAATTGTCACACTCCAGTATAAACTCTAGCGTTGTCAGAAATCAGAAAGCATTTCTGGTTCCCAAGGGAACCCTTGGCTTGGAAAACTTACTAAGCAGGGGATTTAACTCACAAAAATATCACTCAAATGTGCTTTTACAAGAATATAATGTAACTTATGAAATTTAGTCTCAAATATTCAATATATAGATAAAGGAAAGAATTAAAACATATTCTCTGAAACTGAAAAAATATACTCAATACTCCATCTACGTCTAATCTAAAAGCCTCTAACTAAATCTAAATAGGTAGCAGGAAAGCAAGGGGTTCCTCAAAAGACTAATAAATAAATGCTAAATGAAATAACTAAGAGCTCCTCTAAATGCAAATAGGTCTCACAAAAGTCTAGATGGAAGGGTAATGTTCAATGATGTGCCTGTAAAGGATCTCTAATGCATTTATCTGCATCATAAAATGATGTAGCACTAAATGACATCAGTACATGGAATATGCTTTATATAAAATGGCTAAAAGGAACATAATCAAGAGTACTCAAGTAACTTAATGGAATGAATATTGAATTAACACAACTTAATGAAGCATGGAGTTGTAAGAATAGACAATGCTTTATAAAATATAAATAATGAATGCAACTCAGCATAAAAATAGTATTTTACTCTCTGAGAGTTTTTCTAACTAACAACAATCACTACGAGTATCGTGATGATAAAAAGAACTGTTGTTGTTGACACAGTCATCCAATACCTTTCCAGGGTATGGGATGCAACTGATCTCATGGATCCAATAAAAGCCCATACCAAGGACTAAAGTGAGGACTCACCCAAACCAACGGTATGATGCTATCATATGCTAGCTATGTACTTTATGGGGTTTGAATTATTTAGAATCTTACACAAATCGGTGTTCAATAATACTTTCAAATATATAATTACACTCATGAACTCAAATGAGTATAAGTAGTCAAAATATTATCTCATTAGCCTCACTGGACTTTACTCAATTTAACTCAACTCTTCTCAACTAATAACTTCTCTTTAAAATAGTTTTACTCCACAACTTAGTGAATGCATAAAATGTAACTTTAATTTTACTAATCATTCGCAAGATAAATATTAATGTATTACGACTCAAAAACATTTAGACTTGATAATGATTATACTCAAACTCTGTTAATGAAGGACTTCTCAAACTCAAACACATACTCAAAATCCTTTCTCTATTTAAGACATGAAATAAATTATTATTTTATCTCAAAACAATGCATAAAATTAAGCAATAAAAATATTCACTATGGTTCATGTGACATGAACAACAATTTCAAGAACTTAAACTCATAGGAAAAATCTCAACATCAATAAATATGTAGGGAACTTAATTAAAGATTTCATAATTAACTCAAAACTCAAAATATTGGGATTAAACTCAAACTCATACAGGATGAATGAAGATGTAGGGAATGAGAACGAAATTAGTCCAATATTTTGATTAGCCTTACATACCTGGAAGATCGATGATCTAAGCAAAACTCTAAGTTCTTTGGTGACACGCTTGAACCCTAGCTTTTTTCTTCTCCAATCTTTGCTCTCAAAATATTCTAAGTATTAATGAGAGAAAAGCATCATTGGGTACTTATAAAGGATGTATTTTTATCCCAAAATGTTAGGATTTTGATTTGGGAAAGATGGGAAAAAACCAAACTATCCCTCACTTAAAACAGGACTAGGCCGCTACAGGGCATTCTATGGGCTGTAGAACTTTCTATGGACCATAAAAGACCGATCGTAGGGTCTTGATTCCAAAATTGGGACCTAATAGATATGTTATTAAGAGTCGATGAACACGTTTCTATGGATCATGGGAACTTCTACAAGCTATAGATGGTGCTCGTGGAAGAGCATTGAGCCTTCTTAGTTATTGAGTCTACAGATCCTCCTATGGTAGAACTTCAAATGGATCATAGGACTAGTCATGGAACATTGGTGCACATTCATGTAGCTACTAGAATGTCACACTAGGTTTTACGAGTTATCTTTATGGGTTGTAAGAATTTTGATGACTCATACAATGACTCGTTAAAAGGGGTCTTCAGACTAGGCTTGGGGACTCCTTCTATGAGCGTCTCCTATTGTTCGTAGGAACTTCTACCGTTCGTAGAAGCCAAAAAATTTCCCTAAGTCCTTGGGGACATACAAGTCCCACTTACAACTCGTAAAACCTTCTAAGGGTGATAGGTTCCCACTTGTGGCCATTGGACAATACATTTTTAATCAGTTTTTCATGGATTCTCAGGACTAATATAAGTTAGAATAGTAGAGGTGCTATAAAATGTAAGACTCCAGAAGTTGGAAAGATGAAAAACGAGGAATAAAAGATGAAATTCCTAAAAATACAACTTTTTAGCACTAGGTGATGACCACGAAAGACATCACGGGCCATGGTAATCACCAAGCTTTGTGGTATGGCACCGTGGTAATGATTTATAAACCAAACATCTGTAGGTTGAGGTTCACGGTAGGGATCATAGGTCGTGGTGAGCGCTATGAGCTGTGGTGAGTACCATGAGTCGTGATGCCCTCCATGGTGATCCCTCCTCTGAAACCCTTAGAAATTACATTCCAAGGTAAGGACCACACATGACCATTACAGGTAATTTTGAATTTCACGAACCATGGTGGGATCCATGATTGTGACCCTCTGCAAGCCTCCTTTCACGATCCTCACAATGACCCTCACCACGGGTCATGGTGACCTTCACTATCCATTATGGTCTCCGTTAAGGAGTCCCTCTAAATTTCCCTCTTTACTAAAGACAAGGCAGGGACCACAAATACCACCATGGGTCTTGGTGATGTTCATGGACTGTAGTGGGTCCTCCGTGAAGTCCCAATTTTTAGTTTTAACGAAGGTTATTTTAGCCTTTTCCCTATGTTTCATTAATTAATGTAGACAGTTTTTGTTACTAAGTTCCTACCTATTAACTATCCTAAAGTCTTCTAACCCTCATATTCTCCCTATAATCCCGAAATTACAAAATCTTCTCTCCCAAGTTTTCTCTCCAAGGTCTCCTTCTTCCACAAGCAATTCAGAGGAATTTTTTCAAGGTCAAGATTTCAATCTCTTCAACTTAGGGATTATCAAGGTCAAGGTATGTGGGACTTCATCCATGCGTACCTTTCACCCATGAAATTCCAAAGATCTCTTCTCAATTCTCTTATGATTTCTTCAAGTAAAAGTCCTAATTGCATGATTTTCATTGGGTCTCCTCAATTATGATATTGTTTAATCTTATTAGTCCAATTATGCATAATTCACATCATATTGAGTGATTTCAAGTTGAATTTCAATGATTCGTAATTTATGCTAGTTTCAAGTATGATTTTGAGATATAATCATGATTTTCAAGTTATATTCTATGAAAGCCTTACGCTATGAGTCAAAGATGCTTTATGCAAAAAAGTTTATGAATGATGATTCTTTGATATTTCAAGCACAGTTAAAGATGGGAAGTTAAATCGTAAAGATGATTAATGATCAATGATATGTAATGATTTAAGGACTATACCACATTACATGAGTTATATGATAGATATGTTAATCCTATGATTTTACTATGATGATGCTAGATGAGCTATTCTTATGATGTTTATAAAGATAGACTGATATTAGTTATTATCTTTCCCTATGATGTTTATGATCATGTATTATCAGTTCTATTGGGATATTAATTAAGCATCGAGAGAATGTTTAAGTGGGGTTCGATCCGATAACAGAGTTAGTACCCTAGGGAATCCTAGTAGAAATCTTTAGTACTAAACTATGTTACATGCATAGGTTTACTTATGCCATTATGGCAAAGTTAGTAGATCCACATAGCCCAGTTAAAGAGTTACATAATAAATTATGCCCTTAAAAGGTAACCTCCCACGTCTTGATGCAGGATTCATCAAATTTGATATATTAACTCTCTTGGTCTTATATGTCGATTAAAGGTCCTATCCCACATAGTTTCAATTGAGTATGAGTCCCTATGCTTATTGTGAGATTCCTTGATGCAATGACCAATGAGATAAATGTTCTAAAATTTTCATGATTTTACATATGTTTTAATGATATTGGTCTTGCATACATGATTCATATGGATTCTGTCCTATTTTCATTGTTCATGCATATTCTCACATACTTAGTGAATTTCATGTGCTAACACATACTTTTTGCCTATATTGTATCATAATGTAGGACCGACGATCACGTTTATCCTCTTTTCACTCGTGGCTAGAGTTAGCACTTCCATATTGTTGGTGAGTCCTCACATTCGAAGGATGAGAAATTTTATTCTTATGATTTTATGATCTAGAACATTGTCTTACGCCCCCATTTAGACTTGTAGAGGCATGTTAGATGTTCATTAGAGTCTATGTTGTCTCTTAATTTTTCGAGAGTTATGTTCTATTGAGATTTTTCATCCGTATCTTGATTTAGCTTATTGATTATTACCTTATGTATGCTCATGAATATTATGCTAAGAGGCTTGGTTGGAGTCCTTCGGGATTCTAATCGTCATGTTACGACTAGGACCTAGGTTAGGTCATGACATAATATTTCCCCCTCGGGATCATTCTTCATTGAAAGATGACCAATCTAATAATTTACTCAAGGAACGAATGCAATGCAAGAACTTAAAAACTCAACTGAGGAAAAACTACTCAAACACTCAAGAAGGTACTAAACTCTGAGATAGAAATTGGAATATTACCTTCAATATGAAAACTAGGAGGGATGAATATATATGGGTACTTGGATTTTATATCTTCTTCGGCTTCCCATATAGTCTCATTAACAAACTAATTTCTCCACAAGAGTTTGACTGAAACGACCTCTTTGGATCTCTATTTGCAAACATGATGATCAAGAATTTGGATAGGAATCTCCTTTTAGGACCAACTATCTTTCACACCAATGTTTTCTGTAGGAATAATGAGTAAAGGATCTCCTAAATACTTCTTAAGTATATAAATGTGAAACACAAGATGAACGACCCCTAACTCTAATGGTAGCTCTAACTCGTAATCCACATTACAAACTCTCTTTATAATCTGGAAGGGATTAATATAATATGGACTAAGCTAGTTTTCTTCCAAAGTATCATAACACCCTTCTAGGAAAAACCTTTATATATACCTAATTAGTCACCTCAAACTCCAAGTCTCTTCTCTTAACATCAGTGTAGGAATTTTAACAAATATGTGTAGTTTCCAATCTCTCTTGAATAATATTCACTTTTTCCATAGCTTGATGAACCAAGTATGACATATCAACTCAGTTGAACAAACTTTGAACCAACCAATTTTTGATCTATATCTCCTCCCATAAAGAGCCTCATAAGGATCCATTTGGATATTTGAGTAAAAACTTTTCTTATATGCAAACTCAATGAGAGGCAAGTGATCATCCCAATTACCTATAAATTCAAGGACATAAGCTCTCAAAATGTCCTCAAGAGCCTGAATCATACTCCTACTTGACCATCTTTCCAAGTATGGAAAGTAGTGCTAAGATTTACCTTTAAAACCAAACCTTTATGTAAGACCCTAAAAGTTGCAAAGATAGAAAATGACGAACAAAAGAAGAAATTTCTAAAATATATAGATTTTGGCACCAGGTGATGACCACGAAGACCATCACGAGCTGTTTTCAGCACCACACCTTGTGGTGAGTCACCTTGGTAGTGGTTTTAAAACTTAGTCCTGTAGAAAAGGGACTATGACAAGGGACCACAAACCCTGGTGAGAACTATGGGCTATGATGCCCTTTATGGTGACCCCTTCCCTGATACCTCAGAAAATATTCCCAAGGAAAGGACCACGCCTCACCACCACAAGCCGTATAACCCTTCACTAACCGTGGTGGATTCCATGGTGGTCGCTCCTGCAAACCACCCTACAGGTCCTGCACCATGCTTGTTCTTCATGCACTGTGATGACATCATCGGACCGTGAAGGCTTCCATGGAGGAAGTCCTAAAACTCTTCCCCTATAATCCCAAGATTCAAGTCAAAGTCTAGCATCACTAACACAACCACGGGCTGTGATGAGCATCACGGACCTTGAGGGGTCCTCTATGAAGTCCCGTGTTTCAGTTTTAACGAAAGGTATTTTAGTAATTCCCTATTCTTTTATTAATGTATGTGGATGTTTTTGGGTCTACATTCATTACATAATTGTCCTAAATACTCCTAAGTCTATTATGTTCCTCATTAACTCTCAAACAATTTTAAGACTTTTCTCTCAAGGTTCCTTCAAGAGTTCATGTTCTTCATCAAGGTTTTGTCTAGGGTTTCTTCATGAACAAGTGTCCTTTATCAATTTCAAGTTCTAATTCATTCAAGGTATGTAGGGATTGATCCATGGGTCTCATTCACCAATGGAGTCCCAAGGTTTGTGCTTAAAATATCATTAATTTCAATTGGGTTTGTAATCCTAGTTTGATGAATTGCATTGGGTTATTTCAATTATATTTTATTTGTTATCAAAAATCATTATAAGTGTGTTTCTACATAAATTTCATGATTTTAAGTTGAATTATAAATGCCCATGTATGAAGCTATTTTCAATGATGAGTTACATGAATTATGATTATGAAGTTTAATGATTTTAAAGTATCCTCATATTTTTTATTCTCATTGACTATGTATATGAGTTTTACTCTAAATTCAAGTATGAATTATGATAATGGATTACAATTATGTTCAAGATATGAATTCTATGTGAGTTATGAAGAAGGGTGACTTAGGGCCCTATATGGTGACCTAGGAACATAATGACATGATTTATGCAAGCATGATATTGTAATGTTGGAAGGATTTTACTCATACTACAAGTATGATATGAAAATGATTTCTTATATGAATTATGAAATTTATGAATAAGTTTATGATATATGATAAGTATGATTACTTCATTTTGTATTCTTTGAAATTTAACTTAGAATCGAATGATGACTTGAGGTGGGGGCTCGACCTACAGGGTCCTTATATAAAATATCTTATCCTCATAACTATGTGCCACCTTAAGATTATCCTTTGGCCTAGCTAGTAGATCCACATATAGCATATGTACATGACCCGCCTAGCGGAGTAGAGTCTACCTTGGAAAGTAGATTCCCTTTCTTCAATTGTATGGGGATATATTAGAATTTTATGTTATAGATAGTATGGTAACTTATTGTCGGTTATGGTTCTCCCACATATGTATGCTCTCTTATGTTTTTTCATGATTTCAAATATGCCTTTTTAAATGCTTTGACCATTATGGTTTTCTTATGACTTTAATCATTCTGTTTATCATATATGTTAATTGATCATTGCATCCTATTATTTATATTGCATGTCCTACCCACATACTTAGTACATTCAAATGTACTAACGCATAATATTGCCTATATTTTCTGATAAGGTAAGGGTTGAGGATCACACTTCTATCACACGTGGGTAGTAGAGTTTTCATTCAACGAAGTTTTTTGGTGAGTTCTCATCTATTGGGGACTAGTTATAAGTCATTCCTTTTTCTAAAGACTTTTTTATATTCGTATTGAGGATGAGATAGGGATACGTATTATCCCCCACCCATCTTATATTATAAAGGCATTATTTGACCTATGTTGTAGAGTCTATGTAGTCAAGTTTACAATTCTTTTATAATCATGTTTTTGACTCTTCTTATGTCATTTCCACATTTACTTTACATTATGTATGCTTATAATATGTCAAGAGGCATGGTTGGAGCCCTTCGAGGTTTCGATCATCATGTAACTGCTAGGCCCATAGCCTATCTCTCGAATATATAATCTGGCATAATCGTCCACTGAATTTGTAGTCTTAAAGAGCATGAAGTGGGATTATTTGGTCATCCTATCCATAATCACCCAAATCGAGTCATGATTTCTACAAGATCGCAGTGAACCTATAATGAAGTCCATATTAATCATCTCTCATTTCCTCTCTGGAAAATTACTATTATGAGCTATACCACAAGGCTTTGATGCTTAACTTTGTATTATTGACTATTCAGACACTTAGAAACAAAAATTGTTATATCTCTATTCTTTTCATTCCACCAATAAACTTCCCTCAAGTCATGGTAATGTCTTGGTGAAACCTGGATGAATTGAATATCTGGAGCTATGGGCCTCTTCCATGATTCTATCTCGAAGACTATCAACATTCAGATCACACAATCTATTTAGATACCTCAATTCACGATATCCCCCTTTGTCAAAACCCATAACTTTTTGCTTGTGAACATCCTCCTCTAACTGGACAAGGATAGAGTTTTGGTGTTACTTCTCCTTCACTTTAACTAATGAAGAATAATCCCCATTCTGAACTATGACACCGCCCCCATGTGAGTTCACAGGGTGAACTCCCAATTGTAAGAGTCTATGCACTTCCTTAGCCAACTCCTTCTTCTAAGCCTCGACATGAGCAGTACTCTACATGGATATTATTCTAAGAGAATCATCAACAACATAATCTTTACCTGGATGGTAGAATATACAAATGTCATAGTCATTAAGTAATTCAAGCCATCTCCACTGACTCAAGTTCAACTTTTTTTGACTTTACATATTGTAGGCTCTTGTGATCGGTGAACACATCCACATGCACACCATTAAGATAGTGATGTCATATCTTTAAAACAAATACTATGACTTCCAAATCGAATTTATTAGTCAAATAATTTCTCTCATGAATCTTGAGTCGTCAGGAAACATATGCTATGACATTACCTCTTTCTACCAATACACAACCCAATCTAACTTTGGACGCATCACAATAAATAACAAACCTATTTGTTTCCTCTGGAACGGACAAAATTGGACCAATAGTCAATCTAGTTTTCAACTCTTGAAAACTCTTCTCACATTCATCGGACCATAGAACTTAGTATTCTTCTATGTCAACTTAGTTAACGGAGATGATATGGAAAAGTATCCCTCTACAAATCTTTTATAGTAACAAGCCAAACTTAAAACACTTCTTATATAAGTTGATGATATGGGTATGGGCCAATTCTTTACAACCACTATCTTTTGTGATTCTACTTGAATATCATCACAAGAAATAATGTGGCATAAGAATGCAACAGATGCAGGACAAAACACACACTTTGAAAACTTAGCATATAATTCTTGATCCTTAAGAGTTTGGAGATCAAATCTGAGATAGTTAGCATGCTCTTCCTTGTTTCTAGAAAATATCATAATGTGTTCGATAAATAAAATAACAAATATATCTAATACTACTTGAACACTCTATTCATGAGGTCTATGAATATCGCAGAAGCTTTACTCAAACCAAGAAATCATGACAAGAAACTCATAATGACCATATTGGGTTTTGAAAGCTATCTTCAGGATATCTCTTTTTCTCACTTCAACTGATGATAGCCCTATCTAAGGTCTATATTCGAGAAATAAGTGTCACCCTAAAGTTGAATAGCTCATCAATTCTGGAAAGAGGATACTTATTCTTTATGGTGACCTAGTTCAACTGACGGTACTCAATGCAAATTTTATGGGAACCATCTTTCTTTCGTACGAATAAGAAAAGGAGTGACGAAGGTGAGACACTCGACCTAATAAATCCCTTATCAAGAATACTTTTCAATTTCTCTTTTCACTCTTTCAACTCAGCTGGAGACATTCTATATGGTAGAATAGAGATAGGCCGAGTATCAGGAAGAACGTCTATTCAAAACTCTATCTTCCTATCGGGAGGGACTCTTGTAAATCATCAGGAAAGACTTAGGAAACTCATTTACGAAAGGAATTGACCAAAGGGATGGTGTCTCCACACTTCATCTCTAACTCAAACAATGTAGTAGATACACCCCTTTGAGACTAACTTTGTGGCCTTAAAGTATAAAGTGAACCGACCCTTAGTCTCTAAAGGACTACCCTTCTACTCAATAACTAGATGGTTTAGAAACTAGAATTTGACAACTCGAGTTCAACAATCGATTGAGGCATAACAAGAATGAAGCCAGTCCATGACAAGGAGGGCATCAAAGTCTACTATGTCTAACTCGACTATGTTTGCTAAAGTAGTCCTCACCGTGGTTCGTGATGTGCCATCATGGCCAGGGTTCTGAAACATAGTCTTATAGGGAAGGAACCACGAGCTGTGGTGCCCTCTATGGTGACCCCTCCCCTACGACCCTTAGAAACTCTTCTAAGGCCAGGATCACGATCAAACCACCACGGGACATATTTCCCTTCACGATCCATTGTGGGTTCCATGGTGATCACTCTGGTAGACTATAATATCAGGTCCTTCATCACGACCCTTACCATGAGCCGTGTTGAACTTCACGGATCATTATGGTCTATTTGAAGGGGACCCTCTAGATTTTCCTTTTTGCCAAGTTCAAGGCACTAACCACAGACACCACCATGGGCCTTAGTGAAGTTGACGGACCATGGTGGGTCTTTCAGTATAGCCCCAGTTTTCAGTTTTAATGAGGGTTATATTGGTCATTCCCTATACTTTCATTAATGAATGTGGATGGTTTTAGGGACTAGATTCGTACCAATTAACTAACCTAAAGTCTTCTAACCATCCTATTCTCTCCATAATTTCCCAAATCACAAAACTTTCTCTCCTAAGCTTTCTCC
The DNA here is from genome assembly GCF_947179165.1 of Solanum dulcamara. NCBI lineage: Eukaryota > Viridiplantae > Streptophyta > Magnoliopsida > Solanales > Solanaceae > Solanum > Solanum dulcamara. The sequence continues at coordinate 58,108,377 of NC_077239.1, read as the reverse complement.
CACGATCTTCTTCTCCCTCAAATAATTCAAAAAGGTTCTTCAAGGTCAAGTTTTCATTCTCTTCAATTTAGGGATCTTCAAGGTCAAGGTATGTGGGATTTCATCGATGAGTACATTTCACCCAAGGAATCCCAAATATTTCTTCTCAATTCTCTTATGATTTCTTCAATTAAAAGCCCTAATTTCATGATTTGCCTTGGGTCTTCTCAATTATGATATATTTCAATGCTATTAGCCTAATTATGCATAATTTACATCATATTGCATGATTTCAAGTTGAAATTTGAATGACCCCATGATATATGCTAGTTTTAAATATGATATATGAGACATGATCATGATTTTTAATGTTATTTCAATCCAAGCTTTATGAATGAGTTCAAAGATGCTTGCGAAGAAGTTTATGAATGCTTTATTAAAGGTTATGGATAATGTTTTAATTATGTTTCAAGCAAGTTTATGAGAAAGAGTGACTTGAGATCCTTGAATATGAATCAAGACTCTAATAAAAGGGTGACTTGAGATCCTAAATGAGGAAAGTGACTTAAGACCCAAAATATCTTTTGTTGAAGGCCTACACCCACATTACATGATAATGAGCTATTCCTATGAATAAATTTATGAATTATGATTATGAAAATCTTATGATTATTACAAGTATGAATTATGATTATGACATGATATGCATTCTTTGGGATGATGTACTTAGACTCGAGTGGACTTTGGGTGGGAGCTCGACTAAAGCCCTAGTAGCAACCTCTAATCTCCTAAACTACGTTTCCACTGTAGGTTTGCCAATATGGCCTAGCTAGTTGATCTACATATAGTACATGAAAATATTAATTGGATAGATCCTACCTTTGAAAGTAGCCTCCCCTCTTCTCTATGTGGGGATCATTGGATTCCATGCAATAGCGTATATGGTTTTAATGTCAGTTACAGTTATCTCCCTCTCATAGCACAATATTTTCTCAATAATTAAGATATGAGAGTCCTCTACCATCCACATAAATCTAATATTGTTCCTGATGCTCCTAGCAGGCTATCCATGGGTAGTACTGCTGATTTTCAAAAAGAAAAAATGAGTTGGCTAAGGAATTTCATAGGATTGTAAGTTGGGGAGTTCTCCTTGTGGACTCAAATAAAGTAGATGTTATTATCTAGAATAGGGTTAAATCATCATTAATGGTGGAACTGGAGGAAGAGTAAGTAAATGACCCTGTTCTACTTTAACTAAAGAAAGATGTTCATAAAGAGAAGGGGTGACTTTTGACCAAGAGGCATATGGAATGTTGAGATAACAAGTTAGATTGTGTGTTCCAAATATTGATGGTCTTCGAGACAGAATGATAGAAGAACCCCATAGATCTAGATATTCTACTCATCTGGGCTCTAATAAGATGTACCATGACTTGAGAGAATCCTACTAGTGGATAGTACGAAGAGAGATGCATTGGTTTTTGTTTTTAAATGCCCAAATTGTCAATAAGTCAAAGTTGAGAACCAAAGGCGATGTGGAGTGGCACAGAATATAGAACTTCCAGAGTGGAAATTCGAGTTGATCAATATGGATTTCATTAGAGGCTTACAGTGATCTCGTCGACAACATGATTTAATATGGTTGATTGAAAATTAGATGAATACGTCAGCCTATTTCTTCCCAATTAAGATTACAGATTCAGCAGAGGATTATGCTATATTTAATATCCGAGAGATATTCAAACTCTATGGAGTTCCTTTGTCTATTATTTTAGATAGAGGTTATAAGTTCACCTCTAGTTTTTGAAGTCATTCATAAAGGTCTGGGATCAAAGGTGGCACTTCTTCTTCACATTTCTACCCAGGCTAGAGACAAACTTTCTCATCTTTGCTCTCATATCAGGGATCATCTCTAGAGCATTCTTTGATAGCTGGATGAAATTGAGACTCTACTCTTTCACAATCACCCCTCTTTCTACAAATTCATGAACTCCTCAACTTTTTCTTCCCACAGATCTTGGGGAAAGAAGTGGTCTAGGATTGCGCTATTCAACTCATCCCAAATAATACGCTCAATATCCTCATCATGACTCTCCTCTCACTGGTTGTACAAGAAATTTGCAACATCCTTGAGCTGATAAAAAACAAGCTCAACTCCCCCAATCTGAGTCACATGCACAGCTTGTAGAATCTTCCACATCTCATATATGAGGTCCTAGTCATCTGCCTTAACCTTAGACCTGGTGAAAATTGGTGAGTTCATCCTCAAGAATTCCCTAGTTCTTGTAGTATTAGATGGATCTTGAGAGCAAGAGATGTGAACTGGAATACTATGACGACTTGAATGAGAAACCATCAATTGGGTGAGCATATGATAGATCCCTTTAACTCAGCCTCAGAATTAAAGGTAGGATGAGCAGTATGTGGAACCTATTGAGTCTTATTTTCATTCTCAGGCTCAGCTGCTCGGGCTTGATTTCTAAACTGCATCCTAGAAGGTGGTAGAACCTCATATCAATTACGTTCCTGTGGCTTAAATTGCATTTTGAAGGTATGATTTGAAAATATGAAATGCACGAATTAGATGGAAGTTTTATAGAGTTAAACTCTATAATATGAACTTGGGGTATAAAAGAAGTGAAATCATTCCTAAGATCCTGTAGCCTCTCCATTATATATGTGGTGCACTTTACACCAATAAAAAAGACTCTACTAGACTCGACTTCATAGGCATCTTACGACTTTTCAACTCTTTTCTCTGATACCAAGTTTGTCATGCCTTGAGTCTACACCCTAGGCGTTGCCAATACTTAAAAACCATTAGTGGTTCTCAGGCAAACACATGGTTGGGCTAACTCACTAAGTAGAAGACTAAACATACAGAAATATACTCAGATGGGCATATACAAGAATATAATGTAACTTATCCAATTTAGTCTCAAATACTCAATATATAGATAAAGAAAAGATTTAAAACATAATCTCTGAAAATAAAAATATATTCAATACTGTATCTACGCCTAGTCTATAAAGCCTCTAACTGACTCTAAATAGGTATCGACAGAGGACTACGGCTACCTCAAAAGACTAATAAATAAATACTAAATAAAATAACTAAGAGATCATGTGAATAGGAAGATGTTTTACTAAAAGTTGGATGGAAGGTGATCTTTAACGATGCGCCTGTTAAAGTGACATGACCCAAGCTAGGCCTTAGGTATGACACAGTGATCAGAATCCTGGAGGCCACCAACCATGCCTCTTACCATATCACTCCTGAGCATTCATAAGGTAAATAAAGCAACAGAGCCAAGAAATAGATACGGAAATTAAGTCTCAATAAGAAAAACATCATCATGAGAATTTATACCATTTACATATACCTTTATGTTGGATCGGACCTTTAAACTTAATGCATACTTCTCACATACGTAGGGAATTCCATATACTAACACATATATTTTCCTATATTGTATCATAATATAGGGTCGGACAATTACCGCGCACCTCCTACTCATGGCTAGAATTGAGCTTTCCTTTCTTAGTTGGTGAGTCCTCATGCTTTGAGGATAAGATTTTTATCTTTTCATCTTTTTTTTACTTTTATATGTTGTCATGGGTGAGATAGGAGCTTCTCTTATGTCCCCATCTAGTTTAGTAGAGGAATATTAGATGTCATGGAGTCTATGTTGTCATTTCATTTTGAGTATGATACTTTTTCTATTTTATTGAGATTTTCCATGTTGACATTTTATTTCCCCATCTATGTCTTAGCTTATTGCTTACATACCTTATGTATCCTCCTGAATTATATGCTAAGAGGCTTGGTTGGGGTCCCTCGGGATTCTAATCATTGTGTCGCATATAGGGCTTTACTTGGGTCATGATAAATTTGGTATCAAAATAAAAAGTATAGAGTGTCATAAGGAGTCTAACATATCGCATCGAGTAGATTTTTGTTCATAGGTGTGAAGTGCACCATATCTATTAATGGAAGGCTATGAGTCGTCTTAGGAAAACATCACTTCTTTCATGATTTCATCTTGCGATAGAGTTAAACTCTAAGGCTTTCTATTCTAATGCTTTCTCTTTGTGATTACAGAAATATGCCTCCAAGAAGATACCCCATCAAAAGAAATGTTGAAGAGTAGTAACAAGCCCCAAATGACCCTTTGAATAAGAAAGTCTCTCACATGGAGTTTCGGGCCACATTTCAAGTTCTTGCCCAAGTTGTAGCTGCTCAAACTAATAGAGAAATGGTAGCTCCCGTGAACCCAAATGTGGGTACAATAACTAGCTAATTTTGTGACTTTGCTAGGATGAACCCTCTTAAATTTTATGGCTCTAAGGTGGATGAGAATCCACAAGAATTCATCAAAGGCATTGCTAATATCATTGGGATCATGAGTATTAGTCTAGAGAAGAAGGCGGACTTAGTGTCTTATCAACTTAAGTGAGTGGCGCAAGTTTTATATGAGCAATGGAAAGATAAAAGAGGTAGAGATGATGGTCCCGTCGATTAGGTGGAATTCAAAGGTGCTTTCTTTGACCAGTTCTTTCCTTCTGAGTTGAGGAAAGCTAAGGTACAAGATTTCATCAATTTGCACAAAGGTAATATAAGTGTGAGGGAGTATAACCTTAAGTTCATTAGGTTGTGAAAGTATGCTCCTTTTATGGTCGCTGATCTGAGGGCTTGTATAAGAAAGTTTGTTTTAGATGTGTTCAATTTGGTGGTCAAAGAATGTAGAACTACCATGATTATCAAAGTGATGGACATTTTGAGGCTTATGACACATGCCGAATAGATAGAGGAGGATAAGCTAAAGGAGGGGTCTAGGATGAAGACCAAGAGGGCTCACACCGATGGTAGAAGTTTCTCACATGGTAAGTCTAGGAATGATGGCCATGTTCAGTTTTGTCAAAAGTATTTCAACCAAGATTGATCAAACCTTTCGGATCCAATGTTTGATAAAGATAAGGTGCCTAAAACTAAGGTACAAGGAGGATCTGTAAGTGATCAATTCATCCCTCCATGCAAAAAGTATGGAAGACATCATAAGGGAGAATGCTTAGCAGGATCATATGTATCCTATAGGTGTAGAAAGTCGAGAAATTAACCAAAGGATTATAGGAGTAGCACTAGACCTGAGGCTATGACTTAGTCTATAGGCCATCCGAAGCACTATGGTACTATATCAAGTGGCTGTCAGTGCCAAAAAAAATATTATGCCCTTCAGACTCATAAGGAATTAAAGGATTCGCCTAATGTTGTGACTGGCATATTGAAAGTCTGACTATGATTTTTATGCATTGTAAGATCCAGGTGCTACTCTATCATTTTTTATCCCTTATCTTGATATGAAATTCATTGTTATCCCCGAGACCTTTTTAGAGCCTTTTTTAGTCTATATTCATGTTGGTGATTCGATTTTGGCTAAAAGAGTCTATTGAAATGGCCTAGTTTCCCATATATTCACCTTAGTTGATCTTGTAGAGCTTGATATGATCGATTTTGAAGTTATTCTCGGTATGGATTCTCTTCATGCATGTTATGCTTTTATATGTTGTAGAACACATAAGATCTAGTTTCAGTTTCCTAATAAGCTAATCCTAGAATGGAAAGGTAGTAATTTTGTGTTTCATGGTCAATCATCACGTACCTTAAAGCTTCAAAAATGATTTCTTAGGGTTGTATCTATTATTTAGTCCAGGTTAGGGATATAAATTTTGAAGCTCCTACTCTTGAGTCAGTTTCATTTGTTAATGAGGTTCCAAAAGATTTTCTTCATGACCTCCCATGTATTCTTCTCAAAAGGAAAATAGACTTTGGTATCGGTCTTCTCCCTAACACCAAACTTATATCTATTTCTCCTTACCAAATTGCCTTGATATAATTAAAAGAATTAAAGGATCAGTTGAAGGATTTGTTAGATAAGAGTTTTATTAGATCAAGTGTCTCTCCAAGGGGTGCTCTGATTCTCTTTGTTATGAAGAAGGATGGTTCTCTCTGTATGGGTGTTGACTATTGGAAGTTGAACATAGTCATAATTAAGAATAAGTATCCCATTCTAAGGATTGATGACCTATTCGATCAACTTCAAGGAGCAAGCTACTTTTCAAAGATTGATCTTTGATTGGGTTATCATCAACTCCAAGTAAGAGAATGCCAAATTCTGAAGACTACTTTTAAGACTCGGTATGGTCACTTTGAATTCTTGGTTATGTATTTTGGGCTAACAAATGCTCCTACAGCTATTATGGATTTGATGAACATGGTGTTCAAGAAATATTTAAATATGTTCATAATTTTGTTCATTAATGATATTTTGACCTATTCATTGAGTGAGAAGGAGCATGTCGATCATTTGAGGATTGTCTTATAAATTCTCAAGGACCTCCAGTCATTTGCTAAGTTTGGAAAGTGTGAGTTTTTGTTGAGGTCAGTTGCTTTCTTTGCCATGTTGTCTCTAGTAAAGGTATTATGGTTGTTCCAAAAAAGACCAAGGCGTCAAACCGTAGACCAACTGATATTTCAAGTTCCTCAACTTGTACATGAGTATAAACCACCTTAAAAATATAGTTAAATACCCTCTTTAATTTCCAGCATCTCCATAATATTTATATAAAATAATATTTATCATCAAAAGTAAGCCTAGAATGTCTAAACAGGACTATGCTACCAAAAATAGTAAATTTAGCCAGCCTAGTATCTCATTTCGCAACTAAATTTTGAAAATAAAAATTAAAAAGCTAGACTTTATGTCCTTATTAAAGTTGTAGATATATGTCTTAAGTTTCAAACTAATCAAAAATCAAAGGAAAAGACATTTTGTGGAAAAAGATATAACCAAAACACTAATGGTTGTATATCTGAGATTTTTAAATGAAAAATCTGGACAGAACTTGTCCTATGTTCATCCTATTTTTTGACTCAATAACAATAAATTTAAGCTCTACTATGAACGTAAGATTTGTAGGTATGTGTGTTATATTTCCAAAGAATATTTATTTACCAAAAACAAAGCTCTACGAATGAGATATGCTTAAATTACTAACAGCTATAAAGTTTGAGAAATGAATTTGGTTTACTTACCATAAGCGAGAGGTTGCTTTGTGTTCTAGCTGAAAGGACAAGATTCCGTTCTGATTTTGTGAGGAATTATGATGGAGAGAGAATTCAAGGTCTTTTCGTATCTTGAATAAACCAAAATTATGAGAGGAAGTGTACAAGAATTCATCCAAAGTGATATTTATCACTTGGTACCTCCTACTATAAAGCTGGCTACCAGAAAAGTAAAAGTGGGAAGCTCAAATGCATACATATGTGCATATATTTTTATCTATAAGCTCCCTTTTATTTTAAGGGTAATTTTATGGTTAATAAATTTTAAAATTTTGCAAAATTTTAAGTTCCTAAAATGTGAGTAAACAAAATATATTTACTAAGGAGTTTTCCATCAAAGTGTGAATACTAGCTTATATGATTAGGGGCGTTACATTCACCTTGAAAGTTGTTATGAGATTTACAAAGAAAGGAAAGCTAGTCCTCATTACATTGATCCCTATCGGATTACAAACAGGGTAGGTAATGTAACTTATAAGTTAGAGCTACCACCAGAGTTAGTGGTTGTTCATCAAGTGTGTCACATTTCAATGCTCAAAAAGTGCTTAGGAGACTATCATGCCCCAAGTCTACACCCTAGCCGTGACCAACACTCAAAAACCATTATTGGTTCCTAAGTGACCCTTAGCCTGTCTAACTCACTAAGCGGAGGACTTACTCATGCAAAGTATACTCATGTGGACACAACAAGTGTAAATAAACTTAACAATCTCAGTTTAAAACTCAAATCTCATATATATATATATATATATATATATATGAGACATAACTCAATATTTTCAAATTTTAATCAAATGAATAAACTGAATAGACTCAACTCTGTTTGACTAGTCTATGAAGCCTCTAAATCTTGACTCTGAATAGGTATCGGGATAGGCCCACAGCTACCTCAAACTGAAAAATAAATGACTTAAAGTAAATGACTTAAGAGCTCATTTGAATGCGAAGAGGTCTCTTCAAAATTGGGTAGAAACTAATCTTCAATGATGTGCCTATTGAGGATCTCGATCACCTACGTATGCATCATAAAACGATGCAGCACCAATTGGCGGCTGTTATGGAATGTACGGTATGGAAAATAGCTAAAAGAAAACTTACATAAAGATACCCAACTCAACTCAACTTTGGAAATAGCTCAACTCAATAAAATATACATATATGTAAAATAATGCTTTTAAAGATATGAATAAGTTAATGCAACTCAGTAAAGAAAACATGACCTATAAAGTGGTTCTGGTTAGAATTTTGGACCGGCCAGTTAAGAGATTGAGGAACAAAGAAGTTGCATCTATTAAATTTCTTTGGAGGAATCAACAAGTTGAAAGTGCTACATGGGAAGCAGAAGAGGACATGACGAAACGTTACCCTCTTCTCTTTAACTCTATTCAAGCCTAAGGTAAGTTATTCATGCTCTAATGTTTAAGACTCCTATATTTCAGATTTTCCTATTTCTTTATATGTATCTATGTTCATGAAGTAGAATTTTAAAGTCATGTTTTATGCAAAGTTTAAAGGTCTCAAGTTTATGCATTTCAAGTGTCATTGTATTCATGTTGGGCTGCTAGTCCTTGCACCATGTACCTTTCTATGCTAATGATTCTCATTCGAGGATGAATGTTTCCAGGGGGAGATATTGTAAGATTGGAAATTTGAAAAGTACTGAAACAAGGAACAAAACATGAAATTTCAAAGAAATGCAGAAAAAGGCACCGTGTTGACCACGAAAGGCCATCACAGGCCTTAGTGAGCACCACAGACAGGGTTGAGCCACCAGGGTGGTGATTGAGAGGCTCAAAACGACATGGAAGGGACCACAATGAGGGACCACAGACTGTGGTGAGCACCATGAGTCATGAATCCCTCTGTGGTGACCCCTCTCCAAATCCCTCAGAAAACATTCAAAGGTAAGGACCATAGACAACCACCCTAGGTCCTAGAGATCTTCATGGACCATGGTGTCCAATCTGTAGGCCTTCTACAGGACCTGCACCATAGCCTCATTTCACGGACTGTGATGCCCTTCAGACCGTGAAGGTCTAGATGAAGAAAGTTCAGAGACCCTCCCTGCAAACTCTCAAAACCTTTTCCCACCGCAATGATCACGGGACACCCACAATGGATCATGGTGAGCACATAGACCGTGAAGGGTCCCCGTGAATCCAATTTGGCCAAACTTTAAGAGGGATATTTTCATATTTTCCTACATTTTAACTCAAAGTAAGGTCATTTTGGAGGGAGAATTCACCTATCTATAAGACCCAAAGTCTTTGTACACTTATTCACTCTTACTCACATTCTAAGAATTCAAACCCTAACCTCCCAAGTGCTCCCAAAGTCTCCTCCTTCTTCAAAAAGAGTTCTATGGTTTCATTCCAAGAAGATCAAGCCTCTATTTCTTTTCAAGTTTTGCATTAAGGATTTGCATCCTCAAGGTATGTGGGTCTCATTCTTAAGTTCTTTCACCCCTGGATCCCAAAATATTTCTAACTCAAAAATTTAATTTTAAATGATGAAATCTTATGAGTTTTTATATGATGATTCTAAAAGCATAGATTATTGCCTATTTGAAGTTTATTTACCTATGTTTATATATACTGACTCTCAATTTCATAAAATAAATGATTTATCAAAGTTCTTATATTAAGGCAATAAAGTATATTGGTGGATTGTTGTAAGATGCTTTAATTGATGCATTTCCATCACTCTCATGCATGCTAGCATTGTTTTAAATATATTTTAAGGTTCAATGAAGAAAACCCACCTAGTTTCATTCTATTGAAATGAAGTTGAATTGAAAGATTTTACACCAAAATGAAAGTTTATGAAAGCAAATGTTTATTATTTAAAAGAGTCTTATGAAATGAAGGAATGATTGAATAATGATAAAAGAGCTTCTTAGCCAAAGAATGGATTCTATGTGGAAGGATAATTCTCACATATTTGAATTAAATGAAAGGTTTTAATAAGATATTCCACTGAATGATGATTTGATGCCTAAAATTATATGAATGCTTATGTTATTATGATATTTCAATGCTATTCCGTGTGATTTGACCTAGTATTGAATGTAGCATGTAGATTGGGACTCGATCTAAGGGGTCCTTAAGTAAAGTCTGATATTGCATTAACATGCGCCAACATAGGAGCTCTTGTAGGTTTAGGCTAGTGGATACACAAATACACCTTAAAGTTAATGTTAAAGAAATGATTAAAGATGACAGAATTTTACCAGGCAAATAGTCTCCCCGTGCTAACGTAGTGGGGTATGTCGGATTCCATATATTAGCTCGCATGGTCTTAAATTTTAGTTACGATCATCTTCCCATAAAATTGATGTTTTAATGTTATATATGATGATTTTTCATGCATGCATTCACTTATTTACCTTGCTTATAAATGTCTTAATGTTTTCCATTATATTGCATGCTCATATACTTAGTATATTTAAAGTACTAATGCATACTCTTTACCTATATGATATCACCATGTAGGGATTGTGTTGATCCACGCTCTCCTCCACATGGCTAGTTTGATCGTTGAAGGCTACTACTTTGGTGAGTTCCCATGTTTTAAGAGTGATACCCCCTTTTCCTTTCTAGCTTATAATATGTATATACATTTTGAATTCCATTTGAGTACTTCTTCTATATACTATGAGGGTGAGCTAGGGACATGTCTTAGCCGCTGTCAAGTCTAAGGAATTTAGAGGTTTTGTTGGACCAGTTGTATGATGTTTGATATTGTTAATGACAATTATCTCATGTTATTTCCCTTAGTCCCATTACCCCTTTTTCTTCTGCTTATTCTTAAATTCCATTACCGATGAAAGGCTTAATGAATTCTAAGAGGCTTGGATAAGGTACCTCCGGGTGTCTCATTCACTGTGTCGCATCTAGGCCTTAGGCTTGGGTTGTGACAAGTCTCATGACTTATGTCGAGCAAATTAAATAAGAAAAACTTAAGAAAAGAAATGCAAGGGACTCCATGAAAGCTCGGTATGAAGGTAGGTTTTCTCACAACAAATACAGTGGTGGAAATGGTCGTTTCTAACAAGGCCAAAAATTTCAAGTCCAAGGTTCTCCAAAACCTCCGGCTCTAAAATTTGAGAAGGACAAGGTGCCAAAACCTAAGGTACAAGGTAGAGCTTCAGGTGGTGAAGTTATCCCTCTATGTAAGAAGTATGGGAAAAACCATAGAGGAGAGTGCTTAGAGGGGTTGGATGTTTGTTTCAAGTGTACAAAGCTCGGTCATCATGCAAGGATGTGTAGTTGTGGGGATAGTCCCCAAGTTCAAAAAAAAGACACTAGTCGTCAGGATCGGCGTGCTACTACTTTGGGTGGAGATTAGTGACAAAATAAAATTTAGGCCTTTCAGACTGTTCGGGAGTTAGGGAATTCACCTTATGTCGCGATTGATATGCGGAAAGTATTTTACTTATATGTTTATGCATTATTAGATATGGGTGCTACTCTATCATTTGTTACTCCTTATATTGCTATGAGATTCATTGTTAGTGTCGAGATATTGCTAGAGCCTTTTTTGGTCTATACTCCGATTAGTGATTCGGTTGTGGCTAAAAGAGTCTATAGAAATTGTCCAATTTTAGTTTTTCAAAAAGTCACCTCCATACCTAGTAGAGCTTGATATGACTGATTTTGATTCTATTCTTGGTATGGATTAGCTTCATGCATGTTATGCCTCTATAGGTTGTAGAACCTATGTGGTCAAGTTTCAGTTTGCAAATAAGTCAGTCTTAGAATGGAAAGGTAGTAATTTTTCATTTAAGGGTCAATTCATCTCATGCCTTAAATCTCGAAAAATGATTTCCAAAGGTTGCATGTGTCATCCAGTTCAGGTTAGAGATACTAACTTCAAAACTCCTACTCTTGAGTTAGTTTCAAATGTAAATAAATTTTTGGAAGTTTTCCCCAATAATCTCCCAGTTATTCCTCCCAAAAGAGAAATAGATTTCAGTATCAATCTCCTCCTTGATGCTCAGCCTATCTCTACTCCTCCTTACGGCATGGCTCTGGTAGAATTAAAATAGTTAAAGGATCACTCGAAGGATTTACTAGATAAGGGTTGCATTATATCGAGTATCTCTTTATGGGGTGCTTCGGTTCTCTTTGTCAGAAAGAAGGATGGTTCTCTTCGTATTTGTATTGACAATCGATAATAAAAAAAAGTCACAGTTAAAAATAAGTATCCCATTTCAAGGACCGATGACTTATGCGACCAACTTCAAGGAGCAAGTTACTTTTCAAAGATTGATCTTCTATCGGGTTATCATCAAATTCGAGTAAGGGAATATGACATCTCAAAGACGTCTTTTAGAACTTGGTATTGTCACTTTGAATTCTTGGTTATATCATTTGGTCTAATGAATACCCCTACAACTTTTATGGATTTGATGAATAGGGTGTTAAAGCAATGCTTGGATATGTTCGTTATTGTATTTATTGATGATATTTTGATCTACTCTCGGAGTGAGAAAGAGAATACTGATCATTTGAGGATTGTGTTGAAAATTCAGAAAGATGGTCAGTTGTATGCAAAGTTTAGTAATTGTAATTTTTGTTAAGGTTAGTTTCATTCCTTGGTAACATCATCTCCGACGAAGGAATTATGATTGATCCAAAGAGGATCGAAGCGGTTAAAAATTGACCTAAACCTTTGAATACTTTAGATATTCAGAGTTTCTTGGGCTTAACCGGTTATTATAGACGGTTTGTGGAAGGTTTCTCTTCTATTTCATTGACCTTGACAACTTTGACTCAAAATAAGGTGAAGTTCCAATGGTTTGAGGCATGTGAGAAAAGCTTCCAAGAGTAGAAGGATAGGCTTACCTCCGCTATAGTGTTGACTTTATTGAATGGTTCCGATGAGTTCATTGTGTATTATGATTTTTCACGAGTTGGTCTTGGATATGTTCTAATACAAAATGGTAAAGTGATATATTATGCTTCAAGGAAACTTAAGGTACATGAGAAGAATTACCCAACTTATTACTTGGAGTTGGCGGCGGTGGTATTTTCTTTGAAGTTGTGGAGATACTATCTTTATGGTGTCCATGTCTATGTTTTCATTGATCACAAGAGTTTGCAATATGTGTTCACTCAAAAGGACTTGAACCTACAATAAAGAAGATGGCTTGAGCTGTTGAAAAATTATGACATGAGTGTGCTATACCATCTAGGTAAGGCAAATGTGGTTGCTGGCTCTGTTAGTAGATTGTCCATGGATGGTATTGCTTATGTTGAGGATGAGAAGAAAGAGCTAGTTCGGGATGTGCATAGAATAGCCCATTTTGATGTTTGATTGGTTGATTTCAAAGATGGTGGTGTTATTGGGAAATATGGTTCTGAATCATCTCTTGTGGCAGATATAAAGGCAAAGAAAGATAGTGATCCCTCTATAGTTGAATTGAAGAAAGTGGATGCGGAAAAAGCCATTGAGGCTTTCTCCCAAGTGGGAAAGAGTGTTTTTGTCTTGACCTAATTTCTCAAGTCACGAGGGCACCTAATATCAACCCACCAGTAGGTACGCCTAAACCCACAGTCCAGAACCATTGGCAATGCACCATAACAAGTAGAAGGAAAATAATAATAATAATAATATTAATAATAAAAATAAGAAAAAGCATGGAAGAATGATAATAATACAACAAGATAACCCCCAAGACCTGGTATCAACCGGTATTCGAGCTACTAAACCAAATAAGGAAGTACAGGGTTTATACATATACAATGATAATGATAGTAATACAGACTATCTCTAAATATAAAATAAGGACTAGTCCAATCCAAAAAAGAGAGAGATAGGCAACCCTAAACGCCAAGAGATCACCCAAGTCTAAAAAATCTAAGTGCTTCTCCGCATAATATCCAAATTAGCAAAGAAAACCCTTACTATGATCTGCAGGATGCAGAAGTGTAGTATGAGTACCAACCAGTGAAACTTAGTAGGCATCAGCCGACTGAGCTCCAAAGATACTATAAGTATAAAGAAAATGTAGGCAAGGAGTATATATCACAAATAACTAACAAGAATAATACGGGAGCATGCAATAAGAAACATCTGATACAAGGAAGGAAGAAGATAGGGAACAATCAAGGAAACAAAGAACATATCTGGTGGTTCTAGACCAGAACCTAAACACTACAACACACTATGGAGGAGGAAAACTAAGTTAAACACTACAACACACTGTGGAGGAGAACAACTAAGTTAAACCTACTACCAGAAATAAACACAAATATCACGTAAAGGCCCAAAGGACTGCATTAACTAAATCCCTACACAAGAAGGTTAGATAAATAAGAACAAGGGTAGTAACTACCTTCAAACAAGGGACCACCCTTTATACTACCACAAGTTAGCAAATAATCAGATAATACCTCTCGAGCTCCTGTGTGCCAAGGAAGTTCACTCACAAAAAGGTAAACACTACTAACAGGTACAAACAACTATGTTGGTGATAGGTAATGCCATCAATGCCAAGTACCTCATAACAAGATATATATACCTATTTCCATTCCCGGGTAGGAAGTAGGACTCATGCTTCTTTCTAGGATCGCCATGGGGGGATCAGGAATGCCCCTATATACCAATATGGTCCTAATCTAGGTTTTATATTATTATAGATATCAATATGTATATCCAATCATCTAGAATATGCTCTATCGCGGTGACTGGAGATAAATATTCAAATCCATATGAAAAATGGTTGGGAACTCTCACCGACCAATCCAATATAAGAAAATGAGCTCATCCTCGATGCCTCCAATCAACTCTAAATAGTAGTAATAAAGGTTGTATGACCTCTTTTAAGAAAATCCATATAAAATATTTTGGGCTACAACCCAGCTTCCTCAAATCAATGCCAAGAACTAATGCATGCACTAGGATCGACTACTTATGTGAGAAAATAAGGGTCCAATGCAATGCATACCATCACCAACACCCAAACACGCACAATCACACACAATAATGACACCATAAGCACCTTACCCTCTAGTGCATAGAAACAGGACTAACACATAAAATAGAACTCTAACCAAGGCCAAGGGCTCAAATATACTCCTCTAACTCCACAACAAGGCCCAAAAAGGAGCTCAACCCTAACTAGTAATAAGGAAGAGGATATGAGGAAATAGGTGCTCAGCAAGTCCATCAAAACCTCTAGAACCAACTAAGTAAAACCCCAATAATTCAAACACAACTAGCCCCATCAAACGACAATAACAAAGCATAGAGGATTCTATCTTTAGATCTAGAATAGGGCCCAACAAAAATTCGCAAGCCTAGTCGGGTGAAAAATGCTACACCAAGGCTCCAAAATAGGTGCTACAATAGTGAAGGGCACTAAGTCTCAGAAATTCTCTCCAACAACGGCTACAACAACCAAGGATCAACCTAAACTCAATTCTACTGAAAAATTCTACGAACCACTATATACATCGAACAAGCCACCTAAAATAGGGTAATCAAGGACAAACTAAGGCATAATTAATAATCTACCAAAATCACTGAGGGTTTCATAAATTCAAACATAGCCTAATGTTCATAGCAGGACAAGGAAGAAAGAAACTAGGAATCAAGTCTAACCCATCACATACAATCCTAATCACAAGAAATTTATTCTAAACAATACCTCATGAAGCTCAATCGAAAGAATGAAGACAATAGCCTACCTCGAAGAAAAACATGCGCGCTCCAAGTCTACTTCCTTATAGATTTCTTCTCCAAAATCAACTCTAATTGCCTTCACGCTATCAAAATATTGATCATCTCATAAATATGGATGTTGTGACACAAAAATTGCATTTTTCATAGATGGACCCAAAATTGAGTCTGAAAGGGATCATGGGATTCATAATGGGAATCCTAAAATTTCTCATGACCCAACCCCATAGGTCATGACTGGGGTCCAACCTGGACCCCCATATACATACATAAGAACCCCCAATGGGTCATGAAGTTTCTATATACATATAGCCCCTTCTTTTTTGTTCTATCTTCGGAGGAGTTACCACTGATTATATTATGAAAAGGCACGTAAGAAGACAAGGCTGCCATTTTATATTAAGATGCATAATACATTGCATAGATGTCGTTGGACAAAACATACATATAACCCATACACATATGTCTATAGACCTCTAAGAGTATTAACTGTATCATATAGTGGGACAGGGCCCCCGCCGTACCCCTGAACAAACAGTTATATACATTTGAAGACATGTACCAAAAGCTAGGCTCCGAGACAATGAAGCTCTTCCCAAAATCACTGATTAGAAATCCTAAGCTAACGAATTCCCAAAATGCGTACGTGTACCAGCGGTCATGAAATCCAGCCCCCCCAAAGAAAAGGGGTCAGTACGATATATACACTGAGTATATAAAGCATAACACCGTATAAGTGAGATTACAGCAGAATTAGGGATGCAAAAAACAAGTATAACATTTAACAAAGTACTGTACCCACATCTTATAAGATAAAATCACGTATACCATCATCACATATTGTACCCAGCCTGCTCGAGGACTTGGTGTTACACATACAATGTTCTATCATCATAGGCATATATATATATATATATACTATTAGCGCTGTAGAATATACAACCCGATCAATGCATATAGTAAGTTAGAGCCGAGGAACGTCCGACCTGATCCCTATACATATAACATGTTAGTACTGAGGAATGTTCGGCCTGATCCCTATACATATAACACATTAGTAGAGAGGAACGTCTGGCCTAATCCCTATACATATAAAAAGTTAGTGTCGAGGAACATCCGACTCGATCCCTATACATATAACACATTAGTGTGGAGGAACGTCCAGCCCGATCCCTATACATATAACACTTTAGTGCCGAGGAACATCTGTCCCGATCCCTATACATATAATACGTTATTGTAGAGAAACATTTGGCCTGATCCCTATATAATATAACAATGTATATATGTGCATGTAGAACTTGGTAAAGTATCAAACATCCCTCAACATATTATTATAAAGTATGTCCAAGAGCCTCTAGGTCTAGGAGCTTACACATCCAATCATTAATCAGTATGTAGAAGGCTCGAGGGTTGTAGTTCAACTAATTTAAGACCCTTACCATTCAAAGGTGAGTAAAGTGATTATTGTAAGAGTTCCATCATCAAGAAGTAAATAAGAATCGGGAATTACTCTTTCCATTTAAGATTAGATTTACCCTCGAACTCATATCATTCATTATTTAACTTAAAGATATGCCAAAAGAAAGGAAAGATAGGCTTTACATACCTCTTATGGGTTACTCGTAACCATGTTCACGTCATCGTTCTCTGAACCTATTTAACACGAAAATAATACTCATATTAATAACCTTCGAGTCTCCTATTCCTACATTTGTATTCAAGTATCCATAGGAACCATTTCCTTGTTCGCCTTTCTCGACTAGTTTATAAGTTAGTTAAGAAGTTAACGGAAATCGGGCAGCATCTCCCCTATAACTTTCCCTATCCACAGTTCCATTTTAACCTCAAAACCTTAGAATCCATATTAACAACAACAACCAGCATCCAATACACAATTACACCATTTCAACATTACACAAAAAAAGTCCCAAAATAACTCGCTTAAAACTACGATACTAAAATAGGGTTTCTAATCTCTATTTCATAAAACCATTAACCACATGAAATGGAGGAACATATGGCTGAAAACAGCAGAACCCATGCCCTATTTATACCATGTTCCATCCCTGCAACACACTACTAAACACCTCCAATCCGCAGCACCACAATCACAACACACTACTCAACTTCGATTTAACTAAAGTGATGTCAATTTAGTTTGTTTCTAACGCCAAACATACTTATGTAATTTTCTTACTTCCATATTCATTAAATACATGTAATACACTCCATAAAAACCTTATTAACTACACTTCAAAAGGAAATATCTTACCTTGTCCAAAACTTGTTGAAATGCACCTCGAAAGTTCTCTTAACGTGCTGAAACTTAGCGGACTGTTTGTATCACTTCCTTGCTTCCCCAAAATGAATTTTTACATTATTAAACACCGTTATATCATTGTGGGATACCTTAAATAATTAATTCAAGGAGAGAAATTGGGAATCTTACCTTTTTCTCTCTTGTCTGTTGCCCCACTCTCTAGACTTCCTAGGGTTTCTCTTTTGTTTTTGGTTTAAATTGCTGAATTTTTAAGTGTATACAACATGTAACACCTATATATACGCATCCTAGGAGGTTACATATGGCAGCCCCTAGGAATGACACATGGCAGCCCCCTAGGGCGCCACCTCAATCATGCACCCACTCACTTGCTGCCACATGGTAGTACGGGACCCACCTTAAGTAGGTGTGTTACCTACTTGGTCCAAGTAGGTGCATCACCTAATCAGTCAAAGTAGGTGTATCACCTACTTTCTTCCAAGTAGGTGCTACGCCTCCTTCCGCCTCTTTTGTGGGTTCGTAATCTCGTCTCACTTTAAGAATCTATGTAATCCTTGCTATGTCAACTCGACATGCACTCCCATAGATTAAGTATGTAATACACCCAAGTTGGTAGCTTACGCAGGTAAGTCGAGTCCCACAACATGTTATTTGCCCCCCCAACTTCTTTCAAATCCTTATAACCCTATTTCCAACCTTCACTCTTATAGCGCCTCACATCCTTCCTTCTGTAGAGTTATTTAATAACATTATAGCTAATCTGGGTCACGTAGCAACTTTTAAGAAGTTTAAGAAAGTGCTCCAATGTACCAAAGCATGGGGCATAACAACCTTTCCCCCTTTAGCACATTCATCCTCGAATGTTAAACAAAACCCTCTTCAAGGTCTTATACAGATTACAGGGAAATTTCATTTATTGCAACCATATATGATTTTAGTATGCAATCAGTGTAATAGTTTTAGCGGTTGAGATTACTTGTAAACGTAGGAAACAGGTACATATATTTCTTTTCTTGACTTATTCCACTCCACATATTTCATTATACTGACATGTAGTTGCAGTCTATTTTGTCACATTTGTTTCGCTTCCTTTACTTACTCTTAAGTTCTCTTATATATTACCTTAGGAGAGACTTCTTATCCTTCCTCTTATGCTACTTGTATGTCACAACATCAGTAGCCAATAACTCTGGTGCCAACATCTTGATCTTTAGTCAGGTATAGCCTTGCTATCCTTTCAAATACCGCTAAGTTACTCAGTGTTATTGTTTTATTGTATTCACCTCTTTTGTATGCACCCATTCTATGATGTCATACCATTCAAGGTCTTTACCAATAATTTCCCAGGACGGTCTCAAATATCACCTTGGCTTTTATCCGTTTATTGCTAGCGTTTAGATCTTATTAGCTCATATCAGTATGGGGTCTTACTTGAAGGTTAAGTATTCACATTAACATGCTGTAATGTCCGTTGAATTCATCTTACGCTTGTATTTTTCATATCCACTTCCCCCCTTTAGGGTATATCCATGACATTATCTGTTTACTTTCAACTTTTCAGATGCGTATGAGTCTTTTCCCACACATTTGGTATACTGCACCATATCCATATCATCCTTTATACCACCTATACTTTAGGTTACCCATGTACGAAACCTTAATACAATCATGAGGTGCTTCAAATTCTCGATATATCGTATAAAATCTTATCTGATGGTTGGTACTCGAGTAATGTAATTGATGTAGCAATTTATCCAAAGCCACATTCTATGTATTCTAGTCAATAGCTAGTTAATACAGCTAGTCACTCCAATCCTACTTAGGCAAAAGTTTTATTCCGACGATCAGTTTCCCAAAATTCTCTTGAAGTAACATTTTTGTCCCAACCTATATCATCTTTTTCTCTTGAGGGATGCATGTTGCACCATTTGTTCCTCAAGTCTACTGTCTTTGTCCCTTAAGGATTTCCTTATTTGCGAGGTGAGATTACGTGCATGCAGTATCCTTTTATGCCTCATGCCTTTCTACCCTTATTATGTATCCAACACAGGCTCCTAACTTGCTTAACAACATGCCAAGTTTGGCTCAATAATGGTTTTACCTTGTCACCACGTCATCGTACGACACCTTTAAGTTCATAACTATATATTCTCCCTCCATTCCATACTCGTATTCAATTAATTACATCTATCTTGGGTGCTTCCGTGAAAAATTCCCTTGTCATTTCCTAGCACCTATTTTACCTCATTGATCATCTTTCTACAACCTGGTGTTTCGTCGTTTTGTCACGTTAGCATTCGTATCTTTAGCTATGTATGTCATGTCTTATTTCTACCCTGTTATTTCACTTTCTTCCTTATTTATTCCATAGCTCGCTCTTCCATTTCACACTTTCCTTTATATTCACATCATACTCTGTTCGTATTTAATCCTATAGTATGACACTTCTTAACCTTCTTTGCAATTTTTACTATGTTTTATTTACCCTCTGTGGAGTAGGAGTGTTCAACCCTTCACCCCTTCTGGTCAATCTTATCCTTAATAGCTCACAAATTTATATTTTCCTTCAACATGAGCTTTTTCAAGGGCAACATGTGGTTGGGGCATTTCTAATCCATTCAAATGAATTCTAAACTTTACTGCTCATATAGGCTTCCCTTATTTTTCCATTTTTGGGAAAATTTGAGCAAAGTTTCCTTTGTATTTCTTACTACCTCAACACCTGCATGCAGAAAATGCCAACAATGCCTCACAAGGCCAACATATATATTCATATCATGTCATATTGCAGCCACACGGGGCACCCAATATCAATAACAGTATAAAATGATGGACATTCCTCGTATGTCCAACTCCAACTACCTCTGTTACACTGCCATATCTACTTTTCCTTTCCATTTTTAGCTTTACATGTCAATCGTACTTCAATACCTCTCTTAACATATATCTTTCGTGCCTTTGCTTACTTGCATGCTTTGTAACTTCTAATATCGTCAGTCACCTTCTTCTATAGATGTTGTCTTTCTGTTGAAATCACAGGTTAGTATAAGGAATTGCATTCCCTATAACTCGCCTCTATCGCACGATCTTAGATATGAAAGAAAGAAAATATCCTAAATACCCTATAGCCTCTTGTTTATAGATATGATGTACAACAAACCGATAAACAAGACTCTACTAGACTCGGTCTATAGACAATCTAAAGATAAACGGCTCTGATACTACTTCTGTCACGACCCAACCCCGTAGGCCATGACTGCGGTCCAACCTAGACCCCTGTGTACATACCTGAGAACCCCCAATGGATCATGACATTTCTATATACATATAGCCCCTTCTTTTTTGTTCTGTATCTGGAGGAGTTACTACTGATCATATCATAAAAGGGCACGCAAGACGACAAGGCTGCCATTTCATATTAAGATGTATCATACATCGCATAGACACCGTTGAACAAATCATGCATACAACCTACACATATATGTATACAGACCTCTAAGAGTATTAACTATATCATATGGTGGGACAGGGCCCCCGCCGTACCCCTGAAGAAACAATTATAAAAATTTGAAGACAAGTACCAAAAGATAGGCTCTGACACAATAGAGCTCTACCTAAAATCGCTGACCGGAAATTCTAAGCTAACGGATCCCCAAAATGTGTACCTGTACCTGCGGGCATAAAATGCATCCCCCCGAAGAAAGGTGGTCAGTGCGATATATGTATTGAGTATATAAAGAATAACACCGTATAAGTGAGATTACAGTAGAATTAGGGATGTAGGAAACAAATATAACATTTAACAGAGTACTGTACCCGCATCTTATAAGATAAAGTCATGTATACCATTGTCACATATCGTACCCAGCCCGCTTGAGGACTCGATGTTACAAATACATCATTCTATCATTATAAGCATATATATACTGTTAGCGCTGTGGAACATACAACCCGATCCAAACATATACTAAGTTAGTGACGAGGAACATCCGGCGCGATCCCTATACATATAACACATTAGTGCCGAGAAATGTCTGGCCCGATCCCTATATATATAACATATTAATGCCGAGGAATAATTGGCCCAATCCCTATACATATAAGAAGTTAGTGCCTAGGAACGTCTGGCCCGATCCCTATACATATAACACATTAGTGCTGAGGAACGTCTGGACTGATCCCTATACATATAATATGTTAGTGCGGAGGAACGTCTGGCCCGATCCCTATATAATATAATAATGCATATATGTTCATGTAAAACTTGGTAACATATCAAATATCCCTCAACATATTATCATAAAGTATGTCTAAGAGTCTCTAGGTCTAGGAGCTTATACATCCAATCATTATTCAATATGTAAAAGGCTCGAGGGTCATAGTTCAACTACTTTAAGACCCTTACCATTCAAAGGTGAGTACAAGTAATTACTGTAAGAGTTCCATCATCAAGAAGTAAATAAGAACCGGGAATTGCGCTTGGCATTTATGAGTAGATTTACCCTCGAGCTCATATTATTCATTATTTAACTTGAAGACATGCCGAAAGAAAGGAAAGATAGGCTTTACATACCTCTTATGGATTACTCATAACCATGTTTGCGTCATCTTCCTATGAACCTATTTAACACGAAAATAATACTCATATTAATAACCTTTGAGTCTCCAATTCCTACATTTGTACTCAAGTATCCATAGTAACCATTTCCTTGTTCGCCTTTCTCGTCTAGTTTATAAGTTAGTTAAGAAGTTAACAGAAATCGGGCAGCACCTCCCCTATTACTTGCCGTATCCACACTTCTGTTTTAACTTCCAAACCTTAGAACCCATATTAACAGCGAAAACCAGCATCCAATACACAATTACACCATTTCAATATTACACAAAACAAGTCCCAAAATAACTCGCTTAAAACTATCATACAGAAATAAAGTTTTTAATCTCTCTTTCGTAAAACCTTTAAGCACAAGAAATAGAGGGCCGTATGACTGAAAACAGAAGCACCCATGCCCTATTTATACCATTTTCCAGCCCTGCAACATACTACTAAACACCTCCAATCCGCAGCACCATAATCATAGCACACTACTCAACTTCAATATACCTAAAATGATGTCAATTTAGTTTGTTTCTAATGCTAAGCATAGTGATGCAATTTTCTTACTTCCAACTTCCTTTAATACATGTAATATACTCCATAAAAACCTTATTAACTCCACTTCGAAAGGAAATACCTTACCTTGTCCAAAACTTGTCGAAATGCACCTCGGAAGTTCTCTTAACGTGCTGAAACTTAGCGGACTGTTTGTATCACTTCCTTGCTTCTCCAAAATGAATTTTTACATTATTAAACACCGTTATATCACCATGGGATACCTTAAATAATTAATTCATGGAAAAAAATCGGGAACCTTACCTTTTTCTCTCTTGGTCGTCGCCCCTATCTCTAGACTTCCTAGGGTTTCTCTTTTGTTTTTGGTTTAAATTGCTGAAGTTTTAAGTGTATACAACATGTAACACCTATATATATGCATCCTAGGAGGTAACACATGGCAGACACCTCCTAGGGAACCACCTCAATCATGCACCCACTCACTTGTTGCCATGTGGCAGTGTGGGACCCACCTTAAGTAGGTGTGTCACCTATTTGGTCCAAGTAGGTGCATCACCTACTTAGTCCAACTAGGTGCATCACCTACTTGCTTCCGAGTAGGTGGTATGCCTACTTCTGCCTCTTCCGTGGGTTCGTAATCTCATCTCAATTTAACAACCTATGTAATCCTTGCTACGTCAACTCGACATGCACTCCCATAGCTTAAGTAAGTAAGATAACCAAGTTGGTAGCTTACGCAGGTAAGTCGAGTCCCACAACTTGTTATTTGGAACCCCAACTTATTTCAAATCCTTATAACCCTATTTCCAACCTTCACTCTTATAGTGCCTCCCATCCTTTCTTTCTTAGAGTTATTTAATAATATTATAGCTAATCTGGGCCACGTAGGAACTTTTAAGAAATTTAAAAAAGTGCTCTGACGTACCAAAGCATGGGGCATAACATCCTTCCCCCCTTTAGCACATTCATCCTCGAATGTTAAACAAAACCCTCTTAAGGTCTTATACAGATTATAGGGAAATTTCATTTATTGCAACCATATATGATTTTACTACGCAATCAGTGTAATAGTTTCAGGGTTAGACGTAGGGAACAGGTACACATATTTCTTTTCTTGACTTATTCCATTCCACATATTTTATTATACTGACATGCAGTTGTAGTCTATTTTGTCACATTTATTTCGCTTCCTTTACTTACTCTTAAGTTATCTTATATTCTACCTTAGAAGAGACTTCTTATCCTTCCTCTTATGCTACTTGTATGTCGCAATATTAGTAGCCAATAACTCTGTTGCCAACATCTTGATCTTTAGTTAGGTATAGCCTTGCTATCCTTTCAAATACCTCCAAGTTACTCAGTATTATTCTCTTGTCGTATTTATCTCTTTTGTATGCACCCATTATATGATGTCATACCGTTTGAAGTCTTTACCAATAATTTCCCAGCATGGTTTCAAATATCACCTTGGCTTTTATCCATTTATTATTGGCGTTTAGATCTCATTAGCTCGTGCTAGTATGGGGTCTCACTTGAAGGTTAAGTATTCACATTAACATGCTGTAATGTCCATTGAATTCATCTCACGCTTGTATTTTTCATATCCACTTCCCCCCTTTAGGGTGAATCCATGACATTGTCTGTTTACTTTCAACTTTTCAGATGAATATGAGTCTTTTCCCACACATTTGAAAAACTACACCATATCCATATCTTACTTTATACCACCTATACTTTAGGTTACCCATGTACGAAACCTTAATACAATCATGAGGTGCTTCAAATTCTCGATATATTGTATAAAATCTTATCTGATGGTTGGTACTCGAGTAATGTAATTGATGTAGCAATTTATCCAAAGCCACATTCTATGTATTCTAGTCAATAGCTAGTTAATACAGCTAGTCACTCCAATCCTACTTAGGCAGCACTTTTATTCCGACGATCAGTTTCCCAAAATTCTCTTGAAGTAACATTTTTGTCCCAACCTATATCATCCTTTTCTCTTGAGGAATGCATGTTGCACCATTTGTTCCTCAAGTCTACTGTCTTTGTCCCTTAAGG
The DNA here is from genome assembly GCF_947179165.1 of Solanum dulcamara. Classification (NCBI taxonomy): domain Eukaryota; kingdom Viridiplantae; phylum Streptophyta; class Magnoliopsida; order Solanales; family Solanaceae; genus Solanum; species Solanum dulcamara. Next base: position 58,083,129 of record NC_077239.1, on the reverse strand, counting down.
ATTTCCCTATTTGCGAGGTGAGATTATGTGCATGCAGTATCATTTTACGCCTCATGCCTTTCTACCCTTATTATGTATCCAACATAGGCTCCCAACTTGCTCAACAACATGCCAAGTTTGGCTCAATAATAGTTTTACCTTGTCACCACATCGTAGTACTACACCTTTAAGTTCATAACGATACATACTCCCTTTGTTCTATACTCGTATTCAATTAATTACATCTATCTTAGGTGCTTCCGTTAAAAATTCCCTTGTCATTTCCTACCACCCATTTTACCTCGTTGCTCATCTTGCTACAGCTTGGCCTTTCATAGTTTCATCACATTTAGCATTCTTATCTTCAACTACGCATGTCATGTCTTATTTCTACACTATCATTTTGCTTTCTTCCTTATTTTTTCCATAGCTTGCTCTTCCATTTCACACTTCTCTTTTTATTCACATCATACTCTGTTCGTATTTAATCCTATAGTATTACACTTCTTAACTTTCTTCACAGTTTTTACTATGTTTTATTTACCCTCTGTGGAGTAGGAGTGCCAACCCTTCACCCTTTCTGATCAATCTTATCCTTAATAGCTCACAAATTTATGTTTTCCTTCAACATGAGATTTTTCTAGGGTAATATGTGGTTGGGACATTTCTAATCCTTTCAAATGAATTCTAAACTTTACTGCTCACATAGGCTTCCCTTCTTTTTCCATTTCTGGGAAAATTTGAGTAGCGTTTCATTTGTATTTCTTACTACCTCAATACCTGCATGCAGAAAATGCCAACAATGCCTCACAGGGCCAACATATATATTCATATCATGTTCTATGACAGCCACACTAGGCACCCAATATCAATAACAGTATGAAATGATGGACATACCTCGTATGTCTAACTCCAACTACCCCTGTTACACTGTCCTGTCCACTTTTTCTTTCCATTTTTAGCTTTACATGTTAATCCTACTTCAATACGTCACCCAACATATATCTTTTGTACCTTTGCTTACTTGCGTGCTTTATAACTTTTAATATCGTCAGTCACCTTCTTCTATAGATGTTGTCCTTCTGCTGAAATCATAGGTTAGTATAAGGAATTTCATTCCTTATGACTAGGGTCTATCGCACGATCTTAGATATGAAAAAAAGTAATATCTTAAATGCCCTATAGCCTCTTGTTTATAGATGTGATGTACAACACACTGATAAACAAGACTCTACTAGACTCGGTCTATAGACAATCTAAAGATAAACTGATCTGATACTACTTCTGTCCCGACCCAACCCCGTAGGTCGTGACTGCGGTCCAACCTGGACCCCTGTGTACGTACCTAAGAACCCCTAATGGATCATGATATTTCTATATACATATAGCCCCTTCTTTTTTTTCTATCTCTAGAGGAGTTACTACTGATCGTATCGTAAAAGGGCACGCAAGACGACAAGGCTGTCATTTTATATTAGGATGCATCAAACATCGCATAAACGCCATTGAAAAAAACATACACACAACCTACACACATATGTCGACAGAACTCTAAGAGTATTAACTATATCATAAGGTGGGACAGGTCCCCCGCTGTACCCCTGAAGAAACAGTTATAAAAATTTGAAGACAAGTACCAAAAGCTAGGCTCCGACTTAATGAAGCTCTTCCCAAATCACTGACCGAAAATCCTAAGCTGACAGATCCCCAAAATGAGTACCTGTACCTGCAGGCACGAAACGCAGCCAACTGAAGAAAGGTGGTCAATACAATATATGTACTGACTATATAAAGAATAACACTATATAAGTAAGATTACAGTAAAATTAGGGATACAAGAAATAAGTATAACATTTAAAAGAGTATTGTACCCGCATCTTATAAGATAAAGTAACATATACCATCATCACATATCGTACCCAGCTCGCTCGAGGACTCTGTGTTACAAATAGATCACTCTATCATCATCGGCATATATATACTATTAGCACTGTGGAACGTACAGCCCGATCTATGCATATACTAAGTTAGTGCCGAGGAATTTCCGGCCCGAACCCTATACATATAACACATTAGTGCCGAGGAACATCCAGCCCGATCCCTATATATATAACACATTAATGCTGAGGAATGTCCGGCCTAATCTCTAAACATATAAGACGTTAGTGCCGAGGAACGTCCGGCCCGATCCCTATACATATAACACATTAGTGTGCAGAAATGTTCGGCCAATCCCTATACATATAACACGTTAGTGCCAAGGAACATCTGGCGCAATCCCTATACATATAATATGTTAGTACCAAGGAACGTCCGGCCCAATCCCTATATAATATAATAATGCATATACATGTACGTAAAACTTGGTAACATATCAAACATCCCTCAACATATTATCATAAAGTATGTCCAAGAGCCTCTAGGTCTAGGAGCTTACACATCCAATCATTATTCAGTATGTAGAAGGCTCGAGGGTCGTAGTTCAACTACATCAAGACCCTTAAAATTCAAAGGTGAGTACCAGTCATGAGTTATGCCCGAAACCTACAAAGGGAGTTACCTCTAACTCATATCATATAACGCTTCACTTACATTAAACTATTTCAAGAGAGGGAAGGGATAGGCGTCATGTGTACTACTTTTCATCGTGTCGACGACTTACAAGGCCATAACTCAACTATCATAGGAGTTCAAATATCGAGAAGTGAATAAGATTTATGAACCACACACGGGGTTCTAGGAACGGAATTATTCCTACATTAAATATACAATCCACCTAAGACTAGGACATGCCAAAAGAAAGAAAGAGATAAGCTTTACATACTCATCCCTTCCTAACATATGAAATACTTGAGAAGCCCAGTTCAATTATTGTAAGAGTTCCATCATCAAGAAGTAAATAAGAACAGGGAATTACACTTAGCATTTATAAGTAGATATACCCTCGAGCTCATATCATTCATTACTTAACTTGAAGACATGCCAAAAGAAAGGAAAGATAGGCTTTACATACCTCTTATGGGTTACTCTTAACCATGTCCGCGTCGTTGTCCTCTTAACCTATTTAACATGAAAATAATACTCATATTAATAACCTTCACTCTCCAGTTCCTACATTTGTATTCAAGTATCCATAGGAACCATTTCCTTGTTTGCCTTTCTCGATTAGTTTATAAGTTAGTTAAGAAGTTAACGGAAATCAGGCAGCACCTCCCCTATAACTTGCCCTATCCACACTTCTGTTTTAACCTCCAAACCTTAACATCCATATTAAAAACAACAGCCAACATCCAATACACAATTAAACCTTTTCAAAATTACAAAAAAACAAGTCCCAAACAACTCACTTAAAACTACGATACCAAAATAGGGTTTTGAATCTCTATTTCGTAAAACCTTTAATCACATGAAATGGAGGGTTGTGTGGCTGAAACTAGCAGCACCCACTCCCTATTTAGACCATGTTCCATCCCTGCAACACACTACTAAACACCTCCAATCTGCAGCACCACAATCACAGCACACTACTCAACTTCGATTTAACTAAAACGACGTCAATTTAGTTTGTTTCTAACACCAAGCATACTTATGCAATTTTTTTACTTCCAGCTTCGTTTAAGACATGTAATATACTCCATAAAAACCTTATTAACTCCAATTCTAAAGGGAAGAGCTTACCTTGTCCAAAACTTGTCTAAATGCGCCTCGGAAGTTCTCTTAACGTGTGGAAACTTAGCGGACTGTTTGTATCACTTCCTTGCTGCCCCAAAATGAAATTTTACATTATTAAATACCGTTATATCACCATGGGATACCTTAAATAATTAATTCACAGAACGAAATCGGGAACCTTACCTTTTTTTCTCTTGGTCGTCGCCCCTATCTCTAGACTTCCTAGGGTTTCTCTTTTGTTTTTGGTTTAAATTGCTGAAGTTTTAAGTGTATACAACATGTAACACCTATATATATGCATCCTAGGAGGTGACACATGGCATCCACCCCCTAGTGAACCACCTCAATCATGCACCCACTCACTTACTGCCATATGGTAGTACAGGACCCACCTTAAGTAGGTGCATCACCTACTTAGTCCAAGTAGGTGCATCACCTACTTGCTTTTGAGTAGGTGGTACGTCTCCTTCCGCCTCTTTCGTGGGTTCATAATCTCGTCTCACTTTAAGAACCTATATAATCCTTGCTATGTCAACTCGACATGCACTCTAATAGCTTAAGTATGTAAGACACCCAAGTTGGTAGCTTACGCAGGTAAGTCGAGTCCCACTACTTGTTATTTGGCCCCCCAACTTCCTTCAAATCCTTATAACCCTATTTCCAACCTTCACTCTTATGGCGCCTGACATCTTTTTTTCCTTAGAGTTAATTAATAACATTATAGCTAATCTGGGCCACATAGAAACTTTTAAGAAGTTTAAGAAAGTGCTCCAAAGTACCAAAGCATGGGGAATAACAAAAATCTACTTTGTAAAAATGTTTTAAACGTATTATAGAGCTTGTACCCCAAAATGGGGGCATAACTTGATGCTCAAAGCGGAAGAAATCATCCCAACAATTTAAATCACAAGTAAAGCTTAAATGCTATGCTAGGGCAGCCCCTTTGGGCAATAATTTACTCAAACCAACGATCTTCACGCTCCCTCGAACACACCAAAACGTACCCAGGACTACCACAAACCCAACCCACTTAGGATCGCCAAAAACGGAGCTCCCTAGCTTCCAAAATTGAAAAACAAAAATAAGGGTTTGGGCTAGCTCATGTCTGTACCTTGCGATCGCGATGGCCAGCACATCGTGATTGCGACCATAAACCTCATGAATATAAAGGTCTAGGTGATAGGGTTTCACAATCCTAACATATATAGATCGCGAACACGATGACAAATGGTGCTTGCACCAGCAGGTTCTACACCAACTTAAACTTGAGCTTTGAAAAGCTCCAACAGGGTTCTCGAGATTCATTAGAATCCCAAGCATGCAAACAGACTATGCTACCTGACCTCATTCGACGTTTTAGACTCAATGGTGCAGTCAAAATTCTCATTCAAGGTTGTCTCAACAAAAAAATTAGGTCACACACCCATGCACCATTGTTTACCAATTCTACAAAAAGGCTAAAAATGAGACCAGAATCCTTGAGAACTACACGAAGGGTCGTTCTCGGCCAAAATCGACATTTTAGATCTAATCGTGCTGATAGAATTTTAATTCAAGTGCATTTATCAAGAATGTTGACCAAAATCAACCTTAGTCTAAAACTTAAAGGCTAAACGCCTAATGGCTTAAACTCGCACCGAAAGGCTCAGGACTAAGGCCGAGCATGTTGCTACCCTAAAATGACCATTCTGGAGCTCATGAAACCATCAAAATTCCTTTTTGAGGTCGTATTTCTGGAGTTTTGACCAAAGTAAACCATTCAAACTCCAAGAGATCTAAATCAGGGAATTAGGCATAAAACCCAAATGAACGACCAGGCAACCGAACTGTTAGTCCCAATAAATGACTTGTGGTCGCTATAGGAAAGCTCTAAATACTGCAAAGATCGGAAAAGACAAAAATGAGCTAGAGGGTCATTCAACATCCACTACTAAAAGGGCTTTCCTCTTTGATAGTCAAGGGATATAAAAGAAACCAATGGCATGAAAAGATGAGAATGTTAGGCCCACACGTTTTTCTATACCTATAGACACCTTCTCGGATTTGGCAACGCCAACCCAAAACTCAAGCGATGGAAAAACTCTCAAATTCACTTCTTTTCTCCATAACTCAAACAAACATCTAGTTTCTCTCTTTTCATACTAACTTTAATCGAATAAGAACAAAATCAATTGAACGCAACAGACTAACCCGAGATAAACCAAAACAACACAAATTCTTCAAAATTAGATGACCAACAGACCACAGTAACAATTCCCAACACCATCTAAAATCTATCCAACTAACCATGTAAACAATAACCACGAAGGAAAAGAAAGCACTACCCAAACATTAAAGAGCGGCAAGACTAAAATAAGTAACTCAGCATAGGGAACAAGCCCAAAGTTTCCCAAAATCCATAACTTTAGTCTGAAACCTATCTTTCAAAATTGAATAGGCTGCTCCATGGGACAACCAAACCCATTTGTGGAGAAACCATAATTAGACTTACTCTAATATCACTCTTCTGTTAATGGAACTCTTAGAAAACTAAAAAAATATGAGACTCTAATCTCGTAGCAATCAAAACTATTGCCATGAATCCATGCTCCACTTCTCAAGTGCAATTTTAAGTAAACCACCATAATCCAAAAAATGGTATTTGGATAGTGTGTGTTCAAATCATATGACAGGCAACAAAAATTTGTTCAAATCAGTTACATATTTTAATAGTGGAAAAATTCGCTTTGGAATTAATTCTACAGGAACTGTCATTGGTATAGGTATTATTTTATTTAATGAATCCTGTGATATTACTAATGTTTATCTTGTGAAAGGTTTGAAATACAACTTGTTAAGAATAAGTCAACTATGTGACTCAGATTTAGAAGTGAGATTCAAGAAAACAGGATGCATAATTGAAGAAAACTCTGGTAAAAACATTCTCCCTGATAGTAGAGACAAAAATGTATACATACTTGATTCTGTAAAAGGAAATTCAGAACACATCTGTTTGGCATCAATTTATGAAGATCCATGGATTGGCACAAAAAACTTGTTCATTCTAGCATGCGATTGATTGAAAAGCTTGTTAGACATGAACTTGTTTTGGGACTTCCTAAGTTGGATTACTCAAAGGATCACATCTGTGATGCTTGTCAAATGGGTAAGCAAATCAGAAATTCATTTGTTTCTAAGGATGTTATATCCACCTCAAAGCCTCTCCAATTACTTCACATGGACCTTTTTGGACCAACAAGAACTGCAAGCATAGGAGAAAAAAGGTATGCTTTTGTAATTGTTGATGATTACTCTCGATTTAAATGGGTTATTTTTTAATCTAACAAAGATGATACTTTGAGAAATTTTGAGATTTTTTGTGAGAAGGCTCAAAGAGACAAAGGTTACTATATAACATCAATCAGAAGTGATCATGGAGGAGAATTCAAAAATAAGGCATTCAAAAAATTCTGCAATGAACATGAATACTCTCATAATTTTTCATCTCCAAGATCCCATCAACAAAATAGAGTGGTCGAACGAAAAAATAGGACTCCAAGACATGTAAAGAACTATGATTTGTGAATACTCTCTTCCACATCATTTTTTGGCAAAAGCAGTAAGTGCAGTTTTTCATATATTAAATCGATGCTTGATCAGACCTATCCTGAAAAAGAATCCATATGAACTTTGGAACGGTAAGAGACCCAATATTGCTTACTTTCATCCATTTGGATGTAAATGTTTTGTTCACAATAATGAAAAAGACAATCTTGGTAAGTTTGATCCACGAAGCGATGAAGAAATTTTTCTTGAATATTCTAACACCAGTAGATCTTATAGAATTTTCAATAAAAGAACCTTTGTTATTGAAGAATCTATTCATGTTATGTTTGATGACTCTAATCGAATTTCTGATAACTGTATAAGTACAGATGATGATGATGCTCAAAACATATAAAGTACCACCATCCCTTTCAAACAAGTCAACTATTCAGAACAGCTGCCTGATAGTCAAGGAAATCAGTTCATAATCGAAGCAATTCCAAATAAATGGAGAAGTCAACTTGATTATCCAAAGAAATTCATTATCGGAGATCCAAACGAAGGCATGAAAACAAGAGCTTCTAGCAAGAAAAGCACTAATATAGCATCATATCTCAACTTGAACTAAAAAAGGTTGATGAATCTATGAAAGACAACCATTGGGTACAAGAAATACAGGAAGAGCTAGATCAGTTCAAGAAAAATGAAGTATGGACATTGGTTACAAAGCCTGAAAATACTTTAATCATTGGCACAAAATGGATCTTCAGAAACAAGCTGAATGAAGCTGGAGAAGTTGTTTGAAATAAAGCTAGGTTAGTAGCTCAAGGTTACTCTCAACAAGAAGGAGTCGAATATGATAAAACTTTCACTCCAGTAGCAAGGTTAGAATCTATTTGTATACTTCTAGCATATGTTGCATTCAAAGGTTTTAAACTTTTTCAAATGGATGTTAAAAGTGTTTTTTTTTAAATGGCTTTATTGAAGATTTTTTTTTTGTTAAACAACTTCCAGGTTTTGAAAATCCTGAATTTTTGTACCATGTATTTAAATTATCTAAAGCCCTGTATGGTCTAAAACAAGCCCCTCGTGCTTGGTATGATAGTTTAATATATTTCTTAATCTCTCATGATTTCTCTGGAGGAAAATAGACACTACTCTCTTTATCAAGCGATCTCCTCTGGAAAATTTGATTATTCAAATCTACTTAGATGATATTATTTTTGGTAGAACTAATGTTGTGTTGTGCAAGAAATTTGCTAATTTAATGCAAAACGAATTCGAAATGAGTATGATGGGAGAGATCACATTCTTTTTGCGATTGCAAATTCAACAATCTGACAAAGGAATCTTCATTAGACAAAGTAAGTACACAAAAGAACTTATTCATAAGTTTGGGATGAGCAATGCAAAAGCAATAGGGACTCCAATGAGCCCTACATGCTCTCTGGATTTGGAAAATAATGGTAAGCCTGTATATGAAACTAAATATCGAGGTATGATTGGATCTCTCTTATATTTAACAGCTAGTCAACCATATATTATGTTTAGAGTGTGTAAATGTGCAAGGTTTCAGTCAGCTCATAAAGAGTCTCATTTAATTGTTGTGAAAAGAATTATTAGATATCTTGTGGGAACCACTTCTCTTGGTCTTTGGTATGATCATTCTTCTAATTTTAATTTAAAAGGTTTTTAGATGTTGATTTTGCAGGTAAAAAAATTGGTCGAAAAATCACTAGTGGAACCTCTCAATTTCTTGGAAATTCTCTAATTTCCTAGAATATTAAAAAGAAGAACCGTGTCTCTATCTCTACTACTGAGGCTTAGTACATTGCTATTGGCTTATGCTATGCTCAATTGCTCTGGATAACTTATCAATTAGCGGATTATGATATTTCTTGTAAACCTGCTCAAATTTTGTGTGATAATTCTAGCGCTATATGTTTATCAAAAAATCTCGTGCATCATTCTAGAGCTAGACGTATTGACATTAAGCATCATTTTATTAGAAATCATATTTTAAAAGGAGATGTTGACATATCTTTTGTTAATACTGATTGTCAATTAGTTGATATATTTACAAAACCTCTTCTTGAAGAAAGATTTTGTTTTCTCCGAAAATCCTTGGGAATATTTGAAAATATGTGTTGAATATTTGGCTGATTTTCTTACCTTTTTTTATGTATGCATCTAATTAATTTTCTGACGGCTTCTCCCCCTTTTAGGTAATTATTACCAACTCTTCCTCTTCCCTGACTCCTTGTCACTTCAATCTCCTCGTTCCCCTCATTTTGTTTACTTTTCCACTTCTCCTCTTCTCTAGTTTAAATCCCTCTTCGTTCTCATATTCTCATCATCTCCTTCAATGGCAAAAACATCTAAATCCTCCTCTCTTCCCTCTCGAAAAAGCTCTAGAAATAAAGAAAAGGGAGTTGTTTCCTCTCCTGTTCCTGTCGATTCTGATGCTTGTAGTATCAATCCCTTTCTGGTTCCTCAGAATTCTCTCATCTCCCAAAATGCCCTATTAAAGAAGATTTAGGTGGCGATATGAAGAAAAAGGTAAAGTTTGATATTGACAGTTCTTTAGATATTAAAAGCGCTTTTTGGGGTCCCTCTCATGAATCTCTCTTCCACTCTGTCAGACAAAAAATATGGTGCATGGTCGCATTGTCGATCTAAATCTCTTGTCCTCTCTCAACTGTCCCATTAAAGAACTCTTCGATTTTCAAGGATGGGGGAATATCTTTTCCTCTACGCCAAACACTGTGTATGAGCCCCTTGTCCGTCTCTTCTATGCTAATATTAGGTCTTCTAAGCCTGGAGAGTTAAAAACTCTAGTGCTTGGAAAAAGAAGCTTTCTCGATTGTGACATATTTGATGTTATTTTTGAAATTTCCTGCTAGGTTTATCTGCTCCCTCTTAAATGTTCCTGGCCCTCAAATCTTGGTGTGACTTTTGAAGAAGCAAAAAGGGTCATTGCGTTGGATTCCTCTGTTAATCTTCCCTCTCAGGACAAAGATGTCTCTTTTGAAACTAGAGTAGTTGGTCACATAACTACAACAACTCTTCTTCCTCATGCTGGTTCTCACTCACTCTTACCACTCGTGATACTCTCATCACCTATTGTCTTTTGTTCAAACATCGAATCAAGCTCTCTTCGTTTATTCTTAACTTTATGTTAGACTCAGCTACTGATTCTTCTAGCCTTCCTTTTAGGATGCTAATCACTCGTATCCTCCAAGCTAATCATATTTATCTTGATGACTTTCCCCAATCCTAGTTAAACAATGCTACAACTCCAAAGCCTTTGGCTGTATGGGGTATGTCAAAACTTGTGACTCTTGGCTACTGAAGTCTGATTCTGATGGAAATTGTGCCCCCTTCTCTTCGAAGGCCAAAATTCCCCCATCAGACATTCCTTCATCCTCCATCCCTCCTCCTCCTGCTGTATCTGATCCTAAGATACTAGAGGATATTCTCACTTAGGTGAATTCAATGTATGGCAATTTTGAATCTCTTCAGTATCTTTTTCTTGCGTCTCACTTTCAGATGGAAAAACTCAAGGAGGTCACCAAGACCAGTGCCGATGTATCCAAGTTAAGACTCAAGTTGGACCATGTTATCAAGCATTCAAGATTGCAAATCGAGTTCATGCCTGTACTGAAGGAGTTGGTGCTACCATTTCCACTCAGTTTGAAGCCCTCAAGACTGCTACTGCCAACACCCTTACCTACTTTCTCTGCAATCAGCATTGATTTGTGTTGACTGTTGTTTTTGGACAGTAAAGGGCATAAGCCCTCAGATGATTTTTTTATCTACTCTTGTTTTGTTTTATTGCCAGCTATGACTATGTTAACATATCTCTGTATTAGTGTGCTTTGTCGGTTGATTTTCTTGTTCTTTCCTTTTTGCTAATGTCAAAGGGGGAGAATAGATATAATAACAGGTGCAAGGAGGATAAAAGAAAAGCAGCTTCAACTCAGGGGGAGTCGACTACTGACTCAACTCGTTAATGCAGGGGGAGCCTACCTACAAATGGAAATCGGCTACATTACTTATTGTCATAATAAAAAAAGGGGAGATTGTTGGAGTTAATTTTGATGATAAAATATACAGGTACCATCAAACCATCAAAAAGGAAAGAAGAGCAATACAAGGGCTGCGAGGAAGGAAAGGAGGACTACAAGGAAGGAATCAATCCAAGGAGATCTGGATATCAGGAAAGAGATCAATCAAAGGAGAAGGATTGCAAGGAAAGAAAGAATCAATCCAAGGAGATATGTATATCAATTAGAAGGAAAGAGATCAATCCAAAGAGATTTGTAAATCCATCAACACTTCTTGATTCAAGGAAGACGACATTAAAAGGAAAATAGATAATCACTGCAAATTTGGTAAAGGGAATCAGACCCTTATCTTGCTGAAGGAAAGAAGAAGAATCAAGGAATATCAAGAAGGATTTTTGAAGACTCCTCAATGGCCGGAGAAACAAAGTCAAGCTAGACTTTGTCCTTATTCTTGGAAAGAAGGATTCACCTTCCTTCCAAGGATCAAATCCTTTGGGTTGCAGAAGTCAAGCCACACACTATAAATCACAAAGATCAATGGTTGATCAAAAATATACATTCTTCCATCCATTCTACAAGCTCATTTCTACTTTACTAAGCATTGTCATTTTTTGTGAATTACTGTGTAATCAAAAAGAGAAGAGAGTTTAATTGAGTGGTGAGGCATTGTATCAAAAGATAGTGAAAAGGAAAGAGAGAACAAGAAAAGAATTGAGTGTAGATATAGGATCTACTTTACTTACCTTTGTAACCCATTCAATGATCTTAGTAGAACACTCTTGCAATCCAAGGGGACTGGACTAAGATTCACATTGGATCCCAACAAGTATAAAAACATCTGGCGTCACTTCTTCCTTCTGCTCTTTAATTATAGCTTTACTATTTAGTTGATATAGTTAATTGTTTTACTTATCAGCCGATTGAAGAAAATAAAAAGATGCAATTAACCCCCCCTCCTCTTTCACTTTCAAAAAGATCTCCGGATTAGCACAGATATATTTTCGAAGTTAGATCAAATTCTGTCTCGCGCAACTTTTTAGCTTTGAGCATCTGTGGTAGAAAATCAATAACTCAATGTAGGAGCATTGAAATGACGTGATTATTATTCCATTGGAAGAATAAATCACATAAATACAACATATGTAAAAATCATGACCTAAAGATCTCCAGATTAGTACAGATATATTTTTGAATTTTGCTCGAAATTCTGTCTCCGCAACTTTTCAGCTTTGAGCATCTGTGGTAGAAAATTAATAACTCATGTAGGAGCATCGAAATGATGCATTTATGGTTTCATTAGAAGAATAATCACAGAAATATAACATATGTAAAAATCATGGCCAAAAGATCTCTGGATTAGTACAGATATAGCTCGAAATTCTGTCTCACGCAACTTTTCAGCTTTGAGCATCTATGGTAGAAAATCAATAACTCGATGTAGGAGCATTGAAATAACGCTTTTATTGTTCCATTAGAAGAATAACTCAAAGAAATACAACATATGTAAAAATCATGGGCAAAAGATCTCCAGGTACTCGAAGTTAGCTCGAATTCTGTCTCGTGCAACTTTTCAGCTTTGAGCCTCTATGGTAGAAAATCAATAACTCGATGTAGGAGCATCGAAATGACGCGTTTCTTGTTCCATTGGAAAGATTACACCAATAAATACAATCCACATAAAATTACAGCCAGAGAGTCTCCGTATTTGTGCAAATATGTCTTCAATATCGGCTCAGGTTCTGCTTCGCTCAACTCTTCTTTTCTTATATATTCTTTGTTTTCTAGGTTTGCGTGTCTATGGTGTGAAGTCCACAACTCGGCGTAGGAGTTATGGAACTATAATCTTATTATTTCCTTGCGAAGATAGCACCAAGATCAATAATATATGTAGAAATCGCAGCAAAATTCATTCTGAATAATTACTTTTTTTTATTGAGTACATGCCTGGAATGTCGATTTCACAGCTTTATGCACCTTTGTCAAAAAAAAGTGTGTCTCTTGAGCTTGTAGTGTTCAGGTCAAGACCTTTGCAAGTACACCATTTCAACACACACAAGTAAAGCTTCGATCTGACGGGTATCCCAGTTTGACGTTGTGGGTAAAGATGCTCCTAATTTTGAGTAACTCCTTGAAGCTTCAATGAATTACACAAAATTGGCATTCTACCACAAGCCAAAACTCAAGATGAATTGCAAGTCACTTATCCAACAACAAGGGAATTCGACAGCCTATTGTATGCCAAGATTTCAAATAAAAATTTCTTTCAAATTGACTTTTGAAGTTGTTCTCCAAGTCTGACATGTTTGCTTCGTATCTTTGAGATGCAGTAGTGGGAAATTCATAACTCGATGCAGGAATTTCTGAATCACGAGTTACTTCTTTTTTTTGCAAAGAGGGCTTCAAGAACTACAACATATGCAAAAATCTTGGTCAAAACCTTTATGAATTCAAAAATATGCATTTGAAGTCAGCTCAGATTTTGCCCCTTGCTTGACTCTTCTCTTTTGCCATCTGCGACACATTTGGCTAAGAAATATCTAGTTCACGTGTTATCTATGCCACTTCAAAGAGTTATTGTGATGATCAAGCAATGCCATAAACCTATTTTTTTTACTCATGTGACTAAGCTTAGAGTAACTACTCCAAGCGCCTACGTACCTCGGTGAAGAGGATTAAGTCATATCGTAGTTCAAGAAGATGAGTTTTTATTTATTTATTTTTGTCCTAACTTTTTCCTTGGCCGCCTCTTTCGAGGTTTTAAACCTAGCAGACTATTTTTTTTTTGGTGGGTCGTACACAGTTTATACTCTTGCGGGCCAGGAGTGGCATGTAGTTTATGCCCATAATTTAAGGAGCGTTGGCGACCTTCATGGTAAGTATTGCTTTAGAAACTTGCCATTGATTGGACCAACTCTTACGCCGTCTTGGTCGACAATTTTGTAAGCGCCACTTGAATATGCTTCTTTCATAACATATGGCCCATCCCATTTTGATGTAAACTTGTCACCAATGCCTCTGTTGAGGATTATAGGTCTTCGAACTGCTAAGACCAAGTCTCCCACTTGAAATGACCGAGGTTGCACCTTTTTGTTGACAGCTCTAACGAGTCGAGCTTGATAACACTCTAACTTTTGTTGTGCTTCCAATCTCTTCTTGTCCAATGCCTCCAACTCTGCAAGACGAAGTTGTGTAATATTTTTAGTTGTAAGTCCCTCTTGGATTGCTATTCGTAATTATGGAATTTGCTTATCTAATGGAAGGACTGCTTCTATGCCATACACCAATGAATATGGAGTTGCTTGCGTAGCAATTCTAAAGGTTGTATGATATGCCCACAAAGCATTACCAATCCTCTCATGTATTCCTTTTATTCTTCGCAACTACGTTCTTCAGTAGGTTACCAAGTGTCTTGTTAAAAGCTTCAGCAAGACCATTGGCAGGTACATTATACATTGAAGACTTATGTTGCTTAAAACTGAACTTCTCGCACAAACTCCTCACGAGCTTATTGTTGAAGGGTGTTCCATTATCAATAACTATGCATCTTGGTATGCCATATCTAAAAATTATGCTTGACTTGATAAAATCAACGACATTTTCCTTCTTCACTCGGCTTCAGTCCATCTTGAGAAATAATCAATAGCAGCCAAGATATATATTTACCTTTTGACGACTTTGGAAGAGGTCCAACAACATCAAGTCCACATGCGTCGAAAGGCCATGAGGCTATAGTTGGATGAAGGTCATCTAGAGATTGATGGATGTAATTAGCATGGAATTGGTACGCTTGACACCTTTTAGCATACTCTAGACAGTCCATCACTAGTGTTGGCCAATAGTAGCCCATTCTCTTGATGCAAAAATGAAGTTTAGGCCCTGATTGGTGTGCTCCTTGTATACCAGAATACACTTCCTCCATTGTTTGTTGAGCTTCTTCTTTGTCAAGACACTGCAAGAATAGTCCCTCATAATTTATGAAAATCTTATTAAAACTTGGAGCCTCATCCTCTGCCATACCTATAGAAGAATGGGATAGAATACACCATGCCTCAAACTAAAAACCTATACCACTTACTACAACACTCGGGGCACCACCTCTAAGTGACTATCCCTAGGCCCTACGAACTCAATCCTGTCAAGCCTGTAACTTGCGATATGTGACTGTAGGAAAATCCCTAGAAAAAAGCCCTAAATCACTACATATATAAAACCTCCTACTAATGGTAACCCGCTGAGATGGCCTGGCTAGAATAGAATGATCCCCAGAAACTGCAAGCTCAAAAGGCATACCCTGAGAAGTTTGTTATGAACTATGTCTACTATAGTTACCATAACCTATCACAGGACCACTTGGAACTTGAGGTGCTCCCTCTATGGTTCTGGTAGGTCAATAGTGAGGGTAACCCTCCCAAGGATGATGCCAACCTTAAAGCGAGATGCTACCTCTACTGAACTGATGGTCGGATCTCTTATCTCTAGCTCCATTACTCAAACACCGACAAAGAAACCTATTGAGGACCTATGAGTCCAACCCAAGGTTGTGAACTACTAGGTGTACCTAAAAATACTTCTACTTGTGGTGTATGCTCATTGAGATAATGATCTCCAACACTAGACCAAAAGGAGCTGAGGGGGTCATAAATACTATCAAAGCTTCTCTAGTATATGCTGTGCTTTGGACACGCCCATCGAAAGCCTCATGCTATCTATTTTAGTAGGAATGAATGCCAAGAAAGTATTTATAGGTTGATCAAAGAAATTTCCCATGATAAGGAATCATGAAGCAGTTTAGGACGTCTCCACACCGATCTGTAAGACTCTACAAGTCACTTGTTCCTATACTGACAATGCCGGTGAACGGAAGCTCTTATATACACTATCACAACCCAATTTCATAAGTCATAATGGCACCTACTATCAACCCACCAGTAGGTAAGTCTGACCCCACAAGTCGGAACCATAGGTAATGGATTATCGCAAGTGGATCAAAATAAATAAATAATAATAATAATAGTAATAACAATAAGAAGAAGAAAAGAAAAATGCGAACAATACATCAAGCTAACACCCAAGAACTGGTATCAGTCAGCAATCGAGCTACTTAACCAAATAAGGAAGTACAAGGTTTAGAAATATATAATGATAATGATAGTAATACAGACTCTCTCCTAGTATAAAATACAGACTGGTCTAAGCCAAAATAAAGGGACATAGGAAACTCTGAATGCCAATAGCTCACCAATTCTCCAAAATCCAAGAGCTACTCTGCATGATATCCAAATCAAAAAGAAAATTGTACTTTGACCTGCATGGTGCAGAAGTTTAGTATGAGTACCAATAAGTGGAACTCAGTAGACATCAACCTACTGAGCTCCAAAGAGAATATAAGTATAAAAAATATGTAAGCAAGGAGTATATATCACAAGTAACTAACAAGAATAATTCGGGGGCCTACAATAAGAAACATCTGATACAAAGAAGAGAGAAGATAGAGAACAAGAAGGAAAACAAAGGAGGTACCTGATGGCACCAGCATAGAACCTAAACAGTATAACACACTATGGAGGAGGACAAGTAAGTGAAACTTACTAGAAAAAGTAAACACACATATCACGTAAAGGCCCAAAGGACCATATCAACTAAATCTTTGCAGAAGAAGGTTACATAAATAAGAACTAGGGCAGTTACTACCTTAAAATAAGACACCACCCTTTATACTGCTACAGATCAAAAATAGTCAAACATGACCTCCCAAGCCTCAGTGTGCTTGGGAAGGTCACTCACAAATAGCAAAACTCGCACGAAATCCTATACTACCAAAGGTTACAAACAACTATGCTAGTGTTAGCCAATGCATATATGAATGAGAATTATGCAATAAAACCAGTAGTAACAGCAGTTCCAAGTGCCTCATACCAAGATATATGCACCTACTTCCAGTCTCAACTAGGAAGTAGGACCCATGTGCCTTTCTGGTATTGCCATGGGGGGCTCAAGAATGCCTCTATATACTTACCTGGTCTCGATCTAGTTTTTTTATCAATAAAAATATCAATATTTATATCCAATCATCTAGAATCCCCTCCATCGTAGTGACGAGAGATAAATAGTCAAATCAGTAATGAAAGTCATTTCAAAAAGGTCTTGTTATTAGAGTTTAGCTAAGTACAGCTTTTAATCCTCAAACTGATGGACAAGTCGAAAGAATGATTCAAACTTTGGAAGATATTTTAAGGACATGTGTGATTGTTTTCAAAGGAAGTTAGGATAAGCATTTGCCATTGATTGAGTTTTCCTACAGCAATAGTTGTCATGCTAGCAGCCAAATAGCTCCTTTTGAAGCTTTGTATGGGAAAAGATATATATCCCTGGTGGAATGGTTTGAAATAGGTGATATGGTGTTGATTGGTCACAAATTAGTAGTTGATGAATTGGAAAAGGTAAGACTCATAAGAGAAAGATTGTATATGACTCAACGTCGTCAAAAGCCCTATTTGAACATTAGAAAAAAAGAGCTTGAATTTGATATGGGCAATTGGGTGTATTTGAAGGTTTCACCTATGAAGGATGTAATGCATTTTGGTAATAAAGTGAAGTTGAGTCCTACATATCTAGGACACTATAGAATATTGAAATGTGTTGGTATGGTGTAATATGATTTCGAATTGCTATTTGAGTTGGCTATGGTTCATCCAATAATTCATGTTTCGATATTGAGAAAATTTGTGAGTGATCCAAACTCTATTGTGTCATTTTAAACTTGAACGTTGAAGAGAATTTGACTTATGAGGAAGTTTTGGTGGATATCTTAAACCAACAAGTGAAGAGGTCAATGAATAAATATGTTGTGTCTGTCAAAGTGTTGTGGAAAAATTAATAAGTAAATAGTGCTACATGGAAAGTGGAAGCGGACATGATAAAGCGTTATTCGTATCTCTTTCTTTCCACTGAAGCCTAAGATACTGAGTTATTCATGATTGAATCAATTAAACCCCAATATTTCTGTTCCATATGTCATTCATATGCATGTATGTTCATGAAAGTTAATTTTTCAAAGCAATAATTTATGTTAAGTTCGAAGTTTTCATATTCTATGCATTTTAATGTGTCCTTATGTTTATCATGGGTTGTTATTCCCCTTTCCATATAGTTCCTATCCTAGTTGAATATCATATGAGGATGAATGTTCCCAAAGGGGAGATACTGTAAGACCCCATAAGATGAAAAGTCAAAAGAAAGGAAAATTTCAAAATAACTAGACTAACCCAGGCCTATGAATTATTCTACAACTCGTTTAGGTTATTACGAGTCATAAACTCAACTCGTGGAGGAGAAGAAAAAGTTGGGAATTAGCTAAGGAAAGTATGAGATTCTACGAGTCATAGGACGACTCGTGAAAGAGTCTACAACACATAGAAAGGAGTCAAAGTACAAGCCTTAAACCCTACAACTATTCGACCCTTAAAACCCACTATATGATTCAAGAGGACAAGTCGTAGATGATGAGATGACCTATCAAAATGATTCATATAAGAACTTCAGAGACCCTCTAAACTTGCAGTGTTTCAGAACTGAAAGACAAGCCAATTTGACGACTCATAAATCTAATGATGAGTTGTAATCACGACTCATAGAAGTAACATCAAAGGCTTGATTTTCAGGATTTTCTAACACCTGTAGGATGGGTCGTAACGATGACTCATCACAACTCTTACGACTCGTAGGAGTCCATCCGTAGGTTTACATTTTGGGTTTTAATGAAGGTTAGTTTTATCTACTCCCTACATTCTACCAAACAATGTGGACATTATTAAGGACTACACTCATGAAATATTATGTCCTAAATACTGCTAAACCCTTTTATTTGTTTCATTAGTTCACCAAAAAAATTCTAGACTTCTCTCTCAAGGTTCTTCAAGAGTTCATCAAGCTTTGGTTAGGGTTTCTTCAAAAGCCTTCTTTCAAAAATTCCAGTCCAATTTCGATCAAGCTCTATTGGAATTGATCCATGGGTCCCTTTCACCTATGGAGTCCCAATGTTTCTACTCAAAATCTCTTGAATTTCAATTGGGTTTGTAACCCTAATTTGATTGCATTGGGTAGTTTTAATCATTATAGATGATCATTATAAATATTTTTCTATATGATAACATGATTTTAAGTTGAATTATGAATGCTCATGCATAAAACTATTTTCAATGCTAATATTATGAAGTATGATTATGAATTCAATGATTTTAAAGTATTATCATGGTTTTCATTCAAATTGACTATGTATATGTATTTTTCTCTAAATTTAAGTATGAATTATGATAAAAAAATTACAAGTATGTTTAAGATATGAATTTCAGGCTAGTTATGAAGAAAGGTGACTTAGGGCCCTATGTGGTGACCTAGGACCAAATTATATGAATTATGCAAGTATGATTTTTAATGATGAAAGGCCTATACTCATATTGCAATTATGTTATGAAAAGAGCTATTCTATGAATTATGAAGTTTATGATCAAGTTATGATATATGCTAAGTATGATTACTATGTTATGTATTCTATGGAATTTGACTTAGTACCGAGTGAACTTGAGGTGGGGCCCCTACCAAAAGTCTTAGTAGCAGCCTCAAGTTCCTTAACTAAGTGCCAACATAGGTTGCATTCATGTCTTATGTACTTTCATGATTTCAACTATGCCTTTAAAAATCTTTGATCATTATGATTCATGAATTTAATTATCTCATCTTACCATGTACTTACTTGATCATTACATCTTATGATTTATATTGCATGTCATGCCCTCATACTTAGAATATTCAAAGTACTAACGTATATGTTTTGTATACATTGTCTCATAATGTAGTCGTTGAGGATCACACTCCTATCACATGTGGCTAGTAGAGTTTCTTATTGAATAAGTGTTGGTGAGTCCTCATCTACCAGGGACTAGTTATGAGTTTCTCTTTTCTTATTTCAAAGACTTTTATTTCATTCATGTTGAGGGTGAGCTAGGGACATGTCTTAGCCCCAACAACTTTCATGTAGTAGAGGAATTTGTTGGACATATGTTTAGAGTCTATGTTGTCAAATTCCCATACTCTTTATTGTTCATGATTTAGACTCCTTCTTATGTTATTTTCCACACTTATTTTACCTTATGTACTCTTTATGATATGTCAAGAGACTTGGTTGGATCCCTATGGGGTTTTAATCAATGTGTTATGACTAGGTCTTAGGTTGAGTCGTGACATAATAAAGACCCTTGAAGAATTAACATAAACCCTTATTGAATTTGGTATAATAGAACTTGAAGGATTGAGATCCTTTAGGACCCAGGGGATTAAAGGAATCCATTGGTGAATTCCTAAATAACTTGATAATCAAAGCCCAAAAATTAATAGAGATTGAAATTGGAACACTTGCTTGTTAGAGATGAAACTCTTGAGAGAAACCTTCTAAGAGCCTTAGAGCATTTAGGAGAATGAGAGGGAATGGGCTACTTTGAAGGGTTTGGGTAGTTATAGGACGTCCAAATAATTCCAAAATGGCATAGTTTCAATATTAAAAGAATGGAAAATGTCTGTAATGCCCTAGAAATAACTGACAACTAAGGTCTACGGGTGCCTCTCCTGAACTTTGAAACCTATACGGCCTTTAGAAGGCCATCCATAGAAAGTTCCTTGAGTTTCTGAGTTCTTGACCCATGGTCTACAGGACCTTTCTAAGGCCCGTAGATATTTATACCACCTGTGCAAACATGTGCATAGAATAAAGTGTCAAATCCCAACTATTAGAGGTTCCTTTTAAGATTTCTTTGTATGGTCTGTAGAACGTTATAACAGTTGTGTAAATGTTTCATCGTACAAGCTTCCAAAACTCCAAGTCTCTTAATCTCCATCTACGGCCCCTTCTACGGACTAGAGAACTTTATACGGTCCGTATATGGGTTGTATAAGGACTTCTGAAATCATGATATTTTATTTAAATTCTAGGACCCATGTACAATGTCCTTCTACAAAGTGTATACCTTTGTACGCTCCATATATGGGCCCATCCAATACCCGCACTGACAATTTTTCTAAACAATTCTTCCCAACTCCACTTTCAAACTTTCAAGGTCTTACAATAACTTCCCCTTGAGAATATTCATCCTCGAATTGGACTCAAGCTAGCATGAATAAAGATAGAAAAGATATTTAACAACCCACCATGAATACAAAACATGTGAAAATATTAAAAAAAACAAGGTGTAATCGACCCCAAGCTGAAACATGAAATTTTAAAACTGTTTTCATGAACATGCGTACAGACAACAACATAAGAATAATTGAAATGCATGAATTAGAAAAGAGTGAACATGAGAAAACTAAATACCTCAAGATGGAGTAGATTGAAACAGATGAGGATAACGATATATCATATCGACTTTGGTTTCCTAGTAGCACCCTAAACTAGTTGATTCCTTCAATGGACTTTAACAGAAGCAACTTCTTTATTTCTCAACTTCAGGACCTGATGATCTAAAATATCAAATAAAACCTCTTTATAAGATATACTCTCTTTTATGCTAACACTCTCTAATGGAACAATGGAAGTAGGATCACCAATACACTTCTTCAACAAAGAGACATGAAACACCAGATGCATTGATGCCAATACCGAAGGCATATCCAACTCATAAGCAAACTTGCCAAAGTGCCTCAAAATATGATATGGGCCTACATATTAGGGACTAAGCTTCCCTTTCTAACTAAAATGCATCCCACCTTTCACAGTTGAGATTTTTAAGTAAACCCAATCATTAACTTCAAACACAAGCTCTCTTTTCTTGACATCCAAATAGGAATTTTGTCAAATTTGGATAGTCTTCAACCTCTCCCTAATGAGTCGAACTTTCTCCTTAGCATCACACACTAACTCGGATCCTATCAAAGTGACCTCACCAACTTCTAACTATCCAATCAGAGATCTACACCTCCTACTGTATAATGCCTCAAGAGGATCCATTTGAATACTCTAATGATAACTATATTTGTAGGCAAACACAATCAATCATAAGTGGTCATCCCAATTTCTTTTGAAGTCAATTACATACACACTCAATATGTCCTCCAAAGTCTGAGTAGTGTTCTTGGCTTGACCATCACTCTGAGGGTCAAAGGTTGTACTAAGCTTAAGCTGTATAACAAGAACCTTTTAAAATGATCTCCAAAAGTAAGAAGTAAATTGAGTACCTTGGTCTGAAATAATAGACAAAGGAGTACCATGAAGCTTAAATAACTATTACATGTAGAGCCTAGCATAATGCTAACATGAGAAGTCTTTAAAGGAAGATAATTTGCCCACTTAGTCATTCGACCACAACAATCCAAATAGAATCATGTTGTCTACGAGTAAGAGGCAAACCCATAATGAAGTCCATATTCAAATATTTCCACTTTCTAGAAGGAATCTCAATGTTTTTTTGATGCTCAAACTTCACTTTTTGACAATTTAGACATTTATCCACAAACTTCGTAATATCGCTCTTCATGACATTCCACCATTAAAGTTCCCCTAAATTGAGATATATTTTGTTAGATCTCGGGTGAATGGAAAATTAAGAACTATGAGATTCAGATAATATCATCCCCTCAACCCATCAATATTGAAAACACATAATCAATCTTTATAATGAAGCATAACATCTTTATAAGATCCTAGAAGTTAGAAGGTCAAAAATTGAAGTTGGTAAAGGAGTTTCAGAAAACAACTCTAATTCAAGTCCTTTCCCAAACCCTTATATGGTCTATACAAGACAGTACGGCATGTGAAAGTAGTCATTGAAGGTACAATATAGGGGTTAGGAGGACTTCAACCATAATGGGCAAGGTTAGAAATCGTGGTGGGTCTTAAAGACCATAGGAGGGTCCGCAGACCACACCACCAACACTTAGAATTTTTTTGGTTTAAGGAATTTGGGAGTAAAGCCTTCTATGGATCATAAAGATCCTCATAGATCGTGGAAAGGTTCATAAAGAGGAAGCTCTCAAAATTTGGAGTATTTAAGGTCCACAGTAGAGTCTATGACACATAGAATTTGTGACGAGCCATCGAAATGCCCCAAGAAGTTGCCCCTCAAAACCTAGTAAGTCCTTCATGTTCACGAGCTCCTTCATAGATCATGAAGGTCTATACAACCCATGAAACCTTCCATCAAGGTCCTTTTTTCCCAGATTTGGTTTCCTTAGTTTCCATAGACCACTATATTATCCGTGTTAATCTTTATGGACCATGTAAGTTGTTGGTAAGTGTCTCCTTCAATTTTTAAGCTTGGGGATTTTGGGCTTTTCCATCATCTTAATTATGAATTTGGATATTTTTGGGAAATAAATTCCTAATCTTTTGACTACCCAAACCTTCCTTTAATCCCTCTTTCCCTCAACTACTCTCTAAATGAAAATTCTCTCTATAGAATAATAACCCAATGCTATCTTATTCCTCAAGAAAAAAGGTTCCAAGGAAGTTCAAGTTGAAGTCTCCAAATATCAAATTTAATTTAGGGCTTAAATTAGTCAAGGTATTGTGTAAGCCCCAAAAATATGAAAGGTACAAAACCAAGGAACAAAGGATGAAATTTTAGAAAGTTGCAGAAACTAGAACCAAGGGTTGACCACGGAGGCCATCACGGGCCATGGTATGTAGCACATACCATGGTGAGAAACTGTGGTAGATATTCAAAGACTCATAATATAAGGGATGAACCACAAATGAGGACCACGGACCGTGATGAGCACCACAGGTCTTGAAGCCTTCTGTGGTGACCCCTTCTTATGACCATCAAACAATTTCTAAAGGAAAGGCCCACAAATGAACACCACGGATCGTGGAACCCTCTACGGACTGTGTTGTGTCCTCTTAGTGGACACCCTGCTAGTCTACCTGCAGGACCTGCATCACGACCACCTTTCACTACCCGTCGTGCGCATCACTACCCTATAGGCTTTTCAAAACTCTTTTTCAATTCCTTTACCATGGGATACCACCATAGGCAGTGGTGAGCACGCTGAACTATGAAAGGTCCCCATGAAGTCCTTTTCGGCTAGGTTTTGAAAGGGGTATTTTAGTCTTTTCTTTTGTTTTAATTCTAAATGGTGTCGCTTTGGAGGCTTAGTTCTTATATCTAAAGATCTTAAAAATATAAAACCCTTATTCTCCCTACTTAGACTCAATACACTAAATTTCCCCTCCTCAAACTCTTCCAAGAACTTCAAGGCAAGGCTTGGTTTTTCATCTCAAGGAATTTCAAGTCTCCTTTCTTTTTCAAGTTTCCATAGGGATTTTGTGTCCCCAAGGTATGTGAGTTTTACATCCATGGGTCCTTCCACCCATGGATCCCAAAATTTCTTCTTAACTTGATACTTTAATTCTAATGATGAACCTTCATGGGCTTTTTCACAATGACTCTAAATTCATAGGTTATGATATATTTTACGTTTGTTTACATATATTGATGTATATTGACTCTTAATTTCATCAAATCAATGATTCACTAAAGTTCTTATATGAAGGTTTGGAAAGGGTTGTAAGGCATATATGGTGGGTTGTTTTAAGATGTGTATTTTGGTGCATTTCCATCACTCTCATGATGCAAGTATTGTTTAAATGCATTTGAAGGTTGTTATGAAATGAACCCACTCGACTTCCTTATGTTAAAGTAAAGTTGAAATAAAAGCTTTGACTCCAAAATGAAAGTTAGGAAGTAAATATTTAAGTAAGGGAGTCTTATGATCAAATGATTGAATGATTAAAGGGCTTCTTAGCCAAAGCAAGCTTTCAATGTGAAAGGATAATTCTCACATTGAATTAAATAAAATGTTTTAATGAGTTATTCCATTGAATGATGATTTGATGATTAATTTATAAAATGTTTATGGTATTATGATATCTAAATATATTCCATGGTATTGACCTAGCATCGAATGTAGCTGTATATGGGGACTCGACCTAAGGGGTCCTTAAGTAAAGTCTCATGTTGCATTAACTATGCACCAACATAGGAGACATTGTAGGCTATTTAGGCTAGTTGATCCACAATTATCCATTGTAGTTAAATTTTAAGAAATGTTAAACTTGATGGAGTTCTACCTTGCAAGTATTCTCTCTGTTCCAACATAGGAGTTATGTTAGATTCCATGTAATATCTCACATGGTCTTAAATGTCGGTTACGGTCACTTTCCCACAAAATGAATGTTTTAAGGTTTAATTTGAAGTTTCTCATGTATGCATTCATTAGTGCATATTTTTTATATATATGACTTGATGTTCTTCATTATAGCATCCTCTCATACTTAGTATATTTAAAGTACTAACGCATACTTTTGCCTACATGATTTCACCATGTAGAGTTATCTTCTTGTAGTTGGGATTGCGTTGCAAAAGTTCCTACGGCAGTAAATTCTTCCTTTTTTTCCCAATTTCACAGAATTTTGGAAGCTGAACATACACAAAAGACAGGGTGTGAAGATGTGACAACTAGAAGGAAGGTGAGAAATGGCTCCCTCTTTCGAATAAACTTTCCCAGGCCCCCAATAGGGCCTCTTCCATAGTGAATACTTAAATAAAATAAGTCAATGCAGCGAGCAAGGCAAATACCCCATGAGGTTCCAACATTTTCTCCATAATTGACCATTTTGAAGAAACTCGGCCAACGGCATCATAGATTGGCATCGCTCCACACTCTCCTCCCCTTGGCTAAGTTAATCGTTAAAGGCTACCACTTTTAATGAGTTCCCATATTCTGAGAACAATACTCCTGACCTATCTACCTTATGATATGTTTAGACATTTGAGTTATATTTGGTATTTTGTCCTAATCTTGAGGGTGAGCTAGGGACATTTCTTAGTCCCTTCTAACTCTTAATGAAGAAGGTATTGTTGGACATAGAAAAGGATGATATTTTGGCTTTGATTCTTATTGAATTTCAAATCCCTTAGTCCCAATATCCCTTTATTTCTATTTTTTTAGTACCATTACCGATGAAATGCTCAATAAATGCTAAGAGGCTTATGTGAGGTACCACTAGGTTCTTCATCCGTAGTGTTGCATCTAGGACCTAGGCTTGGCTCCTAAAAAACTTGGTATCAGAGCTCAAGGTTTTGAGATAATTCTTGGAGTCCAACATACCATGTCAAATAGGGTTTTGTTCAAGGATGTGAAGCATGCTAGAACTATGAATAGAGACTGTGTGACATTTAGGAAGGTTTTAACTTCTTTCAAATTCATGTCATGCCTTAGAGTGTCCTAAGTCTTTCTCTAACTAATGATTTATTTTGTGTTCTTTAGATCATGCCTCGTGGAAGAGCACCTCTATGATCAAAGGTTGACGATGAGGACTAAGATCCTCCGGTTCTCGATGTCCCATATTATAAGGAAAGGGTAACCCATGCTGAGTTTCGCAATGTCATTAAGTTGTTGGCTCAAGACGTAGACAACCAAAGGCATCAAGGTGTACCTCCTCCTCAAGTGCAACATTTGGCTTCTAGGATTCAGGATTTCCAAAGGATGAATCCACCCGAGTTTGATGGTTTTAAAATAGATAAGGACCCTATAGAGTTCATCGATGAGGTATACCAAATTATGGCTATCATGGATGTGCCTCTAAATGAGAAGGCCAATCTAGTGGCCTACCAAATTAAAGAAGTTGCACGAGTATGGTATGAGCAATGGGTTGTTGAGAAGATCAAGGGATGGGGCTGAAAGAATGGAAAGAGTTCAAGGGCGCCTTTCTAGACCACTTCTTCCTATTGGAGCTAAGGAAGGCCAAAATCCAAGAGTTCATCAACCTTCATCAAGGTAGTATGAGTGTGAGGGAGTATTCCTCAAATTCAATAAGTTGTCAAAGTATGCTCTATTCATGTTTTTTGACCCCCAGGCAAGGATGAACAATTTTATTTTTGGTGCCTTAAGCTTGGTTTCCAAGAAAGAAGTGAAAAATGGTCATATTGGTAAAGGAGATGGACAGCTCTTGGTTAATTACTTATGCCAAAAAAATCAAAGAAGAGAAGTTTAGAGAGAGGTCTAGAGGGTTCAAAATAGCTAGAGTAGATGGTGGAGGGTTCGACCCTCAAAGGTCCAGTTATGGTAGCAATGAAAAAGGCCAAGGTGGGCAACGATATGTGGGACAAGGTTCCACCAATACTCCTCCTCCTAAGTTCAATAAGGACAAGGGTACTAATCTAATGGTCCCAAGAGAGAATGTTCGTGCCTAAGATTTCCCCCGTGTAAGAAGTGTGGGAGCACCCATAAAGAGGAGTGCTTGGCGGGATCAAATGTGTGCTTCAAATACAGCAAATCAGTTCATCATGCAAGGGATTGTATAGGTGGTGGTGGTGGTAGGCCTCAAGAAAAATTTCTCATGGCCAACAAGCTCTAGGAGGTGCCTAATACACCAACTGTTTCTATGTTTTGCATGGGAGGCAAGAGATTGAAGAAGCACCAAATGTTATTATCGGTATGTTAAAGGTCTTTAGTTTTGATATATATGCATTGTTGGATCCGGGTGCAAACTTGTCATTTGTTACTTACTTCTTAGCTAATAGGTTTGATAGTTTGCCCGAAATGCTAGTAGAGCCTTATTTGGTGTCTTCCATCATGGGTCAGTCGGTAATGACTAGAAAGGTCTATAAGGGTTGCCCTGTGTTCATCATGCATAAAGTTATCCCTTGTGATCTCATAGAGGTTGAAATGGTAGATTTTGATGTTATGCTTGGAATGGATTGGTTACATGCATCTTATGCTTCCATAGATTGTAGGACTCATCGAGTCAACTTTCCACTTTCAAATGAGTCCGTTCTTGAATAAGACGGTCATGATTCAGTGGTAAAGGTTAAGTTCATCTCTTGTCTTAATGCCCGAAAATTGATTGGCAAGGGTTGTATTTAGCACATTGTGAGGGTTAGGTATGTCAACTCCAAAATTCCTCCTCTTGAGTCAGTTTCCATAGTCGATGAGTTTTTCGATATCTTTCCTGATGACCTTCCAATGTCCCTCCTGAAAGGGAATTTTATTTTGGTATAAATATCCTCCCTGATACCCAAACTATCTTTATTCCTCCTTACTGAATGTCTTTGGCAAAATTGAAAGAGTTAAATGAACAATTAAAGGATTTGTTAGAAAAAGGGTTCATAAGTCCTAATTATTTTACCATAGGGTGCTCCCGTGCTATTTGTAAGGAAGAAGGATGGGTCTCTTAGAATGTACATAGACTCTATCAATTGAACAAAGTGACCATTAAGAACAAGTACCCAATCCCTAGAATAGATGACTTGTTTTATCAATTGCAAGGGACAAGTCACTTCTCCAAGATCAAACATTTTTCCAGCTACCACCAACTAAGGGTGAGGGATGTGAAATTCCCAAAATGGCTTTTTGAACAAGGTATGGACACTTCAAATTTGTACTGATGATTTTTGGGTTAACAAATATGCCGGCGGTGTTCATGGACCTAATAAATAGTGTATTCAAACCCTACCTTGATACTTTTGTTGTCGTCTTCATTGATGACATTTTGATTTACTCTTGGGATGAGGAAGAACATAAGAATCACTCGAGGGTTGTTCTTCAAACATTGAGGAATAGGCAATTATTTGCAAAATTTAGCAAGTGCGAATTTTGGTTGAAGGAGCTGGACTTTCTTGGTCACATAGTATCCGGTGAAGGGATCAAGGTTGATCCTCAAAAAATAGAGGCGGTCAAGAATTGGCCTAGACCATTATATTTTCATATATTAGGAGCTTGTTGGGTCTAGCTGGGTACTATATAAGGTTCATCAAAGGGTTTTCTTCCATCTCATACCTTATGAAAAAATAAACCCAAAAGAAGGTGAAATTCATATGGGTGGATGAGTGTGAGAAGAATTTCCAAACTTTGAAGGATCTACTTACGTTCGCTCCTATTTTGATTCTAATGGAAGGATTAGAAGGGTTTATGGCTTATTGTGATAATCCAAAGATTGGTTTCGGTTGTATCTTGGTGCAAAACGGTAAGGTCATAGCCTATGCTTCTAGGCAATTGAAAGTGCATGAATGTAACTACCCTACCCATGATTTTGAGTTAGAGGCGGTTGGTTTTGCTTTAATGATTTGGCAGAATTACCTCTATGGGGTGAATGTGGATATGTATATTAATCATAAGAGTCTCCAATACGTGTTCACCCAAAAGGACCTGAGTCTAAGGCAAAAAAATGGCTAGAACTCCTCAATGACTACGACATGAGTGTGCATTATCATCTGGGTAAAGAAAATGTGATTTGCGATGCACTTAGTAGAGTGTCTATGGGAAGTGTGGCTCATGTAGATGAAGGTAAGAGGAATTTGCTGAAAGAAGTTCACTAGTTGGCTAGATTAGGGGTGAAGTTGAGTAGCACTGATGGTAGTTGTATGTTACTCATAATGGGTACAGATCCTCTTTAGTGACAGATGTTAAATCAAAACAAGACCTTGACCCAAGATATGTTGAGTTAAAGAAATTGGTGAAACAAAAGAAGGTAAAGGTCTTTTCACAAGGGGAAGATGGGGTGTTGTACTACCAAGGTCAGTTATGTGTTCCAAATATGGATGGCCTAAGGAGTTTGATGTTGATGGAGGCTCATAATTCTACATACTCTACTCATCTTGGTTAGATGAAAATGTACTGAGAATTAAAAGAGTTCTATTGGTGGGGTGTCATAAAGAGGGACATAGCAAGGTTCGTGTACAAATGTCCTAATTTCCAACAAGTGAAGGCCTAACATCAAAGGCCAGGTGGCCTAGCCCAAGACATTGAAATCCCTACTTTGAAGTGGGATGATGTGAATATGGTTTATGTAGTGGGATTACCTCATTCCTTAAAATGTCATGATTTGATTTGGGTAATTATTGATAGAATGACTAAGTCGGCTCAGTTCTTAACGGTCAAAACTTCCTATAGTACCGAAGATTATACAAAGTTATATATTTGGGAGTTGGTAAGGTTGCATGGTGTACTTTTTTCAATTATTTTGGATAAGCACCGCATTCCATCCTCGGACCGATGGGCAAACCAAAAGGACAATTCAAACACTAGATGATATGTAAAGGTCTTGGGTGTTGGAGTTTAAGGGGAGTTGGGATAATCATCTACCACTCATCGGATTTGCCTATAATAATAGCTACCACTCAAATATCGAGATGGCACTATTTGAGGCTTTGTATGGGAGACGATGTAGATCTATAGTTGGTTGGTTCGAGGTAGGTGAGATGGCCTTGTTAGGCCTTAATTTGGTACTTGATACTTTGATAAAGGTGAAGGCCATTAGATAAAGGTTGAAGATGGCTCGAAGTCGTCAAAAGTCCTATTTTGATACTAGGAGGAGGGATGTTGAGTTTAATGTGGATGATTGGCTGTATTTAAAGGTTTCACCCATGAAGGGTATAGGTCGGCTTGGTAAGAAAGGGAAATTGAGCCCTAGGTATATAGGTCCTTATAGAATCCTAAGGTGGGTTGGCAAGGTTGCCTATGAGTTGGAATTACCTTCGAAAATGGCCATGGTTCATATGGTGTACCATGTGTCTATGTTGATGAAATATGTGGGAGATTCAAGTTCCATAATTCCCTCATCTCTTTTTTTCTACTCAAGCCTAAGGTACTAATTCATTCATGCTCAAGAATTTAAGGTTCTTATGTTTAAGTTTTCCCAAGTCTTCATATACATGCATATTCATGAAGTTGAATTTTAAAGTTCTATTTTATTATAAAGTTTAACGATTTCATGTTTGATATATTTCAAGGGTCATTGTATAAATATTGGGTGTCTAGTCCTCGTGCCAGGTTCCCGTCTATACGAATGATTTTTATTCGAGGATGAATATTTCCCAAGAGAGAGATATTGTAAGACCCCAGAAATATGAAATGTTCAAAACAAAGGAACAAAGGATGAAATTTAAGAAAGTTTCAAAGATCCTCAGGTTAGGTCTGTTATAAAAAATAAAAATAAAAAACAAAAAAAAGTTGCAGAAACTAGCACAAGAGGCAAACCACAGAGGCCATCATGGGCTGTGATTTGTATCATGAACTGTGGTAGAGATTCAGAGACTCAGACTATAGTAGACAAACCATAAAGGAGGACCACGGACCATTGTGATCACCACGGGCCATGAAGCCTAACGTGGTGAACCCTCCTTAAGACCCTCAGAAATTTTCTGAAGGAAGGGTCCACGGACGACCACCATGGATTGTGGAACCCTTCACAAAACATGGTGTATCCTCGTGATGGACATCCTGTAAGTCCACCTACAGGATTTGCATCACTACCACCTTTCATGGCTCATCGTGCACATCACAGACTGTGAAAAGGTCATGTGGTGAAACTTAAGAGACTATCCTGCAGGATTTTCCAAAATCTTTTGCAAGTATGTTACCATGGGACACCACAATGGATCGTGAAGGGTCCCCATGAAGTCCTTTCCTTCCAGGTTTTAAAAAGGGTATTTTAGTCTTTTCCTGTGTTTTATTTCTAAATGGTGTCATTTTGGAGGCTGAGTTCTTCTATGTGAAGACCCTAAACCTCTAAAACCCCTCATTTTCCATATTTATACTCAATACACTAAATTTTACCTCCTTTTAAACTCTCCAAGGACCTTCAAGGCAAGGCTAGGGCTTTCATCTCAAGGCATTTCAAGTCTCATTTCTTCTTTAAGTTTCCATAGGGATTTTGTGTCCCCAAGGTATGTGATATTTCCATCCATGGGTCCTTACTTCAATTCTAATGATGAACCTTCAGGGGCTTTTAAACAATTACTCTAAATACATAGATTATGATATATTTTAAGTTTATTTACATATATTGATGTATATTGACTCTAAATATATAAAATAAATGATTATGATATATTTTAAGCCAACATAGGGGCCCTTTTAGGCTATTTAGTCTAAGGAGTTATGTTGGATTTCATGTAATAGCTCACATGGTCTTAAATGTCAGTTACGGTCACTTTCTCACAAAATAAATGTTTTAAGGTTTCATATGATGTTTCTCATGCGTGCATTCATTATTGCATATTTCTTATATATATGACTTGATGTTCTTCATTATAGCATTCTCTCATACTTAGTACATTCAAAGTACTAACGCATACTTTTGCCTGCATGATATCACCATGTAGGATTCGGTGCTGATCCCCACTCTCCTCTTCGTGGCTAAGTTGATCTCTAAAGGATACCACTTTCAATGAGTTCCCACATTTCGGAAACAACACTCCTAACCTATTTAGCTTATGATATATTTAGACATTTGAGTTACATTTGGTATTTTGACCTAATCTTGAAGGTGGGCTAGGGGGCATGACTTATCCCCCACCAAGTCATAATGTAGAAGGTATTGTTGGACATAGTAAAGGATGATATGTTGATTTTGATTTTTATCGAATGTCAAATTCCTTAGTCCAGAATTCCCTTGATGTCTCCACATGTGTCTTACCATTACCAATGAAATTCTCACTAAATGCTAAAGGGCTTAGGTGAGGTACCTCCAAGTGCTTCATTCGTCGTATTATGTATAGGCCATAAGCTTGGGTCATGAAATAGTGGGAATTCATCCATGGATCCTCTTTTATCCTTAGAGTCCCAAAGGTTTCTCAATTTTCTCTTTTATGAAATTGTCCTATAAACCTACTATGATGATTTTGCATTGGGTCAATTCAATTATGCTTTTACTCAACTACAATGATCTATTCATGCATGATTCAATTTCAATTATATATTTTCGATGAATTTTAAAAGGACCCATGCATTATGTTATGAATTTCAAGTATGAACTATGAATTTATGATAATAGATTTTATGAAGTCTCATTTATTATTTATAGAAGTTATGAACTATGATTCAAGTATGTTTTCAAGTATAAAATCATGAATTATGAAAGGTCTTCTCACAATATTCAAGAAATCATAATTAGATGCTTAGAAATGTAAGTATCAACAAGTGTCTATTATGATCGTGATTTTCAAGGAACTATTCTTATGATGTATTTTATGATACGGATTGGTTGATTATTTTCTCTTCTAATAATTATGATTTATTTATTCCATATGGATTAAGTTAGCAACCGAGAGAACTTTGTGGTGGGGATCCAAAAGAGAACCCTAGTAGCAACCCTTAGTTCCAAAACTACTTGCCATCATAGATGACTTTATGTCCTAGCTAGTCGATCCACATATAGCTCATGTTCATATTTATACGATGTCTACCATGGCAAGTATCTTCTCTCTTGTCGGTGTGGGAGTTACATTAGATTCCATATTATAACTCACACGGTCTTAAATATCGGTTAAGATTAATACACCACGTATGTATATGATACATCTATAAGATCTTAACGATGTTTTATGATGAATTAATCTTATTAAAAGCTTTCATGTA
Organism: Solanum dulcamara; assembly: GCF_947179165.1. Taxonomy (NCBI): domain Eukaryota; kingdom Viridiplantae; phylum Streptophyta; class Magnoliopsida; order Solanales; family Solanaceae; genus Solanum; species Solanum dulcamara. Next base: position 58,049,476 of record NC_077239.1, on the reverse strand, counting down.
TTTTCAAGTTTTACTTAATGATTTCAAGATATTTGGCCATGCATCCCATGTTCATATTGATTATATCTGATTATTCTCGTTCATACACATTTCTCACATACCTAGTAAATTCAATGTACTAATGCATACTTTTGAATACATTGTATTATAATATAGGATTCGACATCATACTACGCATCCAGCTCGTGGCCAGATATCAAGTTTCTATATACTTGTTGGTGAGTCCTCATGCTTCGAGGATACAATATTTATGATATCATTCATAACTCTTATGATTTTACTTTTTTTGTTGGTGAGCTAGGAGATTTACTACGCCCTATCTATTTGGAGATTATTTGATTTCTCTTTTATCGAGATATTCATGTTGTAACTTATACTCCACATTAATGTTTTATCTTCTTGCTTCTTACTTACCATATGTATGAGCATGTATGATATGCAAAGAATCTTGGTTGGTGGCTCTCGGTATATTAATAATTATGTCATGTTGTAAGACCCCAGAAGCTGGATAGTTGGACAAAAGAAAATTTTAGAAAAAGCTTACAACTTCTTGACATTCTCGAGGCCATTTATGGGATATATAAATCACCATGGTTCCTGAAAAGGGATTGGGGAAGCCACCTGTAAAGAGGGTTCTGAGAGATGAATTCAATAAGTGAGAGTACAAATCGTCAAAAGGTCTACGGGACATGGGAAGGGTCAAGTAATGAGCCTAGGAAAAGTTTAAAAAGTTGTTTTGGGCCAAGGTTTCACGAAAGGTATACGGCTCGTATGAGGCTGTATGGACAGTATAACCCAACTATAGAATTCCACTCCTCAGTTTTAGTTCAAGGGGTCCGTATGAGAGAACCTTACGGCTTGTGGAAAGGTTGAGGGGTCGTAAAGGGCTTTGTGTAGAAAGAGACCTGGAACCAAGGGAGAGGTCCACTTCACATAGAGGTCTACGACCCATGGTCCCCTAGAGAAGTCGTATAGACAACTGTAGAAGCTGGCCCATCAGAACATCAAAAACCCTCAGTTTCATGAGCCACTTCATGGACTGTGAAGGATTATAAGGTTTGTGAAGAGCACCTGTCCAGTGGCTGTTCAATGACTTTTTGGAGGGTATTTTGGACATTTATTCTACTCTTTTAATTATGTATTTGGACATTTTTTGAACTAAATCCTATACTATAACTAACTTCTAACCCTCCAAAACCCCCATTCTCCCAAAATCACAAGTCATATTCTCAAAAATTTGTCTCAATTCTATCTAAGGGTAAAACTAGGGTAAATCTTCAAGCTTCCATTGAAAGAGTCGATTCAAGCTTCCTAGTCCAGGTGTGTGGAAATTCATCCATGGGTTCTTTTTTCCATTGATGGAGTCCCAAAGTTTTCTCAATTTTCTCTTTTATGAAATGCATCTAAAACCTAGTTTTGATCAATTTGCAGTGGATCCATTTCATTATGCTTTTATTCAATTATAATGATCTATTCATGCATGATTTCAATTCAATTACATGTTTTCAATAAATTTGATAAGGACCCAAGGATTATGTTATGAATTTCAAATATGAACTTTGAATTTATGATCATGGATTTTTATGATTTCACATGTATGATTTATGAAAGTTGATTTATGAAAGTTATGTATTTTGATTCAAGAATGTTTTCAAGTATTAAACGATGAATTGTGAAAGGCTTTCTCACAATATGCAAGATATCATGATTTGGATGCTTAAAAGGGTAAGTATCCATAAGTTAAAGTTATGATCATGATTTTCAAGGAGCTATTCTTAAGATGTATTATCATTACGTAAGATTAATTTATTTAACTTTCCTAATGACTATGTTTTATGTATTTTGTTAGAATTAACTGAGCACGAGAAAAATTTGTAATGTTGACATCTCAATTCCCTTCACAAAGGGTCTTCCTAGCTATACAATAGTAAAAATGACTCATTCAATGATTTACAATTTTTAGAATTCCTATGATAGGGAAAAGAAAGTTTTGCCTTAATATACCTTAAATACGAACTTGAATAACGTAATGTAGATAATCTATTTATTTTTTGGCAACCAAATAAAGCATTAAAATAATTTTCCACAAAAATCTCCTTAACGTATGGACATATATATACAGAGAGCAAAAGATATATAAAGGTTCCTGAAAAAGTCTTAATGTGAAGATGAATAAAATACCCAACTTGTAAATGTGAGAATATATTTATATAATATAGAGATGCTAGGAATTTTTTAATGAGAAGTTATCTCATTTATAATAGTTTTAAAACATATTGACCATTAATTTTTCTATACGAAGATGCATCTGATGCGCCTTGCTTCCACGTGAGGTAGTGTGGTGTCACTACCATAATTATTGGTATCCATTTTATTGGATAGGATTCAGAGTATGTATGTATTTGGGTATTTCATAGATTCGTAATGAACATATTATAATTAATTAGATTTTTTTTTGTTTCGAATAAAACCTTTTTTATATAATAATAATAATAAGTTTTTGACATTACAAGATATTGTATTTCTATAAAAATATTTCTAATTGATGAAATTCTTATAAAATAAATACATATACAAATATATCATGATAAGAATATTGTTCATAAATATTTCAGATATTTAGGAAGACAATAAATATATTTATTTTTTTCTAGATTTTTAATCAAAATACAATGTTATCAAATCACGAGCGGTGCTGCAATAAAACTCTCAAATTTAGGCTCATAAACCTTTTATATGAGACAAAGGAAAACCATAAACACCTGAGGTGTTACATGGAGTGGTTTTATACCAAGACAGGTTATATGTTCCAAGTGTTAACAGTCTTCGAGACAGAATTATGGCAAAGGCCCATAACTCCAGATATTCAATTCATCCGAACTCCACAAAGATGTACCATGACTTGAGAGAAATGTATTGGTGGAAATGAATGAAAAGAGATATAGAAGAGTTTGCATCCAAGTGCCCTAATTCCCAACAAGTTAAAGTAGAGCATCAAAGGCTTTGTAGTATAGCTCAAAATATAGATGTTCCAGAATGGAAGTTGGAGATATCAATATGGATTTCATTGCAGGCGTACCACGATATCGTAGATAGCATAACTCTACATGGGTAATTGTGGATAGGATAACCAAATCAACCCACTTCTTGCCCGTTAAGATTACATATTCAGTAGAGGATAATGCGAGGTTGTATATTCGGGAGATAGCCAGATTGCATGGAGTTTCCTTGTCCATCATCTCAGACAGAGATACTTAATTCACTATATAGTTTTGGAAGTCCTTTCAGAAAGGTTTGAGTTTTTTAAAAAAAAAATTATGACCCTTGAGGGAATCAAGGGTTGAGCCCAAGCCTTAACATAGATAAAGAACAAACAAAATACGAGGGGGACATAAAACCTTACCTCCAATCCTAAGGTGGTTCATAAGTCGGTCAGGCTACTAAGGTCGGCCAACTCTTTCTTATTACTATAAAAAGTAAACCTAGATACCATGTACCTAAAAGAGAGGACTCCTCTCGATACAAAAAAACTAAGAAAGCATAAATAAGGTAGACTCTTCCCTTACAAAAAAAATGAAAAGAAAAATAAGAACTCTTCAGAGTAGCTATAACTAAACTAAGAGACAGCCAAGGTGACGAACTTTCATAGTCATCAATTATAATGATCATGGGTTTTTTTTGATTCTTTTTAACTTTTTTCTTCTGAAATTTGCTAACCCATTCTTGTCCAACTCATAAAAAGATTTGGATTCCTTAGGCAGTTGACTTGTGGAGAAATAACACTGAGGACTGGTGCATTTGTGCTTATGTTTTGAAAGTATGTCAGCGGTGAAATTAGCCTCCCTGTATGAGTGATTGCATCTAAAATCTTGAAACTGATAAATGATATTTTGAAGCTTTTCATGTGGTGTCTAACTTACCAAGGGACTTGATTAACTATTTGATCCATTTAAGAAGTAATTCTGAATCCACTTCAAGAATTACCTTTTTAAATCCAAGTTGTATACACCAAGTTAAACCAAAAAAGTTGTTGCCACTTCAACTTGATTATTAGTTCCTTCTCCCACATGCAAAGGCAAAGATGATATTCCCTTGACGATTTCTAAGAATACCTCCTACTTCAGTTCTACCTAGATTGTCCACTACACTGCCATCAGCGTTTAACTTGACTATGCTCTCAGGTGGTGTTTTCTAAAGTATTGAGATGACTTTCATAGCATGAGTGCAATTTTCAACCATATAGTGTTACGACCCAAATACGAATGTGATGGAACTCATCTCTACCCATCGAGATAAGTCAGCCTAATACCCAAAGGAAAGTAGATGCGGAAGAAAAAGACATAAATCAAATTTAACTTAATCAAAAATACCTAAAACAACCTCAAAATCCCCCAAGATTGGTTATCACGTATACAAGACACTAATACATTACTGAAGTACAAAAAAAAATATAGTCACAATGTCTTTGTCTTTAGAATAGGACTAAAACATAATAAAAGAGTAAGAGGTGTCCGCTAGATGGATGTAACAGCTACCTCAACACTGGGAATGATAGCCTCAAATGTAGTAGAAAATAGTAGGAGATTAAGAAGGTCCGGGCTCACAACCTACACAAGTGTAGAAGCAAGGGGTGAGTACCAAACAACACGGTACTCAACAAGTGGACAACTAAAATTAAGCAAATCTCAATAGATACAAGTACTCCTTTCCTCCCAACCAAACCTCCTTAACTACAACCTGCATAAAACCAACCCAACTCTACATTTGTACAATAATAACAATAATACAGTCTATGAATACTCATCAATAGTCTCATCAATGAATCATATCAAGTCAAGTTCAGCATATATAGAGCAATAAAGGGGAAAACATAAATTCACAAATATCAACAAAATGTGATGCAATGCAATGAGATGATGCCTGTCTGTCCTATTGGTACACATCCACTGAATTACAGTCTGGACCCATGGAAGACATTTCTATCCATGTAACCTATCACGGAGCGTGTGGCCCTTCCCCTCAATATATATATCCTGCCACAGAGCATGTGGCCCAATCCTTTTATTTCATAATACCTGTCATGGAGTGTGTGGCCCAACCCCTTTGTTTCATAATATCTGACACAGAGCATGTGGCCCGACCCCTTTTGTTTCATATCATTTTCAGTCTCAACACAATATGTCAGAACCAATACAATCAATTCATGTATATAATTCATGATAATAACATAAAAACAACAATAATTTTTCCTATCTCACATCAACATAGTCCTTTCACATGTCAAAAATAAACCCATAATCACAACATATCAATTCCACCAATACATGTCATTAGATCACTATTTTATACCCATCATCTCCATTTTGAAGTCCAATCATACAATCAATAACCCAGTCCAATTCTCATTACTCTCCAGTATACATAACAGAAATACAAGCATCTATAAGCTTAAAGTGAGGTTTAGAAATTCACTTGTCTTAATAAATCAAGCAATTACTCAAAGACCTGAGCCTTCTCCTTTCGTTGGGTTTCCAAATCAATGTAATCTAATCAAATGAATAATCACCATAAGATTCTGAAAGTAACAACATTCATATCACTATATGTCTAGCCTACACTCAAAACCTTACCCAAATCTATAATCAAATCCTAAATATCAAGTATAGGGTTAGGTCTCAATTCCTCCAAATCATAAATTTAATGAAATTGATATAACTAAATACACTTATTATTTAGTTACCTATCTCAATATATCAAAATTTAAACCATAATATGATAACCACAAGAAATTTCCATAATCGAAACCCAAAATATGTCCAATAACAATAAGCATAATTACGAGGAAAAAAAAGAAGCATAAAGAACCACAACCTATGTCTAAATCTATTCCATATAAATTTTCAATGGTGGACTAATCGAATGTCACCAATTGGCATCATTACCCAATGATGACAAAAGTTTGCCCCTCCCCCTAGGCCAAAGAGACCACGATGGTAGCAAAGGATTTGCAAGTCAAATTCTTTGCAATTTTTTTTATTCCTTTTTTTTCCGCAGTGCACCATACAATAGAATAACATAATCCTTATAAAAATTACATTGATTTAGGCTTGGTTACCTGATTTACACTAAACTTTCTCTCCTTCGCTTGGGTATGAAAGTCGCATGCCCTCTTTCTTTTCTTCTTTTCTTTTTCAAATTGCTTATGTACTAAAAGTGACAAACCCTCTTATTTTAATAAATAAAGTGGTATTAAATAAATTAATATTTTAACCCACCAATTAAATTATTTATTTAGAATCACCCATCAACTAGTTAACCGAAGTTACCGAATAGTCCAAAATTCTCTATTCAAGTATACCAAAAGGGTCTTTTATGATAAAAGAAAGGCTCATTTTCGAAATGACCTAATGGGTCATTACATTATCCACCACTAAAATTCATGTTCATCCTCAAACATAAAGTAAAGAAATATACCTTAAGCCTCAAAAAGATAGGGATATCTAGCACGTATATCAGCCTCCGTCCCCCAAGTCGCCTTTTCAACAGAATGGTTCTTCCATTGTACCTTCACTGAAGATATCTCCTTGATTCTAAGCTTACGAACCTGCCTATCTAGAATGGTTATAGGCTCCTCCTCAAATGTCAGGTCTGGACCCAACTCCACTAAATCGAGTGATAAAACATGGGACTCATCCAGAAAATACTTTTGGAGCATAGAAACATGAAACACATTATGCACAGCCAATAAGCTAGGTGGTAAGGCCAATCTTTATGATACCTCTCCGACTCGCGCCAAAATCTCAAATGGGCCAATGAATCAAGGGCTGAGCTTTTCCTTCCTCCCGAACTGCGTCACGCCTTTGGTGGGAGACACTCGAAGCCAAACATGATCCCCCACCATGAACTCCAATGGTCGAACTCTCCGATCTGCATAACTCTTCTACCTACTGTAGGATATCAAGAGTCTACCCTGGATCCTACGAACCTACTTTATAGAATCTCTAAGAAAGTCTGTGTCTAAGGAGTCCATCTCAGCTAAGTCAAACCATCCAATAGGGGATCAACATTGCCTACCATATAAAGCCTCAAATGGAGCCATCTAGATACTAGAGTGATAATTGTTGTTGTAGGCAAACTCCGATAGGGGCAAGTGTTAATTCCATATAGCACCAAAATAAATAACACAAGCTCGGAGCATATCCTCCAACACCTGGATCATCCGCTCGAACTGACCATCAGTCTGTGGGTAGAAAGTTATACTCATATCAAGTCTAGTGCCCAAACCCTACTATAATGCCTGCCAAAAGTGCGAAGTAAATACTGAACCTTGATGCAAAATAATAGATACTAGGATACCATGAAGCCAAATGATATGGATAATATACAACTGGGCTAGCTTATCTACAGTGTACCTCACCTTAACCAGAATAAAATGGGAAAACTTTGTTAGTCTGTCAACAACCACCCATATAGAATCATAACCACCCACGGTGGGAGGTAAACCCACAACGAAGTCCATGGTGATAATTTCCCACTTCCAAGTGAGAATAGGCATCCTCTAACTCACACCCCCAGGCCGCTAGTGCTCACACTTTACCTGCTGGCAAGTGAAATACTTGGACACAAACTCTGCGATGTCCTTCTTTATTCCACACTACTAATAGTGCTGGACCAGATCATGATACACCTTGGCCGCTCTCAGATGGATGGAATACCTTGAACAATGAGCCTCTTCCAAAATAAGCCTAGTCAAGTCACCCACCTTAGGCACATAAATTCTACCACCAATCCTCAATACACCTTCTGAATTAAGTACCGCCTCCTTAGCTTCACCTCTTAATACCTTATCTCAAATGATACATAACTTCTCATCCTCAAACTGTCTCTCTCAAATCTGCTCAACCAAGGAAGAACGTGCCTCCACAAAGGCAAGAAATCCACCATCCTCTGAAATCTGCAATCGGACAAGGCTATTAGCCAACCTCTGAACATCTCTAGCAAATGGTCGCTTCTTAACTCGGATCATGGCAAGACTCCCCATACTAGAGGACTTCCTACTTAAGGCGTATGTCACCACATTGGCTTTTCCTGGGTGGTATAACATAGTCAGTCATAGTCCTCTAACAACTCAAGCCATTTACGTTGCCTCAAGTTCAAATCCCTCTGACTGAATATATACTAAAGACTCCTATGATCGGTGAAGACCTCGCAATACACACCATATAGGTAATGACGAGACATAGGAAACCACTTTCCCCTTATATATCAACATACCACCTAAACTAATACCAAAAGCATCACAGTATAGGATAAATCCCATACCTTCCTCAGGTAGCATCAAAATAAGAGCCGAAGTCAATAAATTCTTAAGCTTTTGGAAGCTCGCTTCACACTCATCAGACCAATGAAAATCCACACCCTTTTGAATTAATCTAGTCAATGGAGCTACAATAGTAGAGAAGCCCTGCACAAACCATCTCTAATAACCGGCTAACCCCACAAAACTAAGAATCTTAGTAGCAAAAGTAGGTCTTGTCCAACCTATAACTTCCTTAATCTTAGTTGGATCCACTCTAATCCCCTCCTTGGACACCACGTGTCCTAAGAATGTCATAGAATCAAGCCAAAATTCACACTTGGAGAACTTTGCATACAACTTTTCTTTCCTCAACTTCTAAAGTACCAACCTCAAATGGCAGATATGATCTGCCTCAGTCTTGGAATACACCAAGATGTCATCAATGAATACTATCACAAAAGAATCCAAGTATGGGCGAAACACTCCATTCATCAACTCCATGAATATTGTGGGGTCATTGGTTAACCCAAATGACATCACCAATAACTCGTAGTGACCATAACAAGTCCGAAAATCTGTCTTAGGGATATTTGATGCCATAATCTTCAACTGATGATAACCGGACCTCAAGTCTATTTTGGAAAATAACGTCGCTCCCTGAAGTTGATCAAATAAATCATAAATACGAGAAAGAGGATACTTGTTTTTAATAGTTACCTTGTTCAACTGCGTGTAATCAATACACATCGTCATAGACCCATCTTTCTTCTTTACAAACAGTACCGGTGCACCACAAGGCAACACACTAGGGCGAATAAACCCCTTACTCAATAAGTCTTGCAACTGATCCTTTAAATCCTTCAACTCAACTGGACCCATGTGATATGGAGGAATAGAAATGGGTTTAGTGTCAGGCTCTAAGTCAATAGCAAAAGCAATATCTCTATCTGGAGGAACACCAAGAAAATTAGTAGGAAATACATTACAAAACTCCTTAACCATTGGAACAGTATCTATTGGAGGTGACTCAATGTTGGTATCCTAAATAAAGGTCAAATAAGACATACACCCTCTATCAATCAACCTCTGAGCATGAATATATGAGATAACCTTACTGGGATAGGATCCACTAGTACCCTTCAACTCAACCCTTGGGGCACTAGGTATCGCTAAGGTAACAGTTTTAGCATAACAATCGATAATAGCATGATGGGGAGAAAGCCAATCCATACCAAATATCATATCAAAATCTACCATCCCCAAAATAATCATATCTACCCAAGTATCATACCCAGCCAAGGAAATAAGACAAGATCGTTATACTCGATCCACCACTAAGGGCTCACCTATGGGTGTAGAAACACGAATGGGCACGGACATACAATCACCTATCAAATAGAAGTCGAATGAAAAATAGGCAGACACATAGGAAAATGTAGACCCCAGATCAAATAATACAGATGCAAGTCGATGGCAGACTGGGACAATACCTGTGATAACTGTGTCGGAAGCCTCAACCTTGGGTCTCCCTGGAAAAGCATAACACTGAGTGCCCCTACCACCTCCAACCTACCCAATACCTCTATATCCTCCCTGAGGGACTATAGAACCACCAACACCCTAACTAAAAGTGCGACCACCTCTACTAGTCTGGGCTCTACCTCGACCTCTGAACGGCGGTGCTGGTCCTCTAACTGAAACTAAAGAACTAGGTTGGGTTCCTTCTCAACCCTAATATGTATACTGTAATGAAAGATGATCTAGATAACCATAAGTATAACATGTTCTCCCGTGCAAAAACCTCTGCGATGAACCTAAAGAACTTATATAACCACCCTGGCTAACTGGCCTCTATTGTGATGTAACACCCCTCAAAAATTTTCCCTAAGATTTGGACCCTTCATGTATACGGGTAGGGTCGAACTCTAGTATTATGGACCATTTGCGTGAGTAATATGAGTCTTTGAGAAATTTAGCAGCATTAGAGGTGATGTGGGGTCATAAAGGACCCCTAGGACCAAATCAAATCCAAAAGATTCATCGTGGCTAAGTTTGAGGAGGAGTTCGCATAAGGGGCTGACTTCTAATAACCCTATCTTTTAAAAGACAACAATCTGGATGTCCCATGACCCATCAAATTAAATTTCGTCGAGTCTTCTTTCCAACGCTATCAAGAATGTAATTTTTAGAGTTCGGAGTCGAAAGATATGGCGATCCTAAGATGAACTAGCACAGCAGAGATTTTCAGACCTGGGTTGCAATTGCTGGAAAACTGGGCTTGGCGCCGCAGTGGCGCGATGCGCCACTATCCCGCCAGAAACATGCCTCAGTAATTTGGTCTCTAGCGCGGTGCGCTACTAAAAGGTGTGCAGGGTTTTTCAAGCCAATTTCCATAACCTAGAAAATATTTGTCTTGGCACTGTAAGGGCGCGACGCGCGACTATTGCACCAAGAATGTGTCTCAGTAGTTTGATCCTTGGCGCGGCGCGCCACTACGAGGTGTGTAGCTTTTTAGGCGTAATCAGCCTGGCGCTGCAATGGCACGATGCGCCGCTATCGCGCCAGGTGCAGTTTTGCCTATTTTTCAAAACTTTTGAGAAGGGGCAATTTGGAAATTTACCCAAATTATATATGTATCACCCTAGACTATTTTGAGATCATATTTTCAGCCCTCACTCTCTTTCTAAAAAGCCCTAGGAGTTCTTCTCTCTCTCTCTCTCTTCTTCTACTTCTCCATTTCCAACAATAAGAGTTCCAAAAGCTTCAAGATTTGAGTTCCCCATTGAAGACTCAACATCAAGGTTTTCTTCAAGTCTTCACTAAGGTATGTAAGGCTATCCAAATCATGGGTTGAGTCCACCCATGTGCCCTACTCTTGCTTTGATGTTAGATGTCCATGAAAATAGAGTTTCTTGGTATGGCTTATGTTTGAATGAGTTTTGTCCCCTATTTATTTGATGCTATATGTGTTGATGTTGTTGAGCTAAGAAGTTCCTAAAAATTTCATATTAGTATGAGTTGAGGGAGATGACTTATTATTATCTTTTATTGATCTCTTTAGCCATGTGATTATGTTGCTTAAGTCATTTTCCTTAAATGTGTTATTCTACTTGAATTGTTGAGCTAAAGTCATAGAGTTGTGATGAGTTTTGAGGAGACGTCATAAATGCTTACCTAAATAAGGCTTGATTGAGTTAACCGGAGGATAGAATTGACGAGTGGACGAGGTCCTAAATGGAACTTGCCATTATGACTTAATTGAGTTGAGAATGAGGATAGAGTTGCTGAGTGGGAAATATTCCACATGAAACTAGCCGTAAGGGCTTGTTTGAGATGATTGGAGGGAGTCTTATGAGCATGGAGTCATGGAAGGAGTATCGAGCACCGAAGCGGGTAATAGTATAGTCCATACTCGAACCCCAGAAACTACGTTGCCAACGTAGGTAGGGATAGAACCATTAAAGTTGGAAGCTTCCCATGGGATCGAACTGTTAAAGTCGGATGTTTCCCATTTTATTGTCTTGAAATGATAGGACTTGACTAATCGATGGTATCCATGATTAGGGAGGCGTTCATGCCCTGGCAAGGTATGGACAGACGTGGCAACAATGTCTGATTGTTGTACTATCACCGACTCATAGGTGATGGTTATCGGATAAGAGAAACTCCCATTTAGGTCTTGATAGTGCTCTGAGTCAGTTGAGTTAAGTGGCTTATGAGTTAGTCCCGTCTAAACTATTCTTGTTAGACTTAGGATATTTAAGTGAGTTGTTATGTATATATGTATGAGTTGAGATCCTGAGTTGATATTGATGTTTTCTTGATGTTGTTTCATCCGGCCATTTTACATACCCGTACATTCCACGTACTGACGCCATTTGGCCTGCATCATTTCATGATGCAGAGACAGGTACTAGAGATCATCAGCCAGCGCACCATTGATTATCTACGCACTTCCAGCTACGTGGTGAGTCCTCCTAGCTTCCGGAGGATCTTGAGCTCCCTATATAGCTTTATGTTGTCTCCTTTAGTTTGATTGTGGTAGCCATGGGCTTGTCATTGGCACCTTCTATACTTTGATATAGGCTTCATAGACTAGAGTGTGGGGAGGTTGGACTGTTATTTTGAGGAGTACTATTATACTTATTTTGTTGAGTTAAACATGTTTGGCCTTCGGCCCCCATATTGTAAATAGCATATTATAATTGAGCCTTCCTTTGAGCGTATATGATTGAATGGCAGAATGATTGAGTTAAGTGGTTCGCTTGAAGGTCAGAAATGGCTTTCAAGTGTCGGTCACGTCTAGAGTACCCTCCCAGGGCATGACAAACATGGTATCAGAGTCTAAAGTTCAAGTGTCCTAGGGAGTCTATGAAGCTGTGTCTAGTAGAGTCTTGCTTATGGGTGTGTTGTGCACCACACTTATAAGCAGGAGGCTATAAGACATTAGGAATTATCTCACTTCTTTCATACTCTAACTTCGTGCGATAGAGTTAAACTCTATAAAACTCCTTTCTAATTCGTGTGTTTGTACGTTATAGATAATGCCTCCTAAACGTACGGCTAGCCAGAGAAACATTGACAACGCCGAGATGCCCCAATCAGAGGTGCGCCCAGCAAGGGCTAGAGGCCGACCTGCGAGGTATGTGGAGGCAACCCAAGTTCCTGCTACTCTGCCTGCACCCATATCAGAGGCAGAATTTTGAGGGGTGATTGCAATGCTCACTCAGTTAATAGCTGCCTGGAATGGTAACTAGAGTTCACCGACTCTCAGCTCTAGTACCCAAGATCCATCTGCTGCCACTAGAATTAGAGACTTTCTGAGGATGAATCCGCCTGCATTCACCGGTTCTAAGGTTGATGAAGACCCCCAAAACTTTATTGATGAGATGTGGAAAATCCTGAAAGTTGTGCATGCTATGGAGGTTAAGAGGGTTGAGTTGGTGTCTTACCAGCTCAAGGATATGGCAAACATTTGGTATAACCAATGGGAATAAGGTAGAGGTGAGGATGTTGAACCTGCTAGGTGGGATGAATTTGAGGGAGCCTTTCTTGACCACTTCTTTCCCTGAGAATTAAGGGAAGCGAAAGTAGAGGAATTTGTAAATCTAAAACAAGAAGGCATGACTGTTAAGGAGTACAGCCTCAAGTTTATCTAGTTATCCAGGTATGCTCCGGAAATGATCCCAAATATGAGGTAAAAAATGAGAAAGTTCATCTCCAGATTAGGGAGACATGTGAAGAAGGAGTGCAAAGCAGCATTATTAATCTCAGACATGGATATTTCCAGATTAATGGTGTATACTCAACAGGTAGAGGATGAGAAGAGGAAAGACAAAGAGGAGCATCTGAGCAAGAAGGCAAAATTTGTGGGCCATGAGAATGAACAGAGGTAAACCAAGGGCAACAGGTCCTTCTTCCAGAAAAGGCCTCCCAATCATGCCTCATATACCGCCAGCGCACCTATGCCGCAGAGCAGGTATAATCAGCAGGGATAGAGTCGCCAGAATTTCAGACCCCATAGTTCTCAATCCCAAGCCAGCGTAAGTCAAGGTTCGAGGGGGAAGCCACTATATGGTAAGTGTGGTAGGCTTCACTTGGGAGAATGCAGAGCGGGAAGGGTTGGTTATTATAAATGTGGCCAAATGGACCATATCTAGAGAGAGTGTCCAATAAGGGGAAATAGAGTCCAACATTCTGCCACCGCACTGTCGGCTAGAGGTAATCATAGGGGTACTACTTCAGGAACGAGTAGAGGTACAAACCGTTTATATACCATAGGTAGTCGCCAAGATCAAGAGAACTCTCCAAATGTCATGACAGGTATGATTTGAGTCTTTTCTCTTGACTATTATGTTTTGATGGATCCGGGTGCCACACTATCTTTTGTGACTCCTTACATGGCTAGTAAATTTGATAAAGTTCCTGAATATCTTCTTGAGCCTTTCAGTATAGCTACTCCGGTCGGTGATTCTGTCTTAGCTGAGAGAGTCTATAGAGATTGCACTGTGTTAATTCATCACAGGGATACCTTGGCTGACCTAGTTGAGTTGGACATGGTTGATTTTGATGTGATCCTTGGCATGGACTGGCTTTATGTCTGTTAGCCTCTATTGATAGTAGAACTCAGGTTGTCAAGTTCAAATTCCCGAATGAAGCTATCATAGAGTGGAGGGGTAGTCCTGTTATGCCTAAGGGTAAGTTTATTTCTTACCTTAGGGCCAGGAAGCTAATCTCGAAAGGGTGTATCTATCACATTGTCCGAGTGAAAAATGGGAATGTTGAGTCTCCATCTCTCGAGTCGGTCCCGATTGTCAATGAGTTTCCCGACGTCTTTCCCGAGGATCTGCCTGGAGTCCCTCTTGATAGGGAGATCGACTTTGGGATTGATGTCCTTCTTGACACCCAGCCTATCTCAATCCCTCCGTATAGAATGGCTCTAGCCGAGTTGAAGGAGTTGAAAGAACAGTTGAAGGACTTGTTAGATAAAGGATTCATTAGGCCGAGTGTCTCACCATGGGGTGCTCCGGTCCTATTTGTGCGAAAGAAGGATGGGTCCTTTAGAATGTGTATTGACTACAGGTACCTAAATAAGGTCACCGTAAAGAACAAATACCCTCTCCCCAGAATAGATGATTTATTTGATCAACTTCAGGGTGCCACGTGTTTCTCAAAGATAGACTTGAGATCCAGCTACTATCAGTTGAAGGTGAGGGAGTGTGATATTCCGAAGACCGCTTTTCAAACTCGTTATGGCCACTTTGAATTTTTGGTCATGTCCTTTGGGTTGACAAATGCCCCCGCAGCTTTTATGGATCTTATGAACCGAGTATTCAAACCATATCTTGATATGTTTGTGATTGTATTCATAGATGATATCTTGGTCTACTCCAAGAATGAAGAGGAGCACGCTTATCATCTTACAGTCGTCTTACAAACTTTGAGAGAGCAGGTACTGTATGTAGAGTTCTCCAAATGAGAATTTTGGCTTTCATCGGTGGCCTTTCTAGGTCACATTGTATCTAGAGATGGTATTCAGATTGACGCTCAGAAGATTAAGGCTGTGAAGAATTGGCCCAGACCCACATCCTCGACAGATATAAGGAGCTTCTTGGGTTTGGCCGGCTATTATCGAAGGTTTGTAGAGGGATTCTCATCTATATCATCACCATTGACTAAGCTGACCCAAAAGAAGGCTAAGTTTCAATGGTCTGATGCTTGTGAGGAGAGTTTCCAGAAACTAAAGGCCAAGCTAACCACTGCTCCTGTTTTAACCTTGCCCGATGGAACAGAGGGTTTTGTGATCTACTGTGATGCATCCAGAATTGGTTTGGGTTGTGTGTTGATGCAGAAGGGGAAGGTGATAGCCTATGCTTCATGACAACTTAAGGTTCATGAGCAGAATTACCCAACTCATGACCTTGAGCTGGCAGCTGTGGTGTTTTCTCTTAAAATTTGGCGCCACTACTTGTATGGAGTGCACGTTGATATGTTCACTGATCAAAAGAGCTTACAATACATCTTCATCCAGAAGGAACTCAACCTGAGGCAAAGGAGATGGCTTGAGCTACTCAAGGACTATGATATGAGCATTCTCTACCATCCAGGTAAAGCTAACATTGTTGCTGATGCTCTTAGCAGGTTGTCTATGGGAAGCACTGCCCATATAGAGGAGGGGAGGAAAGAATTGGTTAAAGAGGTGCATAGATTAGCCTGATTAGGAGTTCGACTAGAAGAGAACAATGAAGTTGGAGTAAACGTTCGAGATGGGTCTACGTCCTCACTTGTGGCAGAGGCAAAGGAGAAACAAGATCAGGATCCCATCTTCCTTCGGTTGAAGGAAGTTGTTCACAAACAAAGGGTGATGTTTTTCACCAAAGGGGGAGATGGTGTATTGAGGTACCAAAGTAGATTATGTGTAGCTGATGTCGATGATGTTTGAGAGAGGATTATGGCCGAAGCGCATAGTTCTAGATACTCTATTCATCCAGGCTCCACAAAAATGTATCATGACTTGAGGGAAATCTATTAGTTGAGTGGGATGAAGAGGGATATTGCGGAATTTGTTTCCAAGTGCACGAATTGCCAACAGGTGAAACTTGAGCATCAAAGGCCATGAGGTTTAGCCCAAAACATAGAAATTTTAGAATAGAAGTGAGAGATGATCAACATGGACTTTATTACAGGCTTGCCGAGGTCCCGAAAGCAACACAATTCCATTTGGGGGATTGTCGATAGAATGACGAAATCAGCTCACTTCTTGGCAGTTAAGACTACTGACACTGCAGAAGATTATGCAAAGTTGTATATTCAGGAGATCGTCAGATTGCATGGGGTCCCTTTGTCTATCATCTCAGACAGAGGAGCCCAATTCACTTTCCAATTTTAGAAATTCTTTTAGAAGGGACTAGGTTCGAGGGTGAACTTGAGTACAGCCTTCCACCCCCAAATAGATGGCGAGGCAGAGCGCACCATCCAGACATTGGAAGATATGTTGAGCGCATGTGTGCTTGACTTCAAGGGAAATTGGAATGACCACTTACCTCTCATAGAGTTTGCGTACAACAATAGTTATCATGTAAGCATCCAAATAGCTCCTTATGAAGCTTTGTATGGGAGGAGGTGTAGATCGCCCATTGGGTGGTTTGAAGTTGGTGAGATTGAGTTGATTGGGCCTGACTTTGTTCACCAAGCCATGGAGAAGGTAAGAGAAACATGAATGGGCACGGACATACGATTACATATCAAATCAAAGTCAGATGAAAAATAAGCAGACACATAGGAAAATGTAGACCCTGGATCAAATAATACAAATGCAAGTCGATGGCAGATTGGGACAATACCTGTATTAACTGCGTCGGAAGCCTCAACCTCAGGTCTCCCTGGAAAAGCATAACACTGAGCGCCCCTACCACCTCCGACCTGCCTAATACCTCTACCTCTTCCCTGAGGGACTATAGAACCACCAGCACCCTAACTAAAAGTGTGACCACCTCTACTAGTCTGGGCTCTACCTCGACCTCTGAACGGCGGTGCTGGTCCTCTAACTGAAACTAAAGAACTAGGTTGGGTTCCTCCTCAACCCTAATATGTATATTGCAATGAAAGATGATCTGGATCACCATAAGTATAACATGCTCTCCCGTGCAAAAACCTCTGCGATGAACCTAAAGAACTTATATAACCACCCCGGCTAACTAGCCTCTATTGTGATGTAACACCCCTCAAACATTTTCCCTAAGATTCAGACCCTTCATGTATACAGGTAGGGTCGAACTCTAGTATTGTGGAGCATTTGCATGAGTAATATGAGTCTTTGAGAAATTTAGTAGAGTTAGAGGTGATGTGGGGTCATGAAGGACCCCTAGGACCAAATCAAATCCAAAAGATTCATCGTGGCTAAGTTTGAAAAGGAGTTTGCATAAGGGGTTGACTTCTAACAACCCTATCTTTTGAAAGACTATAATCTGGGTGGCCCATGACCCATCAAATTAAAATTCGTCGAGTCTTCTTTCCAACGCCACCAAAAATGTAATTTTTGGAGTTCAGAGTCAAAATATATGGTGATCCTAAGATGAACTAGCACAGCAGATATTTTCAGGCTTGGGTTGCAATTGCTGGAAAACTAGGCTTGGCGCCACAGTGGCGCGACATGCCACTATCATGCCAGAAACATGCCTTAGTAGTTTGGTCTCTGGCGTGGCACGCCACTAAAAGGTGTGCAGGGTTTTTCAAGCCAATTTCCATAACCCAGAAAATATTGGCCTTGGCGCTGTAAGGGCGCGACACGCCACTATTGCGCCAAGAATATGCCTCAGTAGTTTGGTCCTTGGCGCAGCCCGCCACTATGAGGTGTACAGGTTTTTAGGCGTAATCATCCTGGCGCTGCAATGGCGTGATGCGCCACTATCGCGCCAGGTGCATTTTTGCCTATTTTTCAAAACTTTTGAGAAGGGGAAATTTGTGAACTTACCCAAATTATATATGTATCACCCTAGACTATTTTGAGATCATATTTTCAGCCCCCACTCTCTCTCTAAAAAGCCCTAGAAGTTCTTCTTTTTCTCTCTCTCTCTTCTTCTTCTTCTCCATTTCCAACAATAAGAGTTCCAAGAGCTTCAAGATTTGAGTTCCTCATTGAAGACCCAACATCAAGGTTTTCTTCAAGTCTTCACTAAGGTATGTAAGGCTATCCGAAACATGGGTTGAGTCCACCCATGTGCCTTACTCTTGCTTTGAGGTTAGACGTCCATGAAAATGGAGTTTCTTGGTATGGTTTATGTTTAAATGAGTTTTGTCCCCTATTTATTTGATGCTATATGTGTTGATGTTATTGAGCTAAGAAGTTCCTAAAACCTTCATGTTAGTATGAGTTGAGGGAGATGACTTGTTATTATGTTTTGTTGATCTCTTTAGCCATGTGATTATGTTGCTTAAGTCATTTTCCTTAAATGTGTTATTCTACTTGAATTATTGAGCTAAAGTCATAGAGTTGTGATGAGTTTTGAGGAGATGTCATAAATGCTTACCTAAATGAGGCTTGATTGAGTTAATTAGAGGATAGAATTGACGAGTGGATGAGGTCCTAAATGGAACTTGCCATTATGACTTAATTGAGTTGAGAATGAGGATAGAGTTGATGAGTGGGAAATATTTCACATGAAACTAGCCGTGAGGGCTTGTTTGAGATGATTAGATGGAGTCTTATGAGCATGGAGTCCTGAGAGGAGTATCGAGCAATGAAGAGGGTAAGAGTATAGTCCATACTCGAACTCCAGAAACTACGCCGCCAACATAGGTAGGGATGGAACCGTTAAAGTCAGATGCTTCCCATGGGATCGAACTGTTAAAGTCGGATGTTTCCTATTTTATTATCCTAAAATGATAGGACTTGACTAATCGATGTATCCATGATTAGGGAGACGTTCATGCCCTGGCAAGGTATGGACGAACGTGGCAACAACGTCTGATTGTTGTACTATCACCGGCATTATCGGATAAGAAAAACTCTCATTTAGGTCTTGATAGTTCTCCGAGCCAGTTGAGTTAAGTGGCTTATGAGTTAGTCCCGTCTAAACTATTCTTGTTAGACTTAGGATATTTGAGTGAGTTGTTATGTATATATGTATGAGTTGATATCCTGAGTTGATATTGATGTTTTTTTGATGTTGTTTCATCCGGCCATTTTACATACTCGTACATTCCACGTGCTGATGCCATTTGGCCTCCAGCTACGTGGTGAGTCCTCCTAGCTTCCGGAGGATCTTGAGCTCCCTGTATAGCTTCATGTTGTCTCCTTTAATTTGATTGGGGTAGCCATGGGCTTGTCATTGGCACCTTCTAGACTTTGATAGAGGCTTCATAGACTAGAGTATGGGGAGGTTGGACTGTTATTTTGAGGAGTCCTATTATACTTATTTTGTCGAGTTACACATGTTTGGCCTTCGGCCCCCATATTGTAAATAGCATGTTATAATTGAGACTTCTTTTGAGCGTATACGACTGAATGACGGAATGATTGAGTTAAGTAGTTCGCTTGAAGGTCAGAAATGGCTTTCAAGTGCCAGTCACGTCTAGGGTACCCACTCGGGGTGTGACATGTGACCCCTAGTAACTCTAACCTGTACTGTAAGACCCACAAGGTATCTGACCCTTCTCAGAATCTGGCATAGATGTATGAATTAGTCCTCTATACTGGAAGGAACCACCTCCTCTATAGGACCCTCTACCTCCAAATAAGGTACCCAAAAACTGACCAGAAGCACAGGCCCTCTTGGGGTCCCCAAACTCCTCTCTCTCCATCAACTCTGCCTCCTTGGCAGTACCCACAATGGACTGGAAGGAAGTGCCCTCATTGGAGGGTCGAAACACTGTTGTATGAATGGTATAGTTCAGTCCTCACACAAATCTTCAAATCCACTCTGTCTCATCAAGAATGACAGCCATGGCATGTCTGTATAACAGGTAGAAACGAGTGTCATACTCAGCAACTATACGACCTTCCTACCTCATATTCTCAAACCATAATTGGCTCTCTTCCTTCACACTCTAGGGGATGTAATGGTCATAAAAGGTACTAACAAACTCATCCCAAGTCATCTAGGATGACCCAACTATCCTAGAACTCAGATACACTCTCCACCACTCTTTGGTTGGCCCACGTAACTGGAGTGTAGTATCACGAACTCTGTGAGTCTCATATAACCCTACTACCTCCAATAACTCTCGGCATATGGTTAGGAACTAGTATGCATCCTTAGTTTTCCCACCCTAAAACTGTGGGGGGTCTATTTTTGGAACCTCTCATATTGGCATTGCTCATCGTCAGTCAACATGACTATAGGTGCACCCTGAGTTTCCCCTACGTGTACTCCACCCTCATCAGCTCTAAGGCCCGCAGGTGGATGGCCTATCGGATCCTGCATAACTAGAATCTAATGTTGCCCTAGGGTCTGAGCTCCTGCTCTAGTCTAAGAACCCTCAGGTGTACCATTCGCCCTCACACTCTGATTAAATCCTTCAAGCGCATCCAATACTCGCATCAAAATGGCTTGAATCAATGGTGCAGTAGCAGGATCTTGAGGGACCTGTTCCTCTCTAGCACCAATCTATGGATCAAGAGAAGCCTCTCTAGCACGACCTCTAGCTAGCGCCGTACCTTGGGCATGAACTCTGCCTGCCGCCACACCCCGACTGTGGACTCTAGCTCTGCCACTATCTCTACCCCTAGTTAGGGTCCCAATATCAACCTCAGGGAGTACCTCTCTTTCTCTACCTCTAGCCATAGTTCTGGTCCTAGCCATCTATCAGAAGGGACATGCGAAAATTAGGTAACAACATAATAGGCACTATACAAAGTGAAAGAACAAAGGGAAAATTTCCTCAAATTCCTCATAGCCTCTTGAAGATAAGTACAGAAATCTCCATACCAATCCTCAGGACTCTACTTAGACTCGGCTTGTATACACGTGGGACCAATGAACCTGGGCACTGATACTATTTTGTCACAACCTAAATACAAATATGATGGCACTCATCTCTACCCACCGAGATAAGTCAGCCTAATACCCAAAGGAAAGTAGATGCGGAAGAAAAAGACATAAATCAAATTTACCTTAACCAAAAACACCTAAAACAACCTCAAAATCCCCCAAGATTGGTTATCACGTGTACAAGCCACTAATACATTACTGAAGTACAAAAGAAAATATAGTCACAATGTCTTTGTCTTTAGAATAGGACTAATACATAATAAAAGAGTAAGAGGTGTCCGCTAGATGGATTTAACAGCTACCTCAACACTCGGAATAATAGCCTCAGATGTAGTAGAAAATAGTAGGAGATCAAGCAGGTTCGGGCTCATAACCTACACAAATGTAAAAGCAAGGGGTGAGTACCAAATAACATGGTACTCAGCAAGTGGACAACTAAAACTAAGCAAAGCTCAATAGATACAAGTACTTCTTTCATCCCAACCAAACCTCCTTAACTACAACTTGCATAAAACCAGCCCAACTCTACACTTGTACAATAATAACAATAATACAGTCTATGAATACTCATCAATAGTCTCATCAATGAATCATATCAAGTCAAGTTCAGCATATATAGAGCAATAAAGGGGAAAACATAAATTCACAAATATCAACAAAATGTGATGCAATGCAATGAGATGATGCCTGTCTGTCCTATTGGTACACATCCACTGAATTACAGTCTGGACCCATGGGAGACATTTCTATCCATGTAACCTATCACGGAGCGTGTGGCCCTTCCTCTCAATATATATATCCTGCCATGGAGCATGTGGCCTAACCCCTTTGTTTTATAATACCTGTCATAGAGCGTGTGGCCCAACCCCTTTGTTTCATAATATCTGCCACAAAGCATGTGGCTCGACCCCTTTTGTTTCATATCATTTTTAGTCTCAACACAATATGTCAGAACCAATGCAATCAATTCACGTATATAATTCACGATAATAACATGAAAACAACAATAATTTTTCCTATCTTACATCAACATAGTCATTTCACATGTCAAAAATAAACCTATAATCACAACATATCAATTCCACCAATACATGTTATTAGATCACCATTTTATACCCATCATCTCCATTTTTAAGGTCAATCAGACAGTCAATAACCCAGTCCAATCCTCATTACTTTCTAGTATATATAATGGAAATACAAGCATCTATAAGCTTAAAATGAGATTTAGAGATTCACTTGTCTTAATAAATCAAGCAATTACTCAAAGACCTGAGGCTTCTCCTTTTGTTGGGTTTCCAAATCAATGTAATCTAATCAAATGAATAATCACCATAAGATTCTGAAAGTAACAACATTCATATCACTATATGTCTAGCCTAGACCCAAAAACTTACCCAAATCTATAATCAAATCCTAAATATCAAGTATAGGGTTAGGTCTCAATTCCTCCAAATCATAAATTTAATGAAATTCATATAACTAAATACACTTATTATTTAGTTACCTATCTCAATATATCAAAATTTAAACCATAATATGATAACCACAAGAAATTTCCATAATCGAAACCCAAAATATGTCCAGTAACAATAAGCATAATTACGAGGAAAAAAAAGAAGCATGAAGAACCTCAACCTATTTCTAAATCTATTCCATATAAATTTTCAATGATGGACTAATCGAATGTCAACCATTGGCATCATTACCCAATGATGACAAAAGTTTGCCCCTCCCCCTAGGCCAAAGAGACCACGACGGTAGCAAAGGATTTGCAAGTCAAATTCTTTGTAATTTTTTTATTCCTTTTTTTTTCCGCAGTGCACAATACAATAGAATAACATAATCCTTATAAAAATTACATTGATTTAGGCTTGGTTACTTGATTTTCACTCAACTTTCTCTCCTTCGCTTGGGTATGAAAGTTGCATGCCCTCTTTCTTTTCTTCTTTTTTTTTCAAATTGCTTATGTACTAAAAGTGACAAACCCTCTTATTTTAATAAATAAAGTAGTATTAAATAAATTAATACTTTAACCCACCAATTAAATTATTTATTTAGAATCACCCATCAACTAGTTAACCGAAGTTACTGAATAGTCCAAAATTATCTATTCAAATATACGAAAAGGGTTTTTATGAAAAAAGAAAGGCTCTTTTTTAAAATGACCTAATGGGTCAGTACACATAGGGACCGGTCCTTCCATCTTGTTGGCCAGTAAATGTAAGAAAATACAGTAATGAGCAGGTTATTGATGTCCATATGCACTAAAAATTTAACTCTTGTCATGTCGGATTGTTTTTCCCCATATTTAATAGAGCATCTATTTTTTCACAAGTTTCAACAAATAAAGATAGATAGGGAATGGAGTATGAGCTTGTGAGCATCATTTTTAGGCTTAGAAGTCCACCATGTCATTACCAAATTCCTTAGAGGAGTGTAATATTTAGAAATACCAAGCTAGTCAGAAAAAAACTCCATATGTTTTGATCAATATGTCCTTCCACAAAGTTGTGATCAATGGTGTCCATTCCTGGTTTGTAACAGCAGTAGCACTGAGTATTATTATGCCCAAAGCTACTGATTTTTTCATTGGTAGGAAGCTTACATCTTAAAGTTCTCCATAAATGAAAAGAGCATTTAAAAGGGATTAGTTTGTACCAAGTGTTGGAGTTGATAAAAATTGTAGATCTTTTTTCTCTAATCTGATCCCAGGGAGAAGAGCAAGTAAAAAATCCATTGGTGTTGGGTTTCCATATTTTTTTATTAGGAACCCAAGGTTGATAATTAATTTGAGTGGCTAAGATGATAGGGACCATATGAGGAGGAGCAATGTGGATGATCGTTTCCATATCCCACTGACCATCAATTAAGAATAAAGAAACTTTGACATTATTTGGTCTAATGTTATCATTTCCTAAACTATCCAGAGGACCTATTCCCAACCAATCATACCACTAAACAAAGAAAGAATCAGAGTGAATCTTCTATTGGATATGGGTCTCCATTTATGCTTGTTCTTCATCATATGATTCCAAATCAAGGATTGGACATTATGTCATTTTTTGGGTATAAGATTAGCCCCTTGGCAATATTTGTCTCTAAGGAAATCACTCCATAAGAAAATTTTGATTCTAAATATCTACAATTGCTTGTATTAGAACAAAAGAGCTACATCAGACAGTTGCCTAACCCCAATACCATCCTCATTGTAAGGATAACTGAGGTTCTTTCAAGAGGACCAATGGTATTTCTTTTTGTTATTTTTCCAACCCCAAAAAAAGTCTATTGTAATGACTTGAATCTTCCTCATAGTAGTTCTAGGTGGAGAAATTGCCAAAAGAAGATAGATAGGTATAGACTGGATCACATATTTATTATAGACTCTCTACCACCATAGCTCAAAATTTTGAATTGCTATACATTGATTCTAGCTAGTACTTTGGAGACCAAATCTGAATGATATATCACCCTTTGCCTACCAATATAAAAAAGACATCCCAAGTAAGTTATTCGGCTATTCTTTTGAGAAAAATCGATGAACTTCTTAATTCCTCTCACATTAGCCCTAAAAGCATTGAGGAAACCATGAAGTGAATCTTATTTTTATTAATAAGTTGAACATAAACTTCCACATAAATAGCAAGAGTTTTCATGATAAGTTTCAGAGTTGTTTCTTTGCTAGAAGTGAACATAATCACATCATCTACAAAACTCAGATGATTGATTTGGGGTCCTTTCATTTCTATGTTGAAGCCATGATACTGATGTAATAACCCTAAAGGTTATTTTTTACATTTTCAACAAATTACCAATTAATTCCTTTTGTCAGTTACCCTGAGTTACTTTAGATTGGGTTTAAAAGTTGGTTTTTTGAAATCATGTCACAAGTTGAGGTTTTGCTAGAGAAATGATTTTCAAAGGCTTAAGTTTGAGTTTCGAAGTTATTTGGAGTTTCGAGTCTCAGAAAAAGATTTTGTCGATTCCATCAGTTTTACAATATGGAAATTGGTCTAACAGAGTTTTTAAAATCAGATTTGAAATTGAAACGTGGATTTTAGGCTCGGAGATTGAAATTTAGTTAAAGTTTAATCCAAATTTGACTTTGGTTAACATTTGGGGTTTGGGTGCTCATATTGGAATTCTAATGGTTCTAATGGCTTCGGGAGGTGATTCTAATGAGAGAAATGGCTTCTTTGTAATTTTTAGAGGTGCCAATGTTATTTTGAATATTTCAAGTGTCGAAACTAGTTAGTTTTGACTTATCAGAATCTGGATGAAGAATACCATGAATTAGAATTCTAGCGAGTCCATTGAGTCTGAAATATTGAATTTACTAGGGTTGCATATATGGTTTGTGTGTATGGGATTTCAAACGAATCCCGAGGATCTATTCTGTGACTTTCAGACTTGTTTGAATCTACTATTTGGTTCCTCTGAGATCCTTCTCCGCATTTATAAAGCCTTCTTCGCGTTCGTGGAGCGTAATGGTTTCCCTCTTTGCATTCGTAGAGTCAAGGCCCTGTTCATGAGGGGATAGTGGTTTCTCTTCTGCATTCACAATGCCTGTATTGTGTTTGTGGAGGGCTATTTCTTCTTGCATCTGCGTTCAAAGAGTAAGTTATCCGTGTTTGCGGTGGGAAAATCCCACCTGAACAACGTTAATTCCCCCAGAGTCGGGGTTTAAGCCATTGTCTACCATTTTTGAGTTTCCAAGCTTAGGATAGGCAATTTTAAAGGGGTGTCTTATGGGGATAACATTGGGTAACTATTTTAAGCTATTATCTTGATTACCCATTACTTAATTTAAATTTTTAAATACGAAATTGGTGATTTTGAATTGGAGGAATTGGGGTTTTTCAACAACAATGCAAATTTAGTTTTCTATTTTAACCCCATTTTTGAAATGGTTTCCACCATTAGATTTCTGACTAATTGAAGAATATTTTCTACTAAAATTATCCAGATTTCGAGTTTGTTTTCTGATATGGAATTTTTGACCATTTTACCCTTTTACCTAAATTACTTGATTTTAGTGTCAGTGGCTTTGATATGTGATTGCAAGTCTATCTTTGATTAAATTGTGGTAATTTGGAGTATCGATGGAGAGGGAAAGCTTTTATTTCGAGTTGATTGTGACTTTAGCTAAGGCCAGTGGACTTCTAACCTTTTGTTAAGTATGTTGAACCTTGTATCTTCCTATGTGAGAGGGCTAGGGTGTATTGGGATATTAGATTGAGTTTGGTTTATATGATATGAGGTATGATCTTGGAATTCATATATGGGTAATTGTCTAAATGATGTGAATTATGAGATATTGACTTATTGTATGATTGTGGATTATATGGCATCATATGTGAATATTTATTTTGTTTTCACTCATTACTTGTGAATATACTTATCTATGATGGATGAGAAAGTGATATGAGTAAGATACTAGATATTGGGACTAAGGCTTCTACCAATCGAGGTGATTTCCTGAGGTCTCTTTCAACAATGATG
The DNA here is from genome assembly GCF_947179165.1 of Solanum dulcamara. Classification (NCBI taxonomy): domain Eukaryota; kingdom Viridiplantae; phylum Streptophyta; class Magnoliopsida; order Solanales; family Solanaceae; genus Solanum; species Solanum dulcamara. Next base: position 58,022,683 of record NC_077239.1, on the reverse strand, counting down.
AATGATACATGGTCTATGTGAGGCCCTCGTGGGTTTTGGCTTGAGGTTTTCAGCGAATGTGTATCGTAGGAAAGACATGCATCACGATTATTTAATATCTCTTTTGCATCTATTTCATCATATGGCTATATATGATTGAGATTTCTTATGTATGTTTCAATATGGTGATGAGAACATATATTTACTTTCTACTTGTGGACTGTCTGCTATTCTGAGATAATTATTGTATAAATTGTATAGACTAGGTTGTCTAACTACAGGTGTGTAGTTATGGAGCACTATGGTAGAGATGTCAAGAGTATCTGTGTTCCACATTGCTTTGCTTAGGATTTAGTTTTCATTTTGCTGAGTACGGTGTTGTTGGTTATCGCCCCTTGCTTCTACATTTGTGTAGCACCTGAGCCCGGTACCACCTACTCTTAGTACTCTGGTGGATTAGACTGAGCTTCTAGATGCATGAGAGGTAGCAGCTTATCCTCTTTGGCAGACTCTCGCCGCTTATTTATCTTATGTTTTATTCTATTTGGGGAAGAGACATCTATACTTGCATCTTTTCATTTCTGTTGAGATAGTGGCTTGTAAATATGACACCAAGTCTAAGGTGATTTAGAGTCTATTTTCTAGTTATCCTTATTTTTATCGTATTAGACTTTACTCTTCTGCTTTTATTTCCTACTTATTAACTTATGTAGACTCTTAGAATGACTTGCCTTCGATGGGTTATCCAAGTGTCATCATACCCAATTTCAGGTCTTTACAATTGGTATCATAGCCCTAGGTTCATAAGTCTCACATGTGTACAAGCCCAGTCTAGTAGAGCCTTGAGGACCGATGCAGAGACCTCCTAACTTATATTTAGGGTCTATGAGGACTATTAGGAAATCCTATTTTTACTTCTTTCAATTTTATTGTGCGTAGGTTCTTATATATGTGTTGAGTTATCTTATTTTCTTTTAGAAGATAGATAGGACTAGAGCATCATCTTCTACTGGACAAGGGGAGCCAGTACCTGAGATTTCTACTGAGACCCCAGCTCAGGTTAGAGGTAGAGGTAGGGGTAGAGGTTAGGGCCGAAGAGCGGCACCATACAGGGATCATGAGAGGGTTCTTTTCCTAGATTCTGCGACAGAGGCCAAAGGATAGCAGGTTCCTCCTGATTATAAAGTGGCACCATTACTACAGGATACTCTATTAAGGGTTTTGGGTATGCTCTAGACTAGGGCATAGACTGGCAGCCCAGCTGGCATACTAGGTACATTATGGACCTGAGTGAGGGTTTAGGTTCTAGACTTGCAGTAGGCTTTTGAGGGTTAGAGATAGGTGGGATAGTCGTTAGTAGTCCCTATAATAAATTCCTCCAACACTAGTAGATGAGGGTCAGGGTGCACCAATAGCTGCATTGACTAAGGATGAGCTGCACAGTTATGAGAAGTTTAGAAAGATGGACCTACCTTAGTTTTAGGGTGGGAAGGCCGAGGACATATATGAGTTCTGGACACTTGCAATAAGTTTCTAGAGATAGTTGGGTTGGTTGAGTTTCATGGGGTTCGTTATTGAGGCTGAGCTGCACAGGTATGAGAAATTTAAAAAGATGGATCCACCTTAGTTTTAGGTTGGGAAGGCCAAGGACACATATGAGTTTTTGACTACTTGTAGTGAGTTTATAGAGACAGTATGGTTGGTTGAGTCTCATGGGGTTAGTTATGTTACTCTTCAGCTTTATGGACTGGCTAGAGAGTGGTAGAGGACATATTCTGGGTCTCTTCGATTTGGTTCTCCTCTAGTGACTTAGGAAACATTCACCAGTGCTTTTTATGATCATTTTTCCCTTAGAGTGTGAGGGAGGAGAGTCACATGAGATTTGAGAGCCTGAGGCAGGATGGGATGTCCGTTTTTGAGTATAAGGTTTGCTTTTTTCAGCTAGCCAGACATGTCACAACTATCAACCCTAATGAGATTGGAAGGGTTTGTCGTTTTATGAAAGGTTTGACCTATTCTATTAGGCAATCTATATGCTGGGTATCTAGAGATAAAGCCTCTTTTCAGTCTTTGGTTGGTGCCACCAAGGAGGCATACTTAATGTAGAGAGAGAATTTTGGGGACCCCGAGAGGGCCTATTCATCTAGTCAGTACTCAGGTGTCTTATCTGGAGGCAGAGGTGTTGCACATAGTAGTGGTTCTTTCCATTATCGTGGGGTTCATGTATCTTTACCGATATTTAACGGCACACAGGGTCATTGCAGTTTATACAGTTCAAGTTAAAGTTTATCCTATTCACAGTAGAGGCCTGTGGGCTGGGGTAGTTACAATATCCCTCTAGTTTCTTTGCAGCAGTCGTCCCCTCCGAGATCATGTTTTGGGTGTGGATCTCTAGACCATTTGGTCCGAGAGTGCCCCATGCAGCCTTATTCTAGTTTGCACTATTCTTATACAACAGCGCTAGTCAGGGGTTCAGCACCACCAGTCAAAGGTTTAGTACCACAGAACCGGGGTCATGGTAGGGGTTAATTCGATAGAGGTAGTCGTACCGAAGGTAGGAGAGTGGGTGATGCCCTAGCACTACAGGATGGTACAGGAGTTTCCTAGATAGGTGAGGTACGGGGGGATTATTTCTATGCTTATCTAGGTAGACCCGAGGATGAGGCCTTTGATGCAGTCATCATAGGTATTATTCTTGTTTTCCATTGCCCCGCATCTATGTTATTTACTCCTAGCTCCATTTATTCATATATATTTTCATACTTCTCTTCTATTTTTAACTTGCTATATGATAGTATGCTCGTTCCCGTCCATGTTTCTACCCTAGTAGGAGATCCCTTAGTAATTGATTAGGTGTACCAATCCTATTTTGTGTCCTTGGAAGATTATGAGACATGAGAGGACATGATTATCCTTCATATGGTATACTTCGACGTCATTTTTGGCATGGATTGATTATCTTCGTAACATGTTATTCTTGATTGTTATGCCCAGACTGTGACCTTAGCTAGGCCTGGTAGGCCGCGGATAGAGTGGAAGGGCTTAAGTGGTTCTTATCCTAGTAATTTTATTTCTTTTCTTCGGGCCCAACGATTGATCGATAGGAGTTTTTTGGCATATTTGGCATTTATTCGTACCGATCTTCTAGGGGTTCCACCTTATAGGGATATTGACTTCGTTATTGAACTCGAACCAGGCACCAAGCCTGTTTTTATTTCTCCTTATCATATGGCTCCAGCTCAGTTGAAGGAGCTAAAAAGAAGTTTTAGGATCTACTGAGTTAGGGGTTTATTCACTTTAGTATTTCACTAGGGGTGCCTCGGTTTTATTTTTTAAGAAGAAGGACGGGACAATGAGGATGTATATCGACTATAGACAGTTGAACAAGGTGACTATCAAGAACAAGTACCCTTTTCCCTATATCAATGATTTTTTGATCGTCTCTAACAAGAAGCCTTATTCTCTAAGATCGACTTAAGATTTGAGTATCATCAATTGAGGATTCGACCTTCCAATATTCCTAAGACAGCCTTCCGGACCAGATATAGCCACTATGAGTTTCTTATTATGTATTTTGGGCTGACAAATGCCCTAGTAGCATTTATGGAGTTGATGAATAGGGTGTTTCATCTGTATCTAGATTCATTTGTGATTATCTTCACTGATGATAACTTGGTTTACCTCAAGATTGAGGCAAATCATGTGCAATACTTAAGAACTGTGCTCTAAAGGCTTAGGGGGAAGAAGCTTTATACAATGTTCTCCAAGTGTGATTTTTGGTTAAGTTCGGTGGTGTCCTTAGGGCATGTGGTGTCCGAGAAGGGCACTAGAGTCGATCTGGCTAAGATTGATATGGTTTGAGGATGGACTAAACCCTCCTTCGGGGGAATAGACTCCACCAAGAGGTTCTTTCACTCACGTAATTTCGCCCTCCTATTTCATTTCCATACCAGAGGAAATGGGATTCGAAACAGAATAACACTTCTTAGTGACTAGGAGCGGAGAGCCTATTGCACCTTGTTTTTTTGGTCTATCTTCTTTTTATAAGCAAGCTCTATCCGGCAAACCCTGGATGGCTCTTGGTTCTTGAGCATGTTGGGGTATTAGGCGACAGTTGAAAGAGCTGCTCAAAAGCTTGATGAAGAAGCAAAAAAGCCTATCTATTCTATTTTCTTAGTTTAGTAAAAGGCTTTTCCCTTACTAGTCAGGTGGTAAGGTAGGGCGCTATTCGATAAAGAAAATAGACTTTAGGAAAGTGGTTTAGGTAGCTCAGCTAGTTAGAGCAAAGGACTGAAAATTATTGTGTCAGTGGTTTGAATCCACTTCTAAGCAGGCGAAAGGTCCAAATAGTAGTCGAGAGCAAGCCGAATTTTGAAATGAAAGTAAAAGACTAAGAAAAAAATATGAGCGCTCCTGGACTATACAGACAGCTTTATGGCGGTAGGGTTGGGGTGGCTTGCTTGAGGCATATTCAAAAAAAAGTAGTTGATTACTCGGATTGTTTCTCGTATCCCTGTGCCCAAAAGGATGGGCTAGTTCAGTTTGAGTGTTCATCGATCGGGTGGATCTATATGCTTCAAGGTGGTGAGATGAGGTGTAGCGCAGTCTGGTCAGCGCATCTATTTTGGGAGCATAGACATTCTGGTACAACTTGATTATTCGGTAGATCTAGCGCCATTTTCCATTCATCAGGCTTGGGAGATGAGGTAGCTGCTCCCCCACCCGAATCTTTTCCTGCACAATCTACTCTTTCTAACAACAATTCATAAAAGAAAAAAGAGAGTGAAAGAAAAAGAGATAGAGTCCAAACGCTTTCCATAATAGGTACACAAGAAATGTCTGGATTCTATTTCTAGTGGAAATACCATAAAGTGTGAACCAAGATCCATGATACATCAACCAAAGAACAAAACAAGATTATTTCGTTCCATTTTTAGTAAAATAGTGAAGGATATTCCATTAGTAATGAAAAAGGGGTAGAGGGGATCTGTATATGTTGTTCAAGTCAATTAGAAGATGCAGAAATAGCTAGAACTGAATGCGGAAAGTATGGAAAAACATCTCGTAATGTATTTAACCAGAAAATAGATTATGCTCCTGTGAAAGTATATAATCATTAAGAAATATCAGGTGTCAAAGTGTGGATTTCATATAGTAAAAAAAGGAGGGTCTTCTAACTGAAGATAAAGGAATGGTAATTGAATCAATAAGCGTAGTTACTAGACTAGCACTTAAATTAGCTGTGATAGTATCTGTTGGTGCCTCTTATATGTTTGATCTTAATGCCATTGAATTCGCAGTTTTATAGGTTTGGATGGATATTATCACCATTTCATTCAGGGCTTCTCTACGATAGCAGCTCTATTGACCAGGCTCACTTAGAAGAATGTGGTATTTCTTTGGTCAGACGAGTGTGAGGAGAGCTTCCAAAAGCTCAAGGAATTATTGACTAATGCGCCTATATTGACCTTGCCCAAGGAAGGTGTTGACTTCACCATGTATTGTGATAGCCTAGACACTAATTTGCTCAGAGATTCCATGAAGCAGGTTTAGTTGATTCAGTGTAGGTTATTGACAGCTCAGAATTGCCAGAAGAGCTATGCTAATAAGCAGGTTCGACCTTGGGTGTTCATGGGCGGTGACTAGGTATGGTTGGGTGTAAGACCCCAGAAATGTGGAAGGTCCCAAACAAGGTAACAAAGGATGAATTTTCAGAAATTACAGAAAAACTAGCAATAGGAGTTGGCCATGGAAGCCTTCACGGGCCGTGGTAATCATTATGGACCATGGTGAGCAACCGTGGTAGAGATTCAGAGACTCAGATCAGCAGGGGATAAACCACGATGGTGGACCACAAACTTTTGTGATCACCACGGGCCGTGAATTTCTCATGGTGACCCCTCCCCAAGACCCTCAGGAAATTTCCCAATGGTATCTTCACAGACAACCCCACGGCCTATAGAGACTTTCACGGACCATGAAGATGGTTTTTCTAGGGATCCATTCATTTTATGTTAGGGTTTTTATGTCCAATTCTTTAGTATGGAAATAAATTTGGAGATGTTTTAAGGTCATGAGAATTCTTTAGCACAAAGTTAAGTTGAAAGCTTCCTTACCGATTGAGTTTCAATGTAAGATTTTAAATAGGTCAACTTTAAGAAGTCTTATATCCGTGAATATATAGAATCAGGTGTCCCATAACCTATTAAATCAAAGCTCTCTGAATCCTCTTTCCAACTCCATCGTGTTAGCCTCACCTATATAAAGTCCCTAGACCCTTAAAAGCCCTCATTTTCTTTCACTCTAACTTCCCAAACACAAATTCTCTCTTCTCAAACTCTCCCAAGAGTTTCAAGCCAAGATAGGGTTCATCTCAAGGCATCTTCAAGTCTCCTCTCCTTCTCAAGCTTTTATTAGGGATTTTGTTTCCCCCAAGGTATGTGGGTTTTTATCCATGGGTCCTTCCACCCATGTAGCCCAAATATTTTCTCAACCTAGCATTTCAATCTTTGATGATTAAATCTTATGGGCTTTAATATGATGACTCTAAATATATAGATTTTGATAAATTTTAAGTTTATTATATATATTGATGAATATTGAATATTTCATGAATTCGTGATGTTATTAAAGGTCCTTATATGAAGGTATGAAAGCAGATTTTTTTAAGTATATTTTAAGATGTTTAGATGATGTATTTATTTGCTTTCATGGATGCTAGCATTGATTTAAATGACTTGAAAGTTGATTGATTTGAACCCATCTAGTTTTAACTCTATTTTCCCTAAATCATGACTTGAAGTTTATGGAGTCTAATTAAATATTTAAGAATGATAATGACTATGGTCATGGGAGTCTTTTCAATGAAAAAATGAATGGTTGTGAAAAGTGTCCCCACCTAGTTTTACTATGTTTGGATGAAGTTGAAACGAAATTTTTGACTCAAAAATGAATGATATGAAGCAAGTATTTATGAAATGGGAGTCTTATGATTGATTGAATGATGAAAGGGCTTCTTAGCCAAAGTAAGATTTCAATGTGAAAAGACAATTTTCTCATTGAATCAAATAAAAGGTTTTAATGAGCTATTCCATCGAATGATGATTTTATGTTAAAGTTATATAAATATTTATATTAATATGATATTTAAATATTATTCTATTGAGAGCTTAACTAGAACCGAGCTGGACTAGGGGTGAATACCAATGTCCCAAAACTATGTGCCACCACAGATATAAAGGAGATAGAGGTGAATACCCAAATCTCTAAGAGGAGAGTACCCAAAATATCAAGGCTTAGAGGTGAGTATCCGAGTCTAAGAACTAGGGGTGAGTAACCGGTTCACACAATAGCTTAGTGGATCTACTTAGGCCTGATGGAGTCTACCTTGGCAAGTAGTCTCCCCTTTTTCCTCCGATGTAGGGGTAACATCAGGATTCCATGTCATAGCAAACATGGTTTATGTCGGTTAATGGTCTCTCTCACAAAAGTAAAAGGTCCCTCTTCCAATGTTTATGATATAGCATATGATTCTACTATATCTAGCATAAAGTAAAGTATGTGCTCTCACAAAGTTTAAAGATCCATTTCAAAAGGTTTATGGTATACTTATTTACGATTAATGGTACTTTGCAAGTATATGGTTTCTTATAATGACTCATGATTACATCTATAATGTGTAAGTTTCTTTTATGATTCATGATGGTTTCTATATTTCATTGATTAAGGTTCATAACTCTAAATGGTATTTCAAATGATTGCAAGGTTCTAGGATGGTCCATTGCATCACCTTATTATATAATTATATATTGCATTGCATGCTAACATAATTAGTACATTCAAAGTACTAACGTATATTTTTGCCTACATTATATCACCATGTAGGGACCGACATTGCTCCATATTCTCCTCCACATGGCTAGTTTGATCGCTAAAGGCTACTTAGTTGGTGAGTTTCCATGTTCTGGAAACAACATTCCATTTCCTTTTCTTTCTATTTACATGTATAGACTTTCAGTTATCTTGTGGTACTTTTGGGTACTTATCATGAAGGTGAGCTAGGTACATGTCTTAGCCCCTGCCAAATCTAAAGAAAGTAGAGGTATTATTGGACAAATAGACAATTTTTTATGTTGCCTACAATTTCTATTCTATGTTATCTCCCTCAGTCTGATTACCCTTTTTTATTCTGCAATTTATTATATGTCATTACCTATGAAAAGCTAAATAAATGCTAAGAGGCTTAGGTGAGGTACCTCTGGGTGTCTCATTCATTGTGTCACCTCTAGGACCTAGGCTTAGGTCATGACAAACTTGGTATCAAAGTATAAGGTTTTGAAATAGTCCTCAGAGTTTAACCTACTGTGTCAAATAAGGTCTTGTTCATAGTTGTAAAGAGCACCACAACTATGAATAGAAGACTATGGGATGTTTAGGAAGGTCTTCACTTCTTTCAATTTATGTCATTCCCTAGAGTGTCCTAATTTTTCCTCTAACTAACAACCGATTTTATGTTCAACAAATAATGCCTCATGGAAGAGCACCTCCAAGACCAAGGGTTGACAATGAGTACCAAGCTCTTCCGATTCTAGATATCCCACATCATGAGGAAGGGGTAACTCATACCGAGTTTCGCAACATTGTCGCGTTATTGTATCAAGTTGTAGCCCACCAATGGTATCAAAGTGTACCTCCTCCTCATTTGCAAAATCCAGCCTCTAGGATTCAGAATTTTTAAAGGATGAATCCGCCCAAGTTCGATGGTTCTAAACTAGATAAGGACCCTATGGAGTTTATCAATGAGGTGTACCAAATTATGTCTATAATGGGTGTGCCACCGAATGAAAAGGTCAAATTTACCAACTAAAAGGTGTGGCTAGAATATGGTATGAACAATGGATTATTGAGAGGAATGAAGAAAGGGGATCGATAGAATGGGAAGAGTTCAAAAGTTCTTTCCTAGATCACTTATTCCCATTGGAGCTTAGGGAGGCCAAAATCCAAGAATTCATCAACCTCCATCAAGGGAGTATGAGTGTGAGGGAGTATGCCCTCAAGTTCATAAAACTGTCCAAGTATGCTCCCTCCATGGTATCTGACCCCCGTGCTAAAATGAGCAAGTTTATTTCTAGTATCTCAAGCTTGGTGTCCAAATAGTGCAAGACGGCCATGTTGGTCAAGGAAATCAACATCTCCTGGTTAATGACTCATGTCAAGCAAATTGAAGAGGAAAAGCTTATGGAGGTTGCTAGGATGACCAAGAAGGCCCAGATTGAGGATGGATCATCTTTTGATAGTTCTTCAGTACCTAAGTATCACGAGGATAGAGTGCCTAACCCTAGGTATCAAGGTGACAATGATAGAGGTCACATTTTTTTCTTATGCCAAAAATGTGGAAGGTACCATCCAGGAGATTATCGGGGTACGTCATCCAATAAGTGTGAATTCCCTTTTTGAAATTTTAATGATTAGTATGGATTGGTTGCATACACCTTATTCTTCTATAGATTTTTGAACTCGTTGAGTCAAGTTTCAATTCCCAAATGAGTCTATTCTAGAATGGAAGGGTCATGATTCAGTAGTTAAGGGTAGGTTCATTTATTGCTTTAAGGCCCGAAATTTGATTCTAAGGGTTGCATTTATCATATTGTGGGTTAGGGATGTCAACTTTGAGAGTCGTTCTCTTGAGTCGTCTCCCGTGTTTAATGAGATTTCTGATGTGAGTGGGCATTGTCATGCCAGTAAGGCCAATGTAGTGGCCGGTGCACTTAGTAGAAGTTAATTCAAATGTAGATGTAAAGATGCTAATATAGACATGAAAATTCTTAAGTGATGATGACTTTAAGAGAGACATAAAGTGGTTAGAATGGTAGGCTTGAATGCGTGTTTTATAGATATGGGAGTGATTGTAGTTGGCTATTGATGACATCTTGTTAAGGGTTTCAAGTGAGTGTATTATAGTGGTTATGGAACTACGCCTGAATGTGGTATCGATGGCATGTGGGTGAATGTATGATGTATTGGTTATTTCGTTATTAGGTCTCAAGGTTTGTGGAATATGGTAGTATGGGGTAGTACTCTTAGAATAGATCTTCTTATAAAGGTATAGGGTACTGAGGCTTTTTGGTAAGGTGGCCTATGAATGTGCTTTGTCATTGGAGTTAGCCTTCATTTATCAGGTGTTTAATGTTTCTATGTTGAGGAAATGTGCGGGAGGTCCTTGCTACATGTGCCTTTGGAGATAGTGAATGTTGAAGAGAATTTGACCTATGAAGAGGTTTTGGTTGAAATTCTAGACCGGCAAGGCAAGAGATTGAGGAACAGGGAAGTTGCATCCGTTAAAGTCCTTAGGAGAAATCAATAAGTCAAAAGTACTATATGGGAAGCGGAAGCGGATATGATAAAATTTTATCCTCATCTCTTTCATTCTACTAAAGCCTAAGATAATAAGTCGTTCATGTTCAAATGTTTAAGACTTATGTTTCAGTTTTCCTAAGTCCTCATGTGCATGCATGTTCATGAAGTTGAATTTTAAAGTTATGTTTTATGTTTAACTTTAAAGATCTCATGTTTGATGCATTTCACGTGTCATTGTATTCACGCTGGGTTGCTAGTCCTCGTGCCATATCCCCTTCTAAGCTATTTATTCTCATACGAGGATGAATATACCCAAGGGGAAGATATTGTAATACCTCGAAAATATGGAAGATCCCAAACCAAGGAACAAAGGATGAATTTTCAGAAATTGCTGAAAAACAGGCACCTGGAGCTGGCCACAGAAGCTTTTACGGGCCATGGTAATCATCACGGACCGTGGTAAGAACCTGTGGTAGAGATTTAGAGACTCAGATATACAGGGGAAGAACCAAGATGGTGGATCACGGACCATTGTGAGCACCACAGGCCATGATTCCCTCCGTGGTGACCCCTCCCCAATACCCTTAGGAAATTTCCCAAGGCAATCTTCACGGACAACCCCAAGACCTGTGGAGATTTTCACGGACCGTAAAGATGGTCCATCCAGGGATCCATTCATCTTATATTAGGGGTTTTAAGTCCAATTCTTTAGCCTGGGAATAGATTGAGAGATGTTTTGAGGTCAATAGAATCCTTTAGCATAAAGTTAAGTTGAAAGCTTCCTTACCGATTGAATTTCTATGTAAGATTCTAAATAGGTCAAATTTAAGCAATCTTTTATCCTTTAATATTTCGAATTAGGTGTCCCATGACCTATACAATCAAAGGTCTATGAATCTTCTTTCCAACGCTACCGAGTTTGCCTCATTCCAAGTTTAGAGTAAAATGTTATGGCCATTTTACTGAAGCTACTCAAATAGGAGAGGACCACAACCCTTGATGACCTTTCATGAAATGAAATATGGTCCGCAGTGGCTTTCCCTAAGGCCACTTTTTCAACCAGTTTAAGACCTGGGATCACTAGTGACCACCATGACCCATGGTGGCTTTTCGTGAACTATAATATTGTCCGTAGTGGTCATCCGTGAAGAAGGTTCAGAGACTTCTCTACAACACTTTCCGAAATATTTTTACAAGTCTTTTACCATGGGACCCCACCACAGTCCGTGATGGGAATAACGGACCGTAAAGTTCCCCCGTGAAGTCAGTTCTCACCAGATCTTTAAAGGGATATTTTGGTCTTTTCCTGCATTTTAACCCAAAGTGGTGTCGTTTTGAGGGAAAAATTCACCTATATGAAGACCCTAGACTATTTAAATACCTCAATTTCTTTCACTCCAACTTCCTAAACACAAATTCTCTCTTCTCAAACTCTCCCAAGAGTTTCAAGCCAAGCTAGGGTTCATCTCAAGGCATCTTCAAGTCTCCTCACCTTCTCAAGCTTTCACTAGGGATTTTGTTTCCCCTAAGGTATGTGGGTTTTCATCTATGGGTCCTTCCAACCATGGATCCCAAATGTTTTCTCAACCTAGCATTTCAATCTTTGATGATGAAATATTATGGGCTTTTACATAATGACTCTAAATGCATAGATTTTGATATATTTTAAGTTTATTTAGATATACTGATGAATATTGGCTCTTGATTAAATGACTTTATGAAGTTGTTAAAGGTCCTTATATGATGGTATGAAAGTAGTTTTTTCAAAGTATATTGGTAGGTTGTTTTCAAATATTTAGATAATGTATTCCTTTACTCTCATACATGCCAGCATTGATTTAAATGACTTGAAAGTTGATTGACTTGAACCCACCTAGTTTTGACTCTAGTTTCATAAATCATGACTTGAAGTTTATGGACGCCAATTACATGTTTAAGAAAAATAATGACTATAGTCATGGGAGTCTTTTCAATGAAAGAATTAATAGTTGTGAAAAGTGCCCCTCCTAGTTTTACCATATTTGGATGAAGTTTGAAATGAAATTTTTGACTCCAAAATGAATGATATGAAGCAAGTATTTATGAAATGGGAGTCTTATGATTGATTGAATCATGAAAAGACTTCTTAGCCAAAGTAAGGTTTTAATGTGAAAGGATAATTCTCACATTGAATCAAATGACAGATTTTAATGAGCTATTCCATCGAATGATGATTTTATGTTAAAGTTATATAAATGCTTATGTTATTATAATGTTTAAATGTTATTCTATTGAGAGCTGACCTAGAACCGAGATGTACTAGGGGCGAATACCCGTGTCTCAAAACTTCGTGCCACCATAGATATAACGGAGATAAAGGTGAATACCTAAATATCTAAGAGGTGAGTACCCAAAATATCAAGGCTTGGAAGTGAGTAACCAAGTCTAAGAACTAGGGGTGAGTACCCGGTTCACACAATAGCTTAGTGGATCCACTTAGGAATGACAGAGCTTACCTTGTCAAGTAGTCTCCCCCTTTTCCTCCGATGTAGGGGTAACATCAGGACTCCATGTTATAGCTCACATGGTTTATGTCGATTAATGGTCGATCTCACAAAGGTACAAGGTCCCTCTTCCAATGTTTAAGATATAACATATGATTTCTACTATATCTAGCACAAAGTTAAGTATGTGCTCTCACAAAGTTTAAAGATCCCTTTCAAAAGGTTTATGGTATACTTATTTAAGATTCATGGTACTTTGCAAGTATATGGTTTCTTATAATGACTCATTATTACCTCTATAATGTTTAAGTTTTTGTTATGATTTATGATGGTTTCTATATTTCATTAACTAAGCCTCATAACTCTAAATGGTATTTCAAATGATTGCAACGTTCTAGGATGGTCTAGTGCATCACCTTATTGTATAATTATATATTTCATTGCATGCTCACATACTTAGTACATTCAAAGTACTAACGCATACTTTTTCTTACATGATATCACCATGTAAGGACCGACGTTTCTCCATATTCTCCTCCACATGGCTAGTTTGATCGCTGAAATCTACTTAGTTGGTAAGTTCCCATATCCCAGGAATAATATTTTATTTCTTTTTCTTGCTATTTACATGTATAGACTTTCAGTTATCTTGTGTTACTTTTGGATACTTATCATAAGGGTGAGCTAGGGACATGTCTTAGCCCTTTCCAAGTCTAAAAAATAGAGGAATTATTGGACAAATAGACGATGTTTGATGTTGCCTATGATTTCTATTCTATGTTATCTCCCTCAGTCTCGTTACCCCTTTTTCTTCTGTGATTTGTTGTATGTCATTACCTATGAAAATCTTAATAAATGCTAAGAGGCTTATGTGAGGTACCTATTGGTGTCTCATCTATCGTGTCACATCTAGGACATAATCTTAGGTCATGACATTGAGGGTCTCATCCTTGAAGGGTGTCATGATGTTGGGAAAGAGGGTCAAGCTCATCCCTAGGTATATTGGTCCTTTTGAGATCCTTGATCTAGTGGGAGAGGTGACCTATATCCTTGCTTTTCCACCTAATGTATCTTTTGTACATCCAGTATTGCAAGTCTCGATGCTACGACACTACATTTTAGATTAATCTAATATAATTTCCCTTGATTATGTTGAGTTGAGCCTAGATTTAACCTATGAGGAGGAGGTTATGGCTATTTTGGACAGATGGGTCAGGAAGTTGTGGGCTAAGGAGTTAGCTTTGATGAAGGTTCAGTGGCAACATCTCTCCATAGGAGAGGCTACTTGGGAGATAGAGTCAGATATACGGGCCCGTTACGCCCATTTTTTTGAGACTCCAAGTATGACCCTTACTTTATGTTCAAGGACGAACATGAGTTTTAGTAGTGGATTACGTAATGACCCTGAAGATCATTTTCAATTTTTTATAAAAATTATCATTTTACCCCTACCTTCAGTGGCCTTAGGTCACTTTAGATTGAGTTTAAAAGTTGGCTTTTTGAAATCTAATGAAACGTTGAGATTTTGCTAGAGAAATAATTTTTAAAGACTTAAGTTGTCAAATTTTGAATTTCAGAGTCATTTGAAATTTCAAGTCTCGAAATAGGATTCTATTGATTCCATCAGTTTCAGAATATGGAAATTGGTCTAGAAGAGTTTTCAGAATCAAATTTCAAATTGAAACGTGGATTTTAGGTATGGAGTTAGAAATTTAAAATTTGATCTAATTTTGACTTTGGTCAACATTTGGGGTTAGGGTGCTTGAAATTGCTTCTCTGTAATTTTTAGAGGTCGCGAGGGTATTTTGAGTATTTCAAGTGTTGAAACAAGTTAGTTTTGACTTATCAGATTTCAGATCAAAGAGATCTCAAATTCAAATTTTGATGATTACATTAAGTCTGAAACACCGAATTTAGTAGGGTTGCATATACGGTTTGTGTATATAGTGCTCCGAAGGAATCCCGAGGATCTATTTCGTGACTTTGAGACTTGTTGGAATCTGCTATCTAGTGCCTGTGAGATCCTTCTCCATGTTCATGAAGCCTTCTCCATGTTCGCAGAGGGTAATGGTTTCCCTCTTCACGTTCGCATTCGCAAAGGTAAGACCGCATTCGTGGGGGGATAGTTGTTCCTCCTTCGCATTCGCGATTCCTGTACCACATTCGTGGAGGGTTGTTTCTGCTTTTCTCTGTGATTGCGGAGGGAAAATCCCTCCTGAATAGTGTCAATTCCCCAAAAGTTGGGGTTTAAGCCATTGTGCACCATTTTTGAGATTCCAAGCTTCGGATAGACGATTTGAAAGGGGTTTCTTGCAAGGAAAATATTTGGTAAGCTATTTTAAGCTATTATCTTAATTACCCGTTACTTAATTTTGATTTTTAAACATGAAATTGTTGATTTTGAATTGTAGGAAATGGGTTTTTCAAGAACAATGAAAATTTAGTTTTCTATTTATTATGAACTCATTTTAACCCCGTTTTCAAAATAGTTTCCACCATTAGATTCCTGACTACTTGAAGAATATTTTCATCTAAAAATATCTAGATTTTGAGTTCGTTTTCTGACATGGAATTTTTGATCATTTTACTATTTTTAGCCGAGTTGCCTGATTTTATGGCATTGTCTTTGAAATGTGATTGTAAGTCTATATTTTATTAGAGTGGTGATTTAGAGTATCAGCGGAGAGGAAAAGCTTTGATTATGGGTTGATCGTGACTTTAGCTAAGGCTAGTGGACTTCTAACCTTTTGTTAAGTATGTTGAACCTTGTATCTTCCTAAGTGAGTGGGCTAGGGTGTATTGGAAAATTAGATTGAGTTTAGTTTATATTATATGAGGTATGATCTTGGAATTCGGATATGGGTAATTATCTAAATGATGTGAATTTTGAGATGTTGATTTATTGTGTGATTGTGGACTGTATGGCGTCATATGAAAATATGCAATCAGTTTTCACTCATTACTTGTGAATATACTTATCTGTGATGAATGAGAATGTTATATGAGGTTCTATCGGTTGAGGTAATTTGCCGAGGTCTCTTCTAGCAATGATGATTTATACATGCTCCATATGAAGGCCCCATGGGTTCCGATCTAAGGTGATCAGCTGATAGGTATCGTAGGATAGACATGCATCAAGATTATTTTACATTGCATTTGCATCTATTTTATCTTGTGGCTGTATATGACTGAGATTTCCTGTGTACGCCTGAGTATGGGATGAGAACATATATGTACTTTCTACTTGTGTTGGTATTCTGAAATAATTGTTGTATAAACTGTATAGACTAGGTTTTCTGAGTGCAAGTGTGTAGTTATGGAGGATTGTGGTTTGGATGTCAAGAGTACTTGTATTTTGTATTGCTTTACTTGGGATTTAATTTTTAATTTGCTGAGTACCATGTTGGTGGTGCTCACCCATTGCTTCTATAACTGTGTAGGACATGAGCCCGATAACTCTTGGTCTTAGTACTCTAATTGATTGGACCGAGATTCTGTACGCATGAGAGGTAATAATTTTTCTTCTTCGGCAGATTCTCGCCGCCTATTTATCATATGTTTTGCTCTACTTAAAGACCGAGATATCTAGACTTGTATCTTTTCATTTATGTTGAGATAGTGACTTGTACATGTGACCTCAAGTCTTGGGTTGTTTAGAATCTATGTTTCTTTTATCCTTATTTATATCGTATTAGACTTTACTCTTCCGCTTTTATTCTTTTTTATTGACTTGTTTAGACTCTTAGGCTCACTTGCCTCGGTGGGTTAGGCAAGTGCCATCACACTCGATTTTGGGTTGTGACAACTGAGGATCAAAATGTAAACTATTCATGAGTATGGATAAAACTTCTTCACCCAAGATAAACAAGTTGCGGATAAAGGATCTCATTGCTTGATGCTCCTTGTAGAATGAAAAACAACCATGTCTAGATCCATTAACTATGCCTGAGTACCATTATTAGCCATAATCCTCCATTTCATATATATGAATCTTTCCCAAAATCCCATTCTTCAGAGCACCAAACAAATATAAGACTAAGAAACTCTGTCATACGCCTTCGAAGAAGAATCTAAGCACCACTTTCCACCCGCAGATAGATGGCCAAGCAGAGAATACTATTTAGACTTTTGAGGATAAGTTGAGAGCCTGTGTTACCGATTTCAAAGGTAATTTGGATGACTGCTTGCCACTTATTGAGTTTGCCTACAATAAAAGCTTCCATTCAAGCATACAAATGACTCCATATGAGGCTTTTATGGGAGGAAATATAGATCACCAATTGGGTTGTTTGAGGTTGGTCAAGCTGAGTTGATAGGGCCAAACTTAGTTCTTCAAGCTATGGAGAAAGTGAAGATTATCAAAGAAGATTGAAAACTGCACAAAGTCGTCAGAAATCCTACATTGGTGTTAGGAGAACAGACTTGGAGTTTGAGTTCAATGATTGGGTGTATTTGAAAGTTTCACCCATGAAGATAGTTATAAGTTTTGAAAGAAAGAGCAAGTTGAGTTTGTGTTACATTAGTCCTTACCAGATCATCAATACTAGAAATTTGGGCTATAGCAACGGTTCTATATGCGTTGCAATAGGCCATAAAACTGTTGCCATAGAGCTATGGCAACGACTTAACAACCATCCCATCCGCTCGCGTTGTACAGTAGCTCTATTGGAATGGTTAGTGTGACGGTTCTTGAAAGCCTTGCTATAGGTACCTCTATTGCAACGATTATTCTTGCATCTATAGGGTCTATTATATTTTATCCATGATAACGGTTAACAACTATTACAATATAGTTTGTTGCAATGGTTGGTCTCTTTATATCGCAATGATTTTTTTAATGTTATGGCAACAGTTTTTATTGATATTGCAACGGATATTACACGTTATATATAGCTTGTTTTCAAAAGCTACAACAACAGTTTTATTATCTATTGCAAGGATTTATATGAATCTATCACAAAAACTTTTTTAACCTATTGCAATAGTTCTTATATTTTTTTGGGCATTATATAGAAACAAAAATAATTTATTAATATTACACATTATATAAAATATAATACACTAAAAATTCGATAAATCATGAAAGAAAATGATTAATAAGCCAATATATATATATATATATTCGGGAATATCCCAGTCACAATACCCATATAGGAAAAATATACCAAAAGATATGTATTTCAATGGTTAGCACAAGTTTCAAAATGTCGAAAAACAAAAGAGTCGAGCTAAAGTATTTGATGTTTCTTCACCTTTTGAATAATTGATCTCATCATGTAAGGTCATCCATGATTTCATCATCCTCCAGATCATCTTCTACACCTACAAAAGACCATAAATAAAAGTTAATTAACAAGCAAAATAAAGTGTTAAATCAAAGATATCTAACTACACTAATTATTGTTATAATGAAGTGGATGAGAAAATTCTAAACTAAATCCAAACAAAAGTTGAAGTATGGCATCCATTAAAAATACTTGTCTATCAGAAATAAAATAGTTTTATCGTGGCCATAGTTTCAACCAATGTAGAATAATTGAGAATTCAAATTTACATTTAATAGAGAAAGCTAGGTCATATCACAATAGATCACAGCCAAAGATAGTATATGAAACTTCTAAAAATCTATTGTTATCAGAATGTAGCAACATAACTACCAAAAGAAAATTTCAAGATAACTTGCCAAGGAAAGCATTTCATGATTAGTTGCTGGATGTAATCAGCAACAACATTTCTCCGCTCCTCAAAATGGTAGGTTAGGCTCAATGCATACAATTAACTCAGCAGTCCGTACCTCAACCCTTGACCATCTTTTAAGCCAAGGACTCGGATCATTGATTCTGTATTGGGCAATAGAGCGTTTGGCAATAGCCCACTTGGATCTACCCATCCCTCATGTTCTCCCATACACCACTACTTGGTTTAACCAACTATTAAAAACTTAAATTTTTCTCTTTTTCACCTTTTTATTAAACCCAATATTTATCTATCAACCTTTCTGCTAAACTAACTCCACTAACCACTTCTCACACATAATGTGTCTATCAACGAAAAATGAGTTGTATGTTACCTTTAAATTAAGCTACTTCACAGTACACCAAAATAAATCACTTCATATTTGTTAAATATTAACATTATTTATATAGAAAATCGGAGAATAAATAGTAAATAAGAAAATGCGAAGTGCAAAAAATAGGCAACCTATTTAGTGTTTTGCTACTTTTTCAGGAAGGTTACACATATGTCTATATCTGCTATAGATAGAGGATTTTTAGAGTATCATGACACGATTCAACGAATTACAACTGAAATTGAGTAAAAGTTAATTAATAAATATCTCAAAGCACATCTGATAAGCTATAATTGCATAATGTATTTCTATCACAGAGATCAATTTTTTAGTTTATGAAGTGCTAATTATGCGGGTAAATACTAATACCAAACGAAAAAACAATTAAAGAAATTATAGAATAACATGTACACTAATGCTTGAAACATATTAGATTACTAAAGTTTTTTTTTTCTTCAAATAGCTCTAGGAAAAGGAAAGGTTTGATTCACTATAGAAAATGGACTCCACGAACAAACCAAAAAAATAAGAGAAAACAGGAGTTAGAGAAAAGTTTCAATACAGTAGAATGCCAGAATAGTTGTTCATTACTAAATGAATAATTTTGCAGTTTCTAGTTCAATTTGGTATTATCCATGGAGAACATTAGATTCAAATATATTTGGTATCATCCATGGGGAACAATAGATTCAAGTGGTTTTTCTTCCTATCTTGATATATTTTTTCTATTCATTTTCTCCTTAGATTGGAAATGGCATTTGTATTGTTGACAGGCCTTTAGTTTCAACTGTCGCAGTCCAATTGCATGATATCTTATTTTACTAAAAATACTTTCATACTCAACAGTTGTAGATTGTAGAGATGTTCCAAGTTAAATCTTCAAGTGCGGTAAAGTTTAGATACATATACAACAAACAATCAAAGCATTTAGAATAGGAAAAGAAAAGTGCAAGCTTCTCTTCCTACTTAATCCCAAAAAATTATAATAAGGATCTATTGAAGACAAATCTATACACAAGAAGCCAGTAGAAGACTCAAGTTTAACAGTGCTCTCTAAAAAAAATTGTTGACCAGTAAAAGACTCAAATCTAACAGTTCCATGAAGAAGAATCAGAAGCACTGAGCATCCAGTACTGCCAACGTGTCTGCGTTCAAGTTAAATCTTCAAGTGCAGTAAAGTTTAGATACATATCCAACACACAATCAAAGCATTTAGAAAAGGAAAAGAAAAGTGCAAGCTTATCTTCCTACTTAATCCCAAAAATTTATAACAAGGATCTGTTGAAGACAAATCTATACACAAGAAGCCAGTAGAAGACTCAAGTTTAACAGTGCTCTCTAAAAGAATTTGTTGACCAGTAAAAGACTCAAATCTAACAGTGTCATCAGAAGAAGAAGATGATGATGAAGAAGAAGAGCATCCAGTGCTGCCAACGTGTCCGCGTTCAATTGAAGTTCAGGTTACATACGATTAAGTCATCCAACGATATCATTTGTAACTTCTCGGTGTATGATTATTTTTTGTTGTTTTAATATTTCCGCCATCCTCTGTTGCATCCTCTCTTTCAGTTCCTCCATTTTGTTTTTACATCTTCTCCTCGTTAGCACTTAAATAGGATTCATCATTCCCCTTCCTTTTCAAAGTAGTTGTGGTAACTTCTTGTGAATTTAGAACGGACAATCTAGGATACAGAAAACAACATAAATTACAAGAAAAATTAGATAACCTTGATGAGCTCATAGATAAAATCTACGATAGCGAAGAAGAAATAGAGTTAAATTCAATTATAAGTCAGAAAGAATTTATCGAATAAACTAGTTCAAGTCCCTTCCAAAGAACACCTCAACAACATACTGTAGACAATAGTACAGAAAATTTACCAAGAAGAAGAGTATTCAGGGTAAATTCTAAAATAGTAACAAAAAACGTAAAACAATTAGGGAGAAGACTGCGTATAGAAGAGCCTATTAGGTTACAAGAAGGAGAAAATAAAGAAAAAATATTAAATATAGCTGCACATGACCCTCAAATGTGGAATACAGTTATAGACCTATAGAAAGGACTAGGAATAGCAGATTATATTTAAAAAATACCAAGATAATGATGTAGAGACAATGAATAAATACATGAAAACCTTTCTAGGAGAATCTGCAAAAAACTTATGGGAAGCATATAAGTCTAATTTCCCACAAGAATTTCAAGCCTTAGTAAATATGGGAGCAAACCCTTGTAATTTTATGAATAAAACACATAGTCTAATTACAGGAGAAGACCCAAATAGTGGTTTAATAATATTGCAAAGAAATATTGTAATAAAGCTAGAACAACTAAGTATTACAAGTTGATTTTATATAAAGAACTTTTTAATAGACAATTACTATTATTGTACAATTAGTGAAAATTCATTCGACAAAGATTTAGAGAAGAAATTATTTAATAAGCTACCAGGAGCTCTGGAAGAGAAATAGAAGACAGATGGTATAAAAGAGAAGAAGTAATCGAAAACCTAAATGCTAGATGGTCAATAGGACATAAAGTACAACATGTAATGAAAATACTAATAGAAAAATGTACAAATATACAAATTCAGAAGCAATTAAAATAGAATGAAATGACTTTCTATAAAAACATAATATATACAACTCAAAGTTATGATAACGACTAGAACAAACCAAAACGCTATAGAAGACGTAGATCTCACTATGACCATACATATAATAGAAGAAGATATTACTTAAGAAAGTCATCAACTAGAAAATCATATTTAGATTAAAACAGGCATGTCAGAAAATATAGAATTGATAGAAACTACAAAAATAAATTAGAATATTTTACTTGATGAAGTATAGAACCCTTCACAAATGTATGCCCTAAAAGAAATAATAGTAGAACTAGAAATTCACAATTAATAGAAAATTTTCAAGAGACATTAATAAATGTCGATGAATATATGTCAGATAATGAAAGAATATATTCAATAGTAAGTATAGAGGTAGAAGAGAAAACTCAATCAGATTCTTCAGACTCAGAAAAAGAAGAATTAGTAAATAAAATAGGTTTAAAAACAAAAGACTTCGATTTAGACGAATTACAAGAAAGTACTATAATGAATATTTTGCACGAATGTAATCATTAATTTGAAAGAAATGAAGGAATAGATAGGAACCAATATATTATATGTAGATGGTATCCTAGTAAAGAGAAAAGAATGAGATGTAGGTTCTGTTATGCAGAAGGATGCATTACATGTATAGAAAATTTATTAAAAATAAAAATTGTAAAGGAAGAAGAATATAAAGAAGCAAGTAATCAAACAACCAATCTGAGAATAATGACATTAGAAACCAGAATGAACAAATTAGAACAAAGAATAAGGGTACTAGAAAAAGGAATGGACAAGCTAGAAGAAGAAGAAAAATTCACACAAAGAACAGAACAAATAAGCATAGAGAATTGGAGGTTCGATGGAACATCCACTAAAGAGGCAGAACAATGAACATAGAAACTTGCCTCCTATAAACATAGAAAACTATAAGACCATAGTATGTAATGAAGATAAAAAATTCACTATAATAAAGATACTGACTAGGATTAAAATAAAAGACGTAGAGATATAAACTCTAGCGTTAGTAGATATAGGTGTACAGGTTATATAATAGGTACTAAGTCAATCCCACTGAATAATTCATATAATAAGAACATAGTAATTTACATAGCTTTAGATCATCAAAACATTATTCAATAGAATAGCTCATTAAAACCTTTCATTTGATTCACATAAGTGAGAATTGGTCTTTCACAAATGGAATACATGATTTCATACTCGTTTCATCATTCTTTCATTTCATAACTCCCTTTGTTCAGAAATAACTTTCTTTCATAAACTTTCATTTTTGGAGTCAAAGAATTCAATTCGAGTTTCATTGAAATATTGCAAAACTAGATGGGTTCTATTCATTCAACCTTTAAATCATTTAAAACAATGCTAGCATGTATGAGAATAATGATATGCATCAATTTGGATATCTTTGAAACAACCCACCAAAATACCTTGAAACCCTTTCATGCCTTTATATAAGGACATTTAATAAAATCATCAATTTCATGGAATTAAGAGTCAATATAGACTAACATAAATAAATAAACTTTAAATAAACAATAATCCATGCATTTGGAATCATGATATAGAAACCCATAAGATTTCACCATTTGAAATTAAATTATTAAATTAGAAAAAATATTTGGGATCCATGGGTGGAAGAACCCATGAATGAGACCCACAAACCTTGGGAAAATTAATCCCTAATGCAAGCTTGAAAGTAATGGAGACTTGAAGATACTTCAATGAAACCCGACGTCTTGAAGATGAAACCCTTGGGAGAACTTGAGAGGAGAGAATTTGTGTTTTTGAGTCTTAGTGTGAGAAATGAGGGGTTTGGTATAATTTAGAGCCTTTCGATAGGTCAATTCAATCCCCAAAATGACCACACCTTGATTATAAAATAGAGAAAAACACCAAAATGCCCCTTTTAAAACTGGTTGAACTAGGCTTCACGAAGGACCCATCACGGTCCGTTGTGCTCACTAGGCCCGTGGTGGTGTCCCACTATAATTGACTTGGAGGGAAAAAATCTTGGGATTACAGGAAAAGTCTTTGAACTTCCTCCACAGAGACCTTCACGTTCCGTGAAGGGCATCACATCTCGCGAACTGTGGTCGTGGTGCCAGCCCTACAGAAGGACCTGCCGAAATTACCACTACGAAGCATACCATGATCTGTAAAGAGCTACATGGCCCATGGTTTTCATTGTGGTCCTTGACTTTGAAAGTTTTCTGAGGCCTTAGGGGAGGGGTCACCACGGAGGGCACTACGGTCCTTGGTGCTCAGCACAGTCCATGATCCCTCTTCGTGGTTCCTTCCCTACAGGTCTGAGTCTCTGAATCACATCATGGTGGCTCATCATGAGCCATGGTGAGGACCACAATCTGTAATGGCCTTCCATGGTCATCACTAGTGAGAGTTTTTTGTAATTCTATGAGATTTCATCCTTTTGTTTCTCGTATTAGGAATTTTCAACTTTCGGAGCCTTACAATATCTCCCCCTTGGGAATATTAGTCCTCAAATGAGAATTATTAGCATATAAAAGAACATACACGAGGACTAGCAACCCAATATCAATACAATCACACTTGAAATGCATAGAACATGAGACCTTTAAACTTAGCATAAAGCATGACTTTAAAATCAACTTCATGAACATTCATGCATATGATGACTTATGAAAATATGAAACGTAGGAGTCTTAAACATTTGAACATGAATAACTTAGTACCTTAGGCTTAAGTAGAATGAAAGATGTGAGGGTATCATTTCATCATATTCACTTTCGCTTTCCATGTAGTGCTTTTAACTTGTTGATTTCTCCAAAGGACTTTGACGGATGCAACTTCTTTATTCCTCAATCTCTTAACTTTCTGAACCAAAATTTTTACCCGGACCTCTTCATAGGTCATATTTTCTTCAACATTTACTACTTCCAATAGGACAACGTAACTAGGATCACCCACACATTTCCTCAACATAGACACATGGAACACCAGATGATCCATGTCCATCTTAAATGATAATTCCAACTTATACACAACCTTTACAACACGTCTCAAGATTTTATAAGGCCCTACATACGTAGGAATTATTTCCCTTTCTTACCAAACCAAACTACACCCTTCATGGGTAAAACCTTCAAGTATACCCAATCTTTCATACTAAACTCAAGATCTCTTCTCCTTTTATCGAAATAAAACTTTTGAAGACTTTGAGCCATCCTCAATCTTTCTCTAATGACTCTTACCTTCTCCAAAGAATCAAGCACCAAATTGGGACCTAACATGTTAGAAAAAAAGGATGGCTCTATCCATATGTGTATTGATAATCGGCAGTTGAACAAGGTCATAATTAAGAATAAGTATCCCTTTCTAAGGATTAATGACTTGTTCGATCAACTTTATAAATCAAGATACTTTTCAAAGATTGATCTTCGATTGGGTTATCATCAACTCTGAGTAAGTAAATATGACATTCTAAAGACGTCTTTTAGAAGCTGGTGTGGTCACTTTGAATTTTTAGTTATGTTTTTTGGACTAATGAATGCTTCTACAGCTTTTATGGATTTCATGAATAGGGTGTTCAAGCAATATTTAGATATGTTCATAGTTGTGTTCATTGACGATACTTTGATCTATTCTTGGAGTGAGGAAGAGCATGCAAATTATTTGAGGATTGTCTTGCAAATTATTAAGGACCGTCAGTTATTTGCTAAGTTTAGCAAGTGTGAATTTTCATGGAGGTCAGTTGCTTTTCTTGACCATATTGTCTTCGGTGAAAGTATTATGGTTGATCCTAAAAAGACCGATGTGGTCAAGAATTGGCCTAAACCATTGTCTCCTTTCGATATTCAGAGTTTCTTGGGCTTACCTGATTATTATAGATGGTTTGTGGAATGTGTTTTTCTATTGCATCACCCTTGACTACTTTGACTCAAAAGAAGGTGAAATTCTAATGGTCTGTGGCTTGTCAGAAAAGTTTCCAAGAGTTGAAGGATAGGCATACCTCCGCTTTGGTGTT
Organism: Solanum dulcamara; assembly: GCF_947179165.1. Classification (NCBI taxonomy): domain Eukaryota; kingdom Viridiplantae; phylum Streptophyta; class Magnoliopsida; order Solanales; family Solanaceae; genus Solanum; species Solanum dulcamara. The sequence goes on along the minus strand of NC_077239.1, from coordinate 57,997,168 downwards.
AACTGTACCAGAAGGTTCTGATGGGTTTGTTGTCTATTATGATGCTTCATGCGTCGATCTTAGTTGTGTTCTAATATAGAATAGTAAAGTGATAGCCTATGCTTCTAGGTAACTCAAGGTGCATGAGAAGAACTACCCAACCCATGACTTGAAGTAAAAGGTTGTGGTATTTTCTTTGAAGTTGTAGAGACACTATTTGTATGGTGTCCATATGTATGTATTTACCGATCACAAGAACTTACAATATGTTTTCACTCAAATGGACTTGAATCTTCGATAAAGGATATGGCTTGAATTGTTGAAGGACTATGACATGAATGTGTTATACCATCCGGGAAAGGCGAATGTGGTTGCCGATACTCTTAGTAGATTGTCCATGAATAGTGTTGCCTATGTTAAGGATGAAAATAAAGAGTTAGTTCTGGATGTTCATAGATTAGCCCATTTGGGTATTCATTTGGTTGATTCCAAGGATAGTGGTGTTATTTTTCAAAATTGTTTCGAATTATCTCTTGTGGCGGATGTTAAGGCCAAGCAGGATAATGATCCTACTTTTGTTAAGTTGAAGAAGGCAGTTTCTGAAAAAGCCATTGAGGCTTTCTCCCAAGGGGGAGATGGTATTTTGAGATATTAAGGCCAATTATGTGTTCTCGATGTAGATGGCTTAAAGGGAATGATATTGTCCGAAGTCTATAATTTTCGATATTCTCTTCATCCGGATTCCACAAAGATGTATCGTGATTTGATAGAAGTTTGTTGGTGGAATGGCATAAAGAGAGATATTGCAGGAGTTTGTGGCTAAGTATTCTAATTGTCAATAAGTGAAGGTTGAGCATAAAAATCAGGAGGTTTGGCTCAAGATATCGAGATTCCTACATGGAAATAGGAAGCCTTAAATATGGACTTGATTAAAGGTCTGCCTCGTACTCGTAGGCAACATAATTCGATTTGGGTGGCTATTGACCTAATGACTAAGTCAGCTTATTTTCTTCCTATTAAGACTTTATATTCCGCCGAGGGCTATGTTGGATTGTATATTCAAGAGTTGGTTAAGTTTCATGGTGTTCTATTATCTATCATTTCAGATCAAGGTACTCAGATTACACCTCTGTTTTGGAGATCTTTCCAAAAGGTCTTGGTGCTCAAAAGAAGCTTAGTACAGCTTTTTACCCTCATACAGATGGTCAGGTCAAACGTACCATTCAAACCTTAGAGGACATGTGTAGAGCCTATGTCTTTGATTTTTAAGGTAATTGGGATGATCATTTGTCATTGATGGAGTGTACCTATAATAACAGTTATCGTTCCAGCATTCAGTTGGCTCTATTTGAGGCTTTATATAGTAGGAGGTGTAGGTCTCCTATCAGTTCGTTCAAAGTTGGAGAAGTTGCCTTGATAGGACCCGAGTTTCTGTACGAGTCTATGGAAAAGGTAAGATTTATTAGAGAAAGATTAAAGATCACCCAGAGTCGACAAAAGTCCTATTCAGATATGAGGAGAAGAGAACTCTAATTTTAGGTTAATGATTGAGTTTACTTGAAAATTTCACCCATGAAGGGTTTGATGAATTTTGGTAAGAAAGGGAAGCTTAGTCCCTACTATGTAAGTCCATAACAGATTTTAGGTGGATTGGAAAGGTAGCTTATGAGTTGGATTTGCCTTTTGAGTTGGCATCCGTGCATCCAGCGTTCCTTGTGTCCTTATTGAGGAAGTTTGTTGGTAATCCTGGATCTATTGTGCTTTTTGACAGTATTGGTGCAAGAGAAAGTCTTTCATATGAGGAGTTTCTAATTGAGATACTAGACCGCCAAGTTACAAAGTTGAGAAACAAGGAAATAGCTCAATTTAAAGTATTATGGAGGAACCAAGAGGTAGAGAATGCCATATAGAAAGTCAAAGTTGATATGATGTCACAATATCCCCATCCCTTTTCAACCATTCCTAGTTTAGATATTGAGATCCTTCATGATTCACTCAGACTAAACCATGTGTTTTAGTCATTCTCATATTTTCATATGCATTCATGTTCATGAAATGAGTTTTAACGTCATGTTTTAGCTTGAGATTGAGTATTCCATGATTTTATACTTTTTCGAGATGTTTTGCATTCATGTTGGGCTGCTATATCTCTTTACTATCCTATTCATTCTAGTTTGAGTCCTATTCGAGGATGAATTTTCCCAAGGGGGGATATAGTAAGACCCCAGAACTTGAAAAGTTAGAAATTGAGGTTCAAAAGAAGTTTCTCAGAAAAATCATAGCTTTTGGCACCGGGTGGACTTCACGAAGACCTTTACAGGCTATGAAGAGGTCCACTGGCCGTATAAATCTCACGTGATCTAATGCTGGAAGTGGGAACTAATAAGTAGAGAACCACAAGTGGGTTCACAGACTGTAGGGCGCACCATAAACCATGGTGAAGTCCCATGGTCCAACTCCCTCAGCAGTCATGCAAAGTCACCACTATGTAGGAGGTTCACGATCCATGTTGGCCTTTATAGACTGCGGTGGTCTTCGTGAAGGATCCCCTTCCAAACCTAAATTTCTCCAGAGTACAATTCCCTCACCACGACCACTACCACGAGTCGTGGTGAGCTTTACAGACTATGGTGGGTCCCCCTTCCAAGTGAATTTTTAGTTTAAGTTAGTGGTATTTTGGTCTTTTCCTATGTGTTCATTAATGAATAAGGATAGTTTTTGGGGGTTCGTTCTAACCTATTAACTACCCAAATCCCTCCTAACCCTCTCATTATTACTCAAATACTCAAAATCAAAATCCTCTTTCTAAAAATATTCTCTCAAGAGTCTTCTTCTTCCTCAAGCAATTCAAAGGATTTCTTCAAGGTCAAGGCTTCAATTCCCAACAATTTAGGGCTTCTAATATCAAAGGTATGTGTCACAACCCAACCTCATGGTCCATGATTGGGTGACCAAGCTGGACACTCGCGTGTACACCTGTAAACTATAAGTAAGCATGTCGTATGATCACGTATTAGCCCAACTCGTCTCTTAAGAGGCTACAACCTATTATTCAGGCAGCATAACACATAAGCCGAGGAGGCTATCATAGCATGTGGGGTTGTCCCATTATATATATACATATGAGCCGACAAGGCTGCCACGACAGAGGGAATATCCCAAACATACCTCATACAAATACGATTAAGCACACATATATACATAACCCACTCCCATGCCTACAGACCTCTAAGAGTAGTGACGATAACATATGGCAGGACAAGGCCCCCGTCATACCTTTGAATAAAAAAAAGTAAATATATACACCAAGGATTGGTACCAAAAACTAGGCTCCGATACAATAGAGCTTCTAATTTGGTTGGGCGGAATCCTAAGCTGGCGAATCCCCAAAGTGCACATTTGTACCTGCGGGCATGAAATGCAGCCCTCCGCAGAAAGGGGGTCAGTACGACATATGTATTGAGCATGTAAGCATACAACATTATAAAGAAGTTACAGTTAAAACAGGAATGCAAGGGGAAAGTATAACATTTAGCCATTCACCGTACCTGCATCTATAAAATAAAGTCATACATACTATCATAATTATCATCATGAGCACCTATGTATTATTAGCACTGTGGAACGTACAACCCGATCCATGTATATATCAAATACACGCCGAGGAATGATAGCCTGATCCATATATCGTATGATAATGCTGAGGAACGATGGCCCGACCTATATCTCATATATTAATGCCGAGGAATGATGGCCTAATCCGTAGACAAACATATCAAATAATAGTGCCGAGGAACGATGGCCCGATCCACATATCATATGATCATATACATATATAATATTATAGCCAGCCCGAGACTCAGTGTAAGATGTATTACAGTATGTGTGAGCAAGGCAGCGCGTAATCATATTTAACTAAATTACCATCCGAGGCCCAACCGAGTAATCAAGCAAACCATCACTTGAATATCATGGCAGTAGTTGTTTTAAGTACCCTCTAATGGTCAGTAAGAGTCATATCGAGTGAAGTCTCAAGCATCAGAAGCATGTGTCAAGGCGATGCCATATAGTTTATGTAATTAGAGACTTTTACACTTATAGGGCCTTTAACATTCACGATTAGTACGAGTCATGAGTTATATATAGAACTTAGGAATGAGTTGACCTGCAAGCTCATATCAATCATAACTTAACTTGAATACATGCCAAAAGAAAAGAAGAGATAAGCTTTACATACCTTTTATAGAGTAGTCATAACCACTCCTGCTTCGTCGCCTTCTAAACCTATTTAAAATAAAGGTAATACTAACATTAATAACTTCCAACTTCCCATCTTCTCAAACTATAATCAAGCATTCCTAGGAATCATTTCCTTATACCTTTCTCAATTAGTTTATTACTTGGTTAAAAAGTTAACAAAAATCGAGAAGCATTTCCCGTATACCTTGCCCTATCTGAACTTCCAATTGCATCATCAATCATTACAGCCAACCAACAACAACAATCAGCATTTCATATAAAAGTAAACCACTTCAACATTACGCAACAAAAACCCCAAATAACTCGCTTAAAACTACGATACCAAAATAGGGTCTTTAATCTTTATTTCATAAAACCTTTAACCACACGGAATGGAGGGTCGTGTGTCTGAAACCATCAGAACCCACGCCCTAATTAGACCATGTTCTATCCCTGCAACACACCACCGAACCCTCCAATCCGCAGCAACACAACCATAACACATTACTCAACTTCGACTTAAGTAAAACGACTTCAATTTAGTTTGTTTCTAATGACAAACATACTTATACATTTTTCCTACTTCCAACTTCATTTAAAATATGTAATCTACTTCATAAAAACATTATTAACTCCACTTTGAAAGGAAAGACCTTACCTTGTCCAAAACTCACCTCAGAAGCTTTCTAATGGGACTGAAAAAGTAGTAAATTGCTCGTTACTCTTCCTTGCTGTCCCAAATCAATAATTTTCATTATTAAACACCTCTATATCACCATAGGATACCTTAAATAATTAATTCATGGAGAAAAAGTCAGAGGCTCACCTTAGGGGGACCAAACCCGTAGCTCTTTTTGCTTGTTCTCTCAAGCTTTCTCTCAATTCTCTCTTATTTTTCTAAGTGTAAAAGTGATATTAAGATGAATTAGTCATCAAAAGAAACATGTATATCCTTTATTAAGAGGTAACATGTGTCATCCCCTAAGAGTGACATGTATCCACCCCCATTGGACAAACCAATCCATACCACTACTCAAAGGCTGCCATATGGCAGCGTGGGACCCACCTCAAGTAGGTGCATCACCTACTTGCTTCCAAGTAGGTCCTATGCCTCCTTCCGCCTCTTCCGTGGGTTCATAATCTCATCTCACTTTAAAAACCTATGTAATCCTTGCTACGTAAGCTCAACATGTACTTAAATAGCTTAAGTATGTAAGACATCCAAGTTGGTAGCTTATGCAGGTAAGTAGAGTCCCACGACTTGTCATTTGGCCCCCAACTCCTTTCAAATCCTTATAACCCTTACTTACAACCTTCATTCTTATGGAACCTCACATCCTTCCTTTCTTAGAGTTATTTGATAACATTAGAGATAATCTAGGTCACGTGCTAACTTTTAAGAAGTTTCAGAAAGCGTTCTGAAGTACAAAAGTACGGGTCATAACATCCTTCCCCCCTTTATCATATTCGTCCTTGAATGTTAAGCAAAACCCTCTTCAAGGTCTTATACAGAGTATAGAGAACTTTTATTTACTATAACCATAAATGATTTTTCTAAGAAATCAATGTAATAGTTTTAGGGGTTGAGATTAACTGTAGACATCGGGAACAAGTATGGATATTTATTCTTCATTTCTTTCTCAGTTTCCCAAGTCATCTCTTCTCTATTTTTATTTCGCCATAGCACCTTAATGGAGGCCACGTCTTTGGTGCACAATCTCCTAATTTGGCGATCTAGTACGGCTATAGGGTATTCCTTATATGAGAGTTCCTCAGTCACCTAGATATCATCAACAGGGAATATTCTGGAAGGATTACCAGCACATTTGTGAAGCATCGATACATGAAAGACCAGGTGTACCACTTCCAGATCCGATGGTAGGTCCAACTCATAGGCAACCTTGTCTATTCTTTAGATGATCTGATAAGGACCAATGTATCTTGGGATAAACTTACTCTTTTTGCCGAACCTCAACACTCCCTTCATAGGTGACACCTTCAAAAACACCCAATCATCCACCTGAAACTCTAAAGGTCGACGTTGATTATCTACATATGCCTTCTGTCGACTTTGAGCTGCTAATAATCTTTCTCGAATAGGTTTCACTTTATCCACTGCTTGCTGAACCATATCTGGTCCTATTAGTCCTGTCTCACTAATATCAAACTAGCCAATCGGTGACCTATACTTCCTGCCATACAAAGATTCATATGGCGCCATTTGAATGCTAGAGTGATAGTTGTTATTGTAGACAAACTTGATAAGTGGTAGATGATCATCCTAGCTACCTTTAAAGTCAATAATACAAGACTGCAACATGTCTTCTAACGTTTGAATGGTACGGTTAGCCTGCCCATCCATCTAAGGGTAGAATGTTGTACTAAGATTTACCTGCGTCCCCAATCCTTCTTGAAATGATCTCCAGAAGTTAGCGGTGAATTGAGCTCCCCTGTCTAATATAATCGATGTGTGGACCCAATGAAATCTTACCACCTCCTTGATGTACAACATCGCATAATCCTCAGCTGAGTATATAGTCCTAACTGGGAGGAAGTAGGTTGATTTCTTCAGTCTTTCCATAATAACCCATATTGAATTATATTTCCATAGAGTGCGAGGTAAGCCTATAATGAAATCCATTTTGATTGCTTCCTACTTCTAAGTTGGGATTTCCATCTCTTGTAACAGCCCGCCAGGCTTCTGATGTTCAATCTTAACTTGTTGATAATTTAGGCACTAGGCCACGAATTTGGCGATATCCTTTTTCATGTCATCCCACCAATACAGACATTTGAGGTTATGATACATTTTGGTCGACCCTGGATGAATAGAGTAGTGGGAATGGTGTGCCTCCCCCATCACCTGCTGGCGTAGTCCCACAATTTTAGATACACAGATTCAGCCTATATATCTTAGTACCCCCACCGAGCGTAATCTCGAATGGAGTCTTTTCTTTGTGAAGAGTTGTGTCTCTATACTGTACCAAGACAGGGTCCTTGTATTGGCATTGCTTTATCTCCTCTATGATGGGGGATTTAGCAACTCATCGAAGCGAAACTCCACCATTCCCCGAATCGGCCAATCAAACTCTAAGGTTAGCTAATTGGCAAATCTCACAGACTATCTCTTTCCGCTGTGGTTGTACATTTGCCAAGCTACCCATTGATTTATGTCTAAGTCCATCGGCTACCACATTCGCTTTTCCTGGGTGGTATAGAATATCAATATTATAATATTTCAATAATTCTAGCCACCTTCTTTATCGTAAATTCAGCTCCTTCTTCTTAAAAATGTATTGGAGGATTTTATGATCTGTATAAAATCAATATGTATGCCATATAAGTAGTTCCTCCATAATTTCAACGCATGAATTACTGATTCTAGCTCCAAGTCATGGGTTGGATAGTTCTTCTCGTGTTTCCTAAGCTATCGGGAGGCATAGGCTATGACTCTACCATGCTGCATTAGCACACAACCTAGCCCAATACCGAAGGCATCACAATAAATAACATAGCCATCCAGTCCCTCAAGAAGAGCCAGGACTGGGGTCGTAGTCAACTTGTCCTTTAACAACTAGAAGCTCCATTCGCATGCATCAGTCCATTGAAACTTGGCCGCTTTCTGAGTTAGCCTAGTTAAAGGTGGGTAAATCGAAGTGAAGTTCTCCACTAACCTTCTATAATATCCTGCTAACCCCAAAAAACTATGTACTTCTGTTGGTGTCATCAGTCTAGGCCAACCCCTTACAGCCTCAATTTTCTGCGTATCAACTCGAACGCCATCCATCCTAATAACATTTCCCAAGAATGATATCGAGGTCAACCAGAATTCATACTTAGAGAATTTAGCATACAATTTCTGGTGCTGAAGCACCCCAAGTATCATCTACAAATGATCCATATGTTCCTCATTTGATCGTGAATAGACCAGAATATCATCAATAAAGACAACCACAAATAAATTAAGGAATGGCTTAAACACCCAATTCATTAGGTCCATAAATATTGCTGGAGCATTTGTCAGTCCAAACGACATTACTTTAAATTCATAATGCCCGTATCGAGTTCTGAACGCTGTCTTTGGAATATCCGTTTCTCTTACCCGTACTAGATAGTAGCCTAATCGCAGGTCTATCTTTGAGAAATACTTAGCACCTTGCAACTGGTCAAACAAATCATCAATCCTGGGGAGAGAGTATCTGCTCTTTATTGTTGCCTTATTCAGCTGCCTATAGTCTACACACATTCACAGTGACCCGTCTTTCTTTTTCACAAATAGTATCGGTGCTCCCCAAGGTGAGCTACTGGGCCTAATAAAGCCTTTCTCTAATAAGTCCCTCAACTGCTCCTTTAATTCTTTCAATTCTGTAGGTGTTATTCTGTAAGGAGGGATAGATATAGGCTGATTATTTGGTAGCACATCTACAGTGAACTCTATCTCCCATTCGAAAAGAAGACCTGGGAGTTAATCTGGGATATATCTGGATATTCATTGACTACTAGTACTGACTGAAGAGTCGGTACCTCTGCTTCTAGGTCATGCACCCACACCAAGTGATAAATATACCCCTTTCGAACCATTTTCCTTGCCTTGAGGTATGAAATAAACTTACCCCTCGGTGATGCTGTATTTCCCAACCATTCGATAGTTGGCTCATCTAGGAGCCGGAATCGAACTACTTTGTTTCTATAATCAACATTGGCATAACAAGAAGCTAACCAATCTATACCCATAATAACATCAAATGCCGTCATATCTAACCCCGATAAATCAGCTAAGGTATGATGACTACCTACATCCACTTAGCAATTTCTATATACTTGCTTTACTATAATAGAGTCTCTTGTCGGGGTAGCCACCTCGAACAGATCTATTGACTTAGATTTTATTCCGACTCTACTCGCAACAAAAGGAGATATGTATTATAAAGTGGAACCTGGATCTATTAATGCATATACATCCCGGGAATAGATTGATAATATACCTATAAACACATCTGGTGATGCCTCTTGGTCTTGTCTACTAGCCAAGGCATAAATGCAATTTGCAGGGCCGCAAGAACTGGAAACTCCACCATGGCCTGCTGGCGCCTGAATACCCTTCCCCATAAGGTGCATAGCCATCGAAGATGAAGAACCAGTAACTGATCTAATAGGTTGGGATGCACCACCACGGTTACCCTTAAGTGGGCAATCTCTCATAAAATGGCCTTGACGGACGCAATGAAACAAGCACCTCAAATAAATGAGATTCCTCAAAATAAGACCTACCATAATAAGAACACTGAGGCAAAGGTGGCCTCGACTAACGTAATTCCTTATTTATCTATGAGCCTGAAACCCTAGAGCTCTAACCATCTCCTGAATACCCTGTACTATCAAACCTCTTACCTGTGAATTGTGAGGGTGCACTCTAGGCAGGCTGGTAAGGGTATCTATTATACTGTTGAGGCTGCTTGCCTCGAAAACTACCATAATAACCAGCTGACTTAGTCCTCTTATGCTAGCCTTTGTCAAAATCTCTCTCGGGCTGACATCTCCTGTGATGATCCTCCACTCTTTGTGCATACGCTTGTACACGAGCAATATCTATATCTAGCTATTAAGGCATGGCCATGCAGCTATCAACCAAGTGATGATCTAGCCCCATCACATAAAGATGCACCCTAGAATCCATATTGGCCATAATAGTTGGAGCATGTCTCGACAATGAGTCAAACTTGAGGCTATAGTCTTTAACACTTCTACCATTCTACCTCAGTTATAAAAATTTATCAACTCTGGCTCGTTTAATTTTCGGAGGTAGAAAATGGCCAAAGAATACTTCCACGAACTCATCCTAGACTGCTGGAGGAGCACCCTTGCCCCTCGATAATTCCTAGGACTTATACCAATTAATGGCTACATCACACGGCCGATATGAATCCAACTCAACAGACTCAGTCTTAGAAGCCCTAATTACTCTCAATGTGCACTACATCTGTCGAATAAACTCATGCGGGTTATCTACCGACCTCGACCCATAGAACTCTGAAGGGTTACAAGTTAAGAAGTCATGAACCCTCAAATTATCGTGTCTATCAACATCATCTGCTCCTAACCAATGCCTTCGAACCTGCCCTGCCATTATTCTGGTCAGCAACTGTACCACATCTCTCATAGCCTTATCTTTAGGCCCTAGCTGTGGAGTTGGAGGCTCAGGTATTGGAGCTTTAGGATCTGTAATTGCTGTAGTTCTAGGCTCCTCTAGAGGTGGCAGCATAGTAGAGCTCACCGATGGGAGCACAATCCCTAGCATAAACTAGGCACGAGCCTTAGTAATTCTCGGGGTTTGATTGGTTTCTCTCGCTGTTAACTTGCCCTTCTGGGCAGTGGTTGCTTTCCTTGGAGGCATTTTTGTAAACATGATGAACCATTAGGGAGAAATTATCTTTATATTGCAGCTCTATTGCAGGATGTAAGATAAGAAAGAAAGACAACATCCTAAATGTCCTGCAGCCTCCTGTTTATGGATGTGGTGCACAACACACTGATAAATAAGACTTTACTTGACACAGTTTGTAAACACTCCAAGGATGAACTGCTCTGATACCACTTTCTTCACAACCCAACCCCATGGACCGTGAATGGGTGCCCAAGCAGGACACTCGCATGTACACCTGTAATTTGTAAGTAAGCCTGTCTTATGATCACGTATTAGCCCAACCCGTCTCTTGAAAGGCTACAACCTATTATTCAGGCAGCATAATACATAAGCTGACAAGACTATCATAGCATGTGGGGTTATCCCATTATATACATACATGCGAGCCGACAAGGCTGCCACGACAGAGGGAACATCCTAAACATACCTTATATAAATATGATTAAGCACATATATATACACAACCCACTCCCATACCTACAGGACTCTAAGAGTAGTGACGATAACATATGGCGGGACAAGTCCCCCATCGTACCTTTGAATAAATGAAAGTAAATATATACACCAAGGATCAGTACCAAAAACTAGGCTCCGATACAATGGAGCTTCTTCCAATTTGGCTGGGCAAAATCCTAAGCTGGCGGATCCTCAAAGTGCGCGTTTGTACCTACGGGCATGATATGCAGTCCCCCGCAGAAAGGGGTCAGTACGACATATGTACTGAGCATGTTAGCATACAATATTATAAAGAAGTTATAGTTAAAATAAGGATGCAGGGGGCAAGTATAACATTTATCCATTCACCGTACCTGCATCTATAAAATAAAATCATACATACTATCATCACTGTCATCATGAGCACCTATATATTATTAGCGCTGTGGAATGTACAGGTCGATCCATATATATAGAAAATACATGCCGAGGAATGATGGCCTGATCTACATATTGTATGATAATGCCGAGGAACGACGGCTCGACCCGTATCTCATCTATTAGTGCCGAGGAACAACGGCCCAATCCGTATATATATATATATATATATATATATATATATATATATATATATCAAATAATAGTGCCGAGGAACGATGGCCCAATCCATAAATCATATGATCGTATACACATATATTATAGTCGGCTCCAGACTCGGTGTAAGATGTATTACAGTATGCATGAGCAAGGCAGCGCGTAATCATATGTAGCTAAAATACTATCCAAGGCTGTTACATCCCACACTCCTGAGCTCGGAATGTCCATTAAGTTTCTTAAAAGTTATCATGTCAGTCGCATAAGCTACGACACTATCAAGCCATTCTAAAAAGGGAGAATATGATACCTCATAGTAGAGAAGGTTGGAAATAGGGTCAAGAGAAGTCAGAAGGAGTTGGAGGCTAAGTAACGAGTTGTAGGACTCGACTTATCTACGTAAACTAATAATTTAGAAGTCTTACATATGTGAGTTAATTGATTACATACCAAGCTTACGTAGCAAGGATTTCATAGGCTCTTAAAGTGAGATGAGATTACGAACAAGATTACGAACCCATGAGAAAGAGAAAAAAAGAGGTGTGGAAGGCAATGAGGGAGTGACACGTGGCAGAACCTCAAGCAAGCAGGTGACCCACCTGCTTAGGGGAGGTGGGCCGCACATCCATGTGGCAGCCCCTAATTGGCAGTATATATGTGGTGGCCCAATGGGGGCTGGACACGTGTCACCTTTAGGGTCTAACACGTTTCACCCCCTAGGCAGCATATATATACATATTATATGACTCATAAGTCATTTCCTTTCTCAAAACATCATCTAAACAGACCAAAAACGTTACAACAAAAAGGAAAAAGAGTGACGACCTAAGGGAGAAAAAAATAGGTAAATCCCGATTTCGTTCCGTTTATTAATTATATAGGTATACCATAATGATATGGAGGTATTAATATTATAAAATCATGGTTTGGAGAAGAACAAAATGGAAAGCAAGCAGCCATGACATTTTAATCGCATTAGAAGAGTTTCCGAGGCAAGTTTCGGCTAGTTTTGGCCTATTTCGGGAAAGGTAAGTTCTTTGCTTCTAATTTCAATTTTATGATGTTGTGATAGGGTGTTTTACACATATTTTATGTTGCTTGAATCATGAGAAATTCATAGAAATGATCGACATTAGAAACAATCTAAATTGAAGTCGTTATAGCTAGATTAAAGTCGAATAGTAGGTTGTGTTGTGATATGGTTGTGATGCTGCAGCTGCTGGTTGTGTGGTGTTATGTTGAGGTGATGTAAAATTCTCTAAAATAGGTATGGTTGCTTCTGGTAGCAGGAACCCGACCCTCCATTTCGTATAATTAAAGATTTTGCCAAAATGGAAACTAGAAACTCTATTTTGGTATCGTGGTTTCGAGCTATTCGTTTGAAGTTTATGTTGTATATTGTGGATATGAATTGCTTAAATATATGCTGCAGGTTGTTGTTGTTGGTTGGATGTAGGTATTATGAGTGTAATTAGAAATTCGGATAGGGCACATTATAGGGGAGGTGGTGCCCGATTTTCGTTAACACCTTAACTAGTTAAGGAACTAGTTGAGAAGGCAAGCGAAGGAATGAATGCTATGAATACTTGTGGGTAGTCTAAGTTGCTGAAAGGTCTAAGGTTGTGAATACTTGCATTACTTCCGTGTTAAATAGGTTTCGAAGGCAACGACGTGAACACAATTAAGGGGAGTCCATAAAAGGTATGTAAAGCCTATCCCTTCTTTCTTTTGGCATATCGTAGAGGTAAGTAAAAAGTGATATAATCTCTAAAGTGATTACATTCCTAAGTGTCTTTTATTAAGTTCTGGATATTGAACTTTTATGATAGTTAAGTTACTTTCCTTGAATTTTTTATATACTGAGGACTTAATGAATATACGGACTCCTAGTCATATGACTATATGAAGGCAAGTGCTCCAGAGTACTTCAGTAGTTAGCATTACTTTAGTATACGTCTAGGGACCTCAACATGCTAATTAATATAGCCCCTAATGGCATTTAGATGGCAACTAAGATGACTATACTATTACTCAAATCCTTAGACGATAGCTTAGTCCTCTTATACAGTCAAGTCTCTGATATCGATTTAAATTGCATATAGTTACTCACGACTCTACTCGTGTATACTGTAATACTTCTTTCATTGAGTTCTGGGTCGGGAATAATAATCGTGCACAATTTATTACATTGTTCACCGAGTCCCTCACTAGAGGGCCATGATACGTATGTATAAATATATATATGGTGATGGGTTGTAATAAGGCAGTGATGGTATGGCAGTGTGATGATCTTATAGATGTATTCACCGGACCCCTGATAGGGCCGATTATATGATATAATTTGAGCATGCATCTTTTTATGATTCACAGAGTACAGGTACAGAGGCTTCTTTTATGATATACTTTATCCCTTGCCTTTCTGTTTCTGATATGCTTCCAGTTATGTCGTGCTATACTTTACATACTCAGTACATATGTCGTACTAACCCCCTTTCTTCAAAGGGCTGCGTTCATACCCGCAGGTACAGATATACAGCTTGGGGATCCGTCAGCATAGGAGTCCCACTCAGCGGTCCAGAAGTGCTCCTTTGTGCAAGAGCCCAGTTTTGGTACTGAACTTTGATGTATATATTTTTGTTCACGGGTACGGCAGGGGCCCTGTCCCGCCTTTATGTTACTGTTTTTCTTATTCTTAGAGGTCTGTGGATACGAATGTGGGTTGTATGTGTACGTGGGTTGTATATGAGTTGCTTAGGTATGTATGTACAGCTGTACTGATATGACTTATGATTTTGGGCATTCCCTGTGTCGCGGAAGCCTTATCGGCTCGCGTATATGTGTATTATGGAACGACCCTATATGTTACTATAGCCTTGTCAGCTTGTATGTTTTCTTATATATTAGTGCATTCTGAGTATAAACAGGAGAAGAATTAGGTATAGTTGGCGAGGGTACACATATGTGTCCAATTCGGGCACCCGTCACGGCCTACGGGGTTGGATCGTGACAGAAGTGGTATCAAAGCAGTTCCTTCGTGGAGTGTCCATAGACTGTATCTAGTAGAGGCTTATTTATCGGTGTGTTGTGCACCACATCTATAAACAGGAGGCTATAGGGCATTTAGGATGTTGTCTTTCTTTTCTTAGATCATGCAATAGAGCTATGTCTTAGGATGACCTTTCACTAACCTACTATTGTGTTTGCAGTAATGCCTCCAAGGAGAGCAATTATCGCCCAGAAGGGCAAGTTAGCAGCGGGGGAAACCAGTCAGACCCCAAGAGTTACTAGGGCTCGTGCCCAATCTACGCCAAAGGTTGTACCTCAGTCGGCGAGTTCTACTATGTCGCCACCTCAAGAGAAGGTTAGGGCAGCGGCAGCTGCAGACCCTGAATCTCCGGTACAGGAGCCTCCAGCCCCACAGCACGGGGCAGAAGACAGGGCTATGAAAGATGCAGTATAGTTGCTAACTAGACTAATGGCAGGACAAGCTCAGAGGCATGGCCAAGATGATGCCATAAATAAGATAGTTTGAGGGTCCGTGATTTCCTAGATTGTAACTCTTTAGAATTTCATGGATCGAGACCTGCAGAGGATCCACAGGAATTCATTTGACAAATGCAGCGTACACTGCGAATCATTAGGGATTCAGAGACTGGGTCAGTTGAATTGGCCTCCTATCGGCTGCGTGATGTGGCCGCTAATTGGCATGAGTATTGGGAATTGTCGAGGGGCGAGGGTGCTCCTCCAGTTGAATGGGATGAATTTATGGAAGCCTTTGTTAGCCACTTTCTTCCTCCAGAAATGAGACGCGCTAGGGTCAATAAATTCTTATAGTTGAAGCAGAATGGCAGAAATGTTCGAGACTATAGCGTCGAGTTTGACTCATTGGCGAGGCATGCCCCCACAATAGTAGTGGATATGGCAGATAGGGTGCACCATTACGTGATGGGCTTGGACCTTCATTTGGTCGATAGTTGTATGGCCATGGCTTCTCAGCCCGAAATAGATATCACCTGGGTACAAGCATATGCCCAAGGGGTAGAGGAGCGACATAGAAGGCGTTAGCCCAATAGAGGGTTGGATAGAAGTCAGCCTAAAAGGGCTAGGTCAGCTGGTTATCCGAGGGAATTTTGAAGTGGGTAGTTCTAGTAGTTCGGTAGATATCCCTCCCAGCCAGCTCAGAGTGCACCTTTACAGGTTCCAGATGGAAGATTTGAGAGCACTAAGTATTCAGGGTCTGGTCAAAGCTCCAGAGCTTTAGGTACACAGGTGAACCAAAGTTCTCGAAAGTCAAGACCATCGATGCCCTAGTGTCCCCATTGTAATAAACCTCATTTTGGAGAATATCGTTGGATTACAGGTGCTTGTTTTGCTTGTGGCCGCCAAGTCCATATTTTGAGGCAATTTCCCTTTAAAAATACTCTAGGTGGTGCATCTCAGTAAACTGGGTCAGTTGCGGGTTCTTCTTCTTCTATGGCTATGCGCTTGATGGGGCGGGGTATGCAAATACTAACAGTCCGTGGTAGAGGCCGTGGTGGAGCTTCCAATTCCAGCGGCCCTTCTAACCGTATATATTCTTTGGCCAGTAGATAGGACCAGGAGGCATCGCCAAATGTGGTCACAGGTACATTATCATTTTTTTCTCGGGACGTATATGCGTTGATGGATCCAGGCTCTACTTTATCATATATATCTCCTTTTGTTGCTAGTAGACTTGGAATTAAGCCTGAGTTAATAGAATCATTTAAGGTGGCTACACTGGTAGGGGACTCAATTGTGGTAAAACAGGTATATAGACATTGCCCGGTAAATATATATAGTCATCATACCTTGGCTGATTTGATAGAGTTAGATATGATGGAGTTTGATGTTATTATGGGTATGGATTGGTTAGCTTCTTGTCATGTCAACGTAGATTGTAGAAATAAAGTGGTCGGTTCCAGTTCCCAGATGAATCAATTGTTGAGTGGTTGGGAAACACAGCATCGCCGAAGGGTAAATTTATTTCATACCTTAAGGCGAGGAAAATGATTAGAAAAGGATATATTTACCATTTAGTCCGCGTGCATGATCTGGAAATAGAGGTGCCAACTCTTCAGTCGGTGCTCGTGGTTAACGAATATCCAGATGTGTTCCTAGATGAACTCCAGGTCTTCCTCCTAAACGGGAGATAGATTTCACTATAGACGTGCTACCAGATACTCAGCCTATTTCTATCCCTCCATATAGAATGGCGCCCGCGGAGTTAAAAGAGTTAAAGGAGCAGCTGAAAGACTTGCTGGAAAAGGGCTTCATTAGGCCCAGCACATCACCATGGGGATCACCGGTACTATTTGTGAAGAAGAAAGATGGGTCATTATGGATGTGCATCGACTACAGGCAGCTGAACAAGGTAACAAACTAAGAACAGATATCCCCTCCCCAGGATTGATGATTTGTTTGACCAATTGCAGGGTGCTCAGTGTTTTTTGAAGATAGACCTGCGGTCAGGCTATCATCAGGTGCGGGTAAGACAGGCAGATATCCTAAAGACTGCATTCAGAACCCGGTACGGGCATTATGAGTTCAAAGTGATGTCTTTTGGGCTAACAAATACCCCAGCGGTGTTTATGGATCTGATGAACCGAGTGTTCAAACCATTTCTAGATTTATTCGTGATTGTATTTATCGATGATATTCTGGTTTATTCACGATCTGAAAAGGAACACGTGGATCATTTGCGGGTGGTACTAGGAATACTCCAACACCAAAAATTATATGCTAAGTTTTCTAAAAGTGAATTTTGGTTAACTTCAGTGGCTTTTCTGGGGCATATTATTGGGACTGATGGTATTCGCGTAGATACGTAGAAGATTGAGGCCATGAAGGCTTGGCCAAGACCCACAACCCCTACAGAGGTACGTAGCTTCTTGGGGTTAGTAGGGTACTATAGAAGGTTCGTGGAAAGGTTTGCTTCCATTTCAGCGCCTTTAACAAGACTGACTCAAAGAGTGGCTAAGTTCCAATGGACTGATGCTTGTGAATAGAGCTTCCAGTTGCTAAAAGAAAAATTGACTACAACTCCTGTTCTAACTTTTCCTGACGGACCAAATGACTACGTTGTCTATTATGATGCTTCCGGTGTTGGGTTAGGATGTGTATTGATGCAGCATAGTAGAGTTATATCTTACACCTCCCGATAGCTCAGGAAGCACAAAAAGAACTACCCAACACATGATCTGGAATTAGCAGCGGTGATTCATTCCTTAAAAATATGGAGGCACTACTTATACAGAATACATGTTGATATTTATAGGACCACAAAAGCCTCCAGTATATTTTTAAATAGAAAGAGCTAAACCTACGCCAAAGAAGGTGGTTGGAACTGCTGAAGGACTATGACGTCGACATATTATACCACCCAGGGAAGGCAAATGCGGTGGCGGAAGCACTCAGCCGTAAATCAATGGGTAGCTTGGTAGATGTACAACCGGAATGGAAAGAGATAACCCATGACATTTGCCAGCTCGCTAGTCTGGGAGTCCGCTTAGCTGATTCGGGTAGTGACGGGGTTTCTGTTCGAGGAGTTGCTAAATCCTTGATCATGGAAGAAGTAAAACAATGTCAGTACTAGGACCTTTTCCTAACACAGTATAGGGATGAAACTCTCCAAAAGGGAAAGACTCCATTTGAAATCACGGATGGTGGGGTACTACGATATCAAGGCAGAGTCTGTGTACCAAAAGTTGTAGGGCTACAACAGCAAGTACTGGGAGAGGCACATTATGCCCATTATTCTATTCATCTGGGGTCAACCAAGATGTATCACGACCTCAAATGTTTATATTGGTGGGACGGTATAAAAAAGGATATAGCATAGTTCGTAGCCCAATGCCCGAACTATCAGCAAGTTAAAGTTGAACATCAAAAATCGGGTGGGCTACTACATGAGATGGAGATTCCAACTTAGAAGAGGGAAGAGATTAACATGGATTTCATTACTGGCTTACCTTGCACTCTACGGAAGCAAGATTCCATATGGGTTATTGTGGATAGGCTGACATAATCAGCCCACTTCCTCCCAGTCAAGACCATATACTCAGCCGAGGACTATGCGAAGTTGTAGGTCAAGGAAATAGTACGACTTCATGGAGTTTCTACATCTATTATTTCGGATAGGGGAGCCCAGTTCACAGCCCACTTTTAGCGGTCATTCTAGGAAGGCTTGGGAACATAGGTAAGCCTTAGCATAGCATTTGATCCCCAAATTAATGGGCAGGCTGAATGCACTATTCAGACAGTAGAGGATATGTTACGAGCCTACATAATTGACTTTAAAGGGAGCTGGGATGAGCATGTACCACTTATTGAGTTTGCTTACAACAATAGCTATCACTCTAGTATCCAGATGGCACCATATAAGGCTTTATATGGTAGGAAGTGCAGGTCACCCATTGGATGGTTTGATATTGGTGAAATACAACTCATAGGCCCAGATATGGTCCAACAGGTGGTGGAAATGTCACGCCTCGGGAGGGTACCCTAGACATAACCGGCACCCAAAGGCCATTTCTGACCTCTGAGCGAACCACCTAGTCCAGTCACTCATTCATTCAATCACATTTTCTTAGTGGGAACTCAATTAATGAAATACTATTCACAATATGAGGGCCGAAGGCCAAGCATTCATCAGCTCAACAACAAAAATAAGAAGACTCCTCGAATTAACTGCTCAACCTCCCTACACTCCAGTCTATGAAGCCTCTATCTATGTCTAAAAGGTGCCAATGACAAGTCCATGGCTACCAACAATCAAAATAAAAGAAATGACAACAAAACTGTACAAGAAGGTACAATATCCTCCGGGAACTAGGAGGACTCACCAACTAGCTCGGAGTGTAAGTAGATCTTCAACGGAGCGCCGGTTGATGATCTCTGGTACCTGTCGCTGCATCATAAAACGATGCAGGCCAAATGGCGTCAGTACATGGAATGTACGAGTATGTAAGATGGCTGGAGGAAACAACATCAAGAAAGCATCAACATCAACTCAGGATATTAACTCATATATATATATATATATATATACATAACAACTCACTCCAATGTCCTAAGTCCAACAAGAATAGTTTAGACAGGACTAACTCATAAGCCACTTAACTCAACTGACTCAGAGCACTATCAAGGCCTAAATGGGAGTTTCTCTTAACCAAAAACCATCACCTATGAGCCGGTGATAGTACAATAATCAGACGTTGTTGCCACGTCCGTCCATACCTTGCCAGGGCATGAATGCCTCTCTAATCATGGATACCATCGATTAGTCAAGTCCTATCATTTCAGGACAGTAAAATGGGAAACATCCGACTTTAACGGTTCGATCCTATGAGAAGCATCCGACTTTAATGGTTCCATCCCTACCTACATTGGCGGCGTAGTTTCTGAGGTTCGAGTATGGACTATACTCTTGCCCGCTTCGGTGCTCGATACTTCTCCCATTACTCTATGATCATAAGACTCCCTCCAATCATCTCAAACAAGCCCTCATGGCTAGTCTCATATGGAACATTTCCCACTCATCAACTCTATCCTCATTCTTAACTCAATTTGAGTCATAACGGCAAGTCTCATTTAGGACCTTGTCCACTCATCAATGCAATCCTCCAATTAACTCAATCAACTCATATCGACAAGTCTCATTACAACCTTGTCAACTCATCACTCTACCATGATCAAATCTCTCTCAATCACACTATCCGACCAATCTCAATCATATCTTTCAAGAGAAATTTAAAAGCACATTTATAACAACATATAGGTATAGCCAATTATTTACTCTATCCGTTTGAGAAATATTTGAGACTCATCACAACTCAAGACTTTAAAATCAACACTTCATAATAAGCAACACTTCTTAAGAAATTAACATCTTTTATCATGATCCACATAATTAGAATGATCAACAACACATATTTAACAACTCATCTTCATCAACTCATACTCACATAAAGGCTCATTTTAGGAACTTCTTAGCTCAACAACATCGACACACATAGAATCAAATAAGTAGGGGACGAAGTTCGTACAAGCATAAACCATACCAAGAAGCTCTATTTTCATGAACATCTAACCTCAAGCAAGAGTAGGGCACAAGGGTGGACTCGACCCATGTTTTAGATAGCCTTACATACCTTAGTGAAGACTTGAAGAAAACCTTGATGTTGGGTCTTCAATGGAGAACTCAAATCTTGAAGCTCTTGGAACTCTTCTTGTTGGAGAAGGATTTGGAGAGGAAGAAGAAGAGAGAGAGAGAGAAGAGGTTTCTAGGGCTTTTAGAGAGAGAGTGGGGGCTAAAGAAATGATCCCAAAATAGTCTAGGGTGATACATATATAATTTGGGGCAATTCCCAAATTGTCCCTTCTCAAAAGTTCTGAAAAATAGGCAAAAATGCACCTGGCGTGATAGTGGCGCATCGCGCCATTGTATTGCCAGGACAATTACTCCTAAAACCTACACACCTCGCAGTGGCGCGCTGCGCCAAAGACCAAACTACTGAGGCATGTTTCTGGCGCGATAGTAGCGCATCGCGCCCTTACAGCGCCAAGGCCAAAGTTTCTGAATTCTGGAAATTGGCCTGAAAAACCCTGCACAACTTTTAGTGGCGCATCGCACCAAGGACCAAACTATTGAGGCATGTTTCTGGCGCGATAGTGGCGCATCGCGCCCTTACAGCGCCAAGGCCATTTCTCCAACAGTTGCAACCCAGGCCAAAAATGAAATTTCTGTCGTGCTAGCTCGTCTTAAGATTGTCATATCTTTTGACTCCGAACTCCAAAATTTACGTTCTTGGTGGCGTTGGAAAGAAGAATCGATGACCTTTAATTTGATAGGTCGTGCGCCACCCAGATTGACGTCCTTCAAAAGATAGGGTCATTAAAAGTTGACCCTTATACGAACTCATCCTAAACTTAGCCACGACGGATCTTTCGGACTTAGCTCGGTCCTAGGGGTCCATGGTGACCCCACATCACCCCTAACACTGCTTAGTCCCTCAGAGACTCGTCTTAACTCACGAATATACTTCAAGATACTCGGGTTCGACCCCTTCCGAACACAAGAAGGGTCCGAATCTTTGGAAAAATATTTAAGGGGTGTTACAGGAAAAGGTAAAGATTATTCGGGAGCGATTATTAGCTACCCGAAGCTAACAGAAGTCATACGCAGACAGTCGACACCGACCTTTGGAATTTCAAATGGGCGAATGGGTTTTTTTGAAAGTTTCGCCCATGAAAGGAGTAATGAGGTTCGGCAAGAAAGGAAAGTTGAGTCCGAGATATATTATCCCTTACTTGATTCTTTGCCGAATAGGCAAGGTTGCCTACAAACTAGACTTGCCAGCGGACTTGGAAGCAGTATATCCATTCTTTCTTATATCAATGCTTCGCAAGTGTGTTGGTGACCCATCCCGAGTATATTTCATCGATGACATCTAAGTCACGGAAGAATTGTCCTATGAAGAACAACTGATCGCCATCCTGGATCGGTAGTTTAGAAGACTGCGGACTAAGGACATAGCTTCGATCAAGGTATTATGGCAAAATAGGATTATGAAGAAATGACCTGGGAAGCTGAAGAGGACATGAGACACAAGTATCCGTACCTATTCCCGATATTTACAAGTAACCCCAACTCCTAAAACTTGTATATTAATTGTTTGATAAAGATATGTATTGTTGTAATGGAAAGAAGTCTCCCTATAACCTGTATAACATCTTAAGGGAAGCTTAGTTTAACATTCGGGGACAAATGTTCTTAAGGGCGGAAGGATGTTACACCCCACACTTCTGAGCTCGGAATGTCCCTTAAGTTTCTTAAAAGTTATCATGTCAGCCGCATAAGCTACAACACTATCAAGCAATTCTAAAAAGGGAGAATGTGATACCCCATAGTATGGAAGGTTGGAAATAGGGTCAAGAGAAGTCGGAAGGAGTTGGAGGCCAAGTAATGAGTTGTAGGACTCGAATTATCTATGTAAACTAATAATTTAGAAGTCTTACATATGTGAGTTACTTGATTACATACCAAACTTACAAAGCAAGGATTTCATAGGCTCTTAAAGTGAGACGAGATTACGAACCCACGAGAGAGAGAAAAAAAAGACATGTGGCAGCCAATGAGGGAGGGACATGTGGCAGCGCCTCAAGCAAGTAGGTGACCCACCTGCTTGGGGTCAAGTATATGACCCACCTGCTTGGGGGAGGTGGGATGCACTGCCATGTGGCAGCTCCTAATTGGCAGCATGTATGTGTTGGCCCAATGGGGATTAGACACGTGTCACCTTTAGGGGATGACACATTTCACCCCCCCCTAGGCAGCATATATATACATAGTATATGACTCATAAGTCATTTCCTTGCTCAAAACATCAGCCAAACAGACCAAAAACGTTACAACAAAAAGGAAAAAAAGTGACGGCCTAAGGGAGAAAAAAATAGGTAAGTCCCGATTTTGTTCCATGTATTAATTATCTAGGGTATACCACAATGATACTGAGGTATTAATATTATAAAATCATGGTTTGTATCAGCCTTAGACAATAGCAAGTAGCCATAACATTTTAATCGCGTTAGAAGAGTTTCCGATGTAAGTTTCAGCTAGTTTTGGCCAATTTAGGGAAAGGTAAGTTCTTTGCTTCTAATTTCAAGTTTATGGTGTTGTAATAGGGTGTGTTACACATATTTTATGTTGCTTGAAACATGAGAAATTTGTAGGAATGATCGACATTAGAAACAATCTAAATTGAAGTCGTTATAGCTAGATTAAAGTTGAATAGTAGGTTGTGTTGTGATATGGTTGTGATGCTGCAGCTGATGGTTGTGTGGTGTTAGGATGAGGTGCTGTAAAATGCTCTAAAATAGGTATGGGTGCTTCTGGTTGCATCAACCCGACCCTCCGTTTCATATAATTAAAGATTTTGCCAAAATGGAAACTAGAAACTCTATTTTTGTATCGTGGTTTCGAGCGAGTCGTTTGAAGTTTATGTTGTATATTGTGGATATGAATTGCTTAAACATATGCTGAAGGTTGTTTTTTTTTTGTTGTCTGTAGGTATTAGGAGTGTAATTGGAAATTCGGATAGGGCACATTATAGGGGAGGTGCTGCCCGATTTTCGTTAACGCCTTAACTAGTTAAGGAACTAGTCGAGAAGGCGAGCGAAGGAATGAATGCTATGAATACTCATGGGTAGTCTAAGTTGCTGAAAAGTCTAAGGTTTTTAATACTTGCATTACTTCCGTGTTAAATAGGTTTCGAAGGCAATGACGTGAACACAATTAAGGGGAGTCCATAAGAGGTATGTGAAGCCTATCCCTTCTCTTCTTTTGGCATGTCGTAGAGGTAAGTAAAAAGTGATATAATATCTATAGTGATTCCATTCCTAAGTGTCTTTTATTCAGTTCTGAATTATGAACTTTTATCATAGTTAAGTTACTTTCCTTGAATCTTTTATATACTAAGGACTTAATGAATATACAGACTCCTAGTCATAGGACTATATAAAGGCAAGTGCTTCGGAGTTCTTAAGTGGTTAGCATTACTTTAGTATACGTCTAGGGACCTCGAGATGCTAATTAATGTATCCCCTAATAGCATTTAGAGGGCAGCTAGGATGACGATACTATTACTCGAATCCTTAGACGATAGCTTAGTCCTCTTATACAGTCAAGTCTCTGATATCGATTTAAATTGCATATAGTTACTCACGACTCTACTCGTGTATACTGTAATACTTCTTTCATTGAGTTCTGGGTCGGGAATAGTAATCGTGCACAATTTATTACATTGTTCACCAAGTCCCTCACTAGAGGGCCATGATACGTATGTATAAATATATATATGGTGATGGGTTGTAATAAGGCAGTGATGGTATGGCAGTGTGATGATCTTACAGATGTATTCACCGGACCCCTGATAGGGTCGTCTATATGATGTAATTTGAGCATGAATCCTTTTATGATTCATAGAGTACAGGTACAAAGGCTTCTTTTATGATATACTTTATCCCTTGCCTTTCTGTTTCTAATATGCTTCCAGTTATGTCTTGCTATACTTTACATACTCAGTACATATGTCGTACTGATTCCCTTTCTTCGGGGGGCTACATTCATGCCCGCAGGTATAGATATACAGCTTGGGGATCCGTCAGCATAGAAGTCCCACTCAGCGGTCCAGAAATGCTCCATTATGCAGGAGCCCAGTTTTGGTACTGAACTTTGATGTATATATTTTTGTTCACGGGTACGGTAGGGGCTCTGTCCCGCCTTATGTTATTGTTCTTCTTACTCTTAGAGGTCTGTGGATATGGATGTGGGTTGTATGTGTACGTGGGTTGTATATGAGTTGCTTAGGTATGTATGTACAGCTATACTAATATGACTTATGATTTTGGGCATTCCCTGTGTCGCGACAGCCTTATCGGCTCGTGTATATTTGTATTATGGAACGACCCTATATGCTACTACAACCTTGTCATCTTGTATGTTTTCTTATCTATTAGTGCATTCTGAGTATAAACAGGAGAGGAATTAGGTATAGTTGGTGAGGGTACACGTATGTGTCCAATTCGAGCACCCATCAGGGCCTACGGGGTTGGGTCATGACAGAGGCCCAACCGAGTAATCAAGCAAACCATCACTTAAAGATCAGGGTAGTTATCATTTTAAGTACCCTCTAACGGTCAGTAAGAATCATATCGAGTGAAGTCTCAGGCATCAGAAGCATGTTTCAAGGCGATGCCATATAGTTTATGTAATTAGAGACTTTTACTCTTATAGGGCCTTTAACATTCATGAGTAGTACGAGTGATGAGTTATATACAGAACATAGGAATGGGATGACCTCCAATATCATATCATTCATAACTTAACTTGAAGACATGCCAAAAGAAAGGAAGAGATAAGTTTTACATACCTTTTATAGAGTAGTCATAACCACTCTTGCTTCATCGCCTTCTAAACCTATTTAACACGAAGGTAATACTAACATTAATAACTTCCAACTTCCCATCTTCTCAAACTATAATCAAGCATTCCTAGGAATCATTTCCTTATGCCTTTCTCAAGTAGTTTATTACTTGGTTAAAAAGTTAATAGAAATCGGGCAGCATTTCCCATATACCTTGCCCTATCCGAACTTCTAATTGCATACTCAATCATTACATCCAAACAACAACAACAATCAGCAGTTCATATACAAGTAAACCACTTCAATATTATGCAACACAAACCCCAAATAACTCGCTCAAAACTACGATACCAAAATAGGGTTTTTAATCTTTATTTCGTAAAACCTTTAACCACACGGAATGGAGGGTCGTGTTGCTGCAACCAGAAGCACCCATGCCCAATTTAGACCATGTTACAGACCTTTAACACACCACCCAA
Source organism: Solanum dulcamara (assembly GCF_947179165.1). Classification (NCBI taxonomy): domain Eukaryota; kingdom Viridiplantae; phylum Streptophyta; class Magnoliopsida; order Solanales; family Solanaceae; genus Solanum; species Solanum dulcamara. The sequence goes on along the minus strand of NC_077239.1, from coordinate 57,971,075 downwards.
CCCTCCAATCTGCAGCACCACAACCACAACACATTACTCGACTTTGACTTAACTAAAACGACTTCAATTTAGTTTGTTTCTAACGCCAAGCATACTTATAGATTTTTCCTATTTCCAACTTCATTTAACACATGTAATGTACTTCATAACAACATAGTAACTCCACTTTGAAAGGGAATACCTTACCTTGTCCAAAACTCACCTCGGAAGCTTTCTAACGCGACTGAAAAGTAGTAAATTGCTTGTTACTCTTCCTTGCTATCCCAAATCAATAATTTTCATTATTAAACACCATTATATCACCATAGGATACCTTAAATAATTAATTCATGGAGAAAAAGTAGGAGGCTCACCTTAGGGGGACCAAACCCATAGCTCTCTTTGTTTATTCTCTCAAGCTTTCTCTCAATTCTCTCTTATATTTCGAAGTGTAAAAGTTATATTAAGATGAATTAGTCATCAAAAGAAACATGTATATCCTTTCTTAAGAGGTGACATGTGTCATCCCCTAAGGGTGACACATATCCACCCTTCTTAGACAAACCAATCCATGCCACTACTCCAAAGCTGCCATGTGGTAGCATGGGACCTACCTCAAGTAGGTGTGTCACCTACTTGGTCCAAGTAGGTGCATCACCTACTTATTCTAAGTAGGTGCATCACCTACTTATTCTAAGTAGGTGCATCACCTACTTGCTTCCAAGTAGGTGTTATGCCTCCTTCCGCCTCTTTCGTAGGTTCGTAATCTTATCTCACTTTAAGAACCTATTTCATCCTTGCTATATAAGCTCAGCATGTACTTAAATAGCTTAAGTATATAAGACATCCAAGTTGGTAGCATACGCAGGTAAGTCGAGTCCCACGACTTGTCATTTGGCCCCCAACTCCTTTCAAATCCTTATAACCCTTACTTCCAACCTTCACTCTTATGGAGCCTCACATCCTTCCTTCCTTAGAGTTCTTTGATAACATTAGAGATAATCTGGGTCACGTGGTAACTTTTAAAAAGTTTCAGAAAGCATTCCAAAGTATAAAAATACGGGGCATAACAGTATGTGGAAATTCTTCATTGGCCCTTTCACCCATTCCTAAGCTTTCTTCTCAAAATCTCTCATTAATTCTTCTTCTAAAAGCCCTAATTTCATGAATTTCATTAGGTATCCTTAATTATGATATATTTCACTGCTATTAGCCTAATTATTCATAATTCATATCACATTGCATGATTTCAAGATGAATTTCAATGACCTATGCTATATGCTAGTTTCGAGTACGTTTTCAATGAATTATGATCATGATTTTTAAGTGATTTCAATAAAAGCTTTATGAATGATTAATATTTATGAATGACTCATGAAATATTATGAATTTTGTTTCAATAATGCTTTAATCAAAAACGTTGTAGTAAAATAAGGACAATTCTTGCACAATCATGTTAAAGAAGTATAAAGGTTGTGATGGAATTTCCTCACACACTCATGATAAAGATTATAAATGAGCTACTCTTATGTTATTTTATAAATTTTGATTGGTGTCTGTTATTACCTTTCCTAATAATGTTAATGACCGTGTTTTAGTGAAGTTCCATTGGGATAATGACTAAACATCAAGAGGACTTTAATGTGGGGTTCGGTCCGTAGCCATTGTAGCTACCCAAGGGAATCCCAGTAGCAACCTTTAGTCCCTAACTATGTTACATGTGTAGGTTTATGATGCAATTATGGCATAGCTAGTAGATCCACATATAGCACAAAGTTAGAGAAAAGTACCATCAAGGAGCCTATCTAGCAAAGTAGTCTCCTCCTTCTCGATGTGGGAATCATCAGATTCCATGTTATAACTCGCATGGTCTTATATGTCAGTTAAAAGTCCTATCCTACATCAAGTTAAATAAAAAGGAATAAAACTCTCATGATGATGTTTTAATTCATTGGCCAATGATTATGATATTTTTAAGGTTTTCATAGTTTTACTCATGTTTAAGATATTGGTCATGCATCTCATGATTCATATTGATTATGTCATATATTCATTGTTCACTCATATTTCTCACATACTTAGTGCATACCATGTACTAATGCATAATTGTTTCCTACATTGTTTCATAATGTAGGGACGGACGATCATCACACACCTCCTATTTGTGAGTAGATTGATCTTGATTACTTTTATTATTAGTGAGTACTCAATATTAGAGGACATAACACTTTACATTCATTATGTCATTTGACTATTCTATTCTCTTATGTTGTCGTGGGTGATGTGGGAGCTTGCCTTATGCCCCCATCTAGTTAGTAGAGGCATGTTGGATGCTATGGAGTCTATGTCGTTTTTCCTTTTGAGTTGAGACTTGTTCTCTTTTAGTGAAACTTTCATGTTGAGACTTTATTTCTACGCTTATATCTTGCTTTATTGCTTTACTTATCTTATGTATGCTCATGAATGATACGCTAAGAGGCTTGGTTGGGGTCCTTCGAGATTCTAATCACCGTGTCGCACCTAGAGTCTAGCTTGGGTCATGACATATATATGTATTCTCGACATATTATTACATGAGCATACCATATATATTTGATTAATTTGAAGTTGGATGTTGGAGATGGAGGCTATCAGAGTTTCAGTGTAAGGTGGTATCTCGATTACCTATTTTACAATATCTATTTATAATTCTACCTTCTGCCTTACATACCAGTACATTTTTATTCGTATAGATATCTCATTGCCTATGGACATTACATTTCTTGTTTCATGTCTTTAGGTCCAAGTCTAGATTCTGATTGACCCCTCTGTTGGATTCAGGGTTCAGCTGTAAGTTGGTAAGCTCCATCTCTTCCTAGAGCTTTCATAAGATGTTTACTTTTGTTGTACAGTTTGGGTATAGTCGAGGCCTTGTCCTTACAGTGCTTATGACACTCTTATAGCTATTCTGGACACATTATTTTCGGTTTCCTTTTTACAGCTTTCAGTCTCCGGTCCATAGGCTGGGCATGTATATATATATATATATATATATATATATATATATATATATATATATATATATATATATATATATGTGTGTGTATTCAAGTATGTCTTCAGTTATGGCCTCGTCGTCTATCTAGTACTTTATTATTTTGGCTTATTGTTTATATGACCTATTATTTTTCATGTCATGTCCTTAACGGTCCAGGCTTAATATTTCAAATGTTGTGTTGCTCGATCTTTTGGGCCCACAGTTTAGTTAGCTAGTATGTTTCAGTGGATAACTCAATCAAATACTATATCGAATGCTTGTTGCATCTCCCCTAGTTTTGGGGCATGACAACCGTCATTGAGTAAGAGTTGTTAGTTGTGGTATATGCTTTTGAAAAGATTAGAGTCTTTCTTTTGGGGACCAAGGTAGTGGTACACACCGACCATCCTGCTATATGTTACTTGATGGCTAAGAAAGATGCAAAGTCATGGTTGATTCTATGGGTGTTGTTATTGCAGTAATTTGACTTTGAGGTTAAGGATCAAAAGGGCTGTGAAAACCAAGTAGCAGACCACTTATCAAGGCTTGAATATAATATGGTTGTGTCAATATTAAATAAGTTTTTCCTAATGAGTCGGTGATGGTTATTTCTAATGGTACACCATCATGGTCACTTTTATATGTGTCAAAAAATATGGTGACATTTCATTTCTTACGGCCTGCTCAAATCAATTATAGAACCTTTGAACGAGATAGTGCTTTTTCAACTCTCTGAAAATGGAATCTATTCCAAACATATATGTTATGCTGATTTTGCCAATTATGTGGTGTGTGGGATTCTTCCTGAGGGGATGAACCTTTATCAATGAAGAGGTTTCTTTTTTATGCTAAGAAGTACTTTTGGGATGAACCTTAAATATTCTGGGAATGTGTTGATCACATGATTAGGAGATGTGTTCCGAAAGTTGAGATAGATGTTATTCTTGACACTTTCCATACGTCACCAGTTGGTGGGCATCATAGTGGAGTGCGTACAGCAACTAAAGTACTCCAAAGTGGTTATTAATGGCCAATGATGTATCAAGATGTGAATTCTCTTATCAAGAAGTGTGTGCAATGTCAAAAACAAAAAGGGGTGTCGAGACGTCATGAATTACCTCATTCCTATTCTAGAGGTAGAGCTATTTGATGTATAGGGAATCTATTTCATGGGACCTTTTGTGAGTTCTTATGGGAACAAATACATATTGGTTATGGTGGATTATGTGTCAAAGTGGGCAGAGGCAGTGTCTTTACCTAACAATGAAGGGCGAAGTGTGGTTCAATTCCTCAAATGGTATATTCTCAAAATGTTTGGCACTCCACATGCAATCATTAGTAATGGGGGTTCACACTTTTACAGCCATATGTTTGCATCGTTGTAGGCTAAAGATGGAGTAAAACATAAAGTTGCCACACCCTATCACCTGTAAACAAGTGGGAAAGTCGAGGTGTCCAATTGAGAAATGAAAGAAATTCCATCCAAGACTGTCAATGCAAATTGAACTGATTGGTATCGGAAATTAGATGATGCGCTTTGGGCGTACAAAACTGCATTCAAACCCCGATTGTTATGTCCCCATATAAATTGGTGTTTGGTAAATCATGTCATCTACCAGTTTAACTTGAGAATAAGGCTTTGTGGGCCTTGAAAACTATGAACTTGAATTGGGAGAATGCGTCGAAGGATTGACATGATCAACTCCATGTGTTGGAAAAGTTTAAACTTCGAGTTTGTGAGAGATCAGCCCATCATAAGAAGTAAAAGAAGTGGCATGACCTTCAAAATCCTACAACGGGAATTTAAAGTAGGTGATATTGTGTTTCTCTATAGTCTCATTTGAGACTCCTTCTAGGAAAGCTCAAATCAAAATGGTCAGGCCTTTTAAAGATGGTTTGTTTTTTTAAAAAGGGGTTATTGAGGTTAAAAATGGTAATGGTTCAAAATTTAAATTCTACCAGCAAGGATTGAACTTATTTTGGCGAAGTCCCATGTGTTGGGATGATCGATGTGGTGTATTTGGCCGATGCTTGAACGCATGTCACCTAACTGAGGACCAATTTTATCACCCTAGGGACCACCCCTACTATCTTGAATAACACCTCTAGTTGATAGCACATGATCCATGAAACATTGAACCTGCTGACCCTGCTGCCTGAGATGACTAGCCTTAGGACAACCTAGCATAGTGACCAAACTCAATGTACTCGTAGCACCCTCTACCAAACACACCCTTATGAGACCATGTGGATGAACTAGAATGACCACCACGACTTGAATACAATGGATTGTGAACCCTATGATGTATGACCTGAACCTTGATTGCTCTAACTACTGGCACATGTGTTACCACCATATGTATATGTAATATTGTATAAATGGTGCTTCTATGATAGAAGTTCTAAGGGAAACCTTTATCAGGCAAACCCTACCTCAAGACTAAGACCTGCTAAAACCACCCTTATGGCAGAGCCTTTTATCGATACATCCATAAGCCATGCGAAATATCCCTTCAATAGTTGATTCATGATCAACAACCTATAAGAAGGTAGAACCTGATGTCACTAGGTTTTCTATTTCCAAATAGAGGGGTAAATCAAACCCCTAACTTATTTATGAATTCGCTTATGATCCATCTGTATAATCACAACAGCTTGCCGAGCCAACTCATGAAACCTTGCGTCATACTCGAACACAGAAATTGAACCCTATTGAAGATTCGTAAACTCCGCCTGTAACCTTTCTTTCATGTTGTGGGACACATACTTCTCCAACATAGCCTTAGAAAATTGAGCCCATGTGATTGGAAGTGACCCAGTTAGCATACACTCAAGATAATTTCTCCACCATTTCTTTGCTTGTCCTCCATCTATAAAGCAGTGTAATCAGCACTATGTGACTCCACTAAGCCGTCTCTCTTGATAACAAACCACAAACATGTGGACATCCTTCCCCGTAGCACCTGAGAACCTTGGAAGACCCTAATTAATAAACCAACCAAGCATTTTCTTCTCCTTAGAAGACATATACTGGCCTAGATTTCATAAGCTAAACAATAATTGGCACTAGAAAACTGCTAAAAAGGAAGCGGAAAAAGCAAGATGCGCTCTTGGTACCTAAAACACCCTAAGCCACTATTTGGGATAAAGTCAGAGTTTCATCTCTATAAAAAGAACCAATCGAAGTGCCAAGAATTTTCCTTGCCTGCGACATACCCTCCATAAATCTTATGATCCTAACATAAGTATCTTGAATGATGAGTATGGCCAAAAATCCTGCCAGCGGCTAGACTAGTCCCATACCATCTAGCTAACGTTGAACCTTCTCTATGTAAATATTGATCACTAGTCACGGTGCCTTATCATGTCCTCAAGTTGGTGTTGTAGCTCATACCCTGCCTAGACCTTTAGGTTGACCTCTAGGTAGACCTTTTCCTCGACCCGTAGTTAGGGCCCTAGATATAGGCGCATGAGCCTCACACTCACTCTATCACGACCTAATTTTGCTGTGATGGTACCTACTAACACCCACTAGCAGGTAAGTCTAACTCTTAATCCTTAGCTCCGAACCAGAGGCAATGGGCTATCAAGCAGAAGATAACTAAATAAAGTGGAAAGTAAGAAATAATGAGAAGAAAGAGAACTATTGAAACAAACACAAGAAACCAACCCAGGACCTAGCATCAGTCAGTAATCGAGCATCTAAATCAAAATACGAGTACAAGGCTTTTACAAATACAATATGAGTACATACAATCTTCAAAAGAAAATAAAGACTAGTCCTAATTCAGCATGGATAGAAATCGGCAACTTCGAACGCCAGGAGCTCACCAAATCTCTAAATCAGAAGCTGCCCTACACCAGTACAAATCAAGCGCGATAACCTATACAATGATCGTGCAGGTGGCAGAAGTGTAGTATGAGTACCAAATGAATGGTACTCAATAGGCATAGGCCGACTGAGATCCATAGATAAAGCAAGTATAATTAACATATAATCAGGTAAATACTACACAAGTAACTAATCAGGAATTATCACAATAATCACAGGAAATAAGATAAAGAGACTAGAGATATATATAAAGGAACCGAGTCAAAGAATACACCTGAAATGCAATTAAACAACCTATTAACAGGAAGAAGGCATCATAGGAGTCTACTAATGAAAGTACAGTGCTAACAGGAAACCTAACCCCGCAATCACCTAGGAACTATTCTGACAGAACCTAGCAAGCAGTAACAACCACAATCCAACTCAAATACCATGTAGACTAACTACAAATACAACCCAAAGGTACCAACTACAAGTACAACCATAGATAAGAACAAGTATAATCAGACAATAACTGACTGGATGCCCATATCCCCAGAAGGTACAAACAATGATAAACATACCCCCGACCCCTATAAAATTAGAAGACCACACCATACAAATATACTAGTGATAGGCGATTCTATTGAATGCAAGTCTGTAGTAATATCCAGTAATATTATAGATGGCTCTTAGAGATCAACAACAACAAGCGTATAGACCCATCCCATCCCTTGACCTGCCAGGTGGGACCCATATGGCTCCCTCATCCAGTTTAGTGGTGCACTAGCCAGAGTGGCCCATAAGGGACATGGGATGTCCATATACACTGTCTAGGCCTGAACCAGGTCTTATATAGACATATAAAATCCTTGTAGTGGTACCATAGAGTGAGAAGCCAACTAATATAAAAAGGATGACGCCACACCGAATATCAGTAAAACAGTAACCTCAAACCATGAGCACCCTGAAAAGGGGCTACCCAACCAACCAATAAACTTCTAAGGGCATGGCCCAGCTGGCAAGAGAAAGCCCGGGGGAATCAGTGAATAAATAAAGGGCATTGACATGCCAAATATCTAAGTAAAATTGAGTACATCCTAGATGTTTCTAATGCCTCAAGTAGAAAAAAAAGAGTACCTCCCTTATGCCTCATAAGTTTCAAACCAGTGACAAGGTAATGTAGGTGATACAACCCCCATTAAAACCAGTTTAAAAGTAGTAAAAGCATGAGAAAGCTTCTCAAAAGAAGTGGTGAAAATTCCAATGTCAATACTACGATGTACCACAAAATGAGTGAATATGCTTAATATAATGTAAGCATGCCATTACTAGCATCCAAATAAGATACACGTAGCCATAAAGGAAATACCAAGTCCTAGCACACCAACAAGTCAAGGGACTAACCAGGGATCCAATCACTCCTCAAATATGGCCTCAAGCCCAAAAATAGATAACAGGTAAGATGGCATTGTAAACCTACCGCTGAACAAAAGCAAAACAACTAAGACATGGCTCAGAATCAGATAGGGGAAGAAATATCTCTAGGATCGATGCCTTACCACAAAATATGACACCTCATCTCCTAATGATCATAGCTAATCCAAACCTATGGCTTCGATGAACCCCATAGGTCTCAGGCACTAGCATAATGGGTATCCTATCCATAATAAGACCTACCGAAGGCTACACCTAGCTAAGAGGGAAATAAACACCTGATAAAGCACCTAAGTCTCAAACCTAGCCTAAGTCCATCAATAGCATTCCTAAACAGGATAACAATGCTAAGTCAACACCATAATTAAGGCTCACAGCCTAATCTAAGGATTTCACAGGATATTCTAGCCTAATGCTCACTTGGGAACAAGAAATGGATTAGGATGAGGGGAACTCTAATCTCGAAAAATACTCACCTAAGACATATATAAAATATACTACACAATATCTAATAGAGTACAGTCAAAAGGGGGAGACTATAGCCTATCTCAGAGCAAAACATGCGCACTCTAAATCCTTCAATTTAAAGTTCCCGACCTCCAAAACACCTCCAATTTTTTTCACGCTAACAAAATAGTAATAACCTCGTTAATATGGATGTTTTGACATAAAATTTACATTTTTTGAAGACGGACCCAAAATTGGGTCTGAAATAGAATTATGGGACCCATATAGAGAATCCCGAAATTGACTCTTTGAAGAGGTTATTTTGAGCTTAATGAACTTGTGTTGAAAAATTACAACACATTATGATGCTCAAAATAAAGGAAAACAGCTTATGCATAATTTTCACCATTAATAGAGATTTCAAGACGGAGGGCACTCCCTTTAGGATGGAATTTACCTCACAACGATGCTTTATAGAGCCCCTAGAACACTCCCACATATAGCCATAATCAATACAAACCCACAACACTTGGAATCACACAATATGGAATTTCCTAGCTTCCAAACTCACAAGAACAATATATGAAATCGGGCTAAAAATAACTGATGTAGACCTTCCGCGAACACGGGTACCAGGTCCGCAAACGCGGAGGGTTAACCTCATCCTTTTCTACGGAAAAGGAACAAAAACCTCCTTTTCTCTGCAAACATAGGGACCAAGTCTGCGATCATGGAGAGCAACTCAAGGTGCACCAGCAAAGGCTACACCAGCTCAAACTTGAGCTTCAAAAAAGCTCTGATTGAGTGCTTGAGATTTATTTGGAACTCCATGCGCACAAACAAACTATGCTACCCCACCAAATTCGATATTGGACTCAATGGCATATTTGAAATTTCTATACAAGGTTATTTTAATAAAAAGTAGGTTCCACATCCAAGTGTTATTTTTAGCCAAATTCCATAATGAGCATCGATATTAGATCAAAAGTCTTGGGAAGCAAACCAAGGGTCATTCTAGACCGAATTCGATATTTCAAAACTAACCAAGCTGATGGAATTTCATTCAAGAATATTTTCCAAGAATGTTGACCAAAGTCAACCATATGTCAAATTTCAAAAGTAAAACCGCCAAATAGTCCCAAACTCGTACTAATTGCCTCGATACTAGTGTCAACTATGTTGCTAGCCTAATCTGGCTATTTTGGAGCTAATAGAACTATCAAAATTCCATATTGAGGTTGTTTACCTGAAGTTATGACCAAAGTCAACTTTTCAAGTTATAAAAGCTTCAAAATAGGGAAATGGGTGTAAAACCCAAACGAACGAACAGGCGACCAACCTGTCAGTGCCAGTAAGTCATAAATGACTTGGGGTTGCTTCACAAAATCTCTAATAACGCTAAAAAAGTCAGAAGAGGAAAGTAATGTCCTGGAGTATCATTACACACTCGCGGATGATCTCATCCTCACCATTTGAGAAAGAATGAAACAATTGAAGTTTGAAAGTTAATAGAGTCAAGAAGACAAGATCAGGAACGAAAAAGGTGAAATATTCCTAAGAAGGCCTCATAGCCTCTCAAAGATAAGATATTGATGTAATCGTAGGGAATTGTGAGACTTTACTAGGCACTTTCTCTTTTCCTAGTAAAATCGGTGAACCTAACACTCCTATACCACACTATCACCATCCAAAAATCTGTCCATTATGTCACCTCTTATAACCCTTCAATAAGTATGAAAAAAACCCAAAAGTAAAGTGGAAGAAAACACTAAACATGCATCAAGCAGAAATGGAAAAGAGATAAATCGTTCACCAAGTATAGATATATACACAATGTGTATAAAATATACAATTCAGTCCCTAAGAATTAAGAAAGTCAATTTATACATATAAAGTACCACCCAGACATAGTGTAACTGGTACAAGAACTACTAATAATACAAGAGTAAGGTTGTATAATAAATAATTGCCTACCAAAATACAAAATATAGAAAGTAAATATAGGAAGAAAGGTAGCAAATCTTCAGATGCCAAGAGCTCACCATAATCCTGTCAAAAATAGTGAACAAACAGAGATCATCAAGAGTAACTCGTACTAGACATTACATTAGAAAAAGATAAAGAAGTACAGTGCGAGTACCAAAAAGGAGATCTTCAGTAGGCATCATAGGCCAACCGAACTTAGATGATAATATAAATCATTATGGACATGAGAAGTAACTAAACCATAGAATCAAAAATAACACTTAATTACACCTCTCGAAAGAGATATAAATGATCATTAGTAGCATATTTTACCTAACAAAGAGTCGGAGATGAACCCACAGGGAATAAGTTGAAACAAGCTATATTAGCTATCACTACTCAGTTGTAATTGCTACTTCCCAAAAATAAACTTGCATAAAGTAAAAGTGGAGGTGTTTGGTTGTGTTTCAGAAACAAAATAGTAATGTGGTGACAAATAAACAAGATTAAAGTTGTAAACTATATGAAGACTAGAGTAGGATTGTGTTCCCCATGACTTATAAGTTAATAGGCTAATCAAGTTCATGATATCATTCAATGTATTGTATGCAAAATCGAGTGAGTTGGGTAACATCTAATTCACCTCCCGGTCCTTTTTAGATGTATCTTATTCATATCCTCCCGATCTCAAAATGTATACTTTACTAACCCTCACCCTGGATCCCAGAGTACTATCTCCTCCCGGTCTCAAGTAACTTAGACGAAGTTTATCCCTTCTTTCCAATGGTGAGTACCACGGCTCATGGTGAGGCTTCTTTGGTGTGAGCCTTAGCCAATTTCTTGGCAGCTTATTGGAAGCCTTCTTCACAGATGGAAGGTGCTTTTCACTACCAATACTGCCTACCACGGCTAGTGGTTGATGTATTGGTGGGAATACGTGGTCAAAAAAGGTTGATTTAATCTCCCAACACCCATTTCAAGATCTTTCAAGTTCCAGTGATGTTCGTTCTTTGAGTTCTCCTTTCAAGTTGTCGTGAAACCTTGCCAAAGTCAAGTCACTTTATCACTTTTTATATACTTTGTTTTCCTTGTGACCTCACCTTAACACCAAGCTACCAACATCCTTCAAGATTAATCAAATTTCCACATGAACCATGCCAAATACCATCAATCCAAGTGTGCTTCAATTTCCCTAAAAACACATATCAAACTAACAAAATGCGCTTAAGAACTTACAATAACTCCTTGTTTTGAGTGTCGTAAATGTCATATTTTAGCGACACATCAACACCCTCAACTTAGAATTATTGTCTGTCCTCAAGCAATAATGAAATCCCAAAGAAAACGATACGTAAATACAAGCAACTCATAGGAAACATATAGCAGCCCTGCAACATAAAACTTATGCCCAACCACCATCATGCAATACACTTCGGCTCTAACCACTCGCTAGGATTACTTCATGACATTATACCATTCATAGTTTAACCAAATCAATGCAAATAGTCATAGACCAGTCAATGTAGAAACCAAACAACATAATAACAGTGCCTTCACTACAAAGAAGTCTCTCCCACAGTGTATATAAGCAAAACAAAGACTGAAACAAGATTACTCACACTGTCAAAAGAAGTTCAAATAATGTAAAAATAAATACCATTGTTTTGCCCTCATTTCAACACTTCAACTCTTGAATAACCTTTTTAGGATCACAATAGAATATTTTAGGCTTGTAACGTAGGCTCGGGTTTAGGTAGGATGCTTTAGGATAAAAGTGACTACTTTTCCCCTCCAAATACTACTTTGGCTTCGCTACTTAATTTTTCAGCCCCCCAAACTCTTGTTGTTCCCTTATTTTCTCATTCCTTCTTCTTGGGAGTCGTTTCCACTTTTGTTCAATTATTTTTTCTTTATAACTCATTTTTGCACTTAGTTTCTTTTACATTTGAGACCACAACCCATGTTTTTATTTTTTTTCTCACCCTACAATTCTTTTCATACCCTAACCTTTCTGCTTTTCCTTATGGTAGCCACCCTCAACTTAGGCTTTTAGCTTGAGTTAAAGTGTATAATCTCCTAGGAGGGACCAAGGGCAAGATAAAGGTTCTCAAAACTTATTCTCCTTATAGTAGCCACCCTCAACTTAGAATTTTGGCCTGAGTTGAGGTATATATTATCCTTAGAGGGACCGGGGCCAAAATTTGGATTCACAGACAGCAAGGAAAGGTAGATTTTGGTTAATCAAAGAAAAAGTTTATTAAATCTCAAAATTTTGGTTCAAAGGGTATAATTTCAATTGGTTGGTTAAATTTAGGCTAAGTGACTCATTATCAAGAAAATCTTACGATATTATCCTAATCCAGCTATCCAATTGTTTTAGTGAGACTAACCAGGCAAGTTCTATCTTACAGATGCATCAATCAAACTACACAAATTAAGCTCACATACACATGGCACTAATCTTATGCTATTTAGCACTAATCAACATAGTCATAACTTGCAAATCACCATGTACAATGTTACAAACATCCTAGCAAAGTTGCTATCATATTTGAGATGCAATCATATAGTTTTTCAAAAAAATTTGAATAGGGGACATTTTTTTTCTTTACTTTTACGAGCTTTCTACAAACTCCTATAGACACTAGTATTTACATAAACAACCTAAACATGTCAGTTGTACTAGATAATATACCTTTAGAGAAAAGAAACATGGCAAGAAAAACTCCTAAGTATTTTAAGATGCCCCACTCCCCACTAAAATTTATGCATTATCCCCAATGCACTCAAAACTCCAAACTTGAAAGGAAGGGAAGTGATCATACCTGCGATGACCTAGGCATCAGTAGTAGGTTACCTGACTACTCAAACTTCATCAAGTATCCACATAGGTTGCCTCCTATGAAGCGCCTGATAGAGTGTCATGGTACAACATCCTTAAATTGCATTATTCTCCATTCTTGGATTTTGAGCAGTGTCACTAGGAATGCACCATTCTTCCTTTGATTCACCGTGGCTGACAATTTCCCCATTTGTTGCTCCAACTACTTTATAGAGGTTGAGTGTGACTCTACCACTTGGGTCATTTTGGACATATCGCCTTTTAGTTCCTTGAGCATAGATTCTATAGATTCTATCTTTTGCATAACTTTAGCCAAGATCTTCTCCATCCTTGAGTTGTTTGCTCCACCTCTATCCCTGTTTCTAGGATACACATAAAGGCCGCTTTGATTAGTTTTGTATTGATCCTTGTTATGCCAGTTAGCTTGATCACGGTGGTCAGCCCTATCATAGTATCCATCCCTTTGAAAGCTCTTACCTTGGTTTCCAGAGTTGTATGTCCGGAAACCCCCCTGGTTGTTCATATACTTTACCTCTTCATCACCAGATAGGTCTTCATAGAGACCTATAGTATCAACAGCATTAACCTTTTATTGACCTCCATTTAACAATCATTTGGTCAGCAAGTCCATCTAAGTCTTCATGTGGGCCATAGCTTGATCACATTACTCTTCTCTCCTTTTCTACTCCACTGACATCTCAAATTGGAATCCAAAAACTTCTATGTCAGTGTCTCTAGTATACCATGCTATGTTATTCTTTGCAAACTGATCCAAGATTATTGTGGCTTCCTGAAATGTCTTGGACATGAATGAACCTCCAGAGGCTGCACCAATAACTGGCTTAGTCACAAAGTTACATAATCTGTAAAATAGCTCCTTCAAGTGCTCATCTGTCATATTATCATTGGGACACTACTTTATCTTCTGCCTGAATCAATCCCAAGTTTCATGGACTGGCTAAGAAGGTAGTTGTTTGTAAGCATTAATCTCATCCATAATTTGCAGCTTTTTAGATGGTGGGAAGAACCTCTCCAGAAATGCTTCCTTAACTCCCTCCAGGTGGTCATAGAGTCATCAGGAAGCTTATTCAACCACTTTATTGCTACCTCAGATAGCGACAATGTAAATAGACGCAATTGTATAGCTGATTGGCTAACCCCATGAATTTTGGATAACTTGGAGATGGCGATAAAGTTCATCAAGTACTGGTTTGCATCATCACTTTCTGCACCACTAAATAGCCCTTTGAGGTTCAAAATCGGCAGCATGGTGCTAGTGATAGTGAACTTAACACCTTAAGGTAGTGCTAGAAGAAATATAGCTCCAGTAGCTCCTACGCCATTTGTATCAACATTATCATCCACTAGGGCATCATCCTTCACTTGATTATCCTCAAGTTCTCTCAACCTTTGTGCCTCACACTCTTGTGCATTTATCTTTTGAATGAACTTTTGTAGTTCAGAATCATAGGGAAAGAGTGATTCACCCGTACTACGAGTGTTTGGTATGCACTATATGTCCCCTAAAAAACCAAAAACAAGAAACCAAAATTAAAATAAGGAAATAGAACTACAACCTAAAATGCTCGCTAATAGACTATTTTAAAACCGTATTTCCCGACTATGGTGCCATTTTGATAAAGTTCAATTACACCTCTCAAAAGAGATATAGATGATGTTTACCAGTATATTTCACCAAACTAAGATTCGGGGTCGAACCCACAGGAAATAGGTTGAAATAAGTTCTATTAGCTATTATTATTTAGTTATAATTACTACTTCCCAAAAATAAACTTGCATAAAGTAAAAGTGGAGGGGTTTGGTTGTGTTTCAGAAACAAAATAGTAATGCGGTGACAAATAAACTAGATTGAAGTTGTAAACTATATGAAGACTAGACTAGGATTGTGTTCCCCATGACTTGTAAGTTAGTAGGCTAATCATGTTCATGATATCGTTCAATGTATTGCATACAAAATCTAGCGAGTTGGGTAATATCTAATTTTCCTCCTGGTCCTTAAACGTATCTCATTTATCTCCTCCCAGTCTCAGAATATATACTTTACTAACCCTCATCCTGGATCCTAGAGTACTATCTCCTCTTGATCTCAAGTAACTTGGATGAAGTTTGTCCCTTCTTTCGAGCCAGACTTTTCGAATTTCTGTTGTGAAGTCTTTTCCAAATAACTACCTCTCTCTCGGGAAATCAATGAATAAAATAAAGTTGTTAATGCGTACACTCACAAATCACGAATATCAGAAGTCCTGGAGGTACTTTTCCTCTAGTTGTTTTACTTGTGCAGGTACAATACACAATTGAAATCTCCAAGAACAAGGTCTACAGCAGGGCATGCTAGGACCTCTCTTCAGCCTCCCATTCAAGCCAACTTCTTCCCTACAACATCTGTAACTAAGCTACAGCAGGGAATGAAGTGCAGGGTGAGTTGCACCATGTGGACCTATCCAAAGGCCTCCAAACTTTGTAGGATGGCAGAAAATAATATAGGGATAAGGCCTAAGAAGTTTCAACACAAACGGACAATTGGAGACGTTAGGCGAGCGACCTTGAAAAAGTCAGCTGCCTTAGGCCTAAAGAGGGTGCCTTTTTTCCAACTTGTGCAAAAAATCACCAAAACTTGCAGAACTAAAGAAAGGGTTGTTTGTGCATATCTCAAGAAGTTTCAACTCAATCGGATAATTGGAGATGTTAGTCGAGCGACGTTGAAAATCCTAACAGACTCCAAAGCACTCCTGGAGGTCCTTTCCTTGTTGCTAGCTGGTGCAAGTTCTTTCTTGCCTTTGGTTGTTTGTTGTATTGTTGTAGGTTGCTGGATTGATTCATCAACATGCACTAACAACAACTACATAGAAGACACCACAGATACAACCATCAACTCCAAGACCCCTGTCTGTCTGGTTGGCTTTTTGTTTTTCTGTTATGTTTTTTGTGCAGGTACAACAATTGATGGGAAACCTTGGCAGATGAAAAGCATCAACAGAGAGACAACAGCCTTCCAAGATAGGACCTCACCAACACAGCATCCCTACACCCATACATATTCCATCCCTGCAACACCTGCAGCAGATCCACTGCTTCCCAAAACTCTTGAACCTCCTTGCTCCTTTAATTTTTATGTGCAGGCACATAAGATACCCTCAAAGGAGCTGGTCAATCCTTCTTTGGATACAACAAGAAGCTACCTACAGGTTTGCAACAACCCCCACAACTATCACACTTGTTTGTCTCTTTGTTTGCTTGTTTGTGCAGGTAAACAAAGTCACAGACCAAGGGCCATAACAGCCACAATTGCAAGGGCCTCACCTACTCCCACCAACTCTCCATGCATACATATTGTATACCTTCAACACCTGCAGCAGCCTCCTTTCATCCAAGTATTTTGGAACTCCTTGACTGTTTTCATTGATGAGAAGACAAGAAGATGGAGCACCAACAGACACAATACTGAGTATACAACCTCCACCTGGAACTCTTGGCTTGCTTACTTGCTGATGTGCAGGCATATCAAACAGCAACAATGGACCCTTCCAAAGTGCAAGGCACCTTCAGACATACATTTAAGCCAGGGATTCACCCTTGGAACTCTTTCTTGGTTTAATTGTGGATGTGCAGGTACATCCCTGATCAGTCGACAACCAGCTGTTCAAGTCAGGGCTTCACCACATACAAAATGCATGTTACACATACTCTGTCCCTCAGCTTCCTTAACTACAACCCCAAGAAAGCTGGCTGCTATGGCTCCATTTATTTCCTATCATTTCACCCCCCCTTAGCTGCTATTGTTGTTGCTGCATAACTCCTTGGACCTACTTGGTACGATATGACTAAAAAGGACAAAGATGAAAAGAATTTCCCCAACCCATGCAAGATAGAAGGTTCGTATACTTGTTCTTCTCAATGTAGCTATGCCTGAGTCGTAGCATAATTGAATAGGACTAGTGTAGGTTACTTTCTTGTATTCTCATGGAAGGGGAGAGTCTCCCTCATTTATGCTTTCTTAGTCGATTTGTATCGGGAGGAGTCCTCTCATAGGTTTACTGCTTTCTAGTTATAGTTAGCCCTTTTTGTATCGGGGATGAGTTAGCTGACCTTAGTAGGTTAGCCGACTTATGTACCAACATAGGATCGGAGGTAAGGTTTTATGTCCCTCTCCTTGTATTTTTCTGTTTTAATTTTATGTTAAGGCTTGGGGGTGATGCTCAATCCCTGACTGTGCACGAGAGGTGGGAGCCTCGTGTAGGGTCTGTTCCTAAAAAAAATAAAAAAAATAAAAAAAATAAAAAAAATAAAAAAAATCCTACTTTTGCCTATTCTAGTTAAGTCGTCATGGTTTCCACAACCTTAGTTGTAGGACTAGCTATGCATAATTATAAATAAAGCAACAATAACTTGTGTATAATTCATGAAACAATACTTACAAAGTGATAGGAAATCTACTCAAGAATAAAACAAGTTAAACTAGCAAGAAAAACTTGATTCAAATCTCCAAAGATAGCCAAGAAACACAAGTTATCGTGTGGATCCTTTATCTACTACCCAGCGTGTGTTGTCAATAAAACACAACTCAAAAATATAGTTTAGTTCATGTATAATATCCTTCAAACAGTAGGATAAATGTGGGAGGAAGAATATCTTAAACCTAGAACAAAATAAGGTATTTATAGAAGTCTAAAACTAGTCATAAACCAACTAGGAAAAGGAAACTTGATGGACTTCGGATTGCTCTGGACGGGAGTCACCATGGCCAGTGGTGGGAAACATAGATCATGGTGGCCTTCCTTGGTGATTTCCTTGGCCTTTAGTGTTAGGACAACCTACCACGGCACCCACCACAGCCAGTGGTGAGGACCACGGCTCGTAGTGAGGCCCTTAGTGGTTGCCTTGGCCATGTTGCTCCTTGCTTTGGATCTTGGTGATTGTCTTGATGTTGACACTTCTTTCCTTTACATTTTGACGGCTGGACATACCACCACAGACAGTGGTGAGGACCACGGCTGGTGGTGAGGCTTCCTTGGTGTGAGCCTTAGCCAATTTCTTGGCAGCTTACTTGAAAGCCTTCTTCACATATAGGAGGTGATTTTCACGGCTAGTACTGCCTTCCACGGCCCGTGGTGGCTGTCTTCGTGGGCATACTTTGTAAAAACATATTGATTTAATCTCCCAACACCCATTCCATGGTTCTTCAAGTTCCGGTGAAGTTCATTCTTTGAGTTCTCCTTTCAAGTTGTCGCGAAACCTTGCCTAACTCAAGCCACTTTATAACTTCTTGTATACTTTGGTTTCCTTGTGACCTCACCTCAACACCAAGATACCAACATCCTTCAAGATCAATTAAATTTTCACATGAACCATGCACTTAAGAACTTATAATAACTCCTTGTTTTATGTGTCATAAATGTCGTATTTTGGCGACACATCAATCAACCTAGAATCTAGTAAGAAAATAAAAATAGCAATAAAAGAACCAAAAAAGTACTACTAACATAATATATACACCATACATATATAAATAAATGATGGAATGCAATATATGATGATGCAGCATGATATATGGTCAATGTAAGAAATTAAAATCTGGAGCTTTGCCTCAAACTAGTTAAAATCATACCTCAAGCTCATCAACATAAATACAAATATGTTTGTTCGTTTGATTCTACTCTATGGATTTCTCCTTGATTCAAAACTCATTAGTAGCATAATTATCGAACTAGGACAACTTGAATTTGATCTCCATCATGATTCGAGGGTCGTTAGTGTTGTATTTGTCAAACTAGCTTAGGATGATTTGAACATGATCTCCATAAAAGAATTTGTGGATCTTCTTGAGGTATTTTATTATTAAGAAGAGCTTGATATAATTTGATCTCTTTATGAATATTTCATGAATTTTTGTAATATTTGAGATGCCTCTTTAAGGAAATATAATACTCTCTTTATAGGCATGAATTAGGGTTTAGGGTAGAGTAGCCTCAAAGAAACTTTAACTGAAATAGGACTCGTCTTGTAGAGTCTTACAAAATTTCAATGTCTACAAACTCCCCTTACTTCATGGCTTGTCAGAGTGTAGACTTGATCAAGATTAACAACAAACCTTAAAGTACTCATTGTTCCACCTTTACAATTTTGTGGCTTTAGATTTGCATATTTTATTTATGAGAAAAGAGATGATGGGCAGATTTAGTCCCAGTAAGCGTGCCAATTTATTTGAAATAAATTTTAAATAAATGGAAAATAAATTTCCATAAACAAAATCTGAAGAAATAAGAATATTTTACTGATCAAACAATATGGGTACAATTTTGTAATTTTGTTCCTCCTTTGATTCGCCTCTCATAAGATTTCTCTAAGATTCGAGGGTTGTTAGAGAGATATTTCTCGAACTAGGAGATTTAGATTTGATCTCTTTATGAATATTTCATGAATTTGTGGAATATTCGAGATGCCTCTTTAAGGAAATATAAGAACTTTTATATAGGCATGAATTAGGGTTTAAGGTAGAGTAGCCTCCAAGAAATTCTAACTAAAATATGACTCGTCTTGTAGAGTCCGACAAAATTTTGATGTGTGCAAATGCCCCCTACTTTATGGCTTGTCGGACTGCAGACTTGATGAAGCTCAAAGATGAGGCTCGAAGTACTCATGTGTCCACCTTTGTGATTTTATGACTTTAGATTTGCATATTTGATTAGTGAGAGAAGAGTTAAAGGGCAGATTTGGTCCCAATGGGCATACCAATTTGTTTACAATAAATTTTAAAGTGATGAAAAATAAATCAACCATAAATAAAATCTAAAGAAACAGGAATATTTTATTGAGAAAATAATATGGGTAAAATTTTGTTCCTCCCTTGATTCTTCTCTCATAAGATTTCTCCTTGATTCGAGGGCCGTTAGTGGCGTATTTTGTCGAACAAGCAGATTTGAATTTGATCTCTTTATGAATATTCCATAAATTTGTGGAATATTCGAGATGCCTCTTTAAGGGAATATAGTACTTTTTACGTAGGCATGAATTATGGTTTATGTTAGAGTAGCCTCCAAAAAATCCTAACTAAAATAGGACTCATCTTGTAGAGTCCTAAAACATTTTGATGTCTACAAATGCCCCATACTTTATGGCTTGTCGGAGTGTAGACTTGATGAAGGTCAAAGATAAGGCTTGAAGAACTCATTCATCCACCTTTACGATTTTGTGGCTTTAGATTTGCATATTTGATTTGTGAGAAAGAGATGAAGTACAGATTTGTTCTCACTGGGTGTGCCAATTTGTTTGCAATAAATTTTAAATAAATGAAAAATAAATCAACCATAAATAAAATCTGAAGAAACAAGAATATTTTATTGATAAAAAACTATATGGGTATAATTCTGTTCCTCCCTTGATTCTTCTCTCATAAGATTTTTCCATGATTCGAGGGTCGTTAGTAGCTTATTTTTCAAACTAGGAGATTTGGATTTGATCTAATTATGAATATTCTATTAATTTGTAAAATATACAAGATGACTCTTTAAGGGAATATAAGACCCATTATATAGGCATAAATTAGGGGATATGGTATGGTAGCCTCCAAAAACCCTAACTGAAATAGGACTCATCTCGTAGAGTCCTACAAATATGTGATGTCTACAAATGCCTCCTACTTCATGTCTTGTCGTAACGTAGACTTGATGAAGCTCAAAGATGAGGCTTCGGGTACTGATTCGTCTACCCTTGCGATTTTATAGCTTTAGATTTGCATATTTGATTTGTGAGAGAAGAGTTGAAAGGAGGGTTGAAGGGCAGATTTGGTCTCAATGGGCGTGCCAATTTGTTTGCAACAAAATTTAAAGTGGTGAAAAATAAATTACATTCAAAAAACAATATGAAGAATTAAGAATACGTTATTTATAAATAGTGCGGGCACCAATCTGTTTGTTCCCTTAATTGTTCTCTCTAGATTTCTGCTTGATTTGAGAGTCGTTAGTGGTGTATTTCTCGAACTAGGATGATTTGAAATTAATCTCCATCGTGATTCGAGGTCGTTATTAGTGTATTTCTCGAACTAGCTAGGACGATTTAAACTTGATATCCATGTAAGGATTTGTGGATCTTCTTGATATTTGATTATCAAGAAGAGTTTGACATATTTTGATCTCTTTATGAATATTCCAAGAATTTGTGAAATTTTTTAGATGTCTTTTTAAAGGAAATACAATACCCTTTATATAGGCATGTATTAGGGTTTATGGTAGAGTAACCTCCAAGAAATCCTAACTGAAATAGGACTCATCTTGTAGAGTCCTACAAAATTTTGATGTCTACAATGTCATCTCTTCAAAATCCGTAAATCCATCGAAAATATTCCATTTTAATCTTAAAACAAATACTATGGTCCCTCGGAACCTAAATTAGTAAATCGACATCCATATTGAGTAAAAAAAGGAAGAAAAAGCACAAAAGTACGTAATAAATTTTTTATATAGATTTAGACTGTATTAGGACTCTCCTCTATATATATAAATATAATACATGCATATGTTTTCCCCAGCAGAAGAAGCGGAGTGGGTTTCATAAAATGGAAAACGGTGGAAACTTTGGTGTGTTGGATAGAAGGATTGTACTCTTAGATACAAAAGAGTTGTGATATTACATGGCATTGCGATTTTAGAATTTTGGATGGATTTATTTTACATACTCGGTCGGGTTTAATGGGTGGATCGAATTAAAATAACTTAACTATGGATTAGATTCAAATTGGAAGAAATAAAAATTTACTTAGGTGCTACATAGGAAATTAATCTAGGTCAATGGGAATTAATGATCCATGGGTAAATATGTGCTTAAAGTTAGACGGTAAAGGTAAAAAAAATAAAAAAGGAAAGGATAGATATAACTTTTTTTTGGAGAGATCAAGGACAAATATAATCCTTTTTCGAATTTTGTACGAGTCTAATAAGCAAAAGAGAAAAAAATAAAAAAAATATTGCATTTGGGGTTTACAAAATCTAAAACAGGTTAGAATGAGTTGTTTTTAAAGAAATATTTAGAATAATTCCTTTAACATAATCAATATATTTAACTCATTGCCTTACTCATCTCCATATGCAGATATTGTTACCATTTATTGAAAATTTTGTTCCTATATATTTCGATGGCTATCATAACAAAGCCTGCAAAGTTTTGGTGTTATAGATGTCATACTCGGCATAAGGTGTTCACCTCGCGTTAAAGGGTCGCTAGACACCAACACAAACATATGTATCGGAACACTTAGATAAGAAGAGGTATGCCCCATCTCAAATTTTTCTCTCCATATGCTTATCTCCCCTCCCTCTATCATCCCATGGGTAATCGCCAGTTGCCTAACAAGAGTCATTTTTATCAGCCCGATCTATGGAATCCAGTGATGCAGCTGCCTCGTAGACTTCTTCGTTATCCGTAATTGATTTTTGAACAATTGTAGGGGATGACTCCCTAACCTTGCATCCATTCACGATATAATTACAATCAACTACAACAGTTGGAGATGTTATGGGTGACTGAATGACCTTCTCATGGTCATTTTCCATATATTTACAATCAACCATAGAAATAACGACAATAGGAAGAGATGGTCCATGTGACTCAATGGACTCCTCATGGTCATATGTCATATATATACAATCAATTGCAATAACAAGATGAAGTGATGGTGCAGGTGACTCAACAACCTCCTCGTGGTCGTATACCATACATTCACAACCAAATATTACAGCGGGTAAAATGACCTAGTCGTGGTTATGTAATAACCCTCAAGGTCATATTCATTTTTGTCCAATCTATTTAGTGTTTAGAGCTTTTCTGTAGAGACCCAAGTCATTTATGACTTGCTGGCACTGACAGTTCGATCACCAGGTCAGTTGAGTTTTATGCCCATTTCTCTTTTTTAGAACTCTTGGAGTTTGAACAATTAACGTTGGTCAAAACTCTAGAAAAATGACCTTGGAATGGAATTCTGATTGTTCTCTCAAATTTGAAATGGTCAAATTAGTCTAGTAGCATGGTCGGCACGAGCAACGAGCCTTGTGGTGCAAGTTTGAGCCATTAGGCATTTTAGCTTTAAGCTTAAACCTAAGGTTGACTTTGGTCAACATTCTTGGTAAATGTACTCGGATTGAAATTTCATCAGTGTGGTTAGCTCTGGCATGTCGAGTTGGTCTAGAACGACCTTTCATTCATATTCCAAGGCTTCTGGTCTTATTTTGAGCCTCTTTGTAGAATTGGAAAAATTATGCTTGGGTGTGCGACTCATATTTTTTCGAGAAGATGCCGAATGAAAATTTTGACTACGCCATTGAGTCTGGAACATCTAGTTTGGCGGGGGTAGCATAGTCCATTTGCGCGCATGGAATTCCGAATGAATCTCTGAGCACTATTGCACATCGCATTAGCGAGGCTTGTGGTCGAGATCGCAATCACGAGGCCAAAGGACGCAATTGCAAGGCCAAAGGTTGCGATCGCGATGCTTTGTTGTCTGGTCTTTTAATTAAAGACCAGACGTGAACCATCCCTGACTCCCATTTTCATTCTTCGATTTTGGGAGCTAGTGAGCTCTATTTTTGGCGATTCCAAGTCTGGTTGGTTTGTGTTGATCGTGGGTACGTGTTGGCATTAAGGGGAGCATGCAAGAGGACGATTTAAGGAAAATTCCGCCCCAAAAGGGTTGTCCAAGCTTAGTTAGGGCTTTAAGAGTGAAATTAATTATTGGGTTATTTTCTCACATTTTAGGCATCGATTTGTGCTCCATTTTAAGGTAGAAGCTCAATAACAAGTTTAGAAAATTTTTACGAAGTCATTTTTGGGAATCCCATGGCAGGTCCCATAATCTCATTTTTGACCCAATTTTTGGTCCGTCTCTGAAAAATATGATTTTAGTGTCAAAATATTTATATTGACGAGATGATCAACATTTTGATAGCATGGAGCCTTTTGAAGCAAAAAGCTATCGAAAAGTGGACTTGGAGCACACATGTTTGGCTTCGAGGTAGGCTACGGTCTCCTTTTTTTTATTAAGCTTCATAATGTATTGTTTAGTATAAAGAGCTTGTAGTTTGGATTGTATATGATGGGTTAGGCTTGATTCCTATATTTTTGGTTTGCTATTCCGGTGTGATCCTTAGGCTAGGTTGCCTTATGAGACTTATAGTCTAGTTGGTAAGATTAATAATTATGCCTTAGTTTGGCCTTGATTAGCCAATTTTAGGCGGCTGGATTATTATTTATGATGATTGGTGAATTTTTGACTTAGACTAAGATATGGTTTGATCCATAGTTGATATAGTCATTTTTGGCGAGAGTTTATGAGACTTAGTGTTCCTCATTATTGTAGAACATTTATATTGGAGCCTTGGTGTTGTGATTGTTACACGGTTAGGCTTGTGAATTGTTGTCGGATCCCATTTCTGGCTTTAGAGTTAGGATTTCCTATGATTTCTTATTATCATTTTGTGGGCTAGTTGTTGTTGTAAATATCGAGGTTGTCTTCCCAAATGGATCTGGATTGGCTAGTTGAGCACCTATTTCTTCATATCCTCCTCCTTGTTACCCAGTAAGGGTTGAGTTCTCTTTTGGGCCGTGTGATTGAGTTAGAGTATTAGATTTGAGCTTTAGGCCTTGATTAGAGGTCGGTTGTATTTGTGAGCCCTGTTTATATACTTTAGAGGGAAAGGTGCTTGTGGATTCATTATTATATGCGATTGTGTGTGTTGTTTGGTTACTGGTGATGGCATGTGTTGCATTAGATCATTGTTTTCTCACAAATGTAGTTGACCCCGGTGCATGCATTGGTTCTTGACATTGATTTGAGAAAGTTGGGTCGTAACCCAAGCTATTTTATACTAATTTTTGAATGGGGGTCATACTACATTTACTACTACTATTTTCAATGGACTGGAGGCATCGAGGATGCGCTCATTTTATGATATTGATTTGAGACATCGAGTATGCGCTCATTTTATTATATTGATTCGAGGCATCGAGGATGTACTCATTTTATGACACTGACCCGGTCATAGAGATTTCGGACATTTTCTATACTAATTTGACTATTTTACTCCAATCATCACGATGGAATTGATTTTATGATCATATACAAATTTATATAAGACCTAGATTGAGACCAGGCAGGTATATAAGGGCATTCCCGAGCCCCTCATGGTGATCCCAGAGAGGTGCATGGGTCTTACTTCCTAGCCAAGACTGGAAGTAGGTATATATATATCTTTGTATAAGGCACTTGGAACAGATGGTACTACTAGTTTTACTGTATTACTTTCATGCACATATGCATTGCCTATCAATAGCATAGTTGTTTGTACCTGTCCATAGTATGGGATGCCATACGGGTTTACCTATTTGTGAGTGAACTTTCTGGGCATATAGGGGCTCAGGGGTATTGACTTACTATTTAGAAACTTATGGCGGTAAAAAGGGTGGTCTCTTGTTTGAAGGTAGTTATTGCACTTGTTCTTATTTATCGAACTTTTGTGTAGGGATTTAGTTGATACGGTCCTTTGGACCTTTATGTGATATCTGTGGTTAGTTTTTTTAGTGGGTTGTCACTTAGTTGTCCTCCCTCATAGTGTGTAGCTGTGTTTAGGTCTTGGGCTGGAGCCACCAGGTACGTCCTCGATTTTCTTGTTTGTTTCATATCTTCTCTCTTTCTTATATCAGGTGTTTCTTATTGCAGGCTTTTATATTATTCTTGTCAGTTACTTGTGATATATGCTTCTTGCTTACATGTTATTTATACTTTCTTTATCTTTGGATCTCCATCGGGCGATGCCAACTGAGTGTCGCTTGTTGGTATTCATACTATACTTCTGCACCCAGCAGATCATAGTACGGGTTTGCACTATTTATTTGGATATCGTGCGGAGCAGCTCTTGGATTTTAGAGACTTGGGTGATCACTTGGTGTTTGGAGTTGCCTATCTCCTTTTATTTTGTCTTGGACTAGTCTTTATTTGGTATTCAGAGATAGTCTATATTATTATTACTATTACTGTATATGTATAAACCTTGTACTTCCTTATTTGGTTTAGTGGTTCGATGTCTTGGGGGTTATTATGTCTATTGATATTATTATTCTTTTCTTATTATTATTATTACTCATTTTTTCTTCCACTTGTAATGGTCTGTAGCCTATGGTTCCGTACTATGGTGTTAGGCTTACCTACTAGTGGGTTGATAGTAGGTGTCATCATGACTTGACAAATCGGATTATGACTGAGTGGTATCAGAGCTTAGGTTTGCCAGTATAAAAGCAAGTGCCTAGTAGAGTCCTGCAGATCGGTGTGGAGACATTTGTATCCTATCTTCGGGAGGCTATAGGGCATTTTAGGAAAACTCCATTCTTGATTCCTGATCGTGTGAAATTTCTTTGATCGTCCACTAAATATTTTTCTTTGAATTCATTCCTCCTTAGATGGATAGCACGAGTTTTTTTATGGGCATGACTAGAGCACCAACACATACTACCCAGAATTCGACAATATCTATGACCACCTCTGCTTTTTTGGATCTGGCATTAGAGATTCAACCTCTCAATGGGCATATACCATAGGCAGGAGTAGTTTTGGGTGCTCCAAGTAGTTCATACCCTATGTTTGGACTTGTAGGTCTGCATCAAGGTTCTTCGCCGGTTATTGAATATATGATTAGGTTTCTGGAGTGGGATGGACAGACTCCCCCCTTGTTTCCTACCGAGCAAGAGTTGATCCAGGGGTTTATTGATGAGTTGATTTTGCTATTTCTCCTAAAATCACATTACTTGATAGCAATAGGGTTTACTTTTCCCTAGATGGTTAGTTATATAAGGTATATATAGAATGCATGTATGGAGACTTACAAAGGTGGAGGTAGGAGATCCCACCATCAGTACAATAGAGGTAATATTGCACTCTAAGGTAGGTATTATCCTAGTGAGGGTCAGCTTTACTGTAGACCTACCAGACCAATAGCGGGAGAACCTCAGGTTCCAGGCGGCCCTGTGACAGGTTATGGTACCCACGGTGGATAGAGTTTACGACAAATTTCTCAGGATTTTCTATTCGGGCATTCAGGTTTTGAGGCTCATACTATTTTAGTTGGTTAATCTCGGAGGGATGTATTTGATGGAAAGGGATACACGTGCAGTGAGTTTGGGCATTTGGCTAGGAAGTGTCCTACAGTCACACATCACAGTTGATAGGCTCAATAGGATCGGGTTCGTAGGGCTCAGGGATAGTTAGTTAGCAGTGGTACCTCTAGTGTTAAAATTAGTGGTACAAGTGTTCAGTTCGGGGCCAGACATATTCCATCTCATGTTTTTACAGGTCAGATAGAGGATGCGATTCCAAGTATTGATCGTATTTGTGTGAAATTATTTCTATGACCTTTTCTTTTTGTAGTGCTAGGGTGTTGGAGTCTTCGTACCCAACGGTGATTACTTGACTTGTTAGATTCATCTTGTGATTCTTGTAATTAGTTTACTTGGACTTATGTGAGCGTGCTTATTTACCCTGATTACTTGCCTACTATTTTCTATGACAGCTTTGCTTGAAATAAGTGTATGTGCTCATCTTCCCTACGTGATTTCTTTTAGTAGTGGATTATATTGATTTTACTGTGATGTGGCAGTAGTGGTAGAGTTATAATGTTGAGCTTAGTTGATTGCTCTGGGAATTCTATTTAGCCATCCTAGAGTTTTCTTGAGTTGGTCTTTTCCCCTTCCTAGCTTGCCCCTCCAAGTGTGCTTTGCTGATGTGAGGTTTCTACTAAGAAAAGGGTGTGTTGTAGTTATGGACCTTATGTTCTTTTGTATATCTCGTTCGTGACTCTTTCTTTGTTTGATTTTATGTTCTTAGCTCCAATGGTTAAGGTTTGACCTTCGATTAGCTGGTTGTCTCTTCATAGTAAGCTTGATAGTTAAATTATCGATTCAGTGGGTTGGGTGATGCGGTTTCAGATGGCTATGTTTGGGTTGGGAAGGCCGAAAATGGAATTAGCTTTGTTTATTCTAAGAATAGTGATGTTTTAGCTTAAAGTGTCGTGTAAAGAAGGTTTTATTGGCTTCATGGAAATAATGGTCTTCCTATGCTTGTGACCAACCAACAGTTAACGGGAATGGATGATCGTGAAGTGAGAACACTCATATTGATGAGTCTTGATTTATCATAATCTCCTTGGTGTGCTCTTGTGACGTAT
The DNA here is from genome assembly GCF_947179165.1 of Solanum dulcamara. NCBI lineage: Eukaryota > Viridiplantae > Streptophyta > Magnoliopsida > Solanales > Solanaceae > Solanum > Solanum dulcamara. The sequence continues at coordinate 57,942,357 of NC_077239.1, read as the reverse complement.
GGACGTTTAGATGGTTGGTTAATACACCTCAGAAATTTCAGTCACAGATTTGTTTTACCTTGCAACTAGGACTACCATCAATCTCAGTGATCCCGTGTTGTACCTTGGTTCTGTTGGTAAATACAGTGGGTGTATTAATGGTTTCAAGAGTCAGATTGTTGATTTGGGTTTTCTGTTAGGGTGTGCTTTGACTAATTCAGACTTTATCTTTTAGAGGCGAATGGAATTTCTCTTAGAAAGCTCATCTTCAGGATGGAGTCAAAGTAATTCGTGGGATCATCTTTTGGTTTCTTAATTAAGGGTGCGAGGTTTACGTGTGTCATTGTGGTTAGTTGACAATGTTCCTTGTGGTGTACCTTGCCATGGTTCAGCTTCATTTGAGTCATTTTAGGTGGGTTGATCTACTTACTCGCTACCTGCCAGATTAGCTTTTCTTGAGTTTGGATGATTAGCTCAAACTTACACTAGTAGGTCAACTAGTGATATTTGTTGCGGCAATTCGGTTTTATTAGGTCACTTGTGGAAGTTTTACTGCTTATCGAAGCAATTTTACTCATGGTTTGGAAGGATTGACTCATATTTGCACTCGTGGAGTGGTATATGAACTCATGGCATTAGTTTCGAATGCTTTTGGGGTTAGATTCTTATATTTGTTCAGTTTTCTAGAAGTTCCATTGGCAGCAGAGCGACATTGGAGTTGATCTCAATGCTATATTTCTACCCATGGGTTTAGTTGTCCCTTGGAATAACCTTTTCAATTTTGAAAGCTATATTTCAGACTCAAGTTATTGGTTGGGTGTTATCGGGTTAGAACTTTGGGCTTATGCCCTAGGCTGAGTTGCTTACTTAGCCTTGCCACTCTTCAATATTTAGGAGGTGCTTGCAATTCCTTCGTGGTTGTTTACGCAATGTTCAAATGGTGGTGGGAATTGTTTCTTTGGTTTAGAATGAGTAGGATACCCATGATAACTAAAAAGTCATGAGTTGGAGTATAAAGAAAGGAATTTAACTTGGGAGTTATTTAGCACGTTCTCTTGTCTATTGGTCGCTAATTCTGAGAAATCTGTGTCGCTTTGGCATATCTCGGGTGGGTCTGTTACATATGGTTGATTTTGTTCTCGTTCAGTTGAAGTTAGTATCAAAAGATAGAAATTGGAAATTGGATTGAGTTATGAAGAAGAAAAGTGAAATTGAGAGTTTTCCACTTGGCTTAAGTTTTGGGTTGGCGTTGCCCGACCCAAGGAGGTGCTGTAGGTCTAATGGAGGTTGCAAGACTAGCTTTCTAATCTTATCGTGCCCTTGGGTTCTTCTCTAGCCTTTGACTTTGGAGGATGAATGTCGTTTTAGTAGTGGATGTTGTAATGACCCTCAAGGTCATTTTCATCTTTTCTGATCTTTTCAGTGTTTAGAGCTTTCTTGTAGTGACCCCAAGTCATTTATGACTTATTGGAACTGATAGTTCAGTCGCATGATCGTACATTTGAAATTTTTATGCCTATTTCCCTGTTTTGGAACTCTTGAAGTTTAATAACTTCGGTCAAAACTCTAGGAAAATAACCTCATAATGGAATTTCAATGGTTCCATCAGATCCAGAATGGACAAATTAGGCTAGTAGCATAGTCGGCACAAGCAACGAGCCTTACGGTGCAAGTTTGAGCCATTAGGCATTTTGGCCTTTAAGCTTTAGGCTAAGATTGACTTTGGTCAACATTCTTGGTAAACATGCTCGTATTGAAATTCCACCAACGTAGTTAGCTCCGAAATGTTGAGTTTGGTCTAAAACAACCTTTTGTTCATGTCCCGAGGCTTTCGATCTCATTTTGAGCCTTCTTATAGAATTGGATAAAATTATGCTTGGGTATAGGATCCACATTTTGTCGAGATGACCTCGGATGGAAATTTTGACTATGACACTGAGTTCAGAATATAGATTTTGTTGGGGTAGCATAGTTTGTTTGAGCGCACAAAATTCTGAATGAATCCCGAGCACCCTATCAGAGCTTGTTCAAAGCTCAAGTTTGAGTTGGTGCAGCACCAGCTGGTGCAAGCACCATCTCTCATCGCATTTGCAAGACTTGTGGTCGCGATTGTGATGCACTAGCTCAGTATCCTTCACAATCTGACGCATAGGCTCAGTGACCTTCTCGATTGCGAGGCCAAAGGTCGATTTTGGGAGCTAGGGGGCTCCATTTTTGGCGATTCTAAATTTGTTAGGTTTATGATGATCGTAGGTATGTGTTGACATGTTTGGGGGAGTGTGCAAGGTGATGATTTGAGGTAAATACCACCCCAAAAGGGCTACCCAAGCTTAGTTAGGGCTTTAATAGTAAAATTAATTATTGCATTGTTTTCTCACATTTTGAGCATCAATTTGTGCCCCATTTTGGGGTTATGCATTTAGAAAATTTCACATAGTCATTTTTGGGATTCACATGGCGGGTCCCACAATCTTCTTTTAACTCAATTTTTGGTTTGTCTCCAAAAAATGTGATTTTAGTGTCAAAATATTTGTATTGACGAGGTGATTAATATTTTGATAGTGTGGAGCCTTTTGGAGTCATTTTTGGAGCAAAAAGCTATTGGGAAGTAGACTTGGAGCGAGCGTGTTCGGCTTCTAGGTAGGCTACAGTCTCTTTTCTTTTGATTGAGCTTCATAAGGTATTGTTTAGTATAAATAGCTTGTCATTTGGATTGTATATGACAGGTTAGTCTTGATTCCTAGATTTTTGGTTCTCTGTCTTAGTGTGATTCTTAGTCTAGGTTGCCTTATGAGACTTACAGTCTAGTTGGTAAGATTTATAGTTATGCCTTAGTTTGGCCTTAATTAGCCTATTTAAGGTGGCTAGATTTATGTTTATGATGATTGGCAAATTTGTTCCTTAGACTAAGATGTGGTTTGATCCTTAGTTGATATAGCCGTTGTTGGAGGGAGTTTATGAGACTTTGTAGCACATTTATGTTAGAGCCTTGGTGTTGTGATTGTTACCCGGTTAGGCTTGTGAATTGCTGTCGGATCCCATTTCTGGCTTTAGAGTTAGGATTTCCTATGCTTTCTTATTGCCGTTTTGTGGGGCTAGCTATTGTTGTAAATATCGAGGTTGTCTTCCCAAATGGATCTGGAGGTATTGATTGACTAGTTAAGCAACTATTTCTTCATATCCTCTTCCTTGTTATCCAGTTAGGGTTGAGTTCTCTTTTGGGCAGTGTGATTGAGTTAGAGTAGTAAATTTGAGCTTTAGGCCTTGATTAGAGGTCGGTTATATTTGTGAGCCCTATTTGTATGCTCTAGAGGATAAGGTGCTTGTGGCATTATTATTATATGTGATTGTGCGTGTTGTTTGGGTGTTGGTGATGGCATACATTACATTAGATCATTGTTTTCTCACGGATATAGTCGACCCAAGTGCATGTATTGGTTCTTGGAATTGATTTGAGAGAGATGGGTTGTAACCCAAACTATTTTATACTATTTTTCAAATGGAGGTTGTACTACCTTTACTACTACTATTTTCAGTGGACAGGAGGCATCGAGGATGCGCTCATTTTATGATATTGATTCGAGGCATCGAGGATGAGTTCATTTTATTATGTTGATTTGAGGCATCGAGGATGCACTCATTTTATGACACTGGCCTAGTCGTAAAGATTTCTGACCTTTATATACTGATTTGACTGTGTAACTCCTATCATCATGACGAAGCGGATTTTATGATTGGGTACAAATAGATAGAAGACCTGGATTGGGACTAGGTAGGTATATAAGGGTATTCCCGAGCCCTCCATGATGATCCCATAGAGGCGCATGGGTCGTAGTTCCTGGATGGGACTGAAAGTAGGTGTATATATCCTTGTATGAGGCACTTGGCATAAATGGTACTATTGGTTTTACTGTATTACCTTCATGCATATATGCATTGCCTATCACCAGCATAGTTCTTTGTACCTGTCGGTAGTATGGGATGCCGTATGGGTTTACCTGTTTGGGAGTGAACTTCCTGGGCACACAGGAGCTTGGGGGATATTGACTTACTATTTGTAAACTTGTGGCGGTATAAAGGGTGGCCTCTTGTTTGAATATAGTTACTGCCCTTGTTCTTATTTATCTAACTTTTGTGAAGGGATTTAGTTAATACGGTCCTTTAGGCTTTTTGAGATATCTGTGTTTAGTTCTGTTAGTAGGTTGTCACTTAGTTCTCCTCCCTCATAGTGTGTAGCTGTGTTTAGGTCTTGGGCTGGCACCTCCAGGTACGTCCTAGGTTTCCTTGTTTGTTTCCTATCTTCTCTCTTTCTTATATCAGGTGTTTCTTATTGCAGGCTTCTGTATTATTCTTGTTATTTACTTGTGATATATACTTCTTACTTATCTTTCGAGCTCAGTTGGCCGATGCCTACTGAATGCCACTTGTCTGTACTCATACTACACTTCTGCACCCTACTGATCATAGTACTGGCTTGCACTATTAATTTGGATATCGTGCGGAGCGGCCCTTGTATTTTTTATAACTGGGTAAGCTCTTGGCGCTTGGAGTTGCCTATCTCCTTCTATTTTGGCTTAGACTAGTGTTTATTTGGTATTCAGAGATAGTTTGTACTATTATTACTATTATTGTATATGTATAAACCTTGTACATCCTTATTTGGTTTAGTGGGTCGATTACCAATTGATACCAAGTCTTGGGGTTATTATGTTGCATTGATATTATTCTTCTTTTTTTCTTCTTCTTCTTCTTCTTATTATTCGGTTCTTTCTTCCTCTTGTAAGGGTCTGTTGCCTATGGTTCCGGACTGTAGGGTTAGGCTTACCTACTGATGGGTTGATAGTAGATGTCATCATGACTTGAGAAATCGGGTCATGAAGGATTTTAGGCCATATATTAATATTCAACCACATCACGAGGCACAACAACGTCCGAATGGTTGTATATCATATATGAACAATCAACCACATTTAAGGGCACAACGACCTCCCTATGGTCGTATTCCATATATTCATAATCAAACACAGCAATGAGTGTAACGACCTCTCCATAGTCGTATGTCATATGGTGTGGTGCCTCATGTTGTTTCACCTGCACGTATCACCTCTACTTATTCAGGAGGACTTGTTCTCCTACCATCTTAATCAAATGGTTCCATATGGGATCCTATTAAATATGAATCATGTATTGGACGCTAGGCCAGTTGAATCAATTAATTCATCAGTTGGGAGTACGAGTACTATTTCCTTGATCGAGGAGCTTCATTTTGTTGAATCAACAAATTCATCCGTTGGAAGTATAAGTACTGTTTCCATGATCGATGAGCTTGATTAAAAGCATAGCCTTTAGTTCTTTTGGGACCATGGGTTGGATTTTTGGTTGTTTGTTTCATTATCGTCTTAGTATTCTGATTGTGGTTGGACTTTTGTTGGTTTGTTTCATTATCGTATTAGTATTATGATTGTTGCAGCAGTATTAGTTTGTTAAGTTTATATTTTGACTCCATTTTGATAAAGTTAGGACATACTTACTCGCTAACAAAGGCATTGTCAAATTTTAGTTTTAAATTCAAGCAATACAGTGGTCTTAAGAGAAGGTAAATATCTTCTAACTAAAAAAATGTACACAAAGCAGTTACCAATGATCACATAATGAGGGAAAGGGAAGTTAGAGAATATTTACTACATTCCAATAAGGAATTAAATCATTTCAATAGAAACCAAGAAAAATAAAATATTATTCATTGTGACAAAATTAGATATAGTAGTAATGATAGAAGTAGATTCATTGATTATTGTGAATCATACAAGGCTCAATGTTGTCACCAGAAAATGAGAAACCACACTTGAACAAGAATGAAAAATCTATTAGAAATAGCATTTGACAGTCTTATAAATCAGCATGACGTTGATTATCAACTTAGAAGAAAAGAAACAGAAGCATTATGTTGGTTCTGATATGAAAAAAATAACCACCACCAAAGAAAAGTAATATAAAGTCTGACTCAATTAGTAGGTTAGTGAGGCCTCAATATATAACATTTCAAGACATATTCACAAATCAATTTGTCATGATCCAAACTATCATAACTGACACCCACACTAATCATCCTATGGGCAAATCAAACCTTAACATCTAGCACATACAACATTGAAAATGTCCTACACTCTTCCCTTATATAAAACGTACTAGGGTAGCCCTTCAATTATAAGTGTCTAGACATAATTATAGAAGTATAATAGCATAAATGAAGTATCCAAAATAAATAAATAAGTAATAAATAGCACAATCCAAACTATTGCATATTCCTAGAATTCAAAAGTCATTGTACTAAAAATGTCCAAGAGTAGCAATGAATAAATAATGACTGAGGAGCAACTCTAGCACCCTAGAGACCACCCCTACTGCCCTGAATAACACCTCTAACTTATGGCACATGATCCCTAAGAAACTGAACCTGTTGACCCTGCTACCTGAGATGACTAGCCTTAGTACAACCTAACATAGTGACCAAAGTCAATGCACTCGTAAAACCCTCTACCAGACACACCGTAATGAGACCATGTGGTTGAACTAGAATGACCGCAACGACTTGAATACATTGGATTGTGAACCATATGAAGTGTGACTTGAACCTTGGCTGCTTTGACCACTGGCACATATGTTACCACCATTTGTATATGTAATATATTATAAATGGTCCTTCTAAGATAGAAATGCTAAGGGAAACCTTTATCAGGAAAGCCCTAACTCAAGACTAAGACCCGCTAAAACCACCCTAATGGAGGAGCCTTTTATCAATGCATCCATAAGCCTCGCGATATATCCCTTCAACAGTTGATGCATGATCAACAACCTATAAAAAGGTAGAACTTGATGTCACTAGGTTCTTTAATTCCAAAAAAAAGGGGTAAATCAAACCCCTACCCCTGACTTATTTGTGAATCCACTCATGCTCCATCTGTATAATCACAACAACATGCCTAGCCAACTCATGAAACCTTGTGTCATACTCGAACACAGAAATTAAAACCTAATGAAGATTCATAAACTCAGCCTGTAACCTCTCTTTCATATTGTGGGACACATACTTCTCCAACATAGCCTCGGAGAATTGAGCCCAAGTCATTGGAAGTGACCCAGTTAGCATACAGTCAAGATAAGTTCTCCACCACTGCTTTGCTGGCCCTCAATCTATAAAGTAGTATAATCAACAATATGTGACTCCACTAACCAGAGATTATGCAACCTCTCTTGATAACTAACCATAAACTTGTGGACTTTCTTGCCCGTAGCACCTACGAACCTTGGAAGACCCTGATAGATAAACCAACCAAGCATTTTCTTCTCCTTCGAAGACATATACTGGCCTAGATGTAATAAGCTAAACAATAATTGGACAACTTAGGATGGAACTTACGACAACCATTAGACACATGGCGTATCAATAAATTATCGATCGTTCCAAAAAAAGGGTCAAGTATAAAAAGCCCGGCTGCGATTCCGCTAAACCATTCTTTAATATACTTTACATTCAATAGAAAGATGCCATGAAATGCAAGTGACAGTTTAATATGTAAATTAAACACATATTGTGCAATTAAGGAAAGCAAGAATTACTAATTATTACAAACCCAAACAGTTAGTCAAATAAGAAATCAAATCTAATGGTTAGAACCTATTAAATTTCCCAACTGAGTTTCCATATTTGTTATGTCGGAAAAAGGTTTAAAATTCATTTCAACTTTATAGAGAAAAAATTAATTTTAAAAAAAAAGAGTCGCCATTTAATTTTTAAAAAAAATAAAGAAAACTTAATTTAAAAGATCCTGACAAATTTAAGACTTAAAAATTCAGAGAAAAGGGTATGAGGTTCTTATTTTCACTTTGAGGCGGTAATAAGCATTCAAAGTGGTCTCTAACGCACGGTTATCCGATGATTTAAAAAATTATTTGACTAACTTTTGAAAATGTTAATTTAAAAGTAAATAAAGACTTTAAAATTATTTTTAAAAAATGGTCAAACTTAAACATTGAAAATAATATACATATATATAAAAAAAAAGTAAAAGTTTATCAAGTGACTAAATAAAGGTAGAAAATCATTTAAAGACTAAATTAACATGAATTAGGTTATCTTTAGGGGGATCTAAATTAAATTAAAACAAATTAAAATTAATATTTAAGCAACCATAAATAACATAAGTAAATAAATTATTACAATCCGAATCAATATAAATAAATAATAAAAAAGCACATGAAAATATAGCCCGACACTTAGTTTCTATACGCCTGGACTAAGCTGTTGGGCCATTTGTGTTTTGGGCCTTAAGTACAATTCCACTGTATATCGGACTGTATATACATTGTATACAGTATATACAATATTATTTCTGTATAGCAAACTGTATACCACTTATTTATTCTCTGTATCTATTATATATCACTGTGTATCAAAATGTTTATACAATGTTTATTAGTGTATACTATACAGTGTATACAATATTATTTTCTTGCATATCAGACTGTATAGATACTGTATATCAGTGTATACGATACTTTTTTCCACTTGTATTTCGTGTATACAGTCAAATATCAATATTCAAATCATGAATATTAGCTTCCTTTCCATGTATCAACTTTTCAGCCATTTGAGCGAGATGATGGAGACTCAAAACTCAATTATATGCAAGGATGGAGTCCAAAGATGGACTCGAATTGATATCACATGCACCAAAATAAAATTATAAAAGCATCTACTCATTTTAAACTAAACTAAGGAATATATCATGATTTGTTAAAATATCAAATTGATAGACATCCTAGAGGTGACTAACAACATATATTATATGTAGACAAAGAAAAAGAAAGAAGAAATATATTCAAGTAACTAAAGGACACGAAATTAATATATACGTTATACTACCTCAAATTTTAAAGAAAGAATAAATCTATTAGGCTATGAAAGTTTTAACTAAATAATAACTTAAGCATGTTGTTGTTGTTGTATGTTAAAAGAAGAAATCGAAAACATAAAAATCTATATTGTCAAAGAAAACTACTTGAAAAAATAATGAACAAAACTAAGTGCTTTAATGAAATAATCTTAACATATGCTAGCTAATTAATCCTAACACATGCTAACTATAAGAAATTTCTGTCATTAATCTAACTATTCTTAATACATGCTAAAAAAACTATGAATCAATTAAATATAAAATATGAAATAATTAAATAAAATAAAGCTAAGAAAATATTTTACCTCTTTCCGGAGAGCGAGACTGAAGACGACAAGCAGAAGACGACTTCACCACCAATCAAGAACTTGACGGAACTCCAATCCACAAAAAAATTAAAAATTTAGACTCGAACCTTCGTGGGTTCGATATTATAAGAACACTGTTCTTAGCCTAAGTTTTGATTTCAATCTCCTATTTTTCTTGAAGAAAAATATAGATTGAAAGCTGAAAATTTTCACAACTTTTAGGCTAGGAACAAGAGTCCAAAATTTTAGTCAAATTAAGAAAATTTCCAACTTTGGGTGGCTAAAAAACCTCCCACTTCTTCCTCTTCTTAATGAAAATATGAGCATTTATATAGGCTTCAAAACCCCAAATTCTTCATGAATTTTCGATGTGGGAGAATGGTTTTTGTTTTTTTTAAAGAAAAAACTAAAATTTTCAAAAATACAAACTATAATTAAACTAACCTAACTAACATTGAATTTAGTAAAAAATAAAATCTTTTGAAATGATTTTTGAATAACCACATAAATAGTAATCAAAGATAAAGTTATATAAAAATATGTATATTATACTAAATTTTATAAAAATATAAAAATAATTAAAAATAACATGAAAATATCTTTGTTTTTATAAAAGCTAATTATTTAAAAAATGTTCAAAATTTAAAAAACTTCGATAACTAATTTGCGTTGTGGAGGGTCAAAATTGGGTGTAAACAATTGGCACTAGAAAATTGGTAGAAAGGGAGCAGAAACAGCAGGATACGCTCTTGGAACCTAAAACACCCTAAGCCACTGTTTGGGATGATGTTTGAATTTCATCTCTAGAAAAAGAACCTATCGAAGTGCCAGGAATTGTCCTTGCCTGCGACATACCCTCCATAAAGCTTATGATCCTAACCAAAGTATCCTGAAGGATGAATGTGGCCACAAATCCTGTTAGAGGTTAGACTGGTCCCACACCATCTGGCTGATGTTGAATCTTCTCTATGTAAATATTGATCATTAGTCATGGTGCCCTATCCTGTCCTCAAATTGGTGTTGTAGCTCATTCCCTACCTAGAACTTTAGGTTGGACTCTAATTGACCTCTGGGTCGACCTTTTCCTCGACCCCTAGTTAGGGCCCTAACTATAGGCTCATGAGAATCAAGCTCACTCACGGATGATCTCATCCTAACCATTTGAGAAAGAATGAAACAATTGAAATTTGAAAGTTAATAGAATCAAGAACGCAAGATCAGGAACCAAAAAGGTGAAATATTCCTAAGAATGCCTCATATCCTCTCGAAGCTAAGATACTGATGTAATCATACTGATTTGTGAGGCTTTACTAGGCACTTTATCTAATGCTAGTAAAACCGGTGAACCTAACACTCATATACCACACTATCGCGATCCAAAAATCTGTCCATTATGTCACTTATTATAACCCTTCAATAGGTATGAAAAAAAATAAAAGTGAAGTGGAAGTAAAAACTAAACATGCATCAAGCGGAAATGGAAAAGAGATAAATGGTCCAACAAGTATAGATATATACACAATGTGTACAAAATATACAATTCAGTCTCTAAGAATCAAGAAAGTCAATATATGCATACAAAATACCACCCGAACATGGTGTCACTGGTACAAGAACTACTAATAGTACACGAGTAAGATTGTACAATAAATAATTATCTGCCAAAATACAAAATATAGAAAGTAAATATTGGAAGATAGGCAGCAAGTCTTCGGACGCCAAGAGCTCACCACGATCCTGTCAAAAATAGAGAACGAGCGGAGATCATCAAAAGTAACTCGTACTAGGCATTGCATCAGAAAAGATGAAGAAGTATAGTGCGAGTACCAAAACAGGGGATATTCAGTAGGCATCATAGGTTGACCGAACTTAGATGATAATATAAAGCATAATGGACATGAGAAGTAACTAAACCACAGGATCAACGTAGAATCTAGTAAGAAAAAAAACATAGCAATAAAAGAACCGAAAAAGTACTACTCACAGGATATATACACCCATACATATATAAATAAATGATGGAATGCAATACATGATGATGCAGCATGATATATGGTCAATGTAGGAAAGTAAAATCTGGAGCCTTCCCTCAAGCTACCTAAAATCATACCTCGAGCTCATCAACATAAAAGTAAATAGAGAAATATTCTGTAAGCATCCCTAGATCATAAGTAACTATACTGCAATATTTCCAAATTAGAAATCATTAACAATTTTAGGATGCCTGTTTGCAATAAATTTTAAAGTGATACAAAAATAAATTACAATCACAAAATTTTTGAAGAAATAAGAATATTTTATGGATATATAATGCGGGTACTAATATGTTTGTTTCTTTGATTCTTCTCTATGAATTTCTCCTTAATTCGAGAGCCGTTAGTGGTGTATTTATCGAACTAGGGTGATTTGAATTTGATCTCCATCGTGATTTGAGGGCCGTTAGTGGTATAATTCTCAACTAGCTAGGAAGATTTGAACTTGATCTCCATAAAAGGATTTGTGAATCTTATTAAGGTTTTGATTATTAAGAAGAGTTTGATATATGTTGATCTCTTTATGAATATTTCATGAATTTTTGGAATATCTGAGATGCCTCTTTAAGGGAATATAATACTATTTATATAGGCATGAATTAGGATTTAGGGTAGAGTAGCCTCCAAGAAACCCTAACTGAAATAAGACTCTTCATGCAGAGTCCTACAAAATTGTGATGTCTACAAATGCCCCCTACTTCATGGCTTGTCGGGGTGTAGACTTGATGAAGCTTAACAACAAGACTTGAAGTACTCATTCTTCCACCTTTGTGATTTTATGGCTTTAGATTTGCATATTCGATTTGTGAGAGAAGAGATGATGGAAGATTTGGTCCCACTGGGCATGCCAATTTGTTTGCAATAAATGGAAAATAAATTACCGTAAACAAAATCTGAAACAAGAATATTTTACTGATCAAACAATATGGGTATAATTTTGTTCCTCCCTTGATTCTTCTCTCATAAGATTTCTCCATGATTTGAGAGCCGTTAGTGACATATTTCTCGAACTAGGAGATTTAGATTTGATCTCTTTATGAATATTTCATGAATTTATGGAATATTCGAGATTTCTCTTTAAGGGAATATAATACACTTTATATAGGCATGAATTAGGGTTTAGGGTAGAGTAGCATCCAAGAAACCCTAACTGAAATAGAATTAGTCTTGTAGTGTCCTATAAAATTTTGAAGTCTACAAATGCCTGCTACTTCATGGCTTGTCGGAGTGTAGACTTGATGAAGCTCAAAGATGAGGCTTGAAGTACTCATTCATCCACCTTTGTGATTTTGTAGCTTCAGATTTGCATATTTGATTTGTGAGAGAAGAGTTAAACGGCAGATTTGGTCTCAACGGGCGTGCCAATTTGTTCACAACAAATTTTAAAGTGATGAAAAATAAGTCAACCATAAATAAAATCTAAAGAAATAAGAATATTTTATTGAGAAAATAATATGGGTAGAATTTTGTTCCTCCCTTGATTCTTCTCTCATAAGATTTCTCTATGATTCGAGAGCCGTTAGTGGCGTATTTCTCAAACCATGAGATTTCTATTTGATCTCTTTATGAATATTTCATGAATTTTTGGAATATTCGAGATGCATGTTTAAGGAAATATAATACCCTTTATATAGGCATGAATTAGGGTTTATGGTAGAGTAGCCTCCAAGAAATCCTAACTGAAATAGTAATCGTCTTGTAGAGTCCTACAAAATTTTGATGTCTACAAATGCCCCTACTTCATGGCTTGTCGGTCTGCAAACTTGATGAAGCTCAAAGATAAGGCTTGAAGTACTCATTCGTCCACCTTTGCGATTTTGTGGCTTTAGATTTGCATATTTGGTTTGTGAGAAAGAGATGAAGGACAGATTTGATCCCACTGGGCGTGGCAATTTGTTTGCAACAAATTTTAAATAAATAAAAAATAAATCAACCATAAATAAAATCTAAAGAAATAAGAATATTTTATTGATAAAACTATATGGGTACAATACTGTTTCTCCCTTGATTCTTCTCTCATAAGATTTTTCCATGATTCGAGGGTAGTTAGTGGTGTATTTATCAAACTAGGATATTTGGATTTGATATCTTTATGAATATTTCATGAATTTATGGAATATTCGAGATGCCTCTTTAAGGGAATACAATACCCTTTATATAGGCATGAATTAGGGTTTAGGATAAAATAACCTCCAAGAAACCCTAACTAAAATATGACTCATCTTGTAGAGTCCTACAAATTTCCCCTACTTCATGACTTGTCGGAATGTAGACTTGATGAAGCTCAAAGATGAGGCTTGAAGTACTCATTCATCCATCTTTGCTATTTTGTGGCTTCGGATTTGCATATTTGATTTGTGAGAGAAGAGTTGAAGGGCAGATTTGGTCCAAATGGGCATGCCAATTTGGTTGCAACAAAATTTAAAGTGATAAAAAATAAATTACAATCACAAAAAAATATGAAGAAGCAAGAATACATTATTTATAAATAGTGCGGGTACCAATCTGTTTGTTCCCTTGATTCTTCTCTCTTGATTTCTCATTGATTTGAGAGCCATTAGTGGTGTATTTCTTGAACTAGGATGATTTGAATTTGATCTCCATCGTGATTCGAGGGCCGTTAGTAGCGTATTTCTTGAACTAGCTAGGACGATTTAAACTTGATCTCCATGTAAGGATTTGTGGATCTTCTTGATATTTGATTATCAAGAAGAGTTTGACATATTTTGATCTCTTTATGAATATTCCAAGAATTTGTGAAATTTTTTAGATGTCTTTTTAAAGGAAATACAATACCCTTTATATAGGCATGTATTAGGGTTTATGGTAGAGTAACCTCCAAGAAATCCTAACTGAAATAGGACTCATCTTGTAGAGTCCTACAAAATTTTGATGTCTACAATGTCATCTCTTCAAAATCCGTAAATCCATCGAAAATATTCCATTTTAATCTTAAAACAAATACTATGGTCCCTCGGAACCTAAATTAGTAAATCAACATCCATATTGAGTAAAAAAAGGAAGAAAAAGCACAAAAGTACGTAATAAATTTTTTATATAGATTTAGACTGTATTAGGACTCTCCTCTATATCTATAAATATACTACATGCATATATTTTCCCTAGTAGAAGAAGCGGAGTGAGTTTCACATAACGGAAAAAAGGTGGGAACTTTGGTGTATTGGATAGAAGGATTGTACTCTTAGATATAAAAGAGTTGTGATATTACATGGCATTGCGATTTGAGAATTTTGGATGGATTTATTTTGCAAACTCGATCGGTTTTAATGGATGGATCGAATTAAAATAACTTAACTATGGATTAGATTCAAATTGGAAGAAATAAAAAAATTTACTTAGGTGCCACGTAGGAAATTAATCTAGGCCAATGGGAATTAATGATCCATGGGTAAATATGTGCTTAAAGTTAGACGGTAAAGGTAAAAAAAATAAAAAAGGAAAGGATAGATATAACTTTTTTTGGAGAGATCAAGGACAAATATAATCCTTTTTCGAATTTTGTACGAGTCTAATAAGCAAAAGAGAAAAAAATAAAAAAAATATTGCATTTGGGGTTTACAAAATCTAAAACAGGTTAGAATGAGTTGTTTTTAAAGAAATATTTAGAATAATTCCTTTAACATAATCAATATATTTAACTCATTGCCTTACTCATTTCCATATGCAGATATTGTTACCATTTATTGAAAATTTTGTTCCTATATATTTCGACAGCTATTCCTTCAGTTCCTCATCAATTCAATTCTCAATTCCCTAAACAATTCTTTACAAAACAAGAATCAACCACCAACAAGCAGAATGGTTTATCAGAGCATCATGACAAGGCTTGCAAATGTTTAGTGTTATAGATGTCGTACCTAGCATAAGGTGTTCACCTCGCGTCAAAGGCTCGCTAGACACCAACACAAACACATGTATCGGGGCACTTGGATAAGAGGTGTACCCCATCATAATTTTTTCTGTCCATATGCTTATCTCCCCTCCCTCTTTCATCCCGTGGGTAATCGCCAATCTACTCGAATGGTGTTACCTAACTAGAGTCACTTTTATCGGCCCCGTCTAAGGAATCCAGTGATGCAGGGGTCTCGTAGACTTCCTCGCCATCCGCAATTGATTTTTGAACAATTGCAGGGGCTGACTCCCCAACCTCGCACCATTCACGATATAATTACAATCAACCACAACAGCTGGAGATGTTACGGGTGACTGAACGACTTTCTCATGGTTGTTTTCCATATATTTACAATCGACCACAGCAACAACAACAACAACAAGAGATGGTGCAGGGGACTCACAACCTCCTCGTGGTCATATTTCATATATACACAATCAATTGCAATAACAAGAGGAAGTGATGGTGCAGGTGACTCACAACCTCCTCGTGGTCGTATACCATTTATTCACAACCAAACACAACAACTGGCACAACGACCTCCTCGTGGTCGTATGCCATATATTAATAATCAACTACAGTAAGAGGCATAATGACTTCCTCATGATCGTATAGCATATATGAACAATCAACGACTTTTAAGGGCACAACGGCCTCCCTATGGTCATATGTCATGTATTCATAATCAACCACATCAAGGGGCACAACGACCTACCTATGGTCGTATGCCATATATTCATAATCATACACAACAACGAGTGCAACGACCTCTCCATAGTCGTATGTCATATGGTGTGGTGCCTCATGTTGTTTCACCTGCACGTATCACCTCTACTTATTCAGGAGGACTTGTTCTCCTACCATCTTAATCAAATGGTTCCATATGGGATCCTATTAAATATGAATCATGTATTGGACGCTAGGCCAGTTGAATCAATTAATTCATCAGTTGGGAGTACGAGTACTATTTCCTTGATCGAGGAGCTTGATTTTGTTGAATCAATAAATTCATCGGTTGGAAGTATGAGTACTGTTTCCATGATAGATGAGCTTGATTAAAAACATAGCCTTTAGTTCTTTTGGGACCATGGGTTGGATTTTTGGTTGTTTGTTTCATTATCGTATTAGTATTATGATTGTTGCAACAATATTATTTTGTTAAGTTTATATTTTTGGCCAAATCTATCGGTGGCCCTCTAAAGTTGACACCAACTTTCACTTAGACACCTAAACCAAGAAATGTTCATTTTAAACACCTCAAGTAAGGTCCTGATGTATCATTTTGACACTTTGTGCTGACTTGGCATATTGCGTGTGCTGCACCCATTTTGAGTGCGTGAAGACCTTTTTTTAAAAAAAAATATTTTTTTTAATTTTTTTTTCTTGTTCTTCTTCTTCTCCATTTTCTAAATGTTTTCTTCCATAGCTTTGGACCTTGATTTTATAATTTCATTGTCATTGCCTAGATCTAGTTTTTGTTTTTCTTCCATTGTTAATTAGTAATTGATTTTTTAAATTCCATTTGCAATAATATACTCTTTCTATACATCATAACTCCCTATTCTTGTTTTACCCTTTGAGTTTACTTTTTCGCATCAGTATCAGAATCAGCCATGGCGGAAAGTTCCACTCAGCTCAAATCAGATGCTATATTCGATCAAATGAAACTTCATCTTTCTACCCAGTAGCTGTTATAGCTCAAATCACGTACGATCCGACCCAGTTCAAAGGCAACAAAGATGCCAGATTCGAGATTACATCGGCCTACTGGGTACTCCCCAAAATGCTAAACTTGAAAAAATCGTCATGACAACCCTTGTAATCACCAAATAGTCGGAGAAAATCGCGATGACTACACCGGTGGTGACTAAGAGTGGTGACGGAGAGAACAAAAATGCAATCTCCAATACTTGATTTCAACATTTAAACCTGAAAATTAGCAACATAAACTAACATAACAGTTAGTACTAACTAAGAATTGAATGAAAATCAAGAAAAATTGAACTTTCATATTCTTACCTAGGATTTTGATCGTTGAAATGAAGAAGAGAAAATGGAGTTGAAGATCAACTTTTGACCCTTTAAATCTTAAAGCTATATGATGTGTAAAGAAGACAGTGTTGGCACAATATAATTGGTCAACTAATCCATGTGGACAAAAGTGTAATACACGCTCTTGACTCTAACTTCAGATTATTTAAAAAGTGTCAAAAGAACATATCAGGACCTTACTTGAGGTGTCTAAAATGAACATCTCCTGGTTTAGATGTCTAAGTGAAAGTTGATGTCAACTTTAGGGGGCCACCGATGGATTTGACCTATATTTTGACTCCATTTTGATAAAGTTAGGACATACTTACTCGCTAACAAAGGCATTGTCAAATTTTAGTTTTAAATTCAAGCAATACAGTGGTCTTAAGAGAAGGTAAATATCTTCTAACTAAAAAAATGTATCACAAAGCAGTTACCAATGATCACATAATGAGGGAAAGGGAAGTTAGAGAATATTTACTACATTCCAATAAGGAGTTAAATCATTTCAATAGAAGCCAAGAAAAAAAATATTATTCATTGTGACAAAATTAGATATAGTAGTAATGATAGAAGTAGATTCATTGATTATTGTGAATCATACAAGGCTCAATGTTGTCACCAGAAAATGAGAAACCACACTTGAACAAGAATGAAAAATCTATTAGAAATAGCATTTGACAGTCTTAAAAATCAACATGACGTTGATTATCAACTTACAAGAAAAGAAACAGAAGCATTATGTTGGTTCTGATATGAAAAAAATAACCACCACCAAAGAAAAGTAATATATAGTCTGACTCAATTAGTAGTAGCATGTTTGAATTGACTTATTTTTAAACAGCTTATAAGTTGAAAACTGCTTATAAGTTTTTTAAAAAAGTAGGTGGAGACCAACTTTTTTTTGACTTATAAGTTGTTTTCAACTTATAAATTGCTTAAAATAAATTCATCCAAATAAAACCAATTATTTATTGGAGCTTAATTTAAGTACAAAATGACTTTAAATTGGCCAGTCAAACACTCAAAAAAGGCCTCTAGGTTAGTGAGACATAAATATATAACATTTCAAGACATATTCACAAATCCATTTGTCATGATGATCCAAACTACCATAACTAACACCCACACTAATCATCCTATGGGCAAATCAAGCCTTAACATCTAGTACATACAATATTGAAAATGTCATATACTCTCCCCTTATATAAAAAGTACTAGGGTAGCCATTCAATTCTAAGTGTTTAGACATAATTATAGAATTATAATAACATAAATGAAGTATCCAAAATAAATAAATATGTAATAAAAAGCAGAAATCCAAACTATTGCATTTTCCTAGAATTCAAATGTCATTGTACTAAAACTATATATCTAAGAGTAGCAATGAATAAATAATAGAAAGTGTCTCAATGTCTGAAAGAAAGACACCAAATCAAGAAGATATGCGGCAGCGTAGACAGAAATAGCTCACCCTCAGAGCTGAACGTAACCACAAGCTAAATATGGGACCGCTTAGACGTCTCTGGATAACAATATATATTCAAAAGAAGATACAGGAATAACATCAGCATCATAGGCTGACTAAGAGTAATAACAAATATATGATTAATATTATAAAGCAAATAGACAGATGCATTTCATATTGTCAAACAATAGTCACAAATCATTGAAATCATCATTAGTCACTAACATATATATATTTATATATACACGTACATAGGTATAAAAGCATATCATCCTTCTAGCACATCACAACAATCACTCACAAAACATGTAAGAACATAGTAACCCAATCAATACTTGGTGAATATAAGTATATCTATTTATATGGGTATAAGTATGTACCCTTCTCTAACGTATTCCTCTATCAACACTAGACCTTAACTAACATGTCAAATTATTGAGCACTAAGCACACAATCACAAATCAATATAAATTATCAACACACTAATCAAAATACAAATAAATCAGTACAATCATGAAAATCATATACATCCTAGCCTTGCAACTATATAATCTCTGCATCTTGCAAGTCATCTTTAACACTCTCTCAATAATGACAAGTCTCACTCTTATTAGTACACACATTCTAAAGGGTCTTAATCTTGCCCATCTAGTCATGATCTGTAGGGGACCCTAGATGTCCATATAGTGTGGTACTCAATCCAACGACACACATAATCACTTATCTGTAAGCTCAAATCAGACTTAATCCACTCATCATTAGAAATAGTAAGTGTATGCTTAGCATATCTTCATATATTTCTTTTTATATTTAGTAATTTTTTTTTTAATTTCAATAATTTTCTTGTCATATTTAAGACCATAAGTGCACTACACGAATTTAACTCTAATTTAAAACTATAAATTCAAAAAAAATAATCTTAAACTTTGTGGCGCATTAAATTGGGGCAAAAGGGAGTATTATAGAAGGAGGAAGAGATAATAACATGGCGAGCGTGAAAGATACTATGTCATATGCGCGTGAGATTCTGGAATAATGCCGCACATGGTCTGCTTCAATCTTAGACGAGCTAACTAAATTTAGCTTCATTACCTTCCGGCTTTACTTCCCCCATTCTCCGGATCGCAGTAGGCACTCTCACTACACTCTCTCCATGTTGCATTGCCGGTACAAATTCGAGATCTGACAAGTATCAATCTCGACGGCTACAACTGCTTCACTCGCATTGCCATCACGTAATATTATCTCTTTATATATGTCTCGGCCGCCTAATCAAGAGTTTCAGGAATGGTGGAATAAGCAGCAGACAGCCAATGAAAGTGATGACCTCTTCCCTTCTTCTTCTTCTTCAGAAAACTCTAGCTTTTTGACTGTTGAGATCCGTAGCCCGACCGTTGGCGATAAGGAACGTACTCGCAGTGCTCGCCAGCTCTCTTGGATTTACCTTCTCAAGTTTCAGCAAATTGCTAATTCAATCGCATTCCTCACAAATGGCTTCATTTCCATTGTTCGCACCGCCAATCGCCGAATCGTTACATCCAATTCGGCGCCTCATCGGTCGGATTCTAGACTCTATCGCGTTATTAAGGTGTTTTTGACTGTTTCAGTGATATTGTTAGTGTTTGAGCTGGTTGCTTACTTCAGAGGATGGCATTTCAGTCCTCCGACTGTGGAATCAGCGTCGGCGGAGGTGGTGGACTTAGTGGAGTACGTATATGCCAATTGGCTAGACATTAGGGCCAACTATTTGGCGCCGCCGTTGCAGAGCTTGACCAATATGTGTATTGTATTGTTCCTAATACAGTCGGTAGATCGAGTGGTTCTTGTACTTGGTTGCTTTTGGGTCAAGTTCCGACGCTTGAAACCTTTAGCTGAGATTGACTACTCTTCTGATGTAGAAAATCTGAATGCACAGGATTATCCCATGGTGTTGCTACAGATACCAATGTGCAATGAGAGGGAGGTAAGACAATGTATGTTTTCCAGTTCTCACTGCCAAAAATCTCATGACATGCTCAGTGAATTTGCTTGCTTAGTTAGTTTATTCATTTCTGTAGAACTTCCCCTCACAAAGCCAAGTGTCGAGCTAGTTTCACTTGCTTGTAGAAATAGGATTGATGAGAATGCAGTCTTCACTAAGTTTGCAGTTTTAGTGATGTTTCGAATGATGAGGTGCAGTCTTTACTAATTTTGCAGTTTCTTGTAATGTTTCGCATGTAAAATCTTTCATGCATTTGAATTCCTATTTTTGTAGAATAGTTTACTTGGTGACTATTAGTAACAATCATGAAAGTATGAAACTTAGGATTTATTTTGAGATGATGATATTACCAAGCCCAAGACGTTTTACACAGTATTTAGTAGGCTTAAATACAGCGTGAGCAGTTGATTAAACCAAGTATTCTCTATCTTAACTTGAAAGATTTAAGAACTTATCTTCTCGGGCAAACAATTTCAAAGAATAATCCTGGGTCAGCGCCCACAATTGTCACTTCATTGTGTTCTTGACAGAAACTATGCACCTATTATCTGTTGAACTTTTGTAATGCTTTCATTGGTGATCCTAATTTAGGTGTATCTTTATGATGATCCACCTATTTCCCTAACTGAGTAAGTTGGTGTTTTTGATGAGTTACTCTTTGACTAAGTATGAATTCCTTCATTGTGGTATTGCTCAGGTATACCAACAATCGATTGCAGCAGTATGCATCCAGGATTGGCCTAAGGACAGAATGCTCGTACAAATTTTAGATGACTCGGATGATTTGGGTGTTCAAGGACTTATCAAGGCTGAAGTACAAAAGTGGCAACAAAGGGGTGTGCACATTGTATATCGTCATCGTCTTATACGCACAGGCTATAAGGCAGGAAATCTCAAATCTGCAATGAGTTGTGACTATGTAAAAAATTATGAATTTGTAGCAATCTTTGATGCAGATTTCCAGCCAACACCAGATTTTCTGAAGAACACTGTTCCCTACTTCAAGGTGATTGCTTTTCCGAGATATATCTGGGTGACTCATGTAGGCACTAGAATGTTCTCTGAATTGAAATCTTTTTTCAATTGCCTTGGAGTAACTGGTAAAGTTGCTGCCATGTGATCAGGAGGTCACGGGTTCAAGCCTTGGAAACAGCCTCTGGCAGAAATGCAAGGTAAGGCTGCGTACAACAGACCCTTGTGGTCGGGCCCTTCCCCGGACCCTGCGCATAGCGGGAGCTTAAGTGCACCGGGCTGCCCTTTTTGTCTCTATTTGCTGGTGTTACAATTGGAGTTTGCCCATGTTATTTCTTAATGAAAAATGGGGTATGTCACTAACAGGGGAACTCTAGATTTTTTTTCCCGGAAATTTTAAAGAGGGAGTTATGTAAAAGCATCATATGATAGGCAGGGAAGGAGTTCGTTCCAATTTTTATTTGCAAAAATTTCTAGTCTGTTTTTGTACAAAAGTTCTCTTGAGGGTTATCAAAGTATCCCTTCTTAATTTTCCCTTTAGGATCTACCTTATTTTTGAGGGGTTTTTAGGATCTACCTATTTGAGGGGTTTTCTGATTCATTTCCTTTTCTCTTTTCTATTTACTAAGAACAATTGGTGCTGAAGTGTTATTTCCTTCATCTTATGTGCATGATGTATTTTCATGCTGGCTAGATTCTTCGTCCTTGTAGATATAAAATTGGCACAATATGAGCAGGCTTGATTGTCGTCATCAAATTATTTTCTTTCTGGATTACGACGAATAATTTGCAGACTCTTGTCATTTATTGAGTGTATTCAAGATTTCATGTTATCTTTATGCTGGGCGGAAAATCAGGCTTGTGCAAAAATTATTTTCTACCTCTTGGGTGCTAGTGTTATAATGAGCTTCCCACCTCTTAATTGCAGTATTCTGCATTAATTGACCGTCATGGACCACTTTGGTTATTGTTCTAATCACATCTTTGACTTTTTTCTTGTTGCATTCTTTAAGGGACATGACGACATCGCTCTTGTCCAAACAAGGTGGACTTTTGTGAACAAGGACGAGAATTTGCTTACGCGATTGCAGAACATAAATCTTGCGTTTCATTTTGAAGTAGAGCAACAAGTCAATGGATGGTTCATTAACTTTTTTGGCTTCAATGGCACTGCTGGAGTATGGAGAATCAAAGCCCTTGAAGAATGTGGAGGCTGGTTAGAGCGAACAACAGTTGAGGATATGGATATTGCTGTCCGTGCTCACCTTTGTGGATGGAAGTTTATCTATGTGAACGACGTTAAGGTTTGTAAGGTTCTAGATTGCCAATTAGTTTCTTTGTACAATAACAGGTTTTAAAAAAAATTGTTCTCCTTTTGTAGTGCCTCTGTGAACTACCAGAATCTTATGAGGCATATAAGAAGCAGCAACACCGGTGGCATTCTGGTCCAATGCAACTTTTTCGCCTTTGTTTTTTCGACATATTGCGTTCCAAGGTTCGTATGGGGTATTTATTGTAAGAACATACTCTTGCACATTGTGGTCACAATATCTGTGACTTACTTGAAGTTTAGTCAGCAAGTTACTCAGAGTCTAATATGGTCAGTACATTAAAAGGATAAATAAATGAGATTTGCAAACTCAGGGTCACAACTCTTTTTCTTGAATACTTTATTCTGATTCACTATGAGTGAAGCCTCTCCTTTGGAAATGGAGGGAGGTAACAGATTCTTGAAGATCAGTAATTTCTGGATAAACACCAGGGAGTTATGGCCAGCCTTGTCCTTAAATCTTTGTGCTTTTTTGGATATTGGAGAGTATACTAGACTTTGATAACCTCTTATGGCGAACAATTTATTGAATTTTTATAGGTCATTGATTCCCAATTGTTTACATATTGGAAGTATTATTGTATGTATAAATAATATGAACAACAACAACAACATACCTAGTGAAATCCCATTAAGTAGGGTCTGGGGAGCGTAGAGTGTACACAGACCTTACCACTACCTCGAAAGACCCTCAGCTCAAGTGCCTCAAACCCTAGTAAAGGAAGAAGAAGAAACAATGAAGAAAGCATAACAATTAATAAGAAAGACAACTCTAAAGTCTACAAGAAAGAAACAATAATAACAAAAAATAGTGTGATAATAGAAATATGATACACAACATAATACGCTAATCCTACGCTAACCTTCACCACTGCTAACCTTCTATCTTGATATGCGTCCTCCACTCCTTCCTATCTAGGGTCATGTCCTCGGTAATATGGAGCTGCGCCAAATCATGTCTAGTCACTTCTCCCCAATATTTCTTCCATGCTGCCCCATTGTGATGTGTGACATCACTGTCAACTACACCAGGCTCCCTAGATCAATGGAAGGTCTCGTCCCCACTACCTTGGAGTATGGACTCAAGATACTTAAAACCTTCTTTCTTGGGAAAAGGTTGTGTGGAAAGCCTTACTTCCACTTCCACTTCATCTACTACAACACCAAATTTGCACTCCAATTACTCTATTTTGGTCCTGCTCAACCTGAACCCTTTGGACTCTAGAGTCTGCCTCCAACCTAGCATTAACTTTGTCTTGTGTCTCATCAACCAATACTATGTTGTTTGCAAATAACATACACCAAGGAACCTTCTCCTGAATATACCGCGTCAACTCATTCATCACCAAGGCGAATAGGAAAGGACTAAGAACTGTTCCCTGATGTAGCCCCATTTCAACTGGTAAGTGCTTCGGGTCTCCTCCCACTGTTCTAATCCGAGTCTTAGCTCCATCATACATGTTCTTTATCACCCTAATATACACCATCGGGATACCTTTAGCCTCCAAACACCTCCAGAGAACATCCTTCGGGATTTTGTCATAAGCCTTTTCAAGGTCAATGAAAACTATATGAAGGTCCCTCTTTCTTTCCCTATATTTCTCCATCAATCTCCGCATAAGGTGGATGACTTCAGTAGTCGAACGTCCTAGCATGAATCCAAATTGATTCTCAGAAATGGACACCTCTTTCCTCACCCTCATCTTCGCCACTCTTTTCCAAACCTTCGTAGTTTGGCTTAGCAATTTAATACCCCTGTAATTATTACAGTTTTGGATATCACCCTTGTTTTTGTACAATGAAACTATTGTACTCCACCTCCATTCGTCGGGCATTCTTGCCGTCTTAAGAATAGCATGAAACAACCTAGTCAACCACTCCACACCTGCCTTGTCTGTGCTCTTTCAAAATTTCACTAGAATCTCATTGGGTCCGGTCACTTTTCCCCTTCTCATAATGCTAATAGCGCATCTAACCTCCTCAACCCTAACACACCTACAATACCCGAAGTCCCAGAGTCTACCAGAATGCGTCAAATCACCCAACACAATGTCTCTGATCCCTTCTTCGTTTAAGAGTATGTGGAAGTAAGTTTGCCATCTTTGCTTAATAGAGGTCTCTTTCACCAACACCTTGCCTTCCTCATCCTTGATGCCCTTCATTGATCCAAATCACGAACCTTTTTCTCGTTTTTGCGAGCCTATACAATTTCTTATCCCCACCTTTGTCCCCTAGCTCGACATACAAGTGTTCAAAAGCTGCCGTCTTAGCAGCCGTGACCGCTACCTTATAGCTTCTGTCTTCATCGTCTCATATACTTACTTAAGCGTCCGTTTTTCTTCCTCGTCCGCTCACTCCACTAACTTTGTATATGCAACCTTCTTTGCTTCTACTTTGCCTTGGACTTCTCCATTCCACTACCAATCTCCTTGATGACCACTAAAATTATCCCTCGATATCCCTAGCACCTCTGTAGCTGCTTCCTTAATGCAATTAGCTGTTTTATCCCACATGTTGCTTACATCCCCGCTACTACTCCAAACCCCCATACCAATCAACTTCTCCCCCATCACACGAGAAAGGGCTGGGGTCAAGCCACCCCACTTGATCCTAGGTCGGTCATATAAGGTTTTCTTCCGCCTGTCCCTCTTAATCCCCAAGTCTATAACCAAATAATATGAAATACACCTGAAATCTTTCTGGAGACAGCTGTTAAAGGGTGATGTATCTGGACTTTCAGATGAAAGAAAAGAAGATATATTATGTAGCTCCCCTGGCTCTTATGTGATAATTTAGAAAGAAAGGAATAGGAAGTTTTGAATAGGTGGAAAGTACTTTTTTGTAAAATGTAAGACTTTATAAACTAAGAACCATTGCTAAGCTGGTGCTGGACAGAACATTACTGTATAGCAAAAAACAAAACACAAAAGGGTATTCGTTTTCTAAAATGAAGGGACACCATGAGTGCTAACTGGTTCTGCCTCATTTACAAGCTCCGTTTTACACAAGAAGTAAACAAAAGGTTGTAGTTAAACTTTTTCTTCTGAATGAAATTGGATTCAGCTTCAAAACATCTGCAATTACTCTCTCTCTCCAGATTGTCCCACAGATGCAGGCTGGGATTATATTCCACCATATAACTTATCTTTTGTTTATCATGGAAAGGTGCAAAGTACTTTTATAAAGATGAGAGCTTGTCGTCTGTTCCTAGTAAAGTTTTAGTGCACCCATGAGGTTTCTGTTTGCATAGGTAATCAGGTGCCGTTCCTAGAAGATCATATTTTTTGTTAGATTCTTTACTTTTGTATACCACTTGTATTTAGGAACTTCACATTAACAATTATTTCCTTTCCAAAATCCTTTTTCCTTCTTCATAAACATGATACTTACATCTATCCTATTTCTCAACCATTGTCCTCAAAAGAACCACACTTGCCCTTACTTTGCTTTGCTTCCTTCAAAATAGGAGGTAGGAGGTGGAGGGTGCTTCTCACTCTAGCTACCCTCTGCTGTCTTCAAAACATTTTTGTTTTATGAGAAAAAAAGTTAATGATAAATGAGATAAAGAAATCTATGACGATGAACAATGTAGCAAGAGAGAGAGATTTCTCATTACAAGAATAGGAAATCAGGGAAATTTATTAATAGTTGAAAAAAATACTTATTGTTGTAAATTTTATATTATTTGTGGATGTCCACAACTCCTTAAGATGTAATTTCCACCATTATTTTGGTAACTCTTCCTCTATGATCTCAATGGTTAATGCCATGTTTAAGGCAACATTGTAACCACAATCTATGTAATAGTATAAAAAGGGGCATAAGATATGATGTATTGTACACTTGAAAAAAAGAAGAAAGTTCTCTGATTTTCTGTCTCTTTTTCATATAATATTGTTATTGTGAGCTTGATTTCTTAACACGTTATCAAAACGACTATGATTTTCTTCAAGTTAAAGTCTAGTTGTTCCATCCGCAAGGTATGTGATCTTCTACTTATCTCTAATATCTCGTTTGCATATAGACTACAAGTCTAGTAGCTTGAGATTCTGAAATGTTGACCTATAAATGTTCTTTGGTATATTTTCATTCGTTCTCCATAAAATATTAGACACAAAGACAGTGTTGTCAAAGTCGCGTTTAAGCCCTTAAGGGAGTCTCAAAATGCATTGAGCTCTTCGCCTTGCATAATGTGCGCTTCAGTGTCGTTATCAAGATTCTACGACATTCTTTTTTTTTTTCCCAATGAGCCTCTTCTGAAGAGGCAACACTAAACAATTGATATTTCACTTTTTATTGTAATTTTTTTTCCATTTCTTTGTTTATATATTTTTCATATATGCTTATAATTCTTCCAACACATTGGCAAGATTTTTCCCTACGAGCAGATTATTTATGGTCAGCTCACAAGCCTGATCCAACATGTTGCTCTTAAGATTTGTTGTCAGGACAAGATTTTAAGGCAATTAGCTAAGGACATGGGACAAACCTGTCGAGATTTAGGAAGTTTCTGTAAACAATTTGGCCTACCACCTTGTAGGAAGAAAACCCTTAGGAGTTCAGCTCCTATAAGAGAAGCTTCCACATCCAAGCCATATTCCAAGTTTAGAAAATCAAAATCTTCTCCTCCAAAACACCAATATACCTCCAAGAACATTGAGTGTTAAAGAATTCAAAATATTCATATCTTTGAGTGATACAATAAAATTTGGAAAATAGTCAAAGTAAATTGGACCGCTACAAAGGCTAGTTTCTACCATTCTTAGGAGGGAATCATTGAAGTCTAAGAACCTTGAGTCTCTTAGACAGAGAAGAAGTGAAGTATCTAGGCCTTCTCTAGAGAAAGGTTTAGCTGCAATTTGGACAAGCCTGAAATGAAGATAGTTATATTTTTCGCCTATATTTTCTATAGACTTTGGATTCAAAAGCTTGATATCTTCATGATCTTACTCAAGAAAGATAGTTTGTTCAATAGTAGAAATATGGTAATAACTTCTTAAATGCCATCTAGAAGATTTATATATGGTATAGTGGGGATGTTTTGGGATTTTTTAGTCATCAATTGATTGCTGCAAATATGAGAAGCTAATCTCTTCTTTGAGCTTAGAATTGTGGGAAATGGTGGATGATGTAGCAGAAGAAGAAGAAGAAGCTTTAGAGGAGGAGGAAAACGGACGGAAGAAATACATAATGAGATCTGCAAGAAAATTAGTTAGAAAAACAACAATAATGACTTTAATGCTTCCCGTCCTTGGATCAAGAGATCAGGGGTTCCATAAAGAAAAATATTCAAGTTCTTAACTCAATATTATACAGAAGAGCCAGATCTAATGTTAAATTAATGGGATCTTGTTTCAATTTTATATGCAAAGGCTGTTTTATATTAAGAAGTTCTTTAATTAGATGATCCAAAGGTTATGATAACCATTTGTAAATCCACTAAGTCTTCTTTGGCAATCTAGCCATTGTTGCTTAGGAATACTGCCTACAGTGTTGATCTGAAAAGATCCCAGTACTATCCGTATTCAGATCTTCCTATCATAGAATAGATCTCACCAGTTTGTATAAGTTGATTCAAGTTTTACCATGTTTAAATTACAGATCTGATAGTACCATATAATAGAAAGTTAAAAACATGAATAATAATCTTTTCTTCCCCTTGGCTCTGATACCAAGTACCTGGAAGGGACCCCCCTAAAATAATAGGGGTGAAATATGGGGAAGAAGCATAAGAAGCAAAAGTACGATAATTAAATGTAAATATAAGTAATGCAAGTGTGTAACTGTAAATGCAAATGCAATAAATTAGGTGGCAGGACGACCATGTGTTAGATAATACAATTAATTAATTAAAGGTAGGTGGTGGTGCCAACCATAAGTAATAAAAACAACAATAAGAAAGATTAGTAAAGTAAAGAAAAGGACTGTTAAAAATTGAAATTTGATATTATAATCAAATAAACTTTAACGAGTACAAAGAGGGAGCAAACTCCAACCACGTATTCTTTTGTGTGAGAGAGAACTTCTTGGAGAAAAAAGTAATGTGTCGTACAAAATGGAGAGGGAGGCTATTTATAGCCAAAAATTTGATACAGTAAAAGTGCTACAGTGTAGCTACAGTACAATCTAAGCGAAAGACATTGTAGAACCTTCTGATGGGGGAAGTTCAGAAGTGATATCACCTTCATTGAGAGTTTTCCATAACTTTGAAACATTGATTGATTTTGAAAAAGGAAAATCTAATTCATGATATTCAAGATAAGCCTCAAACCAATCCAAGAAATTAATTTGTTTTTGGATAGAGTTTAAAAACTCATAATAAATCTCTTAAAGGTTTTTCCTTTCATCATTTTGAAAATTATTACAAAACCATGTTCTTTATAAAATAGTTCTTTGAGAATAAAACTCTGGTCTAAGTTTTTCTTTATCAATTTGAAAATCTTGTGCCAAGACAGTTTAGCTCTCCACCTAATGACGAGTAAGTGGGGGATTGAGGTGGATCGTCGTTGATCTTGTTTGCGGGAGGTGTTTCCACTGGGTATTTGGCTTGCGGGATCCTAGATTCAACGTTAACTGCCTCAACTCTAGTAGGAAATGAAGAGACAGAGTGTCTTGCAGTTTGGATTTCTGTTTGAACAGACAAGAATGTAGAAACCCTTTGGCTAAAAGATCTTTGGAAAGAGATAGAAACAACTCCACCAGAGAATTGCTGGATTGGGAAACTGTAGTATTTTCGGGTTTTTCGGCTGGAGTTGCATCTTGCTGCAAGAAGTTCTGGGGTACAAAAACTTGACTCCAAGTAATTGTCCTAGGAACTGACAGATGAGATTGTTGTAGTTCTATTTTGAAAAGGACAGTCTCACCCTTATAACTACTTCTCATAGCTTTAGTATTGAAGGGTGAACTCATAGCCTTATATTGGATCCTATATATGATTGCTACTGGGAGTGACCTTAAAACATTTTTTATGCTTATTGCTTTTAGCAGTACTGCACAAAGGATAATATGCAATGGTCACTTCTTCAGGGTAGGAATCCTGATATTGTCTAGGTTCACCTACTACTTTTCTTCTACTTACATGTTATGTTTTTCCAAGCAATGTATTTTATATTTGTATGAGTATTCTAGCAAACTTTTGATTTGATAACTTACACATTAAAAATGTTTCTAAACCTAAGTTACTTTGTCTACCACATAATGTTGATAAATATTTTCGTTGAATTTCTGAAGTGAAAACTGTTTAAGTTAATAGTACTTGTACTTTTATTGTTTCTAACTTAATAATTTTCTCTGACAATTTTCATTCTATCGAAACTTGAGTTTGTGACACTTGATATCTTTGGGAAAAGTTACATAATGAGTTGTCGATGTTGAAATTCACGTAGATGCTAAAGGTCTTGATGTCACTATTATTCAGGATAATGAAGCACCGATTCAGGACAATGTGAAGGCTATGATTTTCCTTCGTCATCATAAAGATTAAGGATTGAACGCTGAATATTTGACAGTGAAAGATCCACTTGAATTGTGGATTGATCTGAAGGAAAGGTATGATCACCTTAAGACAATGTTATTGCCAAGAGCTCAGTATGAGTGGATACATTTCTATGATTTTAAACCCGCATGTGAGTATAACTTTGTTATACATAAAATTACTACCCAATTAAAACTATTTGGGGAAGCTATGAATGATGAGATTGAAGAATTTTCTAGTTTTTCAATGTGTGCACATAATTTTAATTGGGAAGTTATTCTATATACAATAGAGTTATACTCTTATGCGGACTTAAACTCTTAAAAGTGTATTCACTCATACCAAGTCCTTGGCAGTGTTGTTGCCTTAAGGTGGTTATATTTTTTCTTCAAACCAGTCCACAATTCAATTGGATCTTTCATGGTCAAATATTCAACCTTCAATCCTTCATTCAGATGTTGACGAAGGAAAATCATAGCATTTGCTTTGTCTTTACTCTATGCTTTATGACCCTAAGCAATAGTGACCCTAAGACCTTTAGCATCTAAGCGAATTTCTGCATCTAGAACCCATCATAGGTATCTTTTCCCCGCTTATATCAAGTGCCACAAACTCAAGATTCAACATGATAAAAATATCAGAGAAAATAATTAAGTTAGAAATAATAAAAATACAAGTACTATTGACTTGAGCAATTTAAACTACAGAAATTCGACAAATAATATTTATCAATATTATGTGGTAGATAGGGTAACTTATGTTTAGAAACATTTCTTAATGTATAAGTTATCAAATCAAAAGTTTGCTCAAATACTTGTACATTGTTTGATAAAAAACATAACATGTACATAGAAGAAAAGCAATAGGTGAATCTAGACAATGTCAGGATTCCTTCCTTGAAGAAGTGACCATAGCAAGTTTTCCTCGGTGTCTAATAATGTTATGGAGAAAGGAAATGTACCATAGAACATAAGTAGGTCAATGTTTAAGAATCTCAAGCTAGGGATTCTCCGTGCTAGGTGTCAATTCATACTTTGTATGGTATGCAATCTTAACAAAAGAAAGAAAGGCTAGGTTGATGGAATGAATTGCCAGGTACAAGGGGTTTACAATCAATGACCTTGGGTTATAACATAATATAGAAGAAAAAAGATGACCTCCGACAATCAATTCCTTGATCAACTGTTGATTAGAGGGAACAATCACAAGAGGAGCTTGGTTAAAATTCTTTATGTTTGAAGAGTTGAATGAAATAAATGAAGCACAAGAGGTGTCATAAATGTAAAGAAAGAAGAGATTTGAGAACCGATTGCTTGATTATTCCCTCAAGCATGTTGGGATTTAAATAACGGTTACAAGTAATCCTAAAAAGGAAAGGAAAATAATTTCGACTTGGAAAGAAAAGTAATTCCTATTTCTAATTGTAATATACACAATTTTAAGGACTTTAAACCTTTTTCATATTTACAAGGAATGAGCCTTGCCAAATTAATAATTTCCTGATTCTTATTTCTTAACTCTCCCCCTCAAATTGGGCATACATATTGTATGCTCTTAACTTGTCACAAATATACTCAGTTCTGGATCCACGAAGTGATTTTTTAAGAATATTCGCTAATTGATCATTTGAGTTGATGAGACCTGTCACAATGCACCTCTATTTAATCTTTTGTCGAATCAAATGGCGATATACTTCTATATGCTCTGTTCTTTCTTGGAACCCTGGATTTGAAACAATGTCTATTGCAACTTGATTGTCACAGATCAATTTCATGGGTGACAGAATGAAGTGTTCGTTCCCTTACATCCAATTAAGGTGGGATTCCAGTTCCATTGATCTGGTCTGAATCATCATTCTTTTACGGAATAAGAAGAAAAAATTGTTTTTGCTTTTGCGTGAGATTAAGAAGAAGAAGAAGAAGATTGTTTTTTGTTTGGATGGAAAGAGTCCTTTTTTTCCCCAACTGAAATAGAGTAAGTAAAGGAATTTTTGGACAGAATTTTAGCTATATGCTCTGTTCTTTCTTTGAACCCTGGATTTGTAACAATGTGTATTGCAACTTGATTGTCACAGATCAATTTCATGGGTGACAGAATGAAATGTTCGTTCCCTTACATTCAATTAAGGTGGGATTCCAGTTCCATTGGTCTGGTTTGAATCATCATTCTTTTACGGAATAAGAAGAAAAGATTGTTTTTGCTTTTGCATGAGATTAAGAAGAAAATGAAGATTGTTTTTCGTTTGGATGGACATAGTCCTTTTTTTCCCCAATTAAAATGAAGTAAAGGAATTTTCGGACAGAATTTTAGCTGAAAAAGAATTAGAGGGAAGAAGTATTAGAAGAGGTTAGAGAGAGAATTTTTGAGGAAAGGAACTCAAACCCTTTGGCTCTAAAGGAAATTCAAAATCAGAGGAACGTGCTGATCACGTAGAAAGTAGAAGTCCCTGCATAGTGTCACCATAACAATAGCCGGAGAGTTGAGTGATGCTTGATCAGAGAGTGGAATTGTGCCACACACCGGAAGGAAGGAAAAAAAGAGGAAAATCATTGGTCAGGTGGGTGACACATTGGCCGACACCCCTCACTAGTAGCAGAAGTCATTTGAGTCTTTACCAAGATCTTAGAGGCTCTGATACTATGTAAAGAAAAAACAGATTTGAGAATGAATTGCTTGATTCTTCCCTCAAGCATGTTGGGGCTCAAATAATGTTTCAAAGTAATTCTAAAAAGGAAGAGAAGTAATTCATATTTCTAAACCTCTACCTTATCAAATAAATAAATGAATAAATAAATGAATGAATAAATGAATAATATTTCTAATTACAAAATTATTAAGACTTTAATCCTTTTCCATATTAATAAACCAAATTCTTAACAATGGAGATATAAATTAAGTTGTTTTATGACTAGAAAAAGAGACAAAAAGGACTTTTTCAGGAAATGGCATGCAAAGAAACGTACTTGAAGTCATAGAAAAGAATCCATGGTTATACTCGAAGTTTTTTCTTGCCGACTTAGCTAGAGGAGGACACTACTAACAACAATAACATACACAGTGAAATTCCATTAAGTGGGGTCTGGGGAGAGTAGAGTGTACGCAAACCTTATCAATACCTCGTGAGGGTAGAAAAACTGTTTTCGAAAGACCCTCGGTTCAAGTGCATCAAACCCAAGTAAAAGAAGAAAGCAATGAAGAAAGCAGAGCATTGTAACAACTAGAAAGATACAATAACAACAACAAAATAGTGTGATAATCGAAACACAATACACAACATATGTCAAAAACTACAAGGGGACGACTTGTACTACAATAGGCACTAACAACCCTAAACCTTCGCAAATCATGAGTACACTCTACCCATACTAACCTTCTACCTTAACATGCGACTTCCACTCCCTATCTAGAGTCATATCCTCGGTAATATGAAGTTGCGTCATGTCTTGTCTAATCACCTTTCCCCAATACTTTTTCGGCTTACCTCTATCCCTCCGCGAATCCCTACAACCAGCCTCTCACACCTCCTCTTCACATGTCCAAACCATCTGAGTCTCACTTCCCTCACCTTGTCGGCCACAGAGGTCACTCCCACCTTCTCACGGATAATCTGATTTCTAATCTTGTCGCTCCTAATATGCCCACACATCCATCTCAACATCCTCATCTCCACAACATGCATATTTGGAATATGTGAGTTCTTGACTGGCCAACACTCACCTTGTATGACAAGGACGGTCTAATCTGTAGAACTTACCTTTAAGACTTCCTTAAGAGAATAGGGGAAATTGGACTGCAATGTTTGCCTACTTTGAATGAAGAGGTAAAAGAATGGCTTTGAAGACTTCCCAGTTAATAGAAAGTGGACTTGGAGATCAAGAGCATTGATGGGGTCGACATATTTGTTAGAGCCAGATACCATGATTTACTTTATTAGTTCACCACACTTTTTTGATATCGGTAACGACATTCTCGTTATGCTGTTTTTTTAAATCAATAATAGTTTACCTATAAAAAATATTATCTTCATATACTGATCCAAAAAGAAAAGATTGAGGATTGTAGACCTATCAGTTTATTGAGCAGTATTTGCAAAATTATATCCAAGGTGTCAAATGAAAGATCAAAGAGTCATTGAAGATTGATTTCTCAATCTGAAATGCATCTGTACACAGTAGACAAATCATAGGTGCCTTGATTGCAATTAGTGTTTGTTTAGAAATGAGGTAATACTAAAAGAACTTGGTATATTATGTATATTAGATTTGAGAGGAGACAGAAACTCCTTTCTCCATTCCTTTATTTCATGGTAATGGTGAGCCTAAGTAGGATGATTGGAGAAATTGTGGATAAAGGATGGTTCTCTGTCTCTCAAGTAAGGGGAACCACTTAAATCGTGTGTGTAAAAAAGGTTTGTGAACATCCTAGTATCCTGTGGTGTTAAGCAGAGAGAACTGACTCCCCAGAATTGTACAAGTAGGTTTTGAAGCTGTTTCTTCACTTCATAAATAATATACTAAAAGTTATTTATTTCCACTGAATGATCAAACAAGCGTGTAGCAGCTAGCAGGCATACTAGAATGTCATGTGGGATAACTCCCAGCTGGTGTATCTTTGGGTCTCTTAGGAGCTAAAGACCTGAAGAAGCTGATATGGCAAGGCACAGCAGAAATTTAAAAGTACACTAGCTCTTTGGAAGATTCAAACCCTCAGTACGATTAGCTCGTACATCGGATAAGCAATTCACCACGTTAGTCCATTCAGTTATCTCTCCCAATTGAATAAGATAATCACTACATTAGATAGCACATAAGATAAAGTAAAGAATCTTTCTTTCTCTCTTTTCTTCTTTCTAATAGATATGTACAACTTTTATCATCAATATTCTCTCTCTTTATCTAAACTAAAGGAAGGGCTCAGAAGAGCCAAGAATATCAAGAAAAATAAAGAAGACCTCTTTTCTTTGTCTTGATTTGTTCGAAAGGACCCTCTTTAAACAATACCTATATTTAGAAGGAAGAGTAACCCTAATCAACAATTCTTTAGAGGATATTCCGACATGTCTAATGTCACTATTTCCTATGCCAGAAACTATTGCACTAGATAGAGGTTTCATATGGGAAGGAAGTGTTAAGAATAGCAAATTTGATCTTGTGAGATTGTCCAAAGTGATTGCTGCAAAAGATGAAGGGGTTTGAGATTAAGAATCTAAATTACATAATAGAAACTTGTTGTGCAAATGGCTTGGAGATTTCCTAAGGAGCAAGAGGATATTTGGAAAAAGGTATTCGCAGCTGAGTATTGTTTGTACAGCCCATGGTGCAGACAGCAAGTAACTTCTTCTCAGGGTGTTATCTCATGGAAGAACATCAGAATGCTATGGGATGAATTCAAGAAATTAGTAAAATTGAAAGCAAGGGAGATAAATTGTGGCAGGATTGATGGCCATCCTGACTTATACAACATTTTGTGACAGTGCAGGAAAGCATATCACTGGTCAGTAGCGCTTAAGAGATGGAAAATAGGAAATAAAGCTTAGAAGAAGCTTCCAGAGTTGGAAGATTAACAATGTTGCAGAATTGTTTGGGGAATGGGGGGATTAGCATGTCTCAAGCATGCAAAACCCTAGTTTGGAAGACAAAGAAATAGAACTTCGTGAAATCTTGCCTTCTTTTTCTTTTTCGGTAATCCGCTTCTTCCACATCAAGTCCACTTGCTGTGTAAATATGAATTTTTTTAGTTAAATGTTGCAGATAGTTGGAAATTTTGGAAATAACTCTGAGTAGTTGCTGAAAATGATAGAACTTAAGTAGGAAACAGTAGCTGCTCTTGCAAATGAATAGGCCCTATCATTTTCAAGTGTTGGCTTCCTGTTTTTGTACTTTGGTAGGGCAAGTTCTTCAAAAACTTTTCGTTCTGAAACATTTTTTTTCCTCTATGTGCTTGCTTTGAAGGTCAATAGCAAAGAGGAGAGGAAGGACTTCAGGGGTGTATTCCCTGTGACATCTTCGCATTGGGCGAATATACCACTTGAGTTGTAGGACCACATACTTTTCTTTTATTTCCTCAAATTTACACTCTTCTGATCATCCTCGTCTTCCATATAT
This sequence comes from Solanum dulcamara, assembly GCF_947179165.1. Taxonomy (NCBI): domain Eukaryota; kingdom Viridiplantae; phylum Streptophyta; class Magnoliopsida; order Solanales; family Solanaceae; genus Solanum; species Solanum dulcamara. The sequence continues at coordinate 57,905,807 of NC_077239.1, read as the reverse complement.
TTTCGTACCCATAGTTTCCCGCTTTTGGAGGACTCGTATTTTTAGGGAAAATTTGAGAAATGATGGTCTTTGATGTTACTCTATTCAAAGAGAGGTTATTGTATGTGTTGTCGTTATACGTAAGGGAAGTAATTGTAATTACCTCCTCCTTATTGTCTCATCACACATAAATTATGAGGCTTTCCTTCTCATCAAGTAATCATTTCCTTACCATGTCATCTCAATTTGAATGTTATGCGTGAATCCTTCAATGCTTTATGGATACACCATCTTTTTTTTACTAGTTTGAAGATCATTATATCTTTTCAACTGATTATTGTATATGCTTCTCATTTCAGGTTAGTTGGCTCAAGAAAGCCAACCTAATATTTCTTTTTTTTCTCTTGCGGAAGCTCATCCTACCATTTTATTCATTTACTCTCTTTTGTATCATTCTCCCACTCACCATGTTCCTCCCAGAAGCCCAGTTACCAGCTTGGGTCGTCTGCTATGTGCCTGGACTCATGTCTGTCCTCAATATTCTTCCAGCTCCACAGTCATTCCCTTTTATTGTACCCTATCTTTTATTTGAAAACACAATGTCTGTGACCAAATTCAATGCCATGATATCAGGGCTTTTCCAGTTAGGAAGTTCTTACGAGTGGATTGTTACGAAGAAGTCCGGACGTTCATCAGAAGCTGATTTAGTTGGAATGGTGGAAAATGAATCTGAACCTTTGTTGGAGAAGAGTACTGTATCAAGGTCATCATCAGAATCAGGCCTTGCTGAGCTTAGTAAATTAGAGATGACCAAGAAAATGGGAAAGAGGAAGAGAAACCGTTTATACAGGAAAGAGCTTGCCCTTGCATTTATATTATTAACAGCCTCTGTCAGAAGTTTGTTATCTGCTCAAGGGATTCACTTCTATTTCCTATTGTTTCAAGGGTTTACTTTCCTTGTTGTTGGTCTTGATTTGATTGGCGAACAGGTGAGTATATCATAAGATTTTTACAAGATATTTGGCCACGAATTCAGTTGTGGTAAATCCTTTCGGAAGGGCAGACTGTACTGTTTGTACATGTGATTGTGGTACCTGGCTCCCAATTCGTACATTTATGTGGTCAACTTAAGCGATTTTAGCGGAAGCTTCAAAATACCACTATTTGGCGGTCATATCTTATTCAATTGATGCCAAGATGGAGATTAAAATCAATACTGCTAGGATTTGTCATTTGCCTACCACGTAGTTTGATGTAATTTATTATATGTTTGCATGTAATAGTAGTGTAACCATCGAGTAGTCTATTTTTGTTTGTTCAAGTTTGTGATTCTTTATTTTTGCCATTGACAAGTTTTGTACAATTATATATAGTTGGAAGAAGGCACCAGTTACACCGTTCATTTTGATGATCGTTAGCTTGGTTCATATTGGTCTATTCTCATATGAAATTGGGTCATTAAAGGATCTTTATTTCGTCACTAAGAGCAACTCGCGGAAAGCCAACATGTATTTGGTGATAGCACGAGTTATTATCCTGAGAAAAAGTAGCCCCTAAATATAAATCAGTTACTTCCAGCTGCAAATGGATGCACTTATAGAAGATTTGTTTCAACTGAAACAAAAGCCATAGTCAAGATATTCAGTGTTTAAACTTTTACCTATTTTGTTTAAGAAAAAAATAAAATCAAAACTCCCAGAGCATCCACTAAAAGTATCACTTCTAATTGGTTCAACGAACTAACCGAGATATTTAATATGGATTAGAAAAAGAGGATTTTCGTAAATAGCTATAGTTTGGATCCTAATTATCATACCCATCAACAACTCAAGAGGGAGAGGAGAGATACATCTGACGTATGCTGATACATACCAAATATGATACATGTCTATGTTACAATTCTATGCAGAATTATTACGCTCACAAACCTGATACATGTATCATTAGTCTACTGTGTTAAACTTTTTAAGTATTGTATCACTAAGACACATATCATTAGTATTCGAATGTGATACATATATCAGTGTTTCAACTCTGAGAACAATTATATGTTTAGCAACCCTAATACATATATTTTGTATACTGTATCAATCTTTTAAGTACTCTATCACTTATACATGTATCATTAATTAGAGACCTAATTTAGTAAAAAGATTACAACTGAGACGAAAAAACAATGGCTTACCATCAACCAGAGAAGTCCCAATAACGAAAAAAAACGAGGCTGCAGATAACTAGAGGAGGGAAGTGCAACAATAAGAGGAATTAGGTTTGGTTTTGTGTAGTACATGTCTGCCTTAATTTCTGGACTGGGAAGTTTCCAACTTTAGAGAATTCTAGTTGGGGTTTTGAGTTTTGTTAGGGTTTTTTTCCTATTTTTTTTTTACTATATTTGAGTTTTATTTTTCTTTTAAAGAAAGTATGGTCGCTCTCCTGTCAAGATCATTGAATGTTGTTGTATATTAATTTTTTATTTCGGGTTTCTCGATTTTTTTTGGTGCTTTTTTCGAGGATAGTACCTTTGAACCGATTGAGGTTTTTTTTAGGATTAATTTTTTTATTTTATTTTTTAGGATTGCATTAGTCATAGTTAGTGACTTTTTCCAATGACGGATGGATGATGACTATCTCGAATGACAAATTAATCATTAACGAGATTTGAGGAAAGTGTATTGGTGGAATGACATGAAGAAGGATATTGCGGAGTTTGTGGCTAAGTGTCCGAATTGTCAACAAGTGAAGGTTGAGCATTAAAAAATTGGAGGTTTAGCTCAAGATATTGGGATTCCTACTTGGAAGTGGGAAGACTTGAATATGGACTTCATTATAGGCTTGCCTCATTCTAACATGATTCAATTTTGGTTGTTCTTGACCGAATGATTAAGTCGGGGCATTTTCTTCTCGTTAAGACTTCTTATTCAGTTGAGGACTATGCTAGAATTTACTTTCGAGAGTTGGTTAAGCTTCATGGTATTTCATTGTCTATCATTTCAGACCGAGGTACTTAATTTACATCTCGGTTTTAGAGGTCATTCCAAAAAGTTTTTGGTACTCAGATTAAGCTTAGTACAATTTTTTACCCTCAGACCGATGGTCAAGCTGAGCGTACTATTCAGACTTTGGAGGATATCTTGAGGGATTATGTAATTGACTTCAAAGGAAATTAGGATGATCACTTGCCATTGATTGAGTTTGCCTATAACAACAATTATTATTCGAGTATCCAAGTGGCTCCATTTGAGGCCTTGTATGGTAGGAGGTGTAGGTCTCCTATTGGATAGTTTGAGGTTGGTGAGGTCACTTTGGTAGGGACAGAGTTGGTTTGTGAGGCTATGGAAAAATTTAGACTCATTATAGAAAGGTTAAAGACTTCCCAAAGCCGATAAAAGTCCTATTCGTATGTAAGGAGAAGAGAGCTTAAATTTGACGTTGATGATTGGGGTTACTTGAAAATCTCACCTATGAAGGGTGTGATGCGTTTTGTCAAGAAATAAAATCTTAGTCCCCGTTACGTAGTCCTATATCAAGTTTTGAGCCGCTTTGGCAAAGTAGCTTATGAGTTGAATTTACCTTCAGAGTTAGATCGTCAAGTCCAGAAGTTGAGGAGCAAAGACGTTGCATCTGTGAAGGTTCTTTAGGGGAACCAACTAGTTGAGGGTGCTATATGGGAGGCCGAATCCAATATGATGTCTCGATATCCTCATCCATTTCCTTCCATTCTTACCTGAGGTATTAAGTTCCATTATGTTCACTCCTTCGAATTCATGTGTTTCAATCATTCTCATATTTTCGTATGCATGCATATTCATGAAATGAGTTTTAAAGTCATGTTTTAGCTTGGGGTTGAATACTCCTTGGTTTTCTGCATTTTAATGTGTCATTGCATTCATGTTGGGCCATTAAATCTCTTTTCCTACTCCGTTCATGTTATCTTGAGTCTTATTCAAGGACAAATGTTCCCAAGGAAGAGATATTGTAACACCTTAGAAATTTCTAAGTTTGGATCAAGTTTTTAAAGGAATTTGTAAGGCTGAGACTCGCTGAGATCACGGGTTGACTCACCGAAGTGAATATGAGCTCGCCCAAAAGTTCTGAAAGTTTGGCTTAGAGAGTATGTGATTTCGATGAGAAGTAATGTGTTTGGCGACTCGCCGAAACACAAGGAGATAGGTTGAACTAGGACGTCATCAACTCACCCTCAATTCTGAAGATATTTGTTCCTATCCTGATCAACGTTGTCGGGCGCTCGAATTTACATTAGAAAACAAATGCAGAGTGCATTATGAGTTTTAGAATAATAGGTATCCAGTAGGCATCATAGGTCGACTGAGGTTGGAAAGTACAAACAATATGAAAAACAAGTAAGTAATAGGTGACAAGAGGTCATAAAAAACTAAGTAATAACATAAGTTTAACTATAGCTCACGAGTTTAGAAAAGGACGAGACAATAAAGAAAAATAACTAGCTATAACCTAACTGGACCCCATAAGCCCAAAAGAACACTCATGCGCAATTGAAAGTATACCATAAATGGACCCCATAATCCCTATGAGTACACAGAAGAGCTAAAGATAATGCTAACCGAGATTATGGTATACCAGAACTGAAATGGCCATCCCCGAAATTGAATCGTGGCTAGGGAACCCTGAAGAACCCAATAGAATCACCATGTCAAGTCTCGAACCCAACTAATAGGAGTGATGTCTGGACTCGAACCGATGCTAATGGATATGTGCCAGGATCTTGAACCTCATCTAATAAGCATGGGTCAAGGCCTCAAACCGTGACTAAGAGATGCGCCAGGGCCTCGAGCCATGGTTAAAAACTTCAAGTGTCTCCACAACTCACGCTCTTCTTCAGCGAACACAAATAGTAGATCTAAACCATCATCAAAACTGTAGGGACCTACTCTAGCTCAAAATCCAAGACCCGATCCAAAATAACCAATAAACCCGAAGTCATAACACAACCATGCCAGGGCCGGAGCATAAGTGAAGTTATGCATGAACGATCATAAGAGCTGAGTTGCCACCTAGCTAAGGATCATATTGTAACACCCCAGAATATTAATTAGTTCAAAAGCCCAGAGAAAAGGTTTTGACTTTGAACCAGGTGGATCTCCATGGATCCTACCTATGGCCAGTAGAAGCTTCCACTGATTGTAGGAGGGCTCATGGAATCCAACCTTATCCACTGTTCCAAAGGTCCAATCTACGGACCAAGTCTACGAATTATCGGAGTTCCTACGGACCGTATCCCTGACATAGGATCAAGTCCTAAACTCAAATCCATTAATTATATGAGTGAGCCTTTAGATGAGTCGTGGGAAGGTCTACAGATCGTAGGGCAGTCCGTACGTCGAAGTCAAAGTCCTGAGACCCTTTCTTCTGTGCGCTCTTATGAGCATGATCCACAACCTATAGAAGGGACCCACAGACCCAACCCTGCAAATTCCAGTAGCTCCAGTAACTGGACCTAGGTTCTATAAGAAGGCTCCTATGGACAGAGCGTAGGAGGTACCCATAAGTGGCCCATGCCAGTTTAAATGAAGGGTATTCTCATCTTTTTCCATCCTTTTCAAGTCAAAACCTTGACATTTTGGAACTAAATTGAGTCCTTTATTAGTACCCAACAAGACTTTACCCTCATAATCACTTCTAAGACTTAGAGAAAGGTTTCAATAGGAGAAATAATTCTAGGATTCAAGAATGTCCATCGATGCTTCACATTTCAACAAGAACACTATTTTTCAAGTATGTAAGGCTACTCAGAGTGTTGGAATAAGTTCGTCTTCAAGCCCTATATCTAAATTCAGTTTGTAGAGTTGTAGACGATTAACCTAAGGATGTAATCCAAGTTTCTTGAGTTCCTCAATTGAGATTTCATTGGTTCTATTGAATTATATTGTTGTTGTTGTTGTTGTTGTTATTATTGTATTTTTAGATTATTGTCTGAAAGTAATTTTTCCCCTTATAGGGAGACTATAGATTTATGCATATCAGTTGGTACAAGTAACTTTTAAGCCTCTCACTTTAAGAGGTTTGCCAGAAAGTTTATAACTGCCTTAAGGGATGGCAGAAATCAAAATTAAAAAAAATCTCTAATAGGAACGGTTCAAATCAGTTTGGCCTATGCACTTGTTTATTTTAATGCTTATCCTAATTTGCAAAATTCTTTAAATGATGACAATTCATTAAACACTTTAATATTAAGTATAAACTTATATGGTTATGAATACTTGCCTGGTACTAAAGTTATATGTATTTGTTATATAATTTATTGTAAGCCATTTTATACTTTGAATCCGATATGCGAAATTATGGATTTTAAAAATAAAATGATTTTAATTGAAATAAATTTTAGTAAGTCTAAAGTTATAACTAGAAGGCCTATTGAATGGGATGAAATTAATTTTCTTAAAAAATGGGTAATTGAGGAGGCAGCCACACCCAAAAATAATATAAATACTGATATTTCTAATATTGAGCAAACACCTGATGGAACGGTAAGAATCAAATTTACTGATAATTTGCTGATGAGCTATGCTAATAATATTAGTTTTCCTTCAAAAATGCTTAGATCTAACCTATCATATATTTCTCCTGTTGATTATATCATTGATATGCCCTCTAGAGCATCTACTTCTCATATTAGAGAAGACGATAACTCTAGAGCATCCACTTCTTACATAAAAGAAGGAAAAGGAGTTGATAATATAAAAAATAAAATCATATTATTTCTTCTGATATGGAGCATAATTTGTCAGATATTTACTTTCCAAATGGTTTGAATGGATAGATCGAAACTTGATTTTAGATTGGAATCACCGGTAAGGAAAAAATTTCAAATGAGTTTATTCAACCCAAATAGGAACCTTTTAAAAAATGTTTTTTCAAAAATTTTAATAAAACTCAACCAATATTTTTCCAAGAAGATTTTTATAACGATCTTTCCAAAGTAAACAAATCTATTTCTTTTGTACCATGGTTTATGAAAAAACATGTCTATAGTTATATTTTTATGTTAGAACAGGATTATAAATTATCTGATGGTACTATTACCAAATCTTTACTACCTCCCCAGCAGTCTTTCCAAATTGAAAAAGAAAATAAGACTATGTATTTTACTACATTTGTGGAAATATTTGATAATGATACTGCCCTTATTTCTGCTAAGCATGTTAAAACTTTAACAAGGCAAAATAATTATACAAATGTTTACATGAACATTTTAGGAGAACATATTCTCTCTCTACATGATAAAATTAGTAATTTATGTTTATAATTAGAGAGGTCTAAATTTCCTAATAAAGGAAAGGAGAAGGCTACTCCTACTATTCAACCTCCATCAGAATTTAAGGATTTTAAATTATCAAAACTTGATAATAGTGAGAGATTGTTACAAGAAAAGTTTCAGGGGTTAGAAATTAAAGCCCCTCTGACTGAGTGAGGATAATATCAGTAATAGGAATGATATTTCTGATGAGATTAATAAAATCTCAGAGAAACATGCCAGAAAACTAGTTCAAAGGATGTATTACTATCTTAGGCGAACTCCTCAGGAGATCCTCCTAGAGGAGGAAGAATATTATATCTTCAATAGTTTTAGTGGAACAAAAATCTATGAGTGGAATATTAATGGATTTATTGATAGGGAAATTTATACCTTAGCACATAGAATTCTTATGTACAACATCATTTGTAAGGCCAACAAGAATTCTGAAAAGTATACAGCTAATATGATCATTGTCTGGTTTACATGCTAATTAAAAGGATAGTGGGATAATTATCTTTCAGAAACACAACGTATGGCTATTTTAAACGCCTTCAAGGATGAAGGTGGTATGATACCAAATGTAGTGTACACAATAATCCTAACCATTACAGAATATGTTTTAGAACATGGTCGGATATTAGTGAAACCATTAGAACAATGCTCCAAAACCTTAGATGTAAAATCCTTACATCATTTAGATGGTATAAGGATGTATTTCTATCTAGAGTTATGGAACTAACTGAGTGTAATAACTCTCACTGGAATTCCAAGTTTATAGATGGACTCCCTGCTCTATTTGTGTAAAGAGTTAGGAAAGCCGTTAGAGGAGATGAGGTGTAACACCCCAAATTTTTTTAAGTTAAGATCCAAACCATTCTTCGTATGTATATAGGCCCTAACCTGATGACTTTTAAATTGTGCATAGATGTTACGATCCTTTCCTAGGTATTTGAAGTGTATTGGATGTAGTTTAGGGTCACAAGAAAACTTCAAACACCAAACCAAGTTTAAAGCATCTCTATCGGCTAAATTTTTGCATGAGTTCATATAAGGGTCAACTTCAAACAATCATACCTCTCAGCATATAATAAATTAGATGGATCATGAACTATGAAATTAAAGTTCTATTTGTCTTCTTTCTAGCGACACCAAATTTGCATAAATTAAAGTTTGGAGTAAAATATTATACCCATATTACTGGGTACTGCCTTACCGTACACCCGAGGCACTTTCCGCACGCTAACGCACTGAGGTAGTGACTACTACCTTTTTGGCGCATTGGTCGTGTGCCCGAAGTATTTTCTACATGCTAGCATGGTCCTGAGGCTTTTTAATAACCCCCTAAAAACGTAATTCATCTTCCTAGTTCAAATATTTACCCTAAGAAGAGAAGTTCTTAAGCAACTAATTTCCTCCAAGGTTCATTCATCATTCAAAGTAAGATTTGATCATGGAATTCCATAACTTCTTCATCTTAACACCAATTAATAACTTTTACCCTTGGAATCCAGGATTCTTTCCATCTCTTCCTTCAAAGATCTCATATTTCTCAAGAATTAGGAGCGTATAAGGTATGTAAGGCTAATCATAGTATTGGATTGAGTTCATCCACGCACCCTACATCTAAATTCTATCGTCAAGGAGTTGAGTTATGGTTTAACCCTAGTTTCTTTGAATTTTAAAGGTGTAATTTCTTTGTTTGTTGAGTTCTATATAATTATGCATTGGGATTATTTATGTTTCTATACCTTGAATTCTTGAGATTGTTGTTCATGATTTCATTCATATGAACCCTAGTTGAGTTGATGATCATTATATTAACATGCATTTATTTTGAGTTGATGAGAATGGTTTTCTTGTATTAAATGAATTATGATTTTGAACTAAGTTTATGCATATTCTATTGAGTTTTGAAAGAGCATGAGATGAGTTTAAGAAGTCTCATAATTATTATTTTGAGCACGCATTTGAGAAGTCTCTTAATCATTATTTTGAGCATGAATATTTTTGAGTATAAACGAGTTGAACATTAATACATTTAAACAATTATTTTTTTATATATTGAGTTGAGAATTTGAATTATGCTTTTAAATGCATCCATTGAGTTGAGATAGTAACTATTTCAAAGAGAAAAGATGAGTTGAGAAAACGGAAACCTTGATTCCAAATATTTTATGAGTACAGAGATACTTCAGAGCTTTACCCTTTTTAAGAGGATCTTTTGAGTAATTACCTCAAATCAAGAAAGACAATATTTTTAAACATTGATATGAACATAATATATTTTGGGAGTAGTATTGAGTATCGATATAGAAATGATGAGTTCAGATAACTCAGATTTCTAATAAAGCATTTCTTGCCAGCATGGGTAAAGGATTCATACTTTTTAGATGACTTCCTTATAGTACTTAGTGGATCCACTTTTAGTTGAGAGGTTCTATGTTTGGGAACAATGTAGAACCACTCTGGCAGCGTGAGCGAGACATTGTATCATTAAGTAGCTCATAAGTGATGGTTGTTGATTAGAGAGAGTATTATATTTTTATATACTAAGTTACATTGACTTATTCATATCTTTTAAGCATTCTTTCACACATATTGCATGCTTTATTGAATTGAGCTATTTTTCGAGTTAATTCTTATGAGTTGAGTTGAATATCTTTGATTAAATTTTCTTTCAACTATTTTGCATACCGTACATTCCATATACTAATGCCATTTAGCGCTACATCATTTTATGATGCAGATATAAGTGATAGAGATCCTCAACAGGCACATCGTTTGAGATCAGAATTCCATCTGAATTTTGGTGAAAACTCTTTACATTTAGAGGCACTCTTGAGTATTTATCTTTCAGTCATTATTTATCAGTTTGAGGTAGCCGTGGGCCTGTTCCGGTACCTATTTCAGAGTCACTTTTAGAGGCTTCATAGACTAGTCATAGCCAGAGTTTATTTAGTTATTTTTAGAGTTCATGTTTTTTTAAACATTGAGTTATATTCTCTCTCTCTCTCTCTCTCTCTCTCTCTATCTATCTATCTATCTATCTATCTATCTATCTATCTATCTATCTATCTATCTATCTATCTATCTATCTATATATATATATATATATATATATATTTGAGTATTGAGATTTTATTTTGTGTAGTTAAGTTTACATATAAAATGTTTGCCCATCTAATTTTTTTTTCATGAGTTAAATCTTCCGCTGAGTGAGTTAGCTAGGCCAAGTGGTTCGCTTGGGACTAGCAATGGTTTCTTAGTGCTGGCCACATCCAGAATTTAGGATCGAGGCTTGACATGAGGTGAGTATTAATTATGAAGCCTATACTTTTGGAAAACTCATAAGTGTATGTACTCAAGAAGGTCTGTCTTTATTTAACGAGATTAAGTTGAATAAACAAATAAAAAGATATCATCAAAATGAGAAACAATAATTGGGTGAATTTTCCGAATAATTCACTATTGATATACTTGAATCCTCTAAAATATCTAATAGATGCAGAGGCAAAATATATTATAAGAAAAATCTTTATAGGCAATACAGAAAGAAAAAAATGCTTAGACAAGCGTTAAAAGAGAAAAATAGATTATAAAGGGAAAAAGATATTTTTTAAGAATAATACATTAAATGCTTGTCACAAATGTGGAAGAATAGGCCAATGTGCCAGAGATTGTAAGGTTAAGGATAAAATTAAAAGTCTTGATCTAGAGGACAATAGGACTCCTTATGTATGATTCTCCTAAATTCGTCCTCGGATAATTCTAGTCCTAATGGTAGTGAGGGAGAGGAGTCCTCTACAAGTAAAGATATGAGAGTCCTTTATGAAGAAGTTTATATATCCTCTTCTTATGAAAATGAAGAATGTATATCGTGTCAGATTGGTCAACCGTGTGATAATAAAGACAAGGATGAATTATATCAGTTATATTCATAATTCAAAGAATTAAATATAAATGTCATTAGTAATGACAATTGGGTATATATGCTCAGAATGATTAATGATCCAAGTTTAAGGTTTGAAATTATTGATAAAATTGATAACACCAGTACTCCTACTAGTAGTAATACAAGAATTTCTAGAGAAATTCCCTCTCATAATAATGCTGATGCTATGGCAGAAGTAAAGAGACAGCTAAAACTTAGGTATCAAAGGGATCATATTCACACTACTGTTCAAGATTTGGTGGAAGAGCGACATGGGGTCATGCTATGTACAATAGATAGGTAAGAGTATATTGGTGTGCACCTTTGGTAGGAGTTAATGCAAATGCAGATATAGAAATTCTAAGGTAGACATGAAAATTCTTAAGTGATGTTGACTTCAAAAAAGCCATAAAGTGGTTAGAATGATAGGCTTGAATGTGTGGTTGTCGTTATGTGAGTGATTGTAGTAGTCTATTGATGACTTCTTGTTAAGGGTTTCAAGTGAGTGTGTTAGAGTGGTTATAGAACTAGGCTTCAATGTGGTGTTGATGGAATGTGGATGAATGCATGGTGTATTGGGTGTTTCTTGAGTAGGACTCGAGGTTTTTTGAATGTGGTGGTAAGAAGTAGTACTCTTGGGATACAATTCCCTATAGAGGTATAGAACATTAAGCTTGTAGTTCAGATTAGCATGATCACCTTATGTGTAGCACCTAGTGACTTTGAGTTAGGCTTGAACTCTGTGAGAGCATATAGTCACACGTAGGCTTTGGTGAGAGCTATGAGTTTCAGTTATTGAACTGTAGTATTAAAAAAGAAGAGCGTAGTTGAGAAGCGTTTCCAAGCTCAAAAGCTATCAGTTGTATCTCTAAATGCATAGTAATCCTATACTTATTCCGTGTTGAGGTATCCATGTTCCATGTCAAATAGCTTCAGATAGAGTACAACTCATTTTTAAATCATAATCATTCATTCTTCATGAACCTATTTCAGTTGACTCAGATACTCTAACATTATCAATACTTTATAGTTAGAAGTCTTCGGTGAATCATGCTCGTGATTCTTTTCTTAAAAAGTAATAGGGAATTTTGTTTGAGATTATAGCCCTTCTCTCATCTCAAATCCAATATATATTTATGAGTTTGAGTGTTTCAATTCTTGCATGGTATTAGTGTCGTGTGCTAATTATTATCTTGACCATCATTCGAGGATGAATGATCCCAAGGTGGAGATATTGTAACACCCCAAAACTTTTTAAGCTAAAATCCAAACCATTCTTCGTATGCATATAGGCCCGAACTTGATGACTTTTAGCATAGATGTTAAGATCTTTTGTAAGGTATTTCAAGTGTATTGTATGTGGTTTAGGGTTACAAGGAACCTTAAACACCAAGCCAAGTTCAAAGCATTTCTACGGGTTAAGTTTTCTCACGAGTTCATATAAGGGTCAACTTCAAATGACCATATATCTCAGCATATAATGAATTAGTATCTCATGACATATCAAATTAAATATCTATGTTTCTTCATTACAACGCCACCAATTTTGCATCAATTGAAGTTTGGAGTAAAATGTTATGTCCATTTTACTCGGCACTGTCTTGCCGTACACCAGCCGCGCGCCCGAGGCACTTTTCGCGCTCTAACGCACCAAGGTAGCGGCTACTACCTTTTCGATGCATTGGCTGGGTGCTCGAAGTATTTTCTGCATGCTAGCAGGGGCCTAGGGCTTTTTAATATCCCTTAAAGACACAATTCATCTTTCCTAGTTAAAATATTTACCTTAGAAAGAGAAGTTCTCAAGAAACTAACTTCCTCCAAGGTTCATCCATCTTCCAAGGTAAGATTTGACCATGAAATTCCATAATTTCTCCTTCTTAACACTAATTAATGTACTTTATCCATCAAATCCATTGGTTTTCAAGAAAATTGTAATGACCCTAAAGGTCAATTTTGATAATTTTTATAAAATGACCATTTTAACCCTTTCGATAATTTTTTTGAGTCATATTTGATTGTTATCCAATGTTGGTTTTGTTGTTTTCGTTGAAAAATTGAGATTTTTGGTAAACTTTGAGTTTTATAGGTTTAAATAACTCAAAAGTAGTATTTGAGGTCATTCAGAATTTTGGGTCTCGGAACAAATTTTCGTTGATTCCATCAGTTCTAGAATATTAAAATTGGTCTAGAAGAGTTGGCAAAATCAGAGTTGGGGTTATAGCGTGGATTTGAGGTGTTGAGTTGGAAATCTTTGATGTTTTGGCCATAGAGTTGACTTTGATCAATATTTGGGGATTGGATGCTCGAAATTAAATTTCAACGACTTCATTGTATTCGGAGGGTGATTTTAGCCCTAAGGAGATTTCCTAAGTATTTTTTGGAAGATCTGAGGGAATTTTGGTCTTTTTGAGGTCTGGAATTGGTTTGGTTGCGACTTATTGAGTTTCTGGTCAAGGAGACATCGAAATTGAATTTTGACTATTCTATTAAGTTTGAAATGTCAAAATTAGTAGGGTTGTATATATGATTTGTGTATACGGGGTTTCAATCGAATCCCGAGGATCATTTGGAGACTTTGAGACTTGGAGGATTTTTGCTGGTTTGTTTCACCTGATGCAGACCATGCGATCGCGAGGGGGTAGGTCTTGACTGCGACACTCGCTTAAGCAAGGACCCCTTCACTAAAGTGAAGGTCAGATCCTGTGAAGGATCACGAAAGCGATTGAGCTGTGCTTTAGTAAAGATACAAGGGTCACGATAAAGACCACAATATCGTGAAAGAAAGGTCCACTTAATTGAACCCCCAGTCGCTTAAGCGACATCTGAGAGGTGTTTTGGCTGGGGTTTATGCTATTTTGACCATTTTGGAATTTTGGAGCTCAGTAGGGGTGATTTGGAGAGGGAATGTTTGTGTTATTTCATTAAGTAAGTTATTTTAACTCCACTTCATCATTTCCAAATGATTAATTGTTGATATTAACATGAATTTGAGGTTTCAATTGGTGAAAATAGCCCCTTTTCAAGAACTTTGAGGAATTCTTCAATTGTTAAGGGTGACCTGATTTGAGCATTTTTTTCAAAACGGTTTTGTCTATTAAGTTCCTAAGACTATGGGGAATGATTTCATCCAAAAATTTCTGGATTTAAATCCCCTTTTCGAAATTAGATTTTGAGCCTTTTGACCTTTTTTTGCCGAATTTTGCATTTTTTACGTCGTTGGACTTGGTTGTTGATTGTTAAACACTATTTGAATAGATGTGGCAATTCTGAGTATATTCAGAAAGTAAAGCCTCACTTTGGTTGATTGATCGCAATTTTACATGGCAAGTGGGCTCATATAACTCTATGAATCTATTAGAATCTCGAATTTCCCTTTTGTTTATGTGTTGGGGAGTAATGAAAATGAGGCTATGGTTTGAAACGTGATACAAACTAATCTAAATTGATTGATGGGTTAATAAAATATGATATGTGTTATTGTAGAGATTATAATATTATATGTTGTGATCTAGATATTTATGTGTATTTGTTGAAATACTTTGATAGTCTGATTATGATTTTGAATTGTTGAATTACTTTATTCTTTATTACTTGTGTGATCATGCTAATTGCATTTTTTTAGCGACACTATGATGAGATGTACATGATTTTGATATCGAGGTCATTTCTAGCAAGATATTATGATGCCAAGGTCATTTTTGGCGAGATATTATGAGGCCGAGGTCATTTCAATGAGAGACTATTAGGCTGAGGTTATATTTAATGAGGTCATTTTTGGAAAGAGATTGTGAGACTAAGGACATTTCCAGTCAGAGATGATGATGCCGAGGTCATTTTTGTCTAGATTATGATGCCAAGGTCTTTTTCGGCTATTGCACACATGCATGATCACTTAGTGTGCATATACTTTTCTGTATATCTATGTGTGACAAACTTGATGCTTATATATGACTTGTGACTACTTACACGTTATATCTTGTGATATTGAGCTGTGATTTGAACTTTATTAAACAGTTTAGTATGAACTATTTGGTTGTGCTGATTTTTGTGCAGGTTATAGTTATGGATCTTCGGTTGGGTTGAAAAGGAGTTCATGTATCTTATTAGATTTACTTAGTTTTGATAGTTAGCTTGCTGGTACCATGTTGTTTAGTACTTACCCTTGCTTTTACACTTGTGTAGGTTTTGAGACTGGACTTTGATCACCCATTCTTTCTGATCATCTGAGGCTTCCAAGAGACTGAGAGAGGTAGCTATTGGTATTCAACAAACTCTCAAATTGTCCTGTACTTTTATGCTTTACTCTATTTGAGAGTTGAAGACATAGTGAGACTTGCATTTTTTTAATTTGGTCTTATTTAAGTGGCTTGTATATGTAACAACCAATCTTCGGGGGTTAACTTAGTTGAAAGACTTTTACTTTTGATTATTATTTATCATTTTAAAAATTTTTCTGCTTTATTTCCATAATTGTTGGGTTTTAGGTTGACTTGTTCGGTGGAAAAGGACCTATGCCATCACACTAGGATTTGAGTCATGAGAAAATTATATTAGAGCCCTAGGTTTATAGGTCACACATGTACAAGCCCAGTCTATGTGTAGTCTCAAGGATCAATATGGATATTTCTGTACATATCTTCGAGAGGCTATGAAGACTGTTAGGAAAGTTTCTTTATTCATTCTTTCTTATCTTGCTGAGTTGTTATCACTAGTGTTGAGTGTCAAGTGTTGTTTTGGCAGATGCCAAGGACCAGATCTATGTCTATTGGTAGAGGAGAGGAAGTCCCTGAGGCAGTTATTGAGACTCCAGCTAGGGGTAGAGGTAAGGTACAAGGCTGTAGAGCAATTATTGGTAGAGGCCATGCTCGAGCAGCGACACCTGCCCGAGTTCATGCTAGAAAGGCCTCCACAGAGCCACTTGTTGAGATTACTAAGGACCAGGTTTCTCTAGAGCCTGCACCACCATTGCATCAGGAGACGTTATTGAGGATGCTGGGTATGTTGAAGAGTTTCACTCAGGGTGCTGCAGTCACGCCATAGGGTTCATAGACTAGGGTTGGTGTACAGACTCTAAGGTAGCATTAGGTCCCAGTGGTTCAGGATTAGGTGGGCCAGCCACCATTGGTTCTCGCACTAGCTATCGGTACACAGGTTGCTCCGGATATAGTTATAACGATAGCAGATCAACAGTACTATGAGTTTCAGAAGATAAAACCACCCTAGTTCTAGGGTGGTAGGATCAAGGAAGCACATGAGTTTTTAACACTGTGCCATAAGATGTTGTAGGCCGTGAGTATGGCTGATGCCCGTGGTGTTAAATTTGTTGCACTCCAACTCTATGGGTCATCTAGAGAGTGGTGGAGGACATTTATGAGGTCTAGACCAGTTGAATACCCTCTAGTTGAGTGGGGAGTTTTTGCTAGTGCTTTTAAATATCGCTTTATCTTATAGAGCATACGAGAGGAGAGTAGATTAAGATTCGAGAATTTGACTCAGGGTGGTAAGTCAGTCACTGAGTATGAGGTGAACTTTTATTAGTTGTCAAGGCATGCTACAACATTGATCTTTGATGAGGCGTAGAGAGCGCGCAGGTTTATGAAGGGTTTGACCTTCTCTATTAGGTCTTATGTGTTTATATTGGCCCATGAGGGAGCTTCCTTCCAGGCCATTGTGAGCACCTCCAAAGAGACAAAATTGATGGTCAGAGAGGAGTTTGGGGACCCCAAGAGGGCCCATACTAGTGGTCAGTTTTTAGGTACCTTGTCGGGAGGTAAGGGTTCACAGAGGTGGTAGTCAATTTTAGTGCCATAGATTTGTTCATGCTTCTATGCCGATAGCTGATAGTAGGAAGGTAGTTTGAGGATCTAAGAGTTTGGGGCTGAGGTGGTTATGGTATTCCATCAGGTTCTTCCCAACAGTTTTTGATCCTAAACCATGTTTTAGTTATGGAGATTTGGGTCACATAATGCGCCAGTGCCCATTACAGACTCATTCAGGGCCTTAACGCACTTATTCAACAGTTCCAAAAAGAGATTTGGTGTATCCGGCGAGAGTTCGGGGTAGAGCTTAGACAGGTAGAGGTTGTAGGGCCTCTAGTAGTGGTGTTGTGATTCTACAAGGTAGAGGTACAGTTCAGAAGGGTAGTGGTAGAGGAGATCAGTGCTATACTTTTTCGGGGAGACCCGAGGCTGAGACTTTTGATGTAGTCATTACAGGTATCATCTCGATTCGCCATCGAGCTGCATCTATATTATTTGATCTAAGATCTATATTTTCCTATGTGTCTACCTATTTTACATCTAGATTTGATTTGACTTGTGATCACATGCCTGTGCCTATTTATGTTTCTACTCTCGTGGGTGAGCCCTTAGTGGTGGATTGAGTGTATCAATCCTATCTTGTTTCTTTAGTTGGGTGTGATACTTGGGTAGACTTGATTATACTGAGGATGATAGATTTTGATGTGATATTGGGTATGGATTGACTCTCTCCTTATCATGCTATTCTTGATTGTTATGCTAAGACTATGAGTCTAGCAATACCTCGTGTCCCAAGGATCGAGTGGAAGGGCACTAATGGTTCTTATCCTAGTAAGGTCATCTCCTATATGCGCGCTTAAAGATTGATTGATAGGGGGTGTATGTCATATTTGGCTTTTATTTGGAATACTAGTATTGAGTCACCCCCTATGGATACTATTCCCATGGTTAAGGAGTTCGCCGATGTATTTCCTACTGATCTTCTGGGAGTTCCTTCGGATAGGGTTATTGAATTTTCTATTGACTTGGATCTATGAACTTAGCCTATTTCTATTGCACCATATCGCATGGCTCCAACAGATTTGAAGGAATTGAAGGATAAGTTGTAGGATCTATTAAGTAAGGGGTTTATTCGGCCTAGTGTGTCACCTTAGAGTACACCGATTCTGTTTGTGAAGAAGAAGGATGGATCTATGAGGATGCGCATCAATTATAAACAGTTGAACAAGGTGATAGTCCAGAACAAATATCCCCTTCCTCGCAATAATGATTAGTTTGACTAGCTTTAGGGAGCGGCTTTGTTCTCTAAGATTGTCTTGAGATTAGGGTACCATCAGCTGAGGATTAGGCCACCAAATATTCCCAAGACAGCTTTTTGAACCCATTGTGGCCACTATGAGTCTCTAGTTATATATTTTGGGCTGACTAATGCCCCAACAACGTTCATAGAGTTGATGAATGGAGTTTTCCGGCCTTATCTAGACTCTTTTGTGATTGTTTTCATTGATGATATCTTGGTGTATTCCAAGACAGAGGAGGATCATGCTTATCATTTGAGATCGGTGCTTCAGAAGTTAAGGTAGTAGAAGTTATATAAGAAATTCTCCAAATGGGAGTTTTGGCTTGATTCTGTGGCCTTTCTAGGACATGTGGTGTCAAAGATGGGTATTAGGGTGGATCTGGCCAAGATTGAGGTAGTTAGAGGCTGGTCTAAGTTTCCTTCTTGCAAACATACTCCCAGGCGGGATACGTAATGTGTCAGCTACAACACTACATGGGTCGATACACACAACACCTAATATCCATTTTTATGGGTAGGGATGATCGACGTATTGATGGTGATTTTATAATCTCTCAAAACAGAATGTGATACGATAAGGACACTAGATATCAAACCATGAATGAAGAAAGGCAGGAGAGAAAAGCATATTGGCTAGTGATTGCGAGGCCTACTTCCCTAACTGAGATTCAGAGTTTTGTAGGTTTGGTTAGGTATTGCAGACGCTTCATGCATATATTCTCTACTATTGTAACTCTATTGACTAGACTGACAGAGAAGGTAGTAGACTTCCATTCATCCGATGAGTGTGAGGCAAGCTTCCAAAGGCTCAAGACCTTATTGACTTCATCTCTTGTTTTGACCTTACCCGAGGAGGGTGTGGACTTCACCATGTATTGTGATACTTTTGGTGTTGGTTTAAGTGAAGTTTTGATACAAAAAGGGAAGGTAATTGCCTATGCATCTAGACAGTTGAATGCGCATGAGAAGAACTAGCCTACCCATGACTTAGAGTTAGCAACACTGGTGTTTGTGTTAAAGTTATGGAATCATTTACTTGTATGATGTGCATTGTGAGGTATTCACTGATCACCGGAGTCTTCAGTACATCTTTAGTTAGAGATATCTGAACTTGAGACAGCGCAGATGGCTTGAGCTATTGAAATACTATGACATAGCTATCTTATATCAACCAGGGAAGGACAATAAGATGGCAGATGCTTTTAGTAGGAAGGCGCCAAGTATGAGGAGTCTCTTGGCGACTAGTATTGACAGGAGACCCTTGGTTAGATATGTTTAGAGGTTAGTCAACAACTTTTTCCGATTACAGGTTTCGAAGGAGGGTGGAGGATTTATTTCTTTTATTGAGGCTCGCTCTTCCTTAGTTGAGCAGATTTGGGAGAGATAGTTTAATGATGAGAAGCTATATCTCATTCGAGACAAGGTGTTGAGGGACGAAGCTAAGGAGGCTATACTAGATTTAGAGGGAGTTTTGAGGATTGAGGGGTACCCAAGGTGGGCGATTTGATCAAAGTGATACTAGAGGAGGTTCATTTCTCTAGATATTCTATTCATCTGGGTGTGACAAAGATGTATCATGACTTTAGTCAACATTATTGGTGGTGTGGGATGAAAAGGGACATGCTAGAGTTTGTGTCTAAGTGGTTGAGCTGTCAACAAGCCAAATGTGAGTACTAGCAGCCCAGAGGTGTGTCTCAGGGGATGCCCTTTCCTACTTGGAAGTGGGAGTGGATCACCATGGACTTTGTTGTGGGTTGGCCTCCCACCGTGGATGGTTTGTAACACCCCGACTTTTTAAAATGTCTAAATTAGTTCGTATCTTCACAACAAGACAAGAGAGTGATTAATAAATTAAAATTATATGGTATGTCATATTTTAAGAGTTCAAGGTATGTATCTTAAGTTTTGAAGTTCGACAGGGTGCAATATAAAAGTTGGTGAAAATTATCGTAAGTTTTTTTTATAGAGAATTCTCTAAAATTTGGGTCAAATGTCTTGGAGGTTTTCTCCCAATACATAAAGAGTTATTAGTCACATGACCTATCAAATCCAAGGTCTACGAGTCTAATTTCCAACATATCAAACCTTCATCTATAAGACTTAAGAATAGAGAGATATTTGCATTTTTACGAGACAACGCAAGCAGGCATGTCAAGTGGGCCCAAGTCGGTAGAACCTTTATTTAATTCACTATTTTTATGCAAAACTCCATTCTAGAACTTATACCCAGAATATTTTGACCCCAAATCACCCTTATTTACCAATTTTCTCAACCTAAGCCCTTGACGGAAGTTGTTCTACGGGTTGAGCTCGTTATTGTGGTATAATTAGTTTTGTCGATTTTGTAATGTGTCTCTATTTCAGTTGAAGCAGTTGGGGTTTGGATATATTTTAAGGTTTCAACCTATATTACAAGCTTAATATCAAGGTGAGACCCTCCTTTCATTGATTTTAGCCTTGATAAGCCATAAATAGTAATTTGCGACCAAAATCCATATCTTTTGTCGGATTTTCGTGGTACCTTGTATTCGTGGGCTAATTGTAACCATGTCATGTTGTAGTATTATGGAGGGATTGGGAAAGAAGTCAATAAGCCACGTGAATTCTTCGAAAAAGGTATGTTAAGGTTATTTCCTTTTTTCCGCATGTTTCCATAATGCTTAGGAGTTACAAGAAGGTTGTAGTTGTCGTTATTATATTTAGCCAAGATTGTTGTTTGTTGGCTTCCTGAGCTATTGTAAAAATCCCTCATCAGGAATCATATTCTGTTCATAGCAGCGATATGTTGGGCATGACTTGGAAGTTATTCGTATAGGTTGCTTATTGCTAAATTGCTTGATTTTAGCTTATTGAATTGTTATTATTTCTCTTGGAGCTATTGTGGTTAGCTGCAGGAGTGTGATCGTGCCTAAGAATTCTATGTGTTGCCTATAGATCCATAGTGATGCCTAAGAGGGCTATGAGTTGCCTATGCGACTATATTGATGCCTCAGAAGGCTATGTATTGCTTATGGGGATATGTTGTTGTCAAGAGAGATATGAATTGACTATGAGGTTATATTGATGCCTATGAGGGATATATGCTTCCTACGGGGCTATATTATTACCTAAGATGGCTATGTAACTGCCTATGGGGATAGGGTACTACTAATAGGGGTATATAGATTGAATTGACATCTTCTGGGTTTATGGGGGCCTAGGCAGGTGGCCTTGTTTGCGTTTGCACCTGCCAATCTTATAGAACCTTGGTTAGGTCATTGTTTTTTTTATATGTTTATATTTAGGAGTAGGTTAGTACACCTATCTTAATCTTGATTCATTTACCTCGTTACACTCAGTATATTATGATACCTACTCATTGTTTATCACCTTTCATACTCGGTACATTATTTCATACTGATGCCTCATTGCCTAGGGGCACCGCATTTATGCCTGCAGGTCCTAACAGATGACCGGATAAACCTCCTCAGCAGAAAGGTTGACTTCTTACAAGTTGGCTAGCCCCTTTCTTCTAGAGCTGCCAAAGTATGGAGGTTTGTTAGCTTTTGTTGTATATATCCTTTTTGGGTTGGTTGGGGCCCTGTCCTGCCATTATTTACTACTCTTAGAGGCTTTCATACTAGTGTGTGGGTTGTATAGCTGTGTTGTGGCCATGTTGGTCTAGTTTGTTGTGTTGCTGAGGCTTATTAGATGCTTGATGTATTGTCTTTATATATTCATGCTTTCAGTTTTGGTATAGACATCATGGTGGCATCGAAGGCCCAATAAGGACTTGTGTGTTAGGTTGCTTTTACTTTAATGAATTATTGGGAGTAGTTGTTTCTTTTATAGATCTATTGACAGGGGCCTTGCTGGTCGAGGGCTTAATTTTAAGCCAAGATATACTTATTTGTTTTCTTAATTGCGTTTAGCTGCCATGCACTAGTAGCAAATGGTTCAGCAGGGTTGGCTTAGGCCTGAGTTTTGGCATTAGATGCCAGTTGATCCCCTTGAGTTTGGGGCCTGAAAAACTTGGTATAAGAGCAACGTCGTATCCTAGGGAGTCTACAAGCCGTGTCTTGTAAAATCTTATTTATAAATGTGTTGTGCACCACATTCAATAAGCAAGAAGCTATAGGGCATATTAGAATGGTCATCCTTCTTTCGCTCACCTCGTGCTATAGAGCGGTGTCTTAAGGGTTGATATTTTCAGTCTTATAATTGATATTTGTTGTAACACCCCATATAATTTAAGGTAACTAACTCACTAAGCTAAATATGTACACGCCAAAATTGTATTTAAGCCTTACGTAGTTGCTTTGCGAGTTATCGGGAGAGTAAGATTTTAAATGAGTGCTCATATTGAGTATTACATATAGTATTTCACAATAAGTATTATACCAAATTAATAGAACCAAGGAAATCTTGGAACAATAGTGTTACACCCCATATTTTTTTAACTCGGAATGTCTCTTCATTTCCTTAGACATTATCATGTGATCCGGATAAGCTATGGCGCTACCAAATGACTCTAAGGAAGGGAGGATGTGATGCCCTGTGATAGGGAAGGTCGGAAATAGAGTTATAAGTATTTGAAAAGAGTTGGAGGCCAACTAACAAGTCGTGGAACTTGACTTTCTTGCGTAATCTACTTACTTAGAAGTCATACACACTTAATCTACTTGAGTATACGTCGAGCTTATGTATCAAGGAGTGCATAGGATCTTAAAATGAGATGAGATGACGAACCTACGAAAGGGAGTGAAAACTAGTCTCCGAACTTACGAAAGTGAAGCAAGCAGGTGAAAAGTAAGTAGGTGACAAGCAAGCAGGTGACAAGCAGGCAGGTGACAAGCAGGCAGGTGACAAGCAAGCAGGTGACTCACCTACTTGGGATGGACCCCACGCTGCCACGTGGCAGTTTTGGGTTGGAAGCTTGGACGAGGTGGCACCCTAGGAGGCTGCCACATGTCACCCTAGGGGGCTTCCACATGTCACCTCCTAAGGAGGTGTATATATATATATGTTGGCTGACTCTTAACTCATTTTCCATCCAAAAACATCAGCCAAATAAGAGGAAAAGCGTGAAGAACCAAAAGGAACAAGGCAGCCACGTTTTTGAAGAATTAAAGGTGAGTTCTTCGATTTTTCCTCCGTAAATTAATTAGCTACGGTGTTCCTCAAGCATGTGGAGGTGTATATATGCATATATATGTATATTATGATGACTAAGAAGTCATTTCTTCAGCTGTACACTTGGGAAAAATTGGACAGAAACGTGAGAGGAAGAAGAGAGGAAAGCTACGACCTAGGGGCTGCCAAGGTACGCCTCCGAGTTTCGCTCTGTAAATAAATTATTTAAGGTATACTAAGATGAATTTAGGGTGATAATAACATAAATTTACTGCTTGGGTCAGCGAGCAAGTCGTACAAACAGCCCGCTCAATTTCAGCGCGTTTGAAGAAGTTCCGAGTTGCGATTTGACAAGTTCTAGCCAATTTTGGGAAAGGTAAGTTATTCAAATTTAATTTGAAGTTTATGAGGTTAAATTAGGGTGTATTACACACCTTAGTATCTTCTGGAAGTTGGGTAAAAGGCTTGAAAATTTCGGCATTCGAAATAAGCTAAACGTAGTCGCTATGGTTGAATTGTCGTCGAAATAAAGTATTGCCTTGTGAAGTACTGCTGCAGGGGTATTGGATGGTTGTTGCAGGGCCTAAATATGATCTAATGTGGGTTAGGTTGCTGCTGGTCGAGGCCACATGACCCCCCGTTGCGTATAATTAAAGGAGTTATAGAATAAAGACTAGACACCCTATTTGATATCATCTTTTTGAATGGGGCATTTGGAGTTTATATTGTATATTGTTGGTATGAATTGCTGCAGGTTGTTGTTGTTGGTTGGCTGTAGGTATTAAGGACCTAATTGGAAATTTGGATAGGGCACATTATAGGAGAGGTGCTGCCCAATTTTCGTTAACGCCTTAACAAACTAAAGAATTAGTCGAGGAAACGACTAAAGAAATAGATTCCATGAATACTAAGGTGTAACCTAAGATACTGGAAAGCTAAGAGTAGTTGATATTCGTATTAATTTCATTTTGAATAGGTTCAGAAGACGACGAGACGAGCAGGATAAAGGGTAACTCCCAAGAGGTATGTAAAGCTTTCTCTTGACATGTTTTGGCATAGGTAAGTAAAGCTCATTTTCTTTCTTCTGTTGGCATGTCCTAGTCATAAGCTGAATGTGATATGAGCTCCGGGGTAATTCCATTCTTAAGTATCTCTTATTTACTACTGGGTGTTGAACTCTATGTTAGTTAAACTATTTCCCTGGAAACTCTTATATGTTAAAAAGGTATGAATGTACAAACTCCTAGTCATAAAACTATTCGAAGACAAATACTCTGGAATTCTTAAGTGAATAGTCCGACTTTGATATATGTCTAGGAACCTCGAGATGTAATCAATGTAGACCTTAATGGTATTTAGAGGGCAGCCAGAATGACTATATTGTTACTCGAATTCTTGAAAAATAACGTAGTCCTCTTATAGAGCTGAGTATCAGATAATAATTTAAATTGTGTTTTGTTTCTCACTACTCTACTCGTGTATACTGTAACACTTCTTCTCCGAGTCCCGGGCCGGTTGTCAGATTCGTGCAATTCACTGCATCATTATTCACCGAGTCCCTCGCTAGAGGGCCGGTATCTATACGTATATATATGATGGCCTGGGGCCTAATACTGATACTATATATGATGGCCTAGGGCCTGATACTGATACTACATATGATGGCCTGGGGCCTGATACTGATACTACATATAATGGCCTGGGGCCTGATACTGATACTACATATATGATTCACCGGACCCCTGCCGTGGCCGTCTATATTGAAAATTTGAGCATGCATATTTTTATGATTCATAGAGTACAGGTACATGACTTCGATTTAATAATTTGTTCCCCTGCTTCTCTATTTTGAATATACCTCTAGTGTATTATGTTACATTTTACATACTCAGTACATATGTCGTACTGACCCCCTTTTTCGGGGGGCTGCGTTCATGCCCGCAGGTACAAATATAGGTTTTGGGAGTCCTTCAGCTTAGGATTCCATGTAGCTCAGCTGGAAGAGGCTCCATTGTATCGGGGCCTAGTTTTGATACTGTCCACTGATGTATAAGAATTGTTTTATCCATTCAAGGGTACGATGGGGGCCCTGTCCCACCATATGTTGTCATTTATATTTTTAGAGGTCTGTCGATATGTATATGTGGGTTGTGTATGTCAGTTTGATTCAGCTGGGTCTACATGTTATATGATATATGTTATTATGTTATGGCAGCCTTGTCGGCTTGCGTGCCCTGTCATGTTGTGATACAAACAAAAAGGGCTACAGGTTTATGAAAATGTTGTCGCCCAATGGGGCTCTGTTATATAATATTGGTTTATTTACAGTTCAATTTGACCACAGCTGATAGTTGGGTATACGGGGGGTCCAGGTCGGGCCCTAATCGCGGCCTACGGGGTTGGGTCATGACAGAAGTGGGATCAGAGCAATTCGTCCTTGGAGTGTCTGCAGACCGTGTCTAGTAGAGTCTTGGTTATCGATGTGTTGCGTGCCACATCTATAAACAGGAAGCTATAAGATATTTAGGATTTTACCTTTTTTCTACATATGAGATCGTGCTATAGATCCGAGTAATAGGAAAATTCCTTATACTAACCTTGGATCTTAACAGAAGGACGACATCAACCAAAGGAAGTAATTGACGACATGGGACATTACGAAGCACGCAGGTTAGTAAAGTAAAGGCATAGAAGATATCCATCGGGTGAGGTATTGAAGTAATATAAAAATGTAAAGTTGAAACCTGAAAGGAAAGTAGATAGAAAGTGCAACAGATACAGTTTGAAGGTGGACATATGAGGTAAGTCCAGTATTTTTATATTATTGTTGACGTTGAAAGCCCTGTGTGGCTGCGATATAAGATGACATTGAAAGCTATGTCTGGCTGTGATATGATATGTATATATACATATGTTGGCCCTGTGAGGCATTGTTGGTATTTTCTGCGTGCAGGTTTTGGGATAAGTAAGAAATGTTAAGGAAACTCTGCCAAAATTTTCCCAGAACGGGGAAAAGGAAATGAAACATAGATTTTTGAGATGTCTGAGAAGTTGATACCAAGTACCCCTACCATGTTCAACTAAAGCTGCAAGAGGTATCCTTCAGGTTGCCGATAAGGGGCACCCTTTTCACTTGAAGAAGTTTATTTCGGAGGAACGAAAGCTTATTTAAGTAGAAAGTTCAGACTAGGGTATCTCTAGACGTATTTGTCCTATAGGAATATAAACAGAGGGCTTAGGATGAAGGATAAGATGTCCCGCGTATGAGTTTCACTCTTTTTGACAAAAATACTAACCCCCGACTCCTATTGTAAATTAGATGAGTTATTCCTAACTCGAGATAAACTCAAAAGGAAACTAGGTAGGTCGAGTATAAAAATGGAAGTACTATGATGATTAAGGGATTCGAGTTTCTTCCAATAATGATTGGAAAAGGGTTTACGATAATAGTTTATAGTTCTCCACTGACTAATTGGGGAAAGAGCTTCGAATAGAAGCACCTCAGAGAGATGTCTGGAATTAAATACAAATACGAACAAAAAAGGGGATATGTAAGTATAAGTTGAATAGTGTGATACGAGTATGCAGGGATAAAGTGGGACCACTAGTAAGGCGCACTTAGTATGCGTTGATTAAGTTAAAAGCCTGCGTTGGGAACGCAGCAAGAGCATGGAGCTTAAGATACAAAAACAAAATGACGCATGTACACAACTTCGCCCCAAAAATAGTGGAACCCTTAGGGGACGAGGATGGAAAACTTAAGGAATAAAGGGCACAACTTCCATTCATCCCAAGAAACAAAGGATACAGGTTGGGACAAAGCCACTACTTCAAGAAAATCAGGAATATTTATCATCAGAATACTAGTACTGCCTAATTGAAATTGGAACAACTACAAGTACAAATAGAGGAAAATACGAGTACCCTCTAAAGGGGGGAAGTTAATGAGAAAATGGCAAAAGTAAGGTGAAGGCAATCGATATGGGAATATTTTGATATGGGTGTCTAAACTTCAATAAGATGTCTTGCCGAACCAAGTTAGAAAGGTCCGAAAGCTACCAATAAGTAGATGGAAGCCAGAATGCTACATAAGGCAGCGTTAAGAAGTTTGCGAGAAGACCCTGAACAACATAACACTAGAAGGCGGCTGCGTATAAAAATAGAAGAATGTACCAATGAAAGGATATCGAATAATTCAAAAGACACTATGAAGGATAATGACATCATGCTAGACCAAAAGCCAAAAAGTTGGTTATAGAGTTACTCACAAATAATGTTGTGATAGATAAATAACCAAAGAAAAAGGAATAAAAAGCCTCCTGTGGTAGAAAATGAGGAGAACACAAAGTGAATAGAGGATGGTGGAGCTAAAAGTCTACGTCGATACTGGTTGCGAGATAATAGAGGAAAGGACAAGGCGAAACATAAAGACTCGTGAGACAATGCTGAGGTAAATCTTGGGCTAAGTTGAGTGCCCATAACTCGTGGAAAAAGTTACAATGAAATGCGACACGAAGACTTCCCATGGAGGTCACCCATCCCAATATTACTCTCGCCCCAGCACGCTTAACTTCAAAATTCTGATGGAACTTAATGCGTTAGTGCTAGTGTGATCGCGCGAGATGGAATTCACTGCATTGTTCACCGAGTCCCTCTCTAGAGGGCCAGCATCTATACGTATATATATGATGGCCTGGGGCCTGATACTGATACTATATATGATGGCCTGGGGCCTATTACTGATACTACATATGATGGCCTAGGGCCTGATACTGATACTACATATGATGGCCTGGGGCCTGATACTGATACTACATATATGATTCACCAGACCCCTGTCGGGGCCGGCTATATTGAAAATTTGAGCATGCATGTTTTTGTGATTCACAGAGTACAAGTACATGACTTCGATTTAATAATTTGTTCCCCTGCTTCTTTATTTCGAATATACCTCTAGTGTATTATGTTATATTTTACATACTCAGTACATATGTCGTACTGACCCCCTTTCTCGAGGGGCTGTGTTCATGTCCGCAGGTACAGATACAGGTTTTGGGAGTCCGTCAGCTTAGGATTCCATGCAACTCAGCTGAAAGAGGCTCCATTGTATCGGGGCCTAGTTTTGATACTGTCCACTGATGTATAAAAATTGTTTTGTCTATTTAAGGGTACGGCGGGGGCCCTATCCCACCATATGTTGTCATTTATATTTTTAGAGGTATGCCGACATGTATATGTGGGTTGTGTATGTCAGTTTGATTCAGCTGGGTCTATATGTTATATGATATATGTTATTATGTTATGGCAGCCTTGTCGGCTTGCGTGCCCTGTCATGTTGTGATACAAACGAAAAGGCTACAGGTTTATGAAAATGTTATCACCCAATGGGGCTCTTTTATATAATATTGTTTTATTTACAGTTCAATTTGACCACAGCTAATAGTTGGCTATATGGGGGGTCCAGGTCGGGCCCTAGTCGCCACCTACGGGGTTGGGTCGTGACAAATAGTACAAGTTAAAGGTCACATCACGATGATATGATCTCATATATGGTCTAACTTGGGAAAGGCATATATGACTGTATATAAGGAGTTCAAAAACCTACTACATATGAAATTAAAGATAATTAAGTCTAGTTTGCAATGAAAAATATCGCTCATCATTACAACTTTGGAGTAAAAAGATATGCATGTTTTACTACAGACTGTGTAGAGGCCTAAATTGGCTGTGCTGGACATGTGACCAGCACATGTTAACTCGATCTAAAGATTTTAAAACTATGTATGTATTGGATTCATTATAAAATGATCCTAAGTTATTTTATAAGCTGTTCCTTGCTGGTTTTTCAACCTTTCTCCTCTCCTAAATCCCTAGTTGAGAAATCAACTAAGAACTAATTGTGTTCTTCAACCTTGCCAAGAGTTCACTCAAGTCTCTCTTCTGATTGAAGAAACAACCTTTCCTCTTGGTTAAAGCGAGTTTAAGGAACTGTATTTTCTTCAATTAAGGTATGAACATGTTCCCTACTCTCATTTATGTGATATTATTGATGTTCTAGCTATATTTTATGGGTAGGACTCAAGGGACGGTGATAGGAAGCTGTGAGTCCAATTTTAGCCCATTTTAATTGATGTTTTGGTGATAAGGGAGTATGTGGAGTGATCTGGCAGCTACTGGTTACTGTATTGGTGTCATTTAAATGTAGGATGTTGCTATTAGTGATATGGAAGATTGAACAATATGAACACCGATTTATTTGAACCTCTCTTGAGTTTTCTCCCTACCATATATTTATTGAATTGACAACACAACTCGGATATATTGTGTAATTATTTAAAGTTGAATTTTCATTGACTGTTATTTTATATTGAAGGATCAAGGGATAATTCAGCTGGTGTACTACATTAGAGGAATCAAATCAAGGTATGTAACGACACCCCCTTTCTTTCATTTTCAAGCACGAATCTATGTCATTGATAGAACTAATACTCCTACGTTTAAAACTCATATCAAGGTATGGTATGATACTATTAAAAGGTTGGAAATACATGGTGATGGTCTATAGTTGGTTAAGTGTTTACGATAGATGAATGTGACGTAAAGGATGATATACAAATACAATTGTTGTCATAGTTGAAAATCAAGTTTGGAGACCACTTATAGTGGGTATTGTGAGCTGGTATTATACATATTTTTATTAAGAAATAGTCATGTTTACGAATTCCATGTTTCCATATGACTAAGGCTAAATAATTAAGAATTATTCATGATTATCGACATAATAAGTTTATAACGGAAGTCCAATTGTATAATTACCGGCACGTGTAAATGAATCACTTATGGGCAGAATATATATGTAAACATACAAATTCTAAATATTAGGGATTTATATAGAAGTAGAAATATATTTTCTCTTATTCAAGATATACACTAAGGTGACATAAATACCTTTAGTACATCGTTCATAAGCCTAGTAGACTCCTTGTGAAATCTAAACCTTATTAAGGTTGTTTTAAGTATTGAGTAGGCATACTTATATGCTATTTTAAAGCTTTATATGTTATATGTACATAGTTATAGTTCACGAGTCTTGGAGATGCCTATTGATGTTGCAGTCGTACAGTCAGCTTGCATATGTACTATTTTTAGTAGATATACTCAATATGAGCATGGTTGACTTAGTAGGTGACAATGGTTATGAAATTTTGTTACACTACCGATATGGTAATATCGGTAGGCAGATAGTAATAGCTGCAACTATAGTTCACTACACCACCACGGTGGGCATGTCTGGTGGGCAAATATTTATTAAGTTACTACACCACTAAGATGGTCACTCGGCTAGGCAGCGTCACCATTATGACGTGACTAGCACATAGTGCATCATTAGGGAAGTATATTTATATATGTGCTTACTTACTTATCTCCCTTAAGAAAGGCTATGTTGTTATCTTATTTCAGCTCTCGGGGACACAAGTTGTTTCTATCCCCAACTCTCAGTATTTTTGATATACTTATATTTACAACTTTCAACCTTACATAGTGGTACATGTTATTCCTACTAATGTCCTTTTGTGGGGGGACGCTGCATTTGTGCTGCGGGTATAGGTAAAGCACCTAGTCATCAAGTGTAGTAGGAGTTCGATTTCAGCTGAGAGTTGGTATGCTCTTTTTATGTAGGAGCTAGGTTCGAGTTTGGTAGTATTATGTTTTGATATTTTGTATGGGTAGGCCAGGGCCTTGTCTTGTGCACTATGTTAGTTTCTCTTTAGAGGCTTTTGTGGACATGTATGTATAGTTTAGTTCAATTTGGTTTTATGGTCTTGTCATCTTTCGTTGCTCAGTTCAGTTGTATTATCGCCTAGCTGACCTTATATAGTTTCTTTCAGATTTTATTTAGCTGCGATCTTATCAGTCTAGGTTATTGTAACAAGTGGCCTGATTGGCCTAAGTGTTGTAGTTTTAGATGTTGTATAGCTTGCTTTTCGATTTAGTCAATATTGAGGCCAGTTTTGCCCTTCCTCAATTTTGGGGCATGACATTTGTTTACAGAGAGAGATGGATGACACCAGACAGACCGTATCGCAGCTAGCTTGGGGCTAGAAATAATTGTAGGTGAGGGTACCAGCATGGTACCATAGATGGAAGTAGCCTATCTGGAGACACAGGGGGAGACATCTTCTCAATCCCTTATAGCCTCACCACCACTTCAAGAGCCTCTGAGGTCTACAAGACCCTCGACCCTACAAGCGGTACCACTTCCAGCTCCTCCTATTCTACCTGATCAAAATTTAAAAAGTGCAGTGTGTATGTTAGCATAGTTAGTAGCTGCGCAGCGCTAGCCAATTGCGCCAGTGTTATTTATAGGGAGAGATCGCATAGAGGACCCTCAATAATTTGTTGATTAGCTTCATAGGATCTTCAATATCATGCATGCCTCAGCGACTGAGTCAGTTGAGGTAGCATCATTTTGATTAAGTAATATTGTAGTATTGTGGTACAAGAGTTGGGAGAGATCCAGAGGAAAAGATGCTTCTCTACCTACTTGGTATATATTTACAAAAGCTTTCATAGATTACTATTTACCTTGAGAGATTAGGGATGCTCGGGTAGATCAGTTTCTGAACCTTCGACAGGGCAGCATGAGTGTTCGAGAGTATATGCTGAGATTTGATTCATTGGCTAGATATGAACCAACATTTGTTAATATGATGCATGATAAGGTACATAGATTTGTTAGAGGGCTTGATTTAGACTATATCGACACTTGTTCTATTGCTGCAATAAATGATAGTATAGA
This sequence comes from Solanum dulcamara, assembly GCF_947179165.1. Classification (NCBI taxonomy): domain Eukaryota; kingdom Viridiplantae; phylum Streptophyta; class Magnoliopsida; order Solanales; family Solanaceae; genus Solanum; species Solanum dulcamara. The sequence goes on along the minus strand of NC_077239.1, from coordinate 57,873,650 downwards.
TATCTCGCAGATTCAGGCCTTTGCATAGGGCATAGAGGACCGCCGACATCAGCAGTACATCAGTGAAATGGCCGAGAGAGAGAGTAATAAAAGAGGGCTAGGACCACTAGTTCATGGGGAGAGTTTTAGGGTGGTCCCAGGCCCCGATATTCTAGTAGGACATATAGACCTTCACCGCAACAGTTCTAGGGTAGTAGACTTGATCGTCGGGGATAGTTAGGCCTAGGTGATGGTTCAAGAGCATCAGGCTCTCAGTAGAAGAGGAGTTCAGGCCAGTTTAGGCCAGCCCCACCTCATTGTGCTACTTGTGGTATAATGCATTTTAAGATGTATATGCAGGTTTCATAGGATATTTTTTTTGGACAGGAGGGGAATGAGTGGAGGAACTGTTCTACCATAGGTTAGAGTGGTATGGGTCAACTGACAAGGTCAACAGTAGGTTCTTCTTCATTGGTATAGTCGACAGGGTATGGACTCTAAACATCACCCGAGAGAGGTAGATACACAGGTAGAGAGGGGGCATTTAGTTCTTGTTGTGGCCAGAACTGTACATACGCACTTCCTGACCAATAGGACTCAGAGTCTTCACTAGATGTTGTGACAGGTATATTGATTATCTGCTCCTATTATGCTTATGATTTGATAGATCCTAAATCTACTCTATCCTACATTACTAAATTTATCGCAAAGAAGTTGGGTATAGTATCAGAGTTATTAAATCGACCATTTATTATGTCTACGCTAGTTGGTGAGTTTATTATTGCCAAGAGAGTCTATCGAGGTTGCACAGTAGAATTGTCGACCGTCAGACCTATATAGCCTTGGTAGAATTAGAAATGGTCAATTTTGACATCATCATAGGTATGGCTTGGTTAGTGGCTTGTTATGCTAATGTTGAGTGTAGGACAAAAATTGTTAGATTCCACTTTCCAGGAGAGGTAGTTCAAAAATGGAAAGGTAGTACATCAACGCCGATAGGTAGGTTTATTTGTTATCGTTAGGAAAGAAGGATGATTATAAAAGGTTGTATTTATCATCTTGTCCCCATTCAAGATATATATGTAGAAAACCAATTCTCTAGTCTATTCCAGTGATTAATGAGTTTCTAGACATATTTCCAGATGAGTTTCCTGGTATTCCCCCAGAACGGGAAATTTATTTTGCTATAGATATGCTACCAACTACACAACCCAAATCTATCTCTCCTTATAGAATGGCTCCTGTTGAGCTAAAAGATTTGAAGGATCAACTGAAAGACTTGTTGGATAAAGGATTTATTAGGCCTAGTGCTTCACCGTGGGGGCGCCAATGTTATTTATGAGAAAGAAAGATGTCTCACTAAGAATGTGTATCGATTACCGACAGTTGAATAAGGCGACTATAAAGAATAAGTATCCCCTTCTGAGGATTGATGACTTGTTGATCATTTGCAAGGTGCTAAGTGCTTCTCAAAGATAGATATGAGATTAGGGTACCATTAGGTATGAGTTAGAGAGAAAGACATTCCAAAGACAGTTTTTAGGACCAGATATGGACATTTTGAGTTCTTGTGATGTCTTTTGGATTAACTAATGCCCCAGTAGTGTTTATGGACCTGATGAATAGAATATTCAAGCCATATCTAGACATATTCTTAATTGTATTCATTGATGACATTTTGGTATATTCACATTCAAAATATGAGCATGCAAATCAGTTGCAAGCAGTCCTTCAGGTTCTTCGAGATCGGAACTTTATGCAAAGTTATCTAAGTGTGAGTTCTAGTTGAAATATGTGGATTTCTTAGACCATATTGTATCATATGAAGGCTTTATGGTGGATACACAGAAGATTAAGGACAGTGAAAACTTGGCCCAAGACTTCGACTCTGACAGAAGTCCATAATTTCCTAAGGTTAGCTGGGTACTATAAAAGGTTCGTGGAGGTTTTTTTTCACTATCAGCACACTGACAAAGCTGAATCAGAAAGCAGCTAAATTTTAGTGGATGGAGGCTCGCGAGCATAGTTTCCAAGAGTTGAAGGACAGGTTGACATCAACACTAATTCTAGCATTATTCGAGGGTTCAGAGGGCTATGCAGTATATTATGATACTTCTGGTGTTGTGTTGGAATGTGTTCTAATACAACATGGTAAGGTGATAATATATGCTTCAAGGCAATTGAGGAGGCATGAGAAGAACTATCCGACCCGTGATTTAGAGTTGGCAGCAATTATGCATATGTTAAAGATTTGGAGACATTATTTGTATGACGTTCATGTTGATATCTTCATAGAACATAAGAGCCTTCATCTTTAGACAGAAAGAGTTAAATCTATGACAACATCGATGGGTTGAGTTACTGAAAGACTATGACGTAGATATTTTATATCATCCAAGAAAGGCGAATGTTGTAGCCGATGCCCTTAGTCATAGATCTATGGGTAGTTTATCCTATTTAGGTGTTGAGAGGTGCGAGTTAGCTCGAGAGATTCATTATTTATCTAGCTTGGAAGTCAAATTATTAGAGGAAGATGTTAGTAGGGTCACCATTTAGGACATATCCATATCATCTCTTATTATGAAGATAAAGGCATGACAATATGAGGATCCTAGCTTGGAACACCTCAGAGCCAAGCCTCAAGAAAAGAAGTCTTTAGACTTTTATATAGAAGGAGATGGATTCCTCAGATATAAAGGTTGATTGTGTGTTCCAAATATTGTAGGGCTTCGACATCAGATTCTGAAAGATATACATCATTCCTGTTATTCTATTCACCCAGGTTCAACGAAGATGTACCATGATATTAAGGATATCTATTGGTGGTGTGAGATGAAAAAGGGTGTCACAACCCAACCCCGTAGGCCGCAACAGGGGTCCGACCTGGACCCCCCCATATACATATTTATATCAGCTGTGATCAAGTCAAATTATAAATACGTAATGCATATAAATCAAGTGTAGTCAAACCGGACTACAAACAACATGATATGTACATGAAAACCTCCATGGGTCATAGCATTTCATATATCTGTAGCCTCTTTTATTTGTATCATAACATGAAAGGGTACGCAAAACGATGAGGCTTCCATAGCATAATAACATGTACAATACATCATATAGACCTAGCTGAAACAAACTGACATACACAACCCACATATGCATGTCTGCAGACCTCTAAAAATATTAATGACAACATATGGTGGGACAGGGTCCCTGCCGTACCTCTGAATAAACAAAACAATGGTATACATTAGTGGCCAGTGCAAAAAACCAGGTTCCGATATAATGAAGCTTCTTCCAGCTGAGCCAAATAGAATCCTAAGCTGACGAACTCCCAAAACCTGTATCTGTACCTGCGGGCATGAAACGCAGCCCTTCGAGAAAAGGGGGTCAATACGACATATGTACTGAGTATGTAAAACATAACATAATACGACTGGAGGCATATCTGAAATAGAGAAGCAGGGGATAAAGTGTCAAATCAGAAACCGGTACCTATACTCAATGAATCATAAAACCATGCATGCTCAAATCATACAATATAGTCGACCCTTTTGGGGATCCGGTGAATCACCTCTGTTGGACCATCATAAGCCTGGTGCCATCACCACCTTATTACAATACATCATTATATTTATACGTATATACCCTGGCCCTCTAGTGAGGGACTCAGTGAGTTTTTCATGTCATTGCATTATCATGTCCTCGTATAGTGTACCCAGCCTTTTAGTGAGGGACTCGGTAGATAATGCAGTAAACCGTGCATGAGAATGTACCTAGACTGGGACTCAGTGATAGAAGGGTTACAGTATTCACGAGTAGAGTAGTGAGTAACTATATGCAATTTAAATCATTATCAGAGACTCGACAGAATAAGAAAGTTAAGCTTTTGCCTGAGGATCCGAGTAGTAGTGTAGTCATCTCGAGTATCCTCTTTAACATATAGAAGTTTCTAGGGAAATAGTTCAACTACTACAGGAGTTCAATACTCAGAAGTAATTTATAGATGCTTAAGAATGGAATTACCCAGTGCTCATATCATATTTAACTTACAACTAAGACATGCCAAAAAAGAAAGAGAATAAGCTCTATATAGTCTGTACTTTTCTTCCTGTGGTCATCATGTATATATTTTGTACCCGGACCATCCTTGGGCTCGGTGAACAACTATGGCATCATAATCTCATTTTCATACCAATTAAATATCAAGAGAAATGAGAAATAGCTTTCCACACACTACTTTTTAACACATAGAAGCCTTAACAGGCAATACTTAATTCTTGTAGGAATTCCAATACCAAGCAGTGGATAGGGATTATGAGGTGTACTTGGAGTTCTGGGAATGAAATTATCCCTTCATTTCACATACAATTCAGTTAAGGCTAAGACATGCCAAAAGGAAAGAAAGATAGCTTTATATACCTCTTACGAGTTACTATTTGTCACGTTCGCCTCTTCGTCCTTTGAACCTATTCAACACAGAAGAAATACGAATATCAACAACCCTTGACTTTTCAGCATCTTAAGTTGCACCCGAGTATTCATAAAACTTATTTCCTCTCTCATCTTCTCGACTAGTTCTTTAGCTAGTTAAGGAGTTAATGATAATTGGGCAACACCTCCTCTATAACGTGCCCTATCTAAATTTCTAATTACATCCCTAGTTACTACAGACAACCAACAAAAATAACCTGAAGCTCATATACACATAAAACATGGCAACATTATACAACATAAGCTCCAAACAACTTGCTTAACATTACGATACCAAAATAAGGTCTTTAATCTTTATTTCGTAAAACCTTTAACCGTATGAAGCAGAGGGTAATGTGGATGCAACCAGCGGCTCCCACACCTCTTTTAGAATACTTTTAGGCCCTGAAACACACCACCATACCACCTACAGCCGCAGCACCATAGCACAACACCCTATTCAATTTCAATTTAACTATAACGACTTCACATTAGATTGTTTCTAACGTCAAACATCTTTATGAACTTTTTATATTTACAGCCACATAAAATATGCATAATACACTCCATAAAAATAAAACTCCAAATTGAAAGGAAAGACCTTACCTTACCCGAAATTGGCCAAAACTCGCCAAAATTGCACCTCAGAAACTTCTTGATGTGCTGAAATGGGGTGGACTATTGGTGTCACTTCTCCTCTGCCCCAAATTGTGATTTTATGCTATCAAACACCATTATGTAACCATGGTATACCTTAAATAATTAATTTACAGAATGAAATTGGGCCTTACCTTTTTCTTGAAGCAAACTCGTAGCTCCCTCTTCTTGCCCTCCAATAATTTTCTCCTCAAGTTTCTAAGTGTAGGGCTGAATAAATGACTCCTTAGTCATCGTAATATATATATATATATATATATATATATATATATATATATATATATATATATACCTCCACATGATCGAGGAACACCTTAGACAATTAATTCATGGAGAAAAATTGGAAGACTTGCCCTTTTTTTCCTTAGTTGCCGTGGGTACTCTCTCTTAGGTTTCTAGTTTCTTTTCCTTTGTTTTCTCTAAGTTTCAGCCCAAAATGTGATAAGTAATAACTTAAGAGTCATATATATGTCTCCTAAAGAGGTGACACATGTCATCCCCTAATGGTGATACGTGTCTAGCCCCCATTGGGCCATCGATCCATGCCTTGCTTCCTAGGATGCCATATGGCAGGTGGGGTCCACCCCCCCAAGTAGGAAGGTGGGTCAGCTGCTTGCTTTTGCTTCTGCCACTGGCACCTCCTCTTGCTGCCATATGGTACCCTCCTTTTGCTGCCACGTATCGTTCTCTCCTCTTCCTCGTGGGTTCATAATCTCGTCTCATTTTAAGAACCTATGTAATTCTTGCCACGTAATCTTGGTATGTACTCAAGTAATTTAAGTATGTAAGAATCCTAAGTTAGTAGCTTACATAGGTAAATCGAGTCCTACGACTCATTACTTGGCCTCCAACTCCTTTCGACTTCTCATGACTTTATTTCCAACCTTCCCTACTATGGGGTATCACATTCTCCCTTCTTTAGAGTTTTTTAATAGCGTTTTAGACTATCTAGCTCCCCTGATAACTTCTAATAGGCTTAAGAGACATTCTGAGCTCAAGAGTATATGGGGTGTAACAAAAGGACATTGCAGAATTTATGGCACAGTGTTCTAACTGCCAATAAGTGAAGGTGAAGTATCAAAAGCCCACTAGGCTAGTCCAGGAAATAGCCATTCCTTTGTGGAAGTGGGAAGCAATTAATATGGATTTTATTACAGGGTTACCCCAGCCACATCGTAAGTTTGATTCTATTTGGGTAATTATTGATAGGCTAACAATATCGGCTCACTTTTTACCAGTCAAAACTACTTTTACAGCCAAAGATATGCAGGGATTTTTATTAGAGAGATTATTAGCCTACACGGTGTCCCATTATCTATCATCTCTGATAGAGGATCACAATTTACCACTAACTTCTAGAAGTATTTTCAGAAAGGATTGGGGACAGAAGTTAATCTGGGTACAACCATTCACCCTCAGACAGATGGCCAGGTTAAGTGTACAATTCAGATGCTTGAGGATATGTTATGGGTATGTGTGTTTGATTTTAAGGGAAATTGGGATGAACACTTACCTCTTATTGAGTTTGCATACAATTATTTAATTCTAGCATCAGTATGGCATGTTATGAGGCTTTGTATGGGAGAAAATGTAGATCCCCTATTAGATAGTTTGAAGTAGGTGAATCCAGGTTGATTGGACCAGGCTTAGTACAACAAATAGTAGAGCATGTTAAGCTTGTTTTGGAGCAGTTGTTGATAGCTCAAAGACAGTAGAAGTCATAATCAGATGTGCGGTGAAACAACTTAGAGTTTTGTGTTAATGATTGGGTATTCTTGAAGGTCTCACCTATGAAGGGTGCTATGAGATTTGTAAAGAAGGGCAAGCTTAGACCAAGATTCATTGAGCCATACCGAATCCTACGAAGGGAAGGATGAGTGGCTTATGAGTTAGAATTGCCCTTGGGGCTAGAATCTATTCATCTGATTTTCCATGTATCAATGCTACAAAAGTGAATATGAGATCCTTCTTGGGTTATCCAAGTTGAGGATGTTTAGATGATAGAGGATTTATCTTATAATGAAACTCTAGTTGCCATATTAGATCGATAGGTTCAAAAATTGATGACCAAAGATGTGGCTTCGATTAAAGTATTATGGAGAAATTGAAATAGAGAAGAGGCAACCTGGGAAGCTGAGGATGGCATGAGGTCTAAATATCCTTACTTGTTTCATACTCCACGGTGATGGCATCTCAGGTTATAGTAGTGCATAAAGGTAACATACCTATTTGGTCTTTATATTATTTCTTATGATTATGGTTGTTGATGTTGTATTTTTGTTGCTCACAATGTTATTGCGGAGCTATGGTGCTTCGCTATTTATATCATTCGGTGAGATGCCTAGGCTGGAATTTCTAGGTTTTTCATTTATGTATAGTCACATTTACAAAGGATACTCTGCCAAAATATTGGAGACTCCTAAGGACTAAACCACGTGACTCAGACTCTCATTCTAGGATGAATGTTTCTAAGAGTGGAAGGATGTAACACCTCAACTTTTTGAAATGTCTAAATTAGTTCGTACCTTTATGACAAGACAAGAGAGTGATTAATAGATTAAAATTATGCGGTATGTCACATTTTAAGTGTTCAAGGTGCGTATCTTAAGTTTTGACATTTGGCGGGGTGCAAAATAAAAGTTGGCAAAAATTATCGTTTCTTTATAGAGAATTCTATGAAATTTGGGTCAAATGTCTGAGAGGTTTTCTCCCAATACATCAAGATTTATGGGCCCATGAAATATCAAATTGAAGGTCTATGAGTCTAGTTTCCAACATATTAAACCGTTCATCAATACGAATTCAGAATAGAGAGATATTTGTATTTTTGCGAGACGATGCAAGTAGGCACATCAAGTGGACCCAAGTTAGTGGAACCTTTCTTTACGATCATCTTCACCATGTTTTCTACAAAAATTCCATTCTGAACTTAAACCAAACATATTTTGACCCCAAATCACCCTTATTTACCAATTTTCTTGTCCTAAGCTCTTGATGGAAGTTGTTCTACGCATTGAGCTCGTCATCATGGTATAATTAGTTACTTTGATTATGTAATGTGTCTCCATTTTAGTTGAAGCAGCTGGGGTTTAGCTATTTTTTAAGGTTTCCGCCTATATTACAAGCTTAATATCAAGGTAAGACCCTCCTTTTATTGACTTTAGCCTCAATTAGCCATAAATAGTAATTTGCGTCAAAAATCCATATCTTTTGTCAAATTTTTGTGCTACCTTGTATTCGTGGGCTGATTATAACCATTTAATGTTGTAGTATTAGGGAGGGATTGGGAAAGAAGTCCATAGGCCATGTGAAGTCTTTGAAAAAGGTATGTTAAGGCTATTTCTTTTTTTTGGCATGTTTCCATAACGCTTAGGAGCTACAAGAAGGTTGTAGTTGTCGTTGTTATATTTAGACAAGTTTGTTGAATATTAGCTGCCCAAGCTATTGTAAAAATCCCTTGTTAGGATTCATATTCTTTTAGTAGTGGCCCTATGTTGGGCACGACTTGGAAGCTATTCGTATAGGTTGCTTATAGCTAAATTGCACACTTTTAGCTTATTAAATTTTTATTATTACTTTTGGGGCTATTGTGGTTAGCTGAAGGAATGTGATCGTCCCTAAGAAGGCTATGTGTTAGATACAGATCCATGTTTCTTCCTAAGAGGGCTATGAGTTTCTTAAGGGGATATATTGATGCCTAAGAAGGCTATGCATTGCCTATAGGGCTATGTTGTTGCCAAGAGGGATATGAATTGACTATGAGGTTATATCAATGCATAAGAGGGCTACGTGCTACCTACTAGGCTATATTATTACCTAAAAGGGCTATGTAATTGCCTATGGGGCTAGGAGACTACCGATAAGGGTATATAGACTGACTTCTGTGCTTATGGGGGCCTAGGCTGGTGGTCTTATTTGCTGTTTGTACCTATCGAGCTTATGGGGGATTACTTAGGTTGTTGTTTTATTATTTTTTATGTGTTTATATTTAGGAGCTGGTTAGTATGCTTATCTTAATCTTGATTCATTTACCTTATTACACTCAGTATATTATGATACCTGCTCATAGTTTATAGCCTTTCGCATTCGGTACATTATTTCGTACTAATGCCCTATTGCTTGGGGGCACTGGATTCATGTCTGTAGGTCTTGACCGACTACCTGATAGACCTCCTCAGTAGTAGGGTTGACTTCTAGCAGGTTGGCTAGCATCTTTCTTCTGGAGCTGCTAGAGTTGGAGATTTATTAGCTTTTGTTGTATATATCCTTTTTGGGTAGGACGGAGCTTTTTCCCGCAAAGATTTACTACTTTTAGAGGCTTGCAGACTAGTGTGTGGGTTGTATAGCTGCTTTATGTCTATATTGGTCTAGTTTGTTGGGTTCTGAGGCTTGTTAGCTGCTTGATGTATTGTCTTTATATATACCTTCTTTCAGTTTTGGTAAAGACATCATGATGGCCTCGACGGCCTAATTAGGACTTGTTTGTTAGGTTGTTATTACTTTATATAAACTATTGGGTGTAGTTTTTTCTTTTATAGATTTGTTGACAGAGGCCTTGCCAACTGAGGGATTAATTTTAAGTCGAGGTATAGTTGTTTGTTTTCTTGATTGCGTGTAGCTACCATACACTAGTAGCAAATGGTTGAGTAGGGTCATGTTGGACCTGAGTTTTGGCATTAGATGCTAGTTGCGCCCCTTGAGTTTGGGCTATTACATGGTTATTATTCTATATGGATGATTTTTGACAAACCGACCAAATTTGCCCATTTCATTCCTGTTCAAGTAAAGTACACCATGGAGAAGCTAGCCTAGTTGTATATCAATTATATTATTTAGATTCATGGTGTACCTGTGTCTATTATTTCATATCAGGGTTCATTATTTACCTCTCAGTCTTAGGTACTAGGGTTGGTATGAGTATAACTTTTCACCCATAGACTTATGGCCAGTCTTAGAGAATAATTCAGGTGTTAGAGGATCAACATTTGTCCTTAGCAGAGTTTTCCTACAACAACTGTTATCACTCCAGCATTCAGATGGCTCCATTCATGACATTATATGGTAAATGGTGTCGATCTCCTATTGGGTGGTTCAATTCAGCTGAGATGGAGTCTTTAGACACATACTTGCTTAGAGATGCTATGGAGCAGGTTCATATGATTTAGGGTAGGCTTTTAATAGCTTAGAGTAGGTAAAAGAGCTCTACGGATAGGAGGGTTCAACCTTTGGAGTTCATGAAGGGTGACCATGTGTGGCTCCGAGTATCGCCCATGAACGATGTGATGCAGTTTAGGAAAAAAGGCAAGCTTAGCCCTCAGTTTATTTGCCCATTTGAGATTTTGTGGCGACTGGGAGATGTTTCGTATAGGTTGTCCTTGCCACCCAGATTAGCAGTAGTGCATCCTATGTTTCATGTTTCCATTTTTTGAAAATATGTTCCAGATGAGTCTCATGTGATCTCCCTTGATACGGTAGAGTTAGGGCCAAATTTGACTTTTGAGGAGGAGCCCATAGCCATTCTTGATAGATAGGTTTATATGCTTAGGACCAAGGATATTGTTTCAGTGTAGGTAAAATAGAGGCACCACTTAGTCGCAGAGGCGACTAGGGAGTTAGAGGATGACATACGAGCCCGATACCCACACCTTTTTGAGGCTTTAGGTACTTTCTTTTACTTTATGTTTGAGAAAGAACATATTTTTAGTGGTGGATGATGTAAGACCCTAAAGGTCAATTTTGATAATTTTTATAAAATAACCATTTTACCCCTTTTGGTAGTTTTCTCGAGTTATATTTTGATTGATATTCGATGTTGGTTTCATGGTTTTTCTTGAAAAGTTAAGATTTTTGATAAACTTTGAGTTTTAGATGTTTAAATGACTCAAAAGTGGTATTTGAGGTCATTCAGAGTATCGGGTCTCGGAATAAAATTTTGTCATTCCATCAATTCCAGAATATTGAAATTGGTATAAAAGAGTTGATGAAATTTTATTTAGGGTTATATCATGGATTTAAGGGGTTTATTTGGAAATCTTTGAGTTTTTAGCCATAGAGTTGACTTTGTTCAACGTTTGGGGATCGAATACTCAAAATTGAATTTCGACAACTCCGTTGGATTTGGAGGGTGATTATAGGCCTAGGGAGAGTTCCTAAGTAATTTTTGGAAGCTATGAGGGAATTTTGGTCTTTTTGAGGTTTGGAATTGGTTTGGTTGCGACTGATCTAGTTCCAGGTCAAAGAGACCTCGAAATTGAATTCCTACTATTCCATTGAGTTTGAAACGTCAAAATTAATAAGGTTGTACACAGGATTTGTGTATATAGGGTTCTGATCGAATTCCAAGGGTCATTCAGAGACTTGGAAGATTTTTGCTAGTTTGTTTTACCTGATGCAAACCTCACAATCGCGAGGGTAGGTCGCCATCGCAACACTCGCTTAATCGAGAACCCCTTTGTGAAAGCAAAGGTCAGAGCCTGTGAAGGAATCACAAAAGAGACTGAGCAGCTGCTTTAGCGAAGATGCGGGGGTCACAAAAATGACCAAAATATCGCAAAAGTGAGTTCCTCTTAAGCGAACCCCCAGTCTTTTAAGCAATATCTGAGAGGGGTTTTGGCAGGTTTAGAACTTGGTAGGGGAGATTTAGAGAGGGAATATTCATGGTATTTCATTGGGTAAGTTATTTTAACTCCACTTAGTAATTTTCCAATGATTAATTGTTGATTTAACATGAATTTGAGGTTTCATTTGGTGAAAATGACCTTTTTTCAAGAATTTTGAGGAATTCTTCAATTGTTGAATGTGACCTGATTTGAGCTTGTTTTCATAATAGTTTTCTCTATTGAGTTCCTAAGACTATAAAGAACGACTTCATCCAAAAATTCCTGGATTTAAATCCCCTTTTTGAAATCAGATTTTGAGCCTTTTGACCTTTTTTTGCTGAATTTTGCATTCTTTACATTGTTGGACTTAGGTGTTGATTGTTAAACACTATTTTAATAAATTGTTGCAATTCGGAGTTTATTCGAAAGGGAAAGGTTCACATTGGTTGATTGATTGCAATTTAACTAAGGAAAGTGGACTCTTAAAACTCTGTAAATCTATTAGAATCCTGAATTTCCCTTTGTATATATGTTGGGGAGTAATGGGGATGAGGGTATGGTTTGAAATGTTATATGAACTAATCTAAATTGATTGAAGGGGTTAATAAAATATAATATATGTTATTATAGAGATTAGTGTACTATATGTTGTGATCTAGATACCTCTATGTATTTGATGAAATACTTTGATAGTCTGATTATAATTGAAGATTGTTGAATTAATTTATTTATCATTACTTATATGAGCTTGTTAATTGCATTTGTTTTGAGATATTATGATGAAATGTACATGATTATGATGCCGAGGTCATTTCCAGTTCGATATTATGATGCCGAGGTCATTTTCAGTGAGATATTATGAGGCCGAGGTCATTTCCAGTGAGATTATATTAACAAGGTCATTTTTGATGAGATATTGTAGGATCGAGGTCATTTTTTGTCAGAGATTGTGAGGTCAAGGTCATTTCCAATAGAAATGGTGATGCAGAGGTCATTTTCGGCTAGATTATGATGCCGAGGTCATTGCAGGCGATTGCACACATGCATGATCATTGAGTATGCTTATACTTTCTTGCATATCTGTGTGTGAGAGACTTGATACTTATATGTGACTTGTGACTACTTACACGTTATATCTTGTGATATTGAGCTGTGATCTGAACTTTATTGAATTATTTAGTATGAATTGTTAGGTTGGGCTGCTTTCTATGCAGGTTATACTTATAGAGGTTTGGTTTGGTTCTAAAGGAGTTAGTGTATCCTATTAGATTTACTTAATTTTTCTAGTTAGCTTGCTGGCTGCAGTGTTGTTTGGTACTCACCCTTGCTTCTACAATTGTGTAGGTTCAGAGCATGAACTTTGATCACCCATTCTTTTTGATCATATGAGGCTTTCTGGAGACTGAGAGAGGTAGCTATTGGTATTTAGCGAACTCTCAGATTTTCCTATACTTTTATGATTTACTCTATTTGAGAGTTGAAGAAATATTGAGACTTGTACATTTTATTTTGGTCTTATTTTAGCGGCTTGTACATGTGACAACCAATCTTTGGGGGCTTAGTTGAAAGACTTCTGCTTTTGATTATTATTTATCTTTTTAAATCATTTTTTGCTTTATTTTCATAATTTTGGGTTTTAGGCTAACTTGTCCGGTGGGAAAGGACAGGTGCCATCACACCCAGATTCAAATTGTGACAAAAATCCACCCCTAAAGACCAGGAAATGGATTCTTGCCATCTCTTCCTCCAAAGATCTCACCTTTCTCAAGAATTATGAGTGTATAAGATATATAAGGCTAATCATAGCATTGGATTGAGTTCATCCACGCGCCCTACATCTAAATTCTATTGTCAAAGAGTTGAGTTGAGTTTTATCCCTAGTTTCTTTAAATTTTGAATGGGTAATTTCTTCGTTCATTGAGTTCTATATATTTATACATTGGGATTATTCTTGTTTCTACTCCTTGAATTCTTGAGATTGTTGTTGATGGTTTCATGCATATGAACCCTACTTGAGTTGATGATCATTATATTAACATGTATTTATTTTGAGTTGATGAGAATGGTTTTCATGCATTAAATGAATTATAATTTTAAACTAGGTTTATGCATATTCTATTGAGTTTTGGAAGAGACGGAGATGAGTTTAAGAAGTTACATATTTATTATTTTGGGCATGAGTTTGAGAAGTCTCTTAATCATTATTTTGAGCATAAGTATTTTTGAGTATAAACGAGTTGAACATTAATACATTTAAAAAATTATTTTTTATATATTGAGTTGAGAAGTTAAATTATTCTTTGAAATGCATCCATTGAGTTGAGACATTAACTATTTCAAAGAGAAAAGTTGAGTTGAGAAAATGGAAACCATATTTCCAAAGATTTTATGAGTATAGAGATACTTCAGAGCTTTACCCCTTTTAAGAGGATCTTTTGAGTAATTACCTCAAATCTAGAAAGAGAATGTTTTTAAATGTTGAGTATGAGCATAATATATTTTAGGAGTAGTATTGAGCACCGATGTAGAAATGATGAGTTCAGATAACTCAGATTTCAATAAAGCATGTATTGCTAGCATGGGTAAAGGATTCATACTTTCTAGATGACTTCCTTATAGTACTTACTGGATGCACTTAGTTAAGTGGTTCTATGATTGGGCACAATGTAGAACGTCTCTGGCAGTGTGGATGAGATACTTTATCATCAAGTAGCTCATAAGTGATGGTTTTCGGTTAGAGAAACTCTCCAAGAAGTAAAGTATTATATTTTTATATACTGAATTACATTTGCTTATTCATATCTTTTTAAGCATTCTTTTACACATATTCCATTCTTTGTTGAGTTGATCTATATTCAGAGTTGATTCTTATGAGTTGAGTTAGGTGAGTATATTTGAATAAGTTTTCTTTCAATTATTTTACATATCGTACATTCCATATACTGATTCCATTTAGCGCTGTACAGACACTGGTGATAGAGATCCTCAATAGGAACGTTGTTGGAGATCTGAATTCCATCCGGCTTTTAGGGAGACCTCTTTTCATTCATAGGCTCTCTTGAGTCTTTATTTACCAGTTTGAGGTAGCTGTGGGCCTGTCCTAGTATCTATTTCATAGTCAATTTTAGAGGCTTCATAGACTAGTCATAGACAAAGTTTATTTAGTTATTTTCATAGTTCACGTGTTTTCTTTGAACATTAAGTTATATTCTAGATATTTGAGTTTTGAGATTTTATTTCGAGAAGTTAAGTTTCAATATAAAAATTTAGCCCATTTGAAATCCTATTCATCAGTTAAATCTTCCTCTGAGTGAGGTATCAAGGCTAAGTGGTTCGCGTGGGACCAGTAATGATTTCTTAATGTCGTACACGTCCAGGATATAGGCTCGAGGTGTGACATGAGGTGAGTATTAATTATGAAGCCTATACTTACAGAAAACTCATAGGTGTGTGTACTCTAGAAGGTCTCTATAATGACCCTCCAGGTCATTTTAGAAACAAAGCATTCATTTAATTATTTAGAGTGTTCTTGTAGTGACACCAAGTCATTTATGACTTGATGGCACTGACTGTTTGGTCGCCTGGTCATTCTTTTGGGTTTTACGCCCATTTCACTATTATGGAGCTTTCATAACTTGAAAAGTTAACTCCGGTCATAACTCTAGGAAAAAGTCCTCAAAATATAATTTTGATGGTTGAATTAGCTTCAGAATGGCTAAATTAGGCTAGTAGCATAGTCGACACAAGTACTGAGCCAATTGGTATGAGTTTGGGGCCATTTGATGTTTTGCTTTCGAATCTTGGCCTATGGTTGACTTTGGTCAATACTCTTGAAAAATGCGCTTGATTAAAATTATGACAGCGGGTTAGTTATGGAATATTGAGTTTGTTCTAGAAATACCCTTAGTTTGCTTTCTGAGGCTTTTAATATAATCTCGAGGCCCATTGTGGAATTCGGCTCAAAATTACACTTGGGTGTAAGGGCTCACTTTCAGTCATAACAACCTCATATAGAAATTTGAACTGCACCTCTAAGTCTAGAACATTGAATTTGGTGGAGTAGCACATCTCGTTTGCACGTACGAGATTATGAATGAATTTAGAGCACCTTGTCGGAGTATTTAAACTTAGTGAAAACCAGGTGTTGCTGCTGATTCTAGTGCATGCCACCATGACTTTCACGTTTGTGAGACCCTTTGCCATGATTGCGTGGGTCTAATCCTTTGCCCTTCACGATCGCATGGTCCCCTCTCACGATCGTGCAGAGGAGTGAGCCGCGTCTACCACATTCTGGTCATCTTGAACATGAGGTGAAACCTCCGCAATTGCGAGGGTCCTTTTTACAGCATATCGCGATTGCATTCCCCTTTTCATGATCGCTATGAGCAATTTCATCTAGTCTTTATTTAAAAGACCAGACATGATTCACTTTAAACCTTCATGTTCAATTGATCTCTCACATTTGGAGCTCAAAGTTGGTGAATCAAAGGTCTAACTTCAACAGAATTTTGAGGGGAACGCGTTGGTGTGCTCAGGGATTGCATTAGAAGCTTCGTTGAAGAAGGTAAATTTGATCTTTTAGCTTCTGGTTATCTCATTTTTGAGTTAAGCTTTCTTTAAATTTTAAAGTCCTATTTTGTGATCATTTTAATTCCGTTTCCAGCAATTCTTTAGCCGAAGTTGTGGGGTTTTTCGTAAGGAACATCATGGTGTAATTTGTTTTGATCGCGGGAGATTCATTTTTGGTAATTCACCATCCCTAAATGTTATCCCTTTTTGTTTTTCTATCTTAATCTTGGGTTTGGTTTGTATGTGTGGTTGTAGCTGATTCTAGTACATGAATTGTGCTCTTTTTTGGAACACTAGATTAGGTTAGCATCTAG
This sequence comes from Solanum dulcamara, assembly GCF_947179165.1. NCBI lineage: Eukaryota > Viridiplantae > Streptophyta > Magnoliopsida > Solanales > Solanaceae > Solanum > Solanum dulcamara. The sequence goes on along the minus strand of NC_077239.1, from coordinate 57,857,056 downwards.
GACCTACTTTTTGGGTCAATTTTGGAATTTCGAATGCGAGTTCCACAATTCCCATTTTGGACCCCAAAAATAACCCATCTCTAAATTCATTAATTTTTGTATCTAAACGACTATAACGATATTATGATTCTATTTTTGACAGTGTGGCAGCATTTCTAGGCCATTCAGAAATCTTAGATTCCTTGAGTTAGAGGACATGTTGTCGGTCTATAGGTAGGCTACAGTTTTCTTCCTTTAGAGTGACATGTTTAGGCACTTGTATACTGAATTATATGAGCTTGGATGGATTTGGGTGTCGAGATTGCTAAATGACTAGAATTCATATCCTAGGTGTTATTTTTGGGGAAAGTTTTGGATGGATAAAGTATGACTCCTGTTATTGTTGATTATCCCTACCTTGTGGTGTGTGCTGTGCTTTTGGGTTATATATTTCGAAGCATGTTGGGCCTTAATCTAGGCTTATACTAGTGTTGCTTTAGACTTTCCTGATTTTGGTGCTGTTGGGCCTTAGAACTTCTGCGATGTCATTTCAGACAACTTAGCTCCCTGTAGACTAATATAACAGACTTGAGTCGGATAATCTATGCTTTAGCTAGATAGTAACATATCTTTGGAATCTTACCTCCTAATGTCCTATCTTATATCGGTCCTGTATCTCTTGGTTCTGTATGGAGTGATGTATTGATGACACTCGATTTGGGGGTACTCCTCATGATGCTTGGTTGTCCACTGATCCTAATTTTGATCTACTCACCTCGGTTCATGGTTCAAGTCTCCAATTTACTCCACAGGGCAGAATTCGAGCCCCTGCCTTAGTTTTATAGCCTCGATTCAAGTTCGTATCTCTTCAGTTAGCCATGGTTTGAGCCTACCACCTTTATATAGCCTCAGTTTAAGTTCGTCTCTCCTTAAATGCTTTGGTTAAACTCCTTAACTACTATGACCTGGTTCAAGTCTGTGGTCTCTTTTACACTTGGTTCAAATCCATGCTTATGTATCACTGGGGTTCAAGTCCTTAGTTTATTTCATATATCAGTTTCAATCCATGTCCCTCTGATGAATTTTTGGTTCAAGTCCTTATCTAGTCTTAGCTTGAGTTAAGGCTTCAGGCCTTCGGGATGGTTCAGTTCAAGTCCAGGTAATGGGTGGCACTATTGGAACTTTATCAGATCTATTCATTCTACTTCAACTATCCTTGCTCATGTTGAGCTTATGAGAGTCCATTCAGGTTGTTACCTTAGACTTTTGCATGAGCATACCAGTCGGGTTTATGGGAGCTCGACAAATTTAGCTAGTTTCTTTCTCTTTTTGTGTTGAGTACGCTCATGTACATACCTATATTTACTTCTTGTCCTGTCTTTGGTTGTGATTACTTTCTCATATTTTAGTTTACTTTTGCTTATCTTGCTCAGTCGGCCTATGATGCCTAGTGGATACCTATTGTTTTGGTAGTCATACTATACTCTGCATCTATTTTCGTGATGTAGGTCTGAGTACTAGCTATCGATGTTGATTCGAGCTAGGTGGAGTTACCCCATTTCCCTTTGTACATATATTTTGCCTGTCTTTTGCTTTTTGAGAATACCTTATTTTATGGTCTGCTTTTGGAACTTGTACTTTTTTTGTATTAGCTCTTTACTTGTGACTTCTAGGTTCTAGGAGGGATCTTTTTATTTGTATATATTTCATTTAGCTTCCGCTGTTTAGTTATATTCTTGTTCTTCTATTTTATTTTAGTTATATGGTTGGTATTCTACCCTAACATCCCATTACTCACAGTTTTGGGATATGGGTCGTCTTGCCTACTGGTGGGTTATATAGTAGGTGCCATCACAACATGAGAAATTAGTTTGTGACAAGTTTGTATCAGATCCCTAGGTTTATAGGTCCCACTTGTACAGAGATAACATCTAGTAGAGACCTGTGGATCGGTGCAGAGACATTCATGACTTATCTTTGAGAGGCTACATAATTTCTTTAGGTATATGTATTATTTGTATCGTTGTCTTGTAGGGTGTTTATGTTATTAATTTCTTGAAATTTCACTTGATCCACTAGTTTACAGGATAGCTTGCACATATGCTAGAGGTAGATACTGGCCTCGAGGTTGTGTCAGGGATAAAGCTCCAGCCCAAGATAGAGAGCAGAATCTAGAGCCGACGGTAGAGCCGCTTGTAGCTCTAGTACATCATGATCTGATGGAGTCGAGACCAACCCAGCCACCGCCCGTGCCAGTTGTAGCTCTTGGATTTCAAGCCATGCTCACTCAGATACTAGTTATTATTGAGGGTATACAATAGGAACCATCTCCAGCTACTCTAATGCTGCAAGACTAGCCTACACCATAGGCACCAGTTGTTCAGCAGCCATACGAATCCGCCGCTCAGCCAAATGATTTAGAGGGATTCATGCCACTTCGGGAGCTGAATATGCTTGGGGTGTTCCTTAGACTATCATCGCTAGGGTTTTTTGATGCTGTGGGTGAGAATACCCACGAGTTTCTACTTACTTACTGAGAGCGACTGCAGACTTTGGGTCTAGTGGAGTTGAGGGGAGTTGACTTCACTGCTTATTAGCTAGACGATCCTGCCTAGTAGTGGTGTATTCATATTTGGAGACTAGTCCAACTAGGTCTCTACCAGAGTCATGGGCTAAGTTTTTAGATGCCTTCTTGGCCTAATTTATTCCCAAGAGCGTCAAAGATCAATTTTCATGGTTGGAGTAGGGCTCCGTGACCTTCTTTGTGTATGAGGAACGATTCTATAAGCTTTCCAGACACGCCACCATGATCTTACCTGTTGAGGAGGAGAGAGTTTGGTACTTCGTCAAGGGATTGAGACACTAGTTATGGATTAAGACTCTATCTTTAGTCTTAGGAGGGCGCTCATTTTTGAATGTGGTAGACCATGCCCGCATGCTTTAGAATATCTATAGTAAGGCCCAAGAGGGCAGTGATAAGAGAGCTAGGCAGGAGGATAGCCACGATGGGCACCACTTTAGACCTAAGGAGTCCTATGAAAGATCTCGCCAGAGATTTCATTTGGGCCTGTACAACCACCTCTTCCACGCCTCCCTTCATACTTTAGTGGTTGACCAACACTCATGACTTAGAGTTGGAGGTGGTAGTCTCTACTCTTAAGATTTGGAGGCACTACCTATATGGAGTTTGATGTGAGATTTCACTGATCACAAGAGCCTTCAGTGCATATTGAGCCAGAGGGATCTTAGTTCAAGGCAGCACCGCTGGATTGAGCTCCTCAAAGACTATGAACTCTCTATTCTCTACCATTCAAGTAAGGCAAATGTAGTAGGAGATGCGTTGAGTTGGAAGGCAGTGAGTATGTGTAGTTTATCCTTTCTTTTTAAAGTAGAGCGACAATTGGCTTTAGATATCCAATCCTTAGCTAATCGAATGATTTGACTTGACATCTCTAATTCCTAGTTTGTGCTAGATTATATGGGAGCTCAGTCATCTCTATTGGATTGGATTCACATCCGTTAGTTTGAGGATGAGGATTTAGTTGCACTTCGAGATTAGGTTTTGGGAGATGATGTTGTCCTAGCTAGTTTAGATTCAGATGGGGTATTGAGGTTTGGTGGTCATCTCTATGTTTCGAAAGTTGGGGGTTTGATTTAGTTGATCCTTAGTGAGGCCCATGATTCCAGATATTCTATCCATCTGGGCACCGCTAAGATGTATCGTGACTTAGGCAATATTATTGGTGGAGCGGCATGAGTAGAGATATTGCAGATTATGTATCACATTATTTGAGTTGTTAGTAGGTTAAGGCCAAGCATTTAAGGCCTGGTGGCGAGCTTTAGATATTCCCCATTCTCGGTAGAAGTGAGAGCGAATCACCATGGACTTCATTGTGGGGTTGCCTCCCACTTCTCGTAGTATTGATAGTATTTGGGTCATTATGGATCGATTGATCAAGTTAGCACACTTCCTTCCCATTCATACTTCTTAAACTGCTGAGAGGTTGGCCTGTATCTACATTCAGAAGGTGGTTCACCTTCATGGTGTGACTATTTCTATCATATCATACTAGGGCTCATAATTCACATCTAGCTTTGGGAGGATATTTTAGAAAGAGTTGGGTAACCCTGTCGGCCTTAACATAACTTTCCACCCGCAGACTGATGGCAAGTTGGAGCATACTATTTAGGTTATCGAGGATATGTTGCGATCTTGTGTTATGGATTTTGGGGGTCAGTAGGATCAATTATTTCCCTTGGCAGAGTTTGCGTGCAACAATAGCTACCACTCCAGTATTCAGATAGCCCATTCGAGGCCTTATATGGTAGGCGTTGTCGCTGTCTGGTTAGTTGGTTTGAGTCTACAGAGCCCAAGCTGCGTAGTACAGACTTAATGCAGGAGGCCTTAGATCATATGAGGGTGATCCAAGATAGGCTCAGGATAGGTTAAAGTAGGCACCAAAGTTATGCGGATCATAGGTGTCGGCCATTGAGATTTGTCATGGATGATAGAGTATTCCTCCGTGTATCGCCATAAAGGGTGTGATGAGATTTGGGAGGCAGGGAAAGCTTATCCCTAGGTATACTAGCCCTTTTGAGATATTGAGGATAGTTGGCGAGGTTGCAATGAGTTAGCTTTGCCTTCGGCCTTTTTAGCTATTTATCTGGTCTTTCATATTTTGATGTTGTTCTGGTATGTTCTAGAGGATTCCCATGTACTTTAGTATGATGGGGTTGACTTGGATGATTGCTTGAGTTATATTGAGGAGCCAGTTGCTATTTTGGCCAGAGATGTCAGGTAGTTGCGATCCAGAACCATTCCTGTGGTTAAGGTCCGTTGGAGGCTACCTAGGAGACCGATTAGGAGATACGGGCATAGTTCCCCAATTTATTTGAGCCTTCAGGTACTTCTCGACTCTTACTTTTGCGAATGAAAGTTCTTTTATTAGTGGATGTTGTAATGGCCCTCTAGGTCATTTTAGAAATAAAACATTCATTTCATCATTTATAGCATTCTTGTAGCGACCCCAAGTCATTTATGATTTGCTAGCACTGATTGTTCGGTTGCTTGGTCGTTTGTTTGGGTTTTAGGCCCGTTTCTCTGTTTTTGAGCTTTTATAACTTGAAAAATTGACAACATTCATAACTTCAGCAAATTGACCTTAGAATGAAATTTTGATGATTCCATCAGCTCTGGAATGGCCAAATTAAGCTAGTAGCATGGTCAGCACAAGTACCAAGGCAATATGTACAAGTTTGGGGCCATTTGGCGCTTTTGCCTTTTAAACTTGGCCTATGGTTGACTTTGGTCAATATTGTTGGAAAACACACTCAGATGAAAATTTTGATTGTGCGGTTAGTTCCGAAATATCTAGTTTGGTCTAGAACAACCCTTCGTTCGTTACCAAGGCTTCTGATCTAATCTGTAGGTCTATTGTGGAATAAGGTTCAAAATGACACTTGGGGTGTGGGACCCACTTTTAGTTGTAATGACCTCTTACTAAAATTTTAACTGCACCACTAAGTCCAAAATGTCAAATTTGGTAGGGTAGCATATTTTGTTTGCACAAATGGGATTTTGAATGAACTTCGAGCATCCTGTCGGTGTATTTGAACTTAGTGAAAACCAGTTGCTATATCTGATGCTGGTGTAAGCCACTATGGCCTTCACATTCGTGAGACCCATGGCCGTGATCGCGAGGGTCTAGTCCCTTGCCCTTTGCAATCACGTGGTCCCCTTTTGTAATCATGAAGATGAGTGACCCTCGTTGACCACATTCTGGTCATCGCAATCACGGAGGTCGAGGGTCTTTTTCCCAGCATATCACAATTGCGTTTCCCTTTCCGTGATCGCGATGAGCAATTTCGTCTGGTCTTTGTTTAAAAGACCAAACGCAATTACCTTTGAACCTTGATGTTCAATTGCTTATATCTGTCTCATTTGGAGCTGAAAGTTGGTGAATTAAAGGTCTAACTCTAATAGAATTTCGAGGGGAACGCATTGGGGAGCTTGAGGAGTGCATAAGAATCTTCGTTGGAGGTAAATTTGATGTTTTAGCTGCTGACTATCTCTTTTTTGAGTTATTGTTTCTTTGAATTTTGAAGTCCTATTTTGTGATCATTTTAGATCTGTTTCCAGCGATTCTATGGGCTAAGTTGTGGGGTTTCCCTAAGGAACATCGTGGTGCAATTTTTTTTAATTATGGGTGCTTCGGTTTTGGTAATTCACCATCCCTAAATACTGTCCCTTTTTATTTTTCTAGCTTAAGCTTGGGTTTGGGTTGCATATGTAGTTATAGTTGATTCTAGTGTATGAATTGTACTCTTTTTTGGAACACTAGATTGGGGTAGCGTCTAGGACCTACTTTTGGAGTCAACTCTAGAATTTTGGATGCAGGTCCCACATTTCTCGTCTTGGACCCCAAAAATAATCCTCTCCAAATTCTTTAATTTTAGTGTCTAAACGACCGTAACGATATTATGATTCTATTTTTGACAGCGTGAAAACATTTCAACGTCGTTCGGAAAGGGAAAGCTCAGATTTCTTGGGTTAAAGTGCGCGCGGTTGGACTATAGGTAGGATACAATTTCCTCTCTTTAGACTGAGCATGTTTAGGCACTCGTATACTGAATTTATGAGCTTGGAGGGGTTTGACTGTCAAGCATGCTAAATTACTAGAATTCATGTCCTAGGTGTTATTTTTGGGGAAAGTTTCGGATGGATAAAGCATTAGTCCTATTATTGTTGATTATCCCTACCTTGTGGTGTGTGTTGTGCTTTTGGGTTATATATTTGGAAGCATGTTTAGCCTTAGTCTAGGCTTAGACTAGTGTAGCCTTAGACTTGCACGATTTTGGTGCTGTTGGGCCTTAGAACTTCTCTGATGCCGTTTAAGTTTACTTTTTCTTATCTTGCTCAGTTGGTCTATGATGCCTACTGGGTACTTGTTGTTTTGGTACTCATACTACACTTTGCATCTATTTTTGTGATACAGGTCCGAATACTAGCTACCGGCGTTGATTCGAGCTAGATGTTATGTTGATCTGAGGCGAGAGTAAGCACATAGCATTCTGGAGTTACCTGTCTCCCTCTGTACATATATTTTGCCTATCTTTTGCTTTTTGAGACAACTCTGTTTCTGTGTTCTACTTTTGGATCTTGTACTCTTTTTGTGGTAGCTCCATACTTGAGACTTTCAGATTCTGGGAGGGGTCTTTTTATTTGTATATATTTTGTTTAGCTTCCGCCGTTCAGTTATGTTCTTTTTGTTTCATTTTTTTAGTGGTATAGTTGATATTCTACCTTGACATCTCTTTATTCAAAGTTCTGTGATATAGGTCGGCTTGCCTACTAGTGAGTTGTATAGTAGGCGCCATTATGACTTGAGAAATCTGATCGTGACAGTCTCTCTTTATGTAATGAGAGTAAGTTGAATAAGCAAATAAAAAGATATCATCTAAATGAGAAACAACAATTGAGTGAATTTTGCGAAAATTCGATATTGATAGCTTGAGTCCTCTAAAATGTCTAATAGACGCAAAGGCAAAAGAGATTATAAGGAAAAGACTTGTAGGCAATATAGAAAGAAAAAACGCTTAGACAAGCGTAAAAAGAAAAAAATAGATTATAAAGGGAAAAATAATTTTTTATAAGAATAATAAATCAAATGGTTATTACAAATGTGGAAGTATAGGCCATTGTGATAGAGATTGTAAGGTTAAGGATTAAATTAAAAGTCTTGATCTAGAGGACAATAGGACTCCTTATGTAAGATTCTCCTAAATTCATCCTTAGATAATTCTAGTCATAATGGTAGTGATGGAGAGGAGTCCTCTACAAGTAAAGATCTGAGAGTCCTTCATGAAGAAGTTTATATGTCCTCTTCTGAGAATTTATATCGGGTCAGATTGGTCAACCTTGTGATAATAACGATAAGGATGAATTCTATCAGTTATATTCACAATTTAAGGAATTAAATATAAATGTCATTAGTAATGACAATTGGGTAGACATGCTCAGAATGATTGATGATCGAAGTTTAAGGTCTCAGATTATTAATAAAATTGATAATACCAATACTCCTAATAGTAATACAAGAATTCCTAGAGAAATTCCCTCTAATAATAATGCTTATACTAGCAGAAGTAAAGAGATAACTAGAACTTAGGTCTCAAAGGGATCATATTCCCAATACTATTCAAGTCTTGGTGGAAGAGATTAATAATCTCAAAAAAGAAATATCTTCTCTTAAAAAGCACAATATGATTCTTGATGAGAGAATTACTTATATAGAAAAGAAAGATGATAATAATCATCATGAAAAACAAGTTATGATTGAAAATGATTTTTCAGATATTTCTAATATTTGTACTAATGATAAGGAATTATTTTTTGGTGCTATTGAGCTTATTACTGCTCATAAGTCTTTGGCAAAAATCACTCTTTTTATTGATTATAATTTAAAAAGAGATTTTACGGCTCTTATTGATAATGAAGCTGATTAAATTGTATTCAAGAAGGATTAATACCTTCAAGATATTTTAAAAATACTACTCATAGTCTTCGAAATGTTATTGGTCACAGAATGGATATTGAATATAAAATACCTAAAGCATAATATATTTATACAAATAATATTTGTATGCCTTAAAGTTTTGTTTTAATAAAAATATTTTTAATGAAATTATTTTAGAGATGCCTTTCTTCTGGCATATCTATCCAATAACTCTATGGGATGAGACTGGAATAACTGGTATTTTTGAAGGAAAGAAAATAAGAATAGATTTTATATCTCAACCATTTTCAAAGTTTGTAAATGAAATTAAAGAGATGATTTCTTTAAAAAACAGACAAATTAGTTTTTAAGAAAAATGAGATTTGTAGTCTTACAATTGAAGAGAATTTACAAAATTCTAAAATCTGGGGAAAGATTGAAACTTTAAAAAATTAATTTTCTCTACACATATGTGGGGACCATCTAAATATATTTTGGAAAAGAAAGAAACATGTGGTTAGTCTTCCTTATGAAGAAGAATTTTCTGGGGATGATATTCTCACTAAAGCAAGACTTTGCAAAATAAATTCTGAATACTTAGAGTTATGCAAAAAGGAAATAGAATCTCTTTTACAGAGGGGATTGATCAGACTCTCTAAATTCCATTGGTCTTGTACTGCTTTTTATGTTAATAAACAGATAGAACAGGAATGAGGGGTGCCTAGGCTAGACATAAATTATAAATCTCTTAATAAAATTTTAAAATAGATTAGATATCCTATTCCTAATGAAAAAAGATTTGTTAGACAGATTTCATGATGCTATCATATTTTCAAAATTTGATTTAAAATCGGTCTATTGATAAATTCAAATTTCTGAAGAAGATAAATATAAAATAATTTTTAATGTCCCAATGGGACAATATGAATGAAATTTCATGCTTTTTGGTTTAAAAAATGTCCCTTCAGAATTTCAAAGGATTATGAATGATATTTTTAACCCTTTTAGCAATTTTATTATTGTTTATATTGATGATATTTTAGTATTTTCAAAAACCTTGGAAATGCATTTCAAACACCTTGATTTATTTAAGAAAAATATTATTCATAATGGTTTCGTTATATGTAAACCAAAAATGCATATTTTTCAAACAGATGTCAGATTTTAGGGCATAATATTGAGAAAGGAAAAATTATTCCTATTCAAAGAAGTATTGAATTTGCTTCTAAATTTTCTGATGTTATAACTGATAAAACCCAACTTCAACTATTTTTAGGAAGCTTAGATTACATTTATCCTTTTATAAAAATTTTTGCTAAATATATAGTCATTTTATATGATATGCTCAAAAAGAATCCTAAAGCTTAGACTGATGGCTATACTGAAACGGTAAAACATATTAAGACTACCGTTAATAACCAGCCCTGTCTCAATTTAGCTAATCCAAATTGAAAAAAGATCGTGGAGACAAATGCCTCATAAATTGATTATGGGGGGATTTTAAAATAAATCTCTCCTAATAAAGGGGGAGAATACCTCATTCAGTTTTTTTCTGAAAAATAGATTAATAGCCAAAAAGATTATGCTACTGTAGCCAAAAGAATATTGACTATAGTCAAAAGTGTATTGAAATTCCAAGGTGACTTATACAATCAGAAGTTTATAATAAAAACTGATTGTTAGGCTGCTAAATTCATCTTCATTAAAGACGTAAAACATGATGTACCAAAAAAATATTTGCAATATGGCAAGTTTTATTGGCTCCTTTAGATTTTGAAATACATTATAAAAAAGGGATAGATAATAATCTTCTTGATTTTCTTACTAGAGAATATTTGAGTTAATAACTCTTATAGTTTAATGACAAGATAATGTGGCCAACTGGTGGTTCCTCCTCTAATAGAGGACGGAGACGAGGAAGAGCAAGTATGGGCAGAAATATTATCCCAGCTTAGATAAGAAATCAGAAGCTAATAGCTTCTAATATTGCATAAGCATATATATGTACATCGGGGATTGATAATGAACATCTGATGTATAAAGAATTTATGAAATTTATAAAATTCAAACAAAAGGCAGAATAATGCTCCACCATCATATTCTTTGGCTGTCATTGAGAAAGGAAATGATAATATTGAGGTTTATGATAAGAATGAAAAAGGTGAAGTAATTTTCACGATCCAATTTCTTAGGCCATGATAACACCTGCTAACACCCACCAGCAGGTAAGACTAACCCTTAACTCTTAGCCCGGATCCAGAGGCAATAAGCTATCAAATGGAAGACGAATAAATAAAGCAGAAAGTAAATAATGATGAGAATAAAAATAACAACAGAAACAAACACAAGAAACCACCCTAAGATATGACATCAGTCAGTAATCGAGCATTTAAATCAAAATAGGAGTACAAGGCTTTTTAAAAATACAAAATAAGTACAAACAGACTTCGAAAGCAAGTAAGGGCTAGTCCTCGTCCGTCATAGATGGAAATCAGCAACTCCAAAAGGCAAGACCTCACCAAATCTCTGAACCAAAAGCTGCTCTGTCCTAGTCTAAATCAATGGCGAAATCCATACTATGATCTATAGGGGGCAGAAGTGTAATATGATTACCAAATAAATGGTACTTAGTAGGCATAGGCCGACTGAGTTCTGTATATAAAGTAAGTATAAATAACATATAAAGAGGTAAATACTGCACCAGTAAATAATAAGAAATTATCACAATAATGACAGGAAATAAGACAAAGAGACTGGAGACATAGATAAAGGAGTAGAGTCGAAGAACACACCTGAAACACAATCTAACAACCTATTAACAAGAAAAAGGCATCATAGGTGTCTACTAAACAAGGATACAATATCAGAGGGCAATGCTAACCACGTAATCACCTAAGAACTAATTCGAATGAACCTAGCAAGAAGAACCAACCATAATCCAACTCAAATACCTTATAGACCAACTATAAATACAACCAAAGATAAGTACAAGTAAGATCAAATAATAACCTACTGGATGCCCATACCCTCTAAAGTACAAACAATGACAAACATACCTCTGGCTCCCATAAATCGGGGGACCACACCATATAAGTATACTGGTAATAGGTAATGCTAATGAATGCAAGTCTGTAGTAAAACCCATAGTGTCGTCTATACAAGGGCCTTTAACCTAAATTGTCGTCTGTAATCAGGGCCTTTAACCCAAAGTATATAGACATATCCCGACCTTTGTCCTACCAAGTGGGACCTATGCATCTCCCTCATCTGGTACAAGTACTCATGGCTAGAGGGACCCATAGGGATGTGGGAAGTCTATATACACTTCTTGGGTCCAAACCAAGTATTATATATCATCTTCATCGATGGTACTGGAGGAATGTCTAGCCATATCAGGTAAAAAGGATGACAATATGCTAAATATCGGTAAACCAGTAACCTCAAATGATGAGCACCCTAAAAAAGGCCACCCAGCCAACCAGTAGACTCCTAGAGGCATCGACCTAGCTAGAAAGAGTAAACGTGGGGGCGTCAGTAAGTCAATAAAGGGCATCGATGCACTGAATATCGAAGTACATCTGAGCACATCCCAGAAGCCTCTAATGCCTCAAGTAGAAAAAAGAGTACTTCCTCGATGCCTCATAAGTTTCAAAACTAGTGACCAAATAATCTAGGTGGTACGACTCCCGTTATAGATCACTTTAAAAGTAGTAAAAGGTGAGAAGACCTTCTCAAAAATAGTAGTGAAAATCCATAAAGAATCCAAGATTATACCACAAATTGAGTAAATATGCTCAATCAATGCAAGGATGCCATCACCAGTATTTAAATAAGGTACACACAGTCTGAATAATACATCAAGTCATACTATACTAATAAGGCAAATGAACTAACCTAGGGTCCAATCGCCTCCTCGAATATGACCTTAGGCCCAATAAAGAGTAATAAATAAGCAGGCATCATAAGCCTAATGCTAACCAAAACCCAACAATCGAGATATGATTTAGAATCAGATAGGGGGAGAAACATCTTTAGGAATGATGCCTTACCCCAAAATATGCCATCTTAGCTCCAAAAAGCACAACTAAGCTAAATATATTGCTACGATGAGCCTCAAAGGTCTCCAACACTAGCACTAAGTTACACCAACTATCACAAGCCCTATTAGAAGGTGCGCCTAGCTATAAGGGCACTGAAACACAAACTAAAGTGTCTAAGGCCCAACCCTGGACTAAGGACATTAATACTAATCCTAAGAAGGATAATCTCATCCAACCATAATGCAACTGGAACCACAAGCCTAAAATAAGGATCTCAAGAAACTATGCTAGTCTAAGGTCCAACCAGAGTCAAGGAAATGAGATAAAAGGATGAAGTCCCTAAAGCTGGCCAATACCAACCTAAATCATATGCAATAGATTCTAGACAATATCTAAATGAACTCAGTCAAAAGGAGGATATGGTAGCCTACCTTGAAGCCGAACACGCACACTATGAATCTACCAAATAAGCTCTCAACCTCCAAATCACCTCCAATTGCGTCCACTCAAACAAAAAATTGATCACCTCATTAATACGAATGTTTTAACACTAATATTACATTTTTTGGAGAAGGACCCAAAATCAGGTCTAAAATGAGATTATGAGAACAACGATGGAAATATCAAGATCAACTCTATAAAAAGGTTATAAGCATAACAAGAAACTTGTACCCCAAAATGTGGCATAATCTAAAGCTCGGAATGGAAAAAATTGGTGCATGCAGAAGAGCACTTTAATAACGGAAAAACATTAATAAAGAGGGACAAAAGCTAAAAATTGAGAAATTACCTCAAATGAAGGTTCTACAATTGAAACCATACACATCACGATGATCATCATGAAAACCCCCACAACTTGGAGCTTTGAATCACCGAATTCGGACCTATATTGACCAAGGTATGATTTTCCAAAAATCCTTCAAATTCCAACATGAAAATGGACAATTCAACAACCAAAATTGAAAAACTCACCCCATCAAAGCTCCTAGGTCACTTTCCAATCGTGCGAACGTATTCCTTGCAACAAATCCCATAATTTAGACCCAAGAACCACTCAATTTGGACCTGAAATGCCTTAGAAATCAACTTCCCAAGTTTCCAAAAAGATCAACTCCAAAACCATCCGAACCAGCAACAAAAACTTAAAATTTTCCTCTAACAGAGCACCCACGATGAATTCTAACATACCAAGTATTCTCCTCGAAACACCACATAATTAGCCTTTTTAATCACTCAATTTGGACTTAAAATGCTCAAGAAATCGTGTTTCTAATCGTAAAATGTTAAAATCTAGCCGTTAAAAACTCAAAAATCTAGTTTCTAAAAGGGTTGCACCAGATTTCAGCTTTTGCTATATTTTAAAGTTTTTGAACGGACCCTAGAGATTCATTTGGAACCCGATAAAAATAAGACAGATATGCTAATCCACTAAATTCGTTATTCTAGACTCAATGATGCACTGAGAATTTTCATCCGAGTTTATTTCGACAAAACGTGGGTCCCATATCCAAGCACTATTTTGAGTCAAAATCCACAAGTAGGCTCAAAATGAGACTGAAAGTCTCAATAACTGCACGAAAGGTCATTCTAGAACAAAGGCGATATTTCATAACTAACCGCGCTAACAAAATTTTGATCTAAGTGCATTTTCCAAGAGTGTTGACCAAAGTCAACTTAGCCAAATTTCAAAGGCTAAAGTGCTAAATGACCTCAAATTTGCACTAAATACCTCGATGCTCGTGCCGACCATGCTATGAGCCTAATTCGGCCTTTTTAAAGCTGATAAAATTGTCAAAATTCCATTCTAAGATCGTATTCCTTGAGTTTTGGCCAAAGTCAACTGTTCAAACTCTAAGAGCTATAAAAGTAAGGAAATAGAAATAAAATCCAAATGAACAACTAGACGACCGAGCTGTTAGTGTCAACAAGTCATAAATGACTTGGAATTGCTCCAAAAAAGCTCTAAACATAGAAAAGATCAAAAAAGGAGAAAATAAATTGGAGGGTCATTAAAAGGACTTCGTTTGCAAAAGTAAAAGTACAGTCATAGCCTGGAGGCATGAAACAACTAGGTTATTAGGCTTGCATGCTTTTCTAGACCCTCAAACATACTGTTGGGTCGAACAACGCCATCACATAACTAAGGATGAGAGAAAAATCCTCAAATTACGTTCAACCTTCCAAATATTTCTTACCAAACCACACCACACAAACCTTAGGAAATTTACATGTCTCTAAGGAACCTCAAGGGATGATAATAGCCGAAACAAGTAAACCAACTTGGGGAAAAGCCTAAAATTCCAATATCAACTTCAGAAGCCAAGACCCAAGATAAAACTCACCTTTTGAAACTGAATACTCTATTCCAAAAGACCATGTTACCCCGCGGATGACAAGACCACACTTACTCCAACTCTATTGATTTACTCCTACCATAAGAGCTTCTGAAACACTGGCACTAGGTACCCACAAACCACTCTACCACCTCAAATCTAAGCCAACCATCCTAGACCAAGGAAAACCAAGCTAGTAGGTGATGTAAAAACATGGAAAAATGATCAATATTGGTCCAAGAGCAACTATGTAATGACCCTCCAGGTCATTTTCCTAATATTGCTTCTATTTCATTGTTTAGAGTGTTCCTATAGTGACCCAGGTAGTTATGACCTGTTGGCACCAATAGCTCAATCACTGGGTCGTTCATTTAGATTTTAGGGTCGTTTTCCAATTTTGAAGCTTTTATAACTTAGAAAGTTGACTTTGATCATAAAATTAGGAAAATGATCTCAGAATAGAATTCTAATGGTTCTATCAGCTCTGAAATGGCCAAATTAGCTAGTAGCATAGTTATTACGAGTATCGAGGCAATCGATACGAGTTTGGAGCTATTTGGCACTTTGCCTTTCAAATTTGGCATATGTTTGACTTTGGTCAATATTCTTGAAATATGCATTCGGATAAAAATTCTAACAGCGAGGTCAATTTTGGAATATGGAGTTTGGTCTAGAACAACCCTTCGTTACTTCCTGAGGTTTTCAATTTAATCCCGAGGCCCATTTTGGAATTAGGCTGCAAATAACACTTGGGTGTGCGATGCACTTTCAGTCGTAACAACCTCGTATAAATATTTTGATGGCACCATTAAATTCAAAACTTCAAATTTGATAGATTAGTATATCTTATTTGCACGCATGAGATTACAAATGAATTCCGAGCTCTTGGTCGGAGTATTTGAACTTGGTGAAAGTCAGCATTACAGCTAATATCTAGTACAAGTGAAATTGTTCTCCGCGATCGCGGGCACTTTGCCACATTCGTGGAGGATCGAGATTTTGCTCTCCAAGTTTAGGGGGTCTGGTCCTTTTTCACAGAAGTTTGTCTTTTTCGCCTCCACGTTCATTGTCCTCTGGTCGCGTTTGCAAAGGTCAACTTTCCTGACTTCCGCATAATCGGGCTACTTAGGCTGCATTCACAGCTTTCGCAAATGACACATCCCTAGTCTTTTAATGAAAGACCAAGGAAGAACTCAGCCATGCTTGCTATCTTAAAATATTGGTTTCTTTGATTCTTGACCAAATTTGGTGATCCAAGGGCTTAAGTTCAAGAAAATTGCATGAGGAATCCATTGGTGAGCTTGGAAACTTGATTAAAAGCTTTGTGTGAGGTAAATTTGCTAATTGAACTATTGTCTTTTAACATTTTCGAGTTGGAATTGTGATTATTTTTGTGGGATTATTTCTTGGTCATTTTAGCTCTATTTTAAGTGATTCTTGAGGCTAAATTGTGGGTTTTTCCGCAAGGAACATCGGGGTATGCTTGGTTTTGGTCATGGGAGTTTCATTTTTGATAAATTACTATTTATAGATGCTTCCTATCTTTGTTTTTATCTTTACATGTAGGGATTTCGAGATGCATGCTCTTTTGGTATTGTTTTCCAACACCGAGATGGGTTTCAATTGGTTATTTGCACTTGGGGTTCTATTTTTGACCAATTTTGCGGTCCATTCCAGAATTTTAGATGCAGGCCCCATTACTCTCATTTTAGATCCCAAAATTGATTCGTCTCTGAATATTGCAATTTTAGTGTCTAAACAACCATAAAGATGTTTTTATTCAATTGTTCAGAACATAGCAGTGTTCTGAGGTTGTACGAAAAGAAAAAGCTCTAGCATAGTGGTTTAGAGCATGAGTGTTCGGCCTACCAGTGGGATACGACTTTCCTTTCTTTATATTGAGCTGGAGTGTATGAAACCATGTTGAGATCGATGGAATTTGGGTTGGGTAGATTACCTATATATCTTAGATGTTAAAAATCATGTTTTAGGCTTTTATCAGGTATTTTGGGTAATTGAAAGCATGCGTTCTCTCTGATGAATGTTATCTCTCTCTGTTGATGTTAGTATAGGCTATTGGAACTTGCTTTATATGCCCCAACATCGATCCAATGGGATTATATCCTTATAGAATGACGTAGCGGACAGTATCTGGTAGTTAGGCCTTAGCTAGGCGGTAACTTTGCTCTTATGAATACCTGTATCCATAACTTCCTATGATTGCAAATTTTAAGATGTGTCTGTGATACTAGACCTTGTGTTCATCTTATTTTAGTTCTGATTGAAGACCTAGCGACTTACTAGTTAGTTAATTCATTATGAAGATCAGGAATTATTAATGTCCATTTAGAAGGGAGAATATTTGGCACTATTGGTTAAATCATTGGCAACAATCCAGGACCCAGTCTCGGCCTCGACCATGCTGATATATTATAGCGAGCATCCGGGTCCCCATTCTAACCTTGACTACATTGAGAATTCGGGCGAGCATCTAGGTCCTAGTCCCAACCTCGACCGTACCGATATATTATGGCAACATCCGGGTCCCAGTCCCAACCTTGACCACATTGAGAATTTGGGTGAACATCTAGGTCCCAGTCCTAGCCTCGATCCCTAGAGCATTCTTGGTTCATCAATTTTTGGAGAGTCTTGGTTCCGAAATGATATGATTCTTCGGTTCTCGGCATTGTAATCTTTTAGTTCCTAATTCTAGATAGTTGTAGCTAATCTGCATACCCGACGGACATATGAGGGTTCATCCGGGTTTTTATTTAAACTTATGTACGAATATCTCAGATGGGCTTATGGGGGCCCAAGTAGGTTTACTTAGTTGTATTTCTCTTAGATTTTATCTTTCGGTTTATATAGATATTTTCCTTCTTTACTTAGCTACTTATTATGACTTCTGTTTAGGCTTATTCCTTTTTTTTAATGTTTTTTTTACCTTTCTTGCTCAGTCAACCTATGATGCCTACTAGGTACCTATTATCTTAGTACACATACTACACTCTGTATCTACTTTCATGATGCAGGACTGAGTACCATTCACCGTCGAGGATAGATCAAGCCTATTGTAGTCAGCTTTGGACACTAGGGTGAGCAGTTGACGTTTTGGGATTATTTCTGTCTCCTTCAGCATGGATGACCCATCTTTTGACTTTTGAGACTAGCCAGTTCTTGTATATATTACGCTCTAATTTTGGGACTTGTACTCATTTTTTATTTTATAGTAAGTCTGTACTTAAGACCTCCAAGTTTTATGAGGGATTCTTAGTTGTGTGTATATATATATATATATATATATATGTTTCGATTTATTTATGCTTATCTATACTGTTTATCTTAGAATTTTTTATTCTTGTTTAGTTTCTGCCTCAAACCCATTACTTGTCATTCTAAGTTATGGGTTGACTTACCTATTGGTGGGTTATGGTAGGTGCCATCATGACTCGAGAAATCGGGTCGTGACCAGTTCGTATCAAAACCCCAGGTTTGGTGGTCTTACTTGTATAGAGATAACATCTAGTAGAGTCCCATGGATGGGTGCGGAGATGTGTGTAACTTATGTTCGAGAGGCTATAGGATGTCATTTGGAACGTTCTCTATGTTGTATCATTTCGTGCAATTTTGTGCCTTATTGTTTTCCTGAAATCTCATTTGTTCCACTCTTTCGCAGGGATAGTTCATACATGTAATACTACTGGTGGAGATGACTCACCAGGATCGAGTAGGCCTAGAATATAGCCCCATGGCATAGGTAGAGGAGTAGTACCAGTTCCTGATCCAGCTATAGGTCTCGAGAATATAGAGGAGCATCAGGAAGCCCCTATTCTTCTTCAGCCAGAGGGGCCACCACCAGCAACAACCCCTCTAACTACACAAGTTATGACCCAAGAATTACAAGTATTGATTGCTCACCTTATCACCGCTATCGGGGTTATACCACAAGCCTCATCCCCACCGGCGGATATGCCAGCATCGTAGTATCAGCCTGCATCGCTAGCACCAGAGGTTCAACCATCTCTACTAGCTTTTATACCCCCACCAACAGTTTCAGAGGGTGTTATATCCTTATAGGAGAAGAAGATCTTGGGGGTCTTTTTGAGGCTGTCACCCCTGATATTCTTTAAAACTATTGGCGAGGATGCTATGGAATTTCTGACTACCTTCCAAGAGCATCTCCACTCCTTGGGTCTTGTAGAGTTTAGAGGCGCCGACTTCACTGCTCACCAGTTCTGTGGGTGATACGAGTAGTGGTGGCACTCTTACTTACAAACCAGGCTAGGTGGGTCACCATCGTTGTCATGGTCTTAGCTAGGTACATCCCAAGAATCGTTAGGGACCAACTCTAAGATCAATTTACTTGGTTGGATTAGGTTCAAATGACAGTCGTTGAGTATGAGTCCAGATTCCACCAGCTATCCCGGTATGCCACTATGATTTTATCCTGTGAGGAAGACTGGGTACAATGTTTTATGAGTAGGTTGAGGCCCAACTTAAGGTTGGGATAAAGCACTTTGTTTTAGTGGGCTAATCTTTTGTTGATGTAGTGGATCATACCCTCACTATGGATATTATATATTGCCACGCCCAAGGGGGCAGCAATAAGAGGCCCAAGGATTAGGTTAGTTATAGTGGGTCCCTATCTAGGGGCCATGAAAGTTATGACAAGCCCTACAATAGTTCCATCATGATATATACCAGTAGGGTCAGTCCATTCGGACAGTTCAGGCAGCCCTACCAGCAGTTAAGGGTGGCCAGTCCTATTCAAGGGGCTGCAGCTTAGAGCTCAAGGGTTTGGGTCCATATTGTTTCTATCGAGGATGGGTTATTACTGGGTGCTTACCTTCAGATTATTATAATTGTGGTTCACTAGAGCACTGGGCTAGATAGTGCCCATCTGAGCTAGACCATTGACAGCAGTACCACCCCTACCTCAAGGTGGAGATTGGGGTCAGGGCTGTGGCGATGGCCAACAGGGTGTTCGGGGAGGTCCAAAGGGAGGCAGGTTGGTTGGCAAGTCAGATGGACATCAAGGAAGCTGACAGGGCTATTTCTGTACTTCTTGAGCGAGAGTAGAGGCTGAGGTATTATATGATGTCATCATAGATACTATCCTTATATGTTAGCAGACAACACCAGCTTTATTTGATCTAGGTTCTGTGTATTCTTATGTGTATATATAGTTTGCTCTGGTTTGGGTATTGCTTATGAGTCACTTAAGGTGTCGTTGCATTTTTTAACCTTAGCAGGGGATTCTTTAATAGTAGATTGGGTTTGTAGATCCTATATGGTGACTATTCAAGGACATGAAACCCAGACAAATCTTATTTTACTTTATATGCTAGACTTTGATGTTATTTTGGGCATGGATTGTCTATCCCCTCACCATGTGGTTTTGGACTGTTATGCCAAGACTGTCACCTCAGCAATGCATGGCATTACCTTGGTCTTATGGCAGGGTTCTTATATTCACTCACTGATAGGGATTATATCCTTTATACGTGTTAAGTGGCTAGTTGCTTTCGGGTGTTTAGATTACTAAGAATTGTCCGTGATGTGTCCAATGAGGCCCCATCTATTGATTCAGTTCCTTTGGTCAAGGAATTTATCAATGTCTTTCCTACCTACCTACCTGGCCTACCCAGAGAGATATATCAATTTTGCTATAGATTTGAAGCTGAGCACTATAGCTCATTTCTATTCCACCTTACCATGTGGACCCCGTAGAGATCAAAGAGCTCAATGTTTAGTATGAGGATCTCCTAGTAAGGGTTTTATTCATCCGAGTATGTTTCCATAGGGACTATATAGATGTAGATTGATAAGAAGCTGATGGTGAAGAACTGTTACCCCATGCCTCGTATCGATGATTTGTTTGACCAGCTTCAGGGTGCGTTTGTGTTTTCTAAGATTGATTTAAGGTCTATCTACCACCAGTTGAACAATTAGAGATGTCGACATTCCTAAGGCTGCTTTTCGGACTTGCTATGGCCACTATAAGTTCCTTTTGATGTATTTTGGGCTTACTAATGCCCCAGCAGCCTTTATGTTCCATATGACTCAAGTATTCAGGCCTTATCTTGACTCCTTCGTGATTGTATTCATTGATTATATACTAGTATACTCGCGGAGTAGAGAGGAGCATGCACAGCATTTGAAGATTGTGCTCCAGACTTTGAGAGATCAACAGCTTTATGCGAAGTTCTCAAAGTGCGAGTTTTGGTTGGCGTCTGTGGTATTTCTGGGACACGTGGTGTCCAAGGAGGGTATCATGGTAGATCTAATGAAGAATGAGGCTATTCGTAGTTGGGCTAGGACAATATTTGTTACAAAGATTCGGAGCTTCGTCGGATTGGCTGGTTATTAAGAGTGCTTCATTGAGGGTTTCTCCACTATTGTAGCTCCATTGACCCATTTTACCCATCAGGATATCCCCTTCGTATGGTCTGAGGAGTGTGGTTCGAGCTTTCGGAGGATTAAGGAATTGCTTACCACCATTCCTATTCTAACTCTTCCAATTAAGGGCAAGAGATTTTTAATATATTATGATTCTTTTGGTGTCAGTCTTGGGTGTGTTCTAATGCAGCGGGTTTGAGTTATTGGTTATGCTTCTAGATAATTGAGATCGCACTAGCACAACTACCCCACTCATAAATTAGAGTTGGTGGTGGTAGTTTTCGTGCCTAATATATGGATCCACTACTTATACAGGGTCCATTATGAGATATATATAGATTACCACAACCTACAATATATTATGAGTCAGAGGGACCTTAATTCAAGCCAGTGGCATTGGATTGAACTTTTTGCAGATTATGACATCTCTATCCTCTACCATCCAGGCAAGATGAATGTAGTGACGGACGCCTTGAGCCAGACGGCGGGAAGTATAGGTAGTTTACTTTACTTGCTGTGGAGTGACCCCTAGACTTGTACGTCTAATCTTTAGCTAATAGGATAGTCAGGTTAAACATCTCAGATTCTAGATAAATTTTAGCTTTTGTGGGAGATTACTTATCTCTATTGGATCAGATTCGTGGCTGATAATTTGAGAATGGAGCATTGGTAGAGCTTTGAGAGTTGGTATTATGAGGCTAGAGTAGCTAGCCTTCTATAGATTTAGATAAGGTACTACAGTTTGATGGTCGCCTTTGTGTTCCCATAGTTGGAGACTTTATTCAGTTGATCATACATGAGGCCCATGATTCTAAGTACTCTATTTATCTAGGGATCATGAAGATGTATCAATATTTGAGACAATATTACTGGTGGTATGGTATGAGGAGAGATATAGCTGAGTATATGTCCCGTTGTTTGAGTTTCCAGTAGGTTAAGGCCAAGCATCAGAGGCCTGGTGAGGTGTTTTAGAGATTACCCATTCCCAAATGAAAAATGGGAGCGTATCACCATAGACTTCGTGATGGTATTGCCTCAGAAACCCAGAGGTAATAATGGTATTTGGGTTATTGTTGATCGATTGACCAAGTCAGCAGAATTCCTACTAGTGTGGTCCACTTTCACTACAGAATGTCTAGGTCAAATCTACATTTAGGAGATGGTCCTTCTTCACAAGGTACCGATGTTTATTATATCAGATAGGGGTCTTAGTTTACTTCTAATTTTTGGAGAGCTTTTCAGAGAGATTTGGGCAACCAGGTTGATCTTAGCATGATATTTCATCTATAGACCGATTGCTAGTCAGAGCGTACTATTCAGGTTTTTTAGAGGATATGATGCAAGCTTGTGTATTTGAGTTAGAGGGTTATTGGGAGCAGTACTTACCTTTGGCAGAGTTTGCGTATAATAACAACTACAACTCTAGTATTCAGATGGCCCAATTCGAGGCATTATATGGTAGGCATTATCACACTCTGGTTGGTTGGTTCGGGTCTTCATATCCTGGGCTACAAAGTACTGATTTACTTTAGGATTCCTTAGTTTGGGTCCGAGTTATAGAGGATAGGCTGAGGAAAGCTCAAAGTAGGCACTAGAGTTATGTTGATCGCAGGCGCTAACCCTTGTGCTTTAAGGTTGGCATTCGAGTGTTCTTACGGGTGTCGCCTTTGAAGGGCGTGATGAGATTCTATAGGCAGGGTAAGCTTATCCCCTGGTATATTGGGCCTATTCTAAGGAGAGTTGGAGAGGTTTTTTATGAGATTGCTCTACCTCCAATATTTTTGGCTATACATCCAGTTTTTCATATTTCTATACTATGTCGGTACATCCTAGACGAGTCTCACGTTCTTCAATATAAATTTGTTGAGTTTGATGATCACCTGACTTTTGTTGAGGAGCCGGTTGCTATTCTAGTAAGAGATGTTCGCCAACTTCGTTCTAGGTACACCCTAGTGGTTAAGGTCCGTTGGCTCCACCGTCTGATCGAAGAGGCTACCTAGGAGACCGAGCAAGAGATGTAGGAGAAAATCCCTAGTTTATTTGAGCCTCTAAGTATATCCTTGTCTTTACTTTCGCAGATAAAAGTTCTTTTAGTAGTGGATGTTGTAATGACCCTCCAGTCATTTTCCTAATACTGCTTCCATTTTGTTGTTTAAAGCATTCCTATAGCAATCCCAGGTCATTTATGATCTGTTGGCATCGGTAGCTTGGTCGCTTGGTCATTTTTTGGGGTTTTAGGACCATTTTTCTATTTTTGAGCTTTTATAACTTGAAAAGTAGACTTCGGTCATAACTTTAGGAAACAAATCTCAAAATAGAATTATATAGATTCTATCAGTTTTGGAATGACAAAATTAGACTAGTAGTATGGTCGGCAGAAGTATCGAGGCAATCGATACGAGTTTAGGCCATTTGACGCTTCTGCCTTTGAAATTTGGCCAATGGTTGATTTTGGTATACATTCTTCGAAAATGTGCTCAGATGAAAATTTTGACAGCGCGGCCAGTTCTAAAATGTCGAGTTTGGTCTCGAACAACCCTTCGTTTTCTTCTTGAGGCTTTCGGTGTAATTTTGAGGCCCATTGTGGAATTAAGCTCAAAATTGCACTTGGGTATGGCACCCACTTTTAGTCGTAATGACCTCGTATGGAAATTTTAGCTTCACCATTGAGTTTGGAATGTCTAATTTTAAGGGTAGCGTATCTTATTTGCATGCATAGGATTTCGAATGAATTTGAACACCCCATCCGAGTATTTGAACTTGGTAAAAATCAACATTTCAGCGGATACCTGATGCAGGCAAAATTGTTCTCCACTATCATGGGCCTTTGCCCGCATTCGTGGAGGCCTGGGATTTTGCTCTCCGCATTCGCAGGGTCTGGGCGCCATTCGCAGAGGTTTATCTCTTTTGCCTCTGCGTTCACAAATCTCTGGCCGCATTCATAAAGGTAAACTTTCCTGACCTCTGCTTTCGCAGGCCACTTAGGCCGCGTTCACGAATGTCAGATCCTTGGTCTTTTAATGAAAGACCAAGGACGAACTTAGCCATGCTTGCCATCTTAAAACATTGGTTTCTCCTCCGGTTCTCGCCCAAATATGGTGATCCAAGGGCCTAAGTTCAATAAAATTGCGTGGGGAATCCATTGGTGAGCTTAGAAACTTGATTAGAAGCTTCGTGTGAGGTAAATTTCCTAATTGGGCTATTTTCTTTTAGCATTTTCGAGTTGGAATTGTGATGATTTTTGGGTAATTGTTTCTTGGACAGTTTAGCTCCATTTTAAGTGACTCTTGAGGATAAATAATGGGTTTTTTCGCAAGGAACATCATGGTATTCTTTTTTTTTATTGTGGAAGCTTGGTTTTTGATAAATTACTATTTCTAGATGCTGTGTATCTTTGGTTTTAGCTTAAAATGTGGGGATTTCGATGCATGCTTTTTTCGTGTTGTTTTCCAATCCCAAGATGGGCTTCTAATGGTTATTTGGGCTTGGGGTTCTATTTTAGACCTGTTTTGGGGTAAATTCTGGAACTATGGATTTGAGTCCCACATCTCTCATTTTAAACCTTGAAATTAGTCCATCTCCGAAAATTGTAATTTTAGTGTCTAAGTGACTATAACGACATTGTGTTTTGTTACTGATAGAGTTGTAGCGTTTCGAGGCCATGTGGAAAGGAAAAGCTCCGGTATAGTTATTTAAAGTGGGCATGTCTGGCCTATAGGTAGGCTACAACTTTCCTTTCTATATATTGAGCTAGAACGTGTGAAATCATGTTGAGATCGATGAAATTTGGGTTGGGTAGCTTATCTATATATCTTATATGTTGGAATCATGTTTTAGGCTTTTATCGGGCATTTTGGGTAATTAAAAGCATATGATCTCGCTGATGATTGTTAGTACTATAAGTGGCGTCGATCCGGTGGCCTTAGATCCTTGTAGAATGGAATAGTAGACTAGTGTCTGTTTTACACCCCACACTCTTGAGCTTGAAATGTCTCTTAAGCTTCTTAAAAGTTATCATGTGAGCCGAATAAGCTACGATACTATCAAACAATTCTAAGGAAGGAAGAATGTGATACCCCATAGTAGGGAAGGTTGGAAATAGGGTCATGAGAAGTCGAAAGGATTTGGAAGCCAAGTAATGAGTTGTAGGACTCGACTTACCTACATAAGCTATTAACTTAGAAGTCTTACATACTTAAGCTACTTGAGTACTTACCAAGCTTGCGTAGCAAGGATTACATAGGTTCTTAAAATAAGATGAGATTACGAACCCACGAGGGAGAGAAGAGGATGACACATAGCAGTAAGAAGAGAGTGCCACGTGGCAGTAGGAGAAGGTGCCATGGGGAAGTAGCTGAAGCAAGGAGGTGACCCACCTGCCTGCTTGGGGGAGTGGACCCCACTACCATGTGGCAACCTAGGGGTGGTTTCATGATTGAGGTAGCCCAATGAGGGCATAACACGTGTCACCCTTAGGGGATGACATGTTTCACCTCCTAAGGCAACATATATATGTATGTTATATGACTCTTAGAGTCATTCTTTATCCAAAACAAGGAACAAAAAAAAGAAAAGAGAACTTAGAGACTAGAGAGAGACTTACGGGTTTGAGGGCCTGCCAAGGTAAGGCCCGATTTCGTTCTGTGAATTAGTTATTTAAGGTATCCTATGGTGATATAGAGGTGTTTGATAACGTAAAATTTCATTTTGGGGTAGCAAGGAAGTGATACAAACAGTCCGCTAAATTTCAGTATGTTAAGAGAACTTCCGAGATGAGTTTTAGCAAGTTTTAGCAAGGTATGGATTGGTTCTCTTCTCCCACATTTTGGTAAGTATTTGGAAATTTTATGAGGGTGTTAATAATTTAAATTTAAGGTTTGTAGAAGCACCAAGCGGACAACAAACAGCTACGACGTTTCAGCCACGCTAAAAGAACTTCCGATGTGAATTTTGGCAAGCTTTGGCCAATTTCGGGTAAGGTAAGGACAGTCCTTTCAATTTGGAGTTTATGGTGTGGTTATGGAGTATATTAAAGGTCTTATATGTGGCTGTAAGTATAAAAATTGCACAAGGATGGTTGACTTTAGAAACAAACTACACTAAGGTGGTCATAGTTAAAAAATCAAAGTCGAGTAGGGTGTTGTGGTTGTTGTGATGCGCTTGAAGGTGATTTTATTGTGTGTTTAAGGGATGTAACATGGTCTAAATAAGGCGTGGTTTCTTCTGGTTGTAGCCACACAACCCTCCATTCCGTACGGTTAAAGGTTTTATGAAATAGCGACAAAAAAACCCTATTTTGGTATCGTAGTTTTAAGCGAGTTGTTGGAAGCTTGTATTGCGTAATGTTCCCATATTTTAATTGTATATGATCTGATTATTGTTGTTGTTTGTTGGATTCTAAGTTTTTGGGGTTAAATTGAAAGTTCGGATAGGGCAAGTTATAGAGGAGATGCTGCCCAATTTTCATTAACTCCTTAACTAACTAAAGACTAGCCGAGACAAGTCGAGAAAGGAGAATAAGAAATTGATTCCTATGGGTGCTTGGTTGTGGATTTATGGTCTTTAAAGTAGAAAGTCACTAACCCTAGTATTACTTTCGTGTTAAATAGGTTAAAGAAGTAATGAAGCGAGCTAGGATGTGATTAACCCATAACAGGTATGTAGAGCTATTCTTCTTTTCTTTTGGCATGTACTAGGTATAAGTTATGAATGTTTTGTATATGAAATGTGGGGATAATTCCAATCATGAAACTCCAAGAGTAATTCATAGAATTTATTCACTTTGTGATGTTAAAACTCCTATAATAGTTGAGTTATTGCCTTTTAAGGCTCTTAGATCATGAACAGTAGTATATGTAAAGCATGTTTCTTCTTCTTTTCGAAATGTCCTAAGTATAAATGAAATGGTATATAATATGAGGTGGAGGTAGTTCCAGTTATAGGTTCCGAGTAAGATTCGTGACTTTTATTCACTACTTGATGTTAGAATTCTTAAAGTAGTTAAACTACTACCCTTGAGTCTCCTATCTGATGAATAATAATTGAATGCATCAGCTCCTATTCCTAAGGTCTCTGCGATGACAAACGTCTCTAATTATGTAGGCTAATTAACCTTGTCTCGATACATGTCTACGATTCTTGAAACTCCAGTTGATATGATCCTTAATGATATTTAGAAGGTACTTAAGACTATTACTACACTGGCCTTCAGGTGACGGTTCACTTGAGTATTTCATTGAGTCTCAAATGATGACTTAGTTGCATATGGTTTCTCACTACTCTACTCGTGCACACCATAACCCATCTTTCTCTGATTCCCATAAGGGGGTCGGGAATGCGGTCGTGCCTAGCTTTACTATTCTTTCACCGAGTCCCGGGCCGGCTATATATATATATATGATTAAGTGAAGCATACGATGATGATCGTCACCGCGTCCCCGGCCGAACATATATATGATGATATGATGGAAAATTTAGATTGGGCCGTATGTTCCTCGGCATTGTTTTAAAATGTGGATCGGGCCGTACGTTCCTCGGCATTATTTTAAAATATAGATCGGGCGGTATATTCCTTGGCATTATTTTAAATTATGAATCGAGTCAAATGTTCCTCGGTATATTTTACTATGTCATAATGGCACCGAGTCCCATAGTGGGTTAGGTTCGGTACGACATGTATACCACTCTTTCACCGAGACCCTCACTAAAGGGACGGATATGATAGATAGGCATACATATGAAAATATAGTGATGCACTTGTAATGTATGAAATAATGTCGTCTATAGGGTATGATGTCATATACGATGATATGGTAACACTGAGTCCCACAGCGGGCTGGGAGGATATAAGAGGAGGATATACATGCCCCCTTTTCATAAGATGCAGGTATAGTGAATTTTTAACTGTCATACGAGTTTACTACCTTCCTATATCAGTTGTTGTTTCAGTTATGATATGTTATGCTTTATATACTCAATACATATGTCGTACTGACCCCCCTGTTCTATGGGAGGGCTGTATTTCATGCCCGCAGGTATAGTTGTTCATTTTGGAAATCCGTCGGCTTTGTATTTCCGCTCAGCTATGTTGGAAGTGCTCTACTGTTCTGGAGCCTAACTTTTGATGCTGGTCATTTGATATATATATTCGTTTATTCAGGGGTACGGCGGGGGCCCTGTCCTACCATATGATACCGTTAATACTCGTAGAGGTCTGTAGACATATGTATGTGGGTTATTTGTGAGTTTGGTTTAGTTGTGCTCGTATGACATATTACAAATGTTTTTGTGTTATAGCAGCCTTATCGTCTTGTATGCCCTTTTATGTTGTGATACAGGTGAAAGAGGCTACAGGTATATGAAGAAGTTTTGACCCATTGGGGTTTTTATGTATAGTATCATATAATTACAGTTCAACTTGACTACAGCTGGTAGATACGTATACGGGGTCCAGGTCAAACCCCAGTTGTGGCCCTCGAGGTTGGGTCATGACAGAAGTGGTATCAGAGTAGTTCGTCCTTGGAATGTCTACAAATCGTATCTAGTAGAGTCTTTTTTATCGGTATGTTGTGCATCATATCTATAGACAGGAGTCTACAAGACATTTAGGATGTTACTTCTTTTAGATCTAAGATTGTGCGATAGAGCTAAGTCATAGGGGGTAAAATTCCTCATACTAACCAGTGATTTTAGCAGGATGACAACATCGATAGAAGAAAGTAACTGATGATATTAGAAGTTATGAGGCATGCAGGTAAGTAAAGGATTGAAGGTGATGTGTCAGGTAGGGTGTTGAAATGCGATTGGCATATAAAGTTGAAAAGTGAAAGGAAAAGTATACATGAAAGTGCAACAGGTACAGTTCGAGTGGACATACGAGTAAGTCCATTTTCATACTATTAATTGTGGGCGCCCTGTATGGCTGCGATATGATATGATAAGAATATATATGTTGGACCTATGAGGCATTGTTGGCCTTTTCTGTGTGCAGGTGTTGAAATAGTAAGAAATACAGAGAAGACTCTACCCAAATTTTCCTAGAAATAAAAGGAGAAGGAGATACAAGGTTGTAGTATGCCTTGCCCATAATAAGGATGAGATTTGACTAAGATATGAGTATGGCTGACTTCAAGAAATGAGTTAATTACTGAATTGATGGAAATAGAAACTAGGAGGTCGATACTGGTATGGTAGAACGAAGTTGGAAAAGACTTATGATCCAAAGAAAATGATTTAGAGAAGACTGATAGATCTGGATAGAACAATATATTAAGGCACCGACTGAATTGATACACAGTGATAAACTATGATGAGTTATAGTTAAAAGAAGTAGCAGTATGGTTAAGACAAGAGTGCAAGGGAAAAACAATTGTGATGGATATGAAGTGTTAATAAGACAGCTTATGAGACATTAAGGGTAAGACTAACTGAAAAGGGTAAGTAACCCATAGTAAGAATTGTCAAAAAGGTTAAGAGGCATTATACCAGGGAATTGAATGGGAATAGGATATAATGTGAATATAAATGGATCATTATAGAAATAAGGAAAGCTAGTAAGAAAATAGCCGAAGATATGACATGAGCCATGTGATTGGAATATAAAGATAGGTGTGAAACGGAAAAGTGAGCTATGGAACAAATAAGAAAGACTTATCAAGTTCTATAAGGAAAGGTTCGAAAAAAGGTTATATGACGACGAAAATGATATCTAGTGCAAGGAAATAAAAGATAATATGGATTTCCTTGTGCACAACCAAAAAACATAAAAAATGAACATGAGCTGGAGGAATAATAAGGAAGTTCTAACAGAGGCACCCAAGATCGACAGAAGTAACTGAATATGAGGATGGAACGAAAGGAGGATGTATAGTTATAAATTCAAAGGGGTAGTACAATAACATGGTGTTAAGGTAGACCTATTATTGAGGTAAGCTCGATATGCTATTAAGAAAGTGAGCATCGGACGCACGACAAGGATGAAAGCTCATGAGGCATAAAGAAGTATTGTGTATCCTTGACTTGAATACCAACAATTAGACTGGATCAGCACTTCACGATTACGTTAAGATATCGTACATGGGCAACCAAAGGTATGGATGATATAAAGGAAGACATATATATGGTACAATATACCAAATGTGTTGGGGAAGAATCATACACATTTGAAAATTTGAAATAAGGGTGTAAAGTAGAGCATAAATAGATAGTGACATGGGCACACCTTAAAGAGGGGAAGTGGCTTCAAGTGAGATCCCATACTGGCATGAGTTAACAAGATCTAAAAGCCAGCAATGAATAGATAGAAGCCATGATACCGGAGATAGTGTTGAGAATTATTAGTAAGGACCTTGAAAAATATGACATGAAAGGATGGGTGCATACAAAAGGGATGAATACGATAAGAGAATCACAATGAGAACTTAAAGATATTATAAGGGATAGTCGGGCTACACTTGACTAAAGGTTAGGATGTTAGTAACAGAGTTACTGGCTAATGGCATTATGATATACAAGTAGCAAAAGAGAAGGGGTAAAGAATCTCTCCTATATTGGAATATGAGAAAACTTAAGAGTAAGTGAGGGAAGAAAAATAAGTATGACAAAAGAGACTATAAGTGCGTGTTAGTATAATGATGCATGTAGAGTAGAGTAAGCCAAGAGCAGGAAAGACTATGACTAAAATGGAACGCACTTGTGCAAATTGCACAAGGATAGTTCTGCAGCCTACGAATATTGGTATACTAAGAGTAAGATCAAGTGATTACTCGATAAAATGAAGTTGGTAATAGCAATGTGATTGACATATTTAGAAACTATTAAAGAAAAGTGTAAGAAGATTCGAGGCAGAACTATTAAGATATAATCAGTATTAAGGACAAGAGCCAAAGTGGAGCCCTGACCTCGACTAAAGGAGGTAAGGCACTGGTATAACGATGCTAAGGCATTTTCTGGACTGCTCTAAACACCTATACACTATTGTGTAAGGATTACAATATGATGTATGATAAGAGAACTAGAGAGAAGATCTAAGTAAAAGCACATGATAGCATGCCTAAAGGGTTACAAGTTGGATTAGGAGGAATTGTATAATAGCTTAAACAAAAACTGAGCATCAGAAGCTTGATAGCCTATTACAGGAGATAGAAACCCTAACTCAAAAATGTAAAGCAGTTAATATGGATTATAGTATAGGCTGACCTCATATTCTAAGAAAGTATGAGTTCATACAAGTGATGGTAGATAGGATGACAACAGCAACCCATTCCCTTTTAGTTAGAAAGGCATATTCAGTTGAGGGTTATGAGAGATGACATAGCAAGGAAATAATAAGATTTCCCGGAGTTCCTACATCTATTATCTCAAACAGGGAAGTTCAATTTACTGCTAACTGCTGGAGATTATTCCAGAAGGGATTGGGAACACAGGTGAATCTTAGTATGATATTTCGCCCTTCGAATAATGGATAGGCCCAAAAGGGATCCAGAAAGTTAGTTTATTCAGGAAAAAATATTAACAGCCCAGAGTTAACACAAGTCATACGCAGATAGTCAACGTCGACCTTTCGAGTTGAAGTGGATGAATGAGTATTTATGGAAGCATCACTAAGGAAAGGTTTAATAAAATTTTTCAAGAAGGGGATACATTGGTCCTTATCAGATCATTTGTAGAATAGGCAAATTTGCCTGTGAGTTGGACCTACCATCCAATTAGAAGCAATACATTTAGTTTTTACCGATCAATGCTCCAAAAATATATAAGCGACCCTCCCAGAATATTCTTTGTGGATGAGGTCTATATAATAGAGAAGTTATCCTATGAGGAGCGACCTATCGCCATATTGGGTTGGCAAAATTAGAAGGTTGCGAACTAAGGACGTGGCTCCCATCAAAGCATATGATGAGACAAAGATAAAGAAGAAATATCCGTATGGGTTCCTACATCTATAGGTAATCTAAACTCCTAAATCAATGGGGTAGATGAGTAGGAGGCCTATAGATGACAAATGGTATAGAGAATTCCCAAAGTCCTAGTAATACCTCATAATATTAATTAACATTCGAGGACGAATGTTCTAAAGGGGGGAAGGATGTTACACCACACACTCTTGAGCTCGGAATGTCTCTTAAGCTTTTTAAAAGTTATCATATGAGCCAGATAATCTACGACACTATCAAACAACTCTAAGGAAGGGAGAATATGATACCCCATATTAGGGAAGGTTAGAAATAGGGTCATGAGAAGTTGGAAGGAGTTGGAGACCAAGTAATGAGTCATAGGACTCAACTTACCTATGTAAGCTATTAACTTAGAAGTCTTACGTACTTAAGCTACTTGAGTACTTACTAAGCTTGCATAGTAAGGATTACATAGGTTCTTAAAATAAGACGAGATTACGAACCCATGAAGGAGAGAAGAGGATGACACATGGCAGCAAGGAGAGAGTGTCATGTGGAAGCAAGAGGAGGTGCCACATAGAAGAAGATAAAATAAAGAGGTGACCCACCTGCCTGCTTGAGGGGTGGACCCCATGGCGATGTGGCAGCCTAGGGGTGGTTGCATGATTGAGGTGGCCCAATAAGGGCAGGTTTTCTTAGGCCGGACGGAGATTGGCCCTCGAGTGCAAAGGCAGAAGAAAGATGGGGCTGGCATGTGTGACCTCCTAAGGCAACATATATATGTATGTTATATGCCTCTTAGAGTCATTCTTTATCCAAAACAAGGAACAAAAAAAAGAAAAGAGAACTTAGAGACTAGAGAGAGACTTACGGGTTTGAGGGGCTGCCAAGGTAAGGACCAATTTCGTTCTATGAATTAGTTATTTAAGGTATACTAAGGTGATATAGAGGTGTTTTATAATGTAAAATTTTATTTTGGGGCAACAAGGAAGTGATACAAACAGTCCGCTAAATTTCATCATGTTAAGAGAACTTCCGAGACAAGTTTTAGCAAGTTTTAGCAAGGTATGGCTTGTTTCTCTTCTCCCACATTTTGGTAAGGATTTGGAAATTTTATGAGGGGTTTAATAATGTAAATTTAAGGTGTGTATCAGAACCAAGAGGACAAAAAACAGCCACAACATTTCATCCGTGCTAGAAGAACTTCTGAGGTGAAATTTGGCAAACTTTGGCCAATTTCGGGTAAGGTAAGGGTTTTCCTTTAATTTGGAGTTTATGGTGTGGTTATGGAGTGTAATACACATCTTATGTGTGTCTTTAAGTATAAAAATTGCACAAGTATGTTTGACATTAGAAATAAACTAAACTAAGGTCGTCATAGTTAAATCGAAGTCGAGTAGGGTGTTGTGGTTGTTGTCTGCGCTTGCAGTGATTTTATTGTGTGTTAAAGGGATGTAACATGGTCTAAATAAGGCATGGTTTCTTCTTGTTTTAGCCACACAACCCTCCATTCTGTATGGTTAAAGGTTTTATGAAATAGCGACAAAAAAACCCTATTTTGGTATCGTAGTTTTAAGCGAGTTGTTGGAAGCTTTTATTGCGTAATGTTTCCATATTTTAATTGTATATGAGCTGCTTATTGTTGTTGTTTGTTGGATTCTAAGTTTTTGGGGTTAAATTGAAAGTTCGGATAGGGCAAGTTATAAAGGAGATGCTGCCCAATTTTTATTAACTCCTTAACTAACTAAAGACTAGCCGAGACTAGTCGAGAAAGGCGAATAAGAAATTGATTCCTATGGGTTCTTGGTTGTGGATTTATGGTATTTAAAGTCGAAAGTCACTAACCATAGTATTACTTTCATGTTAAATAGGTTAAAGAAGTAACGAAGCGAGCTGGGATGCGATTAACCCATAACAGGTATGTAGAGCTATTCTTCTTTTCTTTTGGCATGTCCTAGATATAAGTTATGAATGGTTTGTATATGAAGTGTGGGGATAATTCCAATCATGAAACTCCAAGCTTAATTCATAGACTTTATTCACTTTGTGATGTTAAAACTCCTATAATAGTTGAGTTATTGCCTTTTAAGGCTCTTAGATCATGAACAGTGGTATATGTAAAGCCTGTCTCTTCTTCTTTTCGGAATGTCCTAAGTATAAATGAAATGGTATATAATATGAGGTGGAGGTAGTTCCAGTTATAGGCTCCGAGTACAACTCGTGACTTTTATTCACTACTTGATGTTAGAATTTTGAAAGTAGTTGAACTACAACCCTCGAGTCTCCTATCTAATGAATAATAATTGAATGCATCTGGTCCTATTCCGAAGGTCTCTGTGATGACAAATTTCTCTAATTCTGTAGGTGGATTAACCTTGTCTCAATACATGTCTATGATTCTTGAAACTCCAATTGATATGATCCTTAATGATATTTAGAAGGTACTTAAGATGATTACTACTCTGGTCTTTAGGTGACGGTTGACTTGACTGTTTCATTGAGTCACAAATGATGACTTAGTTACATATGGTTTCTTACTACTCTACTCGTGTACACTATAACCCATCTTCCTTCGAGTCCCATAAAGGGGCCGAGAATGCGGTCGTGCCTAGCTTTATTCTTCATTCATCGAGTCCCAGACTGGCTATATATATATATATATATATATATATATATATGAAGTATACGAGGATAAAATATCATATATGATGAAGTGAAGCATATGATAATGCAGTATGTGATGGTGCTCATCATCGTGTCCCAGTCCGGACATATATATGATGATATGATAGAAAATGTAGATTGGGTCATACATCTCTCAGTATTGTTTTTAAATGTGGATCGGGCTTTACGTTCCTCGGCAATGTTTTAAAATATGAATCGGGCCGTACGTTTCTCAGCATTATTTTAAATTATGGATCAGGCCGAATGTTCCTCGGTATATTTTACTATGTGATAATGGCACCGAGTCCTATAGTGGGTTGGGTGCGGTACGACATGTACACCACTCTTTCATCGAGACCCTCACTAAAGAGCCGGATATGATAGATAGGCATACATATGAAAACATAGTGATGTACTTGTAATGTATGAAATGATGTCGTATACGATGATATGGTAACACCAAGTCCCACAGCAGGCTAGGAGGGATATGAGAGGAGGATATACATGCCTCCTTTTCATAAGATGCAGGTATAGTGAATTGTTAACTGTCATACTGGTTTCCTGCCTCCCCATTTCAGTTGTTGTTTCAGTTATGATATGTTATGTTATATATACCCAGTACATGTGTCATATTGACCCCCATTCTCTGGGGGGGATGCATTTTATACACGCAAGTACAGATGTTCATTTTGGAGATCCGCCAGCTTAGAATTTCCACTCAGCTATGTTGGAAGTGCTCCACTGTTCCGGAGCTTAACTTTTGATATTGTTCATTCGATGTATATATTCATTTATTCAGGGGTACGGTGGGGGCCCTATCCCGCCATATGATACAGTTAATACTTGTAGAGATCTATAGACATGTGTATGTCGGTTGTTTGTGAGTTTGGTTCAGTTGTTCTCGTATGACGTATTGCAAATATTTTTGTGTTATGCTAGCCTTATCGGCTTGCGTGCCCTTTCATATTGTGATACAGGTGAAACAGGCTACAGGTATA
Source organism: Solanum dulcamara (assembly GCF_947179165.1). Lineage (NCBI taxonomy): Eukaryota > Viridiplantae > Streptophyta > Magnoliopsida > Solanales > Solanaceae > Solanum > Solanum dulcamara. Next base: position 57,821,253 of record NC_077239.1, on the reverse strand, counting down.
TGAAGAAGTTTTGACCCATTGGGGTTTTTATGTATAGTATCACATCACACACAATTCAACTTGACTACAGCTGGTAGATACGTATGTGGGGATCCAGGTCGGACCCCAGTCGCGACCCATGGGGTTGGGTCGTGACAGTCTGGTAGTTGGGCCTTAGCTAGGCGATAACTTTGCTCTTATGAAAAGCCGTATCCATAACTTCCTATGATTACGACTTTTGAGATGCGTCGATGATACTAGACCTCGTGTTTGACTTATTTCAATTTCGGTTGAATCCCTAGAGACTTACCAGTTAATTCATTATGGAAGGAATCCTTGGGAATTATTAGTGTCCAGTTGGAAGGGAGAATATTTGGCAATTTGGGTCCCTGTCCCAGCCTCCATTCTAGAATCTCATCCGAGGAGCATTCGGGTCCTAGTCCCAGCCTCTACTGACTTGTTAGTGCGGTGAGCATCCGGGTCCCAGTCCTGGCCTTGACCACATTGAGAATTCGAGTGAGTATTTGTTTCCCAGTCCCGGCCTCGATCCCTAGAGCATTCTCGGTTCATCAATTTTTGGTGAGTCTTGGTCGGGAATGATATGAATCTTTGGTTCTTAGCATCGTAGACTTTTAGTTCCTAATTCTAGGTAGTTCTAGCTAATTTGTATACCTGACAGGCTTATGGAGGTTTGTTCATTTTTTTAAAAATTGCGCAAAAATGTCCTGGCTGGGCTGATGAGGGCCCAGGTGAGTTTAGTTAGTTGTAGTTCTCTTAGATTTTATCTTTCGGTTCATATGGATGTTTACCTTCTTTACCTTAGCTGCTTATTATGACTTTTGTTTAGGATTATTGTTACACCCCACACTCTTGAGCTCGGAATGTCTCTTAAGTTCTTTAGACATTATCATGTGAGCCGGATAATCTACGACACTATCAAATGACTCTAAGGAAAGGAGAATGTGTTACCCCATAGTAGAGAAGGTTGAAAATAGAATCATAAGAATTCAGAAGGAATTGGAGGCCAAATAATGAGTCGTAGGACGCGATTTACCCACGTAAGCTACCAACTTAGAGGTCTTACATACTTGAGCTACTTGAGGACATACTAAGCTTACGTAGCATGGATTACATAAGCATCAAAAATAAGACGAGATTACAAACCCATGAGGAAGGGGAAAAGACGACACGTGGAAGACAATGGAGGAGCGACACGTGGAAGCACCTCAAGCAAGCAGGTGACCCACCTACTTGGGAGGTGGGGGCCACAAGGACACGTGGCAGCCTAGGGGTAAGGCATGGATCCATGGCCCAATAGGGGCTGGACACGTTTCACCATATGGGGATGACACGTTTCACCTCCTAGGACCACATATATACATGAATATGTGTCTTATACTTCAGTTCTGATCCATTAAACTTCAGCAAAAACTCAAGAACAAAACCCTAGTTTAGAGAGAAACTAGCGACGACTAGGAGGTAAAAAAAGAGGTAAGTCCCGATTTCGTTCGGTAAATTAATTATATAGAATATACCATGATGATATGGAGGTATTATAAGTATAAAATCACAGCTTGGTGCAGCCAAAACGGACAACAACCAGTCCACACAGTTTCAGCACGCTAAGAAGGGTTCCGAGGCACAATTTTGGCTAGTTTGGCTAATTTCGGATAAGGTAAGGTTTCTCATTTAAATTTGGACTTTATGGGCTTGTTATGGAGTTTATTATGTACTTTTTATACTTATGGAAGTATGGAAAAATCGTGGGGATGCTCAGCGAAAGAAACAATCTAAATTGAAGTCGCCGTAGTTAAATTGTAGTCGAAGTGAGGCGTGGTTTGTTTGGAGGCTGATGCTGGTTGGATGGTGTGTTTTGCAGAGTCTAAATGTGTTATAAAATAGGTGTGTAAGTTTCTGGTTGCATCCAAATGATTCCACGCTTCGTACGATTGAAGGTTTCGCAAAATAGAAACTAGAAACCCTATTTTGGATATCGTAATTTCGAGCGAGTCGTTCGGAGGTTGTAATGTATAATGTTGCAAAGTTTTCTATATATAAGATCTGATGGTTATGTTGTTGGTTGGCTTTAGATATCAGGGACTTGATTGGGAATTCGGATAGGGCACATTATAGGGGAGGTGTTGTCTCATTTTCGTTAACGCCTTAACTAGTTAAGGAACTAGTCGAGAAGGCGAGCGAGGGAATGGGGTTTATGAATACTCTTAAGTAATGTAAGATTCTGAAAGTTCTAAAGAGGTTGATGTTCATATTGATTTCATGTTACCTAGGTTCACAGGACGACAAGTCGACCGGGACAAAGACTAACCCATAACAGGTATGTGAAGCTTTCTTTTGGCATGTTTTTGGCATAAGTAGGTAAAGCTATTCTTCTTTATTTTGGCATGTCTTAGATACAAGTTATGAATGGTTTGTATATGGAACTTGGGGATAGTTCCATTCGTAAAGCTCCGAGTACAGTCCATAATTCTTATCCACATCGTAATGGTAGAACTCCTGTAATAGTTGAGCTATTGCCTTTTTAAGGCTTCTATAGGATAAAAGGTAATATAGGTAGAGCCTATTGACTCGTGTTCACTTCTAAATGCTAAGGCTCTTAAGGTAGCTGAGCTATCACCCTCAAGCCTTCTATATAGGAAATAGTAACCGGATGCATGGGAAGCATGAACTATAATTCCTATTCATTTCTTAATATAGAAATTCATGAAGTAGTTGAACTGCTACCCACGAGTCCCAATATGATGAATACTAATTGAATGTATGAGCTCCCATGCCTAAGAACTCTATAATGACAAGTATATCTGATTGCATAAGTCATTTGGTATTACCTTAATAAAAGCCTAGGACTCTTGAGACTCCGTCGATGTGGCCCTTAATAGAAGTTAGAGGATACGTGAGACGATGATAGTTTTTATCCTCAAATGATAATCCATGACGGTTCTTATACCGAATCTCAGAGGATGAACTAATTGCATATGGTTCCTCATTACTTTACTCGTGCAGGCTGTTAATACGTCACTCACCGCGTCCCATGAAGGTCCGGACATGATAAATTCACCACGTCCCATGAAGGGTCGGGCATGATAAAATCATCGCGTCCCATAAAGGGCCGGGCATGATAAATTCACCGCATCCCATAAAGGGCCGGGCATGATAAATTTACCGCGTCCTATGAAGGGCCGGGCATGATAAACTCACCGCATCCCATGAAGGGTCGGTCATGATAAACTCACCGCATCCCATGAAGGGCCGGGCATGATAAATTTACCGCACCCCATGAAGGGTCGGGCATGATAAATTCACCGCGTCCCATGAAGGGCCGGGCATGATAAACTCACCGCGTCCCATGAAGGGACAGACATGATAAATTTACCGCATCCCATGAAGGGTCGGGCATGCTAAATTCACCGAGTCCCATGAAGGGCCGGGCATGATAAATTCACTGCATCCCATGAAGGGCCGGGCATGATATATGATGAAATGATTATTTACCGCATCCCATGAAGGGCCGGGCATGATATATGATGAAATGATCATTCACCGCATCCCATGAAGGGCCGGGCATGATTATGATAAAATTATTATGATATCGAGTTCACTAAAGGGTCGGGTACAGAGTATGATAAGGTATATGACTGCATGTCCTAAGCTGCAGGTACAGTAATCTGTTAACTGTTATACATGTTTTCTGTATCCCCATTTCAGTAATTGTTTCAGTTATGATATGTTATGCTTTATATACTCAGTAAATATGTCGTACTAACCCTCCGTTCTCTAGGGAGCTGCATTTCATGCCCGCAGGTACAAATGTTCATTTTGTAGATCGGTCAGCTTAGGAGTTCCTCTCAGCTATGTCGGAAGTGTATCACTGTCCTGGAGCCTAATTTTTTATACTGGTCATTTAATATACATATTTATTTATTCAGGGGTATGGCGGGGGCCTTGTCTCGCCATATGATGCAGTTATTACTCTTAGAGGTCTGTAGATATGTGTATGTGGGTTATTTGTAAGTTTGTTTCAGTTGTGCTCATACGACGTATTACAAATGTTTTCGTGGTATGGCAGCCTCGTCGGCTCGCTTGTCCTTTCCTGTTATGATACAGGTGAATGAGGCTACAGGTTCCGGAAAAAAAGGTTTTTGACCCACTGGAATTTGTTTATAGTATCACATCACACACGGTTCAACTTAAGGGTGGCTGATAGATACGCATAAGGGGGTCTAAGTCGAACCCTAGTTGCGGCCTACGGGGTTGGGTCGTGACACTTATTCCACTTTTTCATATTATTTTTACCTTTTCTGCTCAGTCAACCTATGATGCCTACTGGGTACCTGTTGTCTTAGTACTCATACTATACTCTGCATCTACTTTAGTGATGCAGCACCGAGAATCAATCACCATCTCGGATAGATCTAGCCTGTTGCAGTCAATTTTGGAGACCAGGGTGAGCACTTGATGTTTTGGAATCATTTCTGTCTCCTTCAGCATAGATGGCTCGTCTTTTTCCTTTTGAGTCTAGCTAGTTGTTGTATCTATTACGGTCCTCCTTTGGGCTTGTACTCATCTTTTATTTTGTATTAGCTCTGTACTTGTGTCCTCTAGGTTCTGGGAGGGATCCTCAGTTGTGTATGTGTGTATATATATATAGATGTTTTGATTTATTTTCGTTTATCTATTCTGTTTATCTTAGAATTTCCTATTCTTGTTTAGTTTCTGCCCTCAAACCCATTACTTATCGTTCTGGGTTACGGATTAGCTTACCTATTGGTGGGTTATGGTAGGTGCCATCATGACTCGAGAAATCGAGTCATGACAAGCCATTCCCACTAACAAACACCTCAATCTACCGAATATGCCGAAATCAAGCCCTCCATCCTAAACAAATTAAAAATTGCACACTCCACGAATTACTCTAACCCTATCCTGTAGATGAAATTTCTAACCAACTTCCCAACCTCCAGCTTAGGCTATATCTGAAACCACCAAAGAACACCACTGGTCCACCTCTAAATGACTAATAAAGTCGGGAGCTACCAATGTTACCATGGAGAACTAATAGAAGCAGTAACAAGGCACAATGGGAGAACACATTTCCTAATTTCTCAACAAGCCATAATGGGCACCAAAACTCTTAAAAGAGACAACTCCCAAAAGATTGAACAAACGGACCACAACTTAGCAACCGAGAACAAGACTAAGGCAAATAGGAAGAGACAGGCAACTAGGATTTCCAGATCAGCACAGAAGCCTACATTACCCTACTAACATCTCTGAACATCACAATGCTCCCAGCTATCACTAAAACCCAAACACCAAGACCACCGTAATGACACCCACTAGGTAGGCTAACACAGCGAAACTTAACTTCACATCCTCAGAACTAAACCAAATAATACCCATTAATGAAGATAGCCATCTAGGCCAAGAAAACAAAAACAACAGGGGAGAAATACCAATCAAGGTAACACTAGCTATGCATCAAAGGTACAAGGCACCTTTCAACCTCTAACCCAACGGGGACAATATGCAACTACGGCGACCTTCTAATCTAACCAAATACACCAGCACCACAACACCTAGAACTACCAAAGCTGGTCTAGCTACCTATCTACAAGGATTGACACCACAATAAAATCAACGGTAAGGGAGACAAAAGGGAAGGCTAACTAGACCGTCCAAAACTCAAAACAATACCATAAAGACAAGGCGCGGGGAGTTATTCAACTACTACTCTCAGAAATAAGAACATGACCCAGTCGATCCACTACTAAAAGAAATCAGCTATGAAGCTAAAACACATACACATAAGTCTAGATAAGGTAGACATAATAGTCAAGAGGTAGCTAACAAGACAAATAGACATATATAGGTAAGAAATAAGAAAATGAAACAAATACCACAGATACCTGGATCCTCGGCCTCAGGTTGACTCATAGAAGCATGGAATGGCTCATGAACGACCTCGGTCTGCGTACCTGAAGCATCAGCAGCAATACTCTGAGTAATACCTCTGACTGGAGGCAGCATAAAACTGTGATATTGACTTGGCTGAGCAAACTAAGCACGGGTACCATACCGGGGAAAATCTCTAGATCGATGGTCAAGCTTTCCACAGGTATGGCAAGGTCCAACTTTTCTAGCCTGGTGAGTAGGAGGAGTTCGAAATGTCCAAAATATCGTATCTTACATGGGTCACTCTCGAGACCAGTGGTCACAGTCCCCACTATCATAACATCCTCTAAAGTCTAAATCTTGGTATGAAAAACATGGCGAACTCCTCTAGTGGCCCCTAAAAAAATTTGGTTCATCTCTAATACCTATAGAACCACCTTGTTGAATGTCACCATCCTGCTGATGGAGAGGCCTTTTGCCGCTATCTCTCTAAGCCTCAAGACATACCTATTCTACGGCTCTTTCATGACCAACTATATGAGGAAAGGTAGACCCAGCCTCTATTAAGCGCTTTGAAGCCAGTCAGAGTGGCAAAGACAATCCCCTGATGAACTTCTGACTCATATCCAGATCCATAGATGATGATGTTGGGTTATTCCCATCTCTCTCCAGTAATTCCATGACATACTCTGATACTAATGATGAACCCTACTGGGGAACCACCAACCCATTTTTGTCTTGAGAACCATCCATCGAAGCTCAGGTAGAACCTGCTGACGCTCCGACTGTGTCTACCAAAAATCTCATGCTATCCATCTAAGAATGAATGGATTCCAAATGATCAATTTAGAGGTTGTTCAAAGTAAGGACACACGATAAGGAGTTAAGAATAGAATTCCCTAAAAATGCCCTATAGCCTCCCGAAGATAGGATACGGACGTCTCTACACTGATCCACGGGACTCTACTAGACATTTCCCTCATACTAACGATACCGATCAACCTAGAGCTCTGATCCAACTTGTCACAACACAATATGGCACCTGCTAAAACCCACCAGCAGGTAAGCTTAACCTTAAACCTGGAACTAGAGGCAATGGTCTATCAAGAGAAAATGAATAAATAAAGTAGAAATAAAGTAATAAGAGGAAGAAAGAGAAAACTGAAACAAACACAAGAAACCACCCCAAGACCTGGAATCAATAAGTAATTGAGCCTCTAGATCAAAATAGGAGTACAAGACTTTTTAAAAGTACAAAATAAGTGCAGACAGTCTTTGAAAGCAAGTAAAGATTAGTCCTAGTTAGTCATAGATAAAAATAGGCAACTTCAAACGATAGGAGCTCACCAAATATTTGAATCAAAAGATGCTCCGCACTAGTCCAAATCAACGGTGAAAACCCGTACTATGATCTATAGGAGGCGAAAGTACAGTATGAGTACCAAATGAATGGTACTCAATAGGCATAGGTCAACTGAGCTCCATAGATAAAGAAAGTATAAATAACATATAAACAGGTAAAGACTGCACCAGTAACTAATTAGGAATTATCACAATAATGACAAAAAATAAGACAAAAAAACTGGAGACATAGATAAAGGAGGAGAGTCAAACAACGCACCTGAAACTCAATCTAACAACATATTAACAAGAAGAAGGCATCATAGGAGTCTACTAAATAAGGGTACAGTACTAATGGGCAATGCTAACCACGTAATTACCTAAAAACTAATCTGACTAAACCGAGCAAGAAGTACCAACCACAATCCAACTCAAGTACCTCCTAGACCAACTACAAATACAACCAAAGGTAAGTATGAGTAAGATCAAATAATAACTGAATGGACGCCCATACCACCAGAAGGTACAAACATCCCCCATACCCCCATAAACTGAGGGACCATACCTTATGAGTATACTAGTGATGGGTGATTCTAATTAATGCAAGTCTGTAGTAAAACCCATAGTGTTGTCTATAACCAGGGCCTTTAAACCAAAGTGTTGTCTGTAATCAGGGTCTTTAACCCAATGTGTATAGACCCACCCCAGCCCTCAGTATGCTAGGTAGGACCCATGCAGCTCCCTCATCTGGTACAAGTACTCATAGCCAGAGGGACCCATGGAGGACGTAGAAAGTCCTTATACACTGCCTGTATGGAGTGTGATATTCCGAAGACTACTTTTCGGACTCGTTATGGCCACTTTGAATTTTTGGTCATATCCTTCGGGTTGACTAATGCCCCCGTAGCTTTCATGGATCTCATGAACCGAGTGTTCAAACCATATCTTGATATGTTTGTGATTGTATTCATAGATGATATTTTGGTTTACTCCAAGAATGAGGAGGAGCATGCCCATCATCTTAGAGTCGTCTTGCAAACTTTGAGGGACCAGGTATTATATGCAAAGTTCTCTAAATGTGAATTTTGGCTTGCATCAGTGGCCTTCTTAGGCCACATTATATCTGGAGATGGTATTCAGGTTGATGCTCAGAAAATTGAGACAGTGAAGAGTTGGCCCAGACCCACATCCCCGACAGAGATAAGAAGTTTCTTGGGTTTGGCCGGCTATTATCGAAGGTTTGTAGAGGGATTCTCATCCATATCATCACCATTGACTAAGCTGGCTCAAAAGAAGGCTAAGTTCCAATGGTTCGATGCTTGTGAGGAGAGTTTTCAGGAATTGAAGACCAAGCTAACTACTGCTCCTGTTCTAACCTTGTCCGAGGGTACAGAGGGTTTTTTGATCTATTGTGATGCATCCAGAATTGGTTTGGGTTGTGTGTTGATGCAAAGAGGGAAGGTGATAGCCTATGCTTCAAGACAGCTTAAGGTTTATGAGCGAAATTACCCAACTCATGACCTTGAGTTGGCAGCTTTGGTATTTGCGCTTAAAATCTGGCGCCACTACTTGTATGGAGTGCATGTTGACGTATTCACTGATCACAAGAGCCTGCAATATGTCTTTAGCCAGAGGGAACTCAACTTGAGGCAAAGGAGATGGCTTGAGCTACTCAAGGACTACGACATGAGCATCCTCTACTATCCAGGTAAACCTAATATTGTTGCTGATGCTCTTAGCAGGTTGTCTATGCGTAGCACTACCCATGTAGAGGAGGGAAGGAGGGAATTGGCAAAGGAGGTGCATAGATTAGCCCAATTGGGAGTTCACCTGAAAGAGAACAATGAAGGCGGAGTTATCATTCAGGATGGGTCTACATCCTCACTTGTAACAAAGGTAAAGGAGAAACAAGATCAAGATCCCGTCCTCCTCCAGTTGAAGGAAGTTGTTCACAAACAAGGAGTGATGGTTTTTACCCAAGGGGGAGATGGTGTATTGCGGTACCAAAATAGATTATGTGTGGCGGATGTCGATGATGTTCGAGTAAGGATTATGGCCGAGGCGCATAGTTCTATATACTCTATTCATCCGGGCTCTACAAAAATGTACCATGACTTGAGGAAAATTTATTGGTGGAATGGGATGAAAAGGGATATTGTGGAATTCGTTTCCAAATGCCCGAATTGTCAACAAGTGAAGGCTGAGCATCAAAGGCCTTGTGGTTTAGCTCAAAATATAGAAATTCCAGAATAGAAGTAGGAGATGATCAACATGGACTTTATTACAGGCTTGCCGAAGTCCCGAAAGCAATATGATTCCATTTGGGTAATTGTGGATAAAATGACGATATCGGCTCACTTCTTGGTGGTTAAGACTACTAACACCGCAGAGGATTATGCAAAGTTGTATATACAGGAAATCGTCAGATTGCATGGGGTCCCTTTGTCTATCATCTCAGACAGAGGAGCTCAATTCACATCCCATTTTTGGAAATCCTTTCAGAAGGGACTGGGTTCGAAGGTGAGCTTGAGTACAACCTTCCATCCCCAGACAGATGGCCAAGCAGAGCGCACCATTCAGACATTGGAAGATATGTTGAGGGCATGTGTGCTTGACTTCAAAGGAAATTGGGATGATCACTTGCCTCTCATAGAGTTTACATATAACAATAGCTATCATGCAAGCATTCAAATGGCTCTTTATGAAGCCTTGTATGGGAGGAGGTGTAGATCGCCTATTGGGTGGTTTGAAGTTGGTGAAGCCGAGTTGATTTGGCCCAATTTTGTTCATCAAGCCATGGAGAAGGTGAGAGTTATTCGAGAGAGGCTAAAGACAGCCCAAAGCCGCCAAAAATCTTACACCGATGTGAGGAGGAGGGACTTAGAGTTTGAGGTGGGTGATTGGGTATATTTGAAAGTGTCACCCATGAAGGGTGTCATAAGGTTTGGAAAGAAGGAGAAACTTAGTCCTCGATATATTGGTCCGTACCAAATTTTGAGGCAGATTGGGAGTGTTGCTTATGAGTTGGAGTTACCCTCAGAGCTAGCTTCTATTCATCCGGTGTTCCACGTTTCGATGTTGAAAAAGTGCTTGGGCAATCCCTCGTTGGTAGTCTCTATTGATAGCATTGGAATTAAGGATAGCTTATCCTATGAAGAAGTTCCGGTCCAAATTCTTGATCGCCAAATTTGCAAATTGAGGAACAAAGAAGTCGCCTCAGTCAAAGTCCTGTGGAGGAATCAATTTGTTGAGGAAGCCACATGGGAAGCGGAGGAAGCCATGAAATCTAAATATCCACACCTATTTGTGCCTACCGAGGAGAACGTTGAAGGTAATGATGTTTCCTTGACTTGAATTCATTAGTGCATTTTGAGTTTTGATTGATATTTGTTTGAAAAATTTGGTTGATTGAATGACTGAATGTTGATTGTGATTTGTACCCTGAGTCCATTCCTGGCCACTCGTCATTCGAGGATGAATGATCCCAAGGGGGAGATAATGTAACACCCCTCAAAATTTTCCCCTAGAATTCAAACCCTTCTTGTATACGGGTAGGGTCGAACTCGAGTATTGAGGAGCATATGCATTAGTTGAGATGAGTCTTTGAGAATTTGAGAAGCGTTAGAGGCGAGGTGGGGTCATGAAGGACCCCTAGGATCAAATTAAATCCAAAAGATTCGTCGTGGCTAAGTTTGGGTAAGAGTTCGCATAAAGGGTCGACTTCTAACGACCCTATCTTTTGAAAGACGATAATCTAGGTGGTCCACGACCCATCAAATTAAAGGTCATTGAGTCTTGTTTCCAATGCCACCAAGAATGTAACTTTTGGAGTTCGGAGTCGAAAGGTATGGCGATCCTAAGATGAACGAGCACAACAAAGATTTTTAGGCCTGGGGTTCAACTACTGGAAATCTGGGCTTGGCGCCGTAGTGGCGCGACACGCCACTATCGTGCCAAGAACATGCCTCAGTAGTTTGGCCCCTGGCGCGACGCGCCACTAAGAGTTGTGCAGGGTTTTTCAGGCCAAATTCCCAAAACTCAGATTAATGGCCTTGGCGCTGTAAGGGCGCGACGCGCCACTATCGCGCCAGAAACATGCCTCAATAGTTTGGTCTCTGGCACAGCGCGCCACTACGAGGTGTGCAGGTTTTAGGCGTAATTGTCCTGGCGCTGCAATGGCGCGACGCGCCACTATCACGCCAGGTGCATTTTTAGCCTATTTTCAGAACTTTTGAGGAAGGGCAATTTAGGAACTTACCCAAATTATATATATGTTACCCTTGGTCTTTTGGGAACACATTTTTGCAGCCTTACTCTGTCTCTAAAAAGCCCTAGGAGCTTCTCTCTCTCTCTCTCTCTCTCTCTCTCTCTCTTCTTCTTCTCCATTTCCAACAAAAAGAGTCCAAGAGCTTCAAGATTTGTGTTCTCCATTGAAGACCCAACACCAAGGTTTCTTCAAATCTTCTCTAAGTTATGTAAGGCTATCCAAAACATGAGCTAAGTCCACCCATGTGCCCTACTCTTGCTTTGAGGTTAGATATCTATGAAAAATGTAGTTTCTTGGTATGATTCATGTTTGAATGAGTTTTGTCCCCTATTTATTTAATGCCACATTTGTTGATGTTGTTAAGCTAAGAAATTCCTAAAACCTTCATGTTAGTATGAGTTGATGGAGATGACTTGTTATTATGTTTTGTTGATCTCTTTAGCCAAGTGATTATGTTGCTTAAGTCATTTTCCTTAAATGTGTTATTCTACTTGAATTGTTGAGCTAAAGTCATAGAGTTATGATGAGTCTTGAGGAGATGTCATAAATATTTAGCTAAATGAGGCTTGATTGAGTTGATTTGAGAGTGGAATTGACGAGTAGACAAGGTCCTAAATGAGACTTGCCATTATGACTTAATTGAGTTGAAATGAGAACCGAGTTGATGAGGTGGCAATATTCCACATGAAACTAGCCGTGAGGGCTTGTTTGAGATGATTAGAGGGAGTCTTATGAGCATAAAGTCATGGGAGGAGTATCGAGCACCGAAGCGGGTAAGATTATAGTCCATACTCGAACCCTAGAAACTACGCCGCCAACGTAGGTAGGGATAGAACCATTAAAGTCGGATGCTTCCCATGGGATCGAACCGTTAAAGTCGGATGTTTCCCATTTTACTGTCCTGAAATGATAGGACTTGACTAATCAATGGTATCCATGATTAGGGAGGCGTTCATGCCCTGGCAAGGTATGGACAGATGTGGCAACAATGTCTGATTGTTGTACTATCACCGGCTCATAGGTGATGGTTGTCGGTTAAGAGAAACTCCCATTTAGGCCTTGATAGTGCTCCGAGTCAGTTGAGTTAAGTGGCTTATGAGTTAGTCCTGTCTAAACTATTCTTGTTGGACTTAGGACATTTGAGTAAGTTGTCATGCATATATGTATGAGTTGAGATGCTGAGTGATATTGATGTTTTCTTAATGTGGTTTCATTTGGCCATTTTACATACTCGTACATTCCATGTACTGACGCCATTTGGCCTGCATCATTTCATGATGTAGAGACAGGTACTAGAGATCATCAACCGGCGCTCCGTTGAAGATCCACATACACTTCTAGCTAGTTGGTGAGACCTCCTAGTTCCTGGAGGATATTGAGCCTTCTTTTATAGTTTTGTTGTCATTTCATTTATTTTGATTGTTGGTAGCCATGGACCTGTCATTGGCACCTTTTAGACTTGGATAGAGGCTTCATAGATTGGAGTATGGGGAGGTTGAACGGTTAATTCGAGGAGTCTTATTATATTTGTTGTTGAGTTGATGAATGCTTGTCCTTCGTCCCTCATATTGCGAATAGTATTTCATTAATTGAGTTTCCGCTAAGAGAATGTGATTGAATGAATGTGTGACTGGACCAGGTGGTTCGCTCGGAGGTCAGAAATGGCCTTCGGGTGCCGTTACGTCTAGGGTACCCTCCCGGGGTGTGACAAAAAATCTCTAAAACTAGGCCAGTATTATTAAATGAGCACATCTTCGATACCCTGAATCAATATAAATAAATGAGCGCATCCTCGATGCCTCAAATCAATATCATAAAATGAGTGCATCCTCGATACCTCCAGTCTACTAAAAATAGTAGTAATAAAGGTAGTACGACCCCCATTTCAAAATTAGTATAAAATAGTTTGGGTTACATCCCAGCTTTCTCAAATCAATGCTAAGAACTAATGTAGGCAGCAGGGTCGCTATATCCGTAAGAAAACAATGATCCAATGCAATGCATGCCATTACCAGCACCCAAACAACATGCACAATCACATACAATAATGACTCCACAAGCACCTTACCCCCTAGAGCATAAAAATAGGACTAGCATATGTAACCGATCTCTAACCAATGTCTATGGCTCAAATCTACTCCTCTAACTCAACAACAAGGCCCAAAAGAGAACTCAACCCTAACTAGCTAACAAGGAGGAGGAAAGTGAGGAAACAGATGCTCAACTAGTCAATCAAAACTTCCAAATTCATGTTGGAAAACAACCCTGAGAATACAACCATAGTCCCGCCAAACCGCAACAAGGAAGAATACGAAATTCTAGCTCTAAATCCATAAATGGGATTCGATAGTAATTTACAAGCCTAACTAGGTGAACACCACTACACCATGGCTCCAACATAAGTGTGCTACAATAATGAGAAATACTAAGTCTCATAAACTCCTTTAAACAACGGCAACAACAAGTAAGGATCAAATCACATCTCAAGACTAAGGCACAAATCCGCCAATCATCATAAACATCAATCAAGCCACCTAAAATAAGCTAATAAAGGCTAAACTAAGGCATCACCAACAATCCTACCAACTAGAATGGAAATCTCATATAGGCAACCTAGTCTAAGGCTCATATCGGGACAAAGAAGCAAGAAACTAGGAATTGAGCCTAACCCATCACATACAATCCAAACTATAGGCTATTTACATTCAACAATACCTTATGAAGTTCGTTCAAAAAAAGGAGACTGTAGCCTACCTCCAAGCCGATCACGCACGCTCCAAGTCAACTTCTCGGTAGCCTTTTGCTCCAAAAATGACTCCAAATTCCTCCCTGCCATCAAATTGTTTATCATCTCATCAATACAAATATTTTGACACTAAAATCGTATTTTTCGGAGACAGACCCAAAATTGGGTCTAAAATGGAATTGTAGGACCTGCAATAGGAATTCCAAAAAAGACTCCGTGAAAATGGTCTAAACACATTATTGAGCTTGTACCCAAAATGGGTCACAAACCAATGCTCAAAACGAGAGGAAACAACCCAACAATAATTTTCACCATTAAAGTGCTAACTAAGCTTTGATAGCCCTTTTGGGCAAGATATTACCTCAAACCGATGATCTTCACACTTTCCTGAACCTATCAATATGTAGCCACAACTCCAAAAACCCAATGCATTTAGAATCACCCAAAACGGAGCTCTCTAGCTCCTAAAAATTAAGAAATAAAAATGGGGTTTGGGCTATCTTGCGTCACTGGTCTTAATTAAAAGACTAGTGAATTGATCTCCGCGAACATGGAGAAAGAGGTCTATGAACGCAGAGGCTAAGATCCCAAGCTCTAAAAATATGGAAGGGCCACCGCGAATGCGGAGGGATAAGCCATCAAGCTCCGCAAACGCGAAAGGTACCTTGCGAACGCAAAGGCCAATGCCTTAAGCCTTCACGAACGCGGCCTCATGCCCGCGAATTTAGAGGCCAAGGACCCTGGCTTCTGCGAATGTGGCCTAAGTGGAGTGAATGCGAAGACCAAATTTGGTCCGCACCAACTTATGCACATTAGCTTAATTTGGAAATTATTTCCAATTTTGACGGGGTCCTTGGAATTCATTCGAAATTCCTTGCACAAAAAAGACTAGGCTACCCCATAAAATTTGATATTTTAGACTCAATGTCGAAGTCAAAATTTCCAACTGATGTCGTCTTGACAAAAATGGGTCTCACACCCAAGCATAATTTTTGCCATTTCAACAAGGAGTCTTGAAATAAGATCAAAAGCCTCAGGACACGAACGAAAGGTCGTTCTAGACCAAAATCGACATTTCGGAGCTAACCATGCTGACGAAATCTTAATCCAAAAATGTTTACCAAGAATATTGGCCAAAGTCAACCTTAGGCTAAATTTCAAAGGTTAAAACGTCAAATGACCTCAAACTCGCATTGATAGCCTCGATACTCATGCTGATCATGCTACCACCCTAATTTGGCCATTTCGGAGTTGATTGATCCATCAAAATTCCATTCTGAGGTCATATTTCTAGAGTTTTGACCGAAGTCAGTTGCTCAAACTCCAAGAGTTCCAAAATAGGGAAATAGGCATAAAACCCAAATGAATGACCAGGCAACCAAACTGTTAGTGCCAGAAAGTCATAAATGACTTGGGGTCGCTATAGGAAATCTCTAAATACTGAAAATATTAGAAAATATAAAGATGACCTTGAGTGTCATTACAACCTGATTACGTGTGATTAATACTTATTTTATATGTGGAGCTCAGTTGGCTTGTGCCTACTGAGTACCATTCCCTTGGTACTCTTACTACACTTTTGCCCCCTGCATATCATAGTATGAGTTATCGCAGTTGAATTGTACTAGTATGGAGCAGCTTTTGATTTAGAGTTTTAGTGAGCTCTTAGCGTCCGAAATTGCAATTTCCATCCATGTTGGATTAGGATTAGTCTTTAGTTGCTTTTGAAGACTGTTTGTATCTCTTATGTATTTGTAAAAGCCTTGTACTCCCATTTTATTTAGAAGCTCTACTACTGACTGATGCTAGCTCTTGGTGTGGGTCTTTGTAGATGTATTACTATTGCCCCCTTATCTTCTTCTTCTTATTATTATTGTTTGACTGCTTCTTTAGCTATCTTCTGCTTGGTAGGCCGTTGTTTCTGCCTCTAGGCTATGAATTAGGCCTACCTACTGGTGGGATGGAGTAGGTGCCATCATGATCTGAAAAATTGAGTTGTGACAATTATAGACCACATTAAGGATACGAGTCTTACATGTGACTGCCTCACTACCCATGAGTAATTTCCTGTATCCAATCTCAGCGCCCTCCACTTTACATTGCCACCAAGCACACGAATTCGTCTGACTGTCTTGTTACTTGAGAGCTTTGTATTAGCAGCTGGCGGCCAAGTTCATACCTTCAAATAATTTAAGGAATAGATCAGAATATGAGTGAGGAATGCAGCCAAAATACAGTGATTTACATAATAGTTTATCCATATAATATTCAAATGATAAAATCTTGGCTTAACACATTGTTTCGCAGGTCACGGGATGATGACTTATCCAACCATCAGTTTCCAACAGAATATGTTCATTTTCTGCACCTTGTTTTACTCAAGCTACACTATATTAGAGATTATATGTGTAAAAACTGATCCAACCATCATTTTCCAACAGAATATGTTCATTTTCTGCACCTTGTTTTACTCAAGCTACACTATATTAGAGATTATGAGCCCATTTGGATTGACTTAAAAAAAGTAACTTTTAGATATGAAGTGCTTTTAGAACTTTAAAGTGCTGAAAGTTATTTTTATAAATAAGCAGTTGAGTGTTTGGATAAAAGTGCTTATGTTGAAAATAAGTGTTTGAATTTTAGGGTTAAAAGAATAAAAAGGATAGTTTGGGAATTTAGTTAAAATATAAGGGATATAAAAGTAATTTTCATGGTCAAACAAAATGACTTTAAGCACTAGGAAAAAAAAGTTAGAAATCCTAACTTTACAGTTTTGACTGACTTTAAGAACTTTATGGCTTAAAGTTAGCATTAGGCAAACACGTCCAAAAGCTAAAGAGGGGCTTTAAGTTGGTTTTGGCCAACTTAAAGCCAATCCAAACGGGCTCTATATGTGTAAAAACTGATTTACTTCCATTTCACTAGATCAAATTAATTGAAATATTCTAGAATAAATCAAATATAGTAGCTTGATTTGTAGCTTTTTTTTGTAAGGTCGATTTCATGTCTTTCTGGATATATAGCTGTTTGGCCATGAGATTTATTCATTTTCTCCAAAACAATTAAACTTTATTTCAAAAACAGTGTTTAGTTATAAAAATTTTAAATCCAACTTGGAGTTGGATTCAAATTGGAAGTGTTCCTAACCTATTTTAAAACTCCAACTTCATAAATTCCAAATAAAGTGATCTCTTATCTCCTTTGCAAAAAGTATTGCCAAACAAAACTCCCTCTTCAACTCCAACTTCATGAATTCTAAATAAAGAAACAAAATTGAAATCTATGGCTAAACGCTCATGATTCTATAATTGCAAAGGGAATGTGTTAGAAGGAAAAGCCATAAATTTCATCTACAT
Organism: Solanum dulcamara; assembly: GCF_947179165.1. Lineage (NCBI taxonomy): Eukaryota > Viridiplantae > Streptophyta > Magnoliopsida > Solanales > Solanaceae > Solanum > Solanum dulcamara. The sequence goes on along the minus strand of NC_077239.1, from coordinate 57,803,654 downwards.
TGCCCAAAATAAGATGAAAGAAGTGAAGTTTCCTAAATGTCACATAGCCTCCTATTCATAGATGTGGAGCTCTTCACACTGATGAACAAGACTCTACTTGACGTGACATGTTAGACTCCTTAAGACACTTTAAACCTTGTGTTATGATACCAAGTTTGTCACGACCTAAGCTAGGCCCTAGGTGTGACACGGTGGTTAGAATCCTAAGGGACTCCAACCAAGCCTTTTAGCATATTTTTGTGAGCATATATAAGGTCAGTAAGACTTAATAAGAATTATCATAAAGAGGAATAAAGGTCTAAACATAAATGTCTTGAAGTAATAGAAATCAACTAAAAGTTCAAAGAAAAGAAGACAACATAGACTCCATAATATCTAACATGCCTCTACTCGTCTAGATGGGGTCATAAGACAGGCTCCTAGCTCACCCATAAGAGAACAAATGTCATTAGGAAGATATAGAGAATATAAATGTCACATTCTCAAAATATGAGAACTCACCAAAATGAGAGATGTAAGCTCAATCTGTAGCCACGAGTGAACTATGCGTGAAGATCATCTGACCCTACATTATGATACAATGTAGGTAAAACATATGAGTTAGTATATGGAATACACTAAGTATGTGAGAAGTATACATGAACATTATCAAATAATTAAGATTTATAGAATGTTGAATTCTCTTGGTAAATCACTTTGCAATTTCAGATTCTCTTATGTAGTAGATTCTCTTTCGTAAATGCATAATTATCTCTCCTCTAAGTAAAATCACTAAATTGTTTTTATAAAGGACATAGTACCACACAGATACACAGATTAGCAGATTTATTAAGCAAGATGTCATGACCCGCCACTTGATCATGAAGACGGGGGAAAGATCTAGAGTCTTGGAGAGGTTAATAGAAGGCTCTAGAATGTCCAAGAGAATTCTAGAAGAAGGTAGAAGAACCTAGAGTCTTGGAAAGGTTAGTGGAAGACTCTAGATTCTTGTAGAAGCTTGTAGAGAAGTCTTGAAAAACTTGGAATTCTCTAGAGTGTGTGGAGAGTTCTAGAGTAGGGACTTCTTTGTAAATATGAAAGGACTTATATAGTAAATTTTATTTACACTTAGTCCCCTTAGGAGAAGTATAAATAGAGGGGGCATTCATTTGTAGAAGATCATCAAGCAAACAAGCATTCTTCCAAAGCAATACAAAAGCCTTCTTCATAAAAACTCTCTTGTCTTTCTTACAATCTAGTGTTCCCTTAGCGATCTAGTCTTAAAGTCTTACTTGAGCTTACAAGATCGTGAAAGATTCGTGAGTAAGTTATCAAGTGCCACACGGAGGTCTTAGTTGAAGTCTAAGTCCGTGATAACGTGGTACCAAAGCAAGGTTCTACTAAGGTATATGGCAAGTGAGGGAGACATCAACGCCACTACTACCACCAACGTCAAGCAAGATGTTGGAAGAAAGCACCGCAAGGGAAGGAAAAACTCTAAGAGAAATGAGGAGGTGCCTCTTGAGCCTACACCAAGTGAGGCCCTAACATCCTACTCACCCTCGGCCACTGAGATGAGTGACGATGAGCGAGGCGAGGAGACCGTGGACGTCACGCCCGGCATAGAGTGGATTGCAAGGGTGGATGCCGCCCTACAAGCTATGGAGATATTAGGCAAGCGCTTGAACAAGGTCGACGGCAAGTTTAAGTCTCTAGAGGAGTTCACCCTTGAGGAGAACGACAACATCCAGAAGGAGTTGGTGGTGCACAAGGCTGCCAAGTACGAGGTGAAGGAGGTGATCACTTTCTTGGAGTGTCGGCTCATGGACGCGCTAAGCACGATGGAGACCATGAAGGCCAAGATAGCAGCACTCAAAGGAGACATAGATGCTGGGAGATGCATGACGTCCAGCACGGACTGGGAGGCCAAGATTGAGGCTCCCAAGCCACCAATGTTCAAAGGTGCCTGTGATGCACAAGAGGTGGAGAACTTCCTTTGGCACTTGGAGAATTACTTCAAGTGTAACAAAGTGAAGAGCGATGAGACGAGGATCAACACGACCGTGCTATACCTCTTGGAGATGGCCATGTTGTAGTGGAAGCGCAAATAGTCCGAGATCGGGAAGGGTCTATGTACCATCAACACCTGGGAGCAATTCCGAGATGAGTTCAAGAAGGCTTTCTTACCCAACAATGTCATCTATGAGGCCAAATGCGAGTTCTGGGAATTGAAGCAAACGGGTAGCATACGGGCCTATGTGAAGGAGTTCACTACTCTTACGCTTCAGATTCCTAACCTCACGGATGACGAGATGTTGTTCCACTTTATGGATGGGCTACAAAATTAGGCCAAGATAGAGTTGGAACACCGACAAGTCAAGACTATCGATGAATCCATCACACAAGACGAAGCTTTAATAGACTTCAGGCATGATAAGCATGACCGAGGAAGAGGAGATGAGATGATAGGTAGTCATGACCAAGGTGGGAGAGGTTGTGAAGAGAAATAACCTCATCCTAAAAACCATGACAACCTTAAGTCCGATGGTAAGAAGGCTGGACGACGAGGCGATGCAGACAGAAAGGCATAGAATGTGAAGGGGAATGGATGCTACATATGCAGAGGGCCGCATGGCTATGCAAGGTGTCCTGAACTGAAGAACCTTGGTGCCATCCTACGGGAATGGAAGGGTAAAGATGTATAAGGGCAAGAGCAAGGTTCAGACACAACCCAAGTGGGCCTGATTGGACTATGCGGAGCTATCGCAAAGCAATCAGGAAAGCCGAAGGAGTACGACGCACAATATGTAGACATCATGATCAATGGATGACCCGCTCGTGCAATGGTTGACACAAGTGCAGAGGCCAACATAATGACCAAGTCAGCAGCTATGAAGTTGGGGCTAATTTATAGTCCAAGTGACGCCCGCCTCAGGATGGTTAATGCACCCCTTACACCGGTGTGTGGAGTCACTGAAAGAGTAGACATCACATTAGGCAAGTGGTGAGGTAAGACCAACTTTACTGTCGCTCCCTTAGATATCTTTGATATCATCCTTGGGCAGGAGTTCTTTCAGCGATGCCATACAGTGATCGACCCCTACCTCCAACAACTCGTAGTTATGGAGCAAGAGGGATCATGTATGGTGCCCCTAGTCAAAGTGCAAAAAACGGAAGGACCAACCCAACCTTCGGCTATGCAGCTTGTAAAGGGCCTAGAGAAGGGAGTACCGATGTTCATAGACACCATTGTGAGTTTGAGTGAAGACAATGGTGCTAGAGAGGCATTGCCACCTTGCATGAACAAGGGCGTGATGCCGAAGAAGTTACCAAGATACTTTCCTCTAAAGTGCCAAAAAGAACGGAGGCCAGTGTTAACTGAACCAAACAGGAATAGGGATAACAGGCCACTGCCATTTTCCTCATCCACTAGAAGGGACAATCTCTGGAAGAGGCCACATAAGAATGGCATGAAGACTTGTGGCAGTTTCAAGACTAAGTCCGGAGACTTTTGTAGCAGCAGTGCACCGAGGTCGTCGCCATATCAGGTGGGGGACAGTGTCATGATCCGCCACTTGATCATGAAGACGGGGGAAAGATCTAGAGTCTTGGAGAGGTTAATAGAAGGCTCTAGAATGTCCAAGAGAATTCTAGAAGAAGGTAGAAGAACCTAGAGTCTTGGAGAGGTTAGTGGAAGACTCTAGATTCTTGTAGAAGCTTGTAGAGAAGTCTTGAAAGACTTGGAATTCTCTAGAGTGTGTGAAGAGTTCTAGAGTAGGGACTTCTTTGTAAATATAAAAGCACTTGTATAGTAAATTTTATTTACACTTAGGCCCCTTAGGAGTAGTATAAACAGAGGGGGCATTCATTTGTAGAAGATCATCAAGCAAACAAGCATTCTTCCAAAGCAATACAAAAGCCTTCTTCATAAAAACTCTCTTGTCTTTCTTACAATCTAGCGTTCTCTTAGAGATCTAGTCTTAAAGGCTTACTTGAGCTTACAAGATCGTGAAAGATTCGTGAGTAAGTTGTCAAGTGCCGCACGGAGGTCTTAGTTGAAGTCTAAGTCCGTGATAAAGAGCTAGTTTAATCATGAAAAGGTAGAGCACTGGATTCCTATGTTGGAAAACTCATAAAGAAATCACTGTTGACCTCGACAAGTTTACTATCAATTCTTGAGAGAATAGCTTCAGCTACTATTATGATGACTGAAATTTCCTAGTTCGTAAAGCTAAAATAAAAGAGCACAACAAAAAGGGATCTTCTCGTGTAAAGTTTACTCGTCTCCCAGGAAAGACACTTCTCAATTAGGAAAAGGAAAAGCCAAGTTATATCAATCCAAGTTATACACTTCATACAAAGACATTCATTGGACTTTTTGTAACCCATCAATCTTTCTGAGGTAAAATCATAAATCCATGAATATAAAGTTATTGATAAAAACTAATTCTACCCTACAACCGATAAACAAGGACAAAAGTATGTTTTGATTAATCAGGGGGAAGACAAGCTGGTCTACACATTATTCAAGAAAAGATCTAATTTTTCAATTACAGCAACTACTTAAAGGTCCTAAACTACAGTAACTAAATGTCAATATCAACAAGTATTTTAGGACCCAGAAACTACAATGTTTACAAGAGAATCTAGCATGAGCCCCATTTTAGTGTAGCTGACAAGGGAAAATTGTTGAATACAATAAGCAGATAGAGATATAGAATGAACACAGGAAATACAACAGGCAAAGACTAGGACTTACTTGCGCTTCTTCCTCCACGCTTTCTTCTTGCCAACAGTGGCACGCCTCTTGTTCATAGAGTCTCATGAGATACCTTATATTCATTGTAAAAATATAGCATACTAATTAATAAAACTAGACAAAGTGAAGATAAAATGAATCTACAGAGATGAATTGTTGAAGCGAATGAAAGAGGAGAAGAAGTGAGAGAGGAAATGGAATTCATGAGATGCATACCCATGGTTGCTGAAAGCTTAGCCGCGAAGAGGCAGACTACAACACTTTTCTTTCACCTTGTAGGTAGTAGGAACGACCCCAAAACCGTACTTTCACAATGGCTACTGCCTCATAATCTTGGGCCTTAGTCACGTAACATGTTTGGGTTGGTTCTTCGTTCTCATTCGAAAAAGGACAAATTATCTAATTACACACTTTATTTTACTATACTCTCTAACATTTTCTATCATTTGAAAAAATATTTAAAATCTCTCATTTCTTCTTTATCTCTCTAACCTCCGGATACATCACTCCCACTACACTATGAACTATCCAAAAATTACCCCTAAATACACGTCCATGTATCCAGTGGTGGACCCACATAGTGTCCATGGGGTTCATCTGACCTCCCTTTGGTGAAAAATTATATTATTTATACATGGTTAAAATATTTTTTTATGTATAAATAGTAGATGTCGAACCCCCTTCGGTAAATTCGTGTGTCTACTTTTTCAGATTTTGAATCGTCTTATTAAAAATCTTGATTCCGTCACTGCATGTATCAACGGTTGATTTTTTGAACTACAATCATTCTATCCTAGCCTTCTTCTCCAATTCCAATATACAAAAATGTAATACAATTTCTCCATTTCTCTCCTCGCCTTCAATTTCATCTTTTTAAGTTTTTCGATCAAATTTCACTTTAAATTTTGTGATTTCGTCTCCAATTTCTGATACATATGAAATTCGGTCCATCTTTTAGTATTGATCGTACCCAATTAAATCCTCAAATAGAAAAACTTTTTCTCCTGGTCTTATTAATCATACATAACCCTAACTGATATACAAAAATGATAGCAAGTATCTGGTTCGTGTTTTTAATATTGATACACAAGTCATTGTCTCATTTAGATTCTTAGTGAATGTATCATATCATGTTACATAATTTTTATGTTTTGCAATGTTAATTATTGATACTGTTCACGATACATAGGGTATTTTATATGGTAGGTCATGTTGAATGAATGTATATAATATCATGATACATATGCTTTATGTGCATAGTCTTCATGGTTTTTGATGTTCATGCTATACAACTTGTTATATGTGTATATGGAGTCAAAAAAATAAATCTCATATTGTGATACATAACTATTATTGTGTATAATGTATATTATTTGTCATGTACTTAATACATAAGTTTAGTATGTATCATTTATTCTAATATATCTGGATTTACACACTGACACATTATACCAGATATGCAATGTATCAAATCTCATTTTTATTCATACTTATGCTCTGTCAATGTAGGGGTTCAAGTAGGTAATCAAAAAAGTTCCTTCTCGCTCTTTGAGATTCCGCACAACTTACACCGCTAATTTTATCGATGATCTCCAATCACCAATAGGTGAAGAAGGGATTCAGTTATTTAGGCAAATAATTTTTGGTCCTTACCTAGATATACCACAATAAAATTTTCAAGGTCAAATAATCAAATATATTCTGCTACTTGAGTAGGAGTAGAAAACCCCCGATAAATTGTGCGTTCGTCACGTTCAGGGGAACGTCCTCCGCTTTTCAATCAAAAATTTTTCTATCATTATTGATTTGCGATGTACTGATAATACTAATGAATTTTGCTACCCGGATGCATCCCCAATAGGTTGTTGTCAAAATATTTTTTCAGTGCACAAAAGGGTGTAAACAAAGGTCGATTGGTACAATGTTTCTTGATGGAAAAATAGAAAAAAAAATGAAGATGTTGTTCGGATGTTCATTCTCTACTTTATACACACCTTTTTGTTTTCTCAACTAGATGATACACCTATATCTATTGATGATTTTAGAATGGTAGAAGATGACAACTATGAGCAGTTTTCATAGAGTAAACTTGCATTTTCTAAACTGGTGAAAAGTACGAGGCAAGAGTTTACTACTTCTAAACAGATGTATCATCTAGGAGGCATGTCATACACACTCAATGTATGGATGTATGAATGTGAATCTAAAAATCTGTCTGATATCATTATCAGAGAGGGTAATCACATTCTAAAAATTCTGAATTGACGATTTGTTGGGGTCAAGCCAAAATACGAGACATTTATGAATAGCATGTTCAGCAAGGTAAATTTCATAATTTCCCATTTTTATTTTTTTAATAATGTATCTATCACCTGATACATTTTATTTATATTATCTGTAATTTTGATATAGTATATCTAAAATTTATTTTTAATTATTTTTTGATACATTATGCTTAACATTTTTGATGCATTACTAATCATCGAATGTGATGCATTATGTTCAGTCATTAAGTCATGATATATACTGATCTTTTTATGCTTTTGCTTTTTATTTATATTTTTTTTCCCAGAATTCATGCTCTAACATAGTACAAACACAAGATGAATTGTCATCCCTTGATATCCCTGGCACTGAAGCTCCTCCACTTGTCAATAATTCAACATTTCTTATATCAACAACATCCTATGTGAAGCCTAACTAAACGGAACCTCAAGAACTTTCTGATTTTGATGACTTTTCATCTGAACCACCTGAAGAGTTGTTAAGGAGGTTTAGTCCTCTTGCTGATACATCTTCCCTACACCTACCAAAAGAAAGAGGAATGTTCTTGGTAAACAATCGATTACAGTAGAAATGGCTTACAAAGAGAAAATTGTTCTGCCATTACAACTATCAATAAATCCATTTGTCACTACTGGAATATCATTGGCACCGATAGGGCCAGGGGATGTATATTCAGTTCCTTCTGAGCAAATTGCTTTAGCGGATGTCAATGATTTAAAGAAGTTTCTTAAGAAATATATAAGTTTTTAGTATGAGTTTTAAGTAAATCAATATATATTTGAAACTTGATACATTCTAATTTTGTTATTTTTTATTTTAAGATTGACCAGAAGTTCAATCGACTTGCGGCTTTAATCAAATCAATCACTCTGAACTCTTGAAAGCTATTGAGAATCAAGTTCATCCATCCTTCAATGTGTACATTTTATGTTAAAATATTTGTACTTTTTAGTATGTTACAATTATTGATTTCACCGTACTTTGCAAATGCATGATCATGATTCTGCTGGCACATCAAATTCAATTCAAGACGATGATTTTTTATAAACATGCCATGTGGTTGAAGAACCACAACCACCCAGTATTTTGGAGGTGCCCATTAATGATCCAATTAATACTGATGCTCCAAAAGCAAAAGAACAAACCTGTGCTCAGCAAGATATTGAGGTAGATACCTTTTTTATATGTTGATAAGATGTTTATTCAATGATACATTATTAAACTTAGTGATATATTCTATCTTGATGTATTAGATACATCATTGTTTATATTTTAACACTATATACTTATAGGATGATGAAACATCCAAAATTTCACAACCAATAAAGGATGTATCACCACAGCCCAAGAAAGCAGATGCTAATGAAGCTGTTGAAGAAGATGGTGCTTCGACTAGACTAAATGTAATGTATCAGACTAATTATGCGATATATGATTATTAATAAGCACATTAATGACCTGATACATGCATATAGGCTAATGCATCAGATGACACACAAAATGTCATGGAAGATGCAACTGAGGATCCTGATATGACTGACAAAATTAAAGTAATGTTCAGCAGGTCGATATAGATCAAACCAAGCACGATGCATCGATAATCTTTCATACTTTTAATTTTATTTATTATCTATACAACTGATTAGTACTTCAACTATTTTAAAAAACTCAAAATATACTATAGTCATTATATTTTTAATCATTCTTATCAAATAAGATTCCACAACATCAACTTCAATATCATCTGGAACATAAGACGTGTTAGATGCACTTATATCAGGACTTCCTATAGTTGCTAAGACATTGAAGGTCGTTATTCATCACAAAGTAGCTAAGGCTGAGATACTTCTCCATGTTAGTCAGCTGCCTACCACGCTTTCATTCAAAGAAATTGTTTTGCATGACGTATCAAAATCCCATGTTCCACGTAGTCGGATGCCTTTGAATATCTTTCACTCACCATATCTAATCGAATTTGGGACAAGTGAGAAGGAAAAGGAGAAAATGCCATCTGAAATCCATCAGATTTATCCTTTTGAAGGTTTTGGCATTTTCTACGGGTGTCCAAATGAGATAATAACTAAATATTGCTAATGGATCGATAAAGGACTATTGAAATCACATGCCAAAAAGTAAGTTTTCTATGTATAACTAAAAAATTTTATTCTACAATAATAGTAAATTTACTATACCTATTCAATCAGGCAACTAAAGGAGAAATATTACAGGAAAAAATGCTCTTCTTTTGAATTTGAAAAATGGACTTTGTTGGCACTTTCTGAATCCTTTTGAAGATTTTGGCATTTGCTACGGGTGTTCAAATGAGATAATAACTGAATTTTACTAATGGATCGATAAAGGACTCTTGAAATCACATGCCAAAAAGTAAGTTTTCTATTTATAACTTTATAACCAAAATTGTTTATTCTACATTAATAGTAAATTTACTATACCTATTCAATCAGGCAACTAAAGGAGGAACATTACTGGAAAAAATGCTCTTCTTTTGGATTTGAAAAAAATGAACTTTGTTGGCATTTTCTGAAGATAAGAATTAGTTCTATTTGATGTCTCAGCCCAAAAGTTCCTGGAATAATGAGCCTAGTGGGTACTATAATAATTATACTCCATTCTTCTCGATACATTAGCAGTTAATGCATGATACATCAATATTCAATGTATATGATATATAAATAGTTATGTATCATATACGTAACTACTAATGTATCTACAATATGAATTTCACATTTACATTAAAATATGTCATGTATTACTTATTATGTATCACTTTTTAGAACTAAAAATTCCTTTTAACTATTTAATACATTATGAATCACATCGATGTAATTTTCTACTACCTTCGAAAGAAATTGAACATATAGTTTGCTAATTAGTATAGATACACAATAACAAATTGTATCTTCAAAACTTACATCAAAATGGCACACGCACAGTATTATCACATTTCTGTTGATCTTAGTACGTAGGAAGACATGACACTTGCGGCTGTTGTATCTCATCACGAGAGGTCAGTGAACAACATAATCAAAGGTTATTCTATCTCTGCTAGTTTGCCATGGAATTTAGTAGATGAGGTATACATCCCAGTGAACTGCAATGGTGAGTTTTATTGGGTGCTCACTGTGATTGTCGTGACAGAGAGGTTGATATGTGTGTATGATTCCTGGTCTGGATCAAGAAGAAGAAATCCATCCACCAAAATTCAAAAGTTAGTAGTAATGCTTCCTACTTACATTCAGGAAAACAAGTTTCTTGAACAAACAGAACACATCAATTGGTCACTACTGGATTCTTATAAGGACAAGTCAACCGACAGTTTGCTTAAACCACATCACCCTTTTTGGGTTGAATATATTCAAGGCATTGCTCAATAAGAAAGTGATAGCCTCTAAGTATTTATCATTATGTATAAATAATTCATTAATGTAATATAATTCCATGTTGCAGGGACTGGTATATTTGTGTCTGCTTTTATCGAATATCTCAGCGATGAAATTTTGGTCCCATCTACTGGACTACAGGTTGATTACCTTCTTGTAAGGTACACCTCTCTATTATGAAAATATGGCTGTCAAAAGGCAAAGGAAGGATAAGTTAGTGAAAATGATGATTAACCCAAGCTTAAGGGTGATTTCATCCTCCCCACTCAAGAAGAAATGGTCGATGTTGAGTAGTTGTGAATTTGGTAGTAGTAAAATTTACCGAAAACTAAAGGTACATTAGAATAACTACCCTACTCACGACTTGGAGTTAGCATCGGTGGTGGTTGGTTTGAACTTGTGGAGACACTATCTCTATGGTGTGCAATGTGAGGTCTTTACCTGTCACGACCCGATTTTTCAGGTCATGATGTCGCCTACTATGACCCACCAGTAGGCAAGCCGATTCATATCCTGGAACTGCAAGTAATGGGATGTTAGGGTAGAAGACCAACAATCTAATCTCAACAGTAAATTAATAATAATAGCATACAATGAACGGACGGACGCAACTAAATATATATATATATAAAAAAAGATGCCTCCTAGAACCTGGAAGTCACATGTACATAGCTACTAATAAAAGAGTACAAGTCCCAAAAGTGGACCACAGAAACAGAGATGTCTCAAAATATATGTACAGAAGGAAGCGGGTAAATCCAGGACGCAGTGTGCTCACCCTCACCTCCGATCACGATCGCAGCTGGCTTGAATCAATGCAGTATCTAGTACTTGAATTTGCATCACGAAAATAGATACAGAGTGTAGTATGAATACCAAAACAACAGGTAACCAGTAGGCATCATTGGCTGACTAAGCAAGATAAGAAGAGTAAACTGAAAAACGAGTAAAATATCACAACCAAAAATAAGGCAAGAAGTAAGTGTACGTATGCACACGAATGTACTATCAAACAAAGAGAAAGAATCTAATTAACACCGCCGAGCTCCCATAAACCCGATGGGGATGCTCGTGCACAGATATAGAGTAACTACTTGTATGGACTCCCATAATCCCGACAGCTGCGAGAATAACTTGAAAGAGAAATTAACGGAACCAAAGGATTTCAATAATATCACCATTTCACGGACTTGAACTGAACCATTCCCAAACTCAAATAACAAATAGTCCTTAACTCGTACCAATTGCATCGGTACTCGTGCCAACCATGCTACTAGCCTAATTTAGCCATTCTAGAGTTGATGAAATTATCAGAATTCCTTTTTGACATTATTTTTCTAAAGTTATGACCGAAGTTAACTTTTTAAGTTATAAAAGCTCCAAAACTGAGAAACGAGACTAAAACCTAAATGAACGACCAGGCAATCGAACAAATGCCTACCATATAAGGGCCTCAAATGGGGCCATCTGTATACTAGAGTGGTATTTGTTATTGTACACAACCCTCGCCAAGGGAAAGAACTGATCCTACTGACCCCCAAAATCTATAACACAAGCCCGTAACATGTCCTTGTTAACTTGTATAGTATGCTCTAACTGACCATCAGTCTGCGGGTGGAAAGTTGTGCTAAGGTCGACACGGGTGCCCAGCTCCTCATCAAAAGCACTCCAAAAGATAGATGTGAACTATGAGCCTCGATATGAGATGATAGAAATTGGAACACCATGAAGACGAACCACCTCTTGAATATAGATACAGTCTAACCTCTCAGTGTTGTAGGAAGTATGAATGGGAAGGAATTTCCTGACTTGGTCAATCGATCCACGATGACCCAAACTATTAAGAATATGGGAAGTATGAGGGAACCCCATAATGAAATCCATGGTGATCTGCTCCCATTTCCACTCGTGAATAGGTAATCTCTAAAGCTCCCCACCAGGCCTCAAATGCTTGGCCTTAAACTACTGACAACTCAAATAACACAATATATAATTTGCAATATCTCTCCTCATGCAGCTCCACCAGTAGTATTGACTTAATTCATAATACATCTTAGCGGTGCTCAGATGTATGGAATATGTGGAATCATAGGCCTCGATAAGGATTAACTAAATCAAACCCCAAACTCTCAGAATATAAAGGCAACCATCAAACCTCAAAACCTAAGGTAGCCAGACTGGCGTCACCTCCCAAAACTCGATCTTGTAGTGCAACTAACTCTTCATCCTCAAACTGATTGCTACAAATTTGGTCCAATAGAGATGAATAAGCTCCCACATAAGCTAACATGAACAAAGAATCAGAAATATCAAGTAGAATCATCCTGTTAACTAAGGACTGGATGTCCAAAGCTAATGGTCGCTCTATAATAAAAAGGAAGGCTAGACTACCGATACTTACTACCTTCTGACTTAAGGAATCTGCTACTACATTCACCTTCCCTGGATGGTAAAGGATAGAGAGGTCATAATCCTTCAAGATCTCAATCCAGCAACGCTACCTAGAATTAAGATATCTCTTACTCATAATGTAGTGAAGTCTCTTATGATTTATGTAAATCTCGCATAAAACTCCATATAGGTAGTGCCTCTAAATCTTAAGCATAAAAACTACCGCCGCCAACTCCAAGTCATGAGTAGGGTTGTTGAGCTTATGCAACTTAAGATGCCTTGATGTATAAGCAATAACTCGCCCCTACTGCATCAGTACACAACCCAAACCAACGCTAGATGTATCAATACAAAACCCAACCCAATGGTGCTGATCACATTTTGAAGTCTGAAGAGAGTCTTGGAAAGGGCGGCTGGACTGACCCGACTAAAATCTCTAGCGAGATATATCATAGGACTCCCGGGGTCTAAATCGATGCCCTTCATGGATATGCTCCTATCTAGCTCTCTTGGTACTTCCCCCTTAGGCCAACAAAGCTTCTCGAGCATGTAGGTCTCGAAGCTGATCTTGGACACTCCTAGGAATAAACTAGGTCAAGAAGGCTTCTGAAAACTTAGCCCGTGTCACCGATGGAGACCCAGCTAGCCTGGTCTCTAGGTATGTAAGCCACCACTACCTTAAGGGACTGTCTAGTGGATAAGTAGTGAAGTCGGCTCTTCTCAACTCTACTAGACACAATGTCTATAGTCGCTCGCGGTAAGTAAATAGAAATTCATGTGTATCCTCACCCACAGCCCTAGAAAACCTTAGCGGTGATAGTCTAAGGAACACCCTGAGCATCTTCTGCTCCTTAAGCAGCATGACACCCTCTAAATCATCTGGCTGAGCGACGAGTGTTGGCAGCTACTAATTGATCGATGTCGCTAGTTCAGGATGGTCCTACAGTACTGGAGTGGCGAGAGCCAGAGCCTATTGCATACCCCCAATGGTAGCAATAATTTAGGTGAACCTTGCCTGTAAGTCCAGAGCTACGGATAGCTCGGGCTGTAGCTGGTCTTTTCCCTAGCCTACCGACTAATGATATATTGGAGCTAGTGGTTTCTCTATCTTTAGCTCCAGTGTCTGCTCTTAATCTCGAGCTAGTGCTGCAGCGCTGGCATGACCCCGTGTTTAGCCTATACCTCTAGTGCGTGTGCAATCGATTTTGTAAAAAAGTGGAAAAAGCGAGATTTCTGGAAACCAACAAGACATACACTGCACGACAATGATACAAAATAGATACCTTTCTAAAGACATCATGTAGCCTCCTGAGGATAAGTCACAGACGTCTCTACATTGATCTACAAGACTCTATTAGATGTTAGCTTTAGACAAGTGAGATCAGTGAACTTGGGGCTCTGATACCAACTTGTCACGACCCAATTTCTCATGTTATAATGGAACCTAATATGACCCACTAATAGGCAAGCTGACCCATATCCCAGAACTACAAGTAATAGGATATTAGGGTAGAAGACCAATAATCTAATCTCAATAGTAAAGTATTACTAATAACATATAATGAATGGGCAGAAGCAACTAAATATATATACAAACAAAAAGGATCCCTCTTAGAACCTAGAAATCACATGTACAGAGCTACTAATAAAAGAGTACAAGTCTTAAAAGTGTACCACAAAAACAGAGGTGTCTTAAAAAAGACAGTCAAAATATATGTATAGAAGGAAATGGGTAAATCCAGGATGCAATATGCTCACTCTCACCTCCGATCACGACCGCAGCTGGCTCGAATCAATATCGGTAGCTAGTACTCAAACTTGCATCATGAAAATAGATACAGAGTGTAGTATGAGTACTAAAACAATAGGTACCTAGTAGGAATTATAGGCCGACTGAGAAATATAACTAAAGTAAACTGAAAAGTGAGTAAAAGATCACAATCAAAGACACAGCAAGAAGTAAATATAGGTATGTACACGAGCATACTAGCAAATAAAGAGAAAGAAGCTAACTAACTCCGCCGGGGTCCTATAAACTCGACGGGTACACCGCTCGTGCACAAATATAGAGTAACCACCTATTACGACTCCTATAAATCCCAACAGATGCAAGAATAGCTGAAATAAAACTGAACGGAACCAAGGGATTTCAACAATATCACTATTTCCTGGACTTGAACTGAACCATTCGCAAACTCTAATACCTCAACTCAAAGATGAGAGTGGATGAAGATATTGAACCAAAGATTCATTAGGGAATCAGGATTTTAACCACGTGCAAGCTACACCATGTAATTGTAGCTAATAAGTTGACATGAGTAGAGTAGACCTTGAAAGTTAATCGAGTAACTATAGCCAAGAGTCGAGCAAGGGTAAGCTAGACCAAGGGATTTAATTGGGTATCTGTAGCTAGGAAGCCTGAACATAAGTAAGATAGACCACAGACTTTGATCGGGTATCTGTAACTAAGGAGTCGAACATAACCACAGACTTTGACCGAGTTTCTATGGCTAAGGAGTAGAACACAAGTAAGCTGGACCATAGACTTTAATCGGGTAACTATAGCTAATGAATCAGAATGAATTAGAATAAGCAACCAATTATGTGTCATGGAGAGTTCCCCCAAATCGAGTGTCATCAATGCACCGCTTCATCCCAAACTAAATATATCCTGAATCACCAAGAAAACTTCCAAAATCAAGAATCCATCGATGAAGGACCAATAGGAGAATAGGTCATTATAAAGGTAAGGTCACAAGATGAGTTTGCCTAGATAAGGCTTAGACTATCAGACTCTAGTCTGCTATATCAGTGTATAGGGAGCTAATCATCCAAAATGACGTCGGAGAAGTTCTAGGGCCCAACGATACCAAACTAGCGCAAGTCTAGGGTAATCACTAGTCAAAGCCTAGACGAAGCGCCAATATGCTTCCAAACATATAACCACTGGCACAATATTCATCACAGGATAGGAACAACCAACAACTATAGGGGTCATGCTTAAACAGTCTAACAATTTCTCGAAAATAGCACATACGGCATGGAATCAACGAATTTAGCATGCTTAACACCCAAATCTCTCCAAACACATACAATTCAATATATAATTGTCTAAACATGCTCAGTCTAATGAGGGGAAAACTGTAGCCTACCAGTAAGCCGACCATGCACGCTCCAATCATAAAACTAGAGCTTTTCCCTTTCGAGTGGCCTTTAAAGGCTGCCATACTATCAACAATAAAATCACAACATTAAAACAGTCGATATGATACTAAAATTATCAAATTCAGATATGGATAAATTTGGGGTCTAAATAGGAAAATATGGGACCCACGTACAAAAACCCCAAGAATATGCTCTAACTACTACCCCCAGCTCATATTCTATAAGGGAACATAATTCACACACAAAATTAAACCCAAAGTTAACATGCACTAGTGATCAACTACCAAGCGCAAGACACTAGAAATGCAGAAAAAGGAGAATTTACCTCAAAGGAAGCCTCAACTCATATTTCTGAACACACCATTGGATTCCCCTCAATAATCTACGTAAGTTAGCATTTTGAATTACCTAATGTGCCAAAGAATTGAATAAGAAAACAAGGTTTGAAATTTGGAATGAAATTCGGAAATGGGTCTTAAGAACGACCCTCAGGTGTCACTTAAGCCACCACCCGGTGATCTCTTAAGAGACACCCACCTAAAAGGCGGGCATCTCTTTAGAGATGCCTAGTCACTTAAGCGATCAGTCACTTTAGCGACAGGGTTATCATTTAAGCGACACATGTACAAGTGGATTGGTCACTTTAGTGAGTTCCTAGCTGTTTTAAGGATACTCACTTTAGCGACCAGGGGTCTCTTAAGCAACGGCACCGACACTGCTTGTGAAAGAAAATTTAACTTTGTGAAAACCTCCGACGGGGTGCTCAGAATTCGTTCGGAACCCCATGCTCTAGACTTAATGGCACATTCAGAATTACCATACATGGTCATTTTAAAGAAAAGTGGGTCCCACACTTAAGTGCCATTTTGAGACTATTTCTATAATGGGCCTCGGGAAGCAATCGAAGGTCATTCTAGAAAAAATCAATATTCTAGAGCTAAGTGTACTATCAAAATTTCCATCCGGGTGCATTTTCCAAAAATGTTTACCAAAGTCAACTATAGGCCAAATTTCAAAGGAAAAAGTGTTAAATGGTGCTAAACTCATACTAATTACCTCGGTATTTATGTCGATGATGCTACTTGCCTAATTTGACTATGTTGGAACTGATGGAACTATCAGAATTTCATTCTGAGGTTATTTTCCTGAAGTTATGATCAAAGTCAACTTTTCAAGTTAGAAAAGCTCTAAAATAGAAAAACGAGCCTAAAATCTAAATGAACGACCATGCGATCAAACAGTTAGTGTCAGCAAGTCATAAATGACTTGGGGTCTCTACAGAAATACTCTAAATAATGAAATAAATGCTTAAATTCAAAAATGACTTGGAAGGTCTTTACATTACCGATCACTATAGCGTTATGTATATCTTTTCTCAATCGAATCTGAAAATGAGGCATCAATGGTGGTTGGAGATTTTGAAAGACTATGACAACACCATTCTTTATCATCTGGGAAGGCTAATATGGTAGAAAATACTTTTAGTCGGGAAGCACCTATTATGGGTAATTTAGCCTTTATTAAGGTGGATGAGAGGCCTTTGGCTTTAGAGGTTCAGTCATTCGCTAGACAGTTAGTCTGACTTAATATTTCTATACTTCATAACATGTGAGGCTAGGTCTACTTTGATCATATCTGGGCACATTAGTTTGATGATGATAAGTTGAGGATTATTCTAGAGAAAGTGTTGATAGGTGAAGCTAAATCAACCTTTTCTTAATCCCGAGGGAGTTTTCAAGATTAATGATTATATTTGTGTGCCCAAGATTGGTGATTAGGTACATATAATATTGGAGAAGACTGACTATTCCAAGTACTCTATTTATCTAGGAGAACCACATATATCTCATGAGTTGAAACAACATTATTAATAGTGTGGCATGAAGAGAGACATTGATGACTTTTTGGCTAAGTGTTTAAATTGACAACAAGTGAAGTATGAGCATTTGAATCTGGGTGGTCCTATGTAAAGGATACCCATTCCCGAGTGGAAGTGGGATCGCATTACTATGGACTTCATGATGGGGTTACCCTTGACTTTAGATATGCATGATTCAGTTTGTATGATTGTGGATCGGTTGACCAAATCAATATATTTCATCCTAGTGAATATTAGCTATAATATGGAGCAATTGGCTAGGATCTATATCCGTGAGATAGTATGGTTATATGGAGTGCCTATTTCTATTATGTCTGATAGAGGTACACAGTTTACCTCTCATTTCTGGAGTTCTATGCAGTAGCAGATGGGTACAATGCTTGAGTTGAGCATGACTTTTATTCCTCAAATCGATAGTCAGTCGGAGTGGACTATTCAGGTGCTTGAGAAAATGCTCTTAGCTTATGTCATGGACTTTTGTGGTCATTGGGATCAGTCTTTTCCTCTTACAGAGTTTACTTATAACAATAATTATTATTTCAACATTCAGATGGCACCATTTTATACCTTATATAGGAGGAGGTGTAGGTCTCCCATGTGATGGTTTGATTCTTTTGTGGTATGACCTTGGGGTACCAATTTGTTGAGAGATGCCATGGATAGGGTGAATTTGATTAAGCAATGCCTTGAAAATGCCTAGAGTAGGCAGAAACTTTATGTGGATAAACATGTTTGTGATGTGTCTTTTGTTATTGGTGAGCGAGTATTGCACAAGGTGTCACCCACTATGGGCGTGATGATATTTAGGAGTAAAGGAAAGCTTAGTACGAGGTTTATTGGCCATTTTGATATGTTGGAGATGGGGAAGTATCCTATAAATTGGCCTTACCCCTAAATCTATTAGTTGTTTATCTTGAGTTTCATGTATTGATATTTAAGTGATACCGACACGATGACTCTCATGTGATTTAGAGGGACTTGGTTGCTTTGGATAAGGACTTGTATATGAGGAGGAGGCTATTTCTAACTTGGATAGACATACTAGATAGTTGAGATCAAAGCATATTGATTCAGTAAAAGTGAAGAGGAGGATCCGACCTATTGAGGAAGCTACATAGGAGGTCGAGTTTGACAAGCATCATAGATATCCTCAGCTTTTTTCCCCTTCAGGTACTTTACTTTTCGTTCGAAGACGAATGTGTATTTTAGTCGTGGATGATGTAATGTACCAATTCTTGAAAAATTACTTTTCAGTGAAAAACCACCATGTTACCCTTTTCCATGTATTTTCATACTTTGTTTGTGATATGGGAATGGTTGGAATAATTCTGGATGCAATCGGGTGGGATTTTGACAATTTGAAGCCTTAAGTGGAAGTTTCATTGAGATGGTTGACTTTGGTCAGCATATTGAGATCCAAACATCGAATGGCAATTCCGTCAGTTTTTTTGCTTTTAGAATGTCAAGTTTGGTCTAGTTATGTATTGACATAGAGCCCCGAGACCTTATTTTTTGTTTTGAAAAAATAGGCTAAAAGTTGAGTTTTGCCTAAAAGGGATCCAGGATGGTAATTTCATTTTAACGATTTTTTTTGAAAAATTAATAATTCCATTGAGTCCAGAATGTCGAATTTAGTGTAGTACCATATCCATTTTATTTTTATGGGCATCGAATAATTTTTTATGGTCCAACTGAAAGCATTTTGGACTTGGCAAATCTACAATTTCTGGTTTTCTGGTGTAGGTCACTTTGTCTTCGCAATCGCGAAGATATCTACGTGATCGCAATATGTTTATTTTTTGTGCTTTTCGATCATGATACTTGTCACATGGTCGCGAAGGGTCCCTTCTGAGAGTTTTGCAATTGTGATCGGTGGGCCCACGATCGTGATGAGTCAGCCTCCAATGCTTTGCGATTGCGATGCACAAAATTCACCTGAACAATGTCCAACTTGGGAAATTATTGCCATTTTTCATATTCTACCATTTTTACTCACTTTGAAGCTCGGAGAGGCGATTTGGAAGAGATGTTTTTGAGGTAAATCATTTGGGTGAGCCTATTTTATCAATCTTTATCAAATTCTATCAATTTTACTTCTTAAATCAAGGTTATAAATTGGGTTTTGGGGGTTTCTTCTCAATTTCAAATTTTAAGATTTAATAATTTTTTAACTCATTTCTTGGCCAATTTTATGCGTCTTTCAAACCACAAATTCCCCTTGATGAGTAAAATGTGATTTTAAAATAAAATTCTAGATATTCCCTTCGATTTTGAAGCAATTTTGGATGATTTTGACCCCGATTCTAAAACCTAGCAATATGGGTATCATTAGACTTCTTTTGATAAACTCTTGTCATTCTTGATAGTGGGTAATCATTTCAGAGTTGGTATTCATGGTTTGAGCTCCGATTAGAGCATTCGTGTGAAGTTTCAGCATTCGAAGTACGTTTAGCTATCTTTATTTGATATTGGGATTGGGTAATTAGTCATTCGTATATTATATACTTTGGGATGGGGTTGTAGCATGATTCAGGATTGTTAATTTCATTGTAAAGCCCATGTGGGGGCTTATTTATATTGTGATACTCGTGTGGAGCTTATTTGTGTTGTGTAGCCTATGTGGATATGTGATTCATTGTTTGCCTATGAGAGAGACTTGAGGAGATTATTTAAATTGTAATACCCGACTTAGAGGTTGAGTTGGGGGTGTTTGAGCATAATTGATTATTGAAATATTTTTGAAAAAGGGTGAACATTCATTTTAATATATTTCCTTCCTAGTACTCTTTATTGAGGTCGAATATCATGTTTAGGTTGAGTTTTGAGAACTTTGAACCTTATATTACATGTTGAGTTGAATATTTCCTGCATGCCATATCTTTGTGATGCATTCATCCTCATTCATCATGCCATTGATCTTGGGAAGTTGAGAACTGTAGAATTTGTTTCAAAAATGAAAATGTTGCCAGTTTTTACATATTCTTTAACATGAGCTAGGTGGCAAGTTTTTGAGATTAAGATTGTGATTTGGTATATAGACTACGAGTCCCCCATGGGTCCCTCTCTAAAAGCCATAGCTCGATAGGTGTATACAATAAGTTGTGCTACAACCTTGATTCCATTGTACCACCACATTATTGCATCATCATATTGCATTGCATTGCATTGCTATTTGCACAACTTGATTATCTAATTAATTGTGATATTGAACTTTTCTTATGTGTTTACTTTAATTAAGCCATTATATATAAATTTACGACACCGATGCCATAATGAAACATTTTTGAATGTAGGTGGAAGCGTTTCTTAGTTTATTTCATAGGCTTGATTAATTTCTTATACTTAGTTGGTCAAACCTGCTGAGTACATGCAGATTGTACTCACCCCTACTTTTGTATCCCTTTTTTGATGCAAATCTTGGTCAGGTTACTTCGCATGATAGCTGATCTCTCGAGCGCATTTCACTTATTTAGATTAGTGGTGAGATCTTGGGATCCAGATCACCATTAGTTCTATCCTTTATTTTTCGGTATTTAGTATTATTTAGAGACTTTTGATGTATTTTAGATTCGAACCTTGTATTAGATGGTCTTTATATTATGACACCAGATTTTGGGATATCTTCATTATTGTCTTTCTTTTACTTTACTTTTGTCGCCTGATTTCCCCTTTGGGAGTCTCGTATGAGTTTTACTTTTAGACTTACACATTTAGTGGGTGTCGGGATATGTTCCATAATGACCTCGATTTTTGAGTCGTGACATGTGCATGCTTATATATGAATTTGGATTCACAGTATTTAGCATATGGATGTATCTAGGCGTCTGTCTATATCTATCAGGAAGTTTACCCCTTAACATCTCTAAAGCATGTTCCTTTGCATGCCATGCTTTTTGATACATAATATCAACCCCATAGGCTTCTTTAACATCCTCTATAATATCATTTGGGGTGTGAATTTGCTTATGATTAATCAATTTAGGTGTAGTGAATGCACTAACAAAAGCCACAGTAGCTTGAAATTTGTTGAATATCTTTTTTCTCAAGAGACATGTATGTTCACCATTGAAATATATCACTTTAAATATATCAGAGTTTTTCCTACAAGATACTTCCATACTCCAACCACAGTCTTCTGAGTAACATATTAATACATAACTGCACAATTCTTTTGAGAAGAAAAGTTAATTAAATGTATTAGATACATTAAAATTCTTATGTATCATGAATAAAAATATCAAGAAATTTTGAAATAGATATAATTTGAAATATACAAAATGTTTCTTAACCAATATGGTACATTATAAGTATGTATCATGGTAAACTTATCTATTCATGATACATAACATCAAATTTAAACTATATGTATCTTAAAATTCAACTACACATCTCTACAATGTATCAATCTCAAATTAGATATCTTACACACGAAAAAATATTGTCCAATGTATCAAGTTAGTCTAAATTACTATCCAATTTATTTATGATACATAATCTTTCAATGTATCATTCTGTATCGAAAAATCACAAAAAATACACATCTAAAATAATTACATAGCAAAATAACTACAATTGCATACCTTTTACTATCTGATCGTTTAACTCTGAAATTGAAGCTATTTTTGATTTTGTATTTAGCCATTACAATGACTAATGTTTCTTTATCCTTATACAATTGCTTCTCCTTCACTTCTACACAACTTGTATAGTGATGTAGTTTGTTGCATCTAATTCAGGTATATAACATGAAGCAATATTGTCTGACTCAACTAAACTAAGAGCGTGTGTATCACTTCCAAATCCTTCGACACAAAAAATTGAACCAGAGGTTGCATCAAAGGAATGTATCTCACCATTCTTTCTATCTTATGTAGCTATGCACAGTGGATATCTTGCGAAATCAGGCTCATTCTTCTTCAACTCTATGCACAGCTTCACTCCCATATCATTATGAAGAATCATTGGGGATGAATTACCTAATATGGTGTATCGGATATCAAAGTTTTCAATGATTCGTCGATGATCAATTCAGCTGCAATAGCTGATTTTTGATTCACGAATGAAATTATCTCCAAGTACTATTCCATTACTTTTGTATCGTTCATAACTCACTTTAGGTTTCCATACTCCCAAATGTCTCAGTAAAATCGATATATTCATGATGTATCTTTCACTGAATTTTGACATTATTGATTTAAAATTGAAAAAATTTGATGCTCTGCTTGAAGGAATTTGAAATTTCAAAGTGATGAAACTGTTATGACAAGTGAGGGGATTGATTATCCATTTGAATTACGTGATTGCGTGAATGATGGGATCTTAAATTGATTTACGTTTCTTTTCCTTAAATAACGCAAATGTATTCATTGGTTTGTATCAATTAGAGATGTATCACAAAGGAGGCTTATGTATCCGAAAGTGACCAAAAAGAAGGTAATTCAGATAATTATTTAAGAGTAGGTATAGGATGTCATTATAAAGTATCACTACGGAATTTAGGTAAAACTTTCAAAAATTAAATAAATGACATATTTAAGAGTATTTGTTATTAGTCCTAATTGAATTTTTTGTAGAGATTACACAAATTTCATAGGGTTAAGAGCTAATTATATCATATTCCTACTCTTTTCTGAATTACAAAGCTATCTTAAATTTGGTGAAATAAGGATACATCCTAAAAAATCCCCAATACATCATGTCTCAATTCTGGATACATCCCTCAATATTTCAATACATCACGTCTCAATTTTGGATACATCACGCATTGTCCCGATACATCACATAAGTTTCAATATATCATGTGAAGTGATGTATCCTACATCTCTATACATCACATAAAATAAAGTATCCAACTGATACATAGCGTAAAATAATGTAATCAAGAATAGGAGACAATAGAATTTTTTGTAATTTTTTTAAATGATAGAGAATTTTAAAGAATATGGTAGAAGAAGTTATGTATTTATGTAATTTTTCCATCTTTTATAGTTTTTAAGACCAAGTATTAGAATCCTAATAATATCTAACATATTTAATATATGAGAAAGAGTGAAAAATAAGATAAAAGAAATACATTGACATGATATTGTATTCATGATTTTATTCCCAATCAATTTGTTTCCTTAACTTGTTTCCCAGTGGTAATGACCCATTGGGTCATTTTGAGAACTATACTCTCTCTTTTATAAAAGACCTTTTTCATAATTTATATTGAAAATTTTAGACTATTCAGTAACTACGATTAATTAATTGATGGGTGATTTTATATAATTAATTTAATTGATTGGTTAAAATAATAACTTATTTAATACTCTATACAACTTGTCCCATATTTACTAAAATAAATTAATAGAATTTATAACTTTTAGTACATAATTATTTTGAAGAAAGGAAATGAGAGCACTTGTTCGGAGTTGACTAGAAAGACGATCAACTGACTCGGGTAAAATTCTCACCAAACCTTTAAATTGCCTTAGGTTTTCAGTGATTCTAAGATAAATGAAAGTGAATATTAAAATATTATTTGGAGCAAAAAGGACTAGATCATTCAAATTGCTGCTTAAAATTTTGTGGACAAGAGTTAGTGGGGAATCAGGACTTAATGATTGCTAATGATGAGGATATCATTGGATATTTATGAAAAAAATGGATATGGTGGTTGATCTATGCATTTTATATTTGGGTAGATTGTTCTCACGTTAGTTAAAAAAATGAGTTTTAAATTAAAATTAATCGAGGCTTTAGACAAAGGGTTTTGTGGGAATTCTCAAATTAGAGGTTGAGATGTAATGATTAGCTAATGATTGGGGTTTGAGATATATGGAATTTATCATTTTATAATGGTTAAGGTTCGGCCGATGTTACTGATCATTTATTGGTTTTGGTTTTGAAACGTTATTATGGTTATCATGTTATGATATGTTAGTATACCTAATTAAATAATAGGTGTATTGTATTACATGAATATAATTATATTTATGGTAGTTAAAAAATATTAAAATATAATCCAAGGCTAGCCTTATAGTAATATGGACATTGCTAGTTATGAAATCTTAATATGATTATTTATTTGATTAGATGCATTGATTTGAAAGTCCAGCGAAACGGGAAGGCTCAAGATTATTCGATTATTTGAGGCAAGTATACTTCTAAAGCTCTGTTAAATCTTATAGGATTCTCAAATTTTCTTTCTTATGTGTGTTGGGGAGTAATTGGAATGGAGTTGTGGGTTATCTTCTTACATGAATGAACCCTAAATTAAAAGATGGGGTTAACAAAAAGGCAATGTGTGCTAATCTTGTGATGTGAAAGTGTGAAATGCCTTGATTGTGATATGGATGTGTATTTATTGAAATGCTTTGATAGCTTTATTGTGATTTTGTACATCTTGAACTTGTCATTCCGTATTATTGTGTGAAGATTCTAATTGCATTTTGTTCTTGAACACTGTGGTGAGATGCACATGCTATGATACCGAGGTCATTTTTGGTGAGAGTGTGATGTCGAGGTCATTTTCGATGAGAGTGTATTGCCAAGGTCATTTATAGTGAGAGTGTGAGGCCGATGTCATTTCTAACAAGAGTGTGATGCCGAGGTCATTTCTGGCGAGAGTATGAGGCCGAGGTTATGTAAGACCCCGAACGTCAGAAATTTCAAACCAAAGAGAAAACTCTCAAAATATTGAACCGACCCATGTGAACGAGTCACTCTATGGCTCGTAAAATTGAGTCGTAGAGTGACCATTGAGCAAAATAAGATGTTTCTCTCAGAAAAAGTTCTATGACTCAAGAGGACAAGTCATCATCATTTTGATGGTCGTAGGAACCTCTCGTAAACCAAACCTCAGAGGCCTTGTTCAAAGATCCTTTAAGTCCAAGTCTATAGCTTGTTAGGATGGGTCGGAGAAGTTGTTACGAGTCTAACAATGATTCATGACAAAACTTCAGAGACTCTCAAATTTGCAGATTTTAGGGACCTGTAGGACGAGCCCAAAGAGCAGCTCATTTCCTTTATGACGGGTAATAAACTAGAGTCGTTCCAAAACTTTAGAGACTCAATTTTTGGTACTTTTCTCAGACCTGTAGGATTAGTCATCTAAATGACTCGTCATCCCTTGGACGACCCATAGGAGTTGGTTTATAGGTTCAAAAATTAGAGATTTAATGAGGGGTAATTATGTCTTTTCCAAAGTTTGGTTCAATGAACCTAGACACTTTTATGGCCAAGTTCAAAGTCTATAAGTATTCAATTCATTCTCCAAGAATTTTCTAATGTAAGAACAAAGTCTCTCAAGGTTTCCTCTTCAAGCTAAAGCTAGGGTTTTCAGATTTCTTCAAGGTTCTTCTTCAATTCTTAAATGAATTCAAGCAAGGTATGTGGGGATTGATTTATGGGTTCTTTTCACCCATGAAGTCCCAAATATTCCTCAAGTTTTCATTCAATTTTTCAATTGATTATGAACCCTAGTTTTGATGAATTGCATTTGGCTGATTTGATTTCATTTTTAAATATTATCAATGATATTTATATGTATATTCTCACATGAATTGCATGATTTTAAGTTGAATTATAGATTCCCATGTATAAAGCTATATTTTCAAGTTATGGTTGTGAAGTTAAGATGAGTTTATGAGTTGATCATGAGTTAAATGATTTTTAATGAAAGTTTTATATGAGTTAAAGTTGAGATTTATGATTCTAAAGTTATAGCCATGAGGATGATCAAAGTTAAGATCAAAGATTTTATTATAGTGTGATAAGACCAATTCTCACACAAACATGTTTAAGATGGTGATACGGACAATTCCCACCAAAGTTATGGATTCTTATGAATCACCGAGTTTGATAAGCTATTCCTAATATGTTTAAAAGATGGATTGATAGGCAGTTCCTATCTTTCCTTATTATGTTATGACTATGTCTTTATGAGTTTCTGTTGGGCTATTGACTAAGCACCGAGAGGGCTTCTAGGTGGGGTTCGGTCTGGTAACGCAATTAGTTACCCAAGGGAATCCTAGTAGCAAACAAAGTCCCAAACTATGTTGCCCACATTGGTTGCCTTCATGGCCTAGCTAATGGATCCAAATATAGCATAGTTAAGTTGAGTTGATTACTTTTGGAGTATTCCCTAGAAAGGTAGCCTCCCCTTTTTTGATGCAGAAGCCATTAGCCTATCTCGATGTTGGAGTCAATGGATTCCATGTAATAGCTCTCCTGGTCTTAGTTGTCGATTAATGTTCCTATCCCACACAAGTTGGAGTTAAGTTATAAGACGTCAAGTTATAAGTTTATGATAAAATTTTATGATATGCATTGACCAAGAGTTTCATATGTTTTAAATTGCTTTTAAGTTATACTCAAGTTCATTATTATTGGTCATGCATATTATGGCATATTGATTACGTTCTTTTACTTATTCATGCATACCTAAAATACTTAGCACATTGAAATGTACTAATGAATATTTGCCCTACATTATCTCATAACATAGGGACCGATGACACTCGTGATCATCCTACTCGTGGTTAGAGATTTTTTTAGATTTCAAAGACTTTGGTGAGTCCTCATTCTACCAAGGACATGAATTTTATTCATGTTACTATTATTTTTCACTTTCTTCTATTATTAGGATGAGCTAGGAGCTTGTCCTAAGCCCCCATCAAAGAATAGACTAGAGACATGTGTAGACGATACTTATTGGTGTAGTCCAGATTAGATGTGTATAGAGTTGATTTCCCTTAGTCTCATTCCCCACTTCATGATTACTTCTGCTTATCTTTATATTTTTCTTTACCTTATGTATGCGATGTATGCTAAGATGGCTTATGGTTGGGATCCCTTTCATCCTGATCACCATGTTATAACTAGGCCTAGGTCAGGTCATGACAGGTTATAATCGATGAGTGTGTGTTACTTAGGTTATTTCTGGTGAGAGTGTGATGTCGAGGTCATTGCCGACAGTTTTGACTGATGCTCGAATATTATTTGTGCATGAGCATTCTTGATATTTATGTGTGGTTTATTTACTTTTGTTTATGTTTCGTGTGATACTGTCTTATGATGACTTAATTGTGATTATAGAATTTATATGAACTATGCATTGTAAACTCTAGGTTGGGCTGATTTTCTTTACAGATGGTAGTTATGGAGGTACAATTAGGATGAAAGGAGTTCCTGAATTTTTATGAGATTTTCCTAGTTTGGATTGGTTTGCTTGTTGGGTACCGTGTTATTTGGTACTCACTCAGTGCTTCTACACTTGTGTAGGTACGATCTCGTACCATGAGTTTGAGCCTTTTTTTTCATTCGAGGCTTCTAGGTCACTTTGAGAGGTTGATGATTGACGCTTGGCGATCCCTCTTGTTCTTTATCTATGATTTATTCTATTTGAGACACAAAGATATTTGAGACTTGTATTTATCTTCAGTTCTGTATTTACTAGTGATTTATACACATGACAACTAGATGTTGGGGGGTTTTCGAGGTATTTAAGTCTTCCTTTTTTTTATATTTGATCAATTTAGTACTTCTGCAACTTTTTTTCCTCACTTGTTGGGTTTAGTCTAAGTTGTCCTGATGGGATAGGACGAGTGCCATCATGTTTGATTTTGGATCTAAAAAAAATAGTATCAGAGCCCTAGGTTCATAGGTCTCACGTGTGTAAAAGTCAAGTCTAAATAGAGTCTCTAGGATTGATACATAGATGTCTATACTTATCTTCGGGAGGCTATGAAAACTGTTAGAAAAGATCTTCACTTCTTGATTCTCTCGTGCATTCTTGATGTGATATAATTCTTATCACTTCACTTCATTCTCTCACTTATAGTGGTGACTTATGCTTCGCTCTACATGCGTGCAATTTAGATGTCATCACGTTATTTTGTTATTAGATATGATTTTTAAGGTGGAAGTGATAGACTTATGGAAAGGATGTGTGGTCAGACTTATAATGCACCACAATTTGGAAAGAGTGAGTAAGGTTGTGGCTCAATAATGTATTTTGAAGATATGGTATAGAAAGAGAAACAATGATTATGAGATTTTATGAACGTCTTTCGTAGTGTATGAAGGGGATGATGTTGTTCCAACCGAGATCATATTTTCTACTACAGTTTTATAGAGTGGGTGTATATGAGAAAAGGGTTATAATATGTCTACTACCACAGTTCCTATGTTTACCTAAATAGGGTTTTGGGTTGTGTTGCTTCTACTATTTTCCTGGCCTAAGAAAAGATGCATATCATTTTCAATTAGAGATTGAAATGCTTTGGTAATGTATGACAATTACATAATGAATAAGAAGGTGTTAGTAGATTGTCCATGAATAGTATTTCCCATATTGAGGATGCAAAGAAAGAGTTAGTCGGTGATGTTCATACATTAGCTCGCTTGTGTGTTTGATTGGTTGATTTAGAGGATGGGGTTTTTATTATCCAAAATAGTTCTGAATTGTCTCTTGTGGCAGATGATAACACCAAGCAAGATAATGATCTTACTTTGGTTGAGTTGAAGAAATTGGTTGCCCAAAAAAGCCATTAAGGCTTTCTCCTAGGGGGAGATGGTTTTTTGAGATATCAAGTCCGATTGTGTGTTCTTGATATTGATGGGTTCAGGGAAATGATATTGTCTAATGCCCATATTTTTAATATTCTATTCATTTGGGTTCCACAAAAATGTATCATGATTTAGGGTAATTGTATTGGTGGAATGGAATAAACAGGGATATTTCGGAGTTTGTAGCAAAGTGTCCTAATTGTCAACAAGTGAAGGTTGAGCATAAAAATCCAGGATGTTTAGCTCAAGATATTGAGATTTCTACTTGGAAGATGGAAGCCTTGAATATGGACTTTATTAGAGGTTTGTCTTGTACCTGTTGGAATAATGATTCGATTTGCGTGGTCATTGACCGAATGACTATGTTAGCTTATTTTCTTCTGGTTAAGACCTCTTATTCAGCTAAGGACTATGTTAGATTGCTTATTCGAGAGTTGGTTAACTTTCAAAGTATCCCATTGTCTATCATTTCGAATTGAGGTACTTAGTTAAATACATAATTTTGGAGATCTTTCCAAAAAAATCTTGGTACTCATGTTAAGCTTAGTACAACTTTTCACCCACAGAAGGAAAGTCAAGCCAAAGTACCATTCAGACCTTAGAGAACATGTTGAGAGCCTTTGTCATTCAGTTTATAGGTAAATGGGATGATCATTTTCCATTGATAGAGTTTGCCCATAGTAAAAGTTACCATTCCAGCATTTAGATGGATTTATTTGAGGCCTTGTATGTCAAGAGGTGCATATCTCCTATAGGTTGGTTTGAGGTGGGTGAAGTTTTCTTGATAGGAACCGAGTTTGTACATGAGGTATGAAGAAGGTTATATTGATTAGATAAAGATTAAAGGTTGCCCAGAGTCGACAAAATTCTTATTCAGATCTGAGGAGAAGGAAACTTGAATTTAAAGTTAATGATTGGGTCTACTTGAAATTTTAACCAATGAAGGGTGTGATGCATTTTGGTATGAAAGGGAAGCTTAGTCCCCACTATGAAGGTACATATAAGATTTTAAGGTAGATTGGCAAGGTGACATATGAGTTGGATTTGTCTTCTGAGTTGGCATCGGTGCATCTGGTACTCCATGTGTGCTTGTTAAGGAAGTTTGTTGGTGATCCTAGCTCCATTGTGTCTTTGGACAGCATTGGTATGAAAAAGTTTCTTTCATATGAGGATATTCTGGTTGAGATCCTAAACCGACAAGTTATAAAGTTGAGGAACAAGGAAATAACTTTAGTTAAGGTTTTATTGAGGAACCAAGAGGTTAAAGGTGCTACATAGGAAGCCAAAGATGATATGATGTCAAGATATCCTCACCTATTTCCTTCCATTCCTAGTTGAGGTATTGAGATCCTTCATGATCCACTAAGTCAAAACCATGTGTTTCAGTCATTCTCATAGTTTTATATGCATTCATGTTCATGAAATGATTTTTAAAGTTATGTTTTAGCTTGGGATTTAATATTCCATGTATTTTTGCATTGCTATATGTTTTGCATTCTTGTTTGGCTTCTATGAGTCTTTACTATTCCATTCATGCTAGCTTGAGTCCTATTTCAAGAGGAATGTTCCCAAAGGGAAGCTTAATCCCTACTATGTAGGTCCATATAAAATTTTGAGGCGGATTGGCAAGGTGGCATATGAGTTGGATTTGTCTTCTGAGTTGGCATCGGTGCATCCGGTACTCCATGTATGCTTGTTAAGGAAGTTTGTTGGTGATCCTAGCTCCATTGTGTCTTTGGACAGCATTGGTATGAAAAAGTTTCTTTCATATGAGGATATTCTGGTTGAGATCCTAAACCGACAAGTTATAAAGTTGAGGAACAAGGAAATAACTTTAGTTAAGGTTTTATTGAGGAACCAAGAGGTTAAAGGTGCTACATAGGAAGCCAAAGATGATATGATGTCAAGATATCCTCACCTATTTCCTTCCATTCCTAGTTGAGGTATTGAGATCCTTCATGATCCACTAAGTCAAAACCATGTGTTTTAGTCATTCTAATGTTTTTATATGTATTCATGTTCATGAAATAATTTTTAAAGTTATGTTTTAGCTTCAGATTGAATATTCCATGTTTTTTGCATTGCGATATGTTTTGCATTCTTATTTGGCTTCTATGATTCTTTCCTATTTCATTCATGCTAGCTTGAGTCCCATTCCAGGAGGAATGTTCCCAAGGGGGATATATTATAAGACCCAGAAGTTGGAAAGACATAGGACGGAGCTTAAGGAAAGAGCATAGAAAGTCTGGCACCAGGTGAGCCCCACAGGTCGTATTAGTCACCACGGGCCATAGAGTGACCTCATGGTGGTAATAGGGAATAGGGAAAGGAACTAGGAAAGGACCACAAATGGTTCCATTATCCGTAATCCACACCATAGACCATGCAAAGGTCCATGGGAATCCTATCCTCCACGATATATCAAGGTCATCCCTATGGAGCTCTCCAAGACCCTTGGAGCTCTTCACGGCCTATGATGAGGCTTATGGAGGGTGAGGTGAGATTTACCCTTCAGGTGTATGAGATGCTTCACGGACTGCGAAGGGATACACTGTCTGTGAAAACCCTCCATCCAGGTTAAATTATGGGTGTTTTGGTCTATTCCCTATTATCTTATATATGAATGTGGATGGCTTTTAGGGGTTTATACTATCCTATTAACTACACTAATTGCTCATAACTCTCTCATTCTCAACCTATCACCCAAGTCCTCAAATCTTCTCTCTAAAGTTGTCTCTCAATAGACTTCTTAATCCTCAAGGAATTCAAAGAGAAAATCAAGGTCAAGTATTCAAGTTAAGAGAACATTCGAGCTTCTAAAGGTTAAGGTATGTGGGAATTAATCCATGGGTTCTTTCATCCATGGAGTCCCATGTTATATGTTATTTTCAAGTATGTTTTCAATGAGCTGTAATCATGAATTTCAAATGATTCCAATGAAAGATTTATGAATGACTACCAAGGTTTATTAATGAGTGATGAAAAATTAGGAATGATGTTTCAATGATGTTTTAACCAAAACATTATAGTGTGAAAGGTAATTCTCACACAATCATGTTAAAGAGGTGAAAGGACATTCTCATCAACTCTTGGATTGTTATGAATGAAATATGTTAATAAGCTATTCTTGTTACTTCCTTATGATGAGGATTGATATCTTTTATTGACATTCCTAATGATGTTAATGACTACGTTTTCATGAATTCTATTAGGATAATGACTAAGCACCAAGAAATTTAAAGTGGGGTTCGGTCAGGTAGCTATAGTAGTTACTCAAGAAAATCCTATTAGACACCTTTAGACCCTAACTACATTGCCCTTGTAGGTTTATGATGCCAATATCGCCTACCTAGTGGACCTACATATAGCTCATGATTATGATATTCTCGTAAGTCTACCTTGGCAAAGTAGTCTCTCTCTTGTCGATGTGGGAGTTACATCAGATTCTATGTTATAGCTCGCATTATCTTATATGTTAGTTAAAGGTCCTATCCCACACCAAGGTATATGAAAAGGCATAGAGTTCTTATGATGATATTTTTGATGCATTGACCAAATGATTATGATGTTCTAAGGTTTTCAAGGTTTTATTTATGTTTTTAAGAAAATGGTCATGCATGTCATGATTAATATTGATTATGCCTTATATTCGTTGTTCATGCATACTTCTCACATAGTGCATTTTATGTACTAACGCATACTTTTGCCTATATTGTATCATATTTAGGGTAAGAAGATCATCGTACACCTCCCACTCGTGGCTAGAGTTGAGCTTTACTTTCTTAGTTGGTGAATTCTCATGCTTCGTGGACAAGATTTTTATCTTTTCATCATTCTTTGACTTTTATATATTTTCATGGGTCATGTAGGAGCTTTTTTTATGCCTCCATCTAGTTAAGTAGAGGCATGTTAGATGTCATGGAGTCTATATTGTCTTTTCAATTTGAGTTTGAGACTTTTTCTTTTTTGTTGTGATTTTTCATGTCGAGACTTTATTTTTGGATCAATGTCTTTGATTATTGCTTACTTACCTTATGTATGATCATTAATGATATGCTAAGAGTCTTGGTTAGGGTCCCTCGGGATTCAAATCATCATGTCGCATCTAGTGCCTAGCTTGGGTCATGACAGAAGCATAGGTTATCATATTACCATTTTGCATCCAAACACAACTAAGACAAGCTCTTGAATCATCACAATTCACAATGAACCCAATAGAACCTTCCGACAAAGTCAACACAGGAGAAGAAGTAAGTCTATCTTTCAACTCCTGAAAAACTCTAATCATATGACTCAGACCATTAAAATTTTACCTTCTTTTGAGTCAAAGTAGTCAAGGGTGATGGAATGGAAGAGAAACCTTCCACAAACCTTCTATAATAATTGGATAAGCCTAAGAAATTTTGAATATCAGAAGGAGACAAAGGTCTAGGCCAATTATTAATCGCTTTGGTCATCTTATGATAAAAAATAATACCTTCACCAAAGAAAATATGGCCAAGAAAAACAATAGACCTTAACCAAAACTCACACTTTCTAAACTTAGAAATTACCTGGTAGTCCTTGAGAATTTTCAAGACTATCCTCAAATGATCGGTATGATCCTCCTAACTATGAGAATAGATCAAAATATCATGAATGAACACATTACAAACATATTCAAATATTACTTGAATACCCTATCCATCAAATCCATAAAATATGTTGGAATATTCATTTGTCCAAAAGACATAACAAAGAATTCAAAGTAAGCATATCGACTTCTAAAAGATGAATTCTTAAAGATATCTTTGGGATATCACATTCTTTTACACAGAGTTGATGATAACCACCCGATTGAAGATCAATCTTTGAAAAGTAACATGTTCCCTGAAGTTGATCAAACAAGTCATCAATCCTTAGAATGAGATACTTATTCTTAATTATGACCTTGTTCAATTACCGATGGTTAATACACATAGCAGTGAATCATCCTTCTTTCTAAGAAAGAGAAAAAGAGAACCCCATGGAGAGATACTCGGTCTAAGGAAACCATTCTGCAAAAAATCTTTCAACTGATCCTTTGACTCTTTCAATTCTGTTTGGTCCATTCGATAAGGAGTAATAGATGTAAGATAGGTATCAAGGAGAAGATCAATATGAAATTCTATTTCTCTTTTGGGAGAGACACATGGGAGATCATTGGGGAAAACTTTTGAAAACTCATTAACAATTGAAACTAACTCAAGAGTAGGAGCTTCGAAATTTGTATCTCTAACCCGAACTAGATGACTGATGCTCCCCTTAGAAATTATTTTTCCAGCTCTACGGCATGAGATGAATTGACCTATAAATACAAAATTACTACCTTTCCATTCTAGGACTAACCCAATTGGAAACTAAAACTTGACCATATTGTTCCTATAACATATAGAAACATAACATGCATGAAGTCAATACATACCGAGAATAACATAAAAATGGTCATATCAAGATCTACAAGATCAACTGAGGTGACTTTATGGAATACTAAAACTGGAAATCTTGATAAACCCTCTTAGCCACAATTGAATCACCAACAAGAGTATAGACTGAAAAAAAGCTCTAACAAGGTCTCGGGACTAACAATAAACTTCATATCAATATCAGGAGTAATAAATAATAGAGTAGCACCCTGATCTAACAATACATAAACACCATAGTCAAAGAATTTCAACATACCAGTCATAACATTGGGCGAATCCTCTAACTCTTGATGAGTTTGAAGGCCATAAAATATTTTTTGGCACTGACTGCCACTTGAAGTAGTACCACGCTCATCCAGACGGCCTGTAGCTTGAGTCTGAGCCTGGGGTCTAGAACCACTCCTATAATTGTACGCTTGATAACCCGACTTTCCATACCTATAGCACATATCTGATTACAATAAGCATTCTCCCTTATGATTCCTTCCACATTTCTTGCATGGAGTGATGAATTGACCACTCAGAGATCCTCCTTTGTACCTAAGGTTAGACACCTTATCTTTATCAAACTTTAAAGGTAGAGCATTTGATAAATCTTATTCAGAATACTTTTGACAAAACTGAGGATGGCCACCATTTTTGGACTTACCATATGAGAAATTTTCACCATCGGTTTAAGCCCTTTTGGACTTCTTTCTAGATCTCTCCTTCAACTTTTCCTTCTCTATTTGCTCAGCATGTGTCATAAGACACAAAATTTCCATCTCTTTGATTATCATAGTGGTTCTACAATCTTGGACCACCAAATCAGACACACCCAAAGCAAACTTGCTCATACGAGCCCTTGGATTGGCGACCATAAAAGGACTATATTTTGACAACTTAGTGAACTTGAGGGCATACTCCTTCACACTTATATTACATTATCGTAGATTGAAGAAAAATTATATCTTAGCTTCCCTTAACTCGAAAGGAAAGAATCGGTGAAGGAAAGGACCCTTGAATTCCACACATTCAATAGTACCATCATCTCTAGACAATATGAGTGTAAGGTAGTATGCCCTCAAGTTAACAAAGTTGTCCAATTATGCTCCTTTTTTGATAGACAACTCCCATTCCCAAATGATTAAACTTATTTTGGGAGTATCAGCCTTGGTTATGAAAGCCTAACCGGAATGCTTATCAAAGAGATAGACATTTCTAGGTTCATGACATATGCCGAACAAATAGAAGGGGAGAAGCTTAAGAAGAGAAAGGTGAGGGAGTCCAATAGGGATCGATTTGAAGGTGGGTTTTCTCAATCTAAATTCGGTGGTAATAATGGTTGTTTCCAACAAGGCCAAAAGTTTCAAAGCCAAAGTTCTTCTCAAGCTTCAGGATAAATATTTGACAAAGACAGGGTGCCCAAACCTAAGGCCCAAAGTGGTGGTGTTCGTGGATCTACTCTCCCCAAGTGTTGTAAGTGTTGGAAAAACCATGGAGGCAAATGTTTTGTTGGTATGGGTGCTTGTTTTGGATGTGGAAAAGTGGGGCACAAGACCTCTGAATGCCCTAATGTTGCAAATAATGGAAGATAAGGATGTCGTCAAGGTCAAGTTACTCAAGGTGGACAAGTTCAATAAGGTGTTGGTCTATGCCAAAATAGGTTCTATGCACTCAAATCTAGACAAGATGTTGAGAAGTCTCCTGATATGATTACAGGTATGTTGCAGGTCTTTGATTTTGGTGTTTATGCTTTACTTTATTCGGGTGCCACATTGTCTTGTATTACTCCTTAACTTGCTATAAAATTTGATAAATGTCCTGAAATCTTGCTAGAGCCTTTTTCGATTTCTACTCTTATTGGTGATTTGGTTCTATACAAGAAAGTCTATAAAAATTGCCTCGTGTCGTTCTTGCATAAAATAATCCCATGTAATCTTATTGAATTTAACATTACTGATTTTGATGTCATTCTTGGCATAGATTGGCTACATGTTTCTTATGCATCTATTGATTGTAGAACCCACATGGTCAAATTACAATTTACTAATGAGTCAGTTCTTGAGTGGAAGGATAGTGATTCGATATTTAGTGGTCGGTTCATATCCTGCCTAAAAGACCATAAAATAATTTCTAAGAGGTGTATTTATCATTTAGTGCAGGTTAGGGATACATATTCCAAGCGTCTACTATTTAGTCAGTTACTATTGCAAATGAATACCCCAATGTGTTTTCTAATAATTTGTCCGATATTCCTCCCAAAAGGGAAGTCAATTTCAGTATAAATCTTCTTCCCGACACCCAACCTATATCTATCATTCCTTACTGTATGGCCCCAGTAGAACTAAAGGAATTGAAGGAATAATTGAAAGATTTGTTAGATAAGAGTTTCATAAGTCCAACCATTTTACAATGGGGTGCTCCCGTATTGTTTGTTAGAAAGAAGAATGGGTCACTTTGCATGAGTATAGACTACTGATAATTAAATAAGGGCAGCCCGGTGTACTTAAGCTCCCGCTATGCGCAGGGTCCGGGGAAGGGCCTGACTACAAGGGGTCTATTGTACGCAGCCTTACCTTGCATTTCTGCCAGAGGCTGTTTCCAAGGCTTGAACCCATGACCTCCTGGTCACATGACAACAACTTTACCAGTTACTCTAAGGGTAAAGGAGTGTGACATTCCCAAGACGACATTTCAAACAAGGTATGGCCATTTTGAGTTTTTGATTGTCATTCAAGTTGACTAATGCTTCCACTATTTTCAAGGACTTGATGAATCGAATCTTCAAATCATACCTACACATATTTGTGGTGGTCATTATTGGTGATATATTGATTTATTCCCAAAGTTAAGAAGAGCCTATAGGTCACTTGAGACTTGTGTTGCAAATTTTGAGGGACAAGCAACTATTTACATGGTTTAGTAAATGTGAATTTCTGTTGACGTACATGGCATTTTTTGTTCACATTGTTTCAGGTGATGGTATCATGGTTGATCTAAAGAAAATGAAGGCAGTGAAGAATTTGCCTAGACCATTGTCTCCTTTAGATGTTCGTAGCTTTTTGGTATTGGCTGGGTTTTATAGAAGGTTTGTAGAAGGATTTTCATCTATTGCATTGCCTTTGACTAAGTTGAACCAAAAGAAGGTGAAGCTTCAATGATCGGATGAATGAAAGAAATTTCCAAACATTGAAGGATCGGCTTTTGTCGGCTCCTATTTTGATATTGTTAAAAGGTCTGGATGGTTTTTTTGTATATTGTGATGCCTCATGATTTGGATTGGGTTGTGTTTTAATGAAACATGAAAACATCATAGCGTATGCCTCCTGACAACTAAAAGTGCATGAACAAAACTATCTAACTCATGCTCTTGAAAATTTGACGTCATTATCTTTATGTGTTGCATGTTGATATATTTACCGATCACAAAATCTTACAATATGTGTTTAGGCAAAGAGATTGAACCTTAGGTAGAGGATGTGGCTTTAACTATTAATGTATTATGATATGAGTGTGTAGTACCATCTGGGTAAAGCAAATGTTATTGCTGATGCTCCTAGTCGATTATCTATGAACAGTGTTGCTCATGTTAAAGATGAAAAGGAGTTTGTTAAATATGTATACCAATTGGCCTACTTGGGGGGGTAATGTTGAGTGACTCTAATGAGAGTGGTATCCTTGATCAAAATGGTTCAGAATTATCATTGGTAGCGGATGTAAAGGCAAAGCAACACATGGATCCAATCTTACTTGAGTTTAAGAAATTGGTCATTGATAAGACTATTGAAGTTTTCTCACAAGGGAGAAATGGAGTACTTCGCTACCAAGGTCGGTTATGTGTTACAAATATTGATGGCCTAATTGAAATGATATTAAATGAAGCCCATAACTCTCGATATTTACATTTGGGATCCATCAAAATGTATAAAGATTTGAGGGAAGTGTATTGGTGGAGTGGTATGAAGAAGTACAACAATGTTCGTGGCAGAATTCCCAAATTATCACAAGTGACAGTTGTACATCAAACATCGGGAGGTCTAGCCCAAGATATCAAAATTCCTACTTGGAAGTGGGAGGATATGAACATGGACTTCATAACAGGCTTTTCTCGTACTCGAAAGAAACATGATACAATCTGGGTGGTAGTAGATAGAATGACCAAGTCAGCCCATTTTCTACCAATTAAGACTTCTTATAGTGCCAAAGATTATGCGAAGACGTATCTTCGGGAATTGGTAAAGTTACATGTGTGCTATTGTCCATCATTTCAGATTGTGGTACTCAATTCATTTTTCTCTTTCAAAAATCTTTTCAAAAGGGTATTGGCATAAAATTTAGTCCAAGTATCGCATTTTACTCTCAAACTGATGGACAAGCCGAGAGAATGATCCAAACTCTAGAAGACATGTTGAAGGCTTATGTGCTTGATTTCAAATAAAAATTTGAATGATCACCTATCATTATTTGAATATTCATATAATAATAGTTACTATTCGAGCATCGAGATGGCACTATTTGAAGCCTCATATAAAAAAAGGTGTCGATCACCTATTGGATGGTTTGAAGTGGAGAGAGTGCCTTGTTAGGGCCCCAGTTTGTGTTTTAGGACTTGGAAAAAGTCAAATTTATTCAAGAAATCTTAAGGGTTTCCAAAGTCATCAAAAGTCCTATTCGGATGTTAGAAGGAGAGAACTTGAATTCGATGTAGAAGATTGGGTTTACTTGAAGATTTCACCCATGATAGGGGTAATGTGTTTCAGAAAGAAGGGGAAATTTAGTCCCCAGTAAATAGGCCCATATAGGATCCTAAGGAATATTGGTAAGGTAGCCTATAAACTTGACTTTCCATTGGAATTACCCTCGGTTCATTTGGTATTCCATGTATCAATGTTGAGAAAATGTGTTGGTAATCCCAATATAGTGTGAGTGTTGAAGAAAACTTGACTTATGAGGAGGTTCCGATTGAAATTTTGGACTGTAAAGTTAAAAGGTTGAGAAACAAGGAAGTTGCATCCGTTAAAGTATTGGGGAGGAACCAATATGTTGAAAGTGCTACATAGGAAGAGGAAGAGGACAAGATGAAACAATATCCTTATCTCTTTTCTTCCATTCCAGCCTAAGACATTTAGCTGTTCATGCTCGAATCCTCAAACTCTTATATTCCAACCTCTCTATGTCTTATTGCATGTATGCATATTCATGAACCTGGTTTTAAATGATGATTAAGTTACATTATTACATTCATGCTAGCTTGTTAGCTATACACTCTACTCTACTCAAGTTGGTTCTACCTCATTCGAGGACAATGTTCCCAAGGGAAAGATAATGTAACACCCCATACCATTCTAACTTAGATTATTCCATGAACCAAGAGAAAATTTGTAAAAAATAGATAGGGGGAGAAAGTATGCGTCGAGGATTTGAGCATGTAATTTTGATTCGAGAAAAGTTTTAGACGGTAGAGTCCGCTATGTCCCCACGTCGCGGATAAGAACAAAATTCTAAAAATGAGATCTGGGGACAACATCCACATCGTGGATCTAGAGACTTATTTTTGTTCGATTTCAGTTTTAAGTAGGGGCACTTTGGACTTTTCCCTACCTATTAGTTAATGAACCTGGATGTTTTTAGGAATAAATCCCACCCTATTAACTACCTAGAAACCCCTATTTTTTCTCATTCTTTCACAATTCATCAAATACAAAAATATTTCTCTCTAAAAAGGCTCTTAAATCACCATTAAAGACAAGCAAGCAATACTCTCAAGTTCTTCATCAAAATTTAAAATTTATTCAAACTTCTTCTAATTTCTTATCCATGGTATGTGGATATTCATCCATGGGCCCCTTTCATCCATGGAGCCCAACCAATTCTCAATTGTTTTGACTCAATTAAACTATGTATTTTATGAATTTTGTGATCTCAATTTTAATTACATGAATTATGATTTAAATTATTATGAACCTATTTCAATATAAATTAATGATTATTTCATTGAATTGAAGAGGTTTTCTATGAATTTCCTACATCACTCTTTAGGGTCATGACATGGATAATGGGTATTTTCAATTATACTTTAATTGATTTTATTATGCATGTTTCAAGTCAATTTCATGATTTCTAAGTCAATTAATTGTGAACCCATGTTTTCACCTTAATTTCAATTATAATTCATGATTATGGAATTTCAAGTTTTATGAAAAAGGGTGACTTAAGATACCTAATGGTGACTTAAGACCCTAATGATACTCCTTATGAAATAAGATTCGTAATGATGGAAGGCTTACACCCACATTGCATGAATCACATAATAATGAACTATTCCTATGGACAAATTTTATGAATTGGATTGGTTGCTTTTGATCGCCTTTCTACGTGGTAAGTTTATGTTTTCAAGACAATTATGAACTATGATTTATGAAAAGCTTATGATTTATGACAAATATGATTTATGATAATGAAATGTATTCAATAGGATGTTGACTTAGCACCGAGAGGACTTTGAGGTGGGGGCTCGACCCAAGGGGTCCTTAGTAGCAATCCCTATTTCCTTCACTACATTATCACCGTAGGATTATTGCAAATATGGACAAGATAGTTGATCCACATAGAGCATATGTTCATGATTACCGCTTAGAGGGGAAGAGTCTACCTTGGCAAGTAGATTCCCCTTTTTCCATTGCATTGGGAGACACCGAGATTCTATGTTATATCTTGCATTATATTATTATTGGTTATGGTTAAATCCCACATATGTATGGTCTCTTATGATAAATTACTTAACTAATCCTATCCTTTACTTTTACATGATACTCTTACGGTTAATTGTGCATTGATCCTTCTCATGTTTACTTATGATTTTACTACCTCTTTTATCATGCTATTTGAAATGGTCATTTGCACAAAATGGTTTTATTATGCATTACATTTCTCACATACTTAGTACTTTCAAAAGTACTAAAGCATAATTCATTTCCTACATTATATCACAATGTAGGAACGGACGCTCGATCCTATTCTCATGGCTAGTTGGTGATTTGCCAAAAATTGTGTGGTGAGTCCTCATGCTTCAAGAAAAAGCCTAGTATAGCTTTACTTCTTTGTAAGACCCCAAAAATTTGTAAAGTCCAAAAATAAGGAACAAAGAATGAAGGTGTAGAGAAACACAGAAAACTGGCACCAAGTATCGACCGTGGAAGGCCATTACAGGTCGTGGTACGCACCATGCCTTATGGT
Source organism: Solanum dulcamara (assembly GCF_947179165.1). NCBI lineage: Eukaryota > Viridiplantae > Streptophyta > Magnoliopsida > Solanales > Solanaceae > Solanum > Solanum dulcamara. The sequence goes on along the minus strand of NC_077239.1, from coordinate 57,761,579 downwards.
AAGCCACTGTAGTGGTGATTTAGAGACTCAGAACTGCAGAGAAGGTAAAATGATGAGAGATCTTGAACCATGGTGAGCATCACAGACTGTGAAGCCCTCATTGGTGACCTCTCCGCCAAATCCCCAGGAAACTTACCAAGGCAAGGACCACGGATGACCACCACCATGCAACGTGGTGTGTTTCTTTGGTGGTCACTCTGTAGGCCTCCTGCAGTACCTACACCATGGCCACATTTTATGGGCGTAATGCCCTCTATAGACCATCAAGGTCCCCGTGGAGATAGTTCAGAGACACACCCTGCAAAATCCCCAAAAACGTTTCCCAAATTAATCATCACGGAAGACCACCACGGACCATGAAAGGACCCGATAAAGCTAGTCCAGGAAGATTTTTAAAAGAGGCATTTTGGACTTTTCCTATGTTTTGACAAAAAGTGAAGTCGTTTTGAGGGAAGAATTCACCTATCTAAAAGACCCTAAGCCTTTCTACACTCATGCACTCTCACTCAAGTTCTAAGACCCAAACCCTAACCTCTCAAGTTCTCTCAAGTCTTTCTCTTCCTCAAGAAAGCTCGGGTTCCTTTCAAGGTTCTTCAAGTCTCCATTTCTGTCAAGCTTGCATTAGGGCTTTATTCTCCAAGGTATGTGGGTCTCACCCATGGGTTCTTCCACCCATAGAGCCAAAATATTTTTCTCAACTTAATTACTCAATTTCAAATGATGAAATCTTATGGGTTTTTATTTGATATTTCCAAATGCATATATTATGGTCTATTTGAAGTATATTTACCTATATTGGTAAATATTTTCTCTCAATTTCATGAATTGGATGATTTATCAACGTTCTTATATGAAGCCATAAAAGTAGCTTTAAACTATATTGGTGGTTGTTAAAGATGTTTTAATTGATGCATTTCCATTACCCTCATGCATGCTAGCATTGTTTTACATGTATTTGAAGGTTAAATGAAATGAACCCACCTAGTTTTACTATGTTCTCAATGAAGTTGAAATAAACTCTTTGACTCCAAAATAAATGTTTATAAAAGAAAATGTTTATGACTAAAGGAAGTGTTACGAAATGAAAGAATGATGATGAAAAAGGGCTTCTTAGACAAAGAATGGATTCTATGTGATAACGACAATTCTCACATATTTGAATCAAATGAAAGTTTTTAATGAGTTATTCTACCCAATGATGATTTGATGTCTAATGTTATATGAATGCTTACGTTATTATGTTATTTAAATGTTGTTATGTGGAATTGACCTAGCACCGAATGTAGCATATAGATAGGGCCTCGATCTTAGGGGTCCTTAAGTAAAGTCTCATATTGCGTTAACTATGCGCCAATATAGGAGCCCTTGTATGCTATGTAGGCTAGTGGATACACAAAGATCTCTTAAACTTAAAGTTAAAGAAATAAATGAAGTTGACGGAGTTTTACTCGGCAAGTAGTCTCTCCGTGACAACGTAGGGGGTTATGTTGCATTCCATATAATGACTCACATGGTCTTAAATGTCGATTGAGGTTATCTTCCCACAAAATGAATGTTTCAAATGCTATGAACTTGATTGAATACTCATGCATTGTACTATGTTTCATATTACCTAATTGTTCAAATGTTTCTCAAATGTTCATGTATTCCTACATACTTAGTACATTCAAAGTACTAATGCATAATCTTTTTCCTACATGATATCACCATGTAGGAACCAACATTGCTCCTCACTCTCTTCCACGTGGTTAGTTAAATCGTTGAAGGCTACATAGTTGGTGAGTTCTCATGTTTTGGGAACAACATCTCATTCCCTTTTTTAGCTTATGACATATATTGACTTTTGGTACTTTTGACATTACATTTAAGGGAGAACTAGGGACTTGTCTTATCCCTCGCAATGTGTAAAGAAAGTAGAGATATTGTTTAATGAATAGATGATGCATGATGTTTAAATTTGTCTTTTGTTCTCTATTTTAAATGTTATTTCCCTTAATCCCATTATCCCTTTTATTTCAGCTTTTAATTGAATATCACTACCTATGAAAGCTAAATAAATGCTAAGAGGCTTGGGTAAGGTACCTCTAATGTCTCATTCACCATGTCATATCTAGGCCTTAGTCTTGGGTTATGAAAAACTTGGCATCAGAGCTCGAGGTTTTGAATGGTTGTCGAAGTCCAACATACCGCATCGAATCAAGTCTTGTTCATGGCTGTGTAGCATCCCACAACTATGAATGGGAGACTATGGGATGTTTAGAAAAACTTTCACTTCTTTCAAATTCATGTTGTTCCCTAGAGTGTTCTAAGACTTCCTCTAACTAATGGACCATTTTGTGTTCTTTAGATAATGCCTCGAGGAAGAGCACCTCCACTTAAAGCAAGGGTTGATGACAAGGACCAAACTCCTCTAGTTCCCAAAGCTCCACATCATGAGAAAGGAGTGATACATGTAGAATATTACAACATCATCACATTATTGGCTCAAGACGTAGCCAACTAAGGAAATCAAGGTGTTGCTCCTCCTCCTCAAGTGCCAAATTTGGCTTCTAGGATTTAGGATTTCAAAAGGATGAATCCGCCCGAGTTTGATAGTTCCAAAGTGGATAAGGACCCTATAGAGTTTATTAATGAGGTTTACAAGATTGTAGCTATCATGAGTGTGCCTCCGAATGAGAAGGCCAAATTATGATCCCATCAACTCAAGGGTATGGTAAGGGTATGGTACAAATAATGGATTGTCGAGAGGGGTAAATATATGGGACCTATGGAATGGGAAGAATTTAAAGGTGCTTTCCTAAACATCTTCTTTCCTGTGGAGCCAAGAAAGGCAAAGATCAAAGAGTTCATTAACCTTCTCCAAGAGAGAGCATGAGTGTGAGGTAGTATGCCCTCAAGTTTACCAAAATATCTAAGTATGCTCCTTTTATGGTCTCTGACCCAAGGACAAGGATGAGAAAGTTTATCTCCATCATTTCTAGCTTGGTATCCAAGGAGTGCAAAATGGCCATATTGCTAAAGGAGATAGACATCTCCTGACTCATGACATATATAGACTAAATTATAGAAGAGAAGTTGAGGAAAAGGTCAAGAGGGTTCAAGAAAGATAGAATTGATGGTGGAGGGTTCATTCCACAAAGGTCTGGTTATAGTGGTAGTGGAAAGGGCCAAGGTGGGCAATGATTCATGGGGAAAGGTTCTACCAATACTCCTCCTCCAAGGTTCAATAAAGAAAATGGTTCTAACCGGTGGCTCCAAGAGATAATGTTGGTGCTCAAGCCTTCCCCACTTGCAAGATATGTGGGAGAACTTAGAAAGGGGAATGCTTAGCCGACTCCAATGTATGCTTTAAGTATGGCAAGCTGGTCCACCATGCTAGAGATTATAGAGGTGATGGTAGTAGGCCTCAAGACCAAATTGCTCATGGTCAACAAGCTCAAGAAGGTGGACAACACAACAACCACTTTTATGCTTTGCATGGGAGATAATAGGTTGAGAAAACACCAAATATTATTACCAGTATGTTAAAGGTCTTTGATTTTCATGTGTATACATTATTAGATCCGAGTGTAAAATGTAGTTTGTTACTCCATTCCTACCCAATAGGTTTGATGTGTTACCTGAAATGTTAGTAAAGCCTTATTTGGTGTCTACCCCCATTGGGGAGTCAATTATTTCTAAAAAGATCTATAAGGGTTGTCCCGTGTCTATCTTGCATAAAGTTGTTCCTTGTGACCTCATAGAGCTTGACATGTTAGCTTTTGGTGTTATACTTGGGATGGATTGGCTACATCTATCTTATGCTTCTACAGATTGTAGAACTCATAGAGTTAGGTTTCAATTCCCAAATGAGTCTATTCTTTAATGGAAGGATCATAATTTGGTAGTGAAGGGTAGGTTCATTTCTTGTCTTAAGTCCTAAGAGTTGATTGATAAAGATTGCATTTACCACATTGTGAGGGTTAGGGATGTTGACTCTGAAAGTCCTTTCATTGGGTTGGTTACCGTAGTTAATGAGTTTTCCAATGTCTTTCTCGATGACCTTTCGGTATCCCTCCCAAAAGGGAAGTTGATTTTGGTATTAATCTTCCCCTCGATACCCAAACTATCTCTACTCCACCTTACCGAATGGCCCTGGCAGAATTAAAGGAGTTGAAAAAATAATTAAAGGACTTATTAGAGAAAGGACGCATTAGGCCAAGTATTTCACCTTTGGGTGCTCCCGTGCTGTTCATAAGAAAGAAGGATAGGTCGGTTCAAATATGCATAGACTACCGTTAATTGAACAAGGTAACTATTAAGAATAAGTTCCCAATTCCTAGGATAGATGATTGGTTTGATCAACTACAAGAGGCAAGTCATTTCTCCAAGATCGATCTTTGGTTCGGCTATCACTAATTAAGGGTGAGGGAGTATGATATTCTCAAGACAGCATTCTGAATGAGATATGGTCACTTTGAGTTCGAGTGAGTCATTTGGGTTGATGAATGCACCCATGGTGTTTATAGACCTAATGAATGGTGTTTAAACCTTAACTTGACACTTTTGTAGTAGTCTTCATTGACGATATCTTGACATACTCTCGGGGTGAGGAAGAACAAAAGAATCACTTGAGGGTTGTACTTCAAACCTTGAGGCAAAGGTAATTATTTGCCAAATTTAGTAAGTGTGAATTTTTATTGAAAGAGGTGGCATTTTTTGGTCACATAGTGTCCAGTGATGGGATCAAGATTGATTCTAAGAAAATGGAGGCAGTGAGAAATTGGCCTAGGCCATTGTTTCCTTTGGAAATTAGAAGCTTTTTGGGTCTAGCCAGGCACTATAGAAGATTTGCTGAAGGGTTCTCTTTCATCCCATCTCCTATGATGAAATTGACCCAAAAAAGGCAAAATTCATATGTACAGATAAGTGTGAAAAGAGTTTCCAAACTTTGAAAGTTCAACTTATCTCTGTTCCTATATTGACTTTATCAGAAGAGTTAGAAGGGTTTTTGGTTTATTGTGATATTTCAAAGATTGGTCTGGATTGTGTATTGATGCAAAATGGAAAGGTTATAGCCTATGCTTCTAGGCAATTAAAGGTGCACAAACGTAAGTACCCTCCTCATGATCTTGAGTTGGTGGCTATTGTGTTTGCCTTAAAGATTTGGTAGCATTATCTCTATGGGGTACATGTGGATGTGTTCACCGACCACAAGAGTCTCAAATATGTGTTCACCCAAAAAGACCTCAATCCAAGGCAAAAGATATGGCTTAAACTCCTCAAAGACTATGACATGAGTGTGAATTATCATCCAGGTAAAGCCAATGTTGTTGCCGATACACTTAGTAGAGTATCTATGGGGAGTATGGCTCATGTTGATGAAGGTGAGAAGGAATTGGTGAAGGATGTTATGTTAGCTATATTAGGGGTGAGGTTGAGTGGTTCTGATTATGGATGTATGGTTATTCATAATGGATCCAAATCATCTTTGGTGGTGGATGTTAAGTCAAAATAAGACCTTGACCCGACATTAGTGGAGTTAAAGAAGTTTGTGAAAGAAAAAAAAGTAGAAGTTTTTTTCAAACGGGGGAGATGAGGTATTACACTACCAAGTCCGGTTATGCATTTCGGATGTGGATGGCCTAAGGGATTTAATTTTGAAGTAGGCTCATAATTCTTCATAATCTATTCATCCCAGTTTGACGAAAATGTACCAAGACTTAAAAGATCTTTATTCATGGGGTGGCATGAAAAGGGACATAGCAAGTTCGTGTACAAATGTACAAATTACCAACAAGTGAAGGACGAATATCAAAATCCAGGGTGGCCTAGCGCAAGACATTAAAATCCCTACTTGGAAGTGGGAAGATGTGAATATGGATTTTGTAGTGGGTTTGCCTCGTACTCAGAAGAATCATGACTCAATTTAGGTGATTGTTGATAGAATGACTAAGTCGGCTCACTTTCTACCAGTCAAGACTTCTTATAGTGTCATAGATTATGCTAAGTTGTATATTTAGGAGTTGGTGAGGTTGCATTGTGTATTGTTGTCGATTAGTTCAGATTGTGGTACCCAATTCACATCTCATTTTTAGAGATTGTTTTAATAGGGTCTTGGTACCAAAGTAAAGCTAAGTACCGCATTTCAACCTCAAACCAATGGGCAAGCCGAACGGACAATTCAAAAACTAGAGGATATATTAAAGGCTTGTGTGTTGGAGTTTAAAAGAAGTTGGGATGATCATATACCGCTCATTGAGTTTGCCTATAATAATAGCTACCACTCAAGTGTTGAGATGGTACTGTTTGAAGCTTTGTATGGGAGACGATGTAGGTCTCCGATTGGTTGGTTAGAAGTAGGTGAGATGACCTTGTTGGGTCCCTATTTGGTTATTTATGCTTTGGAGAAAGTAAGAGTCATTAGAGAAAGGTTAATACGCCTCAAAGTTGTCAAAAGCCCTACTCCAATACTAGGAGAAGGGATCTTGAATTTAATGTAAATGATTGGGTGTACTTGAAGGTTTGGCCCATGAAGGGTGTAGTTTAGCTTGGTAAAAAAGGGAAATTGAGCCCTAGGTACGTAGGGCTTTATAGAATCTTGAGACGTGTTGGCAAGGTTGCCTATGAGTTGGAGTTACTATTGGAAATTGCCATGGTTCATCTGGTGTTCCATGTGTCTATGCTGAGAAAATGTGTGGGTGATTCTAGTTCCATTTTTCCATTGGAGGTAGTGAATGTCGAAGAAAACTTGACCTATGAAAAGGTCCAGATCTAAATTTTGGACTAACAAGTTAAGAGATTGAGGAACAAAGAAGTTGCATCTGTTAAAGTCCTTTGGAGGAACAAACAAGTTGAAAGCGCAACATGGGAAGCGAAAGCAGATATGATGAAATGTTACCCTCATCTTTTTCATTCCACTCAAGCCTAAGGCACTAAGTTATTCATGTTCAAATGTTTATGACTCCTATGTTTCATATTTCCTAAGTTTTCATATGCATGCATGTTCATGAAGTTAAATTTTAAGGTCATGTTTATAGTAAGTTTAAAGATCTCATATTTTATGCACTACAAGTGTCAACTGTATTCAAGTTGGGCTGCTAGTCCTTGTGTTTTGTTCTTTTATATGCTAATAATTCTCATTCGAGTATGAATCTTCCCAAATGGGAGCTATTCTAAAACCCCCAAAATTAGGAAAGTCCTAGAACGAGGAACAAAGAATGAAGGTGCAGAGAAATACAGAAACCTAGCAATAGGTATCGACTATGGAAATCCATCACAAGCCATAGTATGCAACACACCACATGGTGAGCCACTGTGGTGGTGATTTAGAGACTCAAACCTGTAGTGAAGGCACCACGATGAGGGACAACGGACCGTAGTAAGCACCACAGATCGTGAATCTCTCTATGGTAAGGACCACAGACGACCACTGCAGGCTTTGGATATCTTCATGATCGTGGTGTGTTTTCATGGAGGTCACTCTGTAGGCCCCCTACAGGACCTGCACCACGGCCACATTTTATAGGTTGTGATACCCTCCACAGACCATGAAGGTCTCCGTGGAGAAAGTTCTGAGAATAACCCTTAAAACTCCATAAAATATTTTCCCAAGTCAATCATCACGGGACACCACCACGGGCCGTGGTGAGCATCACGGACCGTGAAGGGTTTTTGTGAAGCCATTCTGGCTAGATTTTTAAAAGGGGCATTTTTGTCTTTTTGTGTGTTTTAACACAAAGTGAGGTTGTTTTTAGGGGAGAATTCACCTATCTAAAAGACCCTAAGCCTTTCTACACTCATTCACTCTCACTCAAGTTCTAAGACCCAAACCATAACCTCTCAAGTTCTCTCAAGTCTTCCTCTTCATCAAGAAATCTAAAGTTCCTTTCAAGGTTCTTCAAATCTCCATTTCTGTCAAGCTTGCATTAGGGATTTGTTCTCCAAGGTATGTGGGTCTCATCCATTGGTTCTTCCACCCATGGAGCTCAAATATTTTTCTCAACTTAATAATTGATGTGCTGTATATTTATGACATTTTCAACGCTCAAAACAATGAATTAGTGTTTGTTGTAAGCATATTTTTGTAGATATGATATGCATTTTTTTTATATTGTAGGAAAGCTAAGTCACATATAAGTTTTGATAATTCTGTGGGTCTGAGTATAGTTTGGCTGAGGATTGAGGAATACGAGCCCCACCACGGACCATAGTGACTTGCACAAGCCATGGTGGCTGGCGTAGTGCTGATGAGAAGAGAAAGTTGCTGCTCAATTTTTGATGAAGTAGATCTCCACGGAACCCACCATAGATCGTAGTATCCTGTATGGGCCATGGTGGATATTATAGTGTTGACTGGGTAAAGCTAAAGTGAACTGCGTTTTGTGATACGTGTAACTTCACGGAACCCATCACGAGTCGTAAAGTCCACTATGGATCATAGTGTTTGATCGTAAAAGATAAGAGAAGACGTTGGAGAATTGGCGAAGGCTATCACCACGAACTCCTGGACAGACCGTATTCAGCACCACAGGGTGTGATGATAGCCAATGAAGAAGATCAACATTTACACAGGCGAAGAGGCCAAGTTAAATATCATGGAAGCAGGACCACGGACCATGAACCTCAGTACGGTCCATAATAACCCAGCATGAAAAGTGTCGACTTATGTTTTCTAGTTATTTTGTATTTCTATAAATACCCAAATTTATTTTATTTTTAGGGTTCTGTGTTTTATTATAGTTTTTGAGTACTTTGTGAACATATCGAAGCTACACTTTACTACTTTTGGAGATTGATTCTTGAAATATCATTCTGGTTTTCATTATTGATTTGTCATACATGTGTTTGATTCAAGGTTTTCTTCTTCATCTGCGTAGATATTAATTCATGAACTCTACACAATTTTTTTTTACTTATAATTATGAGTAGCTAAGAACATAACTAGGGTTGCGGGAACCATGACAACTTAATTAAATAGGCAAAAACGTAGGATTGATATTCATGATACATTTTTGCATGTATTGTGGTTTCTTTATTTAAAAGTCTTTCTTAGTGAGTGCACTCATTAAGAACTTGCCTATATTTATTTCTTACCCGGGAGGGAGGTAGTGATTAAGAAAAGAATATCACAACAATAATTCAAAGAGTCTGACTTCGAAAGAAGGGATAAACTTCATCTATGTTACTTGAGACCGGAAAGAGATAGTTCTTTGAGATCTAGAGTGAGGTTTAGTAAAGCATACATTTTGAGACTGGGAGGATATGAATGAGATATGTCTAAGAAGGACCGGGAGGTGAATTAGATATTACACAACTCGCTAGATTTTACATGCAATACATTGAATGATATCATGAATACAAATTGTCTGTTGAGTTACATGTCATGGGTAACACAATCCTAGCTAAAATTTCATATTGTTCACAACGTAATTGTTAGTTACTTTGATAAAACACCATTAAGTGATTACTAAGTTAAACAACAAAATCCCCCATTTTACTTTATGTATCTTTATTTTTGGGAAATAGTAATTACAATTGAATAGTGATAGCTAATAGAACTTGCATCAACCTATTCCTTGTGGGTTAGAACCCGACTCTTTGTTGGGTAAAATATACTACAAACGATTGCCTATATCTCTTTTGAGAGGTATAGTTGAGCGTTATCAATAGCTCAATTTCAAATGATGAAATCTTATGGGTTTTTATCTGATGATTCCAAATGCATAAATTGTGGTCTATTTGAAGTTTATTTACCTATATTGGTATATATTGCCTCTCAATTTTATGAAATGGATGATTTATCAAGGTCCTTATTTGAAGGCATGAAAGTAGCTTTAAAGTGTACTGACGTGTTGTTTTTAAGATGATTTAATTGATGCATTTACATTACCCTCATGCATGCTAGCATTGTTTTAAATGTATTTGAAAGTTGAATGAAATGAACCCACCTAGTTTTACTGTGTTCTCAATGAAGTTGAAATGAAAGCTTTGACTCAAAAATGAATGTTTATGAAAGCTAATGTTTATGATTAAAGGGAGTCTTATCAAATGAAAGAATGATTGAATAATGATGAAAAAGGGCTTCTTAGCCGAAGGTATTTGGAAAAAAGTGACTGATCTAAAAGCCAAATTAGATGTTCAGCTTGTCAATCACTCCTATTACTATGAAATCACTTATGAGAGAAGATCCACTAAGCCCCAAAAGAGACCAGCACTATCATACAAGGGCCGGAGGATACTGTGAAGAATGGTTTAACACCCGATTCTTCTACAACTACTGGCAAAAGTAATAACAAGGGTAAAGGTGTAGCCGTTCCAGAATATGATAGTGATGACGCCTACTGGCTATCATACGACGATTGATTAATGTAATACGTTCTCACCATTCAAACAAAGCAACAGCTTCACACACAAGTTTAGATTTTTGACATGTTTTAATCAGTTGTAGTCTCATTTTTGTCACGTTCTTGTACCTTATCGTCTAAATTGTTTCTGCATTATCAGGGAATACACAATTAACATGTATTATATTTTCTCCATTCTTTTTGATTGATTGCAAGAGTTTGACTTGGCAGAAAGTTTGATTTATAGATGAAACTCTTGCTCTCTTGAAATGTTTATTGCTAGTGTTTAATGAGGCGAATTCAAAATTTAAAACTTAATGAATTCAACCTTTAAGGTTCTAAGTAATGAATTTTTACACATAAATTTATGTTCCGTGTTGGATACATTGGATTCAGGTAAATTTTATGCTATAACTCTATATTTTTGCCTGAGTGTTGAAGAATACACATACAGAAAATTAAAATGACGACTTCAAATTTGGAAGTGACCTCTTCACCAACAGCTCCTCTGCAAGTTCCCAGCTTTCATTGTGAGGAAAACATATACCTGCTATGCAAAAAGCTCTGTGATAATGGACTGGCAAATCGTGACTGATCTGTTTGTTATTTTCAATTCTGAGATACCGATTCCTCAGAAGGCTAGCCAGCTAGCAGAGGGAGTATATTACAGTCTCTCCGGAAGATGTACTGAACAATGTGGGAGCTGATACCATCAATGTAAAAAGTTGGCGTCGTAGTTGGTGAAAATGATTTGTTGGGATTTTTCTCTTAGATTTCCTGATGAGAGTCCAAAAATGTACTCGCTGGAAGTTGAAATCATGACTGATTTTTGCAGGTAAAAAAGAAGAAGTGCGAGTTTTGAAAATAGAGGCTGGTGTGGAAGAATTCTTTGTTTTGTCAAGATTTTCGGAGTGCTTTTATTTTGTACAACTTGCATAGACATTTTGAGCCGAGGTTTTTCGGAAACGTCATCTCTACCTACATAGGGGTAGGAGTAAAGTCAGCGTACCCTATCCTCTCTATACCACTTATGAAAAATTACATAGGGTACGTTGTTATTATTGTTCTAAAGACGGTTGAAAAAATACGAGATATGAGTCAAATTATATAATACATAGAACCTTCACAATAACGTTCTTCAAAATATGTTTGACATAAACAATTTGATTTTAGTTATAGTTAATTACCTTAATTGATTTTATCATGGATCAGCAATGACGGAGCTAGGATTTTCAATAAGGGGGTTCAAAATCTGAAGAGTAGACACACAAACTAGTCGAAGGGGGTTCGACATCTACTATATATACATAAAAAATTATTTTAACCATATACAAATAGTATAATTTTCAGCCGAAGAGGGTTCGAATGAACCCCCTAAACTTAAGGTGGCTCCGCCCCTACATGGAAGGGGATGGGTTAATCATATGCGCGGGTTTGCAAAGTAAATCTGATATTTAGAATTAGGATGAGTCATCTATTTCTAAGCTTGTCATGTGTCATTCAGTTAAAAATAAGATAAACAATCTAAGTATAATTAAAGGGATATATTTGAATCGAGAATATAACAAGGGTTATATTTTGGAAAAATGGTCTGATATATCCTCAATTTTGTGATTTTAGACTTGATATACCCTTCGTTACAAAAGTGTCGTATATATGCCCCCTACTATTATAAAAATGGTTCACATATACCTCCTAACATTACAAAAGTGGGTCACATATATCTTTTATCTAATAGAAGTGAAAAAAATAATTTTATTTATTTATTTTTAAAAAATTCATATAGAGGTATATATGATATTTTTTCTCACATCATATCTTTTTTAACTTCTTTGATTATCGTTATTTGAGTTTTTTATTTTATTTTCTTTCATTCTTTATTGTAAAAAATGAGAAATAAAGAAAAGAAGTGGAATGGAAAGAAAAAAAAATTAAAACTAATTTTTTTTGATTATATTGTAATTTATTTTTTGTATATGTAAAAAAAATTGGGGCATATATGAAATTTTTTATAAGAAAGTTAGTGAAGAAATTAAATTTGACTATCAAAATAATAAATTCAGATTAGTCGTTCAATTAAAAAAGCCAAAAAAAAACCATGTGAGAATGATCAAATATACGCATACATGAATTTTTTTTTAACAAAATTAAGAAATAAATTAAAAATTGATTGTTAAAAAAAAGGTATATGTGAGTTAGTTGTGTAACAATAGAGATATATATGAGTCATTTTTATAACAAAGTGTTGACCAATTCTAAATTACAAAATTGAAAGATATATTATTCAAGAATACATTTAAAACTTTTCCATAAATTAAAATATGATTGCTATAATTTCATAGTAGTGGACCCAAAGCAGAAAATGAAAATTGTTGCAAGTACCTAAAAGTCAATATATATATTTTTGCAAATAATATTGAAGAATGGATGAAAATAATGGGAAGAAAGAAAAAAACGGTTGCAACCGATTTGTGTAAACTACTAGTGAACTCCACTCCATATATATGTGAGGGAAAAACGAAGGCGAGCGATCGAACTCTGCAGAAATGGAGGAACAAGAAGTTGATGAAAATGGTTCAAGAATACAGAATCCAGCTCAAGAAGTTGATGAAAATGGTTCAGAGGAATTGGATCTGCAAGTCCCCAATTATGTTTTTCAATTCAATTCCCAGTTTTAGTCATAACTAAGCTAGCTCCTCACATTTTTCTTCGTTTTAATTTGCAGTGAATCAATAGAGAGATTGCTAGTTAAGAATTTATGTGCTAAAGATCTTAATGGAAATCCCAAATGCTTATGGTTACCAAAGAAACAAGTGGAAGAGAATCTCCTTCAGCTTCCTTTTCCTCAATTAGGAGAAGAAATAATTCTAACTTTTCATGATCCAATTGACAAAAAGTCATTTACAGTGCAACTGGTGCATGCTGATCAAGAGGAGTACTATATTACAGGAAGAGGATGGGAGGAATATGTAGCTCAACACAAGTTGGAATCTGGGGATTTCATATCTTCTTATAAGAAAAATGATTACTATGTAATCTACACTTGGAAACTGCCTACGGCAGAGGAATTGGATGATACTCATCTGCTAGTTCCCAGGTATGTTTTTCAATTCAATTCAATTCCCAGTTTAGTCATACCTAAGCTAGCGCCTCATATTTTTCTTCGTTTAATTTGCAGTGAATCAATAGAGAGAGTACCAGTGCTTGTCAAGAATTTATGTGCTAAAGATCCTAAAGGCTTACGGTTGTCAAAGAACCAAGTGGAAGGGAATCTCGTTGAACATCCTTTTCCTCAAGTAGGACAAGAAATAATTCTGCCTCTACATGATCCAATCGGGAAAAAGTCTTTCACAGTGCAACTGGTCCATGCTGATCAAGAGGAATACTATATTACAGGAAGAGGATGGGAAGAATATGTAGCTCAACACAACTTGTTAATTTTCGACGACACTACTATCTTTGTTAACAAGGTAGTTCTTGATCCAACTGCAGAGGTTCATCTTGTCAACATCTCCTATCACTATGAGATCACTTATCAGACTACAGGCACTAATCAACCCCCACAGAAACTGAAACCATTAGGCATAACCACGGAGAATAGTTCAGCACCAGCTTCTACTGGAACTACTACTGCTGTCGATAATAGTTCAGCACCTGCTTCTACTACTACTGCAACTACTACTGCTGTCGATAATAGTTCAGCAACTCTTTCTACTGCAACTACTACTGCTGCTGTCGATAATAGTTCAGCATCTCCTACGACTGCAACTACCACTGCTGTCAATAATAGTTCAGCACCCGCTTCAACTGGAACAACTACTGCTGTCGATAGTAGTTCAGCACCTGCGTCTACAGCAATTATTACTGCTGTCGATAATAGTTCAGCACCTGCTTCTACTACTGACTATAATAACAGTTAGCAAGGGTACTAATGGCTTACTTAGAATTGAACTTCATTGTGATGAACCAGATATGATAGTGATGATGCCTGTTGGCTCTGATGGATCGATTGATTAATACTAGTCTGTCGCTTACACGGGATTGGACGGACCTGATCATTGTAATTCTTTCATCCATTGAGATTAACCATCAAACTAACTAGCTTCATGCATTTTGTTTAGTGCCTTAACAGTTTCATACTCAAAACCCACAATTGTAATCTGTAGATGTTCATGCTCAGATCGTTTACATGTTAGTATATTCTATAGCAATGTGAATAATTTGTCCTGTTCTACTACCCTCCAAATATTTTCTGCATAATAATGTCCGCTAGTTTCTATATTCTTTCAATAGCATATTAATTAACAGTGACTGACTTGGGAGAAACTCCTCCGATCCTTTCTTAAAATGTTCATTGCTAATGCTTTCTTTGAAGTTAATTTTAACTGGTCGGAGACATAAACACAGGCTTGTGAGAAGATTTTTTAATTTTCGTCCCACATGGAAATGCATATAGATATATAGGGTTCTTGGGTTGATTAGAGAGTAAAACAGTTCGTACTAACTATAAGACATATATTCTTATTATTTTGATCCAAATCTAAGTGATCAAGCTAATCGACATCAAGCGGTACAATACGATTGGCCTAAGAAAGCTTGTGCTTGGCCTTGTCCCACTAGTATAGTAGTGTATAAGTATGGATTCTATTTTGTGTGTGATCATTATACACGATGAACACACAAGTTAAGTGATTACTTATTTACTGTGTATTATATGCTGCAAGTATGGCCTTAGGTGTTGGCGTTATATCTGCAGGAGGTCACTTAATTAAGGCTGGTTTGCCTCAGCCAGCACCCTCTCTTTTTCTCACCACATAATCTAGCCTGGGAATCCTTACGATCATGTCTTCTCCAGATTATTATTCTCATTCCGCTCAGCCCTGCATGCCGTTGAGAACCAAATTCCTCCTACCTATCCTATGCTGGTAAAGAAGAAGGGTGAATCCTCATCTGGATATAGGGATCCTGACACTGATTTTTCCTGCTAGCATAACATTATGTTATTGTAAATAAGCGTTGCATAGACCTAACTCATAACAATTCATTTACCCAATGACAATCAAGTTACTTGGCAAACGGAGTAAATCAAGGGAGCAAAGTAAAATTCAAAAATCTAAATTTACGTGTATTTCTCTTATAATACTTCATTTGAGTGTTCTCTATACATTTTTCATGCAACGGTACTCAAACTAACTATAGTATAACATAGTATTTTCAGGGCCTCTCTTGATTGTGATTTCATACATAACTACAACTAGTTCAACTTTGCCAATATCTTTAATTTCAGTTTGCTCTGCTAATTCATCTTGCTGTCCGACGTCCTCTACATTAATATTATTAACTCGTTCAATCTGCCATGTTGAATTGGGAGGAAAGATGGTGTCCCAGTCGTGATCGCCAATCTTACTCACTGCAGAAAAATCCACATCTTCTTTCACTTGCTGCTTGATAATCCTCCCAATAACGACAGTATCTGAAACAGCCAAATTGTATACATCCGCATAGTCATACCAATGTCCTTTAAGAAAGTAGAGATGTTCATTTTGACGCAAAAGTAACATGTCCCATTCTTGTTCTTGATGATCAACTAAAATTAGATATTTTTTTCGAGGAGAGCAGGTGCAGAAATATGAGGAAGGAGTTTCTCTCTGACTTCTTTCCCCGGGAACCGTAATCCATTGGAACTGAAAAGGTCAGATTTTGTTAGTTTCTTGTATATCAATGCTTCTCTAATTGTCAACGTACTAACACGGCCAGTTTCTCCTCTGCGTGAATAACAGAACAACAAATCATTATCAAGAACCACCGCCGGTGTCAAACAAGAAGTAAATTTTTATTAAGTAACATATATTTATACCCAGAATTGGTGATGATGATATTTTCCTGAATCTTGACTTCATTCAGTATTGTTTCTTGTATATCTGTACTCCCATCCTCTGGGTCCAGTACTATACCATCGATTTCTGCATCACCTTCTTTAATTTCACTTACATTCTTGATTGATCCATCTGTGGAAAATACAATGTACCAAAAAGCAGGCACCATTATATTTGTTCATTATAAAATGTAACTGGATCTTTAATTGATCATTGGAAAATTAACATAATCGAAATGGAGTGACATACTTAGCTTGCAGTCATTGATGTGAAGAGAACCAGTTCTTGACTTCTCAGTAGTGTTGTTGTCTTCTTGATCTTCAATTACCACTGGCTTTTTGGGCGAAATTGCATCCTTTTCTCTATGGACTTCTTGCCTTGGAGATTCTTCTCTCCCAGCTTCTTTATTACTATGTTCATTACACATTTTGATCTTCTTGATTCCTGCTTCTACTGAATTCAGAGAGAGATATTCTTGTTTCCACTAAATTCAGAGAGAGAGAGAGAGAGTGCATAGATTCGACTTACCACCGGCCACTATTTATAAGTAGCCGAATTGTCTCCAAGTGCCAACTAGCTATTGAACTTTTAATAGTTTTGGCTATTTTATAATCATCTCTTGAGTTGGTAATTGTTTAACAAGGTTTCCCAATAATCTTCAAAGGATTTATGTGATATTTATAGCATATGTCTCGCTTGTGGATAATATTTGTCGAGCTGCATGCATTAATCAACATAGGTTGAACATTAAAGTCCACAGTATTTAAAGAGATTACCAGAGGACTGTTATGAGGGAGTTCTGAGTAGTACAGATCTTGTTCATAAAAAATAATTGCCTCAACCTTGGAATTACGACTCTCTCCCGGTCTTTTCCCGTAACTAACTGACACCTTGGCCTTCTTCGTTGTTGATACTGTTTTTCCATTGATCTTCCTCTGCTCCGATGATCATATTAACCTCTTTCCTGGAGGATCGGCTTGGTGGAGCAGAATCCGCTCCCCATACACTCATCATTCTCTTATGCAATCTGCAATAGTCATCCTGTGCCCCAGCTATGAATTCGTATTGCTGACACACTTCATCCCAAGTTTTGACCTCGACGTTCATCAAGCTTTCTTTTAACCGTGAATAAACGAACGAGCTCCTAGGATTCAATCGCTTTGTGGAAGCCTTGCTTGATTCCGAAGATACCCCTTTGTCTCGATCGCGTCTTTCCATCTTCGGCACTCATTTCAGCAGAATGATCTGGGAGCGTTCCCAGACTTTGGTTTAACCGAGCTTGTATTTATGCAATCCTACCCTAAGTTCATTGCTGGGCAACTCCATCATCAAGTTGGCCATCTCCATGTTGGCTCCTGATGTTATCACTCCAGCTCTCCTAGAGAATATTCTGATTATGGTCCTTCGCAGACCTTCAAACCTTTCCTATTGGGCCGCAATGCGGTCCAACAAGGACCTATCTTAATTAGTCTGCCAGGACGCGCAGCGTATATTCGAAATCATGTAGGCTTTTTATCGCCATTGGTAATTCCTGCAAAACAACAATATTCAAACTTGAGAGAAAATAGGGTTCAGTGAGTTAAACCAGCACACAGTTGTCCTGGTCCCACGGTGGACACCAACCTATTTACCGGTAAAATGATACAGTTTGAGGTCAAGGACATGTGTCCTAGTTTAACACTTCAGATCCGGTAACTAACTGATGAATATTGTAAGATTAGTTATAGAAAGAAAATGAAACAAGCAAGAAAGTAAAGCGAATGAAGCTTCAAGCTTCACTGTCGTTGTATGTTACGGATCCGGAGATATAAGCCGTAGCTCCGGTGACGTTTGTGAGCGAATGAATATGCTTAAAGGAGGATAGACTGAGTAAAGTAAACTTGGAGCTCAAAATGAGAATGTTGTATTGCTAAAATTCAGAGTCCCTTTACAAATGGACGAAGTAAACTCAGGTTACAAGGGTGCAGGGTTTCCGCCAGAAAGCTCCACTTGAGCCTATAAAAAGCACTAAAACAAATAGGAGCGCGCTGTATGGCAAGCCGGTGCCAGTCAATATTACTGATGTGCTCAGGTGAGTCTATAGGACAGCCTGACATATCTGTCCTTTGTGTCTCTTTGTTCACGTCACTGGGACACGGGTCCCCCTCTTCCGGTCATGCATCCTTTGCCAGTTCCTGGTTAAGATTGTTTTCTCTTCCTTTGGGATGCTCTCTCGAAAACTGATCTCGCTAGTGCCTTGCCTCTCTCAGGCCATCTAGCCAAATATCCTTTTCGCCACGTGACCTCTATTCCGGCTGCCATGTGCCCAAGTTATTTTCACCCAATACAAAGTTTAATCTCCTAATTGCCAAATATTCATTGCAAATTTGCGACAATCTTGTTAATTGGTTAAACCATAAGGGGTCGTTTGATAGAAAGATTAATAATGTAGAAATTAGTAATGCAAGAATTAGTGATGCATGAATTAGTAATGCAAAGATTAGTAATGAAGAAATTATTTTTTTATTAAATGTTTGGTTCATTGCTTTCCATCTAATCTTGTGTTTGGATTAAAATTCTACAAAAAGCTTCTTTCCGATTATACCCTTAAATTATTATGAGATTTTCTATTTTATGTAATTGAGTCAATATAAATAAATGTCGGATTAGATTATTTTTTTGTGGTCTTCTAACTAGCTAGGAGGAAAACAATTTTATTGTCATGTTTGCTATTTTTCACATGAATTATTTGAGGATAACTAAATAATACCATACTTAATACATGGACTATTTCTCGTAATACTTCCTACTTCGTACTGAGGAATACCCACTGCCCCTGCTTTTAACTGTTGTAACAAAGCATACAACTTTGAGAGAGAAGTGGAATCTACTCCCAAATCCATATATTTTTACTAATCTCCCAAAAGTGAAAAGTACTGATGCTGTGTGAAAGAAAAAGCAATGTACAAGCAGCAGAAGATTGAACTTTTCCCTTCCGACAGATATGACCACAAAAACAGTGTCATTCATTTTAGCCAAAGGTAAGGGCAAAGGGGGAACATATCAATCCATCAAGTATGCCTATAGGACATTCAACACAACAATTTATTAAGAAATATTAAAAGATTTATCAACATTCACCTCTTCTCCCCAACAAAATATTAAAGTATCATGGATAATGAGATAGGATTTGATTAATTATTGTACCATAGCTACATAAGCAAAGAACTACAACAAAAAATATTTACTTGTTAAGTACTCTAATTTCTTGGACAACATATATCTAGTAATATTACTCCAAACATGACTATCATTTAATTACTCCATATAAAATCATACTAAAATCTATCTCCACAATGGACCTTGTTTTTCTTGGTGTCATGATGTAACCATCCAAACCCTCTAATTGCTTTGGAAATCTTAACAAGATTAGGCCTTCCCATTCCTAAATTAATCTTTCCAGCTGAGAACTTAAGAGCCTGTAAGCAACATAACTGTTCCTTCATATCTTCTTCTTCCTCTTCAACTTCTTCATCCTTTTTGTAGCTTTTGGATTTGGATTCTCCTTTCTTCTTCTTCTTTGTAGTGTTATCCCTTTTGACTTTGCTCTTTCCTGAGTCTATTTCATAAGTTTCCCACAACAAATCCATTCCTTCACCACTACTAGCATTGTGCCTTTCTTCATAAAGTTTACATGCCAATGTCCTTGTCCACTCTTTTTCTTTCCTCATAGATCCATAACTCCCTAAATTCTGGTCAAGATTACTCCAAGAATGTGCCTTTTTCACTTTATCCGCCTCCTTGGATCCATTTCCCATTATCATTTCTTCTTCTTGTTGTTTTTCAACAACTTTCTCGACCTTCGTGCCCAATGCCTCAATTTTCTTCGTTTCCACATTATCAGTCCAAGTCTTGCTTTCAAACTCATCCACTTCTTTCAACAACTCTTCCACTGCAACCCCTGAATTTTCAAGATCAACTGTGGCAGTGGCAGTGTCTTTTTCTTGAACTGAAGAATCAACAACTTGTTTTTCACTTCCTTCAGGGGATGTATAGTCAAAGAGTTCAACTGGGTTTTCTTGAAACACGATCTTGTAAACTTCAAAATCCTCAAAACGATCCAACTCATCAATTTTACCATCAGCCTCCAGCAGAGCATTCTTGAAAGATAGCAGAATACTACTAACATTGTCTGAGTGAGGGGAAGATATGAACGAAGCAGGGGAGATGGTGTTGTTGACAAGTGCGAAGAGCAAAAGGGAAGTGGTGATGAAGAGAGGGGAAAGAAATGAGAGGATTTTAACCAGGTAAGGAAAGAAGAAAACAAAGTAAGACAAGTAAAGAGGGTGAGAAAGAATGAAGTAACACAAAAGAGTTAACTCAGAAATCAGGAGACGGCTAGTGTTTGACAAGCACAGATGATCACCCATTTTCTTCTCCATAGATTAGTGGAGAAGTGAAATATGGAAGAAATAGGGAAGAATAGAAGAATCTCGGACTATTTTTCTGTAAGCAAAGAGGGAAAGAAAAAGTTTGTCTGATTATGGATTGTAAAATGTAAATGAGGCGTTGATGTAGGAATAGAATGTACTCTCTTATCACATCTGTTTAGTTTTGGCCGTGTAGTGGGGGCCGCGAGAGTTCTCGACCCTTTTATTAGCTTACAAGTTGCTAACAACGTTTTTTCATGACAGGCATTATAAAGTTATTTTGTAATCAAAATAAATTTTAAAATATAATTAGATTTATTTGATTTATCATTTTTAAAACAACCTATATGTTGAGATAGCCCACCTTGATTTTTTTGAGCAAATACACCTAGTGCCTATTCAGCCAAAATAATTACTAAAAGAATAGTTATTCGATGTATATGCTTGTATAATCAGTGTATATTTTATGTATAGTCAAGCTATATTCTGTTTTTGAGTGTTTTATAATATATATATATATATTCATTGTATAGCTCATATATAAGTAATCTATATTGTATAGTCAGTGTATAGTCAACGGTATATTTTCTATGATTTTGACTATTTTTTATATAAATAAAATATGACTAATATGACTATATTTGTTATAAACTAATTAGTTTATTATATATATTTAAAATTGTCTCCCTTTTTTGACTTATAAGTTATTTTCAACTTATAAGCTATTTTAGATAAGCTAAGTTAAACAGACACTTAATCAAGAAATAGAGTAAAGTCAATAGAGAAGATTGAACACAATGCAATTTTTTAAGTCTTGTTTTTTTTGGTTACTCTTTGACCAAAGAAAGGATCAAAGTCACTTAAAAAATTAATTAAATTAATTCAGGATCAAATTAATATTTTCAAAACTTTTTAATTTTTTAAAATACAATGACACCCCACACTTCAACTAACCATTTAATAAAAACATACCCATTTAAAATAAAAAAAATTCAAACTTGAAAAACAGACCACCAACAGCGCCTCCTCTGCAACCAACAGATTCGCCTTGTTGTTGTCAGTTGTCACTCTATCCAAACACTCAATGTTGTCGCCGGCCGTAAGCCTTTTTTTATGGAAAATTTTTAGATTTGTGAATAAGAACATTGTTGATAATCGGCTTTTGAATTTTTTTTGGGTTAATGAACGAGAACTCGTTCTATAGTTAAGAGAAATGAATAATGGGGTTAATGAGTTTGTTTTTTTCTTGTTTATAAAAGAAAATCAAAAAATCCAAAAAACTTAATTTTTGAGAAATCTTAAGAATATGTGAATATGTGTTGTTGTTGTTTAGTGAAAACTCATTTTTTTGTTGTTTTTGTTCTTCTTTTTGTTAGCATTATTGGTTCAAATAGTGTAGTGTGAAAAATAAACTGATTTTTTTGTTGAAAATTCTGGAAATTCACGGTACACATATTTGTTGAAAATAATAATGTCATCTGTTGCAACTTATGACTTATATGTTGGTAGAAATATAGTCAGTTCGGTTGTATTGATTTATTTTTAACATATACTCATCTGTTGAAAGAAAGGTTATATGTTATAATAGATGACTCATATGTTGGTAGAAATTTCTACAGAATGATCATATGTTGCAACAGGTAACTCATGTGTTGCAACAACAGATGGGTCATATGGTGTAACTGGTGACCCATATGTTGCAATAGTAGGATCATCTATTGAAACATAAGGTTCATCTATGGCAACATATGGATCATATGTTGTAATAGATGACTTATTTTCTACAAATTTTTGAACTTTTTGTTGTATTTGATAAATAAACTGATATCCCTTATTTTTTTGATTCAGTTATAATATTTTTTTACCTTGTAGATAAAATGTCAGGAGAAATAACAGATGCTCAATCTTTTACTGCTTCCTCTTCTAACAAATGCTCTTCCTGTCAATGTAAAAAAGTCAGCATAAATATGATAATTTTATTAAGCGTTTTAATGAATTGACAAATCTATTAAGGAATTAGCAACTAATAGGGGTGTCATTCCATTAAAGAAGATTGTGCAGTCTTTGAAGAAGTTTAGAAGTTTCAAACAATTAATTTTCATATCACTATTGAAAATAAAAACAGACCAATATCAACTCTTTCTACTCCACTATCTGTTCTACCTTTGACAGATTTTGGCTCAATCTCAAAATCCAAGAAGAAAGTCACTTGAAGGTTATAACATTTCAGGTGAGGGTCCAACTAAAATAATGATATTGTTCTCGAAATGGATATAGGAGGGCCTTTACAAGCAACATGCACAAAAGTAAGTCAGTCAACTATTAATAATGTCCCTGCTGTCCACTAATTAATTATAGTTAATATTTATATAATTACAAGAAAGAAAAGGATGAGCACTATACAGATAAATGCTCAAGTCTTGGATTCAAATGACTAGATTTTGTTGTTGCATTTTCGAAGGCGAAGAACTAGTTCTACCTAATTTCCCAATCCAACAAGTTGTTGGATGGAATGATGGGGTATAATTATACTCACTTATCTTTTGATTAACACCTATTGACACATACATACAAATAACTGATACATAAGTTGTTGTTGATGTTTGTGTGCAGAATGTGGATGTAATTTTTTTACTATTTATGGAAGAAATTGAAGACACAGAATAATTAACAATATCGATACACCACCACAAATTATTTTTTCAGAACATACATTGACAAGGCCAATGTTGTTGCTAATTATTAGGAGAGAGTTGTTAACATTATCAAATTCGCTGGATTGCCTTGGCACCTGACACATCTGGCGCATGTCCCGATAAATTGTGATGGGGAGTTTCATTGTGTAAGACCAAAGAATTTCTAAAGAGGAACGAAGGAAAAACTTATTGCAAAAAGAGATCTAGTGCAGGCTTCTACTAGCCCACCTACGATTCATAGAATCACCTATAGACTGTAGGAAGGAATTTGTAAAAAGCCTGAGCACTTGGAAAGGATTTGGAATTTGAGGTTCAACCTACGAGGTCCACCTACGGACTGTAGGAAGTATACGGTCTATAGGAAAGAATCAGAGACTTGATTTTTGAGTTCAACAAGATGAGTCAACCTACGGACCCGTATAAGGGGATTGTAGGAATGCCCTGAAGGTTGAGGATTTGAATAAGTGTAGGATATTTTGACGAGGAGTGTCTACGAACCGTAAATCATTCTACGATCTGTAGACTCAAAATATTGAGTCAACATGCAATTTTCAATAGCTAGTGAGAGCTTGAGTGAATTTCTTGAAAGTATTCAATGGATTCCTCAAGAGCCTTTTGTAGAGAGAGAAATATTTGAATAGGTGAATTATAGAAGAATGAATGAAATTAGAGGTGTAGGTTAATTTATAGAGCTGAATTATGTTCTAAAAACGTCCAGGTTCATTAACTAACAATTTGGGAAATGTCAAAAGTACCCCCACTTATAAACTAAATATGGGAACAAGTAAAACACATTGACCATATACGTTTTATGTGAAAAAGGGTAAATCACATTCCTTGAATGCGTTTTAAGCCTTATTTGTCAAAAAATGAGTTTTGGCCAGATTTTGGATAAAGTTGCACTATGGGGGAGCAAATCCTCGACGGGGACTTGCCACGCACCCTCATGTTTTGTGCAATTTTTGAAAAATTCATCTTTTAATACACGAGTACTAAAAATTCACCGAGATTATTTTTTTGCAGGTTTTGACCCCTGATCAATATTACAGACTCGAATTTGCCAAAAAAGATAAGAATAATGTGTTACGCAAGTGACCTATTCCCAAGGCATTTTAAGGCACTTGTGAGCATTTATGAGGAATGTTACAAAACCCCACCTAGAAGTCCTCTTGGAGCTTAATCAATATCCCAATGAAACTCATTAAAAAATGATCATAAATATTAAAGGGAAAGATAGTAACTACCTATCAATCCATCTTTACAAAACGTATTAGGAGTAGATCATTAACTTTAGTGATTCATAGGAATCCATAACTTTGGTGAGAATTATCCTTATCACCATCTTAAAAATAATTGTCTGAGAATTTCACTTATCACACCATACTAACTTTCTTAGATCGTAATTGATCATCATCATAACTTTCATCATTAAATCATAATCTCAACTTTATTCATGAAAACCTTCTTTGAACATCATTAAACTCATAATCAACTCATAAAAAATATTTTTAACTTTATAATCATAATTAAAAATAGCTTTATGCATGGGCATTCATAATTCAACTTGAAATCACGCAATCCATGTAGAAACATGCCAAGAATAATTATTGATAACAATTCAAAATAAAATTGAAATAGTCCAATGCAATTCATCAAACTAGTGTTCATAAACAATTGAAAATTGAAGAAAACTTTGAGAAATCTTTGGGACTCCATGGGTGAAAGGAACCCATGGATGAATCCCCACATACCTTGATTGAAATTACTCCGAATCAAAGAGAAACCTTGATGAAAATCTGAAACCCTAGCTTGAAACTCGAAGAGAAACCTTGAGATAATTGTGTTATTGCCTTAGGAGAATTTACATGAATGATTTAGAATGAGGGAAATTTCAAAGGATTAGGTAGATATAGGCTTGAACTTAGCCATAATTGTGTCTAGGTTCATTGAACCAAACTTGGAAAACTGACATAATTATCCTTCATTAAATCCGAAATTTGATCCTACGAATTGGTTCCTACGAATCCTAGGAGAAATGATGAGTCGTTAAGATGAATCATCCTACAGGTCTGAGAAAAGGTCCTGAATTTGAGTTTCTTAAGTTTTTGTACGGTCGTATCTACGACTCATCTTCATGACTATGATTCATCGTTTGGACTCATCCTACAGGTTTTGAAACCTACAAACTTGGAGTCTCTGAACCTTCACTTACGAGTCATGATTACGACTCATTATTTCAACCACGAGTCGTCATCTCGACTTGTCTTACAGCCTAAAAACATACAAGTTTAATAATTTTTGAAGTTTTGAAATGAGTCATTCTTATAATTCATCAACAAAATGACGACTCATTCTATTGAATCGTAGAACCTCGCATGAGGGTGGTACTGAATAATACTGAAGTGGTCAATCTACGACTCACTCTTATGATTCGGAGAAAGCTCTAGAAGTAGTAGAGTCACTCATAACATGAGGGCAGTTCAAAATTAGAGAATTTCTCCTTGGTTCCAACTTTCTTTCTTCCCGAGTCTTACATGGAGAGAATGAGAGATTAGAATGTTTTAGGGTAGATAATAGGCATGGACTTATTTCCAAAAACCGTCCACATTCATTAGTGACATATAGGAAAAAGACTAGAATAACTCTCATTAAAGCTGAATTTGGGACCCATAAAGGGCCATCATCATGGCCCGTGAAGGATACCACAGTCCGTGGTAGTCTTCCATGGGGGTAGACATGGACTTGAAATCTCAAGTTTTTAGGGGAAGTTTCAGTAATTCCTCCACGGAGACCTTCACAGTTCGTGGAGGTTACTATTGTAACGCCCCTAATAATTTAAGTTAATTTTCACATTAAAGTGGATATTTCTTGATGATATGATCAACTACTACCTACTCGAATTTTGTTATGTGAATAAAAAAAAACTTTATTTCATTAAATCGTGATAGTTTTATGACGGATTATCTTAGGGTAGTTTAGTCAATGTCCATGATATTATATATATATATATATATATATATATATATATATATATATATATATATAAACATATCCTTCTAATAATGGTAATCAAGGTGGGATTGATTGTTGTTTTTTTTAAAACAAAATGACAAAGTTGGGTAGCCACTCAATGTTTCAGCAACATTGAGTGATGGATATCACTTCTACATAATATCATAATGAAGCTCCACTAAGAGGTTCACTTATTTTAGACTAAAGGATGTTTATAGTTCATTGACAATAAGTTATTTCACAAAAAAATCTGAAGAACAACCTACTCCTTTAGCTGGAACTCAAGATACACTCTACATCTTGGTAAGTATTCAAATCCCATTTTTGGGACTGTGTAGCTAATAGTAATTCTTGAATATGTCATTGTGTAGATCTTTGATTTTAACAAATAAATATGTTTTGGAAAGATAACGAACTTATATACAATTCTTATGTTTATGGTGGAGCCTGGATCGGATGTTATGAAGTCGAAACAAAAGGATGAAACATAAGACAAGTTTTGTCCAGATTCTTAATTTTCAAAATCCGTCATGTGTACCTGTTAGTATTTTGAAGATATCATTTTTAAAAAAACGAGTTTTTCGTTGATTTATTTTGGGTTGCAAACTTAAGACATAGATATACAAGTTTTGTTAAGGACATAAAGTCCAGTTTTTCCGTTTTTAGTTTCCAAACTTAGATACAACCGGACAAGTATATCTTTCTAGATTCTTGATTTTCAAAATCCGTCATGTGTACCTGTTAGTTTTTTTTGATGATATCTTTTTGTACAAAATGAGTTTTGCATTGATTCTTTTTGGGTTGCAAACTTAAGACATAGACATAAAAGTTTCAATAAGGGAATAAAGTCCAGTTTTGCTGTTTTGAGTTTCGAAATTGAGATTCAACCTGTGGTGCTTGACTTTTCGAATTTACTATTTTGGTAAAATAATTCGGGTCGAAATATTCTAGGCTTATTTTCAATAATAAATCTTGTTTTATGTCAATATTATGGATATTCTGGAAAGTTAAATAAGTTATTTAATTGTATTTTCAAGGTTATTTATATCGTGTGCAAGTTGAGGAACTTGAGACATTTGATGGCCTACGGTTTGAACTTTTGAAGTCGTGTTGGATTGTTGGATTGTTGTATGCTAAAAGGCTGAGGTTTGTGTATAAACTCTTGTTACCTGCGAATATATTGAAAGCCTATTTTGGTATGTTTGTTATTTTCTTGAAATATGTCTTGTCATGTTGGTATCTTTGGAAATTGCAAGACACTTGTTTAACTCGCCCACTTGTACTAATTGCTTGATCACTTGACATTCTTGTGGACTTTGTCCTTCTTGTGGCTGTGACTTTGTCACCATTGGCATGCCTCTTGTTTCAGACCCTTTTCCATCTTGATTATGAATTTTTAGTTCGTCTTAAGTATGGAAGTTGTCCATTTTAAGTACGAATTAGGAAGTCATTTTTAATATGGTTCTTGGTTCTCTTGATTATTGGGTCTTTACCCTTCTTGATACAGGGCTCCGGTCCTTCTTGATACTTGATCATGTTTGGTGTGACGGCATGGCATACATATTGGGTGAAACTTGATGTTAAATCTTGTAAATATGCTTTCATGAATTATTGACACTTAACCCTTTACATATCGAACTTGATAGTCATGATATATTTGTTGTATTGATTTAATTGTTATGTGTAAATTTGTGCTTCCCATGACTTGAGAAAATAAGTTGAAAAACCCAAAGGCTTCAAACTTGTAGTTTTGCACCACTAAGCGTTATGCTTAGCAATAGTTATTTCTATCGTAGCAAATGTTCGAGAAGATGCTTGAGGTTGGCCATTGGAGATGAAGTTTTGGGAGCTTAAAAGAAGATCACATTTGCATATAGGCATCTATATTTTATAGTATTTTGGGACGTGTATACGATTTATGGGTTGCTTGTGTATTTGTATTTATATATGTATTTCTGAGGGTTGTAACTTAAATATGATTGCTTATTTTGTTAATTTTGGGGTATGTACATTTCTAACTTTTATGAAGCACTAAATTTACCCTTTGGAGTTGAAATATTTGAATGAAGCATAAATTATCGTAATACATGAATGTCTCGGAAGCTATATTTTTAAAACTATTTTGAGAAGTCGCATGTCCTAAATTGGAATTTTTATTTGATTTAATTGAGATGGGAAAAAAAATTAAGTTGGCTAACAACTTACACCTTTCACTATTTTTTTAGATTATATAAATGGGCCTTACGAATTTTTTTTTGTGTCACGAATTTAATATATATATATTTTTGTAGTAGCATCCTCCCTGGAGGGTCGCTACAAGTGTTGGTATCAAAGCGTAGGTTTGTGGTTCTAGGAATTTTGATGTGATTGGTTTACACACTCATTTTTTGGAAGGTTTGGACTATATTATTTGATCGCTATAGGGTAAATAGTATATTTAATGCATATAAGTTGAACATGCATCATGTACATGTCCCTAATGCAATGTGATCTTCAATTTTGAAGGAGTTGAGTTATGG
Source organism: Solanum dulcamara (assembly GCF_947179165.1). Classification (NCBI taxonomy): domain Eukaryota; kingdom Viridiplantae; phylum Streptophyta; class Magnoliopsida; order Solanales; family Solanaceae; genus Solanum; species Solanum dulcamara. The sequence continues at coordinate 57,732,742 of NC_077239.1, read as the reverse complement.
CCTCTTCTTCTCGTAGACCTACGGAAGCTGCTTATGAAGATGCAGGTGACTCTTAATCCCAACCTCATACATTAGAAGAGGTTGGGGAACAGTCTCCGGGTCAATATATTCCCCATACTAGTGGGTCTGGTGTAGGAAATCAACAAGGAGTAAGAGCTGGTCCATATTCTCACATGATCCCTGGTACTCACGTTATGAACCCTCCTTTTCAATAGATGGATGAATTTGTTATATTCTGTATTTTTGCTTCTTGTACTATTCGTGAGCTAACGAATATAAATTCAAGGAATTTTAATTTTGAATTTTAAAATAACATGATTTGTAGTAAATGACAAGTTATATGGATAATTTATGTGAAGTAAAAAAAATATCTCAAGAAGGACCCTTGAGCCAAATCAAAATAGAAGCCATCAAATATTCTTTTTTCTTAAAGTCACATTTTCGGGTAAGCTGACTTCGGAAGACCATAACCCTTTTATAATGTAACACCCCTCAAAAATTTTCCTAAGATTCGGACCCTTGTTGTATTTGTGTAGGGTCTAACTCAATTATTTCGAAGTATGTGCTTGAGTTAAGATGAGTCCCTGAGTAATTGAAAATTGTTGGAGGTGAGGTGGGGTCCCTAGGACCAAGCTAAGACCAAGAAGGTTCGTCATGGCTAAGTTTTAGGACGAGTTTGTATGAGGAGTCGACTTCTAACAACCTTATCTTTTGAGAGACGGAAATATAGGTGGCCTACAACCTATTAAATTAAAGGTCGTTGAGTATTCTTTCCAACAACACCAAGAATGTAAATTTTGGAGTTCGGAGTCGAAAGATATGTCGATCCTAAGATGAACGAGCACAACAGAGATTTTCAGGCCTGGGGTTCAACTACTGGAAATCTGGGCTTGGCGCCGTAGTGTAGCGATGCGCCACTATCGCTCAAGGAACATGCCTCAGTAGTTTTGCCACTGGCGCGACGCACCGCTAAAAGTTGTGCAGGGTTTTTCAGGCCAATTTTCCAGAACCTAGAAAATATGGCCTTGGCTCTGTAAGGGCGCGATGCGCCACTATTGCGCCAGAAATATGCCTCAGTAGTTTGGCCTCTGGCGCGGCGCGCCACTGTGAGGTGTGCAAGTTTTTAGGCGTAATTGGCCTGGCGCTGCAATGGCGCGACGCGCCACTATCGCGCCAGGTGTGTTTTTGCCTATTTTTTAGAACTTTTGAGGAGGGGCAATTTGGGAACTTACCCAAATTATATATATGTTAACCTTAGTCTTTTGGGAACACATTTTGCAGCCTCACTCTCTCTCTAAAAAGCCCTAGGAGCTTCTCTCTCTCTTTTCTTCTTCTCCATTTCCAACAAAAAGAGTCCAAGAGCTTCAAGATTCGAGTCCTCCGTTGAAGACCCAACCACAAGGTTTTATTCAAGTCTTCACTAAGGTATGTAAGGCTATCCAAAACATGGGTTGAGTCCACCCATGTGCCCTACTCTTGCTTTGAGATTAGATGTCCATGAAAATGGAGTTTCTGGGTGTGGTTTATATTTGAATGAGTTTTGTGCCCTATTTAATTAATGCTATATGTGTTGATGTTGTTGAGCTAAGAAGTTCCTAAAATTTTCATGTTAGTAGAAGTTGATGGAGATGACTTGTTGTTATGTTTTGTTGATCTTTTTAACCATGTAATTATGTTGCATAGAGTTGAATTATTGAGCTAAAGCCATAGAGCTGTGATGAGTCTTGAGGAGATGTCATAAATGCTTATCTAAATGAGGCTTGATTGAGTTAATTGGAGGATAGAATTGACGAGTGGACGAGGTCCTAAATGGAACTTGCCATTATGACTTAAGTAAGTTGAAATGAGAATAGAGTTGATGAGTTGGCAATTTCCTACTTGAAACTAGCCGTGATGGCTTGTTTGAGATGATTGGAGGGAGTTTTATGAGCATAGAGTCATGGGAGGAGTATCGAGCACCAAGGCGGGCGAGAGTATAGTCCATACTCGAACCCCAATAACTACGCCGCCATCGTAGGTAGGGATGGAACCGTTAAAGTCGGATGCTTCCCATGGGATCGAACCGTTAAAGTCGGATGTTTCCTATTTATTTGTCCTGAAATGATAGGACTTGACTAATCGATGGTATCCATGATTAGGAAGGCGTTCATGCCCTGACAAGGAATGGATGGACGTGGCAACAACGTCTGATTGTTTTACTATCACCGACTCATAGGTGATGGTTGTCGGATAAGAGAAACTCCCATTTAGGTCTTTATAGTGCTCCGAGTCAGTTGAGTTGCGTGGCTTATGAGTTAGTCTCGTCTAAAATATTCTTGTTAAACTTAGGACACTTAAGTGAGTTGTCATGTATGTATGAGTTGAGACCCTGAGTTGATGTTGATGTTTCCTTGATGTTTGTTTCATCTGGCCATTTTACATACTCGTACATTCCATGTACTGATGCTATTTGGCCTGAATCGTTTTAATGATGCAGAGACAGGTACCAAAGATCATCAACCAGCGCTTTGTTGAAGATCTATATACACTTCCGGCTAGTTGGTGAGTCCTCCTAGTTTCCGGAGGATGTTGAGCCTTCATGTACAATTTTGTTGCCATTTCCTTTATTTTGATTGTTGGTAGTCATGGAATTTTCATTGGCACCTCTTATACTTTGATAGAGGCTTCATAGACTGGAGTGTGGGGAGGTTGAATTGTTATTCTGAGGAGTCTTATTATATTGTTTTGTTGGGTTGAAAATGCTCTGCCTTCAGCCCCCATATATATATGATCAATATTTCATTATTTGAGTTTTCCGCTAAGAGAATACGATTGAATGAAGGTGTGACTAGACCAAGTGGTTCGTTCGGAGGTCAGAAATAGCCTTCGAGTGCCGGCCACGCCTAGGGTACCCTCCCGAGGCGTGACAAATATGGTATCAGAGCCTAGAGTTCAAATGTCCTAGGGAGTCTATGAAGCCGTATCTAGTAGAGTCTTGCTTATGGGTGTGTTGTGCACCACACTTATAATCAGGAGGCTATGAGACATTAGGAATTGTTTCACTTCTTTCATACTCTGAATTCGTGCGATGGAGTTAAACTCTATGAAACTTTCCTTCTAATTCGTGCATTTATACGTTACAGATAATGCCTTCTAAATGTACCGCTAGCCAAAGGAATGTTGATAATGCAGGGATGCCACAATCCGGGGTACGCCCAGCAAGGGCTAGAGGCCGACCTGCGAGATATGCGGAGACACCTCAAGTGCCTGCTACTCCGCCTGCACCTACGTCAGAGGCAGAATTCCAAGGGGTGATTGCCATGCTCACTCAATTAATGGCTGCCCGGAATGGTAACCAGAGTTCGCCGGCTCTCAACTCTAGTTCCCAAGAGCCATCTGCTGCCACTAGAATTAGAGATTTTCTGAGGATGAATCCACCGGCATTCACGAGTTCTAAGGTTGATGAAGATCCCCAAAACTTTATTAATGAGATGTGGAAGATTCTGAAAGCTATGCATGCTACGGAAATCGAGGGGGTCGATTTGGTGTCTTATCAACTCAAAGATGTGGCAAATATTTGGTATAACCAATGGGAACAAGGTAGGGGTGAGGATGCTGAACCTGCTAGGTGGGATAAATTTGAAGGAGCCTTTCTTGACCACTTCTTTCCTCGAGAATTGAGGGAAGCGAAAGTGGATGGGTTTGTAAATCTAAAACAAGAAGGCGTGACTGTTAAGGAGTATAGCCTGAAGTTCATCTAGTTATCCAGGTATGCTCCAGAAATGATCCCAGATGTGAGGTCGAAGATGAGGAAGTTCGTCTCCGGATTAGGGAGGCATGTGAAGAAGGAGTGCAAAGCAGCATTGTTGATCTCAGATATGGATATTTCCAGATTAATGGTGTATGCTCAATAGGTGGAGGAGGAGAAAATAAAAGACAAAGAAGAGCACTTGAGCAAGAAGGTAAAATCAGCGGGCCATGAGAGTGAATAGAGGCAAAACAAGGGCAACAGGTCCTTCTTCCAAAAGGGACCTTCTAACTATGCCTCATCGACAGCTAGTGCACCTATGCCGCAGAACAGGTATGATCGGCAGGGTCAGAGTCGCCAGAATTTCAGACCCTAGGGCTCTCAATCCCAGGCCATTGTAAGTCAAGGTACGAGGGGGAAGCCACCATGCGGCAAGTGTGGTAGGCTCCACTTGGGAGAATGCAAAGCAGGAAGAGTTGGCTGTTATAAATGCGGCCAAATGGACCATTTTCAGAGGGAGTGTCCAACAGGGGGAAACAGAGTCTAGCATTCTACCACCGCACCGCCGGCTAGGGGTAATTAGAGGGGCACTACTTCAGGTACGAGTGGAGCTACAAACCGCCTATATGCCATGGGTAGTCGCCAAGATCAGGAGAACTCTCCAAACATCGTGACGGGTATGATTCGAGTCTCTTCTCTTAATTGTTATGTATTGATGGATCTGGGTGCCACCCTATCTTTAGTGACTTCTTATGTGGCTAGTAAATTCAATAAAGTTCCTGAATATCTTCGTGATCCCTTTTGCGTAGCTACTCATATCGGTGATTCTGTCTTAGCTGAAAGAGTTTATAGAGGTTGCACTGTGTCGATCCATCACAGGGACACCTTGGCCGACCTAGTTGAGTTGGACATGGTTGATTTTGATGTGATTCTTGGCATGGACTGGCTTTATGTCTGTTATGCCTCTATTAATTGTAGAACTCAGGTTGTCAAATTCAAATTCCCGAATGAGGCTGTCATAGAGTGGAGGGGTAGTCCTGTTATGCCTAGGGGTAATTTTATTTCTTACCTTAGGGCCAGGAAGTTAGTCTCAAAGGGGTGTATTTATCACCTTTTCCGAGTAAAAGATGATAATATTGAGTCTCCATCCCTCGAGTCGGTTCCGATTGTCAACGAATTTCCAGATGTCTTTCCTGAAGATCTGCCTGGGGTCCCTCCTGATAGGGAGATTGACTTTGGGATTGATGTCCTTCCTGATACTCAGCCTATCTTAATTCCTCCTTATAGAATGGCCCCAGTCGAGTTGAAGGAGCAATTGAAGGACTTATTAGATAAGGGATTTATTAGGCCGAGTGTCTCGCTATGGTGAGCTCTGATCCTATTTGTGCGAAAGAAAGATGGGTCCCTTAGGATGTGTATCGACTATAGGCAGCTGAATAAGGTCACCATAAAGAATAAGTACCATCTCCCCAGAATAGATGACTTATTTGACCAACTTCAGGGCGCCACTTGTTTTTCAAAGATAGACTTGAGATCCGGCTACCACCAGTTGAAGGTGAGGGAGTGTGATATTCCGAAGACCACTTTTCGGACTCGTTATAGCCACTTCGAATTTTTGGTCATGTCTTTTGGGTTGACTAATGCTCTCGCCGCTTTTATGGATCTCATGAACCGAGTATTCAAACCATATCTTGATATGTTTGTGATTGTATTCATAGATAATATTCTGGTTTACTCCAAGAGTGAGGAGGAGCATGCCCATTATCTTAGAGTCGTCTTGCAAACTTTGAGAGACCAGGTATTGTATGCAAAGTTCTCCAAATATGAATTTTGGCTTGCATCAGTGACCTTCCTAGGCCACATTATATCTGGAGATGGTATTCAGGTTGATGCTCAGAAAATTGAGGCAGTGAAGAGTTGGCCCAAACCCACATCCCCAACAGAGATAAGGAGCTTCTTGGGTTTGGCTGGTTATTATCAAAGTTTCGTAGAGGGATTCTCATCCATATCATCACCATTGACTAAGTTGACTCAAAAAAAGGCTAAGTTCCAATGGTCCGATGCTTGTGAGGAGAGTTTCCAGAAATTGAAGACCAAGCTAACCACTACTCCTGTTCTAACTTTGCCCGATGGTACAGAGGGTTTTGTGATCTATTGTGATGCATTCAGAATTGGTTTGGGTTGTGTGTTGATGCAAAGGAGGAAGGTGATAGCCTATGCTTCAAGACAGCTTAAAGTTCATAAGAGGAATTACCCAACTCATGACCTTGAGCTAGCAGTCGTGGTGTTTGCACTTAAAATCTGGCGCTACTACTTGTACGGAGTGCATATTGATGTATTCACCGATCACAAGAGCGTGCAATACGTCTTTAGCCTAAAGGAACTCAACCTGAGGCAAAGGAGATGGCTTGAACTACTCAAGGACTATGACATGAGCATCCTCTACCACTCAAGTAAAGGTAATGTTGTTGCTGATGCTCTTAGCAGGTTGTCTATGGGTAGCACTACCCACGTGGAGGAAGGAAAGAGAGAATTAGCGAAGGAGGTACACAAATTAGCCCGATTGGGAGTTTATCTGGAAGAGAACAATGAAGGCGGAGTTACAGTTTAGGATGGGTCTACATCCTCACATGTGGTAGAGGTAAAGGAGAAGTAAGACCAAGATGCCGTCCTTCTCCAATTGAAGGGAGTCGTTCACAAACAAGAGGTTATGGTTTTTACCCAAGGGGGAGATGGTGTATTATGGTACCAAAATAGATTGTGTGTGCCGGATGTCGATGATGTTTGAGAGAGAATTATGGCCAAAGCGCATAGTTCTAGATACTCTATTCATCCGGGCTCTACAAAAATGTACCATAACTTGAGGGAAATCTATTGGTGGAGTGGGATGAAGAGAGATATTGCGGAATTCGTTTCCAAATGCCCGAATTGTCAACAAGTGAAGGCTGAGCATCAAAGGCCTTGTGGTTTAGCTCAAAATATAGAAATTCTGGAAAGGAAGTGGGAGATGATTAACATGTACTTTATCATAGGTCTACCGAGGTCCCGAAAACAACATGATTCGATTTGGGTGATTGTGGATAGAATGACGAAATTGGCTCACTTCTTGGCAGTTAAAACTACTGACACCGTAGAGGATTATGCAAAGTTGTACATACAGGAGATCGTCAGATTGCATGGGGTCCCTTTGTCTATTATCTCAGACAGAGGAGCTCAATTCACTTCCCAATTTTGGAAATCCTTTCAGAGGGGATTGGGTTCGAAGGTGAATTTGAGTATGGCCTTCCATCCCCAGACAGATGGCCAAGCAGAGCACACCATTCAGACATTGAAAGATATGTTGAGGGCATGTGTGCTTGACTTCAAGGGGAATTGGGACGATCACTTACCTCTCATAGAATTTACATATAACAATAGCTATCATGCAAGCATTCAAATGGCTCCTTATGAGGCCTTGTATGGGAGGAGGTGTAGATCACCCATTGGGTGGTTTGAAGTTGGCGAAGCCAAGTTGATTGGGCCTGATTTTGTCTATCAAGCCATGGAGAAGGTGCGAGTCATTCGAGAGAGGCTAAAGACAGCCCAAAGCTACCAGAAATCTTACACCGACGTGAGGAAGAGAGACTTAGAGTTTGAGGTGGGCGATTGGGTATACTTGAAAGTGTCACCCATGAAGGGCGTCATGAGGTTTGGAAAGAAGGGGAAACTTAGTCCTCGATATATTGGTCCTTACCAAATATTAAGATGGATTGGGAGTGTTGCTTATGAGTTGGAGTTACCCTCGGAGTTAGCTTCTATTCATCCGGTATTCCATGTTTCGATGTTGAAGAAGTGCTTAGACGATCCTTCGTTGGTAGTCCCTATTGATAGCATCGGAGTTAAGGATAGCTTATCCTATGAAGATGTTCCGGTCCAAATTCTTGATCGCCAAATTCACAAATTGAGGAACAAAAAGATCGCCTCAGTCAAAGTCCCATGGAGAAATCAATTTGTCGAGGAAGCCACATGGGAAGCAGAGGAAGCCATGAAATCTAAATATCCACATCTATTTGTGCTTACCGAGGAGAATGTTGAAGGTAATGTCCATTTCCTTGACATTGAATTCATTGTGCATTTTGAGTCTTGATTGATAATTGATTGAGAATTTGAATGGTTGATTGACTGAATTCTGATTGTGATTTGTACTCCGAGTCCATTCTTAGTCACTCGTCATTCGAGGACGATTGATCCCAAAAGGGAGATAATGTAACACCCCTAAAAAAATTTCCTAAGATTTGGACCCTTGTTGTATTTGTGTAGGGTCTAACTCAATTATTTCGAAGTATGTGCTTGAGTTAAGATGAGTCCCCGAGTAATTAAAAATTGTTGGAGGTAAGGTAGGGTCCCTAGGACCAAGCTAAGACCAAGAAGGTTCATCATGGCTAAGTTTTAGGATGAGTTTGTATGAGGAGTCGACTTCTAACGACTCTATCTTTTGAGAGACGGAAATATAGGTAGCCCACGATCTATTAAATTAAAGGTCGTTGAGTCTTCTTTCCAACGCCACCAAGAATGTAAATTTTGGAGTTCGGAGTCGAAAATATGGCCTTGGCGCTGTAAGGGCGCAACACGCTACTATTGCGCCAGAAACATGCCTCAGTAGTTTGGCCTCTGGCGCGATGCGCCACTGCGAGGTGTGCAAGTTTTTAGGCGTAATTGGCCTGGCGCTGCAATGGCGCGATGCGCCACTATCGCGCCAGGTGCGTTTTTGCCTATTTTTCAGAACTTTTGAGGAGGGACAATTTGGGAACTTACCCAAATTATATATATGTTACCCTTGTTGTTTTGGGAACATATTTTGCAGCCTCACTCTCTCTCTAAAAATCCCTAGGAGCTTCTCTCTCTCTTTTCTTCTTCTCCATTTCCAACAAAAAGAGTCCAAGAGCTTCAAGATTCGAGTCCTCCGTTGAAGACCCAACCACAAGGTTTTCTTCAAGTCTTCACTAAGGTATGTAAGGCTATCCAAAACATGGGTTGAGTCCACCCATGTGCCCTACTCTTGCTTTGAGGTTAGATGTCCATAAAAATAGAGTTTCTGGGTGTGGTTTATATTTGAATGAGTTTTGTGCCCTATTTAATTAATGCTATATGTGTTTATGTTGTTGAGCTAAGAAGTTCCTAAAATTTTCATGTTAGTTGGAGTTGATGGAGATGACTTGTTGTTATGTTTTGTTGATCTCTTTAACCATGTGATTATGTTGCATAGAGTTGAATTATTGAGCTAAAGCCATAGAGTTGTGATGAGTCTTGAGGAGATGTCATAAATGCTTATCTAAATGAGGCTTGATTGAGTTAATTGGAGGATAGAATTGACGAGTGGATGAGGTCCTAAATGGAACTTGCCATTATGACTTAACTGACTTGAAATGAGAATAGAGTTGATGAGTTGGCAATTTCCCACTTGAAACTAGCTGTGATAGCTTGTTTGAGATGATTGGAGGGAGTCTTATGAGCATAGAGTCATGGGAGGAGTATCGAGCACCGAGGCGGGCGAGAGTATAGTCCATACTCGAACCCCAATAACTACGACGCCAACGTAGGTAGGGATGGAACCGTTAAAGTCGGATGCTTCCCATGTGATCGAACCGTTAAAGTCGGATGTTTCCCATTTATTTGTCCTGAAATGATAGGACTTGACTAATCGATGGTATCCATGATTAGGGAGGCGTTCATGCCCTGACAAGGTATGGACGGACGTGGCAACAACGTCTAATTGTTGTACTATCACCGGCTCATAGGTGATGGTTGTCAGATAAGAGAAACTCCCATTTAGGTCTTGATAGTGCTCCGAGTCAGTTGAGTTGCGTGGCTTATGAGTTAGTCTCATCTAAACTATTCTTGTTAAACTTAGGACACTTGAATGAGTTGTCTTGTATATATGAGTTGAGACCCTGAGTTGATGTTGATGTTTCCTTGATGTTTGTTTCATCTGGCCATTTTACATACTCGTACATTCCATGTACTGACGCCATTTGGCCTGAATCGTTTTAATGATGCAGAGACAGGTACCAAAGATCATCAACCAGCGCTTCGTTGAAGATCTATATACACTTCCGGCTAGTTGGTGAGTCCTCCTAGTTTCCGGAGGATGTTGAGCCTTCATGTACAGTTTTGTTGCCATTTCCTTTATTTTGATTGTTGGTAGTCATGGAATTGTCATTGGCACCTCTTATACTTTGATAGAGGCTTCATAGACTGGAGTGTGGGGAGGTTGAACTGTTATTCTGAGGAGTCTTATTATATTGTTTTGTTGGGTTGAAAATGCTCTGCCTTCGGCCCCCATATACATATGATCAGTATTTCATTATTTGAGTTTTCCGCTAAGAGAATACGATTGAATGAAGGTGTGACTGGACCAGGTGGTTCGCTCGGAGGTCAGAAATGGTCTTCGAGTGCCGGCCACGCCTAGGGTACCCTCCCTGGGCGTGACATATAATTTGGTAATTTGGGAAAACCCTAAAAATGAAAGTTGTAGACAATTGAAATATATTTCCAACCATAGGTCGTGGGTCTAGAGGTAACATCCGAATAAGGAGATATGTGTGTTTTAAGACAGAGGGGTCAAGCTGGATAGTGGATTCGGCCCAACCCAATTCTAACTCATGTCAGGCCCAATAACCACATCATTAAGATGTTTTAAGCTTCCATCTTCATCCTCAAACAAGAAAATATCCAAAAATTTCCAGAAATAGAGAGAGAGAGAGGAAGATCTTGAGAGAAATACAAAATCCGATCAAAATTCGAGTCCAGAAATCCAAAGCTCATGAAGAGAAAATTGTTGCACGTCGCGTTGGCTTCAATTTGAGCTAAATATCATCCAATAAGAAGAAGATTTAATGTGGTTGCTGCAAACTTAAGGTAATATTAAAATCCATTTTTCATTGTTAACAAGTTTATTTACAATTTTAACGGATTAGAACGGAGAAAATAGCGTTATAAACTCATTTGGTGATTTGTTAAGATTTATGGGTTAAGGGGCTATTTTAGGTGGATTAAATGGATGGAATTAGCTTAGTTATGATGTATAATAATGGTTTATATTGTTTTGATAGTGTTGATGAGTTGTTGTTCCTGAATTTGGAGGAATAAGGTATGTGGAGATTGTAAGTGTTCAAATCCGTTTTTGGAATTACGTAGCTTATAGTAATTTTTGAATATCTCATTGTGTAGACCTTTGATTTTAGAAACTAAATATGTTTTGGAAAGCTAATACACGTACCTACAACTCTTATGTTTATGTTGGAGCCTATATCTGCTATAATTATGTCAAAAAAAGAGGATGAATCATAAGACAAGTTCTGTCCAGATTCTTGATTGAAAAATCCCTCATGTATAACTATTAGTGTTTTGATGATATCGTTTTTTTAAAAAATGAGTTTTGAATTGATTTCATTTGGGTTGAAAACTTAAGACATATCTCTAAAAGTTTCATGAGGTCATTAAGTCCAATTTTTCCGTTTTCAATTTCAAAATTTGGATACAACTTGAGGTACTCGGTTTTCCGAACTTACTGTTTTGGGTAACATAATTCGGGTGGCAACATTCTAGGCTTATTGTCAATAATAAATCTTATTTTATGTCAATATTTTGGATTGTTGATATTACTTTATGATTATATGAATGATTTGAAAGCGGGCAAAGTGAGCAGTATAGGGGGAGGTGCTGTCCAATATTTTTAGAAATAACCTACTAACGGTAGAGTACGTTTTATTCCTATCCATAGCTTAACCATAGTGCTTAACGTTTTAATATAGGTTTAGAAAATATTGGGCAACATATTCGTATAAACGCTAAAGGTATGTAAAGCTAACCTTTCTTTCTTTTGGCATGATCTTATGAAACAAATGGACGACAAATGTATAAAATTCCAACGAAGCTCTTATTCTTAGATATACTAGGATGGCGAATGTTCTTAATTTTCAGAATTTATTCCATTATGTCTTGACTCATATGTATGATTCCATCCATCCAAGTTGGTATAAGTCGTATTTTAGTATAAATCATACTTCTATATAATTCATATTTGGAATAATTTATAATGTCAATCAGAGGTTACTTGAAATGAATATTGTCTTGATTTTCAAATGATCATTCATTTGAATTATTCTATTGAGTCTCAAATGATGATTTAAATGCATATGATTACTCACTACTCTACTCGTACATGCCTTAATATAACTTTCACTGAGTCCCAGGCCGGGTATGTATTCGTGCACACTTTTACTACATAATTCACCGAGTCCCTCACTAGAGGGCCGGGTACGGTATATATGTATATGATTATATGACATGAGAACATGATGACATGATGATGGCGCCGAGCCCATAATGGGCTGAATTTGATATGTATGTATATGACAGATTCACTAAGTCCCTAAAGGGCTGGATATGATATATGATATAAGCATGCTTGACTTTATTTCATAAGGTACAGGTACAGTGACTTCTTGAGTATCATACTTGTCTCATGAAACCTCTACTTTAGATATGATTTTTCTTACTGTATTTTATGCTTATATACTCAGTACATTTGTCGTACTGACCTCCTTTTTTTGGAGGGGCTGCATTTTATAAATGCAGGTACAGATACTCATTTTGGAGAGCCGCCAACTTAGGATTCTACTCAATGAGTTTGAAGTGCTCCATTATCTCGGAGCCTGAACTTTTGGTAATAATCCTTATAATGTATATATTTATGTATTTAGGGGTACGGCGGTGCCCTGTCCCATCATATGCTATTATTAATCCTCTTAGAGGTCTGTAGACACATGAATAGGTTGTATATAGATGTTGTCCGGTGTACTCGTATGGCTTATGTTTTTGGACGTTTACATTCGGAGTGGAAGCCTTGTCAGCTTACGTATTATGTTATCTTATTTTTGACGATTAAGACTCCCTAAGGGATAGATGATTTTGGTATATATATAAGTGACAGTTTAAGACGATGTGTTGCCCGTATAAATCCTATAACATGTTTAATTGCCGATTGACTATAAATAATAGGTGTGTATACGAGTGTCCAATTCGGACACTAGTCACGACCCATGGGGTTAGGTCGTGACAAAAGTGGTATTAGAGTAGTTCATCCTCGGAGTGTCTACAGACCGTGTCTAGTAGAGTCTTGTTTATCGGTGTGTTGTGCACCACATCTTTAAACAGGAGGCTACAGGACATTTAGGATGTTATCTTTTTTTTCTTCTTTAAATCGTGCGATAGAGCTGTACTATCAGGATAATTTCTCCCTGATGTATTATTATATTTACAGTTATTCCTCCAAGAAAAGCGACAACTGCCTAGAAGGGAAAGTCAATAGGAGGAGAGACTAGACGGAACCCGAGAGTTACTAGGGCCCATACCCAATCTATGCCTGAGGTTGTCCTCCAGTCGGCGAGCTTTACTACGCCGCCACCTTCAGAGGAACTTAGAGCAGCAGCAGCTGCAGATCCAGATATCTAAGTTCCTGAGCCTCTAGCTCTCCAGCCAGGGGAAGAGGATAGGGCCATGAGAGATGCAGTTCAGGTACTAACCAGAATAGCGGAAAGGCAGGCTCGCAGGCATAGATTAGGAGTTGATTATGCTAATAGACATGATAGTTTAAGGGTTCGTGATTTCTTGACTTGTAATCCCCCAGAGTTCTATGGGTAAAGGCCCGGGGATGAACTGCAGGAGTTTGTCCGACAGGTGCAGCATACGTTTAGGATAATTAAGGTCTCTGAGACAGAGTCTGTTGAGTTAGCTTCCTATCGACTGTGTGATGTAGCTATTAATTGGTATGAGTCATGGGAGTTATCTAGGGGCGAGGGTGCTCCTCCAGCGGTGTAGGGTGAGTTTGTGGAGGCCTTCCTTGGCCATTTTCTACCTCCAGAGATGAGACGAGCTAGAGTAGATAGATTCTTACATTTAAGGCAGAATGGCAGGATTGTTAGAGATTATAGCCTTGAGTTTGATTCGCTGGCAAGAGATGCACCTACTATTATAGCTGATATGACCGACAGAGTACATCGTTATGTGATGGGGCTAGATCGTTATTTTATTGATAACTATATGGTAATGGCTTCTCAGCCAGGTATGGATATTGCTCAGGTACAGGCATATATATAGGGGGTAGAGGATCGGCATAGAGGGCATCAGCCTGATAGAGATCACGATCGAGGCCAGCATAAGAGAGCTAGATCAACTGGTTATTTTAGTGAGGTTCGAGGTGAAAAACCTCAGCAGTATAGTAGGTATCTTTCTCAGCCAGCTTGGAGTGTACCCCCACAGTTCATAGGTAAGAGATTTGATAGCATAGGGTATTCAAGAGCCATTCAAAGCTCCAGGGCTTCAGGTTCACAAATTCCCAAGGGTCGATTCAGTCGAGGCTACCTTTTCGTCGGTGTTCTCAGTGTAGTAGACCCCATTCTAGAGAGTGTCGTCTCTCTACTAGTGCTTGTTTTTCTTGTGGTCGTCTAGGCCATATATGAGAGATTTTCCATTCAGGGGTAATGTAAGTGGTACAGCTCAGCCTACTAGGTCAGTTGCTAGTTTATCTTCTTCTGTAGCTATGCGCCTTATGGGGCAGGGTATTCAGACATCAGCAGGCCGTGGAAGAGGCTGTGGCAAAGCTTCCAATTCTAGCAGTCCTTCAAACTACATATATGCATTGGCTAGTAGACAGGACCTGGAGGCATCACCAAATGTGGTTACAGGTATACTATCGATATTTTCTCGGTATGTATATGCATTAATAGATCCAGGCTCCACCTTATCATATATATCTCCCTTTGTTGCTAATAGAATTAGAATAAAACCTGAATTGATAGAACTATTTGAGGTAGCTACACCAATAGGAGATTTTGTTATAGCCAAACAAGTATATAGAGATTGTTTGGTGATCATATATAGTCGTCATACCAAGCCCGATTTGATAGAGTTATATATGACAGAATTTGATGTTATTATGAGCATGGATTGGTTAGCCTCTTGTTATGCTAATATTGATTGTAGAGAAAAAGTAGTTCGATTTCAGTTCCCAAGAGAGTCAATCCTAGAATAGAGGGGCAATACAACATCGTCGAGGGGTAAGTTTATTTCATACCTCAAGGTCACGAAGATAGTTAGAAAGGGTTATATTTATCATCTGGTTTATGTCCATAACTTGGAAGCAGAGGTACCAACTATCCAATCAGTTTTGGTAGTTAACGAATTTCCAGATGTATTCCCAGATGAACTTCTAGGTCTTTCTCCTGAGTGGGAGATAGAGTTCACTATAGATGTATTGCCAGATACTCAGCCTATCTCTATTCCCTCTTATAAAATGGCACCCGCGGAGTTAAAAGAGTTGAAGGAGCAACTATGAGACTTATTAGAAAAAGGCTTCATAAGGCCCAACACATCATCTTGGGGAGCACCGGTGTTGTTTATGAGGAAGAAGTATGGGTCACTACGAACATGCATTGATTATAGGTAGCTGAACAAAGTGACAATAAAGAATAAATACCCTCTCCCCAGAATTGATGATTTATTTGACCAGTTGCAGGGTGCTAAATGCTTTTCAAAAATAGACTTGCGGTCAGGCTATCACTAGGTACGGGTAAGGGAGGCAGATATTCCAAAGACTGCGTTCAGAACTCGATACGTGCATTATGAGTTTAGGGTGATATCTTTTGGACTGACTAATGCTCCAACAGTGTTTATGGATCTAATGAACTGAGTGTTCAAGCCATTCCTAGACCTGTTTGTGGTTGTTTTTATTAATGATATTCTGGTCTACTCATGATCGGAAGGGGAACATGCTAATCATTTGAGAACGGTACTTAGGGTGCTTCAGCACCAGAAGTTGTATGCTAAGTTCTCTAAATGTGAATTCTGGTTGACTTTAGTAGCATTCTTGGGGAATATTATTGGAGCTGATGGTATCTGAGTAGATGCACAGAAAATTGAGGCCATAAAGGCTTGGCCTAGACCTACGACACCTATGGAGGTACGTAGTTTTCTATGGCTAGCCAGATATTACAAGAGATTCATTGAAAAGTTTGCTTCGATTTTAGCTCCAGGAAATAGCCGTCCTACCTTGGTAGGAGTAAGGTCTGCGTATATTCTACCCTTCCTAGACCCCATGTTGTGGGATTTCACTGGGTTGTTGTTGTTTTTGTTGTTGTTGTAACCAGACTAACTCAAAAGGCAGCTAAGTTCCAATGGATCGATGCATGTGTAAGAAACTTTTAGTTACTGAAATACAAGTTGATCACGGCCACAGTTCTAACTCTTCCTGAAGGACCGGATGGCTATATTATCTATTGTGATTCTTCTGGTGTTGGGCTAGGTTGTGTATTGACGCAGCATGGTAGAGTCATAGCATATGCCTCACGGCAGCTAAGAAAGTACGAAAGAAACTATCCAACTCATGATCTGGAGTTAGCAGCAGTAATTCATGCTTTGAAAATATGGAGGCATTATTTATATGGTGTACATGTTGATATCTATACGGATCACAAAAGTCTCCAATACATCTTTAAATAGAAAGAGTTGAATTTGCATTAGAGAAGGTGGCTAGAGTTGCTGAAAGATTATGATGTTGATATCCTATACCACTCGGGAAAAGCAAATGTTGTAGCAGATGAACTTAGCCGTAACTTCATGGGTAGCTTAGCAGATCTACAACCAGAATAGGAAAAGATAGTCCGTGAGATTTTCTAGTTAGCTAACCTTGGAGTTCGATTGGTGGATTCTAGTAATAGGGAAGTTTTTATTTCAGGAGTTGCTAAATCCTCTATCATGGAAAAGGTAAAGCAACGCCAGTATAAAGATCCTATTCTAGCACAATACAGGGATGCAACCCTTCAGAAGGAAAAGACCCCATTCGAGCTCACACCTGACAGAGTGCTAAGATATAAGGGAAGATTATGTGTACCTGAGATTGCCAGGCTACGACAACAAGTTATGGGAGAGGCACACTGTGCCCGATATTCCATTCATCTAGGGTCAACAAAGATGTATCATGACCTTAGATATTTATACTAGTGGAATGGCATGAGGAAGGATATAGCAGAGTTCATAGCCCAGTGCCAAAATTGCCAACAAGTTAAGATTGAGCATCAGAAGCCTGGCGGACTATTACAGGAAATGGAAATCCCGACTTGGAAATAGGAAGCAATTAATATGGATTTTATTATAGGCTTACCTCACACTCCATAGAAGTATGATTTCATATGAGTTAATGTAGATAGGCTGGCAAAATCAGCCCATTTTCTTCTAGTTAGAATCACATATTCAGCTGAATATTATGCGAGGTTATACATCAAGGAGATAGTAAGACTTCATGGGATTCCTATATCTATTATCTCAGACAGAGGGGCTCAATTTACAGCTAGCTTCTAGAGATCATTCCAAAAGGGATTGGGAACACAAGTAAATTTTAGTACATCATTTCACCCTCAGACTGACAGACAGGCTGAACATACTATTCAGACGCTAGAAGATATGTTACGGGCCTGTATTATTGACTTCAAAGGTAGCTGGGATGATCATTTGCCACTTATTGAGTTTGGTTATAATAATAGCTACCATTCTAGTATCCAAATGGCCCCGTATAAGGCTTTTTATGGCAGGAAGTATAGGTCACCTATTGGTTAGTTTGAGGTTGGTGAGACTAAACTAATAGGCCCAGATATGATTCAGCAAGCCATGGATAAAGTGAAGTTCATTCAGATGAGATTATTAGTAGCCCAGAGTCGACAAAAATCATATGCAGATAATCGACGTCGACCTTGAGAGTTTCAGGTTGATTATTGGGTGTTCTTGAAGGTGTCACCCATGAAGGGGGTAATGAGATTCGGTAAGGAAGGAAAGCTTAGTCCGCGATACATTGTCCCTTATCAGGTTATTCGTAGAATAGGAAAGGTTGCCTATGAGTTGGACCTACTATCTAATTTAGAAGCAGTGCACCCTGTCTTTCACGTGTCGATGCTTCGCAAATATATTGGTGATCCTTCTAAAGTATTCCCCGTGGATGACATCTAGGTGATGGAGGAGCTGTCTTACGAGGAAAACCCTATAACTATCCTTGATCGCCAAGTCAGAATGTTACATACTAAGAATGTGGCTTCCGTCAAAGTATTGTGGAGAAATAAAAATAGAAAAGAGATGACCTGGGAAGCCGAGGAAGAGATGAAGGATAAGTATCCTCACTTGTTCTCTACACCTACAGGTAATCTAAACCTCTAAGATTAATTATATTGATTGATATATAAGACTATATGTTGTTGCATTAAAAAAACTATTTCTCCAAATTCCTTATAATACTTTATGAGGCGGGTTTAACATTCGAGGATGAATGTTCTAAAGGGGAAAGAATGTTATATTCCATATTTTTGCTTCTTGTACTATTCGTGAGCTAACGGATATAAATTCAAGGACTTTTAATTTTGAATTTTAAAATGACATGATTTGTTGTAAATGACAAGTTATATGGATAATTTATGTGAAGTAAAAAAAAAATCTCAAGAAGTACCCTTGAGACAAATCAAAATAGAAGCCATCAAATATTTTTTTTCTTCTTAAAATCACATTTTCGGGTAAGTTGACTTTGAGAGGCCATAACTCTTTTATAATTTGGTAATTTGGGAAAACCCTAAATATGAAAGTTGTAGACAATTGAAATATATTTCCAACCATATGTCATCGATCTGGAGGTGATATCAGAATAAGGAGATATGTGTGTTTTAAGACAGAGGGGTTAAGCTGGATAGTGGATTCGGCTCAACCCGATTCCAACTCGGGTCAGGCCCAATAACCACATCATTAAGGGATGTTTTAATCTTCCATATTCATCCTCAAACAAGAAAATATCTAGAAATTTCCAGAGAGATAGAGAGAGGAAGATCTTGAGAGAAATACCAATCCGACCAAAATTCGAGTCCCGAAATCTGAAGCTCATGAAGAGAAAATTATTGCATGTCGCGTTGGCTTCAATTTGAGCTAAATATCAGCCAATAAGGAGAAGATTCAATGTGTTTTCTGTAAACTTGAGGTAATATTAAAGTCCATTTTTCATTGTTAACAAGTTTATTTAGAGTTTTAACGGATTAGAACGGAGAAAATAGCGTTATAAACTCATTTGGTGATTTATTGAGATTTATGGGTTAAGGGGCTATTTTAGGTGGATTAAATGGATGGAATTAGCTTAGTTATGATGTATAATAATGGTTTATATTGTTTTGATAGTGTTGATGAGTTGTTGTTCTTGAATTTGGAGGAATAAGGTGTGTGGAGATTGTAAGTGTTCAAATCCGTTTTTGGAATTACATAACGTGTAGTAATTCTTGAATATCTCATTGTGTAGACCTTTGATTTTAGAAAATAAATATTTTTTGGAAAGATAATACACGTACCTACAACTCTTATGTTTATGTTGGAGCCTATATTTGCTGTAATTATATCGAAAAAAGAGGATGAATTATAAGACAAGTTCTGTCCAGATTCTTGATGGAAAAATCCCTCATGTATAGTTGTTAGTGTTTTGATGATATCTTTTTGTTACAAATGAGTTTTGAATTAATTTCTTTTTTGTTGAAAACTTAAGACATAGTTCTAAAAGTTTCATGAAGGTCATTAAATCCAGTTTTGCCATTTTAAATTTCATATTTTTGATACAACTTGAGGTACTCGGTTTTCCGTACTTACTATTTTGGGTAACATAATTCGGGTGGCAATATTCTAGGCTTATTGTCAATAATAAATCATTTTTTATGTTAATATTTTAGATTGTTGATATTACTTGATTATTATATGACTGATTTGAAAGTGGGAAAAGTGAGCGGTATAGGAGGAGGTGCTGTTCAATATTTTTTAGAAATAACCTACTAACGGTAGAGTACGTTTTATTCCTGTCCATAGCTTAACCATAGTACTTAACATTTTAATATAGGTTGAGAAAATATTGAGAAACATATTCGTATAAACGCTAAAGGTATGTAAAGCTAACCTTTCTTTCTTTTGGCATGATCTTATGAAACAAATGGACGACGAATGTATAAAATTCCAACGAAGCTCTTATTCTTAGATATACTAGGATGGCGAATGTTCTTAATTTTCAGAATTTATATCATTATGTCTTGACTCATATGTATGATTCCAGCCATCCAACTTGGTATAAGTCATATTTTAGTATAAATCATACTTCTATATAATTCATATTTGGAATAATTTATAATGTCAATCAGAGGTTACTTGAAATGAATATTGTCTTGATTTTCAAATGATCGTTCATTTGAATTATTCTATTGAGTCTCAAATGATGATTTAAATACATATGATTACTCACTACTCTACTCTTGCATGTCTTAATATATTTTTCACTAAGTACCGGGCCGGGTATGTATTCGTGCACAGTTTCACTGCATAATTCACCGAGTCCCTCACTAGAGGGTCAGGTATGGTATATATGTATATGATGATATGACATGAGGACATGATGACATGATGATGGCACTGAGCCCATAATGGGCTGAATATGATACGTATGTATACGACAGATTCACCGAGTCCCTAAAGGGCCAGATATGATATAAGATATAAGCATGCATGACTTTATTTCATAAGGTACAGGTACAGTGACTTCTTGAGTATCATACTTGTATCGTGAAACCTCTACTTTATCTATGATTTTTCTTACTATATTTTATGCTTATATACTTAGTACATGTGTCGTACTGACCCCCTTTCTTTGGGGGGCTGAGTTTTATGTTCGCAGGTAACAGATACTCATTTTGGAGAGCCGCCAGCTTAGGATTCTACTCAACGGGTTTGAAGTGTTCCATTGTCTCAGAGCCTGAACTTTTGGTACTAATCCTTATAATGTATATATTTGTGTATTTAGGGGTATATCGGTGACCTGTACCATCATATGCTATTGTTAATCCTCTTAGAGGTCTGTAGACACATGAGTGTGTTATATATAGATGTTGTCCGGTGTACTAGTATGACTTATGTTTTTGATATTTACATTCAGAGTGGAAGCCTTGTCGGCTTACATATTATGTTATCTTATTTTTGATGATTAAGACTCCCTAAGAGATAGGTGATTTTGGTATATATATAAGTGACAGTTTGAGATGATGTGCTGCCCGTATAAATCCTATATCATGTTTAATTACCGATTGACTATAGATAATAGGTGTGTATATGAGTTTCCAATTCAGACACTAGTCACGGCCCACGGAGCTAGGTCATGACAGAATTCTTTCACCGTATGACTGAAACGATCCATGATCCCTATGTGTTAAACTTTGAAAAAATAAGGAAAATGGGTGGAGTTGAATTCAGAGGCATGGTAGATCCCACAGATGCTAAACAATGGCTTGAGTGCATAGAGAAGGTGTTTGAGCAGCTGGAGTGTTCAGATGTTGCCAAATTCAAGTATGTCATCTCGTTATTGCAGAAGGATGCTTATGACTGGTGGATAAGTATTCCAAATACAAAAGAAAAATCTCTAGTTTTTACTTGGAACGATTTTGTTAAAGAATTTCATATGAAGTATGTCCCGCCTACTTATTGTGATACTAAGAAAAAAGAGTTTTTGAATCTAAGGCAATGAGGCATGTCTATTGCTGAGTATCAACAAAAGTTTCTTAGACTCTCTCGTTATGCTAGAGGTATTATTATCGTTAAAAAAGATAAATGCAGAAGGTTTTAAGATGGCCACAACGATTCCATCAGAAAGAATGTGGCAATCCTACAATATGAGAATTTTTGTAAATTAGTTTCTGCTTCTTTCACTTGGGAAAGACTTGATAAGGAAGAAGCTAGTAGACATGAGAATAGATTCTGGAAGCCTAGGTCAGATTTTGGAGGTCCATCCAAGAAGGAAAGGTTTGATGATTCTAAGGCTGGTAGTGTCAACAAGTCAAATCAACAGAAACAAAGCAGACAAGATTTTTCTATAGCTAGTACTCCGAGTTATAGCCAAGGCAAGACTCGCATTCCCACTAGTGCAGAATGTGGAAAGAATCATTATGGTGCTTGTAGGAGAGCTTCGGGTGCTTGTTTTAATTGTGGAATCTTTGATCATAAAGTGAAGGACTATCGTAACCCTAATAATATTCCTATCTTTCACACTGAGGGCTCGGCTCAGAAGTCTTCTAATAATCCTTCTCAAACCAATAGAGGTGCAAGTGTCTTGACCCAGCCCTGTAGGCTGCGACTGGGGTCCGACCTGGATCCCCGTATACATATTTATCAGCTGTGGTCCAGTCAAATTATAGACACGTAATTCATATAAATCAAGCATAGTCAAATCGGACTACGAACAACATGACACATACATAAGAACCCCCATGAGTCATAGCATTTTATATATCTGTAGCCTCTTTTATTTGTATCATAACATGAAAGGGAATACAAGAAGACAAGGCTGCCATAACATAACAACAAGTACAATACATCATATAGATCCAACTGAACCAAACTGACATATACAACCCACATATACATGTCTACAGACCTCTAAAAATATTAATGACAACATATGGCGGGACAGGGCCCCCGCCGTACCCCTGAATAGAAAAAACAATTTTATACATCAGTGGTCAACACCGAAAACTAGCCTCCGATACAATGGAGCCTCTTCCAACTGAGTTGAGCAGAATCGACGGACTCTCAAAACCTATATCTATACCTGCGGGCATGAAATGCATTCCCCTGTAGAAAGAGGGTCAGTATGACATATGTACTGAGTATGTAAAATATAACATAATGCAACTAGAAGCACATCTGAGATAGAGAAACAGGGGATAAAATATCAAATCAGAAATCTATACCTGTACCCTGTGAATCATAAAAAGTATGCATGCTCAAACTATACCATATAGACGGCCTTATCACGGGTCCAGTGAATACATTTGTAAAACCATCATAGGCCCCATGCCATCACCACCTTATTATAACACATCATCATATATAAACATATGTATCCCGGCCTTATAGTGAGGGGTGGTAGACAATGCAGTGGAATTGAGCACGAATCTGATAACCGACTTGGGACTCGGAAAATAAGGGTTACAGTATACACAAATAGAGTAGTGAGTAACTATATGCAATTTAAATCATTATCAAAGACTCGACAGAATAAGAAAGTTAAGCTTTTGCTTAAGGACCTAAGTAGTAGTGTAGTCATATCGAGTGTACTTTAAATGCCATTATGGACATACCAATTGTAATCTCGAGGACCCTAGACATGTACTAAAGCAAATTCAAATCTCTTATGGAACCAGGAACACTTGTTAATATATAGTCCTTAAAACTTGGAACCCGCACATTGGTTACCTCTTTAACATATGGAAATTTTTAGGGAAATAGTTCAACTACTATAGGAGTTCAAAACTTAGAAGTAAATAAGAGGTGCTTAAGAATGGAATTACCCCGAAGCTCATATCATATTTAACTTACAACTAAGACATGCTAGAAAAAGAAAGAGAATAAACTCTATATAGTCTGTACTTCCTTTCATGTGGTCATTATGTACATATTTCATACCCGGTCCATCCTAGGGCTCGGTGAACAATCATGGCATCATAATATCATTTCCATGCCAAGTATATATCAAAATAAAGGAGAGTTATCTCTCCACATACTACTTTTTCACATGTAGAAGCCTTAACAGGCAATGCTCAATTCTTGTAGGGGTTCTAATACTAAACAATGGATAGGGATTATGAGGCGTACTTGGAGTTATGGGAATAGAATTATCCCCAAATTTCATATACAATTCACTTAATTCTAAGACATGTCAAAAGGAAAGAAAGATGGTTTTGCATACTTATGCCAAAAACATGCCAAAAAAAAGCTTTACATACTTCTTACAGGCTACTCTTTGTCATGTTCGGCTCGTCGTCCTTTGAACCTATTCAACATGAAAGCAATACGAATATCAATAACCCTTGACTTTTCAGCATCTTAAGTTGCATACAAGTATTCATGGAACTCATTCCCTCGCTCGTCTTCTCGACTAGTTCTTTAGTTGGTTAAGGCGTTAATGGAAATCGGACAGCACCTCCCCTATAACATGCCCTATCCAAATTTCCAATTCTTCTATAATCACTAAATCCAACCAACAAAAACAACTTGCAGCATATATACACGCAATGCACAACAACATTACACAATACAAACTCCAAACGACATGCTCGAAGTTACAATATCCAAAATAGGGTTTTTTAGTCTTTATTTTGTAAAACCTTTAACCGTACGAGGTGAAGGGTTGTGTCGATGCAAACAGAAGATCCCACACATCTTTTAGAATACTTTTAGGCCCTGCAACACTCCACCACACACATGCAGCAGTACCCCACACGCATAATGCCTTATTTTGACTATAATTTAACTATAACGACTTTAATTTTAGATTATTTCCAATGTCAAGCATCTCTATGATACTTTAACATTTTTAGACACTTACACAACATATAATACACTTCATACCAACACCATAAACTCCAAATTGAAAGGAAAGGTCTTACCTTACCCGAAATTGGCCAAAACTTGCCAAACTAGCCTCAGAAGTTCCTCGTTGTGCTGAAACTGTAACGGACTGTTTGTATCGCTTCTTCTCTGTCCCAAATTGAATTTTCTTATTATTAAACACCACCATATTACCATGGGATACCTTAAAAAATTAATTCATGGAATGAAACTCGGAGGCTTACCTAGGTAGCCCCAAACCCGTAGCCCTCCTTCTTTGGCTTTCTAGGTTTTCCTTCAACTTTCTTCTATCTTTTCCAGGTGTAGGGCTGAAGATATGGTTCTGTAGGCATCATAAGATATATAAATACACCTCCACATTGTCTAGGAACACCGTAGATAACTAATTCATGGAGGAAAATTGGAGAACTTACCTTGAACTCTTCAAGCCGTGGCTGCCTCTTTCTCTCACATTTTCTCTCTTCTTTTTGGCTGAATATTTAGATGATAAATGAAGTTAATAGTCACAATACATACATATATATGTCTCCCTAAGAAGTTACATGTGTCATCCCCTTAGAGTGATACGTGTCTAGCCCTTATTAGGCAATGTATCCATGTCAAGGCTCCTAGGCTGCCATATGTCCTTGGTGGGGCCCACCCTCAAGTAGTTGGGTCACCTACTTGACCCCCAAGAAGGTGGGTCACCTCCTTCCAAGTGGAACTTCCTAGGTTTCCATGTGGTGCCTCCTCTTGCTGACACGTGTTATCTTCTTCTTCTCCGCATGGGTTCGTAATCTTGTCTTATCTTAAGAAGCTTTGTAATCCGTGCTACATAATCGTGGTATGTACTTAAGTAGCTTAAGTGTATAAGACTTCTAAATTAGTAGCTTACGTAGGTAATTCGAGTCCTACGACTCCTTACTTGGCCTCCAACTTCTTTCGTCTTCTCATGACCCTATTTCTAAGCTGCCCTCTCATGGGGTATCACATTCTTCTTTCCTTAGAGTTGGTTGATGTGTGTGGACAGTAAGGGTAACATGTCCATTTTAAATAAGATTAGGAACACATATCAAGGATCGAAAGTGCGGGGTGTAATAGCAAGGCCTAAAAACAACCAAGCAGCGGGGGCAAGTAGAGCAAATCAAGCTAGAGGGTCCAAAGCTACTGCACGAGCTTATGCTATGAGGCAGAGAGATGATCAAGAGGGATAGGACGTGGTTGTTGGTAAATTTCACTTATATGTCTTATCTGTGTTTACACTATTTGATCTTGGGATCTACACATTCCTATATTTGTTCATCACTTGTTCTTCCTAAAAATGTGAAATCTGTAAGACTTAACTTTGACATTCTGGTTGAAAGTCCTTTGGTTTACCAAGTTGTTTGTTATCAAATTTACCGAGCTTGTCCTTTTATGATTAAAAACTTGATCTTTCTTGTTGATTTGATTGAAATGCCTTTCCACGATTTTAATATTATTATTGATATGGATTGGCTTTATAAATATCATGCAGTAGTGGATTTGAGGTCTAAACATGTGGCTTTTAAGGACCCTGCATTTTCACACATAATTGTACAGGGTGAAAGATCATTGTTATCTAATATTATTTCTGCGACCTTAGCAAGAAAGATGATTCATCAAGGTTGTAGTGCATATCTTGCTCACATAATTGATACACGTGTGGAGAGTTCTAGTCTTAAAGATATACCTACTGTGTGTGATTTTCTTGAAGTGTTTCCAGAAAATCTTCCTGGGTTGCCACCAGAAAGAAAAGTTGAATTTCTGATTGAGCTCATTCCTGGATCTACTCCTATTTCTATCACTCCTTATAGAATGACACCAACAAAATTAAGGGAATTGAAAACTCAATTGCAAGAACTTCTTGAGAAAGGTTTTATTCATCCAAGTGTTTCTCCTTGGGGATCCCCTATGCTATTTGTGAAAAAGAAAGATGGTACTCTTAGACTTTGCATTGACTATAGACAATTAAACAAAATAACAATCAAGAACAGATATCCCCAACCAAGGATTGATGATTTTTTTTTAACAACTGAAGGGTGCCAATTTGTTCTCAAAGATTGATTTAAGGTCTGGATATCACCAACTGCGTGTTAGAAAGGAAAATGCTCCAAAAACTACTTTTAGAACTCGATACAGTCATTATGAATTCTTAGTGATGCCATTCGGATTGACTAATTCTCCTCCAATATTCATGGATTTAATGAATCAAATATTTAGGCCTTACCTTGATCAATTTTTGGTGGTCTTTATAGATGATATTTTAATATATTCTAAGAGTAAGGAAGAGCATGATAAACATATTCTATTGTTTTGAAAACTTTAAAGGAGAAGGAACTTTATGCTAAACTTTCAAAGTGTGAATTTTGGCTTAATGAAGTGACTTTTCTGGAACATGTTGTGTCAGCCGAAAGGGTGAAGGTGGATTCTAGTAAAATTGAAGCAATTGTGGAATGGAGAACTCCTAAGAGCCCTACTAAGGTAAGAAGTTTTTTGGGTTTAGCAGGATACTATAGGAGGTTTGTGAAAGGCTTCTCCATTATAGCCTCTCTTACTTTTGAAGAAGGAAGTGAAGTTTACTTGGGATAAAAAGTGCCAAGAGAGCTTTGAGAAGCTTAAATCCTTATTGACACAAGCCCTATACTCACTCTACCAACTGAAGGAAAAGAGTATGTTATATATAGTGATGATTTTCATCATGGCTTGGGTTGTGTCTTGATGCAAGAAGGGAAAGTGGTTGCGTATGCCTCCCAAAAATCGAAACCACATGAATTGAACTATCCTACTCATGACCTTGAGCTCGCTGCCATAGTGTTAGCCTTGAAAATTTGGAGGCTTTACTTATATGGCGCAAAATGTCACATATTTACTAATCACAAGAGTTTGAAGTACTTGGGTACACAGAAAGAGTTGAATTTAAGTCAACGTAGATGGCTTGAACTTATTAAAGATTACGACTGTACCATTGACTATCATCTTGGTAAAGCCAATGTAGTTGCGGATGCTCTAAGTCGCAAAGCCTTTGCTAGTTTATCTAATAATCCTTTGACTTCACTTCTTGACTTATGATCCATGAATGCTTGTCTTGCATTTAATTCTGATGGCTCTATTGTTGCTAGGTTCTGAAGCCAGTTCTACTTGAATAGGTGAAAGAAGCACAATAGTTAGATCAGAAGCTTGTAAAATTAATCAAAGAAGTTTAAATTAGAGGAAAGCTTGATTTTACTTTAGGGGAGGATGGTGCTTTATTTTATCATAATAGGTTATGTGTTCCAAAGAATGACAACTTGAGGAAAGAAATTTTGAATGAAGCACATACATCACCATATGCAATGCACCCTGGAGGTACCAAAATGTACCAAACCATCAAAGAACACTACTGGTGGAATTGTATGAAGAAGGACATTGCGGAATATATTTCTAAATGCTTAGCTTGTCAACAGATAAAGGCCGAGCATCAAGTCCCAAAAGGATTATTACAACCCCTATCAATACCTGAGTGGAAATGGGAAAGAATAACCATGGACTTTGTTTCTAGGCTTCCACGTACCCAAAGAAATCATGATGCAATTTGGGTTATAGTTGATAGGCTCTCTAAAAGTGCTCATTTCTTGGATATGAGAATGGACTACCCACTTGAACGTTTTGCAAAATTGTACGTTAATAAAATTGTGAGGTACATGGAGTTCCTGTTTCTATTGTATCTGACCGAGACCTAAGGTTTATATCTAAATTCTAGACTAGTTTGCAAGACGCTTTGGGGACTAGGTTGAACTTTAGTACATTTTTCCATCCTTAGATAGATGGCCAATCCGAGAGGGTGATTCAAATCTTGGAAGATATGCTTTGAGCTTGCATTATGGAATTTGAAGGTAGTTAGGACAGACACCTAGCCTTGGTAGAATTTGCTTATAACAATAACTACCAATCAAGCATTGGCATGCCACCCTACGAAGCCTTATATGGGAGGAAGTTTAGAATTCCTCTTTGCTGGAGTAAAGTTGGTGAATGAAAACTCGTTGGTCCTGAGATTGTGCAACAAACTAAAGATAAGGTAAAAGTCATCAAGGATCGTCTAAAAATGGCTTCAGATAGACAAAAGTCATATGCTGACCTGAAAAGTTGTGAAATTGAGCATCAAGTTGGCGATAAAGTATTTTTAAAGGTTTCTCCATGGAAAATGATTATGAGATTTGGCCAAATAGGAAAACTTAGTCCTCAATTTATTGGGCCTTATGAGATACTAGAAAGAGTGGGACCGGTTGTATATAAATTAGCTTTGCTACCTGAGTTGGACAAAATTCACAATGTATTGCATGTTTCAATGCTCAGAAGATATCATTCTGATCCATCTCATGTTATTCCAGTAGAATCTATTGAGGTTAATCCAGATTTATCATATAATAAAAAACCCATCCTGATCAAGCTCGTGAAATGAAGCAACTTAGAAACAAGAGAATTCCCTTAGTAAAGGTACTTTGGAGGAACCATTCTGGAAGAGAAGCCACCTGGGAGCGAGAAGAAGATATGAGGACCCAATATCCATACTTGTTCCGGAACTAAAACAAGATAAATTTCGAGATGGAATTTCTTAAGAGGAGAGAGTTGTAATGCCCCTATTAATTTAAGTTAATTTTCACATTAAAGTAGATATTTCTTGATGATATGATCAACTACTACCTACTCAAATTTTGTTATGTGAATAAAAAAAACTTTATTTCATTAAATCATGACAGTTTTATGACGGATTGTCTTAGGGTAGTTTGGTCAATTTCCATGACATTATATATATATATAAACATATCCTTCTAATAATGGTAATCAAGGTGGGATTGATTGGTGTTTTTTTTAAAACAAAATGACAAAGTTGGGTAGCCACTCAAACTTTTCAGCAACATTGAGTGATGGATATCACTTCTACATAAATCATAATGAAGTTCCACTAAGAGGTTCACTTATTTTAGACTAAAGTATGTTTATAGGTCATTGACAATAAGTTATTTCACAAAAAAATCTGAAGAACAACCTACTCCTTTAGCTGGAACTCAAGATACACTCTACATCTTGGTAAGTGTTCCTATCCCATTTTTGGGACTGTGTAGCTAGTAGTAATTCTTGAATATCTCATTGTGTAGATCTTTGATTTTAATAAATAAATATGTTTTGGAAATATAGCGAACTTACCTACAACTCTTATGTTTATGGTGAAGCCTGGATCGGATGTTATGAAGTCAAAACAAAAGGATGAAACATAAGACAAGTTTTGTCCAGATTCTTAATTTTCAAAATCCGTCATGTGTACCTGTTAGTATTTTGAAGATATCTTTTCGTAAAAATGAGTTTTACGTTGATTTATTTTGGGTTGCAAACTTAAGACATAGAGATACAAGTTTTGTTAGGACATAAAGTCCAATTGTTCCGTTTTTAGTTTCCAAACTTATATACAACCGGACAAGTATATTTGTCCAGATTCTTGATTTTCAAAATCCGTCATGTGTACTATTTAGATTTTATTGATGATATCTTTTTGTAAAAAATGAGTTTTGCGTTGATTCCTTTTGGGTTGCAAACTTAAGACATAGATATAAAAGTTTCAAGAAGGGAATAAAGTCCAATTTTGCTATTTTGAGTTTCGAAATTTAGATTTAACCTGTGGTGCTTGACTTTCCGAATTTACTGTTTTGGTAACATAACTCGGGTCGAAATATTCTAGGCTTATTTGCAGTAATAAATTTTGTTTTATGTCAATATTATGGATATTCTTGAAAGTTAAATAAGTTATTTAATAGTATTTTCAAGGTTGTTTATATCGTGTGCAAGTTGAGGAACTTGAGATATTTGACGGCCTACAGTCTGAACTTTTAAAGTCATGTTGGATTGTTGGATTGTTGTATGCTAAAAGGCTGATGTTTGTGTATAAACTCTTGTTACCTGCAAATATATTGAAAGCCTATCTTGGTATGTTTGTTATTTTCTTGAAATATGTTTTGTCATGTTGGTATCTTTGGAAATTTCAAGACACTTGTTTAACTCGCCCACTTGTACGGATTGCTTGATCACTTGATATTCTTGTGGATTTTGTCCTTCTTGTGGCTATGAATTTGTCACCATTGGCATGCCTCTTGTTTCGGACCCTTTGCCATCTTGATTATGTATTTTTAGTTCGTCTTAAGTATGGAAGTTGTCCATTTTAAGTACGAATTAGGAAGCCATTTTTAATATGGTTCTTGGTTTTCTTGATTATTGGGTCTTTACCCTTATTGATACAGGGCTCCGGTCCTTCTTGATACTTGATCATATTTGGTGTGAAGGCATGACGTACATATTGGGTAAAACTTGATGTTAAATCTTGTAAATATACTTTCATGAATTATTGACACTTAACCCTTTACATATCGAACTTGATAGTCATGATATATTTGTTGTCTTGATTTAATTGTTATGTGTACATTTGTGATGCCCATGACTTGAGAAAATAAGTTGAAAAACCCAAAGGCTTCAAACTTGTAGTTTTGCACCACTAAGCTTTATGCTTAGTGATAGTTGTTTCTATCATAGGAAATGTCCGAGAAGATGCTTGAGGTTGGCCATTGGAGATGAAGTTTTGGAAGCTTAAAGGAAGATCACATTTGCATATAGGCATCTATATTTTGTAGTATTTTGGGGCATGTATACGATTTATGGGTTGCTTGTGTATTTGTATTTATGTACGTATTTCTGAGGGTTGTAACTTAAAGATGGTTGCTTGTTTTGTTAATTTTGGGGTATGTACATTTCTAAGTTTTATGAGGAACTAAATTTACCCTTTGGAGTTGGAATATTTGAATGAAGCATAAATGTTTTCGTAATACATGAATGTCTCGAAAGCTATATTTTAAAAACTATTTTTAGAAGTCGCCTGTCCTAAATTGGAATTTTTATTTGATTTAATTGAGATGGGAAAAAAAAATTTAGTTGGCTAACAACTTATACCTTTCATTATTTTTTTTAGATTATATAAATGGACCTTACGAATTTTTTTGTGTGTCACGAATTTAATATACATTTTTTTATAGTAGCATCCTCTCTGGAGGGTCGTTACAACTATGGTACATGAACATTAAACGTGGTGCAGGACCTGCAGGAGGGTCTGTAGTGGTGGCCACCATGGAACCCACCACGATCCGTGAAAGGCTACACGGCCCATGGTGGTCAAGCGTTGTCCCTGCCTTTGAAACCTTTCTAAGGGACTTAGGGTAGGGGTCACCACGTAGGGCACCATGACTCGTGGTGCTCACCACGACCCATGGTCCCTTGTCGTGGTTATTTCCCTATAGGACTGAAGCTTAGGGACTCCACCTTGGTTGCACACCATGAGGCGTGGTGCGAACCATGCCCCGTGATGGTCTTCATAGTCATCACTTGATGTCAAATTATGTTATTTTCTGGGATTTCACTTTTTGTTGCTCATTTTCTGACTTTTCAACTATCAGGTTCTTACACCGAGAACACATAATCAGCCTTGAAATCTAAAAAAACCATCCTCCCTTTGGAGAAAGCTTCAATGGCTTTTTCGCCAACCGCCTTCTTCAACTCAAACAAAGTGGGATCAGTATCTTGTTTGGACTCATGTAATAATACTTTAACAGTTCAAGCCATCTCCTTTGTTGAAGATTCAAATCCTTTCGAGTGAACACATATTGCAAGATCTTGTGATCGGTGAATATATCCACATGAAAACCATATAGATAGTGTCTGTAAAGCTTCAATACCAATGTCGCTAACTCCACATCATGGGTCACATAATTTTTTTCATAAAATTTGAGTTGCCTGGAAGCATAGACTATCACTTTACCATTATAAATTAGAACACAACCAAGACCAACTCATGAAGCATCACAATAAACATCAATTCCATTAGAACCTTCTAGCAAAGTCAACGCTAGAGCAGAAGTAAGCCTATCCTTCAACTCTTGAAAACTCTTCTCACATGCCTCGGACCATTGGAATTTCACCTTCTTTTGAGATAAAGTAGTCAAGGGAAATGCAATGGAAGAGAAACCTTCCACAAACTGTCTATAATAACCGGCTAAGCCCAAAAAACTCCGAATATCGAAAGGGGACAATGGTCTAGGCCAATTCTCAACCACTTCGGTCTTCTTAGGATCAACCATAATACCTTCATCGGAGATGATATGACCAAGGAATGAAACTGGCCTCAAGCAAATTTCACATTTGCTAAACTTAGACTTAGAAAATAACTGATGGTCCTTGAGAATTTACAAGACAATTATCAAATGATCGACATGCTCTTCCTAACCCTGAGAATAGATCATAATATAGTCAATAAGCATAATGATGAACATATTATTTTCCTACCTTCACACACCCGGGATATTACATTATCTCCCCCTTAGAAATGTTCGTCCTCGAATGAGGTAACACTAGCTTGAGTAAAGTAAAGTGTATATCTAACAACCCAACATGAATGCAATAATGCAATTTAACATTATTTTAAAATCAGGTTCATGAGTATGCATGCATGTAATGAGACATAGATTGTTTGGAACATGAGAGTTTGGAGGATTCAAGCATGAATAACTAATAGGTCGGAATGGAGGGAAAGAGATAAGCATATCATTTCATTATGTCTACTTTCGCTTCCCAGATAGCACTTTCAACTTCTTGGTTCCTCGATAAGACTTTAACGGATGCAACATCGTTATTTATCAACCTCTTAATTTGACAGTCCAAAATTTCAATCGGAACCTCCTCATAAGTTAATTTTTCTTCAACACTCACACTACCCAAAGTTACAATGGCATGGGGATCAACAACACATTTCCTCAACATTGATACATGGAATATTCGATGAACCAAAGCTAATTACAATGGAAAATCAAGTTCATAGGCCACCTTACCAATAAGCCTTAGTATCCTATACAGGCCTACATATCGAGGACTAAGCTTCCCCTTCTTTCCGAAATGCATTACCCCTTTCATGGGCAAAATCTTACAAGAAAGCCCAACATCCTCTGGAAACTAGGAGGACTCACCAACTAGCTGGGAGTGTATGTGGATCTTCAATGGAGCGTCGGTTAATGATCTCTAGTACCTGTCTCTGCATCATGAAATAATGCAGGCCAAATGGCATCAGTACATGGAATATACGAGTATGTAAAATGGCCGAATGCAACGAACATCAAGGAAGAATCAATCAACTCAGAATCTCAACTCAAAAGGGATAACAACTCAATCAAATGTCCTAAGTCTAAACAAGGATATGATTTAGACGGGACCAATCACATACAATTCAACTCAATCTGACTTAGAGTACTATCAAGACCTATTTGGGAGTTTCTCTTACCCGACAACCATCACTTATGAGCCAGTGAAAGTACAATAAATCGACATTATTGCCGTATCCGTTCATACTTTGCCAGGGTATGAATGAATCAACCAATCATGGATCCAATCCAACCAAGTCCTATAATGTCAAGACAAACATCTTAGGGAAGCATCCGACTTTAACGATTCAATCCCCTCCTACATTTGGCAACGTAGTTATTGGGTTCCAGTATGAATTATACTCTTGCCCAATTTGGTGCTCGATACTCCTCCCAAGACTCAATGCTCATAAAAATCCATCCAATCCACTCAATCAAATCATATCGACAAGTCTCATTACAACCTTGTCAACTCATCAACTCTATCACGCTCAAATCTCTCTCAATCATACTATCCAATCAATCTCAATTATATCTTTCAAAAGAAATTTAAAAGCACATTTATAGCAACATATAGACATAACCAATCATTTACTCCATCCATTTGAGAAATCCTTGAGACTCATCACAACTTCAAGACTTTAAATCACACTTTAAAATAGGCAACACTTTTTAAGAAACTAACATCTTTTATCATAATCCACATAGTTAAGAAGATCAATAAAATATATTTAACAACTCTTTTCTATCAACTCATACTCACATAAGGGCTCATTTTAGGAACTTCCTAGCTCAACAACATCAACACATATAGAATCAAATAAATTAGGGACAAGACTCATTCCAACATAAATTATACCAAGAAACTCCATTTTCATGGACATCTAACCTCAAAGCAAGAGTAGGGAACATGGGTGGAATCAACCCATGTTTTGGATAGCCTTACATACCTTAGTGAAGACTTGAAGAAAACTATGATGTTGGGTCTTCAATTGAGAACTCAAATCTTGAAGCTCTTGGAACTCTTCTTGTTGGAAATAGAGAAGAAGAAGAAGAAGAAGAAGAAGAAGAGAGAGAGAGAGAGAGAGATTTCTAGGGCTTTTCTAGAGAGAGTGGGGGGGGCTGAAAATATGTCCCCAAATTGTCCAGGGATGATACATATATAATTTGGGGGAATTCCCAAATTACCCCTTCTCAAAAGTTCTGAAAAATAGGCAAAAATGCTCCTGGCGCGATAGTGGTGCGTCGCGCCATTGCAGCGCTAGGATGATTACGCCTAAAACTTGCACACCTCATAGTGGCGCGCCGCGCCAAGGACCAAACTACTGAGGTACATTCTTGGCGCGATAGTGGCACGTCGCGCCCTTATAGCGCCAAGGCCAATATTTTCTGGGTTCTGGAAATTAGCTTGAAAAACCCTGCACACCTTTTAGTGGCGCGCCACGCCAGAGACCAAACTACTGAGGTATGTTTCTTGCGCGATAGTGGCGCATCGCGCCACTGCGGCGTCAAGCCCAGTTTCCCAGCAATTGCAACCCAGGCCTGAAAATTTCTGCTGAGCTAGTTCATCTTAGGGTCGTCATATCTTTTGACGCCAAACTCCAAAATGTACATTCTTGGTGGCGTTGGAAAGAAGACTCGACGACCATTAATTTAATAGGTCATGGGCCACCTAGATCGTCATATATCAAAAGATAGGGTCGTTAGAAGTCAACCCCTCATGCGAACTCTTCCTCAAACTTAGCCACGATTAATCTTTTGGATTTGATTTGGTCCTAGGGGTCCTTCATGACCCCACATCACCTCTAACGCTGCTAAATTTCTCAAAGACTCATTTTACTCATGCAAATGCTCCACAATACTCGAGTTCAATCCTACCCGAACACAAGAAAGGTCCAAATCTTAGGGAAATATTTTGAGGGGTGTTACAGAATTTTTGCTAAGTGAAACTTCATTAGACTCTTCACAGCTGTGGAGCTCACCATGGGTTGTGGACAAGGATCGTAAAATCCATGCTGAAGATTAGTTAAAATTGCCTAAGGAAAGGACAACAGACCCCAATATAAGGCATGATAAGGACCAGGAAGCATGAAGAGTGCCTATGAAGGAGTAGAGTTTCACACAGTTGTGGAGCTAAGTGATACACCATAGAACATGACCATGGGGCGTGAACATCAATACGACATGTGAAGCCTGGACGTGAACTTTGCCAACTTACGTTTTCCTAGTTGGTTTAGAATTTGGTTTTGTACTTCTATAAATACCGAAACTCATTTTATTTTAAGGTTTATATTATTTTACTGATTTTTGAGTATTGTGAACATTGTGAGAAGCATAACTTCAAGTACATTTTAAGATTCAAACGTGCAATCAAATATTCTTTTCGTTCTTGATTTGTTCTTCATTATTGTCATTCAATGTTTACTTTTGCATAAATGTAAGTGTTGCCTTATGAATTCTACATTGATTCTTGATTCTATCCTTGAGAATACGAGTAGGTAAACCCTATAACTAGGGTTGTGGGAACCATGATAGATTAATGAAGTAGGAAAATGTATAGGTGATTTTCGTTTAGTGTTTAACATTGTATTGCACTTTTCTCCATTTTATTTTCCTTTTAATAAGTACATGCATTAAAACTCACCTATATTCATTAATTTCTTGGGAGAGGGGTAGTTATTAGGAAATGAAAACTACAACAGAGATTTGAGGTCCAAAACCTTTGTCTAAGAACTTGAGCCTAGGAGGGGATAGTTTTTTGAGGTCAAAAGAAAGAGTTAGTTAGATATACATTCGGAGACTGGAAGGTAAAGAGTAAAATTCATCTAATAGGTCCAAGAGGTGTTTAGATGTACATAACTTGCTAGATTTTGCATGCAACACATTGATACGATATCACTTATACGAAATAAGTGACTACTGAGTTACATGTCATAAGGAACACAGTCCTAGCTACCTTCTCATATTGTTTACACTCTTAAGTATATTTCACTATGTTACTCCGAACATTTACTTATTAAACAACAAAACCCCCATTTACTTTATGCATTTTTACTTTCTGGAAATAGTGACTACGATTGAGTTAAGTGCTAGTAGACTAATTTCCTCCATATTCCCTATGGGATAGACCCCAACCTAGTTGGATTCTATATTTGACAACAACCGCTTTATACTTCTTAATTGAAGTGTTAGTTTGGGCGTATCAAATTTTGGCATTGTTTTCAGGGAATATGGCTTTGAAATATTGTACTAGTATTTATTTTGGTTTGTAGTCTTATTTCCATTTTTTATTTTTATTTTCTTGTTTTTGTTCCTGTAGGGTACATGTTTGTCCATGCCCAACACCCTATGGAAGATCAAGTTGGTGAGCCGTGTGATGGGAAACCTTCCCGCACGGTTCGGAGAGCACTGAATTAAGTAAGGATGAACCACTGCTCTCTTAAGATCCTTATCTACAAAAGTCTATTCGTAAAATGAATGCACTAGAGTGTGAGGCAAAAAGGTTGAGAGAGCTTAAAGCTCAAGATGGAGGAAATAATGGTAACAACGATAATCTAGGGCATGACGAAGAAGATGTGGAAGATTAATTTCAACATCCTCCACTAGTACAAAAAGGTAGAGTGCAACAACAGCCTATCAATTTTGCTTTTGAGGATAATAATCCATATATGGATGGAATTGGAGCCACTGGGACAATAGTTCTTCCTCCACTACTATCAGGCGTGAAGTTTACTATTACTAGCACCATACTTAAACTCTTGAATTTGAAAGGAATCTTTAAATAAGTGGCAGGAGATTATGCACATCAACATCTAATGAACTTCCTTGGTACATGTAAATCTTGCGACATCCTCGGAGTTATCCAAAAAGTGATTCACCTACGACTATTTCCATTGCCTCTGTCTAGGGAGGCAATAAGGTAGATAAATGAGCTCTTGCATGACTCGATCACCAACTGGAGAGAATTGAAGGAAGCATTTTTGGAGCAATTCTTCCCACCTTCAAAGAAGTTGTAGATCAAGAATGAGATCAATGAACACAAATAGTTCCCTCATGAAGCAATATGTGACTCATGGTTGAGATTCAATCAAAAGTTAAAATGGTGCCCAAATCATAATCTTGCAGATGATCATTTGATGGAGCTATTCTATAGATCATGCAACTTCGTGACTAGGCTGGTAGTTGATCAAACTTGCGGTGGATCATTCATGTTAAAAACTTTTACGATAGCATCAGCAATGTTGGATCAATTTTCACAGACTAGCAGGGCTTAGTACACAAGAAATTCTAAGGTAGGAGGTCAGGGCTATACATTCGAGATGTAGGCTTGGAAGAGAAGGCAAAAAGATAAGCGAGTTAAGGATTTGGCTCACATAAATATCCAAATGGATTAGCTAACTCAGTACTTACTATTCGGAGGTGATGAGAAGTAAATTCAATTAGGGGTGCAAACAGGTATGATGAGCCAGAGATAGATTTTGAGAAAGAAGCTAAATATCTGAATAACCAAGGGGTTTTTGAAATTACAATTTAGGAAATCAAGGTCAAAACATTTAGAAGGTAACTATCCGAGATGGAAATCATATCAAAAGAGTTGGCAAAGGAAAGATAACATCAAGAATGACCGAAGAAGTGTATATGTGCCTCCTAGAAATAGAGATCAAACTGGGATGGGTTCTGGAAACTCGAGAATAGAAGACATGCTATTCAAGGTTTTGTAAAAGGTAGAGTAAACTGATGTAGGTACCAACAACTTGAAGGGAGATATGTCTAATATGGATTATCTAGTAGATTCACACTCAACTACTATCAAATAGTTGGAGCACCAGATGGGATAATTATCAGCAGCACTGAATCAAAAGAAGAATGGCATACTTTCTAGTGATACTTTATAAAACCCGAAGAAAGACAGGCAATGTATGACAATGACAATAAGAAGTGGTAAGATGATTCAGGGACCAACACCTATAGGTATTGAGCAGGATCAGGATGTTGCATCCGACACCGATGGGCAGGCAATGAGTATTACACATAATGCAATTCTGGTTGATGAAGATGACGAGGTTGAGAGATAGTGGTAGATCCAAAGATGATGGAGAAGTCAAAAGGTAAAAAACCAACAAAAGCAGAGTTAGCACAACCATTTCCACAGATTCTCAAACCACCTCCTCTATCCCTACATAGATTTGAAGAAGAAACTGAGGATGGGAAATTCTTGAAATTCATCACTATGCTAAAAGAGATGTATATCAAAATTCGATTGGTAGAAGCATTGGAAAAAATTCCAGGCTATGTGAAGTTCATGAAAGATCTGGTTACGAAGAAGAGGATAATCACTTTTGAGAAGTGACAACCTACACCATTGTAGTACTATTGCTATAAAATCATTGGTTGATAAGAAAGAGGATCTAGAAGCATTCACTATTTTGTGAACTATTGGTGCATTTAACTTTGCAAGGGCTTTGTGCGACTGGGGACTAGTATCAATCTCATGTCACTTTTGATCTACGGACAGTTGGACTTGGAAGCCCCCAAATTGACAATAATGAGGTTTTTGATGGCTGACAAATCAGTGAAGAAGCCCATGCGGATTCTGTATAATCTGCTGGTGAGAGTTGACAGGTTTATGTTCCCTACTGATTTTGTCATCTTGGACTTTGAGATGGACTTTGAAGTTCCCATAATCTTAAAAAGGCCATTTTAGCCATAGGTAGAGATTTGGTAGATGTAGAAAGAGGTGAGCTTACCTTCAAGATTAACAATGAGGAAGTAAAATTCAATGTGTCCAAAGCGATGAAGCATCCTAGAGATATGACCATGATGCCTATGATCGATGTAGCTGATGAAGCAATTATTGAGGTATCTATTGAGGAAAAGTTCACTGTTGAGTCTTTGGTTGCTGTGATCATGAATTTCAAGGGTGATGTCTTAGAGGAGTTCAATAAGACTGTAAATGCTTTGCAGGGAATAGGATCGCACTCTTATGCTCCTAAAAAGCTAGATCTTAATTTGAAAAATAGAATAACTCCTCCCGCCAAATCATCCATTGAGGAGCCGTCTGTACTTGAACTGAAATGGGTTCTATGTTATCTAAGGTATGTGTTCTTAGGTAAGAATAACATTTTGCCAATTATTATTGCTGCAGATCTAAATGAGGAGCAGGTTAGGGAGTTTGTCAAAGTCGTGAATAGGTATAAGAAAGTAATTGGTTGGACCATTGCTGACATCATTGGCATACCACCTGGCATCTGCACCCATAAAATTTAGTTAGAGGATGATTGCTTTCCTAGCATTGAGCAACAGAAGAGATTGAACTCACCTATGAAAGAGGTGGTGAATAAGGAGATTATAAAATGGCTTGATGCAGACATAGTGTATCCAATTTTAGAAAGTAGTTGGGTTAGCCCTGTGTAGTGTGTCCCAAGAAAGGTGGTATCACAGTCGTGGTGAATGACAAGAATGAGTTAGTTTCACTTTGGTTGGTGTCATAATTCGACCTAGGGCCTAGCCATAACACGACGATCGAAACTCCGAAGGGCTCTAACCAAGCCTCTTGACATATCGTAAGCATACATTAGGTAAAGTAAATGCAGAAATAACATAGGATAAGTCTAAAACATGATTATAAAAGAAATATAAACTTGACTACATAGAATCCACAACATAGGTCCAACAATGCCTTTACTACATAAGACGGAAGGAGGCTAAGACATATCCCTAGCTCACCCTCAATACGAATGAATCAAGTCTTTAGAAAAGAAACAACTCATAATTAGTCCTCGATAGATAAGGACTCACCAAAAATCTGCTGATATGGAAGCTCAACTAGCCACATTTGGGAATGTGATCCTCAACCCCTACATTATGAGATAATGTAGGAAACAATATATGTTAGTACGTTTGAATGTACTAAGTATGTAGGCGTGACATGCAATGTAAATCATAGGATGAAATGATCAATTAATGTACATGATAAAAGAGAATAATTAAAGTCATGAGGAAACTATACTGATCAAAGAATTTAAAAGACATATTGACATCATAAGAGAACATAAGGAAAGTATATATGTGGGATAGAACCATAACATACAATAAGACCATGCGAGCTATAATAGAGAATCCCGATTTCTCCCCATGCAATGGAAGAAAGAGGAATCTACTTGCCAAGGTAGACTCTACCCCACTAGGCGGGTCATGTACATACAATATATGTGGATCCACTAGCTAGGACATAAAGGCAATCCTATGGTGACACATAATTATGAGACAAGAGACTTTATATAAGGACCCCATAGGTCGAGCACCATCTCAAGTCATCATTCGGTGCTAAGTCAAATCCCACGGAATACATAATATAGTAATCATACTTAACATATATCATAAAGTTGTTCATAAACTTCATAATTCATAAAATATCTCATTTTCATATCATACTTGCAATGTGAGTATAAATCTTTCAACATCACAATATCATGTTTGCATAATTCATGTCATTAGGTTCCTAGGTCACCAACATAGAGCCCTAAGTCACCTTTCTTCATAACTTGCATAAAATTCATAGCTTGTACATAATCATAATTCGTGATCATAATTCATACTTGAATTTAGAGTAAAACTTGTACACATAATCAATTTAAATAAAAACCATGATAATACTTTGAAATCATTGAACTTCACAATCATTCTTCATGTAACTCATCATTGAAAATAGCTTCATGCATGGACATTCATAATTCAACTTAAAATCATGTAATTTATGTAGAAACATACTTGTAATGATTGTTTATAATGATTAAAAACAAAATTAAAACAGCCCAATACAATTCATTAAACTAGTGTTACAAACTCAATTAAAATTCATGAGATTTTGAATAAAAACCTTGGGACTCCATGGATGAAACGTCCCCATGGATCAATCCCTACATATCTTGAATGAATTTGAACTTGGAATTGAGAAAGGAGACTTATTCTTGAAGAAA
The DNA here is from genome assembly GCF_947179165.1 of Solanum dulcamara. Classification (NCBI taxonomy): domain Eukaryota; kingdom Viridiplantae; phylum Streptophyta; class Magnoliopsida; order Solanales; family Solanaceae; genus Solanum; species Solanum dulcamara. Next base: position 57,691,334 of record NC_077239.1, on the reverse strand, counting down.
CCCTAGCCTAAACTTGAAGAAAAAGGTGAACTCTTAAGGAACCTTGAGAGACAACTCTTAAAGTTGTTTGGGAGTTAATGAGGGAAAAGAATAGACTTAGGAGTATTTAGGATAATTATTTAATGAATCTAGTCCAAAAAACGTCCACATACATTAATGAAAGAGAAGGGAATGACTAAAATACCCTTCATTAAAACTAAAAACTGGACCACACGGAGGACCCATCACAATTTGTGATCACTACCACGGCCCGTGGTGGTGTCCGTGGAGTTACACTTGAACTTTTGGAAAGAGTCTTGGAAGAAAGGATGCCACCACGAGATACACCACGGACCGTGAAAGTCAGTACAGCTCATGGTAGATGTCCGTGGTACAAGACTTGAACTCGGACTTTAGGGGTTGCAGGAAAAGTTTCAGGACCTCTTCCACGGAGACCTTCAGGGTCCGTGGAGGTCACTACGGTCCGTGAACCATGGATGTGGTGCAGGACCAGTAGGAGGGTTTGCAGGAGAGACCACCACGGAACCCACCACGGTTCCTGAAGGGATACACGACCCATGGTGATCAAGTGTGGTCTTGGACTTTAGAAATTTCCTGAGGGCCTTAGGAAAGGGGTCACCACAGAGGGCACCACGACTTGTGGTGCTCACTACGGCCTGTGGTCCCTTCTCGTGGTCCCTTCCTTGCAGGACTGAGAATCAGGGACTCCACCATGAGGCGTGGTGCAGACCACGACCCGTGATGACCTCCGTAGTCATCACCTGGTGCCAAAATCTAAATTTTCTCAGATTTTGCTTGTTGTTCCTCGTTTTTTGACTTTTCAACTTTCGGAGTCTTACAACCGGTCACAGGATGGCGAGTCTGCATGGACTACAAAAAACTCAACAAATGGACCTTGAAAGTTTATTTCCCAGTGACTTTCATGGACTAGATGCTAGACAAGCTAGCAGGTAGAGGTTGGTATTACTTCCTAGATGGGTACTCCGATTACAACCAGATCTCTATAGCGCCGGAGAATCAAGAGAAAATCATGTTTACATGTCCATATGACACATTTGCGTTCAAGCATATGCCTTTTGGACTATGTAGCGCGCCCACCACATTCCAGTTACAACATGTATCATGTGATGCAACAAGTAAAGCGATTGTTGCAAATATGGTTAGTCATCTGTTTCAACACATGCCTTATCTGTTGCAACATATGACCCATTTATTACAATAGGTAAGGCAACTATTGCATATATGATTAGTCATTTGTTGCAACACATTCCTTATCTATTGCAACATATGACCCATCTATTGCAACATGTAAGTCATTTGTTGCAACAGGTAAGACAACTATTGCAACATGTAAAGTAACTGTTGGAACCGTGAATGTAAATTATTGAAAAATACGCAGGTATACCTAGATGAATATTTAAAATCAAAGAATTATTATTTTACTTATCAAAATTACTTTATGAAGTAATGTTAAGTGATATATAGAATAAAATATGGTCCAATGATTGGCTAAATGAACCACCAAAAAGAAAAGAAAAGAAGAAGAAGCCGCCAACAACAATAATGGCGAACAACAAAACGGTAAGAAGAAAAAGAAGAACAAGAGAACAAGAGAACAAGAAGAAGAACGAAATAAACGAAAGAACAAGAAGAAGAGGGGGAAACGAAGAAGAATGAAACGAATTCCCTCCCTTTTTATTTAAAATTAGGGTTTTAGTCTTTTACCCCTTTTTAACATAATGTTTCAAAGTGTCAACTTAAAAAGTTGAGGGCAACTCCCACACATCCCTCATAATTCCTTAATCCTTAATTACATAATTCTCACCTATACTCAATTAAAATAACTTGAGTCACTATAATTTAATTTCACACTTTTTTACCGCCCTTAATTAAAAGTTCCAAGTCCCTATTCACTAAATAAATTACTACACGTGCAGTTCATTGTTTTAATTTATTTGTTTTGCTATTTTCTTTTTTTCTTTTTAGTGCGTTAAGAAATCGTTCTTTGTTAATATATTTTATATTTTAATTTTTTGAATGACATATTTAAAATTATAAGATAAAATAATATTTTGATACATTCTACATATTTTAGTTAAAGATCACACAATTCAATTATTTTTTACTTTCTTAAATTTCATGTCAAATCAAAATCAAACAAACAAATTATAATGGAGGGAGTAGATAATAATGGAAAACATGTACATTACTTTTCCGTAAACTTTTTTTCTTTACATCTTTTCTGCTATCATCTACATTTATTGTGATCTAATCAAAGACAAGAGAGACTTATTCAAACGGTAAACATTCTTCATCTTCAATCTTACAAATTATTGATTTGGATCACCAAATAAATAAAAATGTGAAAACTCCTAATAAGGGGTGTAAAAAAAAAATCTGATCCAATTAATTTAGATTTGCAATCTATTCACCCGTTTAAGATAAAGTTGTTTTCTATGAAATGTTTTGCCATTTATATATTTAGAACTTGAGTATCTCTAATTAACACTGAAGAGATCTCATATAATACTAATTGTAACTTTTTTTCAACATAAAGAAAGAGTGTAACACGTGTCATTTGGAAAAAAATATTTTTTTTTTAGAAAATCAACCCAAAATCATACAACAATGACTGATCTAGTACAGTGTAAAATGAGATGAACATCTAATTCAAATTATTGAAACAGAGCAGTCGTTCAAAACACTCATAAGTTCCTTCGGATGCCGTTGAATATTTTTTATATCACGTTACATAATTTTATTAATTTGAACTTGTAACAGTGAGATTGTAATTCTGATTAAACATTCTATTTGGGGACAAATTTAGTTTCCATTTTTATAAATAAAATAGATATCTGAAATACGTAACAGTATGCTAAGTACTCTACTGGTAATATTTCATATCAGTAAACCCAATTAATTTTACACATTAGCTAACTTTATGAATGCTTTAGTACAATATGGTATTAATGTAGAGGATGCACCAAAATTTAGTAAATCAGATGAAATCTTCTCCAATTAAGTTCTTTCAGGTTGCAGTCAACAATTTTACCAATTTATTCGTTTTGATACACTTTTTTTATTTGGTAAACAACGAATTTTATATTAATAGAAACCAATATACATCGGTACATAATAATGTCAGAATAAAAAATCCGCTAGTAGTGTTCAGTGAGAGAGGGTATTAGCAGTAACTATCACAGTTATCCGATATAGTATGGTGGCCTAGTAAGCCAAATAGAAAGAATTCCTAATTTGTCTGCTTCCAATTTGCCCCATCAACAAAGTTGGAACATAAGATGTTGAAGCAACCACGCAAAGACTTCAAAGCAATTCCAATTAAAGTCTCGTTAATGAAATTGCTCCTTTTAGCATCAAATTGTCAATTATATTACATGGCCCTTCTTGCACTAGCATTAAGCAGCTAATTAATAAGAGGTGACAGCTTGTTGCAATATTTTTTTATTTTAAAAAGAGAAGAAATGATGCATGTATTCTCCAATACCCGCACGTTACAATTCTGTAGTCTATTATTGTAAAACAATTATGACATCGCAAATAAAGACAAAATTGACTAATCTACTATATGTATCATAATATGAAACAAAATCCATAATATTATAAATGCACACTTGTTCTTACGAACAATAAAGTTTCTGATTGTCTCTAACTTTTGACCTCTATCTTTACATCTGACACGAAAAAAAAAAAAAAAAAAAGAGTAGAGGAAAACTTTCTACTTTGTCACTCAATAAATAACCGCATCTGCAAAGTAGTAGTAGTAGAAAATTTAGAGCACAGAGTAGTATCAATAAACCAAGTAATGGGAATTACTATTAAGTATTAATGATCATAAATAAGAGTATTTTATATATAATAGATCGATCAGAATGAGTAATTAATCTTTCAGTCTACTAGTTGGTGAAAAGAAACTTAATGTTAGACAAAAAATTTTGATAGTTGAAACGTCTTTAAGTCTATCTAAGAAGTTAACATCATTTACATCGTCGGCAAGCTCTTGAACAATCATTTAATCGTCATCTAGAGTTAGTTCATGGAGAAAGAGAAAGAAATATTATTTTTCATTTTTCGTTTAGGTAACAAATTAAAGAAATACTTTCTCCGTTTTAAGTTATTTGATCTATTTTGACTTGATATGGAATTTAAAAAATATTATTTTTTAAAAAAAAAACTTATAATTTTAAATCAAAGATATTTTAATAATATGATAAGAGTTGTTAAAAAAGCATTTTTTAAAATATATTTTTCAAAAAAAATAAATCAAATAAATTAAAACAGAGGACGTAAATAAGATGAAATACACTAATTAATTGTTGGAGGAGGATGATTGAAGTGGGAAAAAGATGTGATGGGGAGTGTGGTTAGGGGGAGTTAGTTAGACGAACTTTCACATGGGATACCTACTCAATGTGCACACCACACTTTTCTATAGCATGGGGTCCCCTTTCTGCTTGTTACCTTTTTTCATGTCAAAAAAGTGATGTTTCCTAATGTCTGTTGTTACCATTTTAATTATTCACTATAATTAACTTAAGGGTATCAAAACGAGTAAATTCCGGCGAACCACCATAATATTGTATTACAAGCCGTTTTCTGTAATAAAACCAAAAAAAAAAAAAACTAATTACTGTGTTTCCATAAATTCCATATACTATGTTCTTCATCCACATTGATGAAGTATCTCTTTCGTACCATGAAACTATATATAGAATGCGAACAAGGGAAAACTGGAGAAATTTCCTAATGACACATGAGTTTCACTAGATTTTATATATCATCACACAAATAGTGAAAGATATTTATTATTTACTTTATCTAGCTGATATACAAAAATTATTTGTTGATTATATATGATCATACATGTAGTGGCGGATTTAAGATTTTCAATTAGGAAATTCAAAAAAATAAAAATATAAATGTGTGAACTAGAGTTCAAATACAAACATCAAAGAAAAAAATTTTAAGTTATTATAACATTTTTTTAAAAGTAGTAGTGGTACACCAACAAAAACTTCAATTTGAAAAAGTTAGGTAGCTTGTGCACCCAGCAAGAATACTTGCAAATTGGGAATAATATTAGCTGTTTGGAAAAAAACAGACTAACACAAAAATATATATGGTCAAAGTAATAAAATAAAATGAAAAAAATGATAACACCAAGAATTTACGTGGAAACCCTTTTAAATAAGAAAAAAATCACAGGCCAAGAGAAGCAGCTGATATCATTATAGTAAGGAATGTTACACTAGGTAGTACCAAGTACAATACTCAAAAAATGACTACCACACACTCAACACGAATAACACTCTTTTGATCTCCCACCTTACTAAAATATCGCTCACATTCTATTTTTCACATACTATTTTTCTTATAGTCTATGGAATACCTCGCTTTGTTTTCTAATATTTTTTCTCTCTTATCTTGGGTGTTCCAAATGAGGAACTGAAGAGCTCCTTTTATAGAAACTATTCCTCACCAACCATGTCCACCCTTTTTGACAAAACACAGAGAAGATACAATTTGCAATTGCAAATTGCAGTAATATTTGACAAAGAAAAAAAGGGCTAGAAATCTCTTTTGAAAAAGATGGGACTGAACCCCACAAATCTCCCCCTCCAATGACATTCACTAGAAGGAGGTATCATCATATTCTTAAAGAGAGCTCATGTCAACAAGTTCTTTGCACAATTCAAACTTGTCCCTTGTTACCACTTTGGTCAGCATATCTGCAAGATTCTCATTTGTAGAAATTTTTTCAACCTGCATAGATTCATCTTCTATCTTTTCTCGAATCCAGGAATCCAGTGATATCTCAAGTATATGTGTTTTGTCCTTTCATAGTACATAGAGTTCTTGCTCAAGTCTATTGCACTTTGACTGTCACAATAGATGACATACTCCTTTTGATGCAAGCCAAGCTCTTGAAGAAATTGCTTGAGTCATATCATCTTCTTTCCATCTTCAGTAGCCGCACTATACTCAGCTTCAGTTGTAGACAATTCAACCACTTCTGCAACTTTGACTGCCATGATATAGCTCCCCCTGAAAAAGTAAACAAATATCCAGTAGTGGATTTTTAGTTATCAAGGCCACCTGCCATATCAGCATCTGTATAGCCCTTCAAAATTGGATTTGATCCTCTAAAACACAAGAATTTATCTGAGCTTCCTCTCAAATACTTGAGTATCCACTTTACAGCTTCCCAATGTTGTTTTCCTGGATTGTCGAGAAACCTCTTGAAAACACCAACTGCATGAGCAATATCAAGTCTAATACATACCATTGCATACATTAGACTTCCGATGATGGAGGAATATGAAATTTTGGCCATGCTCTCTTTTTCCTCCCAAGCTGTAGGACACTTATTTTTGCTCAATTTCATATGACTAGCAAGAGGTATGGTAACAGGCTTAGCATTCTTTATGTTGAAGCGTTCCAGTACACGTTCAATGCATTTTTTTATGACAGATAAATCTTTCTTTCATTCCTGAGATGAGTAATTCTAATGCCCAATTTTCTTTTGGCATGACCCAAGTTTTTCATAGAAAAAGATTTACACAACTCTTTCTTTAACTCGTCAATCTAGAAAGTATTCTTGACCACAATCAACATATCATCCACATATAGCAAGAGGATGATAAAATCATTGTCAGAAAATTTTTATGCAAATACACAATGATCTGAAGAAGTTTTCTTGTAGTCTTGCTCCCTCATAACAAATTCAAACTTCTTGTACCACTGTCTAGGAGTTTGCTTTAATCCGTAGAGACTCTTTTTGAGTTTGCACATAAAAATTTCTTTATCATTTGCTTTGAAGCCATCATGTTGTTCCAAATAAATCTCCTCTTCTAGGTCACTGTGAAGAGAAGTCGTCTTCACATCCATCTGTTCAATCTCTAAATTAAGAATAGTAGCCAAATCAAGAATTGTACGAATGGAGGAAATTTTCATGATATAAAAAAATATTTCATCAAAGTCAATACCCTTCCTTTGACTAAATTCCTTAACAATCAATCTAGCTTTGTACATGGACTTCAAGCTGTGTTCTTCAATTTTAACTTTGAACATCCACTTCTTCTTCAAAGCTGTTATGCCCTTAAGCAATTTTACCAACTCATAAGTGTGGTTCTCATGCAAAGATTTTATCTTATTTTGCATGGCTTCAATCCATTGTTTTTTATGCTCATTTGCTACGGCCTCCTTATAACACTCTGGTTTAACCTCGTTAGTGAGTAACACATACTCATTAGGTGAATATCGGGAGGAAGGAATACATTATTTCATGGACCTCCTAAGAGGATTATTTGCTTCTTCCACAACTTCATGAGTAGGAGCATTATCAGTAACAACATCATTGTTATTAATAATATCAACATTTTGATCTAGGTCTTGATTTTGAGCATCACCATGATCATCAATCCCACCAATATCATACACACTTGTATGAGAAACTTGATCAAGATGGACTACGCCATTATAACTTGAAGATTCTAGCTTCTCCATTTTGTCAATATCTTCAATGGTTTGATTATCCACGAAGACTATATCACGACTTCTCACAAGCTTCTTCTCAATTGGACCATATAGCCTATAACCAAATTCATCAAGGACATATCCAACAAAGATGCACTAGCTTTTCTTGGCATCTAACTTTGACCTCTCATCTTTCGGCACATGTACAAAAGTTTTGCAATTAAATAATCTCAAATGGTCATAAGAAATATCATTTTCATACCAAATTCTATTTGGTACATCACTTTTCAAAGCAACAACAGGAGATAAGTTAATAACATATGCATCGGTCAATAAGGCTTCACCCCAAAAGGAGTTCGACAACTTTGCTTCCGAAAGCAAATATCTAACTCATTCCATCAAGGTCCTGTTCATCCTCTTAGCCAATCCATTAAGAAAGAGGAGTCTTCTGGTGTCTAATTCCTTGATGCTTGCAGTTTTTGTCAAATGGATCACAATATTCAATACCATTATCAATACGAATACATTTTAGTTTCATTCCAGTTTCTCTTTCAACTAAATCTTGAAACTGCTTAAAGACACCTAACACTTGGTCTTTAGCCTTCAAGACATAGACCCAAAGCTTTCTTGAGAAGTCGTCAATAAAAGTGACAAAGTAGAGTGCACCACCGAGATTCCTAATCTTCATTGGCCGCATAAGTCAAAGTGCACCAACTCAAGCAACTCTGTCTTTCTTGAAGGAGAGTTAGACTTAAAGTACACCTTGTTTTGTTTATCCACCAAGCAGTTCTCACACTTTTCTAATTTAGCACTTTGAAAATCAGACAATAATTTCTTCTTGATCAAAATATTGAGTCCTTTCTCACTGATGTGGCTAAACCTCTTGTGCTAAAATATTGAGGAGTTATAGCTCTCAACTGCATTCACCATATTGGCACAAGTAGAAGTCGTAGTCTAGTGTAGACCACGATGTTTGTTACCATGAGCCACAACCAAGGAATCCTTAATAAGTTTCCATTTTCCACCGCCATTGATACTAACATATCCTTCATCATTTTGAACACCAATAGAAATTAGGTGCAGACGAACATCAGGTGCATACTTTACATTGTTCACAACTAGTTTAGTTCCAATACTAGTTTCCAAACAAATTGTACCCACACCAGCTACCCTGCATGCAGTCTCATTACCCATACTCAAGGTTCCAAAGTCACCAGGAGTATAAGAAGAGAAAAATTCCTTTTTTGATGTCACATAAAATGCAGCACCAGTGTCCATAACCCAGATTGACTCATCACAAATAATATTTATTAGATCCGCATCAAGGACTGTAACAAGATCTTCAGTAGAGACGGTGGCTAGGAAATTTTCATTGTCATCTTCTTTATTTTTCTCTTTTTCTTTGTTCTCCCTCTTTAATTTTCGGCAGAACTTCTTTGTGTGCCCTTTCATGCCATAATTATAGCACTTAATATCCCTAAGTCTGCCTCTGTATTTACTCATACTATGTTCTTTATTCTGAGAACCACGATTTTTATTTTTCCCCCTAGAGTCAGTTACCAGGACATTCGATGAAGAAGAAGAACCTTGAGATTTTCTTCTCATCTCTTCGTTCAAGACACTACTCTTGCAGAAATCCATAGAGATAACACCATTCGGAGCAAAATTTGACAATGAAGTTCTAAATATTTCCAAAGAGTCTAGTAGGAAACCAAGTAGAAGCAAGCCTTGAATTTCTTCGTCAGCACTCAATATCCCTAAATCTGCCTCTAGATTTGCTCCTGCTATGTTTTTTATTCTGAGAACTATGATTTTTATTTCTCCCCCTGGACATTCGATGAAGAAGAAGAACCTTGAGATTTTCTTCTCATCTCTTCGTTCAAGAAACTACCCTTGGCAAAATCCATATAGATCACACCATCTGGAGCAGAATTTTATAATGAAGTTCTAAATGTTTCCTAAGAGTTTAGTAAGGAACCAAGTAGAAGCAAGCCACAAATTTCTTCATCAAATTTAATGCCTATAGCAGACAACCAATTCACGATTCTCAAAAAATTATTCAGGTGATATGTCATCAAAGAGACATCATGATATTTTATACTAAACATCTGCTTTGTTGAGAAAATTTAATTATTTCCAGTCTTCCGAGCATACAAGCTTTCAAGATGCTCCCATATGGTACGAGCATGTGTCTCTCCAGAAATATGGTTCAACACATTATCATCAACCATTGCCTAATAAATCTACACACTTGTCTGTGCAACAGATTCCACTCTTTATCTGTTTTATTTTCAAGTTTTACAGTGGTAAAAATTGCTTGATAAAAATTCTTGACATAAAGCAATTCTTCTATTTTCTCCTTTCAAATGACATAATTAACACCATTCAAAGTAGCCATTCTACTAGTGTTGGCTTCCATCTCCCCCCCCCCCCCCAAAAAAAAAATTTATTAAATTAAAGTAAATCTTTTCTGATATGGAAGTTTAGAATATGCTACAACCACAGAGTATACTCAGATATAACCTTGCTCTGATACCAATTTGTAGAAAAAAAATGGACTAACATAAAAATATATATGGTCAAAGTAATGAAATAAGATGGGAAAAATAATGACACCAATAATTTACGTGAAAACCCTTTTAAATAAGAGAAAAAACCACAGGCCAAGAGGAGCAACTGATATCGCTATAGTAAGGAATGTTACACTAGTTAGTACTAAGTACAATACTCAAAAAATGACTACGACACACTCAAAAGGAATAACACTCTTTTGATCTCCCACCTTACTAAAATATCGCTCGCACTCTATTTTTCTTCAGAGACTATTTTCTTATAGTATATGGAATACCTCACTTTGCTCTCTTATCTTGGGTGTTCCAAATGAGGAGCTGATGATCTCCTTTTATAGAAACTTTCCTCACCAACCATGCCCACCCTTTTTGACAAAACACGAAGAAGATACAACTTGCAATTGCAAATTGCAGTAATATTTGACAAAGAAAAAAAAGGCCAGCAACCTCTTTTGAAAAAGGTGGGGACTGGACCCCATATTAACGGCCCAAGTTTGGCAGTCGAGTACCACTAAACTATCTCTCCTCTTTGATTTAGATGATTCAAAATTAGTATATGTACAAAATTATAAAAACCTACCCTATATATATATTGTATATTTTTTATCGAAGGGGTTCGGGTGAACCCCCCAACACCCACATAGATCTGCCCCTGCATACATGTATTATACATATATCATATATTAGCTTGCTGTTTTTAATTTAATCAATTAGGTACACATGTATTTGTGTTAAATCTTCTATTTCTATTAAGAACTTCATAAAATATCCTATAAATATAAAATATGAACCCAAATATAATTATACTATATCAACTTGAATCACTTTTCACTTATCAAGCTCTAACACAATTTAGCTATAACAGGTAAAATTATCCCCAAACTATATTGGAACAAATAGAGTGCATTTTATTTTCTCCTGATTTCTAATTAATTCCAATCTCATTCTATGAATGAGACCGACATTAAAGGAAGAAATGCAAGAACAAAAGAAGATCTGATCTATATCAATTATTATCACACATGGAACATGCAATTTAAAGACACCTAAAAGCTTTTTTTTCTGTTTCGGCCATGTACGCATTACGGTTTCACAGTGGTGTCAAAGGACACCAATTACCATCAGTAGCTTTTTAGTACATGTCCCCTCATCACTCTTTTGAGCACTTCTCCAATTAGTCAAATACATTAATATTCAACATGATTAAAGGTTTGTTGCTAATATCTCCAATCATAGAGCACTAACAAACCATAAATATAAATCACCCCACTACTAACATTGTTGACAAAACAACCACTTCTGACTTAATTTAAATCATATATTTTTTTTCTAGTCAGTATAAAAAGATTGATAAATTTCTTTATTTGATAAATATTTAGTAAAACTAGCAATATTTTACTATGCTCATTCTCACCAGTTAGACAAAAAGTCTACAAAAATATTCTTTTTAAAATAATTTTAAAACCATATGCTTGTAACTTGAACTGGGTGACTAGTTTTGTTATTTTTGGATTGTGCTTTTAACTCAAGTCATGCCATGTACTGGGTTTATACTTTGACTTGTCATTATGCACAAAAGAAGATAATAGTTTTGTGATAATTACTAGTTGGAGTTTTGTGTATTTTATGAACCCGCAATGGTGCTGAATTGGAAAAAGAATTTCAAAACCAGTGTTCTAAATGTGTTGACTATTTGAGATTATAAAAAAAAACTGTCTTTTTCTTCGTAAATGGCGTCCTCCCACAAAGAATTCTACACATACAATCCTGGACCAACAATCATACCCATCTAGTAATTACTTGGTTAACTAACTCCCTTTAAAGCCCTGGGCTTAGTATCTACCTACACTATTGGACATGTAAGCTCTTTAACACTAACAACAAAATTAATTATGTAAAAGGTAAAATTTAACACACAAAAATAAGAAATGAGAGAATTAAAAATTATCATCCTTCAATAAATAACTACATCTAGGGTCCTCGATGTATGCACCACCAAACAAAATTGAATTTACATTGGAGAAGTAAAATGGAGAAGCATTTGATCTCCCATCCGTACACCTCTCACATCACCCCTCCTAACTTTCTAGACATTCTGAATCACGACGAGGCTGAAAAGTTTAGCATGGACATATAATCTTGATCGGGCAAGTTACTGAAGTTCGCACTCACTCAATTCCCAATTCTTATCCCACAAATCATAAATTGAGACCGGGAACAATAACTAAGGGAGTGTTTGGATGATCAAAAAAATTTGATTATTTTTTAAGAAAATAAATTCTTTGAAAATAAGAAAATGACTTCTGCCTAGGATTTTTACTTGAAAAACTCTTTGTTTAAGTGAATAAAAAATCACGACCTAATTCTATATGATTTGCCTCAAATATCCACTAAATCAAGAGTAATATTTAGATTACAACTCTATAACCAAAGATACTAACTCCATACTACCATTTCCCTCTATATTGTTGGGTGTTTGCCTTGACTTTTCTAGTATAATGAGTTTTATTTTTACTTAAACAAAAACACAAAGTCTCCATATTTGGCTAGTCCTTTTTCTTGTAGGAAAATATTTATGACTTTATAAACAGAGACTAATTCCTTCTAACTTGATAGCATCAACAATTTAGACCTAGGAGCTTTGATGGTTTTGTATAGGGGGCAAACAATGAGACACAAGTGTTACATTAGCACTTATGTGAACCTCTTTCTAATCATAATGAATTGTGTGAGGTTATTTATCTCGATATTTTATACTCTCATATTTATAGCGAATTTTTCATTTTCTCTTATAAATGTAGGTCGATTGACTGAACCACGTTAAATGTTTGTGTCTCTTTTGATATATTTCTTATTTATCATCTTATTCATGGTCTATCAATGTTTGGTTTTCTAGATTCTCCATGACACTCAATTATTTTGGTCCTAACAATTGGTATTAGAGCGAGGTTATAAATGGATGTTCATCTTGCGTGTTCAGTTCTAGCTGCAACATATTAGACAGTAATAAAGAATATTTTGATTGAGAAATTTTGTTAGAGAGGTTCTCTACGTGAAACAAAGATTTGATGGAGGATATTTTGATGATGGCGATGCAACCTGTTGTAAGACCCCAAAAGTTGAAAAGTCATAAATCAAAGTTCAAAGGAAGTTTTTAAGACAATCCCATCTTTTGGCACCAGGTGGTCCTTCATGGGCTATGTTTATCATGACCCAAGCCTAGGGCCTAAACGTGATACGGCGAATGAGACCCCCAAAGGTACCTCACCCAAGCCTCTTAGATTTCACATAGCTTCTCATATGTAATGATATTAAAACCATAGACGGAAATAAGGGAATAATGGGACTAAGGGAAACATCATAGCACAAAATTAATTAACATCGTCGAACACATCGTCTATTTGTCCAATGATACATCTACTACTTTAGACTTGGCGGGGGCTAAGACATGTCCCTAGCTAACCCTCATAATAAGTGCCAAAAGTACCCAAAAAATGATAATAAGTCTATACATTTCATAAGATAAAAAAGGAAATGGGATGTTGTTCCTGAATCATAGGAACTTACCAACTATGTAGCCTTCAACGTAATCAACTTGCCATGTAGAGGAGAGTGTGGATCAACGCCGGTCCCTACAAGGTGATATCATGTAGGAAGAATAGTATGCATTAGTACTTTGAATGTGCTAAGTATGTAGGCATGCATGAACAATAAGTAACATTAGAACATTTAAGTAATATGAAACATAATGCAATGCATGAGTAATCAATCATATGCATAACATTTGAAACATTCATTTTGTGGGAAAATGACCCTAACCGACATTTAAGACCATGCGGGCTATTACATAAAATCCAACATAACCCCTTACGTTGGCACGGGAAGACTAATTGCCGAGTAGAACTCCATCATTTTTAATCATTTCTTTAACTTTAATTGTAAGGGCTATTTGTGGATCCACTAGCCTAAGCCTGCAAGGGCTCTTATATTGGCGCATAGTTAATGCAACATGACACTTTACTTAAGGACTCCTTAGGTCGAGTCCCCATCTATATGCAACATTCGGTGCTAGGCCAAATCTCATGGAATATCATTGAAATATCCTAATAACATAAGCATTCATATAACTTTAGACATCAAATCATCATTCGGTGGAATAACTCATTAAAAACTTTCATTTAATTCAAATATGTGAGAATTGTCATTTCACATATAATCTATTATTTGGCTAAGAATCCCTTTCATCATCATTCAATCATTTTTTCATTTCATAAGACTCCCTTAAATCATAAACATTTTCTTTTATAAACTTTCATTTTAGAGTCGAAGCTTTCATTTCAACTTTATTTCAACATAATGAAACTAGGTGGGTTCACTTCATTCAACCTTCAAATACATTTAAAAAAATTCTAGCATGCATGAAAGTGATGTAAATGCATCAATTAAAATATCTTAAAACAATCCACCAATACACTTTAAAGCTACCTTCATGCCTTCATATAAGGACTTTCATAAATTATTCATTTCATGAAATTACGAGTCAATACATATTCCAACATTGGTAAATAAATATCAAATAAACAATAATCTATGCATTTGAAATCATTATATAAAAACCCAGAAGATTTCATCATTTAAAATTGACATATTGAGTTTATAAATCACTTAGGATCCATAGGTGGAAGGACCGATGAATGAGACCCATATAACTTGGGAAAGAAAATCCTTAATACAAAACTTGAAAAAAAATGAAGGCTTGATCTTCTTGGAGTGAAATCCTAGAACAATTCTTGAAGATGGAGGAGACTTTGGAGCACTTGGGAGTTAGGGTTTGAGTTCTTAGAATTTGAGTGAGAGCGTATGAGTGTAAAAAGATTTGGGGTCTTTTAGATAGTGAAGTTTGTCATCAAAACGACCTCACTTTGTGTTAAAATGCAGGAAAAGACCAAAAAGCCCCTTTTTAAAATCTGCTCGAATTGGGCTTCACAGGAATCCTTAAAGGTCCGTGGTGCTCACTACGGCCCAAGATGGTGTCTCGTGATGATCTACTTTGGAAAATATTTTGAGAGTTTGTAGGGAGGGTCTTTGAACTTTCTTCACGGGGACCTTTCTAGTCCGTGAAGGGCATCCTGACCCGTGAAACGTGTACATGGTGCAGGTCTTATAAGAGGCCTGCAGAGTGGCCATCCTGAAAAAACACTAGGGTTCGTGAAGAGCTCCATGGCCCGTGGTGGTCATCCATGGTCCCTGCCTTTAAATTTTTCATGAAGGCCTTGAAGAGGGATCACCACGAAGGACTTCACGACCCGTGGTGCTCACCGTGGTCTATATTCCCTCATCGTGGTCCCTTCCTTATAGGTCTAAGCCTCTTGTCATCACCACGGTGGCTCATCAGGGTCTGTGCTGCTCACCAAGGCTCACAATGGCCTTCTGTGGTCAATGATTGGTGCCTTTTTCTGCATTTCTATAAAATTTCATCTTTTGTTCCCTATTTCAGGACTTTCCATATATTTAGGGTCTTGTAGTAGTGCTCCCAGCAACCGTGAAAGTTAATAGTCATATGGATAATTTGGGGTAGGGACCATGGATGGCTCCATGGCCCGTGGTATGAACCACGACCTATGTTAAGGCTCGTGAACCTAACTCCTCAGACTTATATTCAAGGTGCGTACCACGGAAGGCACCACGACTCATGGTGAGCACCACGAGCTGTGGTGGACTCCGTGGAGGTCACCCTTTCAGACCTAAATTTGAGTCCATTACCGCGACCACCACCACGAGCTGTGGTGAGCTTCATAGAATGTGGTGGGTCCTTCTATCCAGGTGCAGTTTCATTTTAATTTAGGGTTTTTTTAGTCTTTTTTTATGTTTTTGTTAATGAATGTGAACAATGTTTTGGGGTTTATTCTAACCTATTAATTACCCTAAGCCTTCCTAACCCTCTCATTATCTCTCAAACACTCAGAACGAAAATCCTCTCTAAAAGTGTTCTCATAAAGAATCTTCTTCTTCCTCAAGCAACCCAAAGAATTTCTTCAAGGTCAAAGCCTCAATTCCGTGCAATTTAGGACTCTAAGATTAATGGTATATGAGAATTCATCCATGGGCCCTTTCACCCATGGAATCCCAGGTTTTCTCTTAAACTTTTCCTATGAATTCTTCTTCTAAATGATGTAGTTTCCTAAATTTTTATTGAGTCTTCTTTCTTATGATATATCTTATGATTATTGACTAAATTATGCATAATTCATATCACGTTGCATGATTTCAAGATAAATGTCATTGACTCATGCTATAAGCTAGTTTCAAGCATGTTTTTAATGAATTATGATCATAGATTTTAATGAATCTTTATTAATGATTACCGAGGTGTACGAATGGATCATGAAAGATTATGAATGATATTTTAGTAATGATTTAATCAAGAAGTTATGGTGTGATAAGTTAGTTCTCACAAAATCATGTTAAGGAAGTGATAAGGTAGTTCTCATCAACTCATGGATTTTTATGAATCACTCATGTTAATGAGCTATTCCTATGATTTTCTTATAATGAGGATTGATATCTATTATTGTATTTCGTATATGATGTTAATGCCTATGTTTTTATGAAGTTACATTATAATAACGACTAAGCACTGAGAGGACTTTAAGGTGGAGTTCGATTCGGTAGCCTTTGTTGCTACCCAATAGAATCCTAGTAGGAACCTATAGTCCCTATCTACATTACTCGCGTAGGTCTATGATTCCAATATGGCGTAGCTAGTGAATCCACATATAGAGCAAAGTTAGAGGAAAGTACCATCACGAATTCTACCTTGGCAAATTAGTCTTCCCCTTCTCAATGTAGGGCACATCAAATCCCATGTTATAGCTCGCATGTTTGTATATATTGGTTAAAGATCCTATCCCACATCAAGGTAAACGAAAAGATATAAAGGTCTCATGGTGATGTTTTTAATGCATTGAGCAATGATTATTATGTTTTATGGTTTTCATAGTTTTACTCATGAACTATGATATTGCTCATGAATCTCATGATTCATATTGATTATGTCTGATATTCATTATTCATGCATGCTTCTCACATTGACAATGTAGTCCCAGGGACTTTGATAGTTTTATCTACGGAGAGAAAATGTGAGACACAAGTATTACATTAACACTTGTATGAAGCTCTTTCTATTCTGAGTGAATTGTGTGACGTTATTTCTCTCGATATTTTATACTCTCATATTTATAGTGGGTTTCTCATCTTCTTTTGTGGATGTAGGTCGATTGACCAAACAACGTTAAATGTTTGTGTCTCTTTTAGTATATGTCTCATTTATCTTGTTACTCATGGTCTATCGAGACTTGCTTTGCTAGCTTCTGCATGACACTCAGTTATTTTGGCCCTTACATACGTTTCTCCTTATAAATTGTAGCTACTTCTTTCAAGGTTCTACCCCCTCTTTAAAGCCCTTTGTAACTTAATGTAACACCTGTTACAAGAGTTCCAGTAATGTAAATAAATTACAATTCAAGATCAAAGAATCAAACAAAATAACTAATTAAGAATGCTAAGCAATAATTTTCTAAGGAACATGTTCATCTTTGTTGCCAGCTGATTCTGTCTCACAATGAAACTGTTTACTTGAATATATTCTCAATTTGTGTAGTGGTATCTCTTCTTGTAAACAACATAAATATCGCGCTTTATATAGGAATAGGAATGACCATGTCATTCTAGACTTCTTATCCAAATTCAAACGAGAATTGGTTCAAGAACCTAAGAACTCAATCTAAGTTAAACTTAGTTGCCTTATCTTTGTCGACTTCCACACATTTTCTTCTAATTCTAAAGGTATTTCCATCTCTGTAATTATGATTGTTCTTCATGTTGAATCTTGTATTTCTTCACTCATAAGATTAGCTATAATCACAATTACCCAAGGAATCCTTCTGGCACTAGGAATCTTCTTTGCGTCAACTGATCAATACATAGTCTTCTCAATCTACTATGAAGAACTGAATTCCTTAAACTTCTACATATTAATTTTGTAATCGTGTTCTTTTGATAGACATGTTAAAGGCATGTTTATTAATAATTATTTGTCTATAATAAATACTATCTGTCCTTATGTGAGACATATTTAAAAATTGATTCTTGTATAATATTTGTTAATCAGTAAAACTTCACAATTAAGACAGTTCAATGAATTTCTCCTTTTTAATGATGCACACAAATGTAATCATCCCCCTAAAATCCAACTTCAATAAACATCAAAACTTTGTAGGATGTGTGATCTTACCTAAAGTTCATCTAAGGACTAATCTTTCCTTCATTGCTATACAGTAAGTGACTAGATTATGAAAACCTTAATATGTTTAACATGTTTCTTGCAAACATCATTAGTAATTACATAGGATTTTTTTTCTTCCATCAGATATGATTTATAAGTGACTCCATTTGTTTTTGTATCACAAAGGAATCATGTTTTTCTCAAGTGTTATTCATATAAATTTTAACATCTTTAATCTTCTCCCTTGTAGGATTATCAAAAAGGAAACGAGTTAGTCAACTAAATGTAAGAATGTCGCTATCAAATTCATGATTGTTAGGGATACACTAACATGAGCATAACACAAGACATTAATGAAAATCTAATAATATTAACCATCTAAAAGAATCCATCATCGACAAAAAATGAGCATGCATGCATCTTTTAAAGCAATAATACCCAGATATTACAGATAGCTACATAATACTATAATAACTGTCATAAAACAAGAACACAAATCAAGAGAGTACAAAATTCACATTGGTTTTAAAAGTATCATTTTTGGACTTTGCAAAAAAAGCATGACTAGGGATTTGATTCACTTTCTGGAGGCAGGAAGAGTTTGAACAAGTCCCAACCAATTTGTTAAGGAAATAAGCGATAACCTCTTGATCTTTTATGTATATTTTTCTAATTCATCTATATATTCTTAAACCTTAAATATGTCTTGAAATCCGGTACCTTCTCTAGAAGGTCAGTCTTAAAAGTTTTGCCTTGTTAAATATGTCCTTTCTTAGTCCTTTTTCCATATGGTGTGACACCTAATGAATCGGGTTTGTTGTAAGTCGCCTCTGTTGTGTCACTCTCAACAACACCCTTAGCAACAGCATCCAAAGAAATAAGTCTTTGTCATGCTAACTCCCTTAGTACTGAATCTTTTACATATCTCATCTTTATAAACTCATGAAAACCAACATCCTCTTCTCCCTCTCCAACTCTTGTAATTTCCAAAATTTGAAAAGTCAAAATATTGAAGTTGAAAAAGGAAACATAGGAAATATGGAAGCTAAGGCTCATTGAGTTACTTCGTCGACTCGCAAAAAAAATTCGGTGACATGCCAAAGTGCCCAGGGGTTTTCCCATGTTTCCCAAGAATTTTGACTCAGTAAGAAAGGACTTTTGGCAAAAATAAAGAACTTTGGCGAATCGCCAAGTAGGTTAGGTGACCTAGTGAACCTCGCCAAAAGAATCAGAGAAATTTGCTCAGACACAAGAGAAAATTGGTGAGAAAGGAGGGTGGTTGGCGACTCTCCTAAACATCTTGGCGAGATGGCCTACTTTACCAAAACTTTCACAAAGGTTGGACTCTTTTCTATTGTTCTCTGGTTATGCTAGATTTTAATAAAAGAAAAGGGGCCTAGCGATACAAGATCATTTTCCAAGCATAAAATCACGAAGCCGGCCAGTTTGGGTGAGGATATAGCCACTTCGATGGCTCACTAACAGGGTTGGGAAGCTAGGATGAACTCACCAAATGATTTATAGGTTTTTCCATCAGAACTCAAGGCAAGTTGGTGAGTAAGAAAGGAAATCCATGAATCACCAATCATATCGGTGAGCTCGATCGATCAGATCAGTGAGCTTGTCGATCTCGCTAACTGGTCTCCATCTCTCTTTAAATAGGATTATTTCCATCTTTTCCTACCTTATTAAACCCTAATCTATGTAATTTTGGACATATTTCTAAGACCTATAACTACCTAAACCCTTTGAATTCCTCTCATTAACTCTCAAGTTCTTAAAACTAAAAATCATCTATTTACAATTCAAGTCTTCTTCTCCAAAGGATTCCTCTCAAGGTGAATTAAGGATATTCAAGCTTCACGTATCCTCTTCCAAATTTCATGGCTATATTTAATCGAGGTTTGTTGAGAATTCATCAATGGATTCTTTCGATCTCTGGAGTCCCAAATTATTTCTCCCTATATCCATCAATTTCAATTCAATGATTTCAGTGTTTTGATTAAAATGCATTGGCTCAATTCAATTATTCTTTCATTCAATTAATGTTATTTTTAGGCATGATTTCAATTTTATTACATATTTCTAATAAGTTTTGCAATGATCCATGTATTATTGTAAGACCCCGATAGTTGGAAAGAGGGAAAGTGAAGTTTTAAAATAGAAACCAGGGAAATTATAGCTTTTTTAGCAACAGGTGGACTTCACGGAGCCTTTCACGGTCCATGAAGAGGACAACGGACCATGAAGGGAAAACGTGGTCCATCCCTGATGAAATTGGAATTTGGGTGAGGACCACGACGGGGACCAAGACCCGTGGTGGCCTCCATGGAGGTCACCCCTCAAACCCAAGTCAAAGTCCCCTCACCAAAACCACCACCAAGTCAAAGTCCCGTGGTGGCCCTTCTGTATAAGAAACCATTGCAGTTAAGTATAGGGGTGTTATGGAATCCCTATTAAGTCATTAATGAATACAGATGGTTTTGGGGGGTTTATTCTATCCTTTTAACTACCCTAAGACCTCCTAAGTCTCCCATTTTCACCCTAACACTCAAATCCATAAATCTTTCTCTAAAGTTCTCTCTCAAGGGTCTTTTTCTTTCTCAATCTAGTTCCAAGGGAAATCAAGGTCAATATTTTAATCCATTGCAATTTCGGACTTCTAAAGCTTAAGGTATGTAGAAATTTTTCCATGGGCCCTTTCACACATGGAGTTCCAAGGTTCTTTTCAAGTTCTCCTTATAAATTCTTCTTCTAAAAGCCCTAGTTTTTATGAATTAGAAT
The DNA here is from genome assembly GCF_947179165.1 of Solanum dulcamara. NCBI lineage: Eukaryota > Viridiplantae > Streptophyta > Magnoliopsida > Solanales > Solanaceae > Solanum > Solanum dulcamara. The sequence goes on along the minus strand of NC_077239.1, from coordinate 57,670,202 downwards.
TGGGTCCTCTTAATTATAATTTATCTTATGATTATTAATCAAATTATACATATTGCATGATTTCAAGTTGAATTTCAATGACCAGTGCAATATTCTATTTTCCAGGAACTATGATCCTTAATTTTAAGCAATTTCAATAAAAGCCTTATGAATAATTACCAAGGTTTATGAATGACTCATGAAAGGTTATGAATGGTATTTCAAGCAAGTATTCATAGTGTGAAAGTTAATTATCATACAATCATGTTAAAGAGGTTAAAGGACATTCTCACAACCTCATGAATTCTTACAAATCAATCATATTAATGAGCTATTATTATGATTTCTTTATGATGATAATTGATATATTTTATTGTTTTTCCTAATGATGTTAATAACTATGATTTATGACTTCCTTTGGGATAAGAACTAAGCACCGAGAGGACTTTAAGATGGGGTTCGGGATGGTAGCCATAGTAGTTGCAACTTCTAGTCCCTAACTACGTTGCTCACGTAGGTTTATGGAGCAAATGTGGCCTAGCATATGTGGATCCACAAATAGCTCATGATTATGATGTTCTCGCTGAGTCTACCATGGCAAAGTAGCCTCTTTCTTCTTGATATAGGAGTTACATCAGATTTCATGTTATAGCTCGCATGATCTTATATTTTGGTTAAAGGTCCTATCCCACACCAAGGTAGATGAAAATGTATAAAGAGTCTTCTTCATCGGTGTGAAGTGTGGCACATCTATGAATAGGAGACACTTTTTTTATGATCTCATTGTGCGATAGAGTTGAACTCTAAGATTTCCTCCTCAAATGCTTTCTCTTTATGATTTCAGAAATATGCCTCCACAAAGGAACCCCATCCAAATTAATGTTGAGGAGGAGAAAAAAGCTCTGAATGAACCTTTGAATGAGCAAGTTTGTCACAACCCAAGCTTGGCCCTAGGTGTGACACGATGATTAGGATTTCTGAAGAAACCCCAACCAAACCTCTTATCATATCATAAGCATACATAAGATAACCGTAAAGAGGAAACTTATAACAAATCCAATAACATAGCATAGAGAGAATAAAGTAAGACACATAGACTCCATACACATATCCAACTTGACTCTACATGAACTAACATAGGCGGGAACAAGGACATGTTCCTAGCTCACCTTCATAGAAAAGTAATGACAAAAGGTTGAATAGTCTGCATGTATCATCATAGTCTAAAAATGGAAAGTGAATGTCACGACCCAAGCCTAGGGCCTAGATGTGACACAGTGAATGAGACACCCAGAGGTACCTCACCTAAGCCTTTTAGCATTCATTCATCTTTCATAGGTAATGACATTCAATAACAAGTTGAAATAAAAGGGATAATGGGACTAAGGGAAATAATATTTGAAATAGGAATCAAAAGACAAACTTAAAAATCATACATCATCTATTCGTCCAAAAATACTTCTACTTTCTATAGACTTGGAGGAGGATAAGACATGTCCCTAGCTCACTCTCAAATGTAATGTAAAAAGTACAAAAACATAACCAAAAGTCTATACATTTCATAATCTAAAAACGGAAATGGGATGTTGTTCCCAAAATATAGGAACTCACTAACTATGTAGCCTTCAATGATTCAACTAGACATGTAGAGGTGAGTGTGCAGCAACGCCGATTCCTACATGGTGATATCATATAGGACAAAAAGTATGCATTAGTAGTTTGAATGTACTAAGTATGTAGGCATGCATGAACATTTGAGAAACATTAAAACAATTATGTAATATAAAACATAGTGCAATCCATGATTAATAACGTAAGCATTCATATAACTTTAGACATCAAATCATCATTCGGTAGAATAGCTTATTAAAATTTTTCATTTGTTTCAAATATGTGAGAATTGTCCTTATTAGCTCATCATCGTTCACAGTTACCTTGTCAATAGGCGGTGTCGAAAATTAACAGCTCGTGATTAGATACATATTCCTCCCATCCTTGTCCACCAAGATAGTATTTCTCCTTCTCACTGTTGGATTTTAAAAGGTGTAAATGTGAATGAAAGGTTGTGCCTTTTTCAAAGGGTTGTGATCATTCCGAAAGGTCGTGATTTTTCCAAATGGTTGTGACCATTCCTAAAGGTTGTGACTTTCCAAAAGGTTGTGACTTTTCCAAAAAGTTGTGACTTTTTTGAAGAGTTGCGACTTTTCTGAAAGGTTGGGACTTTTGCGAAGGGTTATAACTTTTCCGATAAGCCACAATAAATACCTATTCATACTATCCTTTGTTGTATATAAATAGAGGATTTTCCTCTTAGTTTTAAACATAGAATTTCTCTCTCTTCTGCATATATATTTTCTTACAAACAAAGTTGAGTCTTTGTATGATTTTATTGCTGGGTTTTGAGTTCGCTGAAATTATTAAACTTTGAGATACCACTACTTATTTAATAGTTTATCCATTTTATCTTGGAAGGAAATACTTCATAACCTCGGGTACAGTGAGGGGATTAAATTCCTTAAGAACACAAAATGAATGATGTGGACTTGGATATTTTTTTCATCTTTATTGTTTCTGGTTTGCTAACTTTGATACAGGAATAACAAGTTTAAGGAATTTAATATATTTTCCTGTATCTAAGATTTTTGGATTGGGGCAGGATAGATCTTAGAAGCCATTGTCATGTTATTTATATGATTCCGCTATGTCTAAGTAAGTGCATTATGAAGGAATCTTAGACTTGATACTAAAAGTGGTATTTTTTCCCTTACTATAACCTTTGTCAAATTAAAGATGATTAAGTTAAATAATGCGTTATTGTCTTAATAGTTTTCATAAACTATTTTCAAAGGTTTATTATCTGTTGTGATAAAATTGGGTAGAAAAATATTTTTGTGTGTATTACATCCAATATTGGAGGTATTTTTCAAGGATTTTAATCCAAGAACGTAGATGACGAGATATTGTTTTTCCAGAAAAGAAGAAGAAAAGAAAGTTTAATAATCTATTTGAAGAATATTAAAACTTCATCGAATATTAAATTTGTTTCAGAAAAAAAACATTATTGGTCTGACTAAGTGGAAGCTCTATAAAATTTATCATTCATAGATTTGAAGTCAGTCCAACAAACTTGATAATGAGGGAAAAAAAATTCTAATTTTGTTTTGGAGACTAAAACTTGTGTAGTTTTCTACTCTATGTGGAATTCAATTGTGTTTGATGTTTGAAGACTAAAATCTTTTAATTTTCTACTCCTTTGATTTGAAGAATATAAAAATTTCACCGAATAAATCAGATTGTGCATTTGGTTTGAAGAGTGTAAAAGCTTTACCAATTTATTAAACACTGTATTTGAATGAATATTTTGACTTGAAGAGTATAAAAACTTCGTCAAGAATATAAAGAGTAAACAATTTGAAGAATATAAAAATTTCATCATTAACTAGAAACACTGTTGTATTTTTGGTTTCTAGAGATTAAAACCTCTTGATTTTCTACTCTCTCTGAATTTGAAATTGATTTCAAGTCATAAAAATTTCATTAGCATTCAAAGTTCATTCAGTTGACGATTTGAAAAATATAAAAACTTCATTGTTAAGTAGAAACACAGTCGAACAAAGATACCGTCTTTAATGTTAGTATTTTCATTGCTAAATGGTGTGTCTAATTGTGACAGAAGAAACAAATACACTAGTGACATAAAATTAATGATTTTGTGCCTGCAGTGGATGCCTCTATGAATTAAACCTTGACAATATGTACAGATTGTCAGAGGAAATGGAAGCACTACAATTTTCTTTTGTAGAATATTATCTTTAAAAGAGGTTTATGCTGTCAATATGTATACATTTGAAAGCATGAGAAAATAAATATGTGAAAATTTTATTTTCAAATACTTGAAAAATATTTTTGAGATCATATTTAAAATATGGGGGTTCTTTTCTTGTGATAAACATAAAATTAGACTTGGTGTCTAATTTAAATATGGAAGCATAAGATATGAAATTGAATGACATTCTTGTATTATATTAGACCCACAAAATTCTTGGAGTATATTTTGGTTGTTGAGTTTTTTTTTACTAGTATATAATATGATATGACTAGTATGAAACTACCAAATTAAATATATATATATATATATACTTGTTCGAAAGAGTTGTGCTCTCTTATGAAAAAGTGTCACTTAAAATATTGTGATCTTTTATGAAAATACATGTTTATTAAAATATAATTATTTGTATAGACATGAATATTGGTTAAAAATAAAATCATCTGTCATGTTTTCTGTTATAAATAAGCATTTGGTTCATATGCTCTTATTGGACCCGATGAGACTATGTTCATGGGTAATTCTGCAACAACCAAAATTGAAGGTTTTGGAAAGATCCTCTTGGAAAGGACATCTAACAAGGTGTTGACTTTAAACAATGTTAGTATTTGACAAAGTTGTAATAAGTCAGAAAAAAATATTTGTAGGAAAAAATTAACCTCACGGGCGGTCTTTTCAAACTCAATATTTCTGATTCTTTTTATTCGCTTGAGTCAAATTGTTTATAGCATGAACGTTTGAGACATGTCAATTACAAAATCTTGTGAGAACAGATCAACTTAGAAGTTTTACCTAATTTTGAGTACAATAAATCAAAATGTCAAGTTTGTTGAATCTAAGTATGATAAGTATCCTTATAAATCTATTGAAAAGAATGATCCCTTAGAGTTGATTCACACTGACATTTGTGATATGAAGTCAACACTATCTCGTGGTGGGAAAAAGTATTTCATAACTTTTATTGGCGATTGCACTATTGTTATGCCTATTTGTTGAATGGTAATAATGAAGAAATACAAGTATTTAGGCAATACAAAACTGAAGTTGAAAATCAGTTGGGTAAAAAGATAAAAATCATAAGAAGTGATAGAGGTGGAGAGTATGAATCTCATTTTGCAGAAATATGTTTGGAAAATGGAATCATCCATCAAACTATTGCCCCTTACTCACCTTAATCTAATGGAATTACAAAAAGAAAAAACCGAACTTTAAAAAAATGATGAATGGCTTACTTATAAGTTCACGTTTACCACAAATTTTATGGGGGGGGGGGAGCCATCCTCACTGCAAAACACATCTATTCCATATGAGAAATGAAAAGGAAGAAAGCCCAACTTGAAATATTTTAAAGTGAGGGTGTGTCTAGCCAAAGTCCAAGTTCATAAACATAAAAGGGTCATAATAGGACCTAAGATTGTGGATTGTGTTTTCTTTGAATATGCTGCAAACAGTAAAGCATGTTGATTTTCGTTCATAAGTTTGAACATCTGAAAATTCATGACAATTAGGTAATTGAATCAGATAACGCTGAATTCTTTGAATATATCTATCCATATAAAACTAGATTTGAATTATCTAGTAGAGGGTCTAAACGACCTCGAGAAGAACCAAAGTAGAATGTACCTAATAAAGAGATGCCAAGGCGTAGTAAACGTCAAAGGACATCTGCTTTCTTTATATCTGATTTCGTAACATTTCTTCTTGAACATGAGCCTTAAACATTCAAAGAAGTTGTGTCCTCTACGGATTCATCCTTTTGGAAAGGGGCTGTCAATAGTGAGATTTGTTCAATATTAAGCAGTCATACTAGAGAGTTGGTTGATCTTCCTCTAGAAAATAAAATTTTATGTTCAAAATGGATCTTCAAAAGGAAAAAAAAAGTTGATAGAGCTATTGACAATGAAAAAGCAAGACTTGTTGTCAAAAGCTTTAGAGAAAAAAAAAGAAGGCCTTAATTTTTTCAACACATACTTGACAGTAATTAGGATTACATCCATTCGGATGTTAATTGCATTAGCTGTGGTATATGGCCTTTAAATTCATCAAGTGAATGTGAAAATAAATTTCTTAAATGAAAAATTGGAGGAAGAAATTTACACGAAATAACCCAATGGCTTTTTGGTTCCTGGTAAATGAAAGAAAGTGTGCAAATTTGTTAAGTCATTTTATGGACTAAAACAAGAACCCAAACAATGACATATAAAATTTGACCAAATCATGTTGGCAAATGGATTCAAGAATGATAAATGTGATAAATGTGTTCACATTAGAGACACTCCAAAGTAGAAGATCATTGTTTGTTTGTTTGTTGATGACATGTTGATCATCATAGAGACACTTATGACATACATGCCACTAAACATATGATAGAAACCAACTTTGATATGAAAGATCTTAGAGTTGCTGGTGGGATCTTATAAGAATCCTTATATTTCAGGAGGTTTAGAATTGTTGCAGTCTCATTATATTGAAAAGGTACTTACACAAGTACAAGAATTTAAATTTTAGTACTTCTAAGACTCCAATAGATGTGAGCTTTGCACTTTAAAAGAATGAAGGTGAAAGTGATTCACAATTGGATTTTGCAAGAGTATTTAAAAGTATGATGTATATCATGAATTGTACATGATCAGATATAGCATGTGCTATTAGTAAATTGAGTCAGTTCACGAGTAATTCTAATAAACTCAAATAAATTCATTGGATGATAATGAAAAACGTTTTGGTGTAGTTAAATCATATTCAACTATATTTTGCATTATAACAAATATCCAGTAGTATTGAAAGGATATAGTGATGCAAATTAGATCACCAGGTCAAATAAAGTAAAATCCATTAGTGGATATGTACTTACTATCGGTAGAGGAGCAGTCTATTGGAAATCTTTCAAACAGACATATATCGTTCACTCTATAATGAAATCTGAGCTTATTGCTCTAAATAAGACCGGTGAAGAATCTCAATGGCTTCGAAATTTCTTGAAAGATATTCTTTTTTGGACCAAGTCTTTGGCACCAGTATACATGCACTATGATAGTCAAATTACAATATGTAGGGCAGGAAGCATGATACATAATGAAAAGTCTCATTATATATGACAAAGACACAATACCATTAGACAACTATTCTCTAGAGGAATTTGTCACGCCTCGGGAGGGTACCCTAGACGTGACCGGCACTTGAAAGCCATTCCTGACCTTCAAGCGAACCACCTAACTCGATCATTCCGTCATTCAGTCATATACGCTCAAAGAAAGGCTCAATTATAACATGTTATATAAAATATGGGGGGAGGGGGGCAAAGGCCAAACATGTTTAACTCAACAAAATAAATATAATAGGACTCCTCAAAATAACAGTCCAAACTCCCCACACTCTAGTCTATGAAGCCTCTATCAAAGTCTAGAAGGTGCCAATGACAAGCCCATGGCTACCACAATTAAAATAAGGAGACACCATGAAGCTGTACAGGGAGCTCAAGATCCTCCGGAAGCTAGGAGGACTCACCACGTAGTTGGAAGTACGTGGATGATTAACGGTGCGCTGGTTGATGATCTCTAGTACCTGTCTCTGCATCATGAAATGATGCAGGCCAAATGGCGTCAGTACATGAAATGTACAAGTATGTAAAATGGCCGGATGAAACCACATTAAGAAAACATTAATGTCAACTCAGGATCTCAACTCATACATATAGACATGACAACTCACTCAAATGTCCTAAGTCCAACAAGAATAGTTTAGACAGGACTAACTCATAAGCCACTTAACTCACTGACACGGAGAACTATCAGGGCCTAAATAGGAGTTTCTCTTAACCGACAACCATCACCTATGAGCCGGTGATAGTACAACAATAAGATGTTGTTGCCACGTCCGTCCATACCTTGCTAGGGCATGAACACCTCCCTAATCATGGATACTATCAATTAGTCAAGTCCTATCATTTCAGGATAATAAAATGGGAAACATCCGACTTTAATGGTTTGATCCCATGGGAAGCATTCGACTTTAACGGTTCCATCCCTACCTACGTTGGCGGCGTAGTTTCTGGGGTTCGAGTATGGACTATACTCTTACCCGCTTGGGTGCTCGATACTCCTCCCATGACTCTATGCTCATAAGACTCCCTCCCATCATCTCAAACAAGCCCTCACGGCTAGTTTCATGTGGAACATTTCCCACTCATCAACTTTATCCTCATTCTTAACTCAATTTAAGTCATAATGGCAAGTCTCATTTAGGACCTTGTCCACTCGTCAATTCTATCCTCCAATTAACTCAATCAAGCCTCATTTAGGTAAGTATTTATGAAATCTCCTCAAGACTCATCACAACTCTATGACTTTAACTCAACAATTCAAGTAGAATAACACATTTAAGGAAAATAACTTAAGCAATATAATTACTTGGCTAAATAGATCAACAAAACATAATAACAAGTCATCTCCATCAACTCATACTAACATGAAGGTTTTAGGAATTTCTTAGCTCAACAACATCAACACATATAGCATTAAATAAATAGGGGACAAAACTCATTCAAACATGAACCATACCAAGAAACTCCATTTTTCATGGACATCTAACCTCAAAGCAAGAGTAGGGCACATGAGTGGACTTAGTCCATGTTTTGGATAGCCTTACATACCTTAGTGAAGACTTGAAGAAAACCTTGTGGTTGGGTCTTTAATGCAGGACTCAAATCTTGAAGCTCTTGGACTCTTTTTGTGGAAAATGGAGAAGAAGAAGAAAAGAGAGAGAGAGAGATATTTCTAGGGCTTTTAGAGAGAGAGAGTGAGGGCTGAAGAAATGATCCAAAAATGTTCAAGGCTTGTGTATATATAATTTGGGATAATTCCCAAATTACCCTTCCTCCAAAATTCTGAAAAATAGGCCAAAACGCCCTTGGCGCGATAGTGGCGCGTCGCGCCCTTACAGCGCCAAGGCCAATTATGCCTAAAAACCTGCACAACTTTTAGTGGCGCGCCGCGCCAGAGCCCGAACTACTGAGGCATGTTTCTACCGCGATAGTGGTGCATCGCGCCCTTATAGCGCCAAGGCCAAAGGTTCTGGGTTCTGGAATTTGGCTTGAAAACCCTGCACACTTTTTAGTGGCGCGCCGCGCCAGAGCCCAAACTACTGAGGCATATTTCTGGCGCGATAGTGGCACATCGCGCCACTGCGGCGCCAAGCCCAGTTTTCCAGCAATTGCAACCCAGGCCTGAAAATCTCTGCTGTGCTAGTTTATCTTAGGATCGCCATATCTTTTGACTCCGAACTCCGAAAGTTACATTCCTGGTGGCGTTGGAAAGAAGACTCGACGACCTTTAATTTGATAGGTCGTGGGCCACCCAGATTGACGTCTTTCAAAAGATAGGGTCATTAAAAGTCGATCCCTTATACGAACTCATCCTAAAACTTAGCCACGACGGATCTTTTAGACTTAGCTTGGTCCTAAGGGTCCTTCATGACCCCACATCACCTCCAACACTCTTCAATCTCTCAGAGACTCATCTTAATTCAAGCACATACTTCGAAATAAATATGATTGACCATACACGTGTACAAAAAAAAGGTCTGAATCTTAGGGAAGAATTTTGAGGGGTGTTATATTATCTCCTCCTTGGGATCATTCGTCCTCGAATGACGAGTAACCAGGAATGGACTCAGGGTATAAATCACAATCGAAATTTCAGTCATTTAACCAATCAACTTCTTAAACAATTATCAATCAAAACTTGAAATGCACAAATGAATTCAATGTCAAGAAAGTGGACATTACCTTCAACATTCTCCTCGGTAGGCACGAATATATGTGGGTATTTCGATTTCATGGGTTCCTCCACTTCCCATGTGGCCTCCTCAACAAATTGATTTCTCCATAGGACCTTGACTGAGGCGACCTCTTTGTTCCTCAATTTGCGAATTTGGCGATCAAGAATTTGGATCGGAACCTCTTCATAAGACAAACTATCCTTAATTCCAACGCTATCAATGGGGACCACCAACGAGGGATCACCCAAGCACTTCTTCAACATCGAGACGTGGAATACCGAATGAGTAGAGGTTAGCTCTGAGGGTAACTCCAACTCATAGGCGACACTCCCAATCTACCTCAAAATCTGGTAAGGGCCAATATATCGAGGACTGAGCTTCCCCTTCCTTCCAAACCTGATGACGCCTTTCAGGGCGACACCTTCAAGTACACCCAATCACCCACCTCAAACTCCAAGTCTCTCCTCCTCACATCGGTGTAAGAATTTTTGCGGCTTTGGGCTGTCTTTAGCCTCTCTTGAATAACTCGCACCTTCTCTATGGCCTGATGAACAAGGTCAGACCCAATCAACTCAGCTTCACCAACTTCAAACCACTCAATGGGAGATCTACACCTCCTTCCATACAAAGCTTCATAAGGATCCATTTGAATTCTTGCATGATAGCTATTATTGTATGCAAACTCTATGAGAGGTAAGTGATCATCCCAATTTCCCTTGAAGTCGAGCACACATGCCCTTAACATATCTTCCAATGTATGGATGGTGCGCTCTGCTTGGCTATCTGTCTAGGGATGGAAGGTTGTACTCAAGTTCACCCTCGAACCTAATCCCTTCTGAAAAGATTTCCAAAATTGGGAAGTGAATTGAGCTCCTCTGTCTGAGATAATAGACAAAGGGATCCCATACAATCTGACAATCTCCTGTATATACAACTTTGCATAATCTTCTGCGGTGTCAGTAGTCTTAACCGCCAAGAAGTGAGCTGATTTCGTCATTTTATCCACAATCACCCAAATGGAATCATGTTGCTTTCGGGACTTCAGCAAGCCTGTAATAAAGTCCATGTTGATCATCTCCCACTTCCATTCTGGAATTCCTCTGTTTTGGGCTAAACCACATGGCCTTTGATGCTCAACCTTCACCTGTTGGCAATTCGGGCACTTGGAAACGAATTTCGCATTATCTTTCTTCATCCTACTCTACCAATAGATTTCCCTGAAGTCACGGTACATTTTTGTAGAGCCTAGATGGATAGAGTATCTGGAACTATGAGCTTCAACCATAATCCTTCCTCGAACACCATCGACATCTGGCACACACAATCTGTTTTGGTACCTCAACACACCATCTCCCCCTTTGGTAAAGACCATTACCCCTTGTTTGTGAACAACTCCCTTCAAATTGAGGAGGATGGGATCTTGGTCTTATTTCTCCTTTACCTCTGCCACAAGTGAGGATGTAGACCCATCTTGAATGATGACTCCGCCTTCATTGTTCTCTTCCAAGCGGACTCCCAATCGGGCTAATCTATGTACCTCCTTTGCCAATTCCCTCCTTCCCTCTTCTACATGGGTAGTGCTACCCATAGACAACCTGCTAAGAGCATCAACAACAACATTAGCTTTACCTGGATGGTAGAGGATGCTCATATCATAGTCCTTGAGTAGCTCGAGCTATCTCATTTGCCTCAAGTTGAGTTCCTTCTGGCTAAAGACGTATTGTAAGCTCTTGTGATCGGTGAACACATCCACATGCACTCCATACAAGTAGTGGTGCCAAATTTTAAGCGCAAATACCACAACTACCAGCTCAAGGTTATGAGTTGGGTAATTTCGCTCATGAACCTTAAGTTGTCTCGAAGCATGGGCTATCACCTTCCCCCTCTGCATCAACACACAACCCAAGACAATTCTGGATGCATCAGAGTAGACCACAAAACCCTCTATTCCATCAGGCAATGCTAGAACAGGAGCAGTGGTTAGCGTGGCCTTCAATTTCTGGAAGCTCTCCTCACAAGCATCGGACCATTGGAACTTAGCCTTCTTTTGAGTCAGCTTAGTCAATGGTGATGATATGGATGAGGATCCCTCTACAAACCTTCGATAATAGCCGGCCAAACCTAAGAAGCTTCTTATCTCCGTCGGGGATGTAGGTCTGGGCCAATTCTTCACAGCTTCAATCTTCTGAGCGTCAACCTGTATACCATCTCCAGATACAATGTGGCCTAGGAAGGCCACTGATGCAAGCCAAAATTCACATTTAGAGAACTTTGCATATAATACCTGGTGTCTCAAAGTTTGTAAAACGACTCTAAGATGATAGGCGTGCTCCTCTTCATTCTTGGAGTAGACCAGAATATCATCTATGAATACAATCACAAACATATCAAGATATGTTTTAAACACTCAGTTCATGAGATCCATAAAAGCTGGGCATTAGTCAACCCGAAGGACATGACCAAAAATTCAAAGTGGCCATAACGAGTCCGAAAAGCGGTCTTCAGAATATCATACTCCCTCACCTTCAACTGATGCTAGCCAGATCTCAGGTCTATCTTTGAGAAACAAGTGGCACCCTGAAGTTGATCAAATAAATCATCTATTCTGGGGAGAGGGTATTTGTTCTTTATGGTGACCTTGTTCATCTGCCTGTAGTCAATACATATTCTAAGGGACCCATCTTTCTTTCGCACAAATAGGACAAGAGCACCCCATGGTGAGACACTCGGCCTAATGAATCCCTTATCTAACAAGTCTTTCAACTACTTTTTCAACTCCTTCAACTCAGCCGGAGCCATTCTATAGGGAGGGATTGAGATAGGCTGGGTCTCAGGAAGAATATCAATCCCGAAGTCGATCTCCTTATCAGGAGGGACTCCAGGCAAGTCCTCAGGAAAAACATCGGGAAACTCATTGACAATTAAAACCGACTCAAAGGATGGAGACTCAACATTGCCGTCTTTCACTCGAACAAGGTGATAGATACACCCTTTTGAGATTAGCTTCCTGGCCCTAAGGTAAGAAATAAACTTACCCTTAGGAATAATAGGACTACCCCTCCACTCGATGACAGCTTCGTTCGGTAATTTAAACTTGACAACCTGAGTTCTATAATCAATAGAGGCATAACAGACATAAAGTCAGTCCATGCCAAGGATCACATCGAAATCAACCATGTCCAACTCAACCAAGTCAGCCAAGGTATCCCTGTGATGAATTGACACAGTGCAATCTCTATAGACTTTCTCAGCTAAGACAGAATCACCAACCGGAGTAGCTACACTGAAAGGCTTAAGAAGGCATTCAGGAATTTTATTAAACTTACTAGCCACGTAAGGAGTCACAAAAGATAGGGTGGCACCCGAATCCATCAAAACATAGCAATCAAGAGAAGAGACTCGAATCATACCCGTCATGACGTTTATAGAGTCCTCTTAATCTTGGCGACTGCCCATGGCATATAAACGGTTTGTACCTTCGTTGGTGCCTGAAGTAGTGCCCCTTTGATAACCTCTAGCCAGTGGTGCAGTGGCAGAATGCTGGACTCTATTTCCCCCTGTTGGACACTACATCTGAAAATGGCCCATTTGGCCGCATTTATAACAACCAACCCTTCCCGCTCTGCATTCTCCCAAGTGGAGCCTACCACACTTACTTCATGGTGGCTTCCCCCTCGCACCTTGACTTACACTGGCCTGGGATTGAGAACCCTGAGGTCTAAAATTCTGGCGACTCTGACCCTGCCGATCATACCTGTTCTGCGGCATAGATGCGCTGGCGGTAGATGAGGCATAATTGGGAGGCCTCTTCTGGAAAAAGGACCTGTTGCCCTTGTTTTGCCTTTGTTCATTCTCATGGCCCGCTGATTTTGCCTTCTTGCTCAAGTGCTCTTCTCTGTCTTTTCTTTTCTCCTCCTCTACCTGCTGAGCATACACCATTAATCTGGAAAGATCCATATCCGAGATCAACAATGCTGCCTTGCACTCCTTCTTCACGTGCCTCCCTAATCTGGAGACGAACTTTCTCATCTTTGACCTCATATCTGGAATCATTTATGGAGCATACCTGGACAGCTGGATGAACTTCAGGCCATACTCCTTAAGTGTCATACCCTCTTACTTTAGATTCACAAATTTCTCCACTTTCGCTTCCCTCAACTCTCGAGGAAAGAAGTGGTCAAGAAAGGCTCCCTCAAATTCATTCCACCTGGAAGGTTCAGCATCCTCACCTCTACGTTGCTCCCATTGGTTATACCAGATGTTTTCCACATCTTTGAGTTGATAAGACACCAACTCAACCCCCTCAATTTCTGTAGCATGCATAGCTTTGAGAATTTTCCACATCTGATCAATGAAGTTTTGGGGGTCTTCATCAACTTTAGAACCCGTGAATGCTAGTGGATTCATCCTCAGAAAGTCTCTAATTCTAGTGGCAGCAGACGGCTCTTGGGAGTTAGAGCTAAGAGTCGACGAACTTTGGTTACCATTTCGGGCAGCCATTAGTTGCGTGAGCATTGTAATTGCCCCTCGAAATTCTGCCTCTGATGTAGGTGCGGGTGGAGTAGCTGGAACTTGGGGTGCCTCCGAGTATCTCGCAGGTCGGCCTCTATCCCTTGCTAGGCGTTCCTCAGATTGGGGCATCTCGGCATTATCAATATTCCTCTGGCTAGCAGTACGTTTAGGAAGCATTATCTGTATCGTACAAACGCATGAATTAGAAAGGAGTTTTACAGAGTTTAACTCTATCGCACGAGTTCAGAGTATGAAAGAAGTGAAACAATTCCTAATGTCTTATAGCCTCCTGATTATAAGTGTGGTGCACAACACACCCATAAGCAACACACTACTAGACACAGCTTCATAGACTTCCTAGGACACTTGAACTCTAGGCTCTGATACCATGTTTTTCACGCCCCGGGAGGGTACCCTAGACGTGACCGGCACTTGAAAGCCATTCCTGACCTTCAAGCAAACCACCTAACTCGATCATTTCGTCATTCAGTCATATACGCTCAAAGAAAGGCTCAATTATAACATGCTATATAAAATATGAGGAGGGGGGCGAAGGCCAAACATGTTTAACTCAGCAAAATAAATATAATAGGACTCCTCAAAATAATAGTCCAAACTCCCCACACTCTAGTCTATGAAGCCTCTATCAAAGTTTAGAAGGTGCTAATGACAAGCCCATGGCTACCACAATCAAAATAAGGAGACACCATGAAGCTGTACAGGGAGCTCAAGATCCTCCGGAAGCTAGGAGGACTCACCACGTAGTTGGAAGTGCGTGGATGATTAACGGTGCGCTGGTTGATGATCTCTGGTACCTGTCTCTGCATCATAAAACGATGCAGGCCAAATGGCGTCAGTACATGGAATGTACGAGTATGTAAAATGGCCGGATGAAACCACATTAAGAAAACATTAATATCAACTCAGGATCTCAACTCATACATATAAACATGACAACTCACTCAAATGTCCTAAGTCCAAAAAGAATAGTTTAGACAGGACTAACTCATAAGCCACTTAACTCACAAACACGGAGCACTATCAAGGCCTAAATGAGAGTTTCTCTTAACCGACAGCCATCACCTATGAGCCGGTGATAGTACAACAATCAGACGTTGTTGCCACGTCCGTCTATACCTTGCCAGGGCATGAATGCCTTCCTAATCATGGATACCATCGATTAGTCAAGTCCTATTATTTCAAGATAATAAAATGGGAAACATCCGACTTTAACGGTTCGATCCCATAGGAAGCATTCGACTTTAACGGTTCCATCCCTACCTACGTTGGCGGTGTAGTTTCTGGGGTTCGAGTATGGACTATACTCTTACCCGCTTCGGTGCTCGATACTCCTCCTATGACTCTATGCTCATAAGACTCCCTCCTATCATCCTAAACAAGCCCTCACGGCTAGTTTCATGTGGAACATTTCCCACTCATCAAGTCTATCCTCATTCTTAACTCAATTTAAGTCATAATGGCAAGTCTCATGAAGGACCTTGTCCACTTGTCAATTCTATCCTCCAATTAACTCAATCAAGCCTCATTTAGGTAAGCATTTATGACATCTCCTCAAGACTTATCACAACTCTATGACTTTAACTCAACAATTCAAGTAGAATAACACATTTAAGGAAAATGACATAAGCAACATAATCACTTGGCTAAAGAGATCAACAAAACATAATAACAAGTCATCTCCATCAACTCATACTAACATGAAGGTTTTAGGAATTTCTTAGCTCAACAACATCAACACATATAGCATTAAATAAATAGGGGACAAAACTCATTCAAACATAAACCATACCAAGAAACTCCATTTTTCATGGACATCTAACCTCAAAGCAAGAGTAGGGCACATGGGTCTTTTGGAGTTAGCTTGTTCCTAGGGGTCCTAGGGGTCCTTCATGACCCCACATCACCTCCAACACTCTTCAATCTCTCAGGGACTCATCTTAATTCAAGCACATACTTCGAAATAAATATGATTGACCCTACACGTGTACAAAAAAAAGTCCAAATCTTAAGAAAGAATTTTGAGGGGTGTTACAGAATTATCACAATTGACTATATAAAGTCAAAGGATAATGTGTCGGATCTACTTACAAAGGCCTAAATAGAGATGGAATTTAAGAGATCATCAACAAGAATAGGACTATGGCCAAGGACAAATCATCGTAGCGGTAAATTTATCTAGAAAACTAAAGATCCCAAGATCTAGGTTGAATGACATCAAACAAAGTCATTGATGATGGTTCAACATAGTCAAAATAATTTCTAATAGTCCATTCTCATGATGAGACAATGTTCAGTAACAAGGATAAAGGTATTAAGACTTTTTAATTATTTCTAAGTTTGATACAGGGTATATCAATGGTGTATCTACGGGATAACACATTTAGAAATCACTTATGTAAGTGTAAAGTGTAAGCCGCTTCAAAGAGAATCTGGTAAGTCTAGTTCTCTACGCATTTATGAACCAAGAAGTGTTCATGGCTGAAACAAACAAAATAATGAGAACCAAAAATAGTTAAAGGGCTGATTGTGTGACTTATGTTGTCTAGGTATACACCAAAGCTCGACGGTTCAAAGATATCAAATCTATCGATTGACGGAGTATATCCGATATATGTTCATAGCAGAAAGTTCAAATGAAAACCTACTTATCCAGATGCAATTAATCCTTATTTATAAATCACATAATTTTTCATGCATATGTTTTAACAATAGTCATTCTCATTCATGTGGGGGATTGTTGGATTTTAAAGGTGTGAATGTGAATGAAAGGTTGTGATCTTTACGAAAGGTTGTGCCTTTTCCAAAGGGTTGCGATCGTTCTGAAATGTTGTGACTTTTCGAAAGGGTTGTGACCGTTCCGAAAGGTTGTGACTTTGCAAAATGTTGTGACTTTTCCAAAAAATTGTGACTTTTTTGAAGAGTTGTGACTTTTCTAAAGGTTGTGACTTTTTCGATAAGCCACAATAAACACTTGTTCACACTACCCTTTGTTATCTATAAATAGAGGATTTTACTCTCATTTTGAAACATCGAATTTCTCCCTCTTTTGCATATATATTTTCTCACAAACAAAGTTGAGTCTTTGTGTGATTTTATTGCTAGCTTTTGAGTTCGCTGAAATTATTAAAGTTTGAGATACCACTACTTTTTTAATAGTTTATCCGTTTTATCTTGGAAGGAAATAATTCATAATCTCAGGTACAAGTGAAGGGATTAAATTTCTTAAGGACACACAGTGAATTCTGTGGACACGAATATTTTTTTCGTTTTTATTATTTCTGATTTGCTAACTTTGATGCAGAAATAATCTGTACCAATTCCATTTCGAGGACTCTTACTCCAATTGGATCAAATAAACAAAGAGTTACTTTTCGTTCTACTTCAGGAAGCGGAAGATCATCTAGATACTCTTCTACTTCTTTATTCGGGAGATCTAACTTTAAGTCATAAAGATCATTATAGCGTAAATTTTTAGCGAACACTGTTTCTACAAACATTGATGTTCTGCAAAATAGCAATCACTCTGTTAAGCCTTATTCATGAATATTCAAGAAAATAGGAACGGAGAATTAATGAAGCATTACATACTTGAGGTCACGCACAATAGGAATCAATTGTAGCATGATCAAAGTCCATTGATCTTGGAAATAATCTGGGTTCACTATTTGATGTTCAATTACATAGAAATACTGATGGTCATCAAATGCATTTTTGTGTTTCCGTTTCTTGTAAACAGTTAACAAATCCATATATTTCAACTTGTGTTGATCCCTATATCTCTCCCACCCTGTTCTGAAATAGTAATCTCCAAAATTAGAGTGCAAAAATTCCATTCTCAACTAGTTCTTCCAATAATCTTCAAATTCTAACATCTGGGACTTACCTTGTGCAAGAACAGGTAAATGATCTTCCGCAACTTTCTTTTCAAATGAAACGCTAAATGAGTCTCCAACATCATTTTTACATAAAAATTTGCGCAATACAATATCTTTATCTGTGTTTTCTTGAGGAAAATCCATTTGCCCACAACTGGAAGTTGAATTCTCTTTTCTTGAACCATTATCATCAGCTTCTTCCTCCATTTCTGGAACTTGTAAATTTATTTATTTTTCAAGAATACGTGAAAACACAGTTCAGTTAAAGAAGGCCACTCTGCCTTCTTTTTCCTCCGATATATGGCAGGCACTTCACTAAGTCGCTATGTTAGTTTACAAAAATTGGTTACATCTTTTTTTCTCTTGTCTCGTAAGAGTGCATTATTTTTAAAATTATAAAAGCAAATTTAAGGAGCCTGAATATATGTATTTGCACTAGTTTAATATAAAAAGAATTTAATAATATATTTCTTAATATATAATAGAGTGTATAAGAACAAATTTAAGGAGTCTGAATATTTGTATTTGCACTAATTTAATATAAAAAGGATTCCATAATGCATTTCTTAATACACAACAGAGTGTATAAGAACAAATTTAAGGAGCCTGAATATATGTATTAGTAATACTCTCCTTAATAAAACAAGAGGATATAACTAATGCAAAATAATATTAATACACAAAGTATACATGCATAATTTTTCTAATACACTCTATCAAACTACCCCTGTTAATGGTATGGATCCTTTGTATAAGAAAATTGCTAAATTTAGATTATTTGTAGAACTATATTACCTTTGAATATGAAGTATCAATAATATAACACATGGATAGTCCACTAATGTAATGGTAAATAATTCGTTAAATGTTGTTTGAAGATTCACAAATAAAGAAATAAAAAATACACACGTTGATCAAAAGTTAAACATATTTTTTAATCAAATATCACTAGTTCACTACGACTCAACGTTTAAAAGACAATCTTTAAGGGACTAAAATTGGAAATTTTGCATATAAATATCAAGCTTATATTTAATAATTTAGATGCTCTTAGGAAGTAGGGGTGTTCATGATTTGATTAAAATCGATAAATAAATCGATATTCTGTCATCAACATTTTATTTGATTTTGATTTTAATAAAAAAATTGAAGAAAAAATTGAATCATACTGACTAAATATCTTATGAAATTCACAAAGTTAAATAACATTTTTTCTTCTATAAGGATTAACCAATCTTTCGCATGCCATAAGAAAGATAAAATTTCAAGAATCTTTAGTTTTATAGCATTCTAGCTTACACAAGTTTATCATATACTTAATGCATTCACATTGAGGACCTTCAGTCCTGTCACGATCCAAACTATTGAACTGCGTGGGCACATACTCGATTCTTATTCGATAGGCGAACCCTTACAACCTCTTTCTATTAAATTAAAAATCTTTTAAATAAATGCATTTGAGTCAACAAGGTAAAACAAATGTGAGAAAATCTATTCGTATTTATAAAATCATTTAACAATTCCCAAGGACCCAATCTAGAAAGGTATTAAAGCTTCTAACAGAGTAGTTATAGAAGAAAAAATAAAATACATAAAAGACTGACACAACTTTCACTCGAAGAAAGAGTAGATAGAAATTGATGATGAATGCCCCCCATTTCCACACTTCAACCAACCTGAAATAGATCTACACCAACAAAAGATGTAGCAAGAGTATTATCAGTATACATCATATACCGAGTAGGAATTATAGGCCGACTTGAATTACATCCAGGCAAAATATCAAAAAATCAATAGAAACAACAAATATAAATATTACACATTTAATTTCTCCTAAATCACGCATCACCCTTTTGTCTCAGCCCTTCACAGAAGATTATAAATTCGCTATACAACTCTTTAACTCAAACACTAGTCTTAGCACTAACATCACTTGCACGAGCATGTAAGTAAATGGAAGACATCACATATATTATAATCAAGAGTTCCTATCACTGAATTTTTTTGAATTAGTATTTATTAGATAATATATTACTAGTTATAACATGATTTAGTGAGTTTCAAGTAATAACAATAGAAAACTATCAGGTTATAACATTTTTTCAATATATAAAGAATTAATTAAAATGGAATTAAAAAAAGGACAATTAATTTTAGTTACCATAAAATCTGAAATTACCATCAATAGAGAAAATTAAACCCCTTATTTTTCTCATTTAGTTTTAATAGTAATTCACATTTACTGCCCTTAATTTTCTCAATTAGTTGATCCGGTTAAATATACTCCTTCCTGAGATTTATTATTTTAATATATAAATAATTAATTTTAGTTACCATAAAATCTAAAATTAACATCAATCCAGGATAAACCCCTTATTTTTTTTCATTTAGTTGATTTAGTTGTAATAGTAATTCGTTTTTACAGTCCTTAATTTTCTCAATTAGTTGTGTAGAACATCTTGTTTTGTGCATGAAATTTGTTTGAATTTGGAATGTACAAATTCTTATCCACTACTGTATGAAATTTAGTTAAACCATGAACAAAACCTGTGTATAACATTGAATGAAATTTGTATACATGTAATAAATTTGAGTATTAAAGTTATCTGAATTTGTAAATCCAATGAAACTACACTTACTAAGTATGATCAGTAGTAAAAATATTCAAAATATACGGATTTCATATCAAAATCATAATCAAATTTTAAAATATAATGATGTTGAAAAAGATCAAAGTATATAAATTTCATGACAATATCATACATAGTAAAATGGGTTCAGTATTGTAAAATGTTCAAATTATATAAATTTCATATCAAGATCATAATCAGATATGTCATATCAGAAAATATTTGTATTAAATTAGAAGTCATATGTTATAAAATAATAAATACACTTTCATAAATCATTCACATAACAAAATAAACAGTGTTTAGAAAAACACGAAATAAAACCAATTGAAAAAATAGTACGTGTTGTTGTTTTGTTAGAAAAAAATGCACTAGTACTAAAATACAAAAGCAAATACATTAGTCCATCCTTTATCTGGGAGCATATTTCCTTGATTTTGGCGTGGATACTGGTGGTGTCCAGAGCCTATTCAATTTCATGACAAATGCAAAAAAAATAATAGCAAGATTAGTCCAATTTAACCCAATTTTGAATAATTATAAAACAAGCATAAAATTAGGACTATGATACATAAACTGTAATTAAATCAGTTACATGCTTTTACATACAAATTTCATACAAAAAAAACTACTATATACTTATCATATTGTGCCAATTTATACCATATGCAGTCCAATAAAAATACACATAATAGAACTACCAAAAATATCACAATTATACAAGTTTAAATGCAATAATGAAAGATAAATTAATTCATACCAATTTCATTGAAAGTTAATGCCAACACAATTGAAAGTTAATATCAAACCGAAGGGAAAATATATAAACACTATAGCTAAATCACACAAATTTCATACTAATTACGTGCTATTTATATATACAATATACATCCATTGCATACCACTATGTCAAGTCTATACAAATTCCATGTCACTTTCATGCCAAGTCATTTTTTTGCCATTTAGGTTGACAGAGTAGAAATTTCAATTCAAAGGTATATATGCCAATTTTATTTCACTTTCAAGCTATTTCATATCTAGAGCACATTCCATGCCAAAAAAATACTATATATTTATAATACAATTGTAAAATATACAATAAAAATATAGTCTGTAATAACAATAAACAATCTAAAAATATACATAATATACACCAAAATCATCCCATTTCACACACAAAAAAGCCAAGACATAAATTATACCAATTTCGTAGTAATTTCATACAACTTTCATAACAGGTTTATGCATAAAAAATTTAAAAAGAATTTATTTATAAATATAAATACCTTGACAACATGTTTGGCCTTTTTTGATTTGAAGATTTTTGAATCTTTCAATGTTGAACTGCTCGGTCTTTTTTCAGAGGGTTTTGAAGGCTCACCCTTTTCCACTTTTTTCTTTTTTGATTTATTCTCACTTACGAAATCAGAATCAGAATCTAAAAAATCAAATGAATGAGAATCGAATGAGTGAGACTCCAACATCTTCCCCTTTCTTTTTTTCCCTTCTATGTGATTTCTTTGTTCTTCACTTGGATTTTCTTCTTCTTGGGTGTAATCTTCGGAGGAGTTGAATTCTTCTTTTGAGGAGTTGGATTATCAGAAAAATCATTTAAATCGTGTTGAACTGTAATGACTTTGAAGGTCATTTTTAAAATTTTGGATAAAATTACCATTTTACCTCTCCCATTAGTTTTTTTGAGTTACTTTTATTTGGGTTTGAAAGTTAATTTTTGGAGATCTTGTGAAAAATTGAGGTTTTGCTTGAGAAATGGGTTCTAAAAGCTTAGGTTGTCAAAATTTGAATTTCAGAGTCATTCGGAGTTTTAAATCTCAGAATGGAATTTCATCAATTCCATCAGCTCCGAAATGCAAAAATTGGTCTAGGAGAGTTGTCGAAATCAGATTTAGAGTTAAAAAGGGAATTTTAGGTCAGAAGTTGGAAATAGAGTTAAAGTTTGATCCAAATTTGACTTTGGTCAACATTTGAGGTTTGGGTGCTCGAATTGAATTTCTAATGGTTCTACTGATTTCAAGAGGTGATTCTACCGCTAGAAATGACTTTATTATAATTTTTAAAGGTCCCGAGGGTATTTTGGATATTTCAAGTGTGAAACTAGTTTGGTTGCGACTTATCAAATTCCGGATCAAGGAGACCTCAAATTCAAATTCTGATGATTCCATTAAGTCTAGAACATCAAATTTAGTAGGGTTGCATATATGATTTGTGTGCATGAAATTCCAAACGAATCCCGTGGGTCTATTCCGTGACTTTGAGACTTGCCAAAGATCTGCTATCTATTGCCTGAAATTTTCTTCTCCACGTTCGTGGAGCTTACTGAGTCCCTTCTCTGCGTTCACGTAGGACAGGCCGCGCTCGCAGAGTGTACTGAATCCCTTCTCCGCATTTGGGGAGGGTGATCCGCATTCGCGGAGAGATATCCCCACTGTCTACGTGTTCGCGGAGTAAGTTGTCCGCATTTGCGGAGAACAAATGTGGTCTGAACAGTGTTTAGTCGGGGTTTAAGCCATTTCCACCATTTTTGAATTTTCAAGCTTTGGAGAGACGATTTGGAAGGGATTTCTTGTGGGAAAAATATTGGGTAAACTATTCTAACCTAATTTCTTGATTACCCATTACTTATTTGGATTTTTAGACATGAAATTGATGATTTTGAGTTGGAGGAATTGGTGTTTTTTCAAGAACAATATAAATTTGGTTTTCTAAAGATTTTCAACTAATTTTAACCCCATTTTCAAACGGATTTCACCATTAGATTCTTGATTACTTGATGAACATCTTCATCTAAAAATAATCAAATTTTGAATTCAATTTCCTATATGAAATTTTAGACCCTTTTACCCTTTTCACCTAAATTTATTAATTATAGTATCAATAGATTCGAAATGTAATTGTGAGTCTATATTTGA
Organism: Solanum dulcamara; assembly: GCF_947179165.1. Lineage (NCBI taxonomy): Eukaryota > Viridiplantae > Streptophyta > Magnoliopsida > Solanales > Solanaceae > Solanum > Solanum dulcamara. Next base: position 57,646,651 of record NC_077239.1, on the reverse strand, counting down.
TTAGATTGTGGTGATTTGAAGTATCACCGAAGAGAAAAAGTGGTGATTTTGGATTGTACATGACTTTTTGGCTAAGGCAAGTGAAATTCCAACCTTTGTTAAGTATGTTTAACCTTGTGTTTTCCTATGTGAGGGGATTAGGGTGTGTTGGGTCATTATATTGGATTTAATTATATGAGATGAACGGTGATAGTGGAAATGCGGATAGAGTTAATTGTCTAAGTGCTGTGAACTACGGGACATTGGTCTATTATGTGATTGTGAATTATATGATATTTTATGTGAATATTTATCCTGTTTCACACATTATTTGTGCATATATTATATTTGTGATGGCTGAGAAATAATATGAGTGAGATACTGGATATTGGGATCGAGGTTTCTACCGGTCAAGGTGATTTGCCGAGGTTTTTTTCAGCGGCCGAGGTCTCTTCCCGCAGATATTATGATCGAGGTCTCTTCCGGCAGTGGATGTGTATCCTAGGACAAAGGTGGTCAGCGGATGTGTATCCTAGGACAGACATACATCATGATGTATGTATCCTAGGACAGACATACATCACGCTATTTGATATTGCATTTGCATCTATTTCATCCTGTGATTAATTATGATTTGAGATTTTCTATATTTGTCTGAGTATAGTGGTGAGAACGTACTTGTACTTTCTATTTATGGATTGTCTAGTATTCTAGATTGTGATATAAATTGGTATACATTAGGTTGTCTAAGTGCAGGTGTGTAGTTGTGAATAATTATGGTTGGGATGTCAGGAGTACCTGTGTTCCGCATTTCTTTACTTAGGGTTTAGTTCCTATTTTGCTGAGTACTGTGTTATTGGTTCTCACCCCTTGATTCTACATTTATGTAGGATCTGAGCCTGGCACCTCTTGCTCTTACTACCTCTTGATTAGGCTGAGATTCTGGATGCTTGAGTGGTAGCAACCTGTCATCTTTGGCAAATTCTCGTCATCCATTTACTTTATGTTTTGTTCTACTTGGGAATTGAGAAATATATACTTGTATATATTCCATTTCTGTTGAAATAGTGGATTGTACATATGACACTAAGTCTTGGGTAGTTTAGAATCTATTTTCTGCTTATCCTTATCTATATTATTTTAGACTTTATATTTCTTCTTTCATTTCCATTTATTTTAAATTATTCAGATTTTTTAGCGGACACGTCTTTGTGGGTTAGGCGAGTGCCATCACCTCCTAATATGGGTCATGAAAAATTATTATCAGAGCTCTAGGTTAGTAAGTCTCACATCTATGTAAGCCCAATCTAGTAGAGCCTTGAGGATTGGTGGGGAGACATCAGTTACTTATCTTTTAGGGGCTATGAAGATTGTTAGGAAATTCTCCTTTACTTCTTTCAATTTTATCGTGCGTGGGTTCTTGTATAAATGCTGAGTTATCGTGTTTTTTTTTGATAGATGGCTAGGACTCGAGCATCATCTTCTACTAGATGAGGGGAGACAACCCTCGAGGTTGTTACTGAGGTCCCAGCTCGGGGTAGAGGTAGAGGTAGGGCTAGAGGCTGACGTAGGGGCTGGGGCTAATGAGTGGCACCAACCAGGGATCATAAGAGAGACATTTCCCCTAAGCCGGCGTTAGAGGCCATAGGTGAGCAGGTTCTTCCTGAGTATGTGGCAACACTATTACTACAGAACACTTTATTTAGGTATTGGGGGTGCTTAAGACTATAGCACAGACTAGAAGTATAGCGGGTACACCTAGTACATCACAGACCTGAGTAAGGGTCTAAGTCCCAGACCAGTAGTAGGTCCTAAGGTTCATAGACAAGTGGGATAGCCGCTAGTAATCCCTATAGATGATATTCCTCTAGCTCTAGTAGTCAAGGTTCAGGACGCACCAACAGCTGCATTGAATGAGGATGAGCAACGTCGTTATGAGAAGTTCTGGAAGATGGACCCACCTCAATTCTAGGATGGGAAGACCTAAGATGCATATGAGTTCTTGAACACTTATAGGGAGTTGCTTGAGACAGTTGGTTTGGTTGAGTCCCATGGTGTTCGATATGTTATGTTTCAGCTTTGTGGGCCATCTAGAGAGTGGTGGAGGACATATTTTGGATCTTTACCAATTGGATCCCCTCCAGTGACTTTGGAGTCGTTCACTAGTGCTTTTTATGAATGTTTCATTCCTTAGAGTGTGACAGAGGAGAGTCACCTCAGGTTTGAGAGCCTGGGGTAGGATGGGATGTCCATTTTTGAGTATGAGGTTTGTTTTGTCAGCTAGCTAGACATGCCACCACTATCATCCCCGATGAGACCGAGAGAGTTTGCCATTTTGTGAGGAATTTGACTTATTCTATCAGGCATTCAGTATTATGGGTATCTAGAGATAGCACCTCTTTTCAGTCAATAGTTAGTGCTGCCTAGGAGGCAGAATTGATTGAGAAGGAGGAGTTCAGGGACCCCAAGAGGGCCCGTGCTTCTGGACAGTTTTCGGGTGCTTCATGTGGAGGTAGAGGTTCTTACAAAAGAGGTGGTTCCTTTCAGCACAAAGGGTTGGTTCATGCCTCTATGCCATCATCTGAGGGAGGAAACAATTATCGTGGTTTATACAGTTTGAGTCAGGGTTCATTCGGTTAACAACATAGGCCTACAGGTCAAGGTGGTTACAACATAGGCCTGAGGTCTTATTTTGGGTATGGATCCCCAAACCATATGGTTCGACACTTCCCCATGCAGACTCATGCTGGTCCACACCATACTTACACAGCAACGCCAGTCAAGGTCTAGCACCGCCATCTAGAGGTTCAGCCCTACAACCCCAGGGCCGTGTTAGGGGTCAGCTTGATAGAGGTAGTCGTACTTTTTTTTTATGGGAACAGACCCTACACGAGGCTCCCACCTCTCGTGCACAATCAGGGGTTGAGCATCACCCCCAAGCCTTAACATAATAATAAAACAGAAAATATAAGGAGGGGGACATAAACCTTACCTTCGATCCTATGTTGGTTCATAAGTCGGCTAACCTACTAAGGTCGGCTAACTCATTCCCATAGTAAAAAAGAGCTAACTAGAAATAGAAAGTAGTAAACCTATGAGGGGACTCCTCCCGGTACAAGTCAACTAAGAAAGCATAAATGAGGGAGACTCTCTCCTTCTATGAGAAGATAAGAAAGTAACCTACAATAGTCCTATTCAACTACGCTATGTACCATACATAGCTAAATTAAAGAAGAACAAGTATATGAACCTTCTATCTCGCATGGGGTGAGGAAGCTCTTTTCCTCTTTGCCCTTTTTAGTCTTGTCGTACCAAGTAAATCCAAAGGAATTATTCAACAGCATCAAGAGCATGATTATCAGCTAAGGAGGGTGGAAGGAAGAGAAGTATATAGATCTGGAGCAATCAGCAGCCTTAGGATTTTCGATGATGAAAGTGAGGGGCTGAATAGTAGTATATTGCAAGTTGGAAGTGTTGCAGTCCTGGCTTGACCAGCTGCTTGGATGCTTAACTGTTGGTGTCTTGCACATTGGAGAGATTCTTCTGTGCCTACACTCAAACAAATAAACAGCCAAGGAGCTCCAAGAAGCTTGGATGTAAGGGGGCTGCTGCAGGTGTGAGGCCTCTGCATGTATGGCTGTTATCACCCTTTGGTTGAAGCTTTGTGGACCTGCCCAAACAAGTAACCAAGCAAAGATCTCTAAGAATGTTGTTGCGTGTATTGAAAGCAGCCTGCTGCATCTCTTCCATGTAGCTGTTGGTCCTTGTGTTGTAGCTTCATCTTCTAAGTCTGCAACTTCAGCTTCATCTCTGTGGTTGAGTTGGTATTTGGTGTGTGGTTGAGTAGTCTTTTGGTGTTGTGTTCCTACAATATATATATGAAGTGGATGGAGCTGTAAACTTGTTATAGCATCTACTGCTGTTGCTGAGGTTGTTATTCCTTGTGTGTTGTTGGTGTATGCTGTAATAGAAGCAGTATTCTATACCTGTACAACCAAACAACCAAAAACTAACAAACCATCATTTTTATGTGTTGCAGACTGCTGTGGTTGCTGTTGGAAGGGCTGCTGTTGATGTAGCTGCTTTATGGCTCTCCACAGATGCTGTATTTGGCTTTGTATCTTAATAAAACCTACACAGCTGGGAGCAAGCATAAAATCTTCACAAACTATTAAGCAACAACAATCAAAGAAGGATATGGGCTGATCTACTACTATATTGCTATAATGGTTGTTGTATTTGATTTGGTTGTTGATCATCTTGATATTGTTTCCATAGTTGTTGTAGTAAGGATGGTTGGTAATGCAAATTACACTCCTTGTTTTTGCACAACCAAACCTGCAATATTTGGAGATCTTTTCCATAAGTTGGAGGCTCCAAATTGTAAATTACTCTATCTTGAGACTTAAGTCGGCTATCTTTTTCAAGGTCGCTCGACTAATATCTCTACTTATCCTTTTGAGGTAAAACTTCTTGGGATCTGTAGGAATTGTATTTTCTATAGTCCTGCACACTTTGGAGTCATTTTGGTGTTGCATGATGCATTTGTTGATTTGCTGCTGCTGTAGCTCTGTTGCATTCACTGCTGCTACTATAATGTAGCATATGCAGGTGATATTGCTGAGATGCTGCAGGTCTATGGTATGTTGTTGGTCCAATAATTCCAATCTCAGCTGCTGCAATTCCAACACTAAGCTCAAAGCTGCATGATACCTGCACCATGAGACACACTATAGCAAACAAAAATAGAACTTAAGTTTCATTTTTGATGGCTGTTGTTCATCTTGGTCTACTATAGAGCAGTCTACATCCTTAGTCCAAAACAACCTAGTCTTGTTATTGGGATTATGAATGGCACTGTCCATTCTCAGCTGGATTCTGTATTGGTTGAGCTGGGATTGCTTAGCAAATAGTTCCAGGATTGTCAACATAGATAATTTGTGATAATCCTTGAGTTTTTAGAGTCTATCCAAGGCACCTTGAGTATCAATACTCCTTGCATTCTAGCATATTGTATTCATCATCAAAGTTTCTAGGATTTGGACTTTGTGTTGATGCCACTCTTACAAGTAACATTATCTGAACTGGTGGAGATATCTTATTTTTTTTCTTCTTTTTCTTTTCCTGCTGACCCCTAGGTGATAAACCCTACTTCTCAGTGACCTGCAACACTTCCTCCTGAGTTGTAGTATCTGTGATATTATCCAGTGCTCTAAAAGGAGAGGCACTAGTTTCCTCATCCTCTTCATGAGATTGTTCCCTTTGATTTAGATCTTCTTCATCTTCAAAATAAATATGCCTGTATTCATTCACCAAGTCTTCTGATATGGCTCTCTTATTAAGCACACACAACTCAGTAGAGCTGGATTGAATTTGAAGAGGTGTCACATGAATCCCTACTTGTTCATCAACCAACACATTGTTCACTCTGTGTTGTGTCTTTCCAAACAGAGATTTTTTACTTTTTTTTTATCTTTTTCTTTAATGTCTCCCTCTTCTTTTTACTCAAAGAAGGAGTATAATTATTGTTCTGTAGCTGAAACACTGCACCCATATTTTGTTCCCTAATTTTTGGAGATTCAGCACCTTCCTTATCAATTTCATTAAGCTGTAACCCGTCCTCTGAAGACTATTGAACATCATCTTGTTGCAATTGCATGTTGGACCTTATATCTGCTAGAAGAGTGGTGGCAGGGGCTCTAGGGGCTTTACCACTAGTGCTTGCAAAACTTCCCATGTCCTTGGCCATAGAACCTTTGTTTGTTTGAAAAGTAGATACCTCTACATGGTCACCTGCTTGCTTGGGTTCAGGAGTTGCTGGGATCCTTGTTTTTTTGTTCACAGGGTCACCTGGTAAAACATTACCTGTGCCTTCAATATGAGGAGGGAGTGTCTGTGGGGACATTGAGACAGTCTCATGTCTGTTCTCTTTGGTTTTTTCTTGCTCTGTTGATGAGCTCTTCTATATAGAGCTCCTTGTATTGAGTGGTTCTCCTGCATCTTGGTTAGTCGTGTGATCTTGTGTAACAAGATCAACATAAAAATTAGAACAGGAAATAAGATCAGAAGACTTACCTGCCCCTGTGTTTTTCTTCTGGAATTGATCTTTATTGCTGTAGTTCTGTGGTAGAGTAGGCCTATTCACATTGTTTTGTTGGGGGTTGATTTGTACCTTGTGTTATTTTCTCTTCTGAATTTGCCATAAATGCTCATTTGTATTATCAGCAGTGGTCTGTGGTTGGGCTGGAGTTTCAGTTGTTACAGTGTGGTTCCTTTCATTTCCATTGCTACTCTCCATGCTCTTGTTCTTTTTAGCAGTTTCTTCTTCCTTCCTTCTCTTTTGTTCATCATCTCTCCTCTTGATGTTACAAGCATACTGCATATGTCCCTAGTGCTTATAATATAGACAGTATTCTGGGACATTCTCATATTGGAGTGCTTGCTATCTTCCTCTGGTGGAGTCATTTTTATCATAGCCAAGCCACACATGGGAGGGGGGGTCTCTCCTTAGTGAGATCAACCTGAACTCTCACTTTAGCAGTGCTCCCTCTAGTCTTCTAAATGGATGTTGCATCCATGAACAATACTTTCCCAATAGGAGCAAGTAATGTAGTTATAAACTCCTTAGTATAACAGTGCCAAGGGAGTTTAGGAAGAGCCACCCAAATTGTCACAATAGAAGTCTCTTCCTCAGGCCTGAATGTTGGTGTCCAGGTCTGTATCCTTATGTTTTGTCCCTCAATTATCATCCTATGTTTGGTCCACACTGTAGTGTAGTCCCTTTCATTATCAAGGTCAATGTATACATGCCTTGCATTAAAGTGAGCAATTTTAACTCCTCCTACCAGTTGAGTTTGGAGGATGAAACTTCTCCTGATTAGTTCTATTTTGGGCATTGAATTTGTGAATTTACCCACTAGAGTAAATTTACATCTTTCAGCTAATTTAACCATGAAATAATTTTTGTCATACAACACTGCAGGGAGACCTTGTCTAGTATTATAGATAGGTATAGATAATTCTACAGGGGTCTCACTTCTTGCTTGGTTGATTCTCAGTTTAGCAACAAAGGTTTGAGTTATAGTATAAGGGGAAGGTTGAGGAACCTGTTCCTTTCTACTAGGGAACTGATTCTTCTGTGCATTATGGTTGGTATTGTCATTATGCTGGATTTGGCTATTGACTACTTTGGGACCTTGATTGTTAGGAGTATGCCTATCAAAGTTATTAGAAATCTTAGGGAAGTTATTTTGACCTGTGGAAGGCTTGTAAAATTGTTGGAGGCTGCTTTGCTGAGGATTAGTATTGATATGTACTTTGGTATTTTTTTCAAGATTATTTTTAGCCATATTATCAGTACCCTGCATAAAATATCACCAGAAGTACCAGGGTGTTCATTTGCATGAACACCACTGGATTTCAATACATCAGCATCATCATTAATCAAATTAGGGGGAAGAGAGTTACCTGCAGCTGCCTTTATACCCCTGTGTGATGGTTTTGTTCTTTCACTGTGTGATCCATGTTATGATCATTGATTGGATCATGGACTAGGCCCTGCAGTGAAATACTAATAGCAGTACCAGGAACCTCATTTGCAAGAAGTTGCAAAGGAGTTTCACTGGATTTCAACATGGTGGTAGTAGGCTTCATCATATTACTTATAGCAGGGGGAGTATTATTTTGCACATAAGTAGACTTAGCTTGTATTTGATCATTTGTATTAACATTAACATAGGTAATATGTGGTAGAAGGGGAGCCTTGGAGTAACTGGTAAAGTTGCTGCCATGTGACCAGGAGGTCACGGGTTCAAGCCTTGGAAACAGCCTCTGGCAGAAATGCAAGGTAAGGCTGCGTACAACAGACTCTTGTGGTCGGGCCCTTCCCCGGACCCTGCGCATAGCGGGAGCTTAAGTGCACCGGGCTGCCCTTTTATAGGTAATATGTGGTAGTGAGGATTTTTGAGCAAATTCAGAAGACTTACCTTGGCTTTCTGCAGGATCATTATTGTTGCCTTGCTATGCATCCTTGTGCCATTGTTCATCCACATGATGATCACCTTTGCGACTTTTCGAATTTGAATTATTTGGAGAATATTCGAAGGAACCTGGATAGTTTTTTGTGTTTGTATCATCAATATGGTAATTTTGGCATAGGTGTTGCTGCATTTGGATCACCTGACCTCTGGCGACTACACCTTGACAGTCGTCTTGACGACTTTTCAAATTTGAGCTCTTTGAGGACGATTCGAGACATTTTGTATGTGTAGGGAGCATCAACACATTGTTATGAATGGATTAGTCACACACCAATTGGTTCGCCGGAGCTCCGGCAACACTATTGGTGTCAGTATTCAAATGGAAATTCAAAGCACTTGGATGATATTTGAAGTGACGCTTAGTGCCTAGGAGGTGCTCCTCATCTTCCTGAACATTTTGGCATTGGTTTAGTCATATTTGGTACGCCAGAGCTCCAGCACCGATGACTGTTTGTTCGCCGGCGATGAATTTGCCTAAGATTTTTGTTCCCAGAGGGGGGCCATGTCCTTGTGAACTAACCCCAGTGATCGGCGACACTCGAATCTCATTATAATTTGATTGATTTTGAGATCAAATTTCCAGCTGCGCAATCACAACACTACCTTGAATCGAATTGTTGTGTGAGGATTCGAGAGCTGTTACTTTGTGAGGATTGCTAAGGACACTGAAGCACCCAAGATGGCATTGTTCTTCGACTAAAAAAGTTACCGGAGCTCCGGCGATTTGCTCCTCGACTCTTCATCTGGCCATTTGGTCTGAAAATTGGTGAGGAGGGGCGCTTTGATGTGGGGAACAAACCCCAGGGTTGAGCTCCACTCGAAGGTCATTGGAACTTGGTTGAATTGGAGATTGATTTTCAGGCGACACAGTCGCACCTCTCTCTTCAGTCGCTAGTGGATTTCTCGAGTTTCTTTGATTAGAATCAGCTGAAATTTGAGTATGTTGTAGCCCATGTGATGGTGAATCATCCCCAATTTTTGGTTTAACTCGAATCAACCCATATTTCATCAAGTTGTGAATATGATGAGCCCAGGCTAGCTGCTCCTCCGATACTGCAACAGTGATTGCAGGCTGAATTTGCATATTGGAGGAGCTGTGGGTGGAATTTTCAGATGCCACAACTTGCGTTGTGTTCTTATCGTTGATATCTTTGTTCCTATCTTTTGAATGAAATTTTTTAACATCAGGAGGTGGGTCCCACCCCATATCCATTTTTCTGACTACAATGCCTTTGCTAAAGAGCTTTTGCTTAGTGAGATGTTAGAGAGTCCTGGGGAAATAGAGGATTCTTGTCGTACTGGGGGTAGGAGAGTGGTTGATGCCTTAGCACTAGGGGTGTCAAAATGAACCCAAATATAGGTAACCCGTCCAACCTACCCAAACTTTTATGGGTTGGGCTCAAGATAATTTGTATTCTGTTCAATCTCAACTCATTCAAGCTTTAATCCATTTTAAAAGAATCTTCAATTGAGCCAACTTAATCTCCAATTTCAACCCGTTTTAAGGCTCTTTATTTGCATTGGCGTAATGTATTCTCTCATATTAAATGTATGAGTTACTATCTATTTTATATCTTTTAGGATTAATCGATCCATTTGTAAGATTTTATTTTTATTTTCTTGAGTTAAAATTCAAATTTGTGGTTATAAAAGGTAAATAATATATGTTAAAATTATTGAAATTAAGCAGTTCAAATTGGGAGGGTCATGACCCAACCCGATTTTTAGCCCAATTGAGCCTAACCCATTTGATTCCTAAGTAAATTTGGGCGGGTCATGACCTAACTCGATTTTTATTTCAACCCATTTTATTATTCTAAATTTCAACCCAATCCACCCATTAGACACCTCTACTTTTCCAATAGAGTGGTAGAGGATATTGACTTTGCTATTGACCTCGAGCCAGGCACCAAGCCCATTTCTATTTCTCCTTATCATATAACTCTAGTTGAGTTAAAGGAGCAGCTTTAACATCTGTTGAGTAAGGGGTTTTTTCTCCCTATTGTTTCGCCTAAGGATACCTCAGTGTTATTTGTGAAGAAGAAGGATGGGTCTCTAATGATGTGTATCAACTATAGATACTTGAACAAGGTGACTATCAAGAACAAGTACCCTCTTCTCCATATAGATGATTTATTTGATCAGCACTAAAGAGCGGCCTTATTCTCTAAGATCGATTTGAGATCCAGGTATCATCAGTTTAGGATTCGACCTTCAGATATTCTTAAGAAAACCTTTCAGATCAGATATGGCCACTATGAGTTTCTTGTTATGTCTTTTGGGATGATTAATGCCCCAACAATATTTATGGAGTTGATGAATGGGGTATTTGTCCATATCTAGACTCATTTGTAATTGTCTTCATTGATGATATCTTGGTTTACTCCAAGATTAACATAGATAATGTGCAATACTTGAGGATTGTGCTCTAAAGGCTTAGAGAGGAAAAACTTTATTCCAAGTTCTTCAACTATGAGCTTTGGTTGAGTTCGGTGGAGTTCTTAGGGCATGTGGTGTCTAAGAAAGGCGTTAGAGTTTATTCGACTAAGATTGAGGTGGTACGAGGATAGACTAGGCCCACCTCAGCTATAGAGATTTACACTTTTATAGGTTTGGTAGGGTATTCTTACCGTTTTGTTCAGGGATTCTCTATGATAGAAACTCCATTGACCAGACTCACTCAGAAGAATATGATATTTCATTGGTTGGATGAGTGTGAGGTGAGATTCTAAAATCTCAAGGTATTATTGATTACTGCGCCCATGTTGACCTTGCCTGAGGAGGGTATTGACTTCACTGTGTATTATGATGCATCGGTAGTAGGCTTGGGTGGAGTGTTGATGCAAAAGTAGAAGGTGATAGCCTATGATTTGAGGCAATTAAAATTTCATGAAAAGAATTATCCCACCCACGATTTAGGGTTGGCGGCGGTTATCTTTGTTTTAAAGTTATGGCGGCATTATTTGTATGAAGTACATTATGAGATATTCACCAATCATTAGAGTCTACAGTACATCTTCAACCAGTAGGACTTGAATTTGAGGCAAATGAGCTGGGTTGAGCTTCTGAAGGATTATGACTTGACTATTCTATATCACCTCGGGAAGGCCAATGTGGTGGCTGATGCATTTAGTAGGAAGACTTCTAGCATGGGAAGTCTTATAGCTATTCGAGCTGAGGAGCGATTCTTGGCTAGAGATGTTCATTAATTGGCCAATGGGTTGGTGAGATTATAACTTTCTGATGAGGGCTGAGTGGTTGCTTTCATAGAGGCCCACTCTTCTTTGATGGATCAAATCCGAGAGAGGCAGTTTGAGGATGAGAAGTCATGCCTCATTCGCGATAAGGTGACAAAAAGTAAATCTAAGGAAGTGGTGCTTAATTCGATAGGTGTTTTGAGGATTGGGAGTTGCATTTGTATTCCCAAGGTGGGTGAGTTGGTCAGATTGATACTTTAGAAGGCCTATTCCACTTAATATTTTATTCATCCAGGAGAAGCAAAGATGTACCATGACTTAAGTCAGCACTATTGGTGGTGTGGTATGAAGAAGGGCATTGCTGAGTTTGTGTCAAAGTGTTTGACATGCCAGTAGGTTAAGTCTGAGCACTAGAATTCTGGGGGTGAGTATCAGAAGATGCCCATGCCCACTTGGAAGTGGGAAAGGATCACGATGGATTTTGTGGTAGGTTTGCCTAATACCATAGGAGGTTTTTATTCTATTTTGGTTGTGGTCGACCAATTGAACAAATCAGCTCATTTTATTCCAGTTAAGGTTAGTGTCATAGCGGGTAGGTTGGCTCAGCTCTATATTAGACAAATTGTTATGCTTCATGTGGTCTCTATTTCCATCATATCGGATTGGGGCTTATTGTTCACATCTCACTTCTGGGAGGTCGTGCAGTGTTGATTGGGTACTCGATTAGATTTGAATACCGCATTCCACCCTCAGATGGATGGAAAGTATGAAAGGAATATACATATGCTTGAGGATACGCTACGGGCATGTATGATTGATTTTGGTACTTTGTGGGATCAGCACTTGCCTCTAGCGGAGTTCGCTTACAACAACAGTTATCATTCCAGCATCTAGATGGCTCTTTTTAAGGCCTTCTATGGCTGGAGATATATATAACCTATTATATGGTTTGATTCTATGGAGGTGGATAGCCTAAACACTAATTTGCTTTGAAATGCCATGGAGCGGGTTCGGCTGATTTAGGGTAGGTTGTTGAAAGCTCAGAGTCACCAGAAGAGCTATGCTTATAGGAGGTCTAGACCTTTGGTATTCATGGTTGGTTATTAGGTATGGTTGAGGGTCTCTCCCTTGAAGGGTGTCATGAGGTTCGGGAAGAAGGGCATGCTCAGACATAGGTTTATTAGCCCTTTTAAGATCTTAGATCAAGTGGGAGAGGTGGCCTACAGACTTGGCTTGCTACCTAGTCTATCCTCTATACATCTAGTATTTCATGTCTCGATGCTACAGCGCTACATTCCATATGAGTCTCATGTGATTTCCCATTATTTGGTAGAGTTGAGCCCATATTTGACATATGAGGAGAAGCCTATGGCTATTTTGTACAGCAGGTCAGGAAGTTAAGAACTAAGGAGATAGCTTCGGTGAAGGTCTAGTGGCGGCATCGGTCCATGGGGGAGGATGCTTGGGAGTTAAAGTCAGACATGTGGGCCCTTTACCCCCATCTTTTTGAGACTCTAGGTATTTCCCTTGCTTTATGATCGAGGACGAACATAGTTTTTAGTAGTGAATGATGTAATGACCCTAAACGTTATTTTTGGCATTTTTGATAAAATTACCATTTTACCCCTCTCATTAGTTTTTTGAGTCACTTTTATTTGGGTTGAAAAGTTAGTTTTTGGAAATCTTGTGAAAACTTGAGGTTTTGCTTGAGAAATGGGTTCTAATAGCTTAAGTTGTCAAAATTGGAGTTTCGGAGTAATTTGGAGTTTCGAGTTTCAGAATGGATTCCATTAATTCCATCAGCTCCGAAATGCAGAAATTGGTCTAGGAGAGTTGTCAGAATCAAATTTAGAGTTAAAAGAGGGATTTTAGGTCCGAAGTTGTAAATTGAGTTAAAGTTTGATCCAAGTTTGATTTTGGTAAACATTTGAGGTTCGGGTGCTTGCATTGCATTTCTTGATGGTCCAAATGGTTTTGGGAGGTGATTCGAATGCTAGAAATGACTTCATTATAATTTTTACAGGTCCCGAGGTTATTTTGGGTATTTTAAGTGCCGAAACTCGTTTAGTTGCAACTTATCAAATTTTGGGTCAAGGAGGGCTCAAATTCAAATTCCAACAATTCCATTGAGTACGAAATGTTAAATTTAGTAGAATTACATTTATGGTTCGTGTACACGAAGATTTTGAACGAATCCCGAGGGTCTATTCCATGACTTTGAGACTTGGCAAAGTTTTGCTATCTGGTGCCTGATATTTCCTTCTCCGCATTTGCAAAGGAGATATCGCGTTAACGGAGCTTACTAGTCCCTTCTTCGCATTTTCAAAGGACAGGACGCGTTCATGGAGTATACTGAATTCCTTGTTTGCATTCACAGAGAGATATCTCCGCTGTCTCCGTGTTTGCGGAGTAAGTTATTCAGGTTCGCGGAGAATAAATGTGTCCTAAAAAGTGTTTAGTTGGGGTGTAAGCCATTTTCCACCACTTTTTAGTTTCCAGGCTTTGGAGAGACGATTTAAAAGGGGTTTCTTGCAGGGAAAACATTGGGTAAGCTATTATAACATAATTTCCTGATTACCCATTACTTATTTGGATTTTTAGACTTCAAATTGATGATTTTGAGTTGGAGGAATTGAGATTTTTCAAGAACAATGTAAATTTGGTTTTCTATGGATTTTTAATTCATTTTAACCCCATTTTTCAAATGGATTTCACCATTAGATTTCCGATTACTTAATGAACATCTTCATCTAAAAATAATCAGATTTCGAATTCAATTTTTGATATGATATTTTTTGACCCTTTTCACCCAAATTTATTAATTTTTGTGTCTATAGATTTGAAATGTGATTGTAAGTCTATATTTGATTAAATTGTGGCGATTTTGAGTATTTTTAGAGAGGAAAAGTGGTGATTTTGAATTGTTCATCACTTTTTGGCTAAGGCAAGTGGAATTCTAACCTTTGTTAAGTATGTTGAACCTTGTATTTTCCTATGTGAGGGGATTAGGGTGTGTTGGATCATTAGATTGGATTTAATTATATGAGTTGAAGGGTGATAGTGGAAATGCGGATTGGGTTAATTGTCTAAGTATTGTGAACTATGGGACATTTGTCTATTGTGTGATTGTGAATTATATAGTATCTTATGTGAATATTTATCCTCTTTCACTCATTACTTGTGCATATATTATATCTGTGATAACTGAGAAATGATATGAGTAAGGTACTAGATATTGGGACCGAGGTTTCTATGGGTCGAGGTGATTTGCCGAGGTTTCTTCCAACAGACGAGGTCTCTTCCGGCGGATATTATGACTGAGGTCTCTTCTGAAAGATATTGGACAAGGTTATTTTCGGTTGATACATGGTCTATGTGAGGCCCTCATGGGTTCCGGTCTGAGGTGATCAGCGAATGTGTATCATAGCACAAATATGCATCACAATATTTGATATTATATTTGTATCTATTTCATCCTGTGATTGATTATGATTTGAGATTTCCTATATTTGCCTGAGTATAGTGGTGAGAACATACTTGTACTTTCTAGTTGTGGACTGTCTAGTATTCTAGATTGTGATATAAACTGGTATAAATTAGGTTGTCTAAGTGCAGGTGTGTAGTTGTGAATAATTATGGTTGGGATGTCAGGAGTACCTGTGTTCCGCATTGCTTGACATAAGGTTTAGTTTGCATTTTGCTGAGTACTGTGTTATTGGTGCTCACCCCTTGCTTCTATATTTATGTAGGATCTGAGCCCGACATCTCTTTCTCTTAGTACCCCTTGATCAGGCCAAGCTTCTAGACACTTGAGAGGTAGCAACTTGTCATCTTCAGCAGACTCTCATCGTCCATTTACTTTATGTTTTATTCTACTTGGGAACTGAGACATATATACTTGTATATTTTCCATTTCTATTGAAATAGTGACTTGTACATGTGACATCAAGTCTTGGGTAGTTTAGAATCTATTTTTCGCTTATCCTTATCTATATCGTTTTAGACTTTATATTTTCTCTTTAATTTTCATTTATTTTAAATTATTCAGACTTTTAGGCTGACACGTCTTGGTTGTTTAGGTGAGTGCCATCACACCCGAATCTGGGTTGTGACATTAACACAAATGTTTTGAAATGGAGTACATTGAAGAGAGAAGATGAAGTAGAAAGAGAAAGAAAAACTGAAAACTACATGATAAAGGTAAAAATTTGGGCGTGGGTGGGTGGTATCTTCGATTATTCTACCAAGATTACAGTGATCGGATTGATCCAATAAATGCGCCGTCAAAATGTAACAATCTCTCTCCACATAATTATCTCCTATTAATTTTGTTCTAAATAAATATATTAAAAAGTAATTAATTTAAACTAATTTTAGATAAATACAGATATATTAAGACCTGTAAGTAAAATGTTATAAATGGTAAATACTCAAAACTACATTTAAAACTTGTAATATTGACTCTTAAATACATATATGGTGTGATTTTTCATATTATTATTAGTATTATTCCACACCCATCCTTTCTAGCATCTTACTATATTAGTTAAATTATTAACTTAATCATCGTAATTTTTTCTACTCATTGTAGATATTCTGCACAACTCCAATTACCACCCACATTGCATCACTTACAGTTATTTTCAATGACAATACTACAATAACACAAGACTCAAGCAACCATCCACTGACAAATAAACACATATCTACTAAAATGTAACCCAAAAATATAAGCAGTTTAACTTATTTTTTTCTATAACAAATTCTAAGTAAGAAATCATACACCGTTTCATAATTATCAGCACTAAAAAGATAAGTATGTACATACCTTGTAAACTTGTCACAATTATCAAGTACTTATCAAATAATTATCTACAATACAATAATCATCAAATACAACAAGTCAATAATTCATGAAAATCATATTCATTCTAGCCTTGCAATTGTATAATCTTTGCATATTATGAGTCATCTCAAACATTTTCTTAGTAATCATCACTCTAAATCTTTGTAGGGCTTGTCAACTTGGCAAGCCGCACAATAATTTTCCACAAAGTCTTGAGTAAGCATAATCTTTATGTTTCTAGTTTAGTATTGAATAAACTTTGTAGTGCTTATCAACTTGGCAAGCCGCACAAATTATCTCTTCCAATAATTTGTTCTTATAAATGTTTTTTAATTATGCAACTTTTGTATCCCGATGTTTGGGAATCTTCCCCATTTCTTTCTTTAGAAGGCCATCATTATTTTTTAGTTATTATTGATAATCATAAAATCTTGTTTGGGGTTCTCCACTATATGAAAAATATAATGTTCTCCCCCTATTACTTCAATTCAAAAGTCTTATTGAAAATCAGTACAAAAATTTAAGCTATTCAAATAGATGGGGACGGTAAATTTTGGGCTCTCACACAAAATCTCACATGGAATTCATCATCATTTTTCTTGTCCTTATATACATGAGAAACAAGGTAAATTTGAGCATAAACATTATCACATTATTGAGACATGTCTCTCTCTCATGGCTCATATTTCTACTGCATCTAAATATTGACACTTTTTCTTTAAATGTGTCATTTACCTTATGAATCGTCTTTCTTCTCCCACAAATCAAGGTTTATCCCCATATGAATTAGCATTTAACAAAATCTCAGATTATGACTTTCTTAAAGCATTTGGTTATTTGTACTTCCCCTTCCTTCGTCCGTATAATAAAAATAAATTTTAATTTCATACTGCTTATGATTATGCTTTCCTTGGATATTGTACAAAATACCATGGTTATCGTTGCTTGGACATCTAAACTGAAAAGATTTATTTCGCAAGGCATTGGTGGTTTGATGAAACACAACGCACAAGCCATTTGCTTCTCAATCTATTTTGGGATCGCTTCCTCTCATACCAAGAGCACCATCAAGTTAACTCATTTGCATTTATGCTCCTATTCATGCTATTGCTGGATCAAATCTCATACATTTTTCCTCTCATACCTTGCACACATCTCAGCTAGTTACTCCATCAATGGCCATTATATCAACTATCGATCAAATTCAACATTCAAGTCCCGTAACTCAGTAATCAACCAATGATAATGATATTTCACCATTTTGGCCCATTGCTACCTCTTGCAATCCTACTCTTTATCTGTGGCCATTGACCCAGACACTACCCAACAACTTCCCTCTATTCCATTAGTTGTGGATTTCACAGGTTATTCACCCCCTCAAACTGCTCGAGTATCCAAACCTTCTGCTGTCCATAAGTCTCTACCACCTAAGGCTACCATAAAATCTCATCATATGTGTCTTCGAGCAAAACCTCCCTCCACTCATCTTGCCAGTCACCCTTCATCTTAAAGCACCATAACTTTGGAACTCACTTGCTACATTGAAGCCAATAAGTTCAGGGAGTGACGAGAAGCAATGGCTATGAAAATATCTGCACTCTTTAAAAGTAACACATGGACTCTCATACCTCAAAATCCATCCATGAATATATTTGGTTGCAAATGGGTGCTTCAAATAAAGAGAATTGTTTTTTGTGTTATTGATAAATGTAAAGCTCGATTTGTTGATAAAGACTTTCATTATTAAGAGGGAAGAGCGCCATGATTATTTTAAGGTCTTTAGTATGATTGTAAAATCAACAACTATTTTGATAATTCTATCTATAGATGCCTCAAAGAACTAGATTCTTCGTCAACTTGATGTGGAAAATGCATCTTTACATGGAGACCTTCAAGAAGACATTTTCATGGTGTGACCCCCTGGTTTTTCACAACCTCAACTCTCTCACCTATTTGTGAGCATAACAAATCACTCTGTAGTCTTAAACAGGTACTCCACACATGGTATATGCGTCTATATAATTTCTTGATAGCTATGGGTTTCATAAGCTCAAAGATTGATGCCTCTCTGTTTAAATTTAATTCAGATGGAGTTCAGATTTTCATACTTATCTACTTCGATGACATTATAATCATTGGAACAAATCTTCCATTACACTAATTTCTGTAACTGTGGATTTAAATGACAGTTATTACTGTTAAGTGAATTGAATAGTCATAACTGATTTGGTTATATAGAGTCAAGTGGATCATGTTGTTCTTTAGATAAATAGACATTTTGTTAGGTTCAAGAACTTGGGTAGTGTAGAATGTAGCCAAACAATGTTATAATGATAATAACAAAGACAATAGTAAGTTGATAATAACGAAAGTAAAGCAAATAAAGACACAAATTTTACGTGATTTGGTCAGTGTGACCTAGTCCACATGTGGAGGGGAGGATTTCACTATATCAACAAGAGTATAGCCTCACAAGATCACTCTAAATAAAGGGTTCACACAATTGTTTCCCAACACTAACTCTCTTATAAAATTATTCTAATGGAAAGAGAAGGAAAGAAAGCAATGGAATGTTTTCATATGCTTCAAGGTGTGTTTCAACTAATGACCAATTTCCTATTTATAGAAAAAAAATGGGTTGTTTGATATCATGGATGATATCATTGGAAGATATAAAAATTCAATATTTTAATGTGAATATATCAAGTATTGTTGCTACCAAATATTTGACATTTATGGTTGTCAAATGTGAACCTTATCAAGTATTACCAAATATGGTTGCCAAATTTTAACATTTGTGGCTTCCACATCTTTGACAAACAAAGAACACATTACAAATCTCTACCTTGGCTTGAGCTCGACGAATATAATAAATTTACTCTATTCTCTCCGTAGAAGCCCATATAGGCCAAATTATTCTTGATAAATGCCAATGAAGTTCAAGCAGCTTGCTGACTGAAAGAGACTTCGTAAACATGTTATCACGACCCAGATTTAGGTCTGATGGCACTCGCCTAACCGACCAAAGTGAGTCAGCCAAAGTGTCTTGAACAATTCAAAATAAGCAAAAATGTAATGTCTAACAGGCATGTATACATAAAGATAGGCAAAAGATACGTCTAAAACTACCCAAGACTTGGTGTCACATGTACAAGCCACTAGTTTTGACAGAAATAAGAAAGTACAAGTCCAAATGTCTGGTCTTAAAATAGAACTAAACATAAGATAAATGGGCGGCGAGAGTCTATCGGAGAAGATAAGCTGCTACCTCTCACACGCCAGAAGCTCGGTCCAATCTACAGAAATCCTAAGAGTAGGAGGTGTCGGGCTCAGATCCTACACAAATGTAGAAGCAAGGGGTGAGCACTAACAACACAGTACTCAGGAAAATAAAAACTAAACCCTAAGTAAAGCAATGCGGAACACATATACTCCTGACATCCCAACACAATCCTCCACAACTACACACCTACCCTCAGACAACCTAGTCTATACAGTTTATACAATAATTATCTCAAAATACTAGACAATCTATAAGTAAAAAGTACATATATGTTCTCATCACCATACTCAGGCATACACAGGAAATCTCATCATAAATAGTCACAGGATGAAATAGATCCAAATGCAACATCAAATAATCCTGATACATGTCTGTCCTATAAAACACATCTGCTGATCACCTTAGACTGGAACCCATGAGAGCCTTACATAGACTATGTATCAATCATCATTGCCAGAAGAGACCTCAGCCAATATTTGCCGGAAAAGACCTCGACCATAATATCCGCCGAAAATGACCTTGTCCGTTAGAAGAGACCTCAGTAAATTACCTTGATCGATAGAAACCTCGGTCCCAATATCCAGTGTCTCACTCATATCATTTCTTAGCCAATCAGAGATAAGTATATGCATAAGTAATGAGTGAAACATGATAAATATTAACATATGATATCATATAGTCCACAATCACACAATAAGTCAATATATCGTAATTCACAATATTTAGATAATTACCCATATTTGAATTCCACCATCACACCTTAAATAAAATATTTCAACTCAATCCAATAGCCCAATACATCCAAATTCATTCACATATAAAAATACAATGTTCAACATACTTAACAAAGATTAGTCATGAACAATCCGAAATCAAAGCTTTTCCTCTCCGACAATGCTCTAAATCACCACAATATAATCAAATATAGAGTCACAATCACATTTTAAAGTTATTGATGCTAAAATAAAATAACTCGGGTGAAAAGGGTAAAATGGTCAAAAAATCTCTTATCTGAAAACAAACTCAAAATCTGAATAATTTTAGAGGAAAATATTCTTCAAGTAGTCAGGAACCTAATAGTGAAAACCATTTCAAAAATGAGGTTAAAATGAGTTCAAAATCTCATTTTTTCTTTCAAAAGTGAAAACCACAAAATCTGCAGTTTGAAATCAACATTTTGAAGTTAGAATCCATAAATAATCAATGGAAATTAAAGTACATAATTAGAAATATGTTACAAAATTGTTTTGTCATGAAAAAACCTTGAAGAAATCACCTAACTAGAGCTTGGAAAGTTCAAAAATGGTGAAAATACCTTAAACCTGGTCTAAACCCCTCTACGATGTCGCTAAAGCGACATGGGGTCGCTAAAGCGGACTATCGCTTTTGCAATCTGGGTTCACTTAATAGAACCCTTGTTAAGTGGTCCTCCTCGCTAAAGCGATGAGGGAATTGCTTAAGCGGACGTCTATAAAGCGGTGAGATCTCCCTTAAGCGATCGTTGCTAAAGCGACACTCCCTCGCTAAAGCAACACTCCCTCGCTAAAGCGAGTGAACCAGAAAGCAGCAACTCCAAACTCCATGATGTCTCAAAAACTTTCAAAATACCCTCAGAATTCATTCGGAATCCCATATATACAAACCATATATGCTACCCTACTAAATTCTATGTTTTAAACTCAATAGAAGCATCAGAATTAGAATTCGAGGCCTCCTTGATCTAAAATCCAATAAGTCGCAACTAAACTAGTTTCGACACTTGAAATACCTAAAATACTCTCGGTACCTCTAAAATTATAACTAATCCATTTTTAGCATTCGAATCACCTCCCTAAACTATTGGAACCATCAGAAATCCAATCCGAGCAACTTGACCCCAAATATTGACCAAAGTCAAACTTAGATCAAACTTTAACTCAATTTCCAATTTCGGACCTAAAATCCACGTTTCAACTTCAAATATGATTCCGACAACTCTCCTAGACCAATTTTCACATTCTAAAATTGATAAAATTTGATTCCGAGACTTGAAACTCCAAATAATTTTGAAACTCAAAATTTAACAAAGCGTGCAAGGTGATGTTTTGAGGTAAAATCTGCCCCAAAGGGGTTGCCCTAGCTTAATTTTAAGCCTTAATGGTTATTTTAATTATTAGGATGATTTAGGTCATTTTGAGTATCTATTTGTGCCCTATTTTGGGGTACAAGCTCAATAATGTGTTTAGAGTTTTTTAACGGAGTCATTTTTGGTATTTTCATCGCTAGTACCATAATCCCATTTTTGATCCAATTTTAGGTCTGTCTCTAAAAAATATAATTTTAGTGGCAAAACATTCGTATTGATGAGGTAATCAGTATTTTGATAGCGTGGAGGCATTTGGTGTCATTTTTTGAGCAAAAGGCTATCGAAGAGTGGACTTGTACCGCGCGTGTTCGGCTTCAAGGTAGGCTACGATCTCTTTTCTTTTGACTGAGCTTCAGGAGGTATTGTTTAGTATAAATTACTTGTGGTTTGGATTATATATGGCGGGTTAGGTTTGATTCCTAGATTTTTGGTTCCTTAGGATAGGTTGCCTTTATGAGATTTCTAGTCTAGTTGGTAAGATTATTGATGATGCCTTTGTTTGGCTTTGATTAGCCTATTTGAGGTGACTTATTCGATGTTTATGATGGTTGGCGGAGTTGTGCCTTAGAATTGAGATGTGGTTTGATCCTTAGTTATTGTAGCCATTGTTGGCAAGAGTTTATGAGACTTAGTGTTCTTCATTATTATAGCATACTTATGTTGGATCCCCGGTGTAGTGGTTTTCACCCAGTTAGGCTTGTAAATTACTGTCGGATTCCATTTCTGGATTTACAGCTAGAATTCTCTATGTTTTTTATTGCCGTTTGGTGAGGCTAGCTGTGGTTGTATTCTCAGGGTTGCATTCCTAGTTGGATCTGGAGGTTTTGATTGACTAGATGAGTACCGTTTCCTCACTTTCTTCCTCCTTGTTATCCAGTTAGGGCTAAGTTCCCTTTTTGGGCCTTTGTTTTGGGTTAGAGAAGTAGATTTAAACTATAGGCCTTGGTTAGAGGTCGATTGCATGTACTAGTCTTATTTCTATGCTCTAGAGGGTAAGTTGCTTGTGGAGTTATTCTTGTATGTGATTGTGCGTGTTGTTTGGGTATTGGTGATTTCATGCATTGTATTGGACCATTGTTTTCTCAGAGATGTAGTCAACCCCGATGTATGTGTCAAAACCCAAGATTAGGGCCTAGAAGTGACATGGCGAATGAGGAACCTGAAAGTTCCTCAAACAAGCCTGTTAGCATTTCTTTTAGTCTTTCATAGATAATGACAATAAATAAACAAGCGAAAATCATAATATTAAATCTTTCTACTTATATATATCCAACAATACTTTTAATTTTTAGATTTAACGGAGCTAAGACAAGTCGCTAGCTCACCCTCAATCATAATAGAAAGAAATGCCATAGTAAGTGTCTAAAGATCTCAACATATCATAAGCTAGAAAGATAAAGGAGTATTGTTCCCAGAACATGGGAACTCACCAAAATTAAATTTCAAATGAAATCTCAACTAGCCACGTGGAGGAGAACGAGGAGGAGCATCGGTCCCTACATGGTGATATCATGCAGGCAAAAGAGTATGCGTTAGTATTTTAAATGTACTAAGTATGTAGGCATACATTACAAAGTAAAACATTTAGGACATTTATAAGGTAAAGTACATAAATGAGTGCATGCATAAGAAATCAAGTAGATAGCATTCAAATCATACATGTGTGGATATATACATGCATGATTAATCATATAAATAACATTCGAAATGTTCATTTGTGGGGAGTTGACTATAACCTACATTAAGACCATGTTATCTATTACATGGAATCCAATATAATTTCCTATGTTAGTCGGAGAGTCTACTTGCCTAGGTTAGAACTCCGTCAACTTTACAGTCATTCTTTAAATTTAACTTTAAGGGCTTTCATGGATCCATTAGACTAAGCCTACTAGGACTCCTATTTTGGCACATAGTTAATGAGACAAGGGGTTTCTACTAGGATTCCCTTACCGAATCCCACCTCAATTCCCCATTCAGTGCTAAGTCAATCCCACAGAATAGTTTAATACATCAAAATAGTCATACCACATAACTTGAGAATTTAAAACATCACATTCGGTGGAATAACTCATTAAAACCTTTAGTGATTGAAATATGCAAGAATTATCTCTATAGCATAAATAATCCATCATTCATAGCATTTAATAATTCTTTCATTTTATAAGAGTCCCTTTTTATCATAGACATTGATTTCATAAATATTTATTTGGAGTCAAAGCTTTCAAGTCAAACTTCATTGAAAATATAGTAAAACTAGGTGAGTTTAAATCACTTCAACTTTCAAACATGTATGGAAATAAAATTATGCATAAATTCTTTGAAATCCATTAATTAAAAATCATGCTTTAAATAACCCACCATGAATTTCAGGAATCTTTAAAGAGCTAAATAGAGAAAATACTTGAAAACCATCAATTCATGCATATGAAATCACTTTGCATCAAAATTGACCAATAATCATTAGTTTAACCATGATTCATGCTATTAAGTAGAAATAAGAATTACCCATAAGAAAATATTATTTGTAATCAAGAGATTTAGTTAAAAGAGTTTTGGACTACATGGGTAGAAGAATCCATGGATAAACACTCACATACCTTAGAGTAAAATTTGAAAAGAATTGGGTAAATAAATATAATTTATCATATAATAAAAATACTTTAGGCATGAGAGTGGAAGAAATACTCTCATTGAATCCTTACATAACTGAAATTCGAAGATTTACTCAGAATCGAAGGACTTAATGAATACTCTTGAATCCTAGTCTTTTCTCCTCGCCGGAGCATTTTGTGTACTACTTAGAGTTTATAAATCACCGAAATAGTATTTTTTTTCACTACTAAGAACTAAAACTATATTTTGAGAATGAGTAAAGAGGTGTATAGAGAGAAAAGTTATTTGAGAAAGCTTGATAAATAAAATGATGAAATAAGGTGGGTATTTATAGATGTGAAGGAGGGACCTAACAATAATTAAAATAATTATAAAGAGAATTCTGAAAATTTATTGGAGGATTATGATGTCATAGATGATGTCAAATGGAGGACTATTGATGTCATGGGTGATGTCAAATGGATCTAGATCTTCCATGGTTGGTGAGATAAATCTTTTTTTTTACAGAATACCTTTTGTCGGAGCTACGTTTGAACAAGATAGCTTCTGAATTAGGATTTGGTATCGCATATGAATTGCAACTCTAGAATATCCTTTCATGTCGTTCAAGAATCAACTGAATGGAAGCATCCAAAAATGAAATATGAGTTTTCTTCTACAAATACTCCATTTTGTCATAGATGATGTCAAATGGAGGACTATTGATGTCATGGGTGATGTCAAATGGATCTAGATCTTCCATGGTTGGTGAGATGAATCTTTTTTTTACAGAATACCTTTTGTCGGAGCTACGTTTGAACAAGATAGCTTCTGAATTAGGATTTGGTATCGCATATGAATTGCAACTCTAGAATATCCTTTCATGTCGTTCAAGAATCAACTGAATGGAAGCATCCAAAAATGAAATATGAGTTTTCTTCTACAAATACTCCATTTTGTCATAGCACCCTGCTTGCAAAGATTAATTTATTTGACCTACTTAGCCTCTGGTTCATAAGCTATGGTCTTCACAAAGGTTATATGTAATGATGTTGTAGTTATTTAGAAATTTGAATCACCTAATTTAGACCATCGTAGGAAGTGTTATGCCTAAAATACTGAAATAGTATCATTTTCATCGAGAATTGGAATACCATATACAATGTTTTAAGGGGGTGTTACATTATCTCCCCATTTGGAACATTCGTCCTTGAATGAGGCAAGGCTTAGCTTGAGTAGAGTAGAGTGTAAACCAACAACCCATAATTAATTCAATAGTGGAATTTAAAACATCATTCGAAACATATTTCATAGTTTTGCAAGCATATAAGAAGAAAAGTTGAAATGCAAGGATTTCAAGTAATTAAACAAGGACAACTTAACACCTTAGTTTTGGGTAGAGGGAAAAAGATGAGAATATCATTTAATCATATACGCTTTTGCTTCCCATGTAGCACTTTCGACTTGTTGATTTCTTCAAAAGACTTTAACAGATGCAACTTTTTTGTTCCTCAATATCTTAACTTGCCGGTCCAAAATTTCAACTGGGACTTCTTCATATATAAAATATTCTTCAACATTAACTACTCCCAAAGGAACAATGGAACTAACATCACTCACACATTTTCTCAACATAGACACATGGAACACCAGTAAACCATGGTCATTTTCAATGGCAATTCAAACTCATACACAACCTTGCCAACACGACTCACAATTCTATATGGCCCTACATACCTAGGGCTCAATTTCCCTTTCTTACCAAACCAAACCACAACCTTCATGGGTGAAACCTTTAGATACACCCAATCATCCACATTAAACTCAAAATCCCTTCTTCTAGTGTTGGAATAGGACTTTTGACGACTTTGAGCCATCTTCAACCTTTCTGTAATGATTTTTATCTTCTCTAAAACATCAAGTACCAAATCGTGACCCAACAAGGTCATCTCACCTACTTCGAACCAACCAATTGGGGATCTACATCATCTCCCATACAAAGCCTCAAACAGTGCCATCTCAATACTTGAGTGGTAACTATTATTATAGGTAAACTCAATGAGAGGCAGATGATCATCCCAATTTCCTCTAAACTCCAACACACAAGCCCTTATTATATCCTCTAGTGTTTGAATTGTCCTTTCAGCTTGCCCATCAGTTTGAGGATGGAATGGGGTGCTCAATTTTACCTTAGTACCGAGTCCCTTTTGAAACAATCTCCAAAAGGGAGAAGTGAATTGGGTACCACAATCCAAAATAATGGATAACGGCACACCATGCAACCTCACCAATTCCCAAATATATAACTTAGCATAGTCTTTGGCACTATAGAAAGTCTTAACCGGTAAGAAGTGAGCCGACTTAGTCATTCTATCAACAATTACCCAAATCAAATGATGATGCTTCCGAGTATGAGGGAAACCCACTACAAAATCCATATTCACAGCATCCCACTTCCAAGTAGGGATTTTAATATCTTAGGCTAGGCCACCCGACCTTTGATGCTCGGCCTTCACTTATTGGCAATTTAGATATTCGTACATGAACCTTGCTATGTTATTCTTCATGCCACCCCACTAATAGAACTTTTTTATGTCTCGGTACATTTTCTTCCAACCGAGATAAATGGAGTATGTAGAATTATGAGCCACCATCAGGATCAAACTCATTAGACCATGAACATCCAGAATACATAGCCGACCTTGGTAGTATAACACCCCATCTCCCCCTTGGGAAAAGACCTCTACCTTTTTTTCCTTCACCAATGTATTTAACTCGATAAACGTCGGGTCAAGATCTTTTTGTGACTTAACATCCACCACCAAAGAGGATTCGAATCCATTATGAATAACCATACCACCATCATTGGTACCACACAACTTCACCCCTAATCTAGCCAACTGGTGAACTTGTTTCACCAACTCCCTCTTCCCTTTATCAACATGGGTCACATTCCCCATAGACACTCTACTAAGTGCATCGGCAACATCATTGGCTTTATTCGGATGATAGTGCAAACTCATGTCATAGTCTTTGAGGTATTCTGGCCACCTCATTTGCATTAGATTAAGGTCCTTTTAGGTGAACATATATTGAAGACTTTTATGATCGGTATACACATCCACATGTACCCCATAGAGGTAATGCCGCTAAATCTTCAAAGTTAAAACAACGGTCGCCAATTCAAGGTCATAGGTAGGGTAGTTATGCTCATGCACCTTTAATTACCTAGAAGTATAGGCTATAATCTTGAATTTTGCATTAAGATACAACCTAAATCAATCTTTGAATCATCACAATAAACCACAAACCCTTGTAATCCTTTCGGCAGAGTCAAAATAGGAGTGGAGGTAAGTCGATCTTTCAAGGTCTGGAAATTCTTCTCACACTCATCTGTCCATATGAATTTGGCTTTCTTTTGGGTCAATTTCGTTAGAGGAGATAAGATAGAACAAGACCCTTTGACAAACCTTCTATAGTATCCAGCTAGACCCAAGAAGCTCCTAATCTCTGAAGGAAACAATGGTCTAGGACAATTCTTGACTGCCTCTATTTTCTTAGATCAACCTTGATCCCATCACCAGATATTAAGTGACCAAAAAATGCCACCTCCTTCAACCAAAATTCACACTTACTAAATTTTGCGAATAATTGCCTATACCTCAACATTTGAAGCATAAATATCAAGTGATTCTTATGTTCTTCTTCACCTTGAGAGTAAATAAAAATATCATCAATGAAGACCACTTTAAAAGTATCAAGGTAAGGTTTGAACACCCTATTCATCAAGTCCATGAACACTGCCGGTGTATTCGTTAACCCAAAACTCATCACCACAAACTCGAAGTGACCATACCTTATTCGGAAAGCCATTTTGGTAATGTCACACTCCCTCACCCTTAGTTGGTAATAGCCAGACCGAAGGTTGATCTTGGATAAGTGACTTTCCCCTTGAAATTGATCAAACAAGTCATATATTCTAGGGATTGCGTACTTTTTTAATGGTCATCTTATTTAATTTCCGATAGTCTATGAACATTCGAAGAAACCCATCTTTCTTTCTCATAAATAAAATGGGAGCATTCCATTGTGAAATACTTGGCCTTATGAACCTCCTTTCTAACAAGTACTTTAATTGTTCCTTCAACTCTTTCAATTCAATCGAGGCCATCCGATAAGGAAGAATAGAGATAGGTTGGGTATCAGGGAGGAGTCGATACCAAAATCAACTTCTCTTTTGGGAGGGACACTGAGAAGATCATCGGGAAAGACATCGGGAAACTCATTGACTACGAAAACCTACCCAAGAGGAGGACTTTCAGAGTCAACATCCCTAACCCTTACAATGTGGTAAATACAACCCTTAGCAATCAATTTTCAGGACAACCCCTGTAGACCTTTATAGCAACAACCGACTCACCAACAGAGGTAGACACCAAATAAGTCTCTAATAACATTTCAGGTGACACATCAAACCTATTAGCGAGAAATGAAGTAACAAAATATAAATTTGCACTCGGATCTAATAATCAAACACATCAAAATAAAAGTCCTTTAACATACCGGTAACGATATTGGGTGCGTCCTCAACCTCTTGTCTTCTATGCAAGGCATAAAAGTGGTTGGTACGTTAGCCACCTCCTTGGGGTTGTTGACCATGAGCAAGTTGGCCTTGAGGCCTACCACCAGAACCTATACAATACCTAGCATGGTGGCCCGGCTTGCCACACTTGAAGCATGCATTGAAGCAGGCTAAGCATTCCCCTTTGTGAGTCCTTCCATACTTTTTGCAAGCAGGAAAAGTTTGAGAACCAATATTCTCTCTTGGAACCATTGAGTTAGCACCCTTGTCCTTGTTGAAATTTGGAGGAGGAGTATTTGTGGAACCTTGTCCCACAAACCGTTGCCCACCTTGGCCTTTTCCATTGTTACCATAATCGTACCTTTGAGGGTTAAACCCTCCACTATCCACTCTAGCCTTCTTGAACCCCCTTGATCTCTCTCTTAGCTTTTTTTCTTCAATTTATTCCGCATAAGTCATTAACCGAGAGATGTCCATCTCCTTGAATAACATGGCCATTTTGCACTCCTTGGACACCAAGCTTGAGACACCGGAAATAAACTTGCTCATCCTAGCTCTTGGATTGGAGACCATGAAGGGAGCATACTTTGACAACTTAGAGAATTCGAAAACATACTCTATTACGCTCATACTCCCTTAACGGAGGTTGATGAACTCTTGGATTTTGGCCTCCCTTAGATCCAATGGGAAGAAGCGGTCTATGAAGGCACCTTTGAACTCTTCCCATCCTATTGGCCCCATTTTTTCATCCCTCTAAACAACCCATTGTTCATACCATACTTGAGCCACACCTTTGAGTTTATAAACCACTAGCTTGGCCTTCTCATTCGGTGTCACACCCATGATAGCCATAATTCTGTACACCTCATCAATGAAATCCATAGGGTCCTCATCTAGTTTAGAACCATCGAACTCGGATGGATTTATCCTTTGGAAATCTCAAATCCTCGAGGATGGATTTTACATTCGGGGAGGAGGAGCACCTTGATGCCCTTGGTTGGATATGATTTGAGCCAACATCGTAATGATATTGAGGAACTCGGCATGGGCTACCCCTTCCTCATGATGTGGGGCATCTGGAATCGGAGAAGCCAGGTCCTGATCGTCAACCCTTGCTCTTGGAGGTTCTCTTTCAAGAGTCATTATTTAGAGAACATGAAATGGGTCATTAGTTAAAGGAAATATTAGGACACTCTAAGGAACGATATGAATTTGAAAAAAGTGAAAACTTTTCAAAACATCCTATAGTCTCCTATTCATAGTTATGGCGCGCTTTACAACCATAAACAAGGTCCTATTTGATGAAATATGTTGGCCTCTGAGGACCATTCATAACCTCAAGCTCTGATATCAAGCATGTCACGACCCAATCTTAGGGCCTAGATGTGACAAAGAGAATGAGGAACTCGAAAGTACCTCAAACAATCCTCTTAGTATTTCTTTTAGCCTTTCATAGGTAATGACAATAAATAAACAAGAAGAAATTATAATAGTAAATCTTCAACTTACATATGTCCAATAATACTTCTTACTTTTAGATTTAACAGGGCTAAGACAAGTCCCTAGCTCACCCTCAATCATAATAGAAAGAAATGACATAGTAAGTGTCTAAAGATCTCTACATATCATAAGCTAGAAAGATAAAGAAGTATTGTTCCCAAAATATGGGAACTCAGCAAAAGTAACCTTTAAATGAAATCTGAACTAGCCACGTGGGGGAGAACAAGAAGGAGCATCGGTGCCTACATGATGATATCATATAGCCAAAAGAGTATGTGTTGGTACTTTAAATGTACTAAGTATGTAGACATACATTACAAAGTAAAACATTTAGGACATTTATAAGTTAAAGTACATGAATGAGTGAATTCATAAAAAATCAAGTAGATAGCATTTAAATCATACATATGTGGATATATACATGCATGATTAATCATGTAAATAGAATTTGAAACGTTTGTTTATGGGGAGTTGACTATAACCGATATTAAGACCATGTGAGCTATTACATGGAATCCAACATAACCCTCTATGTTGGCCGGGGAGTCCACTTTCCTAGGGTAGAACTCCGTCAACTTCACATTCATTCTTTAACTTTAACTTTAAGGTCTTTCATGGATCCATTAGACTAAGCCTACAAGGACTCCTATTTTGGCACATAGTTAATAAGACAAGGGGGTTTTACTAGGATTCCCTTACCGAATCCCACCTCAATTCCCCATTCAGTGCTAAGTCAATCCCACAGAATAGTTTAATACATCAAAATAGTCATACCATATAGCTTGAGAATTTAAAACATCACATTCGGTGGAATAACTCATTAAAACCTTTAGTGATTGAAATATGCAAGAATTATCTCTATAGCATAAATAATCCATCATTCATAGCATTTAATAATTCTTTCATTTTATAAGAGTCCCTTTTTATCATAGACATTGATTTCATAAATATTTATTTGGAGTCAAAGCTTTCAAGTCAAACTTCATTGAAAATATTGTAAAACTAGGTGAGTTTAAATCACTTCAACTTTCAAACATGTATGAAAATAAAATTATGCATAAATTCTTTGAAATCCATTAATTAAAAATCATGCTTTAAATAACCCACCATGAATTTCAGGAACCTTTAAAGAGATAAATAGAGAAAATACTTGAAAACCATCAATTCATACATATGAAATCACTTTGCATCAAAATTGACCAATAATCATTAGTTTAACCATGATTCATGCTATTAAGTAGAAATAAGAATTACCCATAAGAAAATATTATTTGTAATCAAGAGATTTAGTTAAAAGAGTTTTGGACTACATGGTGGAAGAATCCATGGATAAACACTCACATACCTTAGAGTAAAGTTTGAAAAGAATTGGGTAAATAAATATAATTTATCATATAATAAAAATACTTTAGGCATGAGAGTGGAAGGAATACTCTAATTGAATCCTTACATAACTGAAATTCGAAGATTTACTCAGAATCGAAGGACTTAATGAATACTCTTGAATCCTAGCCTTTTCTCCTCGCCGGAACATTTTTTGTACTAATCGGAGTATATGAATCATCGAAATAGTATTTCTACACTATTAAGAGTAAAACTATATTTTTGAGAATGAATAAAGAAGTGTATAGAGAGGAGATTTGCTTGAGAAAGCTTGATGAACAAAATGGTGAAATAAGGTTTGGTATTTATAGGTGTGAAGGAGGGACCTAACAATAATTAAAATAATTATAAAGAAAAATATAAAAAATTAATGGAGGATTGTCATGTTATAGATGATGTCAAATGAAGGACTATTGATGTCATGGGTGATGTCAAATGCGAGTATCAACAACCTTAACTTTTCAGTGCCTTCAGTTGCACCTTAGTATTCATGGAACCTATTTTCTTATTCGTCTCCTCGACTAGTTCTTTAATTAGTCAAGGCGTAAACGAAAATTGGGCAGCACCTCCCCTATAAAGTGCCTTATCCGAATTTCCAATTACATCCATAATCACAACATCCAACCAATCAACAACACCCTACAGCATATATACACATAAAACATGGCGACATCACACAACACAAGCTCCAAACAACTTGCTGAAAATTATGACACCAAAATAGGGTTTCTAGTCTTTATTTCGCAAAGCCTTTATTTATAAGAAATGAGGGTTCGTTTGGATGAAACCAGCAGAAAACACACCCCTTTTAGAACAAATTTAGGCCCTACAACAAACCCCCACACACCTGCAGCAGTGCACCACAAGCACAACACTTTACTTCGACGATAATTCAACTATAGTGACTCCAATTTAGTTTGTTTCGAACGTCAAGCGTTTTTATGACTTTTTCACATTTAAATACACCTATAGGGAGTGTAAAACAATCCATAACAACAACATAAGGTCCAAACTGAAAGAAGAAACCTTACCTTACCCGACATTGGCCAAAACTCGCCAAAACTACATCTCGGAAATGTCTTGATGTGCTGAATTGAGGCGGACAGATTGTGCCCCTTTTCCGCTGACCCAAATTGGAATTTTATATTATAAAACACCATTACATAACCTTGGAATACCTTAAATAATTAATTCACAGAATGAAACTTGGAGGCTTACCTCAAAGGGGCCAAACCGTAGCTTTCCTCTTTTGCCCCTCTAGCGTTTTCCTCTTCTTCTTTCACCCTCTTCTAGGTGTAAAGCTGAAGAAATAATTCCGTAGACACCGTAAGACACATATGTACATCTCCACATGCTTGAAGAACACCGTATATAATCAATTCACGGAGGAAAATTGGAGACTTACCTTTGTTTTTCTTGTTGCCGTAGCTAGCCTCCCTTAGGCTTTAAGTTTTCCTTTCCTTTGTTCTCTCTAAGTTTCAGCTCAAGTAGAATAGGAAATGACTTAGTAGTCATCCAAACACACTTATATACACCTCATTAGGAGGTGACATGTGTCATCCCCATAGGGTGACACATGTCAAGCCCTTATTGGGCCACGAATCCATACATAGCCTCCAAAGCTGCCACGTGGCAGTGGGGTCCACGTCCCCCCAAGAAGGTGGGTCACATACTTGACCCCAAGCAGGTGGGTCACCTTCTGCCATGTGGCACCTCCTTTTGCTGCCACATGGCACCTCCTCTTGCTGCCACGTGTCATCTTCTCCTCTACCCCATGGGTTTGTAATCTCGTCTTATTTTAAGAACCCGTGTAATCCTTACTATGTAAGCTTGGTATGTACTCCAGTGGATTAGGTATGCAAGACTTCTAAATTGGTAGTTTACGTAGGTAAATCAAGTCTTACGACTCATTACTTGGCCTCCAACTCTTTCCTACTTCTCATAACTCTTTTCCAACCTTCTCTACTATGGGGTATCACATTCTCCCCTCCTTAGAGTCATTTGATAGTGTTGTAGCATATCCGGCTCACATGATAATGTCGAAGGAACTTATGAGACATTCCAAGTTTAAAAGTGTGGGGTGTAACATCCTTCCCATCTTTAGAATATTCATCCCCGAATATTAACTTACCTCATAGGGTTTCACAAGGATCTTGGGGGTTCTATATAATCATTGCCTCTCAATCCATTTAGGGGTTTAGACTACCTTTTTACCCTTTTTGACTTCTCAGGGCACCTTCTTTCTAGTTTTTATTTTGCTACAATACCTTGACGGGAGTCACATCCTAGTTTGCAACCTTCTAATTTGCCGTTCTAAGACGGTTATAGGTTGTTCCTTTTAGGATTCCATTTCGTGGAAATCATCTATGGGACACACTTTGGGTGGATCACCAATACATTTTGAAGTACCTGTATAGACGTACCGGACGTATAATTTTGTAATCAGGCGGTAGCTCTAACTGACAGGCAACTTTGTCCATCGTATCAGCAATTCAATAAGATCCAATGTATTTTGGGTTAAGTTTCCTTTTCTGGCCGAATGTTGTTACTCCCTTCTTGGGTGATCTTTTTACAAATATCTAATTGTCAATTTGAACTTTGCACATCGATGTCGATTATCTGTATGTCACTTCTGTCAACTCTAGGCTACTAGTCAATAGATTGCTTAATCATGCTTGGGTCAATTGTCTTAATATTTCCAACCTTGATCCAACCAATAGGGGACTTACACATCTTGACCCACCAGTATTGTACGGGGTCATTAGGATACCAGAGTGGTAGCCATTATGGTAGGCAACTCGATAGGTGATGGATAATCATCCTAGCTACCTTCGAAATTAACACCCCGGCTCGCGACATATCTTCTAGTGTCTAATAGTGTGCTTAGTCTGTCCAGTAGCTCGAGGGAAAACTGGGGTACTAAGACCTACCTAGGCTCCTGATCTCTTCTTGG
Organism: Solanum dulcamara; assembly: GCF_947179165.1. NCBI lineage: Eukaryota > Viridiplantae > Streptophyta > Magnoliopsida > Solanales > Solanaceae > Solanum > Solanum dulcamara. Next base: position 57,612,169 of record NC_077239.1, on the reverse strand, counting down.
ACTGATCTCCAGATGTTAATCATAATTGAAGTCCCTCTATCTGAGATATTAGCTGGGGAAACCTCACGGAACCTTACTACCTCCTTGACTTATAACTTCACCTAGTTTTAGCTGTATAAGTGGTCTTGATTGAAAGCAAATGGGATGCTTCATTAGCCTACTCACAATAACCCGTATAGTACCTTACTGTCGTAGAGTATAAAATAGGTCCATAGTGACGTTGATAATTTGGGACTCCTTAGTCCCGTATAGTCCTTCTCGACTCATCTCAAAACTCTAATTGGCATTCTACCTTTTGGGTTTGTCCTTTCCATCCTCAGAGTTGGCTTTCATAGTCGTTCTATGCTCCGTCTATCATTACTTGATAAAATTCCGAAGGAATCTGACATATAAGTTTGCTATCTTTTGGTAACCAGTTAGTTTTGCTCCTCTTGGTTAAATCATTTCATGATTTCCTTATCCATTAGACCATATGGCCGTTCCGTGGTTTGCCTATCATTAACTGGTGTTACGTTAAAGAATTGTGGCATACCAGTGCGTCATCGATTAGTGATCAGCTAATCCTGCTTGTATTGCTCAAGCCCCTTTTATAATTCCCTTAACGTAACTTATAATACTCTAGGTATATAGTCTCATGTCGTTCCTCCGCCGCCAGTTTGGACCCTTCCACCTCGCGCGATCATATCAGCATTAACGAACTGAATTTCACCCGAATTTCAAAGTTAATCGTGCTTGGGCGAGAGTAATACTGGGATGGGTGACCACCCTGGGAAGTCTTCGTGTTGCGTTTTATTGCAATCCTTGCAATAATGTGTGAGGCACTCAACTTAGCCCAAGATTTACCTTAGCGTCGTCCTACTCGTCCCACCTTGTCGCACTTCTTTCCTTTCCCCTATTCACTCTGTGTTCTTCTCATCTTCTACCACAGGAGGCTTTATATTCCTGTTTTCTTGGTTTTTTATCTATCGCAACATCATTTGCGACCAACTCTATAGCAAACATTTTGTCTTTTGGTCTAGCATGCTGTCATTATCCTTTGTAGTGTCCCTTAAGTTATTCGATATCCTTTCATTGTTATGCCTTTTTAGTTTTATACACACCCACCTTCTAGCCTTATGTCATTCAAGGTCTTGTTGAAATCTTCTTAACACTTCCTTACATTACATTCCGACTTCCATTCCAATATTGGTGACTTCCAGACCTTCCTGACTTAGTTCAGTTTGGGTTCTTATTGAAACTTAAACATCTCTCTCAAATATGTTATCCTATCAATTGCCTTCACCTTACCTTTGCAAGTTTTTCATTGACTTCCCCCCTTTAGAGGGTACCTATACTTTTATCTACTTGTACCTTACTCTCTGTCTTTATGGCCAGTCTCTATTTTGTCCAATCTATTTCCCCAATCTACTTGGTACTGTATCATGGCCCCGTCTTTCTATATATTTCATAACCTGATTATCTGCATACGGAAACCTTGGTTAAATTACGAAGCGATGAGAACCTTTCCCTATCTAATGTGATGTCTCATGTACTAATCGGCATTTGAATAATGTGACCCAGGAAACAAATCATCCAAGGCCACCTTCTACTTTTCCTTATGAAAGGTTAAGACCCACTGGTAGTCATTTAAACTTTTGACTAGACAACAATTGTATTCCGACAATGATTGTCCAAGGTTCTCCCGAAGTAGTAGCTTTACCTCAACCTATGTCTTTTGTTTCTTGGGGGTGAATGTAGGTTGCACCATTTATTCCTTAAGTTTGTCATATTTGTCTCTTAAGAGTTCCGTTGTTTTTGGGGTTACATTGTGTACGCGCATTACTCCTTTATACCTTATAGCCTTTACTCTTACTGTGTACCCAACACAGGCTTTTAACTTAGTCAACGTATGCCAAGTATGCCTTACTAGTGGTCCTACTTTATCCCTGTATAATTGTATCACACCGTTCAATTCATACTTACACATCCCTTTTTAGTTTGTACTCATATTCAGTTCCTGACATCCCTTTGAGGTGCTTCTGTTCAAAGCTCTTTCCCCAATTAGTCTGTGGAGGACTATAAACTGTTATTGTAAACCATTTTCCAACCATTATTGGAATAAACTAGAATCTCTTAAACATCATAACACTTCTTTTAATACTTGACCTACCTGGTCTCCTTCTGAGTTTATCCTCGAGTTATGAACAACTTATCTAATTTACAATTAGGAGTTGGGGGCTTGGTACTTTCAAAATGATTGAAGCTCAATTACTGGACACGTTACCCTTCAACTTGAGCTTCTCTTTTTTTTCTACAGCACAATTACGACTGGAGATACTATGGTCTGAACTGTATTGCTCAGACAGACTTTTGTTTCTCCAAAATAAACTTCCCCAAGTAAAAAGGGTATCCTTTATTGAAGACATGAAGAGTACCTCTTACAGCTTTAATTTTGCATAATATGGTTACTCGGTATCAATTTCCAAGATATGTTATAAAGCTATGTTTTATTCCCTTTTTCTTATTTTGGAAAAATTTCGACAGAGTTTCCTCTATACTTCTTACTATCCCACAACCTGCACGTAGAAAATACCAACAATGCCTCACAGGGCCAACACATATATATCTTTATTCGGATTATATCACAGCAACATAGGGCTTTCAACGTCAATAATAATATAAAAATACTAGACTTACCTCGTATGTCCAACTTCAAATTGCATCTGTTGCATTTTCCCATCTACCTTTCTCTTCAGTTTTTAACTTTACATTTCAATCACATATCAATACCTTAGCCAACAGATATATTTTGTACCTTTATTTTACTTACCTGCGTGCTTTGTAACTTCCCATGTCATCAATTACTTCCTTCTATTGGTGTCGTCCTTCTGTTAATATCCAAGGTTAGTATAAGGAATTTTCCTATGACTTGGATCTAAAGCACGATATCAGATGTGAAAGAAAGGTAATATCCTAAATATCCTGTAGCTTCGTGTTTATAGATGTGGCGCATAACACGTCGATAATCAAGACTCTACTAGACACAGTCTGCAGATAATCCAAAGACGAACTGCTCTGATACCACTTCTGTCACGACCCAACCCAGTAGGCCACGACTGGGGTCCGACCTGGACCTCCGTATACCTATCTATCAGCTGTGGTCAAGTTGAACTATACACATGCAATGCATATAAATCAAGTGTAGTCAAACTAGACTACAAACAACACAATGCTATGCATCAAAGCCCTATTGGGCGATAACATTTTTATAAACCTGTAGCCTCTTTCATTTGTATTACCTCATGAAAGGGCACACAAGATGACAAGGCTGCCATAACATAATAACATATATCATACATCATGTAGACCCAGCTGAATCAAACTAATATACACAACCCACATATACATGTCTGCAGACCTCTAACAATATTAATGACAATATATGGCAGGACAGGGCCCCCGCCGTACCCCTAAATAGACAAAACAATTTTATACATCAATGGTCAGTGCTAAAAACTAGGCTCTAAGACAATGGAGCCTCTTCATACTGAGATGAACGGAACCCTAAGCTGATAGACTCCCAAAACCTGCACTGTACCTGCGGTCATGAAATGCAGCCCCCCGAGAGAAGGGGGTCAGTACGACATATATACTAAGTATGTAAAACATAACATAGCATAACTGGGATAGAGAAGTAGGGGATAAATATATCATAAAAGAAACCTCGATACCTATACTCTGTAAATCATGAAAGCATGCATGCTCAAATTATACCATGTAGCCGGCCTTATCAGGGATCTGGTAAATACATCTGTAAAACCATCATAGACCCAGTGCCACCCCCACCTTATTACAACACATCATCATATATATACATACGTGCCCTGGCCCTCTAGTAAGGGACTAAGTGGATAATGCAGTGAACTGTGCACAAGATTTTGCCCTGTCCCAGGACTCAGTAATAGAGGGGTTACAGTATGCACAAGTAGAATAGTGAGTAGCCATATGCAATTTAAAATATTATCAGGGACTCGACAGAATAAGAAAGTTAAACTTTTGCCTTAGGACCCGAGTAGTGGTGTAGTCATCTCGAGTGTCCTCTAAATGTCATTATAGGTTGTATCAAATGTAATCTCGGGGACCCTAGACATGTACTAACATAGAGACAAATCGTTTATGGAATCAAAAACACTTAGTATGATATAGTCTTTAAGACTTGGAGCCTGTACATTCATTATCTCCTTAATACATAAAAGTTTCCAAGGAACTAGTTCAACTATTACACGAGTTTGATATTCAAAAATAAATAGGAGATATTCAATAATGGAGTTACCCCGGAGCTCGTATCATATTTCACTTACTACTAACACATGACAGAAAAGAAAGAGAATAAGCTCTGTGTAGTCTGCGCTTTCCTTCAGGTGATCATCACACACATATTTCGTACCTGACCCATCATGGGGCTCAGTGAACAATTAAGACATCATAATCTTATTTTCATACCAAGTACCTATCCAGAGAAAGGAGAAGTAGCTTTCCACATAATACTTTTTAACATGTAGAATCCTTAACATGCAATGCTCAATTCTTGCAGGAGTTCCAATACTAAGCAGTGGACAGGGATTATGAGGCATACCTGGAGTTCTGGGAATGGAATTATCCCCTCATTTCACATACATTTCACTTAAGGCTAAGACATGCCGAAAGGAATGAAAAATAACTTTAAATACTTATTCCAAAACATGTCAAGAGAAAGCTTCACATACCTCGTATGGACTTCTCTTAATCACGTCCATATCGTCATCCTCCGAACCTATTTAACATGGAAGAAATGCGAGTATCAACAACCTTAACTTTTCATTTCCTTCAGTTTCACCTTAGTATTCATGGAACCTATTTCCTTATTCGTCTCCTCGACTAGTTCTTTAATTAGTTAAGGCGTTAACGAAAATTGGGCAACGCCTCCCCTATAAAGTGCCCTATCTGAATTTCCAATTACATCCCTAATCACTACATCCAAATAATCAACAACACCCTACATAATATATACACATAAAACATGGCGACATCACACAACACAAGCTCCAAACAACTTGCTGAAAATTACGACACCAAAATTGGGTTTCTAGTCTTTATTTTGCAAATCCTTTATTTATACGAAATGAGGGGTCATGTAGCTGAAACCAGAAGCACCCACATACCTTTTAGAACAAATTTAGTCCCTTCAACAAACCCACACACACCTGCAGCAGTGCACCACAAGCACAACACTTTACTTCGACGATAATTCAACTATAGCGACTCCAATTTAGTTTGTTTCGAACGTCAAGCATTTTTATGACATTTTCACATTTACAGCCACCTATAGGGAGTGTAAAACACTCCATAACAACACCATGAGGTCCAAATTTGAAGGAGAAACCTTACCTTACCCAAAATTGGCCAAAACTCGCCAAAACTACATCTCAGAAACGTCTTGATGTGCTGAATTGAGGCGGACAAATTGTGCTGCTTTTCCGCTGCCCCAAATTGGAATTTTATGTTATAAAAAACTATTACATAACCTTGGGATACCTTAGATAATTAATTAATAGAATGAAACTCGGAGGCTTACCTCAAAGGGGCCAAACCCGTAGCCCTCCTCTTTTGCCCCTCTAGCATTTTCTCTTCTTCTTTCACCCTCTTCTAGGTGTAAAGCTGAAGAAATAATTCCGTAGACACCGTAAGACACATATTTACATCTCCACGTGCTTGAGGAACACCATATATAATTAATTCATGGAGGAAAATTAGAGACTTACCTTTGTTTTTCTTGTTGCCGTAGCTAGCCTCCCTTAGGCTTTAAGTTTTCCTTTCCTTTGTTCTCTCCAAGTTTAAGCTCAAGTAGAATAGGAAATGACTTAGTAGTCATCCAAACACACTTATATACACCTCATTAGGAGGTGACATGTGTCATCCCCATAGGGTGACACATGTCAAGCCCTTATTGGGCCACGAATCCATACATAGCCTCCAAAGCTGCCACGTGGCAGTGGGGTCCACGTCCCCCCAAGAAGGTGGGTCACATACTTGACCCCAAGCAGGTGGGTCACCTTCTGCCATGTGGCACCTCCTTTTGCTGCCACATGGCACCTCCTCTTGCTGCCACGTGTCATCTTCTCCTCTACCCCATGGGTTTGTAATCTCGTCTTATTTTAAGAACCCGTGTAATCCTTACTATGTAAGCTTGGTATGTACTCCAGTTTTTTAGGTATGCAAGACTTCTAAATTGGTAGTTTACGTAGGTAAATCAAGTCCTACGACTTATTACTTGGCCTCCAACTCCTTCCGACTTCTCATGACTCTATTTCCAACCTTCTCTATTATGGGGTATCACATTATCCCCTCATTAGAGTCATGCGATAGCATCGTAGCGTATCCGGCTCACATGATAATGTTTAAGGAAATTACGAGACATTCTTAGTTTAAAAGTATGGGGTGTAACATTTCCTTCCTCTTATGCTGGTCCATTGCCTATGATTTTAGACTATGGAGTAGGATTACCTACTAGTGGGTTGATAGTAGGTGTCATCATGACTTGAGAAATAGGGTTGTAATAGAGTGGTATCAGAGCCTAGGTTTGTTGATATCATCGATATAAGACCAAGTGCCTAGTAGAGTCTTGCAAATCTGTTAGAGACGTCCGTATCCTATATTCGGGAGGCTATTGGGCATTTTAGGAAAGCTTTATTCTTAATTCCTTATCGTGTGAAACTTCTTTGATCAATCTCTAAATATTTTCTTGGATTTCATTCCTCCTTAGATGGATAACACGAGATTTCCAATGGATATGGCTGAAGTATCCACACATACTACCTAGTCTTCGACAATATCCATGACCACCTCAGCTCTTTTGGATTCAGCACTGTAGATTTCATATCTCGATGAACATACACTACAAGCAAGTATGGATTTGGGTGTATCGAGCGGTTCACATCCTAGAGTTGCATCTGTTAGTCCTCAACAAGGTTCTTTGCTAATTTTTGGGTATATGATTGAGTTTCTTGAGTGGGCCTGACAGACTCCCCCTTATTTCCTATCGAGCGGGAATTAATTTAGGGGTTTATTGATAGATTATGATTGCCTCTCCATTTAGCATCCCAGCACTTGATAAAAGTTGGGTCTATTTCTCCCCAGGTGGTCAGTTATGTAAGGTTTATGGAGCATGCATGTATAGAGACTTACAGAGGTAGAGATAGAAGATCCCACTATCAGTGCAGTAGAGGTAGCATCTCTCCCCAAGGTAAGCATATTCCAAGTAAGGGTCAGCCCTCCTCTAGACCTATAGGACCCATAGAGGGAGCACCTCAGGTTCCAGGCGGTTTTGTAGTAGGTTATAGTACCCACTATGTATAGAGTTCACGACAGATATCTCAGTTTTTGCATTAAGGTTTTGGGGCTCATACTAATTTAGCTGGTTTATCTCAGCGGGTTGTAGTTATTAGGTGGTGTTATACATGCAGTGAGTTGGGGTATTTGGCTAGGGATTGTCCTACAGTCACACATCGCACGTGATAGGCTCAGCAGGATCGGGTTTATAGGGCCCAAGGACAGTCAGTCAAAGATGGTGCTCCGAGTGTTGCAATTAGTGGTACAGGTATTCAGTTTGAGGCCACACATATTCCATCTCATGCTTCTGTAGGTCAGATAGAGGGTGATGCTCCAAGTATCAATCGGATTTGTGTAAATTTTGTTTCTAGGACCTTCCTTGCTTGTAGTGCTTGGGTGTTGGGGTCTCTATACCTATTAGTGATTGCTTGACTTGTTAGATTCACCTTGTGATTCTGGTAATTACTTTACTTGGATTTATGTGAGTGTGCATACTTAGCCTGATTACTTGCCTATTGTTTACTATGACAACTTTACTTGGAACTATGTGTATGTGCTTACCTTCCTTAAGTGATTTCTTTTAGTGGTGGATCATATTGGTGTTACTGTTATGTGGAAGTAGTTGTAGAGTTATACCTTGTGGACGTTGAGCTTAGTTGATTACTGTAGTGGATTTTAGTTTAGCCATTCTTGAGTTTTCTTGGGTTGGTCCTTTCTCCTTCATAGTTTGCCCCCTAGTTTGCTTAGCTGATGTGAGATTATTTTCGAGAGAAAGGTGTGTCAATAGTTCAGGACCTTGTGGTCTACTGTGAATCTTATTCGTCGATTCTTTCTTTATTCAAACTCCTACTCTTAGTTGCTAAGGTGGTGGAGTTAAGGTTTTACCTTTAGATTGGCTAGGTTGTCTCTTCATGGTAAGTTTGATGGTTAAGTTATCGGTTCAGATGGTTGTGAGATTTGGTGTTAGATGGCTATGTTAAGTTGGGAAAGCTGGAAATGGAATTGTCTCTGGTTATTCTAAGTATGGTGATGTTTTAGCTTGAAGTGTCATGTGAAAAGGGTTCTATTGGGTTCATGGAAATGGTGATCTTCTTATGCTTATGACCGACCAACAATTTATGATAAGGAACAATTATGGGCATAGTATGTTTGTGCACATGGGATTCCAAATGTATCTCGAGCACCCCATCGGAAACTTTGGACTTTTCCAAAATCTGATGTTGTATCAAATATGGTGCATTCCCATTTTTCCCTTTGCGTTCGTGCTACTGAGGTCGCGTTCGCAAAAGCCAGAGGCCTTGCTCTCTGCATTTGCGAATATGGTGCCGTATTTGCGGAGGCCTAAGGCATTAGCCTCCGTGTTTGTGAGGCATCTATCGCGTTCACAAGTCTTTGAGAGCTCAACCTCTACATTCGTGGACCTTTTTCTCCGCATTGGCAGAGAGTAATTCACTAGTCTTATAATTAAGACTAGTGACATGAACCAGCCCCGACCCTATTCTCTTTTCTTTATTTTTGAGAGCTAATGATCTTTGTTTTGGATGATTAGTGTATTGGGCTCGTGGGAGTCGTGGGTATGTGTTGGCATATTCTAGGAAGCAAACAAGGCGACGTTTTGAGGTAAAATGCGCCCTAAAGGGGCTGCCCTAGATTAACTTTAAGCTTTAATTATGATTTTAATTATTGGGATGATTTAAGTCGTTTTGATCATTTATTTGTGCCCTATTTTGGGTTACAAGCTCAATAATGCGTTTAAAACCTTTTCGCAGAGTCATTTTTGAAATTCCCATTGCAGGTCCTACAATCCCATTTTGACTCAATTTTTGGTCTATCTCCGAAAAATATGATTTTAGTGTCAAAACATTCATATTGACGAGGTGGTCAACATTTTGATAGAGTATAGGCATTTGGAGTTATTTTTGGAGCAAAAAGCTATCAAAAAGTGGACTTGGAGCGCGCGTGTTCGGCTTGAGGTAGGCTATGGTCTCCTTTCTTTTGATTAAGCTTCATGAGGTATTATTTAGTATAAATTACTTGTGGTTTGGATTGTATATGGTGGGTTAGGTTTGATTCCTAGATTCTTGGTTCCTTATTCCAGTGTCATCCTTAGGCTAGGTTCCCTTTATGAGATTTCTAGTCTAGTTAGTAAGACTGTTGATGATGCCTTGGTTTGTCCTTGATTACCCTATTTGAGGTGAATTATTCGATGTTTATGATAGTTTGGTGGATTTGGTTTGGCCTTTATGAGATGTTGTTTGATCCTTAATTGTTATTGTTGTTGTTGGCGGTAGTTTATGAGACTTAGTGTTCTTCATTATTATAGCACACTTATGTTGCAACTCGTGTTTAGTGGTTTTCACCTAGTTAGGCTTGTAAATTACTGTCAGATCCCATTTCTAGATTTAGAGCTAGAATTCCCTACGCTTTCTTGTTGCCGTTTGGCGGGGCTAGCTGTGGTTGTATTCTCGGGGTTGTATTCCTAGTTGGATTGGAGGTTTTGATTGACTAGCTGAGAACTGTTTCCTCACTTTCCTCCTCTTTTTAGCAGTTTGGGTTGAGTTCCCTTTTGGGCCTTATTTTTGAGTTAGACGAGTAGATTTGAACCATAGGCCTTGGTTAGAGGTCGGTTGCATGTGCTAGTCCTGTTTCTATGCTCTAATGGGTAAGGTGCTTGTGGAGTCATTAATTTATATGATTGTGCGTGTTATTTGGGTGATAGTGACGGTATGCATTGCATTAGATCATTGTTTTCTCATGTATATAGTCAACCCCGGGTTATGCATTAGGTTTTAGCATTGATTTGAGAAAGCTGGGTTGTAAACCAAACTATTTTATACTAATTTTTCTGAAATGGGGGTTGTACTACCTTTATTACTATGATTTTCAGTGGACTAGAGACATTGAGGATTCGTTCATCTTATTATATTGATCAAGGTATCAAGGATGCGCTTATTTTATGATACTAGCCCGGTCGTAGAGATTTTCGATCCTTTTTATACAAATTTGGCTTTTTATCTCTGGTCATCGCTATGGAGCATACTTTGATAATCGGATATATAGATTGATGTCTATGTTGATATAAGATCTGGATCGGGACCAGACAGGTATATAAAGGCTTTCTCGAGTGCCCTATGGCGATCTCAGAGAGGCGTATGGGTCCTACTTCTTTGCTGGAACAAGAAATAGGTGTGTATATCTATGTATGAGGCACTTGGCACAAATGGTATTACTGGTTTTATTGCATGCTTTTCATTCATATATGTATTGCCTATCATCAGTATAGTTGTTTGTACCTATCGGTAGTATGGGATGTCGTTCGGGTTTACCTGTTTGTTAGTGAACTTCCTTGGCACACAGGGGCTGAGGAGGTGCGAACTTGTGGCGATATAAAGGGTGGTCTCTTGTTTGAAGGTAGTTACTGCCCTTATTCTTATATATCTAACTTTTTGTGCAGGGATTTAGTTGATACGTTCCTTTACATTTATCTGATATATGTGTTTACTTTGGTTAGCAGGTTGTCACTTAGTGAATTCCCCCTTTCGTAGTGTGTCGTCGTGTTTAGGTCTTTGGCTGGTTCTACCAGGTACATCCTTGGTTTCCTTGCTTGTTTCCTATATCTTTCTTTCTTATATATGATGCTTCTGATTGCAGGCTTCCGTATTATTCTTATTAGTTACTTATGATGTATACTCCTTGCTTACATGTTCTTTATACTTGCTTTATCTTTATATCTTAGTCGGTCGATGCCTACTGAGTGCCACTTGTTGGTACTCATACTATACTTCTGCATCTTGTAGATCATGCGGAGACTTGGGTGAGCTCTTGGCGTTCAGAGTTATTTTGTATTCGAAGACAGTTATGCTATTATTGTAGTTGTATAAACCTTGTACTTCCTTATTATGTTTAGTAGCTCGACTACCGATTTATATCAGGTGTCTTGGGGGTTATCTTGTTTTGTTATCATTATTCTTTTCTTATTATTATTATTATTATTGTTCGCTTGTTTCCTTCTGATAGTGATGGTTCGTTGCCTATGGTTCCATACTGTGGGGTTAGTCTTACCTTCTGGTGGGTTGATAGTAGGTGTCGTCATGACTTGAGAAATCGGGTCATGACAAGTAGAAGATGATGCTCTAGTCCTTGCCATCTGCCGAGAGAACATACGATAACTCAGAATTTATGCAGGAACCAACGCAAGACAGAATTGAAAGAAGTAAACAGAAGATTAGCTAATAGTCTTCATAGCCCCTCAAAGATTGATGTCTCCACACCAATCCTCAAGGCTCTACTAGACTAGGCTTGTACACATGTGAGACCTATGACCTTGGAGCTCTGATACCAATTTGTCACGACCCGGATTCGAGTGTGATAGCACTCGCCTAACCCACCAAATCGAGTTAGCCTAAGAGTCTTGAACAATTCAAAATAAGCAAAAATAAAAATGGAAATGTAAAGTCTAACATGCATGTATACATAAAGATAGGCAAAATATAAGTCTAAAACTACCCAAAACTTGGTATCACATGTACAAGCCACTAGTTTTGATAGAAAATAAGAAAGTATAAGTCCAAATGTCTCATTCCTCAACTAGAACTAAACAAAAGATAAATGAGCAGCGAGAGTCTAGCGGAAAAGACAAGCTGCTACCTCTCACACGTCTGGAAGCTTGGTCCAATCGACAGAAATGCTAAGAGCAAGAGGTACCGGGCTCAAATTCTACTCAGGTGTAGAAGAAAGGGATGAGCACCAATAACATGGTACTCGGCAAAATGGAAACTAAACCCTAAGTAAAGCAATGAGGAACACAGGTACTCCTAAGATCCCAACCACAATCCTTCACAACTACAAACCTCCACTTAGACAACCCAGTCTATACAATTTATACAATAATTATCTCAGAATACTAGTGTCATGATCCAAAAATCAAGGTCATGATGACACACATTCCAAATCTCATCCTGATGTGTAAGCCCAAAAGAAAATCCATACGAGACTCCTAAAGAGAAGTCGGTCCACAATTAAACACAATAAATGGACAACAATGAAATTATTCCAAAACCTAGTATCATAAGTATAAAGAGCATCTAATACAAGGTTCGAGTTTGAAGATACAACATAACTATCTGAATGATACAAAAGACTGAGAAATAAAGATAGACTAGTGACGATCCGAATCCTGGGACCTCACCACTAATTTGAGAATACATAATTTTCTAGAATATCAGCTGCCTAGTGAGGTACCCTGACTAGTAGCTACATCAAAAAAAGACACAGAAGTAGGGGTGAGTACAATCCATATGTAGTTAGTAGGTTTTAACCGACTGAGTATAAGAAATTAATTAAACCTATGAAATAAGCTAATGAACGCCTCCACCTGCATACAGAAAAGTCTCACTCCAACATCAGTGCCGCCAATTTATATAGAATGGCACGAATAAATTAATCTCATAACAACAGCTCATAATCACAATTAACCAGATAATTCAAGAAGTATAGATATTAATGCAATGCAATATAATATGATGATGTAATGATGTGGTGGTACGGTGGAATCAAGACTATCGCACAGCCTGTCATATATACCTGCTGAGCTGTGCTACCAAACAGGACCCATGGGGGTCTCGCAGATCATATATCTCAATCATAATATCTCATCATTCTTGCCACCTCCTCATGGTCAAGGAATCACAATGTATCCACTACCCTACCGTAAAACTACCTTGATCAGAGACTCAAGATACAAAGGTTTAAAGGTGTTTCATTTTCTTTCTCAATTTGTTTTCTATATTTCTCAACTTCCCATGTTCATGACATAATAAATGAGGATGAATGCATCAAAAAGTATATGGAATGGAAGTTATATTCAACTCACATGTAGTACAAGGTTCAAATTGCTCAAAACTTAACCTACACATGATATTCACCCTCAATAAATAGTAATGGGAAAGTAATACTTCAATTTAAATATTCACCCCTTTCTCAATAATATTTCAAAATTCAGGCATTCTAAAAACCCCTAACTCAACCCCTCAGGAGGGCATCAAAAGTCAAATAATATACCCAAGCATCTCTCACAACCATATCATGAATCACATGCTCTCAAAACAAATAAAATAGCAAATAAGGCCCCCTAACGGGCTATGTAATACAAATAAACCCCTAAAGGGCAACACATTAATAAATAAGTCCTCATACGGGTATCACAATATATATAATATTTTCAACTCATACTACAACCCCATTCCAAATTCTATAACATATGAATGAATAATTACCCCATCTCAGTCTCAAAGAAGGATAGCCAAACCTACCTCAATTGTCGAAACCGCACCTGAATACCTCCACCAGACAAGCAACTCTCAAATTCAATGCTCGGAATGAAAACACACTATCAATAATGAAACATACACATCACAAGGAGTCCAATGACACTCATATTAATAGGTTTTAGAATCGGGGGTAAAATGGTCCAAAAATTAATTATTTTTGAAAAGGGTGAAATCTTGAAATTTATTGGATAATCAGATTCTACTGGTAATAAGAAACTCATGGTTGAAAAATCCATAAAAATAGATCTCAAAATGAGTTAGAAATCACTATTTTCCTTAAATTCGGATTAGAAAAGAAACAAAGATTTTTAGGGTTTGAAACTAAGATTTAGGAGTTAAAATCATCAAATACTTAATGAAAAAGGAAGGTTTTAGGTCAAAAATCACTTACCCAACCCTTTGCCTCAAAAATCTCTTCTCAAATCGCCTCAAGGAGTTCAAGAACTCAAACAAATGGTGAAAAATATTAAAATGGGAAGAAAAAGGTATTTTCTGCCCAAAAAGTTATCACGCATGTTACTATGCATGCGGGTTGACTGTTGAACGTGTGTTACCGTGCATTGACCATGGTCAACTTACACAAATTTAAAATATGTTTTTGACCCTCAAAACTCATTCGAAACCGATAAATATGAACCAATAGTGCAAATTGATCAGAAGACACGTTTTGGAGCCAATGGAACTAGCAGAATCAACATCCGACACTCGAAACTAGATTTGTTGACCAAAGTCAAACTTAGCTCATTAAAATCAAACTTTTCAACTCAAGACCTCAAATCCATTTATTAACCCCAAATGTGACTCCGATAACTCTCGTAGACCAATTTCCATATTCCAGAGTTAATGGAACTAACGAAACCCCATTTTGAGACTCGTAGCTCCAGTTGGTACCAAAAACTATTTATTAATACTTAAAGCTTATGAAACTCAGAAACTCAAACAATTCACAACCTATTAAGATTTTAACAAAACCAACAACACAAACCGATCGATTAATACTCAAAGGCACTAAATATAGGGGTAAAATGATAATTTTGCATAAATTTCTGAAAATGACCCTCAAGGTCATTACTACTCGACAGTCCACAAGTAGAAAGTACATTTATATTCTCATCACCATACTCAGGTATACACAGGAAATATCAATCATAAACAGTAACAAGATGAAATAGATGCAAATGCAATGTCAAACAATCGTGATGCATGTCTGTCCTACGATACACATTCGTTGATTACCTCAGATCGGAACCCATAGGGGCCTCACATAGACCATGTATCAATCATCATTTCCAAAAGAGACCTCAGCCATAATATCCATCGAAAAACACCTCGGCCGTCGGAAGGGACCTCGATAAATTACATCGACTGATAGAAACCTTAGTCCCAATATCCAATGTCTCACTCATATCATTTCTAAGTCAATCACAGATATGTATATGCACAAGTAATGAGTGAAGTAGGATAAATATTCACATATGATGTTATATATTCCACAAATCACACAATAAGTCAATGTCTCGTAATTCATAATATTTAGACAATTACCCATATTTGTATTCCATGATCACACCTTATATCATATAGTTCAAATTAATCCAGTAACCCAATACACCCTAATTCACTCACATAGGAAATTACAAGGTTTGACATACTTAACAAAGACTAGAGGTCCATTTACCTTAGCCAAAAGTCATGAACAATCAAAAATCAAAGCTTTTCCTATTACCATAATCTAATCAAATATAGACTCACAATCACATTTCAAAGCTATTGACATTAAAATTAAGCAATTTGGTGAAAAGGGTAAAATGGTTTTAAAATCTGTTGTCAGAAAATGAACTCGAAATCTCAATATTTTTAGTGGAAAATATTCTTCAAGTAGTCAGGAACCTAATGGTGAAAACCTTTCTAAAAATGAGTTCAAAATCCCCATTTTTTCTTCAAAAGTTCATGTTCAAGAAAACCTCAAAATCCCCAATTTGAAATCCACATTTTGAAGTTAGAATCCATAAATAATCAATGGAAATTGAAGTAGTTAGAAATATGTTACCTAAGAGTTTCATCGTGAAAAATCTCAAATAAATCACCTAAACCGATCTTGGAATGTCCAAAAATAGTGAAAACACATTAAACCTCATCTAAACCCCTCTCAGATGTCGCAAAAGCGACATGGGGTCGCTAAAGCGAACCATCACTTTTGCGATCCGAGGTTCGCTTAAGAAAACCTCGCTTAAGTTTTCAGCTTCGCTAAAGCGATGAGATATCTCTTAAGCGATCGTCGCTAAAGTGACACTCCCTCGCTAAAGCGAGTGCACTAGAGATAAGCAACTCCAAACTTCACTAAGTCCCAAAAACATTCAAAACACCCTCGAAATTCGTTCGAAATCCCATATAAGAAAACCATATATGGTACCCTACTAAATTTGACATTCCAGACTTAATGGATCATCGGAATTTGAATTTGAGTCCTCTTTGACCCGGAATTTGATAAGTCGCAACCAAAATAGATTCGGCATTTGAAATACCCAAAATACGCTTGAAACCTCTAAAAATGATAACAAAGCCATTTGTAGCATTAGAATCACCTCCCAAAACCATTGGAACCATCATAAATCCAATTTGAGCACCTGAACCCCAAATGTTGACCAAAGTCAAACTTGGATCAAACTTTAATTGAGTATCCAATTTGGATCTAAAATTCACATTTCAACTCCAAATTTGATTCCAACAACTCTCTTAGACCAATTTCCATATTCCAAAATTAATAAAATCAATGGAATTCAATTCTGAGACTCAAAACTCTAAATAACTACAAAACTCAAAATTTGATAAGTTAAGCCTTTAAAACTCATTTCTTAGTAAAACTTCAACTTTTCACAAAGTCTCCAAAAATCAACTTTCAAACCCAATCTAGAATAAATTGGGGAAACTAACGAGAGGGGTAAAATAGTAATTTTATCAAAAATATCATAAAAACCTTTAGGGTCATTACACATGTCAGCAGAGTTGTCTCTAGTGTTAATCTTCTGAACAAAGACCTTTCCTTCAGCAATGGTTTCCGGATGAAGTGATACTTGATATCAATATTCTTTGTCCTCTCATGATACATTTGCTCTTTAGTCAAGTGAATGAGACTTTTACTATCATAGAAAATAATAATACCACCTTGGTGTAAGCTGAGTTCAGCAAATAGACCCTTCAATCATAAGGCTTCTTTGATAGCTTCGGTCACTTCCATATATTCTTCTTTAGTAGTAGATAAAGCTACTACATCTTCAGTTGATAGCATCAACACAAAAAAATTAGTCTTTTAGTGATCTTCTTTTGTCAAGATCACATGCATAATCACAGTCTACAAAATAAATCAAAGTGTTAGGATTTTTCCCAAACTCCAAACATGCCTTTGAAGTGCCTTGTAAGTAACTGAGGATCCATTTCATAGGCTGCCAATGTGCTTTATTGCGAAAAGCCATACACCGGCTTGCCACATTTATTGCTTGTGAAATGTCTGGACGTGTACACTCCATTGCATACATAATATTGCCAACTGCATTAGAATATGCTACTTGTGCCATATCTTCTCTTCTTCCTCTGTCTACTATGATTGAGCATCTGATAACTTAAAATGAGCCACAAGAAGAGTACTAACTAGTTTAGCATCTTTCATGGAAAATCTCTCCAAGACCTTCTCCAAGTAATTCTTCTAGGTTAGGAATAACCTGTTGGCTCCTCAATCTCTTTTGATCTCCATGCCAAAGATTTTCTTAGTTTCTCCCAAATCTTTTATTTCAAATTTACTTTTTAGCTAACTTTTCAAAATATGAATTTATGTCAAATCCTTAGCAGCAATGGGCATGTCATCAACATATAATAATAAGTAAATAAATAAATCATCATTTAACTTCTAAAAGTAAACACAACTATCATACATGCTCCTCGAATAACCATGACCCAACATAAAGGAGTAAAATATTGTCTTGGAAACTGTTTTAATCCATAAAAGATTTCTTCAACAAACAAACATGATCTTCTTTTCCTTCAATTTTAAATCCTTCAGGTTGATGCATGTATATTTGTTCCTCAAGTTCGCGATGTAAGAAAGTTGTCTTAACATCAAGTTGTTCTAATTCCAAATCATAAATGACAACTAAGGAAAACAATACACGAATAGAACTATGTTTAACAATAGGTCATAAAATACCATTAAAATCAACCCCTTGTACCTTACTATAGCCCTTCGCAACTAATCATGCCTTATACCTTGCATCTTCTACCCCTGGAATTCCGTCCTTTGTCTTGAAGACCCATTTGCAACCAATAACTCTATTTCCTGACGGAGGCTTCACAAGAGACTAAGTACTATTCTTATGGAGAGATTCATTTTCATCATTCATTGTAATAAGCCACTCCGCCGAATCAACACTAGAAATTGCTTCTGAAAAATTGATAGTTCTCCAATTTCTTCAGTTTTCTATGCAATTGAAAAGGCAAATGCAACATAATCTCCATACCTTTCTGGTTTTTGAATTTGTCTCCTTGGTCTGCATGTGGCTATAGAATACTCATTTCATTCAACTTCAAAAGTCACAACTTCTAGCTCAATCTAGAGCTTCAACTTCAAGAGTTTCAATTGTATTTTGCTCCAAAGTAGATGAAATTCGCTTACAAGAAATGCCAACTTCAACATCCACCTTCTCATTTATACCCTGCTCCTTATTCATGTTAGAAGAACTTGAAGACTCTTTTTGTGGGGCTTAAATAGAGGATTCATTAAAGGTTATATGTTTACTAATTATAAATTTTAGTGACTTGAGATCAGGATATCAGATTCTGTATCCTTTCACCCCCGATGCATATCTAAGAAAAATACCCTTTTTAGTCCTTGGCTCTAGTTTTTCATCTTTACGTGCATGTATGTAGGACAACCAAAATAAGTTACATTAGAATAAGTAGTAGGAGTACCTGACCACATTTCCTCTGGAGTCTTATAGTTCAAAGGTTCAGAAGGAGCACGGTTGGTAATATAACAAGCGTAGAGACAACCTCCGGCTAAAAGGAATTTATTAACCCAATATTTGAAATTATGCAATGAGCTCTTTCCAAAAGAGTTCTATTCATCCTTTTAGCAACACCATTTTGTTGAGGGGTCATCCTCATAGTGCGATGTCAAGAAATTTCTTCATTTTCCAAAAATTATTGAACTCGTCATTATAAAATTCCAAGCCATATCTGTTCTAAGACACTTGACATGTTTTCCTATTTACTTCTCAATCAAAACTTTCCATTATTTGAAAGTTAAGAAAACAACATTTTTATTTTTCAGAAAATAAACTCAATTTTTTCTTGAATAATCATCAATGAAAGTTAATATATACCTGGCACCACCTTTTGATGAGGTACGAGAAGGACCTTGGAGATCTGAATGAATATAGTCCAAAGTAATTTTTTCTGAATTGCTAGAGATCTAAAGCTGACCCTTTTTTGCTTTTCAAATACACAGTGTTACAGAACTCCATGTTTCTGGCATTTTGTCCACATAGGAGACCTCTTTTTCTGAGGATGGAAAGACCTTTCTCACTCATAAGACCTAATTGCATATGCCATAATTTGGTGATGTCGGAATCAGATTGAGTACAAACTATAGCAACACCTTTAACAGTGGATCCCAATAAAATGTACAATGTACCAGATCTGCGTGCTTTGATGATCACCAAAGCACCTAGAAAGATTTTCATAACTCCACCTTCACCTGTATATTTGTACAAAAGAGATTCTAGAGTACCTAATCAGATGAGATTTTTATTTAAATCAGGAACATATCTAACTTCAATGAGAGTTCTCACCATACCATCGTGCATTCTGATTCAGATTGTAACTTTACAAAAAAAATTGCATCAAGACAACTCCACCTCCAACAGATTTGTATGTGGTAAACAAATTTATTGGGACACATATGATAAGAACAAGCTGAATCCAAAATCCACTCATCGTTATATTTAAAACTATTACTAGTAGCTAAAAATATTGTTCCATCAGACTCATCAACAATTACACTTGCTTCAGTAGGGTCAGTATTTTGGTGCTCATTTTTGTTTTCCTTACGCTTTACTTTGTTCTTCAACTTATAGCATTCAGAAATAATATGACCTTTCTTATGGCAATATTTTCACACCACATTTCTGTATCTGGACTTTGACCTTGATTTAGACCTCTCACTACTTGATTCTTTCTTATTAGATCTACCTTTTACAAATAAAATTTCACCACGGGTTCCACTACTTTCTCTAGTAATATCTCTATCTATCTGTTCTTTTAATTTTAAGATAGATTTAATTTTTCTATAAGAGATATTATCCTTTCCATAAAGCATAGTATCTATAATATGCTTAAATGATTGGGGTAAGAAAATAAGTAATTATAAAGCTTGATCCTCATCGTTAAATTCAACATCGACATCACTCAAATCCATAAGAATAGAATTAAATGCATCAAGATGTGAGAGTATAGAAGTACCTTCAATCATACGAAATATGTAAAGCTTTTGCTTTAGCTAAAGTTTGTTTTCCACTGTCCTATTCATCTACAAGATTTTTAGTTTTTCCCACATGCCTTTGGCTGTGGTTTCTACAGATACTTCACATAAAACCTTATTTGATAGATTTAAAATAATACATGATTTTGCCTTTTTGTTTATAACAACAAACTCCGTGCCCATCATTTTTTATGGCTTCTTCTCCTTTACTTCTAGTGCTATATCTAGGACATCTTAAATTAGGATATACTCCATTTTAGTTGCCACATCCAGAAGTTTGCACTTCGATCAAATTTCTCAACATAAGTCTTTGTTTCGGTAATTTTTGGCTATTGAAATTAACCCGATTAAATTGGACTCTGATACCAATTTATTAGGATTGAGAACTCTGATAGTGCGAAATTTATCCAAACAATGTTATAATAACAATAACAAAGATAATAGTTAGTGGATAATAATGAAAGTAAAGCAAATAAAGACGGCACGAATTTTACATGGTTCGATCGGTGTGACTTAGTCTACAGGCGGAGATGAGGATTTCACTATATGAGCAAGAGTACAAAAGATAGTACAAAATTAGAGTAGTTACTCTAATTAATCCCAAATACCTCAAAAGAATAACCTCACAAGATCACTCCAAAGAAAAGGTTCACACAAGTGTTTCCCAACACTAACTCTCTTACAAAATTACTCTAATGGAAAGAAAAGGAAAGAAAGTAATGAAATATTTTCATATGCTTCAAAGTGTGTTTCAACTAATGGACAACTTCACTATTTATAGGGAAAAAATGGGTTTCTTGATGTCATGGAGATACAAAAACAACATTTTAATGTGAATATACCAAGTATTATGACTATCAAATCTTTGACATTTATGATTGCTAAATATGAACCTCATCAAGTATTATAGCTACCAAATCTTTGACAAATATGGTTTTCAAATTTTAACATTTGTGGCTTCCAAATCTATGACAAACAAAAGCCACATTACACATTTTAATAATCATTTGACATTCAACATATGAAATATACAATTCTCTTTTCTCTCTTCTTCTCTTTTCTTCTTTCTTATTCTAGTCATCACCATTGATTGTATCCTTGAGTTCTCTCCTGGACAATCTTTCAATCCTTGAATCCTTGGGATTTCTAGAATCGAGCCACATTCCAGTAACATTGGTACCAGAGCTAAACGTTCCTTGGTAACAACAAGGGGCGGAACCACATAGTGTCTAGAGGGTTCATCCGAACCCCCTTCGACAAAAAATTATACTATTTATATATGGTTAAAACAATTATTTATGTATAAATAATAGATATTGAACCCCCTTCGGCTAGTTTATGCGTCTACTATAGATTTTGAACCCCCTTATTGAAAATCCTGGCTCCACCACTGGTAACAGCAGTTAGAGGAAGTCGACCAATTGGAGAAACAAATTATGACAATTCTGCAACATAAATTGGGGATTTAAAAGACAAGATGCAAAATCAAATAACAAAGATGGGGAATTTAGCTGGTAAGGTCTCATCCTTAAAGAAACTAGATCATGCACTGACAGAATTGAAGAACAAGATTTCAGGAGAAAATCACAAAGGTACTGTTCTATTGGGACAAGTTGGTGTTGATGATCGAAATGATGATGTAAGGATTCAAAGGGAAAAGTAAAGAAGTCCTACCATAATTAATTCCTCTCATTTTCACCAATCGAACCTCAATATATGGTCACGAATGGAGTTCTTGAGATTTGGGGTAAGATCTTAGGTCATGGTTGTTTAAAATTGATCAATTCTTTTCCATGGAGAATGTTGGTCCTGAAAACAAAGTGACAGTTGCAACTCTGCAATTAGAAGGGGAGGCCATCCAATGGAATTTGTCTTTCATGATAGACTATACTTACAACCACCCAGTTGGAGTGACTATGTGTTTTATTGGGAAAAGACAGTTTAAAATTGATTTCAACTTTTTAGGAAAAAATAATTTTTAAAAAGTCTCTACTTAATTTTTTTAAAAAATTAAGAAAACTTAATTTAAAAGACACCAATAGATTTAAGTCTTAAAAATTCAGAGAAAAAGGTACGGGGTTTCAATTTCCGTTTTGACAAGGTGTTAGCACTCAAAGTGGCCACTAACGCGCGGTTATCTGACTATTTGAAAAGGTTTTAATTGACTAACCTTTTGGAAAAAATCATTTAAAAGAAAATACATCTAAAGTCATTTGAAAAATAAAATTTTAGTCAAAACGACTTAAGTAAGGTCTTTGGTTCAGTTGAAAAGAAAACTATCTTGAAATAATTTAACCGATTAAACATAAGCAATGATTTGACTAAAAATTTGATCAAATAAATAAAGATAAGAGTTGATAAAATCATTTAAGCAAATAAATCAACACAAAAGAAATTAGTTCTTATTTTAGAAAATTTAATTAAGTTAAACTAGAGTTAAAGTTAGATAGATAAATTATAGAAAAATTGGCGCAACATGACAACCTATATACTAAATTGGTAAGAAATAACGTCCTTTTATTATTTTGGCATAAAAAAGATTTTTAATTTTTATTTTAGCATGAAATAGCCCATTTATATTCCTGAAAAGTGAAACTACTTTTCTAAACTATTTTACCTTTTTTCTCTCCATTTTCTCTTTCTCCTTCAACGTATTTCAAATCTTTATTCTCCTAAATTTTCTCTACCCAAAATTTTTAACTTCCATTCATTAATCTGCTCTATGCATATATCTAATATAAATCATTGTTATCACTTGAGTTTCTTTTTCATGCATAATCTTGCAATCTCTCATATCTAATAAATTGTGAATTTCGTCTCGTGCAATTGAGAATTTTTCAGTTTTTTTGAATTTTCAAGTGCAATTATCATTTATACATCAAAGAAAGTACCTATAATGTAAAAAATAATATAGATATACAAAACAAAGTATACTAATAGAACAAATATAGATTAAAATTTAGGAGAGTTGACATAGAAGTACAAAAGCCACATACAATTAACACTTTTTAACCCAATATTAATTAGCAACTTTTAGACAAAAAAAACTGGCAACTATTAGCCCAATACTAAAAGAACCGGGTTTTTAGTTTAATTTTTTTTTAAATCGTGTATCTAACCGGCAATTAAGGGATGTGGGTTGAATTTTTTTTTCTGTATTTTTTAACTCCTACAAATAAGAAAATTGGTGTCTCAGTTTACCTAAATCCCTAACCCAGTTCTGTAACAGTGAATTTCAAAAAACACCTTCAACGCGACATCAATTTGAACATCAAGAGAAAGATGGCAACTTTACTTGTTTTGATTTATCATAGCGGAGAATGGGATAGTAACAACAATTTTGTGGTCTGTTTCATGGAAAGGGTGGTTATCAATACAAATGTTACTTTCAATGGATTCATTCAATTGATTGCAAATCACATCAATGTCGATACTTCCGTTAATTCCTTGAACATTCATTATGAAATCGATAGCGCAATAATGCCAATGTTGATACGAAACAATATGAGATTGGAAGTATACATAGAATTGAAGAAAGAAACAAGAAATTTCAAAGATTATCCACTATACATAACTTGGAAAGCTATTGACATACATTATACACTTCCAATTACTGATGTTGAGGACGGGATATGTCAATACCTGTTTTGATTCAAATGGTGTCAACAACACACACACTTTAGATTTGGTAGTATTTGCATACATTAATTGTATTGTTTTCACCCAATGTAAACACTCAATTATGCATACATTTTTGTGTATTTATTCAATTATTTGTATACATTCAACTTATGGTTTATGCGCCAATGTATACACAATCATCTATACATTAAATTTTGAGAAAATTGACTAAATGACATATTAAATACTACATACTACTAGTTCTAGCAAGACTCTTTTTAGATTTAAATACCTAGCAGTAGAATTCTAACCATACATAAGAATTATTAAACTTGCATTTTTTAATTAAAAACTGGAATCTAATAATAATAAATAATTGTAAACATTAAAATTATATTGGATTTAAATCCGTAAATTAATTTGGACTATATTAAATTCAAGAAAATAGTCCAAATGATGTGGCAATCCAAGTCAAATTAAATGAGCCACTAAAATCACACCACGTGTCAAAGTTATATGACAATCCAAATCAAATTAAATGAGTCATTAGAATCATGCCATGTGTCAAAGTTATATGACAATCCAAATCAAATTAAATGAGCCATTAGAATTGTGCCATGCGTCAAAGTTATATGGCAATCCAAATCAAATTAAATGAGCCATTAGAATCATTCCATGTGTCAAAGTTATATGACAATCCAAGTTAAATTAAATGAGCCACTAAAATCACACCACATGTCAAAGTTATATGGCAATTCAAGTCAAATTAAATGAGCCATTATAATCATGCCATGTGCCAAAATTATGTGACAATCCAAGTCAAATTAAATAAGACACTAAAATTATGCCACGTGTCGAAGTTATGTGGCAATCTAAGTCAAATTAAATGAGCCACTAGAATAATGCCACGTGTATATGTGACATGTTCTGACCAATCAAATTAAAGCACCTCACCAAAGAAATCTGATTGGTCAGTTCAAACCAACCAATCAAATCACACTCTCATACCACTCCCTACAACTATAAATAGGGGTCCTCATTATTCTCAGAGAGGGGGAAGAAGAACAAGAAGCAAGAAGAGAGCTCGTTGATCAAAGACCGCAAATTCTCGACAAAGCTACAAAGTTCAAGTAATAAAATTCAAGTTCAAGTTCAAGATCAAGAACAAAGGAAAATATCAAGAAGTTCAAGATCAAGTTACTTGTTCATACTTATTATTCGTCATAACCGTACAAGTGTTCGTGACGAATAATTCAAATCTAAATTTAAAGATGAAGATTCAAGATCAAGCTATTCAAGACCTTGACTCTAAATTCAAGTTCAACATATTTCATATTATTTGAAGAATCAGAGGATTATCATAGAGATTGTAACACGCACTATATTTTGAAATCAAATATTACTCTTTGTTATTTCAATTTTCTGGTCTTGATTATTTATTTTTCTCGGCTCGATAATTTATTGTTTACAATTTTTGGCATGCCCAATGGGACAATCTCTACCTCTCATCTCTTTACATCGATCATCAAACTTCAAGAATACTTAAATGACATCTAAGAAGTTTGACTCCAAGACTATTGTTGCTAAGGCTACTAATTCCAAGTTTTTCTCTAAGGTGGAGAACATGATGCTACTATGGAAAGTTTGGGACCTATCACTAAGAACAAAGCAAACTTGCTAGGACAACAAGCACTTCAAGTGCCATCCGTATCAGTTTCTATTTTTGATCTTCCATCTTCAAATGGGGCAAGATTCTTTCCGAATGAATTGGAAGAAGGAGAGATTATAGGTGATACTATTGAAAAGACGTTGGCTCGACTTAGTCCTTTTAACTCAAAGAATTACACTATTCAAGATAAAGATGATGTCTTGATCACTAGATTTGCCCCAGTCACTCCATGTAACTTGTTTCAAACAAATTTCAATTTGAGGGAAAATTCATGCTTTACTCTATCATCCATAACGGCCATCCAAGCGATGATGACTAACGCCTCAACTGTTGAAGAACAACTAGCAAGTTTGATAAAAGCAATTGAAGGTCTAACAAAATATGTGCAAGATCAGGATAATTGAATTATCAAATTGACAGACAGAGTTGAAAATGTTATGGAGGGGGACTCAAGTCATGCACCTAGAAAATATCCCATGAATCAAGAAAAGGGAGATTCAGTTACAAAGCAAATAAATGTGGGTGATATGCTACAAGTATCCGCTGAAGGAGGAATTCCCATTTATCAACTTAAAGAATTCGTTATGGGAACTATCAAAGATAAGTATGACGTATCTTCAAAGTCATCATTTGTGTATGTAAAGCCATATACTTCAAGAAGCGGTGTTTTGAAGATGCCTACAGGTTATCAACCTCCAAATTTCAATAATTTGACAGAAAGGGAAATCCAAAGAAACATATTACCCATTTTATTGAAACTTGCAATAATGCTGGAACATATGGAGATTATCCGGTCAAATAATTTGTGCACTCCTTACAAGAAAATGCCTTTGACTAGTATATGAATCTCGAGGCTAGCTCTATTGATAGTTGGGAACAACTTGAGCATGAATTTCTCAATCATTTTTATAGCACAAGGCGTACTGTGAGCATGGTTGAACTCACAAATACACATCAATGGAAAGATGAACATGTCATCGAGTTCATCAAGCAATGGAGAAATATAAGCCTCAATTGTAAGGATAGGCTTAGTGAAACTTTCAAAATAGAAATGTATATTCAAGGAATGCGTTGGGGACTTCGTTATATCCTACTGGGTACTAAACCCAAATTATTTGAGGAACTAGCTACACGTGCTCATGATATGGAGTTGAGCATGTCTGCATGTGGAATTAAAGGACCACTTTTTTATTAGCCTTGCAAGGTAAAAGACAAAATGAAGGTAAAAAAGAGAGGAAAATCGGCACCTATGTTTGGAAATAAGGAGTCGATGAATGTTAATATCGTTCCATTGAAAGTAGCTACGAATCTAAGCAAGAATCAAAGGGTGAAGACCACAACCTTTTAGAATAACGCTGGTAGAATGATGACTTTGAAGGAAATGCAGGCAAAAGAGTATCCTTTCTTGGACTCAAACGTCCCAACAATATTTGAAGAGCTTCTGGCATTAAAACTCTTTGAGCTACCTGAAATAAAGCGTCTAGATGAGGCTGGGAGGACTAATGATCCAAATTATGGCAAATATCACTATTTGATAAGTCATCCTATTGAAAAGTCTTTTATCTTTAAGGAAAAGATCATGGACTTGGCCCATGAAGGAAAGATATTGCTTGATGACGAGAAGGAGAGTTCAAATCAAGTCTCTGTCACTTTTGGTTCACTCGATCCCATAGTTTTTTGCAACTTTGTTGAAATATATGATGGTGCTGATGTCCTATCCACATCACCATAAAAATAATTGAATTTGGTGACTTCAAACCGATAGATGTTAATGCATCATCGCTCATTCCTTTGATGAATGAAGTAATAGGGAAAGATAAACCTCTAGAGGAAAACCAATCTTGTGATACTTATACTGATGATGAAGGATGTAGTTTAGTAAAACGACAAAGACGTTGTAAAATAAGCTTGCAAAAAGAGCCAAGTAAGAAAGTGACAAGAGAAAAGATGAAGAAACTACGTAAAACTCCAAGGGTAAAGAATAATGTGAAGAAGTCAAGAGTTGGGGGGAATTACTATCAAAAGCAACATTCTCCAGTGACATTAGAGGAATTCTTGTCAAGTTGGTTCCGTAAAATGATTTTTCATTATGACATAAAGGCCTCGTGTTGTAACGTTAATAAAGAAGAGACAATAGGAAAAGGCTCATTTCCATCATTACTTCTATCACATAAAGGCCCTATCAAGTCTCACTCTGAAGAAGTGGATACTTGTGATGCGAAGTTTACATTCACTAATGATGATCTTTTATTAGGTGAAGTTTTGCATAATCGTCCTTTATATATGGTAGGTTTTGTGAGTGGACATAAAGTAAATAGGATCATGGTAGATGATGGATCTGGGGTCAATATTCTCCCTATTCTTACTATGAAGGAACTTGGAATTCCGATAAATGAACTATCTAAAAGTCATTTGATGATTCAAGGATTTAACCAAGCGGGAAGAGAGCCATTGGTTCTGTCAAATTATATATAACGATAAAAGATATGCATTCGAGTTCATGAATGCATGTCATGACTCAAAGACCTCGTATAATATCTTGTTAGAAAGGCCATGGATACATGAGAACAAAGTGGTACCGTCCACCTACCATTAATGTTTCAAATACTTTGAAGATGGGGTTCAAAAGAAGGTAGTTGTTGATGATGAACATTTCACCGAGACAAAAGCGCACTTTGTTGATGTAAAATTCTACTTAAAGAATCATGTTTCAAAAGAAGTCAAAGTTGATAATGCGATACCTGTTGATGTCACAAAAAGGGTTGTTGTAGCACCTAATAAAGTGAGGGTCATGATTGAAAAGAATAAAACGTTTTCATATATGAGTAAAGTACCTAAGACAAGTGAGGCATCTTCAAGTAAGAGAATGATTCCTATTTCTCACTATGTCCCAAAGATAAACAAGGTCAAGATCTCACCCTCTGAATTTAAGAGTAGCAAGTTGGCATTTCCTATCAAGCAAATTGATGCAATCAAATCACCTTCAAAAATAATAGAAGGATTTGTTAGACCACCGAATCATGATTCATGTTAATCACTTCCTAAAGAGAGTAAAAATGAGAATTTTGACCCAAATGCATATAAGTTGTTAGTGAAGGCAGGATACAATCCCAATGAAGCTTTTAAAGTAGGGAAGCTTCCAAATGAAGTTATTGAAAAGGAAAATCATGGCCTAAATCCAACTCAAAGGATGATGATAGAGAGAGGGTATATTGTTAAGCAATCGCATGAAGGTTTGGGTTACAAATAATCATCGGTAGTTCAAATCTCTATAAAAAGGATGAGCATCAACTACATTACCCCTCTGGAAGAACCTATGATGTTCAACAAGAAGCTTTTTGTGTTTGATCGACTTAGTGACATGACTCCTAATATTTCTGCATTTGATTGGCTAATCTATTAACTCCAAAAACTTCAGTGTTTGATCGGTTGGGACCAATGAAGAAGATATACAAGCGCCAAGGAAATTATAAAATAATAAAAGAATGGGTACATACTCGAGAGCATAATTCACCCAAGAATTACCCAGTTTGATTCCTTCTAGAATGAGGCAAGAAACAAAACTTGTAGTTTCATATGAAGATGTTCTAATAGAAAGAACTCATACCATAGTTCACACTAGGGAGCGAGATGAAGATGAAGAAAGTGTGGGATCATCAAATCACATCACAATTTGTGACAAGGAAAGTACTTCACTATATGCAAAAATTGTGACGCCTACTTATCCAATCTTCTAGTTAAGGCGTAGATACAATTTGAAGGACCGCTATAACCAAAAGTTCTATTACAGGTTTTACCACAGACTGCTGGCGTCTGAATACTCTGCCCCACAGTGCGCATAGCCACAGAAGAAGATAAACTAGAAACTGACCCAGTAGGCTGAACTGCACTTCCTAGGCTGCCCCTGAATGGACAGTCTCTTATAACATGTCCTTGATGGACGCAAGTAAAACAAGAACTTGTCCCAAAATGGCATTTCCCTGAATGAGTCTTATCACAATGAGGACTATGAGGCAAAGGTGGCCTCGACTGACGTGAGTCCCTGTTTATTTGTGAATCTGAAACCCTGGAGCTCTAACCAGCTCCTGAATACCCTGTGCTATACGTGTGACTTGTGAGGGTGCACTATAGTAGCTTCTACTTGTCTGGGTGTACCTGCGTGGCACGAAACACAGCCCCCAAAGAAAAGGGGGTCAGTACGAGTAATGTATTGAGTATGTAAGGCATGAAAATCAGCATAATAAAGAACATAAGGTATGAACAACCATATCGTAGAATCATAGACATATAGTGAGATAAGAGAGTAACCTGTACATGTGAGTGCCCTTTTAGGCCGGATGCCATGCATTCTTGTCTTATCATATAAAACATATCTTTTTCATATGCATAGAAAATAGAAGACATATCACAGAACAACGTCGGCGTGCCCACATATTTCCCGCGTCCGGGCATCCCGCGTCTAGGATGAAAATTACTCCAACTGATCAGGTGGAAATGCGTCTATAGCGCCACATATACACCTCCCCATATCCACCATATACATATACATATACATATACATATAGACAGCATGCACGAGAGCCCAACGAAAGTCGTATATTTATCGGAGTGACGGAAGGTCGGTAACCTCCGATTGTATTATAGACTAACCATGGTCGCTTTGTCTCACCTTGAAGGAACAATTATTATAGGATGAGACTATCAACGAAAGATAATATTAAGAGAACGTAGAATAAGGTCACAATCTCATAAGACGCCAAATCGTATACATATGCACATAGGACCAATTTTCAAGACTCATAGAATAATCGGAATGAGCTATGATTAACAAAACAAGATAAGAGTCATGTCAAGTACCTTTCAAAAATTACCATGGATTATATCAACATAAAACTTTTGGAATCATATACACGTATTTAAGCACGAGAAAAATATCTTTTGGAAACTCAAGAAAATTGACCATCCTAGTGGCTCTACGAATAGGACTTCCTTGAAATTGTACAAAATGACATATACTTGTTTCATAAAAATCATGCCAAAAGAAAGTGTAGCTCTATATACTTATGTCAAAACATGCCAAGATAAAGAAGAGTAAACATTACATACATGAAGCCGTTCTTATCATAGCCATCATAGACATATTCTTATCCTCGACATCATCAATGTCGTTGTAAAACATATCTATCATTACTATCATAAAAGCTTGTAATACTATAAACCTTTGTCTTGGAAAGCTATAGACATTTTGGAAAACATTGACGGGTTATAGAAAACGTAGTCATTCCCTTGGGACCATTGACACCTAACTTTTGGAAACAAAAAAAAAATATGGAAGAACTTATGAAACCATAACATCGGGATCATGCCTTGAAAGAAAACGGTAAGCCTCACATACTTATGCTAAAGACATGCCAAAAGAAAGAAAGGTTCGCTTTACGTACCTGTGACGCGCCTTACTAGCTACGCTTATGTCCAACTTGTTTTTCTACATTCAAGAGAGTTGACATAGTCATTAGATTTATCATCATATACTTGTCTCAATCCTTCAAACAAATTAATTTCCAATCTGCCGAAATTTCTGCAGCATCTTCTCTATAAATACACCATCTCCGAGATTTCAACTCGGCCACCATGTCAACAACCATATCAACAACAACAACCAGAAGTATATATACAATCAAATCACCTCAACTTTACACAACACAAGCTCCAAACAACTAGCATAAACTACGATACCAAAATAGAGTTTTTAACCTTTGTTTCGTAAAATCTTTAACCATACCAAACGGGGGGTCGTTTGGCTGAAACCAGCAGCAACCACACCCTTTTTAAAACACTTTAAAGGCCTGCAATATACAATCCAACCAGCTGCACCCGCAGCGCCACAACGACAACACACTACGCGACTTCGATTTAGCTACTACGACTTTAATTTAGTAGTTTCCAACATCATGCCTCCTTATACATTTTATCTGCTTCCAGCCATACTTAGGAAACGTAATACACCTCATAACAACATCATAAACTCCAATTTGAAAGGAGAGACCTTACCTTTACCGAAACTCTCCAAAACTTGCCTCGGAAGCTCTCCTAGCGCGGCTAAAACTTTGGAGCTGTTTGGTGACGTTTTGAAATGCTCCAAACCATAAATTTACGTTAAAAATACCTTCATAACATCTTGGTACACCCTAGATAATTAATTCACGAAGCAAAATCGGAGACTTACTTTTTTTTTTTCTCCCCCAAAACCGAGCTCTCTCTCTCTAGCTTCAAGTTTCTCTTCTCTTCTTCCTCTTGAATTTTCTAGAACTCTCTTGGGATAAGAATGACTCTAATGAGTCATAGGACACACATATATATATAAATATCTTCCATCACTTATCCCTTATTTGAAAATAAGTCCCTAAATTATGAATATAGACAAATGACCCCTTCTCCATTTTTTTTTCTACAATTTCTCTTTTAAAAAAATAAAGATGGCTTAATTGCCTTGCCATGTACACTTTGGTTCATATATACTCATCACATGGTCATAAAAGAGTGGGGCCCACATACACCTCTTACATGAAATTTCTTGAACACTTTGTGAAATTTCCATTTTACCCCTAGCCTTCCACAATATTATCATAGGCCACTTTGCGAATTTTCCTTTTTTCCCTTAGCCTTTTCCAATATTTCCACACTACTAATGTTCATAAATAATATTCATAACCAACTTGTATAAAAAAAAATTGGAAGATGGTCATTTCCTTCACTTTACCACGGCTACTTTAAAATATCCAACCGTATAAAATACGGGATATAACATCCTCCCCCCCTTTAGAACATTCGTCCTCGAATGTTCAACTGACCTCATGGGGTGTCTTAATACTTCGGGAGGGTTCCTCTTATTGTTTTCCTTTTCTTCATGCCCATTCCTTATCCCTACACTCTATTATCCTTGTACCCGAACACCTAGGTCTTACACGAGTCCTCATTCCATGTTATGGGTTTCCTTTTCTGGTACTTGAGAGGATTGTGATCCCTCTTTGCCCTTATATAATATGGTCTCGCGCATTATCGGTGATTTTTCTCGGTAGTTTCACCTACTCTCTTTATTTCCCAAATATCGTTCCACCAAAATTTTCAATCTTAACCTATAGTCAAATAATAGCAGCGTACGTTACAACAATTGTACCCTTTATTCTTGCTGTCGCTCGATCTTTGGTATCCTTGTGTGATTAATGCCTTCCTTACCATGACACCAGTTGCTGGAACTCATATGTCCACCAATACAATCATACGTGGGACATCCTACACATTCATATGTACATGTATATATTTACCATCGACTAGCCCACAAAATACTTCCAAACGCTATTCAAGCATATCCTTATTCTAGAGCTGTGATGCAATTTCTATCTCTTCACCAGCCTAGTCTACCTCGTCTTACGCGACCTCTTAAGGTTTCCAGCCATTCCATAAATTCTAGTTTTTCCTTAGGTTACTTTAACCTCTCATTTGTCTCTTACGTCTGGATATATAGAATTCTTGCATACTTCCCAGGGGGTTACCCATCCTAGTACCACTCTTGCCCAAGCACGCTTAACCTCGTAACTTTGATGGAATCAGGTGCATTAATGCCGATATAATCGCGTCCACTTCCTCATATGACCTTTATCACATCATCGGGAGCGAATCAAGGTCTTACAGGTTCCGAGATACTTTCGTAACACGTCCTTCTTTTACAATTATTGTTTTGCCCTTTTTGATTCTCAATCCTCCCCTTTCGCTTTCGTGCATGAATATCTTTCGTTCTTGACTCCCAGATTCCCGAGGGTAGTGATCGCATTTTCATCGCCATAACCTCTGTGAAACAACGCATCTCACTTATTGTTTATTTACTGTATTTCCTTCCCACGCTTCTTCCTGTTAGACGTACCCAGTCTGACAGGATCTCTTTACCATGCCCAGTATTCAAAATCTGTGCGTAGAAAATATCAACAGTACTTCACAGAACATACAACTATATGACACATTCCAGCCCTCCAGTATTTCCAGTTTCAGGTAGCAACGCAGATATATCCAGACTCACCTCTATAACTCGTCATATCGTCACTCACCTCCTTCAGTCGCATATAAGGCTCATATAAGGAATCTCTTTTCCTATGACTTGGCTCTATCGCACGAAGTAGGACGGAAAGAAGGTCGATAATTCCTAGATGCCCCGCAGCCTCCTGCTTATAAATGTGGCAGGCTTCACATCCATAAACAAGACTCTACTGGACACGACTTTGCAGACAACCCTTAGTCCGACCTGCTCTGATACCACTTTGTCACACCCCGATCTCAACAGGGTGTGATAGGCACCCGACCCCATGCTTGGAGCCGAGCGAACCCGCTGCTTCATAGTACATACTTAATCTCTTAGACTTTTACATCAACAAGAAATGAAAAACATAACTAAGCTTCGTGAATTATTTTTTTCCAAAATCTATCATCCCATAAAACTCATAACATACGACATAATAACATATCGGCTGGTGACGCCGCTTACAAAGATGACACTCTATACCCACAACTCTGTCTGCAAAGTCTCTAACTTCGAACGAAACATCATAGCGCATAAACTCTGACTCGACAGCACTCTAGAACAAATGGAGTTGCCAACCCCGCTGGAACATCTTCTATAGTAGCTTCTACTTGTCTGGGTGTACCTACATGGCACGAAATGCAGCCCCCAAAGAAAAAGGGGTCAGTACGAGTAATGTATTGAGTATGTAAGGCATGAAAATCAGCATAATAAAGAACATAAGGTATGAACAACCATATCGTAGAATCATAGACATATAGTGAGATAAGAGAGTAACCTGTACATGTGAGTGCCCTTTTAGGCCGGATGCCATGCATGCTTGTCTTATCATATAAAACATATCTTTTTCATATGCATAGAAAATAGAAGTCATATCACAGAACAACATCGGCGTGCCCACATATTTCCCACGTCCGGGCATCCCGCGTCCAGGATGAAAATTACTCCAACTGATCAGGTGAGAATGCGTCTATAGCACCACATATACACCTCCCCATATCCCCCATATACATATACATATACATATACATATAGACAGCATGCACGAGAGCCCAACGAAAGTCGTATATTTATCGGAGTGACGGAAGGTCGGTAACCTCCGATTGTATTATAGACTAACCATGGTCGCTTTGTCTCACCTTGAAGGAACAATTATTATAGGATGAGACTATCAACGAAAGATAATATTAAGAGAACGTAGAATAAGGTCACAATCTCATAAGACGCCAAATTGTATACATATGCACATAGGACCAATTTTCAAGACTCATAGAATAATCGGAATGAGCTATGATTAACTAAACAAGATAAGAGTCATGTCAAGTACCTTTCAAAAATTACCATGGATTATATCAACATAAAACTTTTGGAATCATATACACGTATTTAAGCACGAGAAAAATATCTTTTGGAAACTCAAGAAAATTGACCATCCTAGTGGCTCTACGAATAGGACTTCCTTGAAATTGTACAAAATGACATATACTTGTTTCATAAAAATCATGCCAAAAGAAAGTGTAGCTCTATATACTTATGTCAAAACATGCCAAGATAAAGAAGAGTAAACATTACATACATGAAGCCGTTCTTATCATAGACATCATAGACATATTCTTATCCTCGACATCATCAATGTCGTTGTAAAACATATCTATTGTTACTATCATAAAAGCTTGTAATACTATAAACCTTTGTCTTGGAAAGCTATAGACATTTTGGAAAACATTGACAGGTTATAGAAAAAGTAGTCATTCCCTTGGGACCATTGACACCTAACTTTTGGAAACAAAAAAAAAATATGGAAGAACTTATGAAACCATAACATCGGGATCATGCCTTGAAAGAAAAGGGTAAGCCTCACATACTTATGCTAAAGACATGCCAAAAGAAAGAAAGGTTTGCTTTACGTACCTGTGCCGCGCCTTACTAGCTACACTTATGTCCAACTTGTTTTTCTACATTCAAGAGAGTTGACATAGTCATTAGATTCATCACCATATACTTGTCTCAATCCTTCAAACAAATTAATTTCCAATCTGTCGAAATTTCGGCAGCATCTCCCTTATAAATACACCATCCACGAGATTTCAACTCGGCCACCATGTCAACAACCATATCAACAAAACCAACCAGCAGTATATATACAATCAAATAACCTCAACTTTACACAACACAAGCTCCAAACAACTAGCATAAACTACGATACCAAAATAGAGTTTTTAACCTTTATTTCGTAAAATCTTTAACCATACCAAACGGGGGGTCGTGTGGCTGAAACCAGAAGTAACCACACCATTTTTTAAACACTTTAAAGTCCTGCAACATACAATCCAACCAGCTGCACCCGCAGCGCCACAACGACAACACACTACGCGACTTTGATTTAGCTACTACGACTTTAATTTAGTAGTTTCCAACATAATGCCTCCTTATACATTTTCTCTGCTTCCAGCCATACTTAGGACACTTAATACACCTCATAAAAACATCAGAAACTCCAATTTGAAAGGAGAGACCTTACCTTTACCGAAACTCTCCAAAACTTGCCTCGGAAGCTCTCCTAGTGCGGCTAAAACTTTGGGGCTGTTTGGTGACGTTTTGAAATGCTCCAAACCATAAATTTACGTTACCAATACCTTCATAACATCTTGGTACACCCTAGATAATTAATTCACGAAGCCAAATCGGAGACTTACTTTTTTCTTTCTCCCCCAAAACCGAGCTCTCTCTCTCTAGCTTCAAGTTTCTCTTCTCTTCTTCCTCTTGAATTTTCTAGAACTCTCTTGGGATAAGAATGACTCTAATGAGTCATAGGACACACATATATATATAAATATCTTCCATCACTTATCCCTTATTTGAAAATAAGTCCCTAAATTATGAATATAGACAAATGACCCCTTCTCCATTTTTTTTCCTACAATTTCTCTTTTAAAAAAATAAAGATGGCTTAATTGCCTTGCCATGTACACTTTGGTTCATATATACTAATCATATGGTCATAAAATAGTGGGGCGCACAACACCTCTTACATGAATTTTCTTGAACACTTTGTGAAATTTCCATTTTACCCCTAGCCTTCCACAATATTATCATAGGCCACTTTGCGAATTTTCCTTTTTTCCCTTAGCCTTTTCCAATATTTCCACACTACTAATGTTCATAAATAATATTCATAACCAACTTGTATAAAAAAAATTGGAAGATGGTCATTTCCTTTACTTTACCACGGCTACTTTAAAATATCCAACCGTATAAAATACGGGATATACCAATTACAGCTCTATGGCACGATGTAAGATAAGAAAGAAAGACAACATCCTAAATTACCTATAGCCTCATATTTATGGATGTGGCGCACAACACACCGATAAAGAAGACTCTACTAGACACGGTCTGTAGATACTTCGAGGACGAACTGCTCTGATGTTACTTTTGTCACGACCCAACCCCATGGGCCGCGACTGGGGTCCTTCCTGAACCCTGTATACCTAGCTAATAGATGTAGTCACATCGGACTACAACCAATGTGATAACACATATTAAAACCCCAATGGGTCACAACATTTCCATATACACATAGCTTTTCATTCCGTTTTGAGGAGTTACATTAATCCTCACAACTTATCATTTAGGCAAATAACACATAAGCCGATGAGGCTATCATAACATGTAAGGTCGTCCCGTTATATACATAAACGCGAGCCGACAAGGCCTCCACGACAACGGGAATGTCCTAAACATAAATTGTACAGACACGATCGAGCACACATATAAACATAACCCACTCCCATGTCTACAAACCACTAAGATTATTAATAACTATTTATGGAAGGACAGGGCCCCTACCGTACCCATGATTATACAAATATATACGTAGAGGGTCTAGTACCCAAAATCTTGGCTCCGATTCAATGGAGCTTCTCCCAAATTTTCTGAGTGGAACCCTAAGCTGATGGATCCCCAAAACATGCATATGTACTTGTGGGCATGAAACGTAGGCCCCCAAAGAAAGGGGGGTCAGTACGATATATGTACTGGGTATATAAATCATAATATAGCATAAATGAGCTTTCAACTAAAATAGGGATGCAGACAACAAATGTAATAGTTAACGAATCATTATACCTGCACCATATGAAAAAAGGGCATGTATATCTTCCTCACATATCATACCCGGCCCATTGTGGGACTCGAGGTTACAAATGTATCTCTATGTTTTCATATGCATGCCTATATACTTTATCCGACCCTTTAATGAGGGACTCGGTGAAGTTGTCATTTCATCGTGTATCATGCCCGACCCTTTATGGGATGCGGTGAATAAGCATTTCATTATTTATCATGCCCGACCCTTCTTGGGATGCGGTGAATAAGCATTTCATCATTTATCATGCCCTTCCCTTCATGGGATGTGGTGAATAGGCATTTAATAATTTATCATGACCGGCCCTTCATGGGATGCGGTGAATAAGCATTACATCATTTATCATGCCCGACCCTTCATGGGATGCGGTGAATAATGTATTAGCAGCATACGCAAGTGGATTATTGAATAATCATATGCAAATAAATTTATCATTTAAGGCTCAACGAAGCGGTCAAATGAACCGTCACTTGGAAACTAGGGTAGGAATCATCTCCAGTACCCTCTAGATGCCATTAGGGACTATGTCAACTGGATCCTCA
The DNA here is from genome assembly GCF_947179165.1 of Solanum dulcamara. NCBI lineage: Eukaryota > Viridiplantae > Streptophyta > Magnoliopsida > Solanales > Solanaceae > Solanum > Solanum dulcamara. The sequence goes on along the minus strand of NC_077239.1, from coordinate 57,573,911 downwards.
ACTTCATAGTCATACGTTACTATAGTATGAACCATCTTATAGAAGTTCGAGTATTGGCTATCTCAGAGCCTTTTAAATAGAGGAGCTTTTTCGTACTAATCACTATTCAATCGTATAGAAGACTTGAGGAATAAGAGCTTAACTTCTTTAAGGGTCTTAACAGCTATAAGTGAATGAGAAATATATATCAAGGAAGTCCCCAACAACTTATGGAATCGAGGACATTTGTTATTGTAGGATCCCTAGGAATAAGAGCTTATATCTCCACTTACTACTCAACACATAAAAGATTCGAGAGTAGTGGCTCGACCGCCTTTAGAGTTTTAGCATTCAGATGTGGATAGGAGTCATGAGTCATGCTCAAAGCTTAGGAATAGAGTTACCCTAAGATTGAAATACACATCGTTCATAACCTATATCTAGGACATGCCAAAAAGAAAAGGGATGGGCTTTACATACATTTGAAACATGCCAAACCAAGGGAGACATAGGCCTTACACACCTCTTATAGATTCCTATTAACGGTGCTTGTCTCGTCGTCCCCTGAACCAATTTGACATGAAAATAATACTCATATTAATAACCTTCGACCCTCCAGTTCCTACATTCATATTCAAGTATCTATAGGAACTATTCTCTTGTTCGCCTTTCTCGACTAGTCCCTTAATTAGTCAAGGAGTTAATGGAAATTGGGCAGCACCTCCCCTATAACATGCCCTATCCAAATTTCCAATTATATACCTAATCACTACAGACAACCAACAACAACAACCTGCATCTCATATACAAGTAAACCACTTCAACATTACACAAAACAAGTCCCAAACAGCCCGCTCAAAGTATGACTTCAAAATACGGTTTTCAATCTTTATTTCATAAAATATTAACCACACGAAATTGGACGTGATGTGAATGCAAACAGCAGAACTTATACCTATATTTAGACATGTTTCCATCCCTGCAACACTACAAAATAACTCCCAATACAATCCCACAATAACAACGACACTAGTTAAACTTTAAGCCGACTAGAATACACCAAAATAGTCCCTACACGACTTGCAGCCTCCTTCAGCGGTGACGTACATATTTTCACATCTCCAACTCATATTTACACATCCGTAACATGATTAAACACTTACTCAAACGTGGGACAAGAGAATCAAACCTTACCTTGCTGAAAATTGACTACGGAAGCCCCTTAACGTGCTAAAAATTGGTGGGACTGCTCACTGCACTTCTTGCTGCCCCAAATAGTAATTTTTTGCTATTAAAAACCTTCATGTAACCATAGGATACCTTAAATAATTAAATCATGGAACGAAATCGAAGGACTTTCCTTCTTTCTCCCTTGGCCGCCACTATTTTCTCTTGGTCCTAGGTTTTCTTTTCTTTTCTCTTAAGTTTAAGATGCTGAAATGTAGGGTTAGTCATAAAAGACTTGAATATATCCTTCCTTAAAAGGGTGAAATATGGAAGACACCTAGGGGTGACATGTGTCATCCCCCTAGGGTTCTACCTCATGCCATGCAACTATCCATATGCTGCCACGTGGCAGGTGGGGCCCACCCCAAGTAGGTGTGTCGTCTCCTTATTTCTCTTTCATGGGTTCATAATCTCATCTCACTTTAAGAGCCTGTGTATCCTTTTCTACTTAAGCTCGATGTGCACTCAAGTGGCTTAATTTCGCAGGACATCTAAGTTGGTAGCTTACGCAAGTAGATCGGGTCCTACGACTCATTACTTGGCCTCCAACTCCTTTTGGATTCTTATAACCCTATTTCCAATCTTCTCTATTATGGGGTAGCTCATTCTCCTTTCCTTAGGGTTATTTGATAGCGTGCTAGCTAACCTAGGTCACGTGGAAACTTTTAAGAAGCTTAAGGAAGCGTTCCAAAGTACCAAAAGTATGGGGCGTAACATCCTTCCCCCCTTTAGAATATTAGTCCTCGAGTGTTAACTAAACTTATTAGGCCGCACGAGGACCTTAGGAATTCTCCATAATGTTTATCATCCATGGACCTTTTGTTCATCGATTCAACCAACCCAGGAGTTTAGACTCCCTGTAGACATAGGGAGCACGTACGGATATTTCTTTTTTATCTCTTCTTCATCCTCCCAGGTCAACTCTTCTTTATTCTTGTTTCATCACAAGATTTTGATGGAAGCCACGCCTTTAGTTCGTGATGATAGGTTGCTCCTCGTAGGATAACTCCTTGTTATGTGGATCTTCTCCACTGGAACTATTCTGGAAGGGTCACTTATACCTTTGTGAAACCTTGACACATGAGGGACTGGGTGTACTACCTCCAAATACAATGGTAGGTCCAACTCATAGGCAACTTTACCTACTTTACAAATGATTTGATAAGGCCCAATGTAGCTCCTTTTTGTCGAATTTTATTATACCTTTCCTTTGTGACACTTTCACAAATACCCATTCATCCACTTCAAACTCGAAAAGTCAACGTCGACTATCTGCATATGACTTTTGTTGACTTTGGACTATTAATAGTTTTTCCATACTAAGCTTTATTTTATCAACAACTTGCTAGATCACACCTGGGCCTGTCCATTAATCAAAGGGCGAAATTCCCCATTAAGATTTGCCTGTGTTCCCAATCCCTTCTAGAATGAATGATCTCTAGTGGTTAACTGTCAGTTAAACTTCCCTGTTTGGGATAATAGATGTGGGAACTTTATGAAATCTTACTATTTTCCTTATATGTGATCTCGCATAACCTTCAGTTGAGTATGTATTCCTAACAAGAAGGAAATGGGTTGATCCTGTCAGCCTGCCTACCATAACCCATATGAACTTATACTTCCATAGAATGTGAGCTTCTGAAGCTCAATTTTATTTATGCTACTGTACAATTCCTTTTAATCCAAGTTGTAAAACTCTAGGGGCTTTCTACTGCGCTCTTACTCAGATCTACCAGTCCTTTCTAAATTGCTCCTTAGTATCATATGTCTTTTCCTAATCCATTTTTACCATGCCAGCATCGACCTCCTAGTCACTATTGCCATCAATTTAGTAATCCACTTCTTTTGCGAGGTCAACCATACTCATGGTTTAGTCAAATCAGGTCATTGTTGTGGGCATGACCTTTCAAGACATATTACAACCTTGAGTGTCTTATTCCCCCCTGCTTTTTTCTAGGAAAATTTCAGTAGAGTTTCCTCTCTCTCTCTCTCTCTCTCTCTCTTTTTATATATATATATATATATATATACCATCTCCAAAAAACTACACGCAGAAAATACCAACAGTGCCGCATAAGGACAATATGTATATATATATACCATATCATAATACAGCCATACTGGGCTTTAAATATCAATGCACATATATTCCGGAAGAAAATTGATAATATACCTGTAATCACATTTGGTAACGCCTCCTGATCCTATCTGCTAGTTAAGGCGTAGAAGAGATTTGAAGGACCGCTATAACCAAAAGTTCCATTATGGTTTCTACCACGTCCTGCTAGCGTCTGAATACTCTGACCTGCAGTGCACATAGCCACGAAAGAAGATAAACTAGGAACTGACCCAGTAGGATGAACTACACTTCCTAGGCTGCCCCTGAATGGACAGTCTCTTATAACATGGCCTTGAAGGCCATAAGTAAAATAAGAGTTTGTCCCAAAATGGCATTTCCCGGAATGAGTCTTATCGCAATAAGGACAATGAGGCAAAGGTGGCCTTAACTGACGTGATTCTATGTTTATCTGTGAACTTGAAACCCTAGAGTTCTAACCAACTCCTGAATACCCTGTGCTATCAAACTTCCTACCTGTGACTTGTCAGGGTGCACTCTGGGCTACTAGGAAGGGTATCTTCCATACTGTTGAGGCTGCCCCCTAAAAAACCACCATAATAACTAGCTGACTTAGTTCTCTTATGCTGGCCTTTGTCAAAATCTCTCCCGGGCTGACGTCTCCTATGCCGATCCTCCACTCCTTGTGCATACGCTTGTACCCAAGCAATATCCATGCCTGGCTGAAAAGCCATGGCCATACAACTATCAACCAAGTGATAATCTAGCCCTATCAAATAACGATGCACCCTATCAGCCATATCGGCCATAATAGTGGGTGCATGTCTCGCTATTGAGTCAAACTCGAGGCTATAGTCTTTAACACTCCTACCATTCTGCCTCAGCTATAAACATTTATCAACTCTAGAACATTTAATTTCCAGAGGTAGAAAATGGCCAAAGAAGGCTTTCACGAACTCATCCCAGACTGCTGGAGGAGCACCCTCACCCCTCGATAATTCCTAGGACTTATACCAATTAATAACTACGTCACACAACCAATATGAAGCTAACTAAACAAACTCAGTCTCAAAAGCCCTAATTATTCTCAATGTGCATTGCATCTGTCAAATAAACTATTGCGGGTCATCTGCAGTCCTCGACCCATAGAACTCTAGAGGGTTACAAGTCAAGAAATTGTGAACCCTCAAACTGTTATGTCTATTTACCTCATCTACTCCTAACCCATGCCTTCAAGCCTGCCCTGCCACTATTCTGGTCAGCAACTGCATGGCATCTCTCATAGCCCTATCATCAGGCCCTGGCTGTAGAGCTGGAGGCTCACGCATTGGAGCATCAGGATTTGTAGTTGCTGTTGTTCTAACCTCCTCTAGAGGTGGCGGTGTAGTAGATCTCACCGATTAGAGCACAATCCCCAGCATAGACAGGGTATGAGCCCTAGTAATTCTTAGGGTTTGTTTGGTTTCTCCCGCTGTTGACTAGCCCTTCTGGGTAGTGGTCACTTTCCTTTGAGGCATTGCTGTAAATGTGATAATCCGTTAGGGAGAAATTATCTTAATATTGCAGCTCTATCGCACGATGTAAGATAAGAAAGAAAGACAACATCCTAAATTCCATGTAGCCTTCTATTTATGAATGTGGTACACAACACACCGATAAATAAGACTCTACTAGACGGTCTATAGACACTTCGAGGACGAACTGCTCTGATATCACTTTTGTCATGACCCAACCCCATGGGCCGCGACTGGGGTCTTATCTGGACCCTGTATACCTAGGTAATAGATGTAGTCACATCAGACTACAACCAACGTTATAACATATATAAAAACCCTAATGGGTCACAACATTTCCATGTACACATAGCCTTTCATTCTCCTTTTGAGGAGTTATATTAATCCTCACAACTTATCATTCATGCATATAACGCATAAGCTGACGAGGTTATTGTAGCATGTGAGGTCATCCCGTTATGTACATATACGCAAGCCGACAAGGCCGCCATGACAATGGGAACGTCCTAAACATAAATCATACAGACATGATCGAGCACACGTATAAACACAACCCACTCCCATCTCTACAAACCACTAAGAGCATTAATAACAATATATGGCAGGACAGGGCCCCTACCGTACCCCTTATTATACCAATATATACATAGAGGGTCTAGTACCCAAAAGCTTGACTCAGATTCAATGGAGCTTCTCCTAAATTTGCTGAGTGGAACCCTAAGCTGGCGGATCCCCAAAATGTGCGTCTGTACATGTAGGCATGAAATGCAGGCCCTCAAAGAAAGGGAGGTAAGTACGATACATGTACTAAGTATATAAACCATAACATAGCATAAATGAGATTTCAACTGAAATAGGGATGCAGGCAAAAAATGTAACAGTTAACAAATTATTATACCTACACCGTGTGAAGTGAGGGTATGTTTATCATTCTCACATACCGTACCCGGCCTTCTATGGGACTCAGGGTTACAAATATATCACTATGTTTTCATATGCATGCCTATATACTGTATTTAGCCCCTTAGTGAGGGACTCAGAGTAACTGTCATTTCATTGTGTATCATGCCCAGCTCTTCATGGGATACGCTGAATAAGCATTTCATCATTTATCATGCCTGGCCCTTCATGGGATGCGGTGAATAAGCATTTTATCATTTATCTTGCCCGGCCCTTCGTGAGATGCGGTGAATAAGTATTTCATCATTTATCATGCCTAACCCTTCATGGGACATAGTGAATAAGCATTACATCATTTATCATGCCCGACCCTTCATGGGACGCGGTGAATAATATATTAGCAGCATACGCAAGCAGATTAGTGAATAATCATATGCAAATAAATTCATCATTTAAGGCTCAACGAAGTGGTCAAATGAACCGTCACTTGGAAACCAGGGTAGGAATCATCTCCAGTACCCTCTAGATGCCATTAGGGACTATGTCAACTGGAGCCTCAACTTCATAGTCATACATTACTATAGTATGAACCATCTTATAGAAGTTCGAGTATTGTCTATCTCAAAGCCTTTTAAATAGAGGAGCTTTTTCGTACCAATCACTATTCAATCGTATAGAAGACTTGAGGAATAGGAGCTTAACTCCTTTAAGAGTCTTAACATCTATAAGTGAACCAAAAACATGTATCAAGGAAGTGACCAACAACTTATGGAATCGAAGACATTTATTATTGTAGGGTCCTTAGGAATAAGAGCTTATATCTCCACGTACTATTCAACACATAAAAGACTCGAGAGTAGTGGCTTGACCGCCTTTAGAGTTTTAGCATTCAGACGTGGATAAGAGTCCTGAGTCATGCTCAAAGCTTATGAATAGAATTACCCCAAGCTTCATATACACATCATTCGTAACCTATATTTAGGATATTCCAAAAAGAAAAGGGATGGGCTTTACATACATTTGAAACATGCCAAACCAAGGGAGAGATAGGCCTTACACACCTCTTATAGATTCCTTTTAACCGTGTTTGTCTCGTCGTCCCCTGAACCTATTTGACATGAAAATAATACTCATATTAATAACCTTCAACCCTCCAGTTCCTACATTTTTATTCAAGTATCTATAGGAAATATTCCCTGGTTTGCCTTTCTCGACTAGTCCCTTAATTCGACAAGGAGTTAACGGAAATCGGACAGCACCTCCCTTATAACATACCCTATCCGAATTTCTAATTATATCCCTAATTATGACAGCCAACCAAAAACAACAACCCGCAGCTCATATACGAGTAAACCACTTCAACATTACACAAAATAAGTCCTAAACAGCCCGCTCAAACTACGACTTCAAAATACGGTTTTCAATTTGTATTTCGTAAAATCTTAACTACACAAAATGGGAAGTGATATGTCTGCAAACAGAAGCACTTATCCCTATATTTAGACATTTTTCCAGACCTTCAACAATAAAAAAAAGTCCCAATACAACCCCACAATAACAACGACACTAGTTAAACTTTAAGCCGACTAGAATACACCAAAACAGTCCCTACACGACTTGCAGCCTCCTTCAGAGGTGACGTACATATTGTCACGTATCCAACTCATATTTACACATCCATAACATGCTTAAACACTTACTCAAATGTGGGACAAGAGAATCAAACCTTACCTTGCTGAAAATTAACTTCGGAAGCTCCTTAACGTGCTAAAATTTGGTTGGGCTGCTCGCTACACTTCTTGCTGCCCCAAATAGTAATTTTTCACTATTAAACACCGTCATGTAACCGTAGGATACCTTAAATAATAAAATGACAGAAAAAAATTGGAGGACTTACCTTCTTTCTCCCTTGGTCGCCACCATTTTCTCTAGTTCCTAGGGTTTTCTTTTCTTTTCTCTTTAGTTTAGGATGCTGAAATGTAGGCTGTCATAAAAGACACGTATATATCCTTCCTTAAAGGGTGACACATGGCATCCCCCTAGGAGTGACACGTGGCAGCCCCCTAGGGGTGACATGTGGCAGCCCCCTAGGGTGCCACCTCACTCCATGAAACCATCCATATGTTGCCTAGTAGCAGGTGGGGTCCACCCTAAGTAGGTGAGTCACCTACTTGATTCAAGTAGGTGCATCACCTACTTGCTTCAAGTAGGTGCATCACCTACTTACTTCATGTAGGTGCGTCGTCTCCTTATTTTTCTTACGTGGGTTCGTAATCTCTTCTCACTTTAAGAGTCTATGTATCCCATGCTACTTAAGCTTGATGTGCACTCAAGTGGCTAAAATTTGTAGGACATCCAAGTTGGTAGCTTATGCAAGTAGATCGGGTCCTATGACTCATTACTTGGCCTCCAACTCCTTTCGGATTCTTATAACCCTATTTCCAATCTTCCTTATTATGGGGTATCTCATTCTCCTTTCCTTAGGGTTATTTGATAGCATGGTAGCTAACCTAGGTCACGTGGCAACTTTTAAGAAGCTTAAGGAAGCATTCCAAAGTACCAAAAGTACGGGGCATAACAAAGTTAATGACGAAGATATGTGATCTTTTTGGCTTCAAGCAACGCAATTCCTCTATGTATTATGCGGCTGATAATGGTCTCACTGAAGAATTTAACAAGACACTCTGCAACTTGTTGAAGAAAGTTGTTTTCAAGTGCAAGAGAGATTGGCATGAAAGAATTGAAGAGGCTCTTTGGGCATATAGGACTACGTATCGCACGCCAACACAAGCGACTCCCTATTCTCTTATTTATGGAGTTAAAGCAGTACGTCCACTTGAGCGTCAAATCCCATCATTGCGCCTTGCCATTTAAGAAGGACTCACTAATGAAGAAAATGCTCGGTTATGCCTTGAAGAATTAGAGGCTCTTGATGAAAAAAGACTAGAGGCCCAACAAAGTCTAGAATGTTATCATGATTATCTAGCTCAATCTTTTAATAAGAAGGTTCGTCTTAGATGCTTCCAAGTAGGTGATCAATTTCTTGTTGTAATAAGGCCTATTATTACTTCTCATCGGTCTGGAAGCAAGTTCTCCGCTAAATGGGATGGACCATATGTGGTACAAGAAGTATGCTCAAGTGTCGCTTAAAAACTGGTTGACTCAGAAGGATTGTGCATTGGCCCTATTAATGGAAAGTTCATAAAGAGATACTATCCTTGAAGAAGAGAAACACGCTACTTAAGGAACGAGCATAAACTGCATAATACTCCTGGCCCGCAAGAGTATAAACTGTGCATGACATCAAAAAAATATCAGCTAGGTTAAAAATCTCAAAAGAGGCGGCCTAGGCAAAAGTTAGGACACAAAAAAACAAAAATAAAATAAAATAAAATAAATCACTCTTTCAGAACTACGTTATGACTTGATCCTCTTCATTGAGGTACGTAGGCGCTTGGAATTACATTCTGAGTTCAGTCGCATAAGTATCCAAAAAACACATAGTCTCTCTTGACCCTCTTCGCCGAGATCCGTGGTGCTTAGAGTTACATCCTAAGTTTAGTCTCATAAGTTCAAAAGAAATAGGGCACACTATTATTTGAGCATTACAATATTTTTATAGATTGTCATATATAACGTGTGAATTAGAGAAGGTCAATCAAGACAAAATTTGAATTGACTTCAAAGAAATATTCGTACAAATTCGTAAAGCTATTAGTTGTGATTATTGTACATAGTGTAGTTCTATGAATCTTCTTTCGGCTTCTCTATGCTGAGACATGAATATTTTTAATAAGATCATGCGAATATGAATCTGTCAGCTTTCCTGCATATGAAGTTCATTTTTGAAGTTTTTTTAGAATGATCCTGAGGAACTTGAGCTATAAATTTTGAATATGTTTTAGATTAAGAAGTTTGGTTTCTGATAAATTAAGTCTCTCTTGGATTTGGTGCTCTCATACAATGATATATCTCTTGTACTATCGAAACACACAAGGTATCGCAACTCTGAAGAAGAGGAAGTCAAATCTCTAAAGTAAACCATGACTCAATCTGTAAAAAACAAAAGTATTTTACTAGTACTTAAATAAGTAATTCAATAATCATGGTCATGAATCTCAATAATGAACAATTATATTCTTTGAGCATGAACTATCCCTAATCTAAATGGTGTAAAGTCTTTATCAGTCATATAAAGTCTTTGCCTCAGACGGTGTAAAGTCTTTGGCTTAGACTATGTGATGCCTTTGACTCAGACGGTATAAATTCTTTGCCACAAATCATATAAAGTCTTTGCCTCAGACGATATAAAGTCTTTGGCTTAGTCTATGTGATGCCTTTGACCCAGACGGTGTAAAGTCTTTGCCATAAATCATGTAAAGTCTTTGCCTCAGATGGTGTAAAGTTTTTGGCTTGGACTATGGGATGCCTTTGACTCAGACGGTGTAAAATCATTTCCACAAATCATATAAAGTCTTTGCCTCAGACGGTGTAAAGTCTTTGGCTTAGACTATGTGATGTATTTGATTTAATCGGTTTAAAGTCTTCATCAAAGATAATGTTAAAATTATTGGCTCAAACAATGCAACACCTTTGACTCCAATAGAATAAAATTTTATTGTATATGAAGTAATATTTTCACTCCTCGTATCTTGATGAACTTAAGAGTGTATGCAAAAAAGAGCATCAAAATTGTCAATGCCAATGATAAGAAATAAATAAAAGGAGAAAGTATATTTATAGATAAATAGTGATGGTGAGGGAGTCTTTCTCCCAAAGTAACTATAATTACTTTTTGGGTTAGGACTCTAGTGGAGTGGTACAAATTTATTCTCTCCAAATCCTAATTGGTTGTGAAATTGTGAAAATTTAGGCTATCCATATTCTAAAAGGAGTGTGTCCTTTCTGAATTCTAACTGGATGATTATTATTTAAAAAAAGGCATAAACAAAATACCTCGTATCTTGATAAACTCAAGAGTGTATGTAAAAAGGAGTATCTAAATTGCTAATGCCAATGATAAAAATAAATAAAAGGAGAGAGTCTATTTATAGATAAATAGTGATGGTGAGGTAGTCCTTCTCCCGAAGTAACTATAATTACTTTTTGGGTTAGGACTCTAGTGGAATGATATAAATTTATTTTCTTCAAATCCTAATTGGTTGTGAAATTGTGAAAAATTGGGTTATCCGTATTCTAAAAGGAGTGTATCCTTTATAAATTCTAATTGGACGATTATTATTATTATTTTAAAAAAAAGGACCTGCGGCCCAAAAAAAGAGAGGAGAAGAAATTATCTTATATTGTGCTCTCTCGTTGTGGCTTGCAACACTGCAATTGATGCAAAATATAAAGAGCATATCTTTATTTATAGAGATCCCTAAGGTTGTTGTGGAAGTATTTTTTTTTTCATGTGAAACACTTAAAACAATTATACTTCTAAAAGGACTTGAATTATTGGACTACTAATTGTAGTTATTGACCGGCATTAACTATCCCTCTAAGTGGATTATGGTTTCAAACTTAAAGAATATAATTATTATTATTATTATAACTCTGATCATCATGCTTATATAAGGTCCTTCAATTTTTTTTCTTTATCCGATTATTGCATGCGAGATTTACACGTATAATTTAATATTGCTCTCAAATAAAATAATACTTCAAGTCCAGTCTTCAAAAAAATAAAATATTTTGACAAGACTTAAAGTAGGAGGCATTTGTATACATTAAGATTATATTGGATTTAAATCCGTAAATTAATTTAGACTATATTAAATTCAAGAAAATAGTCGAAATGATGTGGCAATCCAAGTTAAATAAATAATACACTAAAAGCACACCATGTGTCAAAGTTATGTGGCAATTCAAGTCAAACTAAATGAGCCACTAAAATCACACCACGTGTCAAAGTAATATGGCAATCCAAATCAAATTAAATGAGCCACTAAAATCACACCACGTGTCAAAGTTATATGGCAATCCAAGTCAAATTAAATGAGCCACTAAAATCACACCACATGTCAAAGTTATATGGCAATCCATGTCAAATTAAATGAGCCATTAGAATCATGTCATGTGCCAAAATTATGTGGCAATCCAAGTCAAATTAAATAAGCTACTAAAATTATGCCATGTGTCGAAGTTATGTGACAATCTAAGTCAAATTAAATGAGCCACTAGAATAATGTCACGTGTATATGTGACATATTCTGACCAATCAAATTAAAGCTCTTTACTAAAGCAATCTGATTGGTTAGTTCAAACCAACCAATCAAATCACACTCATACCACTCCCTACAACTATAAATGGGGGTCCTTATTATTCTCAGAGATGGGGAAGAAGAACAAGAAGCAAGAAGAGAGCTCGTGGATCAAAGACCTCAAATTCTTGACAAAGCTATAAAGTTCAAGTAATCAAATTCAAGTTCAAGTTTAAGATCAAGAATGAAGGAAAATATCAAGAAGTTCAAGATTAAATTACCTGTTCATACTTATTATTCGCATATGCTAAGTTATATGCCTTGCTAAATCGCATATCTTAGGCAAATCCTGAGTGGAATGGAGGAAGATCCAGGGTAGTAGTGAAAATGACTGAAGGGGTTCTTGTGGTTGATGCAGTGACAACATTGATAACACAAATTGCAGCCAAACAGAATATGATGAACACCCACTTTAAAAATCTAGCATTGAGAATGGTGCAACAGAAACCAACTTAATGTAAAGTGTATGGCAAAAACAAGAATATATATCTGAATACTGTGGGGGGAAATCTAGAATTGATAAATTTTGTTGGAACTACACAAAAGGGTAGAGGAAACCAATATTATAGTAACTCCTACAACCCAAATTGGAGAAACACCTAAACCTCTCATGGGATGGAAATCAAAATTAGTACCAAGGGCAATATCAGTATAGGTCACAGGGTAGTGGAAAACACTACAATCAACAGGACTAGGGAAGTCAGCAAACTAGTAAGTTGCGACAACATGAGCGTAGAGGATATTCTTAAACAAATAATGGTTGATCAAGCAAAACTTCTAAAGATGTCCGTAACAATCAATTGACCATCCAAATTTAGAAAATTAGTTTGGGAAATTAGGAAGTGCACAGAATTCTCGCCAGCAAGGAGTTTTACCCGGTAACACTAACCAAAACTCAAAGCAGGTAAATGTAGTGAGCACCCAAAATATTTGCGCACTTGTGGAGTTGGCTCCTCAAAGTAAACTTGTTGAAGGAAAAGGTAAGAAGAAGGAATATGATGAAATCAAGCCGAACAAGCTAGATGATAATGACTAATAAGCATCAAAAGAACCTCCTCCGTTTCCACAAAAGTTCAGAAAGAAGATGGAGGATGAATGCTTCAAGAAGTTTGTCGAAATGCTAAAACAGTTACACATTAACTTTCCTTGATGTTTTGTAGGGTATCACAAAGTATGTCAAGGACATTGTGGCCAACAAGAGAAGGTTGGCTGAGTATGAGACACTGGCACTCACTGAGGAGTACAGCTCTAGAATATTGAATAAGCTTTTAGCCAAGCAAAAAGAACTAGAGAGTTTCACTATGCAGGTTACAATTGGTAGGTGCATAAATGCAAGAGGACTCTATGATTTAGGTGCAAGAACAAACTTGATGTCGCGACTCATGCCCGAGTTGGACACCCATACGTACCCTTAGCCCAAATTAGCATATTAGCAGAATAAACAAATATAGAAATTAATTAAGGTCACTAGATAGCGCATGAAAATAGATGCAGCTCACGAAAGCCGATAAGTCCGTCATAGAATACGAAAGCCCAAACATATACAGAACCCATAAATACATATCTACAGACCTCTACAGAATGCTAGCATAATCATATGATGGGATAGGGCCCCGTCGTACCCCTGACCAATATATACATATAGGCTACAGAAAGGTCAGTACCAAAATATGGGCTTCGGACAAAAGAGCACTATCAAACCGCAGAGTGGATATCCTAAGCAAGCGGATCAGCAACTCAAATGTCTGTACCTGTGGGCATATAATGCAGCCCCCGAGGAAAAGAGGTCAGTATGGAAAATGTACTAAATATGTAAAGCATGGACTGTAATAAATAAAGTCATAACCAGAACAGAATGTGCAGAAAATGAGCGAAATATCCAGAATGTCAAAATACTTATCACAAACACATATAATGCATGCAGAAAAATATATGTCATAACTGGCCCCATTAGGGGACTCGGTGAACAAAACATGGTCGCCCTCCCATCACTAGTACCAGAGCACAACATACTCCAGAGTAGGAAATATCTCCGTAACAAATCATAACATATCATCACACATTAGCATATGTGTACATGGCACAACATAGACCATAACCCATGTACATGTCATACCTGCCCTCTCACTTAAAATTATGGTGAATAATGCAGAGAAGTACGCTTGATAACATATCCTGGACCAGGCTCAGTGGAAGAAGCATTGAGGCATCCATGAGTGGATTAGTGAAAAACTAAATTCAATTTCAAATATTGTCAAAGACTCGATGAAGTAATAAAAATGAATTGTCATTTGAAAATCAGGACGATAGTCATATCAACCATCCCTCAAATATCACTATTGATCATATCAAAAGAGCCTTAGAAATCCTAGGCATGAATCAGGATGATACCAAATAACTTATAAAAGTCAAGGACATTAACTATCGGAGAATCTTTAAGAACAGAAATCATGAATCACCCTCGAGACTTATGAATAGAATTACCCCCAAAGCTCATATTAATCCTTACTTAATTCTAAGACATGCCAAAAGAAAGAAGTGACAGCTTTACATACTCTCTACTTTCCCTCATGTAGTCATCATATACATATGTGCCGTGGAATGTACGGTCCAATCCTTAGATAGTAACATATGCCGAGGAACGTACGACCCGAACCTTAGATAGTAACATATACGATACCCGGCCCATCAAGGGACTGGGTACCATAAACATCTCATCATAACATCATAACTTATGTCAAGGACATAGAAAGAGAAATAAGGTAGCTTCACATACTTATGCTAAAATTATGCCAAGAGAAAGAAGGTAGCTTCACATACCTTTTATGGATTACTCTTAACCACATTCGCCTCGTCGTATTTTGAACCTATTTAACATGAAATAAATACTAAGGTTAATAACCTTTCACTTTCCAATTACCAACTCTACAACCAAGTATCCATAGGAATCGTTTCCTTATCCATTTCCCTCGACTAGTTTATTACTAGTTCCGAAGTTACCGAAAATTGGGCAGCATCTCCCCTATAACTTTCCCTATCCAAACTTCCAATTACATCCTTAATTAACACATCCAACCAACAACAAAAACTATAAGCATATATACAAGTAAAATTCCTTCAACATAACACAATATAAACTCTAACTAACTTGCTTAAAACTACAGAACCAAAATAAAGTTTTTAACCTTTATTTCATAAAACCTTTAACCATACGAAATGGAGGGTCATGTGGCTGCAACTGGAAGATACCACACCCTTATTAGAATACTTTCCAGCCCTAAAACATATAATCAATCCATATGCAACTGCAGCACCACAATCACAATACACTTCTCAACTTCGATTTAACTCTAACGACTTCAATTTAGTTTGTTTTTAACATCAAGCATCCGTATGAAAATTTTCCACTTACAGCCTCATTTAATACATTTAATATACCTCATAAAAATATCATAAACTCTAATTTAAATGGTAAATCCTTACCTTATCCGAAACTCGCCAAAACTCACCTCAGAAGCTCTTCTAGCGTAGCTGAAACTTTGTGCTTGTTTGCTATTCTTTTGGGGCTGCTTGAAACAATAAATTTACATTAATAACACCTTCATACCATCTTGGTATACCCTATATAATTAATTCATGGAAATAAATTGGAGAACTTACCTTTTTCTCCTCCCTAAACCATGGCTCTCTCCCTCTCTAGCTAGAGTTTCTCTTCTCCTTTTTTCTAGACTTTTTGGATGATGTAACTTATGGGATAAGGATGAGTTGAAAAGTCATACAACATATATATATATGCCACCTTAGTGGGTTACACGTGTCATCCCCTAAGTGGTGAAATGTGCAAAGCCCTTAGTGGGCCAACACATCACCTCCTCTTATTAAGGTCTACCATATGGCATGTGGGGCCCACCCCCTTGCTTCAACTACTTCTACGTGGAACTTCTAGCTGCTTCCAGGTGGCCCTCTCTCTTGCTTCCATGTGTCACTTTCTTTTCCTTTTCGTGGGTTCGTAATCTCATCTTGCTTTATGTATGTAATCCTTGCTACGTAAGCTTGGTATGCACTCAAGTAGCTTAAGAATGTAAGACTTTCAAGTTGGTAGCTTACGTACGTAAGTTGAGTCCTACGACTCATTACTTGGCCTCCAACTTCTTCTAGATTCTTATAACCATATTTCCAATATTCCGTACTATGGGGTGTCACATTCTCCCTTCCTTAGAGTTGTTTGGTAGCGTTATAGATTATCCGGCTCACATGGTGACTTCTAAGAAGCTTAAGAACCTTTCAAGGTACAAAATTATAGGGTATAACATTCTTTCCCCTTTAGAACATTCATCCTCGAATGTTAACTCATCTTATAGGGTTTTACGAGGATTTCGGGAGTTCTTTATAATCGTTGTCTTCCAGTCTTTTTAGGAGTTTAGACTACCTTTGGCTATAGGAAACAAGTACGGATATCTCTTCTCTACCTCTCTGTAACGTATCCAAAATATTATAACTGTATTGTCTTTATTGAACCCTTATTCCTTTTACCACGTACTTACTCACTTGGCCCTATGCGTAACACATACATATTTATAGGTTGCATAACCCTGCCAGTACAACTTGTATGAGGTAGACATAGTCTTTTCATCTTATCATACTTCTTTCTTTTCCTTTATTCACTCATTGCTCTTCTCACTTCCAATCATAGGAGGCTTGTTGTCCCTTTTCCTTGGTTATTTATCTATCGCAGCATCATTTGCGACCAACGCTATAGCCAACATCTTGGATTTTGACCCTGCATAGTATCATTATCCTTCACATGATCTTTTGAGTTATTCGATACCCTTCTCTAGTCGTACCCTTTCTTTTTTTATACACACCCATCTTCTAACGTTATGTCATGTAAGGTTTTGCCAAAAACTTCTTGACACCTCCTTAAATACCATTCTAATTTCTATCCCATTATTTTTGGCTTTCAACCCTTCTAATTTACTTCAATGCGGGATCTTCTTGAAGTTTAAACATCCATGTCCGCTATATTGTAGTATCCATTATTTCCATCTTGACCTTGCATTCTTCTTACCCGCTTCACCCCTTAAGGAGGGGGGGTACTTATACCTTTGTCCACTCTCAAAACTCATCCAATCTCTTTTCCCAATCCGCTTGGTACCGTATCATGTCCATCTCTTTCTTCATCCTGTGTAACTTAATTCTGTACATACAAAACCTTGACTAAGTCACGAAGTGATGAGAAGTTTTCTATACATAGTGCGACATCTCATTTATTAATCTGTACTTGTGTAATGTGACCCATGGAACAACTCATCCAAAGACACACTTTACTTGTCTTTATCAAAAGTTAATTAGCACTTTTAGTCATTTCAATTTCAATTAGGCAATACTTGTATTCCGATGATAATTGTCCAAGGTTCTCTTGTAGGAATAGCTTTATCCCAACCTATATCCTTTATTTCTTGGGATGAATGTATATTGCACTATTTATTCCTTAAGTTTACCATCTTTGTCTCTTAAAGATTCCACTATTATTGGGGCGATGTTGTGTGCATGCACCACCCCTTTATACCTTATACCCCTTGCCCTTACTGTGTACCCAACACCAGCTTTTAATTTTCTCAACAACATACCATGTTTGCCTCAATCAGGGCCTTACTTTATAACCATGTAGTCGTATTGCACTTTTAAGTTCATATTGTATGTTCCCCTTTCGTTCCATATCTGTATTCATTTAATCATATCTATCTTGGGTGCTTTCGTAGATTTCTCTTATCATTTATCCCATCTATGTCTATCTTTTATTCCGCACAAGAGGGATCTTATACTACATCTGTATTATTCAGAATGCATTACTTCCACATAATCCTTTTTGTCATTTCCAAAATGTATTCTGTCCATCCATCTTTATTTGTATCATACCAATCATTCCCTAACACCCATTCTATCTCTTTGCTCATCCTTTTATAACTTGGTATTTCATAGTTCCATCACTTTTAGCATTCGTATCTTCGGCTACACATGTCATGACCTATTGTTACACTGTCATCTCGCTTTCTTGTTGCTTACTCCTTTCAGTTACTCTTTTTTTCTTTTGCTTTCTATCCTTTCCATTATCGCATAATCGTTATTCGCAACTTTCCCTACGGAACATAATAATTCTTTCTTATTTGTTCTCTAGCCCATTTTTCCATTTCATACTTACCCTTATATTCTTATTACACAGACCAGTCATATCACTAGCTACTTTCTCACTAGGCTTTACTTATTTTCATAACGATCCTTGTTATATTTATATCATATCCTGTTCGTATTCCACCCCATAGTATAACACTTCTTAAACTTTCTCACGATTCTTACTACGGGTTACTTACCCTTCTTAGTTAGTCTTATCCTTAATATCTCCCAAGATGTCCTATTAATACTTCATATCCGTCACAATTTTGTTTCCCTTGCACTTTTGTCTTAATCATACTATTACTTCTTTTAATTATAGTTCGTGATAGTTTATCCCTGTGTATCAATTTCGTCGGTGCCTTAATATATCGTTCTATCCAAAACTACCAGTCTTCTCTAAATCATCTCCCTAGGGTCACAAGTCCTTTCCAACTTTGGTTTACCATATCAATATCGACCTCCTAGTTTCTATTGCCATCAATTCCGCAATTAACTTATTTATTGAGGTCAGCCATACTCGTGGTTTAGAAAAATATCATCATTATTGTGGACACGACCTTTCAAGACATATTATAGCCTTGTATCTCTTCTCTTTTTATTTCTAGGAAAATTTGTGTTACACCCCGTACTTTGGTACCTTAGAACGCTTCTTAAGCTTTTTAAGTTCCTGGAAAGGCTACTAAGTTTCTTAATAGTTATCATGCGCAGATACACTACGACACTATCAAACGACTCTAAGGGAGGGAGAATGTGATACCTCATAGTAGAGAAGGTTGGAGATGGAGTCATAAGAATCCGGAATGAATTGGAGCCCAAGTAATGAGTCATAGGACTCGATTTAACTACGTAAGTTATAAATGTAAAAGTCTTATATACTTGAGCTACTGGAGGACATACCAAGCCTACATAGCACGGATTACATAGGCTCTTAAAATAAAGTGCGATGACAAACCTACGAAAGGGAGCAAAAACTAGTTTCCGAACTTATGAAAGCAAAGCAAGCAGGTGACAAGCAGGCAGGTGACAAGCAAGTAGGTGACACACCTAGGTGGGACCCACACTACCACATGGCAGCATGTGACTGGCCGAATAAGTTGAGGTGGCACCCTAGGAGGCTACCACGTGTCACCCTAGGGGGCTGCCATGTGGCACCTTCTAAAAAGGTGTATATATATGTATTATGTGACTCTTAACTTGTTCATTATCCAAAAATCAGCCAAGGAAGTTGAGAGAAAACGTGAGAGAAAGAGAGAAAGCTAGGCAGCCACGGATTGAAGAACCCGTTTTTAAAGAGGACTGCTGTTACTAATACTATCATAACTCCTTCTTTATAGCTCCGTTTCAAGTGATTCAAGATGTTTTGGAAATATATTTCATAGGGATATAACTTGTGTTTAGCATATACAACCCATTTTTTCCTTTATCAGCTCGAAAAAGGGTGATGAAGTATGGGGTAGGTGCTGCCCAGATTTCGTTTTGGAAATCCTACACAGACTGCTGTTGGTATTTTGGGCATATCTCTTTGTACAAAATTGCTGTAGGTATGATTCGAAATGGTATGCGACCTTGATACACATGTCTACAACTTTTCTTTTCTTGAGTCCACAAATCCTGTTTCTGTCAATTACCCCTTCGAAACTAAGAGACAATATGAGACAGTAAGCTGCGCAGAATTCACGTTTTGACAACTTTGGCGAGTTTTGGCCAATTTCGGGTAAGGTAAGGTTTCTCCTTTCAATTTGGAGTTTATGGTGTTTTTAAGAAGGGTATTATATGTCATTTAAGTTGATGGAAATGTAAAAACACGATAGAAATGTTTGACGTTGAAGACAATGTAAAATTGAAGTTGTCATAGTGGAATTGTAATCGAAATGAGGCGTTATGTGTGTGGAGGCTGCTGCTGGTTGTGTGGTGCGTGTTTCAGGGTATAAATATGTTCTAAATAAGGTGGGGGAGCTTCTGGTTTCATCCACACGACCCTCCTCTCCGCACGATTAAAGGTTTTACGAAATAAAGGCTAAAGACCCTATTTTAATATCGTAATGTTAAGAAAGTTGTTTGGAGCCTATGTTGTATAATGTTGCCATGTTTTATGTGTATATGAGTTGCAGGTTATTGTTGTTGGTTGGCTGTAGTGATTAGGTATAGAATTGGGAATTCGGATAGGGCAAGTTATAGAGGAGATGTTGCCCGAATTTCGTTAACTCCTTAACTAGTTAATAAACTAGTCGAGACTAGTCGAGAAAGGAGAATAAGGAGTTGGTTCCTATGGGTGCTTGGTTGTGGATTTGGAAGCTGGAAATTTGAAGGTTACTAATATTAGTATTACCTTCGTGTTAAATAGGTTCAGAGGACGACGAGACATGCCGGGCTAAAAGCAGTCGACCAGAGGTATGTGAAGCTTTCTTTTGGCATGTTTTTGGCATAAGTATGTAAAGCTATTCTTCTCTTATGTTGGCATGTGTTAGACGTAAGTAATGAATGACATGCATATGAGCTTGGGGTAATTCCATTCATAAATTCCAAGCCTGAACTATGAGTTTCATTCACTCCGTGATGATAGAACTCCTGTAATAGTTGAGTTGTTGCCTTTTAGGGCTTTTATATGATGAAAGGTAGTATGTGTAAAGCCTGTCTCTCCTTCCCTTTGGGATGTCTTAAATGTAAGTAAATTGAGATACGATTTGAGTATAGAGGTAGTTCCAGTTGTAAGTTGCGAGTATAACTCGTTACTCTAGTTCACTCCTAAATGCTAAGGGTCTTAAAGTAGTTAAACTACGACCCTCGAGCCTTCTATAGTCTGAATAGTGATTGGAGGTGTAAGCTCCTACACCTGGGGGTTCTTGGGCATACTTTATGATAATGGTTGAGGGATATTTGATATGCTGATGAGTCCTATATGTATGTATATGCATATTACATTATATATGGATCGGGCCGTCGTTCCTCGGCGTTGTTATATGATATGCATGTATACGGATCGGGCCGTCGTACCTCAGCACTGTTATATGAGACACGGATCGGGCCGCCGTTCCTCGGCATCATCATGATATATGGATCGGGCCATCGTACCTTGGCATTATCATTATTATAACATGATATATGGATCGGGCCGTCGTTCCTCGGCAGGTACTTGCGTTATACATGGATCGGACTGTACGTTCCACAGCGCTAAAAGCATATATATGCCTATCATGATAGATGATATTTTTGTACTATCGAGCCCCTAGCAAGCCTGGTACAAGGTTGATGAGGGTAGACATGACTCTATTTTGTAAGATGCAGGTATAGTGCTTTATTAATTGTTATACTTGTATCCTGCATCCCTATTTCAGTGTTGTCATAATTATGATGTTGTATGCTT
The DNA here is from genome assembly GCF_947179165.1 of Solanum dulcamara. Lineage (NCBI taxonomy): Eukaryota > Viridiplantae > Streptophyta > Magnoliopsida > Solanales > Solanaceae > Solanum > Solanum dulcamara. Next base: position 57,552,413 of record NC_077239.1, on the reverse strand, counting down.
TATATACTCAGTACATGTATCGTACTGACCCCCCTTTCTTCGGGGGGCTGCGTTTCATGCCCGCAGGTGCAGACACAGGTTTGGGAGTCCACTAGCTCAGGATTCCACCCAGCAAGTTAAAAGAAGCTCCATTGATTCGGAGCTGAGTTTTGGTACCAAACCTCTGATGTATATATTTATTTATTCAAAGGTATGGTGGGGGCCTTGTCCCGCCATATGATATCGTCACTACTCTTAAAGGTCTGTAGACATATATGTGGGTTGTATGTGTAAGTTTTGTTTAGCTGGGTCTACATGATGTATTACAGGTATGTATTATAGCAGTCGTGTTGGCTTGTGTGCCCTTTCATGTCATGACACAAATAAAAGAGGCTACAGGTACACAAAATGCTATGACCCATTGGGATTTTCCTGTACATGATTCTATTATTTATAAACCGGTGTGACTACACCTGAGTTATATGCATATGGGGGTCCAGGCTGGACTCCAGTCACGGCTTACGGGGCTGGGTCGTGACAGAAGTGGTATCAGAGCAGTTCGTCCTTGGAGTGTCTACAGACCGTGTCTAGTAGAGTCTTGTTTATCGGTGTGTTGCACGCCACATCTATAAACAGGAGGCTACAGGACATTTAGGATGTTTTCTTTCTTTCATATTTAAGGTCGTGCGATAGAGCCAAGTCATAGGAAGTAAAATTCCTTATACTAACCTTTGATTTCAGATGAAAGACAGCGTCGATAAAAGAAAGTGATTGATGATATTGGAAGTTACAAAGCATGCAGGTAAGCCACGGCGCAAACGATGTGTGCCAGGTAAGGTATTGAAATATGATTGACATGTAAAGTTGAAAAATTGAAAGGAAAAGTAGACGAAAAGTCTAACAGGCGTAGTTCGAGTTGGACATACGAGGTAAGTCCATCATTATATACTATTGTTGATATTGGGCACCCTGTGAGGCTGCAATATGACGTGATATGATACGTATATATGTATCCTTATGCGTGTTGGCCCTGTGAGGCACTGTTGGTATTTGTTTGCGTGCAGGTATTGAGATAGTAAGAAATACAGAAGAAACTCTGTCAAAATTTTCCTGAAATAAAAAGAGAATGAGATACAGGGCTGTAGAATGTCTTGAAAGGTCGTTCCCACAATAATGATGTGAATATAACGAGGATCGTTATGAAAAAAAGTAGAGCCTAGTGAGAAAGTGGCTAAGGATAGGATGTGGTCCATGTAATGAGAATATAAGGGTAACTTGGGCGGTGCAGCCTGGCCTACCGAATCAGCTGTTGGGTCATCGTCCTCTTTGGTAGTTACGTGCCCCACGGGGCAGGATGAGATCATACTAGCACTAACGCACCGGATTCCATCAGAACTCTGAAGTTAAGCGTGCTTGGGCAAGAGTAATATTGGGATGGGTGACACCCTGGGAAGCCCTGTGTGGCAGTGATATGAGATAATATGAATGTATATATGCGTTGGCCTTACATGGCATTGTTGATATAAAGAAGCATTGTGGATACGTGACTCCACCGTGAAAGATGATAACACCCTTTGAGATAGGGGATGTAGCTTTGCAAAACAACTAGTGCATTGCGAATTCATTAAAAGGACAAGTGGTACCCACTGGGATAAGGCTAGGGCTATGACAAAGCTTGGGACACCGAGCGTCGGAAGGTAAGTACTGCTTATTTTAGAATTGGAAACGACTATAAGCCCTAGCTAGTTATTGATCAAAATAAATGGGAAGTCACTTTGAATAAATTGCTACGTGACTCAAGTACCAACAATTAGACTAAATTAGCACCTCATGATAGTGCTAAGCTGTCGTACCTGGGCAACCAAAGGTATGGACAATATAAAGGAGGGCATAGATATGATGCAGTGTATCAAATGTGTTGGAAAAGAATCATATGTATTAGAAAATTAGAAATAAGGATGTAAAGTAGAACCCAAACAGATAGTGACATGGATACACCCCAAAAGGGGGGAAGTGGATATGGAAGATACAAGCGTGGAATGAAACCAATCAACAATAAAACGTATTAATGTGAATGCTTAAATTTCAAGTGAGATCCCATGCTGGAACAAGCTGGCAAAATTTAAAAGCCAACAATGGGCGGATAGAAGCCAAGATGATACCTGCGATAGTGTTGAGAATTATTGATAAGGTCCTTAAATAAGTATGATATCATAGAATGGGTGCATACAAAGTGGGTGAATACAATAAGGGAATTACTATGAGAACTGAAAAATATTGTAAGGAATAGCTAGGCTATACTCGACAGAAGGTAAGATGTTAGTAACAAAGTTACTGACTACTAGTATTGTGGTTAACATTCGGGGACGAATGTTCTAAAGGGGGGAAGGATGTTACACCCCGTACTTTTGTACCTTAGAACGCTTCTTAAGCTTTTTAAGTTCCTGGGAAGGCTACTAAGTTTCTTAAAAGTTATCATGCGCGGATACACTACAACACTATCAAACGACTCTAAGGGAGGGAGAATGTGATACCTCATAGTAGAGAAGGTTGGAGATGGAGTCATAAGAATCTGGAAGGAATTGGAGCCCAAGTAACGAGTCATAGGACTCGATTTAACTACGTAAGTTATAAATGTAAAAGTCTTATATACTTGAGCTACTGGAGGACATACCAAGCCTACATAGCACGGATTACATAGGCTCTTAAAATAAAGTGAGATGACAAACCTACGAAAGGGAGCAAAAACTAGTTTCCGAACTTATGAAAGCAAAGAAAGCAGGTGACAAGCAGGCAGGTGACAAGCAAGTAGGTGACACACCTAGGTGGTACCCACACTACCACATGGCAGCATGTGACTGGCCGAATAAGTTGAGGTGGCACCCTAGGAGGCTACCACGTGTCACCCTAGGGGGCTGCCACGTGGCACCTTCTAAAAAGGTGTATATATATGTATTATGTGACTCTTAACTTGTTCATTATCCAAAAATCAGCCAAGGAAGTTGAGAGAAAACGTGAGAGAAAGAGAGAAAGCTAGGCAGCCACGGATTGAAGAACCCGTTTTTAAAGAGGACTGCTGTTACTAATACTATCATAACTCCTTCTTTATAGCTCCGTTTCAAGTGATTCAAGATGTTTTGGAAAGATATTTCATAGGGATATAACTTGTGTTTAGCATATACAACCCATTTTTTCCTTTATCAGCTCGAAAAAGGGTGATGAAGTATGGGGTAGGTGCTGCCCAGATTTCGTTTTGGAAATCCTACACAGACTGCTGTTGGTATTTTGGGCATATCTCTTTGTACAAAATTGCTGTAGGTATGATTCGAAATGGTATGCGACCTTGATACACATGTCTACAACTTTTCTTTTCTTGAGTCCACAAATCCTGTTTCTGTCAATTACCCCTTCGAAACTAAGAGACAATACGAGACAGTAAGCTGCGCAGAATTCACGTTTTGACAACTTTGGCGAGTTTTGGCCAATTTCGGGTAAGGTAAGGTTTCTCCTTTCAATTTGGAGTTTATGGTGTTTTTAAGAAGGGTATTATATGTCATTTAAGTTGATGGAAATGTAAAAACACGATAGAAATGTTTGACGTTGAAGACAATGTAAAATTGAAGTTGTCATAGTGGAATTGTAATCGAAATGAGGCGTTATGTGTGTGGAGGCTGCTGCTGGTTGTGTGGTGCGTGTTTCAGGGTATAAATATGTTCTAAATAAGGTGGGGGAGCTTCTGGTTTCATCCACACGACCCTCCTCTCCGCACGATTAAAGGTTTTACGAAATAAAGGCTAAAGACCCTATTTTAATATCGTAATGTTAAGAAAGTTGTTTGGAGCCTATGTTGTATAATGTTGCCATGTTTTATGTGTATATGAGTTGCAGGTTATTGTTGTTGGTTGGATGTAGTGATTAGGTATAGAATTGGGAATTCGGATAGGGCAAGTTATAGAGGAGATGTTGCCCGAATTTCGTTAACTCCTTAACTAGTTAATAAACTAGTCGAGACTAGTCGAGAAAGGAGAATAAGGAGTTGGTTCCTATGGGTGCTTGGTTGTGGATTTGGAAGCTGGAAATTTGAAGGTTACTAATATTAGTATTACCTTCGTGTTAAATAGGTTCAGAGGACGACGAGACATGCCGGGCTAAAAGCAGTCGACCAGAGGTATGTGAAGCTTTCTTTTGGCATGTTTTTGGCATAAGTATGTAAAGCTATTCTTCTCTTATGTTGGCATGTGTTAGACGTAAGTAATGAATGACATGCATATGAGCTTGGGGTAATTCCATTCATAAATTCCAAGCCTGAACTATGAGTTTCATTCACTCCGTGATGATAGAACTCCTGTAATAGTTGAGTTGTTGCCTTTTAGGGCTTTTATATGATGAAAGGTAGTATGTGTAAAGCCTGTCTCTCCTTCCCTTTGGGATGTCTTAAATGTAAGTAAATTGAGATACGATTTGAGTATAGAGGTAGTTCCAGTTGTAAGTTGCGAGTATAACTCGTTACTCTAGTTCACTCCTAAATGCTAAGGGTCTTAAAGTAGTTAAACTACGACCCTCGAGCCTTCTATAGTCTGAATAGTGATTGGAGGTGTAAGCTCCTACACCTGGGGGTTCTTGGGCATACTTTATGATAATGGTTGAGGGATATTTGATATGCTGATGAGTCCTATATGTATGTATATGCATATTACATTATATATGGATCGGGCCGTCGTTCCTCGGCGTTGTTATATGATATGCATGTATACGGATCGGGCCGTCGTACCTCAGCACTGTTATATGAGACACGGATCGGGCCGCCGTTCCTCGGCATCATCATGATATATGGATCGGGCCATCGTACCTTGGCATTATCATTATTATAACATGATATATGGATCGGGCCGTCGTTCCTCGGCAGGTACTTGCGTTATACATGAATCGTACTGTACGTTCCACAGCGCTAAAAGCATATATATGCCTATCATGATAGATGATATTTTTGTACCATCGAGCCCCTAGCGAGCCGGGTACAGGGCTGATGAGGGTAGACATGACTCTATTTTGTAAGATGCAGGTATAGTGCTTTATTAACTGTTATACTTGTATCCTGCATCCCTATTTCAGTGTTGTCATAATTATGATGTTGTATGCTTTATATACTCAGTACATGTATCGTACTGACCCCCCTTTCTTCGGGGGGATGCATTTCATGCCCGCAGGTGTAGACACAGGTTTGGGAGTCCACTAGCTCAGGATTCCACCCAGCAAGTTAAAAGAAGCTCCATTGATTCGGAGCTGAGTTTTGGTACCAAACCTCTTATGTATATATTTATTTATTCAAAGGTATGGTGGGGGCCTTGTCCCGCCATATGATATCGTCACTACTCTTAGAGGTCTGTAGACATATATGTGGGTTGTATGTGTAAGTTTTGTTTAGCTGGGTCTACATGATGTATTACAGATATGTGTTTTGGCAGCCATGTTGGCTTGTGTGCCCTTTTATGTCATGACACAAATAAAAGAGGCTACAGGTACACAAAATGCTATGACCCATTGGGATTCTCCTGTACATGATTCTATTATTTATAAACCGGTATGACTATACCTGAGTTATATGCATACGGGGTCTAGGCTGGACTCCAGTCACGGCTTACGAGGCTGGGTCATGACAATTTGGGCAGATTTTCCTTTGTATTTCTTACTATCTCAAACCTGCACGCAGAAAATACCAACAGTGCCTCACAGGGACAATATATATAAAGATACATATATATGTATCATATCACATCATATTGCAGCCACATAGGGCGCCCACAATCAACAGTATGAAAATGGACTTACCTCGTACATCTACTGGAACTTCCCATGTTACACTTTCCTGTCTACTCTTTCTTTCACTTTACAACTTTACATTTCAGTTCTACTTCAATACCTTACCCAACAGATATCATTCGTGCCTTTTCTTACCTACGTGCCTTGTGACTTCCAATATCGTTAGTAACTTCCTTTCGTTGCTGTCATCCTTCTGTTAACATCCAAGGTTAATATAAAGAGTTTTCCTATGACTCGGATCTATCGCACAATCTTAGCTATGAAAGAAAGGTAACATCCTAAATGTCCTGTAGTCTCCTGTTTATAGATATGGCGCGAAACACACCAATAAACAAGACTCTACTAGACGGTCTGTAGACACTCCAAAGAAGGACCGTTCTAATACCATTTTTGTCACGACCCAATCACCCAAGCCGCGACTCATGCCTGAGTTGGACACCCATACGTACCCTTAGCCCAAATTAGCATATTAGTAGAATAAATAAATATAGAAATTAATTAAGGTCACTAGATAGCGCATGAAAATAGATGCAGCTCATGAAAGCCGATAAGGCTGTCACGGAACACAAAAGCCCGAAACATATACAGAACCCACAAATACATATCTACAGACCTCTACAGAATGCTAGCATAATCATATGATGGGATAGGGCCCCATCGTACCCCTGACCAACGTATACATATAGGCTACAAAAAGGTCAGTACCAAAATATGGGCTCCAGACAAAGGAGAACTGTCAAACCGCAAGTGGATGTCCTAAGCAAGTGGATTGGCAACTCAAACGTTTATACCTGCGGGCATATAATGCAGCCCCCGAGGAAAGGGGGTCAGTATGGAAAATGTACTGAATATGTAAAGCATGGACTGTAATAAATAAATTCATAACCTAAACAGAATGTGCAGAAAATGAGAAAAATATCCAAAATATCAAAATACTTATCACAAACACAGATAATGCATGCGGAAAAACATATGTCATATCCGGCCCCATTAGGGGACTCAGTGAACAAAACATGGTCTCCCTCCCGTCACTAGCACCACAGCACAACATACTCCAGAATAGAGAACATCTCCGTAACAGATCATATCATATCAGATGTCCATATTATATCATATCATCACACATCAGCATATGTGTACATGTCATACCTTCTCCCTCACGTCGGGGCACGGTGAACAATGCAGAGAAGTATGCTTGACAACACATCCTGGCCCAGGCTCAGTAGAAGAAGCATTGAGGCATCAACGAGTAGAGTAGTGAGAAACTAAATGCAATTTAAAACATTGTCAAAGACTCGATGAAGTAATAAAAATGATTTTTCATTTGAAAATTAGGACCCATCCCTCAAATATCACTATTGATCATATCAAAAGAGCCTTAGAAATCATAGGCATGAATCAGGATGATACCAAATAACTTATAAAAGTCAAGGATATTAACTATCAGAGAATCTTTAAGTAGAGAAAACATGAATCACCCCCGAGACTTATGATTAGAATTACCCCCAAAGCTCATATTAATCCTTACTTAATTCTAAGACATGCTAAAAGAAAGAAGTGACAGCTTTACATACTCTCTACTTTCCCTCATGTAGTCATCATATACATATGTGCCGTGGAATGTACGGTCCAATCCTTAGATAGTAACATATGCTAAGGAACGTACGGCCCGATCCTTAGATAGTAACATATACCATACCCAACCCATCAAGGGACTCGGTACTATAAACATCTCATCATAACATCATGACTTATTTTAAGGACATATCAAGAGAAAGACGGTAGCTTCACATACTTATGCCAAAAACATGCCAAGAGAAAGAAGGTAGCTTCACATACCTTTTATGGATTGCTCTTAACCGCATTTGCCTTGTCGTCTTTTGAACCTATTTAACATGAAGGAAATACTAAGGTTAATAACCTTTCACTTTACAATTTCCAACTCTACAACCAAGTATCTCATAGGAATCATTTCCTTATCCATTTCCCTCGACTAGTTTATTACTAGTTCCGAAGTTACCGAAAATTGGGCAGCATCTCCCCTATAACTTTCCCTATCCAAACTTCCAATTACATCCTTAATTAACACAGCTAACCAACAACAATAACCAAAATCATATATACGATTAAAATTACTTCAACATAACACAATATAAACTCTAACCAACTCTCTCAAAACTACGGAACAAAAATAAAGTTTTTAACCTTTATTTCATAAAACCTTTAACCATACGAAACGGAGGGCCGTGTGGCTGCAACCAGAAGAACCCACACCCTTATTAGAACACTTTCCAGACCTACAACACGAAATCAAACTAGTTTCAACCATAGCACCACAATCACAACACACTTCTCGACTTTGATTTAACTCTAACGACTTCAATTTAGTTTATTTTAACGTCAAGCATCCTTATGAAATTTTTACACTTCCAGCCTCATTTAAGATATATAATATACCTCATAACAATATCATAAACTACAATTTAAATGGGAAAGCCTTACCTTGTCTGAAACTTGCCAAAGCTCATAATAACTCGCCTCGGAAGCTCTTGTAGCACGGCTGAAACTTCGTGGCTGTTTGATATCATTTTGGGGATACCTGAAACCATAAATTTACATTAATAACACCTTTATACCATCATGGTATACCCTATATAATTAATTTATGGAATGAAATTGGAGAACTTACTTTTTTCTCCTTCCAAAATCGTAGCTCTCTCTCTCTAGCTAGAATTTCTCTTCTCCTTTTTTCTAGAATTTTTGGATGAAGATGTAACTTATGGGATAAGGATGAGTTGAAAAGTCATAAAACATATATATATATATATATATATGCCACCTTAGGGTGACACATGTCATCCCCTAAGTGGTGACACGTGTCAAGCCCTTAATGGGCCAATGCATCACCTTCTCCACTTAAGGGATGCCATGTGGCATAAGGGGCCCACCCCCTTGCTTCAAATGCTGCCATGTGGCACTCTCTCTTACTTCCATGTGGCACTTTCTTTTCCTCCTCGTGGGTTCATAATCTCATCTTGCTTTACGAACCTATGTAATCCTTGCTACGTAATCTTGGTATGAACTCAAGTAGCTTAAGAATGTAAGATTTTCAAGTTTGTAGATTATGTACGTATGTCGAGTCCTATGACTCATTACTTGGACTCTAACTTCTTCCAGATTCTTATAACCATATTTCCAATCTTCCCTACTATGTGGTGTCACATTCTCCCTTCCTTAGAGTTGTTTTGTAGTGTTATAGATTATCCGGCTCACATGGTGACTTCTAAGAAGCTTAAGAACCTTTCAAGGTACAAAAGTATGGGGTATAACACTTGATGCCCACATCTATGTTCAAGAAATTAGTATTGGGAAATCCTAAGCCTACCATAATATTCCCTGCTCTAGAGTATATTGTGCTGTTGCGCCGGTGATAGGATGGCGACCATGTTTTGTTCACCGAGTCCTATTATGGGGCTGGATATGACATATGTTTCTATATGCATTATCTGTGTTTGTGATAAGCGTTCTGATATTTCGAATATTTTACTTATTTTCTGTACATTCTGTACTGGTTATGACTTTATTTATTACAGTCCATGCTTTACATATTCGGTATATTTTCCGTACTGACCCCCTTTCTTCGGGGGCTGCATTACATGCCCGCAGGTACAGACACTTGATTTGCTGACCCGCTTGTTTAGGACATTCACTCTATTATTTGACAATGCTCTTTTTTTGGAGCCCATATTTTGGTACTAACTTTTATGTTGCATATTTATAAATATTGGTCAGGGGTACGATGGGGCCCTGTCCCATCATATGATTAGGCTATCGCTTTATAGAGGTCTGTAGATTTATGTTGTGGGTTCTGTATATATTTGGGCTTTTGTATTCCATGACGGTCGTAGAGGCATCCGTGTGCTATATTTGCTTTTATGTGCTATCTAGCGACCTTATTTGATTTTTATATTTGTTTATTCTGCTAATATGCTAATTTAGGCTAAGGGTACGTATGGGTGTTCAACTCGGGAATGAGTCGCGGCCTATAGGATTGGGTTGTGACACCGGTAACACCTGCATTTCTAGAATCCATCATATCAACTTTGGGTACCAAATATGCCATCAGAGATCTTGGATCTCTATATGACATCTTAATAATTCAAGTGACCCGCCACTCTATCGACATAACATTGTTGACAATGTTATGCCTATGATATTCTAACAAGTGCTAAAATGCATGCTTGTAAACTACTATCCTCTTCCATGTCTACTTCAATCAAGCTTCACAATGGTTATACTGCCTTTTTCCATGATCGTACTCTCCATTGGAAAATCATAGCAGCACTATAGTACTTGACACTTACACAACTTGATCTGTCCTTCATTGTTAACAAAGTGTATCGATACGTGAATAATCCTTCTATAATCTAATGTACAGATGTGAAACAAGATAATACACTATCTTCAACATTCCCAGCATATGCTTCTTCTTATTTTTAAATTCATTTCTTTCTTATCACAAGTATTTACTTATTCAGATTAGGTCGGTTCCATAGATGATAAAAACCTACTAGTGGATTCAAAATATTTCTTGGTTAAAGTTTGGTATCTGTAATACCCTGTACTATTCTGACTTAGATAAATTTCGACAACCTAGAGAAAAGTTGAGAAAAACTAAAAAAGGTAGACTGTCTAGTGGCTCACACAAGGATGTATGACTCGTAGGAGTTTCTACGAGTTATAGGTGGGATTCGTGGAGTCCCTCCACACTTATCCATTTTTAGAAAGTCCAAACCAGTCCTTATAAGTGGGATTTATGAGTCATCAAATGTCTTATAGCCCATAGGGTTGCTTGTAGACTTAGGTGTCACATTCTAGTAGCTACTCGAATGTGCACAAGTTTCCATGAATGGGTCTTACAACCTGTAGAAAATTGCACAAGCCGTAGAAAGAGGTCCATAGACCCCAAACCCAAATCCCATTCAAGTCCTATGAGTAGCTTTCTATGACCCGTCAATAGATCTATGATCCATAGAATCCTGGTCATAGATCCACCAAGCCTTGAGATAGTGAGGTCCAATTTTGGACCATAGTTCCTACGAGTGACCTTCTACAGTCCGTAGGGAAGGGCCCATAGACGACCTAATCCATTTTAATAAGGGGAATTCTAGTGTTTTATCCCTATTTCCCAAACAAAACCCAAGACATTTTGGGACTAAAATTAGTCCCTTATAGTAACCAACTTGCCTTTTCCCTCATTATTAGTAAAAATAAATTTAGAGAAAGGATTGGAGAAAATAGGAGAATCTAGGGTTGAAGTGTTCTTTTCAAGACCTTCGAGTTTCGATGTCACACCCCGAGTCTACACTCTATGCTTGGCCGGCAATACAAAACCATTGTTGGTTCCCAAGCAAAATCTTTGCCTCGCTGACTCACTAAGCGGAAAACTTACTCATGAAAACCCAGTCCATGCCAAGAATTACATCAAAGTCAACCATGTCTAACTCAACTAAGTTTGTAGCAGTATCTTTATGATAGATAGAAACTCTCTATAGACTTCCTTACCTTGGATAGACTCATCCACATAACAAGAAACACTTAATGGTTCTAAGAGTCATTCAAAGAGAATTCCAAACTTAACTGCTACATAAGGAGTCAAAAGACACAAATCAACACCTAGATCAAGTAATGCGTAAACATTATAAGAAAAGAATCAAAATATACCAGTGACAACATTTGGTGAGTTCTCTTGGTCATGTCGATTACACATCGCATACAGATGGTTTGGACCTCTGCATGCGCCTAAAGTAGCCCCTTTTTGATTACCTCTATTTGGCAGTACTTTCAAAGAAGATTAGGCTATATTTCCCCCATTACTATGCTTGTCTAATGGGCAATCTCTGATGAATTAACCCATCTAGACATACTTGTAACAACCACTAATGCCATCTTGACACTCTCCCAAGTGAAGTCTACCATACTTACCATAAGGTGGTTTGCGTGAGGCACTCTGTACTATACTTTCTAAAACTAAGAGCCTTAGGCTTTGAAATTAAGGTTACCTTGAGACCTCTGGTCACTCCTATTATTGGTTGTAGGTGATGGTGCATAACCAAAACACCTCTTCTGAATAAAGGAACGATCACCATTACAACCCTTTTGATGGTTTCCCTTATTAGTTATGGATTTAGCTTTCTTGCTTTTATGCTCATCCCTATCATTTTTTTATTCTCCTCAACTTGAAGGGTATATACCATGAGTGTAAAGTTGTCCATATCTGAGATCAACAAGGTTGCTTATACCTCTTCTTCATATGTCTGCCCAAGCCAAAAATAAATTTCCTCATCTTGGCTTTCGCATTGGGAACCATCTCTGGATCATACCTAGACAGCTGAATAAACTTGACGCCATATTCCTTGTCAGTCATCCCTTTTTGCTTCAAGTTCAGAAACTCCTATACTTAGGCCTCCCTCTGCTTTCGTGGAAAGAAGTATCTAGAAATGCATTCTCAAACTCATGCCAGTCTACAGGCTCAACATACTTACCTTTACTTTACTCCTACTAGTTGTAACAGATATTAGTGACATCTTTCAACTGGTAGGATTCAAGTTCAACTCCTTGTATCTCAAAGTGTAAGACCCTAAAAGTTGGAAAGATGTAGAATAGAGTTTGAAGGAAAGAACACAAATAATATGGCACCAGGTGAGCCCCACGAAGCCAATCATGGGTCGTATTAGTCACTTGGTTCATGGAGTGGTCTCGTGGTGGTTACAAGGAATAGGGGAAGGAAATAGGCAAAGACCACGGATAGTCCATGACCTGTAGTTTGTACCATCAATTGTGGAAGGGTCCATGGGAATCCCAAACTTAAGGACATGTAAAGTTCATCCTCACAAAGCTCTTCACGACACATGAAGCACTTCACATGTCGTAGGCCTATCCGTGGAAGGTGAACCCCTTAGGTTATATGTCCCCTTCAGTTTTATGAGACCCTTCATAGATTGTGAAGGGCTACGCGGCCCATGCAGACCCTCCATCTAGGTGCCCTCGTCCACGTTAAGTAATGGTGTTTTGTCTTTTCCATATTAACTCATTAATAAATGTGGATGAATTTTGGGGGATTATTCCATTAATTTAATTACCTAAGCCATACTAAATCTCTCATTCTCACCCTAACACCCTTATCCTAAAATCTTCTCTCTAAAATTTTCTCTCAAGGGTCTTCTTCTTCCTCAAGCTAATTCAAAGAGAAATCAAGTCAAGTGTCCAAGTCAAGAGCACATTGCGGATTTTGAGGTCTAAGGTATGTGGGAATTCATCCATGGATCCTTTCACCCATGGAGTCCCAAGGTTCTTCCCAAATTATCTTTATAAATTCTTCTTCTAAAAGCCCTAGTTTCATGAATTTGCATTGGGTCTTTTTAATTATGATTTATCTTATGGATATTGATTAGACTATGCATAAATTTCATTACATTGCATAATTTCAACTTAAACTTAAATGACCCATGCTATATAATATTTTCAAGTATAATTTCAAGGATTTATGATCATAAACTATGAATGATTTTAATGAATATTTTATGAATGACTATCAAGAATTATGAATGACTAATAAAAAGTGATGAATGATATTTCAATGATGGTTCAAGCAAAGTATTAGCTCAGGTGGTGACCGCTCAATTGAATTAACAAATGGTAACTCACGAGTGTTAAGAAAAGGATATGGGTGAGCAAAAGGAATATTAAGAGGAGAAATTACTTTAACAGTCAGAAGATGTCAATGGGGGAAACAACTGGCTCGTATTTGAGGAAGAGTCATGGAAGGGAAATATCCTACCACTTGTGCCATAAGTGTAGCAAGAACCATCTAGGGGAGTGCATAGCTGGTACAAATGGTTACTATGGTTGTGGTAATAGTGGACATAAGTGGAGGGACTATCCAGTGGTTTCTAGGAAGGGAAGGGAGATTCGTCAACAGGTTGAGCCTAGTGATTCTTCAGATTTCCTGACCCAATAGAGTTTTTCATTTGGTATGTTGAAAGTCTTTGACTATCATATTTATGTATTATTAGATTCGGGTGCTACTCTATCATTTATTACTCCTTATCTTGCTATGACATTCATTGTTAGCCCTAAGATCTTGTTAATTTATACTCCCATTGGTGAGTTAATTATGGCTAAAAGAGTCTATCAAAATTGTCGAATTTCAGTTTCCCATAAAACCACCTTAGTTGACCTTGTAGAGATTAATAAGATTGATTTTAATATTATTCTCAATATAGATTGACGACATGCATGTGATGCTTCTATATGTTGTAGGAATCGTGTGATTAAGTTTCAGTTTCCTAATAAGCTAGTCCTAGATGGAAAGGTAGAAATTCTTTGTTTAAAGATCAATTCATCTTGTGCCTTAAAGCTGAGAAAATGAATTCCAAAAGGTTTTATCTATCATCTTGTCCAAGTTAGAGATATAAATTCCAAAGCTCCTACTCTTGAGTCAGTTTCGGTCTTAATGAGTTTCCAAAAGTAGTCTCGATGATCTCCTTGCTATCCATCCTAAAATGAAATACTTTAGTATCAATCTTCTCTCTGATATCCAACCTATCTCTATTCCTCCTTACCATATGGCTCCAACAGAATGTAAAGCTATCAAAAGATTAGTAAAAGGACTAGTTGGACAAGGGTTTTTATTTATTTCTTCATATTTGACTAAGTTGACCTAAAATAAGGTGAAGTTCTAATGTTCCGAGGCATGTGAGAAAAATTTCCAAAAGTTGAAAGAAAGGCTTACTTTTGCTTCGGTGTTGACTTTATTGGAGGGTTCTGATGGGTTTGTTCTATATTGTGATGCTTCAAGAGTCGGTATTGGTTGTGTTTTGATTCAAAATGGTAAAGTGATATCCTATGCTTCTTGGAAACTCAAGGTTCATGAAAAGAACAATCTGACTCATGACTTGGAGTTAGCGATAGTAGCTTTTGCTTTGAAGATTTGGAGGCACTACCTATATGGTTTCCATATTGATGTATTCACTGATCAGAAGAGACTACAATATATGTTCACTCAAAAGGATTTAAATCTTCAACAAAGGAGATGACTTGAGTTGTTAAAAGACTATGACATGAGTGTATTTTACCATCTTAAAAAAGTGAATGTGGTTGCCGATACTCTTAGTAGATTATCCATGAATAGTATTTCCCATGTTGAGGATGCAAAGAAAGAGTTAGTCTGTGATTTTCATAGATTAGCCTATTTGGGTGTTTGATTGGTTGATTGAGAGGATGGTGGTGTTATTGTTCAAAATAGTTCTGAATCATCTCCTATAATGGATATTAGGACCAAACAAGATAATGACCCTACTTTGGTTAAGTTGAAGAAAGTGGTTGCCGAAAAATCCATTGAGGCTTTCTCCCACGGGGGAGATGATTTTTTGAGATATCAAGGCTGATTATGTGTTCTCTATGTTGATGGCTTGAAAGAAATAATATTATTCCAAGCTCATAGTTTGTGGTATTTTATTCATTCGGGTTTCACAAAGATGTATCTTGATTTGAGGGAAGTGTATTGGCGGAGTGGCAGGAAGAGGAATATTGCAACACTTGTGGCTAAGTGTCCGAATTATCAAGAAGTGAAGGTTGAGCATCAAAAATTGGGAGGTTTGGTTCAAGATATTGAGATTCCTACTTGGAAGTAGTAAACCTTGAATATGAATTCATTATAGGTTTTCCTTGTACCCATAGGAAACATCATTCGATTTGAGTGGTTATAGACTAAATGACTAAGTCAGCTTATTTTCTTCCTATTAGGACCTCCTATTCAGCCAAGGACTATTCTAGATTATGAGAGCTAGTTAAACATCATGGTGTCCCACTATCTATCATTTTAGACCGAGGTACTCAGTTCACATCTTAGTTTTGGAGATTTTTCCAAAAGGGTCTTGGTACTCAAGTTAAGCTTAGTACAACTTTTAACCCTCAGACAGATAGTCAGGCTAAGCGTACAATTCAAATCTTAGAGGACGTGTTTATAGCTTGTATCATTGAGTTTAAAGGTAATTGGGATGATTATTTTCCATTGGTAGAGTTAGCCCATAATAATAGTAACCATTCTAGCCTTCAAATGACTCCATTTGAGGCCTTAAATAGCAGGATATTTAGATCTCCTATTGGTTGGTTCAAACTTGGTAAAGTTGCCTTGATAGGACTCGAGTTGGTGCATGAGCCTATGAAGAAGGTTAGATTGATTTGAGAGAGATTGAAGATTGCCCATGGTCAATAAAAAACCTACTCAGATGTGAGGAGAAGAGAGCTTGAATTTGAGGTTAGTGATTAGGTTTACTTGAAAATTACACCCATTAAGGGTGTGATGAATTTTGGAAAGAAAGGAAAGCTTAGTCTATGCTATGTAGGTCCATATCCGATTTTGAGGCGGATTAGAAAGGTGGAATATGAGTTGGATTTGCCTTGTGAGTTGACTTTGGTGCATCCAGTGTTTCATGTGTCCTTGTTGAGGAAGTTTATGGGTAATCCTAGCTCCTTTGTGCCTTTGGATGGCATTGGTATGAAAAAATAGTCTTTCATATGAGGAGGTTCCGGCTGAGATCCTATAATGGTAAGTTAGAAAGTTGAGGAACAAGGAAATAACCTCATTTAAAGTATTATAGAGGAACCAAGAGCTTAAAGGTGCTACATGGGAAGCCAAAGTTTATATGATGTCACGATATCCTCACCTCTTTCCTTCCATTCCTAGTTGAGGTATTGAGATCTTTCATGATCCACTCAGTTCAAACCATCTTTTTCATTCATTCTCATATTTTCATATACATTCATATTCATGAAATGTTCTTTAAAGTCATGTTATAGCTTGGGATTGAATATTCCATGTTTTTATGCATTTTTGAAATATTGCATTCATGTTGGGCTATTATGTCTCTTTCCTATTTTATTCATGCTAGATTGAATCACATTCAAGGAAGAATATTCTCAAGAAGGAGATACTGTAAGACTCTAGAAGCTAAAAATACATAGAATGAAGTTTGAAGGAAACAAAACAGAACATCTGGCACTAGATGAGCCCCACAGAAGCCACCATGGGTTGTATTAGGCACCATGAGCTGCCGATTCGCCTCTTGGTGGTGACAAAGAATAGGGGAAGGAACCAGGAAGGACCACGAATGGGTCCATGACTAGTAGTCTGTACCACCGGACCTTGGGAATCACAACCTCCAGGACATATCAAGGTCATTCCCATGGAGCTCTCCACAACCCGTGGAGCTCTTCATGAGTTGTGATAAGTTTTGTGGAGGGTGAACCCCTCAGGTCAGATGTCCCCTTCAGGTTAATGAGACCCTTCACGAATCGTGAAGGGCTACATGGTCCGTGAAGACCCTCTGTCCAGGTGCCCTCGTCCAGGTTAAGTTAGGGGTGTTTTGATCTTTTTCCTATTGACTCATTAATGAATATGGACTATTTTGGGGGGCTTATTCTATCCAATTAACTACCCTAAGCCCTCCTAACTCTCTCATTCTCACCCTAACACCCATATCCTAAAATCTTCTCTCTAAAGTTCTCTCTCAAGGGTCTTCTTCTTCCTCAAGCTAATTCCAAGAGAAATCAAGTCAAGTCTCCAAGTCAAGAGAAAATTAGGTCTTTTAAATTCTAAGGTATATGGAAATTCATCCATGGGTCCTTTTACCCATGAAGTCCCAAGGTTCTTTCCTAATTCTCTTTATGAATTCTTCTTCTAAAAGCCCTAGTTTCATGAATTTGCATTGGGTCTTCTTAATTATAATTTATCTTATGTCTATTGATTAGACTGTGTATAACGTTTATTACATTACATGATTTCAAGTAGAATTTAAATGAGCCATGCTATATGCTATTTTCAAGTATAATTTCAAGGATTTATGATCATAAACAATGAATGATTTTGATGAATGTTTGATGAATGACTATCAAGGCTTACGAATAACTCATAAAAAGTTAGGAATGATGTTCCAATAATGCTTTAATCAAAGTGTAGAGGTTGTGATGGCATCTTTCTCACACACTTATGATAAAAAAGATGAATGAGCAACTCAAATAATTATTTTATAATATTGGATTGGTATCTATTATAGCCTTTCCTAATGATATTAATATTTATGATTTATGACTTCCGTTGGGATAATAACTAAGCACTGAGAGGAATTTAAGGTGGGGTCTAGTCCGGTAGGCAAAGTAGCTATCCTAGGGAATCTTAGTAGCAACCTTTAGTCTCTAACTGTGTTGTCGCGTAGCTTTAAAGTGTAAATATGGCGTGGCTAGTGGATCTACAAATAGCTCAATGTTAAAGAAAGATCCCATCACGGAGTATACCTTAGCAAGTAGCCTCCCCCTTCTCGCTATGGAACTACATCGAATTTTATGTTATAGGGATCATGGTCTTAAATATCGGTTAAAGGTCTTATCCCACACAAAAGGTATATATAAAGGTATAAGTTCTCATGTTGATGTTTTAATGCATCGACCACATTCAAGGTTTTACTCATATTTTAAAGATAGTGGTCATGCATCCTATGCTCATATTGATTATGTCCTAGTTTCATTATTCATTCATACTTCTCATATAGTTAGTGCATTCCATGTACTAATGCATACTTTTGACTACATTGTATGATAATATAGGAAAGGATGATCATCACACACCTCTCACTCGTAGCTATAGTTGGTCTTTACTTTCTTAGTTGGTTATTCCCTTTGCTTCGAGGACAAGACTTTTATCTTTTCATTATTTTATGACTTTTATATGTTATCATGGGTGAGCTAGGAGCTTGTCTTATTCCCCCATCTAGTTTTTTAGTGGCATGTTGGATGCCATAGAGTCTATGTTGTCTTTTCATTTCGAGTTTGAGACTTGTTCTCTTATATTGAGACTTTTTATATTAAGGATTTATTTCCACATCTATATCTTTGCGTTATTGCTTTTACCTTATGAATGCTCATGTATGATATGCTAAGAGGCTTGGTTGGGGTCCTTTGGGATTCTGATTATTGTGTCACTCCTAGGGTATAGCAAGGGTCATAACAAACTTAGTATCAGAGCATAAGGTTTAAAGTGTCCTAAAGATTATAACATACTGCATCAAGTAGAGTGTCATTCATTGGTGTGAAGAGTGTCACATCTATGAATAGGAGGCTATGAGGCGTTTTAGGAAAAACCATCACTTCTTTTATGATCTTATCATGCGATAGTGCTGAATTCTATAAGAACTCCTTCTAACTCATGCCCTACACATTTTAGAACATGTCTCATTAAGAAGAGAGTAGTCAGATTATTGATCAAGATGGTAACCTTTTCGGCTTCATTTAATTCACCTTCAAGTACCGATATCTCTAATGCAAAGTTTTGTTATGCCATCTTGTTATCGGCACGGGTGGTGACCACTCAATTAAATCAACAAATGGTAACTCATTAGTGTTAAGAAAAGGAATTGGTGAGCAAAAAGAATATTAAGTGGAGGAATTACTTTATCCATCAGAAGATGTCAAAGGGAAAAACATGTTGTATTCTAGGAAGAGTGATGGAAGGGAAAAATCCTACCCCTTGTGCTACAAGTGTAGTAAAAACCATCCAGAGGAGTGCATTGAGGGTACAGATGGTTGTTATGGTTGTAGTAAGAGTGGACATAAGAGGAGGGACTGTCTAGTGGCTTTTAAGAGGGGAAGAGAGATTCGTCAGTAGGTTGAGCCTAGTTATTCTTAAGATTGCCAACCCAGAAGGGTTCTTTGTCTAGTATGTTAAAAGTATTTAACTATGATGTTTATGCATTGTTAGATTTGGGTGCTACTCTATCATTTGTTACTCCTTACTTTGCTATGAAATTTATTGTTAGTCTCGAGATCTTGTTAGTTTATACACAAGTTGGTAAGTCAGTTATGGATAAAAGATACAATCAAAAGTGCCTAGTTTTAGTTACCCATAAAACCATATTAGTTGATCTAGTAGAGCTTGATAGGATCGATTTGATAATATTCTCGATATGGATTAATTTAATGCATGCTATGCTTCTATAGGGTGTAAGACTCGTGTGGTCAAATTTTAGTTTCCTAATGAGCCAGTCATAGATGGAAAGGTAGAAATTCAATGTTTAAAGATCAATTCATCTCGTGCCTTAAATCTTGGAAAATGATTTCCAAAAGGTTGCATCCATCATCTTGTCTGGGTTAGAGATACAAATTCTGAATCTCCTACTCTTGAGTTAATTTTGGTTGTTAATGAGTTTTTGAAAGTAGTCCCGATGATCTCCTAGGTATCTCTCCCGAAAGGGAAATAGACTTTAGTATTGATCTTCTCCTCGATGCCCAACCTATATCTATTCCTCTTTACCATATAGCTCTAGTAGAACTTAAAAGTATCATAGGATCAATGAAAGGACTAGTTGGACAAGTGTTTTTATTTATTGCTTTATCTTTAACTAAGTTGACCAAAACTAAGGTGAAATTATAATGGTTCGAGGGATGTGAAAAAATTTTCCAAGAGTTGAAATAAAAGCTTACTTCCACTTTGGTGTTGACTTTGTCGGAGGGTTTTGATGGGTTCGTTGTGTACTGTTATGCTTCAAGAGTCATTCTTGGTTGTGTTTTGATGCAAAATGGTAAAGTGATAGCTTATGCTTCTAGGAAACTCAAGGTTTATGAAAAGAAAAATTAGACACATATTTTGGAGTTAGAGGCGGTGGTTTTTGCTTTAAAGATTTCGATACACTACCTTTATGGTGTCCATGTTGATGTATTCACTAATCAAAAGAGCTTGCAATATATGTTCACTCGAAAGGATTTGAATCTTCAACAAAGAAGATAGCTTGAGTTGTTGAAAGTCTATGATATGAGTGTGTTCTACCATTCTAGAAAAGCAAAAGTGGTTGCCGATGCTCTTAGTAGATTGTTCATGAATAGTGTTGCCCATGTTGAGAATGAAAGAAAGAGTTAGTCTGTGATGTTGATAGAATAGCCCATTTGGGTGTTCGATTGGTTGATTCAAAAGATCGGTTGAGTTAAAGAAAGTGGTTCCCAGAAAATCCATTGAGGCTTTCTCCTAAAGGAGATATAGTGCTTTGATATATCAAGGCCGAGTGTGTGTTCCCGATATTAATGGCTTGAGGGAAATGATATTATTTGAAGCTCATAGTTCATGGTATTTTATTCATCTAGATTACACAAATATATATCTTTATTTGAGGGAAATGTATTGGTGGAGTGGCATGAAGAGGACTATTGTGAAGCATATGGCTAAGTGTCTGAATTGTAAACAAGTGAAGGTTGAACATCAATAATCGGGAGGTTTGGCTCAAGATATTAAGATTCCTACTTGGAAGTGGGAAGCCTTACATATGGACTTCATTACAGGTTTGCCTCATACTTGTAGAAAACATAATTTGATTTGGGTGGTTGTTGAATGAATGACTAAGTCAGCTCATGTCCTTCCCGTTAAGACCTCGTATTCGGTCGAGGATGATTTTAGATTGTATATATGAGAGCTGGTTAAAATTCATGGTGTTCCACTATCTATCATTTCAGATTGAGGTACTCAGCTCACATCTTAGTTTTGGAGATCTTCCAAAAGGGTGTTGGTACTCAAGTTAAGCTTAGTATGGATTTTCACCCTTAAATATATGGTCAGGACGAGCATACCATTTAGGCCTTAGAGGATATGTTGAGATATTGTGTCACTAATTTTAATGGTTACTAGGATGATCATTTTCCATTGATATTGATAGCCTATAATAACAGTTATCATTCAAGCCTTCAGATGGCACCATTGAGGCCTTATATGGTAGGAGGTATAGGT
Organism: Solanum dulcamara; assembly: GCF_947179165.1. Classification (NCBI taxonomy): domain Eukaryota; kingdom Viridiplantae; phylum Streptophyta; class Magnoliopsida; order Solanales; family Solanaceae; genus Solanum; species Solanum dulcamara. The sequence continues at coordinate 57,530,785 of NC_077239.1, read as the reverse complement.
CTCCTATTGGTTGGTTCAAAGTTGGTAAAATTGCCCTGATAGGACCCGAGTTGGTGCACAGTTTTATGGAGAAAGTTAGATTGATTAGATAAAGATTGAAGATTGCCTAGATTCAACAAAAGTCCTACCCATATATGAGGAGAAGGGAGCTTGATTTGAGGCAAATGATTAGGTTTACTGAAAATTTCACCCATGAAGAGTGTCATGCCTTTTGGAAAGAAAGGGAAGCTTAGTCCCTGCTATATAGGTCAATATCCGATTTTGAGGTGGATTAGCAAGGTGGCATATTAGTTGTATTTGCCTTCTGAGTTTGCATTTGGTGTTCCATGTGTCTTTGTTGAGGAAGTTTGTTGGTGATCCTAGCTCCATTGTACCTCTAGACAACATTGGTGTGAAAATGAGTCTTTCATATGAGGAGGTTCCGGTTGAGTTCCTAGACTGGCAAGTTAAAAAGTTGAGAAAGAAGGAAATAGATTCAGTTATAGTATTATGGAAAAACCAAGAGGTTGAAGGCGCTAAATAGGAAGCTAAAGTTAACATGACGTCACAATATCCTCATATCTTTCCTTCTATTCCAGTTGAGGTAATGATTTATTTCATCATCCACTCATTCCAAACCATGTGTTTCAGTTATTCTCATGTTTTCATATGCATTCATGTTCATAAAATGAGATTTAAAGTCATTTTTTATCTTGGGATTAAATATTCTATATTTTTATGCATTTTTGATATATTTGGCATTCATGTTGGGCCGCTATGTCTCTTTTCTATTCCATTCATGCTAGCTTGAGTCTCATTTGAGGACTAATGTTCTTAAGGGGGATATATTGTAAGACTCGGGAAGATGGAAATATGTAGAACAGAGTTTGAAGAAAAGAACACAAAAAATTTGGCACCAAGTGAGCCCCATGAAACCCATCGCGGGCTGTGGTGTGTCCTCTTGGTGGTGGTAAGGAGCAGGGGAAGGAACCAAGCAATGACCACAGACAGGTCCATGACCGTAGTTTGTACCAAGGACTGTGGAAGGGTCTGTGGGAACCCAACATCCAGGATATGTCAAGGACATCCCCGCGGAGCTCTCCACAAACTGTAGATCTCTTCACGGGCCTTGATGAATATTTTGGAAGGTGAACCCCTTAGGTCAGATGTTCCCTTCAATTTCACTAGACAATCTAGAGACCGAGAAGGGCTACATGGTCCATGAAGACCCTCGGTCCAGGTGCCCTCATCTAGGTTAATTTAGGGGTGTTTTGGTTTTTTCCCTATTGAGTCATTAATGAATGTGAATGGTTTTGGGGGGATTATTCCTTCATATTAACTACCCTAATCCCTCCTAACTTTCTCATTCTCACCCTAACAACCAAATCCTTAAATCCTCTCTAAAGTTGTCTCTCAAGAGTCTTCTTCTTCCTTAAGCTAATCCAAAGAGAAATCAAGTCAAGTCTCCAAGTCAAGAGAAAATTAGGGCTTTTAAGTTCTAGGGTATGTGGGAATTCATCTATGGGTCTTTTCACCCATGGAGTCCTAAGGTTCGTACAAATTCTCTTTATGAACTCTTCTTCTAAAGGCCCTAGTTTCATGAATTTGTATTGGGTCTTCTTAATTATGATTTATCTTATGGCTATTGATTAGAATATGCATAAATTTTATTACATTGCATGATTTCAAGTTGAATTTAAATGACCCATACTATATGTTATTTTCAAGTATAATTTCAAGGATTTATGATCATAAAGTATGAAGGATTTCAATAAATGTTTTATGAATTACTCTCAAGCCTTATGAATGACATATGAAAAGTTATGAATGATGTTCCAGTGATGTTTCAAGCAAAGTATAATGGTTGTGACTCTTCCTCACAAACTTATGATAAAGATGATGAATGAGCTACTCTTTTGATTATTTTATAATGTTGGATTGGTATCTATTATAGCCTTTCCTAATGATGTTAATAACTATGATTTATGACTTTCGTTGGAATAATTACTAAGCACTGATAGGACTTCAAGGTGGGGTTTGGTCTGGTAGACAAAGTAGCTATGCAAGGGAATCATAGTAGTAATTTTTAGTCTCTAACTGCTTTGCCCGTGTAGGTTTAAAGTGTCAATATGGCATGGCTAGTAAATCTATAAATAGCTCAATGTTGAAGAAAGGTCCCATCACGGAGTCTATCTTAGCAAGTAGCTTCCCCCTTCTCTATATGGAAGTACATCAGATTTCATGTTATAGATTGCATGTCCTATATGTCGGTTAAAGGTCCTATCCCACACAAAAGGTATATGTAAAGTTGTAAGTTCTCATGATGATGTTTTGATGAATTGACCACATGATTATGATGTTTAAGTGTTTTTAAGGTTTTACTCATGTTTTAAATATAGTGTTCATGCATCCCATGCTCATATTTATTATGTACTATTTTCATTATTCATCCATACTTCTTATTACACCCCACACTCTTGAGATTGGAATGTCTTTTAAGCTTGTTAGAAGTTAGCATGTGAGCCGGATAATCTACGATACTATCAAACGAATCTAAGGAAGGGAGAATATGATACCCCATAGTAGAGAAGGTTGTAAATAGAGTCATAAGAATCCGAAAGGAATTGAAGGCCAAGTAATGAGTTGTAGGACTCGATCTACCTACGTAAGCTACTGACTTAGAAGTCTTACATACCTAAGCTACTTGAGGATGTACCAAGCTTACGAAGCACGGATTACATAGGCTCTTAAAATAAGATGATATTACAAACTCACGAGGAAGAGAAGATAAGGACATATGGCAGCACCTCAAACAAACCCTAAAGCTTAGAGAGAAAAGAGTGACGGCTAGGAGAGAAAAAAGGGGTAAGTCCTAATTTCATTCCGTAAATTAATTATCTAGAATATACCATGATAATATGGAGGTATTAGTAGTATAAAATCATGGCTTGTTGCAGCAGAAAATGGACAGCAAGCAGCCACGGCGTTTAAATTGCGCTAGAGAAATTCCGAGGCGCAATTTTGGCGAATTGGCCAATTTCGGGTAAGGTAAGGTATTTCCTCCCAATTTTAAGTCTATTTTGTTGTTATAAGGTCTATTACACACCTTTTATGCTGCTTTAAGTGTACGAAAGTTGTGGAAATGCTCGACTTTCGAAATAAACTAAATTGGAATCATTATGGTTAAATTGTAGTCGAAATGAGGCGTTGTGAAGGTAGGGGATGCTGCTGGTCGTGTGGTGGTCTTTTAAGGTGTTGAAAAATGTTTTAAAAGAGGTTTTGGAGCTTCTGGTTGAATCCACACGACCCTCCGCTTCGTATGGTTAAAGGTTTTATGAAATAAAGATTAAAAACCCTCTTTTGGTATCGTAGTTTCGAGCGAGTCATTTGGAGTTTATGTTGTATAGTGTTGATGAAAATTGCTTATACATATGATGAAGTTTGTTGTTGTTGTTTTTCTTTAGTTATTAGTGATATGATTGGAAATTCGGATAGGGTACGTTATAGGGGAGGTGCTGCCTGATTTTCGTTAACTCCTTAACTAGCTAAAGACTAGTCGAGAAAGGTGAATAAGGAATTGGTTCCTATGGGTAGTTGGTGGTAGAATCATAAGTTGGAAAGTCTAAGGTCACTAACATTAGTATTACCTTCGTGTTAAATAGTTTAAAGGAAGTAACGAAGCGAGCTTGGATACGAGTAACCCATAACAGGTATGTAAAGTTATTCTTCTTTCTTTTAGCATGTCTTAGACATAAGTTATGAATGGTTTGTATGTGAAACTTGGGGATAATTCCATCCGTAAAGCTCTGAGTACAGTTCATAATTCTTATCCACTTCGTGATGGTAGAACTCCTATAATAGTTGGGCTATTGCCTTTTTAAGACTTCTATAGGATAAAAGGTAATATATGTAGAGTCTAATGGCTCGTGTTCAGTTCTAAATGCTAAGGCTCTTAAGGTAGATGAGCTATTACCCTCGAGCCTTCTATACATGAAATAGGAATCAGATGCATGGGAAGCATGAACTATAACTCCTATTCATTTCTTAATATCAAAGTTCTTGAAGTAGTTGAACTACTACCCTCGAGTCCCTATATGATGAATGTTAATTGAAGGTATGATCTCCTGGGCCTAAGAACTCTATAATGACAAGTGTCTCTGATTGCATAAGCCGTTTGGTATTATCTTAATAAAAGTCTATGACTCTTGAGACACCGTCGATATGGCCTCTAATGGCATTTAGAGGATACTTGAGATGACGATCATTTTGATCCTCAAATTATAGTTCATGACGATTGTTATACTGAGTCTCAGATAATGAGATAATTGCATATGGTTCCTCTCTACTATACTCGTACATGCTATTAATACATCATTCACCGCGTCATATGAAGGGCTAGGCATGATAAATTCACCGTATCTCATGAAGGGCCGGGCATGATATATGATGAAATGGTTATTCACCGCATCCCATGAAGGGCTTCGCATGATAAATGATGAAATGCTGATTCACCGCGTCTTATGAAAGGCCGGGCATGGCATATGATGAAATGATTATTTACCGCGTCCCATAAATGGTCGGGTATGATAAACGATTAAATGCTGATTCACCGTATCCCATGAAAGGTCGGGCATGACATATGATGAAATATCTCATGAAGGGCCATGCATGATAAACAATGAAATGCTGATTTATCGCATCCCATGAAGGGTCGGGCATGACATATGCTGAAATGAATATTAACCGCGTCCTATGAAGGGCCGGGCATGATACTCAATAAAATGCCAAATTCACCGAGTCCCTCACTAAAGAGCCGGATACAGTATATAGGCATGTAGATGAAAATATAGTGATATATTTGTAAGCCCGAGTCCCAAAGCGGGCCGGGTATGGTATGTAAGGAAGATATACAGGCTCTCATTTTACACGGTGCAGGTATAGTGACTCATTAATTGTTACATATATCTCCTGCACCCCTATTACAGCTGAAATCTCATTTATGCTATGTTATGCTTTATATACTCAGTACATATATCGTACTTACCCTCCGTTCCCTAGGGGGATACGTTTCATGCACGTAGGTACAGATATTCATTTTGGAGATCCGTCGGCTTAGGGTTTCCACTCAGCGATGTTGGGAGCGCTCCACTGTTCTAGAGCCTAACTTTTGATATTGGTCATTTAATATATATATATTTGTTCAGGGTACGGCGGGTGCCCTGTCCAACCATATGTTGTTGTTACTATTCTTAGAGGTCTGTAGACATATGTATGTGGGTTGTTTGTTAGTTTGTTTTGGTGGTGCCTATACGGTATGTTGTAAATATTTTTATCTTACAGCAGCTTTGTCGGCTTGCGTGCCCTTTCATGATATGGTATAAATGAAAGAGGCCATATGTACACAGAAAAGTTTTAATTCATTCGGATTTTTGTGAGTAGTATCACTTTGTTTATAGTTTGATTTAACACTAGCTGATAGGTATGTATATATAGGGGTCCAAGTCAGACCCCAGTCGCGGCCTACGAGGTTTGGGTCATGACAGAAGTTGTATCAAAGCAGTTTGTCCTTGGAGTGTCTATAGACCGTGTCTAGTAGAGTCTTTTTTATTGGTGTGTTGTGCACCACATCTATAAACAGAAGGCTATAAGACATTTACGATGTTACTTTCTTTCATATCTGAGATCGTGCGATAAAGCTGAGTCATAGGGAATGAAATTCCTCCTACTAACTTGTGCTTTCAGCAGAAGGGAAACATCGATAGAAAAAAGTAACTGATGATACTGGCAAGGCACGTAGGTAAGCAAAGGCATGAAGGACATATGTCAGGTAAGATGTTGAAATACGAATAATATACAAAGTGAAAGGAAAAGTAACCAGGACAGTTTAACAGGTGCAGTTTGAGTTGGACACATGAGGTAAGTCTATCATTTTATACTATCATTGATATTGGGAACCCTGTTTGGCTGCGATATGAGATGATATAACTATATATATGTGTGCCTTGTGAGGCAGTATTGGTATTTTCTGCGTGCAGATGTTGAGATAGTAAGAAATACAGAGGAAATTCTGCCCAAATTTTGTTAGAAATAAGAAGAGAATGAGATACAGGGTTGTAGTATGTCTTAAAAGGTTGTGCCCACAACAATGATGAGATTTGACTAAATAAGTATGGATGACCTCGAGAAATGAATTAATTGCTGAATTGATGGCAATAGAAACTAGGAGGTCAATACTGGTACAGTAGAACAAAGTTGGAAAAGACCTATAAGCCAAAGAAGATGATTTCGAGAAGATTGATAGATCTGGATAAAATGATATATTAAGGCATCTTCTGAATTGATACATAGGGATAAACTATGATGAGTTATAGTTTAAAGAAGTAATAGTATGATTAATACAAGAGTACAAGGGAAAAAGAATTATGATGGAAGTGAAGTGTTAATAAGATAGCTTATCAGATATTAAGGATAAGACTAGCTAAGAAGGGTAAGTAACCCATAGTAAGAATTGTGAAGAAGGTCAAGCAGTGTTATACTATGGGACTGAATGTGAACAAGATACCATGTGAATACAACAAAGGTCGTTATGAGAATAAGTAAAGTTTAGTAAGAAAGTTCTAACAAAGGCATCCAAGATAGACATAGGTAACTGAATACGAGGACGTAACGAAAGGCGAATGTATGGTCATAGATTTAAAGAGATAGTACAACAATGTGGTGTTAAGATAGAACACAAACAGATAGTGACATGGGTACACCCTAAAGGAGGGAAGTGGCTTCAAGTGAGATCCCACACTAGCATGAATTAACAAGATCGAAAAGCTAGTAATGAACAGATAGAAGCCATAATGCCGAAGACAGTGTTGAGAATTATTAGTAAGGACCTTGAATAGTATAACATCAAAGAATGGGTGCATATAAAAGGGATGAATACAACAAGGGAATCACAATGAGAACTTAAAGATATTGTAAGGGATATCCAGGCTACACTTGACTAAAGGTCAGGATGTTGATAACAGAGTTACTGGCCACTGGCATTGTGAGATACAAGTAGCCAAAGAGAAGGGATAAAGAAACCTCTCCTATATTAGAATATGATAAAACTTAAGAGTAAGTGAAAAAAGTGAAACAAATATGACAAAAAAGACTATAAGTATGTGTTAGTACAATGACAAATGTAGATCAAAGTAAGCCAAGAGCAGAAAAGACTATGACTAAAATAGAACACACTTCATGCAAGTTGCACAAGAATAATTGTGCAGCCTACGAACATTGGTATACTAAGAGTAATATCAATTGATTACATGATAAAAAGAAGATGGTAATACCAATGTGATTGCCATATTTAGAATCTATTAAAGAAAAATGTAAGATGGTTCGAGGCAGAACTAGTAAGATATAATCAATATTAATAACAAAAGCCATAGTGGAGCCCTGACCTCAACTGAAGGAGGTAAGACATTGGTATAACGACGCTAAGGCATTTTCTGGTATGCTTTAAGCACCTATACACGTTGGTGTAAGGATTACAATATGATGTGTGGTAAGAGAACTGGAGAGAAGATCTGAGTAAAAGCTCAGGATAGCATGCCTAAAGGGTTACAAGTTGGATTAAGAGGAATGGTACAATAGCTTAAATAAAAATTTAGCATCAGAGGCTTGATAGCCTATTATGGGGAATGGGAACCCCAACTTGGAAATAGAAAGCAGCTAATATAGATTATAGTATGGGCTGACCTCTCATTCTAAGGAACCATGAATTCATTAGGGTTATGGTGGATAGGCTGATGGAATCAACCCATTTCCTTCCAATTAAGAAGGCATGTTCAGCTGAGGGTTATGCGAGATGACATAGCAAGGGGACAATGAGACTTCACGGAGTTTCCACACCTATTATCTCAGAAAGGAAAGTTCAATTTATAGCTAACTACTGGAGATTATTCCGGAAGGGATTGGGAACACAGATGACTATTCGGACGATATTTCGCCCTTCGATTAATGGATAGGCCTAGAGGGGATTGAGTAAGTTATTGATTATGTAAAGCTTATTCAAGAAAAAAAGGCTATTAATAGCCTAAAGTTAACAAAAGTCATATGCAGATAGTCGACGTCAACCTTTCGAGTTGAAGTGGATGAATGAGTGTTTGTGAAAGCGTCACCAAGGCAAGGTTTAATAAAAGTCGACAAGAAAGGGATACATTAGTCCTTATCGGACCATTTGTAGAATAGGCAAAGTTGTCTATGGGTTGGACCTACTATCCGATTGGAAGCAATACATTCAGTTTTCATGGATCAATACTCCGCAAATTTATAAGCGACCCTCCCATAATATTCTTTGTGGATGAATTCCATATAACAGAGGAGTTATCCTATGAGGACAGACCTATCGCTATCTTGGGTCGGCAAATTAAAAGGTTGAAAACTAAGGACGTGGCTCCTATCAAAGCATGTTATGAGACAAAGATAGAGAAGAAATATCCATATGGAACCCTACGTCTACAGGTAATCTACACTCCTAAATAAATAATGTTGATGAGTAGGAGGCCTATGGGTGACAACTGGTATAGAGAATTCCCAAAGTCCCGGTAAGACCTTATAAGATTAAACAACATTCGAGGGTGAATGTTCTAAAGGGGGGAAGGATGTTATACCCCATACTCTTGATCTCGGAAAGTCTTTTAAGCTTCTTAGAAGTTAGCATGTGAGCCAGATAATCTACGACACTATCAAATAACTCTAAGGAAGGGAGAATGTGATACTCCATAGTAGAGAAGGTTGGAAATAGAGTCATAAGAATTTAGAAGGAATTGAAGGCCAAGTAATGAGTCGTAGGACTCGATTTACCTATGTAAGCTACTAACTTAGAAGTCGTACATACCTAAGCTACTTGAGGATGTACCAAGCTTACGAAGCATGGATTACATAGGCTCTTAAAATAAGATGACATTACAAACTCATGAGAAAGAGAAGAGAAGGACACGTGGTAGAACCTCAAGCAAACAGGTGACCCACCTTCTTGGGTTCAAGTAGGTGACCCACCTGCTTGGAGGGGTAGACCCCACTGCCACGTGGTGGCCCCTCCTTGATTGCATGACATGGTGGCCCAATGGGGGATGACATGTGCCACCTCCGATGGGAACCTATACATATGTAATATATGAATCCTAATTCATTTATTTCTCCAAAAACTACAGCATCAACAAAGAGAAAACAAACCCTAAAGCTTAGAGAGAAAAGAGTGACGGCTAGGAGAAAAAAAGGGGTAAGTCCCAATTTCATTCCGTAAATTAATTATATAGAGTATACCACAATGATATGGAGTTATTATTAGTATAAAATTATGTCTTGGTGCAGCACAAAACGGACAGTAAGCAGCCACGGCGTTTAAATTGTGCTAGAGAAGTTCTGAGGTGCAATTTTGGCGAGTTTTGGCCAATTTCGGGTAAGGTAAGGTCTTTCCTCCCAATTTGAAGTTTATGGTGTTTTTATAGGGTGTATTACATACATTTTATGCTGCTTCAAGTATACTAAAGTCGTGTAAATGCTCGACGTTCGAAATAAACTAAATTGGAATCGTAATAGTTAAATTATAGTCGAAATGAGGCGTTGTGCGTGTGGGGGCTGTTGCTGGTCGTGTGGTGGTGTGTTAAGGTGTTGAAAAAATTTTAAAAGACGTTTGGGATCTTCTGGTTGCATCCACACGACCCTCCATTTTGTATGGTTAAAGGTTTTAAGAAATAAAGATTAAAAACCCTCTTTTGGTATCATAGTTTCGAGCGAGTCGTTTGGAGTTTATGTTGTATAGAGTTGATGTGAATTGATTATACATATGGTGCAGGTTGTTTATGTTGGTTGTCTGTAGTTATTAGGGATATGATTGGAAATTCGTATAGGGCACGTTATAGGGGAGGTGTTGCCCGATTTTCGTTAACTTCTTAACTAGCTAAAGACTAGTCGAGACTAGTCGAGAAAGGTGAATAAGGAATTGGTTCCTATGGGTAGTTGGTGGTAGAATTACAAGTTTTAAAGTCTAAGGTCACTAACATTAGTATTACCTTCGTGTTAAATAGATTAAAGAAAGTAACGAAGGGTGCTTGGATGTGAGTAACCCATAACAGGTATGTAAAGCTATTCTTCTTTCTTTTGGCATGTCTTAGACATAAGTTATGAATGTTTTGTATGTGAAACTTGGGTATAATTCCATCCGTAAATCTCTGAGTACAGTTCATAATTCTTATCCACTTCGTGATGGTAGAACTCCTATAATAGTTGGGCTATTGCCTTTTTAAGACTTCTATAGGATAAAAGGTAATATATGTAGAGCCTAATGACTCGTGTTCACTTCTAAATGCTAAGCCTCTTAAGGTAGCTGAGCTATCACCCTCGAGTCTTCTGTACATGAAATAGTAAACAGATGCATGAGAAGCATGAACTACAACTCTTATTCATTTCTTCATATCAAAGTTCTTAAAGTAGTTAAACTACTACCCTCGAGTCCCTATATGATGAATGCTAATTGAAGGTATGAGCTCCTGGGCCTAAGAACTTTATAATGACAAGTGTCTCTGATTGCATAAGCTGTTTGGTATTATCTTAATAAAAGTCTATGACTCCTCATACACCGTCGATATGGCCCCTAATGGCATTTAGAGGATATTTGAGATGACGATAATTTTGATCCTCAAATGATAGTTCATGACGATTGTTATACCGAGTCTCAGATAATGAGCAAATTGCATATAGTTCCTCGCTACTCTACTTGTATATGCTGTTAATACATCATTTACCGCATCTCATGAAGGGCCGAGCATGATAAATTCACCATGCCCCATGAAGGGTCGGGCATGATAAATTCACCGCGCCCCATAAAAGGTCGGACATGATAAATTCACCATGCCCCATGAAGGGCTGGGCATGATAAATTCACTGCTCCTATGAAGGGCAGGGCATGATAAATTTACCGCACCCCATGAAGGGACGGGCATGATAAATTCACCACTCCCCATAAAGGGCCTGGCATGATAAATTCACCGTGTCCCATGAAGGGTCGGGCATGATATAAGATAAAATGATTATTCACCGCGTCCCATGAAGGGTTGGGCATGATAAATAATAAAATGCTGATTCACCGCATCCTATGAAGGGCCGGGCAAGATAAATGATAAAATGATTATTCGCCGCATCCCATAAAGGGTCGGGCATCATAAATGATGAAATGCTGATTCACAGCGTCCCATGAAGGGCCGGGCATGACATATGATGAAATGATTATTCACCCCATCCCATGAAGGGCCATGCATAATAAACAATGAAATGCTGATTTATCGCATCCCATGAAGGGTCGAGCATGATATATGATGAAATGATTATTAACCGCGTCCTATGAAGGGCCGGGCATGATACTCGATAAAATGCCAAATTCACCGAGTCCCTCACTAAAGAGCCGGATACAGTATATAGGCATGTAGATGAAAACATAGTGATACATTTGTAAGCTCGAGTCCCATAGCAGGCCAGGTGTGGTATGTGAGGAAGATATACAGGCCCTTATTTCACACGGTACAGGTATAGTGACTCGTTAACTATTACATTTATCTCCTGCACCCCTATTACAGCTGAATTCTCATTTATGCTATGTTATGCTTTATATACTCAGTACATATATCGTACTTACCCTCCGTTCCCCAGGGGGATGCATTTCATTCCCATAGGTACAGATGTTCATTTTGGAGATCCGTCGGCTTAGGGTTTCCACTAAGCGATGTTGGGAGTGCTCCACTATTCCAGAGACTAACTTTTGATACTGGTCATTTAATATGTATATATTTATTGGTCCAGGGATATGGTGGGGGGCTTGTCTCGCCATATGTTGTTGTTACTATTCTCAGAGGTCTGTAGACATATGTATGTGGGTTGTTTGTGAGTTTTTTTTGGTAGTGCCTATATTGTATGTTGTAAATATTTTTATGTTACAGCATACTTGTCGGCTTACATGCCCTTTCATGATATGGTACGAATGAAATAGGTCATACGTACATGGAAAAGTTTTAATTCATTGGGATTTTTGTGAGTAGTATCACTTTATTTATAGTTCGATTTGATACCAGCTGATAGGTATGTATACGGGGTCTAGGTCGGACCCCAGTCGCGGCCTACAAGGTTTGGATCGTGAAACTTCTCACATACTTAATTAATTCCATGTACAAATGCATACTTTTTGCCTATATTGTATTATAATTTTGGGATGGATAATCATCGCACCTTCCACTCGTGGCTAGAGTTGAGCTTTACTTTCTTAGTTGGTGAGTCCTCATGCTTCAAGGAAAAGATTTTATCTTTTCATTATTCTTGGACTTTATTGTCATGGGTAAGCTAGGAGCCTATCTTATGCCCACATCTAGTTTAGTAGAGGCATTTTTGATGTCATAGAGTCTATGTTGTCTCTTTATTTCGAGTTTGAGACTTGTTCTCTTTTATTAAGACTTTTTATATTGAGTTTTTATTTTCGCGTCTATGTCTTAGCTCTATTGCTTTACTTACCTTATGAATGTTCACCTACAATATGCTAAGATGCTTTATTAGGGTCCGTCAGGATTTTAGTCATCATGTCACACCTATGGTCAAGCTTGGGTCATGAAAAACTTTATATCAGAGCAGAAGGTTTAAAGTGTCCTAGGGTGTCTAACATGCCGTGTTGTATAAAGTCTTATTCATTGGTGTAAAGCGCACCACATCTATGAATAGGAGGCTATGAGGTATCATAGGAAACAACATCACTTCTTTCATGATCTTATCGTGTGATAGAGTTGAATTCTATAAGGATTCCTTCTAACTTGTGTCCTATGCATTTCAGAACATGTCTCATCAAGAACAGAGTAGTCAGAAGATTGATCAAAATGGCAACCTTTCCATTTTGGTTAATCCGCCTTTAAGTGCTGATATCTCTAATGCAGAGTTTTGTGATGTCATCATGTTATTGGCTATGGTGGTGACCACTCAATTGAATCAACAAATGGTAACTCTTGTGAACATGAGTGTTAAGAAAAGGAAAAATGGTAACTCTTGTGAACATGAGTTTTAAGAAAAGGAACTGGGTGAGCAAAAGGAATATTAAGAGGAGGAATTACTTTAACGATCAGAAGAAGTTAAAGGGGGAAACGTCTGGCTTGGATTTGAGGAAGAGTGGTGGAGAGTTAGATACAATCTCAACTTAAGGAATGGATTTAAAAGCATAAATTAACTTCTCAACTCAATCTCAAAAATAGATATTTAAGTTTATTAAAACTTAACTCATTTATACTCAAAATACTCATGCTCAAATAGTAATTAAGAGACTTCTCAACTTGACTTAACTCGTGCTCAAAGTCTTTCTCAATTTTATGGTGAAAATAATCATTCTTTAACCTAAAACAGTGCACAAAATATAGTTAGTGCAAAACTCAACTAGGGTTCGTGTGAATGCAAACATGGATCCATAACTCAAGAATTCATTTTATTGAAATTGGAAACTCAAACCCAAAACTCAACTTAACTTTATGAACATATAGGGCATGATGATGAACTTAGTCCAATGTTGTGATATCCTACATACCTAGAATGAAGATTATCTATGATTGAATCGAGTTCAAAAGAAACTAGCAGTTGGAGATCAATCCAATCTTAGATAGTCATCGTTCCAGGTATGTAAGGTTATCATAATATTGGACTAAGTTTGTCCTCATTCCCTACATCTTCATACAGTCAAGTTGAGTTTTGAATTGAAGTTTCAATTCCGATAATTGAATTCTTGAGTTATCTATATAAATTCACTTTAGTTATTGTATATATGTAAATATACGTTCATGATTTGCAAAAGTTGGGTTCTTGATATTTATTTCATGTCTATATTTACATTGAATTAAATATTTTAGCATTGTTTGAGCTCAAAGAATGATATATTTTCATCTTTAAATGAGAAGAGTTTGAGCATGAATTAATTTTAAGAAGTCTCTTAATTATTATTTTGAGCATAAATATTTTGATTATAACTGAGTTGAGCATTATTACACCTAAACATATATTTTGAGATTGAGTTAAAGAGTCTAACTATGTTTTTAAATGCATTATTGAGTTAGGATTATATCTATTTTAAAGAGAAGAGATGAGTTGAGAAAAGTTGAGTTTTGAGCTAAGTCCAAAAGATACTAAAAGAGTTAATTGAGTAAATACACTCACTTAAAATATGAGTAAAGATATGTTTGGGAGTAGTATCGAGCACTAATTTGGGTATGAGTTTAGAAAACTCAAACCGCATGATCCACGCTGCCAGCATAGATAGGATCATATTGTTCATTCGGATGACTTTTCACTGTCACAAAAAGGGCTTTTTAGATGGATTCATAAGTTCAGTTATAGAATGGCTCTGGCGACGTGGGTAGAACATTGTATTATCACGAGGCTCATAGTGATGGTTGTCGGTTAGAGAAACTCCCCAAGAAGTAAAGTATTTTATTTTTATATAATGAGTTGTATTTGCTATTTCATACCATTTAGAGCATTGTTTTATTATATTGCATGCTTTATTGAGTTGAGCTATTTTCCGAGTTGAGAATCTTGATGTGACTTTTTGTCATGACCCGAGCTTAGGGCCTAGTCGTGACATGGCCAATGAAGTACCCGAAGGTATCTTACCCAAGCCTCTCAGCATTCATTAAGCTTTTCATCGGTAATGATAATCAAACAAGCAAAAATACAAGGGATAACGGGACTAAGGGATTCCACATAGAATAAGAGTCAAAGTCATCATAAACATTAAATATTTTTCCTAACAATACCTTCTACATTTAAAACTTGGGAGGGGCTAAGATATGTCCCTAGATCACCCTTAAGATATAAGTCAAAATACCACAAATAACTCAAGAGTCTATACAAACATAAGCTAGAAAGATAGGACTGTTGTCCCGAAAACATGGGAACTCACCAACTAATAGTATCCCTCAACGATCGAACTTAACTATAGGGAAGAGAGTGTGGAGAAACATCGATCACTATATGGTGATATCATACAGGCAAAAGTATGCGTTAGTACTTTGAATGTACTAAGTATGTGAGCATGTTATACAATGAAGAACATAAGAGAGACATTTATAAGAAATATGCATAAGCGAATGCATGCATTAGAAAACATCATATGAAATAATAGAACATATATTTTATGGAGAAGTGACCATAACCGACATTTAAGACTATGAGAGCTATTACATGGTATCCAATGACTCCTGCATCGGGGAAAGACGATGACTCCTACATCGAGATAGGGGAGGTTACCATGCTATGGCACACTCCATTAAATCTTTCATTCATTCTTTAACTTTAAATTTATGGCTATTTTTGGATCCACTAGCCTAAAATAGATGGCAAAGGCCCCTATAGTGTCACATAGTTAATGCAACACAAGACTTTACATAAGGACCCCTTCGTTCGAGTTCCCATCTACATGATACATTCGGTGCTAGGTCAAATCCCATGAAATAGCATTTAAATATCATAATAATGTAAGTATTTGTATAACTTTAAACATCAAACCATTATTCGGTGGAATAGCTCATCAAAACATTTCATTTTATTCAAATATATGAGAATTGTCCTCCACATTGAATCCTTTATTTGGTTAAGAAGCCCTTTTCATCATCATTCGATCATTTTATAAGACTCCCTTAAATATGACATTTGCTTTCATAAACTTTCATTTAGAGTCGAAGCTTTCAATTCAAATTCACTTCAACATAAATAAACTAGGTGGATTTATTTTGTTCATCCTTCAAATCTATTTAAACAATGCACGCATGTATGAGAGTGATAAAAAATGCATCAATAAAAACATCTTAAAACAACCCACCATTTATACTTGAAAACTACCTTTATGCCTTCATATAGCAATCTTGACATAACATCCATGTCACAAAATTGAGGGTTAATGTATATCAATATAGGCAAATAACCTTCAAATATACAATAATCTATACATTTTGAATCATCATGTAAAAACCCATAAGAATTCATTATTTAGAATTTGAAACATCAAGTTGAGAAAAATATTTGGGCTCCATGGATGGAAGAACCTATGGATGAAACCCGCATACCTTGGTGAAATAACTCTCTATGTAAACTTGAAAATAATGGAGACTTGATTCTTTCTTGAAGAAACCCTAAAACCTTGCTTGAGAATGGAGGAGACCTTAGGAGGAGCTTGAGAGGTTAGAGTTTTTGTTCGAAGGCGTTAGTGTAAGGAATGGGGGCCTTGGAGGGTTTAGAGTCTTTATATAGGTACAATTCAGCTCGCGAAACAACCATACTTTAATATTAAACCACCAAAAAAGACTAAAATGTACTTTTAAATTTTGACCGGACTGGGCTTCACGGAAACTCTTCACGGTCCGCGGTATTTCCATGGTACATGGTGGGGTCCCTTGGTAAGTAAATTGGGGAAAATTTTTGGAAAGCCTGTAGGGTAGGTCTCTGAAGTTTTACCACGGAGCCCCTTCATGGTTCGTGAAGGGCACAATAGGCCGTGAGAAGTGACCGTGGTGTAGGTCCTATAGGTGGACTTGTAGAGTGTCCATCACAAGGACACACCACGGTCTGTAGAGGGTTCCACTATCTTTGGTGGTCATCTATAGACCTCGCTTTGGGAAATTTCCTGAGGTTCTTGGGGAGGCGTCACCACTAAGGGTTTCACGACATGTGGCTCTAACCACAGTTTGTGGTCCTCCTTCGTGGTTCGCCCCCTATTGTTTGAGTCTCTAAATCTCTACCATGATTTCTCATCACAGTCCTTGATACATACCACAGCCCGTGGTGGCCTCCATAGTCAGCCTCTAGTGCCAATTTCTGCAACTTTGTGAAATTGCATCCTTTGTTCCTTGATTTTGGACCTTTCATATTTTTGGGGTCTTATAGTTTCTTTAGCTATTTTTCATACCATACATTTTATGTATTGATGTCATTTGGCGCTACATATTTTGATGATGCAAACACGGGTGATAGAAATCCTCAACAGGCGCATCATTGAAAATCAAGATTCCATTCAACTTTGGTGAGACCTCTTTGCATTCAGAGACGCTCTTGAGTGTTTACTTTTCAGTCATTTATTTATTATCTTAAGGTAGCTATGGGCATATTTTGGTACCCATTTCATAATTTGTCTAAGAGGCTTCATAAACTAGTCAAACATAGTTTGAGTTATACAATTTCATTCATTTGAGTTATGTTTTGAAAACATTGAGTTATCTCTCATTTATATTTGAGTAATGAGTTTTAAACTGAGATTTATTATTAGGTTCTTATACTTATTTGTTCCCAACTGATTTAATTTATGAGTCAAGTCTTTAGCTTAGTGAGTTAGCCAAGCCAAGGGTTCACTTGGAAACCAACAACGTTAACTCTATGAAATCTTCCTCTAATTTGTGTGTTTTGATATTTTAGATCATGTCATCTAAAAGAACATTAAGCTAGAGCAATATCACTGAGAATTAGATTCCATAGCCATCCAGAATGCAAACCTGGAATGGATCTCGAGAAGTTGAGAATAAGAATGAGAATGGAACTCAAGAAGTTACATAGACTCAACCTACTATGACTTCAGAGGCTGAATTTAGGAGAGCATTCTCTATGCTCACCTAGTTGATAGTTGCATTGTCATCAGAATACTCTGAGGCCCAGCTCTATTTCTCAAGAGCCATTTGCTTCTAATCAAATTAGAGACTTCTTAAGGATGAATCCACCAGTCTTCACTGGGTCCAGAGTTGACGAGGTTCCTCAAAACTTTATGGATGATATGTGGAAGTTCCTAAAGACAATGCACGTGACTGAGATAGAAGGAGTTGAACTTATCTCCTATCACTTAAGGATATTTCTAATGCCTGGTACAACTACTATGAGGAAAGTAGAGGTAAGGATGCTCAGCATGTATTCTGGGATGAGTTTGAAAATATATCTCTAGACCACTTCTTTCCATGAGAACTGAGGGAGGCAAAGGTAGAAGAGTTTACAAATCTGAAATGGGAGGGTATGACTATCAAGGAGTATAGCCACAAGTTCATTCAGTTGACCAGAGATGGTTCCTGATACAAGATCCATGATGAGGAAGTTTATTTCAGGCTTAGGCAGATATGTGAAGAAGGAGTATCAGGCAGCTTTGTTGATTTCAGACATGAACACCTTTAAATTCATGGTATATTCTCAGAAAGATGAGGAGAACAAGAAGAAGGATAGGGAAGAGCACCAGAGAAAGAAATCTAAGTCCATATGTTATGAGTCAAACTATCTGAAGGGTGTAAATGGTCGCGCTTTCTTTTAAAAGAGGTCTTCTGGTTATGCACCATCATTAGCAAGTGCACATTCATCCAATAATATAAATGACCAAATGTCTCAAAGTAACTAGAATTTCATATCTCAACGCTCTCAGTCCTAGGGAAATATGGTTCAAAGTTCTTTATGCGGCTGCCTTGTAGTAAGTATAAAAGGCCTTATTCGAGAAAGTGTCTTATTGGCACTAATGGGTGTTATAAGTGTGGGTAGCTAGGCCACTCTCTAAAAGAATGTCCTATAAGGAATCAAGCTAATGAGGTCAGCAGAGCCCAATATTCTTTAGCATTACCGCCAAATAGAGGTAATCAAAGAGGGTCTACTTCAGGAGCGGGTGGAGACTCCAACTGTCTGTATGCTATGGCTAATTACAATGACCAAGAGAACTCGAAAGATGTAGTCACTGGTATACTTCAAGTCTTTTCTCTTGATGTACATGCATTACTTGATCAAGGTGCTACCTTGTTTTATATGACTCCTTATATGGCCATTAAGTTTGGGATCCTTCCTGAATGACTCTTAGAATCATCAGTGTTTCTACTCTGGTTAGTGAATCTATTATAATGAAAATAGTTTATCGAGATTGTACTTTCTCTATCATAAAGATACTTCTATATACTTGGTACTTCGATGTCATTCTTGGCATGGACTAGCTTTATGCTTGTTATGCCTCAGTTGATTGTAGAACTAGAGTCGTCAAATTTTAGTTTTTGAATAAGCTAATTATTGAGTGGAAAGGTAGTTCAGCTTTGCCTAAGAGTCAATTTATTTTGTACCTTAAGGCCGAAAAGTTAGTCTCTAAGGGGTGTATCGACCACATTGTCCGAGTTAGAGATGATAGTGTCGAGACACTATCCCTTTAGTCGATTCCAGTTGTGAGTGAGTTTTCTGAAAGCTTTCTTGAGGATTTGCTTGGAGTCCACCTGATAAGGAGATAGACTTTGGAATACATGTTCTTCTCGATACTCAGTCTATTTCTATTCTGCCATATAGAATGGCTTCCACAAAGTTAAAAGAGTTGAAAGATCAGTTGAGATATCTCTTAGATAAGGGATTCATTAGGTTGAGTGTCTCACCTTGGGGAGCTCCTATCTTATTTGTGCAAAATAAAGATGGTTACTTGAGAATGTGCATTGACTATCATTAATTGAATAAGGTTACTATAAAGAATAAGTACCCTTTTCTGAAAATTGATGACTTGTTCGACCAACTTCAAGGTGCCACTTGTTTCTCTAAGATAGTCATCATATCACGCTATCATCAGCTGAAAATGATAGAAAGTGACATCCTGAAGACAGCCTTAAGAACCAGGTATGGTCACAATTAGTTCCTAGTTATGTCTTTCGGTTAGACTAATGCTCCTACAGTATTTATGGACCATATGAATAGAGTGTTTAAGTAGTACTTGGACATGTTTATTATCGTGTTTATTGTCAACATTGTGATCTATTCGAGGATTGAGGAGGAGCATGTTAACCATTTCAGCATTGTCCTTCAAACTCTCAAGGAAAAGAAGTTGTATGCTAATTTTTCAAAGTGTGAGTTTTGGTTTGCATCTGTGGCATTCTTAGGCCATATTATTTCTGGTGGTCATATTAGAGTAGATTCACAAGAGATTGAAGTTGTTAAAAACTGGCCCAGACCCATCTCTCCGGAAGGCATAAAAGGTTCTTGGGTTTGGCAGGCTATTATAGAATATTCATTGAGGGATTTCCATCCATATCGTCTCCATTGACTAAGTTGACTCAAAAAAAGACTAAGTGTTAATGGTACAATGCTTGTGAGAAGAGTTTTCAAGAGTGAAAAACCAGATTAACTACTACTCTAGTTTTCTCCCTACCCGAGGGAATAAATGAATTCATAATCTATTACGATATATCTAGAGTTGGATTGGGTTGTGATTTAATGTAGAAAAGTAAAAATTATAGTTTATGCTTCTGGACATGTTAAGATCCACAAGAGGAATTATCCGACTCATAATCTAGAGTTGGCAGTGGTAGTATTTTCTCTCAAGATTTGGCGTCATTATCTCTATTGCATGCATGTAGATGTGTTCACTAATCACAAGAGATTACAGTATGTGTTTAGTCAAAAAGAGTTGAACTTGTGGTAGATGAGATGGCTTGAGTTGCTCAGGGATTATGACATGAGTATTCTCTACCATCCAGGTAAAGCTAATGTTATCGCTAATGCTCTTAGCAGGTTATCCATGGAAAGTGTTGCTTATGTTGAGGAAGAAAAGAAGGAGTTGGCCAAAGAAGTGCATAAACTTGCACGTTTAGGAGTTCATCTTATGGACTCTGATGAGGGAAGTGTTATTGTTTAGAATGGAGCTGAGTCTTCAAAAGTGTTATAGGTAATGAAAAAGCAAGAGCAAGACCCTATTATGCTCCTGTTCTCTGGTTACGCTAGATTTTGATAAAAAAGGGGGGCCAGCAATACAAGAGCATTTTCCAAGCATAAAATCCTGAAGCCGGACCAAAAAGAGGGTGAGTTGAGAATGTTCATAAGCAGAAAGTGATGGCTTTTTCCAAATGGGGAGATGAAATATTGAGATATCAAGGCAGGTTATATGTTCCGAGTATTTATGATCTCTGAGATAGAATATGGCAGAGGTCCATACCTCCAAATATTCAAGTTATTCGGGTTCTATAAAAAATGTACCATGACTTAAGAGAAGTGTATGGGTGGAATGGTATGAAAAGAGATGCAACAGAGTTTGTTTCCAAGTGCCTGAATTGCCAATAAGTTAAGGTTGAGAATCAAAGGCCTTGAGGTGTACCTCAAAATATAGAGTTACCAAAGTGGAAGTTGGAGTGATCAATATGGACTTCGTAACAGGTTTATCATGGTCTCGCAATCAATATAATTTGATTTGGGTGATTACAGATAAGATGACTGAATCAGTCCACTTCTTGCCCTTTAAGACTATAGATTTAATAGAGGATTATGCAAGGTATACATTAGAGAGATAGTAAGATTGCATGGAGTTTCTTTTTCTATCATCTCAAACAAAGGTACTCAATTCACTGCACAGTTTAGGAAGTCATTTCAGAAGAGTTTGGCTTCAAAGGTGAATCTTAGTACCACTTTATATTCTCAGATAGATGGTCAGGCAGAGCATGCTATTTAGACTCTTGAGGATAAGTTGAATCCTATGTTATCGATTTCAAAGGTAATAAGGATAACCACTTGACTCTTATTGAGTTTTCCTACAATAATAGCTTTCGTTCGAGCATTTAAATGGCTCCACATAAGTCTCTCTATGAGAGAAAATATAGACCATCAATTAGTTTGTTCGAAGTTGGTGAAGCTGAGTTTATCGATCCATACTTTGTTCATCAAGCTATGGAGAAGCTGAAATTATCCAAGAGAGGTTGAAGACTATGCAAAGTCGTATCTGAAAGTTAGATGAAGAGACTTAGAGTTTGACGGGAGTTATGAGGTTTGGAAAGAAAGGAAGTTGAGTCCCTAATATGTCGGTCCTTACCAGATTATTAAGAGAGTTGGCAATATCACCTATGATTTAGAGCTTCCTCTAGAGTTCAATGTCGTTTATCCAGTTTTCCACATCTCCTTGCTTAAAAAATTCTTTGGAGATCCCTCACGCATTGTTCCTATAGAAAATATTAGAGTAAAAGATCGCTTGTCCTATAAGGAGATTCCTGTCCAAATTCTTGATCATCAGGTTCATAAGTTGAGGGCCAAAGAGGTCCCTTCTATCAAAATTTTATGGCAAAATCAATTCATTGAGGAGGCTACATAGGAAGCCGAGTGGGACATGAAAGCCAAGTACACGCATTTATTCATTCCTCCTAGTGTTGTATTGAAGGTATTATTCCTATTCCTATCTCTAAGTTTGTACCTTCTTGAGTTTTGAGTAATTGAGTGAGTTATTCTTGAGTTGTGTCTTTGAATCCTTACATTGGATTCCTACCTTAAGTAAATCCTTAGCTTTGTCATCAATAGAGGAATAATGATCCCAAGGGGGAGATATTGTAATTGTCATGCCCCAGCTAGGAAGGATAAAACAACGAGGATATATTCAAGCACCTGCTAATATATATATTTAACTCATACTAAAGTTGTAGACTTATAAGCAGCAGAACATAAACCAAGACACACACTAAAAATAGATAACAAAAGGGCCTACCAAGATACTTACAACTGAAATAATACTACGTCTAAGAAGCCGCTAAAGAGTGCATCTGAGAATCTGATAACTGATCGGAATAGGGCCCCGACATACCCATTCCAACATATATACATACATAGAGGTGGAGCTTACCACTGCTAAACTGGAAGTCTCTAGGCTATTGGGAAGCTATCCTGAGTACTTAAACCTACATCAATGGAAATGCAGCGCCACAAAAATAGAGACGTCAGTACATATAAAACATATACGGGTATGTAAAGTAAACTAAATAACAAGTAGACATATAAGAATGCTCAAATAAATCAAATATCAAGATAGGAAAATCTGAGCATATGTATGCAGGAGACGTAATCCAACACTGGAACTATGACCAATCTCAAGGGTCCTCATCTAGCACTACATGGATTATTCATTTATATATGTAAGATTCCCAAAATTTGCCAAAGTGATATCTTCACTTCGTTATATAACTTCATGGCTCTTTGTTAAACTAACTATCATGGAATCACATGATGGCCTACTGTCTATGATCCGTGAAACTTGTATGGCATCTATAGCCCACTGTCATGACCACGCATAAAATCTCATAGTCCTGGTAATGATGTCTATCAAGGTATGCCCCCTGGGCTCCTATAAGGTCTGCCCACAGGACCTATAAGTCAGGTGAATCCATGGTGGAAAATTCAAACTCTCTATCTAAATTATGTGCATAGAATAGTGTTGCATGTAGTTGCCTTATAAATACCTACCCCACAATGCAGAGTAGACTATAATCTCAACTTTTATGCAAAGACTTGTAATAAGCAACACATGAATCATATAAATCATGAAATATTTGTTATTTATCTCTTTAAGCTTAAGAATAGTATAGCTATGTGATATATGGATAATTTGTGACTAATTGCTTCTTTTAACTTTATGATACATATGTACCTTATAGCTTCTAGGAGTTTTAACTGAAGACACATGTGGTGGCATGAAACATATGAAGTTTATGACTAGAAAAGAGTACTACAACTCTATAGATTTAGTCATCCGACATGGAAAGATTTGCAAGATAGGAATATTTTATCATGTAATTTCATATGAAATTTCTATTAGGAACATGCGACTCTAGGTCGTGCCTTAATAGCGTAAGAGGTTTTAGCTTTATATACCTTACTTTGAGACTTACTATCTTACGTCTTGTCATCAAAATCCTTTGTAGAGAACTTTATCTATAACATAGCATCATATAGGGAAGTATAAGAAGCTAACCAAGAAGCACGAGTACCAAGCTCAATAATTACAATAGATAAATGGCATATCGCCACACTCGCATCTTTATCTATTCAAAAAATGGACTCATAACTTAACTATGAGGTTAATATTACTCCCCAATCCATACTTCATAAATAACCAGCCCCTTAATCATTCAAATTATGCATGTACACTCAACCTTATAATTTCCGAACATCATTCTATGAGTTCATTATCAAACGACGTCAAATTCCCTTATAAGCTAATAGTTTAAGTTAGACAGGAACTACTACCATCAATGACAATAATAGGATATCATATTAACACTTACAACATATTCTTTAGCAATTTAGGCATTTCATGAACTTGGTGAGTGACAAGCTTGCAAGAACTATAAAAATCGTGTTTTCTTCGCCTAGCCTTCAATTTTATCGTAACAAAGTTTCTTCCTCAATACAATACAACTAAACCATACTTGAATCAACAAAACACCCAATATATCCATATACATACTCCCTCCTGACCAATTACATCAATTACAATGGGTAAAAGATGGACGCGTGGCTTTCTTTCACTGTTCCGTGAGTCCTACCCATAAATTGAACTTAAAACACTTTTAGAATCATATTTATGAAGATAGAACAAGAGTCATACCTCTATGAACAAGATAATATATCCCTTCCCTTTTTAATATTTAAGAACAACACCTTTTCCATTGATAAAATACTTATCTAAGTACATATATGATCTTCGGAGAGGAATATACTTGATTCTTGAAGAAACCAACTTACCTTAAGCTTGGGAGGATTGCATATGACCAAGAGTTGAAGAAAACACTAAGAAACAGTCCCTAAATGTTTTGAAGCTTATGGGAAATAAAATCCCTAAGTCTTAATATAAAAACAAGAAGTTTGGCCGACATTCCCTTAAGTGACACATGTCCCACAATGATTGGGCAGTGCTCATATCTGTCGTAGAAAAGACATACCTTTTTACTCCAAAGTTGTAGTGATAAGTAATTTTTTTGCTAAAAACTAGACTCAAATATCTTTCATTTGATAGGTCATATACCTTATAAATCCCTATATATTAGGAGATATACTCATTCAAAGTTAGATGATAAATTAGATCATTTAAACTATTCCTCCACAATGAACCTTTAAACTTGAACCTTCTTTAATGATTTATTTGGCCTATAACTTTTGCATAATACTTCAAATGACTAAATATAATGATTACTAGGTATTCATAACCATTTGTAATAATATTCTCCTGATATCACATTGATGCATCAGTATTTATGAGTCATAGATGTACTTTAAGTTACGGGTTATTATAGTAATACCCCGTATTATTCTAACTCTGAGAACCCAGAGAAAAGTTGAGAAAACTAAGAAAGGTAGAATGTCCATACCACGATTGGGACCTACGACCTGTAGGAGTTTCTATGAGTCATAGGTGGGACTCGTAGAGTCCCCCAAAACTTAGCCAATTTTCAAAAGTCCAGACCAGTCTCTACGAGTAGGAGTTATGAGTCATCAAACGTATCACGACCCGTAGGTTCATTCCTAGACTTAGGTATCACATTTCAGTAGCTATAGGAGTGTACACAAATTTTCATGAATGGTTCTTACGACTCGTAGAAAATTACACGAGCCGTAGAAAGGGATCCATAGATCCCGAGCCCAAATCCCAATCAAGTCCTATGAGTGGTCTTCTATGACCCATCAACAAGTCTCCGACCCATAGAACCTTAGTCATAGACCCACCAAGCCTTTAGAAAGTGAGGTCCAATTTTGGACCATGGTTCCATGAGTGACCTTCTACGGTTTGTAAGGGTTTCTGCGGTCCGTAGAAAGGTCCCATAAATGGCCTAGTCCATTTTAATGAGGGGTATTCCAGTCTTTTTCCTTTGCAAAACAAAACCCAAGATGTTTTGGGACTAAAATTAGTCCCTTATCAGTACCCAATGTGTCTTTTCTCTCATTATTACTTAAAATATTTTGAGAGAAAGGATTGAAGAGAAGAGGAGAAGCTAGGGTTCAAACATTCTTGTCAAGACCTTCGAGTTTTGATTAGATAATCATCTTTCCAAGTATATAAGGCTATCATAACGTTGGACTATGTTTGTCCTCGTGCTCTTCATATTCATACACTCAAGTTGAGTTTTGAGTTGGAGTTTCAATTCTGATAATTGAATTAATTCCATTGAGTTATTGTATATTTTAAATATACATTGATGATTTTCATGATTTGAGTTCTTGACATTTACGTTCATGTCTACATTCACATGAATTCTAATTGAGTCTTTGCATTAAACATTTTATGCATTGTTTGAGCTCAAAGCATGATACATATTCATCTTTAAATGAGAAAAAGTTTGAGCATGAGTTAAGTTACATTTGAGAAGTCTCTTCATTATTATTTTGAGCATGAGTATTTTGAGTATAAATGAGTAGAGCATTATTAGACATAAATATCTATTTTGAGATTCAATTGAAAAGTCTAATTATGCTTTTAAATGCATTATTGACATCTATTTTGAGATTGAGTTGAGAAGTCTAATTATGCTTTTAAATGCATTATTGAGTTAAGATTATATCTATCTCAAAGAAAAGATATGAGCTGAGAAAAGATGAGTTTTGAGCTAAGTCCAAAAGAGATTAAAAGGGTTAATACAGTAAGTACACTCACTTAAGATATGAGTAGAGTAAAGATATATCTGGGAATAGTATCGAGCACCAATTTGAGTATGAGTTTAGATAACTCCAGCCCCATAACCTACACCATTAGCATAGATAGGATCGTACCATTTATTCGGATGACTCTTCACAGTCCCAAAAGAGCGCTTTTTAGATGGATCCATAAGTTCAGTTATTGTCCTATACCTTGGTAAGGTATAGAATGGCTATGTCAATGTGGGCAGAACGTTGTATCATCTCAAGGCTCATAGTAATGATTGCCGATTAGAAAAACTCCCCAAAAAGTAAATTATTATACTTTTATATATTGAGTTGTATTTACTATTTCATATTATTTAAAGCATTGTTTTCCTATATTGTATAATTTATAAAGTTGAGTTACTTCTATAATTGAGTTCTAGATTTGAGAAACTTGATGTGAGTTTCTTTTCAGCTATTTTACATACCGTACATTCCATGTACTGATGTCATTTGGCACTGTATCTTTTTGTGATGCAGACACCGGTGATAGATATCCTCAACATGTGTATCATTGAAGATCGAGATTCTATCCAGCTTTGGTGAGACCTCTTTGCATTCAGAGGCATCTTGAGTTTTTACTTTTCAGACATTTATGTATCAGTTTGAGGTAGCCATGAGCCTGATCCGACACCCATTTCAGAGTCAGTCTTTGAGGTTTCATAGAATAGTCAAACGCAGTTTGAATTATCCAATTTCATTCATTTGAGTTATGTTTTGAAAAAATTGAGTTATATCGCATTTATATTTGAGTATTGAATTTTAAACTGAGATTTATTATTAAGTTCTTATACTTATTTATGCACAACTGAGTTATTTTATGAGTTAAGTATTTCGATTAGTGAGTTAGACAGGCCAAGGGTTCATTTGTGAATCATCAATGGTTTTTGAGTGTCGGCTATGCCTAGGGTATAGACTTAGGGCCTAACAGTATCTTTGTTGACAAAGAAATAATGTACAGTTGCTTGTTGTTCTATGAAAACTAAATACAAGGCACTTGCCAATGCTCTAGTAGAATTAACATGGATTCAGTCCTTGTTGTTTGAACTTGGCATAATATCCATTGATCCTATCTTATGGAAACAATATTGATGTTGCCTATCTTTCTATGAATCTGACATTCCATGCTCGTAACAAACATGTAAAAATTGACTTTCACTTTGTTTGTGATAACATTACATAAGAGGACTTATCTGTTAAGTTTATCACACTAAAGGATCAGTTAGCTGATGTGTACACAAAATCTTTAGCATTTGACAGGTTCAAATTTCTACGTTCCAAATTGATTGGAGGTTGTTATCCATTAGCTTGCAAGGAGGGCATGTAATCTATATATATATAATAGGAGAAGTAAAAAGTGCCACATGGAAGCACCAAAAAAATACTTAATTTTTCAATATTAAAAAAATATTTTTTAACTGCATAATTATTTTAAAAAAATTAAATAATTATCAATTAGTGCAAAATAAAAAAAAGGTGAAAAATAAGCAGCAGATAAATATCACACTATCATTAACATCCTCACCCACATCTGTAACTTCTCCATACAATCCTCTTCTTATGGGAGAGTTATAACTTCAGTTACAGAAATTCTAATATAGGAAACTACTATGTTATTTGAATAAAGAAGATAAATAAGTAGGTTATTCCCAATCTTCAATATAGTGTATGTGAGAGAAAAAATTCAAAAGGGTGAATTGTTCTCCAACAAAAATGCTAAAGAAGAATCACTCAAATTCTCCCCCGTAAGTAAACATAATATTCCCTCCTTTTTGGAATAATTTATGCCTAATAATTTCATGAGTTTGTCAACTGATATTAATATATTCGATTGTACTCTCAAAATTTATTTGTTCTTCCTCTGAGTTTCCTCCTTAGACTATCTTCTCATGAAATTTTTATTCAGATTTTGAAATTTATGGATCACAGGATAAAATAATTGAAATCGGTTATCTTATTTTCTATTCTATTTTTTGTGAAACTTTAATTTTCTTTTCGATTTCATAATTCTGCTAGACAAAATTTTGTTCTTCTTTGTTGTAGATTTAATATTCTCTATCAATTTCATATATAACCATCTCAATTCCAGTCTACTCCTTTTTAATTTCACATCAAAATGTAGTAGTTGTCGTGACAAAATAAGGAATGACTTTTGTAGGTATGCAATTTTTTTCTTTTCAAGAGTAGTCAATTTTAAAGTATATATTGTGTGTGTGTTTTTAATCCTTCTTGTGGTTAGTTAGATGTTCCTTGCTTCTTTTTACTAATTTTATAGTTGTATTTTATTTTTTTTAAATGGGTTAATGTATTTGGAATTTTCTTATCGATGAAGGGATGGAAATATTTTGAGTTGAAGGTTTTGAATTTAAGAGTTATTATTAACCAGATAGATCAAAATAGTAAATAATAGACACATTTAGTTCAGAGTCAATAATGAATCTTAGAACAAAAACATGAAGGGTAGTCAAAGGTCAAAGAATCAATAAAAGAATAATCAGCAATTCCACAACATATAAGAAGAGAGAAACTATGTCCTTGAAGTTCTCTCTTTCATATACAATTGCTTAGTAGAAGATAGGAACTAACGGAGTACGAGGATTCACAAAGTGTAGGTATAAATTTAATCACCATTTTAGAACTTTTCTTTTGTCCTACACAAATGGGTTATTCAAGAAATGTTTTTCAATGCATTTCTTCATATGAAATGCTTGGAAATTTTTTTTTAGCTCTTTAAAATGAATCTTGATCAGGGATTTTAAAAGTTTTCTTAAGAATAACACTATTTGAACTCAATCTAATTGTCTTTATAATTAGTTAATTTTATGGTGTTTCAACTTCTTTTCAAGGATTTGGTTATAAAATTTGAAGCTTTTGGGAATCTCCAAATCTTATGGTGGGTGCTTTTTTGAATTTTCTTAATATGGTGTAAACGATGGCTTGGGTTCTTGAATTTTTTATTTTTATTACTTTCAGACTGATTAATATGTCCAAGTAAGCTGAGGATGAAGTTTATAGAGCCTCACCATCAGAAGAATAAGAAAGAAGGACTGAATAGTTGTTCCTTGAGAATTTTTTCTGTCGGGCTTGAGGATTTAGAGTTTGTTAACATCAGTTTGCTTGCTACCCAAATTGGAGATTTTGAGGAAGAATATGTTATATTAAAATTTGATGCTGAAAGAAAGTTTTAGAAGCATCAAGTCTAGTAGAAGCATGAAGATTTTAGTTAACATCTAGATCCACCCTTTCCACAAGTGTGATTCCATATGGCTCAATCAACATACCCAAGTGCAATTTCATAAATGGGATTGGGAGGGTGATATTATAATATCCCATTTTATGAGAAATTATTTTTATGTGTGAAATAATTATTTTGCATATCTCCTTAGTACTTTTATGCTAATATGTGTTGTGGGAGTGGTCAACGTGGTCTCTAATGTGACCAGGAGAGATTTTTGTGATTTTGAGCCTTTTGAGTTGAGTTATATTGAAATAGTTGACTTTAGTCAATATTATCAGATCTGAGTGTACGATGGTAACCTGTCGGTTTCATTGCATCTGAAACATTAAGTTTAGTCTAGTAGAATGGTTGGTTAGAGTCTCAATATCTTAGGTTGTATTTTAGTTGTTTAGGTCAGAAGTTGATTTTAAGGCCTAAAGAGAGGTTCCAGGAGGTATTTCTGTCATAACTTTATTTTTTCAAAAATCTGATTATTCTATTGAGTATAAAATGTTGAAAATAGTAGGATAACATATCCAGATAAATTTCAAAGGTCCAATCGGAGATATAAAGATTATTTCATATAATTGTTGTTGATATTATGTGTAAGGGGACCGCAATTGCCGGTCACCAAGAATGTTCGCGGAAGGTACGAAAAGGAAGGCTCTGCTATTGCGGGCATGGAAACTCGTTCATGGAGGGTTGTTAGTTAAAGTCTCCGAGATAGCGGGCTTTAGAGCGCGTTTGCAGAAGGTCGCTTAAGAAGATCTCCGTGATCGTAGATGAAGGAGTGCATTTGTGGGGGTTGGGTCAGGGTGAATGGCCCATATTCGCAGCATATGGCCCGCATTCATGTACCCCTAATTTTAAATCCTTGAATACTAAATATGGGTTCCTCCCCCTTTTTCATTATTTATTGTATTTGACTCGTTTGGGAGCTTGACAAAAGATACTTTGGAGTAATATTTGAGGAAACTTTGTGAGGTAAGTTCCTTTATCAATTCCATTTCTATATATTCAAAGTTTATCTTCCAAAACACGTTAAAAATCAAGATTTCAAATGTGAATTTTGGGATTTTTCTCCCAAATTGAAAAATTAAAATTTCTTTGAATTTAGACCTGATTCTTGCTTGTTTTTTATGGTTTCCAACCACAAACTTCTTTTTACTTTTAGAACTTGATTTTTAAAAAAGATCTGGTTATAGCCTTCTTGTTTTTTATGTGATTTTTGGACTATTTTAACCCTGATTCATAATCTTAGCAATATGGGTATCATTGGAACCCTCTTGATGCATACTTTCCATTATTTGCTAGTTTGGGATTTTTTCAAAGTTATTGATGGAGGAAAAGCACAGATAGAGTGATTCGAGTGAAGTTTCAGCCTTCAAGGTAGGTTTGTCCTATCCTTCTTCTAGACTGGATTGGATAGTTAATCATACTTATGAATTAGACTGTGGGATGGGATCGTAGCATGGAATTGTGTTGTTGAAAACTGTTGAGTGTATGTACTTTGTCCATGTGGGAGCTTATTATTATTGCTTCGCCTATGTGGGGGCTTATTATTGTTATTTCGCCCGTATTGGGACTCATTTTTGTTGCTTAGCCCAAGTGGGGCTTTATGTGATATTATTATTTTCTTTGAGAGCATGTGATTTATGATATTACCGGAGAGAAGGGATTGAGTTGATTATTCTAGCATGTGTGACTTGAAATGCCCGAGTTAGGGGCTTGAACTAATTTTTATCACTTTTTAAATTGAAAGGATTGGTTTCTAAATAGTAAATGTGTGTTTCAAATAAATTCTTCTATATGGGGATGTATATCATGATTTATTGAGTTTGGGGACTTTGGAGCCCCTTAGACTTATATTGAATTAATTTTGCCTCCATGATGTTTTTTTTATGCATGAATCCTCATTCATCATATTATTCTCCATGGAATCTGAAATGTGTGGAAGTATTATTTTGATAAAAAATGAGACACCTTATATATCTTTGACCCCGAGCTAGGTGGAAAATAGATGGGATTCTGAGATCATGAGATTTGGTATATGGACTGCGAGCCCCCTATCGGCCTTTGTCTTGGGAGATGAATCTTGGAAAAGATGTATAAGATGGGTTGTGCGACAGTCTTGGTTCCACCACATCATTTCATAATTACATTGTATTGCATTGGCCTACTTGTTTGTTTGTGAATTTAGTCTTTTGAAATGAGTTATGTGTAACCCTACTTGTTTACTGTACTCGCATCGTTCTTATATAAATTGGAAGCACAAATGTAGGAATGAAATTTTTCTGTATGCAGGTGAAAGCAATCACAGTTTATTTCATGAGTTCTTACTAGCTACTTTATACTCAGTCAGCCAAGCCTATTAGATTGTACTCACCCATACTTCTATTGTTCTTTTAATGAAGATCCTAGTCAGGGTGTTTCTCGTGGAGGTTGATTGGATCTAGTTGGTTGAGTCTATTCAGAGCTGTTGTAAGATCTTGCTTTTCAGATCACCATTAGATTCCATCTATCTTGTACGGTCTTTGTTTTTTGTTTCAATGACTTGGGATGCACTTCATATTCTTGAGATGTAGTAGATGCTCTTTAGTGTATGATACCAAGTTTTGGGAATTTCCTTATTGTATCTCATTTTCCTTTATTTATGTCATGACACCTCTCTAAGAGTCTCGTATATGTTTTATCTTCTTTTCCATAACTTTTGAGATAAATTTTGGGTTAGTTTATTTGGCTTACACATTAGGTTAAGTTTGGGGTATATGCCATCATTACCTTGGTTTTTGAGTCATGACAAATTAGTATCGGAGAACTAGGTTCACCAATTTTATTAGTTAAAGATAAGGGTGCATAGTAGAGTCTTGTGGATTTGTACATAAACGTCTTTGCCTATCTTCGGGAGGATACAAGATACGTAGTGGGAGAATTTCTTCTATTTGATTTCTTTCACGTGAGTTATTCATATAAGTGTTACATACCCCTAATCTATTATTTCTATACAGATGGTAAGGACTAGAACCAGAGTCGCAGAGGGTGAGGTCGTACCTGCTGATCGAGCACTAGTCTGTGGATGAGGAAGAGGATGAGGTGGATTTAGGGGTCATGGGCAAGAGAGAAGGGAAGCACCTGCTCGAGGATGAGTAGAGATGCATCACCTGAACCTATATATGAGCATGATTATGTTATTGAGAAGCAAACTAGAAGAGGGGACCAATCTAGGATCCTTCTTCCCCAAACATCACTTAAATGCTTCAGGAGTGGATTATCAGGCTATTGTCTAGATTGGATAGTGCATCTTATTTTGGTGATCTTTCGGGAACATCAGGTTCTCCTATCATAGTTGGTACTACATCACCAGTAAGGGGCATAGTGTGGGATTTCAGAAGGTTCGTTTTCAGTGCGCTCTATTGCTCCTCCGAGATTTATGGCCTAACCTATTCTTTATAGTGTGGCCATGCCAGTTTTTGAGAAGAAGATCTTTGAGAGATATGTTTGTTAGCACCTCCCAGGTTTAATGGAATGGTAGGGGAGAAGTCTTATGACTTCTTGACTGTGTGTAAGGATAGGTTATTCAACCTGGGTATCTTAGAGGCACACAGAGTGTCTTACACCTCCAATTAGTTGTAACATCCCTCAAAAATGCCCACAAAATGCCTTAAAAATAGGTCACTTATGTAACGTATTATCCTTAATCTTTTTGGAAAATCCGAGTTTGGAATATTGATCAAGCGGTTAAAACCTGCGGGAAAAATGGTCTTGGTGGATTTTTAGGACCCGTAGAATGGAAGAAGGATTTTCAAAGAATCCAAAAAATAGTGTGGTCCGCGATAGGACTGCATCGCAGACCTAGGGATAGTTTTGCGGGCGATTGGTTCGTGATAAGACTGTGTTGCGGAACTGGGAAGCAGTTCTGGCTGAATTTAAGTTTTTAAGGACATTTTAGACTCTTTCCAAATTATTAGTTAATGAAACTAGACGTTTTTAGAATTTAATTCAACACTATAAATTAACCTAAACCTCTAATTCTATTCATTCTTCTACAATTCATCTATTAAATATTTCTCTCTCTACAAAAAAGGCTCTCAAGGGTTTCCATTGAAGACTTCAAGCAAATTCACTCAATTCCTCCATCAAAATTCTCAAGTTCTTCCAAATTAATTGGTGTACTCACTCAAGGTATGTGGGTATTGATTCATAGATCCTTTCATCCATGAAGCCCAACTAATTTCTCAAGGTTTTCTATCAAATTAAAGTATGGTATTTTATGGGTTTTGTGATCTCTATTCTAATTGCATGAATTTTGATTTAAAGCATGATCATGAGACTATGTTGATATAAATTGATGGTTATTGAATTAAATTGAAGAGTTTTTCCATAAATTCTCCTAGTTTGATTTCTAGGGTTCATGATATAAATTATGAGTATTTTGAATTATACTTCTAAAGGATATTATCTATATGAATTATGTATGGGTTGATATGAAGTTTATGATCATGCATATCTTCAAGTTAATTTCATGATTTTTAAGTAAATTGATCATGCATTCATGTCATACCCTAATTTCAAGTTCAAGCTATGGTCATGAATTTTCAAAGTATGAATTATGACTATGTGCTTCCATGATGATCATGAATTATAAGTATGTTTCAAGGTATGAATTTCATGCAAGTTATGAAGTAAGGTGACTTAGGATCCTATGTGGTGACCTAAGGCCTATTGTTATGAATTATGCAAAAATGATTGTAATGATGAAAGAACAATTCTCACATTACAAGTATGTTATTAAAATGAGTTACTCTATGATTTTAAGCCTATGATCATGACTATAATATATGATATTATGATCCTATGTTATGTATATATTCCGTGGAATTTGACTTAGCACTGAGTGGACTTGAGGTGGGGGCCCTACCAAAAGCCTTACTAGTAGCCTCATGTCCCATAAACTACGTGCCACCATAGGTTGCCTTTATGGCCTAGCTAGTGGATCCACAAATAGCACATGTTCATGATTAGGAGTCTACCTTGGTAAAGTAGCCTCCTCCTTCTCGATGTGGGTATCATCGAATTCCATGTTATAGCTCGCATGGTCTTATTACCTTTTATGGTTCATATCCCAAACATGTATGATTTCTTAAGTATGTTATGACTTGTATTTATGTCTTTAAATGCTTTGGACAATATGATTTTCTCATGACTTTACGTATTCCAACTTATCGTGTGTTTTACTTAACCTTTGCACTCCATAATTTAAGTTGCATGTCACGCCCTCATACTTAGTACATTCCAACATACCAATCCATATTTTTTTCCTGTATTATCTCATAATGTAGGGGTTGAGGTTGAAGATCCTAATCGTCCACATAACTAGTAGGCGTTCCTATTCAAAGGTGTTGTGGTGAGTCCTCATTGACCGAGGACTAGTTTCAAGTTACGTAATGTTTTTCTGTCAAAAGACTTTTGCTTATGTTATGTATTGAGGGTGAGCTAAAGACATGTCTTATCCCTGACCCATACTCATGTTTAAAGGTATGTCGTTGGACATATGTTTGAGTCTATGTTGTCATAAGACATTTTCAGATTTATATTCATGTTTTAGACTCTTTTATGATGTTTTCACTTTTATATTTCACCTTATGTATGCTTATGATATATACAAGAGGCTTGGTTGGAGTTCCTTTGGGGTTTCGATTGTTGTGTTATGACTAGGCCCTAGGTCGGATCATGACATTAGTTTGCGGGAGTGGCTAAGGAGTGATAGAGATTAATTCTTGCTCTTAGGCATGTTAGTCTCTTATGATGAGTTAGGAGCAGTTTACTGAGGTGTTTTTTTAGAGGTTTATGCCATATAGTCTCCATGATCAGCATAGGGATAAGTTTGATAGATTGGAGTAGGGTTCCATATCAATTTTTGAGTGTAAGGTTTCAGGAGGTGTCTTGTTATGCCTTATCTAGTATTCCTACTGAGTTTAAGCGAATCCACAAGTTGGTGAAGGGGTTTACCGATTAACTTTGGGAGGTCACAACCTCTCTTGTGTTATCAGGTGGCATATTTTAGAGTATTATTGACCATGCCAAGATAATTAAGAGTATTCGACATGCTAGACAGTAGTGGCGCCAAGAGATTTTGTTGCCAAGGTCAGTTTAGTGGTCATTCATGCTAAGGTCGAGATTATTCGTGTTATATTCCATATTGTTTTTGCACATTGGACTATTCGTGAGCTAATAGACATAAATTCAAGGACTTTTAATTTCAAATTTTAAAATAGCATGATTAGTTTGTAAATGACAAGTTATATGGATAATATATGTGAAGTTAAAGACAACTTAAGAAGGACCCTTGAGCCAAATCAAAGTGGAAGCCATCAAAAATAAATTTTTTAAGTTACATTTTTGGGTGAGCTGACTTCGGGAGACCATAACCCCTTCTGAATTTGGGAATTTAGGTAAACTCTCAAAATAAAAGTTGTAGAAAATTGAAATACCTTTCCAACCATAAGTTGTGGCCTATATGTGACATTAGAATAAAAAGATATGGACATTTTAAGGCAGAAGAGTCGAACTGAACAGTGGATTCGGCCCAACCCGATTCCAACTCAGGTTAAGCCCAATACCCACACCCTTTAAGGAGAATTTTTAGATTTCTTCCTCAATATCGAATCAAGAAACATCCAGAACATTTTAGAGAGAGAGGGAGAGAACTCTTAGGCTAAGAAAAGTCAATTCGACAAAAAACTGAGTCCCGAAATCTGAAGCTCGTGAAGAGAAAAGTGTTGTACATCTCATTGCCTTCAATTTGAGCTAAAAATTAGCCAAGAAGGAGTTTCAATATGGTTGCTTCATACTTAAGGTATTAGTAAAGTCTCATATTCATTTAACAAGTTTATTTAGAGTTTTAACGGATTAGAACAGAGAAAATAGCGTTATAAACTCGTTTGTTATTTTATGGAGATTTATGGATTAAGGGGGCTATTTTAGGTCGATTAAATTGATGGAATTAACTAAGTTATGGTCTATAAAAATTGTTGATATTGTTTTGATATTGTTGATGAGTTGTTATTCTTGAATTTGGAAAAATAAAGTGTATGAAGATGTTGCATATATTTTGGAGCGATTTGGTATGATAATTGTGGTTGTTTTGCAATGATAGTTTGCAAACTATTTTGTGGGATGGAATGTCAGGGGATTGGATGTAGTTGTTGTTGTTGTTATACTATGGATATACGAAAGTAAAGAGGTGAATACAAGCATTGACGTCCGAATGTATATTGGGTTGTTTTGGAAGTAACTTAAGGATGGATTTAATTCTATATTGATATGGAATTATTGGTATTGTTGTTGTTGATATTTTAATTGGTGTTTGGATGAATTGGAATTTTGAGGATTATTACGTTTGCAAGAGAAATGCTGCCCGAATTTTGTTAAGTTTCATTTGTACTTGGATTAGTTAGTAAGTGATGTGGATATCTAATTGTGGCCTATGTTATCTTAATTTTAGACCCATGAGCTCAAGAAGTAGACGTTGGATATTTAGATAGAGTCCGAGGTATGTAATGTTATCCCTTCTTTCCTTTGGCATATCATAGATTTAAGTAATGAACGATGTGAGCTTGGGGTAATTCTATTTATAAATTTCGAGTGTAATTCAAAATCCTTATTATTTCTTGATGTTAGAGCTCCTAATATGATTGAGTTGTTTCCCTCGAGTCCTTTATACATTGGAAGTGTATAAAAGTCCCATTTTTATAGGTTTTATCATAATTAGCGTCCTTAACTTACAATAGTTGTTCGCATTATCTTGTTGCATTACCCACACCCAAGTTCGCGATGCGGACTTGTTGCAAACCATACTGCCTCACAAATTATATTTAAGTTTCAGTTTTGATCATTACTTGTCCCAGGTCCACGATACAAACTTGTCACGGACCATACTGCCTCGTACTTGAACTCTTGATTTCGGTTGGTTTATTCTTCATGGTCATGTCTGCGATGCAGACCTGTCGCGGACTACACTATTTTGTCCAATAAAATCCATACTTTAGGAATTCAAGTGTTAGTTATTTTACTTATTTTATTGAATCTCAGATGATAATCTAATCGTGTATGGTTGCTCATGATAATCCACTCATGCATACTATTATTTTATTAATCACTGAGTCCGGAGCCGGGTATGTTGTCATGCACAACTTTACTATATTATTCACCGAGTCCCTTACTAGAGGACCGGGTATGGTACATGATGATACGATGTTATGATGATATGGTTATGACATCGAGTCCTATAATGGGCCGGGTACGGTATAAGTGTACACTACTCTATTCATCGAGTCCCTTGCTAGAGGGTCGGGTATGGTATATATATACATATGATGATATAATGATATAATTGTGACACCAAGTGCAATAATGGAGAAGGTACGTTATAGATGATGATATGCATGACTTCATTTCATAAGTACACAAGTACAGTGATTTATTGATTAATATACTAGTCTCTTGAATTATTATTTCAGATGTGATCTCCTTTATGGTATTTAATGCTTTATATACTCAGTACGTATTTCGTACTAACCCTCTCTCTTCGGGGGACTGCATTTCATGCCCGCAGGAATAGATACTTATTTGGGGAATCCGCCAGCTTAAGATTTCCACTCAGCTATTTTGGAGTGCTCCATTATATCAGAGCCTAGATTTTTGGTACCGATCCTTTAATGTATATATTTGTTTATTCAAAGTTACGGTGGGGGGCCTGTCCTGCCATATGATACTATTGATACTCTTAGAGGTCTGTAGACATATGTGTGGGTTGTCTATGAGTTTTTTTAGTTGTGTCTATATGATGTGTTGTGGTTACTGATATGTAATGGCAGCCTTATCGGCTTGCGTATCCTTTTATGATATGATTAGTGGTGACTCCTCAGGAGATAAATGATAATGATGTATTTATATAAAAATGTTATAAACTATTGGAGTTCTTATGTAAGTTATCATATTATTCATAGTTCATCTTGGCTATATCTGATAGATATGTATATGGATGTCTAGGTCGGGCCCAAGTCACGGCCTACGGGGTTGGTTCATGACAATTCGGGTCAAGACACCCATGGATATTAGGGTAAACTAGTACATGCAGCTATTCAGGGTACAGATAGCTCTGGTAGACCTAGACCTGGTCAGACTAGTCATGGTATGTATAGTGGTCCTTTAGATCAAGGAGGAAGTGCAAACTCTTCTAGTTTTCCTCAGCGAGGTACAGGTCCTCGATGTCATTTTTTTTAGATGAGTTTGGGTATAAGGCAAAGGATCGCCCCAAAAGTGCTTCTTCTACTATTAAGCCAGGGTCACAAGTTGTTCGTGTTATGCCAATTTTAACTATTCGATGTGTTGTATAGAGTACTAGAGGTGGTACCAAAGGTACCAAGGGTGGAGCTTGAGGCAATGCTCGTGGTGGTTCTCAGGCTAGTGGTGATCTTAGGCTATGTTGTGTTATACCGGGTAGATTCAAGGTAGAAGACTCAGATGCAATGATCACAAATATCGTCCAGTTTGTCATCGCTCTGCTACAATGTTATTTGTTCCCACCTTTAGCTACTCTTATATGTCTACTTATTTTGTCATGGGCATTGATTCTATGTATGAGCCCATTGCAGTGCCTATTAGTTTTTCTACCACAGTAGGTGATTCTTTAGTGGTGGATCGGTTGTATCGAGGGTGTGTCATGATATTTTTAGGTAGTGAGACTTGGGCAGACCTAATTTTATTAGACATGCTTTATTTTGATTTGATATTGGGTATGAAATGGTTATCTCCCTATTATGTGATTCTAGATTGTTATGATAAGATTGTGACCATAGCTCATCCTGGTTTACTTCGATTGGAGTGGAAGGGTACTCTGAGTTCATTTTTGAAGGGAATGATATCTTTTCTTCATACTCTTCGCATGATAGAAAAGGAATAGTTATCTTATTTGGCCCATATTCATGATTTTACAAAAGATTCATTCCCTTTAAGGACCACGAGAGTGGTGAGAAAGTTCATGGATTTGTTTTCTATAGACTTAGAGGGTGTTCCTCCACATTGTGATATTGACTTTGTGATTGATTTTTAGCCGAGTACTAAGACCATCTCCATCTTTTCCTATCAAATGGCTTCGTCTGAGTTGAAAGAGTAATTAGAAGATTTGGTAAGAAAAAGGTTCATTGAGCCTAGTGTTTGATAGTGAGGTGCACAGGTCTTATTTATTAATAAGAACGATGGTACTATGAGGATGTGTAACAATTATCGACAATTGAACAAGGTTACGATCAAGAATAAGTATCCTCTTCCTTACATTGATGATTTATTTGATCAAGTTCAGGGTGTATCAGTGTTTTCTAAGATTGACTTGAGGTTAGGTTACTATCAGTTGAGGGTTTGAGATTCTGAATATCCTAAAGATAGATTTCAGGACTCGTTATGGGCAATAAAAGTTTGTGGTCATATTCTTTGGGCTAACTAATCCCCCAGACGCTTTTATAGAGTTGATAAATCGGATGTTCCCTCCTTATTTGGATTTCTTTGTGATTGTATTTATTGATGACATCATGGTTTACTCCAATAATGAGGCC
The DNA here is from genome assembly GCF_947179165.1 of Solanum dulcamara. Classification (NCBI taxonomy): domain Eukaryota; kingdom Viridiplantae; phylum Streptophyta; class Magnoliopsida; order Solanales; family Solanaceae; genus Solanum; species Solanum dulcamara. Next base: position 57,490,516 of record NC_077239.1, on the reverse strand, counting down.
AATCATGTTCGTCACTTGAGGAGCATTCTTCAAAGAGTAAGAGAGAAACATTTGTATGCAAAGTTCTCCAAGTGTGAGCTTTGACTTGAATCTATGGATTTCTTGGTCTATGTAGTGACCAAGGAAGGGATTATGGTTGATCCATCAAAGTTGCAATGATTCGTGATTGGGCGAGACCTACTTTCCCTATCGAGATTTAAAGTTTTATTGGGCTAGCAGGCTATTATCATTATTACTCTATAGTTTCTGTTTCATCGCAACTCCATAGACTAAGTTAACTCAGAAAACTATGGTTTTTCAGTGGATCGATGAGTGCAAGGCAAGCTTTTAAAAGCTCAAGGAGTTATTGACCTCGACACCTATCTTGGCATTACCTAAGAAGGGTATGGCATTTGCTGTATTTTATGATGCTTTGAGTGTCAGCTTGGATGGTGTGTTGATACAAAAGAAGAGAGCCACAACCTATGCTTCTTGATAGATAAAGGTTCATAAGAAGAACTATCCTACTCATGATTTGGAGTTAGCGATGGTGGTCTTCGTTTTGAAGTTATGGAGATATTACCTCTATGGTGTGCATTTTGAAGTCTTTATCGATCATCGTAGCCCTAAGTATCTCTTTTCTCAATTGAATTTGAACATGAGGAAGCGTAGATGGTTGAAGTTGTTGAAAGACTATGACATTACCATCCTTTATCATCTGGGCAAGGCAAATGTAGCAGTGGATGCTTTGAGTCGAAAAGCACCTAGTATGGGTATCTTAGCCTTTTTTAAGGTAGAGGAGAGACCTTTGGTATTGGAGGTTCAGTCGTTGGCTAGACAGTTAGTCTGACTAGATATTTTAGTACCTCATCGTATTTTTTCCTTTGTTGAGGTTAGGTCTACATTGATGAATCAGATTCATTCCTATTAGTTTGATGATGACAAGTTGAGATTTATTTGGGACAAAGTGTTAAAAAATAATTCTAAGTTGGCTTCTCTTGATCCCGAGGAAGTTTTGAGGATTGGTGGTCGTATATATGTTCCTAGAGTTGGTGGTTCGATGCGTATCATATTGGAGGAAGCTAATTGTTCAAAGTATTCTATTCACCCAGGGCAACCAAGATGTATCATGCTTTGAAGAAACATTATTGGTGTTGTGGTATGAAGAAGGACATCGTGGACTTTGTAGCCAAGTGTTTGAATTTCCAGCAAGTGAAGTATGAGCATTGACGACCAGGAGGTATAATGCAAAGGATGCCCATTCCCTAGTGGAAGTGGGATAGCAATACTATTGACTTTGTGGCTCAATTAGCCTTGACTTTGGGTAAGTATGATTCTATTTAGGTGATTCTGGATCGGTTGACCAAATCAACTCAATTCATTTCAGTGAAGACTAGCTATAATGTTGAGCAATTGTCCAACATCTACTACATTCATTGCATGGAGTACTTATTTCTATTGTGTCGAATAGAGGTACACAATTTACCTCACATTGCTGGAGCTCTATGAACAAGTAGATGGGTACCAAGCTTGAATTGAGTGCCACTTTTCACCCTCAGACCGATAGTCAGTCTGAGTAGACTATTCAGGTGCTTGAATATATGCTTTGGGCTTGTGTTATGAATTTGGTGGTCACTGGGACCAATTTTTACCTCTTGCAAAGTTTGCGTATAATAATAGTTACAACATCCATATGGCACCATTTGATACATGTATAGAAGGAGGTGTAGATCTTCCATTGGATGGTTTGATTCATTTGAGGTACGACCTTGGGGTATATACTTGTTGAGGGACTCCATGAATAGGGTGAAACTGATTCAGCAATGTCTTATGATAGCCTAGAGTAGGCAAAAGAGCTATATAGATAGGCGTGTTCGTGATGTGTCCTTTGCTATTGGTGAGTGGGTTTTTCTCAAAAGTGTCACACACTAAGGGTGTGATTAGGTTCGAAAAGAAAGGAAAGCTTCCAAGGTTTATTGGCCCTTTTGAGATTTTAGAGAAGTATAGAGATGTAACCTATAGGTTGGCTTTACCTTCGAACTTTTTGGTGGTTCACCTCATGTTTTATGTTTCGATTCACCTCATGTTTTATGTTTCGATGCTTAAGTGATACCGTCATGATGACTCCTATGTGATTTAGTGGGACTCGATTTCTTTGGATTAAGATTTATCCTTAGAGGAGGAGCCTATTGCTATCTTTGATAGAAAGACTAGACAATTGAGATCCAAACATATTGATTCAGTAAAAGTGCAGTGGAGGCACTTACTAGTTGAGAAGGCTACATGGGAGGTTGAGTCTGATATGGGTCATAGATACCCCTAGTTTTTCACCTCTTCAGGTACATTACTTTTCTTTTCATTTGAGAACGAATGTGTGTAATGTTCTATTTTATGAGAAATTACTTTTATGTGTAAAATGATCATTTTTTGCTTTCCCTTAGCGTTTTCATGCTTAATATTTGTTGTGGGAGTGGTTAGCGTGGTCTCCGATACGATTGAGTGAGATTTTTGTGATTTTGAGCCTTTTAAGTTGAGTTATATTGAAATAGTTGACTTTCATCAACATTACAAGATCCGAGAATTGGATGGAAATTCAGTCAATTCCATTGCATCTGAAACTTTGAGTTTGGTCTAGTTGGATAGTTGGTTAGAGACTCGATACCTTAGGTTGTATTTTGGGTATTTAGGCCAGAAGTTGCGTTTTAGGCCTAAAGACAGGTCCAAGGGGGTATTTATTTCATAACAATTTTTTTTGGAAATTGTGATTCCATAGAATTTGGAATGTCAAAATCAGTGGAGTAACATATCCAGTTTATTTTATCGGACTCCGAACAAATTTTGAGGTTCCGATTGGAGACTTAGAGATTATTGCTTATAGTTGTTGCTGATATCTACTTAAAGGGGACCGCAATCGCGAATTCTCAAGTGCTTTCATGGAAGGTAAGGTAAGCAAGGCTATGCAATCGCCAGCTTTAGAGCGAGTTTGCAGAAAGTAAAGTGAGGAAGGCTCTGCGATCGCAGGCTTTAGAGAGTGTTCGCGAAAGGTATCTTGAGAAGATCTTCGCAATCGTAGATGAGGGAGCGCATTTCGGGGATTGGATCAGGCCGAGTGGGCCGCAGCAATGACATACGCCCCACATTTATAGACCCTAAATTTTAAACCCCTCAACAGTAAATACGGGTTCCTCCCTCTTTTCCTTATTTCCTCCATTTTTACTCATTTAGGAGCTTGAGAGAAAAGACTTTGGCATTCATTTAGCTTTTCATGGGTAATGACATTCAATAATAAGTGGAAATAAAAAGGGATAATGGGACTAAGGGAAAAACATCATAGAAGAAGAGTTGTTACACTTCAAACATCATATGTCTATGTCCAAACATACCACTACTAATAGACTTGACGGGGTTAAGACATGTCCCTAGCTCACCCTCAAATATAGTGTCAAAAGTACCAAAAGATGACCGAAAGTCTATACATGTCATAAGCTAGAAAAGGGAATGGGATGTTGTTCCCAAAACATGGGAACTCACCAACTATGTAGCCTTCAACGAGTCAACTAGCTATGTGGATGTGAATGTGGAGCAATGTTGGTCCCTACATGTGTAGGCAAAATAGTATGCATTAGTACTTTGAATGTACTAAGTATGTAGGCATGCATGAATATTTAAGAAATATTAGAACATTTGTGTAATATGAAATATAGTGCAATGCATGAGTAATCAATCATGTAAATAACATTTGAAACATTCATTTTGTGGGAAGATGACCGTAATTGACATTTAAGACCATGCGAGCTATTACATGGAATCCAATATAACCTCCTACATTGGCACAGGGAGACTACTTGTCGGGTAGAACTCCGTCAACTTCATTTATTTCTTTAACTTTAACTTTAAGGGTTATTTGTGGATCCACTAGCCTAAACCTACAAGCATTCCTATATTGGCACATAGTTAATAGGGCAAGGGGTTGCTACTAGGATTCCCTTATTGAAATTCCACCTCAATGCCTCATTCGGTGCTAAGTCAATCCCACAGAATAGTTCATATAGTAAGAACATAATCATTTACATGGTTTTAAGTCATCAAAACATCATTCGATAGAATAGCTCATTAAAACCTTTCAATTGATTCACACAAGTGAGAATTGACCTTTCACAAGTGGAATACATCATTTCATAATTATTTCATCATTCTTTCATTTCTTGAGACTCCCTTTAATCATAAATATTGCTTTCATAAACATTCATTTTGGAATCAAAGCTTTCAATTCAAACTTCATTGAAACATAGTGAAATTAGGTGGGTTTTATGCAATTCAAACTTCAAATCATTAATATCAACCAACATGCATGAGAGTAATGAATGCATCAATTAAAACATCGTTAAAACAACCCACCAATACACTTTAAAACTTCTTTCATGCTTTCGTATAAGAACATTTGATAATCAACCACATCATGAAATTTAGAGTCAATATAAACTTAAAATAGATATATAAACCTCAAGAAATCAAAAAATAAATCTTTGCATTTGAGTCATAATATGAAAACCCATAGATATTCATTATTTGAAATTGAGTTGATAGATTTAGAAAATAATTGGGCTCCATGAGTGGAGGAACCCATGAATGAGACCCACATACCTTGGAGAATAAAGCCCTAATGCAAGCTTGAAAGTAATGGAGAACTGAAGAACCTTGAAACCCTAGCTTTCCTTGAAACCCTTGGGAGAACTTTGAGAGGAAGAAAATATTGTGTTCGAGTCTAAGTGTGAGAAATAAGGGCTTGAGAAGGTTTATGATCTTTAGATAGGGTCAATTCAGCCCTCAAAATGGTTATACTTCAATATTAAAATATAGAAAAAACCAAAATACCCCTATTAAATATAATCGGGCTTGGCTTCATGGGGACCCTTCATGGTCCGTGGTGCTCACCATGGCCCATGATGGTGTCCTATGGTAAATGACTTGGGGAAGGAAATCTTGAGGTTGCAGGAAAAGTCTCTGAACTTTCTCCACGGAGACCTTCACGATCAGTGGAGGGCATCACAGCCCGTGAAATTTGGCTGTGGTACAGGTCCTGCAGGAGGCTTGCAGAGTGACCACCACGGAAATACACCACGGTCCATGAAGAGATCCACGGCCCATGGTGGTCATCCGTGGTCCTTGCCTTGAAACGTTTCCTGGGGCCTCAGGGGAGGGATCACCACGGAGGGCACTATGATTTGTGATGCTCAATATGGTCTGTGGTCCCTCGTTATTGTCCCTTCCCTGCAGGTCTGATTCTTTGAGTCTTCACCACGGTTGCTCAACACGGTCCATGGTTCTCACTACGGCCCGTGATGGCCTTCCGTGGTAATCACTAGTGCCAGTTCCTACATTTTTCTGAGATTTCATCCTCTGTTCCTCGTTTTAGGACTTTCCAACTTTCACGATCTTACACTGAACTTCTGACATTTCTACTTTTAAAGATTACGTTACAATGCACAAGATTGGATAGATTATTACAATGTCATAAGTGTTCTGTACTTCCATCATATGCAGGTTGGCGTCCATATGCTTTCTATGCATGTAATAAAGTTGTGTCTTAATCCTAATTGCCATTTTCTTATGTGATTCTAACTGAAAAGTTTCAAGTTGTAGAAGTCGTGTGGTGGTTCTTCATTTTGTGGCCGGGGTCGTCACATTTGTACTAATTATTAACTTGAGTGATGAAATTTGTAGAAAATAATCGACAAACTTATTGGCATACTGAGTGAGGCTTGCAGTACTAGAAAGCTTGTGTATGTAGTTGGAGTAGAAAGGTGTACATGGAAGTTCACAGATTTGAGTACTGACTAGGCTATTCACAGGACTTGATGATATATATGTTAGGAAGCTAGAGTTATCCTCCTGTTAATGATATTGCAGTAGCAACTATCCATATGAATGAAGCTCTTGCTGAGAGAGAATGGAAGATTAAAACATCAAGTCTTGTGGTCTAAATTGTTGTTGTCATAGATTTTACTTCTCTTTTTCATTTTAGATTTTATTGTGGAAGATACAATTTTTTCTGAAGAATTCGCCATGATATACCTCATCCATGCATAATATCAGGAAAAATGACTATAAATTTTTGACTGCTACTTAGTATTATTTTTTACTGTTACTTAGTATTGGCAATAGGTCTGAAAAAATATTTAAAAATATCTAATTTAGATATTTGTAACATGTCGAAGTAAGGACTATGACATATATGTTTGGAATAGATTGCATTTTGAGAGAGTTGAAAGAGCACTATCTCGTTGAAAGGTTCAATACATCTACCCTTTCTCAACACACTTCCTTAAACAAATACTCCACTTTTTCCTCTTTTGAGATGATAAATCTTTCTCAGAACATGGAGTGTGAATCAAATCCATGTTTGAATTGAAGTTGAGATACTAATGCAAGTTCTTCCCTTCTGAATCAGATAGATTCATATAAATTGACTATTTGCCCCTTTATTAGAGGTGGTTCAAAAATATCTACGATCAAGTAAATAGATCTACAAACGAATAGATTGAATCAACTTGAAAAATGGAAAGATTTTACAAGTTATACGTTTCATCACCACTTTATGGAAAATTGTTAGGTATGAATATGTTAGATACATGTGACTTGATTGGTGAAATAGAGTATCTCCCTCAAAAAGCATATTTTTTTAATCGACGCACAAAGAAAATATTTTGTTGCAAATGAACAAGATATTGAGAAATTGTCCATACGTAAAATCCGAAGTATTGATACAGGTCTTTTCCATATAAAAGAGGAATCTTGTGTTCTAATAGAAGCAGAAGTGATGTAGTCCGCATCTTGTTTCACCGAGCCTCTCTTAGAGACAATTCCTAGATTGTTGCGTCTTTCGTACAAGTCGAAATTTACCCAACAAGGAATTTCTCTATCTTAGGACCGTTATAGTTACGATCGTCGATCACCGGGCTTTAGTCGCCGGCTCCCCTGTCATCAGGCCATCAACTTCCCTGAATAGGGCATTCGTTCATTTTTGAGTTTTTGAATCGAATATAGTGGAATGATGAATTTATTTCTTCATCTTTTTGATAATAAATCAGAATTATGGTAAAGAATAGGCGAATATACGAGATTATAGTACCTATGATTCTATTAAGGTCTGAATAATCAGGAATTTTATCTTCTGTTTGACCATAAAATCTGAACTAAAGTTTTAAGAGCTTCAAAGTTATGTATTATGATTGATTTAAATGTCAAACTTTATATGTACAGTAGAAGCAATGGATTGCTCGGAGAAAAATATATTGTTTTCACCATTTGCTTTTCGTATGACATATTAGAGATGTATTGCCATGCAGAAGTGTTATCTATTCAAGTGAAATGACTTTTTTTATTTTGAGATGGTAAATGCGAATATATCTATGAAGAAGAAAGGTGGAACCGAGAAGTATATTTTGATTTAAAAAAAAACTACTTACTATATATTTTCGTGTCAAAGTTGTTGCTTCGTATTAATACCTATAGATTAACTTATATTCACAACGTATTGATTTTTTAATGTTTTATCTGAGAGAAGCCAGGATAAAAACAATTCATGACATAAGTGAGAAATTTAATTTTTCAATTCTAAAGTACCAAGTCTTATAAATTTTATTACTGAATAAATATATGGTTCATCTCTTTTAATTTTATAAAAATATCTGCTAAAAGTTGTAGTACACTAAAAAATAAAATAAGATAAAAAATTGAAATTTCTTTTAAAACAAATCTGTCAAGACATCTCTTTTAAACCCTTTCTCATCCGATGTGTGTAAGTGTAGTACACTCATTTTACACGTGGAATTCCACGTTATTTTTAGTGACACATAAGATTTAAATGCTGAAATAAAAAGACTTTTTTAAATTCTGAAAATGTTGAACATAATGTTTTTCATATTTGCTCCCAAATTGAGAGCCAAAGTCATGCTAAATAGATCAATTTCTTGTCTATTTGACTTGAATTTTACATTATAAGTTCACAAATACAAATTCAACAATTCTTTATCACAATTTTGAATTAATTTCATAAATTAACAAAACTCATTTATTATTCTTCAAGCTTCCTCAAGCATATCAATGGAGTTTTTTAATTTTTCAATATCCAATATCACCCTTCACATTATGCAAACAAGATTCAAAAGATACTTACAAAATTAAAACTTTTGAGGATGAAAATATGGCGGAACAAAAAATGACCAATGAAGGTATTGCTTTGTAGAAAAATAAAATAAAATTTGAGAGAGCATTTAGATATAGGGACAAAAAGTTTAGTTGGTGGAGGAGGGGGGGGGGGGGGGTGATGTTAAGAAGAAGAAGAAGAAGGGGGTGGGTATGATGGTGGATCCATAGAAGAAGAAAATAGGGGGGGGGGGACGAGGGGCTGGATAAAGGAGGTTCTTTTTTTTATTATTTAAATTACATTTTTTAAAATTTTAAATAATTTTTTAATGTGAAATATTTAAGCTCAATCGCTTTAAAATGAGTGTAATGACGCATTTTTCCAACTTAGAAACATCAATGCCACGTAAGTTCTGTCAATGGTTAGAAGAATTTAAAATATTGTGTTTGAGTGAATTGAAAGGTTCAGTTAGTATACTCGTAAGTATAAGGGTCCAACTTACAAACGAAGTCAAGTATAAGGGTCTCTCAGGTTATTCCGTCTTTTTTAAAATGTTGATTAGATTTTATGACCTTCGTTAAAAGACTTTGTTTAGACAAAATCGTATTTTTATCATTTTATATCATTATTTTATTAATATTACATATTGACCATAATAAATATAATAAACATTAAATAGAGAAGATTTTCTTATTATGGTTACATTCTTATATGAAAAATCTTTTTCCAATTAAAATAGATTTGATCCAAAAAAAAATAGTCGAAAAACTTCTTAAATAATTGGCAGAAAAGGTGATTTAACTGAACCTTAATTTCTTTTTTGATATAGGACTTCTTCCTCTTTTTTCTTCCCTTCACCCGCATTCAATTTCGTTTTGATTTATGATTTTTATTTTTTTATTTTTGGTGTAGTTGAATTTAACTTAGTCTTTAATTGAAGCAATTTTGATTTATTCTTTTACAAATCGTTTTAAATGTCTTTAATTAGAAGTAGGATTTGATCTATTGAATATAGTTGAAGTAGATCATAAATGAGTTTTCGCATATTAATATCAATGTAACTTTGATTTTTAATATCACTGTATTTAATTTTGTTTTTATGATCATTTTCTTTTTAAGTATACCTTTTTTTCTTTTAAAAATTAATACTATATTATACATATAATAACTTTTTATGTACATTTATTATTAATTAATATGACAGGCAAAAGCCATGCACTTCACTAGCATGTATACAAGTTGGAGGGTGATCCTTGTAAGTTGACACTTTTTCACATTTTTCAAGTTCAAAAATATCTTCCATATTTTAGTTGCCCCTGCCACCCACCTCCCTCCCCCCACAGTTTCTTTTTAGAAAAAGGTTGATCCTTTCCTAAATTATACTACTATCATAAATAATAAAATATTTAATGTAACATTTTTTTAGCTTATTTAAATACAATTTTTTTAATTTCATTTAAGATAATGTAATATTAACTTTGTCATTCTATTAAGCTAATGCAGTATTAACTTTGTCATTCTATTAAGTATCAATAATAGGTACTTTATAATCATATAAATATGTTTACGTGTTTAATTTTTAAAAGCAATTACATACAGTAAAAAAAAGTTTACTTCAAATGTAACGGATAAAGTAGTAAATTTAAAATAAAAGGACAAGTACAAATTCCTGATAAACACAAGAACAACTCCCTAAATAAATGAAATCAACAACAGTAATGTCGTTCTGTGGATACAACAATCCAGTGAAATCTCATAACATGGGGTCTGGGGAGGGTAGAATGTACGCAGACCTTACTCCTACCAAGGTAAGACGGCTGTTTCCTGGAGACCCTCGGCACAGTAAAAGCATAAATGCATAAAAAATGTTAGATAAGAATAGAAAATTAAAAGCTTTATGAGAAAAACAACAAACAAATAACGAATAGATAACAAATAAATACAAATAAATAAATATTAATAACAAATAACGATTAAATAAATAATGCCCAACAAATTCCTGCAGAATCCACTCTCTTATTATTGCAATTCTACCATCAATATATAATGCCGTATTTCTCAGAACTGCCCCACTCCGACTCAGGCAGTTTCTATGGCTCTTCGGAGCTCAGCTCGGAGAATCGGCCATTCAGGCACGGCTGCTGTATTCACCTTTAGGTTCTTCGCCATTTCTATCGCTGTTACCTTTTTCCTTTTATTATCTCTTTCTTTTCTCTACACCTCCTCCGACGATCCTTCCCAAGACCGCCTCGTAAGTATTACCCCTCTCTGTTGAATCTTCTATGCCTTTATTTGTGCCTTTAAGTGTATTAATTGCTTGATTTTTTGTTTAAATAGGGTTTCTCGAATTATTTGTACGGAGTTGGATCAAATCGTAGGTCCATTCTAGGCTTGAAATTGGATCCTTTGAAGTCGAGGCTTGATGAGGTCAGGAAGCAAGCAGATGACCACCGCGCGATAGCTCTGGCCTACGCTTCCTGTGCTAGAAAGGTGAAGCTCGAAAACTCTAAACTTGTCAGAGTATTCACAGAGTTATCTGGTAACTTAACACATCTGGTCACAAAATCTCCATACAGTGAGCTGTTTGATTCAGATGTGAAGTCCATTGATGAGTCTGCGCTTAGGCAGTTTGAGAAGGACGTGAAGGAACGGATAAAAGCAATGAGACAAGTTGTTGTAGAGTCAAAAGACTCTTTTGATAATCAATTAAAGATTCAAAAGCTAAAAGACACTATTTTTGCAGTCAATGAGCAATTAACCAAGGCAAAGAAGCAAGGTGTTTTTTCTAGCTTGATAGCTGCAAAGTCTTTCCGAAGAGCCTGCATTGTTTGTCAATGAGGTTAATGGAAGAACGCATTGCACGTTCGGAGAAGTACATAGATGATGGGAAGCCTACTCCTTCGGAGTTTGAGGATCCTAAGCTTTATCATTATGCAATTTTCTCTGATAATGTGCTTCCTGCTTCAGTTGTCATGAACTCAGCTGTACAGAATTCGAAAGACCCATCACAGCATGTGTTTCATGTTGTGGCTGATAAGATGAATCTTTGGGTGATGCAAGTTATGTTCAAGATGAAAGATTACAGCGGAGCTCACATTGACGTGAAGGCTGTTGAAGCTTATAAATTCTTGAATTCCTCTTATGTCCCCGTACTTAATCAACTTAAATTTGCCAAGATGCAGAAGTTCTACTTTAATAATAAGCTTGAGAATGCAACCAAGGATACCAATAATATGAAATTCAGGAACCCCAAGTATCTGTCAATATTGAACCACCTTAGGTTCTATTTACCTGAAATGTACCCCAATAATATGAAATTCAGGAACCCCAAGTATCTGTCAATATTGAACCACCTTAGGTTCTATTTACCTGAAATGTACCCTAAGCTGCACTGGATTTTGTTCTTGGATGATGATATAGTTGTACAGAGAGATCTGACAGCCCTTTGGAAAATAGATATGGATGGTAAGGTGAATGGAGCTGTAGAGACATGTTTTGGTTCATTCCATCGATATGCACAATACATGAATTTCTCACATCCATTGATCAAAAAGAAGTTTAGCCCCAAGGCATGTGCATGGGCTTATGGAATGAACTTCTTTGACTTAGATGCTTGGAGGAGGGAGAAGTCCACTGAAGAATACCACTACTGGCAGAGCATGGTGAGATGCCGTTATCTTCTTTGAATATGTTAGTTTCTAGATTTATATGCAGTCATAGTGTTCTGTATTAAGCAAATATATCTCCCCCATATATGCTTGCAGATATCTTCTGCTTCTCCATATAGTGTTTGTGATTACACTCTAGGTTTTGTATTGCTAAAAGTCAAATGTCCTATTTCTTAACTGGGTTTAAGTAACTTGTTCCAGGACTACTTTAACTGAAAGTATATTTCTCTACCTAATAGAGCTGCTAATATTTTGCAGAATGAAAATCGGACATTTTGGAAATTGGGAACATTGCCTCCAGGTTTAATCACATTTTACTCCACAACAAAGCCACTTGATAAGTCTTGGCATGTATTGGGGCTTGGCTTTAAGCCACGAATCCTCATGGATGAGATCAGCAATGCTTCTGTAGTCCACTTCAATGGGAATATGAAACCATGGCTCGATATTGCAATAAACCAATTTCAGCCTCTTTGGTCCAAGTATGTTGATAAAGAAAATGAGCATGTGCAAGCATGTAATTTCAATTTTGGTGATGGCTGAAAGTATGCTTGATGGAGTTAACAAGCTAGTCCTACAAGCATCTCCTGTTTGGCTTGTCACTTCTCCCTCACACATAAAGTTAGTACTCAATTTTAACTTTTCTAGTACGTCTATCTTAGTTTTAGCATTTTTCCGTTTTAGTTTTCAATTGTTTATAATTCTTTTACCATTCTTAGCGGCTGGGAAAATTATTTCAAATGCTCTTTTTAATTTTGAAGTTTATGTCAGTGTATAATGTCAATTTTCAGGGGGGGGGTAATATATTTTCATGATTAAGCAACATTTATCTGGAAATTCGTGACTAAGTAACGTCTTGTGTGCTACTTAATGTTCCTTTGTGTATGCTTGCTGCCATTTGATTTTTGAATATGGGCCCTGCAAGTTTTCATTGCATTATAATTTATAGTTTCACATGGCAATTAAAGAGGTGGTTCTCTGTTTTCTTTTATTGTCAATCTTTCCTAAGAACATGTCAAGCTTTGTTTTTGAGAAAAATCCAAGCACATGTCAAGTTTCCATTGTATAATACTTTAGAAGTTTCACATGGCAATTAAAGAGGTGGTTTCTCCATTTTCTTTTATCGTCAATCCTTCCAAGAACATTTCAAGCTTTGTTTCTGAGAAAGGTAATAATCTAAGCACATGTCTAGTTTTCATTGCATAACAATTTATAAGTTTCAGGAGGTGGTTTCTCCCTTTTCTTTTATTGTCAATCCTTCCCAAGCATATTTCAAGTTTGCATTGCATAATAATTATAGTTTCACATGGCAATCCAAGAGGTGGTCTCCCTTTTCTTTTATTGTCAATCCTTGCCAAGCACATGTTTGAAGAAAAAAGACAGGCATATTATTTGAGGAGCTTTCTTAGTAGCCTCTGGTATTGGCTATCTCATGAACATATATAAACTTCGATTGGTGCTGATTTCACTCTAATCATGCTGTTGAAACTCCCTTTCTCATAATATTTTGATATAAAAGTATGGTAACATTAGCAAATTGTATGTGTCTTTGCTTTATCAAAAAATAAATAGTTTTAATATCTTTGTTTTATACTCCCTCCGTTTCAATTTGTTTGTCTTACTTTCCTTTTTAGTCCGTTTCAAAAAGAATGCCTCACCCTTTTTAGTAGTTCTTTAATTCCAACTTTCCACATTGCATGTTTGACATTTTGGTACATTTGACATATCTTTAATTTAAGACCACAAGATTAAGAGTTTTCTTACTTTCTTAAATTTCTTGCCAAGTCAAAATAGGAAAAACAAATTGAAAGGAGGGAGTATTCTTTTCCACTAAGAGGAAAAGCATACTCTACTTTTAACTGGTAGTGATCTGAACGTAAATGATTGAATGAATACTGTAAAGTGGAGAATTGGGCTAGGGTTTGGTCTAGTTGTAAGGGCGTGGCTTGGGATATGTTGATTGGGAGCACATAACAAGTTTACATCCTGCCACTGACACGAAGCGTGGTATTTGAGATTGGAGCGATTGGCTCATACTCTACCGAGTTTCAAACCTGTTGACCAACTGGGGTTCGGCCAGCTAACTCATGGGGCAGATTCTCGGATATCCATAAAAGAAGTATGTTCCTGAGGATTACTTTAAGGACTCCAGTAAATTTGAGAATTACTTTAAATGCCTGAAAGACTTGAACTAAACAAGTGTAGATTGAACTTGAGCTTGAATGTGCACCCAAACTTGCAGGAGTCAATGCAACAAACCTTTACTTTTTAGGATCACTTAGGAAAAACATGCATTGGTTAGTTTAGGGTTTCAACTGTTTCCTCTTCACACTTTGGTGTAGGTAGAATAAATTCATCTTACCTTTTTCTCAGGCTTCTGGCAAAGCTGCTACCTTAGAGTAGCATAGATATAAGCTATATTTTCTTTTTCTCCATTTGTAATTGGAGATTTTGTAGAAGTACTCCCTCCGTCCCATTTTATGTGGTAACCTTTGACTTGGCACGTTGTTTAAAAAAATGAAGACTTTTAAAACTTGTGGTCTAAAACAATTTTTAGATATTTGTATGGTTGAGAATTGAAGGGGAGCCTTGGAGTAACTGGTAAAGTTGTTGTCATGTGACTATGAGGTCACGAGTTCAAGCCTTGGAAACAGCCTCTGGCAGAAATGCAATGTAAGGCTGCGTTACAATAGACCCTTGTGGTCGGACCCTTCCCCGAACTCTGAGCATAGCGGGAGCTTTAGTGCATCGGGCTGCCCCTTTGTATGGTTGAGAATTATTTCATTAAGGGTAAAAGAGGAATTTTAAAGTTAAATTCTTTTTAATTATAGTAAGGTGACATTCTTTTTGAGACGGACTAAAAAGAAAAGGGTGTCACATAAAATGGGACAGAGGGAGTAATTGATAAATAGGATGTCTCATATATACTGGTTCAGAAGAATTTCTGGTGAATGAAGCTTGTAATGCAGAAATTAGATAAACAACTTAGATGAATAATAATTTGAATTGGTCGTGTCATCCAAACATGAAAGGAAGGCCAACGTTGCATGGTGCCTATAAATTTTTGTTTTGTTCCTTATCCATCTGATATTCTTGTACTCATAGGACGCAAAAATGATTATCTTGTATTCAAAGACAACCACCCCAACCTGAAGAATAATTGCAAGACCGATTTTGGTTTTGGGAGTGCGAATATTGAGCAGATGCTTGCTTGCCTATAATAGAAAAAGTATAATTTTCATGATAGCAGTATGCATGGTCTTTTCTTTCAAAAATATATTATATTAGGAGTTACTATATATTTTTGAATGGAAGGCCCATGTGTAGTTCTTTCATGAAACTTTTTCTCATTGGTGATGAGCATTCTCTGCTAATGCCTTTTCTGTAATCATCATCAGATTCTCCTTCCAAATTGGACTAAAGTTGGGATGCAAGTTCTTACTGGTTAGTAATATTCGAAATGCCAAGATAAGTGTAGATATTAAAAGCCATTTCTCACCTATTGAGATCAGAAAAGTTTGATGCCAGATGACTAAGGCTCTGTGCATCACCCTTCTCTGAACTTTACAGGGGAAAGGGATGACCAACAATTGCCAGAATTTGTTGTGTCCGGACAAATTATGGTATAAATGACCGGGTTAGATAAGTTAGCCTGCTTCATTCAGGATGATTATAGACATTCAGATATCTTATATCCAAGGTTGAGTGGATTCTTCTCTTTCGATGCCTCATCTGTGTCGGATTCTTCAAAAATATACTACTTTTGGAGAATTCGACATGCATCCATTGCCATTTTTAAAGAATTAGAGCAACATAGCTAATATCTACCTGTGACTTGTTAACTGATATAAGAGAATCAAATTCCTTGGTGTTATGTGGGCTTTTAAAGAAACTAAAGTGAAGCATGTTATGCAACATGCTAATAAAGAAATACATTAGTACAGTCACCCAAATAATTGTCTGCACTGGCATAACTTGATGTTGCTATAGCTACTTACAATTAGCCCTAGGGCTTTGGTTTAGCCGTAAGAGTGCAACGTGCGTGTGTGATAGATTAGGAGTGGCAATTGGGCGGGTTGGATCAAATTTGGACGGATCAAACCAAAGGGTCACGACCCAACCCATCCAAAATTTGCTTGGGTTAAAATGGGTTGTGTCAAAATGGATCAGGTAATGGGTTAATCCAACCTGTCCAATTTTTACTAAATTTTAATTGCTTTATATGTTCTTATAAAATTTTTTAGTACCTGATAAATTATTTGTTCTTTATTATTTATATATATAGCATTTCAAATTTAAAAATTCTCTAAAATATTTTGACAAGATTTTTCATGAGTCAATTTGGGTTACAAATGAAATAGGTTGAGCTAATAAATGAGCGGATCAGTAACCCACTAAACTACGGGTTGGGCGGGTTGTGTTTGATTTCGCCATCCCTATGCTAGATGCATGCCACGTGTTCGAAAGCTACCACAAATATAGACCTAGTCTTGAAGTGGAGTAGAGGGTGGGGTGGCCTATTACCATTGGGTTTCAAACTGTGTGCTACCAGACCTTGGGATTTCTTGGTTACCAAACAAAATAAGAGAATAGAAATACAACGCACATTTATGAGTTTATAACACTAAACTTGAGCGTATTGTGTCTGCTAATGACATTGTTTTATGTTATGAACTACCACTCAAAAGGTACTATTCCATCTGTTTCACTTTACATGACTCACTTTCTTTTTTAGTCCATTCCAAGAAAAATGACATATTTCTATATTTAGTACTTCCTCCGTCTTAATTTATGTGATGTAGTTTGATTTAACATGAAATTTAAAAAAGAAAGACTTTTGAAATTTGTGATCTAAAATAAGTTATACGTTATAGATATTTGTGTGGCTATAAAACATTTCATTAAGTTAGAATGAGTATCTTAAAGTTAAATTGTTACTGTATATAGAAATGTGTCATTCTTTTGGGTCTTACTAAAAAAATATGAGTCATATAAATTGGCACATAGGGTCCCAATTTGACTTTGAAATGTTTATTTTACCCTTAATAAAATGATTTATTGCCAAACAAACATCTATGACTTATTTTAGATCATAAGTTTCAATGTTCTATCTTTCTCTCTTAATCTCCGCGTCAAATTTAACTACATCATATAAATTGGGACGAAAGGAGTACTACCTATAATAGACAACCTCCCTTTGAAATTCTGGGAAGTTACTATTGATTCCTATGAACCTGTTCTTTTACTTTGTGAATAGAAAGATATATTCTAATCGCACATTTATGAGGTTATATAGCACTGAACTGTGTGTTGTGTCTGCTAATGACTACCACTCCGAAGGTACTACTATTTCAAAATATGCAAGGAATAGACAACCTCCCTCTGAAATTCTGGAAAGTGACCATTCCTATGAATCCAACCTTTACTTTGTTCATTTGCAAAAAGAGAGATTCTAAACCAAAGCTTGATGGGTTCAAATTCAGCAGAGACAAGGTGTTACCTTCCCATCTGGCTAAATTTTGGTTGGCATAGGTACATATAATTGTGCTGGTACGAGGGAGCAAATACCTAGTGGAATAGTCGAAATACCAACAAGATGGTCCAGACATAACCCTTATAAAAAGATTGAAATGTTATTATGGCTTGTGTGAGTAGCAACTTGGCGGTGATGTTCATTATGCATTATACACTGCTGTTCACTCAGGAGCAGTATGCAATTTCCCAACCGAAGATCCTTTATGTTTTTGAATCTACTTGTAACTAGAATCAGGGTTTGTTACTCTTGCTTGTTTGGGTCTCTTCTTTTGTTTATTGAATATCTTCATGTTTTGTTTTGAAGTGTTCCCGAGATATCACATCTAATGAGCCGATTAAGGGGTCAATTTCCTTTCCCAACCGAAGATCCTTGCATGCATTTTCCTTGTACTTGAAAAAAAATGAAAAATAATTTTTTCGTTCTAGAGTTTGTCATAGCACCACTACCCAAACACGGCAAAGTACACTCTTATCCGTAGTTGCTTCAATTTGGTATTGGGGTGTATAAGAATGTTTTGCACTAAAAATAGAACACTAAGAGGAGCAATAGTCACTCGTTGAAATGATGGAAGTTAGCAAGTAAAAATGTATTAAAAGTTGTGTTAGAGATGCGTGTCGCGTATTTATTGGTCAAGTGAAGATATTAGGTGTGTTATGTTTTTCACTGTATTACTGTTATTTATACTGTTTAGCTACATTGAATACAAATTAACGCCACTCTATTTTAGAAAATTAAATCACAGGAGAATGTACGATAGCTTAAGATATCACATACTGAATGGTTTGGAATTGCAATGTGCTACTTACACCTTGTTTGGATTGCATTGCATTGTTAAGTATTGTGTAGTATAGTATTGTATTGTGAAGTATTGGTAAGTGTTGTTAAGTATTGTATTGTATTGCATTGCAAAGTTCAGTATTCTTAGGTATAGTATTGTTAAGTATTGTTTATATTTTTGTGTTGTATTGTACTATATTGTTTAGTACAATATTTGTTTTGATTGTTACTTAAATTTATTGTATCTTATCATTTAAATCCATCGTTAGGTAACTACGAAAAGTCTCATTTTTTGTAACGACCGATTCGGTGTGAGCGCTTTGTTATCTTAATATTTTTTTCTCATCTTATTTTTAGGAATATTTACAAAGGCTATACTATTTAGGACCTTAATTAACAATACATATACATCATTTTACTTACAAAATTAGGTCTTTAATTACAAGAATAAACAAAAAATAATATTTTTTATTTTTTTATTTTTAATGGATTAACTCTCATTAATGCGCCGATTAGGGGTCATTTTATTTATGGTGTTTTTATTTTCTTTTTTTTTGTTACAATGCACAGGTTTTTATTTTCCGTTTTTTATTCTCTCTTATTTTTGGAAAAAGATTTCTCTCTCTCTTTAATTCCGTCTTTTTTTCTCTTTCTTATTTTTTGGAAGAAAAAAATTTCTCTCTATATAACTTTTAATTTTTTTCCTTTTTTATAACTCTTATTGTTTGAAAAAAAAACTTCTCTCTCTTCAATTTTGTCCTTTTTTTTAATTACAAGAATAAATAAAAATTAATATTTTCAATTTTTTTATTTTTTTAAAGGATTAACTTCCATTAATGAGCCGATTAAGGGGTCATTTTTATTTATGGTGTTTTTTTTTTGTCACGGTGCACATTTTTATTTTCCTTTTTTTATCCTCTCTTATTTTTGAAAAAAGATTTATCTCTCTCTTTAATTCCGTCTTTTTTTCTTTCTTATCTTTTGAAAAAAAAATCTCTCTCTATCTATCTTCAATTTTGTCCTTTTTTATCTTTCTTATTGTTTGGAATTTTTTTTTCTCTCTTCAATTTTGTCTGTTTTTATCTCTTTGTTTGGAAACGGATTTTTCTCTCTCTTCAATTCTGTCCTTTTTTATTTCTAGTATGCTTTGAAAAATATTTTTTTCTCTCTCTTTTTTAATTTCATTTCAATTTTTTTTGGACAAATCTCTTTTTACTTTTCTCTCTTTAATTTTATATATTTTAGTTATAAAAAAGAAAAAAATATATTTGTGTCCTTTTTTAACTATAATGAATAACTTACACCAAACTATAATCAAATTATATACCAATATTAAAACATTACACTTAAAACTTGTTTTACAGTTTTAATTTTAAAGTTGAGCATATTAAATAGTGTATATTGTTAGTTAAATTTGGTGTATAATTATTTTTAAACACAACGAATAACTTACATTAAAAAATAATCAAATCAATAAATAACTAGACCAACATATGTGAAAAAATCATCAGCATTGAAAAAATTTCATTTGTAAAAAATTTAATTTACAAAATATTATATTTATGATATTGTTTTACAAAGCAATACCAAAATATCAAACGATTATACTAAAATAAATATATAAATTATAATTTTACACTACAAAAGCATATTAAATTAAAAAAAAATCCGCAATCTTGATTGCGTCCGTCGTAATTAGTGTTTGCATCATAAATGACTCCTTCAATTATGAAATTCACATATTTTTCTGTGATACATTTCAAAAAAAAAGTTTAAAACATACAAAACACAAATTTTAACAATCAAATACGAAATAGATGGTTTGGTTAAGTTTTTTAATATCACCATAAAAAGTCATATACAAAATGGTGCACATTATGATTAAATAATGACCCGTTAAACATGATCAATAATATATGACCTACACCATGATATACACCAACAAACACCAAATAAAATCAATCAAATACCAATTACCATACACCATAACAGAAAATAAACTCATAATAAATCCATAATCAAACCTAAAAAAACAAGATGTAAATCATAATATAAACCAACCAATACTAGACCAACTCGTATAAATCATAGTATCATCATACTTTAAAAAATCAATAAACATAGATTAAAAATTATCAATTGCCATGTACCACATACACATCACAAAAAAAACTAATTCATAATCAAATAAAACAAATATCAACTGCCATCTACCATTATATAAATATAATCACACCCAAAAAAAATAATTAAACCATAACACATTCAAAAATCATAAAAATCAACTATTATAATATTTAAATCATAACACAATCAAATCGGAAATGGACCAACTTTAAAAAAATAAATAATTAGCAATTATGATATACCATATAAATGTCAATTTTAATGTCAATTGTAAAACACCATATACAAACCACAAATAACACCATATTCAAAATAAAAAAAATCAATTATTATAGTATTTAAATCATAACACAATCCAATCGAAAATGGATCAATTTTTTTTTAAAAAAAATTAGCAACTGCAATATATCATATATACATCAATGGTAATACCATCCGTAAAATATCATATACAAACCACAAATAACATCATATTCAAAACCAAAAAAACAAACTATTATATAGCATAAATACCAAATGCTACATAGCATTTTCAACTCAATACTATACCATATATCATACTCCATAAATACACCAATTAAATTAACAAAGCCAATATACTATGTACATACCATTAGTAATACTATTAACAAGTCCAAAAAATTCAACTCATACAAATCATAATATAACCTAATAAAAAAAATCATCTATGGATAAAACAAATTAAATACCAGACGCTATATATCATAATCAATTCATTAAAATCCCAACTATCATACACCATAATCTCACTAAACACAAAACTAAAAGCTATAAATAATAATCAAACATAACCAAAAAAAGAAAAAAATCTCCATAATTAAACCCAAAAAAACACAAACGACCCGCATATATATTATGATAATACATACCTTTTCCATTCAATCTTTCGTCATGCTAAATCAAAATAGATACGATGTTCATATCTTCCATTCAATCAATTACCAGAAGAAAAAAAATAGGGTGTTTGATTTTGAGTAAAATACTCTTTTTTAATTTATGAGAAATAAACCATTAACCATTAATTATAGTTTGACTTATTATTGAAAGGTAAATAACTAAATGGGAGTAACTTAAGGGATGAGAAGTTCAATTAAAGGTAAAAAAACGTGTCCTTCATTTTTGGAATTCTGTTTTTTTTTTGTTCGTTCCTATTAGTATTTCCTTTTTTAAATTGTTTTTTGTTTATGATTGAAAACAAACTATTGGTATGTAGGTGTAAATTAAAACTATTACTGTGTTGTGGTTATTTAGATGCTTATTTTGTATAGTTAAATTTTTTATCCACTTATTTATTATTAATAATTTTATTTTGGATTTTACCCTATATTTCTATAGTAGATTTATCATGTATCTTTTTTTTTATATAGGTTTATCATTCAAATCGTTGATAGTTGACATTATGTAATGACACAGAGCGATGCAATCTATTCAAATATTATATTTACTAAAATATTATAGTATGATACAATGCAGTATAATATGATAAATTATAAAGCAATAGGTAAGAACCCTCCGACCAGTGTAAAGTCCTGTGAAATGGGAGGATATTTATAACATTGAAAGTCAAGTCTATATAGAACAATAGTAAAGCCAGCAGCGGTCTTTTCAATATAATTGTAATGGAAACGTGGATGTTAAGAATGATGTTAGGTAATAAAATTAGATAAAATTAAAAATAATACTACTCGACAAAAGGAGCCGATACTTTGCACAATCGCAAAATGATACTGCTTTGAGACAATTTTGGCTATGCTTTTAGGTGGACCTTCAAATGCACAATTTATAGGCGTGAAATTATGGTGATTGAAGGTGTTAAAAGAGGGTGAAATATTGAAATCATACAGATAAAAGTTAATTTGAAAGACTTGCAATTCTCGGAATCAATAAGAAAAAATAGCACATAGTTTAAATAAAGAGGTCTATATAAGTGATCCTAATTAGTTGGAATCAAATTTTAGTCATGTTAGCATGTTAATTTAGATTAAATGTTTGCTAAGAGTTTTGTAATCCTGTTAAACATTTATATGTCATATAACTATTGAGAATTTCTTATGTGAGAGAAATCAAATATTCACAACATAGGATAAAGCCGAATTTAATTGAAGCAATTGGACAATGAAAAATCATATAATTGACCTGTGAGGTAGAGCTGCAGTTCTAATTGACTCAATTTGTTTTTATATCAGTCGAATAGAGTTAGTTTTTCAGTGCCTTATTTGTTGAATAACAAACTTCAACGATCCTAAGTTATCTCATCTATAAAAGAGTAACAAGCTCTAACATGTCATCTAAGTTTATAAGATTTTAACATAAAATAGGTCAAATACATAAACCTATCTAAAGTTGGCATCACTTTTTATTTTAACATCTAAAGTTAAAGCTTGTTCATATCAAACATCCGAACATCGTTCTAAATATGTCAATTTAACAGATGTCATCTTAAATTGGAATATTTAAGATGATCGTTTGAATATAAAACACACTTATTTTAAGTAACAAAAAAAATAATGCTAAATTGAGGTGGCCACTTGTGTATTTGACCTATAAAATACTACTTTAATGATGTAGGCGTAATACGCTTTACTGTGCCATCCCTAACTACATCATTCAGAATGCGTTGGCACTTGTATGCGTTATTAGATTGTCACTTTGACAATAACGTTTCCTCAAAAAGAAAAGAGTTAATATTGTTTGAAACAAATTTTAAAATGATAAAAATAAATTGTAATCATAAATAAAATATGAAGAAACATATTTTATTGATAAAATATTGTGGGTATAAATCTGTTTATTTCTTATTCTTCTCTTAGTGATTTGGGGTTGTTAGTAACATATTTCTGATGTTTTGAATTTCCTTGAGATTTATTTGAGCTTCATAAAATGATTTTGTGTATCTTCTTAAAATATTTGATTGTTAAGAAGAATTTGACCACATCTTGATATGATCTTTATGAATATTCCCAAAATTTATGGGATATTCAAGATACCTCTTAAAGAAAACATATTGTCCATTTTATAGGCATGAACTAGAGTTTAGGATTGACTAGCTTTAAAGAATCCTAACTAGAATTGAACATGTCTTGTAAAATTCCATAGATTTTTGATGTCTACAAATATTTAAAAATTTCTTAAATTAATTGTGCTCCCTCTTCTCTCTCCTCTCTCCTCCCTCATCTCTCCTCTCACTACCGTTCCTTTGAGCGCAGGTTAGTGATTTAATGTCCGGCCACCGCAATCGGCTAGAGATCGGCCGAAGAGGCAAGGAAATAAGAGAAGGGGGGGAGGACCATGATGGTTGTTGTTGACATTCCATTTTGACTCTCCCCAATAGTGTAATGATCCTGAAGGTCATTTTTGGAATTTTTTGCGAAATGACCATTTTATTCCTCCCCCTAGTTTGCCCCGGGTCTTTTCTGGTTTGTATCGAGAGTTGGTTTTGGAAAATTCTATGAAAATATTGGGTTTTGAAAATATGGAGTTTTCATAAGCTTGAAGTGTTTAAGTGGTATTTTAGGTCAATCAGAGCTATGACTCTCGGAATGAAATTCCGTCGATTCCAGCAGCTTCAAAATGGGGATATTGGTCTAGGAGAGTTTACGGAATCAAAATTGGGGCTATAACGAAAAATTGAGGTCTTGAGTTGGGAATTTGATGAATTTTAGGCCAAGGTTTGACTTTGGTCAACTTTCAGAGTTTCAACGCTCAAAATGGAATTCCAATGACTCTGTTGGATTTGGGGGATAGTTTTTGGTCTAGAAGAAGTGTTGGTGGATTTATTTGAGGTTCCGAACCCATTTTGGTATTTTGGAGGCCTAAGTTAGTGTAGTAGCGATTTTTCGAGTTTCAGATCAAGGAGATATCGAATTTGAATTCTGATGGTTTCATTGAGTAACATCCAAATTAGTATGGTAACATATAAAGTTTATGTGCTAGAGATTCTGAACGAATTCTGAGGGTTGATCCCGAAAATTTAGACTTAGTGATTTTGTTGTTGTTTGCTGATATCTGGTGCCTGTGAAGTTGTTCTTCGCGATCGCGTAGGCTTAGACGCGATTGCAAGGTATGTGTTGGATCGGTCATCACGATCGCGTGGGCACTATTGTGATCGTGAGGGTCAATTAAATGAGTTGACCCATTGACCCTCCATGATCACGAGTTATGGTTCATCACAATCGCGAAGGGTAAACTATGCCTGAATAGTGTTTAATCCCTAAATCGTGAATTAAACCTCATTTCCTCCATTATTGGACCTTGGGGAGCTCGAGAGGGATGATTCTTGGGAGATTTTCAAGGAATATCGAGTGGGTAAGTAATTTCTATCCAATTTTGTTATTACCCATCTATTAATATGTTGTTTTTAGCCTCTAAATCACTTATTATTGAACTCAAACCTTGGGGGTTTTCAAGAAATCAAGTTTTAATGTTTTGATGATTTTAGGTTGGTTTTAAGTCCAAATTCAATTCCGTTTTCATGAATAGTTTCTAAATACCTCAAGGACCATTTTCATGTAAAAATTTATGGATTTCTATTCATTTATCGAAATTTGGTATATTGGGCTGTTTGGGTCAGTTTTGGGCCCGGTGCTAAAAATATCGAATTCGGTATCGTTAGACTCGTATTATTATTGTGGTTGCTTATTTGAATAGATTATCTTGATTTGAAATATCGTTGTAAGGGTAATCCTCATATTCTGACGTAGTTTGAGGTTGAAATTGAGTCAAGTGAATTTCTAAACCTATGTCTAATCTTATAGGATCATGTATTCATGTTTTGCGTGTTTAGAAGTTATTTTTTTTTCTTTTTTATGGAAACAGACCCTACACGAGGCTCCCACCTCTCGTGCACAGTCAGGGGTTAAGCAACACCCCCAAGCCTTAACATAAATAATCAAAATAAAATACAAGGAGGGGGACATAAACCTTACCTCCGATCCTATGGTGGTTCATAAGTCGGCTAACCTATTAAGGTCGGCTAACTCATCCCCGATACAAAAAAAGAGAGACTAACTATAACTAGAAAGCAGTAAACCTGTGAGAGGACTCCTCCCGGTACAATTCAACTATGAAAGCATAAATGAGGGAGACTCTCCCCTTCCATGAGAAAAAGGAAAGTAACCTACACTAGTCCTATTCCAACTATGCTACATACCAGACATAGCTACATTGAAGAATAACAAGTATACGAAACTTCTATCTCGCATGGGATGGGAAATTCTTTTCATCTTTGCTCTTTTTAGTCTTGTCGTACCAAGTAAATCCAGATGAAGTGTGCCTTTGTATCAGTATCATGATTACCAGCTAAGGAGGCTGAAAGGAGAGGCAGTATATGGAGCTATAGTAGCCAACAGCCTTGGAGTTGTTGTGGAGAAAAGTGTAGCTGCATTCGAACACCTGCATGGGGGTCCAAATGTATGGTTGCTGCAGACCTGCACCTACAAGTAGACAAGGCAGCAAACAAACATGGTGTACATGGGAGTGTGTTGCTTTTGGCATCTGTTGTTGCTGATGCTGTTGAACTTCATCTTTCAAGTCTGCACTTTCAGCTTCAGCTCTGTGGATTAGTTGTTGTTTGGTGTGTGGTTGAGCAGTTGTTTGGTGTTTTGTTCCCACAGTATGTATATGAAGTTGATGGAGATGTAACATGTTACAGCTACTCATGATATTGTTGTTGGTTCTTGGATGTTGTCTATGAGGTTGTTGGAGTTCCATCTGAGTTTCACTGTTGCCTGTATCTCCAACAACCTGCACAAACAAACAAGCAAACAAACAAGCAAACACACAATTCCAAGAGCAGTACCAACAGTTCTAAATGTGGTGCCATTCCTCTGTTGCAGCTGGCTTCCTCAAATTCTGTATTTGCAATATTGAGAGACTCCCATATGTTATTTGATGTTGTTGGTTGTTGCAGTGTGTCAGTTCAGCAGCTTCCATGTGTAGGAGTTCTTTAGTATACCTGCACAAGCAACTAAAAGGAAAAGAATGGGTCTCAAAGAGAATTTTGGAGCCTGTGAGCATTTTCCATGTCGCTCGACTAACGTCTCCACTTATCCGTTTGAGCTGAAACTTTCTGAAGTTTGCATATATATCCTTTCCTGATACTTTGAGATGGGATTTTCTTCAATGATTATGCCGAAGGAAAATGATTTTGAAGGATACATGGTCGATGTATAGCCCCAATAGGTTCCGGCCTGCTAGTCAGCGGATGTGTATCTTTTAGGACAGATATGCATCACTATATGTGATATTGCATTGCATATCTTTACATCATACATCTTTGTCATTTTGGATTGTTTTACCCCTACTATCCTCTTGATCTGTATTATTGATTGTTGAGATCGTATTTGATACTTGGGTAGTACTGTTATGGAGACTTATATGTATACTTGTACTGTGCTGTTAGAACTATTAGACTGGATTGATTTTCGTGCAGGTTATAGTCCGGGGGTTGGATGGTATGATAGGAGTACGTGTATCTTATTATCTTAGCTTAGTCTTAGTTTCTCACTTGCTGCGTACCGCATCGGTGGTACTCACCCTTGCTATATACACTTGTGTAGGTCCTGAGTCCGGACAGTGATCTCATTCTCTCACCTTCCATCCGTGGCTTACTGAAAAAATTTAAATGGTAGCTGTTGATGCCAGCCATCTTTCCTATTCCTCTTTATTGTTTGCTTTGATATATTTGAGATACAAAGGTTGAGACCTGTATTTATTTCAGTTTCTTATATTAGAAGGCTTGTATATGTGACAACCAGTCTGTGGAGAAAATTTTGTAATAATTAAGACTTCCGTTTTTGATATTTAAATTACTTATTTTTAAATTGTTTCTGCTTTTATTTTCTTATTTAGTGGGTTAGGCTAAATTGTCCGGTGGGAAATGATAAGTGCCATCACATTCGAATATCGAGTCATGAAAAATGGTATTAGATCCCCAGGTTTATAGGTCTCAGGTGTACAAGCCAAGTTTAAGTAAAATCTAGAGAATCGGTATGGAGACGTCTGTACTTATCTTCGAGAGGCTATGAACACTGTTAGGAAAACTTTTGTCATCATTCTTTCTATTGTGCAAGATTGTTATCGTAGTGTTAAGTATCACACGTTGTTTTGGCAAATACCGAGGACTAGATCTACAACTGCTAGTAGAGGAGAGGTATTCCCCAAGGTTGATCTCAGGACCCTAGCTAGGGGTAGAGGTAGAGGCCGATGTAGAGGCCGTGGGCGTGGATAGGTCGCAGGTAGAGGCCGTGTTCGAGGAGTGGTACCAGCCCGAGGTCAGGCTTGAGAGGCTTCTCCAGAGCTACGTGTTGAGATTGGTGGGGGACCAGGTCCTTCTCGAGGTCACAGCGCCATTGTTTCAGGATACTTTGCTGAGGATATTGAGAGTATTAGAAGACCTTACTCAGGGTGCTGCAGGTACGCCACAGGGTTCACAAACTAGAGTTGGAGCACAAACTCTAGAGCAACATTAGGCTCCCATGGTTCAAGGTCCGATTGGTCAGCCATCCATGGGTTGTATGGTTGATGAGGGTGGAGCATAACAAAAGAGAGTTTTGGATGCACTAGTAGTTATGATGAAAAACGATGAGCAGTGTCGATATGAGAGGTTT
Organism: Solanum dulcamara; assembly: GCF_947179165.1. NCBI lineage: Eukaryota > Viridiplantae > Streptophyta > Magnoliopsida > Solanales > Solanaceae > Solanum > Solanum dulcamara. Next base: position 57,462,652 of record NC_077239.1, on the reverse strand, counting down.
CGGAAGATGGACCCACCATAATTTTAGTGTAGGAAGACTGAGAATGCATACGAGTTTCTAACTATTAGAGAGTTATTAGAGACAGTGGGGTTGGATGAGACACATGGGGTCCTCTATGCTACACTTCAATTACGTGGGCCAGCTCAAAAGTGGTGGAGGGTGTATTGAGTGCTATAACAGTAGGGTCACAGCAGGTTACTTGGGATTATTTTTCTACTGCCTTCTATGACCAATTTGTCCCTTGGAGTATGAGGGAGGAGAGTCGGTTATGGTTCGAGAATTTGAGGTAGGACAGCCTCACAGTTGCTGAGTATGAGGCCCATTTCTACTAGTTGTCGAGACATGCTATGGCCGTCCTTCCTGATGAGATAAAGCGGGTTTGCAGATTTGTGCAAGGGCTGACGTATTCTACTTGTACATCGGTGTTTTGAGCTTCTTGATAGGGGGATTTTTTCCATTCCATCATGGGTGCCACTAAAAAGGTAGAGTTAATGGAGAGAGAGGAGTTTGGGGACCCCAAGAGGGCTCATGCTTCTGGTCAGTTTTTAGGTACCTCATCTAGAGGTAGAGGTTCTTACAGAGAGGTGGTTCTTTTCAGCATAGAGGACCGATACATGCTTTTATACAAGCTTTAGAGGGTGGCCAGATATTACGTGGATCATATAGTATGGGTCAGGTTTAGCAGGGATCACAGCAGAGGCCGATGGGCCGGGGTAGTTAGATGAGTTTGTCCGATTTAGCACAGTACTATTCGGTACCAAGATCTTTCTATGGTTGTGGGGATCCTGGTCATATGATTCATTATTTCCCACTACAAGTTCATATTGATCCACAACGTACTTATTCTACTTCAGTGAGAGCACCAGCACCTCTGACCCAGGGTCGAGGTAGGGCTTAGGTGGATAAAGAAGGTCGTACACCTGGTAGGGGTTCTGGTGGAGCTATAGTACCACAGGGTGGGGGTAGAGGCATCGTACAGGCTGGCGGAGGTAGGGAAGCTTAGTGCTGTGCTTTTTCAGGTAGACCCGAGGTTGAGGATTCAGATGTAGTTATTATAGGTATCATCCCAATTTTTCACTGACCTGTATCTATGTTATTTGATCCTGGATCTATTTTCTCCTATGTGTCTGCCTATTTTGCATTCAATTTTGATTTGACTTGTGATCGCATACTTGTGTCTGTTCATATTTCCACACTCGTGAGTGAGACCTTAATGATAGATCGAGTGTATCGATCATGTCTTATTTCTTTAGTCAGGTATGATACTTGAGTAGACATGATCATTTTGGAGATGGTAGATTTTGATATGATATTGGGTACGGTGTGACTTTGTCCTTACTGTTCTATTCTTAATTGTTATGCTTATACCTTGACTTTAGCGATACCTAGTGCTCCGAGAGTTGAGTGGAAGGGTGCTAGTGGTTCCTATCCTAGCAAGGTCATCTCTTATCTTCGTGCCCAAAGATTGATTGATCGGGGGTGTATGTCATATTTGGCTTTTATTCAGGATACTAGCATTGAGTCACCTCCCATGTATTCTATTCCCATGGTTAAGGAGTTCACCGATGTGTTCCCTACCGATCTTCTGGGTGTTCCTCTAGATAGAGATATTGATTTTGCTATTGACTTGAAGCCGGACACTAAGCCCATTTCTATTCCACATTATCACTTACAACAAAGTTGAATGATTAGTTGCAGGATTTGTTGAGTAAGGGGTTTATTTGCTCTGTCGTCTTGAGGTGCACCGGTTCTATTTGTGAAGAAGAAGGATGAATCTATGAGGATGTGCATTGATTATCAGCAGTTAAACAAAGTGATTGTTAAGAACAAGTATCCTCTTTCTTGCATAGATGATTTGTTTGATCATCTTCAGGGAGATATTGTGTTCTCTAAGATTGACTTGAGTTTAGGGTATTATCAGTTGAGGATTAGGCCATCGAATATTCCTAGGACAGCTTTTCAAAACCGTTATGGCCATTATGAGTTTCTGGTTATGTCATTTGGGCTAAGTAATGCCCCGACAACGTTCATGGAGTTGATGAATGGGGTGTTTCAGCCATATCTAGACTCATTTGTGACTGTATTCATTGATGACATCCTGGTGTATTCCAAGATAGAAGAGGATCATACTTGTCATTTGAGATTAGTACTTCAAAAGTTGAGAGAGTAGAAGTTATATGCAAAGTTCTCTAAATGCGAGTTTTGGCTTGATTCGGTGGCATTTTTGGGGCACGTAGTGTCCAAAAAGGGTATTAGGGTGGATCCGGCAAAGTTAAGGCAGTTAGAGGCTGGACTAGACCTACTTCTCCTACCGAGATTCGGAGTTTTGTAGGATTGGATGGTTATTATCAATATTTTGTGCAAGGTTTCTCCACCATCGCAGCTTCTTTGACTAGACTAGCTTACAAGGTTGTGGATTTCCATTGGTACGATAAGTGTAAGACGAGCTTTCAAAAGCTCAAGACCTTATTGAATTCAGCTCCTGTATTGACCCTACCTGAGAAGGGTGTGGACTTCACTATGTTTTGTGATGCTTTCGATGTTAGTTTAGGTGGGATCCTGATGCAGAAGGGGAAGGTAGTTGCTTATGCATCTTTATAGTTGAAGTCTCATGAGAGGAACTACCCTACACACAACTTAGAGTTGGCAGCGAATTGTGTTTATGTTGAAGTTGTGGTTTCATTACCTATATAGGGTGCATTATGAGGTGTTCACCGATCACCAAAGTCTTGGGTACATCTTCAATTAGAGGGATCTGAACCTGAGATAACGCAGATGGCTAGAGCTACTAAAAGACTATGAAATGACCATCTTGTATGATCCGAGAAAGACCAATGTGGTGGCCGATGCTTTGAGTAGGAAGGATCCTAGTATAGGGAGTCTTGCGGCGATTAGTGTTGAAAGGAGGCCCTTGGCTAGAGATGTTCAAAGGTTAGCCAATAAACTTGTCTGATTGTGGGTTTCTGAGGAGGGTGGATGATTTATTTTTTCTACTAAGGCTCACTCTTCCTTAGTTGAGCAATTTCGGGAGATGCAGTTTGATGATGAAAAGTTATGTCTCATTCGAGACAAGGTGTTGAGGGGTGAAGCTGAGGAGGCTAGACTTGATTCAGAGGGTGTCTTGAGGATTGAGGGCCAGACTTGTGTGCCCAAGGTGGGAGATTTGATCAGATTTATTCTAGAGGAGGTTCATTGTTCTAGGTACTCTATTCATCCGGGTGTAGCAAAGATGTATCATGATCTTATCCAGCACTATTGGTGGTGTGGGATGAAGAGAGACATTGTAGAATTTGTGTCTAAGTATGTGACCTGCCAGTAGGTTAAGTTTGAGCACCAGCAGCCTGGGGGTGTGAGTCAGAGGGTGTCTATTCCCACTTGGAAGTGGGAAATGATCACCATGGACTTGTGGTTATAATTCTATATGTGTGGTTGTTGACAGACTGACCAAGTCTGCCAGTTTCATTCCAGTTAAGGTGAAGTACTCGATTGACAAGCTAACCCAGTTATATATCAGTCAGATTGTTCGGCTCTATGGAGTCTAGTATCCATTGTTTTGGATTAGGGTTCAGTGATCACTTTGCACTTTTTGCAAGCTTTACAGGAAAGCGTAGGCACTAGGCTTGATATGAGTGCCATTTTTCACCTACAGAATAATGGCCAGTCTGAGCGAACGATTCAGGTGTTGGAGGATATGCTTCGATCTTGTGTTATTGATTTTGGTTCTAGGTGGGATCAACAATTTCCCTTAGCAGAGTTTGCCTACAACAACAGTTATCATTCCAGCATTCAGATGGCCCCTTTCGAGGCATTGTATGGTAGGCGGTGTCGATCTCATATTGGGTGGTTTGATTCAGCTATCATGATCCAAGCCTGGGGCCTAGATGTGACACGATGAATGAAACACCCGGAGGTACCTCACCCAAGCCTCTTAGAATTCATTAAGCATTTCATTGGTAATGATAAATAAATCTACCATAAACCTTTTGAAAGAAATCTTTAGCTTTGTGAGAGCATATACTTTACTTTGTGATAGACATAGTAGACATCATATGATATATCTTAAACATTGGAAAAGGGACCTTGTACCTTTGTGAGAGCGACCGTTAACCGACATAAACCATGTGAGCCATAATATGGAGTCCCAATGTTTACCCATACATCGAAGGAAAAGGGGAGACTACTTGCCGAGATAGACTCTTATATGCCTAAGTGGATCCACTAAGCTACTTACGGAATCAAGTCTCTACTAACGGGTGACCCTTTCTAAGGAATCAACCTCTACTAACGGGTGATCCTTTCTAAGAAATCAAGCCTCTACTAATGAATGATCTTTCTTTCTCCGGTGGAACACAGTTATGGGACAATGAGATCTTTCTATTGGTCCCTTACCATTGCTACGGGAGAGAATGCCTATTCCAAGGTCTACTCGGTGCTAGGTAAACTCTCAACGGAATAGACAAACCGTAGAAAATAAACTCAATCATCGTATGGGAGGGGCCATATCTACTACCCGTCCACTCTTCATAAGAAAAAAAATCATAGAATAGCTACTTAACTTTGTCTCATGTGATGTGAGTGTAGACCTTTCATCATCACATATATTTATTCATGAAATATCTTTAGGGCCTTAACTCACCCTATCTTTAACTCGCTTGAACATTACAGAATCATTCACAAAACTTATTTGCAAAGAGCACCTTTAAACTCATTTGTAGACATTGTCAAACATTCATTTGGAGTCAAGCTTCATTTCAACTTTGTTTTATCATAAGAAACTAGGTGGGTTCATTTCATAAAAATCTTCAAATACATTTAAAGAATACTTGTATGCATGAGAGTGATATAAATGCATCAAATCAAATATCTTAGAAACAACCCACCATATGCACTTTAAAACTACCTTTCAAACCTTCATATAAGAACCTTGATAAATCCTCCATTTCATGTAAATAAGAATCAACATAAGTCAATATAGACAAATAAACTTCAAATATTCAAGAATCTATACATTTGGAATCGTAGTATGAAAACCCATAAAAACTCATGACTTGGAATTGAGAGTCAATATATATATATATATATATATATATATATATATATCGATTGAAGTAAATAAACTTCAAATATACCATAATCTATGCATTTGGAGCCATCATGTAAAATCCCATAAGATTTCATCATTTTGAATTAAAATGCTAGGTTAAGAAAACATTTGGGCTCCATGGGTGGAAGAACCCATTGATGAAAATCCGCATACCTTAGATTGAAGTTTTTAAGAAAGTTTGATTCTTGGTCTTTAATAAGGAGCCTTGAATCCTTTGAGTTTGAGAGAATTTTGTTGGAGATGATTTGAGATAGAAGAGGATGAAGTTTGGGGTTTTGAGGAGGCTAAACATTGCAAAATACCCTAAAAATGCGTCCAAGATAATATATATATAATAGGGAATGGTCCAAGTTTCCCTTACTTAAATCTGGAAAAACTGGCCAAGTACACAACAGGTCCGTGATGTGGACTTGTCGCGCACCTCTCTGGACAAAACAAATCTGGAAAAACTGACCAAGTCCGCGATAGGTCCGCATCTCAGACTTGTTGCGCACCTCTCTGGTCGACTGGGTATAACTTTTTACTTTTAACTCCAAAAAATACAATCTTAGTTGAGTTTGAAAGAAGATTCAATGACCTTTAATTTGATAGGTCATAGGCCACCAATTCGTTATATTTTAGGAGATATAATTGTTTGAAGTTGACCTTTTTATGGTCTCATACAAACACTTAGCCAATAGAAATTCTTTGGACTCGACTTGGTGTTAGGGATTTCTTATGACCCTAAAACATATCTAATACACTTAAAATACCTAGGAATTGATCCTAACCTATATATATAATTATATGTCATTGATTTTGAGATGAAAAGGGTCCTCCGAAGCCATTTTCCCCTACTTTACCCTAGAATGACATATTCCAACCTTTAAACCATGCGGGATCTTACATCAGCAGAGATAAGTTCTCTAGACATGGATTTACTTAGGAATGCTATGGAGTAAGTTCGTATGATTCAGGGTAGACTCTTAACTGCCTAGAGTAGGTAGAAAAGCTATGCAGATAGGAGAGTTTGACCTTTGGAGTTCATAGAGGGTGACCATGTATGGCTTTGAGTGTCGGTCATGATGGGCATAATGTGGTTTGGGAAGAAGGAAAAGCTTATCCCTCGGTTCATTATCCCATATGTGATTTTGGGGCGAGTGGGAGAGGTGGCTTACAAACTAGCCTTGCCACCTAGCTTGTCAGCTATGCATCCGGTATTTCATATTTCCATGCTCCGGAAGTATGTTTTGGATGAGTCTCATGTTATTTCTCTTGATTCGATGGAGTTGGATCCAAATTTGACATTTGAGGAGGATCCCATACCTATTCTTGATAGACAGGTCTGTAAGCTTAGGACCAAGGAGATAGCTTCAGTAAAGGTCATGTGGAAGCATAATGAGTCGGGAATTTGGACTCATTTATAGCTCAAAATGCAAGCAATTAGTATCCTCTTTGCCTTTTTTGTGTCCAAAACTGACTTCAAAGTGATCATTTATAGGTGAAAAGTGTTAAGGATCAATCATAAGGTAACTATCAAAGAAAGGAAGTGAAAAAAGGATAAAATTAGGCAAAATGGAAGATGAAGCTCGCAAAGAGCTCTTTGCGAGTCGCCAAATGCCTCACTAGGTCGCTCATCTCATCATAAATCAAGGCCTAAAGGTTGAATAAATTGGCGAGAAAAATGAACATTTGGTGATATGCTGAATCAATTTGGGCAAGTTGCATTGCGATCGCGTTCGAGGGAATCATAGAAGGGCGAGAGATGAATCATATCATCGATTCATGGATGGTGAAGGCGATCAAGTCTAAGATCGCCTAAAAAAAGAGAGCCTCAGGGAAAGAAAGCGATTGAAGACCATGTGAGAGAAAAAAAAGGGCAACTCACCGAACTTGTTGGCAAGAGAGATCGAGCTCGCCTAACCAGAGATCATGTAATGAAGGATAAAATCTCCAATAGGCGAGGCAATGATCAAGTTGGTGATACACTGATGACTTTGGCGAGTCCGACTAACGTCGCCGAAGTGGTTTTAAGTGACAATTTTGCCTAACATTTTGCACTCGTATAAATAGAATTTCCAAAGGCGAATGAAGGAGGGTTTTGACTACTAAGACTCAGAGACAAGAACCTTGGAGCTATCTTGGGGTTTTGAATTTCGTTTTAGAGATCTTATCTTTGGGCTTTGAATTTTGAATTTCAATCTTTGCTGAATTAAATGGAAGATAATTACTTTGGTATAATTCCTTTAATTTCTGTAATGTGTGGCTAAATTTCCTACTTCTAGGAGGGTGGGGTGCTAATGAGTTATATTATTGTTCTACATTTGAGTTTTTGTTACATCTTATCAATTGTTAATTTTAAATGGGTTTTGTTAATTTGGTATGGAATCAATTATGAAATACGGTTGCAAACATATTTCTATGTTAAATCTTCTTTATTAGCTAGAAATAGTTATGTGAAGTGACTAAATTATCAAATAGCCATTAATTTATGTTACCAATTGTAATCTCTCTCTCAAGAGAAGGTTTTGCTAAGGATCGAGTTAGTTTTGCTAGGTTGCATGTTTAGGCTCGAAAGCGCTGGCATGTAGAAATGAATAGCGATCGATTGCTATTTCGTGCGATTGATTAACCTTTGCATATCCATTGAGAATTAATGATGTTGAGCTATTTATTTTCCCTTATTAGAACCTCAATTTTACTTTGCACCTCCCCTAGAAGCCTTTGTTAACTTGGTATAAATTAAATTGTTGAAATAGTTCTAATATCAATTCTTGATATCTCTCAAAGTTTTGATAATGAAATCTACAGATTTAAATTATGTTGCAATTTACTTATTTTTATGCTATAAAAGTCTAGAGCTTGTTCTTACTTCGTAATTGAAGTCTACTCTTAACCGTTCCATGTGGGATTCGACCCTGACCTCACACGTTGGGTTTATATTGCTAGTGATCGCCTACACTCTGAATCGTAAAAAGTGTAGTTAGAGCATTATCAAAGAATCGTACAGTGGAGAGGCTACTTAGGAGACAGAGTCCGATATGCATGCCTGATACCCTCAGCTTTTTTAAACTCCAAGTACTTTTTTTACTTTATGTTCGAGGAAGAACATTATTTTTTGTGGTGGAAGATATAATGACCCTGAGGGTCATTTTTAGAATTATTTATAAAATAACCATTTCACCCCTCCCCCTAGTTGCTCTGAGCCTTTTATGGTTTTTATCGAGAGTTGGTTTTGGGAAAATTCTATGTAAAGGTTGGGTTTTGGAAATTTAGAGTTTTTATAAGCTTGAAGTGATTAAGTGGTATTTTAGGTCAACCGTAGCTACGAGTCTCCGAATGAAATTCCATCGATTTCAGCAACTCCAGAATGGGGAAATTGGTCTAGGAGAGTTTATGGAATCAGAATTGGGGCTATAATGAAGAATTGAGGTCTTGAGTTGGGAATTTGATGAATTTTAGGCCAAGGTTTGACTTTGGTTAATTTTCGAAGTTCTGATGGCTTGTTGGATTTGGGGAATGATTTTTGGTCTACAAGAAGTGTTAGTAAAATTTTTAGAGGTCCCGAGCCCGTTTTGGTAATTTAGAGACCTAAGTTAGTGTAGTAGCGACTTTTTGAGTTTTGGGTCAAGGTGAGCTCGAATTCAAATTTTGATGGTTCTATTGAGTCCAGAATATCCGAATTAGTATGTTGACATATAAGGTTTGTATGCTCGGGATTCCGAACGAATATCGAGGGTTGATCCCGAGAATTTAGACTTAGTGATTTTGTTACTGCTTGTTGATATCTGGTGCATGTGATGTTGTTCTTTGCAATCGCATAGGCTGAGTCACAATCGCAAGTGTGAGTTGGATCAGTCATCGTGATCGCGAGGGTCGATTAAATGAGTTGATCCATTGACCCTTGATCGCGATCGCGAGGTATTGTTGATGGAGATCGTGAAGGGTAAAAGATGCCTGAACAGTATTTAACCCCTAAATTGCGAATTTGACCTCATTTCTTCCATTGTTGGACCTTGAGGAGCTCGGGAGGGACGATTCTTGGGAGATTTTTGAGGGATATCGAGTGGATAAGTAATTTCTATCCAATTTTGTTATTACCCATCTATTATATGTTGTTTTTAGCCTCTAAATCATGGATTATTGAACTCAAATCTTGGGGGTTTTCAAAAAACCAACTTTTAATGTTTTGATAATTTTAGGTTGGTTTTAAGTCCAAATTCAATTTCATTTTCACTAATATTTTCTAAATACCTCAAGGAAAATTTTCATATAAAAATTTCCAGATTTCTGTTCATTTTTTGAAGTCGGGTATTTGGACTGTTCGGGTCAGTTTTGATGTTGATGTTAAAAATATCAAATTGGGTATCGTTAGACTCGTATTCTTATTGGGGTTGATTATTTGAATAAATTATCTTGATTTGGAATATCACCATAAGGTAAAGCTCAGATTTCGGCGTAGTTCAAGGTTGAAATTGAGGCAAGTGAATTTCTAAACCTATACCTGAGCTTATAGGATCATATATTTGTCTTTTACATATTTAGAAGTGATGGAAAGTTACTTTGGGGATTAGTTGAGGTTAATTGATTTTTAAATGGATTGATATGGAAATAAGGGGGTAATAGATGGCAAATGAGAAGATTTATACATGTTGTGTGTGCTATGAGTTGATACTTGATTTATTGTGGTTATTTGAATATTCTATTGTGATATGAGCTGATAGTTGACTTATCATCGATATTTGAATATACTGTTGATATATGAGTTCTGATTTGTTAATGTTATCATTCCATCATTGTATTTTACATGGACATTGCCTATTTACATTGGTACTGATACTTTGAGATGAGATTTGATTCGATGATTATGCTGGAGGAAAATGGTTCTGGCGAAAAATAATTTATGCCGAAGGGAAATAATTTTGGCGATGCCAAGAAAAATGGTTCTAGCGAGAGATGAGATACCAAAGAAAAATGGTTCCGGTGGATATATGGTCCATGTGTGGCCCCTATGGGTTTCGTCCTGCTAGTCTGTGGATGTGTATCATTTAGGAAAAATATGCATCACTATATGTGACATTGCATTGAATATCATTACATCATATATCTTTATTATTTTGGATTATTTTACCCTTGCTATCCCCTTGATCTGTATTATTGATTGTTGCTATCGTATTTGATACTTAGGTTGTAGTGTTATGGAGACTTATATGTATATTTGTACTGTGCTACTAGAACTGTTAGACTGAGCTGATTTTCGTACAGGTTGTAGTCCGGTAGTTGGATGGTATGACAAGAGTATATGTATCTTATTAGCTTAGATTAGTCTTAGTTGTTCGCTTGCTGGGTACCATGTCGGTGGTACTCACCCTTTCTATCTACACTTGTGTAGGTTCTGAGCCCGGACAGTGATCCCGTTCTCTTACCTTCCATCGGTGGCTTACTAAGGAGATTTGAGACGTAGTTGTTGATGCCGACCGTCTTGCCTATTCATCTTTATATTTTACTTTGATCTATTTGAGATACAATGGTTGAGACTTTTATTTACTTTAGTTTCTTATATTAGAAGGCTTGTATATGTGACAACCAGCCTGTGGGAAAATTTTTGTAATGATTTAGACTTCCTCTTTTGATATTTAAATTGCTTACTTTTAAGTTGTTTCTTCTTTCATTTTCGTATTTAGTGAGTTAGGCTGACTTATCCTGTGGAAAAGGATAAATGCCATCACACCCAAATATCGAATTGTGACAAATAGTTAATTAGTTAAGCTTCTTAAATTTCAAACAGAGTAAAATAAAAATTATAAAGATCAACATTTTAAAAATATTTTGGTGCTATATTGCCATTTCATTATATATATATATATATATATATATATATATATAATAAAACCATGAAGCCTTAAAATATTGATTGAACTTTTGTCTTTCATTACAAGACTCCACTTTAGACAAAATCATCTTTTCACTTATTTTTTCTTCTTTTAATGATATTAACTATTAATCAATACTATACAAAATCTTTAAATAATATATATAAAGTAATAAATATGTGCCTATAAAATAAAAAAATATGAATCATAATTTATATTGTATTAAAAGAATGAAGACCCTTAAAATATTGATTGAACTTTTTGCCCTTCATTAAAAGACTCCGCTTTAGACAAAATTGTCTTTTTACTTATTTCCTCTTCTTTTAATGATATTAACTATTAATCAATAATAATTAAAATCTTAAAATAATCCATATAAAATAATACATATGTGCCTATAAAATAATTAAAAAATATGAATACTAATTTATATTATATTAAAAGCATGAAGACTCTTAAAATATTGATTGAACTTTTTCCCTCTTCATTAAAAGACTCCATTTTAAAAAAAACTGTCTTTTCACTTATTTCCTTTATTTTAATTTTTTTAACGAACCTTGAGGGGGTCAGGGGCTTAGCAATACCCCAGACCTTAACATTAATAATAAAAATCAAAAGTAAAAGGAGGGGGACATAAACCTTACCTCCGACCCTATGGTGGTTCATAAGTAGGTTATCCTCCTAAGTACGACCAACTCATCCCCAATACTATTGAAGAACCTAGATATACCATGTACCTAAGAAGAGAGGACTTCTCTCTTTTACAACATATATCTAAGAAATACATAAACAAGAGAGACTCTCCCCTTATAATTAAGTAAAGAGAGCCTATAAAAAACTAAAGCCTATTCAAAGAAGCTATAACAAACTAAGAATAATAGCTAAGTTGAAAAGTTTCACAACAAAAAATAAGACAAGTACAGAGGCCTCCATACTCAAAAGATCATGACGGGAACAAAATTTATGGGGGTTTCTTGATTCTCTTCAGCTTTTTCCTTCTGATGTTTGCTATTCCAATGCCCTCTAATCTAAATGTGCCTTTAGTTGTTGCTGGAAGCTGATGTTTAGTGTAAAAATATTGTATATTATTAGTAGTGTGGCTCCATTTTGAGAGTATGTTTGCAGTACCATTTTCTTCTCTATAAGTATGGATGCAATGGAAAGAAGCTAGTTGACTGATTTGGTGTTTTAATTCCTACATTACAAGGTGGACTGATTTCATAGTTAAGCCATTTGGTTAAGAGTTCTGAGTCTACTTCCAGGATAATGTGTTTGTAACCATGTTGATTGCATCAATATACACCATATGCTGCTGCTTGTACCTTTTTTTGGTTGTTGGTCCCAACTCCAAGTGGAATGGAGAAAGTATAAATTAGATGACCCTGGTTATCTCTTAAGATCCCTCTCTCTTCTATCTTTCTCGAATTTGTTAGGGCACTACCATCAGTGTTCAGATTGTATTTTGTCCTTGGAGGTTTGATCCAAGTGACAGTAATGATCCTCACCTCATGTTGGCACCTCTCTATCATTGTGATCAAGTCTCTCCAATTGTAAGGCCAATCCAAGTAAAGGAATACTGTTCTGAGGAACTGAATGGTGTTCTTAAGAATCAGAAATTTGACTCTTGTAACAATGGATTGCTTGTCACCATACTTGGTGGAGCATCTGTTCTTCTAAAGATTCTAACAAATGAAGATAGGAAGAACATGAAAAATCAGTTTCTAAGCTTTATTTATGTACTGCATGTTCCATTATCTCATTAGAATGTTCCTTAAGGGGATCTGGTCATGATCTATGCCCACAAAAACTGAGTAAAAGGTCCAAATATGGTTGGTAAAGTTACCAGTAACAAATACATGATCAGTACTATCCATTCCCTGCCTAATATAACAATAGCATGCATCAGGTTCCTTCCCAAATGTGATAGTCTTGTCATTGGTAGGAATTTTGCCTCTAAGAGTGCTCTAAAAGAGAAAGGAAATTTTGAGAGGTATGTACTTGTACAAATATAGGTACTGATCATGCTCTTTGATTTCTTCTTCCTGATGGTATCCCAAGCTGAGGAAATAGTGAACTTACCACTCTCATTAGGCTTCCAAATAAGCTCATCCGGGATCCCCTCATTATAATGAAATCTGGTACTTTAGATCTTAGGAATCAGTATGGGTGGTGCATGTCTTCTAATAATAGTTTCATTCCATACACTATTTACCAAAAAATGAGAAACTTTAATATTATTGGGCCTTGTATTCTCAAATATGAAATTGGCTAGTGCTCCAGTGCCTAACCAATCATCCCACCGAAGTGACAACTTCCTGAATGAAGTTTCCAACTAATGTGAGTCTCCATGTTGAGTTTATTCTTCATCATATACTTCCAAATCAAAGACTGGCCAGTATGCCATTTCTTAGCAACTGGATTAGCCCTTTGACAATATTTAGCTTTTAAAAATTGTCTCCACAGAGAAGTATTTGATCTAAAACTCCACCATTGATAGTATTGAAATGATGCGCATACATCAGAAAGTTGCCTCACTCCAACACCCCCTTCTTTATATGAAAAAATAATAGTCTCTCAAGAAGCCTAGTGGTACTTTCTTCTATCTATATCCCATCCCCAAAAAATATCAGCAATCAATTTCTTTATATACTTGATAGTGGTTTTAAGGAGGGATATAGCTACAAGAGTATGAATAGGCATGGACCGAAGTACATGCTTAATTAATGTAACCTTGCCTCCATAGCTAAGGATGCTTAATTGCCATCCACTTATCTTTTTCACAACTTTTGCCACCAACTCAGAGTAGTAAATGATCCTTTGTCACCCAATATATAGAAGACATCCCAAGTAAGTGATGGGGCTATCTTTCTGAGTAAAACCAGTAATCTCTTTGATCATAGATGTAGTAGTGTTAAGAGATTTGGAAGGGACCATAAAGTGGCTCTTCTCTTTATTAATAAGCTAGTCAAAAACCTCTTCATAAGTGGAAAGAGTCTTCATAATCAACTGGAGAGAGCTTCTAGTACTATAGGAAAAGATAATAATATCATCAGTAAAACTAAGATAATTTATTTGAGGTCCTCTAGTTTCCATGTGAAATCCCTTGTAGAATTGGTTCTAATGTAATCTATTCAATAATCTGGCCAAAACTTCAGCTCCAAGGATGAACAAGGCTGGTGAAAGGGGATCTCCTTGTTTGAGTCCTCTAGTAGAATAAAAAAAACCATGTCTAGTGCCATTTATGATAATAGAATACCAATTGTTGCTCATGATCCTCCAAACCATGTCTATGAAAATTTCACCAAAACCCATCTTTCTAAAGACAATGCAAGTATATGACCAAGATACCCTATCATAAGCCTTGGCCATATCCAATTTTATCACAACATTATTTCCTTCTTTTGGTTTTTTTATCAAATGAGTTATCTCTAGAAAAAGCATTATATTCTCAGAAATACTCCTTCTCTTGACAAATTCTAACTAATTGTCAAAGATGAGGTTAGGGAGAATTGGACCAACTTGATACTAAGAAGCTTGGAAATGATTTTATTAGTGAAGTTGCTGAGACATATGAGTCTGAACTCAATAATCTTAGTAGGGTAGTCAACTTTGGGCAAAAGAACCAAACAAGCATGGGACATAAATCTAGGCATTATGTGACTATAAAAGAAAGCTTGAGTTGCTGCCAGAAGATCTATGTTGATGTTATCCCAACAAGTTTGAAAGAATTGACCACTAAAACCATCTGGACCTGCTGAAGAGTTTGGATTCATGAAAAAAACCACTTGTTTAACCTTCTCCAAAGTAGGTATACTCTGCAAAATCTGATTATGATCCTGAGTTACAAGTCTAAGAATATATTGGAGTATCTACTCTTTGAATTTATTATTATGCCCAGTAAAAATTATTTGAAATGATCACATACTGCTTTGGCAATATTCTCATCTCCTTGACTGCCCTCCTCATTATCAGTATTAATCTAATGGATAAAAAGTCTCCTTTTTCTACCTTGATAAGTGCATGAAAGTACTTGAAATTAGCATCTCTTTCCTTGAACCATTGTAACTGAGTTTGTTTTGCTTGAGAACAGACTCCTCTATATTTAAGTACCTGATGTACTCATCATTGATGAGATGAAGCTTGCCTCTATTATCTTTAGAGTTCATACTGATCACATCCTCTTCAGGTTTTCTCACTATTTCCTCATAAACTTTCACCTGAGCAAAAATATCCCCATATTCTCTTCTGGACCAGCTGCTAAGAGTAGTAGATAGTCTTTTTCATTTTCTCGTGAAACACTCACATAGGATCCCCAATAGTTTCTCTATTCCAACACTCTTTGACAATTTCTAGGAAGCTATTATTATCAATCCAGTAATAAAGGAATTTGAATCAGATCCTACTGATGGAAGATGGGTAATGGTAGTTTGAGGCATAATGTGCAGTCACTTGTCATTAACCGTGGCTCTATCAAGCCTTTTCCAGACCCTAGCTTCCTTATCCCTTTGATTGCACCAAGTAAAGTGTTGACCACTATAATCCAAATCTAGTAGCCACAACCTTCTATCACACTTATGAACTTAAAGCTCTTGTTCATATTATCGGGAAAACCTCCTTTCTTTTCTTCAATAGTGGTAATAACATTAAAATCTCCAATGGTACACCAAGGTTTGTCAAAGTTAGAAAACTGCAAAAGTGTGTCCCATAAAGATCTTCTCAAGTAGTCCCTATACTTAGCATATATGAAGGAGATGATGAAATTGTTGGCGTATTCCATATGTTTTATGTCACAAGTGATATGTTGATCCTTAGTTTCCATGATGTTGCAAACACAGTCTGTAGTCCAAAACAACCAGATCTTCCCATTTTGATTGCAATGAGCCTTATCTATGTTCAACTGAATCCTATAATTGTTAAGGTGAGAATTGTCTTCAAATGGTTCAAGTATAACTATCAAAGATAAATTATGAAGCTTCTTGAGATTCTGAATCCTTTCAAAGGACCCTTTGGTGTTGATACTCCTAGCAATCCAACATAGGACTTTAATCATTATAAACCTCTACTCTCACATTTAGTGTTTGGTCTGCTAGAATCAGCAGATGTACTAGTAATAGCATTCTTGTTGTCAGGTTTCTTCAATTCCCTGCCTCTTGGAGATAAGCCTTGTTTATCTGATACCTCCTGTATTTCAGCCTAAAAATCCTTGTTATAAGTAGATCCAAAGGCCTTTATAAGGTGCTCACTAACCTCTTCTTCATCAATATTTTCTTCAATAGACTGATTATCCTAGTCTAACTCATCCTCTGAGTTGATTACCCCACAGTCATTAGTGATTTTAGGAACTAAGTTAAGTATATACTTTTCTTTGGGATTGTCAACATATTGTCCCTGAGATTGCTGCACACTTGTATTCTATTGTTTCATTTCCTTTTGATGTCTCCTTTTGATGACATCCCTTTTTTTCTTACTTAATTTCTCTTGGGATTTATTATTGGGAGTTTTTGCAATATCATCTTCCCTACAAGAATTTCTAACCTCCCTATTAAAATTTGGACTGGGAGGCCCTGTCTGAGAGGTAGTAGGAGTTTCATTATCATCCCCCTATTAATTTAATGTAGTTGGTTATTAGCATACCCTTCTTGAAGCTCCACAACTTTCTGAATATGCAGACTTTTCTCAAAACCCACTTCAATAGCCTTTATACTAGTGTATTTAGCCACTTCAGGAACCTTCTAATTACCCTTTTCTTCTTGTTTGTATGAGTGTTGTTCCAGAGCCTGATATGTGGTTGCAGGGGCTCTAAGGTCACATCTAGGTCCAGTTTTTGATTTCTCATGCAAACCACAAGACAAAAGCTCCCCTTTGGACACTCCTTCTTGCATGTTAGGTGGTTTCTCCTTTTCTCTTCCATCCATCCTCCTTTCAGCTTTAATAACAACAATAACAAAATTAATGGCATTTGGGGGTAAGGGGAGCATCGAGTCAATACCTGTCTTCCTTGCTTCATCCTTGATTATTTCATCCATATTCTCACAATCTTGCTTAGTTAAGGGGTCATGGGGTAATGGGAGAGATAAGTCAATACATGAGTGTTGGTTAGTAGTTCTCTTTCTCTATGTTTGCTTTTCCTTGTTAGGATCAGTGACTTTAGTACTTGGTTCTTCTACAACTTGATTTTTGGGATGATCTTCTTCACCTAAATCAACATAGTTATTGTGAACATGAATAGAGTTAGTCATACCTATTTTTTCCTGTCTTGCTAGTGTTTGGCTTGCCTTTTGTTTTATTTTTTGAGTTTTCCATTGCTTCTCTTCCTTTTGTTTTGTATTCTCCTTTGCATGTTGCCGACCAATGTTGTTTGTTGAGGTTCCAACTTTGGATTTTATCTCCACACTTGTTTCTCCTCATCCTATTCTTTCTTGTCTAAGTCTGGATTATTTTTATTCTTCCTCTCAGCTTTCAATTCTTTTTTCTTTTTCAAATCTTCATCCTTTGCCTAGACAGTGCAAACATGGATCATATATCCCTGGTGCTTGCAGTATGTGCAGTAATCTGGCATATTCTGATACTGTAGAGCTTGTTATCTTCTCATAGATATATCTTCCTCATCAAATCCCATCCACATATGTGGAGGTCAATAACAAATTCCTTATTATAACAATGCCAAGGCAACTCAGGAAGTAAAACCCAAATAGGAACTATAGGGGTCGCCTCTTCAGGTTTGAATGTAGGAGTCCAAGTTTAGATTCTCATAAGTTGTCCTTTTATATTCATCCTTTGTCTTGTCCAAATAGTGATATAGTTAATTTTACTATCTAAGTCAATATACATATGTCTTGCATTAAAGTGTGCTATCTTTACCACTCCAGTAACTGAGTTTGTAAACTAAAACTTCTTCTGATTATTTCAACCTTAAGCATGGTATTACCGATTTTTTCAATCAAAATATATTTTCACCTAGCTGCTAGCTTCACCATAAAATCTTCTTTTTTAAAGATCACAACAGGTAATCCTTTCTTGGTAGTAAACTTGGGAGTGGATAATTCAATGGGAGTCTTAATCCTATCCTGATTCAATCTAAGTTTGGAAACCAAAGTTTGAACCACAGTATATGGAGCAGGTTCAAAACCCAGTTCCTTTCTGAAATTAGACATCTGAGATTGTTTGTTACTAGTAGGCTTATCATTGGGAGCTTGGGTTTGTTTATTGGTGGATTTATCATTTGGGGAGTTGGGTACATACCGACCAAAATTATTTGAAACCTTTGGAAAGTTGTTACTGGGCAAATAACTAGTTTTGGCAATACCCTGCTGCTAACTAGTAGACTCTTCTACACCTTTACCTTTGGTGGGCTTATTATAGTTGGTTTCATTAGTGATGCTACCTTTTTCCTGTCCCTGCATAACAGTCTTCATAACAGGATTATGCTTATTTGCATTTACTTGCGAATGAGCTTTACAATTATTCCTATTTTCAGTGTAGACTTTAACTAAGCTTGAGTTAGTGAATTTACTTGTTGGCATAACCTTTTCCTGATTTGCAATACATGGGATTTGAGTTGATTGCACCTTCTCTATTCCTATAGTTTTGCTTACAATTTGATTCATTTGGACCTGCTCATTATTGGTAGCCTGCGATTGATTGACATGGTTATTGCCTTCTCTATCGACCATATTATTGTACTATATCTTTGATCTCTCTTGTTGTTTAGTGCTCGTATCCTCTTATTGGTCGTGATTGGTCCTTCGTGTCTTTGCCAGAGCTCCAGCAACTATGCCGGATTTTGCCCCTTCAATGATTTTACCATTCCAATCACTCAAAAATTCTTGGCGTTGTACAGGACTCGCCATTTGAGAGCTCGTGATTGAAACAATGGAACTAGCTTTGTCTTGCACAATCGAATTCACTTGAATCAATCCAGCTTCACTCAAAATTGCTACTGACGTTTCACTTTCTTTTTGCAGATTCAAGGGAATATGAGTTGTATTAGGGGATGTTGTTTGAGGAGCTTTGTTCATATTGAGATTCCGCCTTATTTAGGAATCCTCCAGTGGCCTAGAAAGCTCTACCGGCGATGATGAAGCCATTTCAGTAGACCTGAGTTCTTCTGTTACTGTTGGAACAACTTTTTGGGAGCATTTTCGTCGTAACTCTTCTTTTAATTATATTAACTATTAATCAATAATAATCAAAATCTTAAAATAATCCATATAAAATATAATTATATGCCTATAAAATAATTTAAAAAATATGAATTCTAATTTATATTATATTAAAAGTATGAAGACCCTTAAAATATTGATTGAACTTTTTGTCGTACATTAAAAAACTCCACTTTGGAAAAAATCTTCTTTTCACTTATTTCCTCATCTTTTAACGATATTAACTATTAATCAATAATAATAAAAATCTTAAAATAATATATATAAAATAATAAATATGTGCGTATAAAATAATAAAAAATATGAATCCTAATTCAAGAATAATCAAAATCCTAAAATAATAATCCATATATAAAATAATAATTATGTGTCAATATATATATATATATATATATATATATATACACTTTAGTGTCTATGAACGTGCTTTGCACGTTAATTCCTATAAAATATCATATAAAAAAAGAACTCTGATAACTAATTCAGAGTCCCATCTCGACATTCGACTCGAGACTTGACCCCCACATTATATATATATACACACATTGGTGTCTATGAACGTGCTTTGCACGTTAATTCCAATAAATTATCATACAGAAAAACTCTAATAACTAATTCAGAGTCCTATCCCGCCACCCGACTCGGGACTTGACCCCGACATCTGACTTCGACACGCGACACCTAAACTGGGACTCTACTTTCGAACCAACACTTTACCTTGACTCTCGACCCATTTCCCTATCCAACAATTATTTCAGGACTCAACCTGAGACCCAACTTCTGACTCGAGATCCAATCTTGATATTCCACTATGGATCATATTCGTAACTCGATCCCGACATCCAACCTCAACACTAGAAAACCCATACTTATTTGGGACTGCACTTCCGACACCAACTCTGGACCTAGGACCCATTTCAAATCCCAGATCAGGACAGAACTTTTAACTTAAGATTCGACCCTGCACCCATTTAGAATTGGGATCTGACCCCATCCGACCCCAACATCTGACATGAGACCGACCCTAACTTTCGACTCCAGACTCGGCCCAACTTTCGACTCGAGATCTGACCTCGACATCAAAACCTAGATCTGACTTATGAGCTAGAATCTGACCCCAAATTTGACCTAGGACTCAATTCTAACTTCTGATATAGGACCCGACTCCAACTTTTGATTCAGGACCCAACTTTCGAATCAGGATCCGACCATGAGATCCAAATTTTGAATCGGGATCTGATCCCTACACTGATGTCTATTAAGCAAAGATGGCAAACTTATTTTCACAAACTCTTAAACGAAGATGGGATAGAGACATTGATAAGAGTTGAGTTCTAATGCGGAAGCA
This sequence comes from Solanum dulcamara, assembly GCF_947179165.1. Taxonomy (NCBI): domain Eukaryota; kingdom Viridiplantae; phylum Streptophyta; class Magnoliopsida; order Solanales; family Solanaceae; genus Solanum; species Solanum dulcamara. Next base: position 57,442,186 of record NC_077239.1, on the reverse strand, counting down.
AAAATAAATAGATTAAACACAAGAATTGAAAGATATGCGAAATTGGAGAAGAAAATCTCCAAATTTAAAAGATGTGATAAGAACTCTAATTGATCTTAGTATTCAAAAATTAGCAAATTAAAGCTAATTTATGATACTAAAAGAGCCAATTCAAGAACTTAGATCAAGTGATCTTTTCACGACCCAATCCCATAGGCCGCGACTCATACCCGAGTTGGGCACCCATATGTACCCTTAGCCCCACTTAGCGTGTTAGCACAATAAACAAAAGTAGAAATCAAAAAAGGGTCGCTAGAGAGCGCATGAGAACAGATATAACACAAGAGGGTCGTTAAGTCCATCACGGAACATAAAGCCCAAAATATATATACATAACCCATATCACAAGTCTACAGACCTCTACAGAACAATAGCCTAGTCATATAATGGGACAGGACCCCATCGTACACTTAACCAACATGCACAAATGTACAATAGAAAAGTTAGTACCAAAATAGGGCTCCGAACAAAAGAGCACTGCCAACTAACAGGGTGGATGTCCTAAGCGAGCAGATCAGCAAACTGAGCATATGTACCTGTGGGCATGTAATGCAGCCCCCAAAGAAAGGGGGTCAGTATGGACAATATACCGAGTATGTAAAGTATGGACTATAATAGGTAAAGACGTTACCAGAACAGAAGGTGCAAAAATGAGCAAAATATCCAGAATATCAAAATACTTTTCATAACCACAGATAATGTATGCAGAAAAACATTTGTCATATCCGGCCCAAATTATGGGACTCGGTGAACAAATCGTGGTCATCGCCTTGTCACTGGCTCCATAGTACATCATAACTCCAGAGTAGGAAACATCTCCATAAGAAATCATATCATATCAGATGGTCATATCAGATTATATCATATCATATGTGTACATGGCACATCATAACTCCATAAATCAAAACCATGTACAAGGCATACCTGCCCCCTCACGCCGAGGCACGCAAACGATGCAGAGAAGTATAAATGATAACGACACCTGACTCGGGCTCAGTGAAGGAAGCATTGAGGCATCCACGAGTGGAGTAGTGAGAAACTAAATGCATCTTAAATCATTTTTGAGACTCGATGGAGTTAACAAAATGAGCTATTATTCAAAAATCAAGACAAGAGTTGTGTCAAGTCCCTTTTGAATATCACTATGAGTTATATTCAAATAGAACTTTTGGAATCATATACACGTATCTAGGCATGATAAAATATCCTTTGGAAAATCAAGAAGTTGTCCATCCTAGTGGCTCTACGAATAGGAACTTCCTTGGAATCAAATAAAAGTCATATACTTGTTTCATAAAAACCATGCCAAAAAGGAAGATTAGCTTTATATACTTATGTCAAAACATGTCAATAGAAGGAACGGTTAGCTTTACATACTTACTCCAAAGACATGCCAAAAGAAGGAACGATTAGCTTTACATACCTCTTATGGATTACTCTCACCCACGTTCGCCTCGTCGTCTTTTGAACCTATTTAATATGAGAGTAATACTAAGATTAATAACCTTTCACTTTCCAATTTCCAACTCTAAATCCACATATCCATAGGAATTATTTCCTTATCCATTTCCCTTAACTAGCTTATTACTAGCTCCGAAGTTACCAAAAATTGGGCAGCATCTCCCCTATAACTTCAATATCCCTGAAATTTCAACCCGGCCAAAATATCAACAACCATAACAAAACCAACAAACAGTAGAATATATAAATAAATTAATTCAAAATTACCCAATACAACTCCAAACAACTAGCTCCGAACTACGATACCAAAATAGAGTTCTTAGCCTTTATTTCATAAAATATTTTACCATAAAAAATGAAGGGTAGTGTGGATGAAACCAGCAGAACACACACCTCTTTTTGAGTACTTTATAGGCCTGCAACAGGCACTTAAACCAACCCAACCTGCAGCACCACAACAACAACACACTACTCGACTTCGATTTACCTACTACGACTTCAATTTAGTTTGTTCCTAACTTCAAGCGTCCTTATGAAATTTTTCCACTTACAACCTCATTAAATACATGTAATATACCTCATAACATCATCATAAACTCCAGTTCAAAAGAGAAAACTTTACCTTACCCGAAACTCGCCAAAATTTGCCAGAACTCGCCTCGGAATTTCCTTTAGCGCAACTAAAACTTCGGAGCTATTTATTAACATTTTGGGGATGATACAAACCATAAATTTATATTAATAAAACCTTCATAACTTCATGGTATACCCCATATAATTAATTCATGGAATGGAATCGGAGAACTTACCTTTTTCTCCTCCCAAAACCGTAGCTCTTTCTTCTCTCTAGCTTAAGTTTCTCTTCTCTTCTTTTTGTCTAAAACTTTCTTGGAGATAAGATGACTTGTAGGATAAATATGAAATTAAATTCATAAATTATATATATATATATATATATATATATATATATATATATATATATATATATATATATATATATGTAGGCCACTTTAGGAGGGGACACATATCATCCCCTAAGTGGTGACACATGTCATTGGGCCAACACATCCCTTCCTCCAATCATGGGCTGCCACGTGGCATGTGGAGGGTCCACCACCCTTGCTCCAGTTGCTGCCATATGACACTCTCTCATGCTTCCACGTGGCACTCTCTCATGCTGCCATGTGGCACTCTCTTTTCCCCCTCGTGGGTTCGTAATCTCGTCTTACTTTACGAACCTATGTAATCCTTGATACGTAAGCTTTGTATGTACTCAAGTAGCTTAAGTATGTAAAACATCCAAAGTAATAGCTTACACAAGTAAGTCGAGTCCTACGACTTACTAATTGGCCTCCAATTCCTTTCGGATTCTTATAACCCTATCTCCAATCTTTCTTATTATAGGGTATCACATTCTCCTTTCCTTAGAGTTATTTGATAGCGTTATAGCTTATCCGTCTCACATGGTAACTTCTAAGAAGCTTAAGAACCCTTCAAGAAACTTAAGAAGTTTAAGAAGCTTAAAAACCTTTCAAGAAACTCAAAAACCTCTCAAGGTACAAAAGTCTTTCAAGATACAAAAGTACGGAGTTTAACATTTCTAGACCCTTATTTTGAAGAAAATAGATACAATAATTAGTATAAGACTAATCACCTTCTTTAATTCATGAATAAGAACCAAAGATATCAAATTAAATATTTAATCCTACCTCTTAAGAATTGTTCTTATAAGGTTGTAAAATAAATTTTAAGTAGCCAAACACAAAGGTCTAAAGAAGAGAAACTCTCAATTAATAATAATAATATCTGTCTTTCAAAATAATAAAACCTTCCCGTATATAAATGGAAAACCTATCTCAAATAGAATGGGATTCAAGTCCTACGTTTATTGAGATAATAACTAGGAAACTTTAAATTAGAAAACTTTTAAACTAGGAAGCTTTCAAATAATGAACTTTTAAACTAAAAAACTTTTAAACTAAGAAACTTTCAAATAAGGAACTTTTAAATAGGAAACTTTGACTTTGAACGTCCATCTTTTTGGACTCTCCTTTGGGGCTTCATGTGGCCCAATCTACTTCTTTTTGGTCTTGAATTTGGACACTTGTTTCGTGATAAACATATTCATGATTTTCCATTGAAATCCATCAATTTTAATGGAAGTATGCCAATGTGGATGCTATCATTCCCCTTTTCTTGAAAACAATTCTTCCTCGAATTTAAATCTCGCAAAATCAAGAAGACATGCATTAGCAAACAATAACCAGTAATCAAAATTAATAATGGTATGATTAAAAAAAAGATAGTGACCATGTGTCCACTTAACCCAATTAAGCCTAGCATGTATAAACACTCTATTTTAAAGCAAGTGGACATCATCATCCCAATAGAAAATTCTCCTACTTGTGTAAGCACAATAAAATTCTTGTCTACATGTCATTGGGATTGATACAAGCAACTCCAATTTAGTTCTATCAATAAAGTTCTCCAATGAACATGAAAAAGACGATACAAGATCCCTAAAGCAAACATCAAATTGGACACTTTTATGATATATCCAATCATCCTCAATTATACCACCCACCAACTCTTGTATATATGAGCTATTCACATAAGCATTGAAGTGCTCATAGTCATGTACCTCCTCATCACTAGTAGAAAACATCTCTTTAAACTCACAATCACCAACACTTCAACAATTATGACTCATCATATATAAAGAGTCATATTCCAACAAGATATCACATAAAAATCGATTCAGCACTAGAATAAGGAAAGAATCATCTAACCTATTCACAATCCTGCTCTCACAAACATCACATCTCTTTTCAACAAGTGGAAATCCACAATCAACTATATCATGCTCAATTTTAAAAGAACTCAACTTACTCCTATTGAACTTGGAGATTAAAATGAATCACTTATTATATAGCAAAATATCATCATCCTCAAATTTAATGTAGTCATCAACAAAAAAATTAAGAGTGTAGTTCATTACCTTCAAGAAGACCTTAGGTGTTTTAGGAATACCAAAACTGTGAATAAACCAATTATACATATCGTACTTGGTCTTATGTAACAAAGGAATATCATCACCATATTTTTTCTTGCTCATTGGTGTTAGATCCACAATTGCCTTATTGCACTTTTTGGCATGAGTCTTATCTTTGATAGGCCCAAAATAATTCTCTTTAATTTTATCGTTCTCATCAACATGCACTTGCTCAATGGAATATGTAGTATCAACAAGCTTAGGATTAGTATCATCTAATGATTGTTTTTCAATGTAAACTTTTTCATGAGAACCTACAAGAGAGTCAAAATAACTAGAAGAAAAAGTAGAAATGTTAGAGCTAGAATAAGAATTAACCTCACTTAAACTCTCTTATTTTTCTCCCTGAACCTCATGACAATCCCTCTCCTTTTTATGTTCATGACCATCTCTCTTTTCTTTTCTCTTGTTCTCTCTTTTTGTCTCACTTGACATCCCATTCTCTTCACACAACAAATCCTCTCCTTTTCTCTCTCTTAGGATGTCAATATGCACTCCCTTACTCCTCTCATTCTTTTTCCTTTCAAAATTTTTCATTGCTTCTTTCACACGTTTCTGGTCTTTATAAACTTGAGATGGAGTTAAATATTCAAGTATATATTTTCTATTTTTTAGCTCAAGATAAACTCTATTCTTTCTCGTATCATGAATTGCATTCCCACTAAACTGCCATGGACGTCCAAGCATGATATGACAATCTTGCATTGGAATTACATCATAAAGAACATCATCAGAATACCTCCCAATGGAGAAAGAAATCATGCATTTCTTAGTCACCTTAAGCTCATCAAAATCATTCAACCATTGCCGCTAGATTTTTCATTGAAGTCCGATAATTTTAATAGAAGTATGCCAACATGAATGCTATCAGACATTGTGCTGGGTGATTTTGCCCAGTCTAATTAACTAATGAGACTTTGGGTACTGTAACTTTATTAGGGTTGAGGAGGTTAGATGTTCTAGTAGCAGGATGAGAAGGGAAAGATCGATTGGTCTTGATGAGATTCTGGTGGATTTTTGGAAGAGTATAAACAAGGCAGGTGTACAGTGGTTGACTAGGTTGTTCAATGATATGCTTAGGACAAAAAGAATGCCTGACAAATGGAGGTGGAGCACAAAGGTTCCTTTGTACAAGAATAAGGGTGATATCAAAAATTGTAATAACTATATGGGTATCAAATTGCTAAGCCACACTATGAAGGTCTGGGAAAGAGTGGTGGAGATGAGGGTGAGGAAGTGGGTATCTATTTCTGAGAATCAATTTAGATTCATGCCAGGACGTTCGACTACTAAAGTCATCCACCTTATGCGGAGATTGATGGAGAAGTATAGGGAAAGGAAAAGGAATCTTCATATGGTGTTCATTAACCTTGAAAAAATGTATGACAAAATCTCGAGGGATGTTCTCTAGAGGTGTTTAGAGGCTAAGGGTGTACTGATGGTGTATATTAGGGTGATAAAGGATATGTATGATGGAGCTAAGACTCGGGTGCGAACAGTAGGATGAGACTCAGAGCACTTCGCAGTGGCGATGGGGCTATACCAGGGATCATGCCTTAGTCTTTTTCTATTTGCCTTGGTAATTGATGAGTTGACGCGATCTATTTATGAAGAGGTTCCTTGGGGTATGTTATTTGCAGACGACATAGTATTGGTTGATAAGATGCAGGACAAAGTTAATGCTAGGTTGGAGGTTTGGAGGCAGACTATGGAGTCCAAAGAATTCAGGTTGAGCTGGACCAAAACAGAGTAATTGGAGTGCAAATTCGATGGTGTGGTAGATGAAGCAGATGCAGAAGTGAGGCTTGCCACACAACCTATTCCTAAGAGAGAAAAATTTAAGTATCTTGGGTCAGTTCAGGGTAGTGGGGACATCGACAGTGATGTCACAGACCACATTGAGGTGGCATGGACAAAATGGAGGCTTACGTTTGGAGCCTTGTGCAATAAAAAGATACCATCCAAACTTAAACGGAAGTTTTACAGAGTGTTGGTTAGACCATCCCTATCATATGGGGTGGAATGCTGCCAGCCAAGAAATCTCATGTTCAGAAGATGAATGTTGCAGAGATGAAGATGTTGAAATGAATGTGTGGTCATACTAGGAGAGACAGAATTAGGAATGAGGTTATTCGAGAGAAGGTAGGAGTGGCCCTGTGGTGGACAAGATGAGGGAAGCGAGGCTGAAATAGTTTGGACATGTGCGAAGGAGGTGCGTTGACGTCCCAGTGAGGAGGTGTGAGAGGATGGTTGTAGGGGGAAATCAGAAGGGTAGAGATAGGCCGAAGAAGTATTGGGGAGAAGTGATTAGATAAGATTTGAAATAACTCTATATTATTGAGGACTTGACCCTAGATAGGATGGAGCGGAGAACACGTATTAAGGTAGAGGGTTAGTAAGGGAAGGGAATTAGTGGAGGATCAGCGTATTGTATATGTAGCGTGTCTATATTATCACTCTTTTTTTCTTTGAATTGTTTCTTCATTGTAGACTTTCCTATTAATTGATATGTTGTATTTATTGTTATTATTCTATTACTTGGGTTTGAGGCACTTGAGCTGAAGGTCTTTCAAAAACTGTCTCTCTATCTCCTCGAGGTAGTGATAAGGTCTGCGTATACTCTACCCTCCCCTGACCCCACTTGGTGGGATTCCACTGGGTTGTTGTTGTTGTTGTTGATCTGATCCCCACACTCGACCCCGACAATCAATTATAGACCCACTTCACTACTTGACCTAGGACACGACCTCGACTCTCAATATGAAATCCAACTCTGATACCTGATATGAAATCTCACTCTGACATCTAATTCGGGACCTAAATCTAACATCCCACTCGAAATATTATCTCGATTTCTAACTCAGGATCCAACACTTAAATTGAGATCTCACACCGATCCAATGCGGGATCCAGGAGTTGGGTATCGAATTATCTTGAATTTAGGAAAAAAGATTAATGACGAGAGGTTGTATCTCATTGAATTGTTGATTGAACATTTTGCCATTTATTAAAAGACTCCAAGATAAAATTATCATTTACTATTTTTCTACGGTAGACAAAATTGTCATTTACTATTTTTTAAAAATAATTGTTATTTATTTACTATGAAAATATGTAGGACTTTGAAATTAATTAAAGTTGTAACTATTATATTTACTCATTAAGGATATAAAGTTGTTCAATATTTAATGGATATTTTAGTCGATCAATATTATAAACGTGTAAAAATTCTCTAATCATAGTTTATTTGAAATAGATTTAATGTTAAGTTCGTAATATTAATAGGATAGTATGTATCCTGCAATAAACTTAGTCCCAATAAAAATATTTTTTGTTTAGTCTTAGGATAAAATTACATTTATACCCATTAGTAATTTCTTAGATGAAATTTTTTTAACTTAATAGGAAAAATAAGTAAATCAACTTTTAGTGGATATTTTGGTTAATCAACATTTATATTCGTGCTTTTATAATAATATAGATATATACTATATTAAAAGAATGAAAACCCTTAAAATGTTGATTGAACTTTTTACCCTTTATTAAAGAACTCCGCTTTAAATAAAATCGTCCTTTTACTATTTTTCTCAAATTATTATTTAATTTTATTTGGTTAAAATATTTAATATTCCTTCCATATTTTAAAGATTATAATTTGTTTAGTCCTTCCATATTGTTGTAGGATGCTGGGTATCCAAATATTACTGATACTAAATTAATTACCATTATTCCTGCCCAATTAAAATACCTTCCATGCTAATTTTTCTTAATTATATAAATTTTATGCACTTTCATACAAATCGATCTAATTTTGGTGGAAGGGAAAAGGTTTTTATTTTGGTCAAGAAAGATATTTCATATATTTATTTATGTATAAGGCAACGTTACAGAAGAAGGGGAAAGGTAACCAACCGTCTTCGATAGTTACAAATTAGGATTCTCAATCAAGAATCCAAATAAAATTAAATTGTTTTTTCCCTTTTTACTAGAAAAGTTCTTCTCATATATATATATATATATATATATATATATATATATATATATATATATATATACTATGTTTCGTAGAAGGGGAGCCTTGGAGTAACTGGTAAAGTTGCTGCCATGTGACCAGGAGGTCACGGGTTCAAGCCTTGGAAACAGTCTCTAGCAGAAATGCAAGGTAAGGCTGCGTACAACAGACGACCCTTGTGGTCGGGCCCTTCCCCGGACCCTGCGCATAGCGGGAGCTTAAGTGCACCGGGCTGCCATTTTTTTTACTATGTTTCGTATCCATCTTCGATATTTGTTTCAATATTTTTTTTAAAAATAAATATTATTTTTGAAAAATATGAAGAAGCTGTTGTAGTTACGAATTAGGATTCTCAATTAAGAATCCAAATAAAATTAAATTGTTTTGTTTCCTTTTTACTAGGAAAGTTTTTCTCCTTCAATATATATATATATATATATATATAATGTTAACAAAAATACTATAGAGAAAATAGTCAAATGACTTCCCAACTTATTGCCGAATTTTCAACTACAAACTTATACTTCACGAGAGTCCTATTACCCTCGGACTATTTTAAATACCCTAAAATATCATTACCAATTAATACTTTTTAAAAAAAAAAAATTCTCCACCATCCTCCTCCTTTCTTGCTCAATCATTTTTTCAACCCTAATCACAGTAAAACACAATTTTTTACCTCAAATTTTTGATGTCTCTAACAATTTGTAAGAACAATGTTCCTAATCAAATCTTTCATTCAACAAAATCAACAATCTTTTCATATTCTTTTATATTTCATTCAATTTTTTTTATTAAAAAATTATAGATACACATTAAATGGTTCATGAAAATTCGAGACCAATTTGTAACACTAATTTGAGAAAGCCTTCTCTCTTCCCCATTCTTTCTCTCTCTAAAATTTTCTTGAATAATTTATAATTTGAGTTTTTGATTTTGATTTTTCATTGGTTTTAGGAGAAAATGAAGGATCCATCTTTAAAAAATGTAGAATAAGTTATTTTATTTCAGCTCCTTCTAATAAGTTCGAAAATAAAAACACAGTTACTTCTCTTTGATTTTATTACTCTTGAGTCCATGACTTTAAAAAATACATCAATTAATGGATATTCATAACTTTTTTAATTAATTGAATTTGTAATGTTCATCCCTTTATTTAATATTCATGAAAAGATTTTTCAATCATCTTTTCATCGTCATTTTTTTATTGTTTAAAGTAATTCAAGTTTATTTCGTAATATTAGAACTTTAAAATAAATTAAATATTATGTATATATAACTGTTGTGTCGTTGAAAAGACATGGTTTAAAATTTGATTTAAACTTTTAAAGAAAAAAACAACTTAAAAAAAGAGTCGCCACTTAATTTTTGAAAGAAATTAAGAAAACTTTAATTTAAAAGACTTTAACAGAAATAAGTCTTAAAAATTAGAGAAAATAAGTAAGGACTCAAATTTTCATTTCGAGAAGGTATGAGCACTTGAAATGGCCGCTAACATGCAGTTGTCTAGCAATTTGAAAAACTCATTTGACTAACATTTTAAAAAATATTTTATAAGTAAATAAGACATTACATTTTATAAGTAAATAAGACATTTTAAAATATTAGAAGTAAGAATTTTTAAAATATTAAGTAAGTAAGACATTTTAAAATATTGGAAAAAATAGTAATTTAAAGAAAAACTGAAATTATTTATAAGGAAAATAAACTTTATCGAAAATGACCAAGTAAAAAGAAAGTAACTAAATAAACTATTTAAATAAGCAAATTGTTATAACAAAAAAAACTTCCTTTCTTAAAGGGTTTAATTAAGTTGACTAAACAAATTAATGTTAGAGTTAATATGAGTTAAATAAATGAATACAAATTAAATGGAATAAATAAAATTGGGCCCAATCCTTAATTTTTGTTCGCCTGGACTAAGTGATTGGGCCAAATTGCTGCTTTTGGGCCTTTCTATCCCATTTACTCCTATTCTAAAGCTAAAAAACATGGTTGCCTCAAAATAGGTGAGCTTTGACCCACTTCTGAAATGTATACATCAGATGTATACGACTGTTATATATCGATGTATAGTAGCTATATATAACCTAATTTAATTCTTCAACCCCTATATATTATCTTTCCATAAACATGTATAATAGCTACCATTTGTCTCATTGGCCTATTTGGCGAGGTTGACTCAACGAAGAGATGAGTTTGGGCCTTCGTGGTACAACTCAAAATGCAAAGAGGAGGTGGGGAGTCCAAATAGACTCGCATGGAGTTACATGCACAAAGCAAGATGATAGGATTAATGAAGGTTAACCATCATTTAAACATAAGATACTACCATAACAAGTTCAATACAAATCATTGAAACGATGATTTAATTAAGAATAAACATCCAGAAACAAGTTCAATACAAATCATTGAAACGATGATTTAATTAAGAATAAACATCCAGAAACTCACAACTTATGTCTAAGATGAATAAAGCATTCATGTGAGCAATTCATGAAGAATGAAATTTAAGCAATAAACTACTAAGAGAACTATATATGGTTAGACATCATATTTAACTTAATAATTGAGGGGAAGAAAGCAACGTCTTGAAAAGTTTTCATAAGAAACAAAGAGATCAAACTGAGTGAGACCACAATAAAATGCTAGCATTTGGGGCATTAATATCAATTTTTAGACCTTTCAATAATAACTAAATTATCCTCTTATTTTTACACACCAAATATAGGATTAATGGCTAATAAGTTCTAAAGAAAGAGCATAGCTACTGCCAAGCACAAGCTTCTAGAGAACAAGGAAAATAATTCATTATCAACTTATAACAAAATTAGAGCTAAACGAGATTTAGAGTATATCTATTTAAACAAAAAGACCATTATACTAGCATATTTAGACATGAATTTAATAAAATAACTTCAACAAATAAGGAAAAAGCAATGCACTCTTTTTTATAATGGAGACATAGGAACGAACATAACATCATTATATAATATGTTGTTAATACTAAAACAATACATAAACAAATCTGGAAAACAACTGCCAACTAGAAGGCATATTTCGATCATGAGAAGTCTGTCTTTTGGTAATTTAAACATGGACACAAATATAGAATTTGAATAGCCAAAATTAATTCACTGGATAATTATCTAAACTATGACAAAAATGAGCTAAAATATTGAGGGCTAGAAAGGGGAAGAGATACAATCTAGTTAAAGCATTATATGAACAAATAAAGGAACATGTTAAAAATAGAGCAAGGTAAAAATAAAACAAATTCGATAAATATTCAATTAGGCAACTTTGAGGCTAAGAGAATCAGTTTGAAATTAAGTAAACTCAAAGAAAGGAAGACACGCTTGTAAGAGAACACAAACAAAGATCATGTCCATGATATCCTGAATCGAATAAATACTAAGAGAAACAAACATATAGAGATAATTAGACTAACATGAAATCAAAGCCACGACCTCCAAAATCCAGAACCAACAGAATCACAGCTAAACAACTAGAGATAAGAGTGGTGACACTATAAAAAAATAAGATTAACAACTCTTATTTTATCAAAGATATCGAGAATATAGAGTATGAGAAGCATTCAAACTATTTGATATAGAAAGCAATGATATTAAACTAATCGAATCATTCATAGAATAATGTTGACATTCAACTCACATTCAAGCTGCATTAAGAAACACAACTATGTAACAAACAACAATAAAATCCTATATATCATGACCATTCGGACAGAATCCATCACAAAACATACATTATTCGAAAAGGAAACGAGATATAAGAATGAGGATATTACCTTTCCTAGAATATTATTTTGGAAAGAGATGGGCGGAAGCCTCTTCACCACCGACACTACATCTTGATTTGAGAAGCGGAAACAAAACTCGAGCAAGGATTTCGAAAATATCTTCTTTGAAATTTAGGATTAGGTAATTTTGTATTTTTCTTAGAAAAATATGACATTCTCAGTTTCTTCTCTAAATAAAATCCATCACTTTAGAAGAAGGGACCTTATATAGGAGAAGAATTGGGGAAAATGGGGGGAGAGGAGGGGAGGGGGGAAACGGATAAATATTCTCACATCCCATTCAAAGATACCCAATTTCAACCAACTCGAATGTATTCTGAATATAGGTGGACGGTGAAGGATTGATTGAATCTTCTCGAAGCTTTACGTGGCGAGCTCTCCGCAAATCAAGGATGAATAGGACAGAGCCGTTGCTAGAAGCATACGAGTTATCGGGGAACGTTGGGAAGGGGATGATGAATAGTGTATGCATATGTGTATGCAGGTATGTATTGGAATGTATGTATACGGCGTATACATCATCTATGAGCGTATGCAAGCGTTTGTTCTTTTTGTTTTGGGAAATGAGTTTGCTGAGAAAAGGGAATGGGCCGTTGGTTTTGGCCTTTGGGGTCGGTGGGGTTGCAGTTATATATACTTGTAATGTTGGTAGGAAAAATTACACCATACATGTATTTAAGAGTCAATATTTCAAGTTTTGAATGTAGTTTTAAGTATGTTCAAGTTATAACATTTTATTTTCAGATCTTAACATATCTCTATTTACTTAAAATTAATTTAAATTAAATCCTTTATAATTTTTTTAATCTCTCTCTACATAATTAATGGGAGTGATAATCACAAAGATGACACATTTATTGAAATAATTCAATCACTACCATCAAGGGATACTAATAGTTTCTCTTTCTACTTTACCATCTCTCTTCAACTTCATTCAAAATATTTTCTTCTACACCATTTCAACAGCTTTATTTTTAATACTATTTCAACAGTTTATCAGGATGCATAAAAATAAAAAATCTTGTCAAACACCAAGAAAGAGTCCAAGATTTATAGAAGATGAACATGACGTAAAGATTGAGCCACCAACCTTCAAGATTTTAACCCAAGCCTCTATCAAAAAGAATATCACCCTAGAAAAGAATAATCCAACTCCTTTAAAGAAGAATCAGAATACATCCATCCACGAAGAAGAAAACCAAAGTCAAGAACAAAGAAACCACAGAGAAGGAAAAAAAGGGGAAAGATGTTGGATTCTCATTCATTCGATTTTTCAGATTCAAATTCCGATTCTGATTTTGTAAGTGAGAATAAATCAAAAAGGGCAAAGATTGTGGAAAATGGTGAGCCTTCAAAACCATCAGGAAAAAAAGACCTAATAGTTCGACATTGAAGGATTAAAAAATCCTCAAATCATAAAAGGTCAAACATATTGTGAAGGTATTTATTTAACAATTATTTTTGAATATATTCTTTTTAATTTTCTTTATGCATACCCCTGTTATGAAAAATGTATGAAATTACTATGAAATTGGTATACTTTATGTCTTGGCATTTTTTGAAAGAATGAAATAATTTTGATTTACCTTATGTATATTTTTAGATTATTTATTTGTTATTATAGACTACATTTTTTATTGTGTGTTTTACAGTTGCTCTAAATTTGTATAAATCTGACATTTTGATGAAGGTGTATTTATGTATTTTAAGTTTTTATTAAATTAATATGTAATTGGGACAACATGTTTTATATACAAACTCTTACAAAGCATGTAATATTTTTTTGTATGAAATTCGTATTTAGAAGACATGTAATTGATATGATTACAGATTATGTATCATAGACCTAATTTTTGTTTATTTTATAATTAATCAAAATTGGGTTAAATTGGATAAGTTTGATATATATTTTTTACATTTAACATGAAATTGGTATGAATTTCTGTAGTGTGATATAGCTGGCATGGAATGTGCACTGAATGTGTACTATGTCAATCTAAATGGTAGGGAAAGGACTTGACATAAAAATGACATGTAATTTGTATAGACTTGACATGAAAGTGACACGTAATTTGTGAAGCTTTATTTCGGCTCGTCCCGCCTGGGTCTCCGTGCTCCTCTATCGCAGTCGCATCAGGCTGGTTCAGATATAGACTTGCCATAATGGTATGCAATGGGTGTAAAATATATATATATGACATGCAATTAGTATGAAAGTCATGTAATTTAGTTATAAATAAAATTGGGCCCAACCCTTAGTTTTTTGTATGCCTGAACTAAGTGGTTGGGCGAAATTGCTGCTTTTGGGCCTTTCTAGCCTATATACTCCTGTCCTAAAGCTAAAAAATGGCTACCTCAAAATGGGTGGGATTTGCCCCACTTTTGAAATGTATACGACTGTTATATATCGATGTATATTGGCTATACACAACCTAATTTTATTCTTCAACCCATGTATATTAGCTTTCTGTACATCGTGTAATAGCTTCCATTTGTCTCATTAGCCCATTTGACGAGGTTGACTCAATGAAGAGATGGGTTTGGGACTTCTTGGCATAACTCAAAATGCAAAGAGGAGGCAGAGAGTCCAAATAGACTCGCATGGAGTTACATGCACAAAACAAGATGATAAGGATTAATGAAGGTTAACTATCATTTAGACATAAGATATTACCATATCAAGTTCAATACAAATCATTGAAATGATGATTTAAGTAAGAATAAACATCCAGAAACTCACAACTTATGTCTAAGATGAATATATCATTCATGTGAGCAATTCATAAGGAATGAAATTTAAGCAATAGACTACTAAGAGAACTATATATGGTTAGACATCATATTTAACTTAATAATTGAGGGGAAGCAAGCAACGTCTTGAAATTTTTTTCAGCAGCAACAGTTAGAAACAAAGAGATCAAACTGAGTGAGACCACAATAAAATGCTAGCATTTGGGACATTAATATCAATTTTTAAACCTTTCAATAATAACTAAATTATCCTCCTATTTTTACACACCAAATATAGTGATTAATGGCTAACAAGTTCTAAAGGAAGAGCATAACTACTGCTAAGCATAAGCTTCTAGAGAACAAGGAAAATAAGCCATTATATCAACTTATAACAAATTAGAGCTAAACAAGATTTAGAGTGTATTTATTTAAACAGAAAGACCATTATACTAGCATATTTAGACATGAATTTAACAAAATAACTTCAGCAAGTAAGAAAAAAGCAGTGCACTTTTTTTTAACAGATACATATGAACGAATATAACATCATTATGTAATATGCTTTTAATACTAAAACAATACATAAACAAATCTGGAAAAAAAATAGCCAACTAGTAGGCATATTTCGGTCATGAGAAGACTGTCTTTTGGTAATTTAAACATGGAAACAAATATAGAATTTGAATAGCCAAAGGTAATTCACTGGATAATTATCTAAACTATGACAAAAATGAGCTTAAATATTGAGGGCTAGAAAGGCTAAAATAGAAGGGCTAAAATACATATGCGTATTGGTATGCACCAATTTACTGGAATGTATGGGCCGTTTGTTTAGGGGTCGGTGGGGTTGTAGTTGTATATAATTGTAATGTTGGTATATGTATAAGTATATATGTGTTGCTAGGGAATTGTATAGGTTAGTGGAAATGGGGTTGATTGTTGTTGCATAGATAGTAATGTTCGGTATGTGTATGTAGGAATGGGGTGGTGTGGTGGTGTTGTCTAATTTTAGTATAGGGAATTGGAGTTGTGGTGACATGACGTATAGGAAAGGTGGGTTAGTATATGTGTTGTAAGAAATTGGATATGTGTTGGTGTATATGTGTGGGTTTGTGAAATATTTGGGTCGGTTGGGTGGTGAATTATAGGGAAAAGTACTAAAATTGAAAAGGAAATTGGGTGAAAGTTGCTAGATTTGTAAATTATGAAAAAGATATATAGTTTCAATTATAGCCAATTAAATTAAGAAATTAGCCAATTTGAATTTAATTAGGGAATTCGTATAGAATTTAAATAGGACGGATTAACATTAATTAATTAATGAGTTTCTTAGTCTTGACAAAGTAAAATAATTAGTTAAAAAAATCTTTTTGAGATGATTTCGAATAATGATAAAAAGTAATAATTATATAAATAATTATAGAAAAATATATCTATCGTTCAAGAATTATAAAAATGCCAAAATTACTGTAAAATAACTGAAGAATATTTTTAGACTTTTACTAGCTAATTATTTTAATATTGTTTGAAATTGAAGAAACTCGATAACTAATATACGTTGTGGAGGATCAAAATTGAGTGTCAACACTTGTCCCTTTCTTTGAATATGATCGATGAAAGAGATCCTGGGCAAAGAAAATTCACAAATTCAATTTAGATCGACCACATCTCCATCTTTTAAAAAGGGATTAGTACGGACTGTGGGAAATATGGTCGGACCCCGATATCAGATTTCCTACATATCTCAGGCTATATGAGAATTCAGACCACTTGTAGTTCAAAATGTTTGATTTGGCACACAAATTTGAAAGAATATAAAAGCTATCCCGGTGTCGAATTTATGGAGAAACTAGAATGCTCGGAAATGATATGAGAAATTTTGTTGGAGTACAATCGAATTTTCAACATCGAGCCCCCCTTACATGTTCCTAGACATGAAAATCTGACTGCTTGTAGTTCTACTCAGTCGGTTGAACAGAGAATCACTTATGCTAAGGTAACCTTCGGTAGGGAGGAGTGAAAAATAAATCGAGCCTGAAAAAGAGGCTTGCAACCTCTTAGACATGAATGTGGTGCACTTCACACCCATAATTAAGAACTTACACCGACATAATTTTCATATCTCTCGATGCATTGTCACTCGGATTTAAAAGTTGCCTCTAGTGAGAGTCGAAGTTTTCGGATGCGAAGCTAAAACTTATAGACCCCAAGAAATCCTTTGATAGGGGTGTGGTTTGATTGTGGTGGAAGTTGCTCCTTAGTCCGCATCCAAAGAATTTGATATTCATCTTAGGACTATATCCAGTTCGCTGCTAAGAAAAATGTTCCATGTTGTGCAGCATTGTCACGACTCGACCTAGGGCCTAATCGTAACACGACGATCGAAATCCCAAAGGGATCCAACCAAACCTCTTATACATATCATAAGCATACATAAGGTAAAATATAAAAGCGGAAACATCATAAGAGAGTCTAAAACATGAATAGAAATCCTAAGATATATCCCTAGCTCACCCTCAATATACAACGTAAACAAAAGTCTTTTGCAAAGAAAATAGTAAGTAACTTGAAAATTTGTCCCCGATCAATGAGGACTCACCACAACACAGTCGGATAGAGAACGCCTACTAGTTATGTGGACGATTAGTAACTTCAACCTCAACCCCTACATTATGAGACAATGTAGGCAAAAATTATGCATTAGTACGTTGAAATGTACTAAGTATGTGGGTGTGACATGCAACGTAAATCATGGAATGCAAAGGTCAAGTAAAACATATGATAAGATACATATGATAGTCATGACCATAGATTTGAAATCATAGAGTAGCTCCTTTTCATAACATACTTGTAATGTGAGAATTGTTCTTTCATCATTACAATCATATTTGCATAATTAATATCGTTAGGCCTTAGGTCACCAAATAGGGCCTAAGTTACCTTACTTCATAACTTGCATGAAATTCATACCTTGAACTTAGAGTAAAACTCAATTGCATAATCAATTGAATTTGAAAATCATGTAATTCACTTGAAAACATGCATAATCATAAACTTTATATCAGCCCATACATAATTCATATAGATAATATCCTTTGGAAGTATAATTCAAAATACTCATAATTTACAACATGAACTCTAGAGATCAAAATAAGAGAATTCATAGAAAACTCTTCAATTCAATACAATAACCATCAATTTATATCAAAATAGACTCATGATCACACTTTAAATTATAATTCATGCAATAGGAATAGATATCACAAAACCCATAAAATATCATACTTTAATTTGATAGAAAACTTTAAAAAATTGATTGGGCTTCATGGATGAAATGATCCATGTATCAATACCACATACCTTAAGTGAGAACACCAAATAATTGGAAGAACTTGAGAGTTTGATGGAGAAATTGAGTAGATTACTTGAATTTTTCAATGGAAACCCTTGAGAGCCTTTTTGTAGAAAGAGAAATATTTGATAGATGAATTATAGAAGAATGAATAGAATTAGGGGTTTATGTGAATTTATAGAGTCGGATTAGGCCCTAAAAACGTCTAGGTTAATTGACTAATAATTTGAAAAAGGTCTAAAATGCCCTTAAAAAAACTCAATTTGGCCAGAAAACTCTCCCAGGTCCGCGTTGTCACAGATCCTACTGTTTTGTGAATTTCTTTGAAAATCTATCTTCCGATATACGGCTCCTAAAAATCCACCTAGATTATTTTTCCGCAAGTTTTAACCCCCTGCTCGATATTTCGAACTTGATTTTTCCAAAAAGATTAAGGATAACGCATTACATGAGCGGCCTATTCTCAAGGCATTCTTAAGGCACTTGTGAGCATTTTGAGGGGTGTTACAATATCTCCCACTTGGAAACATTCGTTTTCGAATGAGATTCAACTAATATAGAAAAGACATGGAAAAAGAATTTAGAAACCCTACATGAATATGGGGACACTTTGAAAAATGCATAGAACATGTAAACTTCATACTTAAAATAAAACATAGTCCTTGAGAGAAATCATTTTCATGAATCATGCATGCATATGAATGACATATGGAACTGAAGCGTAGAAGTTTAATCGATTTGATCATGAGCAACTTAGTACCTTTAGTCTTGAGTGAAAGGAAAGAGATAAGGATATCACTTCATCATGTCTGATTCCGCTTCCCACGTAATACTCTCTACTTGTTGATTCCTCCTTAAGACTTTGACAGATGCAATGTCTTTATTTCTCAGCCTCTTCACTTGCCTGTCTAAAATCTCAATTGGTACCTCCTCATAAGTCAAATTCTCTTCAATACTCACGTTCTTCCTTGGCACAATAGAATTTGGATAACCCACAAACTTCCTCAACATCGACACATGAAATACCGGATGAACTAAAGCCAACTCAAATGGCAAGTCTAACTCATATGCTACCTTGCCAATGCGCTTCAATATCTTATAAGGTCCTATATATCTAGGGCTCAACTTCCCTTTCTTACCAAACCTCATTACCCCTTTTATAGGTGAAATCGTCAAATACACCATATCATCCACATCAAATTCAAGCTCTCTCCTCCTGGTGTTCGAATAAGACTTTTAATGACTTTGAGCCCTTTTCAATCTTTCTCTTATGAGCCTTAATTTCTCCATTGCATCAATTACCAAATTGGGACCAATCAACGCCATTTCACCAACTTTAAACTACCCCACAAGAGACCTACATCTTCTCCCATACAAGGCATCAAAAGGAGCCATTTGGATGCTAGAGTGATAACTATTATTGTAGGCAAACTCAATCAATGGCAAATGGTCATCCCAACTTCCTCTAAGGTCAATCACACATTCCCTTAACATATACTCCAAGGTTTGAATTGTTCTCTCATCTTGTCCATTGGTTTGAGGATGAAAAACGGTACTTAGCTTGACTTTAGTGCCTAGACCTTTATGAAATGACTTCCAAAAATGTGAACTAAATTGAGTACCTCTATCCAATATAATCGACAAAGGAACAATGAAGTTTCACAAGTTCACGAATGTACAACTTAGCATAGTCTTCGGTACCATAAGAAGTTTTGACCGATAGAAAATATGTCAATTTGGTCATTCGGTCCACAATGACCCAAATAGAATCATGTTGTCTTCTAGAACGAGGCAAACCCATGACAAAGTCCATATTCAAATCTTCCCACTTCCATGTAGGAATTTTGATTTCTTGAGCTAGACCTCCCGGCCTTTGATGTTCAACTTTCACTTATTGGCAATTAGGACACCTAGCCACGAACTCCTCTATGTTCTTCTTTATGTCATTCCACCAATACACTTCCCTCAAGTCACGATACATCTTGGTGGATCTCGGATGAATTGAATATCGAGAACTATGGGCCTCATTCAATATCAACTCTTTTATTCCATCAACATTTGAAAGACACAACAGACCTTGGTAATGTAGTACCCCATCTTCTCCTAGGGAGGAAGCCTCAATGGATTTTTTGGCAACCGACATCTTCAATTCAATAAAAATTGGATCATTTTTTTGTTTGGCCTTGACGTCTGCCACAAGAGACGATTTTGAACCATTTTGTATAAGAACACCTGCATCATTGGAATCAACCAAACGCACTCCTAGATGTGTCAATCTATGGGCCTCTTTGCCCAATTCCATTTTACCTTTCTCAACATGTGCAACACTACCCATAGACAACCAAATAAGAGCATCGACTATAATATTTGCCCATGTCATAGTCTTTTAGGAGTTCAAGCCACCTCCTTTGCCTAAGGTTCAAGTCCCTTTAACTAAACACATATTGCAAGCTTCTGTGGTTGGTAAACACATCAACCTGCACCCCATAAAGATAATGGCGCCAAATTTTCAATGTAAACACAACCGCTGCAAGTTCAAAATCATGGGTTGGATAGTTTCTTTCATGTACTTTAAGTTTCCTAGAGGTATAGGCTATAACCTTACCATGTTGCATCAAGACACAACCCAAACCAACACGCAAAGCATCAAAATAAACAACAAACCCATCTGAAACTTTAGGCAATGTCAAAATAGAAGCTGACGTAAGACAATCTTTCAATATTTGGAAACTTTTATCACATTTTTCCGACCATTAGAATTTTGCCTTCTTTTGTGTCAACTTAGTTAAAGGCAAAGCAATAGATGAGAACCCTTCAACAAACCTTCTGTAGTATCTGGCTAAGCCCAAAAAGCTTCTAATGTCCAAAAGAGATAATGGTCTAGGCCAATTCTTAACTGCCTCTATTTTCTTTAGATCTACTTTAATCCTATCATCGAACATCACATGGCCAAGAAATGCAACCTCTCTTAGAAAAAAATCGCACTTACTAAATTTAGTGAATAATTTCTTTTTCCTCAATGTTTGCAACATAATCCTCAAGTGACCCATATGATCTTTCTTATTTCGAGATTAAATCACGATATCATCAATAAACACCACTACAAACATATCCAAATGTGGCTTAAAAATACGATTCATCAAATCCATGAATATAGCGGGAGCATTTTTCAACCCAAACGATATTACTACAAATTCAAAATGACCATACCTTATCCGAAAAGTCATCTTGGGAATATCACACTCCCTTACCCTCACTTGATGATAACCGAAATTGAGGTCAATCTTAGAAAAGTAGCTTGCTCCTTGTAATTGATCAAACAAGTAATCTATCCTTGGGATTGGATATTTGTTCTTTATGATGACCTTATTCAATTGACGGTAGTCTATACACATTCGGAGTGACCCATCCTTCTTCCTAACAAATAACACGGGAGCACCCCATGGTGAAATAACTAGTCTTATAAAACCCTTATCCAACAAATTCTTCAATTGTTTTTCAACTCCTTAAGTTCCACTAAAGCCATATGATAAGGAGAAATAGAGATAGGTTGGGTATCGGGAAGGAGATCTATGACAAAGTCAATATCCCTTTCGGGAGGAATACCGAGCAAATTATCAGGAAACACGTCGAAAAACTCATTAACTATAGAGACCGACTCAAGAGTAGGAGTTTTGGAATCAATGTCCTTAACTCGCACCATATGATAAATGCACCTTTTGGAAATTATTTTTTGGGCCTTAATACATGAGATGAATCGACCCTTAACCACTGAATCATTACCCTTCAATTCAAGAATAGGCTCATTAGGAAAGTGAAAGTTAACCATACGAGTTCTACAACATGTAGACGCATAAGCGGCATATAACTAATCCATACCAAGAATGATGTCGAAATCAGTCATATCAAGTTCAACAAGGTCACATGGAATAAATTTGTTCAAGACCCATACGGGATAATTTCTATAAGCTCTCTGGGCTAATACCGAACCACCAATGGGGGTATAAACTGAAAAAGGCTCTATCAACACTTTGGGGCACACATCAAATCTCATAGCAATATAAGGAGTAACTAAGAAGTAACAAAAGACAAATTGGCACCCAGATCAAGCAATGCATAAACATCATAGTTAAAGACTCATAACATACTCGTGACCACATCGGGAGCCTCATCAACCTCTTGCCTAGCATGAAGAGCATATAATCGGTTGTTACGTTGGCCACCCTTGGGTTGAGCTTGGGCGTCTTGTTGCACTTGGCCTCCTATAGAACGACCATCTCCACCCTTTTTGGTAACAAGAGGGCACTCGGATTGCTTATGTTCCATGTTTACACATACATAGCAAGCACCCATTCCGATCAAACACTTTCCTCCATGATTTCTTCCACACTTTGCACATCTTGGAAAAGAAGGCTTACTAGAATTTACACCTCCTTATCCTTGAGCTTTAGGGTATGGCACCCTATCCTTAGCAAACTTCTTCCCCGAGCTTTTTCCTTGATGAGAGCGTCTACTGCTACCAATGGTCCTAGCATTGGAGAACCCACCTTCATATCAGGCCCTCTTAGAATCCCTCATCCTTAATTACTTGAGCTTTTCTCCTTCAATTTGTTCAGCAAAAGTCATGAGCTGAGATATGTCTATCTCCTTAACAAGCATAGCAGTGCAACATTCCTTAGCAACTAAGTCGGATACCTCCGATATGAATTTACTCATTCGGGCATATGGATCGGCAACCATTGAAGAAGCATACTTGGATACCTTAGTAAATTTAAGGGCATAGTCCATCATCTCCATATTGCCTAGTCGAAGATTTATGAACTCCAACACTTTAGCCTCCCTTAAATCAAGAGGGAAAAAGTGATCAAGGAAAGCAAGTTTGAAAGCTTCCCATTCAATAGGACCTTCATCCGCCCTCTCCAACTTACATTTAGTATACCATATTTGAGAAACACCCTTGAGTTGGTAAGCTGCCAACTCTGCTTTTTCTTCCGAAGTTACCTCCATAATACTTACTATCTTATAGACCTCGTCAATGAACTCTTGAGGATCCTTATTGACTTTTGATCCATGAAACTCTGGAGGATTCATTCGTGTAAAGTCCCTTACTCTTGAGGCTGGAGTAGGAGCATTAGGAGGAGCCACAACACCTTGGTTGGTCACCACTCAAGCTAGTATAGTAATAGCAATTCGTAACTCCACATTAGTCACTTGGTCTAGTAGAGGACCATTGTATTGAGGAACCGGGGGAGCTTGGGCCTTCATTGACATTATCTCCCCTTGAAAATAGTGGTCTTCTTAGAGCCATCTTTTTGAAAATTGCAAAGAAAGACCGTGCTCCTCTATCGCAGCCGCATCAGGCTAGTTCAGATATAGACTTGCCATAATGGTATGAAACCCGTGTATATCGATGTATAATGGCTATATACAACCTAATTTTATTCTTCAACCCGTGTATATTAGCTTTTCGTACACCATGTAATAGCTTCCATTTGTCTCATTAGCCCATTTGACGAGGTTGACTCAATGAAGAGTTGAGTTTGGGCCTTTGTGGCATAACTCAATATGAAAAGAGGAGACAGGTAGTCCAAATAGACTCGTATGGAGTTAAATGCACAAAAAAAGATGATAAGAATTAATGAAGGTTAACTATCATTTAGACATAAGATACTACCATATCAAGTTCAATACAAACCATTGAAACGATGATTTAAGTAAGAATAAACATCCAGAAACTCACAACTTATGTCTAAGATGAATATATCATTCATGTGAGCAATTCATGAGGAATTAAATTTAAGCAATAAACTACTAAGAGAACTATATATGGTTAGACATCATATTTAACTTAATAATTGAGGGAAAGCAGGCAACGTCTTGGAAATTTTTTCAGCAGCAACAATTAGAAACAAAGAGATCAAACTGAGTGAGACCACTATAAAATGCTAGCATTTGGGACATTAATATCAATTTTTAGACCTTTCAATAATAACTAAATTATCCTCCTATTTTTACACGCCAAATATAGTGATTAATGGCTAACAAGTTCTAAAGGAAGAGCATAATTACTGCCAAGCATAAGCTTCTAGAGAACAAGGAAAATAAGCCATTATATAACCTTATTATAAAATTAGAGCTAAACAAGATTTAGAGTATATTTATTTAAACAGAAAGACCATTATACTAGCATTTTTAGACATGGATTTAACTAAATAAATTCAGCAAGTAAGGAAAAAACAGTGCACTTTTTTTAACCGATACATATGAATGAACATAACATCATTTGTAATATGCTGTTCATACTAAAATAATACATAAAAAAATCTAGAAAAAAAAACAGCCAACTAGTAGGCATATTTTGGTCATGAGAAGACTGTCTTTTGGTAATTTAAACATGGACACAAATATAGAATTTGAATAGCCAAAAGTAATTCACTGGATAATTATCTAAACTATGACGAAAATGAGCTAAAATATTGAGGGCTAGAAAGGCTAAAATAGAAGGGCTAAAATACATATGCGTACTGGTATGCGCCTATGTACTGGTATGTATGGGCCGTTGTTTTAGGGGTCGGTGGGGTTGCAGTTGTATATTATTGTAATGTTGGTATACGTGTAAGTATATATGTGTTGTCAGGGAATTGTATAGGTTAGTGGGAATGGGGTTGGTTGCTGTTGCATAGATTGTAATGTTCGGTATGTGTTTGTAGGAATGGTGTGGTGTGGTGTTGTTGTCTAATTGTAGTATAGGGAATTGGAGTTGTGGTGATATGACATATAGGAAGGGTGGGTAAGTATATGTGTTGTAAGAAATTGGATACGTGTTGGTGTATATGTGTGGGTTTGTGAAATATTTGGGTCGGTTGGGTGGTGAATTATAGGGAAAAAGTACTAAAATTGAAAAGGGAATTGGGTGAAAGTTGCTAGATTTGTAAATTATAAAAAAGGTATATAGTTTCAATTATAGCCAATTAAATTAAGAAATTAGCCATATTGAATTTAATTAGGGAATTCGTATAGAATTTAAATAGGATGGATTAACATTAATTAATTAACGAGTTTCTTAGTCTGGACAAAGTAAAATAATTAACTTAATTTTAAACTAATTAACTTAAAATATAAATCTATTAATTAATCCAAACCAATTAACAAAATATTTAGTTAAAAAAAATCTTTTTGAGATAATTTCGAATAATGATAAAAAGTAATAATTATATAAATAATTATATATATATATATATACATATATATATATATATACATATATATATATATATATATATATATATATATACATATATATATCGTTCAAGAATTATAAAAATGCCAAAATTACTTTAGAATAATTGAAGAATATTTTTAGACTTTTACTAGCTAATTATTTTAATATTGTTTGAAATTGAAGAAACTCGATAACTAATATACGTTGTGGAGGATCAAAATTGAGTGTCAACACTTGTCCCTTTCTTTGAATATGATCGATGAAAGAGATCCTGGGCAAAGAAAATTGACAAATTCAATTTAGATCGACCACATCTCCATCTTTTAAAAAGGGATTAGTACGGATTGTGGGAAATATGGTCGGACCCCGATATCGGATTTCCTACATATCTCAGGCTATATGAGAATTCAGACCACTTGTAGTTCAAAACGTTTGATTTGGCACACAAATTTGAAAGAATATAAAAGCTATCCCGGTGTCGAATTTATGGAGAAACTAGAATGCTCGGAAATGATATGAGAAATTTTGTTGGAGTATAATCGAATTTTCAACATCGAGCCCCCCTACATGTTCCTAGACATGGAAATCTGACTGCTTGTAGTTCTACTCAGTCGGTTGAACAGAGAATCACTTATGCTAAGGTAACCTTCGGTAGAGAGGAGTGAAAAATAAATCGAGCCTGAAAAAGAGGCTTGCAACTTCTTAGACATGAATGTGGTGCACTTCACACTCATAATTAAGAACTTACACCGACATAATTTTCATATCTCTCGATGCATTGTCACTCGGATTTAAAAGTTGCCTCTAGTGAGAGTCGAAGTTTTCGGATGTGAAACTGAAACTTATAGACCCCAAGAAATCCTTTGATAGGGGTGTGGTTTGATTGTAGTGGAAGTTGCTCCTTAGTCCTCGTCCAAAGAATTTGATATTCATCTTAGGACTATATCCATTTCATTGCTTAGAAACAAATTCCACGTTCTGCTGCATTGTCATGACCCAACCTAGGGACTAGTCATAACACGGTGATGAAACCCCATAGGGCTCCAATCAAGCCTCTTGTATATATCATAAGCACACATAAGGTAAAATATAAAAGCGAAAACATCATAAGAGAGTCTAAAACATGAATTGAAATCTGAAAATGTCTTATGACTACATAGACTCGAACATATGTCCAACTAGATGCCTTTAAGAATTAGTATGGGTGGGGGATAAGAAATATCCGTATCTCACCCTCAATATACAATGTAAACAAAAGTCTTTTGAAAAGAAAACAGTAAGCAACTTGAAAATTTATCCCCAATCAATGAGGACTCACCACAACACAGTCGGATAGAGAACGCCTACTAGTTACGTGGACGATTAGGATCTTCAACCTCATCCCCTACATTATGATATAATGTAGGCAAAAAGTATGCATTAGTACATTGGAATGTACTAAGTATGTGGGAGTGACATGCAACGTAAAAATCATGGAATGCAAAGGTCAAGTAAAACACATGATAAGATGGAATAAGTAAAGTCATGAGAAAATTATATTGACCAAAGAATTTAAAAGCATAAATTCAAAATCATAACATACTTAAGAGATCATACATTTGTGGGATAGGAACCATAACCGACAATAAGACAATGCGAGCTATAACATGGTATCCGATGATACCCACATCGAGAAGGAGGAGGCTACTTTGCCAAGGTGTACTCCTGATCATGAACAAGTGCTATTTGTGGATCCACTAGCTAGGCCATAAAAGCAACCTATGCTGGCACGTAGTTTATGAGACATGAAGCTGCTACTATGGCTTTTGGTAAGGCCCCCACCTCACGTCTACTCGGTGCTAAGTCAAATCCCACAAAATACGTGCATAGCATAGAAAGCATAATTACATAAATCATAGTCATGATCATAGGTTTGAAATCATAGGGTAGCTCCTTTTCATAACATACTTGTAATGTGAGAATTGTCTTTTTATCATTACAATCATATTTGCATAATTAATATCGTTAGGCCTTAGGTCACCATATAGGTCCCTAAGTCACCTTACTTCATACCTTGCATAAAATTCATACCTTGAACTTAGAGTAAAACTCAATTGCATAATCAATTGACTTTAAAAATTATGTCTTAAAACATGCATGATCGTAAACTTTATATCAGCCTATACATAATTCATATAAATAATATTCTTTGAAAGTATAATTCAAAATACTCATAATTTCAAACATGAACCCTAAAGATTAAAATAAGAGAATTCATAGAAAACTCTTCAATTCAATGCAATAACCATAAATTTATATCAAAATAGACTTATGATCAAACTTTAAATTATAATTCATGCAATAAGAATAGAGATCACAAAACTCATAAAATATCATACTTTAATTTGATAGAAAACCTTGAGATATTGATTGGGATTCATGGATGAAATGATCCATGAATCAATACCCACATACCTTAAGTAAGAACAAAAATAATTGGAAGAATTTGAGAGTTTGATGGAGAAATTGAGTAGATTACTTGAATTTTTTAATGGAAATCCTTGAGAGCCTTTTTGTAGAGAGAAAAATATTTGATAGATGAATTGTCGAAGAATGAGTAGAATTAGGGGTTTAGGTAAATTTATAGAGTCAGATTAGGCCCTAAAAATGTCTAGGTTCATTGACTAATAATTTAGAAGAGGTCTAAAACGCCCTTAAAAAAATTTAACTCGGCCAAAAAACTCTCCCAGGTCTGCGTCGCGGACCTGTCCCTGATCCTACTATTTTGTGAATTTCTTTAAAAATCTTTCTTCCGATATACGAATCCTAAAAATCCACCAATACCATTTTTCCACAGATTTTGACCCCCTGATCGATATTCTGAACTCGAATTTTCTAAAAAGATTAAGGATAACGCATTACATGAGCGGCCTATTCCCATGTCATTCTTAAGGCACTTGTGAGCATTTTGAGGGGTGTTACATGCATCCTATTTGATGTCGTCTGCATTTGTTGTTTGTTTGAGAATTAATCCTCCTGGATGCTCCCGAAAATGACTGAGACAAAACTCATTAGTATAAAATATAATTGAAATGGAGAGGTAGTGTCTTTACTATGTCGGAACATATTCATCTCTTTGAACCTTTGAAGTCAGCTTCCTTTAATTTGACGTAGATCAAATAAAGCTTATATTGCAAAATGGATATGATGCAATATGTCAATGTGAGGCATTATGTTGATGGCCCCCTCAGAGATGACATTATGTTGATGATTTTCTTGCAATAGTGTGGAGTTGATGTCACTCATGGTGATACATTATGTTGATGGCCTCCTCGGCAATAACGTTATGTTGATGACTTTCTTGCAATGGTATAGAGATGATGCCGCTCGTGATGATGCATTATGTTGATGTCCCGCTCGACGATGATGTTATATTGATGACTTTCTTGCAATGGTATATAGATGATGTCCTTCTAGGTAATGAAGACAATGTCCTTTTGGGTAATGAAGATGATGTCCTTCTGGGTGGTAAAGACGATGTCCCTTTGGGTGGTCAAGATGATGTTCCTCTTGCTGGTAAAGACGACATCCCTCTAGGTAGTAAAGACAATGTGCCTCTGGATAATAAAGTTGATGTCTCTCTGGGCAGTTAAGACGATGTCCCTGTGGGTAATAAAGTTGATATCCCTCTAGGTAGTTAAGATGATGTACCTCTGCACAGTAAAGACAATGTCCCCCCGGGTAGTGAAGACGATTTCCCTTTGGGCAATAAAGACGATGTCCCTCTAGGTAGTAAAGATGATGTCCCTCTAGGTAATAAAGATGATGTCCCTCAGCAATGATATGAAAATAATGTACCCCTCTGTGATGAAATGAATATGATGTCTCCCTGGGCATTGATATGAAAATAATGTACCCCTTGGCAATGAAATGAAGATGATGTCCTCTTTTACGATGAAATGAATATGATGTCCCTCTCGGAAATGAAATAAAGATGATGTCCACCTTGGAATTGATATGAAAATGATGTCCCCCTCGGTAATGAAATGAAGATGATGTCCTCCTCGACATTGATATGAACATGATGTCCTTATGAGCAATGAAAATGATGTCCCTCTGGGTAACAATATCATCTCATTTGATAATATGACATAAATGACCCTCTAGGTATTAATAACTTCTCTTTTAACCATCCTTGATGCTGAAAAATGCAATATGATGAAATGGTGTTTTCTTGACACTTACTCCGACTTGTTGTCAACCGTTTGAATGTTTATTATAGATCCTATCTTGCTGGGGATTTGAGCAAGGCTTGTTGCTGGAATCCCGAATCACTTCCTTTCTATAAAAAAAATAATAAATTAAAGACTTTTCCCGCATCCACAGAAAATTTGTTAGTTTTAAACAAACTAATCTATGTTGATTTCTTTGATTGTTTTCTCCTTGTCTTGCTATCTTCGGTCGATTTCATCGATCTCCCACTTTTTGATAGATACAAGGCAATTATATTTTATGCAAAATATTTTGACATATGTAGAAAGTTTTTTAAGGAAAATAAATTTTGGGAATTTTTTTTTGAAAAGATCTCTATCAAGTGTCATGTCATGTAAAGCTTGAATAAACGTTCTTGGTTTGAAGCTTTGTTATATTTGATGTTGACACCCAATTTTGACCAACCTATAATTACTTTTGGATTGCTATCCTACTAAATAAGCATTTTTCAAAACTGATTTCTTTTATTAAGTAAATGAGTTTATATTTAGTCTTACCCGATAAATTATATATTTTGACATTCGTAATCTATGATATTTTGTTCTTAGTATTATTACTTTTATCTTTATTATCGATATTCTAAATTAAAAAAACAAAAATTTTGTAAGGGTATGAAAATATGTTTTTGGTAAAAGTGTCACAAACCAATTTCTCAGGCCATGATGGTACCTACTATAATCCACTAGTAGGTAAGCTAACCTGTATTCCGGAACGGCAAGTACTGGTTTTGATGGAAGAAACTAATAATGAACAGGAAATTTTTAACATAAGCTAAAATAGATAAGCGGAAGTAAACCCAAAACTTGTTATATACAACTAAGGATCCCTCCCAGAACCTGAAGATCACAAATACAGAGCTGCTACAACACAAAATACGAGTATAAGTCCTCAAAGTGGACCAAAAATATAAACATCAACTGGCTAGTCTTAGAAGTGAGAAATACGGGTTATCCAAGCTGAAGGAGATAGAAATGATCTCAAAACAGAAAGTGCTCATACTTGTCCACGAAGTTGACAGCAATAGGCTCGATTTATCCGTGATGATAGATGGTGCTTGGTTATGCATCAAGAAAGAAAATGCAGAGTGTAGTATGAGTACCAAGATAGAAGGTACCCAGTAGGCATCATAGGCCAATTGAGCAGAAAAGGTAAGAACAATATGAAAAAAAGGAATAAACCTAAACGGGAATCATAATAAGCATCTAAGGTGGAAAAGTACTAGCTAAGAGAACTACAACTAACTACACCCAACTGCCCCCCATAAGCCCAGAAACTCGTGCACAAGTTAAAATAAAAACCCGAACGAACCCCCATAAGCTATAACTACCAAGCCTAGGAACTAAGAATCTGTAATGCTAAGAATCGAAGAAACATTTCATTTTCGAACCAAGAATCTCCAAGAATCGATGAACCAGGAATGCTTTAGGGGTCCAGGCCATGACTGGGACCCAGATGCTCGCTCGAGTATTCAAGGTGGTCTAGACTGGGATTGGGTACTCCGATGCTCACCATAAAGCATCTGTACAGTCAAGGAAGGGGGTGGGTACCCAGATACTTGCCATAAATATCGGTATGGTCGAGGTCGGGGCTAGGTACCTGGATGCTCGTCATACTAGCAAGTCGGTAAAGGTCGGGAATGGATATCTGAATGCTCCCCGATGGAAATTCAGATCGGAGGCTGGGGCTGGGTACCCGAATACTCCTCGATAATTATCCCAAGATGCTGAATATTCTCCTTTCCAACTGAATGATAATAGTTTTGAGAATCTTATTCCCAATGAGTCAACTGATATGCCACCAAAACTCAAACTGGAGCCGAAAATGAAAACTCACACAGTCTAGTATTGCCGATGCATTTTGAAAGACACAATAATGCCAAGGTATGGATAAGGGAACTCATAAAAGCAAGGTTACTACCTAGATAAGGCCAAACTATCAGGCACTAGCCTGCTATGCCATTCTACAAGGATCTAAGCCCGTTGGAGCGACGTCCGGGCAACTAAGAAACATTTACAACCTATACTAAGGCCAACATGATTCACAATATCAACAACATGAGTGTTCAACCCTTCTTCCACTACTAATAAATAACGAAAAGGAAAACATGCTTCCAATTATCCGAAAAACCCGATAAAAGCCTAAAATATGATTTCTAACACCTAAGATGTACAAATAAGCTACCCAACTCAAATTCCATATATTTCAACATGCTTTCACATATTCTAGCTCAATCTAAAGAAAGAAAGGTCGTAGCCTACCTGTGGGCTGAACATGCGCGCTCCAAATCACTATGTAGGAGCTTTTCTCTTTCGAACGGCCTCAAAACGCTGCCACACTATCAAAAATAGAATCAAAATATCGTTACGGACGTTTAGACGCTAATTTTATAATTTTTGGAGACAGGCCAATTTCGAGACCTAAAACAGGAGATATGGGTCCCGCATCCGAAATTGTCCCCAAAAATAAGTTTTAAGCAGCACCACAAGCTCAAGGATCAAATTATGACACAATTCGAGGTGGACAAATAATGCAAGACGATCATGCAATAAAATTCTCATCATTTGAACTAAAAAGTCGAAAATGGCAGCAACTTTGATCAGCGATTTCTCAAAAACAAAACTCTTCCAATCCCAAAAAATTACACCATAACGTTCCTTTCGCAAAACCCCACCTAAAAAATTGCAAAAAATGGAGCTCATATGATCAAGATACAATCACCTAAAGTTCAACAAAAATTTAATCCAAAAATGACTAAGGCAACAAATAGTGTCGTAAATTCACCCCACACAAAGCCTCTCCTCAAGTTTCCAAGCTCACCAATGGATTACCTTTGAAATTCTCTTGAATTTAGACCTTTAAATCGCTTAATTTGAACTTGTCTTGAAGGAGATATCGAGGTTTGAAATTATGAGCTATGGCTGATCTTCATCCTTGGTCTTTTATTAAAAGACCAAGGTCTTGGCCTTCGCGAATGTGACCTAAGTGACCCGCGATGCGTAGGTCAAGAAGTTTGGCCTTCGCGAATGTGGCTAGAGGACCTCGAACGGGGAGGCAAGAGCCTCATATCTCCGCGAACGCAGCCTAGGCTCGACGAACCCGAAGGCCAACCACACACACCTCCGCGAACGCGGCCAAGGGCCAGCGATCGCGGAGGACAATTTTGTCTATCAGCTAAAAAGCTGATGGTTCTCAATTTTAAATATTTTGATGGGGTGCTCGAAATTCATTCGAATTTCCGTGTGTGCAAATGAGATATGCTACCCACCAAATTCGATGTTCCAGACTCAATAACGTAGTCAAAATTTCCATGTGAGGTCGTTACGATTGAAAGTGGGTTCCACACCCAAGGATCATTTTGAGTCAAATTCCACAACGGACCTCAGAATTGGACCGGAAGCCTCGAAAAGTTAATGAAGGGTCGTTCTAGATCAAACTCGATATTCTAGAGCTAACTGCGCTGTCAAATTTTTTATCCGAGTATGTTTTTCGAGAATATTGACCAATAATAGTAATAATAATAGTAGTAATAATAATCATAATAGTAGTAGTAATAATAATAGTAGTAGTACTAATAATATTAATAATAGTAATAATAATAATAAGAAGAGAAGGACGAGCAAGAGGAGGAGGAGGGACAACAACAACAACAATAATAAAACTTTCATATAAATATGAAAATATTTTTTTTCTCATTTCATTCGGCAAATTTATTTCATAAATATTATTTCTTAAAAATTAAAATAAAATATAAATACATAAAGGAATAAGAGAAAGAGGAGGAGGAAGAGGAGGAGGAGGAGGAGGAGGAGGAGGAAGAAGAAGAAGAAGAAGAGAACAACAACAACAACAACAATAACAAAACTTTCATATAAATATAAAAATATTTTTTTTCTCATTTCATTCGGCAAATTTATTTCATAAATATTATTTCTTAAAAAATAAAGTAAAATATAAATACATAAATATTTGTTGCATGTTTTATCATTTTGAGAAATTTATACCAAGTAATATCGTTCTTAAGGGTTAAATTATTTTCGATCAAATACATTTTTTTAAATTGTTAAGAAATAAATATTTTTCGTATATTATCCAAAATTTGGAAGCTTAATTAATTAGTTACTAACTTTTTATAAAAAACTTCTCAATTTTTAATTTGAAACTTGTAAGTTGTAAGAATTATAGTTTAGGTAAAGTTTAAATTTAAAAAATAGGAATTTTAAATTTAATTTTATAGTAGGCTAATATTAAAAAAATAAATTTTTAATGATTGAGGTACAGTCATGACTCGTTTCAAAAGATAAGTGAACTTTGTTTTTTTTTGGGCCCACAGTTGATATATTACAATTGAGTTTCATAACTTTTCATTTTATTTTATTAATATATTGAAGGTTGATAGTGGCCTTAATTGTGGATTGGTGTCCCATGTTCATATATAATAATAAAAACGGCCAAGTGGAGATTTTTAAAACCTGTCCGTTGCCAACCTTATCCCTACTTCCCGAATTTTCTAGAAAAACATTATAGATTCATGACTTCTTTTTCTCGATATCGTTTTCTTTGAAAATCTGGCTTTCACTTCATGACGTCTATCATTATCAGCGGAATTTCCGCTCAAGCAATTGACAAAGAAAAAATGTAAGATTTGTAAAATCTTTTTCTCATCTTTTCCCTGAATGCCTTCATTTTTCAGTTCAAATTCATATTTTCAAGTCTGAATTTGCCTATAAATAACTATATTTTTCACCTCCAAAAGGACCCATAATTCATATCCGAAGACACACACATAGATTCACAAATCTCTAGTTTTACTATTTTCTTTTGGTCTTCTCTGATTTTTGATTTTCGAGTTTCTGGTCGGAATCTTTGAGACCTCAAAGCCCTAATTTGCTTCTCCACACAAGGTTAGTAATTGCCCTCGTACTAAGTTTGTTTTTAGTTTCTGAAAGTAAAATATTGTTTGTAACATTTATCTTCATTCTGCCCATTTGAATTCATTTAGCTACTTTATTTTATGAAGCCTAGGCATAAAAAATAGTTAATATGAATTAATGTGAGCTCGATGAAATGTTGATTAATTTACCGATATGCGTTTGTTTAACTCCTGTTAATGTGAATATTGCCTAGATATTTTGTATGGGTGAATTAATTTTAGGCAGTAAAGTAAAGTTACCTCACGAGTACATACTCTGTTTCTATTCTCTTTTGTTTACCTCACTATTTTAGTTACATAGGTTGAACTTAGAAATCTATCCTTGAAGATTTCTTTAAGTCAAAAATCAACACCAAGTTTGGGTCTTCATGTCTAAGCTAAATCCTCGTAGACCAAGTATGGTGTTAACTGCTACATCTTATCTGTTAAGATCCAAAACTACTCAAAATAAAATGGATTCCTGCTACATCTTATCTTTCAATTTGCATTTTATTTCCAACAAATTTTAACCAAATACTTATTTTGTTGTATTTCCTTCTCACGTAATTCATTACTTAAGTTCTATGTGAATATGGGCCGTAAAAATATTATAATAGTAGATTGCAACTACATTTTTTATCAAATAAGAAAATGAGTTGTTGGTGGTATGTTCGCATAAATGCGTATCTGCGATCCTATTGTTTTAGCTTAAATCTGCCAGTTTTCGATGTATATTAGTTGAGAGTTTCTCCTCATTGTATGGTTTCAGAACTATGTTTTATGTAGTTTTTCTCTTGATCAAAATACGACTCAAACTCACCATTTCTTTAATATGCAAAAGGTGTAATAGCTAGCATCTCCTTGTATAACTTCAAGGCCTCAATAATTGATTTATTTAAAGAGAACTCTTTGTGGAAACTAGGTAACTTGTCCGCGCTTCGCGCGGTCTTAAAGGGGGCAGCCCGGTGCACTAAAGCTCCCGCTATGCGCAGGGTCCGGAGAAGGGCCCGACCACAACTACAAATTGATGGATGATTTTTTCCTTGATCATAACTACAAATATATTTTTTTAAATATTGACACAAAATAGAATATTTGAAATTGTCATCCGACTGTAGCATGCATCTTTCGTTGACTTCCTAGTACTGAATGATCTATTGTGAATTAATCAAGCATCAATTTTTTTTTGTTTCATAAAGTATATAACATTCTAATGTACAACATAGACTTTATGTTTTGTCAAGAAATTCACAGGTTTTCCAAAATTATCACTATTAAGATTAATGGATAATTTAAATAAGTTGGATGTGCCAAATAATAACTCAAAAAAATTGGAAAAAAAAGTGGATGATCATCTTGATTGAAAATTGCTGAGCATAATGTTCTTTAATTCAATAATTTGCACTGTTAAAGTAATAATGCTCGAGGCATATTATTCCCCTAGTAAACTTTGCGCGGTGCGAATATTTATTGTATAGATTTCTTAATATTTAAAGTGTCAAATATGTTTTACTACTATAGTTAAAATAGATTATTGGGGTACATAATATATCAATTCAAAAAATATAAATGTTGTACATAACTTTAAAAAACTGAAATTCTTGAAATATATAATTTTGTACTTGATATTAGCTTTGAGGATTCATCAAAGGAAACTATTGCTTTAAGAAATTGTACAAACTTACAAAGAGTAGGAAAAAAAAGTGAAATCGATCTCTACTTAATATTCTTCCTCCATGAGTAATTAGAGACTTGATGATTCATCCATTTGGTCAGGATCTTCTTATACGATATCTTTCTTTCTCCGAAGCTTTGCTTAATTTTTTGAATTTCTCTTCTGCACTTAACGTGGTTTAAAATAATGTATTTTTACCCAATTAACCCACTAATATTATAATATGATATTGAGAACATTCTCATCAAAAGCAATATCTATTGTACATACTAAACAAAGATCAATGTGATTGTTCAAACGAATATTAAACGTTTGCTATAATAGTAAGAAAATGCAACCAAAACACTAAATTAAATAACATTTATCAAATTAACAGGATTTGTCCTTTCTGTCAATTGATTGTTGCAAGTATTTACTCATCACCATACAAAAATCAAATCATCATCACATATGTGATATATACCATTTCATTTGTATTACACAATAGTTTTCTTCCTTTCGCATTTGTTTTTTGATTTTTCTCTCTCTTTTGATTTTATTTTTCTTAAAACTGCCATCACTTAATAAAATATAAATCAATACACCACCAATTTTTACTGAAAATTCATTTCATGTGCCAAATAGAATAAAAGAAAGTCAAAATTTAGAGGCGTTCACGATTTCAATCCTATAAAAATTGTACAATTTCAAATCAGTAGATTGACTTAAATTCTTCTTTTACTCTTTCAAGAGATCTCTTAAACTAAAATGAGTAACCAAAAAGAATATGATAAAACTAACATTAAAATGGAAAAAAAAGGAACAAAAAATACTACAAAATGATGGGCAAACCATTAATGATTTTAGATATTCCATACGTACTATTCTTCTCTTATGAGAATACAACAACAACAACAACTCAGTGAAATTCCACAATGTGGTGTCTGGGGAGGGTAAAGTATACGCATACCTTACTCCTACCAAGTTAGGAAGGCTGTTTCCCAGAGACTCTTGGCTCAAAAGAAGTATAAAAGAGGTCAGATAAGGCTAAGAAGTTCAAAGCGTTATGGGAAAAAAAATAATGAATAACACAAATAACAAAAGCAACATAGATAAAATAGAGTAATCAAAGTACAGAAAGTAATAGAAAGATAATAACAGAAGTCAGAGTATAAGAAATTATAGTTCGCTAATGCGCCTACTAATACAGAAGAATAACGAGACTATGTACTAGCCTTCTACCCTAATATGGGTCCTCCACACCCTCCTATCTAAGATCATGTCCTTGATAAGCTGTAACTGCGCCATGTTCTGTCTAATCACCTCTCCCCAATATTTTTTTGACCTACCCCTACCTCTTTTGAAATTATCCATGGCAAACCTCTCACACCTCCGCATTGGGGCATTTGTGTCTCTCCTCTTCACATTCCTAAACCATCTCAATCGTATTTCCCGCATCTTGTCTTCCACCAAGGCCACTCCTACCTTATCCAGAATAGCCTCATTTCTAATTCTGTCGCTCCTAGTATGCCCACACATCCATCTCAACATTCTTATCTCAGATACTTTCATCTTTTAAATGTGAGAGACCTTAACTGGCCAACACTCCGCCCGATATAACATAGCCGGTCTAACCACCACTTTGTAGAACTTTTCCTTAAGTTGTGGTGGCACCTTCTTGTCACATAGAATACTAGAAGCGAGCCTCCATTTCATCCATCCTGCCCTAATACGATGTGTGACATCATCGTCAATCTCCTCGTTTCCTTGCATGATAGACCCAACGTACTTGAAACTACTTTTCTTTTGGATGACTTGGTCATCAAGCCTAACTTCCGCGCCAACCTCCTGAGGTGTCTTACTGAACTTACACTCTAAGTACTCTGTCTTGGTCCTACTCAGCTTAAACCCTTTATACTCCAAGGTATGTCTCCAATCCTCCAGCTTAGCATTAACTCCGCTATGAGTATCATCGATTAGGACTATGTCATCCGCAAAAAGCATACACCATGACACCTCACCTTGAATTTGTCGTGTCAATCCATCCATCACCAAGGCAAATAAAAATGGACTCAGAGCTAATCCTTGATGCAACCCCATCACAACTAAAAAGTGCTCTGAGTCCCCTCCTATTGTCCTTACCCTAGTTTTGGCACCCTCATACATGTCCTTGATCACCCTAATGTACGCCAAAGGTACACCTTTAGCCTCAAAACATCTCCATAGTATCTCTCATGGAACTTTATCGTAAGACTTTTCTAGATCGATGAATACCATATGCAAGTCCCTCTTTCTCTCCCTATACTGCTCTACCAGTCTCCTCATAAGATGGATGGCTTTTATAGTTGAGCATCCCGGCATAAATCCGAACTGATTCTCTGAAATAGACACGCCTCTCCTAACCCTCATCTCTACCACTCTTTCCCACACTTTCATAGTATGACTTAGAAGCTTGATGCCTCTATAGTTTTTGCAGCTCTGGATATCCCCTTTGTTTTTGTATAGAGAGATCATTAGGATCGACCTCTATTCTTAGAGCATTATTGTTGTCTTAAATATGACATTAAATAACCTAGTCAGCCACTCCAAACCTACCGAGCTCGCGCTCTTCCAAAATTCCCCAAGAATCTCGTCAGGTTTGTTCGCTCTTCCCCAGCGCATCCTATGCACAGCACCCTTAACCTCTTCGACCGAAATACTCCTGCAACACCTAAAATCATGAATCCTTTGTGTATGTTCCAAATCTCCCAACACAATCTCTCTGTCCCCTTCTTCATTCAAGAGTTTATTGAAGTACGTCTGCCATCTCTTTTTTAATGAGGGTCTCCTCTATCAATACTTTTCCATGCTTGTCCTTAATGCACTTTACTTGATCCACATCGCGTGACCTTCGCTCTCGCACCCTGGCTACCTTGAAAAATTTCCTATCCCCGCCTTTCTCTTCTAGTTCAGCATAAAGGCGTTCAAAAGTTGACATTTTTGCCTGTCGAAATTGCCGACTTTGCCTCCTTCCTCTTTATCTTATAAAGTTCCCTATTCGTCCACTTCTCCACCTCATCCTTGCTTTCTATCAGCTTCGCATACGCTATCTTCTTTTCTTTCACCTTTCCTTGCACTTCTCCATTCTACACCAATCCCCTCGATGCCGGCCATGGCTATCTGTCGAGACTCCCAACACTTCCCTTTCTACAACCCTAATATCCTTCAATTTCTCTCCCATCTCTAGGGCGCTAGCCGTGGTCAAACTCCCCTATCTGATCCTAGGTCGGTCGTCCCCGACCCTCTTCATCCTCGTCATCTTGATCCCTAAATCCATCACCAAAAGCTTATGTCTGGTCATTAGATTGTCGATCGGAATGACCTTACAGTCTTTACATAAACCTTTATCATCCTTCCTAAGGAGTAAAAAATCTATCTGAGTCTTAGCCACCACACTCCGGAAGGTTACCAAGTGGTCCTCCTTCTTTGGGAAACTCGAATTGGCTATCACCAACCCAAAAGCTCTTGCGATATCCAAAAGTGAAACTCCTCCTCCATTTTTGTCCCCGAAGTCAAAGCCTTCATGCACATCATCATACCCTCCCGAACTAGACCCGATGTGCCCATTGAAATCCCCTTTCACAAAAAGCTTCTCAGTAGGTGGTATGCCTCCCACTAACTCGTCTAAATCCACTCAAAAACGCCTCTTATCTTCCTTGCCTAAGCCCATTTGCGGCGCATAAGCACTAATAATGTTCAACGTGATCCCTTCAACGACCACCTTAATCGACATCATCCTATCAGTGACTCTCCTAACCTCCACCACCTGGTCCCTTAAATTACTGTCTACTAAAATGCCTACCCCATTCCTATACTTCAATCTACTAGAGAACCAAAGCTTATACCCATCTACCTCCTTAGCTTTAGAACCTACCCATTTGGTCTCTTGTACACAAGCTATATTAATCTTCCTCTTCTTAAGAATCTTAACTAGCTCTATCGATTTTCCCGTCAACGTCCCAATGTTCCAAGAACCTACTCTCAGTCTAGATGCTTCTTTAACCCACTTACCCCTCCTTACCCTAGTCTCCGCCCCCGCCCCCATCTATGAGCGAGAACATGATCCTAGTCTACCATCACTATCCAAAGCCACAAAAACGAGTATAAACTAATAAATTATTCAAAGGTTTAAAGTCAACAAAAAGTAACTACAATTGTATGAGCAAAGAATAAATATGGAAAGACATGGAAACCGGAGGTACCAACTCCAGTTGAAATGAACCTGGTTGCCGCCGAAAAACACTGTTTACGTCGTAGTACTGTTCACTTCAGAGTTACTGTTCACGTCGGAGTTACTGTCCACGTCGGCTTGCCAAGATGCTGTTTACAAGGACCTTTGGATTGTGTGGGTAGCCGATCTTGGGTTTAACGAATCTTTGGGCCAAAAACCCAAAAATGATAGCATTTAATGAGTCAATATTTCGTTGAGGAATTTTGTCGAACACCTTCAAGGCACTGTCCACGGTGATGGGGTACAGTGAGACAGTAACGACTATGTGAAGAATCTTCAACAAGGAGGTGATTTTAGTTATGGAGACTCTTCGCTTGGCAGTGGACTGAGGCTATATAAACATGGAGTTGTGGAGAGACGAATTATCAATGGAGAGATAAAGAGGCTTATAATAATCAATATACATTTGGAGTTAATTCATGTCACTATAATATATATATATACACATTTATTGATATTGTGTTAGATATATGCAAAAAGATTTGTAAGTATTTTTTTATGAAAAATATCCTCTCCCTTTATCTATCAATGTATCTATTTACAAGAGACACAAACAATTAAAAATGATTGACATTCTATGAAATATAAAAAGGCTTGTTGATGGCTAATCTTTTCAGCAAGTATCATCCAAAACACTTCCCCTGTCAAGATTTGTTAGTCGCAAGCTTCTTAGAGACATAGAATAGAGACATAGAATGCCAAAAAAAAATGTAAAATTAATTTCGAATAGAGTTTGAACCATATTTAGTAAAACTTCTCTATTGAGATTTTCTCCTTCGTCTGTAATTACATAAATAGGGTTGAATTTTACAAGCTTTTGTAATACATCCCAAGAACAAAGAGTTTGTAAGTTTCTATTAAAATAAACAATTAATAGAAATATGAAGAAAGAAAGCAAAAGAATGAGGAAAAAAATATATGTGACTTTCTTGATCACCTTCTCACGTTGGGAACATTCTGCATATGCATTTTCTCTATGACAATCATCATTTTTTCTTAAAAAGTGAATCAAAAACTGAATAAGCACCACAAGCATATATTTTCAATGTCTATGAACGTAACAATTAATATAAAGTCATCAATATAGGTTAGGAGTTATGATCATCAAAAGTCACGAGAGTAATGGAAATAAAGACAATTAAATTTTTATATTAAAGAATATGAATAAATGAATGAATATTAATTGACACATTCATTTTTATATACAATAATAAGACAAATAAATTGGAAAAATTATCAAAAAAGGCGAAAAAAGATAAATAGGATCCTTGGCCAAAGAGAGGTGCCACATCACTTTTCTTTTATCTACCTTTATATTATATTATATATATATATATATTTGAATAAATCCAGACCCCACGATGTGGGATTTCACTGGGTTGTTGTTGTTGTATATTTGAATAAATCATCAAGCTCTCTTTCACGTGCTTTTGATTAGACATGATCACATTTTAAGTTTACAATAATAAATGTGATCTCATTTCAAAGTTGGCCTTTTTTACAACTTGCATTTTTTATATCACCTCAAGTTCGCTTTCACGTGCTTTTGTTTGCTTAATTTTTATTTCATTTATTTTTTTGGGTCAAGAATATGGTATTAATCATTTTTCTCTTATTATATTTCATGTACATGTTTGGGGAGATGGAGTTCCAATTTGAAACTCGTTTTGGCCCAAAATATTGGGCCAACAACTATTAGGATCCTCAGAGCTCGGAATCTTGTAAATTAGGAGTCAACATCCCTTAGCCTTCCTTGTTAATGCTTTAATTATGTTTCTCTTGATACATTAATTTATTTATATATATGTTTACATATATGTGATATTGATACTATTCTCTCTTCTTTATTTGAAATTTTTATGTGAGCTAATATTATTTGTTAATAAGTCTAATAGTATGTTTAGAATAAAAAATAAAAAGTACTCTTAAGAATAGATGAACTTTTAGAACATTCATTTAGGTGTTTAAGTTAAGACAAAGGGAATAAGAAAATTTAGCGCTTAAGATTTTTTTAAAAATCCGTTAGAAACTAGTTTAAAGGCTAAGAGAGAGATATTTTTT
Organism: Solanum dulcamara; assembly: GCF_947179165.1. Classification (NCBI taxonomy): domain Eukaryota; kingdom Viridiplantae; phylum Streptophyta; class Magnoliopsida; order Solanales; family Solanaceae; genus Solanum; species Solanum dulcamara. The sequence goes on along the minus strand of NC_077239.1, from coordinate 57,399,347 downwards.
AATCAAGAATAGATATGGCTTCATATCATATTTCTGCAAAACTAATATATTTATAGAATGAATCTTAATAGATAGGCCATCTTAGATTCTTTTAATTAATTTTCTTATAAAAATAATTTGTTATTATTATTTTGGCCACTAAGATTATTTTAAAAAAATGATTTATTATTATATCTTTTCAAATCGAATATATGTCCTAGGTACTTTACTTTTGAACTAATGTATTATTTTAAGATTTCAGATTCATTAACAGATTCAAAATACAAGGTACATACTTATATATGTCATACACACAAGGTATATATTTTATTTTTATACTAACTTTTACTATACTTGATGTATTATTTTGTTATACACAACATATTTTTTTCCATATCTACTATCCCTTTATCAATGCTATTTTCCTTTTTTTTTTTTGTAAAAAAATTCCTATACGTTAATACACACATTATTTTACTACACATGTATCTATCGTCATTTTGTAATAATATTGTAAGCAACATACATATGCATATTTTATTTTGAATATGTGTAAGACCACCAACTATACATAATGTTTTAATATTTTGTATCATTATTATTTTTATTATTTTTGCGAAAACTCCATTTTATTAAATTTTTTGATCAAATCATATTTATTATACATCACACATATTGCTATATATTTACAACCTATTTATTATTCTATTTTTTATATATCATAATTCTATATATGTTAATAAAGTTAATAATTTATCATATCCTTTAAACTCAACATTTATATTCAATAGATTTATATAAGCTCATTTATTTCATGTGAATTTAACAAAAAACTATATTTTCTTAATATATAAAATCGTCGTACACTTCAAGTACATTTACTTATTTATTTTACCATATGATAAATAGACTACTATTAAGTTTTTTTCACACATGTTATAGATATATATATGACATATCTTGTATTTTCACCATTTTTCTCAAATTAATGAAAATTTTTCTTATCAACATTTTCTAAAGCAAAATAAATAAATAAAATATCCCTAATCATTTTTCTAAACTAAATTTAAGAACTATCTTCAGATTGTCTCTTAGGGATGCTTAACACCTTCCTCTAGAATAACCAAAACCTTTACCTAGAATCTCACTGGTTTCGCAAATCAAAACAGAGTTTACATTTATATTTTTTTTTTAAAAATGGTTTTCCTAATATTTTCCTTAAAATTAGGTGGAGACTCTAAACATTTTTCAAAATCAGAGGCATAGCTATTTTATGTTGCAAACTATTTCGACTTGTTCAAAAATAGGGTGAGACAGCTTGGCGACTCTGCTGGGGAAATCCCATGTACTTTTTAACCTTAGTAAAATTTAGTTTTAGAATTAAGGGATATTTGTTTATTATCTGTCTATTATTTACTTTAATTATTTCATCATAATTTATTATATCACTCTTCATGTGAAAGGACGCAAGTCAAATCCAAACTTGCGCTCCTTATTTATTTGAAAACACTACATGTTACTGCTTTTCTTAGACCATCATTTATATTTTCTATCGAGTACTTGGCCGTACACAAACACACACTGAACACGCAAGGGGTGTCACACACTCCTTTGAAACTTTCTTGAATTCCTTAGTTTCAGAGTTGATACAATTAGATTAGCACACCTTCTCACAATCATTCAGTCCTCTCTCAATCATCTAGAAAAAAATCCTACTCTAGAAATAGGACATTTTGCATACACCTTAGGCAGGACAATATGAGATATTGTTATTGCATTTAGGGAGCCGCCCTCATGTCAACAGGTTTCTCTTTAATACCCAAAGACATATATATGTGTGAAAATAATTGATTGATCCAAGTATTAAAGTCGTAACAGATTCAGGACATTAGGAATGACTTTCTTCTTTTCCAGATGGAAATCAACCAAAACCTCCTTAACATTCGTATGATGACTGAAGTATTCAAGATTTTGAAAGTGTCACGCCCCGAGAGGGTACCCTAGGAGTGGTCGGCACTCGGAGACCATTGCTGGCCCCAAGCGAACCACTTGATCTGATCACTCATTGTATCACTCAACGGAAGACTCGACTCAATAGATAATTAACTCAAGTGGGCATTTAGAAACATCATCATTAATAAATAGATAATAGATTGAAAATACTCAAAGTATAATGTAACTCAATATTATAAACTCAATAATGAAGTTATGGTTTAAAAATAGATTATGAAAGAATCCCTCTACTCAACTCTACTCTATCTATGAAGCCTCTAACTGACTCATAAGAAGGTGTCGAGATAAGTCAACAGCTACCTCAAAAAACTACTAAATAATAATGGAACAACTGGAAATAAAGGATCTTCTCCGTATGCAAAGAGGTCTCACCAAAACTAGAGAAGTAGATCTACAATGATATGTCTGTTGATGATCTTTAATACCTATGTCTGTATCATAAAATGATGCAGGCCAAATAGCGTTAGTATGTGGAATGTACGAGTATGTAAAATAGCTAAAAGAAAACTTACTCGATGATACTCAACTCAACTCAACTCAAAGAACTCACTATGGAATGACTCAAATCAATAAAACATGAAGTAAAATAGTACAAATGCTTTATATACAGTAAGAGATGCAACTCAATATATAAAAATATAATATTTTTCTCTTAGGGAGTTTCTCTAACCGACAACCATCACTTATGAGCTAGTGATGATACAACGCTTAAGAGTTGCCATTGCCGCAACCGTCATCACAACGCTTAAGAGTTGCCGTTGCCGCAACCGTCCAATACCTTTCCAGGGCAAAGGATGCTCAAACTCAATGGATCGAATATAAAAGTCCTCTTTTGGGACAAGAGAGCCTTGGCCTCAATCCTACAATGGCTACGTAGTTTGTGGGCTCACTCAAAGAATGCATTTAAAGCATAAATTAACTCCTCAACTCATCTCTTCTCTCTAAAATAGGTATAACCTCAACTCAGTGAATGCATTTAAAATAAAAATATAATTATATCTCCTCAACACAATCTCAAAATAGATGTTTTAATATAATAATGCTCAACTTATTTATACTCAAAATACTCATGCTCAAGATAATAATTAAGGGATTTCTCAAACTCATGCTCAAAATAATAATTAAGAGACTTCTCAAACTCAACTCATGCTCAAACTCTTTCTCAATCAAAAATGAAAATAATCATTCTTTAAACTTAAAATAGTGCATAAAATAATTAATACAAAATGTTCACAAATCATTCTTTAAAAAAAACTCCATCAATGCATAAAATATAAATAAAATCTCAATTTGGGTTCATGTGAATGCAAATACGAATTCATACTCTCAACAAGACTCAACTTAGGAAACTCATCAAGAAATATTGTAGTATATACAAGAACATAATGAGATTTATATGCAAAACTCAATTGGGCTTATAAAGATTTAAGAACTCAAGAAACTAGGGCTAATACTCAACTCAACTGTTTAACGGTATAGTTTATATGTAGGACATGTGGATGAACTCAATCCAACGCTATAATTAGCCTTACATACCTTAAAATCTCCACAAATCTTGATGAGAAATCATAACTTGAAGAATAACAATGAAGAGACCCTTTCTTGAAATTCTTGGATTTGTTTTCTTGGAAACCCTATTGTTAGGATGTAAGATTTATCTTAGCAATTCATGAATAGATGAATAAGTTTGGTTTGGAAAGCTTGAAATCTATGAAGATGACTTACCTTATTGAAGAATCTTGAAAAAGAACCCTAACTTGATGCTTTCTTGAAAATTCTTGAGCGTTAATGTTTAGGAGTGAATGAGAGGGATTTTAGTGAGAAATAACAATTTCAACATGTTTGGGGACATTAAAATACTCTCCAAAGGGTTATAAGACAAAATACTCTTAAAAAAATAAAGGGGGCGTCGTTCGGCTTAGGCAGTGGAGTCTGTGTCCTCTTTGTGTCGTAGATCCATTGCAGACTTCTGGCAGGATAGAGCGTATTCAGTAAAATGGTCATAACTTTTTATATAAACTCCAAATGAGTCAAACTTGTGGTGTTAGAAAGAGGACACGTATATAGTTAATTGGATAGGTCATAGGCTACTTAACTCTTAATAATCATTAAATGATCTTTGAACTTGACTTAGTACTAGAGGTTTCTCATGACCCCAATTCACCTCAAATACAATTTAAATACTTAGGAATTGATACTAATAAGTATATACAATTAGCATTCATTTGATTTGGGCCTATACGCATAAGAAGAATGGCTCGGGTCTTAGCTTAAATATTTTTGGGGTATAACAGAAAGATTGCTGGAGAAACATCCGGGTGGCACAAGGAAATGAAATTCTACTGCACTTGATATCGCTAGCAGATTTGCTGAATATAAAGGAAAATAAGTTGATCATTATGCTAATGATTGAATTTTTGCAACCAACAACAATAGCCTTCCACTTCACAGATTTTGAAATCACGTCGACGCTTGAAGAAATAAGTCAAATTACTAATTTTCACTAGCTGGCAGAGCACCTTTAGCCCCACACACCACATTTGGAATTGGTTTTCTAAACTCTTTAGGGTTAATAGTGGGTCTGAGTTTGTGAAAAGTTGATGAAGGATGGGTCAGGCTAGATTATTTCCTTACAAGATTTGGCCGTTGGGAGAGCTATGATAGGTTCCACCAAGAATTCTTCATTTCAAGAGATGATTGGGAAAGGCTCAAGGATATTGTCTTGTGGTAGCATTTCTGGGAATCATGATCTTCCTAAAGAGAAGGGATTATGTCAACATCAACCTCTTTCCTATGGTCATTTAGATGTTCAGAGGACCTATTAGAGTAATCATTGTACCTATGATCTTGGTAGAAATACTTCGATCGCTGTCCCTCTGCTCTAGAGGACATGAACAACTCAGGGGCTATAACTCGTTGCTACAAATTTGGATGTTCGAGCATTTCTATCAAAGGCAAGAAGACAATGATGCTCAAGATATCTACACAACAAGATTAAGATTCATGAGGAAAGGTTGAGCATATGGGGTGCTCCAAACAATGAAGAAGGGTGGTGCTTTTTCCTGACCCACCTCACAGGGGATCGTATTTAGTGGAGATTACCATGGGTCCGTGGCCGAGTTTTGTTGAGAACCAACCACAACTACTTTATAGAGCTAATTAGGTTGGAAGGCTTCCAGACTTACGCACCTTTGAGAGTCCTTTGACAGTTTGGGATAACCCAAGGCATTTCTCTATGGTCAAACATGGTGCTAACGGACGTCAATTATGAGGGAAGAGTCCTAATTGAAAGGATCACTGCATTGATACAAGAGTGGGATGATATTTTTGACCTAGGCATAGGGGTTAAGTCATGGTGCACCCCGAAGTATTATGCTTGGTTTACAATGGGAGAAATTCTGGTAAGGCCTAGCTATGCTAGAATCTTGGACTTTATGGACACACAAAGATCAGATCAAATTAGAATGGAGTTATTAAACCTCATGCGTATCACCACAGCCATGTGTATCACCAGGTGACCCCACAGTCTATTGATCATCTTATAAGGAAGACGATGATGAACCAGAAGAGGATATGGAAGAATATCCGAGAGAAGATCCATAAGAGAATCCTTGGTAGTCGATCGAGGAGATGGAAAAGGATCCAGAAGAAGATTCTGTCACGCCCCGAGTGGGTACCCTAGTCTTGGCCGACACTCAGAAACCATCTCTGACCTCTGAGAGAACCACTTGATCTCGTCACTCATATGTTCATCAGCAGAATACTTAAGAATACTAATGTGGGCTTGCCATCATCAACATCAAAGAAAAAATAATCCTTAGAAGAAGTAGTTTCAAAAGAGAACTACTCCGATTACATCATCAAACTCTGTCTACGAAGCCTCTAATACTATTAGACGGTGCCAATGACATGTCCATGGCTATCTCAAAATAAACATAATACTCAACAATAATAAAAGAATAAATATTTCCTCCGAATACAAGAAGGACTCACCAAATAGCTGAAAAATAATGATCTTCAACGATGCGCCTGTTAAGGATCTCTAACAGCTATAGCTGCATCATAAAATGATGCAGGTTGGATGAAGTCAGTACGTGGAATGTAAAAGTATGTAAAATGGTAGGAAAGTAAGGATAGATATCAAGAAATTTCTCTCAGGAAGACTCAGCTCAGAACTCAACATCATCTCAACATTAATATGTAATGCAAATTTAAAAATAATAATAAGCAATGCCTACACAGTTGGGAGTTTCTCTAACCGACAACCATCACTTATGAGCTAGTGATGATACAACAAAGCGATGTCTTTGCCACATCCATCCAATACCTTTACAGGGTAACGTACATCACCATATTGGATCCAATCATCAAAGTCCTCTTTTTGGGACTTTAGAGGCATAGCCTCCATCCTACGTTGGCTATGTAGTTCTGGGGTTTGAGTCAATTAAATTCTTACCCAACTCGGTGCTCAATACTACTCCCAAAATATGTACTCATATTAACCTCATCATCTAGTCTCATTGGACTTTAATTTAAAATCATCAAACTCATCTCATTACCTATTCATCAATCATTATACTTCAAAAACATCATTTATATCTCATCAAAATATCTTGCTCAAAACATCATTTACTCAAATTCATTTAAACTCAATTCGTTTGCTCTTTCAAAACTCAATAAAATACATATATAATATTAATTCAAATCACTCTTTTTGTCAAAGAATATTAAAAGCCAATATCGTTACTCAAAATACGTGTAAAAATATTTATGAACATTAAATTAATTAGGGTTCATGAGAAAGTATCCATGAACAATAATTTCAATAATATGAGAGATAAAAAATAATAATAATCCCAATGCATAAATACATCTAACTCAATAGAAGAAGAATTAATTCATTTAGAATTCAAGATTTGGATAAAACTCAACTATATCTCAATTACAATGAATTTAAATATTGGGCGCATGGACGAACTCAATTCAATGCTATGAATAGCCTTACATACCTAAAATTTGAAACTTTACTTCGAATTGCAACACTCTTGAACCCCTAGACTTTTCTCCTCTCCAGAGTATTTTGTGTACTACCCGGAGTATAAGAATCACCGGAATAGTATTTCTATACTACTAAAACTAAAACTATATCTGAGAATGAGTAAAGAAGTGTATAGAGAGAAGAGTTGCTTGAGAAAACTTAATGAATAAAATGAGGAAATAAGGTGGGTATATATAGGTGTGGAGGAGGGACCTAATAATAAATAAAAATAATTACAAAAGATGATCTTGAAAATTCAATGAAGAATTTTGATGTCATGGATGATGTCAAATGGTTCTAGATCTTTCCATGGTAGGTGAGATGAGCTCTCTTTTAACGGAATACCATCTTTCGGAGCTGCGTTTAAATAAGATAAATTCCTCGTTAGAATTTGGTGTCTTTATAAAAATTGTAGATATAGAAGTCTAATTTCATGTCATTTAAGAATCAACCAATTTGGAGCAGCCTACTGTGAGATATGTTTTTTCATCTGCAAACACTCTATTTCATTACAACACCATATCTTGAAAAAATTAATTTATTTGACCTACTTATTCTCTTAATATTGAGGTATGGTCTTCATGAAAGTTGTAGGTAATATCGTTGGGGTTATTTAAAAATTTGAATCACCTAGTTTGGACTACTCTATAAAAATTTATGCCCAAAATACTTTAGATATGAGAGAACATAATTATAATCAAAATACTTTTAGGTATGAGAGAACATAATTATAATCAAAATACTTTAGGCATGAAAGAACGTAATTATAATCAAAATACTTTAGGCATGAGAGAATATAATTATAATTAAAATACTTTAGGCATAAGAGAACATAATATAATTAAAGTACTTTAGACATAAGAGAACATAATTATAATCAAAATACTTTAAAACCTTTTTATGCCTTCATATAAGGACCTTTGATAAATCAACAATTCAATGTATTTAAGAGCCAACATAAGCTAATATAAGATAGGTAATTAAACTTGAAATATTTAATAATCTATGCATTTTGAATCATGATATGAAAACCCATAAAGTTTCATGCTTTAATTAAATAGAAAACTTTGATAATTCATTTGGGCTTCATGAATGAAAGAATCTGTGAATCAATACCACATACAATATTTTAGGGGGTGTTACATATTCTGAGCTTGACCCTAACATATGTGACCCTAGGGATGCAGGAGCGATGCACATGGGAATGAACCTATGCCAATAATAGAAGACACTTACTCTGAGTATGGTTTCATAGGGTTTGATGAACAAAAAGGTTCAAAACACTAGGGACTATAGAGTGACGGATCCCTAGAGTACCAGCCAGGACCTTACTATGATTTGGGAAGTGAGGATGATGATTACCTAACTTGGCCCTAGGCTTTCATTAATTTCCTTTGTATTTCCCCAAGAAAAAGTCTTGCATGGCTTGGCTTGATGTTCTAATATGCCGTTAGGGTGGTCAATTCAGGATTTACCCTAAATATATAAAATATTAGTTCTATCCTGAATTTGGAACGTGTTAAATTTTGGATTGATTAATTATTAATATTTGCAGCGTATGCCAACCTCTAGCAAAAAGAGGGTCCATATTAGGACACATTGGAGTGTTGGTAATTTGGCATATATATGTGTGTTATATATTTATTGTTTTTTATCTCCCAAACTAACATAGTTTCTATTTTTTTCCTTTCTTTCTTTTATTAATTCCCCAAAGAACGTTGATTTTTGTTGACTTGCAAACTGGCTGGCTCATGGTACAACCTTTGATCAAGAGGAAAGATGACAGGTGGAAAAGAATTTAATGCTGCTACAAACATAATGATACTAGTAGAGAATCTCGAGGGTTCTCAAAATGTGGCTGACACTCAAAATGATGAGAAAATAGCTCACATGGCACAAGAGCTTGAGATCCTGAGGGAGGAATTACATCAAGTGCGAGACTTGGCCAAACTTTTGGATACTACCTTCCCAACGTTCAAGACGCCCACCTATTTTCCAAGACACTTGCCTTCTGTCGATTGACCAAATATGCCTAAACATGCTCCTTCTCATGGTTAAGCCCCACTAGCTCATCCATCTACAATCAGGACTATTCCTGACCTTTCTACTAAAGATCCCACCATACCTACCTACCTAGAAACACGTTAGATATTTGGGGCACACATCGCCATTCATTATGATCCACAAATGCCACATGTATATGCCGTTGAAGCTCCTACTTTCACAAGCCGGCTATGGTCAAGGTCCCGTATGAGGTTGATCAATATGAATTGATAGAGAAAGACGCCCGTTTGAAAGAAGATGAGTCGATAGACACCCAATTTTATGGTCTAAGAAAAGCGTTGAAAAACTTGCAGGTCACTAGGGGAACAGCGAGCCTAGATTATGATGACTTATGCATTCAACCAGATATTGACATGCCGGTATGATACATACCACCAAAGTTTGACATATTCGATAGAAAGGGAGACCCTCACGTATATCTGAGGGTAGACTATGATAAGTTAGTCGGTGTAGGGAGAAATGAGAAGCTAAAAAATGAAGTTGTTCATTCGAAGTCTGTCTAGAGAAGCATTGACTTGATATATGCTCCAGGATCCTCGCAAATGGCATAACTGGTAGGAAATGGCTGAGGATTTTATGAATCACTTTAAATTTAATATCGAGATCACTGCGAAAAGGTTCTTATTAGCCAACATATAGAAGAAACCATCTGAGGACTTTCAGAAGTATTCACGATATTAGAGAACCGAGGCTGCCAGGGTTCAACCACCACTGGATGAGAGTGATCTCTCAAAGTACTTTATCTGAGCTTAAGAAGGTATCTACTTTGACAAGATAATGTCGATGATAGGCTAAAAGTTTGTAGAATTGGTCAAGATGGGGGATTTTATAGAGGAGGTCATCAAATATGGTAAAATTCAGTCTATGGCCCCACTGCAAGCTACAAGTAAGGTCATACAATCAAGCTCCATTGGTGGAATCAAGAAGTAAAAAGGAGGATGATTCAACTCTCACTTACCAGCATGGAGGACCATTCCATTGATACCCCAACAATCCCCAAATTGTTTTATATACTTCATACACCTCGTACCTAATATATAATACCCAACTACACTACAATCCACCCCGAGCACCAGCATACCAAAATTCACCAAGACCACATATCCCAGTCCAAGTACTAATCCACCAAAATAGACCAACAATACGCCAAGACCACACCCAAATCTCAAATCTAGAAATACTCACGCCTATACACATATTGCTGAACCTTATGCCCAATTGTTTGAAAGGTTCAAGATAGCAGGAGTGCTACAGCCAGTTGAAGAAAAACTCTCCGATATAATCCCTCGTAACTTTGATGGAAATAAGCGATGCACTACCACTCAGGAATCCAAGGACATGACATAGAAGAATATTATGGCTTAAAGAACCAGGTAGAGTCTCTGATCAGAAGAGAAATAATCAAATGCACTCCAATACCTCCGAATGTAAAAAACAACCCCTTGCAAAATCATATGAATCAAGAAGTCAACATGATTACCCTAGAAGAAGAGTACAGCTTGGGAGAAGCCATCACGCTTATTTGGAATGCCGAAGAAGTTGCCACTGGTCTTTAGCACAACCTGTTATCACCATCCAACTGAGAGAACCTCTTACTGTCCAAACATATCTCCCAAGAGTTGTAGTTACTACTATGATTTCTAAAAAGCCTGAGTTTGACACTAAAAAGTCCCATGGGACTATAAAATAGAAGCCAAGGGAAGGATGATTGATGTTGTTGTGGCTAATGGAATGACTAGGTCGAGAAGGTGCTATGCTCTAGAGGATAGAAGTCAATGAGTTCTTATGAAGGAATAGAATCAGAAGAGGAATTTTACCAATGTTGAAGTCACTGAATTCTAGAAGAAAATATAGTCGAAAGACTATTCAGTCAAAGAGAAACTGAAGAAGAAACCGATCCACATATCTATAATGTCTTTACTAATGAGTTCTGAGGCACATATAAATGCTTTGATGGAAGTGTTAAATAGAGTTTTCAATCCAAAAGAGACCACAAGTGAAGCTTTAGCTACAATAATTAGACGAATGGTAGAAGCTACCAAAATCTCTTTGCATGATGATGAGCTACTGGTGGAAGGGAATGGACACAACAAAGCACTTCATATCACGGTCAAATGTTGTGATAAGATTGTGACTCGAGTTCTAATTGATGGTGGTTCTGGATGCAACATATGCCCTTTTACAACTCTAAGAGTTTTAGGCTTGAATATGGGAGATATAGAGGAAAGTCGTGTGAAAGTTAGAGCTTTTGATGGAGCAAAAAGAATCGAATTTTCAAAACCTATTGTTGGGAAGACCATGGGTCCACATGGAAAAAGCAGTACCTTCGACTTTTCATCAGTGTGTAAAGTTTGAGTAGGGTCACACATAAGTTACCATTCATGGGGAGATCAATCACCACATCTATTTTGTCAATTATGTTCCAACCACTGAGGAGTTAGATGGAGCCACTTTTCACACTTTAGAACTCATTTAAGCTGTGAGAGCTGAAGAGAAAGTAGAGTCAGTTGATGTGAAATTATTAAATGCAAGGACCATGGTCGTGGACGAGATGTTGAAATACATGTATTAGCCTAAGACAGGGCATGGACCCAAGTCTAATGGCATAGTTGAACCAATCTAGCTAAAGCATAAAAAAGGTACAACCAGACTTAGATATGAACCTACATCGGGAGGAGTCCACAATGCAGGATCAAGTAAGAAAATATTTGTACCAGAACAAGCTCTAATTCTAGATCACGCAGCTGATGATGAAATAGTAGAAGGAATAGCAAATTTGTTTGTGGCTATGATTGAAAAAGAGGAAGAGATTGATCTCAGCAAATTAACCATCCGTGATTCCAAGCCTGGATAAAGCTTGTAGAATTAGACCATCAGTCCGTCCCTATTTTGATAAGAGTCGTGCACTCATATTAATAAAAATACTAGTTCAATGGTTATGACATGTAACGAACCCATCGAGCAAAGTAAAAATAATGAACAGGATCACGAAGAATATAATGAAAGCATGATGCCTGAAAACCTACCACAAGAGATCGAGCAACTTGAAAGTCAGAAGAAACGTAATATAAATGAAATAGAGGTTGTCAACTTAGGAGATGAGGAAAGTGTGAAGGAAATGCAAATTAGCATGCATTTAGAGGCTAAAAGAAAGAAGGATTTAATAGAATTATTTAGGCAGCATGTCAACGTATTTTCTTGGTCTTACGATGATATGTTAGGTTTAAGTACTAATATAGTCTCACACAAACTTCCAACTGATCCCGCTTGCCTATCTCTAAATAAAAGACAAGAAAGTTCAAGCTAGACTTAAGTCTAAGGATGAAAGAGGAGGTAACCAAGTAGATTGAGGCGAATATTGATGGGTTACAAATTACCCTACTTGGTTGGCCAACATAGTACCAGTGCCAGAAAAGGAAGCAAAAATCAGAATATGTATGGACTATCAAGATCTCAATAGAGCAAGTTTTAAGGATGATTTTTCTCTCCCAAATATTTATATAGTCATCGATAATTGTGCAAAACATGAGTTGCAATCATTTGTCGATTATTTTGGGTGATATCATTAGATACTAATGAATAAAGATGATGCAGAAAAGATAATATTTATCACTCCATGGGGAGTGTATTGCTATAGAGTAATTCCATTTGGTCTAAAAAAATGCTGGTGAAACCTACATGAGGTCCATGACTCCTCTTTTTCATGATATGATCCATAAGGAGATTGAAGTATATGTGGATGATGTCATTATCAAATCCAAGAGGAGTTTGTACCACCTAGATGATTTGTGAAAATTCTTTGAAAGGTTGAGAAAGTATAATCTAAAATTGAATCCAGCAAAATGTATGTTTGGATTACCCATAGGAAAACTGTTAGGATTCATTATTAGAAGAAGAGAAGTAGAGTTTGATCCCTCAAAGATCAAGGCAATACAAGAATTCCCTCCCCCAAGACCAAGAAAGGAGTGATGAGTTTCTTGGGAAGACTTAACTACATCAGTTCATTCATGACAAAATCCACAGTAATTTGTGAACCCATATTTAAATTAATAAAGAAGGATGCTGCCGCAAAATGGATGGAGGAATGTCAAAAGACTTTTGATAAAATCAAATAGTACTTGTCCAACCCACCAGTATTGGTCCCATTTGAGCCTGGGAGGCCGTTGCTACTATATTTATTTTTCATGGTTAATTTATTTGGATGCATATTGGGAAAACATGATGAGACAGGTAGAAGAGAGAAAGCTATTTACAACTTGAGCAAGAAGTTTACACCATGTGAGGCAAGATATACCTTGTTGGAACGAACGTTTTGCGCTTTAACTTGGATCGTGCAAACATTTAGGCATTACCTGTCTACATACACTGTGTACTTTATCTCAAGAATGGATCCACTCAAGTACATCTTCAAGAAGCCAATGCCTATAGGTAAATTGGCAAAGTGGAAAATTTTATTGAGAGAGTTCAACATTGTGTATGTGACACAAAAAGACATCAAAGGACAACCCTTGGCTGACCACCTCACAGAAAATCTAGTGGATCAAGATTATGAGCCCTCAAAACCTACTTCCCTAATGTAGAGATGTTGTTTGCACGAGAAGACATATCAGATCCATACGATGGATGGAGGATGTTTCTTGACGGAGCATAAAGTTCCAAAGGAGTTGGAATAGGAGCAGTCTGAATTTCAGAAATAGGTCAATATTATCCAATCTCATCCAAGATTAGGTTTGATTATACAAATAACATTACAGAGTATGAGGCTTATATTCTTAGACTTAGAATGGCCATAGACATGAACATCAAAGAGCTTTTGGTCATAGGCGATTTTGACTTATTAGTTCATCAGGTGCAAGGAGAATGGGGTGTTAAGAATGTGAAGATCCTTCTTTATTTGTATTGCATAAAGGAGTTGAGTAGGAGATTCACAAGGATTGAATTCAAACACATGTCCCTAAAGCTCAAAATGAGTTTACTGAAGCTTTGGCAGCATCATCCTCAATAATTCAGCATTTGAAAAAGAATTACATCGACCCTATTGAAGTAGAGTTACATGATCGACATGCATACTATTTTCATGTTGATGAGGAATTAGATGGAAGACCATGGTACTATGACATCAAGAGATTGATAGAAGCATAAGAATACCCAAAAAATACCACAAGCAAGAAAAATGGACTTTAAGAAGAATGGCTGATCATTTCTTTCTTAATGGAGAAATACTATATAGGAGGACTCCAGATTTAGGATTGTTGAAATGCGTTGATGCTAAAGAAGTGACAAGTCTTTTAGAATAAATACATTCAGGATTATGTGGACCTCATATGAATGGGTTCACTCTAACAAAGAAAATTTTAATAGTTGGATATTTTTTGATGACCATGGAGAGAGATAACATTCGATACGTGCAGAAGTGTCATCAATGCCAAATGGAGATTTTGTATGAGTTCCACTGAATGAGCTCAATGTTATGGGTTCCCTTTGGCTATTTGTCTCTTAGGGCATGGATGTAATTAAGCCCGTAGAGCCTCCTGCATCAAATAGACATCGTTTCATCCTTGTAGTTATCGATTATTTCACAAAATAGGTAGAAGCTTCGACATACAAGGCAGTGACTGAGAAGGTAGTGGAAAATTTTGTTCGCAACAATATAGTTTGTCGATTTGGGATTCTAGAATCAATCATAACATATAATACGACCAATCTCAATAGAAATCTTATGAAGAAAATTTGTGAACTATTTAAGATTGCTCATCAAAATTCCATAACTTATCGGCCACAAATGAATGGAGCAGTTGAAACTGCAAACAAGAATATCAAAAAGATTTTAAGGAAGATAATAGATAGTCACAGACAATGGAATGACAAGCTACTATATTCTCTGCTTGGTTATCATACCACAATCATAACATCCACTGGGGAAACTCCTTATATATTGGTTTATAGTTCAGAAGCAGTAATACCTGCTGAAGTGGAAATACCATCTTTAAGGATTATTCAAGAGGTTGGTTTACATAATGCAGAATGGATTCACAGCATGTTTGAATAGTTGATGCTCATTGATGAGAAAAGAATGGATGCAGTTTGTCATGGTTCTCTATCAGAACCGAATGGCTAAAGCATTCAACAAGAAATTCAAACCTCGATAGTTCACACCGGGATAATTAGTATTGAAGAAGATATTTCCTCACCAAGGAGAAGCTAAAGGGAAATTTGCACCAAACTGGCAAGGTCCTTACATGGTTCATAGAGTACTCTCTGGAGGAGTAGTTATATTGGTAGAAATGGATAACACAGTGAGCACAAAGCCAATCAATTCAGACGTCATCAAGAAGTACTATATCTGAAGACATCAAGACTAGCTCTCATTTTTATACTATTACATTCCGTATAATAAAACTACACCTCAACCTGACTTCCCACGGTGGGGTATGTAGGCAACCCATATAGGGTTCGGTCTTCCTTAGAAATCTGAAAACATCATTTCCATGTATTCATTACCATGCTAGACCTGACTTCTCTCGGCGGGATATATTGGCAATCCTTGTCGAATTTGGTCCCTTTAAATTTTCACTTTTGTATTATATTTGAACTACATCCTGACCTGATTCCACTTGGATATGTAGGAATCTTGAGTCAGGCCCAGTCATTGCACTATTTTACTTTCCTATTATACTCAAACTATGCTACGACCTGATTCTACTTGGATACGTAGGCAGCCTGATTAGGCTTGGTCATTGAATTACATATTTCTATTCTTATATTTCTCCCTTTGCAATTGAACTACGTCCTGACCTAATACCACTTGGATACATAGGCAGCCTGAGTTAGGCTCGGTCATTGCATTGCATAATATTTACTTTTTATCCTCAAACTACGTACAAACTTAATTTCCAATTAGGGATACATAGGCAACCTTAAAGGTTCATTCATACCTTTAGGAAACCCTCATTTAGTTAGGTATCATTACAACATGAAGGATCTCATAGTCGAGTCAAGAGAAGTGTCATCAAAAGACAAGAATACAAGAATGATTACATTTGAATATGGAGAAGCTTGATGGATTTCAAAGAATGTCATAATCTAAAAATGATATAGGATTAATTTATATATCTATATCTCTCTCTATATATATACCTAATATATACATAATATACTCCTTTTCTAAGAACAAATTATTATTTTTAAAATACTTCTCTACTATTCCACCAACCAAGTCTCTAGGTTAAGATACTACGGACGGACTAAAGAAGTTTTAAAGGTTTCCAGTGACGAGGCCTAAATCCGCGAGTAGATACAAATCAACACCACCTCCCAAACTAAAATTTTTCTTTTAGCGCAAGAAAATGGAGACCAAGGAAGATAATTTCAAGTCTAGGGGCATGACTGGAGACACCATTCAACTTGTCAAAATCATAAACCATAATATCCTTCCCTTACCTTATTTATCGGAAGTATTTTATACTTGGGATTTGTCGTCTAAACTATTTCCTTTTAAATCTTTGCAGGTACGTTCGAGATCAAGATCAAAACACTGAAGACAAAGGGGCCCCATAGGATAAATAAGATAGTTTACTTTTTGTTGAAGATAACTCCATCAATTGGATCTTGTCATCTAACCTCGTCAACAACTCCTCCATGGGAGAATACCGTCTAACTACGTAAAATAAGCTCCATCAATTGGAGAATGCCATGTAACATCTTCCAAACTCCATCATCTGGAGGTTGTATATAGAAACAATCGTCCATACTTGTAAGACCCCATAAGTCGAAAAGTTTGAACCAAAGAGGAAAGTCTCAAAATTTCAAATCCATCCATGTGAACGAGCCCCTATATGGCTCATAGGTCCTTAGATGGAACATAAGGTTGCATCATAGAGCGACCCTTCGAGAAGAAAAATTGGATTCCCTCTCAGGAGAGGTTCTATGACCTTCTAGGATGAGTCATCCTCCGAAAGACGGGTCATAGAAACCCCCCACAGGCTAAGTTCATATGGACAAGTCTCAAGGACCTTCAAGGCCAAGTCTACGAGCCAAAGAAATGGGCCATTTACTTGAGGATGGGTCATATACAATGGTCCTTCATAAATTTCAAAGGCTTGAATTTTATAGGTATTGGGGACCTCTAGGATGAGCCAAGGAAATTGGTCATTTTCTTGAGAACGGGTCATTTACAGAAGTCATTCTCAAACTTTAGAGACTATGTTTTATGCCCTTTTCTCAGGCCTGCCATATGGGTCATTTGCATGACTCGTCATTACGACGATGACTTGTATAGGGGTATCGTAGGGCCAATTTTCCAGATTTAATAAAGGGCAATTATTTCCTTTCCAAAGTTCGGTTCAATGAACCTAGAAACTTTTATGGCCAAGTTCAAATTCCAAAAACACTTTTATCTTTAAGACCCCCTCCTATTCAATTCATTCTCTCAAGATTTCCAAGGCAAGAACTCATATATCCCCTCAAGGTTTCTCTCTAAATTCAAGCTAGGGTTTCCAATTTCTTCAAGGTTCTTCTTCAATTCTTAGTGAATTCAAGCAAGGTATGTGGGTTTTTATCCATGTGTTCTTCCACTCATGGATCCCAAACATTTTCTCAACTTGATAATTCAAATTCTAAATGGTGAATTCTTATGGGCTTTTACATGATGATTTCAAATGCATATGTTATGGTATATTTGAAGTTTATGTACTTAAATTGATATATATTGACTCTACATTTCATGAAATGAATGGTTTTGTTAGGGTTCTTATATGAGGGCTTGAAAGGTAGTTTTAAAGTGTACATGGTGGGTTGTTTTAAGATGTTTCACATGATACATTTCCATCACTCTAATACATTAAATGTATTTAAAAGTTATACGAAATGAACCCACCTAGTCTCCTTATGTTGAAATGAAGTTGAATTGAAAGTTTTGACTCCAAATGAAAGTTTATGAAGCAAATGCCTATATTAATGGAATCTTGTGAAATGATTGAATGATGATAAAAGGGCTCTTAGACAAAGAAAGAATTCAATGTGAAAGGACAATTCTCACATATTTGAATCAAATGAAATGTTTGAATTAGCTATTCCACTAGTTATGATTTGATGTCTAAAATTATATAATGCTTATGTTATTATGATATTTAAATATTATTCCATGGGATTGATCTAGCATCGAATGTAGCATGAAGATGGGGACTCGACCTAAGGGGTCCTTAAGTAAAGTCTTATGTTGCATTAACTATGCACCAACATAGGAGCTCTTGTAGTCTATTTAGACTAGTAGATCCACAATTAGCCCTTAAAGTCAAAGTTAAAGAATGAATGTAAAGTTGACGGAGTTCTATCTATCAAGTAGTCTCCCCGTGCCAATTTAATAGGTTATGTTGGATTCCATGTAATAGCTCGCATGGTCATAAATGTCGGTTAAAGTCATTTCCCACAAAATGAATATTTTAGGGATTCATATGATGATTTTTCATGCATGCATTCACTTGTGCGTATTGCCTATACATGTATCTCTTATGTTCTTCATTTCATAACACACTCACATACTTAGTACATTCAAAGTACTAATGCATACTTTTGCCAACATAATATCAATATATAGGGTCCGACATTGCTTCACACTCTTCTTTTGATGGCTAAGTTGAGCATTGAAGGCTACTACTTTGGTGAGTTCCCATATTCTGAGAATGACACTCCTATCTTATCTAGCTTATGTTATGTTTAGACGTTTAAATTAAGATTAGTATTTTTGACTTAATCTTGATGGTAAGTTAGGTACATGTATTAGCCCCCACCAAGTCTAAATATAGAAGGTATTGTTGGACATAGTCAAAGATGTTATGTTGTTTTGACTCTTATTAACATGAAGTCCCTTAGCCCCTATTTCCCTCATATTTTCTGTTTTTTTTGTTTATCATTACCAATGGAAATGTTAATGAATGCTAAGAGACTTGGATGAGGTACCTCCGGTGTCTTATTGGTTGTATCACATCTAGGCTCTAGGCTTGGGTCGTGACAAAACTCCACTGATCAGAGGTTATATATAGAAAAACATCGTTCAAACTATGCCAAATGTAGGTTATATATAGCAAACATCGTCCAAACTCCACCGATCGGAAGTTGTATATAGCAAACACCATTCTAACTCCATAGTCTAGAGGTTGTACATAATAGACCTCATCAAAACTCCTCCGATCAGGAGCATGCATACAACATCATATACATCTATGGTTAAATTCCATATTACAATTTCTCCACCGCTTGATATAGGCGTTACATTACAAGCTTTACACCGCCAGATGTAGGAGTTACATTACAAGTTCTACACCACCGGATACATGTGTTATATTACAAGATTTACACGCCAGATACAAGCGTTATATTTACAAGCTCTACGCCACCGGATATATGCATTATATTACAAGATTTACACTGCCAAATATAGGCTTTACATTACAAGTTTTAAACCACCAGATACAGGCGTTACATTACAATCTCCCCACCAGTCAGAGACTTTACATTACAAGTTTTACACCACTGGATACAGGTGTTACATTATAGATATAATGACCCTGAAGTTCATTTTTGATATTTTTGATAAAATTATCATTTTACCCCTCCCATTAGTTTTCCTGAGTCACTCTTGGTTGAGTCTGAAAGTTAGTTTTTGAAAATCTTGTAAAAATTTAAGATTTTTCTTGAGAAATGGATTTTAAAAGCTTAAGTTGTCAAATTTTAAGTTTCAGAGTCATTTGGAGTTTCGATTCCCAGAATAAAATTTCATCAATTTCATCAGTTTCGGAATTTGGAAATTGGTCTAGAAGAGTTGTCAGAATTACCTTTGGATTTAAAACGTGGAATTTAGGTCCGAAGTTGGAAATTTAGTTAAAGTTTTATCTAAGTTTGACTTTGGTCAACATTTGGGGTTTAGGTGCTCGGATTGAATTTTTGATGGTTCCAATAGTTTTAGGTGGTGATTCTAATGCTAGAAAGAGCTTCGTTATAATTTTTAGAGGCGCTGAAGGTATTTTAGGTATTTCAAGTGCCAAAACTAGTTTAGTTATGACTTATCGGATTTCGGGTCAAGAAGCACTCAAATTCAAATTCCATGATTGCAATGAGTCTGAAACATCAAATTTAGTAGGGGTTACATATCTTGTTTGTGTTCATGGGGTTTTGATTGAATCCTGAGGGTCCATTCGGAGACTTAGCCTTGTGAAATTGTTGTTTTCAACTAGTGCCTCCAGTTGCTCTTTGCGTTCGCGGAGGATCCCTGATGCGATCCTAATATACCATTCTTTTGACCTGTGTGATCGCGAGCTCTTGGTCACGATAGCGATAAAGTGAGGGCCTAACCTTCGCATTCGCGATGTAAGTGAGTCACGATCGTGAAGGGATAAGTTGACATGAACAGTGTCTTTCCCATAAGACAGGAATAGGGTCAATTTCTTGCATTTTTAAGATTCTAAGCTTGATATAGAAGAATTTCAAATAGATTTTTCATGGAATACTATTGGTTAAGTCATTTTAACTTCAAAATTTGAATTTCAAACTGGAGATTTTTTTTGGGGGGGGGGGTAGCCTAATTCGAAATTCTATCAAAAGTTGGGTTTGTGAACTCATTTTAACTCCATTTTTGTAATGGTTTTCACCATTAGATTCCTTATTACTTGGAGATTTTTTTATCTAAAAATAATTAGATTCTGGGTTTGATTTTTGATATGAATTTTTTGACCATTTTACCTTTTTTACATGAATTGCTTGATTTTAGTGTCAATAGATTTGGAATATAATTATGAGTCTATATTTGATTACATTATGGTGATTAAGAGTATCATCGTAGAGGGAAATTAGTGAATTTAGATTGTTCGTGACTTTTGTCTAAGGTAAGTGGAACTTTAACCTTTGTTAAGTATGCTGAACCTTGTATTTTTCCTATGTGAGAGGACTAGGGTATGTTGGGTCATTAGATTAAATTAAATTATATGATTTAAAGTGTGATAGTGGAATTCGGATAGGGGTAATTTTCTAAGTATTGTGAATTATGAGGCATTGATCTATTGTGTGATTGTGGACTATATGACTTCTTATTGATTATTTATCATGTTTCATTCATTACTTATGCATATATTTTATCTGTGATGGCTGACAAATGATATGAGTGAGGTATTAGATATTGGGACCGCGGTTTCTACTGGTTGAGGTAATTTGCCGAGGTCTCTTCTAGTGGCTGAGGTCTTTTTCGATGGATATTATGGCCGAGGTCTCTTCCGGTAGATATTGGCTGAGGTCTTTTTTAGTGGATACATGATCTATATGAGGCCCTCATGGGTTCCAGTTTTGAGGTGATCACCAGATGTGTATCATAGGATAGACATGCATCACGATATTTGACATTGCATTTGCATCTATTTCATCCTATGATTGATTATGATTTGAGATTTCCTGTGTTTGCCTGAATATGGTGGTGAGAACGTATATATTCTTTCTACTGGTAGAGTGTCTAGTATTTTAGTATAATTGTGATATAAATTGTATAGATTGGGCTGTCTGAGTGTAGGTGTGTCATTGTGGAGGATTGTGGTTGGGATATCAGGAATACTTGTGTTCTTCATTGCTTCACTTAAGGTTTAGTTTCCATTTTGCTGAGTACCATGTTATTGGTTCTCACCCTTTGTTTCTAGATCTATGTAGGTCCTAAGCCCAGCACCTCCTGCTCTTAGTACTTCTATTGATTTGGGGCCGAGCTTCTGGGTGCGTGAGAGGTAGCAACTTGTCTCCTTTGGCAGACTCTCATCATCTATTTACTTTATGCTTTGTTTTACTTGAGGAATGAGACGTATAGACTTGTATCTTTTTTATTTTTATTGAAATAGTGGCTTATACATATGACACCAAGTCATGGGTGGTTTAGAATCTGCTATTTGCTTATCCTTATCAATATTATATTAGGATTTACATTTTTGCTTATTTTGAATTATTTAGACTCTTAGGTTGACTCATTTTGGTGGGTTAGGAGAGTGACATCACACCCAATTACAAGTCATGACAAATTGGTATCAGAGCCCCAAGTTTATAGGTCTCACATATATACAAGCCCAATCTAGTAGAGCCTTGAGGATTGGTGTAGAGACATCTAGTACTTATCTTCGAGGGGCTGTAAAGACTGTTAGGAAATCCTCTTTTTACTCCTTTTAATTCCGTCGTGCGTGGGTTGTTGTATAAGTGCTGAGTTATTGTGTGCTCTTTTGGAAAATAGCTAGGACTCGAGCATCATCTTCTACTAGACGAGGGGAGCGAGCCCCTAAGATTGCTACTAAGACCCCTATTTAGGGTAGAGGTAGAGGGAAACCCAAAGGCCAAGGTCGAGGAGCGGCACCAGCCAAGGATCATGATATAGGCATTTCCCCTGAGCCGGTGACAAAGGCTAGAGAAAAGTAGGTTCTTCCTAAGTATGCAGCAGCACCATTACTATAGGATACTTTATTGAGGATTTTGGGCATGCTCGACACTATGGCCCAGATTGGCAGTGCCGTGGGCACACCTGGTACATCATAGACCCGAGTGAGGGTTTAGGTTCTAGGCTAGCAGTAGGCTTTTGAGGTTTAGAGATAGGCGGGACAGTCGCTAGTAGTCTCTATAGATGAGGTTCCTCCAGTACCAGTAGTTGAGGGAAGGATGCACTAGTAGCTGCATTGATCGAGGATGAGCAACGTCATTTTGAGAAGTTTAGGAAGATAGACCCACCTCAGTTCCAGGGGGAAAGTCGAGGATGCATATGAGTTCTTCATCACTTGCAGAGAGCTGCTTGAGATAGTTGAGTTGGCTGAGTCCCATGGTGTTTGATATGTTACTCTTTGTCTTCGTGGGCTAGCTCAAGAGTGATAGAGGACATATTCTAGATCTTTACCAGTTGGGTATCCTTTTATGACTTGGGAGGCATTCAATAGTGCTTTTTATGATCATTTCATCCCTTGGAGTGTGAGGGAGGAGATTCACCTTAGATTTGAGAGATTGAGGTAGAATGGGATGTCTATTTTTGAGTATGAGGTTCGTTTTTGTCAGCTAGCCAGACATGCCACCGCTATTATCCCTGATGACATAAACAGGGTTCACCAATTTGTGAGGGGTTTGACTTATTCTATCAAGCATTTAGTATTCTAGGTATCTAGAGATGGAGCCTCCTTTTAGTCAGTAGTTAGTGCCTCCAAAGAGGCGGAGTTGATGGAGAAGGAGGAGTTTAGGGACCCAAGAGGGCACGTGCTTCTAGTAAGTTTTCTAGTACCTCATCTAGAGGTAGATGTTTTTACAAAGAAGGTGGTTCCTTTCAATGCATAGGGAAAGTTCATGCCTCTATGCCAGTATGTGAGGGGTGACAGGGTTATCGTGGTTCATACAGTTTGGGTTAGAGTTCATCTGGGTCACAGTAGAGGCCTGTGGGCTGGGGTGGTTACAGTATCCCTCTATTTCTTCACATTAGCTGTCTATTTTGAGATCGTGTTTTTGGTGTGGATCCCCAGACCATATGGTTGGACAGTGCCCCATGCAGACTCATTCTGGTCCAAACCATACTTACACAGCAGTGAGTCAAGGGTCTGATGTCACCAGCCAGAGGTTCAACCTCACCAACTCGAGGTCGTGGTAGGGGTCAAATCGATAGAGATGGTCGTATAGAAGGTAGGGGAGTGGGTAATTCCCTATACAATAGGGTGATAGAGAAGTTACCTAGATAGGTGGTGGATGGGAAACTCATTGTTATGATTTTCCAAGTATACTCAAGGCTAAGGCCTCCGATGAAATCATCACAGGTATTATTCCAGTTTGTCACCAACCTGCATCACTGTTATTTGATCCTGGCTCCACTTATTCGTATGTGTCTACATATTTCTCTTCTGGGTTTGACTTTCTATATGATTGTATGACCATGCCTGTGCATGTTTCTACCCTAGTAGGAGAGCCCTTGATAGTGGATCAGGTGTACTGATCCTATCTTGTGTCTTTGGTGGGTTATGAGACATGGGTGGACATGATTATCCTTGATATGGTAGACTCCGACGTCATTTGAGGTATAAATTGGTTATCTTCATATTGTTCCATTCTTGATTGTTATGCTAAGATGGTGACATTAGCTATGCCTGGTAGGCCGTGGATAGAGTGGAAGGGTTTGAGTGGTTCCTATACTAGTAGTATTATTTCTTGTATTCGGGCTTAACGCTTGATGGATAAGGGTTGTTTGGTGTATTTAGCATTTATTCGTGATACTGATGTTGAGTCACCTTCTATGGAGTCTATTGATATGGTTCGAGAGTTTATGGATGTATTTCCTACTGATCTTCGAGGGGTTCGACTTGATAGGGATATTGACTTTGCTATTGACCTCGATCTAAGTACCAAACCCATTTCTTTTTCTCCTTATCGTATGTGTCAAGACCTCAACCCACCGTGACTGGCACCCACAATAGCCCTTTAGTAGAAGAACTATTTTTACAGCCCAACTTATTAAACTTAAGAGATAATTATTAAAGACTTGCAGAAGAAGGAATAAAACTAGAAATAATACTAAATTCCCATAAACTCGGATTTTTTTTAATAACAACAAAATGCACAAACACAAGGTTCCTCTTAAGGGACCTACAAACAATCAACCTTATGTTGGAATGTGACACAAGATCCAATTATGTGTCGGAACATGACATCAAATCCAATTATATCATGTCGGAACGTGACACCCAATCCAATTACGTGTTGGAATGTGCCACCCAATCCAAGCATATCACAATAACAAATACATTCAGTATTTATATCACCAAGAACAGGATCATCACAAAAATAGGCCAGTAAGTAATCATTTCACACATAATCTAGCATGTTTTCCTATTCATATACACACATGCATATCATGAAGCAATTTAACAAGTATATGAAACAAATATGGGAAACTAGATCATCACTTACCTTAAATTCACGCTTCAATAACCTTACAATGCAAGAACTTTCCCTTTCCGGTTCGTTTCTATTGTTTTTGGTCTAGAAAATAGTAAATACATACAAAGGATCAACACAATAGACTAACTATCATGAAATATAACACAATTCACACCCTAGGACAAACCCATGATCCTAACCCCACCCTAAGGCTATTTCCCAACATTAGTTTTCAGTTCAAACCCTCCCTCAATGATGACCAACCATAATTTCTAGGTTATAGGGATCAAAGAATGAATTTAGGGAGTAAAATCCTTACCTTAAGCATGAAAATCCATGGGAAATTGATAAAAATCATCCTAGGTGCCTCATGTAGCTTTAGGAACTATTTTTGTAAAAAAGGACTGGTCTGTGGTTTTGCCCTGACTTAAGTCACATCTGCACCACTCTGGCAGGACCTATCCTACTCTGGCGGGGCCGCTCTGGTAGGAGAAATCCCTCTCAAGTGGGTTTCACAGAAATAAAGAGCTCGCAGTTTGAGATCCAAGCCCTCATTTGACAACACACCCCATTCCCAAATTAAGTTAAAATATCCCCTTCACGCCAACTCTAATTTCAAGAGTTTTACTCTCCCTAATGCGATTTAATAAAGTAGTAAATTCTCCGTATTGTCTTGGCTATCCGCCTATGTAATCAAATTATAGATTTGATTTCCCATCATTCACATGATCATCCTAGACTTCACCTGACTCAGAATTCATCCAAGTCTGGCCTAGGCTAAATTTTTCTGAAGTTACTACCCAAAGTCCTTCTGCATTGTCCTATTCCTAATGATTAGGACAAGTCATTATAATAGATACCAATTTACCCATCACTCATCCTCGAATGACTAACAAGAGAAAACAAGGCTAAAGTTAAGAGAGAGTAGTACCTATTTCATCAAGCAAGTGAGGATACTTGTCTCACATGTCTTTCTCAGTCTCCCAATTAGCCTCTTCTACCGAATGATGTTTCCATTATACTTTAACCATGTTGATACCTTTAGTCATCAACTTCTGAATATTATGATCAAGAACTGCAACTGGCTCCTGCTCATACTAGAGTTCTTTGTCTAATAACACTGAGTCTCATTTAATGATGTAGTCTTCTTCTCTATAGTACTTTTTCAGCATGGATACATGGAACACCGAGTGTACCCCATACAAGCTAGGTGGTAAGGCCAATATGTACGCCATTGGCCTTACATAGTCAAGAATTTTAAAAGGGCTAATATAGCGAGGATTGAATTTGCCCTTCTTAGCAAACCTTATTACCCATTTAATGGGTGACACTTTTAGAAATACTTGCTCACTAGACTCGAATATCATATCCCTTACTTTTCAGTCAGCATACTCATTCTGATGACTTTGCGCTGCTAGAAGCTTAGCTTGGATGCTTTTTACCTTATCTTGAGCATCCCTCACTAAGTCAACCCCCAATAGTTCTACTTCCCCAGCTTTAAACCACTCTATGGGAGACCTAGATCCCCTCCCAAATAGGGCTTCGAATGGTACCATATCAATACTGGAGTGGTAGCTATTATTGTAGGAGAAGTCACACAAGGGAAACAACTTGTCCTACTGTCCCCTAAAGTCTATAACACACACCCTCAATATATCTTCCTGCACTTGAATAGTCCTTTTTGACTGCCCGTCTGTCTATGGATGGAAAACCGTGCTGAAAGTGAGTTAAGTGCCCAACTCTTCATGCAACTTCCCCCAAAATTTGGAAGTGAACTGTGTACCACGGTCTGAAATGATAGAAAGGGGCACCCTGTGCAACCTTACTATCTCCTTCACATATATCCTGGCCATCTGTTGTGCATTGTAGTCCACTTTAACCAAGATAAAGTGTGCTAACTTTGTTAACTTCTCAACAACTACCCAAATGGAGTCATACTTTTCCAAAGTTTTGGGAAGTCCCACCATGAAGTCCATGGCTAATCTCTCCCACTTTTATTCAGAAATGAGCATTCTTTGAAGCAAACTTACAAGTCTTTGGTGCTCATATTTCACCTGTTGATAGTTCTGACACTTGTCTACATATTCAGTTATGTCTTTCTTCATACCAAGCTACCAATACAATTGTTTTAAGTCTTGATAAATCTTAGTCACTCCCGGGTGAATATAGTATTGTGAACCATGAGATTCAGATAGGATTTTCTGAATTAGTCCATCTACCCGGGGAACATAAATCCTTCCCCAAAAGTGAATCACCCCACCTGCATCAAGTGTTGAGTTTTGAGCCTTACCCATCAACACTTTTCCTCTAATTGCATTTAAGCTCACATCCTTAAACTGCTTGATCTTGATCTTTTCTATGAAAGTAAGCCTTAGATCAACTCTGGACATTATCCCACCTTTCTCTAAGATGCTTATCCTCATAAACTTGGCTCCAAGGCCTGAATTTAAGTAGCCAGGGGCCGCTTAAGAGTCCTGAAACTGGCTAAACTGCCTATGCTCAACGGTTTCTGGCTCAATGTGACTGCTACCACAATAGCCTTACCTAGATGGTACTGGATAGTGATGTCACAGTATTAAAGAAACTCCATCCACCTTCATTTTCTCAAATTTAAGTCATTCTAGATGAACACGTGTTGCAAGCTGTTGAGATCAGCAAACACCTCACACCTGACGCCATACAGATAATGTCTCCAAATTTTCAGCGTGAACTCTACTGCTGCCAACTCTAATTCATGAGTCGAGTAGTTTTCTCTCATGCACCTTTAATTAATGCAAAGTATATACTTTAGCATTCTTATCCGGCATCAACACAATACCCAAACCAAAATATAAAGCATCCAAATAAATAATAAAATCTTTACCTTCGACCGACAGAGTAAATATTAGTACTATGGTCAAGAGAGTCTTGAGCTTTTGGAAGCTTTCTTCATATTTTTTAGTCCACTGGAATGGCACATCTTTTTTAGTCAACCTGGTCAACTGAGTAGAAATAAAAACAAAGTTTTTTACAAACTGGCGATAATAACTAGCCAGTCCCACAAAACTTCTAACCTTGGTCACGGAACTAGGCCTAGCCCAGTTCTTAACTGCCTCAATCTTTTGTGGGGCCACCATTACCCGTTATTTTGGAATGACATGGCCTAAAATGAAACTAAATGCAGCCAAAATTCATATTTAGACAATTTTGCATTCAACCTTTGTCTTCCCAAAACACCTAACATAATTTGAAGATGATGTGCATATTCATGTTCACTCTTTGAATACACCAATATATCATCTGTAAACATTATCATGAAAGAATATAGGAATGGTTTGAACACCCCATTCATCAAACTCATGAAGGTTGCAGGTGCATTGGTCAACCCAAAGGACATTACTATGTTTTGGGCACATCCTCAGGCATAAATTTTAATTGGTAATACCCAAACCTGAGATCAATCTTTGAGAGAACAGAAGCACCCTGTAACTTGTCAAAAAGGTCATCAATATGATGTAGAGGGTATTTATTTCTGATGGTGATCTTATTCAGTTGTTGGTAGTCAATGCACATTCTTATACTACCATCCTTTTTCTTGAAAAACAACATCGGAGCACCCCCAAGAAGAAGCATTAGGATGAATGAACCCCTTGTAAAAAAGCTCCTAAATCTGAGCCTTAAGCTCTCTTAACTCTTCCAGAGCCATACGGAATGGAGGAATGGAAATTGGACAAGTGCCCAGCTCTAAGTCAATACAAAAATCTATATCTCGGTCAGGAGGTAATCCAGGCAAGTCTGAAGGGAAAACTTCAGTAATTCACATACTATTGGGATAGAGTTAATAGTAGGAGACTCTACCTCCACATTCTGGATGTGGGCCAAGTAAGACAAACAACCCTGCTCCACTATGTTTTTAGCCAGGAGAAAGGATGTGACCTTAGCTGACTTAGGCTCATACACCCCTTCCCACTCTAACCTTTCTCTCCCCGAGATCTCTAGAGCCATAGTTTTTGCATTGAAATTAAGTACAACAAAGTAGGAGGGCAACAAAGTCATGCTTAAGATCATATAAATATTTTTCATGTCTAAGATCACCAAGTTAACCCAAGTCCGCTATCCTATAAACACAATAGAACAAACACGATATAAATGGGTGGCTATGAATGACTCTACAATAGAGCTAGAAATATGAATAGGGGCATCCAATATATCACACAGTGCATCAAAACTCAAGGCATATTTTATAGACACATAGGAATAAGTGGAACCCGAATCAAATAAAATAGTAGTCATATAGTCACATACAAGAATGATACCTATGATAACTGCGTTAGATGCCTTTATCTTGGTCTTGCCCAAAAATACATAAAACTAAGTTCGGTCATCCTGACGAGCTACCTTTCTATCTGGCTGGGCTGGTCCTCGACCTGCACTACCATTACCTCAGCTCCTATGGCCTCTCGGATTTTCCAACTACAAGGAGCGCTACTCTGGCCTGCTAGAGTGCTGAGACTATCCTACATGGGTCAGGTCACTCCCTCCATATATGGCCCGGCTATCCATAATTAAAATTGTTGCGATCAAAAGATGGGAAGCTACCTGGGAATAATGCTCCTTGACCCTTATAGGCTTGATGTTGCCGTGGAGTACCTGAAAAGCTACTAGTAGATGCGAGCAATGCTGACTAAATTGTCCTAGCAATCACCAGCCTGCCTGACCCTCTGGAATAGGATCCTTGGAAGTTACCTGCACTCTTGGGCTTCTTAGCCAAATCTTTGGCTTGCTTATCTTTCCTCACACCTTCAACCTTCTTAACAAAGTCTGTGACTTCATTGAAACTCCTACCAGATGAAGTCATATGTATAGACAGTACTTACAACTCGAGGTTCAATTCCTTCACGAATAACTTAATCCTCTCCTCCTCTATAGTGACCAGCTGTCACGAACCAAACTAGGGCCTAGATGTGACATAATGATTATGATTCCTAAAAATACCATAACAAAGCCTCTTAGCATATCATATGCACACATGAGGTAAAAAATAAGAGAAAACTCATAAAATTCCAAGAAGACAAAGCATAGCTAGAGAGGATCAAGACAACATAGACTCCGTACACAATATGCCCATATGCCTCTATATAACAACCTCAGCGGGGACTAGGACATGTTCCTAGGTCACCCTCAAAGAAAGTAATGGCACCATATACAATAGTCTTTAAACATCACCATAGTCTAAAACAATAACAAAGAAAAGAATGACTCAGATTGCCCTCAAAGTATGAGAAATCACCACACTAATCTTTAATGGAACAACAACTAGCCACAGAAAGAGGATGAAGCGTCCGACTCTACATTATGATATAATGTAGGCAACAAGTATCCGTTAGTATGTTAGAATGTACTAAGTATATAGGCAATGCAATGCATAGAAAACCATGCTTGCGCAAATGACCATTTTAAGTTGCATGATAGGAGAAGTAGTAAAAATTATAAATAGTCACAAAAAGGATCAATGCATAATAAACCATATGAGTATCATATGAAATAAAGGATAGGATTAGTCATTTAAAACATAAAAGGACCATACATATATGGGAGAGGAACCATAACCGACAATAAGACCATGTGAGCTATAACATGGAATTCAAATGTTTCTCTTACACCAAAAAAGGGGAATCTACTTGCCAAGGTAGACTCTACCCTGCTAGGCTAGTCATAATGTGCGCTATATGTGGATCCACTAGCTAGGCCAAAAAGGGCAATCCTACGGTGGCACATAGTTATGGGATAAGAGACTTTATATAAGGACCCCATATTTTGAGCCCCAACCTCAAGTCCATATTTGGTGCTAATTCAAATTCCACGGTATACATTCATAGCATAAGAATTATAATGGACATATATCATAGTAATGATCATAGGTTTGATAACATAGAGTAGCTCATTTTTAAAATATAAGTGCAATGCGGGTATTATCCTTCCACATTACTAATCAAACATACATAATCATAGTTCATACTTGGAAATTTAAGGTAAAACATGAATGCATGATCAATTGTGTCATGACCCAAACCCATAGGCCGCGACTAGGGTATGACCTGGACCCCCGTATATATATTTATTAGTAATGGCCAAGTTGAAATATAGACACTTAATGCATATACATCAAGTGTAGTTAAATCGAACTACAAACAACATAATATATACATGAGAACCCCCGTGGGTCATAACATTTCATATATTTGTAGCCTCTTTCATTTGAATCATAACATGAAGGGGCATGAAAGCCAACAAGGCTACCATAACTTAATAACACGTATAATATATCGTATAGACCCAGCTAAACAAAACTGACATATACAACCCACACATACATGTCTGCAGACCTCTAACAATATTAACGACAATATATGGAGGGACAAGGCCTCCACCGTACCCCTAAATAACAAAACAATACTATACATCAATGGCCAATGCCAAAAACTAGGCTTCTATATAATGGAGCCTCTTCCAACTAAGCTGAGCGGAATCCTAAGCTAACAGACTCCCAAAACCTGTATCTGTACCTATCGGCATGAAATGCAGCCCCCTAAGAAAAGGGGGTCAGTACAATATATGTACTGAGTATGTAAAACATAACATAACACAACTGGAAGTATCTCTGAAATAGAGAAGTAGGGGATAAAATGTCATACAAGGAACTTGTACATGTACTCTGTGATTTATAAAAGCATGCATGCTCAAATTATACCATATAGCCGGCCCTATTAGGGATCCGGTGGATACATCTGTAAAACCATCATAGACCCAGTGCCATCACCACCTTATTACAATACATCATCATATATATATATATATATATACATGCCCTGGCCCTCTAGTGAGTGACTCGGTGGATAATGTAGTGAACTATACATGAGAATATGCCCTGGACCAGGACTCAGTAATAGAGGGGTTACAGTATGAACGAGTAGAGTAGTGAGTAACCATATGCAATTTAAAACATTATTAGAGACTTGACTGTATAAGAAGATTAAACTTTCGTCTGAGGACCCGAGTAGCAGTGTAATCATCTCAAGTGTCCTCTAAATGCCATTATAGGGTATATCAGTTGTAATCTCGGGGACCCTAGACATGTGCCAAGGTAATTCCAAGTCGCTTACGGAATCAAAAACACTTGTTATCATATAGTCTTTAAGACTTGGAGCCTGTACATTGGTTACCTCTTTAACATATAGAAGTTCCCAGGGAAATAGTTCAACTACTATAAGAGTTCAATATTCAGAAATAAATACGATATGCTTAATAACGGAGTTACCCCAGAGCTCATATCATATTTAACTTACAACTAAGATATGCCAGAAAAAGAAAGAGAATAAGCTCTATATAGTCTGTACTTTCCTTTATGTGGTCGTCATGTATATATTTCGTATCTGGCCCATCCTGGGGCTCGGTGAACAACTATGGCATCATAAACTCACTTTCATACCAACTACATATCAAAAGAATGGAGAGTTAGCTTTCCATACACTACTTGTTAACACGTAGAAGCCTTAACATGCAATACTCTATTCTTGCAGGAGTTCCAATAATAAACAATGGACAGGGATTATGAGGCGTACTTGGAGTTCTGAGAATGGAATTATCCCCTCATTTCACATACAATTTACTTAAGTCTAAGACATTCTAAAAGAAATGAAAAATAGCTTTACATACTTATTCCAAAACATGCCAAGAGGAAGCTTCACATACCTCGTATGGACTTCTCTTAATCACGTCCATGTCGTCGTCCTCCAAACCTATTTAACATGTAAGTAATATGAATATCAACCACTCTTGACTTTCCATCACCTTAAGTTGCACCTTAGTATTCATGGAACCTATTTCCTTGTTTGTCTCCTCGACTAGTTCTTTAATTAGTTAAGGTATTAACGAAAATTGGGCAGCACCTCCCCTATAATATGCCCTATCCGAATTTCCAATTACATCCCTAATCACTATAGAAAACCAAAAACAATACCCTAAAGCATATATACACATAAAACATGGCAATATTACACAACATAAGCTCCAAACAACTTGCTAAAAATTACGACACCGAAATAGGGTTTCTAGTATTTATTTTGCAAAGACTTTAATTATACGAAACAAGGGGTTGTGTGGATGAAACCAGAAGCACCCACACCCCTTTTAGAACACATTTAGTCCCTGTAACAAACTCCCACACACCTGCAACAGCACACCACAAGCACAACACTTTACTTCGATGATAATTTAACTATAACGACTTCAATTTAGATTGTCTTCGACATCAAGCAATTCTATGATATTTTCACATTTACAGCCACCTATAGGGTGTGTAAACCACTCCATAACAACACCATAAATTCAAACTAAAATGAGAAGCCTTACCTTACCCGAAATTGACCAAAAATTGCCAAAACTGCATCTCGGAAACTTCTTGATGTGCTGAATTGGGGCGGACTGTTTGTGTCCCTTTTTTGCTTCCCCAAATTGGATTTTTTTGTTATAAAACACCATTATATAACCGTGGGATATATTAAATAATTAATTCACAAAACAAAACTCGGAGGCTTACCTTGGCAGCCCCAAACCCGTAGCTCCTCTTCTTGCCCTCCAACATTTTTCCTTCAACTTTCTCTTATTTGTTCCAAGTGTAAAGCTGAAGATATGGTTCCTTAGGCATCATAAGATACATATATACCTCCCCACGTGCTTGAGGAACATCGTAGATAATTAATTAACGAAAGAAAATTGGAGACTCACCTTTAAAGGAAGCCATCCGTAGCTATGTTCCTTTGCTCTCCAAATTCTTCAGCTTGTGGCTAAGTTTTTGGATGAGGAACTGAAGTAGTTAGTCACAATACACATATATATAGGGTGGCTTTATAGGTGACACATGTCATCCCCATAGGGTGGCACGTGTCCAGCCCCTATTGGGCCATGGATCTAAGCCTTGCCTCCTAGGCTGCCACCTGTCCTTAGTGGGGCCCACCCCCAAGTAGGTGGGTCACCTACTTGACCCAAAGCAGGTGGTTCACCTACTTCCATGTGGCACTTTCCTAGGCTGCCACATGGCACCTCCTCTTGCTGCCACGTGTCATCTTCTTCTCTTCCCCATGGGTTCGTAATTTCATCTTATTTTAAGAACCTGTGTAATCCTTGCTATGTAAGGTTGGTATGTATTCAAGTGGCTCAAGTATGCCAAACTTCTAAGTTAGTAGCTTACGTAGGTAAATCAAGTCCTACGACTCCTTAGTTGGCCTTCAACTCCTTCTGGATTCTTATAACCGTATTTCCAACCTTTCCTACCATGGGGTACCACACTCTCCTTTTCTTAGAGTCGTATGATAGTGTGGTACATTATCTGACTCACTTGATAACTTCTAAGAAGCTTAAGAGACATTCCGAGCTCAAGAGTGTAGGGTGTAACAATTTGACTTGCAAATCATGAAATTGACTTGAAAACATGCATGATCATATACTTTCTATCAGCCCATACATAATTCATAAATATAATATCATTTGTAAGTATAATTAAAAAACTCATAATTCACATTATGAACCCTAGAGATCAATAAAGGAGAATTCATGGAAAACCTCTTCAATTCAATGCAATAACCACCAATTTCTATCAAAATAGACTAATAATCATAATTTGAATTATAATTCATGCAATTGGAACATAGATCATAAAACACATAAAATCCCATACTTAAATTTAATAGAAAACTTGAGAAAATGATTGGGCTTCAGGGATGAAAGAATCCATGAATCAATACCCACATACATTGAGTGAGAAGACCAAGAAAATTTGAAAAAATTGAGAGTTTTGATGGAGAGATTGAGTGAATTTCTTTGAAGTCTTCAATGGATTCCTTGAGAGCTCTTGTAGGGAGAGAAATATTTGAGAAGGAGAAATGTAAAAGAATGAATGGACCTAAGGATTTAGGATAGTTTATAGTGTAGAATTAGGCCCTAAAAACGTCCTGGTATATTAACTAACAATTAGGGAAAAGTTTAAAGCGCCCTTACTTAAAAATTGAATTTGAACAAAATTTTCTTGCCCAAGTCCACGACGCGGAGTTGCTGCCAGATAGGCCATTTTTTTGCGAATAAGATTTTGGTTAGATTTTGACTCGGGAAAAACTTACACTGAATGGGAGAAAGTGGCTGACGCAGAGCTACTGCACACCTTACTGTTTTGTGCAATTTTTTTACAAAATTTATCTTTTGGTACACGAGTCCTAAAAATCCACCGAGACCTTTTTTCACAGGGTTTGACCTTCTGATCGATATTTCAGACTTGGATTTTCCAAAAAGAATAACTATAATGCGTTACATGAGCGGCCTATTCCCAAGGCATTCTTTAGGAACTTATGAGCATTTTGAGGAATTTTATAGTATCTCCCCCCTTGGGAACATTCATCCTCGAATGAGATTCAACTAATATAGGATGGACATGGAAAGAGGACTAGCTACTCAACATGTACATGAGGATACTTTGAAAGTGCATAGAACATGTGAACTTCATACTTCACATAAAACATGGCCTCTTTTTGAAACAATCATTTTCATGAATCATGCATACATATGAATGATATATGGAACTGAAACGTATGAGTTGAATTGATTTGATCATGAACAACTTAGTACCTTTAAGCTTGAGTGGAAGGAAAGAGATATGGATAACACTTCATCGTGTCCATTTCCACTTCTCACATAGAACTCTCTACTTGTTGATTCCTCCATAACACTTTGACGGATGCAACATCTTTATTTGTTAACCTCTTTACTTGCCGGTCTAAAATTTCCACAAGGACTTCCTCATAAGTCAAATTCTCTTCAATGTTCACAATTTCCACTAGCAGAATAGCATTTGGATCACCCACAAATTTCCTCAACATTACACATAAAATACCGGATGAACCATAACCAACTTATTTGGCAAGTCTAACTCATATGCCACTTTGCCAATATGCTTCAATATCCTATAGGGTCCTACATATCTAGGACCCAACTTTACTTTCTCACCAAATCTCATCACACCTTTCATAGGTGATACCTTCAAACACACCCAATTATCTACATCAAATTCAAGATCTCTTCTTCTAGTGTTCGAATAGGACTTTTGACGACTTTGAGCCATCTTCTTCAATCCTTCTCTTATAAGCCTTACTTTTTCCATTGCATCAACTACCAAATATGGACCAATAAATGTCATCTCACCCACTTCAAACTATCCCATTGGACATCTACATCTTCTCTCATATAAGGCATCACAAGGAGCCATTTGGATGCTAGAGTGATAACTATTATTGTAGGCAAACTCAATCAGTGGCAACTATTTATCCCCATGCCCTTAACATATCCTCCAAAGTTTGAATCATTCTTTCGGCTTAGCAGTACTTAGCTTGACTCTAGTACCAAGACCTTTTTGAAATGACTTACAAAAATGTGAAGTGAATTAAGTACCTCTATATGATATAATCGACAAAGGAATACCATAAAGTTTCACAAGTTCACGAATTTACAACTTAGCATAGTCTTTGGCACCATAAGTTGTCTTAACCGATAAAAAATATGCCGATTTGGTCATTTGGTCCACAACGACCCAAATAGAATCATGTTGTCTCTTAGTACAAGGCAAATCTGTTACAAAGTCCATATTCACATCTTCCTACTTCCAAGTGAGAATCTCAATGTCTTGAACTAAACCTCCTGATTTTTTATGCTTAACTTTAACTTGTTGACAATTAGGACACTTAGACACAAAATCCGCTATTTCCTTCTTCATGCCATTCCACCAATATACTTCCCTCAAGTTACGATACATCTTAGTGGATTCCAGGTGAATTGAGTACTGAGAACTATGGGACTCATTCAATATCAACTCTCTTAATCCGTCAACATTAGGAACACGCAAACGATATTGGTAACATAATACCCTATCTCCCCCTTGGGAGAAAGCCTCAATGGGTTTTATGGAAACCGACTTTTTCAGTTCAACCAACACTAGATCATTGTCTTGTTTGGACTTAACATCCAGCATAAGAGATGATTTAAAGCTATTATGTACAAGAATACCTCCATCATCAGAGTCAATGAAATGCATACCTAAACGTACAAATCTATGGACCTCTTTAACCAACTCTCTCTTACCTTCCTCAACACATGTAACATTATTCATAGACAACCGACTGAGAGCATCGGCTAGAACATTTGCCTTACCCGGATGGTACATTACACTCATGTCATATTCTTTGAGGAGTTCAAGCCACCACCTTTTACTAAGGTTTAATTCCCTTTGGTTAAACACAAATTTCAAGCTTGTATGGTCGGTAAACACATCAACATGCACCCAAAGATAATGGCGCCAAATTTTCAAAGCAAACACAACTATTGCAAGTTCAAGATTATGGGTTAGATAGTTCCTTTCATGCAATTTAAGTTGCCTATAGGCATAGGATATAACATTAATATGTTTCACCAAGACTCAATACATACCAACACGTGAGATATCACAATAAACAACAAACTCATCTGAACCTTTAGGCAATGTCAAAATAGGAGATGACGTAAGACGGTCCTTCAATGTTTGGAAACTCTTGTCACATTCATTCGACCATTGAAATTTCACCTTATTTTGGGTCACTTTTGGGCAATGTTAAAAATGAGGAAATAGATGAAAACCATTCAACAAACCTTTTATAGTATCCGGTTAAGCCCAAAAAGCTTTTAATGTCCAAAGGAGATAACGATCTAGGCCAGTTCTTAACCATCTCCATTTTCTTTGGATTTAGTTTAATCCCATCACCAGACACCACATGGCCAAGAAATGTAACTTTCCTTAGCTAAAACTCACACATATTTGGCAAATAATTGCTTCTCTCTCAATGTTTGCAACATAATACTCAAGTGACCTATGTGATTTTCCTCATTTTGAGAATAAATCAAGATGTCATCAATGAAAACCACCACAAACATGTCCAAGTATGGCTTAAAAATATGATTCATCAAATCAATGAATATAAAGGGAGCATTTATCAAACCAAAAAACATTACTACATATTCAAAATGACCATACCTTGTTTGAAATTTCATTTTGGGAATGTCACGCTACCTTACTCTTAACTGATGATAACCGGACCAGAGATCAATCTTGGAAAAGTAACTTGCTCCTTGTAGTTGATTAAACAAGTCATCTATCCTCGGAATTGGATATTTGTTCTTTGTAGTATCCCTGTTCAATTGCTGGTAGTCTATACACATTCGGAGTGACCCGTCTTTCTTCCTAATGAATAACACGGAAGCACTCCATGGTGAAATACTTGGCCTTACGAAATCCTTATCCAACAAATCATTCAATTTCTCTTTCAACTCCTTAAGTTCTACTGGACCATACGGTAAGGGAGAATAGAAATAGCTTTGGTATCGGGATGGAGATCTATGCCAAAGTCAATTTCCTTTTCAGGAGGAATACCTGGCAAATCTTCGAGAAATACATCGGAAAACTCATTAACTATAAGGACTAACTCAAGAGTAGAAGTTTTAGAGTTAACATCCCTAACTCACATGATATGATAAATGCACCCTTTGGAAATCATTTTTTGAGCCTTAAGACATGAACTGAATAGACTCTTGACCATAGAATTGTTACCCTTCCATTCAAAAATAGGCTCATTAGGAAAGTGAAAGTTAACTACACGGGTACTACAACACATAGATGCATAGGCGGCATGTAACTAATCAATACCAAGAATAATGTCAAAATAAGTCATGTCAAGTTCAACAAGATCACATGGAATAAATTTTTGTAAGATTGACACGAGATAATTTCTATAGGCTCTCTTGGCTAATACCAAATCACCAACAGGAGTATAAATTAAAAAAATCTCTAACAATACTTTGAGGCACACATAAAATCTCATAGCAAGGTAAGGAGTAACAAAAGACAAGTTGGCATTCAAATCAAGTAATGTATAAACATTAAAGTTAAAGACCGGTAAAACACCTGTGACCATATCGGGAGTCTCATCCACACTTGTGTAGCATGAAGAGCATACAATCGGTTGTTGTGTTGACCATTTTTAGGCTGAGCTTGGGCACCTTATTCCACTTGGCCTCCTTGAGGACGATCTCTTCACCCTTGTTGGCAAAATAAGGGCACTCAGATTGCTTATGTCCCATCTTATCACATCTATAATAAGCACCCATCCCCATCAAGCACTTCCCTTCATGATTGTTTCCACACTTTGCACATTTAGGAAAAGAAAGGCTACTAGCATTCACACTTTCTCCTCCTTGAGCTTTAGGGTATGGCACCCTGTCCTTAGCAAACTTTTTCCCCGAACATTGGCCTTGTTGAGATAGACCACTACTACCACCTGTCCTAGTATTGGAGACCCCACCTTCAGTCGCGCCCTCTTAGAATCCCTCATCCTCATCTCCTTGAGTTTTTTCCTTAAATTTGTTCGACAAAAGTAATGAGCCAAGATATATCCATCTCCTTAACAAGCATAGCGGTACAACATTCCTTATGAACCAAGTTGGACACCACCGATATAAATTGACTCATTTATGCATGTGGATCGACAGTCAATAAAGAAGCATACTTAGATAGCTTAGTCCCTAATTCCCATAGTGCTCTGTCGAAGAACTATGACCTCCAACACTTTAGCCTCTCTTAGCTCAAGAGGGAAAAAGCAATCAAGGAAAGCAAGTTTGAAAGTTTCCCATTTAATAAGACCTTCATCCACCCTCTCTAACCTTTATTGAGTGTACCAAACTTGAGAAACACCCTTAAGTTGGTAAGCCACCAACTCCGCTTTCTTTTTTGAAGTCACCCCCATGATACTCACTATCTTATAGATTTTATCTACAAATGTTTGAGGATCCTCATCAACATTTGAGCCATGAAACTTCAAAGGGTTCATTCATGCAAAATCCCTACTCTTGAGGCTGGAGTAGGAACATTAGGAGGTGCCGCAACCCCTTGGTTGGTCACCACTTAGGCTAGCATAGTAATAGCAGTCTGAAACTCCACATTAGTCACTTGGTCTGGTAGAGAACCATCATCTTGAGTAGTTGTGGGAGCTCAAGATTCATTAGCATTGTTTCCCCTTGGCAACAGTGTTCACCTTGGAGTCATTTTTCTAAAAAGCTCAAAGAATAATCGTTAGGGAAAGGAAGTCTTAGAATACACTCTACCGTATGACATAAATCATGAAAGAAGTGAGAATTCCAAAAATGTCTCATAGCCTCCTATTTATAAATGTGGAGTTCTTCACACCTATGAATAAAACTCTACTTGATGTGGTATGTTGGACATCATAGGAAACTTAAACCTTGTGCTTCAATACCATGTTTGTCACAACCTAAACTAGGGCCTAGATGAGATACTGTGATTAGAATTCCCGAAGAGACATCTTAGCATATCATATGCTTCACACCTATGAATAAAACTCTACTTGACGTGGTATGTTGGACATCATAGGAAACTTAAACCTTGTTCTTCGATACCATGTTTGTCACGACCCAAACTAGGGCCTAGATGAGATACTGTGATTAGGATTCTTGAAGAGACGTCTTAGCATATCAAATGCATACATGAGGTAAAAAGTAAGAGAAAACTCATAAAAGTCCAAGGAGACAAAGCATAGCTACAGAGGATCAAGACAACATAGACTCCGTACACAATATGCCCACATGCCTCTATATAATAACCTAGGCGGGGACTATGACATATTTCTAGGTCACCCTCAAAGAAAGTAATGGCACCATATACAATAGACTTTAAACATCACCATAGTCTAAAACAATAATAAAGAAAAGAATGACTCAGATTGCCCTCAAAGTATGAGAAATCACCAAACTAATCTTTAATGGAACACCAACTAGACACAGGAAGAGGATGGAGCGTCCGACTCTACATTATAATGTAGGCAACAAGTATTCGTTAGTATGTTAGAATGTACTAAGTATGTAGGCAATGCAATGCATAGAAAACCATGCTTGCGCAAATGACCATTTTAAGTTGCATGATAGGAGAAGTAGTAAAAATTATAAATAGTCACAAGAAGGATCAATGCATAATAAACCATATGAGTATCATATAAAGGAAAGGATAGGATTAGTCATTTAAACATAAAAGGACCATACATATGTAGGATAGGAACCATAACCGATAATAAGACTATACGAGCTATAACATAGAATTTCAATATTTCTCCTACACCGAAAAAGGGGAATCTACTTGCCAAGGTAGACTCTACCCCGCTTGGAGGGTCATAATATGCGCTATATGTGGATCCACTAGCTAGACCAAAAAGGGAAATCCTACGGTGGCACATAGTTATGGGATAAGAGACTTTATATAAGGACCCCATATTTTGAGCCCCAACCTCAAGTCCATATTTGGTGCTAAGTCAAATTCCACGGTATACATTCATAGCATGAGAATCGTAATGGGCATATATCATAGTCATGATCATAAATTTGAAATCATAGATTAGCTCATTTTTATAATATATGTGCAATGCGGGTATTGTCCTTCCACATTATAAATTATACATACATAATCATTATTCATACTTGGAAATTTAGGGTAAAACATGAATACATGATCTATTGACTTGGAAATCAGGAAATTGACTTGAAAACATACATGATTATATACTTTCTATCAGCCCATACATAATTTATAAAGATAATATCATTTGAAAGTATAATTGAAAATACCCATATTTCACATTATGAACCCTTGAGATCAATATAGGAGAATTCATGAAAAAACTCTTCAATTCAATGCAATAACCATAAATTTATATCAAAATAGACTCATAATCACAATTTGAATCATAAATCATGCAATTGGAATAGAGATCATAAAACCCATAAAATCTATACTTGAATTTAATTGAAAACTTGATAAATTGATTGAACTTCATGGATAAAAGAATCTACGAATCAATACCCACATACATTAAGTGAGAAGATCGTGGAATTTGGAAGAATTTGAGAGTTTTGATGGAGAGCTTGAGTGAATTTCTTTGAAGTGTTCAATGGATTCCTTGAGAGCTCTTGTAGAGAGAGAAATATTTGAGTAGGTGAATTGTAGAAGAATGAATGGAATTAAATATTTAGGGTAGTTTATAGAGTAGAATTATGCCCTAAAAACCTCCAGGTTCATTAACTAACAATTAGGGAAAACTCTAAAGTATCCTTACTTAAAGACTAAATTCGGACAAAATTTCTTGCCAGGTCCGCAATGCGGAGCTGCTCCTGGATAGGCCATTTTTTAGCAAATAAAATTTTGACCAGATTTTGACTCGACGAAAAATTACATTGACCAAATTTTGATCGTGCACCTCACTGTTTTGTGCAATTTTTGACAAAATTTATCTTTCGATACACGAGTCCTAAAAATCTACTAAGACTATTTTTTCGTAGGTTTTGACCCCCTAATCGATATTTTGGACTTGGATTTTCTAAAAAGAATAAGGATAATGCATTACACGAGTGACCTATTTTTAAGGCACTTATGAGCATTTGGAGGAATGTCACACCAGCTTAGTAGCGTACCTGGACAATGCATGAAACTTTACCTCATAAGCAGCCACTGGTAACCCTTCCTGCTCAAGGTCCATAAACTCATCCTTCTTTCTATCCCTGAAAGTATACGACACTTACTTTTGTAGGAACAGGGCATGGAACTAAACCCAACTGAGTAGAGGCAACAATGGCGAACGACACTCCACATAAGCCCTCTACCACTGCTTGGCCTCACCCTGCATCTGAAAAGTCACTAACTCTATTCCATACTGATGCACTATATCCAGCTTGTGCTACCTC
The DNA here is from genome assembly GCF_947179165.1 of Solanum dulcamara. Lineage (NCBI taxonomy): Eukaryota > Viridiplantae > Streptophyta > Magnoliopsida > Solanales > Solanaceae > Solanum > Solanum dulcamara. The sequence goes on along the minus strand of NC_077239.1, from coordinate 57,356,482 downwards.
TGATAGAAATCAAGTATAAACTCATAGGCATCTTCATTTTTAGTACTATGAAAGACCGAGGGTTTGAGCTTAAGGAACTTGGTGATCATGTCATGTTCAGTACCGGTCATCACAGGATCTATTAATGGTCTGAAAAAGGCATCAGTGTCTATCATCTCACTTGCTAGTGGAGCTACATCAGCAAATGGAGCAACAGAAACTAGAGCTGCAGGCATGGTGGGAATGACTCCTTCGCCATCCAACCTACTCAAGAAAGTCATGATTTGTTGGGATAGTATGGGTTCTAGAGGGGGAATACCAATAGCCCTGATGTGGGTGTCTTCCTCCTGCTCAGCATGCTCTTTCTCTTCCCCAACTCCTTCCTCTCCCTCTAACTTATTCTGGGGAGTAAGAGGAACCTCATCTACTAGTACCTCCTCAATAGGAACTTTCACTCTGACAGGTGCTGCTCTTCCTATGCCCCTGCCTCGCCTCTCTCTCTTACTTCTTCCTTTACCATGCCCTCAAAAGACTGGCTCTTCATCTAGCTCCACTAAAGCTATGGGCATGACACGTAAATAAGAGAGTGAAAGAGGTTATATACCAATTTGGATTGCCAGATACCAATTGGAATCAAGTTATAGTACGAAGGAAAAAGACAATGAAACTTTTCCTAAAATTCTATAGCCTCTTGAAAAAAAGTTCAGACGTCTCTGCTCTATTCCGTAAGACTCTACTAGACTCATTTTGGTACGATAAGATCAATGAACCTAAGATATAATACCAACTTTGTCATGATCTAGACCCACCATGACTGGAACCCACAATAACCCTCCAGTGGGAGAACCATTTTTATAGCCCAACTTTTATCAAACTTAAAAAATAACATTTAATGACTTGTAGAAGCAGGAATAAACCCAAAAATAATGTCGAGTTTGCATAAACTCGGCCAAGAATTTTAATAACAACAAAATGTGGAAACATCTTAGGAAATGAAATTCATCCATACCAAAATCTAACCACATGTCAATATAAGAAAAGGGGAACACTCCAAAATAAGTCAAAATACTAAACAAATGTCTGAACATCTGAGTCTTGAAAGAAGGACTGAGACTAATGAGAAAGTACATGGCAGCATGACAGAATAGCTTACCCTTGGACTTCGAACAAAGTCTCTCTACAGCCAGCTGAATATGCTCTATACGTAATAAAAGGCAGAGCAAAAGTAGTACTAGTACACAAAAACAATGGTGTACTGGTAGGATCATGTGGTTATCTAGTATACTGATCATAGATAAGTAAATTCCACACAATAGAAATATAAATATACAGAATAAGTCAATGAACCTCAAGCTCAACTATAATCAAGAATAACACAACTCAATATCTTACACATGCTATAACTTCACATAAGGGTCCTCTCAAGGGACCTACAAACAATCAACCTTGTGTCAAAATGTGACACCAATCTAAATATGTGTCAGAACGTAACACCGCATCTAATTATATCATGTTAGAATATGAAAATCAATCTAATTACATGTGTGAACATGACGCTCGATCCAAGCATATCACAATCACAAATACATTCATGATTTATAGTATTTATATCACCAAAATAGGTTCATCACAAAAATAAGGAGCAAGTGATCATTTCACACATAATCTAGCATGTTTCCCTATTTATATACACACATGCATAGGATGAAGTAATTTAACAAGTATATGCAATACATATGGGAAACTAGACCATCAACTACCTCAAATTCATACTTTAACAACCTTACAATGCAGGAGCTTTCCCTTTCTAGGTTCGTTCCTCTCATTCTTGGTCTAGAAAATAGTAAATACATATAAAGGATTAACACAATGGTCTAACTATCATAAAATATAACATAATTCACACCCTAGGCCAAAACCATGATCCTAACCCTACCTTAGGGCTACTTCTCAGTATTAGTTTTCAGTTCAAACCCTCCCCCGATGATTACCAACCATAATTTCTAGGTTTTAGGGATCAAAGAATGAATTTAAGGAGTAAAATCCTTACCTTAAGCATGGAAATCCATGGAAAATTGATAGAATTTGCCTTAGGTCGCCTCCTAAAGCTTTAGGAACTATTTTTATAGAAAAAGACCATTCTGGTTTTTTTTTTGACTTAAGTCACATTTTCCCCGCTCTAGCAGGACCAATCCCACTCTGGCAGGGGCACTTTGGTAGGAGAAATCCCTCTTCGGCAGGTTGCACGGAAATAAAAAGCTTGGAATTTAAGCTGCAAGCCATCATTTCCTAATACACCCCCTTCCTAAGTCGTATTAAAATATCCCTTTCACACCAATCCAATTCTAAGAGTTTTACTCACCTGAATGCGATTCCAAAAATCTATAAATGCTTTGATCCCGACTATCAGCCTATCCAATCAAATTAGAGATTTTATCTCCCATCATTCACATGATCGCCCTAGATATCACATAACTCAAAATTCATCCAAGTCTGGCCTAGGCTAATTTTTTCTAAAGTTACTACTTGAAGTTTTCTGGCCCTAAGTTCTTCTTCATTGGCCTATTCCTAATGATGGGGACAGTTCATTACAGTATGGCTCTAGCTGAGTTGAAGGAACTAAAGAAGAAACTTCAGGATCTGTTGAGCAAGGGGTTTATCAGCCCTTGTGTTTTGCCTTGGGGTGCCCCAGTGCTATTTGTGAAGAAGAAAGATGGGTCTATAAGGATGTGCATCGAGTATAGGTAGTTTAATAAGGTGACCATTAAGAACATGTACCCTCTTACCCGTATCGATGATTTATTTGATCAGCTCCAAGGAGCGGACTTATTCTCTAAGATCGATTTGAGATTCGGGTATCATCAGTTGAGAATTCGGCCTTCAGATTTTCCTAAGAAAGCCTTTCGGACCAGAAATGGCCACTATGAGTTTCTTGTTATGTTTTTTGGGCTAACTAATGCCCAAAAAATATTTATGGATTTGATGAATTGGGTGTTTCATCCATATATGGATTCATTTGTTATTGTCTTCATTGATGATATCTTGATTTGCTCCAAGACTGAGGCAGATAATGTGCAACACTTGAGAATTGTACTCCAAAAGCTTAGAAAGGAGAAGCTTTATGTCAAGTTTTCTAAGTGTGAGTTTTGATTGAGTTTAGTGGCGTTCTTAGGGCATGTAGTGTCCAAGGAGAGAATTAGAGTCAATCCGGCTAAAGTCAAGGAAGTCTGAGGATGGACTAGACCCATCTCAGCTACCGAAATTCACAGTTTTAAAGGTTTGGTAGGGTATTATTGCCGTTTTATTTAGGTATTCTCTATAATAGACTCCATCAACCAGGTTTCCTCAGAAGAATATGATATTTCATTGGTCGAATGAGTGTGAGGAGAGCTTCCAAAAGCTCAAGGTATTATTGACTACTGCACCTGTGTTAACCTTGCCTGAGGAGGGTGTTGACTTCAACATGTATTGTGATGCATCGGGAGTAAGCTTAGGTGGAGTTTTGATACAAAAAGAGAAGGTGATTGCCTATGCTTCGAGGCAATTAAAGGCTCATGAAAAGAACTATCCCACCCTTGATTTAGAGTTGGCGGTGGTTATCTTTGTTTTAACGTTATGGAGGCATTATTTGTATAGGGTTCATTGTGAGATATTCACTAATCACCAGAGTCTGCAATACATCTTGAGCCAATGGGACTTGAATTTGAGGCAAAGAAGGTAGGTTGAGCTTCTAAAGGGTTATAATTTGACTATCTTATAACACCTCGAAAAGAACAATATGATAGATAATGCATTGAGTAGGAAGACTTCTAGTATGGAAAGTCTTGCAGCTATTTAAGCTGAGGAGCGACCCTTGGCTAGAGATGTTCAGAGATTGGTCAATGGTTTGGTGAGATTGAAGCTTTCTGATGAAGGCTGAGTTCTTGCTTTTATAGAGGCCCGCTCTTTTTTGATGGATCAAATTTAAGAGAGGCAGTTTGAGGATGAGAAGTTGTGCCTCATTTGAGATAAGTTCATGAGAGGTAAATCTAAGGAAGCATTACTTAATTCTGAGGGTGTTTTGAGGATTAAGAGTCACATTTATGTGCCCAAGGTGGGTGAGTTAGTAAGATTGATACTTGAGAATGACCATTACACTCGATATTCTATTCATTTAGGGACAACAAAGATGTACCATGACTTGATTCAACACTATTGGTGGTGTGGTATAAAAAAGACATCATCAAGTTTGTGTCTAAGTGTTTGACATGCCAACAAGTTAAGTGTGAGCACTAGAGGCCTGGGGAGAGTTTCAGAGGATGCCTATTGCACCTTCGAAGTGGGAGAGGATCACGATAGATTTTTGGTGGGTTTCCCTCTACTGTGGGAAGATTCAATTCTATTTGGGTTATGGTTGACCGGTTGACCAAATTGACTCATTTCATTCCAGTTAAGGTTAATTTTAATGGCAAATAAGTTGGCTCAGCTTTATATTAGTCAGATTAATAAGTTTTATGGGGTTTCTATTTTGATCATATCGGATCAGGACTCATTATTCATATCTCACTCTTGGGAAGCCATGCAGTATGGATTGGGTACCCAATTGGATCTGAGTACCACATTCCACCCTCAAACAAACGGATAGTCTAAGAGGACTATTCAGGTATTTGAGGATATGTTACGGGCATATGTTATTGATTTTGGTGCTTGATGGGACCAATACTTGCCCCTGGCGGAGTTTTCTTACAACAACATCTACCATTCCAGCATCCATATGGCTCCTTTTGAGGCCTCGTAGGGCCGCATATGAAGGTCGCCCATTGGATAGTTTGATTATATGAATATGGATATCCTAGACACCGATTTACTCTGAGATGCTATGGAGCGGGTTCAGTTGATTCAGGGTAGATTGTTGAAAGCTCAGAGTCACCAAAAGAGCTACGCTGATAGAAGGGTCCGACCATTGGTGTTTATGGTTGGTGACCTAGTATGGTTGAGGGTCTCTCCCTTAGAGGGTTTCATGAGATTTGGGAAGAAAGGCATGCTCATCCCTAGGTTTATTGGCCCATTTGAGATCTTAGATTGAGTGGGAGAGGTGGCCTACAAGATTTCTTTGTCACCTAGTCTATCCTCTGTACATCTAATAGTTCATGTCTTGATGCTACGAAGCTATATTTTAGATGAGTCTTATATGATTTCCCATGATTCGGTTGAGTTGAGCCTAGAATTGACATATGAGGAGGAGTTTGTGGCTATTTTAGATAGGCAGGTTAGGAAATTGAGGACTGAAGAGATAGATTCGGTGAAGGTTAAGTGGCGACATTGGTCCGTGGGGGAAGCTACTTGGGAGTTAGAGTCAGACATGCGGGCTTGTTACCCCTATATTTTTGAGACTCTAGGTATGTCCCTTTCTATATGTTCGAGGGCGAACATGGTTTTTAGTAGTGGATGATGTAATGACCCTGAAGGTCATTTTTGAAATTTTTGATAAAATTACCATTTTACCCCTCCCATTAATTTCCTTGCGTCACTTTTTGTTGAGTCTGATAGTTAATTTTTGGAAATCTTATGAAAAGTTGAGATTTTGCTTGAGAAATGGATTTTTAATGGCTGAAGTTGTCAAATTTTGAGTTTCAAAGTTGTCACGACCTAACCCCGTGACTAGTGACCGAATTGGACCCTCATATACACACCTATTATCTATAGTCAATCGGCAATTAAACATGATATAAGATTTATATGGGTAGCACGTCGTCTCAAATTGTTACGTATATATATATACCAAAATCACCTATTTCTTGGGGAGTCTTAATTGTCAAAAATAAGATAACATAATATGTAAGCCGACAAGGCTTCCACTCTGAATGTAAACGTCCAAAAACATAAGTCATATTAGTACACCGGACAACATCTATATACAACCCATTCATGTGTCTACAGACCTCTAAGAGGATTAACAATAGTATATAACGGGACAGGGCCCCGTCGTACCCCTAAATACACAAATATATACATTATAAGGATTAGTACCCAAAGTTTGGGCTCCGAGACAATGGAGCACTTCAAACCCGTTGAGTAGAATCCTAAGTTGGCGGCTCTCCAAAATGAGTATTTGTACCTGCGGGCATGAAATGCAGCCCCCCGAAGAAAGGGGGTCGTACGAACTATGTACCGAGTATATAAAGCATAAAATACCGTAAAAGAGATCACATCTGCAATAAAGATTCAGGAGCTAATCACTATACCTGTGTCTTATGAAATGAATACATGCATATCATCATCATATATCATACCCGGCCCATTAGGGAACTCGGTGTCACAATTATATCAATATATTGTTATATGTATATATATATATATACCATACTCGGCTCTTTAGCAGGGGCTCGGTGAATAGAGTAGTGTACACTGATACCGTACCCAGCCCATTATGGGACTCGGTGCCATAATTATATTGTCATATCATCCTAACATCATATTATCATATCACGTACCCGGCCCTCTAATAAGGGACTCGGTGAATAATGTAGTGGAATCCATACATGATAACATACCCGGCCTATTGTAGGACTCGGTGAATAATACCATAAAAATATGCACGAATAGGGTATCATTAGCAACCTTGTGTAATTTGATCATTATCGGAGACTTAATGGAATAACCAAAACAGTCCATCATTTGACACAAAAAAAGATTTATTATTGACAATAAGCCTAGAATGTTTCCACCCGACTCATGTTACCAAAGCAGTAAATTCGGAAAGCCAAGTACCTCAAGTTGTATCTAAATTTTGAAAATGAAAACAGCAAAACTGGACTTTATGACCTTCGTGAAATGTTTAGATCTCTGTCTTAAGTTTCCAATGCAAAAGAAATTAACTCAAAATTCATTTTCTGTAAAAACGATATATCATCAAAACACTAACAGTTATACATGAGGGATTTTTCAATCCAAAATCTGGACAGAATTTTTCTTATGCTTCATCCTCATTTTTTGACATAATAACAGCAGATATAGACTACAACATAAACATAAGAGTTGTAGGTACGTATATTAGATTTCCAAAACATATTTAATATCTAAAATCGGAGGTCTACACAATGAGATATTCTAGAATTACTACCAGCTACACAATTCCAAAAACGGATTTGAACATTCATAATCTTCATACACCTTATTCCTCCAAATTCAAGAACAACAACTCATCAACAACATCAAAACAATATCAACCATTATTATACATCATCACTAAGCTAATTCCATCTATTTAAGCTACCTAAAACAACCCTTTAACCCATAAATCTCAACAAATCACCAAACGAGTTTATAACACTATTTTCTCCGTTCTAATCCGTTAAAACTCTAACTAAACTTTTTAACATTGAAAAGAAGACTTTAATATTATTTAAATTTGTAGAGACCACATTGAATATTCTCCTTATTGATTGATATCTACCTCAAATTGAAGCTAACGCGATGTACAATAATTTTCTCTTCATGAGCTTCGGATTTCGGAACTCGAATTTTGGTCGGATTTGGTATTTCTCTCAAGAACTCCCTTTCTCTCTCTCTCTGGAAATTTCCAGAATTGTGTTGGTCTAAAGTATGAAGGAATAGATACAAAAAATCAGATTTAATTTCGTGGGCATTGGGTCTGACCCGAATTAGAATTGGGTTGGGCCGAATCCACTATTTAGTTTGGCCTGTCAGACTTAAAATATCTATATCTTATTACTCCGATATCGTATTTTATCCCACGACCTATGGTTAGAAAGATATTTTCATTATCTACAACTTTCATTTTGAGAGTTTTCCCAAATTCCCAAATTCTAAAGAGGTTATGGCCTCCCGAAGTCAGCTTATCCGTAACGTGACTTTAAGAAAAACATATCTGATGGCTTCTATTTTAATTTGGCCCAAGGGTCCTTCTTGAGATGTATTTTACTTCACATAAATTATTCATATAACTTAACATCTACAACAAATCATGTCCTTTTAAAATTCAAAATTAAAAATCCTTGAATTTATAACCGTTAGCTTACGAATAATCCAAGATGCAAAAATACGGAATGTAACAAAAGTCATTTGCAGTTTCAGGTCTCGAAATGGAATTTTGTTGATTCCATCAGTTTTAGAATATGAAAATTGGTCTAGGAGAGTTGTCAAAATTAGATTTTGAGTTAAAAAGTAGAATTTAGGTCCGAAGTAGGAAATTGAGTTAAAGTTTGATCCAAGTTTGACTTGGGTCAACATTTGGGGTTTGGGTGCTCGGATTGGATTTCTAATGGTTCCAATAGTTTTGGAAGGTGATTCTAATGCTAGAAATGGTTTTGTTATAATTTTTAGAGGCCTCGAGGGTATTTTGGATATTTCAAGTGCCGAAACTAGTTTAGTTGCGAGTTATCTGATTTCGGGTTAAGGAGACCTCAAATTCGAATTCCAATAATTCTATTGAGTCAAAAACATCAAATTTAGTAGGGTTACATATCTGGTTTGTGCTCACGGGGTTTCGATCGAATCCTGAGTGTCCATTAGGAGACTTAGCCTTATGTAATTGTTGCTGTCAATTAGTGCCTCCAGTTACTCTTCGCGTTCGCGGAGTAGCCCTGCCATAATGACAATACACCATTATTTTGACATCTGCGTTCTCGAGGTCTTGGCCATGATCATGATGAAGCAAGGTTCTGACCTTTGCATTCACGATGTAAGTGAATCGCGATCGTGAAGGGATAAGTTGACCTAAACAAAGTCTTTTCTAAAAGAAGGGAATAGGCTCAATTTCCTCCATTTTTATCATTCTAAGCTCGGGATAGGCAAATTTCAAAGAGATGTTTTGTGGAAAATTATTGGGTAATTCATTTTCAACTTATAACTTTGATTTCCATTGATTAATTCCGGATTTTAATTTCAGAATTTTGATTTCAAATTCGAGATTTTGGGATTTTTAGCCTAATCCAAAATTTTATCAAAAGTTGGGTTTGTGAACTCATTTTAACTCCACTTTTGAAACGGTTTTCACCATTAGATTTCTTATTAATTGGAGAATATTTTCATCTAAAAATAATTAGATTTCAAGTTCAATTTCTGATATGAGATTTTTGACCATTTTACCATTTTCACCCGAATTGCTTGATTTTAGTGTCAATAGCTTCGAAATGTGATTGTAGTCTATAATTAATTATATTGTGGTGATTTTGAGTATCTTCGTAGAGGAAAAATAGTGACTTCAGATTGTTCGTGACTTTAGGCTATGGCATATGGAATTCTAGCATTTGTTAAGTATGTTGAACCTTGTATTTTTTCTATGTGAGAGGACTAGAGTGCGTTGGGTTATTAGATTGAATTTAATTATATGAGTTTAAGTGTGATAGTGGAATTTGGATAGGGGTAATTTTCTAAGTATTGTAAATTACGAGACATTGATCTATTGTGTGATTGTAGACTATATTAAGTCTTATTGAATATTTATCCTGTTTCACTCATTACTTGTGCATATATTTTATCTGTGATGGCTGAGAAATTTATGAGTGAGGTACTAGATATTTGGACCGAGGTTTTTATCGGTCGAGGTGATTTGCTAAGGTATCTTTCGGCGGTCGAGGTTTTCCAACGGCTATTATGGTCGAGGTTTTTTTCGACAGATATTGGCTGAGGTCTTTTTCAGCGAATACATGGTCTATGTGAGACCCCCATTGGTTTCATTCTGAGGTGATCAGCAGATGTGTATCGTAGGACAGACATGCATTATGATATTTGACATTACATTTACATCTATTTCATCCTATGATTGATTCTGATTTGATATTTCTAGTTTTTGCCTGAGTATGGTGGTGAGAACGTATATGTGCTTTCTACTTGTAGACTATCTAGTATTCTGGTATAATTGTGACATAAATTATAGAAATTGGGCTATCTGAGTGCATGTGTGTAGTTGTGGAGGATTGTGGTTGAGATGTCAGGAGTACTCCAAATTGCTGTACTTAGTGTTTAGTTTCTATTTTAATGAGTACCGTGTTTGTGATGACCCTCTCTCTGGGTCCATATATTCAGGTAGTGTCTATGCCAGGGTCATTCAATTCATTCCTTTCTTCACCCTGCAGGTTTCATGAGAATCAAATTCAAAACCTCAGGCTCTTTTACATCCACTCTAGAGGATTGCATTTCACCAATTGAGCTTCTCTAATACCAAGTTTGTCATGCCCTAAGAGGGTACCTTAGGTGTAACCAACACTTAGAATCCATTGCTACCTTCCAAGTGAACTACTTGGTCTGATCACACATTCATTCAAAATTTAATTTAAGAGAAAAATAAATCTTAGCGGGCTAACTCAATCAACAATCTCAATCATTCAAATTGGAAACATAATTTGAAAGAAAACTAATCAAAAGTTATAGATATCAAAACAAATCCATCACTATTTAGTCTATGAATCCTCTATCTCTACTATCTAGATGGTGCCAATGACATGTTCATGGCTACCTCAAAAGAACTACTCATAAGCAATAGAAAGAATGAATATGATCCCTCCGAAAGTAAGGAGGTCTCACCACTATTAGGAAAGAAACAGATCTTTAACGAAGCACCTATTAATGATCTCTAGTACATGTCTCTACATCATAAGACCCAAATGGATGTCAGTATATGGAATGTACGAATATGTAATATGGCAGAATGATACAATAATACGTCAAAGGTACTCATGATAGAATGAAACTCACCCAACACAATATGATATGTAAGTATAAAATATAACAATGCTTTAAGAAGGGGTCAGTAATATGCATCTTATTCAAAACATGTCATATACTTTCATGCATAATCTGGGAGACTTTCTTAACTGACAACAATCCCACCACCCATAAATAGGTGATGTACAATGAAACAACATCGTTTTCACTTCCATCCAATATTATTGCCAAGGTAAAGGACGAATCTACCAATTTTGGATCCACAATCAATCAAGTCCTATCTTGTAAGAACAATGAAAAGGGAAACATCTGGCTTAACGGTTCAATCCTCTTCTACGCTAGCTACGTAGTTATTGAGTTTTACTCTCACTCAATTCGATGCTTCATACTACTCTCAAAACTCAATATGCTCATGCAACTTAAACCAATTAGTTCAATCAAAACTTTCAACTAGTCTCATTAGACTCTTATCAAAACTCAATCTCATCTCAATCATTAATCTCTTTCAAATCAATTCAATCCAATCCACTCATTTAGATTAAATACTCAACTCTCTTAAATCTCTTTAAAATATGTAATCTCGACTCAAAATAATGTATAGTGAAAGCAGGATCAAAATAGTTATAATCTTAAAGACTCTTTCAATTCAACTCGGGTTCGACTCATGCTCAAATCATCAAGTTCTTTCAATATATATATATATATATATATATATATATATATATATATATATATATATATATATATATATATATATATTCAAAATCAATCACAACTTATTAAAACTCTATCTCGAAACCATCATTTATGCCCAAAATATTCATGTTCAAAATAATAAAAACTTTTAAAGACTCCTCAAACTCAACTCATGTGAAAATTCAAACTCTTGTAAAATCAATGATCAAAATCAAATATATTCCTCAATTAGGGTTCATGTGAATAAAGACATGAGCATACATTTAAATTGAAATACTCAACCAATGAAACATCAATACGTATTTAAATAAGTGCAAGGAACTCCAAAAAAGATAATAGATAACACAAGAATTCAATTCAGGAAACTCGAAAACTCCAACTAAACTCAAAATAGTGTATAAGATAATTAATCATTCTTTAAGAACTCCATCAATGCATAGAATAAATAAATGATATATCAATTGGGGTTCATGTGAATGCAAACATGAATTCATACTCTTAACAAGACTTGACTCAAGAAATCATTAATGAATATTAAAATATATACAAGACCTATTAGGGCTTATAAAGAATTCAAGAACTTAATTCATGAACCTTGAAACTTAATTCAATTTAAATTAATGAAGATGTAGGGTGCATGGATGAACTCAATCCAATGCTATGATTAGCAACAATAATATCAACAACAATAGCAATAGTAACAACAACAACAGCAGCAGCAATAACAACAACACAAGCAACAACAAAAACAACAACAACAACAATAACAACAGCAATAGCAACAACAATAATAGCAACAATAATAACAACAACAACATCAACAACAACACCAACACCAACAGGAAAAAGAACAACAACAACAACAATAGCAACAAAAAGAGCAACAACAACAATATCAACAACAGCAACAACAACAGTAATAACAACAGCAATAACAATAATAATAATAGCAACAACAACAACAGCAGCAACAACAGCAACAACAACAACAATAATAGCAACAACAACAGCAGCAATAGCAATAACCACAACAACAACTAACAACAACAACAACAACAACAACAATAGCAACAACAGCAACAATAATGACAACAATAACAGTAATAACAACAACAATCAGCAAAAGCAACAACAACAACACCAACAACAACAATAAAAACACTAATAATAATAATAACAACAACAACAATAATAATAAAAAAATAGCACCAATAATAACAATAATAAAAATAACAATAACAGCAACAACAACAGCAACAGCAGCAATAACAACAACAATAATAAAAACAACAACAGCAGCAACAATAGGAACAACAACAACAACAATAGTAACAGCAACAACAACAATAACAACAACAACAACAATAACATTAACAACAACAGCAGCAACAACAGTAACAACAACAACAATATCAACAACAGCAACAACAACAGATTGAAGTAGAAAATTAAATTTTTAATGATTGATGTATAGTCATGACTCATTTTCAAAAGATAAGTGAACTTTGTTTGTTTTTTGGGGGGCCCACGGTTGATATATTACAATTGAGGCATCTTTTCAAAAGATATTTTTTATTTATTAATATATTGAAGGTTGATAGTGGCCTTAATTGGTGGATTGGTGTCCCCATGTTCAAATATAATAATAAAAACAGCTAAGTGGAGATTTTTAAAACCTGTCCGTTGCCAGCCTTACCCCTATTTCTCGAATTTTTTAGAAAAAAAATCATAGATTCATGACTTCTTCTTTCCATATCTTTTTCCTTGAAAATCTGGCTTTCACCTCACCACCGTCGTATGCCATTATCGGCGGAATTTTCTCTCAAGCAATTGGTCAAAGAAAAAGAGAAAAGGTAAGATTTGTAAAATCTTTTTCTCACCTTCTCCCTTAATGCCTTCGTTTTTCAGTTCAAATCTAGATTTTCAAGTCCGAATTTTGCCTATAAATAACCGTATTGTTCACTTCCAAAAGGACCCAGAATTCACATCTGAAGACACACACACAGATTCACAAATCTACTAGCTTTACTACTTTCTTTTTATCTTCTCTGATTTTTGAGTTTTGAGTTTCTGGCCGGAATCTTTGAGAAGTCAAAGCCCTAATTTACTGCTCCACACATGGTCAGTAATTGCCCTTGTATTAAGTTTATTTTTTCAGTTTCTGAAAGTAAAATATTGTTTGTATCTTTTATCTTGATTCTGCTCATTTGAATTCCTTTAGCTAGTCTATTTTCTGAATTCTAGGCATAAAAAATAGTTAATACGAATTAATGTAAGTTCGAAGAACTGTTGATTAATTTAGCTGATATGCGTTTGTTTAACTCCTGTTAATGTGAATATTGCTTCATAGATATTTTGTATGGGTGAATTAATTTTAGGTAGTAAGCTAAAGTTACATCACGAGTACATACTCTGTTTCTATTCTCTTTTGTTTACCTCACTATTTTAGTTACATAGGTTGAGATTAGAAATGTATCCTTGAAGATGTTTTTTAGTCAAAAATCAACACCAAGTTTGGGTCTTCATGTCTAAGCTAAATCCTCGTAGAACAAGTATGGTGTTAACTGCTACATCTTATCTGTTAAGATCCAAAACTACTCGAAATAAAATGGATTCATGACCCTCTTATCTTTCAATTTGCATTTTATTTCCAACAAATTTTAACCAAATACTTATTTTGTTGCATTTACTTCTCGCGTAATTCATGACTTAGGTTCTATCTGAATATGGGCCGTAAAAATCTAATAATAGTAGATTGCAACTACATTTTTTATCAAATAAGAGAATGAGTTGTTGGTGGTATCTTCGCATAAATGTGTATCTGCGATCCTATACTCTAAACTAGTGCTACAAGTTTTAGCTTAAATCTGCCATTTTTCGATGTATATTAAGTTGAGAGTTTCTCCTCATTGTATAGTTTCAGAACTATGTTTTATGTATTTTTTTTCACTTGATCAAAATACGACTCAAACTTACCATTTCTTTAATATGTAAAAGGTGTAATAGCCAACATCTCCTTGTATAATTTTAAGGCCTCGGTAATTGATTTCTTTAAAGAGAACTCTTTGTGGAAATTTGAATAAATCATCAAGCTCACTTTCACATTCTTTTGTCTAAACATGATCACATTTTGAGTTTACAATGATACATGTGATCTCATTTCAAAGTTTCCCCTTTTTACAACTTGAATTTTTTATATCACCTCAAGTTCGCTTTCACGTGCTTTTGTTTGCTTTATTTTTTATTTCATTTATTTGTTTAGGTCTAGAATATGGTATTAATCGTTTTTCTCTTCTTATGTTTCATGTACACTGTTGGAGAGCTGGAGTTCCAATTTGAAATTCATTTTGGCCCAAAATACTGGGCCACCAACTATTAGGATCGTCAGAGCTCGGAGTCATGTAAATTAAGAATCAATATCTCTTAGCCTTCCTTGTTACTGCTTTAATTATGTTTCTCTTGATACATTAATTTATTTATATATATGTTTACATATATGTGATATTGATACTAATCTCTCTTCTTTTTTTGAGATTTTTATGTGAGCTAATATTATTTGTTAATATGTGTAATAGTATGTTTAGAATAAAAATAAAATGTATTCTTAAGAATAGATGAATGTTTAGAACTTTTATTTAGGCATTTAAGTTAAGAGAAAGGGAATAAGAAAATTTATCACTTAAGATTTTTTTAAATCTGTTAGAAACTAGTTTAAAGGCTAAGAGAGATATACTTTTTTAATCAAGAATAGATATGGTTTCATATCATATTTCTACAAAACTAATATATTTATAGAATGAATCTCAATAGATAGGCCTTCTTAGATTCTTTTAATTAATTTCCTTATAAAAATAATTTTTTATTATTATTTTGGCCACTTAGATTATTTTTAAAAAAAAATATGATTTATTATTATATCTTTTCAAATCGAATATATGGCCTAGGTACTTTACTTTTGAACTAATGTATTATTTCAAGATTTCAGATTTATAAATACAAGGTATATATATGTCATACACACAAGGTATATATTTTATTTTTATACTAAGTTTTACTATATTTGATGTATTATTTTGTTATACACAATATTTTTTTTTCCATATCTACTATCCCTTTATCAATGCTATTTTTCTTCTTTTTTTTTTTGTAAATGCCTACACGTTAATTCACACATCATTTTACTACACATGTATTTATCGCAATTTTGTAATAATAAGCTCTCATAAATGTAAGCAACATACATATGCATATTTTATTTTGAATATGTGTAAGATCACCAACTATACATAATATATTAACATTTTGTATCATTATTATTTTTGCGAAAACTCCATTTTATTGAATTTTTTGATCAAATGATATTTATTATACATCACACATATTTCTATATATTTACACCTTATTTATTATTCAATTTTGTATACATCATAATTCCATATATGTTAATAAAGTTAATAATTTATCATATCCTTTAAACTCAACATTTATATACAATAAATTTATATAAGCTCATTTATTTCATGTGAATTTAACAAAAATCTATATTTTCTTAAAATGGCAGCATGTGCACTAAAGCTCCCGCTATGCGCAGGGTCCGGGGAAGGGCCCGACCACAAGGATCTATTGTACGCAACCTTACCTTGCATTTCTGCCAGAGACTGTTTCCAATATATAAGAAAATCTATATTTTCTTAATATATAAAATTGTCGTACACTTCAAGTACATTTACTTATTTACTTATTTATTTTACCATATGATAAATAGACTACTATTAAGTTTGTTTCACATATACTATAGATATATATGTCATATCTTGTATTTTCACCATTTTTCTCAAATTAATGAAAACTTTTCTTATCAACATTTTCTAAAGAAAAATAAATGAATAAAATATCCCTAATCATTTTTCTAAACTAAATTTAAGGATTATCTTCGGATAGACTCTGATGGATGTTTAACACCTTCCCCTTGAGTAAGCAAAATTCTTACCTAGAAGATCACTGGTTTCGCAAATCAAAACAGCGTTTACATTTACATTTTTTTAAAATTGGTTTTCCTAATATTTTCCTTAAAATTAGGTGGCGACTCTAAACATTTTTAAAAAGCAAAGGCATAGCCATTTTATGTTGCGGTCTATTTTGACCAGTTCAAAAATAGGGTGAGACATTTGATAACTTGTTTGAAGGGTACGACATTTGATAAATATTTCGACCAGTTCGAATATATGTCTTCTCCTAGATTCACTACTTCAGTCTCATCACATTTTTCGAACTCATCGTCATTCACCTCATTTTGTTCATTCTTCTTATAATATGACATGATATTGACATGTTTTAGATTATTTTTACTGAAATCATAAATAAAAACAATTACATAGCAAAAGTAAAGTTTTAAAAGTAAATTTTCATAATAAAGGAGGCTTTCATTTGAAATATAAAGATGCAAACTTTGTCCATGATCATGGACCAATTTGTCTTTTTTGAAATCATTACAAAGGAAATTAAAGCTTAATAAGGTAAAAGTGACATAAAGGGTGGGTCTTAGGCCTTAACTGGACTACCACTAATTTTAAAAAATAACATAAAATTCATTTTTATCTATCAAGACGAGCGAGGAACTAAGAGAGGAGTGGTGGTCCAATTTGGCACTTTCTCCTTTGGCTTGATATCTCGAATGCCTAGCATTTCGATCAACACTTCAAGAACAACATCACCTTCTTCAAAAAGATTCCCAATTCCTTTCCCAAAACCATCATCATTGTCATGCTTTTGCAATGAAAAGGATTGGTATAAGTGAGACAAAGATTTCGGTAGAGCATGATCAACTTCCTTCTTGTTCTGATCCTCCTTTGTCACAAAAATAAAAGCTTGATGGGGTGCCATAATCACAAATTCAGGTTTTTCCTTTTATCTTAGCAATGCTATAAATTTCTCAAAATTATCAGGGTTAGCTAGAATTATATCTTTGTCACATGCCAATCTTCTTCGATTTCAATCATATTAATAATATCCCTTTCATGATTTGACAGGAGGTTACTATTTACAGTGGGAGTGATAGTTTGAAGAGTGACAACTCTTTAATCAATTAAGTCCTGAATTTTATTCTTTAAGTTGATGCAATCCTCAATGGTATGTCCAACACTTCCTAAATGGTAGGCACAATAAAGATCAGGTCTATAAAATATGGAGTTTACATTGATATTTTTTGGATCAATTGTTTCTATCAAATCAGTAGCTTTCAACCTTTTTGAAAAGTTGTGTTGGGCACTCAACCAAAGGAGTAAAGACTCAAGAAGGGCGGGCTTTCCTCAATGTTTGAGCGAGGAGGATTGTATCTATTTCGTGGAGGTGGAGGTACTTGACGGTAATTTAGAACATTCTGGTGAGTAGGTGTTGGAGTATACAATTTAGGTATTATAGAGCTTGATAGCTTGGAAGGGTATTTTGGTAATATCACAATAAAGTTTGGTAATTCGAGTGGAATTTTAGGTTATTTGGTGGTGGAGCTTGGTAATTCGATTGGAAATTTGAGAAATTTGGTGGTGGTTCTTGGTAATTTGGTTGGACATAAAAGATAGTGTAATGATTTTGTTGAGCTACGTGGTAAGTTGTGGGTGGAGAAGTCTTTTGGACATTAAATCCAACATGCCTCTTTGATTTTGATCTCGGTTCAAATAAAATAGAGGAAACATCTTCCCTCTTCCTCCTCAACAACCTTGAGGATATAGCTTGGGCAGCCACTCGAGCGATATTTCTGATTTTGAGACCATCCTCAATAGTCTCACCAACTTTGACTATCTCAGTGAATTTTGCTCGTACCATAAGTAATATCCTCTCATAGTACTCCAGTTCTTGCATGCACAAAAAATTTCAATGATCTCTTTCTCAGTCATAGGAGGTCTGATCCTTGCAGACTCTTTTCTTCAACGGTAGGCATATTCTTGGTAGCTTTCAGTAGACTTCTGCTTGATTCTCTCTAAAGAGTGTCGATCGGGAATGATTTCCAAATTGTAAGCAAAACTTTCAATGAAATTTTTAGCCAAAGAATTCCAACTTGGCCATTGTTTCATTTCTTGAGAAGTAAACCATTCCAATGCTTCTCTGCTTAGACTTCGGCTAAAGAGCCACATCAACAACGCCTCATTTTTACAAACTCCTACAAGTTGGACACAATAAGCCCTCAAATGAACTAAGGGATTCCCAAATCCACTAAAAATGTCAAATTTTGGTACTGTGAACCCTTCTGGGAGATTCAAATTCGAATGAAATCCACAGGTCTTCATAATTGAGTCTCATAACATCTGGGGTGTAGTGAAACTCCTTCATTACTTTTGCAATTTCTTTCTTCAAGCTCTATTTAGTTATTTCCTCTTTGGACCTCCATTCTTTCTCCTTCTCCTCATCCTCATGGTGGTTGGTTTTGAGATATGTGGTGAGAGGAAGGTATGGTTCTAATAATGTTGGGTCATGAAAAATGGCTTCTGAATGTATGAGTTAAATGATAAGTGGGTTTTGAATGCCTTGAGCAGGGGTTTGATATGCGAAAGGGAAAGTTTGGTAGATGTCGGTGTTTGAGTTTTTAGGAGGAGGTGACTTCTGGTATGAAGATGTCAAGACCCCGACCCACCGTAACTGGCACCCACAATACTTATTTCAGTGGAAGAACTATTTCTACAGCCAAGCTTATCAACTTAAGAAATAAATATTAAAAACCTTGCAGAAGAAGGAATATAACCAGAAAATAATATTGAGTTCCCATAAACTCAGCCAATAATTTTAATAACTACGAAATTGCGAAAGTCAACACATCCTAGGAACTGAAAGTCATCAGTACCAAAACTCTAACCAGTGTCAATATAAGAAAAGGGGAAACACTCCCCAAACAGAAGTCAAAATACTAAAACAGAGTCTAAACATCAGAGTCCCAAAAGAAGGACTGAGATTAATGGAAAAGTCCACAGCAATATGAGAAAATAGCTCACCCATAGAATTTGAACAAACTTCTAATATTTCAACTGAGGTCTCTCTACAACCGATTGAATATGCCCTGTACTCAACAAAAGGTGTTGAATATGCCCTGTACTCAACAAAAGGTAGAGCAAGAGAAGTATCAGTATAAAAAGATAATGGTGTACTGATAGGATCATTAGGTTAGCCAGTAAGAGGATCATAGACAAGTAAATTTAACACAATAGAAATATACATATACAAAATAAGTCAAGCAATCTCAAGTTCAACTATAATTCAGCAATATCTCAACTCAATAACTTCCACATGCTATAACTTTATACTAGGGTCCTCTAAAGGGACCTATAAATAATCAACTTTATGTCGGAACGTGACACCCAATCTAATTATGTGTTGGAATATGACACCTGATCCAAATATATGTCAGAACATGACATCCGATCCAAATATATGTCGGAACATTACACCCGATTCAAATTATGTTTTGAAATATGACACCCGATCCAAAGGTACCACAATCACAAATATATTTAGTATTTACAAAATTTATATCACCAAGAACAAGTTCCTCATACAAACAAGCCAGTAAGTGATCATTTCACACATAGTCTAGCATGTTTCCCTATTCATATACATACATGCATATGATGAAGCAATTTAGCAAGTATATGAAACACATACGGGAAACTAGACCATCACCTACCTCAAATTCAATCTTCAACAAGCTTACAATGCAAGAGTCTTTCCTTTTCGGGTTCATTCTTCTCGTTCCTGGTCTAGAAATCAGTAAATGCATATAAAGAATCAACACAATGGCCCAACTATCAGGAAATATAACATAATTTTACACCCTAGGTCAACCCTTGATCCTAACCTTACCCTAGGTTTAATTCCCACCATAGATTTTCAGATCAAATCCTCCCCCAATAATTACCACCCATACTTTCTATTTTTTAGGAATCAGAGTATGAATCTAGGAGTAAAAACCTTATATTATGCGTGGAAATCTGTGGAAAATTGGTAGAATTCTCTCTAGGTTGCCTCTTGAAGTTTTAGAAACTGATTTTGCAGAAAAAGACCATTTCTGAACTTTTTTACGACTTATGTCGCTACTGTCCTGCTATGGCAGGATACATCCCTCTCTGGAGGGAATAATCCCACAATGGTGGGATATGCAGAAATAGTGAGATTAGAGTTTGTTCTCCAAGCTCCCATTTCACAATATACCACTTCCAAAGATGTATTAAAAGTATACCCTTCACACCAAATTTAATTCCAAGAACTCGCTCGAGTGTGATTTTGCAAAACTGTAAATACTCTGAATCTTCTTGGATATTAGCCTATCTAATAAAATTATAGACTTGACTTTTGATCATTCACATGATCGCCCTAGATTTCACCTAACTCAGAATTCGTCCAAATCCAGCCTAGGCTCAAATTTTCCAAAGTTACTACCCAAAGTTTTCTGGCCCAAAATCCTTCCCCATTGTCCTATTCCTAACGACGGGGATGGGTCGTTACAATAGATACCAATTTATCCATCACTCATCCTTGAGTGACTGACTAAGGAAAATAGGGTTAAGGTAAAGATAGAGTAGTATCTATTTCGTCGAACTATTAAGGATACTTGTTTCGCATGTCTTTCTTAGTCACCCAAGTAGCTTCGTCTTCCGGATGATATTTCCATTGCAGTTTAACCATGTTGATCTCCTTATTCCTTAATTTTTGGACGTCATGATCAAGAATTGCAATTGGCTCTTCTTCATACTGAAATTCCTTGTCTAATAACACCAAGTTCCATTTAGTGATGTAGTCCCCATTCCCATAGTACTTTTTCTACATAGACACTGGAACACCGAGTGTACTCCAGAAAAACTAGGTGGTAAGGCCAACCTGTACGCCACTGGCCCAACATAATCAAGAATTTCAAAAGGATCAATGCAACAAGGACTGAGTTTTCCCTTCTTGCTAAATCTTATCACCCCTTTAATGGGTAACACTTTTAGAAGTACTTGTTCACCATCCTCGAATGTCATATCCCTTACTTTTCAGTCAGCATACTCCTTTCGACGACTTTTAACCGCTAGAAGCTTATCTTGAATGCTTCTTACCTTATCTTAAGCATCCTTCACTAAATCAACCCCCAATGGCTCCACTTCTCCAGGTTCAAATCACCCTATGGGAGACCTATATCCCCTCCCATACAGCGCTTTGAATGGTGACATATCAATACTGGAGTGATAGCTATTTTTGTAGGAGAACTCACACAAGGGAAAAAACTTGTCCCAAGATGCTCCTAAATCTGAGCCTTAAGCTTTCTTAACTCTGCCAGAGCCATACGATTTGGAGGAATGGAAATTGGACGGGTACCCGACTCTAATTCAATGCAGAAATCTATGTCTTGGTCAGAAGGCATACCAGATAAGTCTGAAGGGAAAACTTTTGGAAACTTACACACTAATGGGATAGACTCAATAAAAGGAGACTCTACTTCCACATTACGAATATAGGCCAAATAGGCGAAACAACCCTGCCCCACCATTTTTTTAGCTTAGAGAAAGGATATGACCTTAGCTGGCTTAGGCTTATACACCCTTTCCCTCTCTATCTTTTCCCTCCCCGTAATCTCTAGAGCCACAGTCTTTTCTTTGAAAGTAAGTACAACAAAGTAGGGGTACAACCAAGTCATGCCTAAGATCACATCAAAATCTGTCATGTCTAGGATCACTAAGTCAACCTAAGTATGGTATCTCATAAACACAACAAAACAAGAACGATATACATGGGTGACTATGATTAAATTTCCAACAGGGGTAAAAACATAAACAGGGACATCCAATATGTCACACAATGTATAAAAAATAAAGGCATATCTTACAGGAACATAGGAATAAGTGGAACTCGGATCAAATAAAATAGTAGCCATCCAGTCACAGACAAGAATAGTACCTGTGATAACAGTGTCAGACGCCTCTGCCTCAGTTTTTCTAGGGAATGCATAAAACTGACCCTGGACATCCTTTTAGGCCACCTCCCTGCCTGGCTGGACTTCTCCTTGACCTGCACTACTACTATCTCGGCCCTCACAGCCTCTCAAATTTCCTCCTCGCCCACTTTGTAGACATCCTCTACTATTGTTCGCTCCAACTACTGAGACCACTGCTCAGGCCTGCTAGGGTGCTAAAACTATCCCGTTGGGGTGAGGATATTCCCTCCGTATATGTCCCATCTATCCACAGTTAAAATAGCTACAATTAAAAGACGGGCGGCTACTTGGGAATGATGCTCCCTGGCCTTCATGGGCTTGATGCTGCTGTGGAGTACCTGAAAAAATCTTAGTGAAAGAGGGCTTCGCTGATTGAATTAGCTGAGCAGCAATCACCTGCCTGCCTGACACTCTGGAATAGGATCCCTAGAAGTTACCTACACTCTTGGGCCTTTTAGCCAAAGCCTTGGATTGCCCATCCTTCCTCACACCTTCAACTTTCTTAACAAAGTATGTGACTTCGTTGAAACTCCTATCGGATGAAGTCATATGAATAGAAATTACTTGTAACTCGGGGTTCAACTCCTTTATAAACAACCTGACCCTCTCTTCTTTAATAGTGACCAGATGAGTAGCGTACCTGCATAGTGCATGAAATTTAGACTCATAAGTAGCCACTGATAACCCTCCTTACTCAAGGGACATAAATTTGTCCTTTCTTTCCCTCAAGGTACGAGGCACATACTTCTCTAGAAGTAGAGCATGGAACTAAGCCCAAGTGAGTGGGGGAAACATAGGCGAACGACACTCTACATGGCTCTCCACCATTGCTTGGCCTCACCCTATAGCTGGAAAGTCACAAACTCCACTCCATGCTGATACACTATACCCAGCTTGTGCATCCTCTTATAGCAATCAAGAATAAACTCGTAGGCATCCTTATTTTTCAATACCATGGAAAATAGGAGGTTTGAGTTTGAGAAACTTAGTGAGCATGTCATGCTCAGTACCCATCATCATCGGACCCATCAGTGGCCTGAAGAAAGAATTTGTGCCTACCACCCCATCTGTTGGTGGAACTTCAACAGCAAATGGATGATCAACAGGAGCTGGTGCTGCAGGCATGGTGGGGATGGCGCCCGTGCCAACTAAGACACTCAGGAAGGCCATGATCTGCTGGCCCAAAATTGGGTCTAGAGGGGCAATTCCAGCAGCCTCAGTTTGGTTATCCTCCTACTGTTCAGCCTGCTCCTGTTTATCTCCAACTTCCATCTCTCCCTCAAACTTATTTTTGAGAGCAGAAGGGGTCTCATGTACCATCACCTCCTCAATAGGGACCTCTACTCTAGCAGATGTTGCCCTTCCTCTGCCCCTACCTCGCCTACCTCTCCTGCCTCTCCCTCTGCTATGCCTTTGAATGACTGGCTCTTCTTCGGGCTCAACTGGAGCTAGTGGCCTGACATTGTTGTAATGTTTTTTAATCATCTGCAGACAAAGTGAAAGTGATTAGATACCAATTTGGATCACCATATACCAATTGAATCAAGTTATAACATAAAGAAAAGAAGATAGTGAAATTTTTCCTAAAATCCTGTAGCCTTTGGAAGAAAAGCATGAAAATATAACACAATTTTAACTCTCGGCCAACCCTTGATCCTAAACTTACCTTATAATTAATTCCCACCATAGATTTTTGATTCAAACCCTCCTCCAATAATTACCACCCATACTTTCTAGTTTCTAGGAATCAAAGTATGAATCTATGGAGTAAAAACCTTACCTTAAGCGTGGAAATCCATGGAAAATTGGTAGAATTCGCCCTAGATAGCCTCTTGAAGTTTTAGAAACTGATTTTCCAGAAAAAGAACATTTCTGGACTTTTTTGCAACTTAAGCCGCGACTGTCCAGCTCTAACAGGACCCATCCTGCTCTAGCGGCCCCACTTTAGCTGGAATAATCCCTCTCTGACAAGATATGTCGAAATGGTTAGCTCAGAGTTTGTGCTCCAAGCCCCCATTTCACAACACACCCCTACCAAAGATGTATTAAAATTATACCTTTCACGCCAAATTCGATTTCGAGAGTTCTACTCGCCCGAATGCGATTCCATGAAACCATAAATTCGACGTATCATCTTGAATATCAGCCTATCTAATAAAATTATAGATTTGACCTTTTATTAGTCACATGATCTCCCTAGACTACAATTAACTCAGAATTCGTTCAAATCTAGCCTAGGCTCAAATTTTTTGAAGTTATTAGTCGAAGTTTTCTGGCCCAAAATCATTCTTCATTGGCCTATTCCTAACGACGGAGGGTAGTTCTTTATAGAATAGCTAGCATGATAGGTGTTAGGGATACTTAAATCGATAATTGGAGGTTTGAGGATTATAGTAGTGGGTGGGTTATTTGGGGACTATTCTGATATTGGATTCGGAGTAGGACAATGGAGTGGGGCCTTCCGCCATCTGGAATAGGGATGTTATTGGAGATGTCTAGAATTTCCAAATCTCAGGTCTTTTGCATTTCAGCCCTCATTTCAATAATCTATTGCATCAGTTGTGCAATCAGCTTATTCTGCTTGGCAAAAATAGGCTTCATCACAGTAATTTCAGTCAAATCAATGTCCTTACAATTTTCAATCACTTTTTCTTTTACTTTTGACATACTTTGGTTAGGGAAAGAATCTTTAGACCTCGTGAAGTTTGGATGTTCGGCCATTTCTCAACTTAGACCAGTTCTAATTACCTGTAAAGAAGAATAACTCAACAAGTAAACATGTTAGTCTCTATAGATGATAAATAATACAAGATATCACATAAAGAACAGCAAAAACCCAAGAGTTTCTTCATTTAAAGATAAACTAGCCCACAAATATAGGAAAATGACTAAATATACAGGATTTTGCCTATTCAATTTGATATTTGTGAATAAGGAACATTGACTTATGTTGAGCCAAGGTTTTCTTGCATTTTCACGGTTGTATCTTGATCATCTATTGATGTGAAATTTGTATTTTTCTTGTAAAAAATAAAGGAGGGAAAGTAAACTTTTGAAGGATAGGGACCGGGCCTTGAAAGGCTACCTATGTATCTCACGAAGGAGAATTCAGGTCCTACGTAGTTCAAATAGCTAGAATCTCTTTTCGAACGAAAAATCAACCTTTTTGAGATGTGAATGGAGTTTGAATTTTGTTGGAAAACTTAAGACTCGATGAGCATTTGAACAAACTTTTGATAATGACTTGATATTTGTGTTTATGAGGCTCTAGAATTTATTTTTTTGAAAAAGAGTGGATTAACATGTCTCAAAATGAAGCACCACATTCACAAAAATAGTTATAGTATATAGCACATAAACATTTATTGCACAAAAATAGTTATTGCGTGTTCTAAATAGATATGTGACCCTTTTGTGCCAAAGGTAGGCCTAACGTTTTGAAGGATGTATAATGCCATTTTGAAATATTCCATTGCCCAAAAAACTATACAAATAATAGGGAATACATGATAGGAAAATAGGGATATAAATAATTAGTCCCACGCAGGATTACAATCCTAAACTAAGACTTCTTGAAAGACCCTCCGTTCTTAATAGCTCTGAACGCCAATGCCTTTTGGATAGATTAGAACTCGTGAAAATTCTTCTTCGTCTAGACTAAGCTATTAAAAATCTAACCCTGAGGGAAAATAGTTTGCTAAAAGACATATACAACCTTCAAATTTAAATACATAAGTATGATCGTCCATTTAGGTCTAGGATCATTTTGGACTCAAGGTGGTCTCTCTAATGGGCCCAAATGCCTTGGGTGTTAGGTCAACTTAGGTCAATCTACTAAATTAAGGTTTTGTCTTTGCTCTATGCTAGTTGACTAAGAGTGTCTTTTGAAGGACTGGCAATCCAAGCAAATCAGGCTAGAACTTACGATAACCGTTGGACGCATGATGAACTAATAAATTGCCGATTGTTCTGTAAAAGGACTAAGTATAAAACATCCCGGCTACGGTTCAGCAAAATTGTTCTTTAATATGCTATATATTCAATTGAAATATGTCATTAAATACAAATGACAGTTCAATATATAAATTTAATACATAACTGCACATTTAAGGAAAATAAATATTTCTAATTATTACAACCCAAATAGTTAGTCAACTAAGCAATTAAATCTAATGGTTAGAGGCTAATTAAATCCCCAGCGGAGTTGCCATTTCTATTATGTCATTGAAAAGACAGAGTTTAAAATTGATTTAGACTTTTGAAGAAAAAATCAACTTGAAAAAGGAGCTGCGACTTAATTTTGAAGAAATTAAGAAAACTTTAATTTAACAGACTTTAACATAAATAAATTTTAACAATTAAAGAAAATAGGTAAGAGCTCAAATTATCATTTCAAGAAGGCATGAGCACTTGAAATGGCTGCTAACACACGATTCTCCGATGATTTGAAAAACTCATTTGACTAACTTAAAAAAAAAAGTAAATAAGACATTAAATGTTATAAGTAATAAAACATTTTAAAATATTAGATGCAAGTAAGACATTTTACAATATTAAGTAAATAAGACATTTTAAAGTATCGGAAAAAAATAGTAATTTAAAGAAAAACTGAAATTATTTAGAAAGAAAATAAACTTTGTCGAAAATGACCAAGTAAAAGAAAAGTAATTAAATAAACAAATTATTATAAAAAAAGGTCCTCTCTTAAAGGGGTTTAATTAAGTTAACTAAACAAATTAATGTTAGAGTTAATATCAGTCAAATAAATAAATTAAATAAATGAATACAAATTAAATGAAGTAAATAAATTGGTCCAAACCCTTAGTTTCTGTCCATCTGAACTAAGTGGTTAGGCCGAATTGTTGCTTTTGGGCCTTTCTAGCCCATTTATTCCAATCCTAAAGCTAAAATAAATGATTGCCCCAAAATGGGTGGGCTTTGGCCCACTTCTGAAATGTATACATCAGATGTGTACGACTGTTATATATCGATGTATATTGGCTATATAAAACCTAATTTTATTCTTTAACCCCTGTATATTAGCTTTCTGTACACCTGTATAATAGCTTCCATTTATCTCATTGGCCCATTTGACGAGGTTGACTTAACGAAGAGATGAGTTTGGGCCTTTATGGCACAACTCAAAATGCAAAGAGGAGGCAGGGAGTCCAAATAGACTCGCATGGAGTTACATGCACAAAACAAGATGATAAGGATTAATGAAGGTTAACCATCATTTAGACATAAGATACTACCATAACAAGTTCAATACAAATCATTGAAACGATGATTTAATTAAGAATAAACATCCAGAAACAAGTTCAATACAAATCATTGAAACGATGATTTAATTAAGAATAAACATCCAGAAACTCCCAACTTATGTCTAAGATGAATAAAGCATTCATGTGAGCAATTCATGAGGAATAAAATTTAAGCAATAAACTACTAAGAGAACTATATATGGTTAAACATCATATTTAACTTAATAATTGAGGGGAAGCAAGCAACATCTTGGAAAATTTTCCAGCAGCAACAGTTAGAAACAAAGAGATCAAACTGAGTGAGACCACAATTAAATGCTAACATTTGGGGCATTGCTATCAATTGTTAGACCTTTCAATAATAACCAAATTATCCTCCTATTTTTACACACCAAATATAGGATTAATGGCTAACAAGTTCTAAAACAAGAGCATAGCTACTGCCAAGCATAAGCTTCTAGAGAACAAGGAAAATAAGTCATTATATCAAATTATAAAAAAAATTAGAGCTAAGCAAATTTAGAGTAAACCTATTTAAACAGAAAAACCATTATACTAGCATATTTAGACATGGATTTAATAAAATAACTTCAGCAAATAAGGAAAAAGCAATGCACTTTTTTTTAACGGAGACATAAGAATGAACATAACATCATTATGTAATACGTTGTAATATGTTGTTAATACTAAAACAATACATAAACAAATATGGGAAAAAACCTAGCCAACTAGTAGCCATATTTCGATCATGAGAAGACTTTCTTTTGGTAATTTAAACATGGACAAAAATATAGAATTTGAATAGCCAAAAGTAATTCACTGGATAATTATCTAAACTATGACAAAAATAAGCTAAAATATTGAGGGCTAGAAAGGGGAAGAGATACAATCTAGTTAAAGCATTATATGAATAAATAAAGGAACATGTTGAAAACAGAGCAAGGTAAAAATAAAACAAATTCGACAAATATTCAATTAGGCAAATTTGAGGTTAAGAGAATCAGCTTGGAATTAAGGAAACTCAAAGAAAGGAAGACACGCTTGTAAGAGAACACAAACAAAGATCATGTCCATAATATCCTGAATCGAATAAACACTAAGACAAACTAACATATAGAGATCATTATACTAACATGAAATCAAAGTCACGACCTCCAAAATCGAGAACCAGCAGAATCACAGCTAAACAACTAGAGATAAGAGTGGTGACTCTATAAAAAAACAAGATTCATAACTCTTATTTTATCAAAGATATCGAGAATATAGAGCATGGGAAGCATTCAAACTATTTGATATAGAAAGCAGTGATATTAAACTAATCGAATCATTCATAAAATAATGTTGACATTCAACTCACATTCAAGTTGCACTAAGAAACACAACCATATAACAAACAACAATAAAATCCTATAGATCAAGACCATTCAGACAGAATCCATCACAAAACATACATTATTCAAAAAGGAAACGAGAGATAAGAATGAGGATATTACCTTTCCTGGATCAGTGTTCTGGGATGAGATGAACGGAAGCCTCTTCACCATCGGCACTAAGTCTTGATTCGAGAAGCCGAAATAAAACTTGAGCAAGGATTTCAAAAGTAATCTTCTTTGGTATTTAGGATTAGGTAATTTTTTATTTTTCTTAGAAAAATATGACATTCTCAGTTTCTTCTGTCAAAAAAACTCATCACTTTAGAAGAAGGGACCTTATATAGGAGAAGAATTGAGGAAAATGGGGGAGGGGGGAACGGATAAATATTCTCACATCCCTTCCAAAGATGCCCAATTTCAAACAACTCGAATAAATTGTGAAGATAGGTGGACGGTGAAGGATCGATTGAAGCTTCTCAAAGCTTTACGTGGCGAGCTCTCCACAAACCAAGGATGAATAGGACAGAGCTGTTGCTTGAATCATACGAGTTGTCAGGAATGTTGGGAAGGGGATGATGAACAGTGTATGCATACGGGTATGAAGGTATGTATTGGAATGTATGTGTACGGTGTATACATCATCTAGGAGTGTATGCAAGTGTTTGTTCTTTTTGTTTTGGGAAATGGGTTTGCTAAGAGAAGGGAATGGGCCGTTGGTTTTGGCCTTTAGGGTCGGTGGGGTTGCAGTTGTATATGATTGTAATGTTGGTAGGAAAAATTACATCATATATATATTTAAGAGTCAATATTTCAAGTTTTGAATGTAGTTTTTAGTATGTTCAAGTTATAATATTTTATTTTCAAATCTTAACATATCTCTATTTACTTAAAATTAATTTAAATTAAATCATTTATAATTTTTTTAATTTGTCTCCACATAATTAATGGAAGTAATAATCACAAAGATGACACATTTATTGAAACAATCCAATCACTACAATCAAGGGATACTAATAGTTTCTCTTTCTACTTTACCATCTCTCTTCAACTTCATTCTAAATATTTTCTTCTACACCATTTCAATAGCTTTATTTTCAATACGATTTCAACGGTTTATCAGGAAGCATAAAAATAAAAAATCTTGTCAAACACCAAGAAAGAGTCCAAGATTTGTAGAAGATGAACATGACGTAAATATTAAGCCACCAGCCTTCAACATTTTAACCCAGGACCCTATCAAAAAGAATACCACCCCAGCAAACAATAATCCAACTCCTTTAAAGAAGAATCAGAATACATCCACGAAGAAGAAAATACAAGTCAAGAACAAAGAAACCACAGAGAAGGGGAAAAAAAGAAAGGGGAAGATGTTGGATTCTCATTCATCCAATTTTTCAGATTCAAATTCTGATTCTGATTTCGTAAGTAAGAATAAATCAAAAAAGGCATAGAGTGTGGAAAAGGGTGAGCCTTCAAAACCATCGAGAAAAAAAGACCTAATAGTTCGACATTGAAGGATTAAAAAAATTATTTCTTTCCAATACTTTATAACAATTATTTTTGAATATATTCTTTTTAAGTTTCTTTATGCATATCTCTATTATGAAAGTTGTATGAAATTACTACGAAATTGGTATACTTTATGTCTTGGTATTTTTTGAAAAAATAGGATGATTTTGATATACCTTATGTATATTTTTAGATTGTTTATTTGTTATTATAGACTATATTTTTTATTGTGTGTTTTTACAATTGCCCTAAATTTGTACAAATCTGACATTTTGATGAAGGTGTATTTATGTATTTTAAGATTATATTAAATTAATATGTAATTGGGATAAAATGTTTTATATACAAACTCTTACAAAGTATGTAGTACCTTTTTTATGAAATTTGTATATAAAAGACATGTAATTGATATGATTATAGATTATGTATCATAGACCTAATTTTGCTTTTTTTTTTATAATTATCCAAAATTGAGTTAAATTGGATAAGTTTGATATATATTTTTTGCATTTGACATGAAATTGGTATGGATTTTTGTAGTGTGATATAGTTGGCATGGAATGTGCACTATGTGAATATCAAATGGCATGAAAGTGACACGAATTTTGGCAAATATTTTGACATGAATGTGTACTCTGTCAACCTAAATGGAAGGGAAGGAACTTGACATAAAAATGACATGTAATTTGTATAGACTTGACATGAAAGTGACACGTAATTTGTATAGACTTGTCATAATGGTATGCAATGGGTGTATAATGTATATATAAATGACATTTAATTACTATGAAAGTCATGTGATTTAGCTATAGTGTTTATATATTGTCACGACCCAATTCCTTAAGTCATGATGACATCTACTATAATCCACCAGTAGATAAGTCAATCCGTCAATCCGGAACTTCAAGTAATGGGTTTGAGGGAAGAAACTAAACAAGAGTGGCGAATTATAAAGATAGGCAGAAAGAATGAGCGGAAGTAAAACAAAACATGATATAAACAACTAAAGATCCCTCCTAAAACTTGGAAGTCACAAGTATAGAGCTGCTACAAAATAAAAGATGAGTACAAGTCCCAAAAATGGACCAAAAATATATACAACAATTGACTAGTCTCAAACGGCAAAAGATGGGCCATCCATACTGAAGGAGACAGGAATGATCCAAAAATGTCAAGTGCTCACCCTAGTCTCTGAGGCTGATTCCAACAGGCTCGATCTATCCACAGCGGTAGCTAGTGCTCGGTCCTACACCACAAAAGTAGATGCAGAGTGTGTATAAGTACCAAGACAACAGGTACCTAGTAAGCATCATAGGACGAATGAGCAAAAAAGGTAAAAACAATATGAAAAAGAGAAATAGCCTAAATAGAAGTCAACATAAGAATCAAAAAGGAAAAGAGTACTATCTATGAGAACTACAACTAACTATACCCAACAGGGCCCCCATAAGCCCAGCCGGAACATTCGTGCGTAAGTTAAATAAAAACCCGGACGAACCCCCATAAGTCCGCTGAGTACACAGAATAGCTACAACTACCAAGGCTACAACCAAGAATCTGCGATGTTAGGAGCCGAAGTACTATATCATTTCCAAACCCAGAATCTCCAAGAGTCAATCGATCTAGGGGTGACTTTGGGTCGAGGCCAGGACTGGGACCCATATACTCCCCCGAATGTTTAAAGTGTCCAAGGCCGGGACTGAGTACCTGGATACTTTCCATAATACATTGGTACAGTCGAGGCCGGGACTAAAAACCCGGATGGTCTTTATAATACATCGGTATAATTAAGGCCGAGACTGGGTATCCGAATGCTCATTATACTAGCAAGCCGGTAGAGGCCGAGGCTGAGTACCGAATGCTCTCCGATAATTCAGAACGGAGGCCGAGACTTGATACCTGGAAGCTCACAGATAATTT
The DNA here is from genome assembly GCF_947179165.1 of Solanum dulcamara. Lineage (NCBI taxonomy): Eukaryota > Viridiplantae > Streptophyta > Magnoliopsida > Solanales > Solanaceae > Solanum > Solanum dulcamara. The sequence goes on along the minus strand of NC_077239.1, from coordinate 57,324,119 downwards.
ATCCCATAATGCCAAACATTCTATTTCCCAATTAAAATACAAAAGTACCAAAAATCTTTTCCCAAATGAGTCAACCAACATGTCGCCAAAAATGTAACTGGAGCCAAAGTCAATGATCACGAAATCTAGTGTTGCTGACGCATCATGAAAGTCACGATTATATCAATTTATGGATGAGGATATTTTAAAGAGCAAGGGTAATACCAAACTAAGTCCAAACTACTAGGCACTAGACCGCTACACCATTCTACAATGTTCTAAGTCTATCGGAGCGACGCCGGGGCATCTAAAGCAAGTTTACATCCCATACTAAGGCCAACATACTCCACAGTATCAACAACATGCTCATTCAACTCTCCTTATAATACTAACAAATAACGACAAGACACACATACTTCTAAATCTCCGAAAAACCCAATAACAAGCCTAATACATGATTTCTAATAGCTAAAATATACAATCAAACTACCCAATCCAAATTTCAACTACTTCAACATGCTTTCACACATTCCATCTCAATCTAAAGAAACGTAAATCATAGCCTACCTGTAGGCTGAACATGCGGGCTTCAAATCACTATACCGGAGCTTTTCCCTTCTGAACTATCTCAAAATATTGCCACACTATCAAAAACAGAACCACGATGTCAATACGGTTGATTAGACACTAATTTCATAATTTTAGAGCCGGACCATTTTGGGGTCTAAAATGGGAATTGTGGGATCCGCATACGAAATTCTGGATTTGAATCCCAAAACAGGTTCCAAACGTCATCCCGAGCTCACAAATCAGATTTATAATAAATTTGGGGTGGGAAATTACATGGGACGAGCAAACAACCACAACTCATAAATTCTAACTAAAGACCTAAAAATGTCAGCATCAAGATCAACTAATTTCAAAAAAAGAAGACCTTTCCAACCCAAAAAATTATACTACGATGATCCGTGTGAAAAAACACACAATCTAGACTCAAAAATCACTCAAAATGGAGTTATATTGACCATGATACACTCTTCCAAAATTCAATAAAATTTCATTCCGAAAAAGACTAAATCAGTAACTAAACACGCATTTTTACCTCAAACAAAGCTTCCCCTCGCGTATCTGAGCTCACCACGAGATTCCTCACGAAATTCTATTGAATTTAGACCCTTAAATCACAAAAATTGGGTTTATATAGGACAAAAATAATTTCTCAAAGTTCTTCAAAAATACAATCCGAAAATGGATACTGCTGCAAATAAAATCATGATTTTTATCTAAATCGAATGCTCCAAATAAGTTTTCAATCTCTCCAATGCATTTTCCATGAAAAATATCACAAATTTGCCGTTTGAATCACCCAATTTGGAGCTATATAACTCAAGATAAAGAGTTTTAAAGTAGGAGAAAAACCCCAAAACGGGTTGCACCAGATGCTGCCAAAATTAGATTTTGAAAAATCCAAAATCTCCGATGTGTTGCTCGGGATTCGTTCAGAATCCGATACAAATAAATAAGATATGCTATCCCACTAAATTTGATATTCCAGACTCAATGGAATATTCAAAATTCCCATACGAGATCATTTTAATAAAAAGTGGATTCCACACCCAAAAGCTATTTTGAGCCACATTCCACAATGGACTTTGATATTAGTCCGGAAATCCCGAAAAGCGAATGAAGGGTCATTCTAGATCAAAATTGACATTTCGAACCTAACCGCGCTGTCAGAATTTTCATTCGAGTGCGTTTTCCATGAATGTTGACCAAAGTCAAAAGCGTCAAATGGTCCAAACTCGTATCGATTGCCTCGATAATGATTCCAACAGTTCTACTAGTCTAATTTGGTCATTCCGGAGCTGATGGAACCCTCATAATTTGAGTTCGAGATCTCATTGACCCAAAACTCGAAAAGTCACAACTAAACCAACTTAGGTCTTCAAAATACTAAAATGGACTCAGGACCTCTAAAAATTCAACCAACACTTCTTCTAGATCAAAAACCATCTCCCAAATCCAACAGAATCTTCAGAATTCCATTTCGAACATCGTAACTCCAAAATTTGACCAAAGTCAAATCTTGACTTAAAATTCCTCAATTTCTCAACTTAAGGCCTATAAACTTCGTTACAACTCCAAAAGTGATTTCGTAAAGTCTCCTAAACCAATTTCGACATTTTGGAGTTGCTGGAATCAATGAAATTTCATTCCAAGACATGTAGCTCTGATTGACCCCAAATACCACTTTTGAATACTTAAAACTTATAAAAACTCAAAATTTCCAAAGACTTAACTTTTCATAGAATTTTCTAAAAATCAACACCCGGTACCAATCAAAAACAACTCGGGGCATCTAATGGGAGGGGTAAAATGGTCATTTTACAAAAATTTCAAAAATGACCTTCCTCATTACAACATTCACTACTAAAGGAACTTTTGTTTGTGAAAGTAGGGACAAGAGTATACCTGGATGGACAAATAAGATGGGGAACTGCTCGCGCATCTATTGCTTGGTCTCCCATGTAGCCTCTTCGATTAGACAATGGCACCACTAGACCATAATCACAAGGATGGACTTAGAATGAAGCTGGCAAACATCTCTGGCTAGAATAGAAACTGGCTCCTCAACAAATGTCAGGCGATCATCCAACTCAACAGAGTCATACTGAAGCTCGTGAGACTCATTTGGAATGTACAGGCGTAACATAGAAATATGAAAAATAGGGTGTATAGTTGAAAATGCTGGTGGAAAATCCAACTCATAAGCAACTTCTCCAACTCTCCTTAGAATCTCAAAGGGCTCGATATACCTGGGGTGAAGCTTACCCCACCTACCGAATCTCATCATGCCCTTCAAGAGATACACCCGCAAGAATACCTAATCTCCGACCTTGAAGCACAAGGGCTGACTCCTATGATCAGCCTACTCTGGTGCCTACTCTGAGCTATCCTTAACTTATCCTGAATAACTCAAACTCTAGCTATGGCATCCTAAAGTAAATCGGTATTGTGCGTCCTAGGCTATGAAGACTCAAACTAACCAACCAGATTACGACAACGCCTACCATATAAAGCCTCAAATGGGTCCATCTGAATACTAGAGTGGTAGTTGTTGTTGTACGCAAACTCTGCCAAAGCTAAGTACTGCTCCCAATGACCCTTGAACTCTAATACACAAGCTTGCAGCATATCCTCCAGAACCTGAATAGTATGCTCTGATTAACCGTCGGTCTATGGATGAAATATCATACTAAGATCAAACCGGGTGCCTAACTCTCTCTGAAAGTCCCTCCAAAAATTGAAAGTAAATTGAGATCCCCTATCTGATATAATAGATATCAGTACCCCATGCAGATGGACCACCTCCTGAATATAGATTCGAGCTGGACTATCTATAGTAAAAGTGGACCATACTGGCAAGAAATGCGTTGACTTGGTCAATCGATCAACAATGACCCAAATACCATCATTACCTCTCGATACATACTCAGCTATATCTCTCTTCATACCATACCACTAGTAATGTTGTCTCAAATCCTGATACATCTTCGCGGTGCTCGAATGGATAGAATATCTGGAATCATGGGCTTCATAAAGTGTTATACCCCACACTTTTACACCTTGAAACATGTTCCTAACCTTCTTGAAAATAGCCATGTGACCTCTACTGTCCACACACATCAAACAACTCTAAGGAAAGAAGAATGTGATACCCTGTAGTAGGGAAGGTTGAAAATAGATTCATAGGAAGTCGGAAGGAGTTGGAGGCCAAATAATGAATCGTAGGGCTCAACTTACCTATGTAAGCTATTAATTTAGAAGTCTTACATACTTAAGCCACTTGAGTACATACCAAGCTTACGTATCACGAATTACATAGGTTCTTAAAATAAGATGAGACTACGAACCCACGAGGAGGAGGATAGAATGACACATGGCAGCATAGGGAGGTGACACGCGCCAGAAGGTGACCCATCTTCTTGGGTTCAAGTATGTGAACCACCTACTTGGGGGTGGTGGGTGGACCCCACTGCCATGTGACAGCCCTTAATTGGCAGCATGTATGTATTGGCCTAATAGGGGTTGGACATGTGTCACCCTTAGGGGATGACATGTGTCACCCCATAAGTCAATATATATCTACATGTTAAATGACTCTTAGTCTCATTTTCATCCAAAAACTTTAGCAAAGAAAGAAACAAAAGCCCTAAACTAAGAGAGGAAAAGGTGACGGCCTAGGGGAAAAAAAGGTAAGTCTGGATTTCCTTCCGTAAATTAATTATATAGGGTATAACACGATGATATGGAGGTATTAATAGTATAAAATCATGGTTTGGATCAGCACCAAATGAATAGCAAGAAGCCACAATGTTTTAACTGCATTAGAAAAGTTTCCGAGGTGAGTTTTGGCCAATTTCGAGTAAGGTAAGGTCTTTCCTTCCAATTTGAAGTTTATGGTGTTTTTATAGGATTTATTATACACCTTTTATGCAGATTGAAGTGTAAGAATGTTGTAGAAATGCTCGACGTTAGAAGCAAACTAAATTGGAGTCATTGTAGTTAAATTATAGTCGAAATGAGGCGTTATGTGTGTGGGATGCTGCTGCAGGTGTGTGGTGGTGTGTTGCAGGGATGGAATATAGAATAAAAGAGGTGTGGGTGCTTCTGGTTGCATCCAACCGACCCTCCATTTCGTATGGTTAAAAGTGTTGCAAAAAGGAAACTAGAAACCCTATTTTGGTATCGTAATTTTCAGCAAGTTGTTTGGAGCTTGTGTGGTGTAATGTTTCCATGTTTTGTGTGTATATGAGCTTCAGGTTATTGTTGTTGGTTGGCTGTATTACTTAGGGATGTAATTGGAAATTTGTATAGGGCATGTTATAGGGTAAGTGTTGCCCGATTTCCGGTAACGCCTTAACTAGCCGAGAACACGAGCGAGAAAATGAGTTCTATGAATACTTGGGTGCAACTTAAGATGCTAAAAAGTCAAGGGTTGTTGATATTCGTATTGCTTCCATGTTGAATATGTTCAAAGGACGACGAGGCGAACATGATAAAGAGTAACTCGTAAGAGGTATGTGAAGCTTCCCCTTGGCATGTCTTAGTCTTAAGTGGGTTGTATATGAAATGTGGGGGTAATTCCATTCTTAAGAATCTCTTATTTACTTCTGAATATTGAACTCCTATAGTAGTTGAACTATTTCCTTGGAAACTTCTATATGTTAAAGAGGTAACAAATGTATAGGCTCTAAGTCTTCAAGACTTTATGATAAGAAGAGTTTCTGGTCCCACAAGCGATTTGGCCTTATGTTAATACATGTCTAGGGTCCTCGAGATTACAATTGATATAGCCCATAATGGAATTTAGAGGGAACTCGAGATGACTACACTACTACTCAGGTCTTCAGATGAAAGTTTAATCTTCTTATACGGTCAAGTCTCTGATAATGTTTGAAATTGAATATGGTTACTCACTACTCTACTCGTGCATACTGTAACCCTTCTATCACCGAGTCTCGGGCCGAGGTATGTAGACGTGAGCAGTTCACTGCATTATCCACTGAGTCCCTTACTAAAGGATTGGGTACACTATACGAGGACATGATAATGCAATGACATAAAAAACTCACTGAGTCCCTCACTAGAGGGTCGGGTATGTATGTATATATGTGATGATGTATTTTAATAAGGTAGTGATGGCGCCAGGCCTATGATGGTCCTACAGATATGATTCACCGTATCCCTGATAGGGTCGGCTATATTGTATAATTTGAGAATACATGTTTTATGAATAACAGGGTACAGGTACAGATTTCTAATTTGATATTTTATCCTCTGCTTCTTTATTTCAGATATGCTTTCAGTTGTATTATGTTATGTTTTACATACTCAGTACATATATCATACTGATCCTTTTTCTTCTAGGGGCTGCATTTCATGCCTGTAGGTACAGATACAGGATTTTAGGAGTCCATCAGCTTAGGATTCCATTCAGCTCAACTAGAAGAGACTTCATTATATCGGAGCCTAATTTTTGCACTGACTGCTGATATATATAATTGTTTTTGTTTATCCAGGGATACGTCGGGGGCCCTATCCCATCATATATTGTCGTTAATATTTTTAGAGTCTGCAGACATGTGTATATAAGTTATGGATGTTAGTTTGGTTTAGCTAGGTCTATATGATGTATTTTACATGTTATTATGTTATGGAAGCCTTGTCGGCTTGCGTGCCCTTTCATGATGTGATACAAATGAAAGAGGCTGCAGGTTATGGAAATATTATCACCCAATAGGGTTCTGATGCATGCTACTATGTTGTTTATAGTTCGACTTGATCACAGTTGATAAATGTGTATACGGGAGTTCAGATCAGACCCCATTCGCGGCCTATAGGGTTGGGTCGTGATATGAAGGATAACCTGAATAAAGTCTCCAACTTTGGGAACACAAAGGCGGCCATCAAATCGTAGTATGCCATCCGAATCTATAGAAGCTTGGCCACCCTCTCCTCGCAATACTAACTCTCGAAGCTCTACCAATGCTCCATCATCAAACTGTCGGCCACGAATCTGGTCCAGTAAAGATGATTGAGCTCCCATAAAAGCCAAAATCGGTCCAGAATCTGAGATTTCCAACCTGACCATCCGATTAGCCAAATACTGGATATCCAAAGATAGGGGTTGCTCCACAGCAGAAAAGTAAGCTAAACTACCCATACTCCTCGTCTTCCAGTTCAAGGCATCTGCTACTATATTTGCCTAAAGGATAGAGATGTTATAATTGGCCAGTAGCTCAATCAAGTCCGCTGTCTAGAATTAAGATCCTTCTAACTCATAATGTACTGTAAGCTGCAGTGATCTGTATATATATCGCAATCAACTCCATATAAGTAGTGCCTGCATATCTTGAGCTCAAAAACTACCGCCGCCAGTTCTAGGTTATGTGTGGGTAGTTGCACTCGTGCACTCTCAACTGTCTAGAAGCATAAGCAATAAGTCAGCCTCGCTGCATTAGTACACACCCAAGACCTACACCAAAAGCATCGCAATATACCAAAAAGATCTCTCCCTCAACTGGCAGAGTCAGAATATGAGCGGTGGTAAGTAACTCTTTAAGCTTTCAAAAGCTTGACTCACACTCTTCAGACCACACAAAGGGAACATCCTGGCGGGTCAAATGGGTCAATGGGGCTTCAATGGTAGAGAAAGCCTCAATGAATTGTCTATAATTCCCATCCAATCTAATGAAACTCTTAATCTCCATAACAGATATAGGCCTAGCCCAACCATGAATAGCCTCAATCTTCGCCGGATCCATCCTGATACCCTCTCTAGACACCACTTATCCCAGAAATGACACAGACTCTAACCAAAACTCACACTTTGAGAATTTAGCATAAAGCTGTTGATCTCTTAAAGTCTAGAGCACAACCATCAAGTGTTGCGTGTGCTTCTCCCTACTCCGTGAGTATACCAGTATGTCATCAATGAATACAATCACGAAAGAGTGAAGATAAGGCCTAAATACTCGAGTCATAAGGTCCATAAAAGTTGTGGGGGCATTAGTAAGCTCAAAGACATCACAAGGAACTCATAGTAGCCATAGCGAGTCCAGAAAGTAGTCTTAGGAATGTCGACTACTCTAATCCGCAACTAGTGGTAGCCAGACCTTAAGTCAATCTTAGAAAACAGGGTCTCACCCTGAAGCTGATTGAATAAATCATCGATACGAGGTATGGGGTAATAGTTTTTCACCATCACTTTGTTCAACTGCTTGTAATCAACACATATTCACATAGTCCCATCCTTCTTCTTAACAAATAGGATGGGTGCACCCCATGATGACACACTCGAGCGAATAAATCCCTTACCTAAAAGATCCTCAAGCTGCACATTGAAGTCCTTGAGCTCTACAAGGTCCATACAGTAAGGTGGTATAGACATAGGCTTAGTTCCCAACACCAAATCTATGGCAAAGTCAATATATGTCTCTGGGGTAGACAAGGTAGGTCAGTAGGGAAGACATCAGTATACTCCCTAACCATAGGGACTGAGAATCAATAGTAGGGGCCTCGCTGGACACATCACAGACATATGCTAAGTACGCCAAGCACCCAAATCCAACTAGCCGTCGGGCCCACATAAAGGATATGATCCCAGTTGGTGAGCGACTATAAACACCCTGCCACAAGACCGGGGGAAAACCAGGCATGGCTAATGTAATAATCTTGGCATAATAGTACAAAACCGCATGATTAGGAGATAACCAATACATGTCCAAAATAGCATCTAAGTCTAGCATATCAAGTAAAATAAGATCTAATCGAGTCTTATTCTCGTGAATAGTAACCGTACAGGATCTACAAACCTGATCCACTATAACGAATCCCCTACCAGGGTCAAAACATGCAATGAGACCTCAAGTGACTCATAAGCAATACCAGACGTTAGCAAAATATATATAACACATAGGAATACGTGGAACCTAGATCAAATAAGGCTAAAGCAGTCTGCTGACAAATAAGGATAGTACTTGTGATAACATTATCTGATGCCTCAGCCTCTACCCTCACCGGAGCAGCACAAAAATGGCACTGTCGGCCTCTCCCATGAGCATTCACCCTACCATCTAACCTTTCTCCCTAGGAAACTCCCCAAACACCTACTAACCATCGCTGCGGCCATGACCCCGATCTATACCTCATAATGGAGGTGATGCTACTACCAACGGTCTAGCCCGACCGGGACTCACCCTAGCCCAACGCTTCAGTGAACCACAATCAAAGCATCCTGAAGCTGAGTGACCCATGATAACTCATCTGTGGTAGGAAGGAAGCGAACTTGATCCCCTCGAGCGCTGCCCTGCGGTTGAACCCCTCGAATGGGGCTGACTACCCTCAAATGCTGGTAGGATGGCCTGAATCGGCTGGCTGGACTGACCTTGCTGGTACCTATTCTGCTAGAACTGCTAGTGGGGCCTGTCATGAGTATCATGGCCTCTAGAATGGGACCCACTTTAGCTTTTCTGATGCCTAGGTCTCTTATTGCAGCCCCTATGGGCCTGACGATGAATAATCTTGATCGTGCGGGCATGATCCACCACATCCAAAAAGAAATGGCTCGCAGAAACCAAGTGCTCAGTCCCCAACCTTAGGTAAGGTCTCAATTCGTACACAGAACATCGTACTTATTCCTTCTCAATGGATAGAATCAGAGTGGCATATCGGGAAAGATGATGAAATCTGGCCTCGTACTCTGCAATCGTCATATGGCCCTGCTCCAACTGAGAAAACTAATCCCGAAGTTGGTCCCTAACACTCCTAGGGATGTATCAATTCAGGTAAGCCTCTAAGAACTGGGCCCATGTCAATGGTGGTGACCCATCTGGCCTGGACTGCAAATAAGAGCGCCATCACTGTCTGGCTTCCTCTCTGAAATGGTAAGCATTAAAGTCGGTACCTCTAGACTCCAAAAGACCCAAGAATTGGAAATGATCCTGATAGGTAGTCAAGTACTCCATGGAATCCTCACCAATGGCTCTAGAAAATGTTGAGGGTGGCAGCCTCTAAAATACCGCTAACATCTTCTGATCATGTAATGACATCACACCCTCCGGAACTGTTGGCGGGGGTGCAACAACTGGTAGATACAGCTGAACCTCAGGTATTGGCTGGACGGGTGGATCTCGTGGTGCTGGTATGCCCATTATAGGGTTTGGGGTATGTGGTACAACCCCAATAGCCATGTGGAGCTGCACAATTACTGCCTATAGTGATGGAGTCATAATTGGTGCAGTTGGGGGCTATGCTGGTGGTGGTGGTCCCTCTGACTGAGTAGGAATAGGAATGTTATGATGCTTCTCTACTAGCTCCAGCTCTATCTCCGGGTCGGGAGCTGGTGCTGCTCCCATACCTATCCCACGAGGATGAACTCTAGGTATGCTAGGCCTTGGTGTGTTATCATGACTGGTGGTACCGTGCGTACGAACCATCCCTATGAAATAGTAGGACAAATGAGATTTCACGAAATTAATAAGACACAACACTGCACGAAATGATACAACATAGAGAATGTTCCTAATGACATCCTATAGCCTCCCAAAGATAAGTTACGAACATCTCTGCACCCATCCGCGAGACTCTACTAGATGTTAGCTCTATTCAAGTGAGACCAATGAACCTGGGGATCTGATACCAACTTGTCACGACCCAATCCTTATGTCATGATGACACCTACTATAACCCACTAGTAGGTAAGCCAACCCATCAACCCAGAACTTCAAGTAATGGGTTTGAGGGAAGAAACTAAACAAGAGTGGCAAATTATAAATATAGGCAGAAAGAATAAGTGGAAGTAAACCAAAATATGATATAAACAACTAAAGATCCCTCTTAAAACCTGGAATCACAAGTACAGAGCTGCTATAAAATAAAAGATGAGTGCAAATCTCGAAGTGGACCAAAAATATATACAACAACTGGCTAGTCTCAAAAGGCAAAAAATGGGTCATCCATACTGAAAGAGACAGAAATGATCCAAAAACATTAAGTGCTCACCCTAGTCTCTGAAGTTGACTGCAATAGGCTCGATCTATCCACGGTGGTAGATGGTGCTCGGTCCTGCACCACAAAAATAGATGTAGAGTGTAGTATGAGTACCAAGACAATAGGTACCCAGTAGGCAGCATAGGCCGAATGAGCAGAAAAGGTAAAAACAATATGAAAAAGAGGAATAGTCTAAATAGAAGTAAACATAAGCATCGAAAGGGAAAAGAGTACTACCTATGAGAACTACAGCTAACTATACCCAACAGGGCCCCCATAAGCCCAGCTGGAACACTCATGCGCAAGTTAAATAAAATCCCAGACGAACCCCTATAAGCCTGTCGAGTACACAGAATAGCTACAACTACCAAGACTAGAACCAAGAATCTGCAATGTTAGAAGCCGAAGTACTATATCATTTCCAAGCCCAAAATCTCCAAGAGTCAATCGATCTACAGGTGACGTTGGGGTCGAGGCTAGGACTAGGACTCGGATGCTCCGTTTAATATTTAAATTGGTCAAGGCCGGGACTGAGTACCTGGATTCTTGCTATAATACATTGGTACAGTCGATGCTGGGACTAGGTACCCAGATGCTCTCCATAATACATCGGTATGATTCAGGCCGAGATTGGGTACCCGGATGCTCGTCATAATAGCAAGCCGGTAGAGGCTGGGGCTGAGTACCCGAATGCTCCCCGATAATTTAGAACAGAGGTCGGGACTTAGTACCCAAATGCTCGCAGATAACTTATCCCATGATGTCAAACATTCTACTTCCCAACTAAAATACAAAAGTACCAAAAATCTTTTCCCAAATAAGTCAACCGATATGCCGCCAAAACTGGAACTGAAGCCAAAGTCAACGATCATGAAATCTAGTGTTGCCGACACATCACGAAAGTCATGATTATATTGATTTATGGATGAGGATATTTTAAAGAGCAAGGGTAACACCTAACTAAGGCCAAACTACCAGGAACTAGCCCGCTACACTATTTTACAAGGACCTAAGTCCACCGGAGCAACGCTGGGGCATCTAAAGGAAGTTTACATCTCATACTAAGGCTAACATACTCCACAGTATCAACAATATGCTCATTCAACTCTCCTTAGAATACTAACAAATAACGACAAGATACACATACATCTAAATATCCGAAAAACTTTATAACAACCTAAAACATAATTTCTAACTGCTAAAATATACAATCAAACTACCAAACCTAAATTTTAACTATTTAAACATGTTTTCACACATTCTAGCTCAATATAAAGAAAGGTAAATTGTAGCCTACTTGTAGGCTAAACACGCGGGCTCCAAATCACTGTGCCAGAGTTTTTCCCTTCCAACCTGCCTCAGAATGCTGCCACACTATCAAAAACAGAACCACGACATCAATACGATCGTTTAGACACTGATTTCATAATTTTTGGAGATGATCCAATTTTGGGGTCTAAAACGGGAATTGTGGGACCCGCATACGAAATTCTGGATTTGACCCCCCAAAAAAGGTTCCAAACATCAGCCCGAGCTCACAAATCAGATTTATAACACAATTTGGGGTAGAAAATTACACGGGATGAGCATCCAACAAAAACTCATAAATTTCAACTAAACGACCTAAATATGGAAGCATCAAGATCAGTTAATTCCGACGAAATGAAACCCTTCCAACCCAAAAAAAATTACACTATGATGATCCTTGCAAGAAACTCCACAACCTAGCCTCAAGAATCACTCAAAACGGAGTTATATTGACCAAGATACACTCTTCCAAAATTCAACAAAATTTCATTTAAAAAAAGACTAAATCAGTAAATAAACATGCATTTTCACCTCAAACGAAGCTTCCCCTCGCATATCTGATCTCACCACGAGATTCCTCAAGAAATTCTCTTGAATTTAGACCCTTGAATCACCAAAATTGGGTTTATATAGGTCAAAAAATAATTTCTCAAAGTTCTTCAAAAACTCAATCCAAAAATGGACACTGTTACAAATAAAATCATGATTTTTACCTGAATTGAATGCTCCAAATCAGTTTTCAATATCTCCAATGCGTTCTTCATGAAAAATCTCACAAGTTTTCCTTTTGAATCACCCAATTTGGAGTTATATAACTCAAGATAAAGGGTTTTAAAGTTGGAGAAAAAACCAAAAACGGGTTGCACCAGCTACTGCCAAAATCAGATTTCGAAAAATTCAAAATCTCCGATAGGGTGCTCGGGATTCGTTTAGAATTCGATAAAAATAAACCAGAAATACTACCCCACTAAATTCAATGCTCTGGATTCAATAGCACATTCATAATTCTAATACGAGATCATTTTAATAGAAAGTGGGTCCCACATCCAAGAGCCATTTTACGCCACATTCCACAACGGGCCTCGATGCTAGTTCGGAAGCCCCGAAAAGCGAACGAAGGGTCGTCCTAGACCAAAATAGAAATTTTGGAACTAACCGCGCTGTTTGAATTTTCATTCGAGCGCGTTTTCCAAGAATATTGACCAAAGTCAACAATAGGCTAACTTTCAAAGTCAAAAGAGCCAAATGGCCCCAAACTCGTATCAATTGCCTCAATAGTCATTCCAATGATGCTACTAGGATAATTTGGTCATTGCAGAGCTGATGAAACCATCATAATTTGAATTCGAGATCACATTGACCCAAAACTCAAAAAGTCGCAATTAAACCAACTTAGGCCTTCAAAATACCAAAACAAACTCGAGACCTCTAAAAATTCAACTAACTCTTCTTATAAACCAAACACCATCTCCCAAATTCAACGGAGTCGTCGGAATTCCATTTTGAGCAACGGAACTCCAAAAGTTGACCAAAGTCAAACATTGACTTAAAATTCCAAAATTCCTCAATTTCTCAACTCAAGGCCTCAAAACTTTGTTACAACTCCAAATCTAATTCCGTAAAGTCTTCTAAGCCAATTTTGATATTTCGAAGCTACTGAAATCGACGGAATTCTATTTTGAGATCTATAGCTTCGATTGACCCCAAATACCACTTTTTAATACTTAAAACTTATGAAAACTCAAAATTTCCAAAGACTTAACTTTTCATAGGATTTTCTAAAAATCAACACCTAGTACCAATCAGAAATGACTCGGGGCATCTAAAGGGAGGGGTAAAATGATCATTTTATAAAATTTTCAAAAATGACCTTGATGGTCATTAAATATATTTGGCATGGAGTTTGGTATTTATTTTCAATTGTGTTGGAATTAACTTCCAATGAAATTGGTATGAATTTGCCTTTCATTACTGCCTCTAAACTTGCATTATTTTGAATTTTCTTTTGTAGTTTTCATAAAGTTGGTATTCAATGTTTATTATGTGTATTTTATTGGACTGTAAATGGTATGAAATTAATATGTTAAGATATAAATTTTCAAGAAAGAGAGATGCACATATTGGAACAAAAAAGTATGTTGATTTTCAAATAGAGAAAATTATATATTACTTGCAGCATATGACATCGGGAGGGACACAACAAGAAGACATGTTCAAATTATACTCCTGAAAATTTGTCATAATTTATTTTTATATAATTTAGTTGTTTAATTGTGACAAATACATATTTTAATTTTTTTGGTCTTGTAACTCAATGAATTCACTTAAAAAATTAAGTCCACCAATGCATACAATTGATTTCCAATTAGTATCCTACTGATATCCAACTAGAAATATTAAGTCTAACCATGTATACAACTGATATCTAATTGGTATACAATTGAAAATATAAATATAATTAAGATTTCAACCGAGTAAGCCAAGCTAAAACTAGTTAATATTGTATCCAATTGATATACATCTGGAAAACATAAGTGTAACAACGTATGCAATTGGTATCTAAATAGAATTTCAATATATTTAATTCTTACTACTTTGTCTATGTAGTGGATTTCAAAACTAAAATTGCAATCTAGATATCAATTTTAATTAAGATTTCATATTATTATCTCCTTATTGAATCAAGATTGAATGAACGTTAGCATATTTCATACTAACAAATTTTTTTTAATGTTAATTCACAAAATTTATATAAAAAATAAATTAATTTTAAATCATGGATGAAAGCATAAAATTTGTATTGAAGACAAATAGGAAAGAAAAAAGAAAAGAATCTTGCATACAAAAGTTAAAGAAAAAATAACTAATGTGGGTATATTAAGGAAGAAAATTGTGTGAGAATAATAATGAGGGATTTAAAAAAAAATAAAAAGATTTAAGAAATGAGAATACTATTTCTTTTTAAAAAATGATAACAATTTTCAAAACAATAAAAAAAATCATAGAAAGAAGGAGGAAAGAGAAACTAAAACATGATATTGACACTATTAACTAGGATATTAATTAGGAGATTGATAACAACTAAAATAGTGTCCAACTAAATGCAGAAAATCAATTATTGATAAATATGACCATTTATAAAACACTATTTAAGGAAAAATATATTGTTATTTAATTACTTAATAAAATATAATCAATTAATTTATAAATTAAAACTAGGAGATTAATTAGGAGATTGATAACAACTAAAATAGTGTCCAACTAAATGCAGAAAATCAATTATTGATAAATATGACCATTTATAAAACACTATTTAAGGAAAAATATATTGTTATTTAATTACTTAATAAAATATAATCAATTAATTTATAAATTAAAACTAGAGTCCTGATTGAATAGTAATTCAGTATTACCATTAATACATTGATTACCTTTTTTATCTGTTTATTAATAAATTAATTACTGCATTATATTTTCAAAATTTTTATAACTTGAAAGAGTTAATGTTACACCCGGTAAAATTATCAAAATACCCCTAGATGAGAGATTGCTCATTTAACACATCTTCCTTAACTTTTTCGATCAATCCAAGGCCAGAATATTGATCAGGGTAAAAAATTGTATGGGAGAATGGTCTTAGTTGAATTTTAGGCCAACCGAATCAAAAGATAAATCTTCGGAATGAAGCGACGAAAACAAAGAAGTGGGTGACAGATCTGCGTCACGAACCTACCACGGATTGGACATAATTCTATCCTAATTATTTTCAACGGGGTTAGCATTCGATTGGAAAAATTTTTTAAAAAAATTGCACTATGAGGGAACCAGCCCGCGTCGCGGATCTTTCCCCCACAGGTGAATTTTTCTTCCTTTTTTCTTAAGGAGGGGCATTCTAGTCTTTTCCCTATCCCTCCTACACCTACCCCAATATAACACCCCAAATATTTCTACAACAAGACAAGTCCAAAAAATTTTCATTGGCTAAGTTTTCGTATGAGTACGGAATAGGGTCAACTTCAAATGTGCATATCTCTTATTATATAAAAAAATTGGCATTTCATGACTAATCAAATTAAAGGTCTTTGAGTCCTCTTTCCAAATCCACAAAGATTGCCTCATTCTGAATTCAATGTCAAAAGTTATAATCATCTTACCAAAGACTACCGTTGCAGTAGTTTGGCCCTTGGCGCGGCGTGCCAGCAAAGTGCCCGAAACTAGCTGCAGTAGTTTGGCCTGTGGCGCAGCGCACCACTATCGCGCCTGCAGAGTTTTGAGCCCATTTTCCAGATTTGTTTTGATGAAGGGCATCTTGGAAAATTACCTAATAACATATATACGAACTTAGACGCCTTTGGGACCATTTTTGTTGTGTTTTGTCTCCCCAAAACCCTAAACTTCATCCTCTTCTCTCTCAAATCATCCCCTCCAATTTTTCTTTCAAACTCAAAGGATTCAAGCTTCCCATTTTGGAACAAAAATCAAGATTTCTTCAAGTTCTACACTAAGGTATGTGGGTTTTCATCCATGGGTTCTTCCACCCATGGAGCCCAAATGTTTTCTCAACTTAGTATATCAATTTTAAATGATGAAATATTATGGTATTTTACATGGTGGTTCCAAAATCATAGATTATGGTATATTTTAAGTTTATTTACTCCTATTGATATCTATGTATATTTACTCTCAATTTCAAGTGATGAGTTTTTATGAATTTTCATACTACGATTTCAAATGCATAGATTCTTGAATATTTGAAGTTTATTTACCTATATTAGCTTATGTTGATTCTTATTTACATGAATTGGATGGTTTATCAAGGTTCTAATATGAAGGCTTGAAAGGTAGTTTTAAAGTGTATAGGGTGGATTGTTTTCAGATGTTTCATATGATGCATTTCCATCACTCTCATGCATTAAATATGTTTGAAAGTTATACGAAATGAACCCACCTAGTCTTCTTATGTTGAAATGAAGTTGAATTGAAATTTTTGACTCCAAATGAAAGTTTATGAAGCAAATACCTATATTTAAGGGAGTCTTATGAAATGATTGAATGATGACTTTTAGCCAAAGAAAGGATTCAATGGGAAAGGATAATTCTCACATAGTTGAATCAAATGAAATGTTTTAATGAGTTATTCCACCAATGATGATTTGATGTCTAAAGTTATACAATGCTTATGTTATTATGATATTTAAATATTATTCCGCGGGATTAACCTAACACTGAAATGTTATTATGATAATTAAATATTATTCCGCTGGATTAACCTAACACCGAATGTAGCATGTAGATGGGGAATCCACCTAAGGGGTGCTTAAGTAAAGTCTCATATTGCATTAACTATGCGTCAACATTGGAGCCCTTGTAGGCTATTTAGGATAGTGGATCTACAATTATCCCTTAAAGTCAAAGTTAAAAAAATTATCAAAGTTGACCAACGTAGGGGGTTATGTTGGATTTCATGTAATAGCTCACATGGTCTTAAATGTCGGTTATGGTCACTTCCCCATAAAATGAATGTTTTAAGGCTCCATATAATGATGTCTAATGCATGTATTCACTTATGCATATTGCTTACTCATGTCTCTCTTATGTTCTTCATTTCATAGCATACTCACATACTTAGTACATTCAAAGTACTAACGCATATTTTTACTTATATAATATCACCATGTAGGAATAGACGTCGCTCCTCGACCCCCTCCACGTGACTAGCTTGGATTAGTTTGAAGATTGTTTGTGGTGAGTTCCCATATTTTGGGAACAACATCCTTTTTATTCTAAGCTTATGTTATGAGAACATTAAGATTTTTATTAAGGAAATTCTTGACACTTATTTTGAGCGTGAGCTAGGGACATGTCATAGCCCCCGCCAAGTCTTTAATGTAGAAGGTATGGTTGGACATAGAAAAAGATGTTATGTTATCTTTGACTCTTATTAAATGTGAACCCCCTTAGTCCCTACATCCCTTTTTATTTTCCGCTTGAGTTGTTTATCATTACCAATGAAATACTTAATGAATGATAAGAGGCTTAGGTGAGGTACCTCTGGGTGTCTCATTAGCCATGTCACGTCTAGGACCTAGGCTTGGGTTGTGAAAAACTTGGTATCATAGCATGAGATTTTGAAATGGTCCTCGGAGTCCAACATACCGCATCAAATAGGTCTTGTTCATGGTTGTCAAGCGTACCAAAACTATGAATGGAAACTATAGGATGTTTAGGACAGTTTTTCACTTCTTTCAAATTCATGTCGTGCCTTAGAATGTCCTAAGCTTTCCTCTAACTAACGACCTGTTTTGTGTTCCCTAGATAATGCCTCATGAAAGAGCACCTCAAAGAGCAAAGGTTGATGATGAGGACCAAACTCCTCCGATTCTGGATATTCCACATCATGAGGAAGGGGTAACCCATGCTGAGTTCTAAAACATCATCACGTTGTTGGCTAAAGTTGTGGCCAACCAAAGGCATCAATGTGTCCTTCCTCCCCAAATGCAAAATTTGGCCTCTAGGATTCGGGATTTCCAAAGGATGAATCTGCCCAAGTTCGATTATTCTAAACTAGATAAGGACCCTATGGAGTTCATTGATGAGGTGTATCGGATTATGGAAATTATGGGTGTGCCACCAAATGAAAAAGGTCAAGCTAGTGGCCTATCAACTCAAAGGTGTGGCACAAGTGTGGTTTGAACAATTGGTTGTTGAGAGGGATGAGAAAATGGGGCTGATAGGATGGGAAGAGTTCAAAGGTGCTTCCCTAGACCGTTTCTTCCCATTGGAGTTAAGGGAGGCAAAAATCCAAAAGTTCATCAACCTCCGTTAAGGAAGTATAAGCATGAGGGAGTATTCTCTCGAATTCACTAAGTTGTCAAAGTATGCTCCCTTCATGGTCTCAGACCCAATAGCTGAGATGAGCAAGTTTATTTTTGGTGTCTCAAACTTAGTTTCCAAGGAGTGAAAAATGGCCATATTGTTCAAGGAGATAGACATCTCTCGGTTAATGAATTACGCAGAATAAATTAAAGAAGAGAAGCTGAGAGAGAGATCAAGGGGGTTCAAAAAGGCTAGAGTGGATGGTGGAGGGTTTAACCCTTAAAGGTCTGGTTATGGTAATAATGGCAAAGGTCAAGGTGGACAACGATTTGGGGGACAAGGTTCCACCAATACTCCTTCCAAATTCAACAAAGACAAATGTCCCAACTTAATGGTCCCAAGAGATAACATTAGTACCCAAGCTTTTCCCTCATGTAGGAAGTGTGGGAAAACCCATAAAGGGGAGTGCTTGGCGGGCTCAAACGCATGTTTCAAATGCGGCAAGATGAGTCATCATGCTCGGGATTGTAGGGGTGGTAGTGTTGGTAGGTCTCAAGGCCAAGTTTCTCATGGACAACAAGCTCAAGGAGGTGGCCAACGCACCAACTATTTCTACGCATTGTTTGGGAGACAAGAGGTTGAGGAAGCACCAAATATTGTTACCATTATGTTAAAGGTCTTTACTTTTGATGTATATGCATTATTGGATCCCGATCCAAACTTGTCATTTGCTACCCCATTCTTAGTGAATAGGTTTGATGTATCACTCGAAATGTTATTAGAGCCTTATTTGATGTCTACCCCCGTTGGTGAGTCGGTTGTTGCTAGAAAGGTCTATAGGGGTTGTCCTATGTCTATCTTGCATAAAGTTAGTCCTTGTGATCTCATTGAGCTTGACATGGTAGATTTCGATGTCATTCTTGGAATGGATTGGTTACATGTATATTATGCTTCCATAGATTGTAGGACTCGTCGATTCAAGTTGCAATTTCCAAATAAATCTGTTATTGAATAAGAGGGTCGTGATTCGGCGGTGAAGGGTATGTTCATTTCTTATCATAAGGCCCAAAAAATGATTTCTAAGGATTGTATTTACCACATTGTGAGGGTTAAGGATGTCGACTCCAAAAATCCTCTTCTTGAGTCGGTTTCCATAGCCAATGAGTTCCCCGGTGTCTTTCCCGATAACCTTCCTCGTATTCCTCCAGAAAGAAAAATTGATTTTGGTATCGATCTCCTCTCCGACACCCAATCTATCTCCATTCTTCCTTATCGGATGGCCCTGGCAGAATTGAAAGAGTTGAAGGAATAATTAAAGGACTTGTTAGAAAAGGGGTTTATAAGTCCCAGTATTTCTCCAGGGGGTGCTCCTGTGCTATTTTTGAGAAAGAAGGATGGGTCACTACGAATGTGCATAGACTACTGGCAATTGAATAAGATAACTATTAAGAATAAGTACCCAATTCCTAGAATAGTTGACTTGTTCGATCAACTATAAGGGGCAAGTCATTTCTCCAAGATCGACCTTCTGTCTGGCTATCACCAACTAAAGGTGAGAGAGTGTGACATTCCCAAAATGGCCTTTCGAACAAGGTATGGTCACTTTGAGTTTATAGTGATGAGTTTTGGGTTGACGAATACGCCGGCGATATTTATGGACCTAATGAATAGAGTGTTTAATCCCTACTTTGATACATTTATTGTAGTCTTCATTGAAGACATTTTGATTTACTCTCAGGGTGAGGAAGAACAAAAGAATCACTTGAGGGTTGTACTTCAAACGTTGAAGGATAGGCAATTGTTTGCAAAATTTTATAAGTGTGAATTTTGGCGGAAGGAGGTGACATTTCTTGGTCACATAGTGTCTGATGATGGAATCAAGGTTGATTCTAAGAAAACGGAGGCTTTGAAGAATTGGCCTAGATCGTTGTCTTCTTCGGACATCAGGATCTTCTTGGGTCTAGTCGGGTACTATAGAAGGTTTGTAGAAGGGTTTTCTTTCATCTCATCTCCTATGATGAAACTGACCCAAAAGAAAGAGAAATTCATATGGACGGATGAGTGTGAAAAGAGTTTCCAAACCTTGAAAGATCTACTTGAAATAACCGCTAACACACAGTTGTCTGACGATTTGAAAAATTCATTTGACTAACTTTATAAAATTTATTTTATAAGTAAATAAGACATTTTAATCTATTAGATGTAAGTAAAACATTTTAAAATATTAAGTAAATATTCAACTAGGGAGATTTGAGGCTAAGAGAACCAATTAGTAATTAAATAAACTCAAAGAAAGGAAGACACGCTTTTAAGAGAACACAAACAAAGATCATGTCCATAATATCTTGAATTGAACAAATACTAAGAGAAACAAACATATAAAGATCATCAGACTTACATGACATCAAAGCCATGACCTCCAAATCTGAGAACCAATAGAATCCCAAGTAAACAACTAGAGATAAGAAAGGTGACTCTATTAAAAAAGCAAGATTAACAACTCTTATTTTATCAAAGATATCTAGAATACAGAGCATGGGAAACATTCGAACTATTCTATATAAAAAGCAATGATATTAAACTAATCGAATCATTTATAGAATAATATTGACATTCAACTCACATTCAAGCTGCTCTAAGAAACAGAACCATATGACAAACAACAACAAAATCCTAAAGATCGTGACCATTTGGACAAAATCCTAAACAACATGTACATTATTCGAAAAGGAAATGAGAGATAAGAATGAGGATATTACCTTCTCTGGAACAGAGTTTTGGGAAGAGATGAGCGGAAGCCTCTTCACCACTGATACTAAGTCTTGATTCGAGAATCGGAAACAAAACTTGAGCAAGGATTTCTATAGTAATCTTCTTTGAGATTTAGGATTAGGTAATTTGGTGTTTTTCTTAATCTTATTTGAGATTTAGGATTACGTAATTTGTTTTTTTTAGAATAATATGATATTCTTAGTCTCTTCTCTAAAAAAACCATCACTGTAGAAGAAGGGAATTTATATAGGAGAAGAATTGGGGAAAATGAGGGGGGAGATAAAGATTCTAGGGTTTTCGGATGAAATTAGAATTTCAAAATTCAAATTTCATGAAATGGATAAGGAATATCCTCACATCCTTTCCAAAGATGCCGAATTTCAACCAACGGATGGATTCTGAAGCCAGGTGAATAGTGAAGGATCGATTGAAGCTTCTCGAAGCTTTATGTGGCGAGCTCTCCGCAAATAAAGAATGAATAGGATAGAGACATTTATGGAATCGTACGAGTTGTCGGGCAACGTTGGGATGGGATGATGAATAGTGTATGTGTACGGGTATGCGCCTATGTACTAGAATGTATGGGCCGTTGGTTTTGGGGTCGGTGGGGTTGCAGTTGTATATGACTGTAATGTTAGTATATGTGTAAGTATATATGTGTTGTTAAGGAATTGTATATGTTAGTGGGAATGGGATGGGTTGTTGTTGCATAGATTGTAATGTTGGGTATGTGTATGTAGGGATGGGAAGTGGGGTGGTATGTTGTTGTTGTCTAATTGTAGTATAGGGAATTGGAGTTATGGTGATGCCACGTAAAGGAAAGGTGGGTTAGTATATGTGTTGTAAGAAATTGGATACGTGTTGGTGTATATGTGTGGGTTGTGTGGGTTTGTAAACTGTTTGGGTCGGTTGGGTGGTGAATTATAGGGAAAAAGTACTCAAATTGAAAAGGGGATTGGGTGAAAGCCAATAGATTTGTAAATTATAAAAAAGGTATATAATTTTAATTATAGCCAATTGAATTAAGAAATTAGTCATATTGAATTTGATTAGAGAATTTAGCTAGAATTTAAATAGGACGGATTAACATTAATTAATTAACGAGCTTCTTAATCTTGACAAAGTAAAATAATTAACTCAATTTTAAACTAATTAACTTAAAATATAAATTTATTAATTAAGCCAAACTAATTAATAAAATATTTAGTTAGAAACAAAATCTTTTGATACAATTATCGAAATAATGATAAAAATTAATAATTATATAAAAATACATATATCGTTCAAGAATTATAAAAAATGCCAAAATTACTTTAAAATAATTATAAAAATATTTTTGTACTTTTACTAGCTAATTATTTTTAAATTGTTTGAAATTGAATAAACTCGATTACTAATATATGTTGTGGAGGATTAAAATTGAGTATCAACAATAACCTTTATTAAAAACAAAATAAAAACTGAATAGGGTTTATTGTAATTTTACTTGAATAGGTTTATAATTTTTTGTATTTATATATGTAGATTACTTATTTTCTAATCTCGATTCTTTTTTTGTGTGTGTATATGTGTTTTTGTATTTATTTATTCAGATCACTTATTTTCTAATAATGTGATTTTGATTTATATTACAGTGCATTTGTAGTTTCTGACAGAAACATGGCAATGACGATGACCACTGCAATGGCATCGCAACCACGTCGTCTTCTTATCAATTATTTACATAGTACCGTCATCACTTAAAAAATTAGAAAAAGAGTTATTGTGACAATTGATGATATATCAAAAGTTGTTACAAATCTCCAATGTCTTGTTGGTGAGTAATATAATGTCATTCATTTTTTACATTCGATTTGGATATACCATACTTATTATTAAATATTCACCTAAATATAAGTATAACACCGCTAGAATAGATAGCAATGAAGAATTCTAACGGATATAGAAATTATTGAGAGGTAAAGTTAAGGAAAAAAGAATTAGATAGGTGTCTACTTGGATAATAATAAATGAGAATTATGATATCTAATATGTATTGGTGTAGAAGGCCTTCTTTTGATTGAGAACAAGAAGTCTTTTTAAGAATTCTATATTAAGTAACTATAAATTTGATATATGAAGTGTTTCTACGGGATGACCCTTGAGTTATATTTACACACAGAAATGGAGACGGAACCATTGATTCAAGATACATGGTCCATCAAACTTGATAACTTTAGTTTGAGCTTTATATTAGATATTTCATTTTCATCCGGATAATAAAATTCATCAATTATTAACAATAACTACACGTTAATTAGGATATCAATTGTGGACTCTAAAATATACAAAATAATATTATATTTTAATAAAAAATAATGAGAAGTTATATGAAATTTAAAATACTATTGTTTTCTATTTATTTAAAAGTCCTAAATATTAATTCATCTATAATTTCCTTTATAAAAAGTTATATTGTCCCTTTATTAAGATAGCTAAATAGAATCTAACATTAACCATTTTTAGAAACTTAAACTTCTTCGTATTTATTTTCTAACTCAAATATATTGGTTAATAATATTTATGTAATGTTTCAAAAATGTGTAACCAATGAAGATTTTGTTCATTTTATATAATTTTTTATTAGTTGACGTGTTACACACGTGCGAAACATGTATACAAAACTAGTCTATACTATATTAAAAGCATGAAGACTCTTAAAATGTTGATTAAACTTTTTTTCCTTCATTAAAAGACCATCCTTTAGACAAAATCGTCTTTTCCTATTTTCTATATAAAAAAATATTTAATTGTTTTTTAATATTTAATAAAAGTCATTTAATTGTTACCTTTGTGACAGAGGCTACAACTAAGTTAAAAAGACTCCTATGAGTTTAGGAGTTTTTTTGTTACGGATGAAAACTTAGACGTAGGTCATTTAATGGTTTCCAAGTTTTGACTTAGGTCAATTAATTGTTTTCAAGTTTAGGACTCTTTTTGTTAGGGTTTATTCTAATTTTTCATCATAATTAAAATTAACTTTTTTGGTAGAAAAAGGTTTTCTTGGATCTTTTTTTCTATAAATAAAAGAATGACATCCACATTGTAGTGTTAAAAATTTTGCTTATTACTTCTTTTAATATAAAGATCACTTGGTCAGACCATATTAAATATTATGTATCTGTTTTTATAATTTTTTTTGTCATCTAATTTATCGCCGTCAATTTTCATATTTGTTAGCTTGCACATGACACCCGGTAGAATAATCAGGGCGATATGCTTATTATTTCGATTCCAATATTTTAGCAATCAGAATTAACACTTTACTTTAATTTTAGGATAATTCAAGCTTAAATTTATGTTACAATAGACAATAATATATTTGAGATATAATATTTATTTATAGCCTTTATTCTAACATCAATTGCTATGTTTTAATAATTTTCTTCTTTTTGTATGTAGTTTTATTGATTAAAGAGATACACACGTGCAAAGTACTACACTAAAAACAAAGGTTCTACAACAGCTTTCAGCTCGTCATTGCCTCTCTCAATGATAGAAAGACGAAAAAAAATAAGTAAATTGGATCAGCCTCTAGTTCTCAAAAAGTATATGGACAAGCAATTCCAAATCAAGTTGGTTCGAGGTAATAACGTAGTCACGATTGAAGCACTGGAATGGGTAAGGTTTCTAGAGCATACAGTAATACGAGATCCTTAGCTTTGGTTTTTCTTTTAAAAATCTGTCAAAATACAATTTGAATGCTTTATGAAGAACGTAAAATCGAAAATCAAATTCATCTTCATATTCTTTTTTTGTTTGTTAATAACATCTAAATAAATATTTCACGTTTGTGATTATAGCTGACAATGCACAATTGAACTTTGACTTTAATGACATCTTTTTTTTTTTGCTCTTTTTTAAAAAATAAATAAAAGAAATTGGCATTATTCTATTCACTGCATCTTAATTTTGCTGTCTAATTATTTATTTAAATTGATTCTTTAGCATCTGAGTGAGTGCATTTATAAATTTAATCGTTGATACTTTTTTTTTTTTTTTAGATTTCTTATCAAATTAGAATATCAAAATTTTTAAAAGGGAAAACTCAGAAGGAGGTGAGTTCTCGTGATGTTTTGTATTTAAGTTCAAATTTTCGAGCACTTTCACTTTCCTTTATGGTGAAAGTATAGACTATTTAGATGTCATTATTTTTATTAAATTATATATTTTTATAAAATTTCCTTATAAAAGAAGTCCTTTTTTATGGTTAAAAAAACTATATTATAAGAGTTCGAGTGTTTCCTCTAATCAACATATCAACATGTATTTGTATTCATCTATATTATATTAAAAGCATGAAGGTCTTTAATAATACTGTTTGAACTTTTTGTCTTTCATTAAAAGACTCTTCTTTAGATAAAATCATCATTTACTATTTTCTTCAAATTATTAATTAAATATCTTCATAATATTTAAAATTAAGGAATTCTAAAATATATAGTGAGAGGTGTGTAAAACATTATCCAAACACACGTGAAAGTTTTGGTTATACTCTTCTGTTTCGGGGAGAATTTCCTTTTTGATTAGGAGTCTTTTTTTGGTTATAATTAGAACACTAAGCGATCGTTTGGTTTGAAGACAAGTTATGATAAAATTAGTTATGCTAAAGTTATTTTTTATTGATTGTTTGATTTGTCACATTCAAATAATATGCATGACATAATTTTTAAGAATAAACTATTTGTTTATAAAAATATCCTCCATTTTATTTCATTTTTTTACACTTTCTTTGCAAGTTATTCACTCTTAAAAATAACATTTTCACCTTATTTAGCTTAAATATTTTTGTGTGCATTCTCATAATTAAGCCGTGTGTTTTTAAATATAAAACATCCATCTTATTAGCTTAAAAATATATCTTTCATCTTAAGTTTGTAAAGTAAAAGAGATTTTATCGTTGATGTCACTTAATTTAAGCACATACCACTCATATATTATAAAATATTTAAGTTATCTTCATTTTAATTGATATATAAAATATAAATTTTCAAGTGATTACAAGACTATTTAATTAAAAGTATGTAATTCAATAGTGGAGCGACCATTAAGAGAAATCAAAATACAAATAAACATTAGAGTCAATCAAATAAATTCAACGTATAATATATTCATAAATAAAAAATATATTTATATAGTGTACTTTTTTAATGAAAAAATATATAATTATAAAATAATGAGTAGTGAAGATTGTGAATGTTATTATATATAGTATTAAAATTATTTTAATATACATCTATGTAAAAGTGTTGTATAAAAGAGGATTTAAGAGGTACTTTTGTTATTTTATATTTTTATCCCGGGATAAGTTATTCCGAGATTAGTATTCCACTCATAGGTAAGGATAACTTATCCCAGTCATAATTATTAATTTTAGAATAAGTTGTCCCAAACTTATAATCAAACAAACTATTGAGGGGTACTAAAAATTTGTCCTAGGATTATTTTATCTTCTCCGTCACACCAAATGACTCCTAAGAATTATTGATATCAAAGTCAACTAATTAAAGGTATTTAAATTTTTTATTAATATATTAATCCTTTTCTTATTTTAATTTAGCACAAGAGCATTGAAGTTCTAAAACCATATGAATTCTATCAGGACAAGAACTATTTTATCCTTCTGTTTGTTATATATAAATCCTATTGCTAATTAAGAATAATATATTTATTTTTGATTTTCAACTAACGTATCTGTCTTTGAATAGGGTCAGAGATCTATGGTGGTAGATAGTAGATGAATCAATTCATATAGAAAGGAGACTTGGGATCAAATATGTTTTCATAATTGCCAATTGACAAATTATCTTGACAAGGTCATCTTTGAATACACTAATGTTTATGGAAATTTAAATTAGATTTTTCAGTTTATATATTATATATTAAATAGGGATAGTATATATATTCCAAATCTATATTATAGTTAGTGTATTTTTTTCACTTTCATCTGTCATTTATTTTTTGTTTTATCTATTTTTATTTTTTTATACTGGTGTTTCTGCTATGTAATATATTACATGTTTAATATTATTTTTTTGTGCTGGTTGGTATAAGGGTTTGCTGTGTGTCTGAATTCTATTCTCAATATACAGGAGGTAGATAAATGTTCGGTCCGATTTTGAGGAATTTTTGTGTCGATGTTAGGTTTAATCGTATTAATATAAATTTCGATTATCGTATTATTTTGTTGTAGTTTATGTTTTATTACTATATGCTGTTTTTATTATTTTATGTAAACATTAACATATTTATAGGTACAAACACTATAAAATAATTTAATTGACTTTCATCTTTGCAAGTTCATAATATATAACATTTATTTATTTTTATTTTTATTATTATATTAATTTTACTGACAAATTTTATTTATTTGATCTTTTTATATATAACTTTTTCTATTTATGTGGCACACATGTGTAAGGCACATACTCTAAACTAGTTTTATAAAAGTACGAAGGTCCTTAATAATGTTGATTGAACTTTTTGCCTTCATTAAAATACTTCGCTTTAGAAAAATCATCTTTTCACCATTTTTCTTTTATTATTATATCACTATTTTAATAATATTAAATATTGACTATAATAAATATAATAAAAAATTAAATGAAGAAGCTTTTCTTATTGTGGTTAAATTCCTAATATTTTTCCAACTAAAATAGATTGAAAAAAACAATAGTCAAACAACTTCTAAATATAATAGGCAAAAAAGGTTTTAAAAAGTCCCCAAAAAAATCGTCCACACAAAAATAGCAATAAAAAAGAAGTCCAACAAAAGGCAAAAGTCGAAAAGGAAAATAGTTAAATTCGTAATTATAACTTAGAACAAATAGTAGAAAAGGAAAATAATGGAGCAACAACACTCTTATTAGAATTAGGAGTTCTTAAGTCTTAATAATTAGGACTTTAAATAAGTAAAAGTATTTTTCCATCTTTAGTTTGGACCAAAATTTACAAAAAAACATATCGTCTCCTACTATTTTTTGTTCTTATTTTAATTTAGGTTCAAGTCTTCTTCTTACATTCATTATCATCATTCTTTTTGTCTTTCTTTATTTCTTTTAGTTAGTAGCTTTAAGGATTATATATGAATTATACATAATCGATTGACAATAAATTCTCTCCTTTTGGTAATTTCTCGTGGATCTCTTTCAGTTGAAAATTTTTGATTCAAAAATTGGACGAAACAAGCATGCTACCGCTGAATGAAGCTGTAGAAAAAAATCAAAGGTTTATCACTTTCCTCTTTTATCTTGCTTTGGTTAATTGTGACTTTGTTTTACTGTATATGTTATTTAACTATATTTTGATATATTATTCATTAGTAGTATAGTGTGATCTCTAATTAAATTTATTTGTTGAATTCAAAATATAAGGTTACAACTAAGTGCTCAATCTTGATATGTAGAGCTTTTATTTGATTGATGAATTTATAAATTTTGGGTTATAAGCTACTCTTTCAATTTGGGTTACCTATTTGAATATGATAAATTTAATATTTTAAAAAATGCATTGAGAAATAACTATAGTTAATAACAAGGATATATTAGAAACTAAGTGAAAAATTATTTCTTAATTTTATAAACTAAATAAATAAGAGTGGACATCGATTTTAATATAGTAAACAAGTAAATATTGAAAGTACCCAAGAGGCATTGAGGGATTGACTAATATTTAGGAATTTAAATAAATTAAAAAGATATTTACTTTGAAAGACACAATATATTATAACGACCGAAACTGTCGTTAATGATGATTTAAAAGAAATCACAAGAAATTAATTCGAATGGATCCCATCATCCCGCCTGAGCGGGATGGTCCCGCCATAGTGTCGCCGCTAGAGCGGAAATATGACTACCAGAGCGGGAGGTCGTGAGATAGAACTTAAGTCGCGAATTTCTTATTTCTACCACTTCTCCAAAGTGGAAGTTAGAGGCGATGGCTTCTACAAAATCCTCCAAAAAGGTGGCTCTTGACCTCTGGAGAAGAGGGGAGGGAATCTTAGCATTAAGAAGAATCAATGGTTTCAACAACACTATCCCTCTATGGTTGTTTGGCGCCAAGGTAGGCTGGGCTTCTTTTTTCTGAGTAGTAAATCTATACCTATTGTGTAGTATAGAAGGAAACTTAAGGATAAATCATATAACTAAGTTGTGGTCATGGGTCGTCATGGGTCACGGGCAGAAACTCCATTGGGATAGGGGTCTAGTTTGAATGTGACCTAGGTAAAAGGTGCTGCAAGGATTGGGGAAATATAATTGTCGTGATATTATTGTATATAGACGGTTATCTTTTAACGAACTTATTGTGTACAAATATATATAACCAAGAAGATTTTTGAAGATAAACCCTAAGAGTTTGATAGTGTGGGTGTTGGTTTAGTTTCCGGAATTGTACTAAGGGTGTAATTACGCTATGTATATGCCCAAATGTGCACCGATAAGGGAAAAATGTTAGTTTTACATAAATGATTAAGTGCTAGCGTGTCCTGATAGTGTGGGTGTTGGTTTAGTTTCTGGAATTGTACTAAGGGTGTAATTGCGCTATATATGTATATGCCCAAATGTGCACTGATAAGGGAAACAAGTTAGTTTTATATAAATGATTAAGTGCTGGCTTGTCCTGTGATGAACATGTTCTGTCATTATAATGTGATCTATCGTTGGTATTTTATGATAAGTTTGCATAACTGAATTGGGTGTCACATTTCGATAACTCTATGGATCGAGTGTCACATTCTGACATATATGTGGATCAGATATCATATTTTAAAATAAATTTGGATTGAGTGTCACGTTCCGATATATTCTTGAATTGGGTGTCATATTCTGACACATATATGGCTAGATTGGGTCCCTTGAGAGGGCCAAGTATCTGTATGTGTGAATGGTTTAATGAGAGGACCTGATAATATCTGTAATTCCATGTAATGTAAGGTTAGTGGCAAGTACTCCATGGATTAAGAACCTATAACGAACTATTGAGTTGAGGTGTGTTAGTTATAAAACATTGTAAGCCTGAAAAAACTTAATAATGGGTAAGAGGATGGATTGTAGTAGGCCTTGATGTAGCATATGTGTTATAAACATAAATTATATTGATAGGCTTAGAAGTGGAGGTTCGGATGGTCAAGAAGTCTTTTTTTTGAGATCTCCAGAGTTAACGGTAGTAGTAGTGGTGTTTTCTAAACCGGGTTTGGTTAGGAAGTATAGTTGTGAAATAGATAGGTCCTTAAATTGTGAGACAATTAGACCAAACCAGTGAAGGAAGGGGAAATCATTGAGCGGTTAAGGCTGTTAGGTGGAGATTGTGGAAGTGAATGAACAGTATTAAGGTAGGCCCATAACCCACAGGTCTTAAATTGTAACTAGAGTGGGTAATGAATTTCTGGAGCATAGAGTGGTAAAGACATTAAGGATGAGGGTGAGGAGTGTACCTATTGGTTAGGGTGGACAAATTAATAAAGTTTAATTATTATGATCTTTCTTATTTTTCTTTCTGTTCATATACTATACAATGGGTATCAGACTGAACGATGATGCCTACTAGTACCTGTTGTTTGTACTGATACTACTCTTGCTATGCCACTTGGCATAGTCTGGTTGCAGGGTCAGTTATGTCTCTTAGGTGAAGACGAAGGCAATCCTCCAGCAGTTTCTATTTTTCTTCTTTATGGTAGAAGCTGGGTCATTGTTCCTTATTTTATTACTACTCTTAGAGCTCTTGTAACTCTTTAGGACTAGTATCCATGGGAGTTTTATGTATCCTTTTTGTACAAGTATATTATTACAGATTTCTATAGACATCCGTTTTATTTACTCAAGTTTTGATTTAAATTCCATAATTATTTTTTTATAAGGGGTTAAGGGTTCTCCTACTTAAGTCATAGAGTGGGTGCCCGCATGACCCAGTGGGTTGGGTCATGACAATTTGGTATCAGAGTCCAAGTTACTTGTATTCCAGTACAAGAGAAAGTGTGGAATAGACTCCTGCGGATTGGTGTGTTGACATCCATATCTGATCTTCAAAAAGCTATAAAGCATTTTAGGAAGCAATTCCATTCCTTCTCTCTTATTCGTGCGGTCTGTCACTTATGGTATGGATTGAGTCTAATTGGTATCTCTAGATTCCAATTGTTATCTTAATAAAGTAAACTGGATGCTGTTGTCACGACTGAAGGAACCCAAGTGAAAAAAATTGAACCAAGAAGGTTCCAATTGGTATCTTGCCTTAGAGGCGGTGAGAATGCATAGATGATCAACTAGTGGTCATCCATTAAGAGGAACTTAATTGATAGATTTTAAATTTTAGTGAGTTATATAGCTGAATATTTGATTATGTGCATAGTGACTCCTAATTTAAAGTGTGAAACACTTTTGCGTGCATGTTGAAATTATGTGGCATATATTTGATAGTAATTTTGTGAACTTGATGTTAGAAAAGAGACATAATTGAATTATGTGCATTGAACTTGTGTAAGACCCAAGACTATTAAGGAATGAGTTCTGATGTGTTAAATGATATACTCATGTGAGAAAATGCGACCTGGCCACCAAGTGTAGCCATCTCTTAGCATCGTAAGACTAATTAATGCCAGTGAATGTGTTTCCAAGGTATACTCATGGTTTCCAATCAAATTGATTATGTATATGAGTTTTACCCTAAGTTCAAGTATGAATTACGATCATGAATTACAAGTATGTTCAAGTTATGATTTTCATGCAAGTATGAAGATAGGTGACTTAAGGCCCTATGTGGTGACTTAAGACCTAATGTTATGAATTATGTATGTATGAATTATATTGTGGAGGGACAATACTCACATTGCACTTATGTTATGAAATGAGCTATTCTATAAATTTCAAACAAATGATCATGTCTATGATATGTTAACTATGATTACTATGCTATGTATGTATTTCATGGGATTTGACTTAGCACCGAGAGGAATTGAGGTGGGGGACCTACCAAAAGCCTTAGTAGCAACCTCATATCCCATAAACTACGTGTCACCGTAGGTTGCCTTATGGCTTAGCTAGTGGATCTATAAATAGTGTATGTACATGACCCGCCTAGCGGGATAGAGTCTACCTTGGCAAGTCGATTCCTCTTTTCTTCATTGTATGGGGAGACAAAAGGATTCCATGTTATACCTCGCATGGTCTTATTATCGGTTGTGGTTCCTATCCCACATATATATGAGTATTATGTTATTTTATGATCTTCGGTTATGTCTTTTACATACTTTGATCATTATGGTATTCCTCATGGTTTACTTATCCTCTTTATCATGTATATTCTAAATCATTACATCTTATGATCTATATTGCATACCATGCCCACATACTTAGTACATTCAAATGTACTAACGCATATTGTTGCTGACATTATCTCATAATGTAGGGGTTGAGATTGAGGATCATATTCATCTACGTGGCTAATTGAGCTTGCTTATTAAAGGAGTTGTGGTGAGTCCTTATCTATCGAGGACTAGCTTTGAAGTTTTTTTTTCTTACTTCGAAAAGACATTTATTTCTTTACTATGAGAGTAAGTTAGGGACATGCCTTAGTTCTGACCCATGTTCATGAGTAGAGGCATCTTGTTGGACAAATATTTTGAGTTTATGTTGTCAAGTGACATTCTTCATTATGATTCATATTCTAGACTCTCTTATGATCTTTCTGTATTTACTTTACCTTATGTATGCTTTATGATATGAAAAGAGGCTTGGTTGGAGACTTGCAGTATTTCGATCGCCGTGTTACAACTAGGCCCTAGGTAAGGTGGTGACAAAGTTGGTATTAGAGTAGAATGTTTAAGATGTATTAGGGTGTCCAATATGCCGTGTCAAGTAGAGTTTTATTCATGGTTGTGAAGCGCGCCATATCTATGAATAAGAGGGTATAAGACGTCTTAGGAAATTCTCATATCTTTCATTATCTATGTCGTGCTATAGAGTTTTCCTTAAGACCTTCTTTCCCTAACTCTCTTCCTTTGCGATTTTCAGAAACATGCCTCTAAGACAATCATCATTACAAAGGGTAAATAATGCTAATGAGGCCCAAGATCCTTAAGACAATCGTTCCCTACCCAATCAAGTGACTAATGCGGAGTTCAGGACCACTATTGCTATGCTAGACAAAGTGGTCACCAACCAAGGGGTTCGACTCCTCCCAATGTTCCTACTCTGGCCTCAAGAGTAAGGGACTTTGCACAGATGAACCCTTCAAAGTTTCATGGATCAAAGGTTGATGAGGACCCTAAAAAATTCATAGATGAGGTCTACAAGATAGTGAGCATTATGGGGGTGTCATCCGAACAGAAAGATGAGTTAGCAGCCAATCAACTTAAGAGTGTTGCACAAGTATGGTATACCCAATGGATCATAGAGAGGGTGGATGAAGGTCCTATTGAATGGGAAGCCTTCAAACTTGCTTTCCTTGATCGCTTTTTCCCTCTTGAACTAAGAGAAGGTAAGGTGTTGGAGTTCATTAATCTTCAGCAAGGCAATATGGGAATGAGGGAATATGCCCTCAAGTTTACTAAGCTATGCAAGTATGCTCCTCATTGATTGCCGATCCACATGCTCGAATGAGTCAATTCATATCTGAGGTGTCTGACTTGGTTTCTAAGGAATGTCCTATTGCCATGATTGTGAAAGAAATGGACATATCTCGGCTCATGAAGGTGAATTCTCTCATGCTAGGACCGGTGGTGGTAGTAGTGGCCACTCTAACAAGTCCAAGGTTTGGGGAAGAAGTTTGCTAAGGATAGGGTCCCATACCCTAAAGCTCAAGAAGGAAGAGATGTGAATGCTAGTAGCCCTTATTTTCCTAAGTGTGCAAAGTATGGAAAAAATCATGGAGGGAAATGCTTGATGGGAATGGGTGCTTGTTATGGATGTGGAAAGATGGGCCATAAGCAATCCGAGTGCCCTTGTATTGCCAACCAGGGTGGGAAAGGTCATCCACTAGGAGGTCAAGTGCAACAAGAAGCCCAAGCTCAACCTAAGGATGGCCAACGTAACAACTAATTTTATGCTCTTCATGCTAGGAAAGATGTGGATGAGACTCTTGATGTGGTCACGGGTATGTTACGGGTATTTAACTTTGATATTTATGCATCGCTTGATCTGGGTGACAACTTATCTTTTGTTACTCCTTACTATGCTATGAGATTTAATGTGTGCCTCGATGTGTTGTTAGAACCTTTTTTAGTTTATACTCCTGTGTATGATTCGGTATTAGCCAAGAGAGCTTATAGAAATTGTCTGGTATTGATCTTGCACAAAGTTATTCCATGCGATATTTTTGAACTTGACATGACTGATTTTGACATCATTCTTGGTATGGATTGGTTACATGATGCTTATGCATCTATATGTTGTAGGACCAGTGTGGTTAAGTTTCACTTTCCTAATAAGCCTATTCTTAAATGAGAGGGTAAAGATTTGGTGTTTAAGGATTGATTTATCTCTTGTCTTAAGGCCCAGAAAATGACTTCCAAAGGGTGTATTTATTATATTGTGCAAGTTAGGGATGTTGATTCTGAAACTCCCACTCTTGAATCGGTCCCTATAGTTAATGATTTTTTTAATATGTTTCTCGATGATTTTCTCGGTGTTCCTCCCAAAAGGGAAATTGATTTTGACATAGTTCTCCTTCCTGATACCCAACCTATTTCTATTCCTCCTTATCGTATGGCTCCGACAAAACTTAAGGAGTTGAAAGAGCAATTGAAAGATTTGTTGGATAAGGGTTTTATAAGGCAAAATATTTCACCATGGGGTGCTCCTGTGTTGTTTGTTAGGAAGAAGGATAGGTCAATCTGAATGTGTATAGATTACTGACAATTGAATAAGCTTACCGTAAAGAATAAGTATCCAATTTTGAGTATATCTGACTTGTTTGACCAATAACAAGGAGCAAGTTACTTTTCTAAGATTGATCTTCGATCCGGTTATCATCAACTAAAGGTAAGAGAGTGTGATATTCTCAAAATGATATTTCAAACAAGGTATGGTCATTTTGAATTTGTAGTAATGTCGTTTGGTTTGACTAATGCTACTGCTATCTTCATGGATTTGATGAATTAAATTTTTAAGCCATACTTGGACATGTTTGTTTTGGTTTTCATTGATGATACCTTGATCTATTCTCGAAATAAGGAAGATCATATGGATCACTTAAGAATTGTGTTAAAAATATTGAGGGAGAATCAATTATTTGCCAAATTTAGTAAGTTCAAGTTTTGTCTAAGGGAAGTTTCATTTCTTGGCCATGTGATGTCCGGTGATCGGATTAAAGTAGATTCAAAGAAAATGAAGGGGGTTAAGAATTGGCCTAGACCATTATCTTCTTCAGACATTAGAAGTTTCTTGGGTCTAGCCAGGTACTATAGAAGATTTGTTGAAGGATTTTCATTTATTGCTTCACCTCTAACTAAGTTGACCCAAAAGAAGGTAAAATTTCAATGGTCGGATGAATATGAAAAGAGGTTCCAAATATTGAAGGATCGTCTTATGTTGGCTCTTATTTTGACATTGCTAGAAGGTTTAGATGAGTTTGTTGTTTATTATGATTCCTCACATGTTGGTTTGGGTTGTGTATTAATGTAACATGATAATGTGATAGCCTATGCTTCTAGGTAGCTTAAGGTACATGAAAGGAACTATCCAACCCATGATCTTGAACTTGCGGCGGTTGTGTTTGCTTTGAAAATATGGTGTTACTATCTTTATGGGGTGCATGTTGATGTGTCATTGACCATACGATTTTGCAATATGTGTTTAGCCAAAGGGACTTTAACCTTAGGCAAATGAGGTGTCTTGAACTCCTAAAAGACTATTGTACCATCCGGGTAAGGCAAATATTATAGCCGATGCTCTTAGTCGGTTGTCCATGGACAGTGTTGCATATGTTGAGAAAGGTAAGAAGGAGTTGGTTAAAGATGTCCATCGATTGTTATGTTTTGGTGTGTTTGGTTGACTTCAATGATGGAGGTATCCTGGTATATAATGGCTCAAAATCTTCTCTTATGGCAGATGTTAAGGCCAAACAAGACAATGATCTGGTGTTGGTTAAATTAAAGAAGTCGGTTGTTGAAAAAGCCATTAGGCTTCATCCAAGGGGGAGATGGGGTACTACATTACCAAGGATGTTTGTGTGTTCCTAATATTGATGGATTAAGAGAGTTAATATTGAATGAGGCCCATAACTCTCGATATTCAATACATTCGGCATCCACCAAGATGTATTATGATTTGAGAGAAGTGTATTGGTGGAACGGCATGAAGAAGGACATAACCGAGTTTGTAGCTAAGTGTCCTAATTGTCAACAAGTTAAAGTTGAGCTTCAAAAGATAGAAGGTTTAGCTCAAGATATATAGATTCCTACTTGGATGTGGGAAGATGTGAATATGGATTTTGTAACAGGTTTTCCTCTTACTAGAAGACAACATGATTCTATTTGGGTCATTGTGGACCAAATGACTAAGTCAGCACATTTTCTAGCGGTTAAGACTTCTGATGATGCTTAAGATTATGCTAGGTTATACATTTTTGAACTTGTGAAACTTTCATGGTGTTCCTTTGTCGATTATATCGGATAGAGGTACTCAATTCACTTCACATTTTTGGAAGTCATTTCAAAAAGGTCTTGGTACTAGAGTTAAGCTAAGTACCACTTTCCATCCTCAAACCAATGGACAAGCCGAAAAAATGATCCAAACTTTGGAGGATATGTTAAGAGCGTGT
Organism: Solanum dulcamara; assembly: GCF_947179165.1. Taxonomy (NCBI): domain Eukaryota; kingdom Viridiplantae; phylum Streptophyta; class Magnoliopsida; order Solanales; family Solanaceae; genus Solanum; species Solanum dulcamara. The sequence goes on along the minus strand of NC_077239.1, from coordinate 57,286,898 downwards.
GTGATTGATCTTAAAGGAAGTTGGGATGAACATTTGCCATTGATTGAGTTTGCCTATAATAATAGCTATTACTCTAGCATCCAAATGATTCATTTTGAAGACTAGTATGGGAGAAGATGTAGATCTCCGATAGGATTGTTTGAAGTAGGTGAAATGACATTGATTGGTCCAGATTTGGTGGTTGAAGCTATGGAGAAAGTAAGGCTCATAAGAGAAATATTGAAGACGTCTCAAAGTCGTCAAAAGTCCTATTCGGACACTAGGAGAAGAGACCTTGAATTTAATGTGGATGATTGGGTGTATTTGAAGGATTCACCTGTGAAAGGTGTAACATGATTTGGGAAGAAAACAAAGTTGAGTCCTAGAGATGTAGGACCCTATAGAGTAGTGAAATGTGTTGGTAAAGTGTCATATTCGTTAGATTAGCCATTTGAGTTGGCTATGGTTCATCTGGTATTTCATGTGTCGATGTTGAGGAAATTTGTGGGTGATCTAAACTCCATTGTGCCATTGGAAATTGTGAACATTGAATAAAATTTGACTTGTGAGGAGGTTCCAGTGGAAATATTAGATAGGCAAGTGAAGAGGTTAAGGAATAAAGATATTGCATCTATCAATGTGTTGTGGGGAAATCAACAAGTAGAGAGTGCTACATGGAAAGCGAAAATAGACATGATGAAGCGTCATTCGCACCTTTTTCCTTCTGTTCAAGCCTAAAGGTACTAGGTTGTTCATGATCGAGTCAATTAAACTCCTACATTTTAGTTCCATATGTCATTCATATGCATGTATGATTCATGAAAGTGATTTTTTTCATAAGCTATGTTTTATGATAAGTATGATGCTTACATGTTCTATGCATTTTAAGGTTTCCTCATGTTCATGTTGGATTGCTAGTCCTCTTTCTATGTCTTTCCCACACTAGTTGAATCTCATTTGAGGATGAATATTCCCAAGGCAGAGATATTGTAAGACCCTGTAAGACGAAAAGAAACAACAACAACAAAAAATTTTCATAAAGGATTGAAACTGACTAAAGTCTATGAGTCAGTCTACGACTCATAGAAGTTATTATAGGTCTTAAACTTGACTTGTAGAGGCAAAGAATAGGATTGTAAATTTAGCTAAGTCAAGTTAGGGTCTACGAGTCTTATGATGACTCGTACAATAGTCTATGACTCGTAAAAATGAGTCGTAGAGCAGGCCTCGAACCCTGCAAACCATTAACCCTCAGAATTTATTTTATGACTCAACCTAATGAGTTATAGAGAGGTTTACAACTTGTAAAAATGAGTCGTGATGAAACTTAAGAGACTATTAACTTACAAGTTTTTCAGACCTTCAAGATGAGCCATTTTGACGACCCATAGAAAAGACGTTGATTCATAAACACTACTCATAGCAAAAGTATTGAGGCTTGATTTTCAGGCCTTTCTTAGGACCTGCAGGATGAGTCATAATGACAAGTCATCACCATATCTATGACCCGTAGACTCAAGTTATAGGGTTGCCTGATTGGAATTTTAATGAGGGGTAGTTTGGTATTTTTCCTACATTCTAATAATGTATGTGGGCGTTTTAAGGACTAGATTCATTACGAATTGGATCCTAAATACTCTTAAACTCCGTATTTCCCCCTATTAATTCCCAAACAAATTTTAGACTTTTCTGCCAAGGTTCTTCAAGAGTTTCTCAAGCATTGATTAGGGTTTCTTCAAGACCAAGTCTCCTTTCTCAAATTCATGTCTAAATTCAATTAAGGTATGTGTGGATTGATTCATGAGTCCCTTCCACGCATGGAGTCAAAGTTTTAATATCAAAATCTCATGAAATCTTATTACTTTTGAACTTCAATTTTTATGAATTGTGTTGGGATGCTTCAATTTCATTTATGAGTATGTTTTTATATAAATTACATAATTTCAAGTTGAATTATGAAAGCCCATGGATAAAGGTATTTCCCATGAAAAATTATGTGCATTATGTTCATTGAGTTCAATGTTTCCAAGGTATTCTCATAGTTTCCAATCAAATTGATTATGTAAATGAGTTTTACCCTAAATTCAAGTATGAATTATGATCACGAATTACAAGTAAGTTCAAGTTATGATTTTCATGCAAATATGAAGATAGGTGACTTAGGGCCATATGTGGTGACTTAAGACCTAATGTTATGAATTATGTATGTATGAATTGTAATGTGGGAGGACAATACTCACATTGCACTTATGTTATGAAATGATCTACTCTATGAATTTCAAACCTATGATCATGTCTATGATATGTCAACTATGATTACTCTCATATGTATGTATTTTATGGGATTTGACTTAGAACCGAGAGGACTTGAGGTGGGGGCCCTACCAAAAGCCTTAGTAGTAGCCTCATGTCCCATAAACTATGTACCACTATAGGTTTACTTATGGCTTAGCTAGTGGATCCACAAATAGCATATGTACATGACTCGCCTAGATGGTAGAGTCTATCTTGACAAGTAAATTCCTCTTTTCTTCATTGTATAGGGAGAAAATGAGATTCCATGATATAGCTCGCATGGTCTTATTTTCGGTTAGGGTTCCTATCCCACATATGTATCTGAGTATTATGTTATTTTATGATCTTCGGTTATATCTTTTAAATTCTTTGATCATTATGGTATTCCTCATGGTTTACTTTTCCTCTCTCTCATGTATATTCTAAATCATTGCATCTTATAAACTATATTTCATACCATTCCCACATACTTAGTACATTCAAATGTACTAACGCATATTGTTTCCTACATTGTCTCATAATGTAGGGGTTGAGATTGAGGATCATATTTATCTACATGGTTAGTTGAGCTTGCTTATCAAAGGGGTTGTGGTGAGTCCTCATCTATCGAGGACTAGTATTGAGTTGTTGTTTTCTTACGTCAAAAATACATGTAATTCTTTGTTATGAGGGTGAGCTAGGGACATAGTTTAGCCCCGCCCATGTTCATGAGTAAAGGCATCTAGTTGGACAAATGTTTTGAGTCTATGCTGTCAAATGACATTTTTTGTTATGTTTCATATTCTAGACTCTCTTATGATCTTTCCGCATTTACTTTACCTTATGTATTCTTTATAATATTATAAGAGGCTTGGTTAGAGACCTACGGGGTTTCGATTATTGTATTATGACTTGGCCCTAGGTCGGGTTGTGACACTACCTTATCAAGTAGCATCTATCTTCTGGATGTAGGAGTTACATCGAATTTCATGTTACAGATTTCATGGTCTTAAGATATCAGTTGAAGGTCTTATCCCATACACACAAGTTATGATGCATTGACCATAAGTTTTCATATGTTTTCAATGCTTTTAAGCTTTATCCATGCGCATTATGATTGGTCATGTATCCTATGCCATATTGCTCATGTCCTACTACTTATTCATGAAAAACTCACATACTTAGTACCCTCTGTGTACTAATGCATATTTTTCCTAAATTGTCTCATAATGTAGGGATGAACGATACTCAGGCTCCTCATATTCGTGGCTAGAGCCGGATTAGTCCTCAAGAGTTAGTGAGTCCTTATTCATTGAGGACATGACTTTTCTTTCATATTCATGTTATTTACTTGACTTTCTCTTACAATTTGGGTGATCTAGGAGCTTTCCCTAAGCCCCCATCAAGTTTGGAATAAAAGCATGTTTAGACGCCTACATTGATGTGAGTCCATTTGGACATTGGGATTGAATGTCATTTCTTAGACTTCTTGTTGAGTTGATGCTTCTGCTTATTTTGTTATGTTTCTTTCAGCTTAGCTCGGTTGGGATACTTTGGGTTCTCGGTCGTTGTGTCATGTCTAGGTTCTAGGCTTAGGTTGTGACATCTTACCACGAAAAAAAGAGATAATCCAAACTAGAGTGGAAAGATAGTCACCCTCCCAGGCCAGCTGATCTATCCCAGGCTTGGTCAAGGTCACAGTCTTAGCAATGCAATCTAAAATAGCAAAATTTAGAGAGAGCCAAGTCATATCCAGGATTATATCAAAGTCAACCATTTTCGGAATAATCAAATCTACATAAGTTCTGATCCCTACAAAAGTCACAAGGCAAGACCTATACACTTTCTTAACTAGAATAGACTCACCAACAGGAGTAGAAACACGAATAAGCATGTCAAGTAAGTTACAATGTAAATCAAGTCTATTAGAAAATGCGGAAGATACATAAGAAAAGGTGGATCCAAGATCAAAAAATGCAAAAGCATGCGATTACAAACTATAAGAGTACCATTGATAAAAACATCGGAGGCCTTGGCCTCTGACCTCCCGGCAAAAGTATAACAATGGGCTCTCTCACCCGTCTGACCATTTCCCATGCCAAGCTGTTGTCATGACCTAAATTAGGGCTAAGCCGTGACATGGTGATCGGGATGCGAAGGACCCCAACCAAGCCATCTTAGCATACATCACATTCATAAGATACATAAATATATTAAAAGTAAGAAGAAGTAATCAACTCTTGGGAATTGATCTAAAGAATAGCAACTCCATTGATGTCCAACTAGAATACATCAAATCGCATCTAAACATGCCTCTAGTCTAGTATTTGATGGAGGCTTAGGACAAGCTCCTAGCTCACCCAAAATAATAGGAAGAAGTAAAAATATTAGCAATATGAAAAGAAGTCATTGCCCTCGATAAGAGGAGTACTAACCAACTCTTGATATCTAAACCACTTTAGCCATGAATATGATGATCTGAGTGTCGTCTGCCCCTACATTATGAGATAATGTAGGCAAAATATGCGTTAGTACGTAGAAAGTACTAAGTATGTGAGATATGCATAAAAATGTAAAGGAACGGGAACAATATGCCATAAGATGCATGACCAATCATAATGAACATGAGCAAGGCTTTAACAACATTTGAAAACATATGAAACTCATGGTCAATGCATATCATAAAACTTTATCATGAAACTCATAACTTGACATTTAACTTGTGTGGGATAAGACCTTTAACCGACATCTAAGACTATGTGATCTATAACATGAAATCCAATAGAACTCTCATCAAAAAGGGGGAGGCTACCTTGCCAGGGTATACTTCGTCATGGTACTCATCTCAACTCAACTCAACATTGCTATATGTGGATCCACTATCTAGGCCATAAAGGCAAATCCTACACTAGAAATGTAGTTTGAAACTTTAGGTTGCTACTACAATTCCCTTGGGTAACTAACTGAGTTACTGGACCGAACCCCACCTAGAAGCCCTCTAGGTGCTTAGTTAATATCCCAACGAAAACTCATAAAATATGATCATAACATAATAGGGAAAGATAGTAACTACATATCAATTCATATTTATAAAACATATTAGGAATAGCTCATCAACTTTACTGACTCACAAGAATTCATAACTTCGGTGAGAATTTTACTTATCACAATCTTTAACATGATTGTGTGAGAATTGGACTTATCACACCATAATAACTTTCTTTGATAATAACTTTATCATCATCATAACTTCATCAATAAAATCATAATCTCCATTTAAAATCATGAGAAATTTTCCTTGAAAATCACTAAACTAATAATAAACTCAAGAAAATCATTTTTAACTTCATAGTCATAACTTGAAAATAGCTTTATGCATGGGCATTCACAATACAAATTAGAATCATGCAATTCATATAGAAACATTCTTAGAATAATCATTGATAACAATTTAAAACTAAATTAAAACAGCCCAATGCAATTCATCAAATCTAAGGTTCATAATCAATTAGAAATTTAAAGAACCATTGAGAAAATATTGGGACTTCATGGGTGAAAAAACTATGAATCAATCCCCATATACCTTGATTGAATTCACTAAGAATTGAAGAAGAAATCTTGAAGAAATCTGAAAACCCTAGTTTGAGCTTGAAGAGAAACCTTGAGAGAGTTGAGTTCCTGGCCTTAGAGAATTTTAGGAAAATGATTATTAGAATGAGGGAATTTCAAATAACTGGGTAGATATCAGGTTGAATATAGCCTTAATTGTGTCTAGGTTCATTCAGCCAAACTTGGTAAATGACATAATTGCCCTTCACTAAAAACCAAAATTTTAACCCTACGGATCAACTCTACGAGTCGTAGAGGAGATGATAAGTCATCAATATGACTCGTCCTGCAGTTCTGAGAAAAGGGCTTAAATTTGAGTCCCTGAAGTTTCCAAATGATTTGTTATTAAGACTCATCAACTCATCTACGAGTTCTAGACTTGATCCGTTCTGTAGGTCCCAAAACTTGCAAATATATAGGTCTGTAAAGTTTAACTACGAGTCATTTCAATAACTCATAACAATCTCTACAGATCATACTTTTAAGTAATAGACTTGACCTAGAGGGACTTCTGAAATTTAGCCTCTACAGTATTCCTATGAGTTGTGTCTATGAGTCATGTAGGGGAATCTGGGTTGTAAACTTAGGTCGTAGGACCTTCCTTTGAGGTTGATCCTGAGCAATCTATGAGGGTCACTCTACAACTCACTCTTGCGAGTCGTAGAATACTCCAGGATTCGTACAGTGACTCTTAAACTCGAGAGTAGTCCAATTTTTTTGAGAATTTCTCTTTATTTCTAACTTTCCGACTTTGGGGGTCTTACAATATCTCCCCCCTTCAGAACATTCATCCTCGAATGAGATTAACTTATTATGTGGAAGATATGGAATGAAGACTAGCAACCCATCATGAACCTGATGATACCTTAAAATATATGGAATATAAAAACTTCAACTTAACATAAAATCATGACTTTAAATTCAACTTTCATGAACATATATGCATATGAATGACATAGGAGAAACTGAATAAGTAAGAGTTCAATTAACTTGAATAAGAACAACTTACTATATTAAGCTTGAGTACAGGGAAAAAGCTAGGAGTATCATCTCATCAGGTCCGCCTCCGCTTCCCAAGTAGCACTTTCTACTCGTTGATTCCACCATAACACTCTATCGGACGCAACTTATTTGTTTCTTAGCTTCTTAACTTGTCGGTCTAAGATTTCCACTAGAACTTCTTTATTAATCAAATTCTCTTCAACACTCACGTCTTCCAATGGTACAATGGAATTTGGATCACCTATTAACTTCCTTAACATGGATACATTAAACACCAAGTTAACCATAGCTAACTCAAGTGGCGAATCTAACTCACAAGCCACCTTACCAGCACGTCTCAATATCTTATAAGGTGCAATGTATGTAGGACTTAATTTCCTTTTATTACCAAAATGCATTACATCTTTCATGGGTGAAGCTTTCAAATAGACCCTATCATCCACCTCAAATTCAAGTTCTCTTTTCCTAACATCCGATTAGGACTTTTGATGACTTTGAGACATCTTCAATCTCTCCCTTATGAGCCTTACCTGCTCCATTGCATCTATCACCAAATTTGGACCAATTAAGGAAATCTCATATACTTCAAACCATCCCATTGGGGATCTACATCTTCTCCAATATAATACTTCGAAAGGAGCCATTTGGATACTAGAGTGATAACTATTATTGTAGGAAAACTCAAGTAATGGAAAATGTTCATCCTAACTTCCTTTAACATCGATAACACATGCCCTCAACATATCCTATAAAGTTTGGATCATTATTTAGGCTTGACCATTGGTTTGAGGGTGGAAAGCGGTACTTAACTTAACCTTTGTACTTGGACCCTTTTAAAATGAATTCCAAAAGTGTAAAGTGAATTGTGTACCTTGATCTGATATAATGGACAAGGAAACACCATGAGGTCTTACCAACTCATGAATATACAACTTAGCATAGTCTTCGGCACCATAAGAAGTCTTAACCAGTAGAAAATGAGCTGACTTAGTCGTCTGATCTATAACAACCAAAACAGAATCATGTTTCTTCTTAGTATGAGCCTAACCCGTTACAAAGTCGATATTCACATCTTCCTACTTCCAAGTAGGAATTTCAATATTCCGATCTTTAATGTTCAAATTTAACTTGTTGGAAATTTGGACACTTAGCTACAAACTCCGCTATGCCCTTCTTTATGCCATTCCACTAATATACTTCCCTCAAATCATGATATATCTTACTGGAACCCGGATAAATCAAATATTATGAACTATGGGCCTTATTCAATATCAACTCTCTTAGCCCATGAACATTAGGTACGCACAACTGACCTTGCTAACGAAGTACACCATCTCTCCCTTGGGAGAAAGCCTTAATGGCTTTTTTGGCAACCGACTTCTTCAACTCAACCAACATCGGATCATGGTCTTGTTTGGCCTTAACATCCGCCACAAGAGATGATTCTGAACCATTATGAACAAGAATACCTCCATCATTAGAATCAACCAAACGTACACCTAAACATGTCAATGTATGAACATCCTTGATCAACTTTTTCTTACCTTCCTCAATATGTGCTAGACTATTCATGGACAATCTACTTAATACATCGACAACCACATTAGCTTTGCCCAGATGATGCAACACACTCATATCATAATCTTTCAACAATTCAAGCCATATCCTTTGCCAAAGTTTCAAATCTTTTTTCTTAAACACATATTGTAAACTCTTATGGTTGGTAAATAAATCCACATGGACACCATAAAGATAGTGTCTCCAAATCTTCAAAGCAAATGCGACTGCCGCTAGTTCAAGATCATGGGTTTCATAATTCTGTTTATGCACCTTAAGTTGCCTAGAAGCATAGGCTATCACCTTACCATATTTCATCAAAACATAACCAAGATAAACTCTTGAAGCATCACAATATACCACAAAACCATCATACCCTTTTGGTAAGGTCAAAATAGGAGCAATAGTGAGATGATATTTCTGCTCTTGGAAATTCTTCTCATAACCTTTCGACCATTAAAACTTCACCTTCTTTTGAGTTAACTTAGTCAAAGGTGGTGAGAATCCTTCCACAAATCTCTTATAGTATCCGTCTAGGCCTAAGAATATACTAATATTCGAAGAAGATAATGGTCTCGACCAATTCTTAACTGCCTTAGCTTTCTTAGGATCAGTCATAATCCCTTTACCGGACACTCTGTGACCAAGAAAGTCACTTTCCATATTAAAAACTCATATTTATCAAGTTGGCAAATAATTTCTTGTCCCTTAGTGTTTGCAAAACAATCCTCAAGTGGTTAGCATTCTCTTCCTCATTCTGAGAGTAAACCAATATGTCATCGATAAACATAATCACAAACATGTTCAAATATTGTTTGAACACCCTTTTTATCAAATTCATGAATGTTATTGGGGTATTGTTCAAACCAAATGACATAACTAGGAACTGATAATGACCATACCTTATTCGAAATGCCATTTTAAGAATATCACACTTCCTCGCCCTTCGTTGGTGATAACCGAAATAAAGATCAATCTTAGAGAAATAACTTACCCTTTGCAATTGGTCAAATAAATTATCTATTCTCAGATTTGGATACTTATTCTTGATGTTTACTTTGTTCAATTACCGATAATCAATACATACATAGTGAGCCATCTTTTTTCTGACAAACAAAATGGGAGCACCCCATGGGGATATACTTGGTCGAATAAAACCTTTATCTAATAAGTCTTTCAATTGATCATTTAACTCTTTTAGTTCCATCGGGGCCATTCAGTAAGGTGGAGTGGAAATAGGTTGAGTACCTGAAAGAAGATCTATGTCAAAGTCAACTTCCTTTTTTGGAGGAACACCGAGTAAATCATCGGGAAGCACATCCAAAAACTCATTTACAATAAGGACCGACTCTAGAGTAGGGGCTTCAGAGTTTTTATCCCTAACCCTCACAAGATGGTAGATACAACCCTTGGAAATCATTTTCCAAGCTTTAAGGCACAAAATGAATTGACCTTTGAACATGGAATTACTACCCTTCCTTTCTAGGACTGGCTCATTTGGGATTTGGAACTTAACCACTTGGGTTTTACAATCAATAGAAGCATAACATACATATAGCAAATCCATACCAAGGATAACATCAAAATTGTTTATCCTAAGCTCAACTAGATCACATAGAGTAACTTTATGGACAACCAAAATTGGACAACATCTATAAACTCTTTTTGCCACAACCGACTCACCTACCAGAGTATAAATGAAAAAAGTCTCTAATAATATTTTGGGGCTAGCATCAAACCTCATGGCCACATAAAGAGAAACAAATGACAACTTTGCACTCAGATCAAGTGAGGCGTAAACATCATAGTGAAATACCTGTAACATACTAGTAATAACATTGGGAGTCTCCTCCATCTCTTACCTACCATGAAGAGAATAGAATCGATTGTTGCATTGACCACTGTTTTATTGCATTTGAGCACCTTGTGAAACTTGGCCTCTATGAGCGACTTGGCCTTGAGGATGACCATCTTTGACCTTTTATTCCTTAGCATGATGACCCAACTTACCACACCGATAGCACATATTCAATCCTGCTAAACACTCACCCTTGTGGTTCTTACCATATTTCTTGCATATGGGAGTAACTTGGCTAATAGGAGCAAACCCTTAAGGCTTAGGGTTGGGAACCCTATCTTTGTTAAACCTTGGAGTAGTTGAATTTGAAGATCCTTGGCTAGTATACCTTTGGCGAAAATGAGGACATCCACTACCTCCAAACTTAGCATGAGAGAATTCACCACCATCTGTCCTTGGCCTCCTGGACTCCCTAGTTTTGTCATTGAGCTTCTCACTCTCTATTTGTTCCGTATAAGTCATGAGCCTAGAGATGTCCATTTCTTGAATCAACATATCTATCTTACACTCTTTTGAGACCATATCTGATATACTCGACTCAAACTTGTTCATACGAGTTCTTGAGTCGGCAACCATGAATGAAACATATTTTGACAATTGAGTAAACTTGATGGTATACTCCTTCACACTCATACCAAATTTCTTAAGGTTGATGAACTCTTGCACTTTGGCTTCCCTCAACTCCAATTGGAAAAAATGATCAAGAAATACTTCTTTGAACTCATCCCATGTCATAGGATCTGCCTCTCTAGGCCTCTCACTTTTTCTTTGATCATACCAAATAAAAGCAACACCCTTTAATTGATACATGGCCAACTTCGCCTTCTCAACCAGGCTAATTCCCATGATATTCATAATCTTTTGAATGCTATTGATAAACTCTTATGGATACTCTTCCACCTTAGAACACCAAAACTCCCGAGGATATATCCTCATGAAATAAAGAACTCTTATTGCTGCTGTACCAACATTCAAGTTCACGGGAGCAACCACTTCATGGTTAACTTGGGCCGTACGACATGTGCAAGTACTTGAAAGGTCGCTTGGAACTTGGTATTGGAGACTTGATCATTCAAGGGATCATTTAGAGATTGTTTGTCCTCTTCAAACATATTCCTTCTAATGGGGTATCTTCCTAGAGGTATTTTCTGAAAATCGCAAATAAAAAGCACTAGAAGAAAAGACTTAACCACTCTACAGCATGACATAGATCATAAAATAAGTGAGATTTTCCTAAGAAATTTTGTAGACTCCTATTCATGGATATGGTGTGCTTCACGCCAATCAATAAGATTCTACTTAACACAGCATGTTAGACTCCCTAGGACTCTTCTAAACCTTGTGCTCTGATACCAAGTTTGTCATGATCCAAACTAGGGCAAAACCATGACATAACGATTGGGATATAAGGGACCCCAATAAGAAATCTTAGTATACATCGCATAGATAAGGTAAAGAAACATATTAAAAATAAGAGGAAGTAATCAACTCAAGAGAATGGGTCTAAAGGATAGCAACTCAATTGATGTCCAATCGGACTACATCAAATTACATCTAAATATGCCTCTAGTCTAGTATTTGATGGAGGCTTAGGACAAGCTCCTAGCTCACCCAAAATAATAGGAAGAAGTAAAAATAGTAGCAATATGAAAAAAAGTCATTGCCCTCGATAAAAGGAGTACTAACCAACTCTTGATATCTAAACCACTTTAGCCATGAATATGATGATCGTGAGTGTCATCTCCCTTACATTATGAGATAATGTAGGAAAAATATGCGTTAGTACGTAGAAAGTACTAAGTATGTGAGATATGGATAAAAAAGTAAAGGAACGGGAACAATATGCCATAAGATGCATGACCAATCATAATGAACATGAGCAAGGCTTTAAAAACATTTGAAAACATAAGAAACTCATGGTCAATGCATATCATAAAACTTTATCATGAAACTCATAACTTGACATTTAACTTGTGTGGGATAAGACCTTTAACCGACATCTAAGACTATGTGATCTATAATATGAAATCCAATAGAACTCTCATCAAAAAGGGGGAGGCTACCTTGCCAGGGTATGCTTCGTCATGGTACTCATCTCAACTCAACTCAACATTGCTATATGTGGATCCACTAGCTAGGCCATGAAGGTAAATCCTATACTAGAAATGTAGTTTGAGACTTTAGGTTGCTACTAGGATTTCCTTAGGTAACTAACTGTGTTATCGAACCAAACCCTACCTAGAAGTCCTCTAGGTGCTTAGTCAATATCCTAACAAAAACTCATAAAACATGATCATAACATAGTAGGAAAAGATAGTAACTACCTATCAATCCATCTTTATAAAATATATTACGAATAGCTCATTAACTTTAGTGATTCATAAGAATCCATAACTTCGGTGATAGTTGTATTTATCACCATCTTTAACATGATTGTGTGAGAATTGGACTTATCACACCATAATAACTTTCTTTGATCATAACTGTATCATCATCATAACTTCATCATTAAAATTATAATCTCAACTTTAAATCATGAGAACTTTCTTTTAAAATCATTGAACTCATAATCAACTCATGAAAGTCATCTTTAACTTCATAATCATAACTTGATAGCTTTACGCATGGGTATTTATAATTCAACTTAAAATCATACAATTCATGTAGAAACATGCTTATAATAATTATTGTTAACAATTTAAAATGACGTTGAAATAATCCAATGCAATTCATCAAATTTAGGGTTCATAGTCAATTGAAAATTTAAAGATCCTTTGAGAAAACTTTGGGACTTCATGGGTGAAAGAAACCTATGAATCCATCCCCAGATACCTTGATTGAATTCACTAATAATTGAAGAAGAAACCTTGAAGAAATATGAAACACCTAGCTTGAGCTTGAAGAGAAACTTTGAGAGAGTTGAGTTCCTTACCTTAGAGATTTTTAGGAGAATGATTTTAGAATGAGGGAATTTCAAAGAACTGGGTAGATATAGGGTTGAACGTATCCTTAATTTTGTTTGGATTCATTGAATTGAACTTGAGAATTGACATAATAGCCCTTCACTAAAATTTGAAATTTTAACAATACGAATGACTCTACGGGTCATAGAGAAGATAACGAGTCTTCTTGATGGCTCTTCCTGCAGGTCTAAGAAAAGGGCTTCAATTCGAGTCACTCAAGTTTACAAAGGAGTCGTTATTATGACTTGTCAACTCATCTACAGGTCATAGACTTGATCTGCCCTACAGGTCCCAAAACCTAGAAAAATATAGGTCTCTGAAGTTTAACTACTAGTCATTTCTATGACTCGTAACAACCTTTATGGATTGTCCTATCAAGTCATAGACTTGACCTAGAGGTAATTCTAAAACTTAGCCTCTAAAGTCTTCATATGAGTGTTTTCTACGAGTCGTCTAGGGGATTACGAGTCACAAACTTAGGTTGTAGGACCTTCCTTTGAGGTTGGTCCTAACCAAGCTATGAGGTTTACTCTACAAATCACTCTTACATCATAGAATGCTCTATGATTTATAGAGTGACTCATAAACTCAAGAGCCGTATAATATTTTTGAGAATTTCTCTTTCGTTCTAACTTTTCGACTTTTGGAGTCTTATAGCTGTACTCCAGTAGTTCCAACCTTCCCGCCACCCTGGCCAAACTGGCGATCACCACGAGCTTGGCCACCACATCCTCCAGAATGAAGGCCCATATTATAGCTGCCTTCACCTGTAGCTTCTGAGGCTCTATAACCCTAATCATACCAAGCCTGACTCTGCCTCGGATAATATTTTCTAATAAGTACAGGCTCACCACATCCATAAAAAATCTTAGGGTTAAGAGTGGTTCATTGTGAAGATGAAGAAGAATGAAGATAACCTCGAAATTAGAAAAAGGCTGGCTAGTCTTTAACGGACCCCCATTTGAAACCTGCAATGAAGATTGAATATGACGGGCTGAATAATCTCCAGAACTCTGCCCTGTAGAGTAATAACCACTAAGCTCACCTCTCTCATTAAAATTCTTGAACGTTTTCTCCTTTGTGAAGTTGTCTGGCTTTACCCCTCCACCACTACCACAAAATCAACCACCTCCTAAAAAGATTTTACTAAAGTAGCCACCTGTAAAGATGAAATATGTAAATCTCACCTCAATCCCTTCACAAAGTGGCGGATCCACTCTTATATACTGAAGCAAAACGGAGTAGCATATCTGGCTAAGGCACGAAACTTAGACTCATAGGCTGCAACAGACATCCTCTCTTTCTCTATATTCAGGAACTCATTTTTCCTCCTATCCCTTAAGTTCATGGGAATATACTTCTCCATAAAAAAGTCAAAAAAAGTTGCCCAAGTCATAGGTGTTTCGTCTATTGGTCAACACTTAATATGAGACCGCCACCATATTTTGGCATCTCCCTGAAACTGGTATGTCACAAACTCAACACCATATCGCTCTACTATATCCATCTTATGATATAACTCATGACAATCATCAAGGAAATAATAAGCATCCTCAGATTCAGTACCCCTGAAAATTGGGGGTTTCAACTTCAAGAACTTACAAAGAGATCATATTGGTAACTAGTCATTACCATCCCTATATTCAATCTAGGAAACTTGTTTGTTCTCGAGGACACATTCATGTGGGGATCCATAGCAGCTGCATGCTGTAATCCTAGAATATAAGGTGCTGGGGGCACTTATCCCTGATCGAATAACCCTACTGAGATAGGTGAGAACCTGGTGGATTATCTTTAGAGTACGCTGGGGTAGTGCTTCTTTCTCGTGAACCTGCTCATCTTCCACCTGAACATCCTCTTTAGCTACCTCATCAGTCGGTGGAGGGGTCGTTGCTCTTTCCCTAGCTGGCCTAGCTACCTGAACTTTGCCCTTAGTGGGTATTCTCCCACGACCTCTACCAAGGATTTTCATTTCTACTCCTCTTCTGGCTACATCCTTAACGGCTGGCTCAGGTACTGGTGATGCTCTTATTCTAACCATCTGCGAATAGAGTGAAAAAGGTTAGATACCAATTTATATGTCCTAGTTACCAATTGGATTCATGTAGTAGCATGAAATAAAGAAGGAATGGAGTTTTTCTAATGTTCTGTAGCCTCTCAAAGAAAAGTAAAGGCGTTCCCATACCATTTCGAAAGACTCTACAAGACCTGTCCTTATGTGATGAGATCACTGAACCTAAAACTCTGATACCAAGTTTGTCACGACCTAAAATGGGCCATGAGTGGCACCCACACTTAACCTCCTAGGTGTGAGAACCAATGATACAACCCCAACCTATATTAGCGATTAAACTTATAAAATACGACAATAATATGGACGCTCAAACCTTATTAAAGTAACAAATAAGAATCCACTAGAGTAGTAGATTTTCCAAAACCTGAAAGTCATCACGTCAATGACATCTAATTCTAAAATACTAAGTATGGAAATATCAAACACCAAAATAAATAATTAACATAGTGTATTCGAAAACTAGGGACGTCATGTCATGACTGAAAGAATCCAACATGAGCTAGAAGGAATAGCTCACCCTGGAACCTGATTTGGTGAACACTAGCTATAGATTAGGTTGAGTCGAAATCTATGGAATACTCGCAGTACTCCACAAAATAAAACAAAGAAAAATACAACTAAGGATCAGTACAGGGAAACATGTACTGAAAAGATATCATCGGCCGACTCAAAATAGGAATTAATATGCATAAAGTAATAGCAGGAAATCAACTACAGCACTTAACCGGTGGCAAACAACAAGATCAAGATCAAGTGATAAAATAATTAAACAATTACGTAATCAGTCAATAATATCAATAATATACATGAGGACTCCGACCTCCACACCACTGCCTTTTGGAAAATGAGTTATTTGAGATTGGGTAGTATTAAGTAATTTAATTTATTTTTCTTTAATATTATCGTGCCCGAACAGGACACCCGATCCAATAATATCATGTCATCTTATGACAACTGATCCAAATATATCATGTTAGCTCATGACACCCAATTCGAATATATCATATTGGCTCGTGACAACCGATTCAAATATATCTTGTTGGCTCGTGACACCTGATCCAATACTATAATTAATTCATCATTCTTTACTATCACATTTTACTTTATTAACAATATTTCATCAAGCCTTCTTTATTCAAGACATCACTTTTGATAAGACAAGTTCAAGATTATGGATTTCACGATCTTGGGATTGCATACCAATCATAACAACATGTCAACCATTCAAGTCATAATAATTAACTGCATCAAAAACTTCACAATATTACTCAAAGGCTATCAATATATATTAAGAGTATCTGTATGATATAGAATAAACCATAACCTACCTCAATCGAAGAACCGAAGCATACTTTTCCTTTCTTCAATCCTCAGAATATTCCATCTATCAAATATATAATATTCGTAAGTAAGTGAGTCTATAGACAACATATTACTATATGTCTAGCCTAGACCACAAACTCACTCAAATCTATAATCAATTTCCTAAATCTCAAGCATAGGGTTAAGCCTCAATTTCTCCAATATTAAAAGACTAACGATATTCATATAATATAATACACCTAATATTTAATTACCGATCTCAATATATCAAAACTTGAATTATAAGGTGATAATGAAATAAGAATAATTACTGCCAAAACTAACAAATTTGAAATCAGTGGCGCACTCTATCAAATTGCTAAATCAATTTTTCCTTCTTTCTAATATTTCAATCGATACTCAATCATAAGATAATCATTATGCCATCAAAATGCCTATCATCATTACATTACTACTTAACCCTCAAATGTATGGCAATGTATACTATTTCCAATTCACTTTCAATTTCTTTTCACCACCAACACTATAATAACAATAAAGTGACATCTACCATTACGTATAATGTAGGATTAAGGCATGGACGCGTGGTTACCTGATGCAGTTTTGCGGCTGCACTTTGTTTTTGTGTCGGCTTTTTCCCCTTTTATTTTGAAATAAAAACTATTACCCATTATTATCAAACCTACTAATTAATTATAATTTAATAAATATGGGATAAATGGTATAGGGTATTAAATAAATTACCACTTTAGTCCATTAATTAAATTAGTAATCAAAAGTTACCTGTCATGACCCAAGACTAGAGCATAAACGTGACACTACGAATGAGAAATCCGAAAGTACCTCAAACAAGCCTCTTAGTATTTATTTAGCCTTTCATAGTTATAAATAAACAAGCAAAAACCATAATAGTAAATCTTCAACTTACATATGTCCAATAATACCTCTGGCTTTTAGATTTGGTGGGGGCTAAGACAAGTCCCTAGCTCACCCTCAATCAAAATAGAATGAACTTCCATAGTAAGTGTCTAAAGGTCTTAACATATCATAAGTTATAATAAAAAATGAGTATTGTACCCGAAATATGGGAACTCACCAAAAGTAGCCTTCAAAAAAAATCTCAATTAGCCATGTGGAGGAGAACAAGGAGGAGCACAGTTCCTACATGGTGATATCATGTAGGCAAAAGTATGAATTAGTACTTTGAATGTACTAAGTATGTAGTCATGCAATACAATATAAAATATTTAGGACATTTATTAGGTAAACTACATAAATGAGTACATATATGAGAAATCAAGTAAATAGCATTTAAATCATACATATGCGGATATATACATGCATGAGTAATCATGTAAATATCATTTGAAATGTTCATTTGTGGGAAGTAGACTTTAACCGACATTAAAACTATGTGAGCTATTACATGGAATCCAACAAACCTCCTACGTTGGCCGGGGAGTCTACTTGCCTAGGGTAGAACTCCGTCAATTTTACATTTATTCTTTAACTTTAACTTTAAGGCCTTTCATGGATTCATTAGCCTAAAAATCCTACAAGGGCTCCTATATTGGCACATAGTTAATGAGACAAGGGGTTGCTACTAGAATTTCCTTACCAAATCCCATCTCTATGCCTCATTCGGTGTTAAGTCAATTCCATGAAATAGTATAATACTTCAAAATAGTTATAACATACAACTTGAGAATTCAAAACATCACATTCGGTGGAATAGCTCATTAAAACCTTTGCTGATTCAAATATGCAAGAATGATTCTTCGACTTTCATCATTTTTTTATTTTATAAGACTCCCTATTGATTATAGACATTGCTTTCATAAACATTTATTTGGAGTCAAAGATTTTCAGTCAAAATTTATTGAAAGCATAGTAAAATTAGGTGGGTTCAAATCACTTCAACTTTTAAACATGTATGTAAATGAAATTATTCATAAAAAATTTGAAATCCATCAATTAAAAATCACACATTAAACAACCCACCATGAATTTCAAGAACCTTTAAAGAGCTAAGTAGAAAAAAATACTTGCAAACTATCAATCCATTCATATGAAATCATTTTGCATCAAAATAAACTAATAATCATTAGTTTAACAACAATTCATTCTATTAAGTAGAAATAAGAATTACCCATAAGAAAATCTTACTTGAAATTGAGAGATTTAGTTGAAAGAGTTTTGGACTCCATGGGTGGAAACCCATGGATAAACACCCACATACCTTATAGTAAATTTTGAAGAGAATTGGATAAATAAATATAATTTATCATATAATCAAAATACTTTAGGTATGAGTATGGAAGGAATACTCTTATGAAAGCCTTACATACTTGGCATCCGAAGCTTTACTCAGAATTGAAGAACTCAACGAACACTCTTGAGCACTAGCTTTTTCTCCTCGACGGAGTATTTTATGTACTACCCGGACTATATGAATCACCGGAATAGTATTTCTACACTACTAAAAACTAAAACTAATTTGAGAATGAGTAAAGAAGTGTATAGAGAGAAGAATTATTTGAGAAAGCTTGATGAATAAAATGAAAAAATAAGGTGGGAATTTATAGGTGTGAAGGAGGGACCAATAAATAAAATAATTACAAAAACTGATCTTGAAAATTCAGTGCAGGATTGTGATGTAATAAGTGATGTCAAATGGAGCATTTTGATGTCATTGGTGATCTCAAATGGATTGATATTCTATGGTTGGTGAGATAAATCTTCTTTTTACGGAATACCCATTTTTCAGAGCTATGTTTGAACAAGATAACTTCCTAATTAGATATGGTGTCTTCTTATGAATTGTAGCTCTAGAAGTCTACTTTTATATCGTTTAAGATTCAACCAAATTGGATCATCTTATTATGATATATGAATTTGATTTTACAAACACTCAATTTTGTCACAACACCAAGTTGTGCAAAACATAGTTTATTTGACCTACTTAGCCTCCAAATTCTAAGCTATGGTCTTCACAAAAGTTGTAGAAAATGATATCGGGGTTCTTAAACAGCTTGAATCATGTAAGTTTGACCATTCTATGAAAATTTATGCCCAAAATATAGAAGAAGTATAATTTTAATCGAAAATTGGAACACCACATACAACGTTTTAGGGGGTGTTACAATATCTCCTCCTTGAGAGCATTCCTCCTCGAATGAGACAAGACTTAACTTGAGTAGAGTAGAGGTAAACCAACAACCCATTATTAGTGCAATTTAAAACATAATTCAAAACATATTTCATAATTATGCATGCATATGATAAGAAAAGTTGAAATTCAAGGATTTTGAGTAATTGAGAAAGGATAACTTAATACCTTAGGCTAGAGTAGAGGGAAAAGGATGAGGGTATCACTTCATCATATGTGCTTCCTCTTCCCATGTAACACTTTTGAATTTTTGATACCTCCAAAGGACTTTGACGGATGCAACTTCCTTGTTCCTCAATCTCTTTACTTACCGGTCCAAAATTTCAACCGAAACCTCTTCATAGGTCAAATTTCCTTCAATATTCACTACTTCTAAAGGTAAAAAAAACTTGGATCACCTATACACTTCCTCAATATGGACATATGAAATACCAGATGAACCATAGCCATTTTCAATGGCAATTCCAACTCATACGCAACCTTGACAACACATCTCAAGATTCTATAAGGCCCCACATACCGAGGGTTCAACTTTCCCTTCTTGCCAAATCAAACTACACCCTTCATGGGTGAAACCTTCAAGTATACCCAATCATCCACACTAAATTCTATATCCCTTCTCCTTATATTGGTATAGGACTTTTGATGACTTTGAGCCGCCTACAACTTTTCTCTAATGACACTCACTTTTTCCAAAGCATTAAGCACCAAATTAGGACACAACGATGTCATCTCCCCTACTTCAAACCAACAAATCAAAGATCTACATTGTCTCCCATACCAAGCCTCAAATGGTGCCATACCAATACTTAAGTGGTAGCAGTTGTTGTAATTGCACTCAATAAGCAGTAGATAGTCATCCCAACTTTCCTTGAATTCCAAAACACAAGCCCTCAATATGTCCTCTAGTGTTTGAATTATCCACTCAGCTTGCCCATAAGTTTTAGGATGGAATACGATCTTAGCTTCACTTTAGTACCAAGTCCTCTTTGAAATGATTTCTAAAAATGAGAAGTGAATTGGGTACCACGAATCGAAAAATTGACAATGGCACACCATGCAACCTTACCAACTCTTGAATGTATAACTTAGCATAATCCTCGGCCATATAAGAAGTCTTGACTGGTAAAAAGTGAGCCAGCTTTTTCATCTTATCAACAACGGCCCAAATTGAGTCATGATGTTTCTGAGTATGAGGCAATCCTAATACAAAGTCCATGTTCATATCTTCCGACTTCTAAGTGGGGATTTCAATATCTTGTGCTAGGCCACTCGGCCTTTGGTGTTCGGTCTTGACTTATTGAAAATTTGGACATTCGTCTATGAACTTTTCTATGTCCCTCTTCATACCACCCCACCAATACACCACCTTTAAATACCTATATATTTTGGTCGAATCGGGATGAACAAAATAGAAGAATTATGAGCCTCCTTCAAAATCAGACCCTTTAGGCCATTCGCGTTCAGAACACATAACCGACCTTAATGATGAAGTACTCCATCTCCGTCTTATGAAAAGACTTCTACTTTCTTCTCTTTCACTAATTTCTTTAACTCCACCAATATTGGATCAAGGTATTGTTTTGACTTAACATCTACTACCAAAGATGATTTGGACCCATTTTACACACAAAAGCTACCATTATTGGAACCACTCAACTTCACTCCCAATCTAGCCAACCGATGAACATACCTTACCAAATCCCTCTTCTCTCTATCAATATGAGTCACACTCCCAATAGACACCCTACTAAGCACATCAACAATAACATTGGCCTTACCGGGATGATTATATACACTCATGTCATAATCCTTGAGGAGTTTAAGCCAAGGTTGAGTTCCTTTTGTGTGAACACATATTGAAGGATTTTATGATTGGTAAATACATCTACATGTACCCCATAGAGGTAATGCCTCCAAATCTTTAGAGAAAACACAACGGTCGCTAATTCAAGATCATGGGCAAGGTAGTTACGCTCGTGTACTTTTAATTTCCAAGAAGCATAGGCTATAACCTTTCCATTTTGCATCAAAACACAACCCGAACCGATCCTTGAAGCATCATAATATATAATGAACCCTTCTATTCCTTTAGGTAGAGTCAAGATAGGAGAAGAGGTAAGTTGATCTTTCAAAGTTTGGAAACTCCTCTCACATTAATCCATCCATAGGAACTTTTCCTTTTTTTGGGTCAATATCATCAAATGAGATAAAATGGAAGACAACCCTTGGACAAACCTTTTATAATACTCGACTAGACCCAAAAACTCCTAATGTCTAAAGGATACAATGGTCTAGGCTAATTCCATACCGCATTTGCCTTCTTAGGATAAACCTTTATTGCCTCTCTGGACAATATATGACCAAGGAAAGCCACTTCTTTCAACCAAAATTTGCACTTACTAAGCTTGACAAACAATTTCCTATAACTCAAAGTTTGAAGCACAATTCTCAAATAACCTTTATGTTCTTCCTCACCCCAAGAGTAAATCAAGATATCGTCAATGAAAACCACTACAAACCTATCAAGATAGAGCTTGAACACCCTATTTATTATATCCATAAACACCTCTGATGCATTCTTCAATCCAAATGACATCACCAAAAACTCAAAGTGACCATACCTTGTTCGAAATGCAGTGTTGGGAATATCATACTTCCTTACTCTTAATTGATGATAGCCGGACCAGAGATCAATCTTTGAGAAATGACTTTCCCCCTTCAAATGGTCAAATAAATCATCAATCCTAGGAATTGGATACTTGTTCTTAATGGTAACCTTGCTTAATTGATGGTAGTCTATGCACATCCGAAGTGACCCATCATTCTTTCTCTCAAACAACACAGGAGCAACCCATGGTGAAATACTTAGCTTTATGAATCCTTTTTTCAACAAGTCATTTAATTATTCCTTCAACTCCTTTAATTCTGTTGGAGCCATTTAGTAGGGAGAAATAGAGATAGGCAGGGTATCGAGGAGGAGATCAATACCAAAATCAATTTTCCTTTCGCGAGGGACACCAGAAAGGTCATTGGTAATGACATAGGAAAACTCCTTAACCACGGGGACCCATTCAAGAGAAGGATTTTTAGAGTTGACATCCCTAACCCTCAAAATATGATAAATGCAACCCTTAGAAATTAATTTTGGGGCCTTAAGAAAAGAAATTAACCTATCCTTTACTACCGAATCCTGACCCTTCCATTCAAGAATAGCCTCATTTGGGAATTCAAACTTGACTCTATGAGTTCTACAATTTATTGAAGCATATGATGCATGCAACCAATCCATTTCAAGAATAATATCAAAATCTACCATGTCAATCTCAATGAGATCACAAGGAGAAACTTTGTAAAAAATAAATACGGGACAACTGTTCTAGATTTTTCTTGCAACACCCGACTCACCAACAACAGGGGTACACACCAAATATGGTTCCAATAATATTTCAAGTAACACATGAAACCTATTAAAAAGAAATGAAGTAACAAACGATAAATTTTCACCCAGATCTAACAATGCATACATACCAAAATTAAAAACTTTTAACGTACCAGTGTGACATCGGGTGCTTTCTCAACTTTTTATCTCCCATGCAAAGTATAAAATCGGTTGGTGCATTAGCCATTCCCTTGAGCTTGTCCACCATGAGCAATTTGTCCTTGAGTGTTGCTACCACTACTTCTACAATCTATAGCTTGGTGATTGAGTTTACCACACTTGAAGTATGCATTGGAGCTAGCTAAACATTTTAAATGTGAGTCGTCACACACTTCTTGCAAGCAAGGAGAGCTTGAGCACCCACATTCTCCTTTGGAACCATAGGATTAACACTTTTTTCTTTGTTAAACCATGGATTAAGAGTATTAATGAGACCTTTCCCCATGAATCTTTGCCCACCTTGGCCCTTTTCCTCACCACTATAACTGGACTTTTGGTGAGTGAACCCTCCACCATCACCTCTGGCCTTCTTAAACATTCTTGACCTCTCTCTCAATTTTTCATCCTCATTTTGTTCCGCATATGTCATAAGTCGGGAGATGTCTATCTCTTTGGTTAACATGACCATCTTGCATTCTTTCTACACCAAACTAGAAGTACCAAAAATGAATTTGCTCATTATTGTCCTTACATCGAAAACCATGAAAGGAGCATACTTCGACAATTTGATGAATTTGAGGGCATAATCCCTCACATTTATTCTCCTTTGGCAAAGATTGATGAACTCTTGAATCTTTTCCTCCTTTAGCTCCAAAGAAAAGAAGCGATCTAAGAAGGCACCCTTGAAATCTTCCTACTCTATGGGTCCCATACCTTCACCCCTCTTAACCACCCATTGTTCAAACCAAAATCCTGCTACACCCTTGAGTTGATAGGCCACTAGCCCGACCTTTTCATTTGGAGGTACTCCCATAATTTCCATAATTCGATGAACTTCCTCAATAAACTCCATTGGATCCTTATCTACCTTGGAACCATCAAACTCAGGTGGATTCATCCTCTTAAATTCCCAAATCCTAGTAGCCGGAGTGGGAATTTGAGGAGGAGGAGGAAAAACACACTGAGTAGCTTGGTTGGCCACGACTTGGGCTAACAAAGTGATGACATTTCAAAACTCCGCATATGTAACTCCCTCATTATGTGGAGCCTCGGGAATTGGAGTAGCTTGGTCCTTGTTATCATCCATTTCTCTAGGTTGATGTACCCTTCTTGGAGGCATTATCTAGAGAACACGAAATGATTTGTTTGATAAAGGAAGTCTTAGGAAAACTCTAAGGCACGACATGAATCATGAAAGAAGGGATATTTTTCCTAAAAGACTCATAGTCTCCTATTCAAAATTGTGGCGTGCTTCACAACCATGAATAATACTCTATTCGACGCGGTATATTGGCCTTCGAGGACCATTCAATACTTCGGGCTATTATACCAAATTTTGTAACAACTCAAGCCGAGGGCCTAGAAGTGACACAACGAATGAGAAATTCGAAAGTACCTCAAACAAGCCTCTTAGCATTCATTTAGCCTTTCATAGGTAATGACAATAAATAAACAAGCAAAAACCATAATAGCAAATCTTCAACTTACGTATGTCCAACAATACCTCTAACTTTTAGATTTAGCGGGGGTTAAGACAAGTCCCTAGCTCACCCTTAATCAAAATAGAATGAAATGCCATAGTAAGTGTCTAAAGGTCTCAACATATCATTAGCTAGAAAGACAAAGGAGTACTATTCCCAAAATATGGGAACTCACCAAAAGTAGCCTTCAAATGAAATCTCAATTAGCCACGTGGAGGAGAACGAGAAGGAGCATTGGTTCTTACATGGTGATATCCCGTAGGCAAAAGTATCCGTTAGTACTTTGAATGTACTAAGTATGTTGGCATGCAATACAATGTACAACATTTAGGCCATTTATTAGGTAAAATACATAAATGAGTGCATGCATGAGAAATAAAGTAGATAGCATTTAAATCATAAATATGGGGATATATACATGTATGTGTAATCATGTAAATAACATTTGAAACATTCATTTGTAGGAAGTTGACTATAACCGACATTAATACCATGTGATCCAATATAACCCCCTACATTGGCTGAGGAGTCTACTTGCCTAGGGTAGAACTTCGTCAACGTTACATTCATTCTTCAAGTTTAACTTTACGGGCTATGATGGATCCATTAGCCTAAAAATCCTATAAGGGCTCCTATGTTGGCACATAGTTAATGATACAAGGGGTTGCTACTATAATTTCCTTACCGATTCCCTCCTCAATGCCCGATTTAGTGCTAAGTCAATCCCACAGAACAATTTAATACTTCGAAATAGACAGAGCATATAGCTTGAGAATTCAAAATATCACATTCAGTAGAATATCTCATTAAAAACTTTGGTGATTCAAATATGCGAGAATTGTCCTTATTGCATAAAGAATCCATCATTCATAACATTTCATCATTCCATTATTTCATAACTCTCTTTTGATCATAGACATTGCTTTCATAAACATTCATTTGGAGTCAAAGATTTCAAGTCAAACTTTATTAAAAATATAGTAAAACTAAGTGGGTTCAAATCACTTCACCTTTTAAACATGCATGTAAATGAAATTATGCATAACTACTTTGAAATCCATCAATTAAAAATAATTGTTTAAACAACCCACCATGAATTTCAAGAACCTTTAAAGAGCTAAGTAGAGAAAATACTTGCAAACCATTAATCCATACATATGAACTCATTTTGAATTAAAATAGACCAATAATCATTAGTTTAATCATGATTCATGCTATTTAGTTAAAATACGAATTACCCATAAGAAACGTTTTCTTGAAATCAAGAGATTTAGTTGAAAGGGCTTTGTATGAACACATGGCTAAACAGACACACACCTTAGAGTAAATCTTGAAGAGAATTGAGTAAATAAGCATAATTTATCATATAATCAAAATACTTTAGGCATGAGAGTGGAAGACATACTCTCATTGAAACCTTACATACCTAGAATCTGAAGTTTTACTCAGAATTGAAAAACTCAATGATCACTCTTGAACCCTAGCCTTTTCTCCTTGCCCAAACATTTTGTGTACTACCCAGAGTATATTTATCACTGGAATAATATTTCTACACTACTAAAAACTAAAACTATATTTAAAAATGAGTAAAAAAGTGTATAGAGAGAAGAGTTGCTTGAGAAAGCTTGATGAACAAAATGAGAAAAAAAAGTGGGTATTTATAAGTGTGAAGGAGGGACCAATAAATAAAATAATTATAAAGAATAATCTTGAAAATTCAATGGAGGATTGTGATGTCATGGGTGATATCAAATGAAGGATTTTGATGTCATGGGTGATGTCAAATGGATCTAGATCTTCCATGGTTGGGAAATTAATCTTCGTTTTACGGAATACCTCTTTTTCGGAGCTACATTTGAACAAGATAACTTTCTAATTAGGATTTGATGCCTTATATGAATTGTAGATCTAGAAGTTTCCTTTCATGTCATTCAACAATAAACTTAATTGGATCATCTTACAGTGAGATATGAATTTTCTTCTACAAATACTCAATTTTGTCACAACACCATGTCTTGCAAAAATTATTTATTTTACCTACTTAACCTCCGAATCGTAAGCTATGGTGTCACAAAAGTTTTAGAGAATGATGTTGGGGTTCTTCAATAACTTGAATTACCTACTTTGGACCATCCTATGAAGAGTTTTGCCCAAAATACAAAAGTAGTATCATTTTCGTAGAGAATTGGAACACCACATACAATATTTTAGGGGGTGTTACATTGCCCCTCAACTAAATAACCGTAGTTATCGAATAGTCCAAAATAGTCATTAAAAATTTACGAGATGAACCTTTTATGAATTTCTCTTTTTGATGATTTCTTGTGTTTCTCTTTCTGTTGAGAGTTTTTTTATCAAAAAATTAGGCGAAACAAGCATGTTGTCGTTGAATGAAGTAACCAAATAAAAATCAAAGGTTATCTCTTTCCTCTTTATTTCTTTATTTCTTTATTTCTTTATTTTTTTGTTTAATTATTTTGATTATGTTATTAATTATATTTTGACATATTAATCATTAGTATTATAGTTAAATCTTGAATTAAACTTATTTTTTAGCTTTTATTTAAATGATGAACTTATAAATTTAGGGTTTTAGTTTACCCTTTCAATTTGGGGTTTATTTGAAGAAGAAGACTCAACTGGTAATATTTCTTGATGTTTTGTTTTATGTTCTTCATTAAAAAATCATTAACTGAAAATTGTAGACATTTAGATAAAGAATTTAATTTTCCCCTGAAATTTCATGAACTTTGTTATCAATAATTATTTTTATTTTATATAATAATTTATTCTTTAGATAATTAATATATTGTTTGGAAAATTAAAATATTGTAATGTTTATCAAATTAATTAAAATGAAGATGAAGGGGAATAAAATACAATCTTAGACCAAACATTGTGTCAAAGGGAGATTATAATTGTCAATATATATGTCGGAATAGATTTTAATGAATCTTTCATCTAACCCACTTAATTTTTTTTTATTTTTTACGAATTTTTATTAATAAACTATCATACATGTGGACATTAAAATACTTTAGAATAGACAAAAAAATTGTTTATTATTTTAAAATAATTATCATTTAATTATTATCCTAGTATTTAGGACTCTGAAATTAATTTAAAGAATTTAATTATTAAAATAAAATTAAAATATTTACTTATATAAATAATTTTTCTTAGAAAATGTGTAATAAATACTCAAAGTTTCAAACATTTAGTGCACGCTAAATGCAGCCAAGAGTGCACCATTTTCCCCTCCTATATTTATTTTCCCCTCTTATATCTAACAGGAATAATTTATCATTTGTTACAAATAAAATATAACCAATTCAACTAAATCCATCATATTATGCGTTAAAAATATATTAAATTCAATCATTGAATCAATATAATAACGTTAAATTTTATTATTTAATTTTTTTTATTTAGTGTAACATTAAATAATTTTCTTATATATAAATTCTTTTCTTATCGTTTTATGTTTATTGAAGAAATGCACACGTGCAAAACATGTATACTAAACTACTATATATATTTGTTATGCCTATATTAATTAAGTATATGTTATTTGAAAATCAGTTTATGTAAAAAAAATAGGTGTTTTGATTGAGTACATGTTTTAAATTGTCAAGTCAAAGTCATTCATGACTTAATTAATGTAATTAGCCCATATTTAAAAATAAATATTTAAAACATTCCTGAAGCAATCGCAATTGAGTACATGTTTGGTTACAATCGCAAAACAAAGTAGTTGCAATTGAAATGTTTTTTACTATAATTTGAATTCAAATTTAGCCACATTAAATTCCTGAAGCAACTTTCTTTAAGCTCTACTGTAGATACAAAATTAGCCCCAATTCTCCCTAATACCAGAAAATCCGATCCAAAATCCGTGATCCAACCCAACTGACTTCTTTAATTGCCAATACCTTTCCCCTCTTTCATTTTCAGCAAAAAAAGCAAACCCTTATTGTCTACGTCTCATGCTGCCTCTTCTCCCTTTCTTTTCTAAGTAAGGCTTCTGATGTGTCGTGAAATTACGATACATTCAATGTGTTTTACTTAAACTTTTAATGTCTTTTGAATGTTTTTATGTGTTTCTAATGTTAGAATTTTGTTTTATAGGTGTTTGATGTCAAAGTGGCAAGAACAAGGAAAAAGCTAAGTAAATATCTAGAATTGGACAATCCATGAGTTTTGGAATGGAAGTATGGGTCGTAGGTTCTAGTAAGGAGAAGTCCATAGATTTGGACCTTCAAGATTGACCAAATTACAGTGGAAAGCACGAATCGTATGTTCTATTCACGGTCCGTCAATCTCACGACGACAATATTGTGAAGATCAAACACGAAAAATTTCATGAATCGTAGATGATTTTATGATATTTGGATAATTTCATGGTGGAGGCCTAGTAACCCTAAAGCGAAATCCATGAAAGAGCAGAATAAGATTCACGATTTATATGTTTGTTTTACGATTCATGGATGATGTTGGTCGGTAATTTGGCAGTTTTAAAATCATGAGTTTGTGGGCC
This sequence comes from Solanum dulcamara, assembly GCF_947179165.1. Taxonomy (NCBI): domain Eukaryota; kingdom Viridiplantae; phylum Streptophyta; class Magnoliopsida; order Solanales; family Solanaceae; genus Solanum; species Solanum dulcamara. Next base: position 57,257,471 of record NC_077239.1, on the reverse strand, counting down.
ATTATAAGTACTTTTATAGAATTTTTGTACATAGATAGACAAATTTTTATAGCTGAGCGTGAAAAACAATATTTTTCTCTATAGTTAGTGTTGTGGTCTTTCAGAACAATCTTGAGTTCTTTTTGTCTTTAATTTTAAGTAAGCAATTATGCTTTCTTCATCTATTTTTGATTGTTTATCTTATATTACTTGTAGCCAAATCTTCTACTGGGGTTGTGGATTCTATGTGAGTGTAGTATTCAAACAATTTTCGTGATTGCATGTTTTTTTTGACTAATAAGAATATCAAACTATTTTCCTTTTTCTTTGTTGGTTAGTACCACAAACATTAACCTACACCATATTATTCTATTTTTTCTTGGGAAAGGATTTGACAGGAAATGAAGTCAGAGTATTAATCGGAGAAACACAACATTGACTGCAGATATTTTGGAGTCTACAAGGTCAACCTATGAGTCGTAATAACTTCTACGGGTCGTAGGTGGAAGTTGTCAAAACAATATGAAGTAATAAAGGCAGAGCTGAAATTATGAGTCAAGTCTACTACTCCTTCAAATGACTATGAGTCGTAGAATCAATCCGTAGAAGAAGTTTACAGTGGTTTGAAGCAGAACCTGATCTACGAATGAAGTCTACAAGTCTTCATTATGGTTATGAATCATAGAAATCATTCGTGAAGAAGATTAAGGCATCAGTGAAAGAAGCTGTGCTACCACTTGGGTTTACGACTCGTCAACTTGAAGACGATCCGTATAAACGAGTTGTAAATCTCAATCGACTTAAAATTTCTTGTTTCTTCCAAGTTCGTGTTTAATTAGGATTAGTTATTTATAAATACATTCCTTAGGTTTATTTTTATATTATGCACGTTTTTGGGTTACTGAATTAAGGTTGAACTACGTTTGGGCTTTTATTCTTGATTGGGTAGTTATAAGTGGCTAATTCCATAACTAGGGTTGTGGGAATGATGAAGAATTAACAACGTAGATTAAATAAAAAGTAATTCTTGAATAATATATGTGCATGTATTATTTTTCCTGTCACGACCCAGCTCCGTAGGCTGTGACTGCAGTCCAGCCTGGACCCCCGTATGCATATAAATCAGGTGTAGTCAAAACCGGTTTACAAATAATATAATCATGTACAGGAGAATCCCAATGGGTCATAGCATTTTATGTACCTTTAGCCTCTTTCATTTGTGTCATAAAACGAAAGGGCACACAAGCCGACACGGCTGCAAAAACACATACCTGTAATACATCATGCAGACCCAGCTAAACAAAACTTACACATACAACCCACATATATGTCTACAGACCTCTAAGAGTAGTGATGATATCATATGGCGGGACAAGGCCCCCACCATACCTTTGAATAAATAAATTTATACATCAGAGGTTTGCTACCAAAACTCATTTCCGAATCAATGGAGCTTCTTTTAACTTGCTGGGTGGAATCCTGAGCTAGTGGACTCCTAAAACCTGTGTTTGCACCTGCGGGCATGAAACGCAGCCCCCCGAAGAAAGGGGGGTCAGTACGATACATGTACTGAGTATATAAAGCATACAACATCATAATTAGGAAAACACTGAAATTGGGATGCAGGATACAAGTATAACAGTTAATAAAGCACTATACCTGCGTCTTACAAAATAGAGTCATGTCTACCCTCATCAACCCTGTACCCGGCTCGCTAGGGGCTCGATGGTACAAAAACATCATCTATCATGATAGGCATATATTTGCTTTTAGCGCTGTGGAACATACAGTCCGATTCATGTATAACGCAAGTACCTGCCGAGGAACGACGGCCCGATCCATATATCATGTTATAATAATGATAATGTCGAGGTACGATGGCCCGATCCGTATATCATAATGATGCCGAGAAACGACGGCCCGATCCGTGTCTTATATAACAGTGTCGAGGTATGACGGCCCGATCCGTATAATGCATAATAGTGCCGAGGTACGACGGCCCGATCCATATATAATGTAATATGCATATACATACATGTAGGAATCATCAGCATATCAAATATCCCTCAACCATTATCATAAAGTATGCCCAAGAACCCCCAGGTGTAGGAGCTTACACCTCCAATCACTATTCAGCCTATAGAAGGCTCGAGGGTCGTAGTTTAACTACTTTAAGACCCTTAGCATTTAGGAGTGAACTAGAGTAACGAGTTATACTCGCAACTTACAACTGGAACTATCTCTATACTCAAATCGTATCTCAATTTACTTACATTTAAGACATCCCAAAGGAATGAAGAGACAGGCTTTACACATACTACCTTTCATCATATAAAAGCCCTAAAAGGCAACAACTCAACTATTATAGGAGTTCTATCATCACGGGGTGAATGAAACTCATAGTTCATGCTTGGAATTTATGAATGGAATTACCCCAAGCTCATATGCATGTCATTCATTACTTACGTCTAACATATGCCAACATAAGAGAAGAATAGCTTTACATACTTATGCCAAAAACATGCCAAAAGAAAGCTTCACATACCTCTGGTCGACTGCTTTTAGCCCGGCATGTCTCGTCGTCCTCTGAACCTATTTAACACGAAGGTAATACTAATATTAGTAACCTTCAACTTTCCAGCTTCTAAATCCACAACCAAGCACCCATAGGAACCAACTCCTTATTCTCCTTTCTCGACTAGTCTCGACTAGTTTATTGACTAGTTAAGAAGTTAACGGAATTCGGGCAGCATCTCCTCTATAACTTGCGCTATCCGAATTCCCAATTCTATCCCTAATCACTACAGACAACCAACAACAATAACCTGCAACTCATATACACATAAAACATGGCAACATTACACAACATAGGCTCCAAACAACTTACTTAACATTACGATATTAAAATAGGGTCTTTAGCCTTTATTTCGTAAAACCTTTAATCGTGAGGAGAGGAGGGTCGTGTGGCTGAAACCAGAAGCTCCCACACCTTTTTTTGAATGCCTTTAGGTCCTTCAACACACCATCACACATCTGCAACAGCCCCCCACACGCACAACGCCTCATTTCGACTACAATTTAACTATGACAACTTTAATTTTACATTGTCTTCAACGTCAAACATTTCTATCGTGTTTTTGCATTTACAGCAACTTACACGACATATAATACCCTTATTAAAAACACCATAAACTCCAAATTGAAAGGAGAAACCTTACCTTACCCGAAATTGGCCAAAACTCGCCAAAGTTGTCAAAACGTGAATTCTGGGCAGCTTACTGTCTCGTATTGTCTCTTAGTTTCGAAGGGGTAATTAACGGAAAAAGGATTTATGTACTCAATGAAAGTTATATAAATATGAAATACCTTTCCAAAATATCTTGAATCACTCAAAACGAAGCTTTACACAAGGAGTTATGCTAGTATTAGTAACAACAGTCCCCTTTAAAAACGGGTTCTTCAATCCGTGGCTGCCTAGCTTTCTCTCTTTCTCTCACGTTTTATCTCAACTTCCTTGGCTGATTTTTGGATAATGAACAAGTTAAGAGTCACATAATACATATATATACACCTCTTTAGAAGGTGCCACATGGAATCCCCCTAGGGTGACACGTGGCAGCCTCCTAGGGTGCCACCTCAACTTATTCGGCCAGTCATATGCTGCCATGTGGCAGTATGGGTCCCACCTAGGTGTGTCACATACTTGCTTGTCACCTGCCTGCTTGTCACCTGCTTGCTTTGCTTTCATAAGTTTGGAAACTAGTTTTTGCTCCCTTTCATAGGTTTGTCATCTCACTTTATTTTAAGAGCCTATGTAATCCGTGCTACGTAGGCTTGGTATGTCCTCCAGTAGCTCAAGTATATAAGACTTTTATATTAATAACTTACGTAGGTAAATCGAGTCCTACGACTCGTTACTTGGGCTCCAATTCCTTCCGGATTCTTATGACTCCATCTCCAATCTTCTCTACTATGAGGTATCACATTATCCCTCCCTTAGAGTCGTTTGATAGTGTCGTAGTGTATCCGCACATGATAACTTTCAAGAAACTTAGTAGCCTTCCCAGGAACTTAAAAATCTTAAGAAGCGTTCTAAGTTACCAAAGTACGGGGTGTAACATCCTTCCCCCCTTTAGAACATTCGTCCCTGAATGTTAACCACAATACTAGTAGTCAGTAACTTTGTTACTAACATCTTACCTTCTGTCGAGTATAGCCTGGCTATTCCTTACAGTATGTTTCAGTTCTCATAGTAATTTCCTTATTGTATTCACCCACTTTGTATGCACCCATTCTATGATGTCATATTTATTTAAGGACCTTATCAATAATTCTCAACACTATCACAGGTATCATCTTGGCTTCTATCCGCCCATTGCTGGCTTTTAAATTTTGCTAGCTTGTTCCAGCATGGGATCTCACTTGAAATTTAAGTATTCACATTAATACGTTTTATTGTTGATTGGTTTCATTCCACGCTTGTATCTTCCATATCCACTTCCCCCCTTTTGGGGTGTACCCAAGTCACTATCTGTTTGGGTTCTACTTTACATCCTTATTTCTAATTTTCTAATACATATGATTCTTTTCCAACACATTTGATACACTGCATCATATCTATGCCCTCCTTTATATTGTCCATACCTTTGGTTGCCCAGGTACGACAGCTTAGCACTATCATGAGGTGCTAATTTAGTCTAATAGTTGGTACTTGAGTCACATAGCAATTTATTCAAAGTGACTTCCCATTTATTTTGATCAATAACTAGCTAGGGCTTATAGTCATTTCCAATTCTCAAATAGGCAGTACTTATATTCCGACGCTCAATATCCCAAGCTTTGTCATAGCCCTAGCCTTATTCTAGTGGGTACCACTTGTCCTTTTAATGAATTCGCAATGTACTAGTTGTTTTTCAAAGCTACATCCCCTATCTCAAAGGGTGTTATCATCTTTCACGGTGGAGTCACGTATCCACAATACTTCTTTATATCAATAATGCCATGTAAGGCCAACGTATATATACATGCATATCATCTCATATCACAGCCACACAGGGCTTCCCAGGGGGTCACCCATCCTAATATTACTCTTGCCCAAGCACGCTTAACTTCGGAGTTCTGATGAAATCCGATGCGTTAGTGCTAGTATGATCGCATCCTGCCCCGTGGGGCACGTAACTACCAAAGAGGACGATGACCCAGTAGCTGATTCGGTAGGCCAGGCTGCACCGCCCAAGTTACCCTTATATTCTCATTACACGGACCACATCCTATCCTTAGCCACTTTCTCACTAGGCTCTAGTTATTTTCATAACGATCCTTGTTATATTCACATCATTATTGTGGGCACGACCTTTCAAGACATTCTACAGCCCTATATCTCATTCTTTTTTTATTTCTAGAAAATTTGGACAGAGTTTCCTCTGTATTTCTTACTATCTCAACACCTGCACGTAAAAAAATACTAACAGTGCCTCACAGGGCCAACACGCATAAGGATACATATATACGTATCATATCACGTCATATCGCAGCCTCACAGGGTGCCCAATATCAACAATAGTATAAAATGATGGACTTACCTCGTATGTCCAACTCGAACTATACCTGTTAGACTTTCCGTCTACTTTTCCTTTCAATTTTTCAACTTTACATGTCAATCGTATTTTAATACCTTACCTGGCACACATCGTTTGCGCCGTGGCTTACCTGCATGTTTTGTAACTTCCAATATCATCAGTCACTTTCTTTTATCGACGTTGTCTTTCATCTGAAATCAAAGGTTAGTATAAGGAATTTTACTTCCTATGACTCGGCTCTATCGCACGACCTTAAATATGAAAGAAAGGAAACATCCTAAATGTCATGTAGCCTCCTGTTTATAGATGTGGCGCGAAACACACCGATAAACAAGACTCTAGTAGACACGGTCTGTAGACACTCCAAGGATGAACTGCTCTGATACCACTTTTGTGACTGGTCGAGAAAGGAGAATAAGGAGTTGGTTCCTATGGGTGCTTGGTTGTGGATTTAGAAGCTGGAAAGTTGAAGGTTACTAATATTAGTATTACCTTCGTGTTAAATAGGTTCAGAGGACGACGAGACATGTCGGGCTAAAAGCAGTCGACCAGAGGTATGTGAAGCTTTCTTTTGGCATATTTTTGGCATAAGTATGTAAAGCTATTCTTCTCTTATGTTGGCATGTGTTAGACGTAAGTAATGAATGACATGCATATGAGCTTGGGGTAATTCCATTCATAAATTCCAAGCATGAACTATGAGTTTCATTCACCCCGTGATGATAGAACTCCTATAATAGTTGAATTATTGCCTTTTAGGGTTTTTTATATGATGAAAGGTAGTATGTGTAAAGCCTGTCTCTTCTTCCCTTTGGGATGTCTTAAATGTAAGTAAATTGAGATACGATTTGAGTATAGAGATAGTTCCAGTTGTAAGTTGCGAGTATAACTCGTTACTCTAGTTCACTCCTAAATGCTAAGGGTCTTAAAGTAGTTAAACTACGACCCTCGAGCCTTCTATAGGCTGAATAGTGATTGGAGGTGTAAGCTCCTACACCTGGGGGTTCTTGGGCATACTTTATGATAATGGTTGAGGGATATTTGATATGCTGATGATTCCTACATGTATGTATATGCATATTACATTATATATGGATCGGGCCGTCGTTCCTCGGCGTTGTTATTTGATATGCATGTATATGGATCGGGCCATCGTACCTCGGCACTATTATGCATTATACGGATCGGGCCGTTGTACCTCGGCACTGTTATACGAGACACGGATCGGGTCATCGTTTCTCGGCATCATTATGATATACGGATCAGGCCGTCGTACCTCGGCATTATCATTATTATAACATGATATATGGATCGGGCCATCGTTCCTCGGCAGGTACTTGCATTATACATGGATCAGACTGTACGTTCCACAGCGCTAAAAGCATACATATGCCTATCATGATAGATGATGTTTTTGTACCATCGAGCCCCTAGCGAGCCGGGTACAGGGTTGATGAGGGTAGACATGACTCTATTTTGTAAGACGCAAGTATAGTGCTTTATTAACTGTTATACTTGTATCCTGCATCCCAATTTCAGTGTTTTCCTAATTATGATGTTGTATGCTTTATATACTCAGTACATGTATCGTACTGACCCCCCTTTCTTCGGGGGGCTGCGTTTCATGCCCGCAGGTGCAGACATAGGTTTTAGGAGTCCACTAGCTCAGGATTCCACCCAGCAAGTTAAAAGAAGCTCCATTGATTCGGAAATGAGTTTTGGTAGCAAACCTCTGATGTATATATTTATTTATTCAAAGGTATAGTGGGGGCCTTGTCCTGCCATATGATATCGTCACTACTCTTAGAGGTCTGTAGACATATATGTGGGTTGTATGTGTAAGTTTTGTTTAACTGGGTCTGCATGATGTATTACAGGTATGTGTTATGACAGCCGTGTCGGCTTGTATGCCCTTTCGTGTTATGACACAAATGAAAGAGGCTACAGGTACATAAAATGCTATGATCCATTGGGATTCTCCTGTACATGATTATATTATTTGTAAACCGGTTTTGACTACACCTGATTTATATGCATACGGGTGTCCAGGCTGGACTGCAGTCACGGCCTATGGGGCTGTGTCGTGACATTTCCCTTTGCTTTGATTGCTTTTTAACGTTGTCCAGCGTTAGAACTCACCTTATTCTTACCTACCGAATCAAGGAGGTAAAAAATGAGAAAAAAGATTAAACAACGAGATTTGGGGCTAATCATCCTCATCTAATTAGCTTGAAAAGATCAAGGGATAGCTAAATTTGGGATCATTGGTAAGGGTTAGTAAAGCATACACTCGTAGACAGATCAAGTTGCGTAATAAAATTAACTTATTTGCTGGATCAAGAAGTTAGGTGAATTTAACTTACCGATTCTGCATGTAACACATTAGAATTACTAATAAAAAAGTTCTACATAATTAAGAATTCATGGGGAATACGTATACCCTAGTTTAGTTCCATATTGATTTAAAATCACATCAAACTGTTTCTTTGTTACTTGATACTTGTTATTTGGCCTGCCAATTATTTTTACTTAAAAACCTCCTTTTCTTTACGGAAATAATTTAATTACCAAACCAAATAATAAGCAATTAACCTAAGTCTATACCATATTCCTCATGGGATCGACCCTAACCTCTGTTAGGTTCTATATTTGATCAAATACCGCTTTATACTTCTTTAGAGAGGTGTAATTTGGGCGTATCAAATTTTGGCGCCGTTGCTGGGGAACTTTGGCTTTTAGATTAGATTAGTTTTTATTATTTGATTTGTAGTCAATATTTCCTTATTTTACTTTCTTTTTTTTGTTTGTGCTGAAACAGGTTTGAGTCCTAGTAAGTGCCGAATACAAGGAGTCGAGACATTACCTTGAAATCCTTTATTTTGGACATCAAAACAACACTATCGTAGGATGAATAATAATAATAATAATGATGGAAAAGAAATTGGGGATGAAGTTTTCAACAATCAACCACAAAATGTTCTCAACAATCAACAAGTATTAAGAGAACATCCTCCACCCCGATAGTGACCTGAATTTGGCATATGGAATAACTATAAATCAACCATGACGCCATCGGAACTACTAGTTCCATCGTGTTACCACCATTACAACCTGGAACTAAGTTCAACATTACAAGCGAACAGATTCAAATGCTTCATAGTCAAGGACCTTTTGCCAACCTGACATCCGAGATCCCTACAACCATCTCAACAATATGGTGTACATTTGGAAGAGTAGCGTTGGCAACCTAGATCTAATCATGGATGTTATCGTATTACATATTTTTCCATAATCACTTACTAGAGATGCTACAATTTTGTTGTTTGAGCTCCCATACAACTGCATCACAACTAGGGATCAATTACATGAGGTGTTGGTTGAAAAGTATTTCCTATTATCAAAAAAGCTGAAGCTGAGAGACCGAATCAACAATATCTAACAGATGCCGGGAGAGTCGATTAGTGGAGCTTGTGAAGGATTTGTAAAGTATCTACAAGGTGTGCCAAATCATAGAATAGCCAACGAGTCACTTCTTGAAATATTCTACCGAGCACTTGATGAAAATGGAAAAGTTGTTGTAGACACCATTACTGAAGGAGCATTCTCGGCCAACACTTTTTGAGAGGCTGCTGAGAAACTCGATCGTGTTGAAAAGACTAAACGAGCTTGGAGCTCTAGGGATGCCGAAACTTCAAAAAGCTCTTTTGCTGTTAGTACAAATTAGATTCCAAGATTCCAAATGAGGAGGTACTACAAGGGATTTCTCAACTGAGAACTGAATTCAAAACCTTAGGACTAGAGAAAATCAAAGAAAGCGACCATCAAGGTAGGGCACCATGTCTTTATGACTATGGATATGAGGAAGATGCATATTATGTGAATGATAAAGTAGGGGTTTTCAGACTAATGCGCCAGCATCCAATCAGGATTCTTGGTGCCAAGGTCAAGGAAATCAAAGTCGAAACTATAATAACTTCAATTGAGAGGGCCATTACAACCGCAACAATAACTACAATCGTGAAGAGAACTACAATTGTGAGAATAATTACAATCAGAATGGATGAAATGATCGAAACCACAGGCAAGACAGAGAAGACGATTAGGGAAGGAGAGATAACAACATGAATAATGCATACATTCCACCCAGAAATCGAGATGAGGGATTCAGACTTACAAGAATCTAAGACATGATGAAAAGGATGATAAAAAAGTATGACACAACTGAGGATAACCTTAAGAAGACACACAATGATCTCTCAGGAATGAATCAAAAAGTTAAGTCATATTCTACATCCACAAAACTTATTGAGCAACAATTGGGGCAGATTTCATTATCTTTAAACCCATGCTAGAAACGTGTAACATCCCTCAGAATTTAAAAAAAATAATAATAAAAAAAAAATAAAAAAAAAATAAAAAAAATAAAAATATACCTTAAGAATGCCTTGGAAATAGGCCTCTCATGTAACGCATTATCCTTAATCTTTTTGGAAAATCTAAGTTCGGAATATCAATCAAGGGGTCAAAACTTGTGGAAAAATGGTCTCGGTGAATTTTTAGGACCTGTAAATGGAAGAAACATTATTGAAAAAATGAACAAAATGGTGTGGTCCACAACTAGACCGGGTCGTGGACCTGGGAAGCCACACAAGATAGAGTAGTCCGCGATAGGATTGCGTCGCGGACCTGGGTACCATGTTTGTCACGCCCCGGGAGGGTACCCTAGACGTAATCGGCACCCGAAGGCCATTTTTGACCTCCGAGGGAACCACCTGATCCAATCACACCTTCATTCACTCACATTCTCTTAGAGGAAACTCAATTAATGAAATACTATTCGCAATATGAGGGCCGAAGGCCAAGCATTCATCAACTCAACAACAAATATAATAAGACTCCTCAAATTAACCGTTCAACCTCCCCACACTCCAGTCTATGAAGCCTCTATCCAAGTCTAAAAGGTGCCAATGACAAGTCCATGGCTACCAACAATCAAAATAGAAGAAATGACAACAAAACTGTACAAGAAGGCTCAATATCCTCCGGGAACTAGGAGGACTCACCAACTAGCTAGAAGTGTATGTGGATCTTCAACAGAGCGCCGGTTGATGATCTCTAGTACCTGTCTCTGCATCATGAAACGATGCAGGCCAAATGGCGTCAGTACATGGAATGTATGAGTATGTAAAATGGTCGGATGAAACCACATTAAGAAAACATCAATATTAACTCAGGATCTCAACTCATACGTATATACATGACAACTCACTCAAATGTCCTAAGTCCAACAAGAATAGTTTAGACAGGACTAACTCATAAGCCACTTAACTCAACTGACTCGGAGCACTATCAAGGCCTAAATGGGAGTTTCTCTTAACCGACAACCATCACCTATGAGCCGGTGATACAACAATCAGACGTTGTTGCCACATCCGTCCATACCTTGCCAGGGCATAAATGCCTCCCTAATCATAGATACCATCGATTAGTCAAGTCCTATCATTTCAGGACAGTAAAATGGGAAACATCCGACTTTAATGGTTCGATCCCATGGGAAGCATCCAATTTTAATGATTCCATCCCTACCTACGTTGGCGACGTAATTTCTGGGGTTCGAGTATGGACTATACTCTTACCCACTTTAGTGCTCGATACTCCTCCCATGACTCTATGCTCATAAGACTCCCTCCAATCATCTCAAACAAGCCCTCATGGCTAGTTTCATGTGGAACATTTCCAACTCATCAACTCTATCCTCATTCTTAACTCAATTTAAGTCATAATGGCAAGTCTCATTTAGGACCTTGTCTACTCGTCAATTCTGTCCTCCAATTAACTCAATCAAGCCTCATTTAGGTAAGCATTTAAGACATCTCCTCAAGACTCATCACAACTCTATGACTTTAGCTCAACAATTTAAGTAGAATAACACATTTAAGAAAAAAATGACTTAAGCAACATAATCACTTGGCTAAAGAGATCAACAAAACGTAATAACAAGTTATCTCCATCAACTCATACTAACATGAAGGTTTTAGGAATTTCTTAGCTCAACAACATCAACACATATGGCATTAAATAAATAGGGAACAAAACTCATTCAAATATGAATCATACCAAGAAACTACATTTTTCATAGATATCTAACCTCAAAGCAAGAGTAGGGCACATGGGTGGACTTAGCCCATGTTTAAGATAGCCTTAGATACCTTAGTGAAGACTTGGAGAAAACTTTGTGGTTGGGTCTTCAATGGAGGACTCAAATCTTGAAGCTCTTGGACTCTTTTTATTGATACTGGAGAAGAAGAAGAAGAGAGAGAGAGAGAGAAGCTCCTAGGGCTTTTTAGAGAGAGAGAGAGAAGCTCCTAGGGATTTTTAGAGAGAGAGTGAGGTTGCAAAATGTGTTCCCAAAAGACCAAGGGTAACATATATATAATTTGGGTAAGTTCCCAAATAGCCCCTCCTCAAAAGTTCTGAAAATAGGCTAAAAATGGACCTGGCGCGATAGTGGCGCGTCGCGCCATTGCAGCACCAGGCTGAATATGCCTAAAACTTGCATACCTCGTAGTGGCACGCCGCGCCATAGACCAAACTACTGAGGCATGTTTCTAGAGCGATAGTGGCGTGTCGCGCCCTTACAGTGCCAAGTCCATTGTTCTGAGTTCTGGGAATTTGGCCTGAAAAACCCTACACAACTTTTAGTGGCGCGCCGCGCCAGAGCCCAAACTACTGAGGCATGTTTCTAGCGCGATAGTGGCGCATTGCGCCCTTATAGTGCCAGGGCCATTTCCCCAGCAGTTGCAACCCAGGCCAAAAATGAAATTCCTGCCGTGCTAGCTCCTCTTAGGATTGTCATATCTTTCAACTCCGAACTCCAAAATTCACATTCTTGGTGGCGTTAGAAAGAAGACTCGACAACCTTTAATTTAATAAGTTGTGGTCCACCTAGATTTCCGTTTTTCAAAAGATAAGGCCATTAGAAGTCGACCCCATACACGAACTCATCCTAACTTAGCCACAACGAACCTTTTTGGGACTTAGCTCGGTCCTAGGGGTCCTCTATGACCCCACATCACCTCCAACGCTCTTTAGTTTCTCAGGGACTTATCTTAACTTGAGCACATACTTTGAACTAAATACGATGGGCCCCATATGTGTACAAGGAAGGCCCAAATCTTAAAGGAAATTTTTTGAAGGGTGTTACATATCTCCCCCTTGGAATCATTCGTCCTCGAATGACGAGTGGACATGAATGGACTCAGGGTACAGATCACAATCAACATTCAGTCATTCAATCAATCAAATTTTCAAACAAATATCAATCAAAACTCAAAATGCACTAATGAATTCAAGTCAAGGAAATGTTGTTACCTTCAACATTCTCCTCTGTAGGCACGAATAGATGGGGATATTTAGATCTCATGGCTTCCTCCGCTTCCCATGTGGCTTCCTCAACAAATTGATTCCTCCACAGGACTTTGACTGAGGCGACTTCTTTGTTCCTCAATTTGCGAATTTGGCGATCAAGAATTTGGATCGGAACTTCTTCATAGGATAAGTTATCCTTAATTCCAATGCTATCAATAGGGACTACCAACGATGGATCGCCCAAGCACTTTTTCAACATCGAAACGTGGAACACCGGATGAATAGAAGCTAGCTCTGAGAGTAACTCTAACTCATAAGCAACACTCCTAATCTGCCTCAAAATACGGTAAGGACCAATATATCGAGGACTCAGTTTCCCTTTCCTTCCAAACCTCATGACACCCTTCATGGGTAATACTTTCAAGTACACCCAATCACCCACCTCAAACTCTAAGTCTCTCCTCCTCGCATCGGTGTAAGAGTTTTGGCGGCTTTGGGCTGTCTTTAGCCTATCTTGGATAACTCTCACCTTCTCCATGGCTTGGTGTACAAGGTCAGGCCCAATCAGCTCGTCTTCACCAACTTCAAACCACCCAATAGGAGATCTACACCTCCTCCCATACAAAGTTTCATAAGGAGCCATTTGAATGCTTTCATGATAACTATTGTTGTATGCAAACTCTATGAGAGGTAAGTGATTGTCCCAATTTCCATTAAAGTCGAGCACACATGCCCTCAACATATCTTCCATTTGGATGGTGCGCTCTGCTTGGCCATCTGTCTGGGGATGAAAGGCTGTACTCAAGTTCACCCTCAAACCTAATCCCTTCTAAAAGGATTTCCAAAATTGGGAAGTGAATTGAGCTCTCCTGTCTGAGATGATAGACAAAGGGACCTCATGCAATCTGACGATCTCTTGTATATACAACTTTGCATAATCTTCTACGGTGTCAGTAGTCTTAACCGCCAAGAAGTGGGCTGATTTTGTCATTCTATCTATAATCACCCAAATGGAATCATGTTGCTTTTGGGACTTTGGCAAGCCTGTAATAAAGTCTATGTTGATCATCTCCCACTTCCATTCTGGAATTCCTATGTTTTGGGCTAAACCACATGGCCTTTGATGCTCAACCTTCACCTATTGGCAATTCAGGCACTTGGAAACAAATTCTGCAATATCCCTCTTTATCCCACTCCTCCAATAGATTTCCCTCAAGTCATGGTACATTTTCGTGGAGCCTGGATGAATAGAGTATCTGGAACTATGGCTTCGGCCATAATCCTCTTTCAAACATCATCGACATCGGGTACACACAATCTACTTCGGTACCTCAACACACCATCTCCCCCTTTGGTGAAAACCATCACCCCTTGTTTGTGAACAACTTCCTTTAGCCGGAGGAGGATGGGATCCTGATCTTATTTCTCCTTTACCTCTGCTACAAGTGAGGACGTGGCCCCATCTCGAACGTTTACTCTACCTTCATTGTTCTCTTCGAGTTGAACTCCCAATCGGGCTAATCGATGTACCTTCTTCGACAATTCACTCCTTTCCTTTTCCACATAGGAAGTACTACCCATGGACAACCTGCTAAGATCATCAGTAACAACATTAGCTTTACCTAGATGGTAGAGGATGCTCATGTCGTAGTCCTTGAGTAGCTCAAGCCATCTTCTTTGCCTCAGGTTGAGTTCCTTCTGGCTGAAGACATATTGCAGGCTCTTATGATCGGTGAATACATCAACATGCACTCCATACAAGTAGTGGCGCCAAATTTTTAGCGCAAATACCATAGCTGCCAGCTCAAGGTCATGAGTTAGGTAATTTCGCTCATAAACCTTAAGCTACCTTAAAGCATAGGCTATCACCTTCCCCCTCTGCATCAACACACAACCCAAGCCAATTCTGGATGCATCACAGTAGACCACAAAGCCCTCTGTTCCCTCGGGCAATGCTAGAACAAGAGCAGTGGTTAGCTTGGCCTTCAATTTTTAGAAACTCTCTTCACAAACATCGAACAATTAGAACTTAGCCTTCTTTTGGGTCAGCTTAGTCAATGGTGATGATATGGATGAGAATCCCTCTACAAACCTCCGTTAATAGCCGGCCAAACCTAAGAAGCTTCTTATCTCCGTCGGGGATGTGAGTCTGGGCCAACTCTTCACTACCTCAATTTTCTGAGTATCAACCTGAATACCATCTCCAGATATAATGTGGCCTAGGAAGGCCACTGATGCAAGCCAAAATTCACATTTGGAGAACTTTGCAAATAATACCTGGTCTCTCAAAGTTTGCAAGACGACTCTAAGATGATGGGCATGCTCCTCCTCATTCTTGGAGTAAACCAGAATATCATCTATGAATACAATCACAAACATATCAAGATATGGTTTGAATACTCGGTTCATGAGATCCATAAAAGCGGCGGGGGCAGTAGTCAACCCAAAGGACATGACCAAAATTTCGAAGTGGCCATAACAAGTCCGGAAAGTAGTCTTCGGAATATCACATTCTCTCACCTTCAACTGGTGGTAGCCGGATCTCAAGTCTATCTTTGAGAAACAAGTGGCACCCTAAAGTTGATCGAATAAGTCATCTATTCTGGGGAGAGGGTATTTGTTCTTTACGGTGACCTTATTCAGCTGCCTGTAGTCGATACACATACTAAGGGACCTATCCTTCTTCCGCATAAATAGGACCGGAGTACCCCATGGTGAGACACTCGGCCTAATGAATCCCTTATCTAACAAGTCTTTCAGCTGCTCCTTCAACTCCTTCAACTCAGCCAGAGCCATTCTATAGGGAGGGATCGAGATAGGTTGGGTATCAGGAAGAATATCAATCCCGAAATTTTTCTCCCTATCAGGAGGGACTCCAGGCAGATCTTCAGGAAAGGCATCCAGAAACTCATTAACAGTCGGAACCGACTCCTGGGATGGAGACTCGATATTGTCATCCTTCACTTGGACAAGGTGATAAATGCACCCTTTTGAAATTAACTTCCTGGCCCTAAGGTAAGAAATAAACTTACCCTTAGGCATAACAGGACTGCCCCTCCACTCTATGACAACTTCGTTCGGGAATTTGAACTTGACAACCTGAGTTCTACAATCAATAGAGGCATAGCAGACATAAAGCTAGTCCATGCCAAGGATCACATCAAAATCAACCATGTCCAACTCAACTAAGTCGGCCAAGGTATCCCTATGATGAATTAACACAGTGCAGTCTCTATAGACTCTCTCAGCTAAGACAGAATCACTAATAGGAGTAGCTACACTAAAAGGCTCAAGAAGATATTCGGGAATTTTATTAAACTTACTAGCCACATATGGAGTCACAAAAGATAGGGTGGCACCCGAATCCATCAAAATATAGCAATCAAGAGAAGAGACTCGAATCATACCCGTCACAATGTTTGGAGAGTCCTCTTGATCTTGGCGACTACCCATGGCATATAAACGGTTTGTACCTCCGCTGGTGCCTGAAGTAGTGCCCCTCTAATTACCTCTAGCCGGCGGTGCGGTGGCAGAATGCTGGACTCTATTTGCCCCTATTGGACACTCCCCTGAAAATAGCCTATTTGGCCGCATTTATAACAACCAACCCTTCCCACTCTGTATTCTCCCAAGTGGAGCCTACCACACTTACTTCATGGTGGCCTCCCCCTCGCACCTTGACTTATACTAGCCTAGGATTGAGAACCCTGGGGTCTGAAATTCCGATGACTCTGTCCCTGCCGATCATACCCATTCTATGACATAGGTGCGCTGGCTGTAGATGAGGCATGATTGGGAGGCCTCTTCTGGAAGAAGGACCTGTTGCCCTTGCTTTGCCTCAGTTCACCCTCAGGGCCCGCTGATTTTGCCTTCTTGCTCAGATGTTCCTCTCTATCTTTTCTTTTCTCATCCTCCACCTATTGAGCATACACCATTAGTCTCGAAATATCCATGTCCGAGATCAACAATGCTGCTTTGCACTCTTTCTTTACATGCCTCCCTAATCCGAAGACGAACTTCCTCATCTTTAACCTCACATCAGGAATTATTTCTGGAGCATACCTGGACAGCTGGATGAACTTCAGGCTATACTCCTTAATGGTCATGCCTTCTTGTTTCAGATTCACAAATTCCTCTACTTTCGCTTCCCTCAATTCTCGGGGAAAGAAGTGGTCAAAGAAGGCTCCCTCAAATTCATCCCATCTAGCAGGTTCAGCATCCTCGCCCCTACCCTGTTCCCATTGGTTATACCAAATATTTGCCACATCTTTGAGTTGATAAGACACCAACTCGACCCCCTCAATTTCTGTAGCATGCATAGCTTTTAGAATCTTCTACATCTTATCAATAAAGTTTTGGGGATCTTCATCGACCTTAGAACCCGTGAATGCCGGTGGATTCATCCTCAGAAAGTCTCTAATTCTAGTGAAAGCAGATGGCTCCTGGGAACTAGAGCTAAGAGCCAGCAAACTCTGGTTACCATTCCGGGCAGCCATTAATTGAGTGAGCATGGCAATCGCCCCTCGGAATTCTGCTTCTGATGTGGGTGCAAATGGAGTAGCAGGCACTTGGGGTGCCTCTGCATACCTCGCGAGTCGGCCTCTAGCCTGTGCTAGGCAAACCTCCGATTGGGGCATCTTGGCGTTGTCAACGTTTCTCTGGCTAGCCGTACGTTTATGAGGCATTATCTGTAACGTACAAACACATGAATTAGAAAAGAGTTTTATAGAGTTTAACTCTATCGCACGAAGTCAGAGTATGAAAGAGGTGAAACAATTCCTAATGTCCTATAGCCTCCTGCTTATAAGTGTGGTTCACAACACACCCATAAGCAAGACTCTACTAGACACGGCTTCATAGACTCCCTAGGACACTTGAACTCTATGCTCTGATACCATGTTTGTCACGCCCCGGGAGGGTACCCTATACGTAACCGGCACCCGAAGGCCATTTTTGACCTCCGAGCGAACCACCTGATCCAGTCACACATTCATTCAATCACATTCTCTTAGCGGAAACTCAATTAATGAAATACTATTTGCAATATGAGGGACGAAGGCCAAGCATTCATCAACTCAACAACAAATATAATAAGACTCCTTGAATTAACCATTCAACCTCCCCACACTCCAGTCTATGAAGCCTCTATCCAAGTCTAAAAGGTGCCAATGACAAGTCCATGGCTACCAACAATCAAAATAGAATAAATGACAACAAAACTGTACAAGAAGGCTCAATATCCTCCAGGAACTAGGAGGACTCACCAACTAGCTGAAAGTGTATGTGGATCTTCAATGGAGCTCCGGTTGATAATCTTTAGTACCTGTCTCTGCATCATGAAATGATGCAGGCCAAATGGCGTCAGTACATGGAATACTCCTCCCATGACTCTATGCTCATAAGACTCCCTCCAATCATCTCAAACAAGCCCTCACGGCTAGTTTCATGTGGAAGATTTCCAACTCATCAACTCTATCCTCATTCTTAACTCAATTTAAGTCATAATGGAAGTCTCATTTAGGACCTTGTCTACTCGTCAATTCTGTCCTCCAATTAACTCAATCAAGCCTCATTTAGGTAAGCATTTAAGACATCTCCTCAAGACTCATCACAACTCTATGACTTTAGCTCAACAATTTAAGTAGAATAACACATTTAAAAAAAAAATGACTTAAGCAACATAATCACTTGGCTAAAGAGATCAACAAAACATAATAACAAGTCATCTCCATCAACTCATACTAACATGAAGGTTTTAGGAATTTCTTAGCTCAACAACATCAACACATATGGCATTAAATAAATAGGGAATAAAACTCATTCAAACATGAATCATACCAAGACACTACATTTTTCATAGATATCTAACCTCAAAGCAAGAGTAAGGAACATGGGTTGACTTAGCCCATGTTTTAGATAGCCTTAGATACCTTAGTTAAGACTTGAAGAAAACCTTGTGGTTGGGTCTTCAATGGAGGACTCAAATCTTGAAGCTCTTGGACTCTTTTTATTAGAACTGGAGAAGAAGAAGAAGAGAGAGAGAAGCTCCTAGGGCTTTTTAGAGAGAGTGAGGCTACAAAATGTATTCCCAAAAGACCAAGGGTAACATATATATAATTTGGGTAAGTTCCCAAATTTCTTCTCCTCAAAAGTTCTGAAAATAGGCTAAAAATGCACCTGGCGCGATAGTGGTGCATCGCGCCATTGCAGCGCCAGGCTGAATACGCCTAAAACCTACACACCTCGTAGTGGCGCGCCGCGCCAGAGACCAAACTACTAAGGCATGTTTCTGGCGCGATAGTGGCGCGTCGCGCCCTTACAGCGCCAAGTCCATTGTTCTGAGTTCTGGGAATTTGGCCTGAAAACCCCTGCACAACTTTTAGTGGTGCGCCGCGCCAGAGCCCAAACTACTACGGCATGTTTCTGGCGCGATAGTGGCGCATTGCGCCCTTATAGCGCCAGAGCCATTTCCCCAGCAGTTGCAACCCAGGCCGAAAGTGAAATTCCTGCCGTGCTAGCTCGTCTTAGGATCGTCATATCTTTCAACTCCGAACTCTAAAATTCACATTCTTGGTGGCGTTGGAAAGAAGATTCGATAACCTTTAATTTAATAAGTCATAGTCCACCTAGATTTCCGTCTTTCAAAAGATAGGGCCATTAGTAGTCGACCCCATACACGAACTCATCCTAACTTAGCTACGACGAACCTTTTTGGGACTTAGCTCGGTCCTAGGGGTCCTCTATGACCCCACATCACCTCCAATGCTCTTTAGTTTCTTAGGGACTCATCTTAACTCGAGCACATACTTCGAACTAAATACGATGGGCCCCACACGTGTACAAGGAAGGCCCGAATCTTAGGGGAAAATTTTTGAGGGGTGTTACAAGTTTATCGGCCAAGTAGACCATGGCAGATCCGCGATGCAGACCTGGAAAGGTTTCCTGGCCTAAATTAAATTTTTTTAAAGGCATTTTAGACTATTCTCAAATTATTAGTTAATGAACCTAGACGTTTTTAGGACCTATTTCAACTCTATAAATTAACCTAAACCTGTAATTCAATTCATTCTTTTATAATTCATCTATCAAATATTTTTCTCTCTGCAAAAAGGATCTCAAGGGTTTCCATTGAAGACTTCAAGCAAATTCACTCAATTTCTCCATCAAAACTCTCAAGTTCTTCCAAATTAATTTGTGTTCTCACTCAAGGTTTGTGTGTATTGATTCATGGATCCTTTCTTCCATGAAGCCCAATCAATTTCTCATATTTTCTATCAAATTAAAGTATGATATTTTATGGGTTTTGTGATCTTTAGTTCAATTGCATGAATATTGATTTAAAGTATGATCATTAGTCTATTTTAATATAAATTGATGGCTATTGAATTAAATTGAAGAAATTTTCCATGAATTCTTCTATTTTGATTTCTAGGGTTCATGGTGTAATATATGAGTATTTTCAATTATACTCCAAATGATATTATCTATAGAAATTATGTATGGGCTGATATAAAGTTTATGATCATGCATATCTTCAAGCTAATTTCATGATTTTAAGTCAATTGGTCATGCATTCAAGTCATACCCAAATTCCAAGTTCAAGCTATGGTCATGAATTTTTAAAGTATGAATTATGACTATATATTTTCATTATGATCATGAATTATAAGTATATTTCAAATTATGGTTTTTCATGCAAGTTGTGAAGTAAGGCGACCTAAGACCTAACAATATGAATTATGCAAATATGATTATAATGATGAAATGACAATTCTCACATTACAAGTGTGAGCCCATTTGAATTGGCTTAAAAAAAAAAACTTTTATGGATGAAGTGCTTTTAGAACTTTAAAGTGCTGAAAGTTATTTTTATAAATAAGCAGTTGAGTATTTAGATAAAAGTGCTTATGTTGAAAATAAGTGTTTAAATTTTAGGATTAAAAGAATAAAAAGGGTAGTTTGGGAATTTAGTTAAAATATAAGGTATATAAAAGTAATTTCAATGGTCAAACAAAATGCTTTAAGCACTTGAAAAAAAAGTTAGAAATCCTAACTTTTCATTTTTGACTGAATTTAAGAACTTTATGGCTTAAAGTTAGCATTAGGCAAACACGTTCAAAAGCTAAAAAGGGGCTTTAAGTTGATTTTGACTAACTTAAATCCCATCTAAACGGGCTCTATGTTATGAAAATGAGCTATTCTATGATTTCAAGCCTATGATCATGCTATGATATATGAATTATGATCTTATATTATGTATGTATTTCGTGTGATTTGAATTAGCACTGCATGTGGACATAAGGTGGGGGATCGAATCAAGGGGTCCTTATATAAAGTCTCTTGTCTCATAAATATGTGCCACCGTAGGAACAAAGGGATTAGAAGAGAATACCCAAATCTCTACGAGGTGAGTACCCGAAATATCAAGGCTTAGAGGTGAGTATCCGAGTCTAAGAACTAGAGGTGAGTACCCGCTTCACACGACCGCTTAGTGGATCCACTTAGGCATGTAAGAGTCTACCTTGGCAAGTAGTCTCCCCCTTTCCTCTGATGTAGGGAAAACATTGAGATTTCATATTATAGCTTGCATGATCTTACTGTCGGTTATGGTTCCTATCCCACATATGTATGATTTTTTAAGTACGTTATGACTTGAACTTATGTTTTAAATGCTTTGGTCAATATGATTTTCTCATGACTTTATGTATTCCATCTTATTATGTGATTTACTTGAACCTTGCATTTTCATGATTTACGCTGCATGCTACATCCTCATACTAGGTACATTTCAATGTACTAATGCATATTTTTTGCCTACATTGTCTCATAATATAGGGTTTAAGGTTGAAGATCCTTATGTTCGATAACTAGTAGGCATCCTCTATTCGAAGGTGTTGTGGTGAGTCCTCATTGACTGGGGACTAGTTTCAAATTACTTACTACTTTCTTTTTAAAAGACTTTTGCTTATGTTGTATATAGAGAGTGATCTAGGGACAGGTCTTAGCCCCCGCCTATACTCATGTTTTGAGGCATCTAGTTGGACATATGTTTGATTCTACGTTGTCATAAAATATTTTTTTTAGATTTTTATACATGGTTTAGACTCTCTTATGATGTTTCTGCTTTTCTATTTTACCTTATGTATGCTTATGATATATACAAGAGGCTTGATTGGAGCCCTTTGTGGTTTTGATTGCCGTGTTACGACTAGGCCCTAGCTCGGGTCATGACAAAAGGAACTCTCCCAAGTAATATAATTCAAAATACAAAGAACGACGAGCAATACATGGTTGTGACCACTTATGGTGGCGCACTAATAGTAGATCTACTAAAGCCAGCATTTGAGGATGATGTACACTACTCTTATGTTAGTGAGGATGAAAAAGAAAGAAAAATCAAGGAGAAAGCAGTGTGTGAAAAATTGAGAATCAAACAACCCGAGAAAAGAGACAAAGCATGATGAGGTAGCTAGCAATGAGAAAGAAGTCACTCCAACTCCAATTAGAATGCCACGACCTCCTCCATTGTTTAAGTAAAGATTGAAAAAGAAGGCTGAAGACAGAAAGTATCTTTTATCTCCATGCTGAAACAAATTTCTATGAATGTTCCTTTGATGGAGGCGTTGGAGAAAAATACCCGGATATGCTAAATTTATGAATGATATTGTCACAAAGATGGAAATGATGAGCTTTGAATCGGCCGACAACTTGCATCATTGAAATGCAATATCTACTCGCTCACTTGTGCAAGAAAAAAAGGATACTGGTGCATTCACTATACCATATACCATAGGGGTATTCAACTTTGCAATGGCAGATCATACTGTGAAGCAACCCATACACATTATTTATGATGTGTTTGTGAAGGATGGATCATTCATATTCTCTGTAGACTTCGTCATTCTTGACTGTGAGGTAGAATTTGATATTCCTATCATTTTGGGTAGACAATTCTTAGAAACTGGATGTGCTTTGGTGGACATGGAAACTGGTCAACTGAAGTTTTGACTAAATAATGAAGAAGTGGTTTTCAATGTATGCTGAGCAATGAAGAATCACAATGAGCTATGAGTAGTGTCCGTGATTGATGTTGTTGACAATATACAACTAGAGATACCTATTTTATAGAGATTGGGGTTGAAACTCTAGAAGCTGTCATCATGAAATTTGATGGAAATCACATTGGGGAGTATGATGAGATGGTTAGTGCACTTAATGGCCTTGGAACACTCAATCACACACCAAAATGCAACTCAAACTTGAAGAATAGAGACATCCCATCTGAAAAATCCTTCATTGAGGAACCTCCGACTTTGGAACTCAAAGCGCTGTCATCTCACTTACAATATGTATTATTGGGGCCCAACAACACACTGCCAGTCATGATAACAGCCGATCTTCACCAAAAGCAAGTAGAAGCTCTGACATCTGTCTTGACGCAATTCAAATGAGCAATAGGATAGTCCATAGCCAACATCATAACCTGACATATGTTCTCATAAAATCCAACTCATGCTGAACTTTAAACCAAGCATGGAACACCAAAAGAGACTCAACCCACCTATGCAAAAGGTAGTTAAAAAGGACATCATCAAGTGGTTAGATGCTAGAGTTGTTTACCTGATCGCTGATAGTAATTGGGTAAGTCCTGTCCAATGTGTGCCAAAGAAGGGTGGTATTACTGTGGTGGAAAACATAAAAAATGAGTTTATTACAATGAGGCTTTTAACAAGTTTGAGGGTGTGCATGGATTATCGCAAACTAAACTCATGGATAGAAAAAGATCAATTTTCAATGTCTTTCATAGATCAGATGCTGGACCGTCTTACTAGTAAAGAATGGTACTGTATTTGATAGTTATTTAGGCTATAATAAGATTTTTATAGAACCCGAACACCAAGAAAATACCACCTTCATTTATCTATATGAGACATTTTCTTTCAAAAGGATGCCATTCGAATTGTATAATGCATCGGTGACTTTTTAATGTTGTATGATGTCTATCTTTTTAGATATGATGAAGGAAAAAATCAAAGTTTTTATGGATGATTTTTTCGTGTTTGGTGATTCATTCGATGATTGTTTGGATCATTTCAAAGATATACTCCAAAGGTGTGAAGAGTGCAACCTTGTGCTCAATTAGTAAAACTGCCACTTTATGGTAAAAGAGGAAATAGTGCTAGGTCACAAGATCTCGAGCAAAGGCAGAGAAGTGGATCGAGCAAAGATTTAGGTAATCACAAAGTTTCCACTCCCATCTCCATTAAAGGAATTAGAAGCTTTTTGAGACATACCAGATTTTATCACCGCTTCATCAAAGACTTCTAAAAAATAGCACATCCTTTATGTCAGCTACTTGAGATGGAGATGAAGTTTTCTTTCGATGAGTCCTATCTAAAAGTGTTTGAGGAATTTAAACAAAGGCTAGTATCAGCTCTAATCATCATTATACCCAATTGGGAGCAGCCATTTGAGGTCATTTATGATACAAGAGGAGTAGCACTTGGCGTAGTATTAGGAAAAATGCACGAGAATATTATATATCCAATATACTATGCTATCAAAGATCTTAATATTTCCCAAAGAAAATACAGTATGACCGAACAAGAGTTGCTAACCGTAGTATTCACTTTCAAGAAGTTTCATCCTACTTGCTTGGCAGCAAAGTCTTTGTAAAAACATATCATGCAACATTGATATACCTCATGGAAAATGAGTATGCTAAGACGAGACTTATTCGTTGGGTATTATTGTTTCAAGAGTTTGATTTCAAAGTGAAAGACCGAAAAGGGATTGAAAACCAGGTTGCTGAACATCTTTCTAGACTTGAAGAAAATGCAATGTTGAAGTAGGAAGAAGGAGTTGAGATAAATGACACCTTTCCAGATGAACAAGTATTTGCAACATCCCATGAATTTATTCCATGGTTTACCGATGTTTCTAACTACTTGGTAAGTGATATAGCGCCGTTCGTATTTAATGATCATCAACGCCATAAGTTCATGTGCGATGTAAAGAAGTTCTTTTCGGAAGAACCATACTTGTTTTGTATTTGTTCCAATGGGATTATTCGTTGCTTCATACCCAAAGTAAAAATGATGAGTATTTTGGAGGCATGCCATTCATCACCTATTGGAGGTCATCATAGTAGTATCCGAACAGCCCATAAAATTTTGCAATGTGGGTACCACTGGACAACAATTCATCAAGACGCTTATAATTTTACCGAGTTTTGTGATCGTTGTCAAAGAGAAAGAGGAATTTCAAGAAAAAATGAACTCCCACTCACTCATATTCTAGTCATTGAACTGCTCGACGTATGGGGAATCAACTTCATATGTCCTTTTGTGAGTTTGAGTAGGATGAACTACATCCTTATCGCAGTTAACTATATATCTAAATAGGTAGAAGCTATCACACTTCCCAATAATGAAGCAAAATGTGTCATCTTCTTCCTTAAGTGAAATATTTTCTCGAGATATGGTATACCAAAGGAAATAATCAGCAAAGATAGTTCACATTTTTGTAATCGATTATTCAAAGTGTTACTTGAGAAGTATGGGGTTCGACATAGTGTAGCAATTCCTTATCATTAACAAACTAGTGGACAAGTCAAGGTCTCAAATCAGAAAATCAAGAAAATACTAGCAAAGGCGGTGAATGCAAATAGAAAGGATTGGTCAAAGAATCTTGATGATGCCCTATGGTCTTATCACACTGCATTCAAGACTCCCATAGGTATGTCACCTTATCAACTTGTATTTGGGAAATCTTGTCATCTACTCGTAGAGTTGGAACACAAATCTATGTGGGCGCTGAAGAAGTTCAATATGGATTGGGACACCGAGTTGAAACAAAGGATGAATCAAATAAATGAGCTTGATGAGTTCTGCCTAAATGCATATGAAAGCACAACCTTGTACAACGAATGAATAAGGAAACACCACAACCAAAAGATTGAAAAGAGAACATTCACACTTAGGGACCTAGTCCTTCTTTTCAATTCAAGGATGCGTTTATTTCTTGGCAAACTCAAGTTAAAGTGCTTAGGACCATTCCGAGTGAGTCACATCTTTCCATATAATGTAGTCGAGCTAGAAAAGAAGGATGGAACGAAGTTTAAAATTAATGGTTAAAGAATCAAAGCATATATGGGCACTGAGGATGAGATCAAAACTGTGGAAGAATGGAAGTTTAATAAAGTCTGAGTAACTAGGAAAATCTATAGTATACCGCGATGTTAAATAAAATGCTACTTGGGAGGCAACCCAAGCTATGTTTTTCTTTTATTAAGCTTATTTTGTTTCTCTTATTATTTTCACTTGTTAGTTTTTAGGATAGAATAGACTATGTCAGGGTCCGTGTCAAAAGAAAGTCACAAAAACCATAAAAAATAGGCCAAAATATGAGTACGTGCCTATGTTAGAATGTAAATACTGGAAACTGAAAGGAGTAGATAAGTACAAGAGTTGTGTCTTCAGGTCGTAGAGGTTTCTACAACTTATAAACTCAACTTTTCAAGATCAAAATATCAGGCATGCAATGGCCTTAAGTCTACCAGTGTACTCTACAGATCCTAAAGTTCTACGATTCGTACTTACACTCATGGACTCCAAGTATGTAATATAAACTTTCTTAAGTATCAAGGCTAATTATGAAGCTTGCTTATGACCTGTAATAACTATTAAGAGTCGTAACTATCTATTTTTAATCTCCAAAATTATTTAAAAATAATGACCCAACCCATGACCAAAAGGGAATAAAATCCCCACTCATTCAAATTTATGCCCACTTTTAGTCCAATGAAAACCAAATGACCCCCTATTCATCATCTTATCCAAACGACCTCTCCATTTCAATCTTCAGCATCACCTATCACCTCCACCATCAAAGCCTAATGCAGTAAAAATCCCATTCCCCTAAATTCCCCAGCTTCGTGAAGTGTCCAAAGCCTCAAGAGGACTCAAACACTCCTCACTCTTTCTGGTAAGTTTATCTCCCCAACATTATTGACTAAAGAACGACTTAAGTTGGCACCACAAGCTTTGGGATGATGGTTAAAATAGAAAATTAGGGCATGTTTTGATGTTTTAAAAATAGTTTTTTTAATTGAATTGTGAAAATTAGGGAACTTGAAATATGCATGATTGGGGTCAAAATTGTTTTAAATTGAGGTAATGGGGGGATTGTTAAGCTGCAAAGTGTGTTGGTGTATGAGGATTAATGACTGAACTTAAAGTTCATACACTCGGGGGTTTTCTACTAGCCATAGGCTATCCTAAGATTCATAGTTAACCCTCGTAACTTGAACCAATGGATCAGTGAGTAACCCTCATAAACACCAAATATTACGAATCCTCTTAGGAATCGTAGTATCCCTTATGACTCATCAAGTCGATTCGTCTCTATAAAAGGTAAATTTCCACTAGCTAAAAGTTTGGACAATTAACTTGTATAAGTACTTTCTACGAGTTATAGGTTGTTGTACATATCATAGGGTTGACTCTTACAAGTCAAGTACCCAAAATAGTTGGCATAGAATAGAGTACGACTGACCTTACGGTAGATCCTATTCAAAGGCTAAAAATATATAGACCTAATTCTAAGAGTAGGTTCTATGAGTCATAGAGTCATTTACGATCCGTAGACACCTCTCAAAGACCTAAACAAATAACAGACAACCAGTGTATTTTTTTCTTTTCTTGGTTCTTTTATTACATATGTGTACTAACTCTTACTCCAAAGGTACAATGCCTCTCAAACAAACTTCAAGGAGAGGTGGTGGAAAAAAAAGAGTTCAAACAATGAAGCCGCATAAATTTTAAAACAAAAAATATGGATGCATCAATGGACACCAACATTATTGGGTCCTAGGAGAAATACTCCCTTGACTTCGAGACTCCTCTTGTACGGAGGAGCAATCTAGACCACTCCAAAAAAACTATCTCGGTCCAAGAATAAAGAATAGTCCCTCCTCCTGCTCATAACGTAGAAACATCTACATCCCCCAATCTGACGATGGCGTTATTTAAGGAAGCGGAGAGCGATAAAGAGTTAGTGGCCCCATTTGCTTCTGGATCAGTTTCTGAAGGAAAATCAATGCCTGAGTGACCTTCCATACCATTCCATATCCATGACGAACCAAATAGATAGTGAGTGGAAGGGATGTTTGATTTTTACTGAATGGGGCAAGAAAAGAACGATCGCTAAAAATTTAGATGGCCCATTATTGAAGAGCTGCGAGTCAACACTATTGGCCTTGCGCAGTCCCAAAAATGTAGGATCTTTTTCGTTGCCATAGATGTGAGTGGATGGAAAATATTTGGGAAGCTATAGTAACATGATGGTATGTGAGGTTTATGCATCCTATGTGGTGACCATAAAGAAGAAGGCTCCATCCAAGGTAAAGGAGTTAGAGCATCCTCTCATGTTGACCACACTAGTACATGTTATCCCAATTAGTTTATCCGAGGAGATCGTCCAACGGGTTATCTATGGACTAAATTTTCCATAGGCAACTACGGCTTCCGAGTTTGACCACAAGATAAAAGTGGTTGGGGACAATAATGCAATGAGGCATTCGGTGCAATGTGGGGAAATTCTGAGATGGGTTGCAAATAGTTGTAGATTGGGAATCTCATTCGACCCGAATCTAGAGGCCATCATTTAATTTTGTGGCCAAATTTTTGTGGGCCATCGTCCGCCACCACCTTTTCCTGACCAATGTTGATAATCACTTGATTCTAGATTGAGACATGATAGTTACTATTTTGATGGCTATATATTAGGTTAACTTTATCAAGATCATCATTGCTGAGATACATGAGCAGACAATTCAGAGGAATACTACAATTCCTTTCCTTTGATTTATTTTTGCCTTGTGTAGTGAGCCCAAAGTACCATTGATTGCAGGGGTCGACACATTAATCATAGTGAATAGGACATAAGATGTCGGGCTCATCCGAGATGACACAAACTTTATAGACCAGTAGTATGCTCCCCATACAGAGGTGAGGTTACCCGAATATGAGGATATCCAGAAGCCTGCCTAAGTTGATCTGACAGCTGCTCCAAACAATAATAAACCTACCATAGAGCCATTTGAGGCTACCCCAACTGTCTCTGCAGTCCCTTTTACTAGCAGGCCACGTCCACAACCTGTATGTTTGGTCACCATCCTAGCTAAAACATTAAAGAAATTGATGTAGCTACAGGCTCAGTCAGAGGCCCAAATTGGACACCTGATTCAACAACTCAAACTTTGGGTCCTAAAAGATATAGTTGAATCTATGGAGTGCACTATGGCTAAGTTAGAGGATGCCTTAGTTGATCGGGAGTGAAAGATACATGCATGGATTGATGAATTCAAGATTAGAGTGAATGAGAGGTTGTAGACTTCATCGATTGTTGACTTAGAGGCTATTTAGACAAAAGTTGATAGGTTGTACATCGATGTTGCAGCCTTAGGTACACAAGCCCCTATCTTTTTTACTATGCTAGTTGTCCAGCCATCAAGTTTGTTTGATTTGTTTTAAGATGATGATTCTGAGGTGTCAAGATGCAAAAGACCTCGTAGTGATGATGAAACTTTAGGCATTGCTGAGGTTTGGAGGAGGAATAAAGGGCGCCATGAGTTAGATGCGACCATGCGAGCATCTAGACAGAAGAGATGAGATGAGAGGAGGAGAGAAAACATGCTACCAGAGCTTCAAACTCCCAGGATTCCACTCTTGGTATCTCACAGCTTGCTATGGAGCCACCTGCTACCACAATGGGATCTACACCGTTAGACCCGATTGTCACTAGATAGACTTCGACGCTTATGCGCCATATGTTCTTTTCTCCCCCCTTACGTATTAATTATTATTGTATTGCATTGTGGATAATTCAAGATTTCTCGAGTAAGGGTGTGGTGGTTATTATTGTATGAGTATCTAGGAGAAGTCTAAGTACCCTAGACACTCGACTAAATCCTTGGGGTTTTCTTGCCTATGTTATTTTTCCCCATGAACCCTTTTTGTTTATGTTGAAATGGTATGTTTAGGATGTAAATATAAGATAAGAGTAGGGATATGTGGTATGATGGCTAGAAGTTTTTAAAATGGAAAAATAGATCCCTCCAATATTTAATTAAAGTATTGTGATTATTTCTTTGATATATTGAGTATATTGGATCTTTGTGTGACATGATGTAAACTGATAATATAATGTATGGCTTAAACTGAAACATGAAAAATGAAACATAAATTGATAAATTGACTATGAAACTTAATGCAAAGTATATGAGGTATTTGTGTGTTCTTACTATTCGTGTAAATCGAGAACTTACCCCGTTAGTTATACTAGAAAAATTAAACTGTTGATTAGGAAAGGATAATAATCCATTGTTGAACTAGTCCATTTAGCCTTAAAAGAACAAACCAAACGCCATTTTACCCTTTTGAACCAAAGATTTTGAACCTCTTAAAGACCTTTTTTATTCAATAAAGCATACTTCAAATGTCCCTATCGCTAATTGTAATCTGTTGTTTTGGCCTTGGTCCCTCTTAGGATAATGTTCACCTTAATTCAAGCTAAAAGCCTAAGTTGAGGGTGGCTACTATAAGAGGAAAGTAAGAAGATAAGGGGTATGACAAAAGAAAGTAAGAAAATAAAAGGTATGAAAAGAGATGTGCAATAATGAAGAGAGAAAAAAAGAAAAAAAGGGTGAGTGGCCGAGATGAATAAATAACTTAGCAATAATTAGTAATAAAAACATAAATCATAAGAAAAATATTGAGAAACGAACAAACAAATGCTACACCCGAAGCAAAAGCAAAATGCAAAGAATAAGAGTGAAACGAGTTGTAGGTTGTAAGATGTGGAATCAAGATTAAAGTAATGTTTGAGGAGGTCAAAAAATTCACTAAAATCCAGATACACCACACTTGTCCCAGAGCCTACGTTATAAGTCAAAAAAATCATGTAGTGATCCTAATTCAATTGTTCAAGAGTCTAAGTATTGAAAATATGGAAAAACCTATGGTATTGTGCATAAAGGTCTAAATTGCTTTTGTGAGCGTGAGTGTTTTCCATGTCCCTGAGGTTTAAAGAAATATTTACAATAAGTGCAAAAAAGGGACTTGTTTTTAGTAAGGGCACAAGTGACATTGTCAAAAGTGTCATGAAAAGGGTAAATGTTGTCTTTGGCTATGAATTTGTGTATTAGTGTTGAAATGTCTCATTTTGATCTGCATGAGTTAGTTTGATTTGAAATAATGGTTGCAAGGATATCATAAATGAAAATTGGAAAGGATCGAGAGTGAATAGCCTTTTGATTGTAGTAGATTCTTGGTCTTATGTTGCATTGTGTTGTGTTAGTATAATAGTGTCGCTTGAGAACAAGCAACCGTTTTAAGTTGAGGGTGTTAATGTACTGAGGATTTACGGTACTTTTACTACTTTAAACTTGAGAAATTGCATGTCTTTTAAGCATTTGTTAGTAGATTTGATGTTGTTTCTATTTATTTTACAAGAAATTAAGTCGGTGTATTTAACGGAGAAACACAACACTGATTGCAGATATTTTGGATTCTATGAGGCCAACCTACGAGTCATAATCACATCTACGAGTCATAGCTTGCAGTCATCAAAAAATTATGAAGGAATAAAGGTAGACCTAAAATTATGCGTCAAGTTTAGGACTCGTCCAAATGACTACGAGTCATAGAATCAATCCGTAGAAGAAGCCTACAGTGTTTTAAAGCAGAACTTGAGATACGAATGAAGTGTACGAGTCGTGATTATGGTTACAAATCATAGAAGTAGTTTGTGAATAATATTAAGGCATCAGTGAAAGAAGTTGTGTTATGACTCTGGTTTACGACTCGTTAACTTGAAGATGTTCCATATAAAAGAGTCATAGAACTATCATGACCCAAGCTTAGGGCCTAGGTGTGACACGGCGAATGAGACACCCAGAGGTACCTCACCCAAGCCTCTTAACATTCATTAAGCATTTCATGGGTAAGGGTAAACAACTTAAGCGGAAAACATAAGAGATATAGGGACTAAGGGACTTCACATTAATAAGAGTCAAAGATAACATAACATCCATTACTATGTCCAACAATACATTCTACATTAAGACTTGGCGGGGGCTAAGACATGTCCGTAGCTCACCCTCAAGAATAAGATAATACACCAAATATAATTTAAATATATAAAAATAACATATGCTAGGTAAGATAGGAGTGTCAATTCCGGAACATGGGAGCTCACCAAAGTGGTAGCCTTCAACGCTTAAGTTAGCCACAGGGAGGAGAGTGTGAAGCAATGCCGGTCCCTACATGGTAATATCATGTAGACAAAAGTATGCGTTAGTACTTTGAATGTACTAAGTATGTGAGTGTGATATGAAATGAAGAACATAAGAGAGAGACATGAATAGGAAATATGCATAAGTGGATTCATACAAGAGAAATCATCATATGGATTCTTAAAACATTCATTTTGTTGGTAAGCAACCTTAACCGACATTTAAGATCATACGAGCTATTACATGAAATACAACATAACCCTCTACGTTGGTTAAGGGAGACTACATGCTGGGTAGAACTCCATCAACTTTATATTCATGCTTTAACTTTGAATTTAAGGGCTAATTGTGGATTCACTAACCTAAAATAGCTGACAAGGGCCCCTATGGTGGCACATAGTTAATGCAACATGAGACTTTACATAAGGATCCATTTGGTCAAGCCCTCATCTACATGCTACATTCGGTGCTAGCTCAAGTACCATAAAATAACATTTAAACATCAATATAGCATAAAAATTATATAACTCTAACATTAAAACATCAATCGGTAGAATAACTCATTAAAACCTTTCATTTGATTCAAGGTGAGAATTGTCCATTCACATTTAAATGTTACTTTGTCTAACAAGCGCTTCATCAATAAATTATTTCATAAAGACTCTCATTTATAAGCATTTTATTTATAACATTCATTGGAGTCAAACTTTATTTCGACTTAAGAAGGCTATGTGAGTTCATTTCATATAACTTTCAAATATATTTAATGCATGATAGGGATGAAAATGCATCATATAAAATATCTTAAAACAATCTACCATATGCACTTTAAATCTGCCTTTCGAGCCTTCATATAAGAACCCTAAAAAAACCATTCATTTTATGAAATTCCAAGTCAATATATATCAATTTAAGTAAATAAACTTCAAATGTACCATGATATATGCATTTGGGATCATCATGTAAAAGCACATAAGATTTCATCATTTGGAATGGAAATACTAGATTGAGAAAATATTTGGGCTCCATGGGTGGAATGACCCATGGATAAAAACCCACATACCTTGATTGAATTCACTAGGAATTGAAGAAGTACCTTAAAGAAATTGGAAACCCTAGCTTGAATTTGGAGAGAAACCTTGAGGGACCTTGTGAGTTCTTATCTTTGAAGTTTTGAGAGAATGAATTGAATAGGAGGGGTTTTTTGAAGAGACGAGTGTCTACAGACTTTGAACTTAGCCATAAAAGTGTCTAGGATCATTAAACTGAACTTTGGAAAAGACACAATTGCCCTTCATTAAATTTGGAAAATTGGCCATATGGGACCCTTCTATGGGTCGTTCACATAACAACGATTCATGCAAATAAACCATATTGCAAGCCTGAGAAAAGAGACTAAAATATAATCTCTGAAGTTTCAGAATGACTCATGT
Source organism: Solanum dulcamara (assembly GCF_947179165.1). Lineage (NCBI taxonomy): Eukaryota > Viridiplantae > Streptophyta > Magnoliopsida > Solanales > Solanaceae > Solanum > Solanum dulcamara. Next base: position 57,223,815 of record NC_077239.1, on the reverse strand, counting down.
ATATGACCCATCCTCAAGGAAATGACCTGTTCCTTGGGCTTTTCCTGTATGTCTCTAAAACTAGCAAAATTCAAGTCTCTAAAGTTTATGAACGACTTGTATATACAACTCTTCATCAAGGAAATAACCCATTATGTAAGTTTGTAGACTTGGCCCTGAGACATCCTGGAAACTTGGCCTGTGAGCTTAGCTTATGAGGGGTTTCTACGACTCGTCTACACGAGGATGAATTATTCTAGAAGGTCATAGAACCTCTCCTGAGGGGAACTCCAATTTTCTTCTCGAAGGGTCGCTCTACGACCCAACCTTACGAGCTGTAGAAGGCCCTATGTGTCATAGAGAGGCTCGTTCACATGGATGGGTTCAAAATTTTGAGACTTTTCTCCTTGGTTCCAACTTTCTAACTTACGGGGTCTTACAATATCTCCCCCTTGGAAACATCCATCCTCGAATAAGATTAACTTATCTTAGGAAGGACACGAAAAGAGGACTAGCAACCCAACATGAACAAAATAACACATGGAATGCATAAAACATGAGGTCTTTAAACTTAGCATAGAACATGATTTTAAAATTAAACTTTATGAACATGCATGCTTGTGAGGACGTAAGAAAACTTAAACATAGGAGTCTTAAACATTGAGCATGAATAACTTTGTACCTTAGACTTGAGTAGAATGAAAATGATGGGGGTAACATTTTATCATATCCATTTCCGCTTCCCATGTAGCACTTTCGACTTGTTGATTCCTCTAAAGGATTTTAACGGAGACAACTTCTTTGTTTCTCAACCTCTTAACTTTCTGGTCCAAAATTTTAACCAGGACTTCTTCGTTGGTCAAGTTCTCCTCAAAAGTCACTACCTCCAAAGACACGATGGAGTTAGGGTCACCCTAACATTTTATCAACATAGACACATAGAACACCGGGTGAACCATGACCATCTCCAATGGCAATTCCAACTCATAAGCAACTTTGCCCTCACATCTCAAGATTCTGTACGACAATACATAACTAGGACTCAATTTCCCCTTTTTACAAGATCAAACTACATCTTTCATGGGTGAAACCTTCAAATACACCCAATCACCCACCTCAAAATCAAGATCCATTCTTCTAGTGTCAAAATATGACTTTTAATGACTTTGAGGCATCTTCAACCTTTCTCTAATGATATTGAACTTCTCCAAAGAAGCAAGTACCAAGTCAGGTCCAACAAGGTTATCTCACCTACTTCAATCCAACCAACCGGGGACCTACATTGTCTCCCATACAAAGCCTGAAATGGAGCCATCTCAATACTTGAGTGGTAACTATTATTATAGGCAAACTCGATGAGCGGTAGATGATCATCCTAATTTACCTTAAACTCCAACACACAAGCCCTTAACATATCCTCTAGTGTTTGAATTGTCCTTTCAGCTTGCCCATCGATTTGAGGATGGAATGCGATGCTCAACTTTACCTTACTACCGAGGTCCTTTTGAAATGATCTCCAAAAGTTAGAAGTAAATTGGGTACCATGATCCAAAATAATGGACAACGTCATACCATGCAACCTCACCATCTCCTGGATATACAACTTGGTATAGTTTTCGGCCCTATAGGAAGTCTTAACCAGTAGAAAGTGAGCCGACTTAGTCATTATATCAACAATCACCCAAATAGAATCATGTTGCTTCTGAGTGTGAGGCAGACCCACTACAAAATCCATATTCACATCTTCCCATTTCCAAGTAGGAATTTCAATATCTTGGGCCAAACCACCCGACCTTTGATGTTCGGCCTTCACTTGTTGGCAATTCGTACATTCAAACATGAACCGTCCTATGTCCTTCTTCATGCCACCCCACCAAAACAACTCTTTCACATCTCGGTACATTTTCTTTGAATTGGGGTGAATGGAGTATGCATAATTCTATGCCTCCATCAATATCAAACTCCTTATGCCATCCACATCCGGAACACATAACCGATCTTGGTAATATAATACCCCATCTCCCCCTTAAGAAAAGACCTCTACCTTCTTTTCCTTCACCAACTCCTTTAACTCAACAAAGGTCGGATCAAGGTCTTATTTTCACTTAACATCCACTACCAAGGTGGATTCAGACCCATTTTGGGAAACCATACCACCATTACTGGTACCGCAAAACTTCACCCTTAGTCTAGCCAATCGGTGAACATCTTTCACCAACTCTCTCTTTCCTTCATCAACATGGGCTACACTCCCCATAGATACTCTACTAAGTGCATCGGCAACAATATTTGCTTTATTCAGATGTAATGCACACTCATGTCATAGTCCTTGAGGAGCTCTAGACACCTTTTTATCCTAGATTGAGGTCCTTTTGGTGAACACATATTGAAGGCTTTTATGATCCACATACACATCTAGATGTACTCCATAGAGGTAGTGCCACCAAATTTTAAAAGCAAAAACCACGACCGCCAACTCAAGATCATGCGTAGGGTAGTTACGCTTATGCACTTTCAATTGCCTACAAGCATAGGCTATGAACTTACCGTTTTGCATTAATACACAACCCAAACCAATCTTTGAAGCATCACAATAAACCACAAACCCTTCTGATCCTTCCGGCAGAGTCAAAATAAGAGCAAAGCTAAGTCAATCTTTCAAAGTTTGAAAACTCTTTTCACACTCATCTGTCCATATGAATTTTGTCTTCTTTTGAGTCAACTTTGTCATAGGAGATGATATGGAAGAAAATGCTTGAACAAAACTTCTATAATAACCGGCTAGACCCAAGAAGCTCCTAATGTCCGAAATAGACAATGGTTTAGACCAATTTTTGATTGCTTTCATTTTCTTAGGATCCATCTTGATCCCCTCGCTGGACACTATGTGACCGAGAAAGTCCACCTCCTTCAACCAAAACTCACACTTGCTAAATTTTGCAAACATCTGCTTATCCCTCAATGTTCGAAGCACAACCCACAAAAGATCCTTATGTTCTTCCTCACTCCAAGAGTAGATCAAAACATCATCAATGAACACCACAACAAAAGTATCAAGGTAGGGTTTGAACACCCTATTCATTAGGTCCATGAATACCATCGACGTAATCGTCAACCCAAAAATCATTACCACAAACTCGAAGTGAGCATACCTTGTCTGGAATGCCATTTTTGGAATTTCATACTCCCTCACCCGTAGTTGGTGATAGATAGACTGAAGGTCAATCTTAGAGAAGTGACTCGCCCTTTGTAGTTGATCGAACAAGTCATCTATCCTAGGAAGTGGATACTTGTTCTTAATAGTCACCTTATAAAATTGCCGGTAGTCTATGTACATTCAAAGCGACCCATCATTATTTCTTACAAATAGAACCGGGGCACCCCAGAGTGAAATACTTGGCCTTATGAACCCCTTTTATAACAAATCCTTTAATTGTTCCTTCAATTCTTTCAATTTCATCGGGACCATTTGGTAAGGAGGGATAGATATAGGTTGGGTATCGGGGAGGAAATCGGTACCAAAATCACTTCTCTTATGGGATAGATACTGGGAAGGTCACCGAAAAAGACATCGAGAAACTGTTTGACTATGGGGACTGACTCAAAGGAGGACATTCGGAGTTGACATCCGTAACTCTCACTATGTGGTAAATACACCCTTAGCAGTCAATTTTTAAGCCTTGAGGTAAGAAATAAATCTACCCTTCACCACCGAATCACGATCCTCTAATTCAAAAAAAGACTGATTTGGGAATGAAAACATGACTCGACGAGTCCTACAATCTATGAAAGCATAAGATACATGCAACCAATCCATCCCAAGGATGACATCAAAATCTACCATGTCACACTCTATAAGATCACAGCAAATGACTTTATGCAAGAGGGACATGGGACAACCTATATATCCTTCCTAGCTATAATCGACTCACCTACGGGGGTAGATACCAAGTAAAGCTCTACTAACATTTTGGAAAATAGATCAAACCTATTAGCTAAGAATAGAGTAACCAATGAAAAGTTTGTACCTAGGTCCAACAATGTATATACATCAAAAGTAAAGATCCTTAACATACCGGTAACAATATTTATTGCTTTCTCTGCCTCTTGTCTCCCATGCAATGTATAAAAATGGTTTGTGCGTTGGCCACCTTCTTGAGCTTGTTGTCCATGAGAAATTTGGACTTGAGGAGTACCACCACCACCACCTCTATAATCCTGGGCATGATGACCCGGCTTGCCGCATTTGAAGCACGCATTTGAGCCCGCCAAACACTCCCCTTTATGGGTCTTCCCACACTTCCTGCATGGGGGAAAAGCTTGGGTACCATTGTTATATCTTGGGAACATTGAGTTGGGACCTTTGTCATTGTTGAATTTGGGAGGAGGAGTATTGGTGGAATATTGTCCCTAGAACCGTTGACCACTCTGGCCTTTTCTATTGCTACCATAATCGGACCTTTGAATGTTGAACCCTCCACCATCCACTCTAAGGCTTTTTAACCCTCTATACCTTTCCCTTAACTTCTCTTCTTTGCTTTGTTCGGCATAATTCATTAACCGAGAGATGTCCATCTCCTTGACCAACATGGCCATTTTGCACTCCTTGGACACCAAGCTCAAAATACCAAAAATAAACTTACTTATCCTTTCCCAGGGGTCAGAGACTATGAAGGGAGCATACTTGGATAATTTTGTAAACTTGTGGGTATATTACCTCACATTCATACTTACTTGATGGAGGTTGATGAACTCTTGGATTTTGGCCTCCTTTAACTCAATGGGAAGAAACGGTCTAGGAAAGCACCTTTGAACTCTTCCCATCCTATCAGCCCCATTTCCTCATCCCTCTCAACAACCCATTATTTGTACCATACTCGAGCCACATCTTTGAGTTGATAGGGCACTAGCTCATCCCTTTCATTTGGTGGTACACTTATATTTCCATGATCTAGTATAACTCATCAATGAACATCATAGGGTCCTCATATAGCTTAGAACCATTGAACTTAGGTGGATTCATCCTTTGAAAATCTCAAATTCGAGAGGCTGAGTTTTGCACTTGAGAAGGAGGGACACCTTGATTCTCTTGGTGTACTAAAACTTGAGCCAATAAAGAGACGATATTTTAGAACTCACCATGAGTTACCCCTTCCTCAAGAAATGGGATATCTAGAATTGAAGGAGCTTAGTTCTCATTGTGAATCCTTTCTCTTGGAGGTGCTCTTCCACGAGACATTATCTAAAGAACATAAAATTGATTGTTAGTTAGATGAAAACTTAGAATACTGTAGGGCATGGCATGAATTGAAAAAAGTGAAGACCTTTCTAACTGTCACATAGTCTCCTATTCATAGTAGTGGCGCACTTCACAACTATGAACAAGACCCATTTGACACAGTATATTGGACTCCGAGGACTATTTAAAAACCTCATGCTCTGATACCAAGTTTTTTATGTTCCAAGTGTTACACCCCATATCTTTGAACTCAGAAGGTTCCTTAAGTTATTTAGAAGCTAGTATGTGAGCCACTTAAGTTACGACCCTATTGAAGAACTCTAAGAAGGGAGAATGTGACACCCATGGTAGGGAGGGTTGGAAATAGGGTCAAAAGAAATCGAAAGGAATTGGAGGCCAAATAATGATTCGTCGGACTCGACTTATCTATGTAAACTACTAATTTATAAGTCTCACATACGTGAGTTACTTGATTACATACCAAGCTTACGTAGCAAGGGTTTCATAGGCTCTTAAACTGAGACGAGATTATGAACGAGATTACGAACCCACGAGGAGGAAAAAAAAAATTGCGTGGGCCAGCCAATAGGAGGGTGACACATGGCAGCACCTAAGCAAGCAGGTGAACCACCTGCTTGGGGTCAAGTAGGTGACCCACCTGCTTGGGGGAGGTGGGCCCCACTGCCACGTGGTAGCCCCTCCTTCATCATGTTGATACGGTGGCCCAGTAGGGGCTGGACACGTGTCACCTCTTGGGGATGCCACATGTCACACCCTAGGGCCACATATATGTATGGATATGTATCATATACTCCAGATTCCTTCATTAAATTTCCAGCAAACAAAAGATGATGAACAAACCCTAGTTTAGGGAGAAAAGTGCGACGGCTTGAGGAGATAAATAAGGTAAGTCCCGATTTCATTCCGTAAATTAATTATATAGCATATAACATGGTGATATGTAAGTATTAGTAGTATAAAATATGAGTTTGGTGCAGCCAAAAAACGGACAGCAAGCTGCCACGACGATTCAGCACATTAAAAAAATTCTGAGGCGCGATTTTGGCGAGTTCTAGCCAATTTTGGGAAAGGTAAGTTCTTCCCCTCTAATTTGAAGTTTATGATGTTAAATTAGTGTGTATTACACACCTTAGGGGCTGCTGTAAGTTGGGGAAAAGGTTTGAAAAGTTCGGCGTTCGAAATAAATGAATTTGGAATCGCTATAGTTAAGTTGTTGTCGAAATAAGGTGTTGTGCGCGTGGGGGCTGCTGCTGGTTGTGTTGTGGAGTGTTTCAGGGTATAAAAGTTCTCTAAATTAGGTGTGGGAGATTCTGGTTGCAGCCACATGACCCTCCGCTTTGCAATTAAAGAATTCGCGAAAGAAAGATTAAAAACTCTAGTTTTGGTATCTTAGTTTCGAGTGAATTGTTGGGAGTTTATATTGTGTAATTTTGGTCGTAATATGTATATGTATGGGCTGCTGGTGGTATTGTTGGTTGGATGCAGGTTCTAAGGACATAGTTGGGAATTCGGATAGGGCACATTATAGGGGAGGTGCTGTCTGATTTTCGTTAACGCCTTAACTAGTTAAGGAACTAGTCGAGAAGGCGAACAAAGGGATGAATATTATGAATACTCGTGGGTAATCTAAGTTGATGAAAAATCCAAGGTTGTTAATACTTGCATTACTTCCATGTTAAATAGGTTTCAAGTACAACGACGTGAACGTGATTAAGAGAAGTCCATACAAGGTATGTGAAGCTTTCTTTTGGCGTGTTTTTGGAATAAATATGTAGAGCTATTCTTCTTTTCTTTTGGCATGTTCTAGACATAGGCTATAAATGATATGTATGTGATATTTGGGGATTCAATCGATTCGTAAAGCCCTGAGTCATTGCCTTTAAGTCTTCTATGTGATGAAAAGTAGTACATGTATAGCCTATCTCTTCTTTCCTTTGGAATGGCTTGATTTTAAGTGAAATGGTATATGATATAGGTTTAGAGGTAATTCCATTTATGAGCTCTGAGTGTAACTCGTGACTTTTAGTCACTCCTGAACATTAAGAGTCTGAAAGTAGTCAAACTACTATTCTCGAGCCTGCTATATAATGAATAGTAAGTGGAGGTACCAGCTCCTCTTTTTAGAGGCTTTGAAATGATAAATGCCGTTGATTGTATGAGTTGAGTCTTTGACTAAATAAATTGTATTTCTGATTTCATAGACTATATTTCTGATTGCATAAATTATGTGGTATTATTTTGATGCATGTTTGTGATCCCTAAAGCCCCAACTGATGTAAGCCCTAATGACATCTAAAGGGATACTTCGGATAAGTACCTTCCTAGTCTTCAAGTGACGGTTCACTTGACAGTTTCATCGAGTCTCAGATAATGACTTAGTTGCATATGGTATCTCACTACTCTGCTCGTGTATACTTTAACCTATCCTTCCTCGAGTCTCACGATGGGTCGAGAACGTTATCGTGCATAGTTTTACTACTTCTATCACCGCGTCCCGGGCCAGATGTGTATAGTTCCATGTACGAGGAGATGATGCCGTATGTGAGGTGTGATATATGTTATATGTTATGACAATAGGATTATTCACCGAGTCCTGGGCCAGTTGTAATGTGATAGTATATGTGGCAGAATAAGGAAGGAACACCGAGTCCCTCCTTATAGGGCCGGGTACGGTATGTATATTATGATGGTACACTATAGACGTATACTACTCCATTCACCAAGTCCCTCACTAAAGGGTCGGATACTTTATGTAGGCATGCATATGAGATTAGAGTGATACATTGTGACCCTGAGCCCCGCAGTGAACTGGGTGGAATACGATGATGTACATGATAAGATTATATGGTATACGATGATATGATACCGTATATGATGATATGATGAAATAAAATACGTGATGATATGATGACGTGTGAATATAAGAAAATGCTTATGACACCGAGTTTACTAGAGGGCCGGGCACAGCATATGATGATGTGTATGATTTACGTGTCGTAAGTTGCAGGTACAGTAATTGATTAAGTTATTATACTTGTCCGCTGCATCCCTATTTCAGTTATGGCCTCAGTTACGATGTGTTATGCTTTACATACTCAGTACATATATCGTACTGACCCTCCTTTTCTCGGGGGGCTTCGTTTCATGCCCGCAGGTACAGATGTTCATTCTGGAGACCTGTCAGCTTAGGAGTTCCTCTCAGCTGTGTCGGAAGTACTTCACTGTTCTGGAGCCTAAATTTTGATACTGTTCACTTAATGTATATATTTGTACATTCAGGGGTACGGCGGGGGCCTTGTCCCGCCATATGTTGCTGTTACTATTCCTAGAGGTCTGTAGACATATGGATGTGGATTGTTTATAAGTTTGTTTCGATGGTGCCTATATGGCATGTTGTAAATGTTTTGTTATGTTGTGGCAGCCTCATCGGTGCGTGCCCTTTCATGATACGATACGAATTAAAGAGGCTACAGGTGCATGAAAAAGTTTTAAACTATTAAAGTTTTTGTGTATAGTATCACATCACACACGGTTCAACTTAAGGGTAGCTAATAGATTTACATAAGGGGGTCCAGGTCGGACCCCAGTCGCGGTCTACGGGGTTGAGTTGTGACAGAAGTGGTGTCAGAGCAGTTCATCCTTGGAGTGTCTACAGACCGTGTCTAGTAGAGTGTTGTTTATCGGTGTGTTGTGCACCACATCTATAGACAGGAGGTTACAGGACATTTAGAACGTTACTTTATTTCATATCTAAGATTGTGCGATAGAGACGAGTCATAGGAAATGAAATTTATCATACTAACCTGCGATTTTAGTAGAAGGACAACGCCGATAGAAGAAAGTAACTGATAATATTGGATGTTACGAAGCACACAGGTAAGCAAAGGTACGAAGGACCTATGTCAGGTAAGGTGTTGCAATACAATTGATATATAAACTTGGAAAATGAAAGGAAAATTTTACAGGAAAGTGTAACAGGTGCAGCTCGAGTGGACATAACAGGTAAGTCCATTTCCATACTATTAATTATGGGCGCCTTGTGTGGCTGCGATCTAAAATGATATGAATATATATATGTGCCTTGTGTGGCTGCAATATAATATGATACGAATATATATATGTTGGCCCTGTGAGGCATTGTTGGCATTTTCTATGTGCAGGTGTTGAGGTAGTAAGAAATACAGAGGAAACTCTGCCCAAATTTTCCTAGAAATAAAAGGAAAAGGCAAGACCGCTATTAAAGCAAAATTGATGAAATTTGACTAAACAAGTATGGCTGACCTCGAGGAATAAGTTAATTGCTGAAGTGATTGTAATAGAAATTAGGAGGTCGATACTGATATAGTAGAACAAAGTTGGAAAAGAGCTATAAGCCAAAAAGGATGACTCAGAGAGGACTGATAGATCGGGATGAAACGATATAGTAAGGCATCGCCTGAATTGATACATAGGGATAAACTATGAAAAGTTATAGTTGAAAGATTTGCAGAACAACTGCTGCATTATGGGGTTATTAGAAGGATAAGTGGTATCTACTAGAATAAGGTTAGTATACTGGCAGAGCTGGAAACACGGATCATAAAAGTATGAGTACCCCCGAGTGGAGAATTTGAACCAATTATGAGCACGAGCTAATTACTGATTGGGATAAATGGAATGTGGCTTTAAATGCACTGCTACATTATGGATATTACTCGAGTAGCAATCGTTAGATGAGATTTTATACGATACATTGCGAATACTAAAGCATCCTACGGTTGTGCTAGGGTTTCCTAGAAAGGCAACCTAATGGGAGGATGATTTAACAAAAGATGTAGATATGGTGTAGCCCGTTAAATATGTTGGAATAGAATCATTCGCGTGTAAATAGCTGAAAATATATGGAGGATGACATGGGTACGCCCTAAAAGGGGGAAAATGGACAAGAGAAGTACGAACATAAAAGAAAATCAACTGACGCTATCGTATGTAAATAGGAACGCTTAAACTTCAAACGAGACCCCATAAGGGATGGACGTGATCATACCCGTACTGATGCACCAGATTCCGTCAAGACTCCGAAGTTAAGTGTGCTGGGACGAGGGTAGCACTGGGATGGGTGGCCCCTTGGGAAGTGAAAAAGGGAATGAAGCAAATATGAAAAAAAGAGATTATAAAGGCATGTTAGTACAATGACACATATAGAACAGAGTAAGCCAATAACAGAAAAGATTATGACTGAAATACAACGCACTTTGGGAAAATAGCACAAAAATAGTGGTGCAGCTTACGAACATTGGCATACTAAGAGCAAGGTCAAATAATTATTCGATAAAAGGAATTCATTAATAGCAATGTGATTGCCATACTTAGAATCTATTAAAGAAAAGTGTAAGATGGTTCGAGATAGAACTATTAAGATATAATCGGTATCAAGGACAAAAGCCCTAGCGGAGCGCTGACCTCGACTGAAGGAGGTAAGCCACTAGTACAAATACACTAAAGTATTTTTTGAATGGCTCTACGTACCTACACACGTTTGTGCAAGAGTTGCAGTATAATGTATGGTAATAACACTAGAAGGAAGATCTGAGTAAAAGAACAAGATAGCATACCTAAGGTGTTACAAGTTGAATCAAGAGGAGTTGTATAATGGCTTAAACGAAGAGGAGCATCAGAGGCTTGATAGCCTGTTATGAGGGATGGGAATCCTGACTAGGAAGTGGAAAGCAGTTAATAGGTATTATAGTATGAGTTGACCTCGCATTTTAAGGAACTGGGAGTTCATACGGACTATGGTAGATGGGCTGACAGAATCAACCTATTCCCCTCCGGTTAGGAAGGCATATTCAACTGAGGGTTATGCGAGATGACATAGTAGGGAAACAATAAGATTTCATGGAGTCCCACATCTATTATTTCAGACAGGGAAGTTCAATTTACAGCTAACTGCTGGAAATCATTTTGTAAGGGATTGAGGAACACAGATGAATCTTAGTACGATATTTTGCCCTTTGATTAATGGACAAGCCCGGATGTGATCCACTAAATTATTGATAAAGTAAAGCTTATTCCGAGACAAGATATCGATTAGCAGCCTAGAGTCAGCAAGAAGGGGATACATTGGTCCTTCTCAGGTCATTTATAGAGTAGATTAGACTGCCTATGAGTTGGACCTACCATTTGATTTGAAATAATACATTCAGTTTTCACAGATCAATGTTCCGCAAGCATATAAACGACACTCCCAAAATATTTCCCATGGAGAAGGTCCACATAACATGGAGTTATCCTACGAGGGGCAACTCATTTCCATCCGGGATCAACTGATTAAACGGGTTACAAACTAAGGACGTAGCTTCCGTCAAGGTACTATGGCGGAATAAGAACTGTGAAGACATAACCTGGGAGTTTGAAGAGGACATGAAACACATGTGTCCGTACCTGTTCCCGATATCTACAGATAACCCCCAGTCCTGGAACTCGTATATTAATTACTTGGATGAAAATGTATGTTATTCCAGTAGAAAGAAACCTCCCTACAATTTGTATAAAGTCTTAAGGAAAGTTTTATTTAACATTCAGGGACGAATGTTCTAAAGGGAGGAAGGATGTTACACCCCACATCTTTGAACTCGGAAGGTTCCTTAAGTTATTTAGAAGCTAGTATGTGAGCCACTTAAGTTACGACCCTATTGAACAACTCTAAGAAGGAAGAATGTGACACCCCTTGGTAGGGAAGGTTGGAAATAGGGTCAAGAGAAATCGAAAGGAGTTGGAGGCCAAGTAACAAGTCGTAGGACTCGACTTATCTACGTAAACTACTAATTTATAAGTCTCACATACGTGAGTTACTTGATTACATACCAAGCTTACGTAGCAAGGGTTTCATAGGCTCTTAAAGTGAGATGAGATTATGAATGAGATTACAAACCCACGAGAAGGAAAAACAAATTGCGTGAGGCAACCAATGGGAGGGTGACACATGGCATCACCTAATCAAGCAGGTGAACCACCTACTTGGGGTCAAGTAGGTGACCCACTTGCTTGGGGGAGGTGGTCCCCACTGCCACATGGTAGCCCCTCCTTCATCATGTTGATACAGCAAGCTGCCACGACGATTCAGCACATTAAAAAAATTCCGAGGCGCGATCTCGGCGAGTTCTAGCCAATTTTGGGAAAGGTAAGTTCTTCCCCTCTAATTTGAAGTTTATGATGTTAAATTAGTGTGTATTACACACCTTAGGGGCTGCTGTAAGTTGGGTAAAAGGTTTGAAAAGTTCGGCGTTCGAAATAAACGAATTTGGAATCGCTATAGTTAAGTTGTTATTGAAATAAGGTGTTGTGCGCATGGGGGCTGCTGCTGGTTGTGTTGTGGAGTGTTGAAGGGTCTAAAAGTTCTCTAAATGAGGTGTGGGAGCTTCTGGTTTCATCCACATGACCCTCCGCTTTGCAATCAAAGAATTCGCGAAAGAAAGATTAAAAACTCTAGTTTTGGTATCTTAGTTTCGAGTGAATTGTTGGGAGTTTATATTGTGTAATTTTGGTCGTAATATGTATATGTATGGGCTGCTGGTGGTATTGGTTGTTGGATGCAGGTTCTAAGTATATTGTTGGGAATTCGGATAGGGCACATTATAGGGGAGGTGCTATCCGATTTTCGTTAACGCCTTAACTAGTTAAGGAACTAGTCGAGAAGGCAAACAAAGGGATGAATGTTATGAATACTCGTAGGTAGACTAAGTTGCTGAAAAATCCAAGGTTGTTAATACTTGAATTATTTCCATGTTAAATAGGTTTCGAGGACAATGATGTGGACGTGATTAAGAGAAGTCCATACAAGGTATGTGAAGCTTTCTTTTGGCGTGTTTTTTGGAATAAATATGTAGAGCTATTCTTCTTTTCTTTTGGCATGTCCTAGACATAGACTATAAATGATATGTATGTGATATTTGGGGATTCAATCGATTCGTAAAGCCCTGAGTCATTGCCTTTAAGTTTTCTATGTGATGAAAAGTAGTACATATAAAGCCTATCTCTTCTTTCCTTGGGAATGGCTTGATTTTAAGTGAAATGGTATATGATATAGGTTTAGAGGTAATTCCATTTATGAGATTTGAGTGTAACTCGTGACTTATAGTCACTCTTGAACATTAAGAGTCTGAAAGTAGTCAAACTACTATTCTCGAGCCTTCTATATAATGAATAGTAAGTGGAGGTACCAGCTCCTCTTTTTAGAGGCTTTGAAATGATAAATGCCGTTGATTGCATGAGTTGAGTCTTTGACTAGATAAATTGTATTTCTGATTGCATAGACTATATTTATGATTGCATAAATTATGTGGCATTATTCTGATGCATGTTTGTGATCCCTGAAGCCCCAACTGATGTAAGCCCTAATGACATCTAAAGGGATACTTCGGATAAGTACCTTCCTAGTCTTCAAGTGACGGTTCACTTGACAGTTTCATCGAGTCTCAGATAATGACTTAGTTGCATATGGTATCTCACTACTCTCCTCGTGTATACTTTAACCTATCCTTCCTCGAGTCTCACGATGGGCCGGGAACATTATCGTGCAAAGTTCTACTACTTTTTTCACCGCGTCCCGGGCTAGATGTGTATAGTTCCACGTACGAGGAGACGATGCCGTAGGTGACGTGTGATATAAGTTATATGTTATGACGATATGATTATTCACCGAGTCCTGGGCATGCTGTAATGTGATAGTATATGTGGCGGAATAAGGAAAGAACACCGAGTCCCTCCTTAGAGGGCCGGGTACGGTATGTATATTATGATGGTACGCTATAGACATACACCACTCCATTCACCGAGTCCCTCACTAAAGGGCCGGATACTTTATGTAGGCATGCATATAAGATTAGAGTGATACATTGTAACCTTGAGCCCCATAGTGAACTGGGTGGAATACGACGATGTACATGATAAAATTATATGGTATACGATGATATGATACCGTATATGATGATATGATGAAATAAAATACATGATGATACGATGACGTGTGAATATGAGAAAATGCTTATGACACCGAGTTTACTAGAGGGCCGGGCACAATATATGATGATGTGTATGATTTATGTGTCGTTAGGTGCAGGTACAGTAATTCGTTAAGTTATTATACTTGTCCGCTGCATCCCTATTTTAGTTATAGCCTCAGTTACGATGTGTTATGCTTTACATACTCAGTACATATATCGTACTGACCCCCCTTTTCTCGGGGGGCTATATTTCATGCCCGCAGGTACAGATATTCATTCTGGAGACCCGTCAGCTTAGGAGTTCTCTCAGCTGTGTCGGAAGTACTTCACTGTTCTGGAGCCTAAATTTTGATACTGGTCTCTTAATGTATATATTTGTACATTCAGGGGTACATCGGGGGCCTTTTCCCGCCATATGTTGCTGTTACTATTCCTAGAGGTATGTAGACATATGGATGCGGGTTGTTTATAAGTTTGTTTCGACGGTGCCTATATGGCATGTTGTAAATGTTTTGTTATGTTGTGGCAGCCTCATCGGCGCGTGTCCTTTCATGATACAATACGAATTAAAGAGGCTACAGGTGCATGAAAAAGGTTTAAACTATTAAAGTTTTTGCGTATAGTATCACATCACACACAGTTCAACTTAAGGTTGGACCCCAGTCGCGGCCTACGGGGTTGAGTCGTGACACTAAGCCTAGGGACAAGGTGTGACACGGCGAATAAGACACCCAAAGGTACCTCACGCAAGCCTCTTAGCATTTATTAAGCATTTCATGGGTAAGGGTAAACAACTCAAGAAGAAATTATAAGAGATATAGAGACTAAGGGACTTCACATTAATAAGAGTCAAAGACAATATAACACAATTACTATGTCCAACAATATATTTTACATTAAGACTTGGCGGGGGCTAAGACATCCCTAGATTACCCTTAAGATTAAGTTAAAACACCAAACATAATTTAAATGTCGAAATATAACATAAGCTAGGTAAGATAGAAGTGTCATTCCCAGAACATGGGAACTCACCAAAGTGGTAGCCTTCAACACTAAACTTAGCCATAGGGAGGAGAGTGTGGAGCGACGCTAGTCCCTACATGGTAATATCATGTAGGCAAAAATATGCGTTAGTAATTTTAATGTACTAAGTATGTGAGTGTGATATGAAATGAAGAACATAAGAGAGAGACATGTATAGGCAATATGCATAAGTGGATGCATGCATGCGAAATCATCATATGGATTCTTAAAATATTCATTTTTTGGGGAAGCGACCTTAACCGATATTTAAGACCATACGAGCTATTACATGTAATCTAACATAACCCACTACATTGTCATAGGGAGATTACTTGGCGTGTAGAAATCCGTCAACTTTACATTCATACTTTAACTTTGATTTTAAGGGCTAATTGTGGATCCACTAGCCTAAAATAGCCGACCGGGGCCTCTATGGTGGCACATAGTTAATGCAACATGAGACTTTACTTAAGGACCTCTTCGTTCGAGCCCCCACCTACATGCTATATTTGATGCTAGGTCAAGTCCCCCGGAATAACATTTAAACATCCATATATCATAAATATTTTATAACTTTAATATTAAAACATCAATTGGTGGAATAGCTTATTAAAACCTTTCATTTGATTCAATGCGAGAATTGTCCTTTCATATTGAAACCTTACTTTTGCTAAGAACCCCTTCATCAATCAATCATTTCGTAAAGACTCTCATTCATATTCATTTTCTTCATAACATTCATTGGAGTCAAACTTCACTTCGACATAAGAAGGCTAGGTGGGTTCATTTCGTATAACTTTCAAATACATTTAATGAATTAGAGGGATAGAAATGCATCTTATCAAAAATCTTAAAACGACCCACCATATGCACTCTAAAGCTACCTTTCAAGCCTTCATACAAGAACCCTAACAAAATCATTTATTTCATGAAATTGAGAGTCAATGTATATCAATTTAAGTAAATAAACTTCAAATGCACCATAATATATGAATTTAGGATCATCATGTAAAATCTCATAATATTTCATCATTTGGAATGGAAATACTAGGTTGAAAAAATATTTGGGCTCCATGGGTGAAAGGACCCATGGATGAAAACCCACATACCTTGCTTGAATTCACTAGGAATTAAAGAAGAACCTTGAAGAAATTGGAAACCCTAGCTTGAATTTGAAGAGAAACCTTGAGGGATCTTTTGAGTTCTTGCCTAGGAAGTTTTGAGAGAATGAATTGAATAGGATGGGGGTCTTGAAGAGAAGAGTGTCTACAGACTTTGATCTTGGCCATAAAAGTGTCTAGGTTCAATGAATTGAACTTTGAAAAAGACATACTTGCCCTTTATTAAATCTTGAAAATTAGCCCTGCGGGACCCTTCTACGGGTTGTCGTCATAATGATGAGTCATGCAAATGAATCATCTTTCAGGCCAAAGCAAAGAGCCTAGAACATAGTCTCTGAAGTTTAGGAATGACTATTGTATACGACCCGTCCTCAAGGAAATGACCCGTTCCTTGGGCTCATCCTATAGGTCTCCAAAACCTACAAAATTCAAGTCATTGAAGTTTATGAACGACTCATGTATACGACCCATCAACAAGGAAATGATCCATTCTGCAAGTTCGTAGACTTAGCCTTGAGAGGTCCTGAAAACTTTTCCTCTGAGCTTAGCTTACGAGGGGTTTCTACGACTCATCTACACGAGGATGAATCGTCCTAGAAGGTCATAGAACCTCTCCTGAGGGGAACTCCAATTTTCTTCTTGATGAGTCACTCTATGACCCAACATTATGAGCTTTAGAATGCCATACGAGCCTTGGAGGGGCTCATTCACATGGATGGGTTCGAAATTTTGAGACTTTTCTCCTTGGTTCCAGTTTTCTGACTTACGGGGTCTTACAAGAACCCAACAGACTTAAAGTTTCCTGTTTCTTCCAAGTCTGTGTATAATTAGGATTAATAGTCTATAAATATATTCCTTAGGTTTATATTTGTATTATGCAGGTTTTTGGGTTTAAGAATTAAGCTTGAACTACTTTTGGGCTTTTATGCTTGAATTCTCAATTTTTTATGAATGATTACGTTTGGATTTTATTTGAAGATTTTGGATTCTCATATTCGTTACTGTAAGTGCATGATTTATTTTAAACTAAATATTATTGATTGTGATCACGTAGTTATGAGTATCTAATTCCAAAACTAGGGTGTGGAAACCATGAAGAATTAATGACGTAGACTAATTAAAAAGTAATTTTTGAATAGTGTATGTGCATGTATTATTTTTTCTTTCACTTTGAATTCTCTTTACAATGGCGAGTGTTAGAACTCACCTTAGTGTTACTTACCATATCACGGAGGTAATAAATGGGAAAAGAGATTAAACAACGAGATTTGGGGCTAATCATCCTCATCTAATTAGCTCTAACGAATCAAGAAATAACTACATCTGGGATCATTGCTAGGGTTAGTAAAATATATACTCGTAGACGGATCAAGTTGCATAGTGAAATTCACTTATTCTCCCGATAAAGAACTTAGGTGAACTTAACTTACTGATTCTACATGTAACACACTTGAAAATGATTACTAATAAAAAAGCTCTACATAGTTAAGGATTCATGGGGAACACTATGCCCTGGTTTCATTCCATATTGATTTAAAACCATATTAAACTGTTGCTTTGTTACTTGACTCTTGTTGTTTGATTTAACAATTTATTTTTACTTTAAATCCCTCTTTTTATTTATAGAAATAATTTGATTACCAAAACAAATAATAAACAATTAACCTAAGTAAACCATATTCCTCGTGGGATCAACCCTAACCTCTGTTAGGTTTTATATTTGATCAATGACTTCTTTATACTTCTTTAGAAAGGTGTAATTTGAGAATATCAATAAGACACTTTACTTCATTTAAAACTGTCACTCTTATCTAAATATCTTGTATAGATTTGAGAAAATTATATTGAGAAAAATTGTTCAACTCTTGAAAAAAATTGAGTGATGGAGTAGGAATTGTGTTCATGTTTAAACAAATCGAATATTTATAACTACATAAAAATTGAGAATGTTTCATTCCATTGAAGGAGACACAATCTTGGTTCTTTCATCAATATAGTTTACAAAAAATTAAATTACAGTACCTTTACTTATAAATTCACTATCAATATTTTCTAATTCACCGGATAGAAACTAGATTGTAAGTCAAGTAATCATCTGATCTTCATTTTTTTTTCTTTCCTATTTCTTGTGATATTCGACCCTACCTTGTTGGATTACTATATTTGCGTACGACTAAGTTTCATCATTTGTTAGGTGTAATTTTAAGTGTATAAATTTTTGACACCATTGTCAAAAAATATGATTATGAAATTACTGATTGTTGTTTAACATTCATTAAATATTTTTAATTCCATCAGACCTTGTCTTATTTGTTTATGAACCAAGTTATAATTACAACATGAGCAACATAACATGCATTAACAGCATAAACTATAGCAGAGACTACAACACTATAGCTATTAACATCACAAGCTATAGCAGAGGCACTTGATCTGCCTAAAGTAGAGAATGTATTTGCAGAGTTAGATAAGAATATCGATTATGTTAATGCAACTTTTCCTCATATATGGAATCTATATATTTTAATATAGATGTCAACGTCTACACCATGCTCAAGGTTAACGAGTTGTTCCATAACTGCAATAATGATGTTCCTATCAACACTTGAAGAACTTTTTAGAGGTATATGTAATGGATAAAATGAATCATGTCTTTGAGGATGTTATTTTACTGTGGGTCTTTAATTATTTCTTCATAGGCAAAGCTAGAAACTAGCTCCATAGCTTACCACCAACTCGGTCCACTTATGTACAGATATGGTAAGCATATTTCTGAAAGAAATGATTCCCTCTATGCAAGAAGGCTAAGTTGAGAGATAAATATTTTTACTTCAAACAAGTCCCAGGGTAGAAATTGTTCAATGCAGTTCGAGGAAGAAAATTATTCAACAACTCTTAAGAGGTATATCAGTGCTAGAACTACCAAGGTGTGATGTACCTCCTCAGAAGTCCCTTAGTACAAATCATGGTGGACAATGTAGAAAACGCTGATGTCTGAAAATTTTGGAATTTACAGATGAGGTTTTTGGGTCATAAAAAGGACCCATGACTCATGGAAACCATCCATAGACAAGACTTTAAAAATAAAAAATTTAGGCCTCAGATTTATGAGCTGTGTTTATAGCTTGTAGAACCTCTTACGGGTAATAGATACCATTCATAAATCATATTCAGAAATTTGGGAATTTGACTTGAATTGGATAAGAGAAAATTACACATTGTGGTTGGTTTTTATAGACCATAGATGTTCTTATAAACCAAAGTCATGAACTTCAGTATTCATACATATTTCATAAGTTTTACAAGTATATCTACGAGTCATAGCTTAACTACGATCTGTAGAAAGTATTCGGCCTCGAGTCTATACCTTAGGCATAGCTGCCACTCAGTCATTGTTGGTCCCAAGCAAATCCTTGGTCTGATTGACTATTTAGCGAAAGACTAAACTCAATAGAAAAAATATTTAAAAGGGTGAGCATTTAAAATACTTTAAAAGTAAACTCAATCATTTATGAATAAATATCTGAATATAATGAAAATCAAAGTTTAAATCATACTCTGAAAAAGTCTAGACAATCTCAACTCTATCCATGAAGCCTCTATAACTATAAATAGGTACCGGGATAGTCCAATGATTACCTAAAGAACTACTATTACTAAAAGAAATAATTGATTAAGAGTCCTCTGAAAGAAGAGAGGCCTCATCAAAGGCTGACGAAGTCTGATCTCACTGTAGAGTCTGTTGATGATCTTGAGTACCTACGTCTGCATCATAAAATTAGGCAACATCAAAAGACATCAGTACATGAAATGTGCAGTATGTAAAATAGCTGAAGGAAACGTAACTGCACAGAATACTCAACTGAATGAAATAATGGATAACATGACTGAAAAGTAAAGCATGCAAGTATGATAAAAACCTCAAAGATTATATTACCTTTTCAATATAAAGGACACAAACTCAACTCATGGATCCATATAAAAATCCCTCAGCAAGGCTGGTGAGAAGTTGCATGAATCAACAGCATGATCCTATCCTACGTTGGATACGTAGTTTATGGAGTTTGAGTTATTTGAACTCTTACCCAAATTTATTTATAATACTATTCCCAAAACATGAAATAATTCTCATACTCATAAAAATATCTGGGTTGAGTTAATACTCAAAATACTTCTCTGAATTCACAATTGACTTTACTTATCTGACTAAAACTGATTTTTCAAACTCTTTATGCTTTCTTTTAAAATACTCACTCTCTTCTCAATACAAGTAATGCATTTGGAACCATTTATTTTCCCTCAAAACTCATTTTTGATGATAAATGCAAAATACTCTAACCAACAACCATCACTATGAGCCTCGTGATGATACAATATACCGCTCACATTAATAAAGCCATCCATTACCTTATCAGGATAAGAGGCGCAAACTCAACTCATTGATCCATATAAAACTCCCTCATCAAAGATGATGAGAAGTCTTCCAAATCAACATAGAAAGCTCGTTGGAGAAAGCCAGGTATCGTAGGTAAGCACAATCCTATTCAACGCTAGCTACGTAGTTTATGGGGTTTGAGTTATCTAATCTCTTATCAAAATCGATGCTCAATACAACTCCCAAAATATACAATAATGCTAATACTCGTAAAAATCTTTGGGTTGACTTACTACTCAAACTTCTCTAAAATAACAATGGACTTTACTATCTGATTGAAACTACTTTTTCAAACTCTTTTTGCTTTGTTTTAAAATACTCATTCTCTTCTCAATACAATTAATGCATTTGGAACCATTCAAGTTCCCTCAAAACTTATTATTTATGATAAATGTAAAATAATTTAACTCACATAAAACTATAAAAATCATGTATAATAAATAGTAATGAAAATACTCAAAATCAAGCAATATACTTGAAACACTCGTGTTCCTTTAAAACTCTTCTTTTACTCATCATTTTGAAATACTTTTACTTTAATTAGAAATAATACACAATATATAGCAATGTAATACCAATAACTCAATTAGGGTTCATGTGAAAAATAAGCATGAAAAATATTCAATAACTAGAATCATATAAGGAATCAAAAACTCAATAATCGAGAATCAAATTTAATACAAGGAATCGTAGAAACTCAAATTTCAATAAAATTATTGGGTTAAAATCTTCATGATAGACTCCTACTGACTGAATTTAGATGTAGGGCATGAGGATTAACTTGGCCCAACACTAGGAGTAGCTTTACATACCTAGAAGAACAATGTTCTTTGAGAAACTTGAAGAACTCGATGAATACTCTTGAAACCCTAGCTTTCCTCCCCTTGGAACCTTGCTCTAAATCTTGAGAGTCATTATGAGGAGTAAAGGGTCGAATGGAACTGATAAGGAATTTAAAATCTGATGGGACATATTTATGGGCCACTATACGGTTCGTACAATATACCATGGACCGTACAAGTGTCCATAGAATTAAGGGATATAGGTTTTCTGAATGATGACTTGTATGGAAGGATCTACAGGCTATTTAAATCTCCATGGGTCATATAAGCACCCATACAAGACTTGAAATTTCTAAATTCTGGGGGTTGGGTTAATGTAATTGTGTACGGCCCATGAAAGCTTTCATGGTTTGTAAAATCTTTCATGAACTTTTGAAATTCTTGATTCCATATTACGATGTCTTCCATGGACCATGCAACCTTATATGGTCATTGAAGTCTTTCGTACAAGCAAAAGTGGCAGACTCAGCAACCCTTTTCAGCACTTTCAAACTTTATTTGAGTTATGAACTTTTGAGATGTTATAATATCTCCTCCATGGGAGCATTTGTCCTCGAATGATGACCAAGCTAGGAAAATTAAAAAAGTCACAAATACGATGCACAACTTGAAACACTTAAGCGCACAAATAGATATTGAATCTGAAATAGGGAAAATGAGTATTACCTTCAACATCAGTTTTAAGATGGATGAATAGATGAGGCTAGCTAGATTTCATATTTTCTTTAGATTCCCATATAGTCTCTTCTACAAACTGTTTTCTCCATAGAACTTTGACTAATGCAACCTCTTTGGTCCTCAACTTGAAAACCTAATAATCAAGAATCTGAATTGGAATCTCCTCATAGGACAAACTATCTTTCATGTTAATGTTTTCTATTGGAATAATAAGAGAAGTATCTCTTAAGCACCTCTTAATCATGGAAATGTGAAATACTGGCATAGAAATATGAAATATAGGATGAATAGAAGCTAACTCTAATGGTAGCTCCAACTCATAAGTTTCATTACCAACTCTCTTTAAAATTCGATAGGGAACAATATAATAGGGACTGAGCTTCCTTTTCTTCCCAAATGACATGAACCCTTCATGGTTGAAACCTTAAAATACACCCAATCATTCCCTTCAAACTTTTATCACTTTGCCTAACATCAGTGTAGGACTTTTGATGATTTTGCACGATTTTCAACCTCTCTTAGATGATATTCACTTTCTCTATAGCCCGATGAACCAAATTTGGCCCTACCAACTTAGCTTCACCAATCTCGAACCAACCAATAGGAGATCTAGACCTTCACCCATACAAATCCACAAATAGAGCCATTATTTTATGCAAACTCTATGAGAGATAAGTGGTCATTTCAGTTACCTTTAAAATCAATAACACATGCCCACAACATGTCCTCTAGATCTAAATTGTACGCTTTGCCTTACTATCTGTCTATGGATGCAATATGGTACTAAGGTTCACCTTTGACACTAAAATTTTTTGAAATGACTTCCAAAACTAGGCGCTAAATTGATCACCTCTTTCCGGAATGATAGAAAAAGGAACTCCATGAAGTCTAACTATTTCAAAGATGTATAATCTGGCGTAGTCCTCAACTGAATATGTAGTCTTAACTAGTAAGAAATGGACTGATTTAGTCATCCAATCTACAATCACCTAACTTGAATCATGTTGCCGGCAAGATTGCGATAAGACTATAATAAAATCTATGTTGATCGTCTCCATTTTCCACTATGGAAGCTCTATATTTTGAGCCATACCACATGGCCTTTGATGCTCAACTTTGCTTTTTCCCATTTTGGGCATTTAGACACAAAATTTGAGATATTCCACTTTATACCACTCTATTAATAGACCTCTCTCAGGTTATGACACATATTTGCGGAACTCGGATGAATATAATATGTAGAACTATCAAATTTTTCCATGATCCTATATCAGAGACCATCAATATTTGATACACACAATCTACTTTGGTATCTCAACACGCCATCTCCCCCTTATCCAAAAGTCATAACCTTGTTCTTATGAACATATTCCTTTAATTATAGTAGGATGGGGTCTTTTCTTGCTTTTCCTTCACTTCTATAACTAAGGATGATTCAGCCCCATTCTGGACAATAACACCTCCTTCATCTGAGTCCACAAGGAAAACTCCCAAATGTGCAAGTTTATGCACTTTCTTAGCCAAATCTTCTTTCCTTCCACAACATGAGTGGTACCACCTAGGGACGACCTTTTACAAGTATCAACAACAATGTTAGCTTTACCTGCATGGTAGAGAATGCTCATATTATAATCCTCGAGCAACTCAAGCCACATCCTCAGCCTTAAGTTTAGTTGTTTCCGACTGAAAACATACTAAAGACTCTTTTGGTGAGTAAAAACATCCATATGCATGCCATAGAGATAGTGACACCATTCTTTAGAGTAAATACAACACCCATAAACTCAACATCATGAGTCAAGTAATTACTCTCTTGAATATTAAGTTGTCTATAGGTATAAGATATAACCTTACCTTTCTACATCAGAATACACCCAAGTCCAAATCTATGTGCATCACAATAAATAATAAAAGCGCTAGTTTCTTTTGGTGGAGTCAATACTAGAGCATTAGTCAACCTAGTTTTTAATTCCTGAAATTTTTCTCACAAGCTTCAGACTATTGGAACTTAGCCTTCTTCTATGTGAACTTAGTCAATAGAGATGAAATAGGTGAGAATTCCTTCTCAAACCTTTCGTAGTAACCAGCCAAACCCAAGAAAATCCTATGTCAGTCAGGGATGTGGGTTTAGGCTAATTCTTTACTGCCTCAATTTTTTATGAATCAACTTCGATACCTTGTCTAGACACAATGTAGCCAAGAATGCCACCGATGCTAACCAAAACTCAAAATTAAAACTTAGCATATAACTCATCCTTGAGAGTCTAGAGAATAATTCCGAGATGGTTGGTATGCTCTTCCTCATTTGTAGAGTAGATGAAAATGTCATCGATAAACATGTAAACTAACATGACCAGATATTGCTTGAATAATCGGTTTATGAGATCTATGAATGCTATAGGAGCATAAGCAAAACAAAAAGACATGACAAAGAACTCATTATGACTACAATGAGTTTTGAAAGCTATATTTGGGGTGTCACTTTCTCTCACTTTCAAATGATAATAGTCAAATTTGAGGTCTATCTTAGAAAAACAAGTAGCACCCTGAAGTTGGTCGAACAAGTCATTAATTCTAGAAAGATGGTACTTATTCTTTGTGGTGACCTTGTTCAACTGACGATAGTCAATACACATTCTAAGGAAAGCATCTTTCTTTTGCTTGAATAATATGGGAGTTCCCCAAGATGAGATACTCGATCTGATAAAACCCTTATTTAAGAGATATCTCAACTACTCTTTTAACTTTTTCAAATCCACTGGAGCCATTCTATATGATTGAATAGAGATAGAATGAGTATTAGGGAGGACATATATCCCAAAGTCTATCTTTATGTCGGGGGGGATTCCAGGTAGATCATCAGGAAAGACTTCTAGAAATTCATTCACTATTGGAACTGATTGAAGAGATGTTGTCTCAACTCTAAAGTCTTTATCTCAGACAATGTGATAGATTCATCCCTTACAAACTAACTTTCTTGCCTTAGCTGGACTTTCTTTCCACTCTAAGACTGGCTCATTAGGATACTAAAGCTTGACTACTTGAGTTCTACAATCAATGGAGGCATAATAAACAAGAAGCCTATCCATGCCAAGAATTACATCAAAATCAACCATGTCTAACTCAACTAAGTCAATTACAATATCTTTATGATAAATGGAGATAGTGCAATCTCGACAGACTCTCTTAGCAAGAATACACAACAACCAGAAAAGACATATTGAAAAGACCTAGTAGGAGTTTAGGATCAATCCCAAACTTCATGACTATGTAAGAAGTCATAAAAGACATATTTTCACCAAGATCAAGTAAGACATAAAAACAAAGGGAAAAGAGTTCAAGCATACCAGTGATAACGTCTGGCGAGTTTTCCTGATCTTGGCTTCATTTGTAACAAACCTGATCATACTATCATCTGTCCACACAATGATGATACAGAGAAAGAAAGGAATGATCAGTCAGTCCAAGAACCTCCACCTATTTCTGAAGAACTACTCCTTTAGGCAGCCCTACCTGATGGTGCTGCTGATGAAGACTGAGACTTATTTCCCCATTACCTTGAATTTCCATTGGACAATCTCTCTAAAAATAAACTATCTTTCCACATTTGTAACAACCATTTGTGCCATCAAGACACTCCCCATATAAAGTATCCCCACTTACCAAAATGTGTCTTTTGAGAAGAACCTTGAACCAAACTACCTTGGGTTTAAGAACTTGTAAAGCCCTAGAAGTTAAAAGGTTGAACAAAAGAGAGAATCTCAGAAATTATAGCTTTTGGGTTTTTACGAGGATACTTCACGGGCCATAGAATGCATCATGGTTCATGGAAAGGGACCTTAGAGTTAGACTAGAAAAGTGGGAAAAATGAGAGAGGTCCCACAGAGGGGTTTACGGGCCATAGGAAGTTTCACAGACCATGTAATAAATTGTAAACCCGACTCTAAAAGGACCCAGACAAGGTTGGCTTGCACAAGCCATTATACGAACCATAAGAAAGTACACAGACCATAAAAAGGGCATGTAGGAGAATATTTAAGAACCAGTGGAAAGGCCTACTTCACGACAGGGAGTACAACTAGTAGAACTTAGGACGGGCCAGAAGGACATCCATAGAAGTTAACCCCTAAGAGCCCATTGACCTTCCAAGTTTATGAGCCTCTCCATGAGTCTTGGAGGGTTATATGACTTGTGAGAACCCTTCATGTAGGATTTCTCTCAAGAGCCCAGACTCATCCATTTTCACAAACACTCTTACAATCCATGGAAGGTTATACTAACCATATAGAGGTCCATACCAAGAGGTCGTTCAACATTTTTTAGAGGGGTAGTTTGGAATTTTACCCCACTTTTTTATTATTATACTTGGACATTTCTAGAGTATTTCTAAAACTATAACTGATTCCCAACTCTCCAAAACCCTTATTCTCCCAAAATTAGAATTTTATTCTCTCAAGCTACTCTCAAATCCTCTCCTAGGAAAGACTAGGGCTCAAGTCTTCAAATTTACATTGAGGGAATTAATTGAAGCTTTTATTCCAGGAGTTGGAATTCACCGATGGATTCCATTCATCTATTGGGTCCCAAAGGAACTCAATTCTCTCAATTCAATTACACGCAGTTTTAAAGGTTTCATATCAATTCTTCTTGGGTCCTTTCAATATTGATTAAATTGATGTTGTTTCACTTTATCATGCATGATTTTACGTTAATACATGATTTTACATTGATTTCACATGGACTCCTATAGTATGTCAATGATATTCATTATAACTATGAATTTATGATCATGATCTCATGAAGGATTTTATGAATGATTTATGAAAATCTATGAACTCTATTTTCAAGTATGAATGAATAAATTTTGAAAATTTTCTCGCATTATGAAGAAATCATAATTTGGATATTTAGAAAGGCAAGTTTTTATATGAATATGTTATGATCATAATATTCAAGGAGCTATTCTTATCATTTAGTTTATAAATGTGGATTGGTACATGTTTGCGTTTTCTAATTCTAATAATTTATGTATTTCATTGGAATTAACTAAGTACAAAAAAGAATTTATGGTGGATACTTAGTAAGGGAGTCTCTAGTAGACACCCCAGTCCCAAACTATGCTGCCCTCGTAGGTTGCCTCAATTGACCTAGGTAGTTGATCCACATAGAGCATATGTTATAATTATGATATGGAGTCTATCTTGGAAAGTAGCCTCTCTCTTTCCGGTGTGGGAATTACATCAAATTCCATGTTATATACATATAGTATTAAATGTCGGTTCAGGTTAACATTCCACATATATATGTTTTCTTACGAGCTCTTTAACGACATTTTTATGATGCAATGACCTATTAAATATTTTCAAGTGTTTCATTTTTTACTTTATTTTTTTCAAGATATTTGATCATAAATCACATGTTCATATTGATTATGTCCGTACTTCAAGTCCGTGCATATTTCTCACATTCTTAGTACATTCTATGTACTAACATATACTTTTACCTATATTATCTAATAATATAGGGCCAAATCTCATCCGCATGTGGCTATCTTGAAGATCCATTCAAACTTAGCTTTTGGTGAGTCCTCATGTTTCGAGGGCGAACCTGTTATGACTTGTTCTTTATATTCAGAATGTATTTCTTTCTTTATGTTTTGGTGACCTAGGAACTTGTCCTATGCCCCATATAAAGTAGTAGATGCATGTCTTGACTGTTATGAGTATGTAGTTCTCATATATTTGAAGATTATATTTGAATCTCTTTCTATCGAGATTCTATATTTTGAGACTTACTTTATGCATCTATGATGTAATTTCTATATTTATAATTATCTTATGAATGTTATGTATTCTAAGAGGCTTGGTTTGGCTCCTTTGAGATTTTAATTGTCGTGTTATGTCTAGGGCCTAGACAGGTTCATGACAAACTTTGTATCAAGGCACAAGGTTCAAGTGCCCTAGGGTGTCTGACATGCCACATCAAATAGAGTCTTATTCATGGTTGGGAAGTTCTCCACATTTATGAATAGGAGGCTATGAAGTATTTAGGAAACTTCATTTCTTTAATTATTCTTATGTCATGTGATAGAGTGCAACTCCTTATAGTTTCCTTCTAATGATCTTTCTTTGCGATTATAGAATCATGCCTTGATGAAGCTCTTACATTCGAAGGAATGCTAATGTCAACGAGAATGAGGAGCATCAAGATCTACAAAACCAAATGATCCTCTAGTTGAGCAAGTCTCTCATGCAAAATTCTGAATAACTTTCAAAGTGCTTTCCCAAGTCATGGCAGTACAATCTAATAGGGAAGTGGTTTCTCTCGTAAACCTAAGTGTGGGTACTACGGCTAGTCAAGTTCATGACTTCACTTGTATGAACCTTCATGATTTTCATGTATCTAATGTGGCCAAGGATCCATAAGTATTCTTCGAGGGTATTTACAAGATTGTGGACATCATGGGAATTAGCACGGTGAAGAAGGTAGACTTGCTACATATCAACACCAGGGAGTTGCTCATATTTGATATGAGTAATGGAAGAGTGAAACAACTATAGATGATGGTTCGGGTGATTGAGAAGAGTTCAAGGGTGATTGTTTTGACCATTTCTTTCCATTGTAGTTGAGGGAAGATAAGGTCTAAGAGTTCATCAACATAAGGTAAGGTAATATAAGTGTAAAAGAGTATGTCCTGAAATTCACCCAATTATCAAAGTCTGCTCCATTCATGGTTGCCGACTCTAAAGCTCGTATGAGCAAGTTTGTCTCAGATGTCAGACTTGGTGGTCAAGGAATGTAGAACCTCTATGTTTATCACAGAAATATACATCTCAAGGCTAATGACATATGCCAAGCAATCAAGGAGAAGAAGCTAAAAGAGAGCTAGGGAGTCTAAGAGGGCACAAACCGATGGTGGTGAGTACTCTCAGGTTAATCTGGAAATAGTGGCCATTCTCAGTTTTTCCAATGTTCTCTAGTCAGCATTCTTCTAACACTCCAGCTCCAAAGTTTGAAAAAGATAATGTGCCTAACCATAATCCCCAAGGATATACTTCTAGGGGCAAAAATATCCTCGCATGCAAGAAGTGTGGGGAGAGTCATAGATGGAAGATTCGGGTGCATACTTTAGGTGTGGAAAGATGGGTCACCAAGTGAAAGACAGTTCTTCAATTTCTATTAGTAGAGTAGGTGGTCATCATCAAGCTAGGACTATTATTTTGCTAGTCTGGCCCAATATGGTACCACTTCAGGTTCTGGGTTGGAAATTTCTAAAACATATTCTATGCTCTTTAGACTTGTAAGGATGTAGAGGATTCACCCGATGTGGTGTCATGACCCAATCTAGACCTTAGGTGTGATACGATGATTGAAATTATTAAGGAAACTAATCAAGCCTCTTTGCATATCATATATAAGCATACAAGAGGTAAGTAATGCAATCCAGCTAAGATATGGATGCTGGAATAAATTTGTAAAGAAATAGAACATGTTTCAAATTCAAATGAAAAATAACATAGACTCCATAACATCCATTATGCCTCTACTAAACTAGATGAGGGCATAAGAGAAGCTCCTATCTCACCCATGACAACATAGGAAAGTCATATGAACGATGAAAATATAAAAGTTTTGTCCTCAAAGCATGAGGACTCACCAACTATAGAAACGTAAAGCTCAACTCTAGCCATGAGTGAGAGGTATGTGATGATCATACAATCCAACATTAATGATACATTGAGTTTTCTTATCTTAGAGAGTTTATCTAAACAAATGATATAATATACTGCTAACGCTTCCAAAGCCATCCATTACCTTGCCAGTATAAGGGACACAAACTCAACTAATAGATCCATATAAAAATCCCTTAGCACGGCTGGTGAAGAGTCATTGGAATTAACGATACGATCCTATCCTATACTTTTTTTTATAGGAACAGACCCTACATGAGGCTCCCACCTCTCGTGTACAGTCAGGGGATGAGCATCACCCCCAAGCCTTATCATAAAATAAAACAGAAAAATACAAGAAGGGGGACATAAACCTTACCTCCGATCCTATGTTGGTTCATAAGTCGGCTAACCTATTAAGGTCGGCTAACTCATCCCCGTAGCAAAAGGAGCTATCTATAACTAGAAAGCAGTAAACCTATGAGAGGACTCCTCCCGATACAAGTCGACTAAGAAAGCATAAATGAGGGAGACTCTCCCCTTCCATGAGAAGACAAGAAAGTAACCTACACTAGTCCTATTCAACTATGCTACGTACCATACATAGCTAAATTAAGGAACAACAAGTATATGAACCTTCTATCTCGCATGGGGATCCTATCCTACACTGACTACATAGTTTATGGGTTTGAGTTATCTGAACTTTTACCCAAATCGGTGCTCAATACTACTTACAAAATACTTCTCTAAAGTCACAATAGACTTTTCTTATTTGACTGAAACTAGTTTCTCAAACTCTTTATGCTTTCTTTTAAAATAAACATGCTCTTCTAAATATAAGTAATATATTTTGAACCATTCAAGTTCCCTCAAAAATAATTTTTGATGATAAATGCAAAACACTCTAATCGACAAACATCACTATGAGCCTTGTGATGATACTACATATTGCTCACGTTGCCAGAATCGTCCATTATCTTGCCAGAGTAAGGGACGCAATCTCACCTCATGGATCTATATGAAAATTCCTCATCAAGGCTGGTTAGAAGTTTCCTTAATCAATAACACGACCCTATATTATGCTGACTATGTAGTTTATGGGGTTTGAGTTATATAAACTCTTATCCAAATCGGTGCACCAATACTACTTCCAATATATGCAATAATGCTCATACTCATTAAGATCTCTGGCATGTTTAGTACTCAAAATATTTCTCTTAAGTCAAAATAGACTTTACTATCTTACTGAAACTGTTTTTTCAAACTCTTTTATGCTTTCTTTTAAAATAAAGAATCGACTTCAATGACAAGGAATTATAGAAACTCAAATTTCAACAAGGATTTGGTTAAAATACCTAAGATAGACTCTTACGGACTAAATTTTAGCTGTAGAGAATGGGAAAAAACATATACCAACACTATGAGTAGACTTATATCCTTGAAGAACAATGTTCTTGCAAAAACCTTAAGAACTCGAGAGGTTGGCCATGGATGGTTTCAGAAGAGGTAGGGGTAGGCCGAAGAAATATTGGGGAGAGGTGATCAAACAGGACATGGCGCATTTACGACTTACCGAGGACATGACCTTAGATAGAAGGGTGTGGAGGACATATATCAGTGTAGAAGGCTAGTATATAGTGGCATTATTCCCCCTTATCCATAGGCGTATTAACGCACTATGATTTCTTGTACTCTGATTTATGTTATTAATGTTATGTATGTTATGTTATCTTATGTTATTTATGGTATTTATGTTATTATTTGAAGATATCTACTGTTTTTGGTGCTTTGATTATACTATTGTTTGGAACTCTTCCGTTATCTACTTTTTTACTTTTAATATTCTTGTCTGACCTCTTTTTCTATGCTTTTATTGAGCCGAGGGTCTTTTGGAAACAGCCGTCCTACATTGATAGGAGTCAGGTCTGCGTACACTTTACCCTCCCTAGACCCCACGATATGGGATTTCACTGGGTTGTTGTTGTTGTTGTAACTTTGCTCTAAATATTGAGACTTATCATGAGGAGGAAAGGGTTGAATAACTCTAATAAGGGATTTGATTAGGTCCCAAAATATCAAAGTTTGTACTGGGAGAGGGTGGGAAATGCCTAAATCACCCTAACTTTAAAATCTAATGGGACACCTTCATAGGCCACTATAATATCCGTATAATGTACCACACACTGTACAATTATCCGTAGAATGAAGGGATCTGGGTTTTTTGAAGGCTGACTTGTATGGAAGGATCTACGGTCTATGTAAATCTCTATGGTCTGTATAAGAGCTCATACAAGATTTAAAATTTCTAATGTTAGTGGGTTGGGTTCATGGATCGGTGTATGGCCCGTGAAAGCTTTCTCAGTTCATAAACTCTTCTGTGAACTTTTCAAATTCTCGAGTCTAATTTATGATGGATTCCATAGACGTGCAACTATAAATGGTCGTTAAGTCTTTCGTACAAGTGAAAGTTGCAGATCTCAGCAACCCTTTTCATCACTTTTCAACTTTATCTAAGTTAGGAATTTTTGAGGTGTTACAAAAAGTTCCTCATAAATCTAACCTTGGAAATTATTCATTTTAGTATATTTGATCCTACAAACATCCAAGATCGGTCATACTTTAAAATACAGTCCTTAATTAGGTATCGTGGTTGAAATTTTAGAAACCCAGGGATATTCTGCCATATGTAGATTCCCTTTAACAAATTTTAATCAGGGGTCTTTTAGTCTTTTTCCATTCTTTTAGTTACTATACTATTTTGTTTTGGGGTATTCTAAATGGGATTAAGTGAATCCTGTCATCCTCAACCTCTTATTCTCTCATAACTCACCTAATTTAGATTTCTTCTCTCTCAAGTCTCCTCTCAAGGAAATAATAAGGTTTCCAAGATTCAAGACTCCATTGAAGGAATTCAAGACTAGATTCTACTCCAGGTATATGAAATTTCATCAGTAGTTATCTCTTTGCCCATTGAGTTCCAAAGAAACCCCAATATTTCAAGTTCAATGATTCTCCAAACCTAGGGTTTTTATGATGCACGGGTTGTTATTGAATTTTAGTTATTCTTCAAAAGTGATATTCAATTGCATGACTTCAATTTTAACTCTATATTTTCAATGGTATTTTCATGAACCCATATCATGCAAGTATTTTCATGATCTAGAGTTACTTTATTTCATATACATGTCTCACACTGTTAGATTATCATGATTTTTGATAGGTTTAGATAAAGTGTCTTTCAGCTATTACTAGTTTTTACTCATGATTCAGGAGGTACTCAATATATTTATCATATTTTCAGAATTATATTATTATTAGATTATTACTATATCAGTTATATGCATGTTTTCTATGGGAGTAATACTTAGCACCGAGCGAATTGGGGATGAATGTTTCTGGTCATTGTCTATAGACCTTAAGTAGCAATCTCAAAGTCCTAGAATTAAGTGCTTCCATAGGATTTGTCTTATAGAGACATTCGATTAGTGGATCCATATTATTTCAGATTCAGCCTTTATAACTTGGCAAGTATATTGAGTCATTTTGGTAAGGCAATATATTAGATTCCATGTTTTAGCTCACATGGTTATATGTTAGTTTTAGTATTTCCCATAGTCAATTTTCAGTTATTGTATGATCAAGTATTTCAATTATTTCTGTTAAGTTGATCAAATTTCATGTTATTTACTTGACCATTGCATAGACATATTTTACAAATTTAACAAGCTCAGGTATCATGTTCATTATGCGTATTCCTTATACTCAGTACATTAAAAGTACTGACTGCATACTTTCTACCTATATAATTCAATTATATAAGTTCTGATGCCGTATATACAGTGTGTGGTTAGTGCGATATCCAATCTACTTAGTAGCTAGTTAGTGAGTCCTCATGTTCCGAGGATGATTCTATTTTTCAATTCAGTATTACCTTTCACTTTCAAATATATGGAGTTAGCTAGAGGTTTGTTCTAGAAACTCATATGTATTAGGGCCTTTTCAGACAAACAGTTAGATTTTGCCTATATTGTTCATATATTATTTTTCAATATCTTAAACTGTTACTAGACAATTCATGTTGTCTTCCATTTTTAATTATCTCTTGTTATTTGTTTTGTAAATCTTACTATCATGCCATGCCTGAGGTTAGCTTGGGGTTACTTGTGGCTCTAAGCACTATGTTGCTTTTTTTAGGGCATAGCCTCAGGTTGTGACATTCAAACTATCAGAAGGAGACCCCAATTGCAAGGTCAAGGTAACCAAGGGTTTGGAAATTCAAACCAAGGTGGTAAGAATTAGTTCAAATAGAAAAAATGTTAAAAATTTTGGCAATTGATGTCCAAATCCTTATATCCCTCCAAGGGAACATACATCTATCTTGCCATAGTTACAAGAGGTCCTTCTTAGTAGTTGCAAAATTCTAAGCTAGAGGGTATTCTATAGAAGGTTTTGTAGAATCAAAAGCGGATTGTGGCTTTAATTTGCAATATGTAAGAGACTACGATATTCTATAATGCGTCCATTCGAAGCTTGAAATGCAACTGAGAGATATGCAGAGAGTATAACCTATAAGAGGCAACTTTCAAGAAGTATGATAAAAAATTCATAGAGAAATAAAAGTGAGTCTCTGCCTCACTATATGATGATTGCCACAAGGAGTGGAAAGCTTCTCCAAGATGTCGTAGAGGATATTAAAGTTGTAAATTAGACAAAAGTGAAAGGACCTATTTTATTTATGGATGAAAATGTTGTGAGAGAATCACAGCTACAAAAAGGATGCAGTTTTATGGTTGAAGGAAAGGTAGTTGATATTTCTAAACCTCTATCACCACTTCCTATTTTTATTTCTCTATATTTCCAAGAGGCTGATAAAAAAGGGTGAAAGAGGCCATGATTGAAAAATAGGTTGATGTCTCGCGAATGATCTTTTCTGATAATTGAGCTAGCATAAATCTATTATCATTTACTATCTATAAGAAATCCAAACAGAGCAAAACAAGGTGTTACACCCTAAACTAGAGTGGCATAACAGGATCCTGATGCCACAACATAGGTCTGAGTCAACCCTGCTGAACTATTTGTCAACAACACATAGAAGACACATGCAATTACGAAAAAAAACTAGCATATCTTGACATAAGAATAAGACATCGAACTACGAGGCCTCTGTCAACAACTCTATAAAGAAAACAACTACTATCAACAATTCATATAAGGTAATAAACATGTAGCACATAAGTCTTGTTTGGACAATCCATGCCACCATAATATATAGAAAATCAAAAATGATATGCATCGATGCCACCATGATTTTTGTAAATAAAATGTAAATAGGTATATACAATATAAGCTAGGTCAATATTCCATTGAACTATCAACAACAACGTCCAAATAGTCAATTGGCTAAAACTAATCAACATATAAGGCTAGATGATCATCAACATAGCTATACAACCTAACAGACTAGTTTACTAGCCTTTATGTATAAAATACTTAGGGGTGGGGGTGTGGAAGTTCCCCAACCTGTAAAACATCTATATATAGAAAAATAAGTAAATCTTTGAAACTGTGGCAACCCTTGGAAGGAACGTAGTTAACCAATCTGCTAAAAAGTTAGTTGTTCTACGCAAAGGGTTTTGTCTGGTCATTCCTTAGGACCTTCATACCTGAATGCATCACCCCCAACCAATGGGATGTTACTACAAAATAATATATCGAGCATACAAGACAAAATAAAAGCTAAAGTATAAGAACTGAACCGAAAGGGAAAGATTAAAATAAAAGTACAATGCCTTACTGTCCTATAATAAATGTAATACTATAAAAGTTGAAAGGTTAAGAAAAGAAAAATCTTAGAAACTTTTAGTCTCAGTGGCTTTCACGAGGGCCCATATAGGCTGTAACCTTGATCTTAAGAATACCCTCATCGGTAACTCGACATGATTATGATTTTCGAGAGGCATCAACGAGACTAGACTTTGGGATCATTCAGGTTCAACTCTACTTCATGGTTTGGCAGCTTATTAGTTGACTCATTGGGAAGGAGATTCTCGGAACTATTATCATCCAGTTGGAAAGGAGAATATTTTGTACCATGGGATAAATTATCTGTGAGCATTCGGTTATCTAACCACGACCTCCATTCTGAATTTCCATCAGGGAGTATTCGGGTATCCAACCTTGACCTTTACCGACTTGCTAGTATGATGAGTATCCAGGTATCTAGCCCCGACCTCAATCATACTTGTGTGTTACGGTGAGTATTTAGGTATCCAGACTCGCGCCTCGATCATACTGATGTATTATGGAAAGCATCCGGGTACCCAGTCCCATCCTTAGCCACATTAAATATTTAAGCGAATATCTGGGTCCTAGCCCCAGCCTCGAACCCTAAAGCATTACTGGTTCATCGATTATTGGAGATTTTGGGTTTGGAAATGATAGTGTTCTTCAGTTCTGGGCATCAAAGATTCTTGGTTCCTAAACCTAGTAGTTGTAGCTATTCTTTGTACTCAGCAGACTTATGGGGGTCTGTCTAGGTTTTATTTAACTTGTGCACGAGTGTCTCGACTAGACTTATGGGGGCCTAGTTGGGTGTAGTTAATTGTGATTCTCTTAGATAATACTCCTTTCTCTTTAGATACTTATTATGACTCCTATTTAAGCTTATTCATCTTTTTCATATTGTTTTTACCTTTTCTTCTCAGTCGGCTTATGATGCCTATCGGGTAATTATTGTCTTGGTACTATTACTACACTACATCTGCTTTTGTGATGTAAGACTGAGCACTAACTACTATAGCGAATAGATCGAGCCTGTTGCTATCAGTTTCTGAGACCAGGGTGAGAACTTGATGTTTTGGGACCATTTATGTCTCCTTTAGTATGGATGACCCATCTTTTGCCTTTTTGAGACAAGACAATTGTTGTACATATT
This sequence comes from Solanum dulcamara, assembly GCF_947179165.1. Taxonomy (NCBI): domain Eukaryota; kingdom Viridiplantae; phylum Streptophyta; class Magnoliopsida; order Solanales; family Solanaceae; genus Solanum; species Solanum dulcamara. The sequence goes on along the minus strand of NC_077239.1, from coordinate 57,186,886 downwards.
ATTGGTCTACTTTTAGGACTTGTAACTAGCATTTTATTTTATAGTAGCTATGTACTTGTGACTTCCAGATTATGGGAGGGATCTTTAGTTGTATATATCAAGTTTTGGTTTTGCTTTCGCTTATTTATTTTGGTTATTTTGGCATTTTCCATTCTTTATTAGTTTTTTCCCTCAAACTCATTACTTGTCGTTCTGGCTTTACGGATTGGATTACGTACTAGTGGGATATAGTAGGTGACATCATTACCTGAGAAATTGGATTGTGACAAATAGGTTTCAGAGCCCTAGATTTGTTGGTTTCACTCGTACAAAGCTAACATCTAGTAGAGTCCTGCAGATGGGTGCAGAGACATTTATAACTTATCTTCGAGAGACTAAAGGTTGTCATCAGGAACATTCTCTATGTTGTATTATTTTGTGCAATTTCATGTTTTATTGGTTTCCTGAAATCTAATTTGTTACACTTTTTCGCAGGAATGGTTCGTACGTGCAGTATCACCTATGGTAATGACCTACCAGGGCTGGGTAGGGGAGTAGCACCAGCTCCTGATCCAGATATAGATCCTAAGTATATAGAGGAGCATCCAGATGCCCTTATTCCTCCTCAGTCGGAGAGGCCACCACCAGTAGCACAACTTCCGACAGCACCAGCTATGACCCGAACACTACAGGTAGAAAATTACGCATCTCCTCATGGCTATTGGGGTTATACCACAGGCCCCAGCTCTATCGGCGGACATACCTATACCACGGGATCCGCCCGCCCAGCTAGCACTTGAGGTTCATCTACCTCCACCAGCTGTTGCACCCATGCAAGTAGTTTTGGAGGGTATGATGTCATTATAGGAGCAAAAGATATTAGGGGTATTTTAGAGACTGTCACCCCTGACATTTTCTAGAGACATTGGCGAGGATGCCATAGAGTTATTGACTACCTACTAGGAGTATCTCCACTTCCTAGGTCTTTTGGAGTCCAGAGGCGACGAATTCACTAGTCATCAATTCCATGGATCAGCCAGGCAATGATGGCGTTCTTACTTGTAGGCCAGGCCAACTGGACACCATCATTGATATGGGCCAAGTTAATAGAGTCCTTCTTAGCTTTATACATCCCTGGGAGCATTAGAAACTGACTTCGAGATCTGTTTACTCTGTTGGAGCAGAATCAGATGATGATCGTCGAGTACAAGTCCAGATTTCACCAGCTATCCTGGCATGCTACTATGATTCTACCATTGAAGAGGAGCGGGTACAATGTTTTGTATGGGGATTGAGGCCCTATCTGAGGTTAGGGACTGAGCACTTGGTTTCTACGGGCCACTCTTTTATGGACGTAATGGATTATGTCTGCACTATCGAGATTATTTATTACCAGGCCTAAAAGGGCACCTTTAAAAGACCTCGACATTAGGGAAGCTATAATGGGTCCCAATCTAATAGACATAATTGTTAAGACAAACCCCACCAGTGGTTCCAGCAGGATAGGTATTAATAGTGTTAGTCAAACTGACTGGTTTAGGCCACCCTACGAGTAGCTGAGGGCAGCCAGCCTCGATCGGGGGGTTCAACTGCAGAGAAAAGCTTGAGGGGATTAGGTCCGCTTCCTTTCTGCCGTGGATGAGTTATAACAGGCCGCTCACATTTAGGTTGTTTTGATTATGGCTTACTAGGGTACTCGTCTAGAGATTTTCCCTGCTGGGCTAAACCATTAGTAGCAGTACCACCTTCTCTTAGAGGTGTGGATTTTTCACGACCCAACCTAGGGCCTATTCATAACATGGAGATCAGGATTCAAAGAACCCTAACCATAATCCATCTTAGTATACATCGCATACATAAGATAAAGAACATGATAAAGATATGTTAGAGTAATCATCATAAGGGAATGGGACTAAGGGAGGTCAACTCTATAAACTTCTAACCGGACTAAACCATGATATTGTCTAAATATGCGCCTAGCCTACTATTTAAAGGGGGCTTATGATAAACTCCTAGCTCACCCTAAAAATAGAAAAAAGAATAAATTGTAGTAAGATTAATAAAATTTGTTTCCTCGGTAGAATGAGGACTGACTCACCAACCTTTTCGAAATCTAAAGCAAATCTGTATCCACGAGTGGAGTGATCGTGAGTGTCATCCCTCAAGACATTATGAGACAATGTAATCAAAGTATGCGCTAATACGTATGAATGTACAACGTTTGTGAGGTATGCATGAACAAGTAAATGACGTAATAATATTCCATAGGATGCATGAGCAATCATAATGAATATGAGTATAGTTTAAAAGATATTTAAATCATAAGAAGCTCTTGGTCAATAAATATCATAAAACTTTATCATAAACTCATAACTTGACATCTCATAACTTCAACTTCAACTTATGTGGAATAGGACCATTAACCGACAACTAAGACCATGCAAGCTATTACATGGAATTCGATGACTCCTGCATCGGGACAGGCCGATGCCTCCTGCATTAAAATAGGGGAGGCTACCATTCTAGGGCATACTCCCAAAATAACTCAAATCAACTCAATTGTGCTATATGTTGATCCACTAACTAGGCCATAAAGGCAACCTATGTGGGCAACCTAGTTTTGGACTTTAGGTTGCTACTAGGATTCCCTTGGGTAACTAGCTGCATTACCAGACCAAACCCCACCTAGAAGCTCTCTCGATGCTTAGTCAATATTCCAACGAAAACTTATAAACATGATGATAACACAGTAGGGAAACATAGTAACTATCTATCAATCCATTTTTAAAACATATTAGGAATAGCTCATCTGTTCAGTGATTCATAAGAATCTATAACTTTGGTGAGAATTGTCCTTATCACCATCTTTAAACATCTTTTTATCTTAACTCTGATCATCATAATAAATTTAACTTTAGAATCATAAATATCAACTTCAACTCATATAAAATTTTCATTGAAAATCATTTGACTCATGATCAACACATAACCTCATCTTAATTTCATAATCATAGCTTGAAAATATAGTTTTATGCATGGGCATCTATAAATCAACTTGACATCATGCAATTCATATCATAACATGCATACAAAGATTATTTATAAAATTTAAAAATGAAATCAAATTAGCCCAATGCAATTAATCAAAACTAGAATTCATAATCAATTATAAATTGAATGAAAATTTGAGAAATCTTTGGGAATTCATGGGTGAAAAGAGCCCATAAATCAATCTCCACATACGTTGAGTGAGAAGACAAAAAAATTTGGAAGAATTTGAGAATTTTTATGGAGAGTTTGAGCGAATTTCTTGGAAGTCTTCAATGGAGTCCTTGAGAGCCCCTTGTAGAGAGAGTTAATATTTGAGTAGGTGAATTATGGAAGAATGAATGGAATTAAGGGTTTAGGGTAGTTTATAGAATAGAATTAGGCCCTAAAAACATCTAGGTTCATTAACTAACAACTAGGAAAAAGTCTAAATTGCCCTTACTTAAAAATTGAATTTAGGCAAAAAAAACTTCTAGGTCCGCAATACGGAGTTGCTCTCGGATAGGCCAAATTTTAGCGAATGAGATTTTTGTCGAATTTTGTCTAGAGAAAAAAATTACACTGAGTGGAAACAAGTGGGCGACGCGGATTTGCCGTTCACCTCACGGTTTTCTGCAACTTTTGACAAAATTCATCTTTCGATGCACGAGTCCTATAAATCCACTGGTGCCATTTTCCCCGCAGGTTTTGAGCTCCTGATCGACATTCCGAACTCATATTTTCCAAAAAGAACATGCGTTACATGAGGGGACTATTCCCAAGGAATTCTTAAGGCACTTATGAGCATTTTGAGAAATGTTACAATATCTCTCCTTTGGGAACATTCGTCCTCGAATGAGATTTAACTTATCATAAGAAGGACACAGAAAGAGGACTAGCGACCCATCATGATTATGATGAGATATTAAAATGCATGGAACATGAAATCTTCAACTTAACATAAAATCATAACTTTGAAATCAACTTTTTCATGAACATGCATGCATATGGATGACATAGCAGGAATTGAATGCGTAAGAGTTCAACTAGCTTGAATAAGAACAACTTACTACTATAGGCTTGAGTAGAGGGAAACAGGTATGGGTATCATTTCATCATATCCGCCTCTACCTCCCAAGTATCACTTTCTACTTGTAGATTCCTCCATAACACTTTGACGGACACAACTTCTTTGTTTCTTAATTTGTTAACTTGCCGGTCTAAGATTTCCACCGGAGCTTCTTCATAAGTCAAATTTTCCTCAACACTTAAATCTTTCAATGGAAATATAGAGTTTGGATCACCCACAAACTTCCTCAACATAGACACATGAAACAGTGGGTGAACCATAGCTAACTCAAATAGAAAATCTAACTCATAAGCCACTTTGACAACACATCTCAATACCTTGTAAGGTCCAACATATCTAGGAATTAATTTTTCTTTCTTTCCAAAACTCATTACACCCTTCATGGGTTAAATCTTCAAATAGACCCAATCATCCACTTCAAATTCAAGCTCTCTTTTCCTAACATTGGAATAGGACTTTTGACGACTTTGAGCCATCTTCAACCTCTCCCGTATGAGTCTTACTTTCTCCATACATCGATAACCAAATCTGGACAAATCAAGTCTATTTCACCAACTTCAAACAATCCCACCAGGGATTTATATCTCCGCCCATACAATGCTTTGAAAGGAGTAATTTAGATGCTAGATTGATAACTAATATTATAGGCAAACTCAATTAGTGACAAATGTTCATCAAACTTCCCTTAAAATCAATAACACACGCTCTTAGCATGTCCTCTTGAGTTTGGATCATTTTTTTGGCTTGACTGTCAGTTTAAGGGTGAAAAGCGGTACTTAACTTAACCTTTGTACCGAGACCCTTTTAAAATGGCCTTCAAAAGTGTGAAGTGAATTATGTACCTCGATATGATATGATGGACAAGGGCACACCATGAAATCTTACTAACTCACGTACATACAACTTATCATAATCTTCGTCACCATAGGAAGTCTTAACTGGTAAAAATGAGTCGTCTTGGTCATCTGATCTCTAAAAACGCAAATAGAATCATGTTTCTTCTTGGTAAGAGGAAACCCATTAAAAATATATATTTACATCTTCCCATATCCATGTAAGAATTTCAATATCATAGGCTAGACCTCCCGATCTTTGATGTTCAACTTTAATTTGTTGGCAATTTGGATATGTACCCACAAACACTGCTATGTCCTTCTTCATTCCATTCCACCAATACACTTATCTCAAATCACAATACATCTTGGTGGAACCCAGATAAATCTAGTATTAGGAACTATGGGTCTCATTTAATATCAACTCTCTGAACCTATCAATGTTAGGTACACACAAACAACCTTGGAAATATAGCACACCATCTCCCCCTTGGGAGAAAGCTTCCATGGCTTTTTTGGCAAACAACTTCTTTAACTCAACAAACATTGGATCTTGGTCTTGCTTGGCCTTGACATTTGCTACAAGAGATGATTCTAAACCATTATAAACAAAAATACCTTCATTATTGAAATCTACCAAATGCACACCTAAACGTGCCAACCTATGAACATCTTTAATTAATTCTTTCTTATCTTTTTCAACATGTGCTACACTACTCATGGAAAACCTACTTAGTGCATCGACAACCATATTTGCCTTTCCCGGATAATACAATACACTCATATCATAATCCTTCAACAACTAAAGCCATCTTCTTTGCCAAAGTTTCAAGTCTTTTTGCTTAAATACATATTATAAACTCTTGTGGTCGGTGAACACATCCACATGGATACCATAAAGATATTATCTCCAAATCTTCAAGGAAAACACAACCGCCGCTAGATCAAGATCATGGGTTGGATAGTTTTGTTCATGCAACTTAAGTTGCCTAGAAGCATAGGCTATTACCTTACCATGTTGCATCAATACACAAGCAAGACCAACCCTTGAGGGATCATAATATACCATAAAACCATTAGACCCTTCCAGCAAAGATAAGATAAGAGCAGTACTGAGACGACCTTCAATTCTTGGAAACTCTTTTCACATACTTCCGACCATTGAAACTTTACCTTCTTTTGATTTAACTTGGTCAAAGGTGATGAGATGGATGAAAACACTTCCACAAATCTCCTATAATATCCATCTAGGCCCAAGAAACTCCTAATATTTGAAGTAGATAATGGTCTAGGTTAATTCTTAACCACTTCGGTTTTCTTAGGATCAACCATAATCCCTTTACTAGACACAATGTGACTAAGGAAGGCCATCTCCCTTAACCAAAACTCATATTTGTTGAACTTTTCATTGTTTGTCTCTTAGAGTTTGCAACACAATCCTTAAGTGACTTGCATGCTCCTCCTTATTCCAAAAGTAACCAAAATGTCACCAATGAACACAATCACAAACATATCTAGGTACTGCTTGAACACCCTATATATTAAGTCTATGAAAGTCGCAGGAGCATTGGACTAACTAAACGACATGACTAAAAACTCACTAATGGCCATAACTTGTCCGAAATGCCATTTTGGGAATGTCACACTCCCTCACTTTTAATTGGTGATAACCGAAATGAAGGTCTATCTTGGAGAAGTAACTTACCCCTTGAAATTGATCAAACAAGTCACCTATTCTCAGAATTGGATAATTATTCTTGATGGTTACCTTATTCAATTGCTGATAATCAATGCACATACGTAGTGAACCATCCTTCTTTCTAACAAACAGTACATGAGCACCCTATGGAGAAATACTTGGCTTAATGAACCCCTTATCTAACAAGTTCTTCAATTGATCCTTCAACTCCTTTAACTCCATTGGAGTCATCCAGTAAGGAGGAATAAAAATAGGTTGAGTATCCGGAAGAAGGTCTATACAAAAATCAATCTCAATTTTCGGAGGAACACTAGGTAAATCATCAGAAAACACATTTGAAAAATTATTTACAGTGGGGACCGACTCTAGGATTGGGGTTTTAGAATTATTATCCCTAACCCTCACAATATGATAAATACAACCCTTGAAAATCATCTTCCGAGCTTTAAGGCACGAAATAAATTGACCTTTAAACACAGAGTTACTACCCTTCCATTCTAGGATCGGCTCATTTGGAAATTGAAACTTAACTACTCGGGTTCTACAATCAATAGAAGCATAACATGCATATATCCAATCAATTCTAAGGATAGCATCAAAATCGGTCATCTCAAGCTCAACTAGGTCACATAGGGTAACTTTATAAAAAACCATAATCAGATAACTTCTATAAACACTTTTAGCCATAATTGACTCACCAATGAGAGTATAAATGGACAAAGGTTCTAGAAATATCTTGGGACTAAAATCAAATCTCATGACCACATAAGGGGAAACAAAAGATAAATTCACACCCTGATCAAGCAAAGTATAAACATTACTGTTAAAGACCTATAACATATCGATAACAACATTGGGGGTCTCCTCCACCTCTTGTCTACCATCAAGGGAATAGAACCTATTGTTTCGTTGACCACTTTGGTTTCCTTTGGCCACCTTGAGAAACTATGCCTTGAGGAAGACCATCTTTGACCTTGTATTCCTTAGCATGATAACCCATCTTTCCACACCTGTAGTACACATTCGACCGGGCTAGACATTCACCCTTGTGGTTCCTACCACACTTATTGCATGCGGGAGTAACTTGGCCTATAGGAGCACCTTCTTGAGGTTTAGGGTTGGGCAATCTATCTTTGTCAAACCTTGGAGTAGTAGCATTAGAATAACCTTGACCAAAGTACTTTTGTTGAAAACAAGAATGTCCAACATTTTCATACTTAGCATGAGAAAATTGACTATCACCAGTCTTTGACCTCTTAGACTCTCTATTCTTCACCTTTAGCTTCTCACTTTCTACTTTCTCCGTATAGGTCAGGAGTATAGATATATCCATCTCCCAAATCAACATCGCAGTTTTGCATTCCGTTGCAACCATGTCTGACACACCCAATATAAACTTGCTCATATGATCTCTTGAGTCGGCAACATTGAATGGAGCATATTTTGACAATTGAGAAAACTTGAGGGCATACTCTATCACACTCATACCACCTTGGTTAAGGTTAATAAACTCTTGCACTTTGTCCTCCCTCAACTCTTATAGGAAGAAGAGATCAAGAAGCACCCCTTTGAAATCATCCCAAGTCATGAGGTCCATCTATCTAGGCATCTCTTTTTTCCATTGATCAAACCAAATTTGAGCAACACCCCTAAATTGGTACGTAGCCAACTCCAAACTTTTAACCTGGATAATTCCCATGATCTAAACAATCTTATGGATGTGATCGATAAACTGTTAGGGATCCTCACCAACTTTAGAACCCCAAAACTCTAGAGGATTAATCCTCATGAAATATCGAACTTTTGTTGTCATCGTACTAGCATTCAGATTCATGGGAGAAACTATGTCATGATTTACAAGAGTCGTAACAACTTGAAAAAGCACATAAAAGGATGCTCAAAACTTAACATTAGAAACTTGATCATTCATAGGGTCATTCAGAGCTTGTTTCTCCTTTTCAACCACTTTCATTCTAACGGGGTATCTTCATGGAGGCATATTATGGAAATTGCAATGAACAAGCATTAAAGGGAAAAAACTTAACCATTTTACAGCACGACATAGATCATGAATGAAGTGATACTTTTTCCAAAGATGTTTTGCAGCCTATATTTATGGATGTGATATTCTTCACATATATGAATAATACTCTACTTAACGTGGCATGTTAGACTCCCTAGGACTCTTCTAAATCATATGCTCTAATACCAAGTTTGTCATGACCCAACCTAGGACCTAGTCTTAATAAGGTGATTGGGATGCGAGTGAACCCTAACATAAGCCATCTTTGCATTCATCGCATACATAAGGTACAAAACATGATAAAGATAAATGGAAGTAATTATCACAATGGAATGGGACTAAGGGAGATCAACTCTATAAACGTCCAACTGGACTACACCATAATAACATCTATACATGCCTCTAGCCTATTTTTTGACAAGGGATAAGGACAAGCTCTCTTCTTACCCTAATAATAGAAGAAAGTGAAATAGAAGTAACATGAATAGAAGTCTTTTCCTCAGTAGAATGAGAACTCATCAACTTATTTGAAATCTAAAGAAAATCCCTAGCCACGAGTGGGGTTATCGTGAGTGTCGCCAGTCGCTACATTATAAGATAATGTAGGTAAAATATGCATTAGTATATTTGAATAAACTAAGTATGTGAGGTATGCATAAAAAAGTATATAGTGTAATCAATCTGCCATAGGATGCATGCCCAATCATAATGAACTTGAGTATAGTTTAAAAGAAATTTAAGTCATAAGAAATTCTTGGTCAATGCATATCATAAAACTTTATCATAAACTCATAACTTGAAATCTCATAACTATAGGACTATTTACTGACAACTAATACCATGCGAGCAATTACATGGAATCCGATGACTCCTACAACAAAATAGGGGAGGCTACCTTGCCAGGGCATACTCTAAAAATAACTCATCTCAACTCAACTGTGCTATATGTGGATCCACTAGCTAGGCCATGAAGGCAACCGATGTGGGCAACATAGCTTAGGACTTTAGGTTGCTACTAGGATTCCCTTGGGTAAATAATTGTGTTACCAGATTGAACCCCACCTAGAATCCCTCTCGGTGCTTAGTCAATATCCCAATTGAAATTCATAAACATGATCATAAAATAGTAGGGAAATATATTAACTGCCTCTCAATCCATCTTTAAAACATATTAGGAATAGCTCATCTATTTAGTGATTAGTGAGAATCTATAACTTCTGTGAGAATTGGCCTTATCACCATCTTTAAACATCTTTTGATCTTAACTCTGATCATCATCATAACTTTAAATTTAGAATTATAAATCTCAACTTTAATTCATATAAAACTTTCACTGAAAATCATTTAAATCATGATCAACTGATAAACTTATCTTAAATTCACAATCGTAGCTTGAAAATATAGCTTTATGCATGGGTATGTATGAATCAAATTGAAATCATGCAATTCATATAAAAACATGGATATAAAGGTCATTGATAACATTTAAAAATGAAATAAAATTAGTTCAATGCAATTCATCAAAACTAGTGTTCATAATCAATTGTAAATTAAATGAAAACTTGAGAAATCTTTGGGGATTTCATGGATGAAAAGATCCAATAAATCAATCCCCACATACAGTGGAGTGAGAAGATAAAAGAATTTGGAAGAGTTTGAGAATTTTAATGGAGATATTGATCGAATTTCTTGGAAGTCTTCAATAGAGTCCGTGAGAGTCTCTTGTAGAGAGAGACATATTTGAGTTGGTGAATTATAGAAGAATGAATGGAATTAAGGGTTTAGGGTAGTTTATAAAGTAGAATTAGGCCCTAAAAATATCAACGTTCATTAACTAACAACTAGGGAAAAGTTTAAAGTGCCGTTACTTAAAAACTGAATTCGTACAAAACACATCTTCCAGGTCCGCAAAGCAGAGCTGCTCCCATATAGGCAAATTTTTAGCGAATGAGATTTTTGCTATATTTTAACTCGAGGAAAAAATTATACTGAATGGGAAGAAGTAGGAGGCACGAAGCTACCGCGCACCTTCGCGCACCTCACTTTTTTCTGCTATATTTGACAAAATTCATCTTTCGATACACAAGTAGAAAAAATCCATCAAGACTATTTTTTCGCAGATTTTGACCCCCTGATCGATATTTCGGTCTCAGATTTGCCAAGAAAAATAAGGATAATGCATTATGTGAGTGTCTTATTCCCAAGGAATTCTTAAGAGACTGAGCATTTTGAGAAATGTTACAGATTGGGTTAGGGCCACGACGATGGCCAATAAAGTTTTTGGAGAGGTCCTCGTGGAGGCAGTTCAGGCGGTAGGGTAGATGGACATAGGGGTGGTCAAGGGGGACATTTCTATGCTACTCCGGTGAGAGAAAAGGCTGAGGCATAGGTTGTTATCATTATATGTACTATCCTTATTTGTCATCAGACTGCTTCAGCTTTATTTGATCCACGTTCCACGTATGTCTATGCTTCTGTATATTTTGCTCCCCATCTGGGCATTGTTTATGAAACACTTGGGGTGCCGTTAGATATTTCGACCCCGGTAGGGGATTCTTTAGTAGTGCATAAGGTTTGTAGATCTTGTGTGGTGACTTTTCAGGAGCATGAGACTCGAGCAGATCTTATTTTACTTGATATGTTGGACTTTAATTTTGTTTTTGGCATACATTGTCTATACCCTTATCATGCGTTTTTGGACAGTTATGCCAAGACTTTTACATTAGCCATGCCTGACATTCCCTCAGTTTTGTCACAGGTGTTATATTCACTCACCGATTGGGATTATTTCCTTCATGTAAGCCCGACGGCTAGTTGTATTTGAGTGTTTGGCATACTTAGCATATATCCATGATGTGTCCAGCAAGGCCCTTACTTTTGATTCAGTTCCTGTGGTTAGGGGGTTTATGAATGTCTTCCCTACTGACCTACCCGGCCTACCTTACCCCCTAGAGAGAGATATTGACTTTTTCATAGATTTGGAGTCGGGCATTAAGCCTATTTCTATACCACCTTATCATATAGCCCCACTAGAGCTCAGTTTTTAGCTTGAGGATCTTCTTGGTAAGGGCTTTATTCACCCGACTATATCTCCGTGGGGCGCACTCATCCTGTTTATTAAAAAAAAGGATAAGACTATGCAGATGTGTGTTGATTACAGGTAGCTGAATAAGGTGATGGTGAAAAACCATTACCCCATACCTCACATCGATGATTTGTTTGACCAACTTCAAGGTGCAGCTGTATTTTCTAAGATTGACTTGAGGTCTACCACCAATTGCGGATTAGGGCTACCTGTTATGACCTAACCCCGTAGGCCACGACTGAGGCATGACTTGGACCCCCGTACCTATAACTATTATATATAAGGACTTCCCATCAATACCCTAGTGGGTGATAATGTTTTCATGTATATGTAGCCTCTTTCATGTGCATCGTTACATAAAAGGGCACGCAAGCGGACAAGGCTGTCATAACTTAATAACAATTATAACACGTTGTTTATGCACAGATGAAAAAAACTTGTAAACAACCCATATGCATATGTATACAGACCTCTAAGAATATTAATGGTAACATATGGCGAGAAAGGGTCCCCTTCTTACCCCTGAACAAAGAAATATATACATCAAGGTTCAGTACCAAAAGCTAGGCTCCGACATAATAGAGCTCTTCTCAAACTCGCTGGGTGGAATCCTAAGCTGGCAAATTATCGAGTCATGTGTCTATACCTGCGGGCATGAAACATAGCCCATCGAAGAAAGGGGTTCAGTACGATATGTACACTATGTAAGCATAAAATATAATAAATAAATTATAGTTGAAATAGAGATGCAGGGAACAAATATGACAATTAACAATCACTGTGCCTGTATCTTAGGACATGTAGTCATATATATTATCAAACACTGTACCCGACCGGCTAGGGAACTCGGTGTCATAATTGTTTCATCATATTAATATATCATCATATCGTCATATCATCATCTCTTTTCATCACGTATATTTCTTCCTCATGTCATCGTATACGGCATCATATCATCTTATACGGCATCATCTTATCGTATATATTATCATATTATATCTGGTTCATTATGGGGATCGAGATCACAAATGTATCACTATGTTTTCATATGCATGCCTACATAAAGTATCCGGCCCTTTAGTAAGAGACTCAGTGAAGGGAGTGGGGTACATCTATAACGTACCAGCATTATATACATACGTATCCTGGCCCTCTAGTGAGGGACTTGGTATTCCTTCCTTATTTCACCACACATACCATCACACACGTACCATCATATTACAACACATACCATCATATTATAAAACATACAATCATATTATAACACATACCATCATATTCCAGCCAGCCTGGGAGTCGATGTATAATCGTATCATCATAACATATTAATGCGCCTAATGTACAAAATCATATTTTCCTACATAGAATCATATGTATTCAGCTCGGGACTTGGTAAAAGAAGTAGTAAAGCTGCGCCCGATATAATATCTGGCCCATCATGGGATGCGGAGAAAGAAGGGTTACAACATGCACAAGTAGAGTAGTGAAAAACCATATGCAACTAAGTCACGCTCTAAGACTCAATGAAACAGTCAAGTGAACCATCACCTGAAGAGAAAAAAAGTAATTATCCGAAGTACCCTTTAGATGCCATTAGGGATTGCATTAATTGGGGCCTCAGGAATCACAGACATGTATCAAGACAATGACTCATAGCTCATGTAACCAAAGACACAACTTATGCAATCAGAAACATAACTCATGCAATCAGAGACACAACTTATGCAATAAGAAACATTTATCACTATAGAGCCTTTAGGAAGAGGAGCTGGTATCTCTACTTACTATTCACTATATAGAAGGCTCGAGAATAGTAATTTAACTACTTTCAGACCTTTAGTATTCAAAAGTGACAACAAATCACGAGTTATACCCAAAACTTATAAATGGAGTCACCTCCAAATCCATGTCCTATATTACCTATAGTCCAGTATTTCTAGAAGTAGGAAAAGACAAGCTTTACATGTACTACTTTTCATCACATGGAAGACTTGAAAGGTAATGACTCAATTTATTATAAGATTTCTAATCAGTAGGAAGTGAACAAGAGTCTTAACTCATACTCATAGCTTTAAGAATGGAATAACTTCCAATTTCACATACATAATACTTACATCTAAGACATGCCAACAGAGAAGAAAGATAGCTTTACATATATGTAGTAGCTCAATTGTAACCCAGCTTGTTTTGTTACTCCTGCAACTTATTTAACATGAAAGTAACACCAATATTACTAACTTTCAACTTTCCATCTAACAAATCTACGATAAAGCATCCATAGGAATCATTTCCTTATTTACTCTTTTTGAGTAGTCTATTTGTTAGTTATGAAGTTAACGGAAATTTGGTAGCATCTCTCCTAGAACTTGCCCTATCCAAATTCTCGATTTAACCTCTAACCTTAGCAGACATACTAACAACAAAAAAAGCAGCTATGTACCATCAAATTACTAAAATACTATACAATACAAGCTCCAAAAAACTCACCCAAAACCATGTCACCAAAATAGGGTTCTCAATGTTTATTTCATAAAACCTTTAACCACACGAAACGGAGGGTTATGTAGATGCAACCAGAAGAACCCACACACCTTTTGGAATATGTTCATTCCCTTCAACACACAAATAAACCATCTCCAACTGCAGCACCACAACCATAACGACACTACTCGACTTTAACAATTTTAACTCGACTAGAATGACTTCAATTTCATTTTCTTACAACGTCCAGCATACTTATGCATTTTCCTACTTACAACTTCACTCTACCCCATAACATCATCATTATCTTCTACTTAAAAGGAGGAACCTTACCTTGCCAAAAATCAACTTCGGAAGCTCCTTAAGGTGGCTGAAAATGGGTGGGCTGCTCACTTCACTTTCTTGCTGCCCCAAGAAGTAAGTTACATTATTAAAAACCTTTATTTCATCATAGTACACCGTATATAAATAATTCACAGAACGAAATTGGAGGCTTACCTCTTCTTGGCCCAAATCTGTAGCTCTCTAATTCTAGGGTTTCTAATTTTTGCTCTCTTTAGTTCTAAGTATAGATGCTGAAAATGAGTAATTAGTCACCAAAAGATACATAGATAGACCTCCTTAGGAGGTGACACGTGTCATCCCCAAAGGGTGACACGTGTTCAGCCTCTATTGGACCAACACATCCATACGACCACTCCTAGGCTTCCACATGGTAGGTGGGGTCCACCCCAAGCTACTGCATCACCTACTTGATCCTAAGTAATTGTATCACCTACTGCCACGTGTTAGTTCCTCATGCTACCATGTTTTCTCTTCTCCGCTTCGTAGGTTCATAATCTCATCTCACTTTAAGAACCTATGTAATCATTACTACTTAAGCTCGGCGTATACTCAAGTAGCTTAAGTATGTAAGACATCAAAGTCGGTATCTTATGTAGGTAAGTCGATTTGTACGACTTATTACTTGGCCTCCAACTCCTTTTGAAATCTTATAACCCTATTTCCAAGCTTTTCTATTATGGGGCATCACATTCTCCCTTCTTTAGAGTTGTTTGATAACATTATAGATGATAAGGATCACATGGAAACTCTTAAGAAGCTTAAGAAGATGTTCTAAGGTACAAAAGGATGGGGTATAACACCTTTCCCCCCTTTAGACCATTTGTCCTCAAATGTTAACTCGTCTTATAGGGTCTTACAAGGATTTCGAGAGTTCTCTATAACCGTTATCTTCTAATCCATTTAGGATTTTAGATTACCTTTGGATATAGGGAACAAGTACGGATATCTATTCTCTACCTCTCTTTTGACTTCCCAGGTCCTCCCCTCTCTATTTTTTGTTTCGCCACAATACTTTAACGGAAGCCACTTCGTAGTTCGCAACCTCCTTGTTTGCTGATCCAAGATAGCGATAGGTTGCTCCTCATAGGATAATTCCTTTATTATGTGGACTTTATCCACAGAGGATATTCTAGAAGTGTTCACTCATACAGTTGCGGAACATTGACATGTGGAAACTAGATGTATTATTTTTAAACCAAATAGTAGGGCCAACTCATAGGAAAATTTGCCTATTCTATGAATGGTCTGATAAGGACCAATGTATCTCGGGCAAGGTTTCCCTTTCTAGTCAAATTTTATTACCCTCTTCCTGGGTGACATCTTTAAGAACAACAATCCATCAACTTGAACCCTAAATGTCGATGTCAATTACCTACATTCAACTTTTGCCGATTCTGGGTTTGCTAATTAATAACTTGCTTAATCATTTTTGGGCCTACTAATTTAACATCCACCCAACTAATAAGGGACTTCCATGTCCTGCTACAAAAAGTCTCGTACGGGGCCATTTGGGTACTGGAATAGTAGCTGTTATTGTAGGCAAACTCGATGAGTTATAGATGATCATCCCAGCTACCTTCATAGTCAATAACACCAGCCTACGACATTCCTTCTAGCATTTAAGTAGTATGCTTAGTTTGTCCATCAGGTTTAACGATGAAATATGGTATTAAGGCCTGGGCTGATATCTAAATGCTAGCTATAAATTAAGTCCCTTTATTTACAATAATAGTTGTGGGAACCTCACAAAGTTTCACTACCTTCTTGACCTATAACTTCGCATAGTTTCAGCTATATAGGTAGTCCTGATTGAGAGAAAATGGGTTGATTCAGTAAGCCTACGTACAATAACCCCCATAGAATCATACTTCTGTGGAGTATAAGGTATGTTTGTACTGAAGTTCATATTTTATAATCTTTGACCTCATGTATTACTTCTCGACTTCTTCAGAGAAGATTTTAACTGGTACTCTTCCTTTTAGTATTGCTCTTCATAATCCTTAGAGTTGGCTACCGAGTAGTGCTGAGTTCCTTCATATAATGGCTTTCATAGCCAATCAGTGCTCTGCCTATCATTAACTGGTATAATTCTAAAGTGATTTGGCATATACATTCACCATCTTTTAGTAACCAGCTAATTCTGCTCGCCTTGCTTAAATCATTTCCCAATTCCCTAAACCCAACTTGTAACACTCTAGACACATTATCTCGTGTCATTCTTTACCTATTACAAGAATATGAGAAGGTGCTCAACTTAACCCAAAAAATACCTTAGCGTTGTCTAGCTTGTTTTCACATTTTACCTTACCTTCTCCTCTCCTATGTTATAATCGATATCGGGATAGATCTTTAGTCCAACCATAGACATGTCCTATTTTTCCCTTAGTACTAATTCAATCTCAGTTGTTTGGCTTAACTCATCTTTGCATCTCTCTGTAACGTATCCAAAATATCATAATTGTATTGTCCTTATTGAACCCTTATTCCTTTTATCATATACTTACTCACTTGGCACTATACATAACACATACATATTCATAGGTTGCATAACCATTCTGATACAACTTGTATGGGGTAGACGTAGTCTTTTCATCTACGGGTTCATTCTACTTTACATATCTTATTCACATTGAAACTTGCTCGTCCCATCTTGTCTTACTTCTGTGTCTTTCTTTGTACACTCTTTGATCTTTCCAGTTCCATTACCTTTAGCATTTGTATCCTTGATTAGACATGTCATGTCTTATTGTTACATTGTTGTCTCACTTTCTTCTTGTTTCCTCCTTTCAGTTACCCTTTCTTCCCTCGTGCTCTCCATCATTTTTTATCATATACCCTTTACTCAAATTTTTCCCTACAAAACTTGATAATCCTTCCTTATTTATTCCATAGTTCACTTCTCCATTTCATACTTACTTTTAGATCCCAGTCACATGGATCATGTCATATCTTTGGCCACTTTCTCCCTGGGCTTTCCTTCTTTCCACAGCGATCATGATTAGCCATGAAGTTTTTTCCCTTTCATAAGTTTCATCTCCAATTAGTTGGTGAAGAATTACTAAAGTCTTACCATAAAACATTCTCTAATTAGTCGATTAGGAATTGATAAAATGTCCTCATACAATATTTCCCAAGCACTATGAGGAGGAAACTAGAATCCAATGAGCGCTACAGTACTTTTGTTTTTGTTTGACTCCCATGGTTTCCCTCTAGGTTTATTCTCGAGTCATGAACAAATTATCTATTTCACAACTAAGGGTTGAAGGCTTGGTATTTTTCAAAAAAATGAAACCCAATCATTGGACATCTTGTCCTTCAACATGAGCTTTTTCTAGGGCAAAAATACGACTAGAAATACCTTGGTCTGAACTTTACTATTCAGATGGGCTATTTCGAGATAAGATCTCCACAAGTAAAAAGGGTTCCCCTTACTGAAGACATAGAGGGTACCTCTTACAACTTTAGTTCAGCATAATAAGGGTACTTGGTATCAACTTCCAAGACATATTATGAACCTGTATTTCATTCTCTTCTCCCTCTTTTTCTTGTTCTGGGAAAATTTTGGAAGAGTTTCCTTTATATTCCTTACTATTCCAAAACCTGCACGTCAAAAATACCAATAATGCCTCACAGGGCCAACATATATTTTTATATCATATCGCAGCCACACAAGGCACCCATAATCAATAATATGAAAATGGACTTACCTCATATGTCCACTGGACTGCACTTGTTACACTTTCCTATTTACTTTTCCTTTCAATTTACAACTTTACATTTCAATTCTACTTCAATACCATACCAACAGATATCTTTTGTGCCTTTGCTTACCAGCGTGCCTTATGACTTCTAATATCATCAATCACTTTCTTCTGTTGATGTCGTCCTTCTATTAAAATCTAAGGTTAGTACAAGGAGTTTTTCTATGACTCAAATCTATCGTATGGTCTTAGATATGAAAGAAAGGTAACATCTTATATGTTCTGTAGTCTCCTATTTATAGATGTGGTGCTCAACACACCGATAAACAAGACTCTACTAGATACGGTTTGTAGACACTCTAAGGATGAACTACTCTGGTACTACTTCTGTCATAATCTAACCCCGTAGGCCGCGACTGGGGCCTGACCTAGACCCCCGTACCTATAACTATTAGATATAAGGACTGCCTATCAACACCAGTGGGTGATAATGTTTTCATATAAATTTAGCCTCTTTCATGTGCATCGTAACATGAAAGGGAATGCAAGCCGACAAGGCTTCCATAACTTAATAACAATTATAACATGTCGTATAAGCACAGATGAAACAAACTTGTAAACAACCCACATACATATGCCTACAGACCTCTAAGAATATTAATGGTAACATATGGCGGGACATGGCCCCTTCCATATCCCTAAACAAACAAATATATATATCAAGGTTCAGTACTAAAAGTTGGGCTCTGACACAATAGAGCTCTTCTCAACCTCGCTCGGTGGAACCCTAAGCTGGGGTTCCTCGAGTCACATATCTATATCTGTGGGCATGAAATACAGCACCCTAAAAAATGGGGGCCAGTACGATATATGTACTGAGTATGTAAGCATAAAACATTATAAAGAAATTACACTTGAAATTGGGATGTAGGGAACAAATATGACAGTTAACAATCACTGTGCCTGCATCTTAGGACATCTAGTCATATACATTATCATACACTATACCTGGCCCACTAGGGAACTCGTTCTCATAATCATTTTATCATATTAACATATCATCCTATCATCATGTCGTCATTTTTTTCCATCATGTATATTACTTTCTTATGTCATCGTATGCGACATCATATCATCATATATGGCATAATCTTATCGTATATGTCATCATATTATATTCGGTCTATTATGGGGCTCGGGGTCACAAATGTATCATTATATTTTCATATGCATGCCTACATAAAGTATCCGGCCCTTTAGTAAGGAACTCGGTGAAGGGAGTAGGGTACATCTATAGCGTACCAGCATCATATACATACGTATCTCATCTCTCTAGTAAGGGAATCAGTATTCCTTCCTTATTTGACCACACATACCATCATATTACAACATATACCATCATATTATAACATATACCATCATATTACAACAGATACCATCATATTACAGCCGACCTGGGAGTCGATGAATAATTGTATCATCATAATATATTACCGTGCCTCACAAATAGAATTGTCTCCTCGTATCCGGTCCATTGTGGAATGCAGAGAAAGAAGGGTTATAGCATGCATGAGTAGAGTAGTGAGAAATCATATGCAACTAAGTCACCCTCTGAGACTCAATGAAATAGTCAAGTGAACCGTCACCTGAAGAGAAGGAAAGTAATTATCCAAAGAACCCTTTAGATGTCATTAGGGATTACATCAATTAGGGCCTCAGGAATCACAGACCTGTATCAAGACAATGCCACATAACTCATGTAACCAAAGACATAACTTATGCAATCAAAAACATAACTCATGCAATCGGAGACACAACTTATGCAATCAGAAACATTTATCACTATAGAGACTTTAGGAAGATGAGCTAGTATCTCCACTTACTATTCACTATATAAAAGGCTCACGAATAGTAGTTTAACTACTTTTAGACCTTTAATATTCAAAAGTGACAACAAGTCACAAGTTATACCTAGAACGTATAAATGGAGTCATTTCTAAATCCATGTCCTATATTACCTATAGTCCAGTATTTCTAGAAGTAGGAAAAGACAAGTTTTACATGTACTACTTTTCATCACATGAAAGACTTGAAAGGTAATGACTCAACTTATTATAAGATTTCTAATCAGTAGGAAGTGAACAAGAGTCTTAACTCATACTCATAGCTTTAAGAATGGAATAACTTCCAATTTCACTTACATAATACTTACATCTAAGACATGCCAAAAGAGAAGAAAGATAGCTTTACATACCTGTAGTAGCTTAATTGTAACCCAGCTTGTTTTGTTACTCCTTTAACCTATTTAACATGAAAGTAACGCTAATATTACTAACTTTCAACTTTCCAGCTTCCAAATCTACGATCAAGCATCCTTAGAAATCATTTCCATATTTACTCTTCTTGACTAGTCTATTCGTTAGTTACGAAGTTAATGGAAATTGGGCAGCATCTCCCCTATAACTTTACCTATCCAAATTCTCGATTTAACCTCTAAACTTAGAATACATATTAACCACAGCAAGCAGCATCTATGTACCACAGAATTACTACAATACTACGCAATACAAGCTCCAAACAATTCGCCCAAAACTATGTCACCAAAATAGGGTTCTCAACCTTTATTTTATAAAACCTTTAACCACAAGAAATGGAGTGTTATGTGTATGCAACCAGAAGCAAACACACCCCTTTTGAAACATGTTACATCCCTGCAACACACAAATAAATCATCTCCAACCGCAATACCACAACCGTAATAATACTACTCGACTTTAACAATTTTAACTCGACTAGAACGACTTCAATTTTATTCGCTTACAACATCCAGCATACTTATGTATTTTTACTACTTCCAACTTCATTTAAAACAAGTAATATACTCTGTAACAACATAATTAACTTCAATTTGAAAGGAGGAACCTTACCTTGCCAAAAAACAACTTTGGAAGCTCCTTAAGGTGGCTGAAAATGGGTGGGCTGCTCACTTCACTTTCTTGATTCCCCAAGAAGTAAATTAATTATTAAAAACCTTTATTGCATCTTATTAAACCATAGATAATTAATTCATGGAATGAAATTGGAGGATTACCTTTTCTTGGCCCAAATCTGTAGCTCTCTAGTTCTAGGAATTCTAATTTTTGCTCTCTTTAGTTCTAACTGTAGATGCTGAAAATGAGTAATTAGTCACCAAAACATACATATATACACCTCCTTAGGAGGTAACACATGTCATCCCCAAAGGGTGACACGTGTATAACCCATATTGGGCCAACACATCCATCCATCCACTCCTAGGGTGCCACGTGGCAAGTGGGGTCCACCCCAAGCTACTACATCACCTACTTGACTCTAAGTATGTGCATCACCTTCTATCACGTGTTATTTCCTCATGATACCATGTGTCCTCTTTTCCTCTTTGTAGGTTCGTAATCTCGTCTCACTTTAAGAACCTATGTAATCCTTGCTACTTATGCTTAGTATTTACTCAAGTAGCTTATGTGTGTAAGACATCAAAGTAGGTATATTACACAGGTATGTTGATTCCTACAACTCATTACTTGGCCTCCAAATCCCTTCAAATTCTTATAACCCTATTTCCAATCTTCCCTATTATGGGGTATCATATTCTCCCTTCCTTAGAGTTGTTTGATAATATTATAGATTATAGGGATCATATGGAAACTCTTAAGAAGCTTAAAAAGACGTTCCAAGGTACAAAAAGATGGGGTATAACACTACTAACATTCCTAAGACTGCTTTTTGGACTCGTTATGGCCACTCTGAGTTCCTTGTAATATCTTTTGTGCATACTACTGCCTCACAACTTTTATGGACCTTATGAATCAAGTATTCATGACTTATATTGACTAATTTGTGATCGTATTCATTGATAATATACTAATATACTCGCGGAGTAGAAAAGAGCATGCACATTATTTGAGGGTCAATAACTTTATACTAAATTCTCAAAGTGCTAGTTTTGGTTTGAGTATGTGACTTTTTTGAGACACGTGCTGTCTAAGGAGGGTATCATGGTAGATTCGAAGAAGATTGAGTCTATTCAAGGTTGGGCTAGGCCCACATTTGTTACAAAGATTTGGAGCTTCATCAGATTGGTTGGGTATTATAGGCACTTCATTGATGGTTTCTCCACCATTGCAAGCTTATTGACCCATTTGGACCATTAAGATGTTCCCTTTGTGTCGTCTAAGAAGTTTGAGTCAAGCTTTCAGAAGCTCAAGGAATCGCTTACCACTGCTTCTGTTTTAACTCTTTTAGTTGAGGGCAAGAGCTTTTTAGTATATTATGATACTTTTTGTGTAGGTCTTGGGGTATTTTGATGCAATGGGGCAGAGTTATTTCTTATACTTCTAAACAGTATAGAGCGCACGAGCATAACTACCCCGCTCATGACCTAGATAATATGGCAGTAGTTTTTGCGCTCAAAATGTGGAGGCACTACTTATACAAGGTACATTGTGAGATATATATAGATCACTGCATCCTATAGTACATTATGAGTCAAAGGAATATTAATTCTAGATAGCGGTGCCGTATTGAGCTATTAAAAGATTATGACATCTCTATCTTGTACAATCCAGACAAGGCAAATATAGGAGCGAACACCTTGAGCTGAAAGGTAAGGAGAATGGGTAGTTTAGTTTACTTTCCTATAATGGATCGACCTCTATCCTTGGACATCCAGTGTTTGGGTAATAGGATGGGCATGTTGGACATCTTAGATTTCTGACCAATTTTTGATTTTGTGAGAGCTCAGTCATCTCTATTGGATGACTATGCTGGAGACTTAATGGTCTCCTTTGTGTTCCCAGAGTTGGAGACTTTGTTTATTTTATCCTTCATGAGGCCCATAATTCCAAGTACTCTATTCATCCGGGAACCACGAAGATGTATCAGGATTTGAGCCAGCATATCAAGTGGTATGGCATGAGGAGAGATATAGCTGAGTATGTAGATCGCTGCTTGAGTTACCAGTAGGATAAGGCTGAGCATTAGCGGCCTGGTTGAGTGTTTGAGAGATTACCTATTCTTGAGTGAAAATAGGAGCGTATCACCATGGACTTCGTGATGGGATTACCTCAGACACCCAGAGGTAATGATGGTATTTGGTTCATTATCGGTCGATTGACCAAGTCAATACATTTTCTGCCGATGCGGTCCACTTTTACTATAGATTACCTATCTTAGATCTATATTCAGGAGATGGTGCATCTGCACGGGTACCAGGGTCTATTATATCAAATAGGGGATATTAGTTTACTTTAAGTTTTTAGAGGGACTTTTAAAGGGAGTTATGCACCCGAGTTGATCTTAGCATGAAATTTCATCCACAGATCGATGGGCGTTCAATACGTATAATTTAGTTTCTGGAGGATATGCTGCAAGCTTGTGTATTGGAGTTTGAGGGTTATTGGGAGCAATACTTTCCTTTGGTAGAGTTTTCATAGAATAATAACTATCACTCTAGTATTTAGATGGACCCATTCAAGGCCTTATATAGTAGGCATTGTCGCACTTTGGTCGATTAGTTTGAGTCTTTAGAGCCTAGGCCGCATAGTACCGATTTACTTCAGAATGCTGTAACTAGGGTTAGGGTTATTCAGGATAGGCTGAGAACAGTGCAGAGTATGCATCAAAGTTATGCTGATTGTAGATGCCGACCATTGTGCTTTGAGGTCAGAGATCGGGTGCTTTTGCGGATGTTGCACTTCAACGGCGTGATGAGATTTGGCAGACGGGATAAGCTTAGCCTCAGGTATATCGGTCCCTTTGAGATTTTGAGGAGAGTTGGAGATGTTGTTTATGAGTTGGCTTTGCCTCCAGTATTTTTTTCTAAACACTCTATTTTCCATGTGTCTATGTTGTGCTGGTACATTCCAGATGAGTCCCTCATTTTTCAGTATGGTTCTATTGAGTTGGATGATTGCCTAACTTTTATGTAAGAGCTGGTTGCTATTCTAGCTAGAGATGTTCGCCAGCTTCGGTCTAGGTCCATCCTTGTGGTTAAGGTCTAGTGGCGCCATCATCCGATCGAGGAGGAAGCTACCTCAGAGACTGATCGAGGAGCCTACCCCAACTTATTTGAGTCTCAAGGTATATCCTTGTCTTTACTTTTATGGACAAAAGTTCTTTTAGTAGTGCATGTTGTAATGACCCTTCAGGTCATTTTTCTAATAATTCATCCATTTCATCATTTAGATCTCCTATAGTGACCCTAGATCATTTATGACCTGCTGGCCTTAGTAGCGTGTTTGTCTGGTCGTTTATTTGGGTTTTCGAACTATTTCCTTTTGTTGGAGCTTTTATAGCTTAAAAAGATGACTTCAGTCATAACATCAGGAAAATGACCTCAGAATGGAATTCTAATGGTTCCATCAACTCCGTAATAGATAAATTAGGCTGGTAACATAGTCAGCACGAGTACCGAGGCAACCAGTATGAGTTTGAGACTATTTAGCGCTTTTGCCTTTAAATTTGACGCATGATTGACTTTGGCCAACATTCTTGGAAAAGCACTGGAATGAAAATTATGAAAGTGTGGTTAGCTTTGCGAGGTCGAGTTTGGTCTATAAAGACGTTTCGTTTTCTTCCTGAGACTTCCGATCTAATCCCAAGGCCTGTTAAGCATTTCAGCTCAAAATGGCCCTTGGGGGTGGGACCCACTTTAAGTAGTAATAATTTTGTATGGAAATTTCAACTGTGCAACTAAGTCTAGAATGTAAAATTTGGTGGGGTAGCATATCTCGTTTGCACGCACGAGATTTTGAAAGAATTCTGAGCACCCCATCGGAGTATTTGAACTTGGTGAGAATAAGCTGTTGCAGCTGATGTTGGTGCAGGCCACCATGGCCGTTGCATTTGCGAGGTCCTTGGCCACGATCACGAGGGTCTGGTTATTTACCCATCGTGACCACGTGGTTCCCTCTTGTTATGGTAAAGAGGAGTGACCCGAGTTGACCACTTTCTGGTCATCGTAATTGCGAGGTCAAACCTCCGCGTTCGCGAAGGCTAAAGCCTTGGCCTTTTAATAAAAGACCAAGAACGAATTTCTACTTCACTTCTTCATTTCAAACCACTATTTCTCCTTTAATACAAACTCAAATTTGTCAATTTAAACGTCTAGATTCAAGAGAATTTTGTGGGAAAACCATTGGTAAGCTCAGAATCTTATGGGGAGGTTTTGTACGAGGAAAATTTACAAAATTAGGTACTGACATTAGTCATTTTAGGATTGATATTTTGTTGAACTTTAGGAGATTGTATCTTGTTCATTTGAGCTCCGTTTTCAGTAATTTTTGAGGCTATATTTTGTTTCTTTTTGCAAGGAATGTCATGGTGTAATTTTTTTAGATTGAAAGAGTTCCATTTTTTGAGAAATTCTTGATCAAAGATATTGCCATTTTCACCTTTTTAGTCTAAATTATGAGCATTTTGTTGCATGATCGTATTGCATTGTTTTTCCACCCTAAATTATGTTGTAATTTAATCCTTAAGCTTGAGGTGCTGTTTAGAACTTATTTTGGGGGTCAATTCTGGAATTTTAGACACAGGTCCTAAATTTCCATTTTAGACCCCAAAATTGATCCATCTCCAAAATTTATAAAATTAGTATCTAAACGACCGTAAAGATATTGTGATTCTATTTTTGATAGCATGGCAGTATTTTGAGGCCGTTTAGAATGGAAAAGCCCTGGCATAGTGATTTGGAGTGCTCGTGCTCAGCCTACAGCAAGGCTTCAACTTTTCTTTCTTTAGATTGAGTTGGAATATGTGAGAGCATGTTGAAATAGGTGGAATTTGAGCTGGGTAGCTTATTTGTATATCTTATGTATTAGAAATCAAGTTTTAGGGTTTTATAGGATTTTTCGGGTAATTGGAAGTATGTATTCCTTTTCGTTATCTGTTGGTATTGTAAGAAGAGTTGAATGCTTATGTTTTCGATATTGTGGTGCATGTTGGCCTTAGTGTAGGTTGTAACTTGCCTTCGTTACCTAGGCATTGCTCCGGTGGACTTAGATCCTTATAGAAGGGCATAGTGGGCTAGTGCCTGGTAGCTTGGCCATAGCTAGGCAGTAACCTTTTTCTTAAGAATACACTCATCAATAACTCTACATAATTGTCACTTTAGAGAGGAGTCGTCTATACTAGACTTTAGGAGCATTCGGGTTTGGCTTCAGTCCAAGGTTTGGCGGTTTATCAGTTAACTCATTAAAGGAAATTCTTGAAACTATTATCATCCAGTTGGAAAAAAGAATATTCGGCACCATGGGATAAATTATCTGTGAGCATCTGGGTATCTAGCCCCGGCCTCCATTCTGAATTTCCATCAGGGAGCATCCGAGTACCCAGCCTCGACTTCGACCGTATTAATGTGTTATGGTGAGCATTCGGGACCCAACCTTGGACTCAATCATACCGATGTGTTATAGCGAGCATATGGGTCCCATCTCCAGCCTCAAATCCTAATGCATTCTTGGTTCATCGATTCATAGAGATTTTGGTTTTGAAAATGACACGGTTCTTCGGTTTTGAACATTACAAATTATTGGTTCTTAGACTTGGTAGTGTTAGCTATTCTATATACTAGGAGGGCTTATGGGGGTCCATCTGAGTTTTATTTAACTTTTGCATAAGTGTCCCAACTAGACTTATGGGGTCCCAGTTGGGTGTAGTTAGCTATGATTTTCTTAGATAGTACTCATTTCTCTTTAGATACTTATTATGACTCCTATTTAGGCTTATTACTCTATTTCATATTGTTTTTACCTTTTCTTCTCAGTCTTTCTATGATGCATACTGGGTACTTGTTATCTTGATACTCATGCTACACTCTCCATCTCTTTTCGTGATACAGGATCTAGCACCAACTACTGTCACGGATAGATCGATCCTACTGCAATTAGCTTTGGAGACCAGGGTGAACAATTGATATTCTCCTTTAGTATGGATGGCTCGTATTTTGCCTTTTTGAGATAAGCTAGTTTTTGTACAGATTTTAGGTCCACTTTTGATACTTGTACTAGTATTTTATTTTGTAGTAGCTCTATACTTGTGACCTCCAGGTTCTGAGAGGGATATTTAGTTGTATATATCATGTTTTGGTTTTGCTTTCGCTTATATATTCTAGTTATTTAGGCAATTTCCATTCTTGATTAGTTTATGTCCTTAAACCCATTGCTTTTTATTCCAGGTTTACGGGTTGGTTTACCTACTGCTGGGATATAATAAGTGTCATTATGACCTGATAAATCATGTTGTGGCAACTGTGTTGGTATAATGGAGAGTCTATCATATAAAGAGGTTCTAATTGAGTTTATCGACCAGCAAGTCTGAAAGTTGAGAAACAAGGAAGTTACATCCGTGAAGGTTCTTTGGACGAATCAACTAGTTTAGGGTGCTATATGAGAGGAAAAAGCCGATACGATGTCACGTTATCCTCATCTCTTTCTTCCATTTCCAAATTGATGTATTGAGTTACTTCATGATTCACTCATTTGAATTCATATGTTTTAGTCATTATCATATTTTTATATGCATACATATTCATGAAATGAGTTTGAAAGTCATGTTGTAGCATGGGGATAATTACTCCTTAGTTTTATGCATTTTGATATGTCATTATATTCAAAGAGGGATATATTACTCCTTGGTTTTATGCATTTTTAGTCTTGGTGGCTTTCATGAGGCCCTTAAGGGCTGTAAAGAGTTCCACATCTCATGAAAGGAAATAGTGGAAGGGAGTTGGGAAAGAGGGAGTGCAAGGTGAAACTTAGGGGTGGGTGTTTGATCTATATGAATCTTCATAGGCCATAGACCACATAGTAAACTTCCCTCGTGGGAATGGTTCAAGGGAAAATTTCACGGAAGAGATTTACAACTAATGGAAATGAACATAGACATAGAAAGGTCCGTGTGGGAAGGAATTAGTTTGTGTGAAAGGGGTGAGTTCACGAGGGCTTCACGGATCATGTAAGGGTTGGTGAGTAGACTCAAAGACTTTAAAATCCTGAATTTCCTCTTCCTTTTTATGGACACTTCACGGATCGTAGAAGGCTTCATGGTTTGTGGAGTTGTCCGTGAAGGGGTTCTATCTAGAACTTTTAATGGGCAACATGGAATTTCCCCCCACTCTTTTATTCTATTACTTGGATGGTTTTAGAGGGTATTCCTAGACTATAACTAATTCCCAACCCTCCAAAACCCCCATTCTCCCAAATTCCAACTTTGTTCTCTCAAATTCCACTCAATCTGTCAAAATGGAGCACCAAGAGTGGTTGGATATATATATGGTAATTAATGGTAATATTTATTATCATAGACGGTCGATATACTTTTATAAACTCCAATCATCAAACAAATCCATACTATTATTGTAGAAAGATAATAATGGTTGTGGATTAAAGTTGATTGATTCCTAAGTTAGAACCTTAGGTGCCTCCCCCTCCCCCCTAAAATCTAATTTAGATTAATAGAGAGAGTAGATTATGATGGTTTTTTACGACATTAGCATTAAAAAATTACAACACTATAATATTATGAAAATAATAATGCATTTTTTGTACGGTTGAAAGAACACAAAAATTCTCTTTGTGTGGTCTATTTGAACAGACCCGGCAACGAGAGGGACTTCTTTTTCAGGTTCCTTTAGTTGTGTCTATAATCATACATAAGGAGGTCGCCCTAGCAGGTTGCAATTTCATAAAAACCGTTGTGAAACTAAAATGATGTTTAGGTTTTCTGTATACTGCGTTATATTTAAAATAGTGTACAGTTTCCCTTCAGCGTTATTACGCTAGGTGTTATTCTAAGAATGACACCATGTATGTTCCAATTTCATTGACCCGATGTGGAATTCCCAAGATTATACTTGCGGTATTATGAAATCACGTAAGGGCAAAGTCTGATCATGGTGATTATTTGGTCAGGATATATCTATCTTGATTTGGATTATCAAAATGGATTACGGTGGATCCTAAAGTGAAGAAATCCACTTTCCAATCAATTATGACTCCTCACTCAGATATTGATAATGTCCGTGAAATTCTTGAAGAAATAAAACTTCTTTCAAGAAGCTTCGACCAGTGTATATTCCACATCTTCAATCGATAACTCTTGAAAAGGGTATGAATTGGAAACCTACTTGGAAAAGTACTCTATTACTCTACACCTTTGTCCGCCGGTTTCAATATTCGGTGGATGATGTTGTAGATGGAGAAACGGCTAAATATGTTAAAGAACATAATATATTTGTGAACTTAAAGCATGAGATAGCAGCATTCATCTTTAATGTGAATAAAATTCATTCCATTCCAGATGGGTTCTTTTGCCCTCGTATTCTTTTGTCTCAAATGGTTCTCCAAGGCATGAACTAGGGATTAAGTCTTCAAGCTTTAGTTAAAAGAACTAAGTCAAGCATTTACTCGAGGTATGTGAAAATTCACCAATGGATTCTATTCATCCATTGGGTCCCAAAAGAACTTCTCTTAATTAGAATTCACCCAATTTTAAGGATTTCAAGTCAATTTTTCATGGGTCTTTTCTAAATTTATTAATTTGATGTTGTTCCACTTTTCATGCATAATTTCACATTACTACATGATTTTAAATTCATTTTACATGGAACCATGCATAATTTTATGATTTCCAACTATAAACTACAAATTTATGATTAAGGATTTATGAATGAGTTATTTAAAACTATGAACTACCTTTTCAAGTATGTTTTGAGTATGAATGAATGAATTGTGAGAGGTTTTCTCACAATACGAAGAAATCATGAAGTAGATACTTAGAAAGGTAAGCGTCTATATGAATATGTTAAGATCATAATTTTCAAGGAGCTATTCATATGATGTATTTTATGAATGTGGATTGGTAGTTGTTTGTCTTTCCTAATGTTAATAATTTATGCATTCCGTTAGGATTAACTAATGAACGAGAGGACTTTGTGGTGAAGACTTTTTAAGGGAGTCTCAAAAAGCAACCCCTAGTCACAAATTGTGTTGCCCCATTAGGTTGCCTTGATTGGCTCAGTTAGTGGATCCACATATAGTGCATGTTTATGTTATGATACAGAGTCAATCTAGGCAAGTATCCTCTCTCTTCTAGATGTTGGTGTTACATTGGATTCCATATTAAAGCTCATATGGTCTTAAATGTGGGTTAAAGGTTAAATCCCACATAGGTTTATGTTCTTCTTATAAGCCCTTTAAAGATATTTTATGATGCATTGACCTTATTAAATGTTTGCGAGCTTTATGTCATGTTTTAAAGATATTAAGTCATGCATAACATGTTCATATTGACTATTTCCATTATTACTGATCATGCATGTTTCTTACATAATTATTACATTCCATGTACTAACATATACTTTTGCCTACATTTTCTCATAATGTAGGTCCGATGCTCATCCTCTCATGTGTGGCTAGTTTGTAATTTATCTATTTTGTTATTTCAGTGAGTCCTCATGATTCGAGGGGGAACCCACTATGTCTTCTATTATGTTAAGACTATTTTCATTTCTTAAGTTTTGATTTGCTAGGAACTTGTCCTAAGCCCCATCTAAGAGTAGTTGAGGCATGTCTAGATGGTTATGAGTATGTAATTCTCATTTATTGGAAGATTATGTTTGATTCTCTTTCTATCAAGATTCTATCCTTTTGAGACTTATTTTCTGCATTTATGATGTCATTTCAATATTTCTTATTTATCTTATGAATATTATATATGCTAAAAGGCTTGGTTGGAGTCCTCTAGTATTCTAATCATCATGTTACATCTAGGTTCTAGCCTGATTCATGACAATAAATAATAAATAAAAACATTACATAATAACTTGACCTAGCCCCCATAAGCCCAAAAGGTAAAAGCAAAATACAATTACCATAGGCCCTAGAAAGAATAAATAGTCATTGAATAACCATACTAGTTCCCCTACCTGGACCTTAGTGATCATATGAACTATATGAATTTACAGTTATTGTGAATCAATACAACTCTTAGGCTGCATGGTAAAATATATGTGTTGCCACGTAGGTACAATATCCCCGCTCGATAGGTATAGTTTACCTAGGTTGTTGCTCAATGTAGCTGCCTGGGTTGTAGGCTTAATTTGCTCGGCCCATAGGTGTCACGACCCAAGCCTAGGACCTAGACGTGACATGGAGAACAAGGAACCTGGAGGTACCTTACCCAAGCCTCTTAGAATTCATTTAGCCTTTCATCAGTAATGACAATAAATATCAAGCAGAAGAAAAAGGGGAAAGAGGGACTAGGGGTGAACATCATAAAATAAGATTCATCATCAACCTTAGATCATCATACATTTATTTCCAAACATATCTTTACTAATAGACTTGGCGGGGGGATAAGACATGTCCCTAGCTCACTCTCAAATAAATTAACAATGAAGTACCAAAATAGATGTCTTAATACCTCAACATAACATATGCTAGAAAGGGCAGGAGTATTATCCCCGAAACAATGGGAACTCACTAAAAGTGGCCTTCAAATGATCCAAACTAACCATGTAGAGGAGGAGGAACACTGGTCCCTACATGGTGATATCATATAGGCAAAAGAGTATGCATTAGTACTTTGAATGTACTAAGTATGTGTAATATGCATGCACAAGTAAAATAACATCATCAATATGCCATAAGATGCATGAACAATCATAATGAGCATGCGTATAGCTTAAGAATCAATCTTTAAACATAAGAAATTCTTGG
This sequence comes from Solanum dulcamara, assembly GCF_947179165.1. Lineage (NCBI taxonomy): Eukaryota > Viridiplantae > Streptophyta > Magnoliopsida > Solanales > Solanaceae > Solanum > Solanum dulcamara. Next base: position 57,154,866 of record NC_077239.1, on the reverse strand, counting down.
TCGATGCATATCATAAAACTTCGAAGTAAAACTTACTTCATATAATATAACTTATGAGATTGGACCTTTAACCTTATAAGAGATCATGGACATATGAAAGATATTAGTATTCATAATAAGAAATACCTTAAACATCGAGAGAATGACCTTGTAACTTAGTAAGAGAGACCGTTAACCGACATAAACCATGTGAGCCATAACATGGACTCCCAATGTTTACCAATACATCGGAGGAAAGGGGGAGACTACTTGCCAAGATAGACTTCTATATGCCTAAGTGGATCCACTAAGCTACATGAAAGATCGAGCCTCAACTACGGGTGATCCTCTAAGGAATCAAGCCTCTTCTATGGGTGATCCTTTAACCTACTCGGGCATACAGTTATGGGACAATGGGATCTTTCTACGTGTCTCTTGCTTTTGCTATGGGAGAGAATGTCTATCCTAAAGTCCACTGGGTTCTAGGTAAATACTCAATGGAATAGAAAAATCATAAAACATAAACTCAATCATCGTATAGGATGGGCCATATCTACTACCAGTCCACTCTTCATAAGAATAAAATCATAGAATAGCTCCTTAACTTTGTCTCATGTGATGTGAGTGTAGATATTTCATCATCACATATCTTTATTCATAAAATATCTTTAGGTACTTAACTCACCCTATCATTAACTTTCTTGAACATTATAGAATCATCATTCACAAAACTTATTTGCAAAGAGCACCTTTAAACTTATTTATAGACATTTTCAAACATTCATTTGGAGTCAAACTTCATTTCAACTTTGCTTGATCATAAGAAACTAGGTGGGTTCATTTCATAAAAACCTTCAAATATATTTAATGAATAATTGTATGCATGAGAGTGATATAAAGGCATCAAACCAAACATCTAAAAAAACAAACCATCATATGTACTTTAAAACTACCTTTCAAACCTTCATATAAGGACCTTAAAAGAATCATCCATCTCAGTCAACATAGATAAATAAACTTCAAATATTCAAGAATCTATACATTTAAAATCATAGTATTAAATTCCATAAAATGCATCCCTTAAAATTGAGAGTCAATATATATATATATATATATATATATATATATATATATATATATTGAGAGTCAATATATACATAAATTCCATAAAACGCATCCCTTAGAATCGAATGATTACGAGATAAACAATGAGACAAAGGAGAGCACTTAGACAATTCACTTTGAGTACAGGGAAATCTGCTGGTAGGAATTCCTTAGGGCGTTTTACGGTTTTTCACCGAGGGGGTAGATCGAAGCGATTGCAGCGAAGAATTGATCTGAAATGAAGCACTTCGTCTATAGGCATTATAGAAAGGATATAATATGCACCTTATCGTTCTTCTTGAATTGCTTCAATATGATGGACCGGAGGGAGGGGGCCGCCAGAGAAAAGTTTACAATTTTTTCAATCTACACACTAGCTATCTCAATTATATCAACCGAATAAAAATGAAAAGTAAATCACGTTCATAAGCACTTAGCCATTTCAAGTAAATCAACTTTGGGTGATACTTTTTACCCTATATATATATATATATATATATATATCAATATGAGTAAATAAACTTCAAATATACCATAATATATGCATTTGGAACCATCATGTAAAAACCAATAAGATTTCATCATTTTTAATCAAAATGCAAGGTTGAGAAAATATTTGGACTCTATGGGTGGAAGAACCCATGGATAAAAACCCACATACCTTAGAGTAAGGTTTGAAGAAATCTTGATGTTTGTTCTTCAATAAGGAGCCTTGAATCTCTTGAGTTTGAGATGATTTTTTGTAGGAGGAGATTTGAGAGTATAAGAATTTTGTTAGGTTGAAAGATTTAGAAACATGACATTTTAATGAGTTTCATCGACCACACTCACCGACCCATTCGGTGAGCCACCGATTGGTGCTTTAGCTCGCCTAATCCAACAGTTTCTGAAGGATTTCAAGCACTATTCGGTGAGCTAGGTCGTGTTTCACCGAACTATTCGGCAAGTCACCAAATTGGCTGGTGAGCTCGCTGAATTATCCTATCTGGACGTGCTTCGATAAAACGACCATACCTTTCTATTGGAACTCCAAATGAGGTAAACTCGGTAGCGTTGGAAAAAAGAATCAAAGACTTATAATTTAAGGTCATGAAACACCTAATTCGTTATATAATAGGAGACATGAGCATTTGAAGTTGACCCTATTTTGGACTCATTCGATAACTTAGCCGATGGAAATTCTTTGGACTTAGCTTGGTGTTAGAGGTCCCTTATGACCCTACACTATATATAACACTCTTTACATACTTAGGAGTTGATCCTAACTCATATATACAATTAGAAGTCATTGATTTCGAGATGAAAAGGGTCCTCTAAAGCCATTTTCCCTTACTTTACCCTAATATGACATATGCCAACCTTTAAACCATGTATGATCTTATAATAGGATTGGTGTATTAATTACCTTGTATTATAAAACCGGGTACTAGTTTAGCCTAGACCAAGTTTGAGAACCAAGAGAAACCTAAGGGAAAGGTAAGTGAAGCAGACTATCAGTGCCCAAGAATGGAACCTACGGTCTATAGGAGGTATTACGGGTCGTAGGTGGCCATCCGTAGGCCACCCAAACACTTAGAAAAATTTTAAGCTCCTCAACCATACATACTAGTGGCTTCTATACCCCGTAGAATTTCCTATGTAAAGTAGGAGGGATTCGTGGGAGAGTCTCAGAGACTCGACACATAGGAAGGATGGTTTGTAAATTTTCCTATGACCCATAGGAAGGAGTCCATATACTTCTCCTTCATAGGAGCTTCTATAACTCATCCTACAAATTAGAAGGGCAACTTATCAATAGGTCTCAAACCTATAGATCTTGGTCATAGACCCTCCTGCCAATTTCCAAAATGTCTAACATTTTGACCAGGGCTCATACGAGTGACTTTCTATGTCGGTAAAAGTACCGATGGTCCATAGGCAGTGCCCGCAGATGGCCTAGAGTAATTTAAATAAGGGTTAGTTTTATCTTTTTCCACCTTTCCCAAACTAAAACAAAGATTCTTTGGGACTAAAATTAGCCTTTTATCAGTACCTAAATGGTCTTCCCTCTCATTAACAAACTTTTGAGTGCAAGAATTGGAGAGAAGGAGAAGAGCTAGGGTTCAAGATTTTTAAGTGAGGTCTTCAATTTTTTATTAGGCAATCTTCGTTCTAGGTATGTAAGGCTATCAGAATATTTGACCAAATCCGTCCTCGTTCCTTACATCTCTATAGAGCCTAGTTTAGTTTTCAAGTTTGAGTTTTAAATTCTGATAATGTGGATTCTTGAATTATCCATAGAAATTCCATTGAGTTCATATATATCTTCAACTACACATTGATAATTTTTCTTTAGTTGAATGATTGATATTGTTTGTTCATTTTATATTCACATGAACCCTAGTTCAGTGTTGCGTTTAATTATTTATTATTGAGAATGAGTTGAGAAATCACTTAATCACAATTTTGCACATGAGGATTATTGAGTATAAATGATTGAGCATTTTAAACATCTATTTTGAGATTGTATTGAGATGTCATTTTGTTGATTTTAAATACATTCATTTAGTTGACATAATAACTAGTTTAAACAGAAGAGATGAGTTGTATTTTGAGCTAAGTACAAAAGAGACTAAATGAGTTAAATGAGTAAATACATTAACTTGAGATATGAGCATAATAATTATTCTTTTGGGAGTACTATTGAGTACCAATTTGGGTAAGAGTTCACATAAATCAAACCTAATAAACTGCATAGCCAGCGTAGGATAGGATCGTGACTGTTGATTAGGGCGACTCCTTGGCCTCATTGAGCGATTTTGGATGGATCCCTAAGATAAGTTTGCATCCCCTACCCTGGAAAGGTACTGGATGGTTGTGGCAGCGCCAACAGTTGTTGGTTCATCACGTAGCTCATAAGTGATGGTTTTTGGTTAGACAAACTCCCCAATAAGTAAAGTATTATATTTTCCTATATTGAGTTGCATTACTATTTCATGTATATTTAAAGAATTTTTTTTTATTATGTTGCATGCTTATTTGAGTTAAGCTATTTTCAGAGCTGAGCTCTTGAGTTCAGTATCATGATGTAAGTTTTCTTTTGCCTTTTTACATAATCATACATCCTATATACAAAGGTTATTCGATCTACATCATTTTATGAGGTAGATACAGGTGATAGAAATCCTCAACCAGTGCACCCTTGAAGATCAGTTTCCACTCAGCTTTGGTGAGGCCCCTTCAAATTTAAAGGCACTCTTGAGTCTTTACTTTTCAGTTGTTATTTAACAGTTTGAGGTAGCTATGGAACTATCCCGATACTTATTTAAGAGTCAGTATTTTAGAGATAAGTGCAAGACCTCAGAAGTTTAAAAGTCAAAACACAGGAAAAACTAAAGAAAACTAGACTAACCCTGAGTTTATGAGAGGGTCTACAACTCATAGGAACTATTATGAGTCATAGGACTACTTCATAGAAGGAAAGGCTGAGGTTGGGTAGTTGGTTAAGTCAGGAAGTAGGTTGAAAAGTTAGTTGACGACTCGTAGAAATGAGTCATCATTGAAATGGTTGGATACCTACATATGACAAGCCTTAGTACCCACTCTACATCTCAATAGGATGTGTCATATAGAGGTTGATGACTTGTAAGGATGAGTCATAGTGAAACTTCAGAAACCTCGTTCTCAGGGTATTTCTCAGACTATGCAAAACAAGTCATTCCGATGACTTATAAATACTTCTATGAATCGTGAGGACCATTCAAAGGAGTGTCCGACTAATGTTAAATGAAGGGCCATTTCCATCTGTCGTAGATATATATTCTAAGAACCTAGGCTATTTTGGGCATCAACCCTATCCTTCACTTACCCAATTCTTCTAAAGTCCCCCACTGTATTCACTCTAAAAAATTCCTAAGGCAAGAAGGTTTTCAACTTCCAAAGCTAGGGTTTCATCCCAACGTGTTCAAGTCTCCATTTTTCAAACTTGCATTAGGGATTTATTTCCCTAAGTATGAGGGTCTTTATTCATGGTTTCTTCCACCCATGGAGCCTAAGTATTTTCTAACTTAATAGCTCAATTTCAATTATGAATTTTATATCTTTTCATATCATGATTCCAAATACATAGATTATTGAGTATTTGAAGTTTCTTTGCCTATCTTAGCTTATATTAGCTCTTAATTACATAGAATTATTGATTTATCAAAGGTCCTTATATAAAAGCATGAAAGCATTTTAAAGTGAATTGGTGGGTTGCTTCAAGTATGTTTTTAATTGGTGCTTTCTATTACTATCATGCATGCTAGCATTGAATTTAATGATTTGAAAGTTGAATTGAATGGAACCCACCTAGTTTAAATATATTTTCAATGAAGTTTTACTTGAAAGCTTTTGAATCCAAATGAATGTTTGTGAAAGTAATGTCTATGATTAAAAAGCCTTATGAAATGAAAAAATGATGTGATTGATAGATTCTTATACAATAAGGACAATTCTTGCATAATTGAATCACCGGGTTTTAATGAGCTATTCTACCGAATGTGATAATTTGAATTCTCAAGCTACATGTTATGACTATTTTAAAGTCTTAAAATATATTTATGCTTATGTTTCCATAATATAAAATGCCATCGGATTTGACTTATCATCGAATGGGGCATTGAGATGGGATTACGTAATGGAATCCTAGTAGCAACCCCTTGTCTCATTAATATTAGCCAACATATGAGTATTTGTAAGCTTTTAGGCTAGTGGATCCACATATGGCCATTGAAAGTTAATGTTAAGGAAAGGAATGAAGCTTGATAAAGTTCTACTTGGCAAGTAGTCTCTCTATGCCAATAGGGGTTATGTTGGATTTCATATAATAGCTCGCATGGTCTTAATATTGATTATAGTTCTCTTCTCACAAATGAATGTTTCGAATGATATGTACTGAATTACTCTTGCATGCACTTACTCATGTACTTTATCTTATAAAGTCTTAATCCCTTTCATTGTCTAGCATGCCTACATACTTAGTACATTCAATGTACTAACACAAACATTTTCCTATATGATATCACCATGTAGGTACCGGTGTACCTCATCATTCTCTCAACATGGCTAGTATAGATTTTGTTTGAAGGCTACCTTAGTGAGTTCCCATATTTTGGGAAAAATATTCTTTTATCTTTCTAGCTTATAATGTATCGATACTTTTAGATACTTACCATGGAATTTTACTCTATTTTGATCAGGGTGAGCTAGGGACTTTTCTTAGTCCCTGCTAAATATAAAGGTTAGAAATATTATTGTATGTATATAAATTAAAGATTTGCTATTATGGTTCTCGCTTTAATGTTTCCCATAGTCCCTTTTTTACCTTATTTTCTGCTTGCTTATTTAATGTCATCACCCATAAAAAGCTAAATTAATGCAAAGAGGCTTGGATAAGGTACCTCAGAGTCATGAGGTACCTCTGGGTTCCTTATTTAACATGTCACGTCTAGGCTCTAGGTTTGGGTCGTGTCAAACTTGGTATTAGAGATTGAGGTTTTGAATTATTCTCAAATTCCAACATATCGCATCAAATAGGTTCTTATTCAAGGTTGCGAATCATGCCACAATTATTAATAGGAGACTATAAGGCATATAGGAAAGTTTCCCTTTCTTTCACTATTCATGTCGTACCTTAGAGTTATCCTAAGACTTTCTCCAACTAACGAATCATTTTATGTCCTATAGATTATACCTCCAAGAAGAGTAACTCCACCTAGAGAAAGGGTTGAAGATGAGGACCAAGATCCTTTGGTTCCCGAGGCCCCACATCATGAGGAAGGAGTTACACATGCGGAGTTATTTAACATCATCACTTTGTTGGCCCAAGCCGTAGCCAACCAAGCTAATCAAGGCATTGCTCCTCCTTTTATTCAAGTGACTAGTCCAACTTCTAGGATTTAGGACTTCAAGAGGATGAATCCACATGAATATAATGGATCCAAAGTAGATGAGGATCCAATGGGATTCATTGTGTAGGTTTATAGGATTGTGGTTATTTTGGGAATACCTCAAAATTAGAAAGCCAAGCTAGTGGCCTATCAATTAAGGGCATAGCAAGGGTTTGGTATAAGCAATGGATTATTGAGAAGGGTAAATATATGGGAATATTTCAACAATGTATTTCTACATCGCTTCTTTCCTTTGGAGCTAAGGGATGCAAAGATCCAAGAGTTCATTAACGTTTACCAAGGGAGTATAAGTATGAGGGAATATGCCCTCAAATTCACTAAATTTTTCTATGTACGCTTCTTTCATGGTCGCCGACCCAAGGGAAAGGATGAGCAAGTTTATCTATGGTATTTCTAGTTTAGTATCCAAGGAATAGACGACCATGTTGGTCAAAGAGACGGACATCTCCCGACTCATAACATATGTGGAGCAAATTAAGGAAGAGAAGTTGAGGGAAAGTCCAAAAGGCTTGAAGAAGGTTAGGGTTGATGATGGAGGGTTCAATTAACAAATGTTCGATTATAGTAGTGGTAGAAAGGGGCAAAGTGTGCAATGATTTACAGTGTAATATTTTATCACTACTTCTCATCCAAGGTTCAATAAGGACAAGTGTGCTACTCCGATGGTCCCAAGTGAGAATGTAAGTGTTGTAGCTTTCCCCACTTGTACAAAGTGTGGAAAGGCTCTCAAAAATGAGTGCTTAGCCGGCTCTAATGCGTACTTCAAGTGTGGTAAGATGGGTCACCAAGATAGATATTGTAGAGTTGGTGGTGATATGCCTAAAGGCTAAGTTTCTCATGGTCAACAAACTCAAGGGAGTGTCCAATGCACCAATCAATTTTATCCATTGCATGGAAGATAATAAGTTAAGGAAATGCCTGATATTGTTACCGCTATGTTAAAGGTCTTTGATTTTGATGTGCATCATGAGATTCGGGGGCCAATTTGTCTTTTGTTACTCCATTCCTTGCTAGTAGTTTTTTATGTGTTACTCAAAATGTTATTAGAACTCTATGTAGTATCTACCCTCATTGGTGAGTCGATTGTTGCTAGAAAGGTCTATAAGGGTTGCCCCATATCTATCTTGCATAAAGTTGCTCCTTATGGTCTCGTTAAGCTTGATATGGTAGATTTTGATGTTACTCTTGGTATGGATTGGTTGCATGCATCTTATGCTTTTATAGATTGTACAATTCGTAGAGCCAAGTTTCAATTCCCAAGTGAGTCTATTCTTGAATGAAAGGGTCATAATTCGGTAGTTAAGAGTAGGTTCATTTCTTGTATTAAGGTCCATTAACTGATTATTAAGGGTTGCATCTATCACATTGTGAGAGTTACAGATGTTGACTCTAAAAGTCCCTTTATTGAGTCGGTTCTCATGGTTAATAAGTTTCTTGATATTTTCTCCGGTGACCTCCTCGGTGTTCCTTCCAAAAGGGAAGTTGATTTTCGTATCGATATTCTCCCTGATATCCAACCTATCTCTATTCATACCTACCAAATGGCCCTGGTGGAATTAAAAGAGTTAAAGGAACCATTAAAGGACTTTTTGTAAATAGGATTTATAAGGCTAAGTATTTCACCATGGGGTTCTCCCATGTTGTTTGTGAGGAAAAATGATGGTTTGCTTCGGATGTAAATAGACTATTGTCAATTGAACAAGGTGAATATAAAGAACAAATATCCAATTCCTAGGATAGATTTCTTATTTGACCAATTGTAAGGGTCAATTCATTTCTCAAAGATTGATCTCTAGTACGGCTACCATCAATTAAGGGTAAGAGAATGTGACATTCCCAAGATGGCATTTCAAATAAGGTACTGTCACTTTGAATTTGTGTTAATGTTATTTGGGTAGACGAATATGCTGGCAGTGTTTATAGATCTAATAAATAGGGTGTTCAAACCCTACCTTGATACTTTTATGGTGGTCTTCATTGACAATATCTTTATTTACTCTTAGGATGAGAAAGAGTATAAGAGTCACATGAGAGTTGTGCTTTAAAGCTTAAGGGACAGGGATTTGTTTGACAAATTTAATAAGTGTGAATTTAGGTTGAAAGAAGTGGTGTTTCTTGGTCATATAGTGTTCGGTGATGGGATCAAGGTTGATCGTAAGAAGATGGAGGCAGTGAGGAACTAACCTAGGCCATTATCTCCTTTGGACATTAGGAGGTTTTTGGGTCAAGCAAGGTATTATAGAAGGTTCATTGAAGGGTTCTCTTCCATCTCATATCCTATGAAGAAATTGACCCAAAAGAAAGAAAAGTTCTAATGTAAGGATGAGTGTGAGAAGAGTTTTCAAACTTTGAAGAATCTACTTGCCTCTGCTCCTATTTTAACTCTACCAGAAGGAATAGAAGGGTTCATTCTATAATGCGATATTTTAAAGGTCGGTTTGGGTTGTAATTTTAATGCAAAACGGCAAGGTAATATCCTATGATTCTAGGCAATTGATGGTACATAAGCTTAACTATCCTACCCATGATCTTGAGTTTGCAGTTGTTGTGTTTTCTTTAAGGATTTGGCAATATTACCTCTACGGGGTACATATGGATGTGTTTACCAATCACAAAAGTCTTCAATATGTGTTCACCCAAAAGGACCTTAATGTAGGGCAAATAAAGTAGCTTGAGCTCCTCAAAGATTTTGACAAGTTTGAATTATCATCCGAGTAAAGCCAATATTTTTGCCGATGCACTTTATAGGGTGTCTATGAGGAGTGTGGCTCATGTTGAGGAAAGGAATAGGGAGTTGGTAAAGGATGTTCACTGGTTGACTAGATTGTAGGTGAAGTTGAGTGGTTCCAGTGATAATTGTATGGTTGTGCAAAATGGGTTTGAATAATCTTTGATGGTGGATGTTAAGTCAAAACAAACTGACCCAACATTGGTGGAGTTAGAGAAATTGGTGAAAGAAAAGAAAATAGAGGTCTTTTTACAAAGGGGGAGATGGGGTACTTCACTGCCAAGATCGGTTATGTGTTCCAGATGTGGATGGCCTAAGAGATTTAAACTTAAGGAGCCTCATAATATTTCATAATCTATTTATTTTGGTTCAACTAAAATGTAGCGAGCCTTAAAGGTGATTTATTAGTATGTTGTCATGAAAAGGGATAGAGCAAGGTTCATGGTTGAATGCCCAAACCATCAACAAATTAAGGCCGAACACCATAGGCTGGGTAGCCTAGCCTAAGACATTGAAATACCCACTTGAAAGTGGGAAGATGTAAACGTAGACTTCATAGTGGGTTTGTCTCCTACTAAAAAATATCATGATTCGATTTGGGTGATTGTCAATAGAGTGATGAAGTCTACTCACTTTTTACTGGTCAAGACTTCTTATATCATCTATGATTATGCTAAATTGTATATGCAAAAATTGAAAAGCTTTTATGGTTTTCCTTTATCAATTATTTTGGATCGTGGTACCCAATTCAGTTCTTATTTTTGGAAATCATTTCAAAGGGGACTTGATACTAAGGTGAAGCTAAGTATTGCATTCCATCCTCAAACCGATGGACAAGCCGAGAAAATAATTCAAACACTAGAGGATATGTTAAGGGATTGTGTCTTAGAGGTCAAAGGGAATTAGGATGACCACCTACCACTCATTGGGTTTGGATACAACAATAGCTACCACTCGAGTATTGAGATGGCACCATTTGAGGCTTTGTATGGGAGGTCATATAGGTCTCCGGTTGGTTAGTTCAAAGGGGGTGAAATAATCTTTTTGGGTCCCGATTTGGTGCTTGAAGCTTTGGAAAAGGTAAGAATCATTAGGGAAAGTTTGAAGATGGCTCAAAGTCACCAAAGGTCCTATTTCTCTACTAGGATAAGGGATCTTGACTTTAATGTGGATAATTGGGTATACTTGAAGGTTTCACCCATGAAGGGTGTAGTTCGGCTTGGTAAAAAAAGAAAGTTGAGACCTAGGTATATAGAGCCTTATAGGACCGTGGGGCATGTTGGCGAGGTTGCTTATGAAGTAGAGTTGCCATTGGAGATGGCTATGGTTCATCCGGTATTCCATGTATCTATATTGAGAAAATATGTGGGTGATCCAAGTTCCATTGTTCCTTTAGAAGTAGTGAATGTTGATGAAAACTTGAACAATGAAGAGGTCCCAATTGTAAATTTGGACTGGCAAGTCAAGAGATTGAGGAAAAAAGAAGTTGCATACATTAAAGTCCTTTGGAGAAATCAACAAGTTGAATGCATTACATGAGAAGCAGAAGTAGATATGATGAAGCGATACCCTCATCTTTTTCACTCTACTCAAGCCTAAGGTACTATGTTATTCATGCATAAATTGTTTTAGACTCCTACGTTTCAGTTTTCCTATATCTTTCATATGCATGTATGTTCATGAAGTTGTTTTAAAGTCATGTTTTATATCAAGTATAAATGTCTCATGGTTTATGCATGTTTATATGTCATAGCATTCATGTTGGGTTCCTAGCTCTTGTTCTGTGTCTTTTTCTAAGCTAGTTGAATCTCATTCAAGGATGAATGATCCCAAGAGCAAGATATTGTAAGACCCCGGAAGTGGAAGAGTTGAAATAGAGAAAAAACTCAAGAAAACGAGACTGCACCTGAGTTTACGAGAGTGTATCCGATTCGTAGAAACTATTATGAGTCATAGGACTAATTTGTAGAAGGAAGGTTGAGGTTGAGAAGTTGGTTATGTCTGGAATAGGGTTTATGAGTCAGTTGACGATTCGTAGAAGTGATCATGACTTATAGAAATGAGTCGTCGTTAAACTGGCTGAGTAACTAAGCATGAAAAGCCTTAGTACCTACTCTACGACTCAGCAGGATGAGTTATAGAGATGTTTACTACTCGTAAGGATGAGTCATAGTGAAACTTTAGAGACCAGTTCTCAAGGTTTTTCTCAGACCTTATAGGACGAGTCATTTCTATGACACATCATTCTTCTACGACTCATAAGGACCATTGTTAGGAGTGTCTGACCATTGTTAAATAAAGTGAATTTCCATGTATCCTAGTTTTATATTCTAAGACCCTAGGAGCTATTGGACATTAACCCTATCCTTCACTTACCCAATTCTTCCAAAGTTCCCCACTCTCATTCACTCTAAAAATTTCCCAAGGCAAGAAGGTTAGTATCGAGGGTTTCACTTTCCAAACTAGGGTTTCATCCCAAGGTCTTCAAGTCTCCATTTTTCAAGCTTGCATTAGGACTTTATGCCCCAAGGTATAAGGGTTTTATTCATGGTTTCTTCCACCTATAGAGCCCAAGTAGTTTCTAAATTAATGGTTCAATTTCAATTGTGAATTTTATGGCTTTTCATATCACGATTCCAAATGCATAAATTATTGAGTATTTGAAGTTTCTTTACCTATGTTAGCTTATATGGGCTCTTAATTACATAAAATTGTTGATTTATCAAAGGTACTTATATGAAGGCATGAAAGGGTTTTAAAGTGAATTGGTGGATTGTTTCAAGTATGTTTTTAATTGGTGCATTCCATTACTCTCATGCATGCTAGCACTGACTTTAATGATTTGAAAGTTTAATTGAATATAACCCACATAGTTTTACTATGTTTTCGATGAAGTTTGACTTGAAAGCTTTTAACTCCAAATGAATGTTTATGAAAGTAATGTCTATGATTAAAAGGGAGTCTTATGAAATGAAAGAATGGTAAAATAATGTGAATGATAGGTTCTTACACAATGAGGACATTTCCAGCATATTTGAATCACTAAGGATTTTAATGAGCTATTCTACCGAATGCAATGTTTTAAATTCTCAAGATATATATTATGAATATTTTAAAGTCTTAAAGTATATGTATTATTATGTTACCATGATATATTATTTTCTAGTATTTGACTTAGCACCGAATAGGGAATTGAGGTGGTATTCAGTAAGGGAATTTTAGTAGAAATCCCTTATCTTATTAACTATGTGCCAACATAGGAACCCTTGTAAGTGTTTCGGCTAGTGGATCTACATATGGCCTTTGAAAGTTAAAGTTAAAGAAATGAATGAAGATTGGTGGAGCTCTACTCGGAAAGTAGTCTCCTCATGCCAACAAAGGGGGTTATGTTGGATTCTATGTAATAGATCGCATTGTCTTAATGTCGGCTATAGTTCTCTTCCCACAAATAAATATTTCAGATGCTATGTACTTAAGTACTCTTTCATTCACTTACTCATGTAATTTACCTTATAAAGTCTTAATCCATTTCATTGTCTTGCATGCCTGCATACTTAATACATTCAAAGTAGTAATGCATACTTTTCCCTACATGGTATCATCATGTAGGGTCCAGTGTACCTCCATATTCTTCTCCACTGGCTAATCTAGATTGTGTTTGAAGGCTACCTTGGTGAGTTCCCATGTTTTGGGTACAATACTTATTTATCTTTCTAGCTTATGATATTGAGACTTTTAGACAATTACCATGGCTTTTCATTCTATTTTAATTGAAGGTAAGCTAGGAACTTGTCTTAGCCCCGCTAAATCCAAATGTTAGAGTTATGGTTAGATGTATGTAAGTTGAAGATTTGCTATTACGGTTCTTGTTTTAATGTTTCCCATAGTTCCACTTTTCCCATATTTTCCACTTGCCTATTTAATTTCATCACCCATGAAAGGCTAAATGATTGCTAAGAGGTTTGGATGAGGTACCTCTGAGTCCCTCATTCTCCATGTCACGTCTAGGCCCTAGGATTGGGTCTTGACATTTCATAGACTTGTCAAATAGTGTTCAGTTTATATCCTAGAGTATGTTCTGAAAATATTGAGTTAGTCCTTATAGATTATTATATATATGAGTTTCTTGATTTATTAGATAGAATATTAATTGTATGTTTCACTAAGTTTATTTATGAGTTAAAGTCTTCTGCTGGGTGAGTTTGCTAGGCTAAGTGGTTTGCTTGGGAACAACAAGGTTTTTTGAATGTCGGCCATGCCTAGGGTGTAGGCTCGGGTGTGACAAACTTGATACCATAGAAAAGAGTTCAAGAGTCCTAGGTTATTTATGAAGCTGAGTATAGTGGAGTCCTCCTTATCAGTGTGAAGCGTGCCTAATATATAACAAGGAGGCTACAGGACATTAGGAACTATTTCACTTCCGTGCCACATCCATAACGAGGAGGTTATAGGACATTAGGAACTATTTCACTTACTTTGTACTCCATTTAATTCTATAGAGTTTAACTCTATCAAATGTCTTTCAAAGTCATGCGTTTCACAAATTTAGATCATACCTCTAAGAGAAATTGGAGCCAAAAGAACATCGCTGAGATCGAGGTTCCACAATAATCTCAAATGCAAACCCAAAACTGAGCTCAAACAGACAAGAATGAGAATGTGAATGGAACTCAAGAGGTTCTACATTCTGCTCAGCCTACCATGAATTTGGAGGCAAAATATAGGGGAGCTATCTCTATGCTTAGCCTATTCATTGAGGCCGACTATGGTTTCTAAAGCCCTCTAGTCCCTAGCGCTAGTTCTTTAGAGCCATCTATAGCTATGTGGATTAGAGATATTTTTAGGATGAACCCACCTTTTTCATAGGGTCCAAGGTTGAGGAGGATCATCAAAATTATATTGATGAGATGTGGAAGATCCTAAAAATTATGCATGCTAATGAGATTCAGAGAGCTGAGCTTGTTTCCTATCAGCTCAAGGATAAAGCTAATGTCTGATACAACCATTGGGAGGAAAGTATAGGAGAGGATATTAATCCTGCAGTCTAGGATGAGTTTGAAATTGAATTCCTAGACCACTTCTTTCCACAAGAGCTAAGGGAAGAAAAAGTTGAGAAGTTCGTTAACCTGAAAAAAGAGGGGTTGAATGTGAAAGATTACATTTTCAAGTTCATCCAATTGTCCAAATATACTCTAGAGATAGTTTTAGATGTGGTGTCTGTGATGATGAAGTTTGTCTCTAGCTTAGGCAAGCAGGTAAAGAGATAGTATAAGGCTTCATTGTTGATTTCAGACATGGATATTTCCATACTCATGGTCTAGGAACAATAGGTAGAGGAGGATAAGAAGAAGGATAAAGAGGATTATCAAAGTAAGAAGGTCAAGTCAGCAGGACTTGAGCTTAGTCATTGGAAACAAGGTAATATTAAGAGGTCTTTTTTTCAAAAGAGATCTTCAGGTATGTAGCATCTTCAACTAGTGTACCTGTATTCAACAAGAGGAATGACCAGAGGTCTCAAAGCAACCAGAACTTCATAGCGTAAGGCTCTCAATCATAGGGAAGTGTGGCCTTAGGTTCTTCACACAAACCGTCTTGTGGTATATGTGGAAGACTTGACTTCGGAGAGGGCCAGGATGTCACTAGAGGTTGCTATATATGTGGCCAGATAGGTTATTTTATATGGGACTGACCATCTGGTGTGAAAGGTAATATAGGCAACAAGGCTAAATATTCTTCGGAGGCACCGCCAAATAGAGGTTATCAGAATGATGCTACTTCAGGAAAAGGTAGAGGTCCAAACCATCTGTATGCTACAGCTAATTATCATGATCAGGAGAACTCACTAGATGTTGTCACTGGTATGGTTTGAGTCTTTTCCCTTGATTTTTATGCTTTACTAAATTCAGATGTTACCTTATCTTTTGTGACTTCTTATATGAATCCTTATGTATCATGATTGTTTAGTCTATGTCTACCATAGAAACACTTTTGCAGACTTAGTTGGTTTAGATACTATTGACTTTGATGTCATTCGTGGCATGGACTGGCTTTAGAATGGAAGGGTAGTCCTGTTTTTCCTAAGAGTCAATTCATTTTGTACGTTAAAGCTAGAAAGTTAGTTTCCAAAGGGTATATGTACCACATGGTCCTAGTTAGAGATGATAGTGTGGAGACACCATCCCTCCAGTCAGTTCTAGTCGTAAATAAATTTCCTGAAGTCATTCTTAAGGATTTGTCCGGAGTTTCTCTAGATAGGGAGATAGACTTCAGAATAGATGTTTTTCCTAATACGAACCTCTTTCTATTCCACTATATAGAATGGATCTTGCAAAGTTAAAGGAGTTGAAAAAGCAGTTCAATAACCTCTTATCAAAGGGTTCATTAGGCTGATTGTCTCACCTTGTTGCGCTCCTATCCTATTCATGCGAAAGAAAATGGTTCTTTGAGAATGTGTATTGACTATTGTTAGTTGAACAAGATCACCATAAATAATAAGTGTATGCTTCCAAGAATCAATGATATTTTTGACCAACTTCAGTGTGTCACTTGTTCCTCTAAGATAGACCTCAGATCAAGCTATCATCAGATAAAAATGAAGTAATGTGACATTCCAAAGAAAGCTTTCAGAATCATGTATGGTCATTATGAGTTCCTAGTCATGTCCATTGGTTTGACTAACACTTCTACAAAATTTATGGATCTCATGAATAAAGTATTCAAGCAATATTTGGACATTTTTGTTATCATGTATATCGATGACATTCAAATTTATTCAAGGAATAAGGAAGAGCATTCCAACCATCTCAAAATTGGATTCCAAACTCTCAAGAAAGAGGGGTTGTATACTATATTTTTGAAATGTTAGTTTTTGCTTCCAACTATGGCATTCTTAGGCTATATTATTTCTTGTGATGGTATTCGAGTGGACTCGCAGAAGATAAAAGTTATAAAAAATTGGCCTAGACCCATATCCCTGACTGACATAAGAAGTTTCTTAGGTTTGGTTGGTTACTACTGGAGATTTATTGAAGGAATTTCATCCATTTCATCGCCGTTGACTAAGTTAACTCAGAAGAAGACTAGGTTTCAATAGTTCGACACTTGTGAGAAAAGTTTTCAAGAGTTAAAAATGAGGTTGACTAATGCTCTAATTTTTTCCCTACCTGAGAGAACAGATGGATTCTTCTTATATTGTGATGCGTCAAAAATTTGATTGGGTTGTATGTTGATGCAGAAAGGAAAAGTAATATCTTATTCTTCTAACAATTCAAGATTCACGAAATGAATTATACGGCGTATGATCTGGAGTTAACAATGGTAGAATTTTCTCTCAAGATTTGGCATCATTAACTTTATCGAATGCATGTTGAGGTGTTCAAAGGGCACAAGTGCTTGTAGTATTTGTTTTGCCAGAAAGAGATGAACCTGAGGTAGAGGAGATGGCTTGAGTTGCTCAAGGAATATGACAAGAGTATTCTCTACAATCCAAGTAAAGCTAATGTTATTACTGATACTCTTAGCAGGTTGCCTATGGGAGTACCACTCACGTTGGGGAAGAGAAGAAAGAATTGGCCAGAGAAGGACATAGGCTCGCACGATTAGGTATTCATCTTGTGGACTCTAATAAGGGAGGTGTGATTTTTCAAAATAGAGATGAGTCTTCAATATTTTTGGACGTAAAAGAAAAGAAAAGAAAGATCAAGATCCTATTCTCCTCCAATTGAAGGAAGATGTCCATAAACAAAAAGTGATGGCTTTTGTTAAAGGGGGAGATGGAGTATTGAGATATCAAGTTAGGTTATGTGTTCCAAATATTGTTTGTATTCAAGATAAAATTATGGCAGAGGCCCATTGATCTAGATATCCAATTCATCTAGGCTCAACAAATCTGTACCATTACTTGGGAGAGGTCTATTGGTGGAGTGGTATGAAGAGAGACATAACAGAGTTTGTATCCAAGTTCCCTGATTGCCAACTAGTAAAAGTGGAGCATCAAAGGCCTTCTTTTATATCTAAGACTACATAGTTGTCAGAATGGTAGTTGGAGTTGATAAATATGAATTTCATTACAGGTCTATCGCGGTCTCACTGATAGCATAATTCGATCTAGGTGATTATGGAGAGAATGACCAAGTCAGCCCACTTTGTTTCCATGAAAACTACAGATTTATTAGAGGATTATGTATGGTTGTATGTTAGAGAGATAGTAAAACTGCATGGAGTTTAATTTCCCATTATCTTAGACAGTTGTACTCAATTCACTGCACAATTTTTGAAGTCATTTTAGAAAGGTTTGGGTTCGAAGGTGAATCTTAGTACACCTTAATTTCCATCTGTAAATAGATGGCTAGGCAGGACGTACAATAAAAATTCTTGAACATATGTTGAGGGCCTATGTTACCGACTTCAAAGGTAGTTGGTATGACCATTTATACCTTATTGAGTTTGCTTACAACAATAGTTTTCATTCGAGCATCCAAATGGCTCCATAAAAGGCCATTTATGGGAGGAGATATTGATCTCCAATTGGTTGATTCAAGGTTGGTGAAGTTGAATTATGATAGGGTCAGACATAGTTCCTCAATCTATGGAGAAGGTAAAGATTATTCAAGAGAGGCTAAAGACAACCCAAAGTCGTTAAAAATCCTACACCAATACTAGGAGAAGAGAATTAGAGTTTGAAGTCAATGATTGGATATATTTGAAAGTTTATCCCATGAAGGGATTTATTAGATTTTGAAATAAAGGGAAGTAGAGTCCGCATTACATCGGTCCTTACTAGATCATAATGAGTGTTGGTAATATTGCCTATGAGTTAGAGCTTCCACCTGAGTTAGATGTCGTACATCTAGTGTTCCATATCTCCATGCTTAAGAAGTGCTTAGGAGATATTTCACTCATTGTTCCTACATAAAATATTGGGGTGAAAGATAGTTTGTCCTATGATGAGGCTCCTGTCCAGATTCTTAATTGTCAGGTTCATAAATGGAGAACTAAGGAGATCACTTCAGTGAAAGTTTTATGGCGAAATTAATTTTTTGTGTAGGCTACATAGGTTAGTTAATAGGTTAGAATAAACTCCCAAAATTCATCCACACTCACCAATAAAAACATAAGGAACCAAAATACCCTGAATTTAAAATTGAAGTCTCATCTGAATGGAGGACCCACCATGGTCTGTGAATCCCTAAAAAGGTTATTGTGGTGCCTGTGGTACTAAGGGGGTGTTGGATTTGGAAAGGTTGGCCAGCACAACTGGTGGTACTCATTACAGACCATGGTTTCTCTCGTGAACCTCTCCCCTAATCACTCGAGTTCCAAGGCTTCACCACAATGCTGAATACGACCTATATTCATGTTCATGGCTCGTAAACTAGGTCCGTAGAGGAAAAAGGTGAAAGTTATAGGAAAACACCCTTTAGACTTCATTTTTCGATTTTTCCCACTTTTGGGGTCTTACAATATGCCACCCTTGGGAAAATTCGTCCTTGAACGTTACTCAAACTAGCATGAATAGTATAGGAAGGAGTCATAGCAACCCAACATGAATGCAAAATATATTGAAAATGCATATAACATGGAATACTCAATCTTAAGCTAAAACATGACTTCAAAACTTATTTCATCAATATGAATGTATATGAAAATATGAGAATGTACGAAAGACATGGTTTTGGCTGAGTGGATCATGAAGGAACTAAATGCCTCAACTAGGAACAGAAGGGGGAAAATGAGGATATTATGAAATCATATCGGCTTCTCCTTCCCAGGTATCACGCTCAACCTCTTGATAAAACCTTGACTTAAGCTACTTCCTTGTTTACGAACTTCCTAACTTTCCAGTCTAGGATCTCAATCAGAATTTCCTCATAAGAGACAATCTCTTTCATATCAATACTGTCCAAAGGAACAATAGAGCTTGGATCACTAATAAACTTCCCCAACAAAGGCACATGAAACACCAAATGCACCGATGTCAAATCTGGAGGAAAATCCAACTTATAAGCCACCTTGACAATCTGCCTGAAAATCTTATAGGAGCCAACATAGAGTGGACTTAGCTTCCCTTTCATACCAAAATACATCACAACCTTTATGGGTGAAATTTTCAAGTAAACTCAATTATTAACCTCAAATTCAAGTTCTATTTTCCTCACATCCAAATAGGATTTTTGTCAACTCTGGGCGGTGTTCAATCTTTCTCAAATAAATCTAACCTTTTCTATAGCCTCATGGACCAACAAGGGTCATAACAAGACAACTTCACCAACTTTAAACCAACCAATAGGAGACGTACACCTCCTACCATATAATGTCTCAAATGGAGTCATCTCATGCTATGATTTTAAATTTTATTATAGGCAAACTCTATCAATAGTAAATAATCATACTAATGACCTTTGAAATCAATGACATAGACTCTTAACATGTCCGCTAAGGTCTGAATGGTATGCTCGGCCTGACCTTCTGTTTGTGGGTGAAAAGTAGTACTAAGGTTGACTTGAGTACCAAGACCCTTTTGGAAAGATCTCCAAAATTGAGTGGTAAACTGAGTACCTCGATCTGAAATGATAGGTAATGGCGCACCATGAAATTTAACCAACTCTCGAATATACAACTTAGCATAGTCTTTGGCTGAATATAAAGTCTTAACAAGAAGAAAATGAGCCAACTTAGTCATTTGTTTAGCAACCACCAAAATAAAATAATATTGCCTACTAGTATGAAACACCAAATGCACCGATGTCAAATCTGGAGGCAAATCCAACTTATAAGCCACCTTGACAATCTGCCTCAAAATCTGATATAAGCCAACATAGAGTGGACTTAGCTTCCCTTTCATACCAAAATACATCACATCTTTTATGGGTGAAATTTTCAAGTAAACTCAATTATTAACCTCAAATTCAAGTTCTATTTTCCTCACATCCAAATAGGATTTTTGTCAACTCTGGGCGGTGTTCAATCTTTCTCAAATAAATCTAACCTTTTCCATAGCCTCATGTACCAACAAGGGTCATAACAAGACAACTTCACCAACTTTAAATCAACCAATAGGAGACGTACACCTCCTACCATATAATGTCTCAAATGGAGCCATCTCATGCTATGATGATAATTGTTATTATAGGCAAAGTCTATCAATAGCAAATAATCATACTAATGACCTTTGAAATCAATGACATAGACTCTTAACATGTCCGCTAAGGTCTGAATGGTATGCTCAGCCTGACCTTCTATTTGTGGGTGAAAAGTAGTACTAAGCTTGACTTGAGTACCAAGACCCTTTTGGAAAGATCTCCAAAATTGAGTGGTAAACTGAGTACCTCGATCTGAAATGATAGGCAATGGCGCACCATGAAATTTAACCAACTCTTGAATATACAACTTAGCATAGTCTTTGGCTGAATATGAAGTCTTAACAAGAAGAAAATGAGCCAACTTATTCATTTGTTTAGCAACCACCAAAATAAAATCATATTGCCTACTAGTATGAGGAAAACCTGTAATGAAATCCATATTCAAGGCTTCCCACTATCAAGTAGGAATCTCAATATCTTGATCCAAACTACCATTTTTTGATGCTCAACTTTCACTTGTTTACAATTTAGACATTTAGCCATGAACTCCGTAATATCCCTCTTCATGACATTCCAATAATACACATCCCTCAAATCATAATACATATTTGGGAAACCCAGATGAATAGAATACCATAAACTATGGGCCTCATACAATATCATTTCCCTCAAACCATCAACATTGGGAGCACACAATAAACCTTGATATCTTAAAATACCATGTCCCCTTTGGGAGAAAGCCTCAATGGATTTTTCGGTAATCGGTTTCTTCAACTCAACAAAAATAGGATTATTATGTTTTTGGCCTAACATCAGCCACAATAGACGATTATAAACCATTCTGCACACAATCACACCATCATCCTTAGAATCAACCAAGCGAATACCTAAATGGGCCAATCTATGAACATCCCAAACTAACTCTTTCTTCATATCCTCAAAATGGGAAACACTATTCATGAACAATGTATTAAAAGCATCGAAAACCACAGTTGCCTTTTTCAGATGCTATAACACACTCATGTCATAGTTTTTCAATAATTCAGCCATCTCCTTTGTCAAAGATTTAAATCTTTTTGAGTGAACACATATTGCAATTGTGATCGGAGAATACATCCACATGGAAACCATATAAATAGTATCTCCACAACTTTAAGTAAAATACCAAAACCGCCAACTCTAAGTCATGGGTTTGGTAGTTCTTCTAATGCACCTTGCATTGAGTAGAACTACAGGCTATCACTTTACCATTTTGCATTAGAACACATCCAAAACCTTGAGTTGTCTGAAAGTACAAGCTATCACTTTACCATTTTGCATTAGAACACATCCAAAATCGACTAGTGAGGCAGCGCAATAGACAACACACCCATCAGAACCTTCCAACAAGGTCAACACTAGGGAGGAAGTAAGTTTATCCTTAAACTCTTGAAAATTCTTCTCACATGACTCGAACCATTGGAATTTCACCTTCTTTTCAGTCAAAGTAGTCAAGGGAGATGTGATTGAAGAGAAACCTTTACAAATCATCTATATTTATTAGATAAACCTAAGAAATTCCAAATTTTGGAAGGAGACAATGGTCTAGGCCAATTCTTAACTGCTTAGGTCTTCTTAGGATCAGCCATAATACCTTCACCGGATATAATATGGATAAGGAAAGCAACTGACGTCAACAAAAATTCACACTTGCTAAACTTAACAAACAACTGACGGTCCTTGAGAATTTGCAAGACAATCCTCAAATAACAGGCATGCTCTTCCTCACTCCAAGAATAGATCAAAATATCATCAATGAATACAATTATGAACATGTCCAAATATTGATTGAACACCCTGTTCATCAGATCCATAAAAGTTGCAGGAGCATTTGTTAGTATAGAAGATATAAGTAACAATTCAACGTGATCATACCAAGTACTAAAAGCCATCTTTAAAAATGTCACATTCCCTTTCTCGAAGTTGATGTTAACCTAATTGGAGATCAATTTTTGAAAATTAACTCAATCCTTGAAGTTGACCAAAAAAGTCATCAATCTTAGAATATGATACTTATTCTTAATTATGAAGTTGTTAAACTGCTGATAGTAAATACATATACGGAGATAACCATTCTTTTTTCTAACCAAGAGAATCGGAGTTCCCCATGGAGAAATACTTGGTATAATGAAACCCTTATCCAACAAATCTTTCAACTAGTTCTTCAATTCTTTCAATTCTGTTGGGCCATTCGATAAGGAGGAATAGAGATAGGATGGTATCGGGAAGAAGATTGATACCAAAGTCTATTTTCCTTTTGAGAGGGATGCTTGAGAGATTATTGGGGAAAACTTTCAAAAACTCATTAACAATTGAAACTGACTCAAGAGTAGGAGCTTCAGAATTAGTATATCTAGCTAAAACTAGATGATAGATGTAACCTTTAGAAATCATTTTCCGAGCTTGAAGGCATTAGATGAATTGAACCTTAAAAATAGAATTACTACCTTTCAACTTTAGGACTGGATCATTTAGAAATTGAAACTTAACCATACGAGTTCTATAACATATAGAGGCATAACATGCATGAATTCAATCCATATCGAGGATAACATCAAAATTGGTCATATAAAGCTCTACAAGATCAATTGAGGTGATTTTATGAAAAAGTGAAATTGGATAATTTGATAGACTCTTTTATCCACAACTAAATAATCAGTAGGACCATAGATCAAAAAATGATCTAAACATATCTTAGTAATAACAATGAATTTCATAGCAAGGTAAGGTGCAACAAATGATAGTGTAGCACCGGGTCTAACAATTCATAAACATAAAAGTCAATGACTTTTAACATATCAGTCACAAAGTCGAGGGAATCCTCTAACTCATGATGAGTCTAAAGGCATAAAATTTGTTTTGGCCCTGATTGCCACCTAAAGTAGTAGCATGCTGATATGAATGACTAATAGTGTGAGTTTAAGTCAGGGGTATAGTTCCACCCCTATACTCTTTCGCATAATGTCTGGCTTTCCACACTTGTAGCATACATTTGATCTCAATAAGCACTATCCCTTGTGATTTCTTCCACACTTCTTGCATGAAGGGAATACTTGACCACTCAGAGCTCCTCCTTATGCCTTAGGATTGGGCACCTTATCTTTCTCAAATTTCAAAGCTGGAGTGTTTGATCAATTTTGGATAGAGTACTTTTATGAAATTGAGAACGACCACCATTTCCAGACATACATGTGAGAAATTTCAACCAGCGGTTCAAGCCCTCTTGAATTCCCTCTTAGACCTCTTTTTTAGCATTTCCTCTTCGATTTGCTCAGCATGTGTCATAAGCCTTAAAATGTCTATCTATTTTATAAGCATGGCGGTTCTACAATCTTTTACCCCCAAATTTGATACACCCAAAACAAACTTGCTCATACAGGCCCTTGGGTCTGAAACCATGAATGGAGCATATTTGGAAATCTTCATAAACTTTAGGGCATACTTCCTAACACTCACATTACCTTGGCACAAACTGATGAACCCTTGCACCTTAGCCTTCCTTAACTCCAATGAAAAAACCAATCAAGAAAAGCATCTTTGATTTCCTCCCACTCAATTGGACCATTATTTCCACCCCTATCACCCTTCTATTAATCATACCATACTTGAGCAACCTCTTTGAGTTGATAATCCCTCCGACCCTTCTATTGATCATACCATACCTAAGAAACCATATTGAGTTGACATGCCTTTAATTCTGCTGTTTTGAATCGGGATAATACCCATAATATCAATGATCTTACCAATACCCTCTATGAAATCTTTTGGATCCTCATCCACCTTAGAACCATGGAACTCGAGAGCGTTCATACGGGTGAGATCACAAACCCAGATGCCATCATACCTACATTCGGATTAACTAAAGATACTACCTCTGGTTCACTTGAACCGTCATAGCTTGAGCAAGACTTGGAAAGCGACTCTAAACTCCGTATGCGACACTTGTTAATTCAATAGGTCATTTGGAGTTTTTTGCTCCTCCTCAATATTTCTTTGGATGGGTATCTTCATAAAGGCATGATTTTGTAATCACAAAGAAAAAACATTAGAGGAGATTCCAACTCTATCGCATGATGAGATCATAAAAGAAATGATATTTTTCCTAAGATGCCTCATAACCTCTTATTCATTGATGTGGCGCGTTTTGCATCGATTAAAAGAATATACTCGATGTGGCATGTTAGACTCTCTGAGATGCTTTAAACCTTGTGCTCTGATGCCAAGTTTGTCATAACTCAAGCTAATCCCTAGGTGCGACAAGGGAATTAGAATCCTGAAGGACCCCAACCAATCTTCTTAGCATATCAATCATGAATATAAATAAGGTAAATAAGAAAATAGGCTAAAGCATAGACATGGAAGCATAGTCTCAATATAAAGCATAAGTCTCAAAATTCAAAATGAAAGACAACATAGACTCTAAATAGCCAACATGACTCTACTAACTAGATGGGGGCGTAAGATAAGATCCTAGCTCACCAATAACAATATAAGATAAATGAAATAGTCAAATGACGCTATGAAAATAAAGTTTCTTATCCTTGAAGCATGAGGACTCACCATAAGTGCTAGTCTAGGCTCACCTCAAGTTATAAATAGAAGGTGCATGATGATCATCTGTCCTTACATTATAATATGATGTAGGTAAAGAGTATACGTTAGTACATGGAATACACTAAGTATGTGATAAATATGCATGAACAATAAACATAGGACATAATCAATCTGAATCATGAGATGCAAGACCAATATCTTAAAATATGAGTAGAACCATGAAAACCTTAAAAACATAATAACTATTGGTCAATGCATCAAAACATCATTATCATGAGAACTTTATACCTTTTTTCTAACTAGCGTGGGATAGGACATTAACCAATACTTAAGACCATGCGAGCTTTTACATGAAACTTGATGATCCCCATAAGGAGAATGGGGAGGCTACCTTTCTAGGGTAGACTCTATCATGGTACTCATTTTACCTATGCTATATGTGGATCCACTAGCTTCACCATATTGGCATCATAAACCTATGCGGGCAATGCAGTTAAGGACTAAAGGTTGCTACTAGGATTCTCTTGGGTAGCTATAATAGCGACCTTACCAAGCCCCACCTTAACGTCCTCTCAGTTCTTAGTCATTATCCCAACGGAACTTCATGAAAACATATTCATTAACATCATTAGAAAAGGTTATAATAGACTCTACTCTATCTTTATAAAATAAACATAAGTGTATCTCCTCTATCATCTTCATCATACTAAAATCATAAGAATGGCTCATTAATTTGATTGATTCGTAAGAATCTATGAGTTGGTGAGAATTGTCATTTTACCTCTTTAACTTGTTAGTGCAAGTATTATCATTATTGCACCATAACTTTGCTTAAAGAAATATTGAAAAATCATTCATAATATTTCATGATTCACCTATAAACTTTGGAAATCATTCATAAAGAATTCATTGAAATCTCTTGAAAAGCATGATCATAATTCATTGAAAACAAACTTAAAACTAGCATATAGCATAGGTCTTTGTAATTCATCTTGAAATCCTGTATTATAATGTGAAATATGCATAATTTAATCAATAATCATAATATATATCATGAGTAAGAATACCCAATGCAACATCAAAATATTAGGAATTTTAGAAGAAGAAATCAGAAGAAAATTTGAGAGAAAACTTGGGATTCCGTGGGTGAAATGGCCCAAGGAATAATTCACACATACCTTAACCTTTAGATGCCCTAACATGAAGGAATTAAAGATTAAACCTTGAAGAACTCTCTTCAATTACTTGAGGAAGAAGAAGTCTCTTGAGAGAGAACTTTTAGAGAGAAGATTTTGATTTAGAGTGTTAGTGTGAGAATGAGAGGTTTAGGAGGGCTTAGGGTAGTTATTAGCTTAGAATAAACTCCTAAAAACTATCGACATTCATTAATAAAAACATTTGGAAAGACCAAAATACACCCAACTTAAAATTGAAATCTCATCTGAACGGGGGAGTCTCTATGGTCTGTTAAGCCCCATACGGGCTGTGGTGGTGGTCGTAGTCCTAAAGGGGAGTTAGATTTTGGAAGGTTGTCCACCATAGCTCGTGGTGATCACCATGAATTGTGGTCCATCTCGTAAACCCTTCCCTTAATCACTTGAGTTCCAAAGCTTCACCACGATGCCGAATACACCCCATACACATGTTCATGGCTCATGAACTAGGCCCGTAGAGGGCATCTGGTGTAAAAGCTAAAAAAATTTAGGAAAACACCATTCTGACATCGTTTTGACTCTTCTAACTTCCGAGGTCTTACAAAAGTCATAACTTAGTCATCATTCGAGGACGAATGATCCTAAAGGGGAGAGATTGTAACACCCTAAACTAGCCTAGACCAAGTACCTAAACCAAGAGAAAAAATGAGGAAAAGGTATGTCAAGTAGACTAACAAACCTATGAGTGGAACCTACGGTCCCTATGAGGTCGTAGGCACCCGAACACTTATAAAAATTTTGAGTTCCTCCACCTTACCTATGAGTGGCTTCTACGGCTCTTAGGAGTTCCTACAGACCATAGGAAGGACTCGTGGGAGAGGCTGATAGACTTAGTATCTCTTGAGTTGGAGCATTTTACCTATGAGTTAGCAGGATGGTCTGTAGACTATCCTATGACCCATAGTAAAGAGTTCGTAGACTCCACCTTCAGATGAGCTTTGGAAAATCCCTCTACGAGTTAGCAAGATGACTCGTCAATAGGTTTATGACCCTTAGGCTCTTGGTCATAGAACCTCTCACCAATTTCTAAAAAGTCCAACATTTGGATCAGGGTCCCTATGAGTGACCTTTTACGATTTGTAGGAGTACCAATGGGTCATTGGAAGTGCCTATAGACGACCCAAATTCAATTTTAATATGGGTGAGTTTGTTCTTTTTCCCCTTGTCCAAACTAGACCCAAGCTGTTTTAGGACTAAAATTAGTCCCTTATCAGTAACCAAGGGGGTTTTCACTCTCGTTAACAGTTATAACTTTTGAGAGCAAGGATTAGTTAAGAGGAGTAGAGGTAGGGTTCAAGGTTTTCAAGAGAGGTCTTCAATTTTTGATTAGGCAATATTCGTTCTAGTTATGTAAGGATATCATAATGTTGGAGAAAGTTCTTCCTTGTGGTCTACATCTCTATATAGCCTACTTGAGTTTTTAGGTTTGAGTTCTAAATTCATATAATGTGGATTCTTGAGTTATTTATCTAAATTTCAGTAAGTTTTTGTATATCTTCAACTACGCATTGATAAGTTTCCATGAGTTGATTGATTAAGATTTTGTTTTCATGTTTAAATTCACAAGAATCCTAGTTGAGTCTTGCGTTTAACAATTTATTATTGAGCATGAGTTGAGAATTCTCTTAATAACTATTTTTAGCATGACTATTATTGAGTATACATTATTGAGAATTTTATAGATCTATTTTGAGATTGCATTGAGAAGTTAAATTATTGGATTTAAATATATTCATTGAGTTGAGAT
Organism: Solanum dulcamara; assembly: GCF_947179165.1. NCBI lineage: Eukaryota > Viridiplantae > Streptophyta > Magnoliopsida > Solanales > Solanaceae > Solanum > Solanum dulcamara. The sequence continues at coordinate 57,126,490 of NC_077239.1, read as the reverse complement.
TACAATTATTTTAAAGAGAAGATATGAGTTGAGATGAGTTGTGTTTTGAGCTAAGTCCAAATGAAACTAAGTGAGTTAAATGAGTAAACACACTCACTTGAAATATGAGCATAATAATTATTCTTTTGGGAGTAGTATTGAGCATTGATTTGGGTAAGAGTTCAGATAACTCAAACCCCATAAACTATGTAGCTAGCATACGATAGGATTGTGATAGTTGTTTCAGGCGACTCCTTGGCCTCATTGAGGGATTTTGTATGGATACATGAGATGATTTTGCATCCCTTACCCTGCCAAGGTACTGGACACATTTGGCAACAACAATAGTTTATGTTATCATCATGTAGCTCATAAGTGATGGTTGTCGGTTAGAGAAAATCTCCAAGAGGTAAAGCATTATATTTTCCTATACTTAGTTGCATTGTTATTTCTTTTATATTTAAAGCGTCTTCTTTTATTATGTTCCACGCTTATTTGAGTTGGTCTATTTTCAGAGCTGAGCTCTTGAGTTGAGTTTCCTGACATAAATTTCATTTTTTTATTTTACATACTCGTACATTTCATGTACTAACGTTATTTGACCTGCACCATTTTATGATGCAACTACAAGTAATAGAGATCCTCAACAAGTGCACTGTTAAAGATCAATTTCCACTCAGCTTTGGTGAGACATCTTCTCATTCAGAGGCACTCTTGAGTCTTTACTTTTTAGTTGTTATTTATCAGTTTGAGAATGTTGTGGGCCTATTCCAATAATTATTTCAGAGTCAGTATTTTAGAGGCTTCATTGAATAGTAAGATAGTGTTTAGTTTATTTCCTAGAGTATGTTCTAAAAATATTTAATTAAGCCTCATACAATATAATATATTTGAGTTTCATAATTTATGCCAAAGAGTTTAATTTTATGTTTTATTGAGTCCATCTGAGTTTATTTACGAGTTAAAGTCTTCTGCTAAGTGAGTTAACTAGGCCAAGTGGTTCTCTTGGGACAAATAAGGGTTTTCGAATGCTGTCCACGCCCAGAGTGTAGGCTTGGGGTGTGACATATATGCCCCCAAAACCTTGCAGTGTCAGTGTCTGCTGAGGCTAGAACAAGCTCAAAGGTAGAACCCAAACGATAAAATATCACAACAACAGCAATTAATCACAAACAACTTCAATACAATCATAACATGTTTTTGAGGCTGCTAAGGAAGGAATGTTGTTGACAGACACTATATCATGTTGTGATAGCCAACTCAATAGTATAAGGCCACAAGTTCAATATCATCATTATGGGTTGTATATCATCATTATTCAACCAAAGACTCAAAGGTGTCACTATGAATATCAACCAATTGATCGTAATGCAACAAATGCAAGAATCAACGAGACCATAAGAATAAGCTATAACTAATCGATAAGGCCTTTAGGTTTTCATTATGAACAGATCACATAAACAAAATAAATAAAATAACAATATCTACGAATAATTAACTAATAACAACAAAAACAAGTGATCAATATCCCACAAGAGCAACATGCTCTTGGCACAGTAAAACAAGACATATTTCATCTTGTTTAGTCTGAGAACCATCATATATGACTCTAAGAAAGATGCGTACCAACCCCCCACTCCCTCAACCACTTTAACACCATAAACATGTAACAATAATTACCCCACTCAATGAGATAAAGAGTTTTCCAAGACATCCAAAACACCACTCTATGGCTTGAAAAACTATATAAATAACACTAAAACATGGAATTATGAAGGAGGTCATAGGAGGAAGATTACATTGACAAAAATATTTTGAAATCCTAAGCTAAACAAGTTGTTAGAAGGACACACCACCGCTACTAAGTCATAACTTCACTAAAATGCAACTATAACATGTTCCCAATGTTACCAATGATATCTGAAGTTGGAAATAACTAAACATCATTAATATTTGAATTACTATCTTACAGTGAAAGGTTTGTATACCTTATGGTTGTAGAGTATTAAAATCACAAACCAAAATAATTACTCCAAGTCTCTTGTTTGAATCACTAGGAAACAAAGATTATATTCCACAAACGGAATGCCTCTTTGAGTTAATGTTAATATGGGAAGATAGAGATAATTTCTATTTATATTTCTTCGTCTATTTTTCTTGATCCATTTTAAATATGAAATTGTCACTATTTCATAAAGAGAGTTTGAGCAGTTACTGTAGAAACGTAATTTTGACCGAACCTGATATGTTACACCATTTTTAGTGCTTAAATATTTCTTTTAAATCTAAATTAAATATTTTGGTTTTATCTTAGTTTTATTAAGTTTATTTTAAAAATATTTGAAAACTACAAAAAAATAGAGCCATATAATATAGGTTTTATTTTAAAGAAAACAAAATTTACAAAAAAATATATATGTTTTCTTTTAATTTTTAGTTTAATAAATAATCTAGTATTTTCTAAATTATATTTTTTCAGGTTACTTTCTTGTCTTCTCATGGAAGGGGAGAGTCTCCCTCATTTATGTTTTCTTAGTCGACTTGTATCGGGAGGAGTCCTATCATAGGTTTACTGCTTTCTAATTATAGATAGCTCCTTTTGCTACGGGGATGAGTTAGCCGACCTTAATAGGTTAGCCGACTTATGAACCAACATAGGATCGGAGGTAAGGTTTATGTCCCCCTCCTTGTATTTTTCTATTTTATTTTTATGTTAAGGCTTGGGGGTGATGCTCAACCCCTGACTGTGCACGAGAGGTGGGAGCCTCGTGTAGGGTCTGTTCCCATAAAAAAAAAAAAAAAAGCCCATTAATCTACCCACTTATCACGACCCAATTTTTCAAGTTGTGATGGCACCTATCATAATCCACCGGTAGGTAAGCTAAATCCGTAACCCGAAATTGCTAGTAATGGATATATGGGCGGAGATAAATAACAGAAAAGAAGAACAACAAAAATAATACAAGGAAACCCAAAAATATATACATAAGCAAAATGAATCCCTCCCTGAACCTGGAAGTCACTAATACACAAAATATACACATGAGTATAAGTTCAAAAGTGGACAAAAATTATATATACAACACCGGCTAGTCTCAAAAGTACAAAAAGACGGGTCCTCCCAGCTGAGGGATACAGAAATGATCTCAAACCTACATCTGCTCACCCTAGTCTCCATATCTAGCTGCAACAGGCTCAATCTATCAACGACAGTAGCTGGTACTCTAACCTGCAACACAAAATTAGATGCAAAGTATAGTATGAGTATAAAATATAAGGTATCCAGTAAGTATCATAGGTCAACTGTGCAAGGAAGGTGAAGCAATATCAAAAATAGTAATAAATTAAACAGAAGCCATAATATAATGTCTAAGGTATGGAAAAGTATCAGTAATAACTATAGGCTAAAATAAGCTATGGGATCTACACTAAGTACACTCAACCGGGCTCCTCTAAGCCCCTTCGGGACATATGTGTGCAATTTAAACTAAAACCCGACCCTTGGAGTACATAGAATGACTACGCTAAATAGGGTAGGAGCTAGGGTTCTCAAGGAGTCAATGCCCTAGGGACTAAGGCCTGCCTATAACCTTGGATACTCATCCAATTTGACAGTGTGGTAGAGGCAGGGTGGGCCTATAACCCTTAACTCACCATAAATGGCCAACTCAATAGAGGTAGGGTCTGTACCCCAAAGCTTATTTATAAACAATTAATCAGTAGAGGCAAGGCATGTACTCCGATGCTCTACATAAGTAGGGATCCATAGAGGCAGGGCATGTACCCTGATGCTCGACGCAAGTATGTAATCCAGATACCAATCCAACCTCTTTATCTATCAGATTCCTAGTAAATCACCCAAAGCTCTATTTCCTTAGAAATTCCAGGCCATGAATATATAAATTATGTAACACTTCAAAAGTTGGACAGTCAGAAAATAAGGAACAAAAGCTAAAAACCCAAAAAAGTTCAGTTTTAGGCACCATGTGATGACCACGAAGGCCATCAAGGGCCATAGACATCACCATGGCACGTAGTAAGCCACCGTGATGGTGGTTCTAAAACTTAGTCCTATAGAGAAGGGACTATGACAAGGGACCACGGGCCGTGGCGAGCACTACGAGTCATGGTGCCCTCTGAAGGCCCTTAGAAAATTTCCAAAAGTAGGGACCATGCTTGAAAACCATGGGCCATGTATCCCTTTACGGACCATGGTGGGTTTCTTGGTGGTCGTACCATGCCCGTGATTCACAGATTGTGATAACCTCCACGGATCGTAAAGGTCTCCGTGAAGGAAGTCCTAAAACTCTTCCCCTGCAACCCCAGGATTCAAGATCAAGTCTAACCTTATGGACACCACCACGAGCCATGGTGAGGATCACGGACCGTGATGGGTCCTCCATGAAGTCCCAGGTTTTAGTTAAATAAAGGGTAATTTGGTCATTTCCCAATTCCTTGATTAATGTATGTGGACGTTTTGGGGACTAGATTCATTATGTAATTGTCCTAAATACTCCTAAGTCTATTATTTTATCTCATCAACTCTAATATCACTTTTAAGAGTTCTCTCCCAAGGTTCCTCAGGAGAACTTCATCTTCTTCAAGTTTTGGCTAGGGTTTCTTCAAGAACAATACTCCTTTCTTAATTCCAAGTTCAAATTCATTCAAGGTATGTGAGGATTAATCTATAGGTTCCTTTTACCCATGAAGTCCCAAGATTTTATTCGAAATCTCGTTAATTTTAATTGGGGTGTAACCCTAAGTTGATGGATTGTATTTGGCTATTTTTATTTATGTTTTTAATCATTATAAATGATCATTATAAGTATGTTTCTATATTAATTGCATAATTTAAAGTTGAATTATGAATTCTCATGCATGAAGCTATTTTTAATGATGATACACATGAAGCATGTGGAGATCTATTGATCAATATGAATTTTGAGAATGGATGGTTAATCGCCGCCTCCTTGTCCTGGAGGCTCTCTGGCCGATTATAAAGTTCAATAATTTCATGTATTGTCATAGTTTTCATCCAAATTGACTATGTATATGAGTTTTATTTTAAATTCAAATATGAATTATGGTCATGGATAAAAATTATGTTCAAGTTATGAAGAAAGGTGACATAGGATCCTTAATTGGTGACCTAGGAACCTAAGACATGAATTATGTAAGTATAATATTGCAAGTATCACATGAAAATGAGCTAATACATGAATCATGAAATTTATGAACAAGTTTATGATATATGCTAAGTATGATTACTATGTTATGTATTCCATGGAATTTGACTTAGCACCGAATAATTACTTGAGGTGGAGGCTTGACCTACGGAGTCTTTATATAAAGTATCTTGTCTCAGAACTATGTGACATCATAGAAATTTCCTTTATGGAATAGATAGTGGACCCACATATAGCGTATGTACATGACCCGCCTAGCGGGGTAGAGTTTACCTTGGCAAGTAGATTCCTCTTTCTCCCTTTATTTGGGGAAACATCGGGATTCCATGTTATAGCTTGCATGGTCTTATTATCGGTTATGGTTCCATCCCACATATGTATATTTATAAGACCTTGGAATTTAAAATGTTAGAAAAATGGGGATCAAAATATGAAAATTCAGAAACCTACAATTTTGGCACCGGGTGATGAACAAGAAGGCTATCACGGGCTGTGGAGGGAACCATTACTGATAGTGAGCCATGTTGGTGGTGATCTTGAGGTTCAAATCTACAGTGTGAGGTCCACCACAGTACACCATGGATCATGGTGAGCACCACGGACAGTGAAGCCCTCCGTGGTGACCTTTCCCATGAGGCCACAGAACATGACCCGAAGACTAAGACAACCATTAACAACCACAAGTGATGTAGCTTTTCACGTACCATGGTGGGTTCCCTGGTGATCAATCTTATAGACCCACCTGCAGGTCTTGTACCACGCCCACTCCTCACATCCCATAATATATTCCCTAGACTATGAAGGGTTCCATGAAGGAAGTTCTTAAACCTTTCCCCGCAACTCCAAAAATCCAAGCCCAAGTCAATAATCACGGAAACCACCACAGGCAATGGTGAGCATCACGGACTGTGACGGGTCCTCAGTGGTGGGTTCTAGTTAAATAAAGGGTACTTTGGTCATTTCCTTAGTCTTTTATTAATGTATGTGGATATTTTTTGGACTAGATTTATTTAAAAAATAAGCTAAATACTACTAAAACTTTAATTTTCCCTCATTAATTCTCAATCAACTTTAAGACTTGTCTCTCAATGTTCATTCAAGGGTTTATCTTCTTCATCATGTTTGGCTACGGATTCTTCAAGAACAAGTCTCATATTTCAATTCTAAGGTCAAATTCAATCAAGGTATGTAGGGATTGATCCATGGGCCTGTTTCATCCATGAAGTCTCAAGGTTTTTATTTAAAATCTCATAAATTTCAATTTGGTTTGTAACCCTAATTTCATAAATTGCATTGGGCTGTGTAAATTATATTATAAATCATTATAGATGATCATTATAAGTATTGTCCTACATGAATTACATGATTTTAAGTTAAATTACGATTACTTATGCATGAAGCCTATTTCAATGATGATATTATGAAGTATGATTAAGAATCTAATGATTTCAAGGTATTATCATGATTTTCATTCAAATTGACTATCTATATAAATACAAGCATAAATTATGATCATAAATTATAAGTATGTTCAATATATGAATTTCATGTAAGTTATGAAGTAAGGTGACTTAGGGCCCAATATGTTGACCTAGGACCTAATTTTATGGATTATGCAAGTATGATTTATAATGATGAAATCCAATTCTCACATTGTAATTATTTTATGAAATTAGCTACTCTATGAAATATGAAGTCTATAAATAACTTATGATATATGCTAAGTATGATTACTATATTATGTATTTCATAGGATTTGACTTAGCACGAAGTGGACTTGAGGTGGGGGCAGTAGAATCCTCATGTCTCTTAAACTACGCCATCGTAGTTTGCCTTCATGTCTTAGCTAGTGGATCCACATATAACGTATGTATATGACCGCCTAGCGGGGTACAATCTACCTTGGCAAGTATATTCCCCTTTCTTCCATTGTATGGGGAGATATCAAAATTCCATGTTATAGCTCGCATAGTCTTATTGTCAGTTATGGATCTATGCCACGTATGTATGATTTGTTATTTACTTTCATGATGTCAACTATGTCATTCAAATGATTTGATTGTTATGATTCTCTCATGACTTTACTTATCTCATCTTACCACGCACTTTACTTGATCATTGTATCTTATGATTTATATTATATGTCATGCCCTCATAATTATTAAATTCGAAAGTGCTAATGCATATTTTTTGCCTACATTGTCTCATAATGTAGGGGTTGAAGATCACATTCCCAAGAGTGGCAAGTAGATCTTATACCGGTGAAGTTTTGGTGAGTCTTCATCAATCGGGGACTAGTTATGAGTCATTTGTTTTCATTCCAAAGTCTTTGTTATATTTCATTTGAGGGTGAGCTAGGGACACGTCTTAACCTCTATCAATATCATATAGTAGAGCCATTTGTTGGACCTATGTCATGGAGTCTATGTAGTCAATTTACTCATCTTTCTATGATCATGTTTAGAGTCTTCTTCTTTTATATTTTGCACTTACTTTTCCTTATATATGTCTTATGTTATGTCAAGAGTCTTGGTTAGATCCCCTTCGAGGTTTCGATCTCCGTGTTCTGACTAGTTTGTAGGTTTGGTCATGACAAACTTGGTGTTAGAGCACAAGGTTAAAAATATCCTATGGTGTCCAACTTGCCATGTTATGTAGAGTGTTATTTATGGTTGGGATGTGCGCCAAAACTATGGATAGGACGTTATAAGGCATTTTAGGAAATTCTCACTTCTTTCATAGTCTATGTTGTGCTATAGAGTCTACCCCAAGACTCTTTTTTCTTAACGATCTTCCTTTGCAATTTTCAGAAAATGCCTCCAAGAAGACCACCTTTCCCAAGAGGGAACAATGCTAATAAAGCTCAAGCTCCTTCGGCTCCTCAAGACCATAGTCCCCTACCCGACTAAGTTACTAACGTAGAATTGCAGACCGCTATTACTATGTTAAAAAAGTTGTGGCCAACCAAGAGGTTGAGGCTCCTCCCAATGTTCCCACTTTGACTTCAAAGGTAAGAAATTTCACAAGGATGAACCCTCTAGAGTTTTATGTCACAAAAGTTGGTAAGGATCCTCAAGAATTCATTGATGAAGATTATAAGATACTGAGCATTATGCGGGTATCATCGGAAGAGAAATCAGAGTTGGTGTCTTACCATCTCAAGGGTGTTGCTCAAGTTTGGTATACTTAATGGAAGATAGAGAGGGTGGAAGAAGATCCTATTGAATGGGAAGGCTTCAAACTTGCCTTCCTTGATCACTTTTTCCCTCTTGAGCTAAAGGAAGCCAAGGTGTTGGAATTCATCAATCTTCAACAAGACAACATGGTATGAGGGACTGTGACCTTAAGTTCACCAAGCTATCTAAGTATGCTCCTTCATTGGTTGCCGATCCACGTGCCCGAATGAGTTAATTCATAATGGGGGTATCCAACTTTGTTGCTAAAGAATGTCGTATCGCTATTCTTATCATGGAAATAGAAATATCTTGGCTCATGACTTTCGCCAAGCAAATTGAGTGAGATAAGATTAAAGAGATGAGAATGAGATATTCTAAGAGAGCCCGATATGAAGGTAGGTTCTCAAATGCTAGATCTGGTGGTAGTAGTAGCCGTTCTCAACAAGGCTAAAGTTTAGGAAAGAATTTTGTAAATGATAGGGTGTCATACCCTAAGGATCAAGGAAGAGGTTTAAATGCTATTAGCCCTTCATTTCCCAAATGTGCTAAATGCGGGAAGAATCATGGAGGGAGATATTTGATGGGAATGGGTGCTTGCTTTGAATGTGGCAAAATGGGACATAGGAAATTCGAGTGTCCTCATGGTACCAAAAAAGGGTAGAGAAGTCATCCTCAAGTCCATATTAGTCAAGGTGTCAAAGTTCAACCTAAGGGTGGTAAACGCAATAACTTGTTTTATGGTCTACATGGTAGGCAAGAGGTGGAGAAGACTCACTATGTTGTTATCGGTATGTTATGGGTCTTTCACTGTGATGTTTATGCTTGCAAGATTCTGGTGCAAATTTGTCTTTTGTTACACCCTATGTGGCTATGAGGTTTTGATATTAGCTCCAAAATATTGATAGAGCCTTTTTCTGTTTATACTCCCGTAGGTGAGTCAGTTATGGCTAAAAGAGTCTATAGGAATTATCCCATGTAGGTATTTCATAAAGTTATCCCGTGTGATCTTGTTGAACTTGACATAATCGATTTTGACATCATTCTTGGTATGGATTGATTACGTGCCTATTATGAGGCCATCAATTATAGAACCCGTAGAGTCAAGTTTCAGTTTCCTATTGAGCCTATTCTTGAATGGAAGGTTAATGATTCGGTGGTTAAATTTCTATTTATTTCATGTCTTAAGGCCCGGAAAATAATTTCCAAGGGTTGCATCTACCATCTAGCTCGGGTTAGAGATACTAACTCCAAGACTCCTACTCCTAAGTCAGTTTTAGCTGTTAATGAGTTTTTGGAAGATTTTCCCAAAAACCTCCCAAGCGTTCCTCCCGAAAGGGAAATAGACTTTTGCATTGATCTCTTGCCATACGCAACCTATCTATATTAATCTTTATTATATGGATTCCGCCGAACTTAAGGAGTTGTAAGTGGTATTGAAGGATTTGTTGTGTAAGGTTTTATAAGACCAAGCATTTCACCTTGGGGTTCTCCCGAGTTGTTTATTAGGAAGAAAGATAGATCACTTCGAATGTGTATCGATTATTGATAATTGAACAAGGTCACAATTAAGGATAAGTATCCTATTCCAAGGATCGATGACTTGTTCAATCAACTTCAAGGGGTCGGCTACTTTTCAAAGATTTACCTCCGATTGGGTTATCATCAACTCCGAGTGAGGGAGTTTGACATTCCAAAAATATCTTTTAGAACTCGGTATGGTCATTTTGAATTTTAGGTTATATCTTTTTGACTAACAAATGCCCCTACAACTTTTATAGATTTGATGAACAGGGTATTTAGGCAATATTTTGATATGTTTGCAATTGTTTTCATTATAATATTTTGATTTACTCACGGAGTGAGGAAAAGCATGCCAATTAATTAAGGATTGTGTTGTAAATTCTCAAGGACCGTCGGTTAGATGCAAAGTTTAGCAAATGTGATTTTTGGATAAGGTCAGTTACTTTTCTTTGTCACGTTGTTTTCCAAAGAAGGAATTTTGGTCGATCCAAAAAAGACCAAGGCAGTTAAGAATTGTCCTAGACCATTATGTCCTTTTGATATTCAGAGTTTCTTGGGTTTAGCCAGTTATTATAGATGATTTGTGGATGGTTTTTCATATATTGCATCACCCTTGACTACTTTGACTAAAAAGAAGGTGAAGTTTTAACGGTCTGAGGCATACGAGAAAAGCTTTCAAAAGATGTAGGATACACTAATCTTCACTCCGGTGTTGACTTTACCAGAAGGTTCTGATAGTTTTATTTCGTATTATGATGCTTTACGAGGTGGTGTTGGTTATGTTCTAATGCAAACTAGTAAGGTGATAGCTTATGCTTCAAGGCAACTCAAGGTACATGAGAAGAATTACCCAACCCCTGACCTAGAGTTAACGGCGGTGGTATTTTCTTTGAAATTATGGAGACACTATCTTTATGGTGTCCATGTAGATATTTTCACCGATCATAAGATTGCAATACGTGTTCACTCAAAAGACTTGAATCTTTGACAAATAAAGTGGCTTGAACTACTGAAAGATTATGACATGAGTGTGCTATACATCCAGATAAGGCGAATGTGGTTGCCGATGATCTTTCTAGTTTATTCATGAACAATGTTGCTCATAATGAGGATGAGAAGAGAGAGTCAGTTCGGGATGTGCATAGGCAAGCCCATTTGGGTGTTAGATTGGTTTATTCCAAAGATGATGGTATTATTGTGCAGAATGGTTCTGAATAATCTCTTATGGCAGATGTAAAGGCAAAGAAAAATGATGATCCTACTTTGGTTAAATTGAAAAAAGTGGTTTCCAAAGAAAACATGGAGTTTTTCCCTAAGAGGGAGATGGTATTTTGAGATATCAAGGCCGATAGTCTGTGGTATTATATTCATCCCGGCTCTATAAAGATGTATCGAGATTTGAGGGAAGTGTATTAGAGGAATGGGATGACGAGGGACATTGCAGAATTCATGGCTAAATGTCCAAATTATCAGCAAGTGAAAGTTGAGCATCAAAAACTAGGGAGGGGAGGAAGGTTTGGCTCAATACATTGAGATTACAATAGAAGCATTGAATATGCACTTTGTTATAGGATTGTCTCGTACTCGTAGGAAACATGATTCCCTTTGGTTGATAGTTGACCTAATGACTAAATTGGCTCATTTTCTCCCAATTAAGACCTTATATTCAACCAAGGACTATGCTAGATTGTATGTACGAGAGTTGTTCAATGAAAGTTGGTCAATCTTCATAATGTTCCATTGTCTATCATTTCTAATTGAGGTACTCAGTTTACATCTCAATTCTAGAGATCCTTCCAAAAGGGTCTAGGTACCCAAGTGAAGATTATTTCCGCTTTTTACCCATAAATGAATGGTCAGGACGAACGTACGATTTATACATTAGAGAATATGTTGAGAGCATGTGTGATTGATTTAAAGGGAAATTAGGATGACCATTTGCCATTAATAGAGGTTTGCTTTTAATAACAGTTATCACTCGAGCATTAAGATGGCTTCATTTAAGCTTTGTATGGTAGGCGGTGTAGATCCCATATCTATTGGTTTGAGGTAGGTGAAGTTGCTTTGATAGGACGTATTTGAGGCTATGGAGAAAATAAGACTCATTAGAGAAAGATGGGAAATGGTCCAAAGATGACAAAAGTCCTATTCTGATGTGAGGAGAAGGGAACTCAAATTTGAAGTCAATAATTAGGTTTTCTTGAAAATTTTGCCCATGAACTGTATGATGTATTTTGGTAAGAAATAGAAGCTAAGTCCCAGTTATGTTGGCTCATATCAGATTTTGAGGCATATTGGTAAGGTGTCTTATGAGTTAGATTTGCCTTCTGATTTGATATTAGTGTATCTAGTGTTCCATATGTCATTATTGAGGAAGTTTGTAGGTGATCATAGCTCCATTGTGCCATTAGACAAAATTGAGGTCAAGGAGAGTTTTTCTTATAAAGTGGTTCCGATTGAGATGTTTGACCGACAAGTTAGAAAGTTGAGAAACAAAAAAATAGCTTCAGTTAAAATGTTATGAAGGAATCAAGAGGTTGAGGGTGTTACATGCGGGCCGAAGCCTATATGATGTCCCAATATCCTCATCTCTTTCCTTTTGTGCCTAGTTGAGGTACTTAGCTCCTTCATGATCCAACTAGCCCAAATCATGCATTTCAGTTGTTTCATGGTTTCATATGCATTTATGTTCATGAAATGATATTTAAAGTTACGTTTTGCTTGAGATTAAAGATTACATGTTTTTATGCATTATCGAGATGTTTTACATTCATGTTGGGTTGTTATGTTCCTTTCTTCTTCCATTCATGCTAGTTTGAGTCTCATTTGAGGATGAATATTCCCAAAGGGAGATATATTGTAAGACCTCGGTATTTGGAAAGTCAGAAAAAACAAGGATCAAAATATGAAAATTAAGAAACCTGTAATTTTGGCACTAATTAATGACCATAAAGGCCATTAAGGGTCGTGGTGGGCACCACGCCTCGTGGTGAGCCACCGTGGTGGTGACCCTGAGGTTGAAGTTTGTAGGGTGAGGTCCACTATAGGAAACCATGAACCATGGTGAGCACTACGGGTCATGAAGACCTCTGTTATAACCCCTCCCAATAAGGTCTCAGAACATGACTCCAAGTCTAGGACCACGGTTGACCACCATGGGCTATGTAGCTATTCACAAACCATGGTAGGTTTCGTGGTGGTCACTCATGCAGACCCACCTACAAGGCCTGCACCACGCCCACTCTTCACATCTCGTAATGCACTCCATGGGCCATGATGGTTTCTGCGGAGGAAGTTCTTAAACCTTTCCATGTAACTCCCAAAATCCAAGCCCAAGTCAATCATTACGGACACAACCATAGGCCGTGGTAAACATTACGGACCGTGATGGGTCCTAGTTCTAGTTAAATGAAGGGTACTCCACTCATTTCCCTATTCTTTTATTAATATATGTGGATGTTTTTAGGACTAGATTCATTACAAAAATATCCTAAATACTCCTAAACTTATTCTTTTACCTCATTAATTCCCAATCAACTTTAAGACTTCTCTCTCAATGTTCATTCAAGGATTCATCTTCTTCATCAAGTTTGGCTAGGGATTCTTCAAGAACAAGTCTCCTTTTTCAATTCTAAGGTCAAATTCAATCAAGGTAAGTAGAGATTAATCCATGGATCCCTTTAACCCATGGAGTCTCAAGGTTTTCATTAAAAATCTCGTGAATTTCAATTTGTTTTGTAACCCTAATTTGATGAACTGCATTGGGCTATTTAAATTATGTTTTAAATCATTATAGATTATCATTATAAGTATGTTCCTACATAAATTACAGTATTTTAAGTTGAATTATGATTGCCCATGCATGAAGCCTATTTTCAATGATGATATTATGAAGTATGATTATTTATCCAATGCTTTCAAGGTAATATCTTGATTTTAATTCAAATTGACTATGAATATGAGTTTTACTCTAAATTCTCACGGTATTATCATGATTTTCATTCAAACTCACTATGTCTATGAGTTTTACTCTACATTCACATATGAATTATGATCATGAATTACAAGTATGTTCAAGATATGAATTTCATGCAAGTTACAAAGTAAGGTGAATAAGGGCCCTATGTGGTGTCCTAGGACCTAATTATACAAGTATGATTTATAATAATGAAAGGCTAATTCTCACATTGCAATTATGTTATAAAATGAGTTATTTTATGAATTATGAAGTCTATGAACAAGTTATGATATATGCTAAGTATGATTACTATGTTATGTATTCTGTGAGATTTGAATTAACACCGAGTGGACACGAGGTGGGGGCCTACCAAAAGCCTTAGAAGCAGCCTCAAGTCTCTTAGAATACGTTCCACTGTAGGTGCCTTCATATCCGAGCTAGTGGATCCACATATACTGTATGTACATGACCTACCTAGCGGGGTAGAGTCTACTTTGGCATGTAGATTCCCCTTTCTTCCGTTGTTTCGGTCGACATCAGAATTCTATGTTATAGATCGCATAGTCTTATTATCAGTTATCATTGTATCCCACATATGTATGATCTCTTATGTACTTTCATGATTTCAACTATGTCATTCAAATGATTTGATTATTATGATTCTCTCATAACTGTACTGATCTCATCTTGCCACTCACTTTACTTGATCATTGTATCTTATGATTTATATTTTATGTCATGCCCTCACACTTAGTTCATTTGAAATTACTGACGTATATTTGTTGCCTACATTGTCTCATTATGTAGGGGTTGAGGATCACATTCCCATGTGTGGCTAGTAGAGCTTATACCGGCAAAGTTTTGGTGAGTCCTCATCCATCGTGGACTAGTTATGAGTCATATGTTTTCATTCCAAAGATTTTTTATATTTCGTTTGAGAGTGAGTTAGGGACATGTCTTATCCCCTTCTGTTATCATGTAATAGAGGCATTTGTTGGACCTATGTTATAGAGTCTATGTAGTCAAGTTACTCTTTTTTCTATGATAACGTTTAGACTCTTAGCTTCTAATGTTATATTCCGCATTTACTTTACCTTATGTATGCTTTATGATATGTCAAGAATCTTGGTAGGATCCCATTTGAGGTTTCGATTGGCGTGTTGCAACTAGACCCTAGGTTGGGTCATGACAGTATTCTTTCATGTTCTTTTATGATCTTAACTATGTCTTTTAAATGATTTTATCATTATAGTTTTGCCATGACTTCACTTATCCGCTTTTAGCATGTACGTTAATTGATCATTGCATCCTATGACTTATATTTTATGGCATGCCCACATACTTAGTACATTTAAACGTACTAACGCATATTGTTGCAGACATTGTCTTATAATGTAGGTATTGAGGATCACACTCCTACACGTGGCTAGTTGAGGTTCCATATCGGCAGAGTTTTTGTGAGTCATCATCTATCGAGGATTAGTTATGAGTCGTTTCCTTTCTAAAGACTTTTGATATGTATATTGAGGGTGAGCTATGGACATGTCTTAGCCCCCACCCTTCTTGTTTAGTAGAGGCATTTGTTGGACAAATTATGTATAGTCTGTGTTATCAAACTACTATATTTTTATGATTTGTGATTTAGACTCTTCCTATGTTATTTGCACATTTACTTTACCTTATGTATACTCAAGATATGTCAACAGGCTTTATTGGAGCACCTTCGGGGTTTCAATTATTGTGTTATAACTAGGCCCTCGGTCGGGTCGTGACAAAGTATAATGTCCATAGACCTCCTTTCATAAATAACCAACTCATCATATATATTTGGGCTTCAACAGAACTGAAACAAGACGAACACAAGGTCTAGGAACATCGACGAATCTCAAAAATTGCAAACTTAGGAAATTATGGAAAAGATTGTTCATGAGAGCATTGTTACTGCCTAGCTAAGGCTCAATTACAAAACTCTAGTCTGCTACACTATTCTATAGGGATCTAATCCCATCAAAGCGACGCCTGGGCATCTACATCAAGTTTCCACTAACCTACACTAAGGTCAACATACATCGCAGTACCAATAATATGAGACAGAAACTGGTAATAGAACCACCAAATAAAAATAAGGGTCACATTCTTTCAACACCCGAAATATTTGAAATAGGAACCAATGCATGATTTCTACCCTAAGGCAACTAAATAAGCTACCCAACCCCGACATTCCAACAATTTCAATATATTTTCACACAATCCAACTCAATCTAAAAAAAGAAAAGTTGTAGCCTACCTATAGGCCGATCACCGTACTCCAAATCACTTTGTCGGAGCTTTTCCTTTCCGGATGGACTTTTAACGCTGCCACACTGTCAAAAAAGAATCACAATGTCATTGTAGTCGTTTAGACACTAAAATCATATTTTTTGAAGACGGACCAATTTCAGAATCTAAAATAACAAATATGGGACCTGCATCCGAAATTCTAGAATTAGCACTCAAAATTGGTCCAAAATAGCACCCCAAGCTTATATCCTAAAGTGGGAAACAATTAAGGGCCCAAAAGTACCTCAAAAGCAATGCACAAGTAAAATCCAAATTTAGCTAAAAAGTTATGGCAGCAACAATTTATGAGTAAATATTAATAACAAAGTCTCTACAGATAAAACCAAGCACACATCGATGTTCCTCATGTAAAACCCCATAATTTAGTCTCATGAATCGCTGAAAACAGACCCAAAATTCTCAAGATATCAAGTATCAAAATTCACCAAAAATTTGATTTGAAAATGGCATAGAACTGCAGCTTATGACGAAATTACAAGAGAAAGTAGCTAAAGTCGTGAATTTACCTCACATAAAGATTCTAATCAAGATTTCGATGCACCGATGGATTCACCATAACATTTCCTTGAACTTAGGCCATTGAATCACCAATTTTGAGTCTAGAATGAGGGAGAAGTCGCCCTTTGAAAATACATGCAATGGCTGATGAGCACCACATATCAGCTTTTTAGCTGATATTCTCCAAGTTCAAACACTCCGATGGTGTGTTCGGGATTTGTTAGGAACCCTGTATGTGCAAATAGACTATGGTACCCTACCAAATTCTATGTTCTGGACTCAATGGCGCAATAAAAATTCTCATACGAGGTCGTTATGACTGAATGTGGGTCTACTCCCAATGTCATTTTAAACTAATTTCCACCGAGGCGCTCAAAATGAGTCCAAAAGCCTTAGGAGTCGAATGAAAGGTCATTTTGGAAAAAACTTGACATTCCGGAGCTAACCGCAATGTCAAAATTTTCATCCAAATGCGTTATCCAAGAATGTTGATCAAAGATAATTGCTGGCCAGTTTTTAAAGAAAAAATGTTAAAAATTGTTTAAAGTCGCACCAAAAACTTTGAGACTCGAGTCAAACACGCTTCTTGCCTAATTTGTCCATGTCGGAGCTGATGGAATAGTCAAAAAAAACCTTTTTGAGGATGTTTTCCTGCACATTAACTCAAGAATCACTTTTTAAGTTATAAAGGCCTTACAACACGGAAACCTACACAAAATACAAATTAACGACCAAGCAACTGAGCTACCACTGCCAGCAAGGCCTTACAACATGGAAACCTACACAAAATACAAACGAACGACCAAGCAACTGACCAATCACTGCCAGCAGGCCATAGATGGTCTGGGGTCGCTATAAGAATGTTCTAAATGATGAAACAGAAGTAGTATAAGGAAAATGACCTGGAGGTTCATTACACCACTCTCCCTCACATTTCCACCCACCATTATCCCAGAACACTCCATTCATCTCACATCTTACACCCTTACACTATACTACATAAAGATACACATATTCACAACACTAAAAAAGTGCGATCCACACAAAAAAGAGGACTCATCATCTTCAAAAGAAGAGATAGAGAGAGCACAACACACAAAAAAAGGAAAACAAAGGAGAAAGAAAAAAAGGAACTACAAATTCATAAATTTTATTCTTTTCTTATTACTTCCATACAAACACAATACATATCACCACATACAACCCACAAAAATATTTGTGGGGTATTCTAATCGAGCTTCAGTTAAGATTTTATGGTACGTAGTTTCTTCATTTGAGGTGCAACTTTACCTTATCTCTTTAATTTATTTATGGAATTTGATGTAATTATGTGATAAGTTTTCTTATAGTTTTTTTTTTTTATAATTTGGTTGAAATGAATATTGAGTTAAGTATTATATTTCTATTAAATTAATGAAGATTGCTTTAATGGGTGATTATTGTTGTTTATTTATTTTCTCATTAGTTATCTCTTAAAAATGACCGAGTCATGGTGGTGTTCTTATCTTGATTTAGATGATAATAATGATAAAGTAGGGATTCTTAGACTCAGAGAAATTATTATCGTTTTTTATTTTATCAAATAAAAATGAGATTTATTTGAGCAATTCGTCATTTTTTGTTTCGTTAAAAAAGAAATTGCAATATGTATAGGTTTAATTTCGATGTTAACTTTAGGAGTAATAAAAATAAAAAGTATGGAAATGATCCAATATTTTATATTGTATCTTCGAAGATTAGATTTATTTTACTTTATTTGGCTTTCTATATTTGGAACAAATAATTTCTTTTAATGTTACACGAACAATTAGACACGATAAAGTATTTATTTCGATTAAGAATGTGGTTACACATATTTTTAAGACACTTACAAAATTTCAAAGATGCGGTGACGCACCTTGGCCAAATTGTTTTAATAATTAACTTTTTTTATAATTTAGATTAAGAGGTCTAGAGAGAGAATATTAGGTATGATGCGCTTTAGAGCGGAAAAAAGCAGTTATGCTTCTAAACCATTGTATGTCAAAATGAAAAATTTAATTATGCATCTAGGTTGAGACTAATAAATTTCAATGATAAAAAATGCGAGAAAAACAGTACCCTTTTACAATATATCCAAAATAACTTAAGATAAGTATAAGCCAATAAAAGAGACTGTGCTAAAACAACAGAACTCGAGTGTTTTGGAACCTTGTGAAGGATTATTAGTCGCACATGTTAGAAGGGATTGGACCAGCAATGAAGTCAAAATAGCGCTGCTACGGACAAGTTGCCCTTCCCTGGCTCAAGTGTCCACTCAAGTAAGACAATCTAAATACCTTTCTCGTTTAGATTTAAACCTAGTAAAAATTGAAACAAAGACATGTTTATCCCTAGTTAGGCTCCACTTATTTATATCATTTGCATTTGACTTAGTGGGATTTAACACAGGGGTCAGATCCGTCTATGATAGAAATCCCTATTTTATTTGATTACCTAGATCAGTTTATGTGCTATTTGAAAATGCATTTATTTCTAAGGTCTCTTTATGTTGAAATTTTTTTAGAATGACTAACAAAATGAGAAAAAGAATCATTGAAACAAAAAATAGAGTAAGAAAATCCAAATATATTTTTCTTGTTTTATGCATTTCTTAAAATTGAATTTCTTTTTTTTTCAGAAAAAATACTTTTGAAACAAAAATCACTAAAAACTGATTTTCTATTTTTAATTTCTCGTGTAGTTTGTGAAAAGAAAATTCAAAATATGTTTCTTTTATACCAGTTTTTAGTTACATTTTCCAACTGTCCCAATCTTTCAAAACATTCTTAAATGTCCAATCCAAACGAACTGCATACACATGATTCTCACCTGGATGAGATACGTAGGAATTCCTCCAATTGTTCGGTAATCTTTTTTTTATTCAAAAAAAGAAATTATTATTCCCTTATCAAAATGTAAAATAAAAAGTTTTATTCATTGTTCATAAAAATACAAGAAAATGTTTATTTCTAATAACAGAAAAAATACAAAGTTTGATTATATGATCTTTATTAACTACGCACACCTGACTCTCACCTTGATGAGATATGTAGGCATTTCTCCTATGGTTCGGTGATCTTTATTCAAAATTTCAGAAAAAATAGTTTTTCTTCTTTATTCAAGAAATTCAAAAAAAAGAAATGTTTTAATCGTCATTTAAAAATCCAAAAAGAAAAAATTTTCTTACTTCACATAGCAGACATTGTGAACTACACACACCTAATTCTCACATCATTGAGATACGTAGGCAACCCTTCTCGGGTTCGGTGATCCTTTTTAAAAAAATTTAAAATATAAATATGTGTAACCCTTAATTTTTAGCATTTTTCATTCTTGTTTAGTTTTTTCCCTCAAACCCATTACTTATCGTTCTGAGTTTATGGTTTGGCTTGCGTACTGGTAGGTTACAGTAGGTTCCATCATGACCTAAGAAATCGGGTCATGCCAATCACCGAACCCGAGGAGGGTTTCCTACGTATCTCAACAATGTGAGAACCAGGTATGCGTAGTTCACAATGTTTGAAACGTGAAGTAAGAATATATATATATATATATATATATGTATTTTTATGTAGAAAAATGCTAAAAATAAAGAGATTAGATACGCGGAAGTAGATCAAAACATAATATATATATATATATATACAACTAAAGATCTCTCCCAGAACCTAGAGGTCACAAGTACAGAGCTACTACAAAATAAGAGACTAGTATAAGTTTTGAAAGTGGACCAAAAATATATACAACAACTAGCTAGTCTGAAAAGGCAAAAGACGAGCCATCTATGCTAAAGGAGACAGAAATCATCCCAAAATATAAGTGCTCACCCTAGTTTCCAAAGCTGACTGCAACAAGCTTGTTGTATCCGCGACGGTAGTTGGTGCTCGGTCCTAGATCATGAATGTAGAGGCAGAGTGTAGTATGAGTACCAAGATAACAGGTACCTAGTAGGAATCATAGGCCGACTGAACAAGAAACGAAAATAAAATATGAAAAAGAGGAATAAGTCTAAATAGGAATCATAATAAACCTCTAAAGTGAAGGAGGTACCATCTAAGAGAGCTACCGATAACTATACCCCACTGGCCCGCATAAGACCAACCAAGACACTCATGCATAATTTTACATAAAAACCTAGATGAGCGCTCATAAGCCCATCGGGTACACATAATAGTTACAACTATCTAGGATAGGAACAAAGAATCTGCGATACCAAGAACTGGAGAACACCTATCATTTCCAAACCAAAATCTCAAAGAACCGATGAACCAAGAATGCTCTAGGGATCGAGGCTGGGACTGGCTACCCAGAAGCTCGCTCAATATGGTCAAGGCCGAGCCTAGAATCTGGATGCTTGCTTGAGGTTTCAAATTGGTCAAGGCCGGGTTTGGAATCTGGATGGTTGCTCGAATACATTAGTACAGTCAAGACTAGGATTGGGTACCCTGATGCTCGCTATACTAGAAAGTCGGTAGAGGCCAGGACTAGTTACCCGAATGCTCTCCTAGGAAATCTCAGAGCGGAGGCCAGTACTGGGGACCCAAATGCTCACAGATAATTTATCTGACAGTGACGATCATTCACATTTCCAACTGGATGCTAATAATTACAGAGAATCTCCTTCCTATTGCATCAACTAATAACTGCCCAAAGCATGAGCCGAAGTCGAACCAAGATGATCAAAAAGTCTAGAATCATCGACGCATCTCGAAAGCCGCAATCACAGAAGGTTATGTATGAGGATATTCATAAGAGAAAGGTTACCACGTAGCTAAGGACAAACTACCAGGCACTAGCATGCTACGCCATTCTACAAGGATCTAAGCCCGCTGGAGCGATGCTGGGGCTTCTAAAGCAAGTTTCACAACTTATACTATGGCCAACATACTCCACAATACCAACATCATATGCGTTAAACTCCCCTTGAAATAATAACAATTAACAGAAAGGATCAAATGCTTCCAATTACTCAAAAAGCCTAGTAAAAGCCTAAAACATCATTTTCAACACCTAAGATATAAAACTAATCTACCCAACCCAAATTCCATCAATCTCAATATGCTTCCACACGTTCCAGCTCAATCTAAAGGAAGGAAAGTCATAGCCTACCAGTAGGCTAAACACACGTGTTCTAAATCACTATGCTAGAGCTTTTCCTTTCCGAATGGTGTTAGAATTTTGCCACGCTGTCAAAAGTAGAATCACAATGTCATTACAATCGTTTATACACTAATTTTACAATTTTCAGAGATGGACCAATTTTGAGGTCTAAAATGAGAAATGTGGACCTGCATCTGCAATTCCAAAATTGACCCCGAAAACTAGTCATAAATAGCACTCCACGCTCAAGGATCAAATTAAAACTCAGTACGGGGTTGGAAAACAACAGAAATTGATCAGGCAACCAAATTACCACAATTCAAGCTAAAAATAACAACTATGGCAGCATCTATATGCAGCAATTTATCAAAAAAGAAATTCCCACAACTCAAACCAAGCATACTACAATGTTCCATGTGGAAAAACTCACAATTTAGCCTCAATAATCGCTAAAAATGGAGCTAAAATGGCCAAGCTACAATTCTCTAAAATTTCATTAAAGTTCCAATCCAAAAATGAGAATAGAAGTAGCAAATTTACCTCACATAAAGCTCCAAAACCAGTTTCTGAGCTCACCAATGGATTCCTTATGCAATTTTCTTGAATTTAGACTCTTAGATCACCAAATTTGGTTGAGGAATGGAGGAGAAATTGATGTTTGAACATGGAGGATAATGTTGAGTTCCTCCTTGGTTTTTAATTAAAAGACCAAGGTTTTTGCCTTCGCGAATGCGGCTTAAGTGGACCACGAACACGGAGGTCAGGACAAC
The DNA here is from genome assembly GCF_947179165.1 of Solanum dulcamara. Taxonomy (NCBI): domain Eukaryota; kingdom Viridiplantae; phylum Streptophyta; class Magnoliopsida; order Solanales; family Solanaceae; genus Solanum; species Solanum dulcamara. The sequence continues at coordinate 57,103,941 of NC_077239.1, read as the reverse complement.
CGACTTTTGCGAACGCGTCCAGAGGTCCGTGAATGTGAAGGCAATAGAGGCATACCTCCATGAATGCGGCCATGAACCTGCGAATGCGAAAACAAAAATTTGGGTCTCCGCGAATGTGGCCAAGAGCCTGCGATCGCGGAGAACAATTTCTCCTGCACCAGATATCAGTTGAAATGGTGATGTTCACCAAGTTCAAATATTCCAATAAGGTGCTCGGAATTCATTCAGAATCCCATGCGTCCAAATGAGATATGCTACTCCACCAAATTTGAGTTTCAAACTCAATGACACAGTAAATATTTCTATACGAGGTTGTTATGAATGAAAGTGGATCCCACACCCAAGTGTCATTTTGAGTCTAATTCGACCATAGGCCTTGGGATTAGATCGGATGCCTCAAGAAATGAATGAATGGTCATTCTAGATAAAACTCGACATTTCGAAGCAAATCGTTTTGTCAGAATTTTCATCTGAGCATGTTTTCCAAAAATGTTGACCAAATTCAACCATGGGAAACATTTCAAAGAAAAAAGCACCAAATGACCCCAAACTCATATCGATTACCTCATACTCGTGTCGACCATGCTACTAGCCTAATTTGGCTATTCTAGAGAAGATGGAACCATCAGAATTCTATCTAAGGTCGTTTACCTGAAGTTATGACCGAAGTCAACTTTTCAATTTATAAAAGTTTCAAAACACGGAAACATGTCTGAAACTCAAACAAATGACTAGGCGATCGAGCTACCAATGCTAGTAAGTCATAAATGACCTGGGGTCTCTATAGGAATGCTCTAAATGATAAAATAGAAGCAGTATTAGGAAAATTACCGGGAGGGTCCTTACAATATCCACTACTAAAAGAACTTTCACCTGTGAAAGTAGAGACAAGGATATACCTAGAGCATCAAATAAGTTGGGGAAATATTCCTGCATCTCATGCTCGGTCTCCTAGGTAGCCTCTTCGATTGGATGATGGTCCCACTGGACCTTAACCTCAGGGATGGACCTAGAATGAAACTGGCAAACATTTCTAGATAGAATAGCAACCAGCTCCTCAACAAAAGTTAGGTGATCATCCAACTCAACAAAATCACACATAAGCACGTAGGACGCATCGGGATGTATTGGTGCAGCATAGAAACATAGAAAATAGAGTGTATAGCTGAAAATGCTAGAGGCAAAGCCAGCTCATAAGTGACCTCTCCAACTCTTCTTAAGATTTGTAAAGACCCAATATACTTGGGCTAAGCTTACTCGTCTTGTCGAATCTCTTCACGCCCTTCAAGGGTGACACCCGATCTCCAACCTCAAAGAAAAAAGTTCAATGCCTACGATAAGCATAACTTTGGTGCCTACTTTAAGCTGTCCTCGGCATATCTTGAATAACCCAAACCCTGGATACAACATCCTAAAGTAAGTCAGTACTATGCGGCCCAGACTCTGAAGACTCGAACCAACCAACTGGAGTGCAACGATGCCTATCATATAAGGCCTCACACGGGGCCATCTAAATACTAGAGTAGTAGCTGTTGTTGTATGCAAAAGGCAAGTACTGCTCCCAATAACCCTCAAACTACAATACACAAGCTCATAACATATCCTCTAGAACCTAAATAGTACGCTTTGACTAGCCATCTATCTGTGGATGAAATGTCATGCCAAGATCAATTCGGGTGCCCAACTCTCTCTAAAAGGCTCTCTATAAATTGAAAGTAAATTGAGACCCCATATCTGATATAATAGACACTAGTACCTCATAAAGTCGGACTACCTCTTGAATATACAATCGAGCTAGACGCTCTACAGTGAAACTGGACCGCACTGGCAAAAAGTGTGTTGACTTAATAATCGATAAATGATGACATAAATACCATCATTACCACTAGGTGTCCAAGGCAATACCATCAAGAAGTCCATGGTAATCCGCTCCCATTTCCACTCGGGAATGGAATCTCTAAAACACTCCACTACTCCTATAATGCTCAGCCTTAACCTACTGGAAATTAAAACAATGGGACACAACTCAGCTATATCTCTTTTCATGCCACACAACCAATAATACTATCGTAAATCTCGATACATTTTTCTGTATCCTGAATGAATTGAGTACCTACAATCGTGGTCCTCGCATAGAATCAACTGATAAAGTCTCTAACTCTAGGAATAAAAAGGTGACCATCAAACCATACTACCCCATCTAAATCTATAGAAGCCTGGCCACCCTCGCCTCACAAATACCAACTCTTGAAGCTCTACCAATGCTTCATCCTCAAACTGTCGGTATGAATCTGATCTAATAGAGATGACCAAGCTCCCACAAAACTCAAAATTAGTCCAAATTTGTCTAACATGACCATCCTATTAGCCAAACACTGGATGTCCAAGGCTAGGGGTCTCTCCACATCAGGCAAGTAAGCTAAACTACCCATACTCCCCCCGCCTTTCGTCTCAAGACACCCACTACTACATTCATCTTGCCCAGATGATAGAGGATAGAAATGTCATAATCTGCTAGAAAGCTCAATCTAGCACCACTGTCTAGAATTAAGGTCCTTCTGGCTCATAATTACTGTAGGCTGTGGTGATCTATATATATCTCACAATAGACCCCGTATAAGTAGTGCCTCCAAATCTTGAATGGGAAAACTATCATCGCCAAATCTAAATCATGAGAAGGTAGTTGCGCTCGTTCACTCTCAACTGTTTGATAGCATAAGCAATAACTCGGCCCTATAGCATCAAAACACACTCAAGACATACACCTGAAGTATCACAATATACTGAAAAGCTCTTAACCTCAACTGGAAGAGTCAGAACAGGAGTGGTGGTAAGCAACTCCTTGAGCTTTTAAAAGTACTACTCATGCTCCTTGAACCACACAAAGGGAATATTCTAATGGGTAAAATGGGTAAATAGGGCTACAATGTTGGAGAAACTCTTGATGAAATGCCTGAAATAACCAGTCAATCCAACAAAGCTTCGAATCTCTGTAATAGATATGGGACTAGACTAACTATGAATAGACTCAATCTTCATTGGATGTACTATGATGCCCTCCCTAGACTCTACATGTCCCAAAAATACCACAGACTCTAACCAAAACTTGCACTTTCAGAATTTAGCATAAAGTTGCTGATCTCTCAAAGTCTTGAGCATAACCCTTAAATATTGTGCGTGCTCCTCTCTACTCTGCGAGTATACTTATATATCATTAATGAATACAATCATAAAGGGTTCAAGATAAGGCCTGAATACATGAGTCATAAGGTCTATAAAGGTTGTGGAGGCATTCGTAAGCCCAAAAGACATCACATGAAACTCATAATAGCCATAACGAGTTTGGAAAGCAGTCTTAGAAAGTCACCTCTAATCCTCAACTGGTGGAAGCAGGACCTCAAATCAATCTTAGAAAACACGGCGGCACCCTGAAGCTAGTCAAATATATCATTGATATGAGTCATGGGGTAATGTTTCTTCACTGTCACCTTTTTCAGCTGCCTATAATCAACACGCATCCGTATAGTCCCATCCTTTCTCTTAACAAACAAGATAGGAGCACCCTATGGTGACACACTTGGATGAATAAAGCCCTTACCTAGGAGATCCTCAAGATGCACTCTGAGCTCTTTGAGCTCTGTGGAGGCCATATGGTAAGGTTGAATACAAATAGGGTAGGAAAGATAGGTCGACATTAATAAACTCCCGAACCATAGGAACTGAATCAATAGGAAGGGCCTCGCTGGACATATAACAAACATATACTAAGTAAGCCAAACACCCAGATGCAACTAGTCATCGGGCCTGCATAAAGTATATAACTCCTATCGGTGAGAGCACCATACCATAAGACTGGGGAAGTCCAAGCATGGCTAATATGACGATCTTAGCATGACAGTCCAAAACCACATGGTGAGGGGATATCAAGAATAATATCGAAGTCCAGCATATCAAGTAAAATAAGATCTACCTAGATCTCAGGCCCTGAATAGTCACCACATAGGATCTACAAACTTGATCCACTACTAAAAAATCCCCTATTAGAGTTAAAACACGTAATGACACCTCAAGTGACTCATACATAATACCCAGATGGGGAGAAAAATAAATAGATACATAAGAACACCTATGATGACTACATCTGATTCCTCGGCCTCTGCCCTTACTGTAGCAGCATAGAAATGGCCCTGCTGGCTCCCCCCATGTCCATCTGACATACCACCCGACTTGCCTCCCTGAGGACCTCTCCAAACACCCTACTAGCGATTGCTACAACCCTGACCCTGATCCCTAACCTTAAGTATGGCCTTAATCCATGCGCAAAACATTATACCCGCTCCTTCTCAATGGGTAGAATCATAGTAGAATGATGTGATAGCTAGTTAAATGTGTCCTCATACTCAGCGACTATCATCTGACCCTACTCCAACCAAGTAAACTTATCTCAAAGTCAGTCCTTGACGCTTCTGGAGATGTACCTAGCCATGAAGGCCTTTGAAAACTTAGCCCGTGTCAGAGGTAGTGACCTAGCTGGACTAGTCTATAAGTAAGAGTACCACACAACTGGTAAGAATTGAAGTTGATGCCTCTAAACACCACAAGTCCTAAGAAGTAGAGCTGCTCCTGGAAGGAAATTAGAAACTACAGGGCGTCCTAGCCAATAGCTCTAGAAAATGTCGGGGATGATAGGCTCGGAAATACCCCTAACATCTTCTACTCTTATAAGGACATAACACCATCTAAGATAGCTGGCAAGTGTGCAACGATTGGTGGTGGTAGCTAAACCTTAAGTGCCAGAGACGCACGCTGATCCCGCTGTACTGACATGTCCACTGCTGGAGTTGGGGCATGTGGTATAACCCCGATAGCTTTGAGGAGTTGAGAAATCACCTCTTGTAATGCTTGGGTCATAGCTCGTGTGAATGGAGGTTGTGCTATTGGTAGTGGCCCCTCTGGCTGAGGAGGAATAGGGGCATCTTGTTGTTCCTCTAGATGCTCAAGAGCTATATCTGGATTGGGTGCTGGTGTTGCTCTCCAGCTTATGCTACGAGGCTGGCCTCAAGGCCTGCTCGGTCCTAGTGGATCATTACCACTGGTAGTATCGCACGTATGATCCATCCCTATGAAAGAGTAGAACAAATGAGATTTTTAGGAAAACAATAAGACATAAAACTGCATGAAATGATACAATATAGAGAACGTTCCTAATGACATCTTATAGCATCCCAAAAATAAGTTACTCACGTCTCTGCACCCATCTGTGAGACCCTACTAGCCATTAGCTCTGTACAAGTTAGCCCAACAAACCTAGGGTTCTGATTACAACCTGTCACAATCCGATTTCTCAGGTTATGATGGCACCTAATATAACCCATTAGTAGGGAAGCCAATCCATAAACTCAAAAAGACAAGTAATAGGTTTAAGGAAAGAAACTATACAAGAATGAAAAATGCTAAAAATAAATGATTAGATATATGAAAGTAGATATAAACATAATATATACAACTAAAGATCGCTCCCAAAACTTTAAGGTCACAAGTATAGAGCTACTATAAAATAAGAGATGAGTAGAAGTCCAAAAAGTGGACCAAAGATATGTACGACAATTGGCTAGTCTCAAAAGGTAAAATACTAGCCATCCATACTGAAAGAGATAGAAATGATCCCATAACGTCAAGTGCTCACCCTATTCTGCAAAGCTGACTACAACAAGCTCAATCTATTTGTGATGTTAGTTGGTACTCGGTACTACATCATAAAAGTAGATGTAGAGTGTAGTACGACTACCAAGATAACAGGTACCTAGTAGGCATCATAGGCCGACTGAGCAAGAAATGAAAAAAATAATATGAAAAAGAGGAATAAGCCTAAATAGCAAACATAATAAAACTCTAAATTGAAGGAGGTACCATTTATGAGAGCTTCCTCTAACTATACCCTATTGAAACCCCATAAGCCTATCCACGACACTCGTGTGCAAGTTTAACTAAAAACCCTAACGAACCCATACAAGCCCATTGGGTAAATTAATAGTTGCAACTATCAAGGCTAGGAACCAAGAATCTGTGATGTTAAGAACTGGAGAACCCTGTCATTTTTTAACCAAAATCTCCAAAAACTGATAAACCAAGAATGCTCCAGGGATCAAAGTCGGGACTGGTTACCCAGAAGATCGCTCGAGTTCTTAATATGGTCAAGGATGGGGATGAAACCCATATGCTTGCCTGAGGTGTCAAAATGGTCAAGGTTTGTCGTAGAACCCGAATGTTTTTTCGAGTACATTGGTAAGGTTGAGGCCGGGATTGATTACTCGGATGCTCGCCATATTAGAAAATTTGCAAAGGCCGGAGACTGGCTACCCAGATGCTCCCTGATGAAATCTCATAATAGAGGCCCATATTGGGGACCTAGATGCTCATAGATAATTTATCTGAGGGTGCCGATCATTCTCATTTCCAACTAGAGGCTAATAATTACCAAGAATCTCTTTCCTAGTACATCAATTAATATACCACCCAAAGCTTGAGCCAGAGCCGAAATAAGATGATCACAAAGTATAGTATCGCCGACACAACTCGAAAGTCGCAATCATAGAAGGTCATAGATGAGGATATTCATAAAATCAAGGTTAACACCTAACTACGGCCAAACTACAAGTAACTAGCCTGCTACACTATTCTACAAGGATCTAAGCCTACTGGAGCGACGTTGGGACATCTAAAGCAAGATTCACAACCTATACTAAGGCCAACTATTACACCTAATAAAATTACCAAAATGCCCCTAAATGAGAGATTGCTCATTTAATGTATTTTCCTTAACTTTTTTGGTCAATCTGATACCAAAATATTGATCAGGGTGAAATATTTTGTGAGAAAATGGACTTGGTTGAATTTTGGGCCAATCGAATCAATAGATAATTTTTTATAGTGAAGCGATAAAAATAGAAAAGTGGGCGAGAGTTCCGCATCGCGGACCTTCCGCGGAATGAACTTAACTCTATCCTAGTTATTTTCTACTAGGTTAAAATTTGATCAAAAAAATTTTGGAAGAAAAATTGCACTATGAGGGAACCAATCCGCATCGCGGACCCAGTCCCCAACAGTCAATTTTTCTGCCATTTTTATTCATAAAAAGGGGAATTTTGGTCATTTTCCTACCCCTCCTATACTCACCCCATGACTGATATAGGTCATTTTTTACCTTAAAATAGTTCCTAAATGCATTTCTAAGTCTTTTACGCTAATTTAACTTAAGAGTTAGGGCTAAGGAATGGATAAAAGGCTAGGGTTCAAAAGATTCAAGTAATATCTTGCAAGATTGATTATTCTGTCTTCAGACTAGGTATCTAAGGCTAAACTAAAGTATGAACTTTGTTCTTCCATGTGCCCTATTATTATGATAGGTTGATTTGCGAATGAATTAAGTCTCCATGATTATGATAGATTGAATTGTGAATGAATTGAGTCCCCATGATTGTGTTTCTTGAGAATTTTCTTTAAACTTAACATATGTTTACATAATATTATGTAATTGATGATTTGTATGTACTTGTTCTTGAAAAAAAAAAATTTGACAATTTACTTCATAAACTCTCATGACATTTTGACTAACATTAAATGAATATGATTAAGGATTGAGTCTAGAGCCTTGAAATTGTGAATGTATGATTGTGATTGCGATGTGAGCATGATGATGGTCTTGATAAAACTTGATAGTCTTTGTATCTTTATTATTGAACTAAATTGAATAATCTCAATTAAATATTGTCATAAATGATTATCCCAACTACTCATAAATGAATGATTTGAGAATGATTGGAAGATTGATTGTCCGAATGGATATATTGGATAGATACGTTGAATTGATAAAAGTACATATGAGACTTGTTGATTGGTTAAATTAGAAGATTGATTGTCTGAAAGAACTGATTTGATAGAACCGATGAACTGATAAAAGTCCATATAAGGATTGTTCATTGGTTTATTTGGATTGATTGTCTAATTAGCATTGAGTCATGGGAGGAGTATCGAGTATTGAATTGGGTAAGAATAAGTAATAACTTGACTCAATAACTACGTCGCCAAACATAGGAGAGGATTGAACCGTTAAAGTCGGATGCTTCCCTATTTTATTAGCTTAAAAATATTAGACTTGATTGATTGTTAGTTCCAGATTGGTAGATTTGTTCTTTACATTGGCAAGGTATTGGACGTTGTGGCAATAACAATGAGTTGTTGTATGATCATTGGCTTATAAGTGATTGTTGTCGGATAAGATAAACTCCTATATAGGTCTTGATAGTACTCTAATTTGATTTTATTGGATTGGATTGTATATTATATGATTGTTCTTGGTCCGAAACCTTACTCTAGCTTTAGACTTTTCATATCTTGATCGAGTTTCTTACTTCTTGATTTGAGTTATCTGAGTTGATATTATTCTACCTTATACATGTTTTATTTTTCCATTTTACATACTCTTACATTCAAAGTACTAACGTCCATTTGGACCTGCATTGTTTCATGATGTAGCGACAGGTTCTACAGTCCATCAATAGGCACACCATTGAGGATCCATTCATATTTCAGCTGATTGGTGAGTCCTCCCTAATTTGATGTAGCCATGAACCTGTCATTGGAACCACTCAGACAGTTGATGGAGGCTTCATAGTCTAGATTATTGAATTGTTGATTTGAGATTGCCTTTTGTCTAGTTTTATTGGTACTAGCCATGTTGATTGGATTAGATAGATTATTGACCTTTGGCCTTATTCTATGAGTATCTATTTGATCATCTTCATGTGTTAAGTCTTCCACTAATAAAGAGTTGATTTAATGATTGTGTGAAAAAGCCAAGTGGTTCGCTTGGGGACTAGAAAAATTCTCTAAGTAACAGTGATGCCTAGAGTACCCTTTCGGAGCATGACAAACTTCGTATCAGAGTACAGAGTTCAAGAGTCCTAAGAATTCTATGAATCCATGTCTAGTAGATTCTTGCTTATGGGTGTGTCGTACACTGTACTTTAAATCAGGAGGCTATAGGACATTAGGAATTATTTCACTTTTTTCATATTCTGAGTTCGTAAGATAGAGTTTAACTCTATGAAAGTTCAGTTCTAATTCATGCATTCATGTTTTGACTTTAGATCATGCCTCCAAAAAGAGATGCAGGATGGGTTAGGGGCAGAGGATGTTCATCTAGGCAAAATATTAACCAACCTGAATAACAAGTTCATGAGGTGCAAGAAAATTAGTTGTTCCTACAGAAAAGCCAACAAAGGATGACATCACAAATACTAAGCTTCGCCAAGCCATTTAAACCTTGTCCCAGGTAGTGACAGCGCCACTTTCTAGACAAAGAGTAGGTAGAAAGGATGCTCTGGACACATTTAGGGTCCATGAGTTCCTAAGAATGAACCTACCTAAGTTCACAGGGTGTACACCCAATGAGGACCTAGAGAACTACATTGAGGAGCTACAAAAAGTATTTTAGGTGATACATATGGTTGATGTTGATAGAGTTGAGTTTGGAGCCTACCAGCTCAAGGGTGTTTCCAAACTATGGTTTGATTAGTGGAGAAAGAATAGAGTAGAGGGTGCATCAGTGCTGACTTGGACTGTATTTGAGGAGGCTTTCTTGGGTCGTTTCTTCCCATGGGATTTGAAAGAGGCTAATTTAAGAGAGTTCTTAAATTTGAAATAGGGCTCTATCACTGTGCAGGAGTACAGTCTTAAGTTCACACAGTTATCCTATTATGCTCCTGATATTTTGCTGATATAAAAAGTAGGATGAGCTTGTATGTGGCTGGACTAGGTCGATCGATAAAGAAAGTGGCAAGGGGAGCAAGGTTGATTAGAGATATGGATATTGGTAGGTTGATTACTTATATACAGCAGACAAAGGAGGACAAGCTGCAGCATAGAGAGGAGTTTAGGATCGAGAGTGCCAAGACATCCAACCATGATGTTGGTAACAGAGGGAGTGTGAATGGGAGTCATTTTTAGACAGGGCCATCTAGCCCAGCCCCATTATCTGCTAGTGCTCCTACACACAGGATCAAAAATGAATAGGGGTCCCAAAACTTAAGAGCCCGGGTATCTCAGTCATAGGCTAGTGTGGCTCAAGGTTCTAGAGTCCAGGCACCATATGGTAAGTATGGCAAACCTCATGTGGGAGAATGCCATGAGGGAGGGAATGTGTGCTATTAGTGTGGTTAAATGGGTCACTTTCAGAGAGACTTTCTGAAGTGGGCCAGCAAAGCCCAATCTTCTGCCCCAACACCACTAGTTTGAGGAAATCAGAGGGGTGATACTTCTGGTACAAGCAGGGGTATAAACTATTTGTACGCCATGGGTAGTCGCGAAGATCAGAAGAATACCCCAGATGTTGTTATGGGTATCATTCGAGTGTTTTCCTTTCATTGTTATACTTTGTTGTATCCAGGTGCCACTTTTTCATTGGCTTTCCTAGGTCATATTATATCTAGAGGTGATATTTGGGTTGATACCTAAAAAATTGAGGTAGTGAAAAATTGGTCCAGACCTACATCCCCAATTGATATAAGGAGCTCTTGGGTTTAGCTAGCTACTATCGCAGATTTATTGAGAGATTATCATCCATATCATCCCCATTGAGTAAGCTGACCCAAAAGAAGACTAAGTTGCAATGCTCTGATGCTTGTGAGGAGAGTTTCCAGAAGTTGAAGACCAAACTGACCACCACTCCTATTTTGACTTTGCCCAATGGAATAGAGGATTTTGTTATCTATTGTGATGCTTCTTGAGTTGGTTTGGGTTGTGTGTTGATGTAGAGGGGAAAAGTGATAGCTTATGCTTTGAGATAGCCTAAGATTCTTGAGAGAAATTACCCAACTCAAAACCTTGAGCTTGCAACTGTGGTATTTGCTCACAAAATTTAGCATCACTATTTGTATGAAGTACATATTGATGTGATCATTGATCATAAGAGTTTACAGTACATCTTCAATCAAATAGAACTCAACCTCAGGTAGAGGAGATGGCTAGAGTTTCTCAAGTATTATGACATGAGCATTTTCTACCACCCAGGTAAGGCTAATGTTGTTATAGATGCTCTTAGCAGGTTGTCTATCAGTAGTACTGCCCATATAGTGGAGGGAAAGAAAGAATTGTCTTAAGAGGTGCATACATTAGCTTGATTGGGAGTTCTACTTGAGGAGAATAATGAAGGTGGAGTTAATGTTCAGAATAGGTATGTATCATCCCTTGTGGTAGAGCTGAAAGAGAAGCAAGACCATTGTGTGGGGAAATGGTCTTAGTTGAATTTTAGGTGGACCGGATCAAAAAATAAATTTTCAGAGTGAAGCGATGAAAACAAAGAAGTGGGCGACAGGTCCACATCACAGACCTATCCCGAATTGGAATGAATTCTATCCTAGTTATTTTCTACAAGGTTAAAATCCAATAAGAAAAATTTTAGGAAAACAATTGCACTATGAGGGAACCAGTCCACATCGTGGACCTAGTCCCCCACAAGTTAATTTTTCTACCATTTTTATTCTTAAAAAGGGGCATTCCAGTCTTTTCCCCACCCCTCCTATACTTACCCCACAACTGATATAGGTCATTTTCCACTATAAAAGAGTTCCTAAATGCATTCTTAAGTATTTTATGCTAATTTAACATAAGAGCTAGGGCTAAAGAGTAGAGAAGAGGCTAGGGTTCAAAAGATTCAAGCAATATCTTGCAAGATTGATTGTCCTGTCTTCATCCCAGATATGTAAGGCTAAACTAAATCATGGACATTCTTCTTCCATGAGCCCCATGATTGTGATATGCTGATTTGTGAATGAATTAAGTTCCCACGATTGTGATAAGTTGAATTGTGATGAATTGAGTCCCCGTGATTGTATTTCTTGAGAATTTTCTTTAAACTTAACATATTTTTACATAATATAGCATAATTGATGATTTTCTATGAAATTGTTCTTCAACAAATGATTTTTGACTAGTTACTTCATAAACCCTCATGATATTTTGACTAACATTAGATGAATATGATTAAGGATTGAGTCTAGAGCCTTGGACTTGTGAATGTATGATTAGGATATGAGCATGATGATGGTCTTGATGAAACTTGATAGTCTTTGCATCTTCATTATTGAACTAAATTGAATGGTCACAACCAAATGTTGTCATAAATGATCATCACAACTACTTATAAATGAATGATTTGGGAATGATTGGAAGATTGATTGTCCAAAATGATTAATTGGATAGATAAGATGTGCTAATAAAAGTCCATATGAAACTTATCGATTGGTTGGATTGGAAGATTGATTGTTTGAAAGGACTGATTTGATAGAACTAATGCATTGATAAAAGTACATATGAGGCTTGTTCATTGGTTGATTAGGATTGATTGTATTATGAGCATTGAGTCATGGGAGGAGTATCGAGCACCAAATTGCGTAAGAGTAAGTAATAACTAAAACTCAATAACTACATCGCCAAACGTAGGAGAGGATTGAACCGTTAAAGTTGGATGTTTCCCTATTTCATTATCCTGAAAAGATAGGACTTGATTGATTGTTGGATCCAGATTGGTAGATTTGTCCTTTACCCTAGCAAGGTATTTGATGGTTGTGGCAACAACAATGAGCATGTTGTACGATCACTAGCTCATAAGTGATTATTGTTGGATAAGAGAAACTCCCAAATAGGTCTTCATAGTACTCTTATTTGATTAGATTGGATTGGATTGGATTGGATTGTATATGATGGTCTCTGTCTAAAAACTTACTCTTGCTTTAGACTTTTGACATCTTGATCAAGTTGCTTACTTTTTGATTTGAATTATCTGAGTTGATAGTATTCTACCTTATGCATACTTCATTCTGCCATATTACATACTCATACATTCCACGTACTGACGTCCATTTGGATGTGCATCGCTTCATGATGCAGAGACAAATTTTAGAGATCATCAACAGGTTCACCATTGAGGATCCGTTCATATTCCAGTTGATTAGTGAGTCCTCCCTACTTTTGGAGGATGTCATTCTTTTATCATCTAGATTTAGAGATTAGACTTTTACTTTTATTTAATTTGAGGTAGCCATGAATCTGTCATTGGCACCACTCAGACAGGTTATAGAAGCTTCATAGACTAGATTGTTGACTTGTTGATTTGAGATTGCCTTTTGGCTAGTTTCATTCATACTAGTCTTGTTGATTGGATTAGACAGATTGTTGGACTTTGGCCTTATTCAATGAGTATCTATTTGATCATCTTGATGGGGTAAGTCCTCCGCTGATAGAGAGTTGATTGAATGATTGTGTGTATAGGCGAAGTGATTCGCTTGGGGATTAGAAATAGTCTTTGAGTCCCGGCCATGACTAGGTTTCCCTGCCAGGGCATGACACCAACATGCTCTACAATACCAACATCATATGCATTCAACTCCTCTTATAATACTAATAATTAACAGAAAGGATCACTTCAATCCAATCACCCGAAAAATCTAATAAAATCCTAAAACATGATTTCTAACACCTAAGATATAAAAATAACCTACCCACCCCAAACTCCATCAATATCAACATGCTTTCACACATTCTAGCTCAATCTAAAGAAAAGAAAGTTATAGCCTACCTGTAGGCTAAACAAGCGTGCTCCAAATTACCGTGCCAGATCTTTTGCTTTTCGAATGACCTCGAAACACATCCATGCTGTCAAAAATATAATCACAACATCATTACGGTCATTTAAACAGTAATTTTACAATTTTTGGAGATGGACCAATTTCGGGGTCTAAAATAGGAAATATAGAATGCGTTCAGAATTCTGGAATTGACCCCAAAACTAGTCCAAAACAGCACCCCGCACTCAAGGATCAAATTAAAACTCAGACCGGGGTTGGAAAACAACATGAATCGATCATGCAACTAAATTCTCACAATTCAAGCTAAAAGGAACAACTATGTCAGCATCTATAAGCAACAATTTATCAAAAACAAAACCCCTAGACCTAAACCAAGCATACTACAATGTTCCTTATAGAAAAAAATCATAATATAGTCTCAAGAATTGCTATAAAAATAGAGATAAAATGGCCAAGATACAATTCTCCAATGTTGCATTAAAATTCCAATTCAAAAATGATAATAGTGTTATAACTCGTATTTTGCACATTAGGATATTTTAGAGATAATGGTAACAAGTCAAGGACAAGGCTATGTTTGATCTTGTTGGAAACAAAATTCTTATGACTAAATTAGAATTTCAACTTGGAAATATTAGAAAAAGTAAGGGGCAAAATTTGGAATTTCTCATGGAGGATGTTATATTTCGTATTTTATACGGTTGGATGTTTTAAGGTAGCCGTGGTAAAGTTAAGGGAATGAACATCTTCTAAAATTTATTTAATATACAAGTTGGATATGAATATTATTTATGATCATTAATAGTGTGGAAATATTGGAAAAGGCAAAGGGCAAAAAGGAAAATTCGCAAAGTGGTCTATGGTAATATTGTGGAAGGCTAGGGGTAAAATGGGAATTTCACAAAGTCTTCAACAAGACTCATGTGGGACCCACATGCCACATGGCAGCCCATGATTGGAGAAAAGGGGTGTGTTGGACCAATGAGATCTTGACACGTGTCACCACTTAGGTCTTGACATGTGTCGCCACTTAGGGCTTGACACGTGTCACCACTTGGGGGATGACATGTGTCACCCCTAAAGTAGTATATATATATATATATATATATATATAAATATATATATGAGTCTTATGACTCATTAATTTCCACACTCATCTAGAGTGTTCAAGAGCAAGGAAAACGAAATTGCAAGAAAAAAAAAGAGAGAAGAGAAGAGAAATTAAGGTAGAAAGAAGGAAAGAGCTACGGTTTTGGGAGGAGAAAAAGGTAAGTTCTCCAATTCCGTCCCAAGAATTAATTATATGAGTTATACCATGATGTTATGAAGATATTAGTAATGAAACTTTATGGTTTGAATCATCCCAAAACGTTACCAAACAGCCAATAAGTTTCAGCTGCGCTAAAGGAAATTCCGAGGCAAGTTTTGGCGAGTTTTGGTGAATTTCGGGAAAGGTAAAGTTTTCTGTTTTGAACTGGAATTTATGATGATGTTATGAAGTATATTAAATGTCTTAAAATATGCTGAAAGTGGAAAAAAAATGTATAAGGATGTTTGACGTTGGAAACAAACTAAATGGAAGTCGTAGTAGTTAAATCGAAGTCGCGTAGTGTGTTGTTATTGTGGTGCTGCAGTTTGGTGGTGGTTTAATTGCGTGTTTCAGGGCCGTAAAGTAATCAAAAATGGATGTGGGTTCTGCTGGTTTCAGCCACACAACCCTCCGTTTGGTATGACTACATATTTTATGAAATAAAGGTTAAAAACTCTATTTTGGTACCGTAGTTTGGAATGAGTTGTATAGAGCTTGTATTGTGTAAAGTTGAAGTGATTTACTTGTATACATGCTGCTGGCTGTTGTTTTTGGTATGGTTGTTGACATGGTGGCCGAGTTGAAAACTCGGGGATGTTCAAGTTACAGGGGAGATGCTGCCCGATTTTCGGTAGATTCGGAGCTAGTAATAAACTAGTCCAGAGACATAGATAAGGAAATGATTCCTATGGTTACTTGGGTGTAGAGTTGGAAATTGAAAAGTGAAAGTTTATTAACCTTAGTATTAATTTCATGTTAAATAGGTTCAAGAGACGACGAGGCGAGCATAGTTAAGAGTAATCCATAAGAGGTACGTAAAGCGAACCTTTCTTTCTTTTGGCATGTCTTTGTCATAAGTACGTAAAGCTTATACTTTCTCTTCTTTTGGCATGTATTTGTTATAAGTATGTAAAACCTTTCTTTCTTTTGGCATGTTTTTGACATAAGTATGTAAAGCATATTCTTTCGATTTTCATGTTTTGACATAAGTATGTAAAGCTAATCTTTGTTTTGGTATGGTATTTATGAAACAAAAATATGACTTTTATATAATTTCAAAGAGGTTCCTATTCCTAGAGCCATTAGGATGGCCAATTCCTTGATTTCCAAAAGGTATTTTATTATGCTTCGATACGTCTATATGATTCCAGAAGATTTATTCTGATATAATCCAGGGTAACTTTCGAAAGGTACTTGACATGAGTCTCGTCTCGATTTTTAAATGATAGCTCATTCTGATTATTCCATTGAGTCTTAAATATGATTTAAATTGCATATAGTTTCTCACTACTCCACTCGTGGATGCCTCAATGCTTCCTTCACTGAGCCTGGGCCAGGATATGTTATCGTGCATACTTCTCTGCATTATTCGCCGTGTCCCGATGTGAGGGGGAAGGTATGACATGTACATGGGGTGGTGTATGTTATGCCACCGAGTTATGCTGTGCCATGTACACATATGCTTATGATATGATATGATGTGATATGATATGATTTGATATGGCCATCTGATATGATATGATATGATTTGTTACGGAGATATTCCCTATTCTGGTGTTATGCTGTGCTGTGGCGCCAATGACAGGAGGGCGACCATATTTGTTCACCGAGTCCCATAATGGGGCCGGATATAGCATATGTTTTTCTGCATATATTATCTGAGGTTTTGATCAGCATTTGATATCTCCGAACATTTTGCTCAGTTTTGTACATTCTATTGCGGTAATGACTTTACTTATTACAACCCATTATATGTGGTTTGATAAGCATTTGATATTTCTGGATATTTTGCTCATTTTTGCACTTTATGCTCTGGAAATAACTTTACTTATTACAGTTTATGCTCTACATACTCGGTACATTTTCTGTACTGACCCCCTTTCTTCGGTACATGCCCGCAGGTACAGATGATTGGTTTGCTGATCCGCTCGCTTAGGACATCCACCATGTTGGTCGACAGTGCTCCTTTGTTCGGAGTCCTATTTTGGTACTGACACCTTCTGTTGTATATATATATACATTGTTCAGGGTACGGCGGAGCCCTGTCCCGTCATATGACTAGGATATCATTCCGTAGAGGTCTGTAGACATGAGATGTGGGTTTTGTATATATGTTTTGGGTTTTTTTTTGTTTCGTGATGGCCTATCGGCCCTCGTGCATTATATCTGTTTAGAGATCCCTTCTAATCATTACCTATGTTTATTCGATTAATGTACTAAGTGGGGCTAAGAGTACGTATGGGTGCCCAACTCAGGCACCAGTCATGGCCTACGGAGTTGGGTCGTGATAAATAGCTTCAGCTAAGATAGCAAAGTTCCCTTACACAAAGCTCCTAAACCAGTTTCCAAGCTCACCAATGGATTGCCCACATAATTTTCTTGAATTTAGACCTTTGGATCACCAAATTTGGTTCAGAAATATAGGAGAAATCGATGTTTTAACATGGAGGATAATGTTGAATTCGTCCTTGGTCTTTTATTTAAAGATCAAGATTTTGGCATTCACGAACGTGGCCTAAGTGACCCGCAAACGCAGAGTTCAGGATAGCTAACCTTCACCAATGCAGCTAGAAATTCGCGAACGCGGCAATGACCCCGTAAATATGGAGAATAATGACCTAGGTCTTCGTGAATGTAGAAAAGGGCCCGCAATTGCGAAGAACAATTTATCTACACCAGATATCAGATGAAACACTATTTTTCACCAAGTTCAAATATACCATGTGTTGCACGGAATTTATTTGAAATCTTGTGCATGTAAGCGAGATATGCTACCCCACCAAATTGGATGTTTCAGAATCAATGGCATAGTATTTCCATACGAGGGCATTACGACTAAATGTGGATCCCACACCCAGTACCATTTTGAGCCTAATTCCACAATGGGCCTCAAGATTGATCAGAAGCCTCAGAAAGTGAATGAAGGATCGTTCTAGAACAAACTCGACATTCCGGAGTTAACCATTCTGTCAAAATTTTCACCTGAGCACATTTTCCAAGAATGTTGACCAAAGTCAATAATAGGCCAAATTTCAAAAGGAAAAGCGCCAAATAGACCCAAACTCATATTGATTGCCTCGATACTCATGTCGACCATGCTATTATCCTAAATTGGCTATTCCAAAGCAGAAGAAACTGTCAGAATTCTTTTTTAAGGTCTTTTACGGTAAGTTATGACATAAGTCAACTTTTTAAGTTATAAAAGCTTCAAAACAAGGAAATGGGTCTAAAACTGAAACAAACGACTAGGCGACTGACCTACCGGTGGCAGTAAGTCATAAATGACATGGTGTCACTATAAGAATTCTCTAAACGGTGAAATGGAAGCAGTATTAGGAAAATGGCCTGGAGGGTCCTTAAAAGTGATCCTTACTTTTTTTTAAAAAATAAAAATAAAAATATTTGTAACCTTATTCAAAAAATTCAAAAAAAATCAAAAAAAAGTTCTTTTGTTCATTCTTGTTCAAAAAAATAAAAAAATATATTTTTTCTTACTTTATTTTTCAAACTTCGTGAACTACACACACTTGATTCTTACAACGTTGAGATACATAGGCGTCCCTCCACGGAGTTTGGTGATATAAGTTAATAAAAAATAAAAAGTTTTTAATCCTTATTCAAAAATATTTTTTAAAAAAATTATTCACTCTTGTTTAAAAGAAAAAGGTTTTATCCTTCTTCAACTACAAACAAAGTTCTCTTACTTTATGTTTCATGTTGGCAAACTACGCACCACTTGATTATCATCACATCAATGAAATATATAGCCAATTCCTTATGCGTGTGGTATTCCTTAATACAATGGATTATTATTTGTTATTAAAAAATAAAAAATATGTTTCTTGACTTGGTTGGTACCAACATATTTAGGAGTGTGCATGAGAAAAAGAAAAAGTATTAAACTATTTGGCATGATAGAGGGATCTTGCTTTGTTGTCACCAATAATATCTCTTGGTACCTCTTAATTATACTTACATGACACTTGAGCAATTATCTTTCCCAATGTTAAGGCTAAAAATAATTCGACCTCATTGTTCCATGTGCATTGTGTGGTGAGCTTTAGATATAAAATTCAATGGCATGACTTGTTGATCTAGAACTTGCCCAAATGTTTGTTGAGGCAAAATTTTAAGCAACACTAGACTTGGAAAAGGATTGTAGACTTTCTTTGACCCGATTGTGCCTTTGAAGCCTACCAAATGTCATGTGATCTATAGAACACCCCATTTGAGCCCAACTCATTATCAGCGTATAAATGTACCACCCCTTGATCCCATCTCTCTAACAGCACTGACAAAGATTTGAGTTAGATGATAAAGTGGAAACATGAAAATATTGGAAAAGTCAAAAAAGAAAAAAATAGAAAATAAAAACTCCAACAAAAGGAGGAAAACTCCGAAAAAAAGGAGAAAGTCAAAGAAAAAAAAAAGCAAACAAAAAATTGAGAGCATAGTGCAATGCTTAGGGTGGAAATAGTATTTTTATCCAAAGAGATTATCTTACCCATTCCAAGCCTACATTATAAGCTGATAACAAGTTCTACTTGATCCCATATTTGGTGTTCTCACATTAGTGGATACTTACATGAGGGCCAAGCATATGGTATCTCAATTTCATGCATTGAACATCTTTTTGAGTGTGAGTGACTTTGAAAATGTCCTATGATCTAAATTCTTCTATTTTGTGTGAATTATGACCTTATTTTGGTAAGGGCACTTGATTAATGAGGATACAAATAATTTTATCTTCTTATTTGGTGCAAGATGAACAGATCTTGTCAATACTTAAGTATGTCTGAGGTACCATTTGAAACTATAGAGATTACTTTCAAGTTGACTTTAGATTTGCTTGAAAGTAGTTGAAGGTTATTCATATGTGCAATACTAATTGTTGGTACCAACAAAAGTCAAGACAAGATTTTTTAAAAAATAATTTTAAAAAGTAAAAAAAGCATATTTGATATATATGAACTACGTTTGATCTGATTGTTGTTATGTTAAGATACGTAGGCAGTCCTATAATAGGATTCGATCTCATCAAATAAAAATTTTCATATCCTTGAAAGATCAAAACTGGGTTCATTTCTGAAAATTTCAAAAAAATGGTAAATCAAAAAGAGTTTCAAAATTCCCTGATTTAAAAAATTGGGCATATTTTTATTTATTTTTACACATATAAAATTTAATCTCATGTCTTCACGGGGTACAAACACCTTAGTTGCATTTTGATCTTAGGGAGCAAACACCCTATTATCTTTCATTTCTAGGGAACAACACCCTAGTTAAATTTTGACCTTAGGGAACAAACATCCTAGTGGTATTTCAGGGAACAAACACCCTATCTTTATTTTTATTTTTCAGCACAGGGAACAAACACCCTAGTTGCATTTTGACCTTAGGGAAAAAACACCCCATTATCCTTTATTTCTATGGAACAAATACCCTAGTTTCATTTTAACCTTAGAAAACAAACACCCTAATGGTATTTTAGGTAACAAACACCCTATATTTATTTTTCTTTTTTAGCACAGGGAACAAATACCTTAGTTGCATTTTGACCTTAGAAAACATACACCCTAGTAGTATTTTAGAGAACAAACTTTTTATTATCTTTCATTTCTAGGGAACACACCCTACCTGCATGTTGACTTTAGGGAACAAACAACCTTTTACCTTTCAGTTTTAGGAAAGAAACACACTATCATCTTCAATTTCTAGGAAACAAACATCCTAGTTGCATATATGTCTTGTATTTTCTTTTGCTACAAGTATTTCCTATTCATGTTATAAACTCACAAAAAAAGTTTAGTTCAACTAGGCAAAAATTTTGTTCGTGTTATTGTCTATTAGATTTAGTCTACCAGGACCCTCTTGGATAATGAGATTTAGCATAGCAGGACCCTCCTAGATAATGACATTTATTATACCAGGACCCTCCTAGATAATGGGATGTAGCAAAGCAGGACCCTTCTGGATAAAGTGATTTAGTATAGTAGGACCCTCCTAGATAATGGAATTTAGTATAGCCAGACACTCCTGGACAATGGGATGTAGCATAGTAGGACCCTCCTGGATGTGATTTAGTATAGACGGACCCTCCTGGACAATGAGATTTAGTATAGTAGGACCATCATAGATAATATGATTAAGCGTAGCAGGACACTCCTGGATAATGAGATTTAGTGTAGTAGGAACATCTTGAATAATGGGATTTAGTGTAGTAGGACCTTTCAATAATGGGATTTAGCGTAGAAGGACCCTCTTGTATTATGTGATTTGGAATTATAGAGTCCTCTTCGATAAGGAGATTTAATATAGCAGGACCCTCTTGGAAAATGGGATTAAGTATAGTAAGACCCTCCTAGATAATGGGATTTAGTATAGCAAGATACTCCTAGATAATGGGATTAAGCATAGCAGGACCCTCCTAAAATATTGGATTTAGTATAGCAGGACCCTCCTGGATAATGGGATTTAGTATAACAGGACCCTCCTGGATAATGAGATTTAGCCTAGCAGGACCCTCTTGGATAATGGGACTTAGCCTAGCAGGACCCTCCTGGATAACGGAATTTAGAGTAGAAGGACCCTCCTGGATAATTGAATGTAGCGTAGTAGGACCTCCTAGACAATGGGATGTAGCGCAGCTGGACCCTTCTGGATAATGGGATTTAGCATAACAGGACCTTGAGATTTAGCATAGCAGGACCCTCATGGATAATGGGATTTAGTATAGTAGGATCCTCTTGGACAATGGGATTTAGTATAGCAGAACCCTATTAGGTAAGAGGATTTAGCATAGAAGGACCCTCCTAGATTATGGGATCAGTAGGACTCTCCTACATAATGAGAATTAGTTCAGCAAGACTCTCCTACATAATGGGACTAGCAGGACCCTACTACATAATGGGACTAGCAAGACCTTCCTAGACAATGGCACTAGCAGGATTCAGTTTTAGAGGATCTTCACGATCAATGGAGCTACTTTAAACAAATTGAAAGTCATTTGAAGGATGCATTGCAACAAAGCTCGAGTCATTCAAAATCTTGACTCAAAGATAAGCACCATTTTTATTCATTCTCACAAAACTTTCCTTATTATAAATTGGGGAAAATATTTTGTTCTGTGTTGCTTTTGTTTGTTTTGATTTTAGGGATCCACCTGTAGAATAAGGTCAATTCACATTTCAAGCTCAAGATATTATCTGGAAAGCATTGTTAACTTTCAAGCTCATTTTCAATTCAAGTAGCAGAAGCTCGCTTTAAGAACAAGGTCGATTTCCAAGATCGAGTAGTAGAAGCCTACGTGGAGAACAAATTATCCTTCAAATTTGTTTGAGATAAAAATGAAGATCTCACCACTTGAGAAGGCGTGAAGACCCAAGTCTAGATTCAAGAGAAGCTACATAGATAGGATATTTTACTTGTATTTTCTTTTAATTGTTTTTCTTTTATTTTCATATAAAAATAGGAGCAGCGAACTGGAGCCTCGATGGGACCTCACACAAGTTCCAACTCATTATTCCATCTTCTTGAACTACATGTGATCTGATTTTGTTATAACCCAAGATATGTAGGCTATCCAAAACCAGGACTTGATCACATCTTTTTTCCTTCAAATAAGAGTTCGATCAAAACTTATCACGTTATCTACTTCTTTATCTTTAAACTCTTCGTGTTTCTAGTCAAAAAGGGATAAACTATAGACACGTAATTTTGACCGAACCTGATATGTTACACCATTTTTAGTGCTTAAATATTTCTTTTAAATATAAATTAAATATGTTGGCTTTATCTTATTTTTAATAAGTTTATTTTAAAAGATTTGAAAACTACAAAATATAGAGTCATATTTCAGTATAAGTTTTATTTTAAAGAAAACAAAATTTACAAAAAATATATATGTTTTCTTTTAATTTTAGCTTAATAAATAAGGTAGTATTTTCTAAATTATATTTTTTCATATTACATATTTAACATTTCTTGTATTTTATTAATTTAAAATAGTTAGATGATATTTTTATTATTATACTTAATTAAAAAAAATAACCTAAACTGCCCCATTAACCCTATTATTCTACCCACTCTCCCTCACATTTCCACCTACCATTATCCCACAACACTCCACTCATATCACATCTTACACCCCTACACTATACTACATAAATACATACACCTTCACAATACAAAAAAAAAGAGTGAACCACACCAAAAAGAGGACTCGTCATCTGCAAAAGAAGAGAAAAAAAGAGAGCACAACATACACAAAAAAGGAAAAGAAAGGAGAAAGAAAAAAAGGAACTACACATTCATAAATTTTCTTCTTTTCTCATTACTTCCATACAAACACAATACATATCACCACATACAACCCACAAAAATATTTGTGGGGTGTTCTAATCAAGCTTCGGTCATGATTTTGGGGGTACTTAGTTTCTTCATTTGAGATGCAATTTTACCTTATCTCTTTAATATATTTATGAAATATGATGTAATTATGTGATAAGTTTTCTTATAGTATTGTTTTTATTCATAATTTGGTTGAAATGAATATTTAGTTAAGTATTATATTTCTATTTAATTAATGAAGATAGCTTTAATGGGTGATTATTGTTGTTTATTTATTTTTACTCAGTTAGTTGTTATCTATTAAAAATGAATGAGTCATGGCGGTGTTCTTGTCTTGATTTGGATGTCAATAATGATAAATTAGGGATTATTAGGCTCAAAGAAATCATTATCATTTTTTAATTTTATCAAATAAAAATGAGATTTATTTTAGCAATTCATCATTTTTTGTTGGGTTAAAAATAAATTGCAATATGCATATGTTTAATTTTGATGTTAACTTTAGGAGTAATAATAATAAAAAATATGGAAATGATCCAAAATTTTATATTGTATCTTAGGAGTTTAGATTTATTTTACTTTATTTGGCTTTCTTTATAAGGAACTTATTTTTTTAACATTACACGAACTATTAGACAGGACAAAATACTTTTTTCGATTAAGAATGCGGTTACACATCTTTTTATGACACTTACAAAATTTCAAGGATGCGGTGACACACCTTGGCCAAATTGTTTTAATAATTAACTTTTTCTTAAATTTAGATTAAAATGGCTAGACAGAGAATATTGGGCGTGATGCACTTTAGAGAAAAGAAATTAGTTATGATTCTAAACCATTGTATGTCAAAACCAAGAATGCAACTATGCATCTGGGTTGAGACCAATAAATTTCAACAATAAAAAAAGTAAGAAAAATAGTATCCTATAAGAATATATTCAAAATTGTTTAACATAAGTATAAGTCGCTACAAGCGACCGTGCTAAAATCACGAGACTTGAGGGATGCCTAATACCCTCCCCTCGGTCAACAGAATTCGTTACCTGAATTTTTAATTCGCAGACCAATAAAAATAAAGAGTCAACTTCCTTTTCATTAGGGGTTTGAAATAAGGTGACTTCGAACACCAAAACTCAATTTCAAATGGCGACTCAAAATAAATTAAAAACTATTCCTAATCAATACCATCACTTTAATTGAAAAAACCTAGTCAAAAAAGAGGTGTAACAGTTGCATGATAATTGTTTTTTTCTTTTCAAAATAGAGTGAAGAGATAATCTCAATATGATCTTTTCTCTATAACATTATTAGGTTTGGTCAGGTCAGTCCACATGGGAAACCCATGATCCATGTCCTAAAAACATACATCTCTCACCTTACACATAGTGGACAAGATCCAAGCCAGTACGACATCAACAAGACACACATTTTATATGAGAAATAGTTTGTACGACCCGTGAGTATCAAGAGCTTACCTATAAGGTTTTACATGCCCCACATATGATTTAATCAAACGTAGAAATATTTCACTACTAATATGAGAATACTATTACTCACAATACTCCAAACATTATTCACTATTTCAGTAGTTACTTATCTGATCCTCGCTCTCTTAAGGAAATAAACTCGAGTTCAGGTTTAAAATAATATACACAATCACACTCGATACCTATATAGTTAGTGTAATATCCGGCCTATGTATTATTCATTTTAATTTGTATTTCCTTTCTGCTTGACCCTATCTATTTCAATTCAACTAGTTTCCTAGACATACACTGCATTGTTAAATCACATTGCTATATGTTACATGCTAAAGTAGCAACACTAGCTGGAACTTCAAGAAATAGTCAAAAGTTAAAAGAGTATTCCAATGAAAAGTTAATATAAGTTTATGGGGTCTCTCACAATGAAGAAGCAGGGAACCATTCTTTTATTAGCCCATTGGTCAATTAGCACACATAGTATGGAACACGTGCTATGATGTTTTTACCATATAATGGTACATGTGCCTCATTATTTTAATGATTTAACATCAGAGAGACTCTTTCCTGGCTTATAAAATAACTAATAACATGATAGTAAAATCATCTCTTCACATTCCCTGATGTAAAACGTGATTGCTCGTGTGAGAGAGTCAATCTCGTGACACTTTATTTCTAAAATACTATCACATTCATATGAGATATGAATATAAATTAAATAGTCTTATATTGATGAGGATATTATAACAACCAAGTTATTTTACATTACAAAAATATTATCATATCCTATGCAAACCTAGAGCCTTAACATATTTCTCAAATAAGTCTCTAGATATCGCCTTTGTAAAAGGATCAGTGAAACGTCCAAATTATACCTCGTTAAAGAATTATAATATAGTCGTTGTCAAATATAGAACCTGACTATGTCGGGGTCAAATCCACAGGAAATAAGGTGAGAACTAAGCAGTATGCGATTATTTACTATTGCTTACTTATTTTCAAAGGAAAGGGAAAAAGTTGGAAAGAATTGGATCGATTTTCAATATCAATTAGTGACTTGCAACTTGCAACAATATTAACTTAAATTAAGAATTTATAGAGAGAAAAATCAGGATTGTGTTCACCAAGACTGTTTGACTTACTTTGAGTTAATATAAACTTCACCTTGCAATATTAGTATGTCAGTTTATCAATCTCATACTATATTTAACTATTTATCATCCAAATTAAATACATGCTACTTTTATTCACTCGAACTAAAATTATTTATCTCAAATTAATGAAATTTACTCAGAGTTGGTTAATCTCGCTACAGCATCAACAATTAGACGAATCCTCGTTATTAACTCTTTTATAGATTTTACACCTTTTTAATCAAAGAAGCAAAACCTAGAGCATGTTTTAATATTTGAAAAAATTATAAATTGATTAAGATGAAGGAGCTAATAAGATAAACAATCACAATACAAGTTTTATTCTATAAACACGCTTTTTAGTTCAAGTTGTTGTGGATTCCATAAACCATTGTTGTGAGGTTTGGCGACTCATGATAATTATAGTAAAGTATGTAATTCCATTCATTGAATAAGAAATTACTTATAAAAGTTAAGTCGGCCACACAATCTTTGATTTCAAAAACCAAGGAAAACACTCGATGAAAACTCGTTTTAGCATATTGTGTTCTTTACTAAAACTAAGATAATTAAAATAAGAACTAAAAATACTATTTATAGTTCGAGGAAATTTGAAATTTAAAATGAGAAAGCTGGACCTATGAAGCATGTCTAACGTCTCACCTGATGGCCCATCACATGTGTGATAATTCATCATTGGTACCATCGTGCCCTATCAGCAGCTGACTTGGAAGACCCTTACTGACGGTTTGCATGATAGTTTGTTATAGGAGTGATGGTCCATCAGGTGGATCGTAGAAACCATTTTTTGATATCACAGTTTTTAGCCTCCAACATTGAGGCTGACAGTCCATCATGACTATGACGGTCCATCAGGATTATGATGTTTCGTCAGTTCAGTAGTCAAGGTTAGTTTTTGTCAACACTTAACTCCATTTTACTTTCTTTCTCATTTTGTATGATTTTTTGTCTAACATAGCAGAAACATCATTAAAAGACATTATCATTGCTTAAGGACTAACATTTATTCATAGTTAAAAGCATCAATTATATCGTCTATTATTGGCACATCAACACCCTCAACTTAGAACATTTACTTGTCCTCACACTACTCCTAACAGTGTATTTATAGACACATGAACTATCAACTTTCGCAACAGTTTCAAAATGGCATCTCAACAAAGAATGCATATGTCTATTGGTTAACTTATAACCACAAGAGTATCTACATATGACATTCAGCTATCAACAAAGAACTTGGTATACATCAGTAACAATTTTCTCAACAATCAGATATTAACAGTGCAATCCTAATGAGCATACCACAAAGAAATTTCTATCACTCACATATCAAGATTTATTGATGAGGGACAAAAGAAAAAACTCACTTTTAGAATATAATTCAAACAATGCATACACAACTTATAGGCTTGATTTTATTACTTTTCACACTAACATTACAGACAATTAGACTAGAATCACTATAGGGATTTATCAACTTGTAATGTAGTCTCAGGAAGGTAGGATGCATATAGGAGTAGTGACTACACCCTCCTTGACTCCACCTTCACCTTGCTTTCCTTTTTCTTTTCTTAGCCAAAATTTTCTTTTCCTTTTATTCCTTAATTTCTTATAGTGTGGACGCGAATCATTTTATTCATTTTTTTTATTTGAACATAATCACATTCAATCCATGATGATACACCACATTTTCATTCTCTAATCCTTGCTAGCCTATCTTTATCGTACCTCATTCTATCTTTACTCTTTTTCCTATTAGCCATCCTCAACTTAGGCATTTTGCTTGAGATGAGTACATGATTTCCAACGAGGGACCAGGGCCAAAGAAGATGAATCAAAATAAATAGGGATGGTAAACAGGTTAACAAAAAATAGGTTTTCATTTAGCTAAAAATTAGGGATCAAAGGATTTCTTCATTATTTGGTTAGTCTTATAGGCTGAGTGTGCTAAATTCAAAACCTATGATCCTTTCCTAATCCATTATCTTTCAGTTAATGCAACATAAACCATGCAAGTTCTAGATGTACACACTACCAAATTTTCACTATCAAGTTTCATACATATAACTCAAGCATAGTTGTTTCATTCATACTCATTAGATTTCACAAAAAGATCCTCAACAATCAATATAACCAATGATCCATTTTATGCCATACATTTTCACTATTAACTGCTAAAAACATTTTTAGTTCAACTTTTTTATATAGACGCATACTCTCGTTTTACAGACACAGACTCAACGTACTCATGATGTGTTTACAAAACCACACTCTTGAACATGTCAGTTCTACTAAATAGAACCTAAAGGAAAAGAAACACAAAACAAGAATTCCCAAGCAAAGTGATAGACTCACAAGTGCACCCCCTCTAAAATGTATGCATTGTCTTCAATGCATAATAAAAAATACAATAAAGCTCTAAAAGTAAGGTTTATCAGTGAAGCTCTAAGGTTCAGATTTTAGTGCTCATGGTAGGGAATCATTCACCCTAGTAGCCTCTATAATGGTATCGGTGGTGATAGCCACACTCAATGGTGTCTTGACAGGAACCTCCATAGGTGATGGTAGTGTGCAAAGAGTCTGTGACTCCATAACAATATGAACTCCACTTCTTAGATCCATCTCAGCTAGTAGTCACTTGAGGACCCAGATGCACAGGCTTGCAACTCCTCATGTCTCAACTGCTCATCGAGCCATGACCTCCTCATGGCCTTCATTGTCTTCTTTGCTGAAGGTCTCTCTCTTGGCGCCTTCCCTTTTGAGATCTCTTTTATTTCAAATCTTCTTCTAAAGGCTATTTGCCTGAGGATTTACATAGCATACCTTATTAATAAATGAATGGCTCCTCTTCTTTCAATTCCTCAACCTCTGGAATTGGGAATACTTCAACTGACCTCTCTCTCAACTGTTGAAATTATCTTGAGCTTAGGCAAGCTGAATAACAAAATTTTCCAAATCAGGCATAGTAAGCTCTTGTAGTCGATCATTAACTCGGGCTTCCATGTCATCCATTTAGGCATGTAAATAACTGCATTTCATTAATGTCGTTGTGATTTCCTTATCAAAAAATGGCCCTTGTTTCTCAACAAACAACTTTATTTACTTCTCATGTCGGTTAGGTCTTCTTAACCAATATCATGGAATTGGCTGGTGTGAAGGCATATGGTAAAGGCTATGGTAATAATGAGGTAGTCTTAGTAGGTTAAACTTGTACCCCTGTAGCATAAGATGTAGAGTGTGTCGGTGTCAGTGTGGCAATGCATATGGATATTGTGGGATGCTTTATTATCTCTGCCCCAGCCTGATCACCTAATCCAAATATATGTGGCACCGACTTTTGCACTCAAATCTCAAGCTGTGAATTATCCTACATCTTTTTCCTATCAATACCTACTAAAATAGGCACCTCAACCATTTTACATAGACTAGTTACCAAAGAACTAAAGGGTAGTGAAGTAGTCGCCTTTGTCTATCATGCCTTGGGAGGGTACCCTAGACGTGACCGGCACTTGAAAGCCATTTCTGACCGTCAAGCGAACCACCTAACTCAATTATTCTGTTATTCAGTCATATACGCTCAAAGGAAGGCTCAATTATAACATGCTATTTATAATATGGGGTTCGAAAGCCAAACATGTTTAACTCAACAAAATAAGTATAATAGGACTCCCCAAAATAATAGTCCAAACTCCCCACACTCTAGTCTATGAAGCCTCTATTAAAGTCTAGAAGGTGCCAATGACAAGCCCATGGCTACCACAATTAAAATAAAGGGGACAACATGAAGCTATACAGGGAGCTCAAGATCCTCCGAAAGCTAGGAGGACTCACCACGTAGATGGAAATGTGTAGATAATAAACGGTGCGCTGGTTGATGATCTCTGGTACCTGTCTCTGCATTAGGAAATGATGCAGGCCAAATGTCTTCAGTACATGGAATGTACGAGTATGTAAAATGGCCGGATGAAAAAAACATCAAGGAAACATCAACATCAACTCAGGGTCTCAACTCATACATACATGACAACTCACTCAAGTGTCCTAAGTCTAACAAGAATAGTTTTAGACCGGACTAACTCATAAGCCACTTAACTCAACTGACTCGGAGCACTATCAAGACCTAAATGGGAATTTCTCTTATCCGATAACCATCACCTATGAACCGGTGATAGTACAACAATCAGACGTTGTTGCCACGTCCGTCCATACTTTGCCAGGGCATGAACGCCTCCCTAATCATGGATACCATCGATTGGTCAAGTCCTATCATTGCAGAACAAATAAATGGGAAACATCGGACTTAGACGATTCGATCCCATGGGAAGCATCCGACTTTAATGGTTCCATCCCTACCTACGTTGGCGACGTAGTTCCTGGGGTTCGAGTATGGACTATACTCTTGCCTGCCTCGGTGCTCGATACTCCTCCTATGACTCTATGCTCATAAGACTCCCTCTAATCATCTCAAACAAGCCCTCACGGCTAGTTTCATGTGGGACATTGCCAACTCATTAACTCTATTCTCATTTCAACTCAATTAAGTCATAATGGCAAGTTCCATTTAGGACCTCATCCACTCGTCAATTCTATCCTCCAATTTACTCAATCAAGCCTCATTTAGGTAAGCATTTATGATATCTCCTCAAAACTCATCACAACTCTATGACTTTATCTCAACAACACAAGTAGAATAGTATATTTAAGGAAATTGACTTAAGCAACATAGTTATATGGCTAAAGAGATCAACAAAACATAATAACAAGTCATCTCCATCAACTCATACTAATATAAAGGTTTTAGAAACTTCTTAGCTCAACAACATCAACACATATTGCATCCAATAAATAGGGGACAAAACTCATTCAAACATAGACAATACCAAGAAACTCCATTTTCATGGAGATCTAACCTCAACGCGAGAGTAGGGCACATGGGTGGACTCAACCCATGTTTTGGATAGCCTTACATACCTTAGAATAGAATCTTGAAGAAACCTTGTTGTTGGGTCTTCAATAGAAAGCTTGAAGTCTTGAAGCTCTTGGAACAATCTCTTGTTGGAAATGGAGAAGAAGAAGAAGATGAAGAGGAGAGAGTTTTCTATGGCTTTTCTAGAGAGGGAGTGGGGGCTGAAAAATGTGTCTCCAAATGCTCAAGGAGGATACATATATAATTTGGGACAATTCCCAAATTGCCCCTTCTCAAGGTTCTGAAAAATAGGCAAAAATACACCTTGCGCGATAGTGGCGCGTCGTGCCATTGTAGCGCCAGGCCGATTACGCCTAAAACCTGCACACCTCGTAGTCGTGCTCCGTGCCAGAGACCAAACTACTGAGGCATGTTTCTGGCGCGATAGTGGCGCGTCGCGCCCTTATAGCGCCAAGGCCATTATTTCTGGGTTCTGGAAATTTGGCTTGAAAAAACCTGCACACCTTTTAGTGGCGCGCCACGCCAGAGCCTAAACTACTAAGGCATGTTTCTGGCGTGATAGTGGCGCGTCGCACCACTGCGGCGCCAAGCCCAGTTTTCCAGCAATTGCAACCCAGGCCTGAAAACTCTGTTGTGCTAGTTCATCTTAGGATCGTCATATCTTTCGACTCCGAACTCCAAAATTTACATTCTTGGTGGCATTGGAAAGAAGACTCGGTGACCTTTAATTTGATAGGTCATGGGCCACCCAAATTTTTGTCTTTCAAAAGATAGGGTCGTTAGAAGTCGATCTATTTTACGAACTCATCCTAAAGCTTAGTCAGGACGAACCTTTTTGGACTTAGCTTGGTCCTAGGGGTCCTCTGTGACCTCACATCACCTCCAACACTCCTCAATTTCTCAAGGACTCATCTTAACTCATGCAAATGCTCCACAATATTCGAGTTCGACCCTACTCGGATACAAAAAGGGTCCGAATCTTAGGGAAATATTTTGAGGGGTGTTACATTATCTCCCCTTTAGGATCATTCGTTCTCGAATAACGAGTAACCAAGAATGGACTCGGGGTGCAAATCAAAATCAAGAATTCAGTCATTCAATCAATCAAATTCTTAAACAATTATCAATCAAGACTCAAAATGCACAAATGAATTCAAGTCAAGGAAATGGACATTACCTTCAACATTCTCCTCGATAGGCACGAATAGATGTGGATATTTAGATTTCATGGATTCCTCTGCTTCCCATGTGGGTTCCTCAACAAGTTGGTTTCTCTACAGGACTTTGACTGAGGCGATCTCTTTGTTCCTCAATTTGCGAATTTAGCGATCAAGAATTTGGACCGAAACCTCTTCATAGGATAAGCTATCTTTAACTCCAATACTATCAATGGGGACTACCAACAAAGAATCGCCTAAGCACTTCTTCAACATTGAAATGTGGAATACCAGATGAATAGAAGCTAACTCCGAGGGTAACTCCAACTCATAAGCAATACTCTCAATCCACCTCAAAATTTGGTAAGGACCAATATATCGAGGACTAAGCTTCCCCTTCCTTCCAAACCTCATGACACCCTTCATGGGTGACACTTTCAAATACACCCAATCATATATCTCAAACTCTAAGTCTCTCCTCCTCACGTCGGTGTAAGATTTTTGGCGGCTTTGGGCTGTCTTTAGCCTATCTTGAATAATTCTCACTTTCTCCATGTCTTGGTGAACAAGGTCAGGCCCAATCAACTCGGCTTCACAAAATTCAAACCACCCAATGGGAGATCTACACCTCCTTCCATACAAAGCTTCATAAGGAGCCATTTGAATGCTTGCATGATAGCTATTGTTGTACGCAAACTCTATGAGAGGTAAGTAGTCATCCCAATTTCCCTTGAAGTCAAGCACACATGTCCTCAACATATCTTCCAATGTCTGGATGGTGCGCTCTGCCTGGCCATCTGTTTGGGGATGAAAGGTTGTACTCAAGTTCACCCTCGAACCCAATCCCTTCTGAAAGGATTTCCAAAATTGGGAAGTGAATTGAGCTCCTCTGTCTGAGATGATAGAAAAAGGGACCCCATGCAATCTGACGATCTCCTTAATGTACAACTTTGCATAATCTTCTGCTGTGTCAGTAGTCTTAATCGCCAAGAAGTGAGCTAATTTCTTCATTCTATCCACAATCACCCAAATGGAATCGTGTTGCTTTCGGGACCTCGGCAAGCCTGTAATAAAGTATATATTCAATCATCTCCCACTTCCATTCTGAATTTTTATGTTTTGGGCTAAACCATATGACCTTTGATGCTCAACCTTTACCTGTTGGCAATTCGGGCACTTGGAAACAAATTCTGCAATATCCCTCTTCATCCTACTCCACCAATAGATTTCCCTTAAGTCATGATACATTTTTGTGGAGCCTGGATGAATAGAGTACCTAGAACTATGCGCTTTGGCCATAATCCTTTCTCAAACATCACCGACATCAGGTACACACAATCTACTTTGGTACCTCAACACACTATCTCCCCCTTTGGTGAAAACCATCACCCCTTATTTGTAAACAACTTCCTTCAACTGGAGGAGGATGGAATCCTGATCTTGTTTCTCCTTTACCTCTGCTATAAGTGAGGACGTATCCCCATCTCGAACGTTTACTCCACCTTCATTGTTCTCTTCAAGTCGAACTCCCAATCGGGCTAATCTATGTACCTCCTTTGCCAATTCCCTCCTTCCCTTCTCCACATGAGCAGTGCTACCCATGGACAACCTGCTAAGAGCATCAGCAACAACATTAGCTTTACCTGGATGGTAGAGGATGCTTATGTCGTAGTCCTTAAGTAGCTCGAGCCATCGCCTTTGCCTCAGGTTGAGTTCCTTCTAGCTAAAGACATATTGTAAGCTCTTGTGATCGGTGAATACATCAACATGCACTCCATACAAGTAGTGGCGCCAGATTTTAAGCACAAACACCACAACTGCCAGCTCAAGGTCATGAGTTGGGTAATTTTGCTCATGAACCTTAAGCTGTCTCGAAGCATAGGCTATCACCTTCTCTCTTTGCATCAACACACAACCCAAGCCAATTCTGGATGCATCACAGTAGACCATAAAGCCCTTAGTTCCATCGGGCAATGCTAGAATAGGAGCAGCGGTTAGCTTGGCCTTCAATTTCTGGAAACTCTCCTTACAAGCATCGGACCATTAGAACTTAGCCTTCTTTTGAGTCAGCTTAGTCAATGGTGATGATATGGATGAGAATCCCTCTACAAACCTTCGATAATAGCCGGCCAAACCCAAGAAGCTTCTTATCTCCATCGGGGATGTGGGTCTAGGCCAATTCTTCACCGCTTCAATCTTCTGAGCGTCAACCTGAATGCCATCTCCAGATACAATATGGCCTAAGAAGGCCACTAATGCAAGCGAAAATTCACATTTAGAGAACTTTGCATACAATACCTGGTCTCTCAAGGTTTGTAAAACGACTCTAAGATGATAGGCGTACTCCTCTTCATTCTTGGAGTAGACTAGAATATCATCTATGAATACAATCACAAACATATCAAGATACGATTTAAACACCCGGTTCATAAGATCCATGAAAGCTGCGAGGGCATTTGTCAACCCAAAGGACATGACCAAAAATTCAAAGTGGCCATAACAAGTCTGAAAAGCAATCTACGGAATATCATATTCCCTCACCTTCAACTGATGGTAGCCGAATCTCAAGTCTATCTTTGAGAAAAACGTGGTACCCTGAAGTTGATCAAATAAATCATCTATTCTGGAGAGAGGGTATTTGTTCTTTACGGTGACCTTATTCAACTGCCTGTAGTCAATACACATTCTAAGGGACCCATCTTTCTTCCTCACAAATAGAACCGGAGCTTCCCATGGTGAGACACTCGGCCTAATGAACCCCTTTATCTAACAAGTCCTTCAACTGCTCCTTCAACTCTTTCAACTCAGCTGGAGCCATTCTATAGGGAGGAATTGAGATAGGCTGGGTATCAGGAAGAACATCAATCCCAAAGTCGATCTCCCTATCAGGAGGGACTCTAGGCAGATCTTCAGGAAAAACATCCGGAAACTCGTTGACAATCAGAACCGACTCAAGGGATAGAGACTCAATACTGTCATCTTTCACTCGGACAATGTGATAAACACACCCTTTAGAGATTAGCTTCCTAGCCCTAAGGTATGAAATAAACTTACCCTTAGGCATAATAGGACTACCCCTCCACTCTATGACAGCTTCGTTCGGGAATTTGAATTTGACAACCAGAGTTCTACAATCAATAGAAGTATAACAGACATAAAGCCAGTCCATGCCAAAAATCACATCAAAATCGACCATGTCCAACTCAACTAGGTCGAACAAGGTGTCCCTGTAATGGATTGACACAGTGCAACCTCTATAAACTCCTTTAGCTAAGATAGAATCACCGATAGGAGTAGCTACGCAAAAGGGCTCTCGAAGATATTCAGGAACTTTATCGAATTTACTAGCCACATAAGGAGTCACAAAAGATAGGGTGGCACCCGGATCCATCAACACATAACAATCAAGAGAAGAGACTCGAATCATACCCATCACGATGTTTGGAGAGTTCTCTTGATGTTGGCGACTACTCATGGCATATAGGCGGTTTGTACCTCCACTCGTACCTGAAGTAGTGCCCCTCTGATTACCCCTAGCCAGTGGTGCGGTGGCAGAATGCTGGACTCTATTTCCCTCTGTTGAGCACTCCCTCTGAAAATGGTCCATTTGGCCATATTTATAACAACCAACTCTTCCCGCTCTGCATTCTCCCAAGTGGAGCCTACCACACTTGCCGTATGGTGGCTTCTCCCTCGAACCTTGACTTACACTGGCCTGGGATTGAGAACCCTGGGGTCTAAAATTCTGGCGACTCTGTCCTTGCCAGTCATACCTATTCTGCGGCATAGGTGCACTTGCGGTAGATGAGGCATAATTGGGAGGCCTCTTCTGGAAGAAGGACCTATTGCCCTTGTTTTACCTCTGTTTATTCTCATGGCCGACTGATTTTTCCTTCTTGCTCAGATGCTCCTCTCGGTCTTTTCTCTTCTCATCCTCCACCTATTGAGCATACACCATTAGTTTCGAAATATCTATGTCCGAGATCAACAATGCTTTTTTTCACTACTTCTTCACATGCCTCCCTAATACGGAGACGAATTTCCTCATCTTTGACCTCATATTTGGGATCATTTCTGGAGCATACCTGGATATCTCGATGAACTTCAGGCCATACTCCTTAACAGTCATACCCTCTTGTCTCAGATTTACAAATTCCTCCACTTTCGCTTCCCTCAACTCTCGGGGAAAGAAGTGGTCAAGAAAGGCTCCCTCAAATTCATCCCACATAGCAGGTTCAGCATCCTCACCTCTACCTTTCTCCCATTGGTTATACCAAATGTTTGCCACATCCTTGAGTTGATAAGACACCAACTTAACCCCCTCAATTTCCGTAGCATGCATAGCTTTCAGAATTTTCCACATCTCGTCAATAAAGTTTTGAGGGTCTTCATCAACCTTAGAACCTATGAATGCCGGAGAATTCATTCTCAGAAAGTCTTGAATTCTGGCAGCAGCAGACGACTCTTGGGAACTAGAGCTAAGAGTCGGCAAACTCTGGTTACCATTTTGGGCAGTCATTTGTTGAGTGAGCATTGCAATTGCCCCTCTAAATTCTGCCTTTGATGTGGGTGCAGGCGGAGTAGTAGGCACTTGGGGCGCCTCCGTATACCTCGCAGGTCGGCCTCTAGCCCTTGCCGGGCGTACCTCAGACTTGGGCATCTCTACATTATCGGCATTCCTCTGGCTAGCAGTACGTTTTGGAGGCATTATCTGTAACGTATAAACGTACGAATTAGAAGGGAAGTTTCATAGAGTTTAACTCCATCGCACGAATTCAGAGTATGAAAGAGGGGAAACAATTCCTAATGTCCTACAGCCTCCTGCTTATAAGTATGGTGCACAACACACCCATAAATAAGACTCTATTAGACACGACTTCATAGACTCCCTAGGACCCTTGAACTCTAGGCTCTGATACCATGTTTTTCACGCCCCGGGAGGGTACCCTAGACTTGACCTGCACTTGAAAGCCATTTCTAACCGTCAAGCGAACTACCTAACTCAATCATTCCGTCATTCAGCCATATACGCTCAAAAGAAGGCTCAATTATAACAAGCTATTTACAATATGGGGGCTGAAGGCCAAACATGTTTAACTCAACAAAATAAGTATAATAGGACTCCCCAAAATAACAGTCCAAACTCCCCACACTCTAGTCTATGAAGCCTCTATTAAAGTCTAGAAGGTGTCAATGACAAGCCCATGGCTACCACAATCAAAATAAAGAGGACAACATGAAGCTATAAAGGGAGCCCAAGATTCTTCGGAAGCTAGGAGGACTCACCACATAGCTGGAAATGCGTAGATAATCAATGGTGCACTGGTTGATGATCTCTTGTACCTGTCTTTGCATCATGAAATGATGCAGGCCAAATAGCATCACTACATGGAATGTACGAGTATGTAAAATGGCCGGATGAAACAAACATCAAGGAAACATCAACATCAACTCAGGGTCTCAACTTATACATACATGAAAACTCACTCAAGTGTCCTAAGTCTAACAAGAATAGTTTTAGACGGGACTAACTCATAAGCCACTCAACTCAACTGACTCGGAGCACTATCAAGACCTAAATGGGAATTTCTCTTATCCGACAATCATCACCTATGAGCCGATGATAATACAACAATCAAACGTTGTTGCCATATTTGTCCATACCTTGCCAGGGCATGAATGCCTCCCTAATCATGGATACCATCGATTAGTCAAGTCCTATCATTTTAGGACAAATAAATGGGAAACATCCGACTTTAACGATTCGATCCCATGGGAAGCATCCAACTTTAACGGTTCCATCCCTACCTACATTGGCGACATAGTTCTTGGGGTTCGATTACGGACTATACTCTCACCCACCTCAGTGCTCGATACTCCTCCCATGACTCTATGCTCATAAGACTCCCTCCAATCATCTCAAACAAGCCCTCACGGCTAGTTTCATGTGGGATATTTCCAACTCATCAACTCTATTCTCATTTCAACTCAATTAAGTCATAATGGCAAGTTCCATTTAGGACCTCGTCCACTCGTCAATTCTATCCTCCAATTTACTCAATCAAGCCTCATTTAGGTAAGTATTTATGATATCTCCTCAAAACTCATCACAACTCTATGACTTTAGCTCAACAACATAAGTAGAATAGCACATTTAAGGAAATTGACTTAAGCAACATAGTTACATGGCTAAAGAGATCAACAAAACATAATAACAAGTCATCTCCATCAACTCATACTAACATGAAGGTTTTAGGAACTTCTTAGCTCACCAATATCAACACATATAGCATCCAATAAATAGGGGACAAAACTCATTCAAACATAGACAACACCAAGAAACTCCATTTTCATGGAGATCTAACCTCAACGCAAGAGTAGGGCACATGGGTGGACTCAACCCATGTTTTGGATAGCCTTACATACCTTAGAATAGAATCTTGAAAAAACCTTGTTGTTGGGTCTTCAATGGAAAGCTTGAAGTCTTGAAGCTCTTGGAACAATCTCTTGTTGGAAATGGAGAAGAAGAAGAAGATGAAGAGGAGAAAGTTTTCTAGGGCTTTTCTAGAGACGGAGTGGGGGCTGAAAAATGTGTCTCCAAATGCTCAAGGAGGATACATATATAATTTGGGACAATTCCCAAATTTCCCCTTCTCAAGGTTCTGAAAAATAGGCAAAAATACACCTGGCGCGATAGTGGTGCGTCACACCATTGCAGCACCAGGCCGATTACGCCTAAAACCTGCACACCTCAAAGTGATGCGCTGCGCCACAGACCAAACTACTGAGGCATGTTTCTGGCGTGATAGTGGCGCGTCGCGCCCTTACAGCGCCAAGGCCATTGTTCCTGAGTTCTAGAAATTTGGATTGAAAAACCCTGCAGACCTTTTAGTGGCGCACCGCGCCAGATCCCAAACTACTGAGGCATGTTTCTGGTGCGTCGCGCCACTGCGGTGCCAAGCCCAGTTTTCCAGTAATTGCAACCCAGGCCTGAAAACTCTGTTGTGCTAGTTCATCTTAGGATCATCATATCTTTCGACTCCAAACTCCAAAAATTACATTCTTGGTGGCATTGGAAAGAAGACTCGACGATCTTTAATTTGATAGGTTGTGGTCTACCTAAATTGTCGTTTTTCAAAAGATAGGGTCATTAGAAGTCGATCCTTTTTACGAACTCATCCTAAAGCTTAGCCAGGATGAACCTTTTTGGACTTAGCTTGGTCCTAGGGGTCCTCTGTGACCCGACATCACCTCCAACACTCCTCAATTTCTCAAAGACTCATCTTAACTCATGCAAATGCTCCACAATATTTGAGTTCGACCTTACCCGAATACAAGAAAGGTCCGAATCTTAAGGAAAAATTTTGAGAGGTGTTACATTGTCGCCCAGTGTCGTATATCATCATCAATGAGCCTCCCAAAATCTATTAGAAAACTAAATAACAAGATATCCACCACTATTCCTTATCCTCCGCAAGTGTGTTGAATCTACTGGTGGGTAACTGCCTAATTCTCTCCACCCCTCACCTGAACTTTATGGGAAAAGTTAGTGATTCCTTCTGGATCCTCTTTTCTGTATTTTCTATCCGCGAGGGTTGACCCTTTATCAGAAATTGCATAAACCATGGACGCATTGAAATATATCTCTTATTTAATGATCAAACTTTGCCATCTGTGACGCTGGTACTTAATCATGACCAAAAAAGAATTTTTTTTATTTTATATGGTGATATATATATATATATATATATATATATGTTCACTCCCATAATTAGTACCTCCACAGCCTTATGAATTCTCCTTTTGGTTCTTTCGGTCGTTGGTCCAGTGTGGCAGCATAGTTTACATAGAACTCACAAATCATGGTTGGATAATATATATCAGGCTCCTCTAACATCTATTCAAAATTTCCCTCTTTGAATTATCTCTCCATGTCAGGGTATTCTAGTAAATTCGATTCTAAAATTCATGCCTCCTCAGCAATGTTCCACTTCAGACTATTTCAGGCAGTAATAGTTAGCCTCTCTTGATAGTATTTTTCAAAACCCTTAATTGTCCAATGCATCAAATCACAAAATTCAGGTAATTTGGTTTTAAATGTTTCGCCTCACATAGGTTCTTGTACATGAATCCTTTCCTAATAATCTTCTCTTGGTCTTTCCTATACAGACTTGGAAAAGGGCACATTAAAATTAGAACTAATATTTGAATCATCTCATTGTTCATAATGGGGAGATTCATGCTACTGCTATACTGTGGTTCTAGTTTGATATATTAGAGTGATACTCTTAGGTGTCACTACGTAGACATTCTCCTCTAAGCTGGTCAATTCATTGTGTAAATGCTGGTCAAATCTCTTTTATGCACCACCATGGATTGGTCTTCACTTGGGAGATATTTGTACCTAGTGAGGAAGAATATTAGTACACTCGAGCATAGTAATGCAAAGGCTAAAACTAAAAACATAAACCAACAGACACCAGTGATGAAACAAGTGACATATTGTCAAAAGTGTTATGGACTATCAACTTGGCCATCACTGATGCTTAGTCGAAAGGATAACATGTGACGGCAGACCTGATGGTATGTCAGAAGTCTGATGGATCGTAAGGTCCACCATCACTGCCCTCAAGTGACTATTTTATTTTGCAAGTTCTAGCGATTTGTCTAACGGCCCATGTAACACCCCATAATCTAACTTAGATCAGTCCTGAAGATACCAGAAAGAGTTAGATAAAACACTATCTAGTTGGGGCACAAGTGGCACCTATGACCCATAGAAGGTTCTATGAATTATAGGGATGACTTGTAGACCCCATCAGGAATTAGTGGAAATTAAGTTTGTTTAGTCCCCTCCTATGAGTTCATCCTATGATCCATAGAAATTCCTACGAATATAGGAGACGTCCATAGGGGAGGTCCCCATCCCAATCTTTAGACCCTTTCCCACAAGCCCGAGTTACTACTCATCAAAGGATCTATGACCCATAAAAGGGACTCATAGACCCAATGGTACAATTCCAATAGTTACAAGAATTTTCACCAAGACTTTACGACTAGG
Source organism: Solanum dulcamara (assembly GCF_947179165.1). NCBI lineage: Eukaryota > Viridiplantae > Streptophyta > Magnoliopsida > Solanales > Solanaceae > Solanum > Solanum dulcamara. The sequence continues at coordinate 57,062,857 of NC_077239.1, read as the reverse complement.
TCCTATGACTCAGAAGAATATATATGACCCATAAAGGAGGGTTCATAGACCCCCAAACTCAATTCCCTCAATGGAATTTTATGAGAAGCTCCCACAATCAGTCTTAGAGTCTACAACTTATAGAAGACTAGTTGTAGACCCATCAAATCAACAACTAGTGAAGTCCAATTTTGGAGCTTAGTCCTACGATTAGTCTTCTATGATTCGTAGGAAGTTTTAATGTCCATAGATTGACTTGTAGCGGCCCAGTGATAATTTTATTTAGGGGTAGTTTGGTCTTTTTCCACATATCCCAAAACCAAAACCTTGATGATTTGGGACTAAAATATATCCCTTATCAATACCTTACGTCCCTTTTCTTACATTAATACTTAAGAGTATTTTGAGAGCATGGATTGGAGAGGATAAAATCTAGGGTTCAAGCGTTTCAACCAAATTCTTTGACTTTTTCTTAAATCATCAAACTTTCAGGTATGTAAGCTAATCACAATGTTGAACTGAGTTCGTCCTCGTGCCCTACATCTTCATTCAGTTAGTACGAGTTGAGTTTGAGTTTCTATCCTGTTAAATTGAGTTTTGAGTTACCTATATAATCTGTTATTGAGTTCTCTACATATTTATGTGATGATTCCTATAATTTGAGTTCTTGAATTGTTGTTCATGCTTTCATTCATATGAACCCTAGTTGAGTATATAAGTTGCCTACTTTTATGCATTTGAATTAAAAGCATGACTCTTGCTTTCCAATTGGCTGTTTTTGCATTAATTGCTACTTCAATTATTTTTGTGTTAAAGAATGACATAATTCATGTCCTAATTGAGAAAGGAGTTTGAGCATTTATATTGAGTTTGAGAAATATTTCATTCATTGATTTTGAGCATAAATTTTATTGAGTCTAATATATTATAGTTTATACATTTATTGAGTTGAGAAACCAAAGCAATATTTTATATACATTCACTGAGTTTGAGTATAACTATTTTAAAGAGAAGATATGAGTTGAGTTAAGCTGAGTAAAGTTCTGTGAGACTAATGAGACATTGTTTTGAGTAATTTCACTCACTTGAGTTGATGAGCATAAATATATATTTTGAGAGTAGTATTGAGCACCAATTTGGATAAAAGTTTAGAAAGACTAAAACTCCATAAACTACGTAGCCAGCGTAGGAGAGGATCGTATCATTGGTTCAGGAAAATCATCACTTCAGTTCCTGATACGGACTTTTATTAGGTCCATAAGATGAGTTGTGTCCCTTACCCTGTCAAGGTATTGGACAGTTGTGACAACGAAAATAGTTCATTGTATCATCACAATGCTCATAGTGATGGTTGCCGATTAGAAAAACTCCCCAAAGAGTAAATTTTATTTTCATAATGAGTCACATTCATTTATTTATGTTTAATTAAGGGTTGATATTTTCATAATTACATGTTTTACTCTGTGTTGAGATATTTTAGTATGTATTCCTTTGAGTATTCTTGATTGTGTTTCTTTTCAGCCATTTTACATACTCTATATTTCATGTACTGATGGCATATGACATTATTTTATGATGCAGATATAGGTGATAAAGATCCTCAATAGTTGCATTGTTGAAGATCAGTTTCTTTCCAACTTTTAGGTGAGACCTCCTTGCATTTGGAGGAACTCTTTTGGTCATTCATTTTACCCATTACTTATTAGTATTTTGAGATAGTCGTGGGCCTATTTCAGTCCCTATCTAGAGTCAATTTAGAGGCTTCATGGACAAAGAAAAAGCTATAGTTTATTCTATTTTATTTCATGAGATTATGTTTTAAACATTATTTCATTATATATTTCATAGTTTGAGACTTATTTTGAGAAGTTAAACATATATTCTTGTTTATGCCCATATACGATATATTTTTGTGAGTTAAGACTTCTACTTAGTGATTCATCCAAGCAAGGGTTAGCTTGGGAACCAGAAATAGTTTCTGAATGGCAACCATGCCTAGGGTATAAACTCGATGTCACGACCTAAGCTAGGACCTAGGCATGACACGATGATTAGATACCTAAAGTACCCCAACCAAGCCTTTTAGCATATCAATCCTTAACATACATAAGTTAAATAAGCAAATAAGCTAATCATGAAAGTAAAAGTCAAGTCTTAATGGGAATATCTCAATAAAGGAGAAAAGACAATAATGATGTGACAACATATACTCCATGAACATCTAACATGCCTCTACCAACTCGATGGGAGCATAAGACAATCTCCTAGCTCACCCATGACAACATAAGAGAAATAAGATGGTCAAATGATGACATAAAAATAAAGTGTCTTATCCTCGAAGCATGAGGACTCACCACAAATACTAGTCTAGGCTCAACTCTACTAACAAATAGGAGGTGCGCGATGATCGTCCATCACTATATTGTGATACAATATAAGCAAAAAGCATGTGTTAGTACATGGAATGCACTAAGTATGTGAGAATATGCATGAACAATAAACATAGGACATAGTCAATATGAATTTTGGATGCAAGACCAATATCTTTAAAATATTAATAAATTCATGAAAGCATTGAAAATATTAAACTAATTGGTCAATGCATCAAAATACCATTATCATCATAGGAACTATACATATATGGGAGATAATCGTAACCGACATTAAGACCATGTGAGTTATTATATGGAATTTGATGATCCCCACATCGAGAAGGAGGGGCTACTTACCAAGGTAGACTCCGTCCAATATTGTCATCATCATGTTTTATATGTGGATCAACTAGCTAAGACAAACCTAGGATGGCAATGTAGTTTAAGGGACTAGAGGTTGCTACAAAGGCTTAAGTCGATCCCCCACCTCAAAGTTTTCTCGGTGCTAAGTCAACATTCTATAGAATACATGTCATATCATAATCATAAGTAATACTTGGCATAAATCATAAGACTTTTATAATCATACTTTATAGAAAACTTGTTCTTAAGAATATCTCATTATCCTGTGATTCATGTAATATGGGCGTAGTCCTTGCATCATTATAAATCCTTTTCATAAAACATCATTAGTGTCTAAGTCATCCTCATTCATAAATCTTTCTTACATACTTGAAATTCATGATCATAGCGTATACTTGAAATTAGGGTATAAACATGAATACATGACCAATTTACTTGTAAATCATGAAATTGGATTGAAAACATGCATGATCATATCCTTTATATCAACTCATACATAATTCATGAAAATAATATCAATTGTATACATAATTTAATCAATACTCATAGAATATATAATAAGTAAGAAGACCCAATATATTATAATAAAATTAGGGCTTTTTGAATGAAAATCATGAAGAATTTGGAGAGAAAAGTTGGGATTCCATGGGTGAAAGGTGCCTATAAATGTAGTCCTACATACCTTACCCTTTAGAAACCTTAGATTGAAGTGAATTGAAGCTTGATCTTGAAGTTTTTCCTTTTTGATTAAGAAAGAAGAAGACTTGGAGAGCACACTTCTAGAGAGATAATTTTTATTCGGAATGTTTGGGATATAATGAGAGGGTTAGAAGGTCTTAGGTTAGTTAATAAGTGAGAATATATTCCCAAAATCCGTCCATATTCATTAATAAAATATGGGGAATGACCAAAATATTCCCACTTAAAACTAAAAATTAGGATTGTATGGAGGACCCACCACAATCCGTGAACTTCACAGCGGTCATAATAGTACGTGGTGGAACACATGAACTCATGGAAAAAGGGTTGGGTTTTAAGACTTCCTCCATGGAGACCATCACATTCCGTAAAGGGCAATATGGTTTATGAAAAGAGGGTGTAGTTCAAGATTTGTAAGAGGCCTACAGGTGGTGTATCCACAAGGCCAACACGGGTCGTGGTACCTGTTCATGGTCACCACTTCAGAATTGGTGCAACAAGGTCATCATGTTGCCTTTAAAAGCAGAAAATTGAATGATGTAGAGCAGAGGTATTCAACACATGAGAAAGAGATGGTTGTTATTTTGCATTGCTTGCAAATTTGGAGGGTGTATTTACTTGGTACACGCTTTGTGGTGTGGACTAACAGTGTGGCTAACACTTTCTTCAAGATGCAGAAAAAAGCTAAGTCCAAAGCAGGTAAGGTGTCAAGAGTTTGTGGCTGAGTATGACTTTGTGTGGGAGCATAATCCGAGAAAGCATAACCTGGTTGTGGATGTCTTAAACCAAAAAGAGGTATTTGCTGTCATGTATTCAATTTCAAATCTCTAAATTGATTTATTAGACAGGATCAAATTATGTTCCTTAAATGATCCATTGTATGTCAAGTGGATAAATCAAGTGCAAGTCGGGACTTTGAGAAAGTACTAGATCGAGGACGATCTGCTTCATTTTAAAGAGGGGAGGATTATTGTACTTAAAGGTAGTGGACTCCATAAAGACTTAATGAAAGAGGTGCATGACACTACTTGGGCTGGTCATCTAAGAGTTGAGAGAATGATGGCACTACTGTCCCTGGTATAATTTTGGCCAAATATGGAAGATGATATAGAGGCATACGTGAAGACTTGGCATATTTGCCAAGTGGACAAGATGGAGCTTAAGAAGGAAGAAGGATTGCCACAACCTTTGCCCATTCCTGAACGGTCATGGTTGTCGGTAAGCATGGGTTTCATTTTTGGTTTTCCAAAGGTTGAGGGTAAAGCATCTATTATGGTAGTATTTGATAGATTCTCAAAGTACTATATATTCATTGTTGCACCTAATTTATGTTCGCCAAAAGTTGCTATTGAGTTATTCTATAAAAATATGGTTAAGCACTTTGGTGTTCCAACTGACATTATGAGTGATAGAGATATAAGGTTCACAAGTAGGTTTTGGACAACTTTGTTTAATATGATGGAAACCGATTTGAAGTTATCTACTACGAATCATCTTCTAAAAGATGGGAAGACAGAAAGGATAAACCACTTGCTGGAGGAATACTTAAGGAACTATGTGACGGTGAGCCCAAGGAATTAGGTGGAATTGCTTGACATTGTGCAGTTTTTCTACAATCTACATAAGTCATCGGCAACTGAAATGAGTCTGTTTGAGATCTGTTGGGCAGTCAGCTGTCACGACCCAAGCCTAGGGCCTAGACGTGACATGGCGAATGAGGAACTCGAAAGTACCTCAAACAAGACTCTTAGAATTCTTTTAGCCTTTCATAGATAATGATGATAAATAAAGGAGCGGAAATCATAATAGTAAATCTTCAACTTATATATGTCCAACAATGCCTCTAACTATTAGATTTAACTGGGCTAAGACAAGTCCCTAGCTCACCCTCAATCATAATAGAAGAAATGTCATAGTAAAATATATTAACATATCATAAGCTAGAAAGATAAAGAAGTATTACTCCCGGAACAAGGGAACTCACCAAAAGTAGTCTTCAACGAAATCTCAACTAGCCACGTGGAGGAGAACGAGGAGCACTGGTCCCTACATGGTGATATCATGTAGGCAAAATAGTATGTGTTAGTACTTTGAATTTACTAAGTATGTAAGAATGCATGAACATTGAGGAAACATTACAACATTTATGTAATATGGAACATAATGTAATGCATGCATAATAAATCATATAGATATCCTTTAAAACATTCATTTTGTGGGAAAATAACCATAACCAACATTTAAGACCATGCGAGCTACTACATGGACTACAACATAACCCCCTACGTTGGTCGGGGAGACTACTTGCCAGGTAGAACTCCGCCAACTTCATTCATTTCTTTAACTTTAACTTTAAGGGCTATTTATGGATCCATTAGCCTAAGCCTACAAGGGCTCCTATGTTGGCACATAGTTAATGCGACAAGGGATTGCTACTAGAATTCCCTTACCGAATCCCACCTCAATGCCTCATTCGGTGCTAAGTCAATCCCACAAAATAGTTTAATACTTTAAAATATTCATAGCATATAACTTGAGAATTCAAACATCATATTCAGTAGAATAGCTCACTAAAACATTTGAAAATTCAAATATGCAAGAATTATCCTTATTGCATAAAGAATTCATCATTCATATCATTTCACCATTCTTTATTTTCATAAGACTCCCTTTTGATTATAGATATTGCTTTCACAAATATTTATTTGGAGTCAAGGCTTTCAAGTCAAACTTTATTAAAAATATAGTAAAATTAGGTGGGCTCAAATTACTTCAACTTGCAAATATGTATGTAAATAAATATACATAAATACTTTGAAATCCATTAATTAAAAATCATGCTTTAAACAACCCACCATGAATTTTAAAAACCTTTAAAAAGATAAATAGAGGAATTACTTGTAAACCATCAATTCATACATATAAAATTATGTTGCATCAAAATAGAGCAATAATCATTAGTTTAACCATGATTCATACTATTAAGTAAAAATAAGAATTAATATATGAAAATATTACTTGAAATCAAGAGATTTAGTTAAAAGATTTTTGGACTATATGGGTGGAAGAACCCATGGATAAATACTCACATAACTTATAGTAAAGATTAAAGAAAATAAACATAATTTATCATATAATAAAAATAATTTAGGCATGAGAGTGGAAGGAATACTCTCATTGAAACCTTACATACCTGGAATCCAAAGCTTTAGTCGGAATCGAAAGACTTAATGAACACTCTTGAGTCCTAACTTTTCTCCTCGCCGGAACGTTTTGTATACTATCCGAAGTATATGAATCACCGGAATAATATTTCTTCACTACTAAGAACTAAAATTATATTTGAGAATGTGTAAAGAAGTGTATAGAGAGAAGACTTGCTTGAGAAAGCTTGATTAATAAAATGAGAAAATAAGGTGGGTATTTATAGGTGGGAAAAAGGTACCTAATAATAAATAAAATAATTATAAAGAAAAATCTAAAAATTTAATGGAAAATTATGATGTCATGGATGATGTTAATTGGAGGACAATTTATGTCATGAGAGATGTCAAATGTATCTAGATCTTTTCATGGTAGGTGAAATGAGTTATCTTTGACAGAATACTCTTTTTCGGAGCTACCTTTGAACAAGATAAATTCCTTATTAGGATTTGGTGTCTTCATAATAATTGTAGATATAGAAGTCTAGTTTCATGTCGTTAAAGAATCAACCAATTTAGAGTACCCTACAATGATATATGAATTTTCTTCTACAAATACTCCATTTTGTCACAGCACACTCCATCTTACAATAATTAATTTATTTGACCTACTTAGCCTCCTAAACTTAAATTATGGTCTTCACATAAGTTATAGGTAATGATCATGGTTACTCAAAAATTTGAATCACCCAATTTGGATAATTCTATAAAAAGTTATGACCAAAATACAAAGACTGTATCATTTTTAGTCGAGAATTGAAACATCGTATACAACATTTTTAGGAGATGTTACACCAGCCTATGACTCCACTTGAAGTTTCTAAAACCAATATCTAAGGGAAGTTTCTTGTAACATACAGGGTTGCAAGAGACAGGTATGAAATGATTTCTGATGCACAAGAAAGCTTGCGGAAGGCTCAGCAGCGCATGAAGGAAATATATTGACCAACATCGGCGCTCACAAGAGTTCAATATGGGTGACCAAGTGTTGTTGAAATTCACTCCCTAAATTTGTAAATAGATTGTGAGTAAAACTATACATAGGGGACTGATGCCTAAGTATGATGGTCCATTGCAAGTTGTGCAACATGTGGGCGAAGTCGTTTATAGATTGAAGCTGCCAGAAAAATTAAAGATTCATCCCACTTTTTATGTGAGCTTTTTGAAGCCTTATTTTGCAAATGATGATTTGGATGGAATTAAATCAAATAGGGCTCCTCCTTCGGTACCAACGTAGTTTAATGAATATATTGAAGAGATACTTGATCACTGAGTTATTGGCAAAAGTAAGAAGAATACTAAGACTGAACTCTTAGTACACAAGAAAGGTAAAGCAAGAGCAAATGTTGTTTGGGAGAAGGCAAAGGACTTATGGCAATTTGATGACCGAATTGATGACTACCTTAAAAAAGTATCGTTGACGGCATTGAGTTTGAGAGGTGGGGTATTTTGTTAGACCCTCAGTCTAACTCAGAGATGTGGCATGGGCATGGCAAGGACTTCTATATTAGAATTGACATAGGCATAAGGAATCAATGTAGTTGTGGCGACTAAGTGTTAGTGGGCATGGACAAGGATGCTACAGTGTTGGATACGTAGACCTGGGCACAAGGCAAGGCAAGGTAGTGTGGCATCAGCAAGGCAAGGCTGGGCAAGTGTGTTGTCTTGACAAGGAAAGGTTGTGGGACTTGAAGATGGCAAAACAAGGCTGATTTGAGGTGAAGGCATCAGGAAGGAAAAAATTAGGAAATAAAACTAAATATGGGATGCTATCAAGAATAATTCTAAGTGTAGGCTATGGGAAATTTCGGCAAAGGCATTGTAGGGCATGTGCGAGGCACATGTCCAATGTAATTCGAATTTGAATAGACTGTTAGAATTATAACTGTTGTAATTAGTTAAGTTTCTGATATGATTTGCTGTAAGCATGTGCCAGGCACATGAGTTGGTTAAAACTGTTTGTAACTGCCATTGTGCAGAGTTTTTAAATAAATAGAAATTTCACTAAGGCAATCATAAAGTCTTCTGTGCCTTCATCAGATTTGTGAAGCCTTTCTTTGTTGATTTTTTATATTAATAAAGGTTGGAAAGAGTTCCCATAAAGTTCTATGTGTTTATTTATTAAGTACACTGCCTAGAATTTAGATAAAGGAAAAGTGTCAAAGCACGCACCTGAAACGCAATCCAACAACCTATTAATAGTAAGAAGCTTCGTAGTAGTTTATAAATAAAAATACAGATCTAATGGCAAATCTAACCATATAATCACCAAGGAACTTGTAACACCCCCTAAAAACATTGTATATGATTTTCCAATTCTCGATGAAAATGATATTGCTTTTATATTTTGAGCATAACTTCTAATAGGATGGTCCAAATTAGGTGATTCAAATTTCTAAATAACCCTAACATCATTACCTACAACTTTTGTGAGATACCACAATTTATGTTTCAGAGGTTAAGTAGGTCAAATAAATTAATTGTTGCAAGACATGGTGTTGTGACGAAATTGAGTATTTATAGAAGAAAATCATATCTCGCTGTAGGATACTCCAAATCGGTTGATTCTTGAACGACATGAAAGTAGACTTCTAGAGAAAAATTTCATATGAAGACACCAAATCCAAATGACGAAGTTATCATTTTCTAACGCAGCTCCGAAAAAGGGTATTCCATTATAAGAAGATTCATCTCACCAATCATGAAAAGATCTAGACACATTTGACATCACCTATGATATCTATAGTCCTCCATTTGATATTACCCATGACATCACAATCTTCAATTAAATTTTTAAATTTTTCTTTATAATTATTTTAATTATTGTTAGGTCCCCCTTCACACCTATAAATATCCACTTTATTTCATCATTTTGTTCATCAAGTTTTCTTAAACAACTCTTGTCTTTATACACTCCTTTACTCATTCTCAAAATATAGTTTTAGTTCTTAGTAGTATATAAATACTATTTGGCAATTCATTTACTCCGGGTAGTCACAAAAAGCTCCGACGAGGAGAAAATGCTAGAATTCAAGAGTGTTTATTAAGTCCTTAGATTCTGAGTAACGCTTCGGATTCTAGGTATACAAGGTTTCAATGAGAGTATTCCTTCCACTATCATGCCTAAAGTATTTTGATTATATGATAAATTATGTTTATTTTCTTTAATCTTTACTATAAGTTATGTGAGTGTTTATCCATGGGTTCTTCCACCCATATAGTCCAAAAATCTTTTAACTAAATCTCTTGATTTCAAATAAGAGTTTCTTATCGGTAATTCTTATTTCTACTTAATAACATGAATCATGGTTAAACTAATAATTATTCATCTATTTTGATGCAAAATAATTTTATGTATGAATTTAAGATTTATAAGTAATTTCTCCATTTATCTCTTTAAAGGTTCTTGAAATTCATGATGGGTTGTTTAAAGCATGATTTTTAATTAATGGATTTCAAAGTATTTATGCATAATTTCAGTTACATACATATTTGAAAGTTGAAGTGATTTGAACCCACCTGGTTTTACTATATTTTTCAATGAAGTTTGACTTGAAAGCTTTGACTCCAAATGCATATTTATGAAAGCAATGTCTATAATCAAAGGGAGTCTTATGAAATAAAAGAATGATGGATTCTTTATGCAATAAGGACAATTCTTGCATATTTGAATAACCAAATGTTTTAATGAGCTATTCCACCAAATATGATGTTTTAAATTCTCAAGCTATATGCTATGAATATTTTAAAGTATTAAACTATTCCGTGGGATTGACTTAGCACCAAGTGGGGTATTGAGGTGGGATTCGGGAAGGGAATCCTAGTAGCAACCCCATGTCTCATTAACTATGTGTCAATATAGGAGCCCTTGTAGGCTTAGGCTAATGAATCTATGAAAGCCCTTAAAGTTAAAGTTAAAGAAGTGAATGAAGTTGATGGAGTTCTACCCGGCAAGTAATCTCTCCGGCAAACGTAGGGGTTTATGTTGAATTCTATGTAATGGCTCGCATTGTCTTAAATGTCAGTTATGGTCATTTTCCCATAAAATAAAAGATTTAAAAGATATAGATATGATTGATTATGCATTCAATTCATTATGTTGCATATTACGTAAATGTTTTAATGTTTCTACTTAGTACATTCAAAGTACTAACGCATACTCTTTTGCCTACATGATATCACCATGTAGGAACATGTTCTCCTCCTCGTTCTCCTCCACATGGGTAGTTGAGATTTTATTTGAAGACTATTTTTGCTGAGTTCCCATGTTCTGGGAACAATAATCTTTTATCTTTCTAGCTTATGATATGTTGAGATCTTTAGACACTTACTATGACATTTCTTTCTATTATGATTGAGGGTGAGGTAGGCTTTTGTCTTAGCCCTGTTAAATCAAAAAGTTAGAGGTATTGTTGGATATATGTAAGTTGAAGATTTACTATTATGATTTCTTCTTGTTTATTTACTGTCATTACCTATGAAAGGCTAAAGGAATGCTAAGAGTCTTATTTGAGGTACTTTCGGGTTCCTCATTCGCCATGTCATGTCTAGGCCCTAGGATTGGGTCGTGACAGAACTATTTTGACTGAGCGTAGCAGGAAGAACCAAACACCATCCAACTCAAATACTACGTAGACCAACTACAAATACAACCCGAAGGTACCAACCATAAGTACAAAAATAGATAAGAACAAGTATAATTAGACAATAACCGATCGGACGCCTATACCTCCGAAAGGTACAAACAAGGACAAACATACCCCCGACCCCCATAAAAGCCAAGGGACCACACCATACAATTATGTTGGTGATAGACGATACTAATGAATGCAAGTTTGTAGTAAAATCCAGTGACATCATTGTTGGCTCTCAGAGATCAACAACAACAAGTGTATAGACCCATCTCGGCCCCCAGCCTGCCAGGTGGGACCCATGTGACTCCCTTATCCAGTTCAGTGGTGCACTAGCCAGAGGGGCCCATGTTGTTCGCGGGAAGTCCATATACACTACCTGGGCCAGATTCAGGTCTTACATAGATAAATAGTATCCTCGTAGTGGTACCAGGGAGTGAGAAACAAAGTCGATGTTAAAAAGACGACGTTGCGCCAAATATTAGTAAACTAGTAACCTCAAACCTGAGCACCCTAAAAAGGGGTTGCCCTCCCTGCTAGTTAACTCCCAAGGTCATGGCCCAACTAGAAAGATTAAACCCGAGGTGCATCGATGGGCAAACAAAGAGCACATCCCCGACGCCTCATAAGTTTCTAAAAAATAGTGATCAAAGTATCCAGGTGGTACGACTCCCGTTAAAACCAGTTTAAAATAGTAAAAATGAGAGAAACACTTTTCAAAAGTAGTAGTGAAAATTCTAATGTCAATACCGAGATTGTACCACAAAATGAGTGAATATGCTCAAATAATTCTAGCATGCCATCACCAGCATCCAAACAAGATACACGCAGCCATATGGAAATACCTAGTCTTACTACACAAACAAGTCAAGGGACTAACCTGGGATCCAATCGCTCCTTGAATATGGCCTCGGTCCCAATAATAGATAATAGGTGATACGACATCATAAGTCTACCGCCAAATAAAAGCAAGACAATCGGGACATGGCTTAGAATTAGATAGGGGAGAAATATCTCTTGAATCAACGTCTTAGCCAAAAATATGACACCTTATCTTTGAAAAAACACAGCTAAGACAAACCTATGACTACGACGAGCCCAGAGGCCACAAACACTAGCATAAAGAGTATCCTATCCATAATAATCCCTACCAGAAGCTATGCCTAGCTAAGAGGGAAATAAACACATGATAAAATACCTACGACTCAAACTTAGCGTAAGGCTGTTAATATCATTCCTAAACATGATAATAATTCTAAACCAACACCACAACCAAGGACCACAACCCAATCTAAGGATTTCACGGAACTATTCTAGCTTAAAACTCACCCGGAAACAAGAAAATAGGATCAGATGAGAAGAATCCTAACCTTGGCAAATACTCACCTAAGTCACATGTAAAATATACTACACGATATCTAATAGAGTTCATACAAAAAGGGGGACACTGTAGCCTACCTCAAAGTCGATCACGAATGCTCCGAATTCACTAAGATGAATCTCTCATCCTCCTAATCGCCTCTAATCGCTGCCATACTAATAAAATGTTAATCATTTTGTTAATATGATCATTTTGATGCTAAAGTTATCAAATGGAGACGGGTTAATTTTATAATCAAAAATTAGGAATTGTTAGGCCCACTCCGTAACCACCAGAATTGACTCTGAAAAATAGGTCCTAAAAGCTAAACCTAGCTTATGTTTCAAAAGGAAACAAAATTCATATAGTAAAACAGCTTTAATATCAACATGCATCTATATTCATAACTTGGCCAAAAGAAAGAAGGGACCACAACGAGATAGAAGAAATTATTTCCAATAAAGATACTATACTAACTTTTGAACTCACTACCTAATTCCCCTCAAATAACCACGCGAAATAGCCTTTGGAATCACTTAAATCGGCTTAAACTTGAGAGAGAAGTCGATCTTCAAAGTTAAATACTTAACTAAATTTTTGAACATAAAATGACCCTCAGGTGTCGCTTAAGCGGACCCTCGTTGGTCGCTTAAGCTACACCCACCAAAAAGGGCATCGCTTTTGCAACACAAGGTCGCTGAAGAGACTTGTTGCTTTAGTGACCCCTGCCCTTGGTCCCAAGGTCAATTTAGCGAACCTTTGGTCACTTTATCGACATTCGCTTTAGCGACCAAGGACCACAAAAGTGATGGCACCAGACACAGCTGGTGCAAGATGGACTTTGGGAGAGAATCATTTATGTCTTAGAGTGATTTAAGAAAATAAGAGGGAATGGTAGGAATTTTAAGGTTTAGGTAGTTATAGGCTTTGCATAATACCCCAAAACATCCAAGTACATTGAGAAAATAATTGGAAAAGACAAGAACACCCTTCATTAAATTATGTCTGACATACCCACGAACGGGTACCTACAGGCCATAGGTGGTCTGACAGATCATAGGAACGGTTCGTCTATGGACCTCAACACTTGGCTAAAAAATCCAAATACTCATGACTTATCCTACGAGTAGGGTCTACGGTCCGTCAATGGTCCTACGGACTATCCTGCTTGTTCGTGGGAAGGGTTCTAAAACCTTGAAATACCTCAACCTCAAGGACCCTTCTACAAGTCTGACCTACGGGCTCAATAATTGTCCTACAGATCATAGGGTCCCTTCATCCTAGAAACTTTTCCAAGTCCAAATATTTGAGTCTCTGAACCTCTCCTACGGGTCCTTTTCATGGATCATAGAAACTCCGACGGGTCATAGGAACCCCTCATAGGTTGGGTTCACACTTTGTGAAATTTCCCTTATTTCCCTTCTTTAAGACCCTGTCTACGAACCTTTCCTATGGCTAGTCAATACGTCTACGACCCATCAACTTCAACCGTCTTAAACTTCCAAATTTCCCAAGTGTTGGGCTCCCTACGACCGCCTTCTTATGGCTGTAGAACTTTCTATGATCCATAGGTTGGCTCATAGAAACCTACAACATTGATTTTCTACAACCTTTCCCTACATCATTTTCTTTTGTTTGGCCTTCCAACTTCTAGGATCTTACAATATCTCCCCCTTGGTAACATATGTCCTCAAAGGGGACTCAAGCTAGTATGGATAGAGTAGGTAAAGAGTCATAGCAACCTAACATAAATGCAAAAAACATAAGAATGAATGAAAAACATGAATTCGAAGGAGTGAATCATGAAGAAACTAGATACCTTAACTAGAAATAAAAGGAAAGAGATGAGGATAACATTTCATCATATCGGCCTTGACCTCCCATATAGCACCCTCAACCTCTTGGTTCCTCTACAACACCTTCATGGAAGCAGCTTCCTCATTTCTCGACCTTCTAACTTGCATGTCTAGGATCTCAACTTGAACCTCCTCATAAGACAAATTCTCTTTCATACCTATGTTGTCCAAATGCACAATAGAGCTAGGATCACCCACATACTTTTCAACAACAACACAGGAAACATCGGATGCACCGATGCCAAATCTGAGGGCAACTCCAACTCATGTGCCACCTTGACAATCCACCTTAAGATCTGATATGGGCCTACATATCTGGGTCTAAGTTTCCCTTTTTTGCCAAAATGCCTCACGCTTTTCATAGGTGAGATTTTCAAATAAACCCAACCATTTAGTTTAAACTCAAGCTCCTTTCTCCTCACACCTGAATAGGACTTTTGCTGGGTTTGGGTGATATTTAACCTTTCTCTAATGAGTCTAACATTTTCCATAGGCTCAAACACCAACTCAGGTCCTATCAAAGTGACTTCACCAACTTCAAACCACCCAATAAGGGATGTACATCTCTTACAATACATAGCCTCAAAATGAGCCATTTAGATACCAGAATAGTAACTATTGTTGTAGGCAAATTCAATCAATGGTAGATGTTTATCCCAATTCCTCTTTAAATCAATAACATATGCCCTCAACATGTCCTTCAAAGTTTAAATTGTTCTCTCAGCTTGACCATCGATTTGAGGGTTAGAAAGTTATACTTAGCTTGACTTTTGTACCAAGACCCTTTTGGAATGACTTCTAAAATTGTGAAGTAAATTGTGTACCTCAATCCAATATAATAAAAAATAGAACACTATGGAGATTTATCGATTTTGAATACAAAACCTAGCATAATCCTTGGCTGAGTAAGAAGTCTTAATGAGGATGAAATACGCCGACTTAGTTATTTTGTCCACAGCAGCCCAAATCTAATCATGTTGGGCAACCTTAACCTATTGACAATTCGGAAACTCAGCCACAGAATCATCTATATCTTGTTCCACTCTATTCCATTCCACCAATACAATACCCTTAAATCATGATACATCTTGGTGGATCACGGATGAATAGACTATCGAGAACTATGGGCTCCGAACAATATTATTTCCCTTAAACCATCAATATTAGGGACACATGAACGACCTTGATAACAAAGCACACCATCTCCCTCTTAGGAGAAAGCCTCAATAGCTTTTTCAAAAATTGATTTCTTCAATTCAACCAAAACTTACACTTGCTCAACTTAGCAAACAATTGACGATACTTAATAACTTGAAACATATCCTCAAATAATCGGAATGCTCCTCCTCACTCCAATAACAGAGTAAACTATTATCAATGATCACAACTACATCATATCCAAATATTGCTTGAACACCCTATTCATCAAATTCATAAAAGATGTAGGAGCATTGGTTATTCCGAAAGACATAACCAAAAATTTGAATTGACCAAACCGAGTTCTAAAGCTCGTCTTCGAAATATCACATTCCCTTACTCGAAAATGATGATAACCAAATTGAAGTTCAATCTTTGAAAAGTAACTTGCACCTTGAAGATGATCGAACAAGTCATCAATTATAGGAATAGGATACTTATTCTTAATTGTGACCTTGTTCAATTATCGATAATAAATACACATTAGAAGAGAACCAACCTTTCTTTCTGGCAAAGAGAGCTAGAGCACCCCATGGAGAGATACTAAAACTTATAGGACTAGCTCATTAGGAAACTAAAACTTAACCACTCAGGTTCTACAATCCATGAAAGCATAATATGCAAAAGTCAATCCATGACAAGGATAACATAAATCAAGCTCTGCAGGATCACATGAGATAACTTTATAAAAAAATAAAGCCGGACAATTTCTATAGACTCTTTTAGCCAAAATTGACTAACCAACGGGAGTAAAAACTGAAAAAGTCTCTAACAAAACTTCGGGGCTAATATCAAATTTCATAGCAAGGTAAGGAGTAATGAAAGACAAATTTACACCCAGATAAGTAAGGCATAATAATCAAAATAAAAGACCCATAACATACCAGATGAAGTGCCCTGTTGACACCCAATTTTGACAGATCTGTAACCTATTTCCGGGCTGCTTTTTAATTAAATATGTATTTTAAAACTTATCTATTTTATTGTATGCTTAAGCTCATATTTAGTATAACATTCATAATTTACAAAATAATAATAATAATAATTTTAATTATTATTAATAATATTATTATTATTATTATTATATAAAAAAAATATTATTTAGTGGATTTCAAAATAACAATATTCATACTTTTAAATTTTAAGTATATATTTAGGATATAATATATATAATATATAGTTAAGTTTATTTCTTTTTATATGAAAGGTTGTTACTTATCTATTTATTTTATATGTGCAATATTTTATTAATTAAATAGAAATTCATTTAATTTTCCTCCAAATTAGTTCAATTATAACCTTCTCTATTCAATTTTATTTCAAATCTAGCCAAAATTTTATTTAAATCATGTTAACAGTAGCCAAATTGCTTACAATTCATTCCAATTCTAGTCCAATTGAATCAAATATGGTCTAATTTTATTTTCCAATTTTAATCTCATCCACTCGTTTTTACTGATCAATGGTCCAAATTAAGTCTCCTTATAATTTCCAATTTTAATCTATCACCTAACCCA
Organism: Solanum dulcamara; assembly: GCF_947179165.1. Lineage (NCBI taxonomy): Eukaryota > Viridiplantae > Streptophyta > Magnoliopsida > Solanales > Solanaceae > Solanum > Solanum dulcamara. Next base: position 57,045,680 of record NC_077239.1, on the reverse strand, counting down.
ATTTTTTTTTTCATTGTCACTCCTCTCTCTTTGAGACCACCGTTGCTGCCCACCTCTCTTCTCCTCTCCTCGTCTCTTCACCGCTGCTACTCTCCTCCGTAGAAGGCCAGGAGACCACGGCACCACCCCCAACTCTCTCTCTCCTCTGATCCATCTCTGGCAAAGTCTCGCCGACCAGACGAGCCTCTCCCTCCGCTTCTCTCACTCGAACCCCTTTTCTTCATCAACCACCACACCACAAACCCCTCGTCGGTGCTCCTCTCTGTCTCCAATTCAGTGGCACACCTCTTCCCTCTCCTTTGTCTCTTTGTCTCTCCGTCTCTTCTCTTCCTCCGTCTTTATCGGAGAACCACCAAAAACCACTAGCAAGGTAACTACCCTGCCGTCCGTTGACCTCTATCTCCGTTCTCACAGCAGACAACGACAACATCGGTCAAAAGATCCTTCAAATCTCAAGATTTGGGTGCATGTTTAAGATCTGATTCAATTTAGAGACGGATTTGTAAGATTCATCCAAAGTATGTTCCTACTTTATCATTTCAGTTCTTTGTTTCTCTTCAAATGATTTGTTAAATTTGAGATTCATAAATGTTTGTCCATTTTTAGCCTGTTAAGATTACATGTTAATAAAGTGTGTTTACGTTGTGGTTTATGTTCATATTTTTGTGTTTAAATTACCTACATGTGTTAATATGGGGGTCTTATAGTAACTTTATTATTAATTGCCATTGCTGGAATACTAGAGATTACAACATGCCTTGGATTCAATTGATTTCCTCTTGCTTTGCCTTAATATGGGATTTGATTCCTTTAACTTCGTTTGCTTCTAGTTGGATTAATTTCCTTGATAATTTGAATAATTCCTCTTTCAATTTTCATGCCCTATTGACTGCAATTACTTTCTCTTTTTAGCATAGATATTTTTTGGCTTGACTTTACATAATACTGGTGTGATTATCTCTCTTAATTAATTCTCCTTACCTTAAAGAAATCTGAATAGATTTTGCTTGTTTTCACTATGGTAAAAATTGGTAAAATTTCTATTAATTGGTTTGTGAATGTTTCTTTCCAACTGTTATCCTCTGTTAGTGGAATAACTTTTGTTTTATTTTTCTTTTGCTTAAAGTATAATTATGGTAAATTCATAGCTCATTATTTGAATCACTTCAGAATTTATTTTATTGTTTAAGTAGAAATCGTATGGTAGTCTTGATACTAAATTTATTTATAGCGAGGTTGGATCTTCATCGATTTTCCTCTAAAACAATTGTTATAGAAAAGTTAGTACTCTATTACTTAAGGTAAATTTTAGTATGATATTTGATACCTTAATTAGTTTGAGCAAATTATTACTTTATTATTATTTGTGTGGTTGACTCTGTTAATTCTTGTCCCTAAAATTTGGTTCTCCTTATTTCAATTGATTCTTCTTACCTTAAATAACAATCCGAACATATTCTTACTTATTGGTTATTTATGGTAGATTTTGCTTGTTTTCTGCTTTGAATTAGTTTTCCTTATTTGAAAGTGATTCTTCTTGCCTTAAGTAGTAATTCGGACATATTTTAATTCGATATTTGTGGAAGACTTTACGTAGTTTTAACCTTGATTTAGTCCTTAATCATTTAAGGAAACGATATTCCTTGATCTACTCTTTAATTAATTCTCTTCACTTTACTATTCGGGCCCCTATTCACTATATAAAGAAGACTCCTCTCATTCTACTGACACTTTCAATAGAAGCATAACTCATAGACTCTCAAAAGCAATAATAATTCTCTTGCATACTACTATAAATTTTCCTCTATTCTAATATACTGCTCCAAGTTGTGTTCATATCAAGTTTATTTGTTGGTAGTTAATTAACCTGCCCAACAAGTTAGTTCCTTTGTTAATTAAACTTCTGTCCCGCATTACGTACTATTTAATTTTGCATGATATTCATAAAAACAAATTATCTGGGTTAGACTCTATCCCTCATTGTGTGTATGTTTATTTTTATTATCTAATTTCGCATAGTTTATAAATAAAAATAAAGGGAAGCATCCAGGTAAATTATCACTCCCTCTCTTTTCATGTGAATTAATTTTGTTATCTTTACTTGTTGAATTCTCGTGGATCAACTTCTGAATAAGCTTTGTATGGGTATGATGCTTCCTATAATGTGTTATTCGGTAGATAAGCAATCAACATATATGTATCGTATAGTATTTGTTGGTGCTTTTTCTATGTTTTTAACGTATATGCTTCCTATTTTTCAGGTTGTGATGGCATCTACCATAACCCACCGATAGGTAAGCCTAAACTCTAGACCGGCACGAGAAGCAATGGGCTATCAAACACAACATGGACAAATAAAGCGGAAGTTAAATAGTAATGATCAGAAAGGGAACAACTAAAATAAAACACAAGGAACCACCCTAAGACATAACATTAGTCAGTAATTGAGAATCTAAATCAAAATAGAAGTACAATGCTTATATAAATACAAAATAGATATAGACAATTTTCGAAAGTAAGTAATGACTAGTCCTAGCCCTAAACAGATTGAAATCGGCAACTCCGGACGCCATTAGCTCACCTAATATTCAAATCATAACCTTCTCTGCACCAATTTGTTAATGGCGATAACTCGTACTATGATCTGCAGGGTGCAAAAGTGTAGTATGAGTATCAAATGGATGGAACTCAGTAGGCATAGGCCGACTGCGCCCCACAGATAAAGTAATTATATATCACATATAGTTAGGTAAATACAACACAAGTAACTAATCAGGAGCTAACACATGGTAGTATAGGAAATAAAACAAAGAAACATGGTAATAGAGAAAAGTACAGAGTAAAGAAACGCATTTAAAAATGCAAGTCAACAACCTATTTACAATAAGCAGGCACTATAGGAGTCAACAAATCAAGAACGAAATATTGATTGTCACCGCTAATCACATAACCACCCAAGGATTAAACTAGATGAATCTAGCAGGCAATACCAACAACAAATCCAAACAAAGACACTCTGTAAACCAACTTACAAATATGGCAATAGATAAGTACATGTATAGTAAAATAATAACTGACTAGACTCCCATACCCTCGAAAAGTAAAAACAATGACAAACATACCCCTATCCCCCATAAAACTAGGGGACCACATCATACAAGTATGTTGGTGATAGGCGGTGCTAATGAATGCAAGTTTGTAGTAAAAACCTATGAAATCATCAGTGGCTCTCAGAGATCATCAATAACCAGTGTATAGACCTACCTCGAACCTCGGCTTGCCAGGTGGGACCCATGTAGCTTCCTCATCTAGTCAGTGGCGCACTGGTTAGAGGAGCCCATAGGGGATGCGGGAAGTTCGTATACACTGTTTGGGCCAGAATCAGGTCTTATATAAACATATAGCATCCCCGTAGTGGTATCAGAGAGTGAATGGCTAAGCCAATGTAGAAAAGGGAGACACCACGCCAGATATAAAAAAAATTGAGTGCATCCTCGATGCCTCTAAACTGTCAGTATAAAGAGGAGTACATCCTCGACGCCTCATAAATCTCAAAACTAGTGTCCAAATAAAGCGGGTGGTATGATTCCATTAAAAACCAATTTTGAAAATAGTAAAAGCATGAGAAAGCCTTCTAAAAAAAGTAGTAAAAGTCCATAAAGAACCGAGGTGGTACCACAAAATATGTGAAAATGCCCAATCAATGCAAGCATGACATCACTAGTATCCAAACAATACACACATAATCTGAAAAGTAACATCAAGTCAAACTACACTATCATGGCAAGGGAACTAACCTGGGATCCAATTTCTCCTTGAATATGGTCTTGGGCCCAACAACAGATAATAGATATAATGGCATATCAAGCCTATCGCTTAACAAAAAGCAAAGTAATAGGGAAACAACTCAAAATCCGATAGGGGGGAAATATCTCTAGGAACGATGCCTTTACCCTGAATAAGCCATACTATCTCACAATCAAACACCGCTTAGCCAAACATATGGCTACGATGTGCCTTCAAGGTCTCAGGCACTATCATAAGGTACACTATCCAATATGAGTCTTATAGGGCTACGCCTAGCTCTAAGGGAAATGAAACACAAGCCGAAGCATCTAAGGATCAAACCTAACCTAAGTCCATCAATATCAATCCTAAAGAGGATAATTCAAGCAATACCACAACCAAGGCTCATGGCCTAAACTAAGGATCTCACAAGACTATTCTAGTCTATGGCTTAATCGGGAACCAAAAAAATATAATAGAAGGAAGATAACTCTATTCTTGGAAAATGCCAACCAAAATAATATGTAATATACACTAAACAATATCTAATAAAGTTAAATCAATGTGGGAGATCATAGCCTACCTCTAACTGATCACGCGCACTATGAATCCTCCAATTTGAAGCTTTTGACCTCCGAATTACACCTCACTAACAAAATATTGATCACCTCATCAATACATATGTTTTAACATCAAAATAGAATTTTTCAGAGATTGACCCAAAATCGGATCTAAAACGGGATTATAGAATCCACACCATCAACTCTATGAAAAGGTTCATTTGAACTTACTAAACTTGTGTTCCAAAATAGAACACAATTCGGGGCTCAAAACAACAAGAATCAAAACATGCAATAAAATGACCATTTAATCTCAAGAACACAACTATGGAAGTAGATAAAAGGACCAACTTACCTCAAACAAGGGCTCTCCAGCAAAATCTAAACACTCCCACACATAGGCACATAATTCCTCACATTCCAGGCTTTGAATCACCCAATTTGAAGCTCTAGAACTCAAGATATCACACTTTTAAACATGGCCAAATAACTTAAATTCAAGTCATAAAAGAACCCCCAGGCATCGCAAAAGTGACCACCTAAGTCACTTAAGCGATTGGGGTCCCAGGGGTGGGTCGCTAAAGTGAACCCCTAGTCACTTAAGCGACCCTCGCTAAAGTGAACCCCTGGTCACTTAAGCGACCCTCGCTAAAGTAAAGCCCAGGCCGCTTTAGTGATAGGCGCCCAGCTGGCATGCCTCGCTTAATTGATACCTAGCTGTTAAAGCAAGGGTAACTTTAGCGATGCTTGGGTCATAAAAGTGAAGGCACCAGAAACTGCTGCAACAATGACTTTGGCATTGTCCAGGTCTCTGACAGGGTGCTCAGGATTTATTCAGAATTCCATGCGCACAAATGAGATATGCTACCCCACCAAATTCGACATTTCAGACTCAACAAAGCACTTGGAATTTCTATCTAAGGTCATCCCAATAGAAAGTAGGTCCCACACCCATGCGCCATTTTAAGCCACAATCCATGAAACGAGACCAAAAGCCTCGGAAAATACACATAAGGTCCTTCTAGACCAAACTCAGCTTTCTAAAGATAACTACACTGGCAGAATTTTAGTTCGAGCATCTTTACCAAGAATATTGACCAAAGCTAAACTTAGGTTAAAACTTAAAGTCTAAAACGTCTAATGGCTCAAACTCGCACCAAAATCCTTGGGACTCGAGAAGAACATGCTACTTGCCTAAAATGACCATTTTGGATATGACAGAACCGTTAGAATTACATTCTAAGGTCATTTTTCTGGAGTTCTGACCGAAGTCAACCATTCAAATTCTAAGAGCTTAAAGACAGGGAAATGGGCATAACCCAAATAAACGACCAGGGGACCGATATGTCAATTCCAGCAAGTCAAAAATAACTTGGGGTCGCTATAAGAATGCTCTAAATACTGAAAAGATCAAAAATGGAGGAAATTACATGGTAGGTCATTACAACATACACTAGTAAAAGAACATTCCTCCGCAAAAGTAAAATAAAAGTCACAACCTGAAGGCATGAAAAAATAAGGATACTCGGCCTGCATGCTTCGCCAAACCCTTGGAAACCTTCTCGGATCGATAAATGCCCTCACAGAAGATAGGCTAAGAGGAAAAACCTCAAATTCACTTTAAACATGAAAACTCTTCCTATACCCCTTTTTGAGCTCCAACTCTAACTCAATTAGCCCGAATTTAATCGAAAACACCAAATTCATCTAAGGAAGACCAAACTATAATGAAACAACCGAAATGAGAAAAATAGGACCATGGCAGATGTAACTCAACTCAAAATTCAATATACTTGCCTTATTCTTCCAAATACACCTTCCTCTAATCACCAAGAGCATTTTACTGGTCCTTGGCCATATTGAACATCTTTAACACCATCTAGAACTTGCTTACAAAACTACACCACTTAAACTTGAAAGTCACATACTTCAACTCAACCTTTAGGTAGGACAACAATAAAACAGGATGGAAGCCCGAGGTAAAGCCCAAAATTCTAATCTCAACTTCAAAAACCAACAATCTAAGCTGAAATTCACTTTCTGAAACTGAACACTTTACTTAAAAGGACAATTATCCCACGAATGACAAGGTTGCATCAAGACCAGCTTCTATGACTTTCTACTCAAAAGGACAATTATCCCGCTAATGAAAAGGTTGCATCAAGCCCAACTCCTATGACTTACTTTTACCATAAGAACTTTCGAAAAGTTGGCACTATATGCCCACAACCACTCTGCCACCTCAAATCTAAGCAACCATCCTAGTCTAAGAGAGACCAAGCTGGTAGGCAGCACACAAATATGAGAAATCGATCGGTAATAGTCCAAGGGTACTAACTCCCATTCACAATACCCAAGCTACCGAAAAGGCCAAAACCAAACCTTGCATCGTACGCCAATTTAAAAACATAAATTCCATGAATTACTTTGAGCCCATCCTATAGATGAACCCTTTAAAACAACTTTCCATCCTCCAACTTAGGCTACCTCTGAAGCCAATAATGGGCACAACTGCTCCAACTCTAAATGATAACCAAACCTAAAGAGATACCAACACAACCGCGGAAAACTAACAACGGTTGTAACAAGGCACAACAGGATATCACACTTCCCAAATTCTCAACTAGAAATAGTTGGCAATTAAACCCTCAAAAGAGAACTTCAAAAAGATTGAACGAGCAGACCACAACTTTGCAACTGAGAACAAGACTAAGGAAAATGGGAAGAGACCAACTAGGATTTCCACACCACATTAGGCCACACTACCTTACTCATAAATCCAAAAACCAAAAATCTCCTAACTACCATTAAACCAAAACCGCGAGACTGCTACAAAGAAATAAACCAGATCAACTTCATAGCCACTTTAGGGCTGGAAATATTGATAAGGCATAGGAAAGAATCAACAAGTAGAATCTATCGCAACCCTAAAAGTCTACACCTCCACCCACACACTACTAGAAAACCCACTTCTCAACTATGAATAAAATAATGCCAAGCAACAAAGATAGTCGACTAAGCCAAGAAAACTAGAATGTATGAGAGAAATACAAATCAAGGCAACACTAGCTATGCACAAGGGTATGAAGAACCATTCTACCACTAGTCCAACGGGACGACATGCAACTAAGGTGACCTTTCTCCAGCTAAATCCACCAGCACCACAGCTCCTGAAACTAATAAAGTTGGTCTAGCTACCTATCTAACAAGGGTCAGCACCACAACAATGACAATTAGCAAGGGAGATGAAACATAACAGCTAACTAGACAATTGCAAACTCATAACATAGCCACCAAGGAAAAGGCATGGAGAGTTGCTCACCAACTACTCTCAAACATAGGGACCCAACCCAGTCGATCCACTTCTAAAACAAATCAACTACAAAGCTAAAAACGCATACACATAAGTCTATATAAGGCACCCACAAAAGGAATGAGATAAATTACAAGTCAAATAGGCACATATGGATATGAAAACCCCAAAACCACATAATATGAGCAATGTAGAGCAAAAGAAGATAATTGAGAAAATGCAATCGATATCTGGATTCTTGACCTTTGGCTGACTTGTACAAGAATAGAATGGATCATGACCAACCTCACCTGAAAACCTGAAGTGCTACCATTAACGTCTTGAGCATTAACTTTGCTTGGAGATAATGTAAACCTACGATACTGACTTGGCTTTTCAAATTGCGCACTAGTCCCACGTTGGGGATACTCTCCCAATTGATGGACAAGCTCTCCACCAATATGGCAAGGCCCAACAACTCTAGTTTGGGGAGTAATAAATATCGGCAATGTATAGATGATCAACTATCGCTAGGGAAACCCCCTTTAGACCAGTGATCAAACTCTCTGCAATTATAAATAGCCATGAGAAGAACGGCCCATAAGAAGATGGTTACCACAGCCTGCTGAGCCCGAAGTAAAACCTCTCAAACTCTGGCCCATGTTAGGAACACATTAATTGTGTTGGTTACCACCAAAAGCATGCAATGTCACCTGAATAGGCCGGCTAGCTTGACCTTGCTCAAACAATTGGTGAGGCCTATCATAAAAGTTCATATCCCTAGTTGAATGCTCTGAAGCCAAATGACCTAGATGTCCAAAATGTAAACCTCAAGATCCCAAACCTGAACTCTACCCACCATAAGCTCCATGACCTACCTCAAAACCTCTTCGAACCTGAGGGGATACCACTGTAGGCCTCATGGGTCAAGAAGGAAGATGTCACTTTTTGAGCTGAAACTCACCCTGAAGTAGAATGTTGTGACCATTGTGCTGATGGCAAGGCCTCTTACCACTATCTATGTAAGCCCTGGCATGCCTTCTCTACATCCCTGGCATGAATAACTACCTGAGGGAAGGTAGACCCAGCCACTATCAAGTGCTCTAAAACCAAACGAAATGGCAAAGACAACCTCTTGATGAAGTCCTGACTCATATCCTGATTCATAGGGATGACAACACACTCAATAAATCCCATAACACATTCCTATATTGATGATGAACCTTATTGGGAAACCACTAACCCATCTCTGGCCTGAGAACCATTTGTCGAAACTCCAACAGAACTTGTTGATGCTCCAACTAGGTATACTAGAAACCTCATGCTATCCATTTATCAGAGAATGGATTCCAAAAGATCAATTTGAGAGGCTATTCAAAGCAAGGACACATAATAAGGAGTCAAGAAAAAAACTTCCTAAATATGCCCCATAGCCTCCCGAAGATATGTTACAAATGTCTCTACACCAATCTTCAAAACTCTACTAAGCATTTCTCTCATACCATCGATGTCGGTCATCCTAGAGCTTTGATACCAACTTATCACGGCCTAATTTCTCATGACATGATGTCAGTTACAATAACCCATTAATAGGTAAGCCTAACTCCTAAAACAAAGTCAGAATCTAGGGGCTATCAAACACAACATGAATAAATAAGCAGAAAGTAAAGAGTAATGAGAAGAATGGGAACAACTGAAAGAAAACATAAGTAACCACCCCAAGATCTGACATCAGTCACAAATCAAGCATCTCAATGTTTATACAAATACAAAATTGATAAAGATAGTCTTCAAAAGTAAGTAAATACTAGTCCTAGCCCAAAATAGATGAAAATTAGCAAATCTGAATGCTAGGAGCTGACCTAATCTCTGAATCAAAATTTGCTCTGCACCAATCCAAGTCAACAACGATAACCTTTACTATGATCTGCAAGGTGAAAAAATGTAGTATGAGTACTAGATAAATGGTACTTAGTAGGCAAAGGGTGACTAAGCTCCCCTAATAAAGTAATTACAAAGCATATATAGTTAGGTAAATACAACATAAATAACTAATCAGGAGCTAACACAGGATAGTATAGGAAATAAAACAAAGAAACAGGGTACATAGATAAAAGACCAGAGTCAAGAAACACACCTAAAAACATAAGACAAAAACCTATTTACAATAATCAGGCACTATATGAGTCAACATATTAAGGACAAAATATTGACTGTCACCGCTAATCACATATCCACCTAAGAACCAAACCAGCTAAACCTACCAGCCAATACCAATAACAAACCCAGACTAAGACATCCCATAAACCAACTTACAAATACGACAAGAGATAAGTATAGGTATAATCAATTAATAATCGAATGAATGCCCATACCCCCAGAAGGTACAAGTAATGATATACCCCTGGCCCCCATAAAATTAGAGGATCACACAATATAAGTATACTGGTGATAAGCAATGCTAATGAATGCAAGTTTGTAGTAAAAACTAGTAACATCATCGGTGGCTCTCAGAGATCATCAATAATAAGTATATAGACCCACCCCTGACCTTGGCCTACCAGGTGAGACCCATGTAGCTCCCTCATCCAGTCAGTGGAGCACTGACCAAAGGGGACCATAGGTGATGCAGGAAGTCAATATACACTGGTTGGGCCCAAACCAGGTCTTATATAAATATATAACATCCCTGTAGTGGTATCGGAGAGTGAGTGACCAAGCTGATGTTAGAAAAGGGCAACGCCGTGTCGGATAGTCAAGAAAAGGCTAAAGACATCATAGATGCAGTCGATATAGAAAAATGGTGAAGTCATTTCTGATATCAATAAAAATTGAGTGCATTCTCAATGCCTCTAAAATTATCGATATAAAAAGGAATACGTCCTCGACACTTCATAAATATCAAAACTAGTTTCCAAATAATCTAGGTGGTACGAGTCCTATTAAAAACCAGTTTTTAAAATAGTAAAAGCATGAAAAAGCCTTCTCAAAAACAGTATTAAAACCCCATAAAGAAACTAAGGTCGTACTACAAAATATGTGAAAATGTTCAATCAATGCAAGCATACCATCACCAACATCCATACATGGCACACACAATTCAAAAAGTAACACCAAGTCATACCATACTATCAAGGCAAAGGAACTATCCTAGGATCTAATCGCTCCTTGAATACGGCCTCAAGCCCAACAACAGATAATAGATATAATGGCATCTCAAGCCTAGTGCTAAACAAAAAGCAAAGTAATCAAGAAATAACTGAAAATTCAATAGGGGGAGATATATCTCTAAGAATGGTGCCTTTATCCTGAGTATGCTATACTAGCTCACAAATGACAACCGCTAAGCCAAACCTATGGCTACGATGAGCCTCTTAGGTCTCAGGCACTAGCACAAGGTACACAATCCAATACAAGCCCTACAAAAGCTACGTTTAGCTCTAAGGAAATGAAACACAAGCTAAAGCATCTAAGTCTCAAACCTAGACTAAGGACATCAATACCAATCCTACAGAGGATAATAATGCTAAGGTAACTTACAACCAAGGCAGATGGCCTAAACTAAGGATATCACGAGACTATTCTAGTCTAAGGCTTAATCGAGAACCAAGAAATTAGAATAGAAGGAGTATAACTCAACTCTCATCAAATACCAACCTAAATCATATGTAATATATACTAAACAATATCAAATAAGGCTCAGACAAAGTGGGTTACCATAGCCTACCTCGAAGCCTATCAAGCGTACTTCGAATCTACCAATTTGAAGCTTTTGACCTCTGAATTACCTCTAATTATCGTTACGCTAACAAAATATTGATCACCTTATCAATACCGATGTTTTAACACCAAAATTGTATTTTTTTTAAAGACGGACCCAAAATCAGATCTAAAATAGGATTTTGTGACCCGCATTAGAAATTCCAAAATTGAATTAATGAAAAGGTTCATTTGAGCTTACTAAAATTATGTTCCAAAATAGAACACAATTCGGGGCTCACAACAGCAAGAATCAAAGCATGCAATAAAATCCCCACTTAAGCTCAAGAACACAACTATGGTAGTAGCTAAAATGAGTAATTTACCTCAAATAAGGGATCCCCGGCAAATTCTGAACACTCCCACACGTAGGGACAACTATTCCCCATACTCCAGGCTTTGAATCACGTAATTTGGAGCCCTAGAACTCATGATACTACACTTTTGAACTTGGCCAAATAACTGAAATTTGGATCTTAAAAGAACCCCAAGGGTTGCAAAAGCATCCCAAAGTCGTTTAAGCGATTGGGTCCCAGCTTTAAGTGACCCTCGCTAAAGCGAAGCCCAAGCTGCTTTAGCGATAGGCGCCCAGCTGGCATCTCTTGCTTAAGCGATGCACTGGATGCTTAAGCGAAGGTCGCTTTAGCAATGCCAGGGTCGCAAAAGTGGTAGCACCAATAATTGCTACAATAAGGACTTTGGCATAGTCCAAGTCTCCAATGGGGTGCTCGAGATTCATTCAAAATCCGTGCGTACAAATAAGATATGGTGCCTACCAAATTTGACATTTCGAACTCAACACCGCCCTCAAAATTTCAATCCAAGGTAATACCAACAAAATAGTGTCCCACACCCATGAGTCTTTTTAAGTCAAAATCCACAAGAGGGTTCGAAATGAGACCGAAAATCATGAAGCCATACGAAAGGTCATTTAGACCAAACTCGATATTCCAAAGCTAAATGTACTGGTAGAATTTCAATCTGAGCACGTTTACTAAGAATATAGACCAAATTCAAACTTAGGCTAAAGCTGAAAGGCTAAAATACCTAATGGCTCAAACTCGCAACAAAAGCCTCGAGACCCAAGCCAAACATGGTACTATCCTAAAATGACCATTTTGAAATTGATAAAACCATCAGAATTTCATTCTAAGGTTGTTTTACTGGAGTTTTGACCGAAGTCAACTATTCAAACTCGAGGAGCTCTAAGACAAGAAAACAGACATAAAATTTAACTGACTGACTAGGCGACCGAACTGTTAGTGCCACCAAGTTATAAATGACTTTAGATCACTACACGAATGCTCTAAACGCTGAAAAATTGGAAAATAGAGGAAATGACCTGGAGGGTCATTACAGAGGAGATTTTATAGAGCCATTTAGTATTATTCCAGGTTTTGACAAGCTTATGTATTTTTTAAGTTATTTATTTTTTGGTTTTATAATAATTTGTATGTAATATTCTTCTCTCTATATATAATAAATAATTGGAGAAATTTCTAGGGGAGGGGAAACCTAAATGCTAATTGTACTTAGCTATCTTATCATGATCTGTGTGTGTGCGCTAGATAGATATACCAATTGGAATTAGCTAGTAATAGTTATGAAAATCATGCCACTTCCTCATCCTCCAATTTAGACTTAAGTAATAATTTAATTGTGATTTATTAGATCATGTTCATAAGTATTGCATCTTTAAAAGGGTGAATCTAATTTTAGTGCCCTATATATTTGTTAATAACTTGTCTAACCTTAATATGTTTATATGTCACGACCCGATCTAGGGGCTAGTTGTAACACGGTGATCGAAACCTCAAAGGGCTCCAACCAAGCCTCTTGTACATATCATAAGCATACATAAGGTAAAATATAAAAGCAAAACCATCTTAAGAGAGTCTAAAACATGAATAGAAAGCTGAAAATGTCTTATGACGATATAGACTCAAACATATTCCCAACTAGATGCCTCTAAACATGAGTATGGGCGGAAGCTAAGACATGTCCCTAGATCACTCTCAATATACAAATGTAAACAAAAGTCTTTAGAAAAGAAAATAGTAACCAACTTGAAACTAGTCTCCGGTCAATGAGGACTCATCACAACACCGCCGGATAGAGAATGCCTACTAGTTAGGACGATTAGGATCTTCAACCTCAACCCCTACATTATGAGACAATATAGGCAAAAAGTATACATTAGTAAGTTGGAATGTACTAAGTATGAGGGAGTGACATACAATGTAAATTATGGAATACAAGGTCAAGTAAATCACATGATAAGTTGAAATACATAAAGTCATGAGAAAATCATATTGACCAAAGCATTTAAAAGAATAAGTTCAAAATCATAACATACTTAAGAGATCATACATATGTGGGATAGGAACCATAACCGATAATAAGACCATGCGAGCTATAACATGGAATTCGATGATCCCCACATCGAGAAGGAGGAGGCTACTTTGCCAAAGTAGACTCCTAATCATGTACATGTGTTATTTGTGGATCCACTAGCTAGGCCAAAAGGCAATCCTACGGTGATACGTAGTTTATGAGACAAGAAACTTTATATAAGGACCCCTTGCTTCAATCCCCCACCTCATGTTCACATTCGGTGCTAAGTCAAATCCCATGGAATATATACATAACATAAAATCATAGTATCATATATCATAGTCGTGATCATAGGCTTGAAATCATAGAGTAGCTCATTTTTATAACATACTTGTAATGTGAGAATTGTCCTTTCGTTATTACAATCATATTTGCATAATTCATATCATTAGGCCTTAGGTCACCACATAGGGCCCTAAGTCACCTTACTTCATAACTTGCATGAAATTCCATAATTTGAGACATGCTTGTAATTCATGATCATAATGGAAATACATAGTCATAATTCATACTTTAAAAATTCATGACCATAGCTTGAACTTGAAATTAGGGTATGACATGAATGCATGATCAATTGACTTGAAAATAATGAAATTAACTTGAAGATATGGATGATCATAAACTTTATATCAATCCATACATAATTCATATAGATAATATCCTTTAGAAGTATAAATCAAAATACTCATAATTTACATCATGAACCCTAGAATCAAAATAGGAGAATTTATGGAAAAATTCATCAATTTAATTCAATAACCATCAATTTATATCAAAATAGATTCATGATCATACTTTAAATCAAAGTTCATGCAATTGGAATAGAGATCACAAAACTCATAAAGTACCATACTTTAATTTGATAGAAAGCCTTGAGAAATTGATTGGGCTTCATGGATGAAAGGATCCATGAATCAATACCCACGTACCTTAAGTGAGAAAACCAATTAATTTGGAAGAACTTGAAAATTTTGATGGAGAAATTGAGTGAATTTACTTAAAGTCTTCAATGGAGACTCTTGAGAGCCTTTTTATAGAGAGAGAAATATTTGATAGATGAATTGTAGAAGAATGAATAGAATTAGAGGTTTAGGTTAATTTATAGAGTTGAATTAGGTCCAAAAAATATCTAGGTTCATTAACTAATAATTTAAAAAATTCTAAAATGCCCTAAAAAAAACTTAATTCGGCCAGAACTGCTTTCCAGGTCCGCGATGCGGTCCTGTCACGGACCACACTATTTTGTGGATTCTTCGAAAAATTTTCTTCTGATCTAGGGTACTAAAAATCCACAGAGATCATTTTCCCGCAGGTTTTGACCCGTTGATCGATATTCCGAACTCGGATTTTCCAAAAAGATTAAGGATAATGCGTTACATGAGCGGCCTATTTCCAAGGCATTCTTAAGATATTTTGTGGGCATTTTTGAGGGATATTACATTATATTTGTCTTGATAAAGTCTAATCATGTTATCAAAATAAGTGATTAATAAGTTTATGTGTATTAATCATTTAGTGTCATGTTCATAAGCTTTTATTAAATATCCTCCAATCATGTATAATCGAGCGTTAGCATTCATTTTTAAAAGATATTAGAAATCATGTCTATAAGGTCGAAAAATATTTCAGCACGTATTTCATCTAGAAATCATGCCTATAGGATTTAATAAATATCTCATCAAGTTCATCACTTAAAGGTCATGCCTATAAGCTCTAAATAATTTTACAGCATGTTATAGAAACCATGCCTAGAGGTGCTACATAAATAGTTTCAGCATGCCAAACGAATCAAATAATTTTCAACATGTTATTTCATCCTAGAAATATGCTATTGGGGATATAGAAACCATGTAGGTAAGCTTTGAAATAATTATCTGGGTGTATCTGTAAAACCATGTTCATAAGCCCTGATAAATAATTTCCAGCATGATAATTAAGTAGAAATCAAGTTCTTAGGCCTTTATATATATTTGAAACATGTCATTTTATATAAAAAACATGTTTATAGAATTTAATAAATATTTTTAGCATGTTATTTCATACAGAGGTCATGCCTATAGAATTTAACACTATTTTTAACATGTCCTTTCATGTAGAAATCATGTCTATAGATTACTACAAATAATTTCAGTATGTCTGTCTCACATATGTATTCCATTTTCAGTACAAGTATGTCATATTGACACCATGCCTATAGGACATTCAAACATCAGCATACAAAATATATTAAGCTAATCTATGTTTGGTCAACATGAGCTTCAGTTCCGCATCAACATAACATTTTTTGCCTCTCTTAAGCATTAATAATTATTGTGTTGTTATAATGCCTGGTTACGTACTACACACACTATAATTTTTCATGACCTTCATAATTTGTATGTGTTTTCAAGCGTGCTAGTAAATAATTTAGAGCCATATTTGGGACTTTATGAGCTAAATATTTTTCTATTTGTTTGTTTGACGGTGTGCCTAATTGGAAGCACTATGATTTATTTTTTTCTAGAACCTATCCAATTAGTAAATCCAATGCATCTTTGATATTAAATTGAGAAAATAGGAACTTTTAGGATGTTAGTTTTTATCTCTTTAGATCACTTATAGGATCATAATAATAAATGAATCTAGGAGGGGTAGGGGTAGATAGGCCCCCCCAAAATTATGTAAGTTGATCCGAGCAGAAAAATGATAAACTTTGATTTATCTTTCGATTAATAAGTCGGGCACTAATCCGAGTAATAGTTTAAGTTTAGTTTTAATTTTTCTTTTCCTTTTCTTTCATTGTTGTCGTATGTTTTATTCGGGTAAGTTTAATAAAATAACATTATCTTCTTTATATTTAATTGTGTAAATTTTATCTTCTCGCTTGTCTATTCTATTTAGTTAATAATGAATTTTTTTGTTTTCTTAACGCTTTCTTTATCACTTTATTCCATTAGTTAATTAAATAAATAAGAGACTTTATTTGCTATATTTTTAAACTCCCCACATGATTTATAGGATTCAGCCGGGATCCACTTTTGTGGATCTGAAAAGGTGCCTAACACCTTCCTTTAGAGGTAATATGAACCCTTACCCGATCTTTGGTAGCAATTGATAATTTAATTGCTACTTGATTTAGAATGGTGACCTAACACACCTTTAATTCATTGGGTGGATACTCTTCTCCTTTAAAATCCTAAGAAAAGAGTCGTCACGTCATTGTAATCCTGTTTTGAGAATAATGGGGCTCGACATATCCTGCTGAGTCGAGCAACCTAAAGAAGCACTAGGCTGAACATGCTGATAAATCTGTCTACCTATCCTAGAGGCCACCGCACAATCCCTCAATTTGTACCCAACCTTGCCAAAACCATAACATGCACTAAAACGGAAAACTCCCACTCAGTAATCCATCTTGCCACATCCATAGCATGCACTAGAACCATCTAAACAACCGCCTCAGTGATACCTCCCACACCTACTACATATGGGGTAGGAGTTCTCCTTTCCATCATCCTTCAACCGTCTCAGACTTCAAAATTTCCTATGTGTTGGACTCCCTACAACCTCATTCTTACATCCTGAAGAACTTCTTATGGTCTATAGGTTGTCTCGTAGGAATCTATACAGCATTGTTTTTACAATTTTTCCCTATATTATTTTCTTTTGTTTGGCCTTCCAATTTTCGGGGTCTTACAGTCTTCTGGTTATGCACCATCATCAACAAGTGCACTAGTAGTGATCAATAAGAATGAACAAAGATCTCAGAGTAATCAAAACTTTAAAGCACTAGATTCATAGTCTCAAGGTAATGTGGCTCAAGTTTCTTCACGCAAGCGACCTTGCAATAAGTGTGGTAGACTACATGTGGAAGAGTGTCATGATGGCAGTACTGGTTGCTATAAGTGTGTCCAGATGGGTCACTTTGTGAGAGATTGCCCATCTAACATATAAGATAATGGGGGCAACAAGGCCCAATCTTCTTTAGCATCACCATCAGGCAGAGTTAACAAGAGAGGTACTATGTAAGGGACAAGTGGAGTTTTAAACCATTTGTATGCTATGGGTAGGCACCAAGACCAAGAGAACTCGCTAGATGTTGTCGCTAGTATGATTCGAGTCTTTTCACATGAAGTTATGCATTACTTGATCTAGGTGCAACTTTGTCTTTTGTGAATCCGTAAGAAGATATTGAATTTGGGATCCTTCCTGAACTTCTTCTACATACATTCAATATTTCTACTCCTTTTGGTGAGTGTATTCTAGCAAAGAGAGTCTATAGAGATTGTACACTTTCTATCTACCACAGAGATACTTCAATAGACTTAGTTGAGTTAGATATGGTAGACTTTGATATCATTCTTGGCATGGACTGGATTCATGCCTGTTATGCCTAAGTTGATTGTACAACTCGAGTTGTCAGATTTTAATTTCCCAATGAACCAGTCATAGTGTAGAAGGGTAGTCCAACAGTGGCTAAGGGTCGATTCATTTTATTTCTTAAGGACAAAAAGTTAGTCTCAAAGGAGTATATCTACCACATTATTTGAGTTAGAGATGTTTGTGTGGAGACACCATCTTTTTAGTCAGTTCCTGTTGTAAATAAGTTTTCTGATGTCTTTTGTGAGTATTTACCTAGAGTCCCTCCCCAAGGGAGATAGAATTTGGAATAGATGTTCTTTCCGATATTCATCCTATCTCTATTTTGTCATATGGAATGGCTCCAGCTGAGTTAAAGAGTTAAAGGAGTAGTTGAAATATCTTCTTGATAAGGTTTTCATTAGGCTTCGTGTCTCACCTTGTGGCACTCTAGTCCTACTCATGTGAAAGAAAGATGGTTCTCTTAGAATATTCTTTGAATACCATCAGTTGAACAAGGTCACCATAATAAATAAGTATCCTCCTCTCAAAATTAATGACATGTTCGACCAACTTTAGGGTGCCACTTGTTTCTCTAAGAAACCTCAGATCAGGCTATCATCAGTTGAAAGTAAGAGAAAAATATATTCTGAAGAAACCTTTCAGAACCTATATGGTTATTATGAGTTTCTTGTCATGTATTTTGGTTTGACTAACACTTTTGTAGCATTCATGGACCTTATGAATAGAGTATTTAAGCATTATCTAGACATGTTTGTTATCATATTTATTGATGACATTCTGATCTATTCTAGAAACAAGGAGGAGGATGCTAACCATCTCAGAATTATTCTCCAAACTCTCAAGGATAGGGAGTTGTATGTTAAGTTTTCAAAGTGAGTTTTGTCTTGCGTCTGTGGCATTCCTAGGCCACATCACTTTTGGTGAAGGTATTCGAGTTGACTTACAAAAGATAGAGGCATTAAATAATTGGCCCAGGCCCACATCCCCGACTGAGATAAGAAGTTTATTGGGTTCAGTCGGTTATTACATAAGATTTGTTAAGGAATTTTCATCCATATTGTCTCCATTGACTAAGCTAACTTATAAAAAGACTAAGTTTCAATGGTCAGATACTTGTGAGAAAAATTTTTAAGAGTTCAAAACTAGACTGACTTCTACTCTAGTCTTATCCCTGCCTGAGGGAGCAAATGGTTTTGTTATCTAGTTGATGCATCTAGAGTGGTATTATGTTATGTATTGATGCATATAGGTAAAGTCATAACTTATGCTTCCAGAAAACTTAAGATACACGAGAGAAATTATCCGACTCATGATCTAAAGTTGGGAGCCGTAGTGTTTGCTTTGAAAATATGGCGTCACTATCTTTATGGAATACATGTTTATGTGTTCACTAATCATATGAGCTAGTAATATGGTTTTAGTCAAAAGGAGTTGAACCTAAGGCAGAGAAGATGGTTTGAGTTGCTCCAAGATTATACATGAGCATTCTCTTCGACCTAGATAAAGCTAATGATGTTTTTGATGTTCTTTGCAAGTTGTCCATGGGAAGTACTGCCATGCTCACAAGGAAAAGAAAGGGTTGGCTAAAGAAGCCCATAGACTCGCATGATTGGGAGTTTTCCTTATTGACTCATATGAGGGTGGTAACATTATTCAGAATATGGTCGAGTCTTCTCTAATTGTGGAAGTGAAGGAAAAGAAAGATCAAGACCCTAGTCTACTTCAGTTAAATGAGGGTGTTCACAAGAAAAAAGTAATAGATTTTTCCAAAGGGGGAGATGGAGTGTTGAAGTATCAAAGTAGACTATGTATTCCAAACATTAATGATCATCGAGATAGAATCATGATAGAGGCTCATAGATCCAAATATTTGATTCAACCAGGTTCTACCAAAATGTACCATGAGTTGAGAGAAGCCATTTAGTGATTGGCATGAAAAGAGATATACCAGATTTTGTTTCTAAGTGCCCGAATTGTCAACAAGTCAAAGTAGAGGCAAGATTAGAGACCCCAAGAGCTGTCAGGCTTGACGAGGCGGGTAGAAACCATGTTCCATACAAAATTAGTAAGAATCCAACTTCAACAACAAGTTAGTAGGCGATAAACACGTCCATATTGGTGGCGTCATCAAAACTCTGCTAGATTCCAACCACAATAACTCTCTTACTGTTAAGCAGTAAATCGTATGATAGATTGTACAACTTTTTCCAACATAACATGGGATTTTGTGGCTCTCTTGGCCTATCTGCCCTCTGATAATCAAGGGAACAAGTCCAATTTTATCATTATCAGCTTACGTAGTTAATACTTTAGAAAAGTATTGTAATTACAACAGGTGGTTCAATAGTAAACATAAACTTGTAGTTGCATCAAGCTGATATTTGTAAACTTAGAAAGCCATTGAAATCCCAAAAAGCAAGCTTTCTGGGTGTTTCCTTACCCCACTACTCTTACTACCGTACCAAACTTTCTATCCCCCCAAGACAGAAGAACAAGAGAGAGGTTTAGCCAACAATCATTTTATTCATAACGAAAGTATATGTACAAAAGAGTAGTATGTTTCTAAGATATGGAAAAGACTTAGATGTTACTACTATTCTATCCTATTTTCTAGAGAGAAATCTATAGGACTAAGAGGATTTCTAAGGTGAAATATGGATAGGGATTTCTAAGGTGAAATTTTGATCTACTGTACCAAAGACCTAGGATTCCTTTTATAGGAGAAGGTAGCCTAATACAAACAAATAAAATTTAAAAGCAAACTTTCACGACACTTTATTCTAAAAATGGATGAGCCCTATCTTATCTAAAAATAGTAAATCGTTATTCGGATTTACTATTCTTATCTAATATAATAAAAGATATAAAACTTTATTTAAACCAGGCTCCACCTAACATGTGAATGAGCCTACTTAAATAAAACACAAAAAACAAAAGCATGTTATTGGCACGTGACGACATGTGCTAGCTGGTGAGTTAGTAGCTTGTAGATGACTTCAAGCAGGTGTGTAAGCTACTTGTTGGCATCTTCTAAGCAGGTTTTTAAGATAATTGTTGGCATCTTCCATGAAGGTGGATAATCTACTTGTAGGCAATAGTCAAGTAGGTGGATAAGCTACCTACAGATAAACTTGTCTAGAAAATTTTGTGATAAACTTGGCTAGGAAGTTTGGTGGCAATCTTGGCTAGGAAGCTTTCTGATAAATATTTATGGATGATGTGGGTAAATAATAATTTCGTGGTGGAGGTAGTAAATGCACATGTCATCGAACATCATATGATTATGTAGTGGTTGAAGGTGTTGGAGTTGGGCTTGAATATCCTTCTTTCATCCACTAATCTACACCATGCTTTGCGTGAGGTCAAAAATGAGTGATAGCCAGCGTAGCTTATTTCTAGTATGACCCTGTAGTGAATCATTTCGAAAATGTTTCTGGTTTGGATAGGAAATCTGCCATGATATTATATTTTCCTTTGAGGTGCTTTACCTAGAATTTGTAAGGAGAGAACCATTGTGCCCATCCGAGGATCCGAGGGTTCAGGATGATCTTTGGGTTTATTTAGATCATTTTTGTAAAGTCCCTCATGCCCATTTCATTTAGAAATTTTTTATGAATTAGAAAGAAGTGAAATTTCTTAATCCCATTCTTGACAGCTAGAATTTCTTTGAATGTGGAATATTAATGTTGTTCTGCATATTTAAATTTCCCGCTGGCATATCCACATAATTTGCGCTAGCCATCTTTTTCTTTGATAAAGACATCACACCAATAGTCATTGCTCGCATCTGTTTGCAATACTTTCAGATCGTCTGAAGGAATGTGGAGAGTTTTAACCTCTTTGGATATTTCTTTTATGCGGCGAATGGCATCATCATGTTCTTTCCCCTAAATCAAAGTTGTCTTATTTTTTATCTTCATTGGTGGAGAAATATATGCAAATACATTAGGAATAAAATCTCAAACATAATTAATCACACCAATAAATTACTGGAGTAGCTTTTACTAACTCCTAGCGGATATGAGGCCCTCGGTTGTATGCTCCTTTGACAAAATGCATTCATAGAAAGTCTATTTGATTTTGCATAAGAGTCATCTTCTTTGCTGGAAGCATGATGCCATAGTGCATCACTAATTTATGAAATTGATGAAGAAGGACAAAGTGTTCCTCAATCGTATCACTTAAAAGTATGATATCATCGATATAGACCAGTGACATGTGGAGAATTGGTTGGAAAATTCTTATCATAGCCTTTTGGAATAGAGAGGGCATTGGTGGCATGACCTTCCTTTGGTAATGGTGGTCAGGTATGCATAAACCTATTTTTGATTTATCCTCCGATGTATTCCCAATTGTCAAAGGCCCAATTTAAGGTCAAATTATGAAAAGTAAGTGTATTTGTCTAAGTATGAGAACAAGGTCAGCTTATTTGGGATAGGGAATTTATCATCTAGAAGGAAGTGATTGAGGGACTAGTAATTGATGACTAAATGAAGCTTTCCTCTTGTTTGTTCGTCTCTCTTGTTAACATAGAAAGCTTCACAAGACCATTGGGAATCGGATGTCTCAATTAGTCCAAATTCTAAAAGCTCGTTGCATTCCTTCTTAGCAAGTTGAAGATGCTACGGGTTGATTACTGAGTGGCTTGCCTTTGTAGGGTTGAAATTTTCATTATTCTTTAATGGGAGTTTGATGAAGAAGTCTTCATTTAGCCATAACGGCTTGGTATGTTTCTTCATAAACTCTTTATAGGAATCAGAACATGATTCTTCCACAAGTTGACGTTCAATATTCTTAATTTGTTCTTTTTCAATTATTAGGAATAGCATGGTGATTATAGTGTATGGTTTGAACTTATCCTTAAAGACTATACCCGGTGTTTGTACCCTGAGTCGATTATTGAGTTACTTGTAGATGTCAAATTCAATTATGACGTCTGTTCTTGGGACAACAGAACCAAGTAACTTGGTTCTAAATTATATTCCTGGGAAGAATTCAATCGTGATAAGATTTTTTGTAATGACTCTAGCGATCAAGAATCTTTTAGAGGCAGTATTGAAATGTTTAAAGTGAGGACTCAACTGCTCTATTGGAAGGATGTTAGGATTGAGCATGGATCCAACTACTCCTGTTTTCATGAAAGTAATAACTTGTATCAGTCTATCCCATTTGGATGGGTAGATTACTAGCTGGACATGTAGGGTTTCGACATCAAAGATAACGCTAACTTCCTTTGCATTGGCATGAGATGTCTAGAATAGCCATCCTTTGGTTGTTGCTCTAGATCAGAGGAATGGGGAGTCATATCAGATGGTCCTCCAATAGAGGAGATGATTGGTTTATCATCCATTTGTTCATTATCATCATCTTTATGTGGACATATGGTAGTACAATCCATTACATCAGCTAGAAGCTGGGTGGCCTTCTTGGATTTCCTAATGTATGGACAATCTCTTGTAAGGTGTGTACAAAGCCAACCAAAGAATCATTTGTATTTTTTTCTTTTTAGAGTGTCTGGGCTGATTGGTCTACTAAGATTCATTGTCTGGCTGTTTGTTTAGTCTTACTTTTAGGTCAACTTTTTGTTCTAGACTGCAGAGTTGTGGTACAACTTAATCTTGTATGATCAAGTGGTTATCTAGGATGCAAGCTTTTTGAAAGAGCCAGTTGTGATCAGTGGCATTGTGCTTTGTGTCGGACACGACCTGGTTTGGTAGCTTGAAATAACCATGTTGCCTGCTTGATATTTGATCTAAAGAGACCAAGTCATCTATTGAATACATGGAACTAGTAGCCATCATGTTTGTTTGTTCCATTCTTTTAGGACTGGTGCCTAAATCATTCTTTCCCTTTGACAACTTTCGTACTGCGGCAACTTTCTTTTGGGTTGACGTTGCATCTTTCCTATCCCAAACAAACTTGGAAATATCAAACACATTTCCATTATGTGGTGTCTGGGTGAATGGCATAGGCATATGTGGAGTAGAATGGGGAATGGAAAAGGGATTTGCCAACATTTGTGATAATAAGGTAGATGTTATTGGAAAGATGGGATTCTCTTGTGATTCAAAGCTACCATATTTCAAATTCAAGATTATACCAGTTATGGAGATCATTTCCTTGCATTGTTGATCAAAAAGGTGAAAAAGACACTGTCTCGACCCAACCTAGGGCCTAGTCGTAACCTAGCGATCAAAAACCCAAAAGGGCTCCAACCAAGCCTTTTGAAGTGTCATAAAGCATAAATAAGGTAAATTAAATGTGTAATCAACATAAGAGAGTCTAAACCATGAATCATAAATGGAGAGTGTAACTTGACAACATACACTCAAACATTTGTCCAATTAATGCCTCTAATCATGAACATGGGCGGGGGCTAAGACATGTTCCTAGCTCACCCTCAAAATGAAGAAGATAAATGTCTTTTAAAGATGAAACAACTCATAAACCACCCTCGATGGAGGAGGACTCACCAAGACTTTACCGTAGGAACTCAACTAACCACGTGGATGGATACGATCCTCAACCTCAACCCCTACATTATGAGATGTAGGCAACAATATGCGTTAGTACTTTTGAATGTACTAAGTATGAGGGAATTACATTAAATGTAAATCATAATATGCAATGATCTAGTAAAGTACATGGTAAGAAGAGATAAAGTCATGAGAGAAATGATCAAGCATTTGAGAAGCATAGTTGAAAACAGAAAAGTACTTAAGAGGTCATACATATGTGGGATAGAACTATAATCGACAATAAGACCATGCAAGCTACAACATGGAATCCCGATGTCTCCCCATACAACGGAATAAAGGGGAATCTACTTGTCAAGGTGGACTCTACCCCGCTAGGCGGGTCATAACATATGCTATTTGTGGATCCACTGCTAAGCCATAAGGCAACGTACGGTGGCACGTAGTTTAAGAGACATGAGGCTGCTACTAAGGGTTTTAGTTAGGCCCCCCACCTCAAGTCCACTCGGTGCTAAGTCAAATCCCACGGAATATATTAACATAGTAAACATACTTAGCATATATCATAGCTTGTTCATAAACTTCATAATTCATAGAATAGCTCATTTCATAACATAATTGCAAGGTGATAATTGTCCTTTCATTATTATAAATCATACTTGCACACTTCGTATCATAGGGCCCTAAGTCACCTTACTTCATAACTTGCATTAAATTCATATCGTGAACATACTTATACTTAATGATCATGATTCATACTTTAATTTAGAGTAAAACTCATAAACATAGTCAATTTGAATGAAAGTCATGATAATACCTTGAAATCATGGGATTCATAATCGTACTTCATAATATCATCCTTGAAAATAGGCTCATGCATGGGCAATAAAAATTCAACTTAAAAATCATGTAATTCATGTAGAAACATACTTCTAATGATCAACTATAATGATTTAAAATATAATTTAAGCTGCCTAATAAGATTCATAAAACTAGGGTCACAAACCCAATTTAAATTCATGAGATTTTGAGTAGAACCTTGGGACTCCATGGGTGAAAAGGACCCATGGATTAATCCCTACATACCTTGATTGAATTTGACCTTGAAATTGAAAAACGAGACTTTTTATTAAAGAAACCCTAGACAAACTTGATAAAGAAGATGAACTCTTGAATGAACCTTGAGAGAGAAGTCTTAAAGTTGATTGGGAATTAATGAGGGAAAAGAATAGGTTTAGAAGTATTTAGGATATTTTCATACTGAATCTAATCCCAAAAATGTCTACATATATTAATAAAACAATAGGGAAAAGATCAGATTACCCCTCATTAAACTGTAACTAGAACTCACCATGGAGGACCCATCATGGTCTGTGCTGCTCACCACGGCCGATGGTGGTGTCTGTGATGATTGACTTGAACTTGGATCTTGGGAGTTGCAGGGAAAGGTTCAGAACCTCCTCCACGGAACCTTCACGATTCGTGGGGTGAGTTACGACTGTGAAGCATAGGCATGGTGCAGACCCTGTAGGTGGGTCTACATGAGTGATCACCACAGAACCCACCACAATACGGGAAGAGCTACACGGCTCATGGTGGCCAGTCGTGGTTCAAACATGGATCATATTTTGAGGTTTTAGGGGAGGGGTCACCATGAAGGGCTTCACAGCCCGTGGTGCTCACCAAGGTCGGTGGTGCCCTGTCTTGGACCTCACACTACAAGAGTAAACCTCAGAGTCATCCCCAATGTGTCTCTTCAGGCCTGTGATGGCCTCTATGGTCATCACTTGGTGCCAAAATTGCAGCTTTTCAAGAATTTCATGTTTTGATTCTCGTTTTTTGAATTTCCAAATTTCAAGGTCTTATAATATCCCCTTGGGGACATTCTTCCTCGAATGGGACTCAAGCTAGCATGAATCGAATAAGAAAGGAACATAACAACCTAACATGAATGTAAAACATTTAAAACTTCATAAAAACATGAAATCTTTAATCTCAAGCAAAAACATAACTTTAAAACTCATTTTATGAACATGGATGCATATGAAACTATGGAAACAACTGAAATGCATGATTTGGGTTGGTTGGATCACGAAGGATCTAAATACCTTAACTAGGCATGAAGGGAAAAGGATGAGGATATCAGGACATCATATCATCTTTTGCCTCCCATGTAGAACCCTCAACCTCTTGATTCCTCCATCACACTTTAACTGAAGCGATTTCTTTGTTTCTTACCTTTCTAAATTGCTGGTCCAAAATTTCAACTGGAAACTCTTCATAAGAAAGACTCTCTTTGATCTCCATGCTTTCCAATGCCACAATGGAGCTAGGATCACTTATGAACTTCATTAATAATGACATATAAAAAACCACATGCACCGATGCCAAATCTGAAGGTAAATCCAACTCATAAGCCACTTTACCAATTCGCCTCAAAATCTGATATGGGTCAACATAGTGGGGACTTAGCTTCCCGTTTTTACCAAAATGCATCACACCCTTCATGGGTGAAATTTTCAAGTAAACCCAATCATAAAATTCAAATTCAAGTTCCCTTCTTCTCACATCTGAATAGGACTTTTGTCGACTTTGGGACGTTTTCAATCTTTCTCTAATGAGTCTAAATTTCTCCATAGCCTCAAATACCAACTCGGGTCCTATCAAAGCGACTTCACCTACCTCAAATCATATGAAAGGGGATCTACACCGCCTACCATACAAAGTCTCAAATAGAGTCATCTCAATGCAAGAGTGATAACTATTATTATATGCAAACTCTATTAAAGACAAATGGTCATCCCAATTTCCTTTAAAATCGACCACTCATGCTCTCAACATACCCTTTAATGTCTGAACGGTTTGTTCGTCCTGACCATATAATTGTGGATGAAAAGTTGTACTAAGCTTCACTTAGGTGTCTAGACCCTTTTGGAAAGATCTCCAAAACTGAGTTGTAAACTGAGTACCTCGATAAAAAATGATAAGTTAATGGAACACCATGAAGCTTGACCAACGCTCAAATATACAATCTAACATAGTCCTTGGCTGAATATGATGTCTTTATTAGGAGAAAATAAGCCGACTTAGTCATTCGGTCAACTATCTCACAAATTGAATCATGTTGCCTACGAATACGAGGCAAACCTGTAATAAACTCCATATTCAAGGATTCTCACTTCCAAGTCGGAATATCAATGTGTAGAGACAAACTACCTTTTTTTATGCTCAACTTTGACTTCTTGGAATTGGGACACTTAGCCACAAATTCTGCAATGTCTTTTTTCATACCATCCACCAATACACTTTTCTCAAATCTCGATACATCTTTTTGGAACCAGGATGAATAGAATACTACAAAATATGAGCCTCGATCAATATCATATTTCTCAAGCCATCAACATTCGGCATACACAATCGGCCTTGATATCTCAAAACATTATCTCTCCCTTAGGAAAAAGTCTCAATGGCCTTTTCAGCAACTTCTTTCTTCAATTTAACCAAAGCGAGATCATTATCTTGCTTTGCCTTTACATCCACTACAAGAGATAACTCAAATCCATTTTGCACAACAATACCACCAACTTCTAAATCAACCAATCGAACACCCAATCGGGCTAATCGATGTACATTCCAAACTAACTCTCTCTTTTCATCATTAATATAAGCAACACTGTTCATGGATAATCTACTAAGGGTGTCAGCAGCTACATTCGCCTTACCCGGATGGTATAGCACACTCATGTCGTAATCCTTTAACAGTTCAAGTCATCTCCTTTCTTGAAGATTCAAGTCATTTTGAGTGAACACATATTGCAAACTCTTGTGATCGGTGAAAATATCTACATGGACATCATGAAGATAGTGTCTCCACAACTTCAAAGAAAATACCACCGCTGCCAACTCCAAGTCATGGGT